>NW_027362762.1:284557718-286957718 GCF_046119375.1 Phyllobates terribilis | reverse complement strand
CTGAATTGCCAGGTCCTGTCCTGTATCTTGTCTGTTTCTGCCACCCTGGGGGCTGCATACCCAGGCCTGTTATCTCGGACTTCTAGTCTGTTTCTGCCACTCTAGGGGCTGTATACTGTTAGAACCTTGCTCTTAGGTTTTTTCTATTGCTGGTCACATGACCTTGTTGGCCTATTTAGTCCTGCTCCGCCCTTCTGGCTTTGCCGGACTTCATTGTATAACTACTTTCTAGCTAGCCTGTGCTCTGTATCTAACTCTGTTAGTTTGCTTGGTCTATGGACCTCTGTGTTCTATATATTTTGTTTGTTCGTCTGTCTGCTACTATTTCTGTTAGGAGGTGTCCCTTTTTCCTCCCAGTCCTTAGTACTTGTAGGGATTCCTTCCCCACATCTATAGGTCTCCGTACAGACTAGCTTAGGACTTTAGCAGGTCAGATCGCAGGATCAGGTCCCCTGTTACATCGTAGGGATAAAGCTGAGTTCTATCGTAGGGACAGATCTCCTCTCTTTCCTTAGCTCTGGTAGCAGAACATAACAGTAAGTCCAGCCTGCAAATTTTCTAAGGAAAGATTTTTCTGTTCCATCATGGTGTCGGTTCAGGATTTGGCTCATCGCCTGCAGGGACTCTCTCTGGAGGTGACCGAGCTCCGTCAGCACGTGAGGTATTACAGTTATTAATGGACAATTCGCTTTTTGCTAAGCTGGAGATATGTGAGTTCGCTGTACAGAGAATTAGTTTTTTGGGCTACATTATCTCCAGCGAAGGTTTTGAGATGGACCCGGTTAAAGTTCAAGCTGTGCAGGAATGGCCTAGGCCTATTGGTTTGAAATCGATACAGAGGTTTTTGGGTTTCGCCAATTATTACAGAAAATTCATAAAAAATTTTTCTATTATTGTCAAACCTCTGACCGATCTCACCAGGAAAGGTGCTGATGCGGTTCAGTGGACTTCTGAGGCCATTGAAGCTTTTGTGTATCTCAAGGAGAGGTTCACCTCTGCTCCCATCCTTATGCAGCCTGATGTGACTAAGCCGTTTTTGGTTGAGGTTGATGCTTCCTCTGTGGGGGTTGGCGCAGTATTGTCTCAGGATAACGGGGATGGAGTACATCCCTGTGCCTTTTTTTCAAAAAAATTTTCGGAGACTGAACTGAATTACGATATTGGTAATCGGGAATTATTGGCTATTAAACTCGCATTTGAACACTGGCGCCACCTCTTGGAAGGTGCTGAATTTCCCGTTCAGGTTTTTACGGATCATAAAAATCTGATATATCTTGATGCTGCCAAGCGCCTGAATGCCCGTCAGGCTAGGTGGGCACTGTTTTTCTCGCGGTTTAATTTTTCCGTTACTTACATCCCAGGTACTAAGAATGTTAAGGCGGATGCCTTGTCTCGCAGTTTTTCTCCCATTGTCGGTGCTGAGAAAGAGGAGAACATTTTACAAGAAGGTGTTGTGATAGCTGCTTTGGACTCCGTTTTGGAAGATGAGATTCTTAAAGCACAGGAGAATGCCCCATCTAACACTCCCCATGGGAGGTTGTTTGTGCCTGGGACCTTTAGGAAAGATTTGTTTGTTGAGTGTCACGAATCTCGGTTGGCAGGTCATCCCGGAATCTCTGAGACCAAGAGACTGGTGGGTCGCAGTTTTTGGTGGCCTGGATGGCAGAAGGAAGTCATTAAGTGGGTGCGTCAATGTACTATATGTGCTAGATCTAAGTCCTCACATACTCCTGCTGCGGGGTTACTTTGTCCTTTGGAGGTTCCCAGTGCTCCTTGGACACATTTGGCTATGGACTTTATAACTGACCTTCCCCCCTCTGAGGGTTTTACTGTCATCTGGGTGGTCGTGGACCGTTTTAGCAAGATGTGTCACTTGGTTCCCTTCGTCAAACTGCCCTGCGCTAAAACTCTCGCTATGGCCTTTGTCAAGGAAATTGTCAGACTTCATGGCGTTCCTACTGACATTGTTTCTGATAGGGGATCTCAGTTCGTGGCTCGTTTTTGGCGCGCCTTTTGTGACAGGTTGGGAGTTCATTTGTCGTTCTCATCCGGATATCATCCTGAATCTAATGGCCAGACAGAAAGGAAAAACCAGGATGTTGAGCAGTTCTTGCGTTGTTTTGTGGCAGACAATCAAGAGGGGTGGTGGAGGACGGGGAATATGAAATTTCTCGCATCCTTAACTCTAGACGGTATAGAGGTAGTTTGCAGTATCTCGTGGCCTGGAAAGGTTTCGGACCCGAGGATAACTCTTGGGTGAGGTCGGATGATGTTTCCGCATCCAGACTTATCAGAGCGTTTCACAGGAGATTTCCTGATAAGCCTGGTCCTAGGGGATCCGGAGGATCCTCTTAGAAGGGGGGGTACTGTTAGAACCTTGCTCTTAGGTTTTTTCTATTGCTGGTCACATGACCTTGTTGGCCTATTTAGTCCTGCTCCGCCCTTCTGGCTTTGCTGGACTTCATTGTATAACTACTTTCTAGCTAGCCTGTGCTCTGTATCTAACTCTGTTAGTTTGCTTGGTCTATGGACCTCTGTGTTCTATATATTTTGTTTGTTCGTCTGTCTGCTACTATTTCTGTTAGGAGGTGTCCCTTTTTCCTCCCAGTCCTTAGTACTTGTAGGGATTCCTTCCCCACATCTATAGGTCTCCGTACAGACTAGCTTAGGACTTTAGCAGGTCTGATCGCAGGATCAGGTCCCCTGTTACATCGTAGGGATAAAGCTGAGTTCTATCGTAGGGACAGATCTCCTCTCTTTCCTTAGCTCTGGTAGCAGAACATAACATATACCCAGGCCTGTTACCTGTGACTTCTAGTCTGTTTCCGCCACCTTGGGGGCTGTATACCCAGGCTCGTTCTTGTATCTCGTTGCAGTATCAGTTCCTGTCTGAACTGTCTCATAGCCTGTTACCTGTTTGTCTCTATGTTCGTACCTTCCCTTTTCCTGTAGTGTCTGAACCTGCACCTAACTCCAACTTGTTGTCTCTGTACTTCTGTTGTTGAGTTTTGTGTCCACTCGCTACTTCGTTGTAAGTACATTGTGTGTATCTGGTTCTGCTTGTCCCTTTTCCCTTCCTCCGCATCTACCTCCTGTGTTCTAGCCATCTTCCTGTATTTTCCAGTCTGTTCCATGTGAACAGAGTCCTGTCCTCTCTGTTTGCACCTTCAGCCCTGTTCAGCTCTGCTTGCTCTCTGCGTCAGCGATTTCTCTCTGCTCTGACTTGCCCACTGCTCCGGCAGCTTCTCTATGCTCTGCCTTGTCCACCGCACCTGCGGTTTCGCTCTGCTCTGCCTTGTCCACTGCACTTGCGGTTTCACTCTGCTCTGCCTTGACCTCCGCGCCGGCAGTTCCACTCTGCTCTGCCTTGTCCACCGCACCTGCGGTTTCGCTCTGCTCTGCCTTGTCCACCGCACCTGCGGTTTTGCTCTGCTCTGCCTTGTCCACCGCTTCGGCGGTTCCTCTCTGCTCTGCCTTGTCCACCGCTTCGGCGGTTCCACTCTGCTCTGCCTTGTCCACCGCTCCGGCGGTTTCGCTCTGCTCTGCCTTGTCCACCGCACCTGCGGTTTCGCTCTGCTCTACTTGCTCACTTCATCAGCGGTTCCTCTCTGCTCTGCCTCGTCCACCGCTCCGGCGGTTCCGCTCTGCTCTGCCTTGTCCTCCGCTCCGTCAGTTTCGCTTTACTCTGCTTGTCTACCGCATCTGCGGCTCTCTTTCTGTCTACCAGTCTGTGCTGGACCGTATCCAGCCTGCGCTCCAACCTGCTAATACCTCCCTATCTGCACACCAGCCGTGCTTCCCAGTGCCCACCTGTCTGCATACAGCCGTGCTTACCAGTATCCACCTGTCTGCATACCAGCCGTGCCTGCCAATACCCACCTGCCTGTATGCCAGTCTAACCTGCCTGTTTCTGCATTCCCCGGTGTGGGTCAACAGCTGTGACTGGGGTCTGACCTGGAGTAGCACCTGGTCCCTCTGCTCGGTTCCTCCTTGGTTCACGAAGTCGACTGAGCCGCTGTGCGACCTTGATCGGATCGGGTTGATACTTAGTTACGCCCCTCCAGGCACTCCTCGGTTCATGGTACAGTGGGATCACTAATCATGTTCACGCCAGTCAGTCCGGGCGTTAGCATAACACTGCTCCTAGGCTTGTTAGAACTTTCCACTAGAGGTTTCCTGATAGGCCTAGGCCTGGAGGATCCGGAGGATCCTCATAAAAGAGGGGGTACTGTTAGAACCCTCCTGTTTGTTTTTTCCATCTTGTGTTTTGAGGTCACGTAACCATCTGCCTTTATATTCCAGCTCCACCCTTTTGGCTGTGCTGGACTTCAGTGTTGTTTGACTGTTTTGCTAGCCAGGTGCTTCGGTGCCTTTCTCTGTCAGTTCGCTTGGTCCTTCTGGGACCTCTAGTACCATTCTGTCAGTTTGTCTTTTTGTGTTCTGCAACAACTTTCTCTGTTCAGGAGGAGTCCCATTTTTGTTCCAGTCCTTAGTTCTTTTAGGGACCCCTCCCCTTATGCTATAGGTCTTCGTTCAGACTAGCCGAGGACTAAGGAGGGTCTGTTCGCAAGGAACAGGCAGCCCGCTACATCGTAGGGATTCAGCTTAGTCTTACTGTAGGGACAGCTTTCCCCTTTCTTTCCTTAGTAAATGTTGCAGATCATAACAGATATATCATCAATTTTATTTCCGGATAACCCCTTTCACTATGGGATAACTTGAAACAAATAAACAAACTTAAGATAAATAACATTACGATCAAAACATTGTGCTTCAGAACAACACTTTAGGCATTTAAAGGTGACCATAGATTTGTTATGATTGTTAATTGAGCATACTGCCATTGACAAACTACTTGTCTCACAATGGGACACAAATGTTCAAATAGGACAAATTGGTACTATGCAAAGTTCTCTTCATGATTGAGAGTCACAATGCAATCTCAAAAAATAGTTGGGAACTGAGTGGTGAATCTAATTTATTTCATTAAAACATTGTCTGTTTATGGCATTGGAGTACCACTATTAGCAGTCACTATCTACCACTCTCATCAATGGTGGGCAATAATATACAGTCCATAAAATCAGGCAGTAGTCTCCAATTTCCATACTAAAAGTATTCTGCACAAAAACATATTTTCACTTTGCTGACTGAAGATGTAAACTTTCTCTTCATGAAACATTCTATCAATTTTCCAATAGCTAACCATTTTTTTTACATTTGATTTTGATTGGCTTCATCTTTAATCCATTTTTTTAAAATAGATTTATTTCAAGAGTCCTATATTTGCTGTATCATTGGTTAATGTGCATTCTTCCGTCAGTCCGTGATTAAAAACAGAACAAAATGCAGAACTTACTCTATAATTTTTATCAACATTCCTGTGTGGTTAAATTGATATTACTTTTTCCAAATAAGTTTTATAAAGAATTAACACAGAACTAACCTTTGTATCACTAAGGCTGTGTGCCCACGATGTTTTTTTCAGGCGTTTTTGCTGCGGAATTTCCACAGCGGAAGTGCTTTTAAAATGCTTGGTAATACGTGACCCATGGTCCCCAATGACAATCCGCATGTTCTGTGTTCTGTGCGGAAAAATCCTCAGCATGTCCATTATTTGTGCATTTCCGCATGTGGATTTGCCTACTCAATGCATTTGAAAAATGCATGGCAAATCCGCATGTAAAAACGCTTCAAAAACGCTTCAAAAGCACTTGTCTAAATCTGCACACATTTTTACTGGCAAGGACATGCAGAAATGAAGCGGAAATTTTCTACTTCAATTCTGCATCGTGGGCACATAGCCTAAGGCTCTGCATAGTCATTTTTTGAGATCATGCACATCATGTAATAGTACATTGTCAAGAAAAAAACAGTACAACTGCCTACCCTAATAGTTCATCAATTTTATAGTCAGGGAAAACCACTTTATACATTTTACAATTCTTGTATATGTTTGACAGAACTATTGCTGTCACTGAATCTTTCCTTAGCATACACATTTGAGGTACATTCACAGTATGATTACATAACAAGACTTACAATACAAGGACTTATTTATGAAAGACTTGTTCCTACAGGATGCTTTTATACAGATACATTTTCCTATGATGTTATCTTCTCCTTGTAAAACCTCAATATAAATTTATGATGCCATAAAAATAACGTCTGGATTCTAAGGGTCATTGTGTGCCATAAATTACTTATAAAAATACCATGTTCTCCTAAGCTATAGTAAATATGTGTTGTATAAGACTGTAGAACTTAGTTGCACATTCATGGCCAAAAGTTCCAAGACTGATACAAATTTTGCTACTCCAGTGTTTTTAGATCTTTCGGTCAGGTTTTTAAACTTTCTCTAACAAATATATAAAGTTTATACAAACTTAATATTTACAGGGTTGATTATAATATTTCAAGACTTACTGCAATTCGCCGTGGCATGCTGGATATCAGATTCCAAAATCTGACTGATGACAACCCATTCTTGCCTAATAAATACGTGGAGTTTATCACAGTTTCTATGTCTTTGTCCACTCGCTTTTTGAGGATTGACCACAAGTTCTCAGTGGGATTGAGATCTGGAGAGTTTGCAGAACATTGATCCAAAATTTCAATGTTTTGTTTACTGAGCCACTTAGTTATCATGTCAGCCTTGTGACATGGTGCTCCATCAGGCTAGAAAAAGCATTACCCATTGCCAAATTGCTCCTGTTGGGAGCAGTTGCTTTTGGAAGATGTTTAGATACCATTCTTTTTTCATTGTAAATTGGGAGCAAGCCCACTGCCTTGGATGAAAGACAACATGAATAGAGATGAGCGTTGTTCTACTCGAACTGTTCGCCAATCTCAAATTCGAGCTGTTTTGGGCGGTGTTTGAGCCGTTCGGCGAACACGAACAATTTGAGAAAAATTCGGCTGTTCGAGGTTATGTTCGATAACTGTTCGTGCACCAAAATCATAACTGGATTTTTCTCAGTAATGATGAAAATTAATGTTAATACGCAGTTTGAGTGTACAGCGGGGTGGGGGAGGGGCGGGGGATGGATCTCTGCAGGAACAATGAAGATCTCCATTTTTTTTTCTCTTTCCCGCATTTACAGTGGGGAGGTGCAATCTGTCAGCCTATCAGCAGCGCACACACAGAGCGAAGTGCTTTTTTTCACACAAGCAAGGGCATGTGTCATTGGCAGTGTATGTCACATGTCCTTGCCCTATAAGACCAAGCCATTTTCCCCGTCGCCACCATTTTCTCACTGCTGCAGCTGCGTGTTAGACGGCACCGCTGTTGCTGTGTGCGCTATACCTTGTTAATTTCAAGCCAATTTTCGCACAAATATACAGATAGCTTGGGAGTAGGGAATAGTTGTGATTGCAGTCCTTTTAAGGACTAGGTTACAGCATTTCCTACGACTTTTATCAGGCAGGTCTGTGCTCTTAAATAGATAGGTTGTGGGAGTAAAGACTAATTGTAATTGGAGTCCTTTTCAGGACTAGGTTACATCAGTTACTATCAGTTTTTGCTGCCAGGCAGGTCTGTGCCAGTGCTGTGCAAGTTTTTTTCACAGCATTTGGCTGAATCTAGCAAAGCTAATCCTTTTTGGCCTATTGCAGAGTGTGTTAGTCAGTGGAGTAGCCTATCTGTGTTGCAAGATATACCACCTGTGTATAGAATACCAATTTTTTTACTGCACCTAGTGAAGTAAAATCTTTTGGGCATAGCATCATTCTATTAGTCCATCTATACTGACCTCCATCAGGTTGCAAACTGAATCTAATTTTTTTCTGCATCTAGCTCTGAAAAAATATTTGGCCTTCTAGCAGTGTGTGGGACTTGTTCTATTAGTCCACCTATACTGACCTCCATCAGGTTGCAAACTGAATATATTTTTTTCTGCATCTACCTCTGAAAAAATATTGGGCTTCTAGCTGTGTGTGGGACTTGTTGTATTAGTCCATCTATACTGACCTCCATCAGGTTGCAAACTGAATATATTTTTTTCTGCATCTACCTCTGAAAAAATATTGGGCTTCTAGCTGTGTGTGGGTCTTGTTCTATTAATCCATCTATACTGACCTCCATCAGGTTGCAAACTGAATATAATTTTTTTCTGCATCTAGCTCTGAAAAAATATTTGGCCTTCTAGTAGTGTGTCGGACTTTCTCTATTAGTCCATCTATACTGACCTCCATCAGGTTGCAAATTAAAAATAATTTTTATCTGCATCTACAGTACCTCTGAAAAAATATTTGGCCTTCTAGTAGTGTGTGGGACTTTCTCTGTTAGTCCATCTATACTGACCTCCATCAGGTTGCAAACTGAATATATTTTTTTCTGCATCTACCTCTGAAAAAATATTGGGCTTCTAGCTGTGTGTGGGTCTTGTTCTATTAATCCATCTATACAGACCTCCATCAGGTTGCAAATTGAGGAATATAATTTTTTTCTGCATCTAGCTCTGAAAAAATATTTGGCCTTCTAGTAGTGTGTCGGACTTTCTCTATTAGTCCATCTATACTGACCTCCATCAAGTTGCAAATTAAAAATAATTTTTATCTGCATCTACAGTACCTCTGAAAAAATATTTGGGTTTCTAGCTGTGTGTGGGACTTGTTGTATTAGTCCATCTATACTGACCTCCATCAGGTTGCAACCTGAATATATTTTTTTCTGCATCTACCTCTGAAAAAATATTGGGCTTCTAGCTGTGTGTGGGACTTGTTGTATTAGTCCATCTATACTGACCTCCATCAGGTTGCAAACTGAATATATTTTTTTCTGCATCTACCTCTGGAAAAATATTGGGCTTCTAGCTGTGTGTGGGTCTTGTTCTATTAATCCATCTATACAGACCTCCATCAGGTTGCAAACTGAATATAATTTTTTTCTGCATCTAGCTCTGAAAAAATATTTGGCCTTCTAGCAGTGTGTGGGACTTGTTCTATTAGTCCACCTATACTGACCTCCATCAGGTTGCAAATTCAAAATAATTTTTTGTATGCATCTAGCTCTGAAAAAATATTTGGCCTTCTAGCAGTGTGTGGGACTTTCTCTGTTAGTCCATCTATACTGACCTCCATCAGGTTGCAAACTGAATCTAATTTTTTTCTGCATCTAGCTCTGAAAAAATATTTGGCCTTCTAGCAGTGTGTCGGACTTTCTCTATTAGTCCATCTATACTGACCTCCATCAGGTTGCAAATTAAAAATAATTTTTATCTGCATCTACAGTACCTCTGAAAAAATATTTGGGCTTCTAGCTGTGTGTGGGACTTGTTGTATTAGTCCATCTATACTGACCTCCATCAGGTTGCAAACTGAATATATTTTTTTCTGCATCTACCTCTGAAAAAATATTGGGCTTCTAGCTGTGTGTGGGTCTTGTTCTATTAATCCATCTATACAGACCTCCATCAGGTTGCAAACTGAATATAATTTTTTTCTGCATCTAGCTCTGAAAAAATATTTGGCCTTCTAGCAGTGTGTGGGACTTGTTCTATTAGTCCACCTATACTGACCTCCATCAGGTTGCAAATTCAAAATAATTTTTTGTATGCATCTAGCTCTGAAAAAATATTTGGTCTTCTAGCAGTGTGTGGGACTTTCTCTGTTAGTTCATCTATACTGACCTCCATCAGGTTGCAAACTGAATCTAATTTTTTTCTGCATCTAGCTCTGAAAAAATATTTGGCCTTCTAGCAGTGTGTCGGACTTTCTCTATTAGTCCATCTATACTGACCTCCATCAGGTTGCAAATTAAAAATAATTTTTATCTGCATCTACAGTACCTCTGAAAAAATATTTGGGCTTCTAGCTGTGTGTGGGACTTGTTGTATTAGTCCATCTATACTGACCTCCATCAGGTTGCAAACTGAATATATTTTTTTCTGCATCTACCTCTGAAAAAATATT
Organism: Phyllobates terribilis; assembly: GCF_046119375.1. Taxonomy (NCBI): domain Eukaryota; kingdom Metazoa; phylum Chordata; class Amphibia; order Anura; family Dendrobatidae; genus Phyllobates; species Phyllobates terribilis. Next base: position 286,947,806 of record NW_027362762.1, on the reverse strand, counting down.
GGGCTTCTAGCTGTGTGTGGGTCTTGTTCTATTAATCCATCTATACAGACCTCCATCATGTTGCAAACTGAATATAATTTTTTTCTGCATCTACCTCTGAAAAAATATTGGGCTTCTAGCTGTGTGTGGGACTTGTTGTATTAGTCCATCTATACTGACCTCCATCAGGTTGCAAACTGAATATATTTTTTTCTGCATCTACCTCTGAAAAAATATTGGGCTTCTAGCTGTGTGTGGGACTTGTTGTATTAGTCCATCTATACTGACCTCCATCAGGTTTCAAATTGAATATAATTTTTTTCTGCATCTAACCCAGCCAATAGTTTTGGCCTAATACCACAGTTTGGCCACTCAGCTCTGCTCGGTTACCATCCATTGTTTTTTTGTGCAAACAACTCCAGAGTTGTGAATTAGTTAACCACCAAAATGAGTGGAAAAAGGCCTGCTGCTGGTGGAAAGGGGAATAGGCGTGTTGGGAAGGGGAAAAAAGGTTGTGTCCGTGGGGTAGGTGTTAAAGCAACAGTAACATCTGCAGAAGAAAGACCATCTTCCAGCCAAACTAAAATGTCTACTTCTTTTAGCGGACAATGTGATAAGATCCCTTTCTTACGGCCACGCCAATCGCTACAAATTCCAGATGAGGCACAAAAACAGCAGGTGCTTCAACGGATATCAAGTGCTCCTTTAAGTGGGCTCTCCTCCACATCAACTTCAACATCACAAATACTCCAGTCCTCAAAGGTGTCACCCAAATCGCACTTGCTTCCTCACAGCTCCCAAATCTCCAGCTGCCCGTCTGAGTATGAGGTAGAACAGATGGTTGAGTCTGCAGAGCTGTTTACTCATACTATAGCCTGGGAATCAGAGGTCGACTCCAGCGCTTCTGTGAATCCAGACGAGGAAATGATCTGCACTGATGCCCAGAATCTTTATGAGTCGGATCCAGGACCAGACGCAGAAGGTTCTGACCATAATGTAGACCCTCATTCCCAAACTGTAACTCCTGTTGGTGGAGACAATGAGGAAGACGATGATAAGACTCAAATACCTGATTGGAGCGACAACTTTAGTTTTTTGTCAGGGCAGGAAGAGGTTGGCTCTGAGGACGACGGGTGTGATAACACACAGGGTGATGATGATGAGGTTGGAGATCCCACTTACTGTCAACCCACAGTCAGCCAAGAGATGAGGTCAGCAGAGGAGGTGGAGGAAGATGCTAGTGACGACGAGGTCAGGTTGCGCCTTCCTGGACAGAGACGTAGTACTGGAAGCACGTCAACAACTGCATCCTCAAACACAACTCTGCCTCTCACCACAAGTCGTGGTGGCTCTTCAGGTCGCATGGGTGCTAAGCCTTGCATAGCCTGGGCATTTTTTCAGATCGATAAAGATGACCCAACTCGTGTTATCTGTAACATTTGTCAGCAAAAGCTAAGTAGAGGCCAAAAAATACATAGTTTGAGTACTTCATGCATGAACCGGCACATGGACATGAAGCATAAGTTGCAGTGGGAAGCTCAGTGTGCTACAATGCGGCCTAGCCGGCCGGGCCAACCACCGTCTGCCATATCTTGTGCATCCGCGGCCTCTTCATCCTCTGTGACTGGGGGGACAGCAGTCACACCTGTTTTGGGGCGCAGACCTGCCACCTCTTTACCCGCAACAGCCAGCGTGATTGGCAGGTCATCATTTTCTTTGGAGGTGGTAACACCAGCTGGTGTTGAGCGCTGTCCGACATCGATAGCACCACCTTTGGATCAAGGCAACCTAACATGTCCGCCTGCATCTTCCTCACAGACCGGCAGTTTGCCGGGGACACCCTTATCAACCCCATCTAAGCACAATAGCCAGCCCTCGGTCCCTCAGATGTGGACAAGTAAAAGACCATTTCCTCCTAGCCATGAAAAAGCTAAGAGGTTGAATTTCACCATCTGCAAGCGCTTGGCTACAGAAATGCTGCCTTTCCGCCTGGTGGACACAGAGGATTTTCGAGACCTTATGTCCGTCGCAGTGCCCCAGTACCAGATGCCCAGTCGGCACTACTTCTCAAAGAAAGGTGTGCCTGCGCTCCACCAGCATGTCGCACACAACATCACCGCTTCTTTGAGAAACTCTGTGTGTGACAGGGTGCATTTCACCACAGACACTTGGACAAGTAGGCATGGACAGGGGCGTTACATGTCGCTGACTGGGCACTGGGTAATTATGGTGACAGCAGGACAAGGGGCTGCTGTCCAAGTCTTGCCGTCCCCACGAGTTGTGCATCAATCCTCTTTATGTCAAAGTTCCTCCACTGCTTCTTCCTCCTCAACCTCCTCTCGGTCTTCCACCTGCACCCAAAGCCTGTCTGGTCATGCCACAAGCTTTCTAACTGCGCAGAAGGGATCCTGCACACCTCCTTACTATGCTGGCCGTAGGGCTCAACGTCATCAGGCGGTTTTTACTTTGAAATGTCTGGGAAATGTGAGTCACACAGCTGAGGAGTTGTGGTCAGCTCTGGAGAACCAATTTCATGAATGGCTGTCTGCACTGGACCTGAAACCAGGGAAGGCCGTGTGCGACAATGCTGCAAACCTGGGTGCGGCCCTTCGCCGGGACAATGTCACACACGTGCCTTGTATGGCTCACGTGTTGAACCTGGTTGTCCAGCAATTTTTAGCCCACTATCCCAGACTAGATGGCCTTCTGCAGAGGGCACGGTCGGTGTGTGCTCACTTCCGCCGTTCGCATCCCGCAGCTCAGCGACTTACATCTCTACAGAAGTCGTTGGGCCTGCCACTTCACCGGCTAAAATGCGATGTGCCTACCCGGTGGAATTCAACTCTGCACATGTTGCAGCGACTGTGGCAGCACCGACAAGCCCTGGTGCAATACGTTCTGACGTATAGCCTGGGCCAACGAGATCCAGAGGTGGGGCAAATCACGCTGGAGGAGTGGTCTCAGATCAGGGACCTATGCACCCTTCTGCACAGTTTTGAAATGGCGACGAAGATGTTTAGTGCTGATGATGCCATTATCAGCATGACTATTCCGGTGATTTACATGCTGGAGCACATGTTAAACAGAATTCGGAGTCAGGTGGTGGCACAAGAGGAGGTGGAGGAAGTAGAGGAGGAGGAGTTGTATGCGGAAGGGCTAACATCTGCAAGGTCCAGACGGTCGGCAGCACCAAGGCGGCAGGCATGTGAGGGTGGGGGAGATGGTTTTACCAGGGCACATGGTAGCAGCCAAACTAGTGAGGAAGGTGCAGGAGCCCAGGAAGAAGTGGAGGACGAACTGATGGAAGACTCATCAGATGAGGGAGACCTTGATCACATTTCTGTTGTGCGAGGTTGGGGGGAGAGGACAGAGGAAGGAAGCATGATTGTTACCTCGCCACCAACACAACAGGGACTTGGTGCTCCTGGATGCGCAACACACATGAGTGCCATCTTGCTGCACTACCTGCAACATGACCCTCGAATTGTGAGAATTAGAAATAATCCTGACTACTGGGTTGCCACACTGTTAGATCCCCGGTACAAAAGTAAATTTGCCGAAATTATTCCTGCCATAGAAAGGGATGCACGCATGCAGGAGTATCAGCAGAGACTGTTGCAGAATCTTACATGTGCTTTTCCACAAAACACCAGTGGTGCATGTAGTGAATCTCACAGTTCCAACTTGCCAACCGTGGGACCGTCAAGTGTTCAGCACTCAAACCGTAACAGAACCACAGTATCTGCTGGTAACATCAATTTTGCGGAATCATTTCACCACTTTTTTAGCCCATCCTTTGCAAGGCCACAGGAGACAAGAAGTCTGACACATAGTCAACGCCTAGAGACGATGGTACAGGAGTATCTCCAAGTATACATTGAAGCCACGACTGTGTCACTGGACCCTTGCTCTTTTTGGGCTTCCAATCTGGATAAATGGCCGGAGCTAGCCACTTACGCCTTGGAGATCTTGTCATGCCCCGCAGCCAGCGTTCTGTCTGAACGTGTGTTCAGCGCTGCTGGTGGTGTGCTGACAGATAAGCGCACGCGGCTCTCCACTGATAATGTAGACAGACTCACGTTCATAAAGATGAACAAATCATGGATCCGAAATGACTTTTCTACCCCTGTGTCATCCTGGGGAGAGTAAAAGCTTGATGATTGGTTAAAATCACCCTACCAACCGTTTTAAGCTTTCAAATTACTAATCATGTTTATCTGTATCTTGACTGGAAAATAATTTGGGCTTTGTAGTAGTGTGCAGCACTGATCCTATTAGGCCATCTATAATAAGCTCCACCAGATTTAAAATTAAAAATATTTTTTAGCTGCATCTAGCCCGGAAAATAATTTTGGGGCTCCGAGATGCGCAAGACACATAAGTGCCTTCTTGCTGCACTACCTGCAGCATGACCCTCATATTGTCAGAATTCGAAGTAATCATGACTACTGGGTTGCCACACTCTTAGATCCCCCAAACTTTTCGATCAACCTTTTCATTTTAATAAAGACCACAAAAATGGTCATTTTTGAAATTATAAGCATTAGCAGGTTGTTAGAAACTGAAATCAAACAGTTTTCAACTCAAAACTTTATTCTAGGTGATGTTACATTTTCACATAGGACCCCTTGTTCGAAAGGAGCTTCTGAACTCTCTCGTCCATTGAATTTGTCAGGTTTTTGATGGTTTCTGCTTCAATTGTTTTGCATGAGGACAGAATACCCTCCCAGAGCTGTTGCTTAGATGTGAACTGCCTCCCGCCATCATAGACACTCCTTTTAATGATGCTCCAAAGGTTCTGAATGGGGTAGAGGTCAGGGGAGCATGGGGGTCACACCATAAGTTTGTCCCCTTTTATGCCCATATCAGCCAGAGATGCAGATGTTTTATGTGCAGCATGAGATGGTGCATTATCATGCAGAAAAATGATCTTGCTGTGAAATACACGGTTCTTCTTCTTGAACAATGGCAGGAAGTGCTGTTTGAGAAAATCCACATACATTATGGAGTTCATCTTTAGCGCCTTCAGGGATCCTAAAGGGGCCGACAATCTCTCTCCCCATGATTCCAGCCCAAAACATTACTCCACCTCCTCCTTGTTGGCGCTGTAGCCATGTTTGCGTGGGGTGTCCATCAACCAGCCATCCTCCACTCCATCCATCTGGACCATCGAGCGCTGCACGGCACTCATCCGTGAACAAAACAGTTTTGAAATCAGTCTTCATGTAATGTTTGGCCCACTGGAGCCGTTTCTGCTTGTGTGAAGTGGATAGAGGAGGTCGACAGGATGGCGTATGCACAGCTGCAAACCTCTGAAGGACCCTGCATCTTGTTGTTCGGGGGACGTTGGAGGCACCAGCAGCTTCAAAAACTTGTCTGCTGCTATGACAAGGCTTTTTTGCCGCTGCTCTTTCAACCTGACGTAATTGCCTGTAGGAAAGAGTCCTCAATTTGCCCTTATCAGCACGCTCACGTGTGTACTGTGAATCAGCTACATACTTCTTGATTGCCAAGACACTTCATCCTGATCAACCCACAATGTTGATTGTAGTCATGCCTTGACCTAAACACTCCACAATTTGTTGCTTCTCAGCAGCCGACACATCCTTTTTCTTTCCCATTTTGGCAGAAAATGTAGGCTGCTTAATAATGTGAGACAGCCTTCTTAAGTAGTCTTGCCTTTCATTGGACACACCTGCCAAACTAATTAGCACAGGTGTCTGCAATTGCTTACAGTGATATAAAGAGCCCTGACACACATCACCATCAATGAGTTTAACTGACAAACAAACAAATTCTTCCCTTATCACTCCTAAACACTTTTTGCATAATAATTTGGAACGCAGTGTACATGTGCTTTTCCACAAAACACCAGTGGTTCACGTAGTGAATCTTACAGTTCTAACTTGCCAACCGTGGTCTGTATGGAATTGTTCAATAAAGGGTCCAAAATTAAGATAACATAGATGGGAGAGGTCTCTATGAATAGGAATTCCTAAGTATTTGATACCCTGTGAGGGCCAGGCAAAGGGAAAGTTGGACTGGATGGAATCCTATATGGATTTGAGGAGGGAGACATCGAGGGCCTCAGACTTCGCTGCATTGATTTTAAAATTTTACCATGTAACAAAGTGATCTATTTCAGCCATAACAGCAGGGATGGATATATGTGATTGAGTGATATATACTAGGACATCATCAGCAAATAGAGAGCACTTGTACTCGGTGCCTCCCACCTCAATCCACCTAATATTGGGGTTATGGCGAATTGATGAGAGCAGGTGCTCCGTCACTAGGATGTATAAGAGAGGGGACAGAGGACATCCCTGCCTTGTCCCATTGGTGATTGTGAAAGGTGATGAAAATGTTCTGACGCACCCCCTGGGCCTTGGGACACCCGGAGCCGGACCCTTTTTGGTGGATGCTGGTGGTTGTAGTCTTCGTGGCGGCGACCCGGTTCCGTGGCTCAGGGCGGTCAAACCAGTGGCGGAACTATTTATGTGGTTTTGATGTTTAAATGTCCGACTACGCCACCCGTGGATTGCGGTCAGAGTGAACCGCCGCTACAGGGCAGACCGCTGAGGCTGGTGTTGTGGGTGCAGCAGAGCGTAGCATAACTCCCCACGGGAGGAGTATAGCCTCTGGGCAGTGTATGCGGAGGATGGGGGTGATGGTGCAGGGCAGCAGCAGTAACGACACGGAGTCAGTGATGCAGTCCAGGGCCTTTACTCACAGTTCTTATTATCCAGACCACGTCTGCAGGTAACGGCTGCCCACGTCGTACTGTGCTCACCAGGTGAGGGGCTCAGACAACTCCCAGATAACTTTGGAGCACTTCACAGGACCCCCTTTGTGTGTCCTTTGTCTGGCCTTTCTTACCAACACTTCTGTCCGGCTGCCTCGGGCCTCCTCTTGGTAAACTTGGCGCCAGTTTCCCTGACCCTATGTGGTGCCTTCCTAGCGGGTGTAGCGAGGGGCTGCGCCACATAAAATGTCAGAGCCTCCGGTTTCTAGCTGAGGGTCGTTTCCTGCCTCCACTAGTTCGGGGACCGGTCTCCCCCTTTGGCCTGACCCCTCCACGCAGGTGGATTCGGGCGTGCGGTGGCGACTCGCCCGTCCGCACCCCTGGGATCCCTTCATTCCTCGATCCTGGAGCCTTCTCCGCTCCTCTTCCTTCCTTCTCCCTCTTCCAGGCCTGGGCCTCTGTTACTAGGCCCGCCTCCGGAGCAGAGCTCATGCAGAGCCCCTGCTCCCTGCCACTTCTGCTCAGACTTCTCTGCACTGAACTAAGATGGTGCCCACCTTTTATACTCCCTTCTCAATGCACCCAGGAACTGCTTCCTCCCTGCTCCTGCACTACAGGGTTCCCCTTCCTCAGTGTTCCCTCCCCCCACTCCAGCCAGGGACAGGGACTGTCGTGCCCATCTCAGGGGCATATTGGTCGCCCTGCCCCACGGCAATGTGGTGTAATGCATGCAGGTGTCGGGTCCTGATCCACACTCCATCCTTACCTGAGAGTGAGATATCACACCTCTGGGTGAGGTGCAATACGTCTGTAGCAACCGAGCCCTCAGGGTGCAACAGTTCCATTTATCTTCAGCCTAGGTGACGTATTGCGATACAGGGCCGTGATTTTGGCTATAAAAGGGTCCCCTAGACCCCTACCCCAAGCTTTTTAAGAGAATCATATATGGCGTGCCAGGAGACTCTATGGAATGCTTTCTCAGCATCCAACGAGAGTATCTAATTACAAATTTTTAACTGCATCTAGCCCAGGAAATACTTTGTGCCTAGTAGCAGTGTCTGCTAGTCAGCGGATTATCCCGGCTGTTAAGCAAGCTACACCACCTGTAGTTTAGACACTTAATTTTTTCAAAGGAAATGCTTCGGGACCATGGGATACTTAGTGAAGAGCATCAGGAGGCACCCCAAGGCATAGGGGCTGGGACTGGCAGTAGGATGCCTTGCGGTGGACAGCCGAGCTCGATCCTTATAAAAGCTTTTTAACTGCAGCAGCTTTAGTGGACGCTACTGGAGCTGGAATTACCGCGGCTGCTGGCATGAGACTTGCCCTCCAATAGATCCTTGTAAATGGATTTAAAGTGTATTCATTCAAATTAGAGAGACAATTTAAATTAAAAAGCTTAGAGCTGCCTCCACCACAGGGGGGCTCGCTCGACCCACCAGCGGACAGGCACCAGTATTGGGAGAGGGGGGCTGGCCGTCAGGGTTCACCGCGGCTCTGGCACAAACCCGGCGACACGGAGGTGGCACGGGCAGGAGCGGACTGGCCGTGTCGGCTTCTCACTTTTTGGATTTTAGAAGGGCATGACATGCCTATATCTGTGTCTCCCCCTCCTTTTACTCCTCCACCTCTTTTATTTTCGCATGACTATATGTACTTGTCACTTTTCCATGTGTTAGTTATGTCTTCTGAGCAGTTTGTCAGCTTTTGGACACCTTTGAAGGTGTTTTCTATGTGTTTCTATGTGTTTTTGTTTGCCTGCCATTGGTTTTAACGGTGTTCGAAGGTGTTCAACGAACAGTTCGACGAACAGTTCGGCGAACACACGGGTGTTCAACGAACCGAACCGAACTCGAACACTACGGGGGTGGCTCAACACTAAACATGAATAATCTTAGAGGCAGAGTAGTAGCTCATAATGCTTGCTTGGTATATGAAGTGATTAGAGACTTAAGGGTGCTATATCCCGCCGGTGAAGGTCAGCCACATACAAAGAAGAAAGGAGGAGTGCAGCACATCCATCCAGTAGGATGAAAGTCCTTCTACTCAAATTGCAGTAAAATCAAGTGGACCCATAAAGAAAAAAAACATTAAAAACCTGATGCTTTTCTGGCAAAACAATCCTTAGTCATAGTATGAGAGAATGAATCATGAAAAACTTGTTTTAAACCGCAGGGAACCAATCACATGAACATAAGGACACCAACCAATAGGGAATTACTGATGGTATTTAAAACATATTTCTCCTCCCACTGAGCCATAATCAAAATTGCATGTGACAGGGAGAATTTGGAACCCACAGGGGCTCCTTCAATTTGCAGAAATGGGAATATGGTTTTGTACAGCCGACATTTGGACAATCTTCTTTTTGTTTGATCTCACCACACATCGGCTGTCCCAGATTTTGTTGCTTATTTAACTGGAAACAATTCTTATCTATGGTTTACCCACAATCCCTCTGCTAATTTGACTCAGTTTTTGGATATTTTTTTACAAGGAGATCTCAATCAAGGTTCATACATCTTTATACAGAAAGGATATTCCAGGAAATCCCATTTTATTAGCCTCTAGTTGTTATCAGCAGCACACAACAAAATTGAATACCTATGGTGAGTTAATACATTCCAGATGAATCTGTTCTGTTGATAATGCATTTTCTCATGAAGGCATAATCATGGGAAACATGTAAAAAGGAGAGAACAGGGTGCAATGGGTGACTCAGTAATGCAATTTATAGAGGGGTGTGGGAATGGCTACTAACCTTATGGAGTTGTGCACCTCTGCACAACCCCAGTGTAAAGCTCCACAAGCTCTGCTCTGTTGGTGGCTGTCATCTACTTTCAGCGGCGTTCACAGATCCTGATCTCACGGTGGTGGGTCACGTGATCAGGTTAGCTGCACATACCGCCGAGATGGATGCCCAGCTTCATCAACACTCACGGCAGTGTTCCAGAGGGGTTAGGGCAGCGCAGCTTGGAAACCAGGGTAGAAACTCTTAGTTAACTTCATCCCACAGGTGGTTGAGCAAGTAAATAAAGGCAGCTCTACTGCACCCCAGCAGGGGGAGAAAGACAATCAGTGAATGTGAATAGCGGTATCAGAGCGCCAACTGATGAAAGTGGCCTTGTCCACCGAAACGCGTTGTGTGTATTATCAAATCAATCATTTTAATTAATTTTTGCCCTGTTATTGGCGCTCTGATACCGCTATTCACCTTCACTGTTTGTAATCATCAGAAACAGACTCCTTAACAGAGGATATGGCAAACACCTTATAAATTTAGCTTTTAAAAGGATCAAGTCCAAGTCCAGGGAGGCAATACTGCATAATAGTACTAGTAACAAGGAATCCAGTGAATTATCATGTTATTACCTTTTCCAAACCATACAGTTTACAATTTAATCAAATCTAACGTTTTATTTCTAAATACCCACCTGTGGCTAATTAGGATGAAATGCTCTAAGGTATTCTTAATAATAGTTGCCAATATGTAGCCAGAAGAGGGCATTCTCTAGGCAACATCCTTTTCCTGGACCATAACTCCAAACCTACCTGGCTTTCACAAAAAGGCTTTTTTAAATGTGTGGGAAATCAGTGCAATGTGTGCACATTTGCTAAAAACAAAAATATCTGTTTCTCGTTACCAAATGGTACAAACCGCATGGTTGATGTATTGTACTGAATGCTGTATTTCTCATACATGTTGCATAGCTTGGACTACCAAAAAAATTGAAGAAACATATCACAGAACACCTCTCCAATACTAGTAATAGAAATGGATCCAATGTGTCCTTTGTCACTCTAACAATAAAGCATTCTGAGACTATTCATGGGTGGTTTTGAATTTTAGCCAAGGAAGTGGAGACAATTCCTATGTTTTTGCTTGTTTGCCTTCTTATTTAGGATTGACCATAGGTTCTCAATAGGATGGATATTTGGGGTGTTTTCTTGCCATGGACCGACAATATCAATGTTTTGTTCACCAAGCCACTTAATTATCACTTTAACCTTGTAACACTGTGCTCCATCATGCTGTAAAATTATTTTTTCATCACTAAATTGCTTCTGGATCATTGGGAGAAGTTATACAAGAATGGGTTGCCATCAGTCAGGATTTGGTCCAGAAGGTTATATCCAGCATATCCAATGTGAATAGTAGAAGTTTTGAAAAATAAGGGTCAACACTGTAGCACTGTAAAAATTTGCACAAACTTGATATATTTGTCCATAACAGTTTAAAAACTCATGAAATGCTAATAATTTTACTTTAGTAGCCATAGAAACATCTGACTAAAAGATCTAAAAACACAGTAGCAGTATATTTTGCGAAAAGCAAAATTTGTGTCAGTCTCAAAACTTTTGGCCTCGAATTTACTCTACTTTGTGCACAGCGCTGGCCCCATTATTTCACAGAAGCTTAAAAGTAATACATTTGAAAACTTAATTCACATGAACAATGCCAGATCAGAGTTCTAAAACTTGTTCTTGAACTGTACAGCCGGTAAATGTTTTATGGATCCATTCAAGAGTGCAGCTAGATTAATTACTGCTTCCAACTATTTGATAAATCCACTTGTGCTGGTAATTAATCTACCAATGCTTCTCTGATGAGATAGAAAAAGAGTCCACTGCACAATCAGAAAGGATGGATAGAAGGTTTTATCAGCATTCTACAAGACATTTATCACTACATCATTCATAAATCCCTCTTTTCAGTTTGCAAAACCAATTCTTTTTAAAGCTTGTAGTTTTAATTTTTAACTCTTTAGTGGCTGCCTACCTTCCTTTTATAGGTCAGTGATTAAGCACCTTAGTTTATAGCAACGTATAGCTGTCAGAAACTGTTAGAGGCACATTAGAGAAAGTAGAAAAAGTATTTTTTAAGGCAGTCGTACTAAGAATTAATAAAATGATCAAGTTTTTCCCTTCAATTTATTTCTGCCAGGCACATCTGAAGCCATATTCTTATGCAGTCACTTACACACGTTGTCAAAATTGTTGGTACCCCTCGTTTAATGAAAGAAAAACCCACAATGGTTACAGGAATAACTTGAATCTGACAAAAGTAATAATAAATTAAAAATCTATGAAAATGAACAAATGAAAGTCAGATATTGCGTTTCAACCCTGCTTCCACTGAATTAAAAAAAAAATTAACTAAAAAAAATTAAACAAAGAGATTTTTCACTTTTCCTTTTTCAACTTTTTTTCCCCTTGTTTCAAGGGCAATAATTTATTTTTCCTTATAGCTATATGAGAACTTTTTTTTATGCAGGACAGGAGGTAGTTTTATATGACAGTATTCCTTTTACCAAACAATATACTGAAAAATGAGAAACAAAAATGAATTTGGAAGAAAAGTTTAAAAATTTTCTTTGGGGGAGGAAGAGGGTCCATTCTTACAGTTAATACGACTATTTTATCTCTTTTTATTGCAGTTTATAGGCAGGCATAGTGACTGAAAAACCGTATGTCTGAGATATCAAAGTTATTTCTTTTTATGGTGTTTACCTTAAGTGTTAATTAATTTTATATTTTGATAGACTGTACTTATATGGATGCATTAGAAATGCCAAAAAAAAATTTTTTTTATTTCTTTATTTTTAATGGAGTATAAGGCGTTGATCAAAAGTTTTAAGTTTTTATATTTTTTTATTTTTTTTTTAAATATCTTACTTTATTTTTCAGCCCCAATAGGGGACTTGAACTTGTGATCATTTGATGATTTATATTATACTTCAATACAGTCGTATTGAGTATAATGTACATAATGTATATATAAGGTAAATTGCAGTCTCCTACGATCTTCAGCCTATAGCTGTGCTTCACAGGATTTCAAAGATAGCAGCCATGAGATGGTGGGGCTTGAGGAAGTCAGGTGCCGATAGGAGTTAGTACTTCTTCTGTTATCCACCGCATATGGAGCAGTTAAGCTCCTGAGCCCTTTCCACACTTGCGGACCCCTATGATATACAATTATGTAATTTTGCACTATGAGGTTAAAGAAGTTGGCCACAAAATGTAGCATGTATTAGTTTAATTTGCTATGGGAATAGAAATATCCTTTAAATCTATGGAAATTGTTTGAAAAACAGGTTTAAATGAAGATGCATTTATATTTTAAATACTGTCTATAGTCTTTAAAGGGTAAATGCTATTCACACAAAAGTAATGCATGCTGATATACATGTCATTGGTATGTTACAGTATTAATTTTCAGTAAGTCTGACTAATGTAAGTCTATTTTCTTACTAGAAGATTGTAATCAGTATTATGGATCTTGCATATAAAGTATATTAGGTAATTGTATAAGGTTTCATTATGCAATGCTTAAGCTTTTTGAGATCGTATCTGATGTAATTAGGTCTATAATATATTCATATGGATACATGTTATATAAGTTTATTAATGCACTCATGAGAAACTGTTCTGGAAGACCAGAGAAGGAGTTGATTTCTGCTAGAAATTATATATTTCCATAACAGACTTTTTGGTAAATTGGCTACCTGATTCCGGGGATTTATTCAGACTTAAACTACTGTATATCTGAGGTTTTTTATAACACGTAACCAATACTGTACATTTTTGATATGCAATAACAATGAATATATATATTTCCATACCAACAAAGAGATTCCATTCAATGTCCAAATCAGCCTGATTGGCTAAACAGCCCTTCAAAACATTGAGGCAGTAGTTGGTGCAAGGCTTCAAATTGGGCATCCCACGACAGTATGGACAATACAGCATCTTCAGTAATGCTCGAAGACATCCTGCATTTGGACTGAGCTGTAAAGATAGACATATGTGACAAGTAATTTTGCTGGAAAGTTCAGTCTAACAGTCGTGACACTTGCAGACGCGGCGACAGTTAATGAAACGCCGAGCACGCCAAAATACTCGGCGAACACCCGAGGGTGCTCGGCAAAAGAGTTAATGAGACATACTCGCTCAACACTAGTCTTTACACAACCCATATAAATTACAATATACATATAAATTGGAGTACATGAAGTTTTTCAGAGCTGGTTAAGAAATTTTACCAAAATTTCTCTGCTCTGCCTATTCAATTCACATAAAGCTGTACCCTATAAACCTTTGCAATGTAATATTTTAAATGTTTCCAGACTTGGAACAAGTGTTTTTAGCAGTCATCATGACAGTTTTAAAGGTTTGGAAACAAGAAGAATGCTAAGTGTGAATTGGCAGGAAGGAGATCGTATCCAGCATCATCCTTGTACACTGCTCGCAACATTGAACTCCCTACATTCATTTTTATTTCATTTATCTTCTTGAAACTCAGTGGACGGACATGACTGCATAGCTTGTGTTATGTCATCTTGACTCCTGATTTATAATATTATGTTAAAAACTATTAGTAGGGAGGGGGAGAAAATTACTTAGATTGGCATTTCCTACAGCAGTCTTAAACCAGAGTCTAATAGACTAAAATTCTGAAAACTTATTCCAGGCTTAGACTTCCTAAATTTGTTATGTAAATGTGTACATCTTTCTTATGTATGTGTGACAGAAAAGTCAGATATACCCAAGACATGCTCTTTAATTTCTCCCACATTCTCATGAAAAATATAATAAATTTGATGGGTTGCTGGAGGCTCATCTCTTCCTGCTAAGCTTGCCATCTTTCCAGCAGGAGGGAAATGAAAATTCTTAGTGCAAAAACATTTTTTGCACTAAACCGATATTCACCACAAAACTGGCACAAGTGTCATATTCTACTGGAAAAGTGATGGGATGTGTTTAAAGCAAGCAGTCACTTGGTTTTAAACATATGTATTATGGATATTGGCATATCATATTGCAAAAAGACAGTAAAAAATGAACATTTACAGTTTTTAATATTAGAGATGTGCAGATTTTTTGAAATTCAAATTAGGTAAAAAATAAATAAAATTGGTTAGCTGTGAATCTCAATACTGCAAGGTCTCTAATTGCTTGAAAAGATGTGTATGTACAGTGGGGAAAATAAATATTAGATACACTGCTGATTTTGCAAGTTTTCCCACCTACAAAGAATGGAGAGGTCTGTAATTTTTATATTAAACTTCAAACTAATTTAATTTAAATTAAATTTCAACTGTGAAAGACAGAATCTTCAAAAAATCCAGAAAACCACATTGTATGATTTTTGCATAATTAATTAGCATTTTATTGCGTGAAATAAGTATTTGATATAATAGAAAAACAAAACTTAATATTTGGTACAGAAACCTTTGCTTGCAATTACAGAGGTCAGACGGGAAGCGACTAGAGGCTGTTATTTTTGCAAAAGAAGGATCTACTAAATATTAATGTCACTTTTCTGGTGAGGTGCCCATACTTATGCACCTGTCAAATTTTGTTTGAATGCAGATTGCACATTTTCTGTTAGTACAATAAACCTCATTTCAAGGCAGAAACATTACTGTGTGCAACAGTTATTACATATATCAAACTGAAATAGCTGTTGCAAAAACACCAATTTTTATAAAACATTAAGCTTAAGATTAATAGGGGTGCCCAAACTTTTTCATATAACTGTACATGATGCCATCCATCCTCTCTTGAATACAGTGCAGTTGTACTGTCCCCTTTTCAGAAAAGTACCACCAAAGTATGATGTTTCCCTCACCATGCACCATGCTTCACTGTTGGGACAGTTCTTGGAGTTGTACTCATCCTTCTTCCTCCAAACACGGCGAGTGGCGTTGATACCAAAAAGTTCTATTTTGGTCTAATTTGACCACATGACCTTCTCTCATGCCTCCTCTGGATCATCCAGATGGTCATTGGTGAGCTTCAATCGGGCCTGGACATGTGCTGGCGTGAGCAGGGGGAGCTTGAGTCCCCTGCAGGGTTTTAATCCATGACGGCGTAGTGTGTTACCAGCAGTAATGTTTGAGACTTTGATCCCAGCTCTCTTCAGGTCATTGATCAGGCCCTCCCGTGTAGTTCTGGGCTGAATCCTGACATTTCTCAGAATCATTCTTACCACACGAGGTGAGATCTTGCATGGAGCCCCAGACCGAGGAAGATTGACAGTCATCTTGTGTTTCTTCTATTATCTAATAATTGTGCCAACAGTTGTTGCCTTCTCCCCAAACTGCTTGCCTATTGTCCTGTACCCCATCCCAACCTTGTTCAGGTCTACAATTTTGTCTCTGGTGTCAAATACACAGCTCTCTGGTCTTGGCCATGGTAGAGAGGTTGAGTGTGATTGATTGAGAGTGTGGATAGGTATCTTTTATACAGATAATGAGTTGAAACAGGTGCAATTAATACAGGCAATGAGTTCAGAGTAGAGGGGCTTTTTAAAGAAAAACTAATAGATCTGTGCGTTGATCAAATACTTATTTCATGCAATAAAATGCAATTTAATTATTTAAAAATAATACAATGTGATTTTCTGTTTTTTCTTTTTAGATTCTGTCTGTCACAGTTGAAGTGTACTGATGATAACAATTTCAGACCTCTCCATTCTTTGTAGGTGAGACAACTTGCAAAATCTGTCGTATATCAAATACTTCTTTTCCCCACTGTACAGTATATTTTCTAGGACTGTATTGAACCACTTTTGAGCTCTTTAGCATTAACAGAGCATTATTAGTGTCCAAGTGACCTCACATATGTAGCTAGGGGAAACTGATGGTACCTAGAGTTAACCAATTGCTTATTTAACAACACACTTCAGCAACAGACTTTTCAGGCTGCTTATTTGTAAACCTTCAAAAGAACATTATTTGCGGGTGGCATGTATGGTTCCAAAATTAGACTAATACAATAGAATGTGTGCAAAAAAATTGTTTTTTTTTTTTACAAAACACACACTTTGAGAAGTAGACAGTTCTACTTATGTTTCTGAAATGTGAATTTTTGTATTGTCTTTTTTAATTACAAAAAAAGACAAAAGAAATTACAAAATAAAGCCTTTAACTTGTCATTTTTTCTAATACACAAGCCTTCGTCTCAGGGTTTTTCTTAACAAGTAAAATTAGGACAAAGGGGTGTAAAACTGCCCTCCTTGTTTGCAGTGTGTAAAAAAAATTGTTATTAAGGAGCTGTACTACAGTATATCACAGATCAATCAGTTCCGAGTTGCACTGACTTTGTAGTTCCAGAAACTCCTTACTGCTTGTATTGTTATTCACAGAGTGAGATCACTGCTCCCCTTTTCAATGTTCTTCAGAACAGCAATGGAACACCACAATCACAAGCTGTGCACTTCGACCCCTATCTTTAGCTTGTAATTTCCTTAAATGATGGCTGCTTACTCTTCGCTCATCTTTTAAAGTCCCTTTGATAGTGTCCCCTGATTGGTTGCAGTTGATCCTGTGATGTGATGGCTGTAATGCATTATGGGGAAGCCCATGTGTCCTTTTTTAATGTTGTCAGCCCGTTATCTGAGTCTTCAGCAGTGTGTAAAATAGTGGCGGGTATTTTTTTTATTCTTTGCTATTGGTGCAATCACAAATTCTTAAAATTTCTCAGATTGGAGAATTTCTGGAGATCTGACTTAAAATCGATTCACAGCACATCGATCTGCCCATCTCTTAATTGAATATGATTTGAATTTTTTCCCATATACAGATATAAACACAATGCTGTGCATTTGATTTTTAGAGTCTGGTGGCACAATCTTGATAATTTGTAACAAGATGATTTGTAAAAGCAGCAGATTGTGATTTGAAGCCAGCAACTGTGATTCCCATACAAATCAAGACAAATAAGTAATTTTACTATGTACATTGTGAGACTTGATTACCAGTTTTAACATTGAACTGCTACTACAGATAATAGGGAAGATAATAATTGGGTTTTATTTATACATTGATGTTTTGCATTTAAAATGTAGCAATAAATAAATGAAAGAACAATAAAAAACAAGTGAGTTAATATAATAAATGTTTGCCAAATATCATACTGATATCGTTCAGCTCTATTATCGCAAGTTTTCTAAAAGTTGACTTATGAGGACCCCTATGCTCCCTATTGCAAGAGGAAAGTATAGTTTTGTGATATAAAGTTTATCATATTATAAATTAGTATTTTCCTTTAAAAATCTCTTTAAACTGTAGCAGAACTTAGAGAGAAAGAATTTGTATCCACACCAAGTAACTGATAGCTTTACTAGAATGAGTTTTTAATCCTAAACTCAGAGTCTCCCTCCTTTATTTTTACCATAGTAGCACTGCCTTGAAGTGCGTTTTGCGTAAAGCTTTCTCAAGGGGGGAAACGCGCATCAGGACAGTGCTGACAGGGTCCCACCAAGTCTCTCCTTTCCCCACTATAGGTAAGCATGATAAAGTTGGACTTTAGCTCTTTGCCTTTCTTTGACTTTGGCCATTGGGCCTTTTCACTACATATGGTGAATGGTTAGACAGGCTCAGTGTATACCATATACTGATTCTTTGGGATTGATTCGGTGGCTCTCTGTCTGGGATTCCTCCTTATCTATGACATACTGATATTTTGTTTGTTAATTACTTTTAATGAATTTTTTTCAAATAAATAATTTATTTTAACTGTATTGGTGGTTTACTCCAACTCTTCTCTTCTAAGCATGCTATTCGGAGTATTCCACCCCGTGATTCTGCAGTATTACTGTTGCACGGGGAGACAATAGACTCTAGTTCCTTACCAAACTATGATTGTGTTTTTCAAATATTTTCGTATTATTGATTAAAATGTATAGGCCCATAGTTTACCTTCATGTGCAGTGCTAATTTCGTGACAAAAAATAACGATGGCATTTTCTATCACATGCAGTACTACAGTGGTATTACCTCCGCTTTTAGGGGTAAATACCGTACCATGCTGTACAGATGCTCTATAAATAAGCAGTGACCACATAATGTGCATGACTTGAGTATGAATCCAAACTGGAAATTGTATTTATAAATCTTTCATTTATATTTATGGTCTGCAGTGGACCAAAGTGCAGACAAAATGCTCTGCATGTATAAAGTCTTGTTAGGTTGGAGCAAGGTGACGATAGAAGACAACCCAATGCAAAATGCCTTGCCTCTGATTTATAACACATCTCTTATTTTCAGTGCCCTTTTATAAAATATATTTCTATTCCAAATTTGCTGTATCTTATTTAAATTCTTCTCAAAGTGAACTGTGTCCTGTTATGTACCTTTCCCCATCTGAACAAGGATATTGGTTATGAAATAAAACTGCAAGTTGTGACTTCTTTTTTATTTATTTTTATGCTTTCATGTTTGACTTATAGTAACAAAAAATAACTGAAGTTCAACATCAGTAATAGGTGGACTGCATATGTCTGAAGCTGATATGAACACTGAAAAATCAGCATGCTGTGCAATAATCAAAAAACAGCGCAAGCATTACACTAATTCTTTGTAAACTATATTATATCAAATTTATCTCATGATAAAAAAATGTGTCTTTCCCGCTTATTGGTATAGTATCTGTACCTGAGGATTGCATCTTACATAAAAGCACAATATTAAACTTTCTGTTTGCGCTTAAGGGATGAAAAAGAGAGTGTACAGACATTACAGCAGGTGATCATAGCTGATTCTTTTTGTGAAGCAAAACATTTCACTCCCTGTTCTGAAACAATGTTTTACTTCAAAGAAAGAATCATTTGCGATCCCCTGCTGTAATATCTCTACACTTTTTTTTTCTCCCCCCATGCCCAGGAGATGTGGTATGATCAGACCATGTTCCAGCACGGTAAGACACAACCATTACACAGTACATAGCAGGGGCACATTTATAACATTATCCCAGCACAGGAACATTTTATTTAAACACATCTAATTGTGGAAATTATTATTATTCCAAGATCTATAGATTAAAATATTGATTAAAATGAACTTTGTTTGTGGTTTGTGGTGAAAGCCCTTTAAGAGAAATCTGTCAGTAGGATCAACCCTCCTAAGCTGTGGCATGTGTTAGAACCCTCCTGTTTGTTTTTTCCATCTTGTGTTTTGTGGTCACGTGACCATCTGCCTTTATATTCCAGCTCCGCCCTTTTGGCTGTGCTGGACTTCAGTGTTTGACTGTTTCTCTAGCCAGGTGCTTCTGTGCCTTTCTCTGTCAGTTCGCTTGGTCCTTCTGGGACCTCTAGTACCTTTTTATCAGTTTGTCTTTTTGTGTTCTGCAACTACTTCTCTGTTTAGGAGGTGTCCCATTTTTGGTTCCCCTGTCCTCCGTAGATTTGTAACACTGTGTGTTTTTGCATATGTTTATATACGTTTTTTTTTTACAGATATTCTGTATTCTTTTGTTTATGTATTTTCTTTTCTTTATTTGTCCATTATTTCAGTCAACTGAAGAAGGTCGTTGAGACCGAAACGTTAACGTATGTGTTCACTGTGTATTAATATGGACTGCAATAAATTTCCTTAAGCAGAGCTTTTTGAGTGCCAAGGTTATTTTTACATGTGACAGGGCACGGTCCCTTCTTGAGCACCACATTAGGGTGTGCAGCAATTTTTTTGTATTATCCATTTTTGGTTCCAGACCTTAGTTCTTTTAGGGAGCCCTCCCTTCATGCTACAGGTCTTCGTTCAGACTAGCCGAGGACTAAGGCGGGTCTGTTCGCTAGGAACAGGCAGCCCGCTACATTGTAGGGATTCAGCTTAGTCGTACTGTATTGACAGCCTTCCCCTATCTTTCCTTGGTTCATGTTGCAGATCATACCAGTAAGTCCAGCCCGAAAATCTAAAAGGACAGAAATTCGAGAATCAGTATGGCTTCCGTCTAGGATTTGGCTCAATGCCTGCAGGTATTGTCTCTGGAGGTGGCCGAGCTTCAGAAACACATGAGTAGCTGTTCTAGAGCGCATTTTGTGGAACCCAAGGTAGGACTGGCTGATGTTTTTTATGGTAAACAGCAAGATTTTTTTTCCTTTAAAAATGCTTGTTTGTTATATTTTCATTGAGACCAAGGTCCTCTGGGAATGAATCACAGCACATTGGTTTTATTATGTCACTTTTGCGCAATGAACCACAGGGTTCTCTCCAGCCTTTTCTCTCCAACCTAATGATCCATGTTTAAAGTCTGTTGAAGATTTTTTTTCTGCTGTTGGGCTATTATATGACGATCCTGATCGAATCTCATCTGCTGAGACAGAACTCAGGCGTTTGAATCAGGGGTCAGGTGATGTTCAAAATTATTGCACACACTTCAGGAGATGGGCCTCAGAAGTTAAATGTAATGATCCTGCGATGAAATGTTTATTTCTTGCTGGTCTGAGTGAAAGGGTTAGGGATCTGCTAATTGCATTCCCTGCACCTGAGACTTTGTAGGATGCCATGCAATTAGCTGTTCGTGTGGACAGGAGGCTGAGGTTCAGGCTGAATGAGGTAAAGACTCCTGTAATGTCAATTCCTAGTCCCCAGAAAATCTGCTCAGATGGCGGAGAACCGATGGAGGTTGGGGCGATGTCACTCCGCTCTCAGGAAAGAGACCGAAGGTTCATCCAGGGATTGTGTCTTTATTGTGGTAAAGCTGACCATTTGATTAAGTATTGTGAGCGTCGTTTAAGTAAGGAAAAAAAAAGGTCAGTTACGCCCGTTTAGCTTGTTTACGCTCTGCAGGAGTATTTCTTTCTGGGAGTACTACTTTGCAGGGAGATTTGATTGAATTTTAGGTATTTGTGGATTGTGGTTCAACACTTAGTGTGATTGATAAAGGGTTTTTGGAAAAACTTAACTTGAAATCCAAACCTTTGTCATAACCTATTTCTGTGATTGCAATTGATAACACTCCCTTGAAATGTATTACTCACAAGGTTGCTGCATTTCCCCTCACTATCAATGGTCTTCACCAAGAAATTTTGGACTTGGTTGTTTTAGATAATTTACCCTCTCCGGTTGTTCTAGGATTGCCTTGGTTAAAACTGCACAATCCTTTACTGGACTGGTCTACTAGTGTGATTAAGTCTTGGAGTCCGAAGTGCTATGATAAATGTTTTAATGGTCGCATTGTGGCGGTGGAAAAAGGGGAATTACCTGTACCTATTCAAGATTTTTGGAGGTTTTTTTTTGAGGAGGAGTCGCAAGTTTTACCTCCTCATAGGGATTATGATTGCGCCATTGAGTTGTTCCGGGAGCTACTCTTCCCAAGAGTCGCTTGTTTAATCTGACTATTCCTGAAAGAGAGGTCTTGGAGTAGTACATACAGACTAGCCTGGCTGCTGGTCACATTAGACCTTCTAAGTCACCTGTGGCAGTTGGATTTTTCTTTGTTAAAAAAAAGGACGGGGGTTTACGTCCTTGTCTGGATTTTCATGAAATTAATAAGATTACCGTACACAATTCCTACCCATTGCCGTTAATTTCTGACTTGTTTAACCAGTTAGTGGGGGCCAAGTGGTTCTCTAAAATTGACCTCCGGGGGGCATGCAATTTGTTGCAAGTGAAGGAGGGTGATGAATGGAAAACTGCTTTTAACACTCCGGTAGGTTATTTTGAGAATCTGGTGATGCCTTTTGGTCTTACCAATGCACCTGATTTTTTTCAGAACCTTATTAATGACATCCTGAGACCTTTGATTGGTAAGAATGTGGTTGTGTATTTGGATGAAATTTTGATTTATTCACCAGATCTAGAGTCCCATTGGCAGAGTGTATGTGAAGTTTTGCAGTTATTGAGTGATAATTCACTCTTTGCTAAGCTGGAGGAATGTGAGTTCGCTGTGCAGAAAATTAGTTTTTTGGGCTACATTGTTTCCAGCGAGGGCTTTGAGATGGACCCTGTGAAGGTTCAGCAATGGCCTAGGCCTATTGGTTTGAAATCTATACAGAGATTTTTGGGTTTTGCCAATTATTACAGGAAATTCATTAAGAATTTTTCTGTAATTGTTAAACCTCTAATCGATCTCACCAGGAAAGGTGTGAATACCGTCCAGTGGACTGCTGAGGCCATTGAAGCATTTAAGTATCTCAAAGAGAGGTTCAGTTCTGCCCTTATCCTTTTGTAGCCTGATGAGACCAAGCCTTTTTTGGTCGAGGGCAATGCTTCATCGGTGGGGGTCAGTGCAGTTTTGTCTCAGGAGAACAAGGGTGGATTACATCCCTGTGCCTTCTTTTCGAAATTTTTTTCGGAAACCGAACTGAATTATGATGTTGGAAATCGGGAGTTGCTGGCTATTAAACTCGCATTTGAACATTGGCGTCATTTTTTGGATGGCGCTAGATTTCCTTTTCAGGTTTTCACAGATCATAAGAATTTGATCTATCTGGATGCTGCCAAGCGCTTGAATGCTCATCAAGCTAGATGGGCACTTTTTTTTTCTCGGTTTCATTTTTCTGTTACCTATATCCCTGCTACTAAGAATGTTAAAGCCGATGCTTTGTCTCTCAGCTTCTCTCCTGCAGTCGGTGCCAAGGAGGAGGAGAGCATTTTGCAGAAAGGAGTTGTGGTGGCAGCATTGGACTCCGTGTTGGAGAATGGGATTCTGAAGGCTCAAGATGATGCTCCATCTAACACTCCCCATGGGAGGTTGTTCATGCCTAGAACCTTTAGGAGAGATTTGTTTGTGGAGTGTCATGAGTCTCGGTTGGTAGGTCATCCAGGAATTTCGGAGACTAAGAGACTTATCAGTCGCAGTTTTTGGTGGCCTGGATGGCAGAAGAAAGTCTTCAAGTGGGTGCGTCAATGTACTGTGTGTGCTAGGTCAAAGGCTTCACATACTCCTGCTGCGGGGTTGCTTTGCCCTCTGGTGGTTCCTATTGCACCTTGGACGCATCTCACAATGGATTTTACTACTGATCTTCCTGTGTCCGAGGGTTTTATTGTCATCTGGGTGGTCGTGGACCGTTTTAGTTGCCCTGCACCAAGACACTCGATAAGGCGTTTATTAAGGAGATTGTCAAGCTCCATGGCGTTCCCATGGATATTGTTTCTGATAGAGGGCCTCAATTTGTGGCTCACTTTTGGTGTGCTTTTTGTGACAGGTTGGGAGTCCATTTGTCATTTTTGTCTGGCTATCATCCTGAGTCAAATGGACAGACTGAAAGAAAGAACCAGGATGTTGAACAGTTTTTGCGTTGTTTTGTGGCGGACAATCAAGAGGTGTGGTCTGAGTTTCTACCTCTCGCAGAATTTGCTCTTAACAATCATACATCCTCCTCTGCTGGGTGTTCTCCTTTTTTTTGTTGTACTGGGAGACATCCGTCTTTTGGTTGGTTCTCCAAATTGGGGTCGGCGGTGCCAGAGGAAGAGAATTTTTCCGGTGATTTGGAGAGAGTTTGGACTAATGTACGTTGCAACCTTCAAGAGGCTAACAAAAAGTCCAAGAAGTATTTTGACAGGAAACGTAAGGAGGTTTTGTTTACTGTGGGGGACATGGTTTGGTTGTCCTCGAAGAACCTGCGGTTGAGGATTCCCTCTAAAAAACTGGGTCCTAAGTTTGTGGGTCCATTTAAAGTGCTTCAGGTTGTTAACCAATCTGCTGTTAGAATGGATGTCCCTACTTTCTGGAAGACTAATCCTGTGTTTCATATTTCCTTGTTGAAAAAGGCTGATGTATCTGATAGGGACGCCACTGTCACAGTTCCTCCTGTGGTGGAAGACGGCGAATATGAAATTTCTCGTATCTTGAATTCTAGATGGCATAGCGGGAGATTACAGTATCTCGTCTCCTGGAAGGGTTTCGGTCCAAAGACAACTCCTGGGTAAGGACGGATGATGTCTCTGCTCCTAGGCTTGTTAAAGCTTTCCAGAAGAGGTTTCTGGATAGGCCTCATAATAGAGGGAGTACTGTTAGAACCCTCCTGTTTGTTTTTTCCATCTTGTGTTTTGCGGTCACGTGACCATCTGCCTTTATATTCCAGCTCCGCCCTTTTGGCTGTGCTGGACTTCAGTGTTTGACTGTTTCTCTAGACAGATGCTTCTGTGCCTTTCTCTATCAGTTCGGTTGGTCCTTCTGGGACCTCTAGTACCTTTTTGTCAGTTTGTCTTTTTGTGCTCTGCAACTACTTCTTTGTTTAGGAGGTGTCCCATTTTTTATTCCAGTCCTTAGTTCTTTTAGGGACCCCTCTCTTCATGCTATAGGTCTTCGTTCAGACTAGCCGAGGACTAAGGCGGGTCTGTTCACTAGGAACAGGCAGCCCGCTACATCGTAGGGATTCAGCTTAGTCTTACTGTAGGGACAGCCTTCGCCTATCTTTCCTTGGTTCATGTTGCAGATCATAACAGCATGCAGGTATTAGCAAGCTGAATAAAAGTATATCTTGATATTTGTGATTCGATGTCTTATTCCAGAGATATCAACGTTTTTTTCCTATATATGTTAATGAGCTGCTCCAGGCTATGGGCCGAATACTCATCTGCATGAGAATCTGCCTCCAGACATTATTTTAGATGAAAGGTGGAGTTACCAGTGTGATGTGATACATGTAACTAACACAGAAAAGGAGAAATGAACTTTGTCATACCAAATACATTAGCACCTGCAGCTCTCACAGCTCTGTTGTATTGTAACAATATTGCATCAGTGGCTGCCTGTGAGATGGAAGCTGAAAATGAGAAGAACCTGTCGATGTGTCAGGTATAATCACACACAGCTCTGCAGTGAGATCAGGAGAGCAGAGAGCGGCCATTACATGTCTCACACTGGTAACTCCCTCTTCTATATACAATAAGCTCTGCAGGCAGATTTTCAGGGAGATTTGTGTTCGGCCCATAGTTCTTAACAGCTCATTTACATATTAAGAAAATCATGATTTTCTCTGGAATAAGACATTGAATTGCAGATATCATTTAATTCAGCTTCCTATGACCTACATACCCACAAAGATTGCGTAGGAGGGTTGATCTTACACACTATATGGGCATGTAGGGCATAAGCGGTTGAATTAAATGATACCCTGGCATCTGAAATCTGATGCTTTATTCCAGAGAAATCCAAGTTTTTCTTATATGTAAATGAGATATTCCAGGTTATGGGGAGGATGTTGCCTGGAAGATAGCTTTGCCTCCAAAGCTTATTATAAATAACAAGGGGAGTTACCAATGTGAGACAAGTCACTAACACAGAATAAGGGAAATTAAATTTGTCTTCTTGCAAACACATTTTTCCAGTTCTCTAATCTCTTCTGAACTGCAACAATATTGCAACCCTGTCTGCCTGTGAGATGGAAGCTGAAGGGAACCGTCAGATGTGTCAGGTATAATCACACACAGCTCTACAGTGAGATCAGGAGAGCAGAGAGCGGCCATCACACATCACACTGGTAACGCAGCCTTCATGTAAAATAATCTCTGGAGGCAGAGTTATCTTCCAGGCAGCGTCCTCACAAAAGCCTGGAAGAGGTAATTTATATAAAGTGATAAAAGATGATTTATTAACAACAGAACATCTGATATAAGACATACAGGTATCCCTCTCCTCAGCAGTCTATAACCTGTATGATGATATTAATAGTTTAGTCAAGTATGGTGACAGATTCCCTTTAAGGAAAAAGAATCTACTCAAGTTCTAAGAACCATCGTGCGGATTCAGAATTACATCCTTTTTTTTTGGCACCCTCAACATTTTGTTGAGTGCATGTTGTTAAGTGGAGGAGTATAAGACTTTTTTTTTTTAGCAACTCTACACTAAGGAAGAAAACATGTCACAGGTAGATTTGCTGCTTTAATAAAAACAAGGAGATTGAGAAAATGACTGCCTCAAATTGCACTTTCTGCTCAATAGATTTCAGGAGAAATGTCCACATTCAATACCAATATTTGACTATGTATAAAAGATAAAGAAATGGGAAAAGGTAAAGTTAATAGTGGTCTCAGAGGTTTTGATAAAGCTCTGAAACAGTGAATATTTATAAGATCCAAGCGAGCCATTCGTGGGGCTCCAAGAAAAGAAATGTGACCATCTATATAGCTTAAAACACAATGAAGCAAACCTCAAAGGGCAAGCAACGCAAATTATTTTACATTCACAAAAAATATGCTCCTATAAATGTTTCCCACTTTCTCCTAGGATAAAATATTTGAAAAGTTGTGAATGGTTTTATATCTGTGACATTGAAAACCTTGCAAGACACAACCCAGAAGACCAAAACACGTATGACCAAAACTGGTGAGTTGCCTTTTCATGTACACCCTGAATTCTGTTCTGTTTTTAATTTCATCAGACTTAAACTAACTAATGAATCTAAAAACTTACTGATTAGAGAAGAGTAAATCTTTTGAAATTCGACTTAGGCGACTTTGCCAAAGTTTCACAAGAATTCGATTTATGGCAAATTTATTCACCAGGTATCGCTTAACTATAAAATGTCTAAATGCATGGAAAATATGTGTATAACACTCAGAGCTCACTTTGGAGTACAGTCATGGCCAAAAGTTTTGAGAATGACACCAAAATTATATTTTCACATGATCTGCTGGCCTCTGGTTTTTATTAGTGTTTGTCTGATGTTTATATCACATACAGAAATATAATTGCAATCATATTATGAGTACCAATAGGTTATATTGACAGTTAGAATGAGTTAATGCAGCAAGTCAATATTTGCAGTGTTGCCCCTTCTTCTTCAAGACCACTGTAATTCTCCCTGGCATGCTCTCAATCAACTTTTGGACCAAATCCTGACTGATAGCAGTCCATTCTTGCATAATCAATGCTTGTATTTTGCCAGAATTTGTTGGTTTTTGTTTGTCCGCCCGTCTCTTGATGATTGACCACAAGTTCTTAATGGGATTAAGATCTGGGGAGTTTCCAGGCCATGGACACAAAATCTCTATGTTTTGTTCCATGAGCCATTTAGTTATCACCTTTGCTTTATGGCAAGGTGCTCCATCATGCTGGAAAAGGCATTGTTGGGCGCCAAACTGCTCTTGGATGGTTGGGAGAAGTTGCTCTTGGATTACATTCTGGTACCATTCTTTATTCATGGCTGTGTTTTTAGGCAAGACTGTGAGTGAGCCGATTCCCTTGGCTGAGAAGCAACCCCACACATGAATGGTTTCAGGATGCTTTACAGTTGGCATGAGACAAGACTGGTGGTGGCGCTCACCTCTTCTTCTCCGAATAAGCTGTTTTCCAGATGTCCCAAACAATCGAAAAGGGGATTCATCAGAGAAAATGACTTTGCCCCAGTCCTCAGCAGTCCACTCCCTGTACCTTTTGCAGAATATCAGTCGGTCCCTGATGTTTTTTCTGGAGAGAAGTGGCTTCTTTGCTGCCCTCCTTGAAACCAGCCCTTGCTCAAAGAGTCTCCGCCTCACAGTGCGTGCAGAAGCACTCACACCAGCCTGCTGCAATTCCTGAGCAAGCTCGGCACTGCTGGTAGTCCGATCCCACAGCTGAAACAGTTTTAAGATACGGTCCTGACGCTTGCTGGTCTTTCTTGGGCGCCCTGGAGCCTTTTTGACAACAATGGAAGCTCTCTCCTTGAAGTTCTTGATGATGCGATAGATTGTTGACTGAGGTGCAATCTTTGTAGCTGCAATACTCTTCCCTGTTAGGCCATTTTTGTGCAGTGCAATGATGGCTGCACGTGTTTCTTTAGAGATAACCATGGTTAACTGAAGAGAAACAATGATACCAAGAACCAGCCTCCTTTTAAAGTGTCCAGTGATGTCATTCTTACTTAATCATGACCGATTGATCGCCAGCCCTGTCCTCATCAACACCCACACCTGTGTTAATGGATCAATCACTAAAACGATGTTAGCTGCTCCTTTTAAGGCAGGACTGCAATGATGTTGAAATGTGTTTTGGGGGTTAAAGTTCATTTTCTGGGCAAATATTGACTTTGCAAGTACAGTAATTGCTGTTAAGCTGATCACTCTTTGACATTCAGGAGTATATGCAAATTGCCATTACAAAAAGTGAAGCAGTAAACTTTGTAAAAATTACTATTTGTCTCATTCTCAATACTTTTGGCCATGACTGTATATTTAACCTGTTTTAAGCTCTGTAATGTAAACACAGCCTTTTTAATATGCAAGTGGCACATTATACTGGCTGTGATATCCTACTTATTGACTGAGCTAGACCATGTGAATTATTTTCTGCAGGGCATTATTGGTAAGCCCACATGGCTATGCTTGACACCATGATCATGTGCATGGGAATTTTTTCTTGTTCTCAGTCCTCACAAGTTGAAATACACGTCAAACTGCTAATTTCAGCAAATTTGACTTCAACCTGATCATCCGCAGATCACTCCTTTCATTTCTATTACTGACCCATTTCAACATATTACATTTTTATTAACCCCCGGGGGTTCCATAGTGTTGGTAACATAGGTCTACTAGCAGCTTGAGAGGTTACATGTGCCTCTGTAGTAAAACAAAATGAATACCAATTTTGGCATAGTTCTGTACAATATATAATAATAATATTTATTATTTTGTTATAAAATCTAATGATATGGCTTATAGATATACATTGTCTCATGGCTACTTAGCAGCCTAGCACATTAGATAGCTGTAATGTAACTAATTAATTATACCTTGTACCGGGATATTAGTTTTTATCTTTACAGCCTTTCACAATGAAATTTTATTGATGCAACATTGTTTTTTGTTATACTGTTATTATCACTGTTTATGTAAAGGAATGTAGATGAAAAACTATTATACCTCTGGAAGGTAAAATGAGAAATGAAAGGTTACTGAAAAAGTCTCAAGCAATGCCTTTCTTTATAGGATTTGCTTTGATGATGGCTCATTATTATGATGCCCCTGAAGCATGAAGGTTGTAAAGCACCAAAGCACAGTAGAGCTGTACGTATGGTATTCTGCATATTGCTAATGTTCATTCATTAGGCCATTAGACTTTTTTATTGCACCAAACAGTTGCAGCTGAATATTTCATAGTCCCACAATTCACAGAACAATATTTTATCAACTCTTTAATATTCTACATTATATCCTTATATTGTTCCCACAAGACATTAAAGTTGGCAAAGAAATAAATAAAATGCATACTTTGTTTTAAACCCCTATCTGTAACTTACAATCTTTTTTTTTTCCATTACGGCCATTAATTGTTCTATAATAGACTATCACTGCATCTCAGTTTAATGTAACAAATGGAACATCTGT
Source organism: Phyllobates terribilis (assembly GCF_046119375.1). Lineage (NCBI taxonomy): Eukaryota > Metazoa > Chordata > Amphibia > Anura > Dendrobatidae > Phyllobates > Phyllobates terribilis. Next base: position 286,918,046 of record NW_027362762.1, on the reverse strand, counting down.
TGGGCAACTAGATGTAAGTTCTCAAAGTCTTACAAATTTCCTATCTTCATCCTTGCATACTCTAAACAAGCTAGAAATGTTTCAAGAAAGGAATACCTCTAAAAAATTGTTGATATTTTACTGAAAACTTTACAGGCTTTTTGTTTGTAAATTTCAATTTGCATAAGGAAATCATTAATATACTGGGGAACTGCATAAAACATTTTGCCTAATAATGTTTATAATACTTGAACAATGTAGTATAATTTAACCATGAGTAGGTCCATCAATAAAATAAAGATTGCCCAAAAATTGGTGCATTCTGCTACTGGATTTGTTGGAACATTAAACTAGAAACATAATATCAAATTATCGCTATTTGGACGGGGTGTTATTCTACTTATAACATTATATCAGAGAGCAATATAAAGTTTCTTTTGGAGGTTTATCAAAGTGAACCTTTAATTCAAAGGGGTATTCCAATCTCCGGGACCCTATCCCAATATGCAGTAGGTGTAATCATAATAATATTAGCAAATATATCCAATTAGAAATATAGTATAGTTCTTCTGATTGTCGCTTACCCCATGTGCAGGGCATTTCAGTAGCTTAGGTTTCTTACGACAACTAACAGCTAACTAATAAGGAACTGCCACTATATGATTGGTCATAACCATGAATACGTAAGCACTTGCAATGCCCTGCACATGGGATAAGCCACATAGGGAATCAGAAGTACTATACTACATTTCTAATTGTAGGTATTTGCTAATACTATTATTACACCTACTACATATTGAGATAGGATCTTGAGATAGTCAAACCAGTTTAATAGTATATATTACATGCTTCTGACTTCATTGTACAAGTAAAGATATCCAAGGCCCTGGTTGTCATTTTTAATTGACTTCTTTACCAGTGACAACACATAAAAAATCTATGACATTTCATCCACAGATGGCCTTTATCAAGCCAAGTCAAAAGAGAGATTATATATACAGACAGAGACATGCAATGCTATTTATTGTTGCGTATCAATGAGCTACTCCTCCTCACTCCTCTCATCGATCTCACTTCTGTTGTCATAGGAACACAAAACATAAAATAAACACCATAATCAAAAATTAAAATGACATAAAATCATAGGTTTGTACTGTCTAGTATCATAATCATAATCACCATTGTAATGGTCTATAATACCATTTATAATGGTAGAAAAAGTTTTCTTGTTTAAAGAATGCCATAATAATGATCAAGGCCAGTCACACCCCTTGGTAGTAATCACATCAATCCCCCAATGCATCACATTTGTAAAACTACCCAAAAAGGAGAAGGGGTGGTCCAATAATCATCAATTGCCTTACTTTCATGGGGAACATGGGAGGGCGCAACCAAGTATAACCTCGGGACGCCAGATGAAAGGGCATCATAGAATAAAGAGTTGATGCTCTGCCATGACATCATCAGGAGTGAGAAGAAGTGGCCCATTGATATGGTGTCTTTAGATAAGGCCATCTGTGGCCGAAATATCATAGATTTTTTAATGTGCAACTAATAAATAAGTCTATTGAGAAAGACAAGGGGTTTCTTTGGGATGCTTGGCAATATAGTGGAGAGTTGCCCCAAGAGGGCACAAATCTGAATTCATTCTGCATGGGATTCAAAAACATTCATTGTGCAAGATTTATTTTAGTTTGCCTAAAAGCCAGTGTTTCCGGGGCATTGACTGTAAAGTTGCCATCTAAAGCACAGAGACCTTTCTTTAGTACACTTTTTAAAGCATACATATTGATATCTCTTTCCTTCAGTATAAGAGCTATGCTATCTGCTCTGAATCCAGTATGTTTTTACCCTTCTCCCAAGGATGTAGATCTGTAGATACACAGTCCCTCTAATTAGGAACTGCAGGTACACTGCCCTTCTCCCTCCTCATCCCAGTCTTTTGCTTTAACTACATGCAATAAAAATAATATATCTTTGTAATGTGTTAGAAATTAGATAAAAAAAATAGTTATCCTCAATGGTGATTCCTCTTGATGGCTATCTTTAAGAATGAACACAAGTAACAATCATTCATGACTACTTTTGTCTCTTCATCATGTATTTTTTTCCAAAAATCATGCCAGAAGAAGAAACCTGTTTAGTCTTAAAAGTATTAACAATAAACTGCTGCTGGAGGTTATAGGGAGGTCTATACAGAATAATTTGGTTCTGTTTATTCTTTAATGTTTTCTATCTTTAAAATGAAACAATAAATGAAAGAGTGAATACAAAACTAGTGTACTAGCTATAAATGTTTGTTAATATATTAAGTATATTATATTGTTCATCTGTATCACAGCTAGCTTTCTAAAGACTCTAAAGATCTATGAGGGCCCTTATGCTCACCTATTGCAATAGGAAAATGGATTTTTTGCAAGATATTGTTTTCCATAATATAAATTAGTATTTTCTTTTAAAAATCTCATTAAATTCAACTAGTATTGATAGAGTAAGCATTTGTGTCCATTCCGATTGATTGATCGCTTTACTTGTATGCGTTTGTAATCATGAACTCAGTTTCCTTCCTTTATCATGTGCAGCACCTTAGCAGGGTAAGCTTTAAAGCAGTGGTCCTCAACCTTTCTGACCTTGAGAGCCACATTCAGCTCTGATAGAGGGTTACGAGCCACATTAAGCTTCGAGAGAGGGTCGCGAGCCTCATCCAGCTCCCGCCACCTCACAGTAGTGGCAACCAAAGCCTCCATTACCCTATTATGGGGATAATAATAACCAAAGATTTGCCAAAGAAATCACCCTGAAGTAGTATATCAAGATCCAGGGGTTCTCACAATATCACCATTCAGTATTCTCCCATCAAGCACTCCCAACACACTGTCAAATCCAGTTTCAAGCCCCTCCTTTGACAGGTAGTATCATCCTGTCTCCAGCATACCATACTTAAATTATCTCTAAACCCCTAAAACCAGTTTATGTGCATCCAAATCTGCTCTTCTGTGAAGGGCTACTCACAAAATTCACCATTTTGGATGTGCTCTATACCTGTTTGCTAGACAGTCACGTGCCACAATTTATGAGACCGCGAGCCACATGTGGCTCCAGAGCTACAGATTGGAGACCCTTACTTTAAAGGGAATCTATAATCAGGAATGACCTAATGACCTATTGTTCAAATCAGATTTTTGTCTTACATGCAAAATTGTATTTTTTTTACATTACAATACTTTAATGAAAACCAAAAAAATTGTAATTTTGACATTTTTACACTCGTCACTGGGGCTTTTTGGATTCATACTTCCTGTCCTTTCAGAGAAAGTTTAAAGCAAGGCTCTATACTATCAGATACAGGATTACAATTACCTCTCCCCTCTATTCACAGCTGATAACATAGGATCAACCAATCACAACAGGTGATTTCACACCTGACCATGCTCCCCCTCTCTTGACAATGACCTATAGAGTCTAAAAGCAAGTGGCCAGTGTAAAAATTGCAAGAGTTCTATCTTTTAATTTAATACAAATTGTGATATGTAAAAAAATGCCAAAAGGTTTTAAAAATACATTTAACACAAAAATGGGCAGCACGGTGACTCAGTAGTTAGCACTGTAGCCTTGCAGAACTGGGGTCCCGGGTTCAAATCCCCCCTAGGGCAACATCTGCAAGGAGTTTGTATGTTCTCCCCGTGTTTGCGTGGGTTTCCTCCGGGTTCTCCCGTTTCCCCCCACACTCCAAAGACATACTGATAGGGAATGTAGATTGTGAGCCCCAATGGGGACAGTGGCGATAATGTCTGTAAAGTGCTGTGGAATTAATTGCGCTATATAAGTGAGTAAAATAAATAACTAAAATAAAAAAATCTGACTTAAACAATATATAATTTTCTGATGATAATCTCCATTTAAAATCATGTTTACAATTACAATTAATATACAACTGTATATTAGTAACACATGAAGACACCAATGTAGTCTTGAAAGATTTCTAATTGTCATCTTTACAGTTAGCCATTAAAAAGAATCAACCACTGAGGACTCTCATTTCTTTTTAACTAGATAGTGACTGCTGAGGTTAGGTTTTTGAACATTTATGGAGAGTCCGAAGGTATTGAAAAGATAAAATAAAGGCTGGTTGAAGGTGAGAAAGATGACACTTTCCCTCTAATATTTATTCAATACTTAGAACAATAGGGATATTGTTTATCCCAATATTATGCTTAATTCTCAACACAGGGATCAGTATAACAGTTAGAAAACCAAATTTTCTCCTGTGTCTTGCACAAGCTTAAAAAGTAATTGCCACAACTAAAACTGACACTAATATCTTCAGATCCTGAAACCTTTGTAAATATACATTTATTAGTAAGATATATGCATCTACAAAACATACAAGGGATTTTTTTAAGTGGAAAATTCCTTTGACAGCACGGCCTAATGTGTAGGCCTTGAGTGATGTGTTTGTATGGGGCAATAAGCAACTCTGATTTTTGAAGGTGCTGGGTTAGCAAGCTAACTCTTGAGCACATCAGTAAAAAGTTTGGGCCTATAGAAAAATCATGTAAGCATATGTTAAAGCTAAGGGGATAAAAAGAAAATGTTTGCAAACTCTCAAGAGACGTAGTCCATAGTGTTATTGACTTAGGTTATTAAAGGAATGAAGATCAAAAATATTTTGTGCATGCCCAATAGTGTGCTCATGCTTTCTTAAATAATTTACTCCTCTGACCTTTTTATTCCTATTGCATTTATTGCAGAATTGATCCCTTGCAGAACATGGTAATTAATGTACCAGAGGAATATTGATTCAACATTTCAAATGGACTTGGTCATCATTCACCTGGCTTCAGTTTTAATCATTCACAAAAAGTGATTTAATCATTTCTCTGACAAGGTATCTCCTCTCCCATTGCTGACCAGGAAGAAGTCAGCTTATTAGTACTCGTTACTTAGATCAGCATTTAGGTAAATAACAAGCTAATGTATTTTCATATGATTAACTATGTATATGATCATCAACAAAATGTCAAGCTGCCTTCATGTATAGGTTAAAAATATCGCCTTTAGATTATAAATAAATATGAAGTCAAGCAGTCTTGAGTGTAATACTCCATCAGCTTTCATTTAGTCACAAGCGCATAATATGTAATTCACTGTAAATCCAAGCAAAGTTCCCGTCTTTAGGCAGTTTAGGAGCACAAATGAAATGGTATTGTACATCATGGCAGTAAGTGTTTATTTTCCCTGCAGCACCACCAGAGTGGAAGTGAAACATTGGACATCAGATCAGATTATTTGCTTACATAGCGCCATTAATTCCACAGCACTTTACAGACATCATGATCATCACTCTCCCTATTGGGCAGAAAAATTACATTCCCTATCAGCATGTCCCTAGGAAACTCACACAAACATAGGGAGAACATGCATATTTTGTCCTTGGGATTTGAACCCAGGACCCTACACTGAAAGACAACAGTGCTAACCACAGAGGAAGTTCAATGTGTTGTCGGAGTAATGTACGGACATGACGTGTCCTCGATAAGTGAAGACAATCTTTGTACCCATTCATCGCTTTTGCTAATAGATGAAGGCTCTCTGCATGGGACTTGCTCCTATTGACTCAAAATTCCCTAAAAGGTTATTTGAAAATGGGTTTTCTAAACCAAAGGACTCCTATAAAAAGATTTCACTGCTGATTGTGTTTTGTGTTTGTCTTTTTATTTTTGCATGAAATGGACATTAAGCCAAGGCATTAATTATACAAATCTTAATGTTAGTATTTCTACAGGGTTCTTCAGTGTGCATAATATCTACAATTAATACAGGGTTAATTCCCGTAGCTTTTGTTTTTGGTTGCTGAACAGCTGAGGGATGGTAAAAGTGGTTACATGAGTTGTTTCTGTTTGTCCATTCTCTATCTCAACTGCAGTTTGTTAAAACATAACAAACCGCATTATACTCACCTTCCCCAGGTCCATTGGCGAGTGTCTGCTGCTGCTCCTGGTGTCCAGCATTAGCCGTGGTGCTGGCTCAACAGCAAGGAGATAAATCAATGAGCTCGGCGGCACTGAATGGGGCATTCCACCTTTATGGACTTGGCAGCTAAGCTCACTGATTGGCTGCCATGCTCATGATGAGGAGGGTTCACTACAGCCTAAGCAAAATACTGGCAGTGCTCATGGTATACAACTTGTAAAATTAAAAATAATTTAAAAAAAATACAGCTCTAAGATAATGGAATGACTAGCCTTGAAATTTACAGAATTTGTAATGATTAACTGTTTAATTGTTTTCTTTTCATGACGGATCAGTTTTACCTATCAGTTGACAGCATTTTCATGTGTCCTGTAAGTAGGAGATCTCTTTGGACACATGACAGTTGATATGTATGTAAGGATTGATACCCAACATATATATCTAAAAACAGTGCTATGGTGGGAGCAGCCATGTACTGACACAATGTAGAATCAGAGAATACATAGAGCACAAACACTATTTCTGAGAATATAAATTCACACAATATTTAATCCATAAAATGTTTTTTTCTTCAAAAGAGAAAACATAAATCATTAAACTATGAAATGAATATAAAGCTCAGTAAAATTCTGTATCTGTTACAAGGATGCCTGTTGCATTAAACTGAACTGTATTTAATGAGGCTGTTTTATTCATTTACATTTTGTGCTCACAGGGGGAATTTAAATTGCAGACATTATAGCAGAGAACAGATTGTGTTGGAACAATGTATAGCTCTTTTTAAGTAATGATCTTGTTTAACCAGTATCCCACAACAAGAATCAATATTCAGGCCACAGAACTTGCATTAATTTACTGTTGGTTTGTCTCTCAATCCTGTAATAGTCTTACTTATTTGACACTCATAATTAACCTTGACTATAACCTAAGAAATAAATAAAGCAGTGAAAGCCAATTTTCATGATGGGGATCAGTTATGCTCCCAAGTGTATTTATGATTGAATTTTCAATACATCTTTTTTAACAAGATGCATGAACCAATTTCTTGGCTTTCACCACTAAACAATGAATCAGAACCTCTTTACAAAACAATTCTGTAAAGTATAGGCGATCTTAATTTAGCATTTGTAAATATGCTTCACTTAATTTTGGTTATTTTCCCTTGTGTACAGTAAAGACATGATGGACTAATCTATTTCTTCCCCTAGCGTTTTTACCAAACATTGTTTTTGGTGTATTTTTCTTTACTTTTTTAAAGTATCTTATGTTGAGACAGGATCAAATAACAATAGGACAAGTACTTGGGCAAAATAATGGGTGCACTTGGCTCTACTTTCTGCAACCTGTACAGGGTTTTGCTAGCATGTTATAATAATGTATTTAATTTACACTAAAGGGAACCTGACAGCCTCCCAAAACAGCCACTGTTTTTTTATTGTTACCTTTATAACCTATCTCACAATCCCATTTTAGTGTTTTATTGATTTCTTCATATGCCAAAAATCAATTTTAAAACTGTGGTGGCGATATGTTACTTAATGGGTGACTAGTCGTGGGGAAGTTGTTTCTCTGTCTACGCCGAAATTGCTCCATGTTCAAGTCTTTTATAGCACGAGCTTTAAAGCTAATGGAAACATTATTGGAGGGAAATTATTCCAAAACAATGATAAAAAAGGCCGATATTATTGCCTTTAGGACTAATCGAGAAGAACTCCTGATTCCGAAGAAAAACAAGAATTCAAGCGATAATAGCATATTTATTGCGGACTATCATGAAGACAGGCAGAGAATGCTGAATATATTGAATAAGCATTGGAATATTCTTAGATCATGTAGTATAAGGTGAGCTTCATCGAGGGAAAACTTATACATAATGCCGCAATAATGTTGTGCCGAGAGAGGTCAAGTTCAGTTGAGTCACAGTTAGCGTACTACTGCTCCTGCTATTCTGTCTCAGTCGCATACTGCATACACAACACTGTGTCTTTCATTCCACATCAGTGTATCCACACATAACATCTAATGCTAGCATTACCTTGTGCAGCATTGACATTTCAGTGGATGGCTTAGCAGATAGACTGCAGTCTATCATTGTGGAATGCTGAGATCGCCTATACAGAGCATCCATTCATATTATCTAGTGCTTAGTATATGTCAATTCCATGTTACGCTCACTACCTCTATATATAGATATATACAGATGAATATAAGTACTATATAGGTAGCCTCATAGAATTTATCTATATATGTAACAATAACTAACTGTACCTCATTAGAATCTTATGTGATAGCCAATAATATTAATAAAAGGGAATTTGGCTATAACCCCATTTGAGTAGGCACAACAATTCCCTATCCACTACATGTCGGGATTTATAAGTGGATCACGGCTGTGCGATTATAAACCAATTTGTTTGGCACAGCAATGATCCATGATATATTTAGTTAATCACTAATATATAGTGCTTTATTTTAAATTTGAAGTAAGTACACTAGTAAAAAATTATATAGAATTTTTTTTTAGAAATATTTAAATAAAAGCTATTTCTGTCCCTATTTTCCCTTTCCTCATGTTTAATGTCTTTTTCAGAGGCATACCCTTATGTGAATGTAACATAAATATGGGAATTTAGAAATATAAATAGCATTTCCCAAGGCTAGTGATCTTAGTAATCATGTTATCACGCCCCTGTGGGCATGAGTAACATGATTTGCAGGAGCGGCTTCATTACTGGCCCTTTGTAAATCTATGCCTTTACAGGTGTACGCACCCTGGCATCATCAGCGCTCTGTGCATGCTTAGGGAGGCAAAAGTGACATTGGATATAGCCAGCTACAAGATTGCAGATTTTCAGAGCCAGGGATAGTGGTTGCGTTTAGTCCTATGTGTTATTTACAATGTATTGTTATAATTCTTTATTTAATTAAAAATAATAATTGAAATGATCAAAAGATCTATTTTTGACCAAACATAAGAAAAAGGACCATGATGGAACAAATGTAGGCTTTAATATACAGTTTAATTCAAAACCAAGGTTCAGACTATGGACCATTTAATAATTCACCCATACTCTCCATTTGCCCATGTAAACTCCTCATACTACGCTAAGCAAATGGAGCTCTTTACTCTGGACCAGTAGATTCAATTGTTGCATATAACCATTGTTAGAGATGAATTAAACATATGCATTTATTTATGTATAACACATAAAGAACTGGTATACGGTAGCCCTTACTAATGAAACCTTGGTAATTTAAAGAATGAGCTATTTTCCATTTTTCAATTTTTTCTCGTTTGCAGTGTAATTACTTGAAAATACAAAGCTATATTAACTCTTTTAAGACGTTATCACTACTTATTAAGAGAGGTAGAGAATTTCTCTCTGAATTAATGGCAATTTCATGGTGAGTAAGAAGATATCTTTATAAACAAGTGAGCAAAAAAAACATATTGCATATCTAGCAATAAACACAAGCCAATTTAAGGGTATTATATAGAACAGAAAATTGTAATTGTCCTGATTTAGGTCAAGACAACAATTCAACCAAGTAAAAGATGAACTAACAAAACATGTACCATTTCTGTTTTACAGAACTTTAAATTAACTGCCTTTTTGTCGCCTTCGAAAAAATGTTCTTGGTTGTAAACCACTTAACATTATTTTACTGAAATTGGCACATCAGAGAAAAGTTTCTATTTCCAAGAGTATTTAATTCCTAAGAGAACATCTTGCCAATTAAATTTACTGTGCTAATCGTATTACACAAAATATCTATTCTCTCCACAAAGAACTTGTTAACAGTAATTAAATTTTAAGACATTCAATGATGAAAAACCAAGTACACGAATATAGCGCAACTCTAATTACAATAACTGGAGATTTCTCATTGAAATGATGCTTAAAAAATAAGGATTTCATTCTGAAAACAAGAAGAACACTTTGTTTCATCTATAAATGTAACTCAACACAAAACAAAAATCAAATGTTGTCTACAATTCATCATGGTTTTGGCATGAAAGGCCAAAGCTCCCAGCAGAGATGTGCAGTGATCCAAAACTCTGATTTGTAGCAAATCAAAACTGGTAGGGGGTGTCTGACTTGAAGGAAGGATAAGTCTGGTTGGTTATTTGATGTTACATTTTGTGTTGCTGTTTTGCTAATATAAGAAAACCATTAATATTTTCTATTCTTCTTCTTATATTACTGTGGAGGCAACCACTGAGTTAGACAGCTATGAGGATAGACTGAAGTTTCAATCATGTCATTGCAAAGTAACATAGTAACGTAGGTTGAATAAAGACCTAGGTCCATTAAGTTCAACTTTCCTCCCCAAATTTTGTACTGAATGTACAGATACCTTTGCAGTAATGGCTATAAGGGTACCATTACTATGGTAGGACTTCTATATGGTGGGAACAATTTTTCTTGTATTACTTTACTTGTTGCATTAAATGGGGTCTATAAGGCAGTGCTCACATTTGCACTGGAGATTCAGTAGCAGATTTTATGATATTTATGAAAAAAATAGCATTGCATGCTGTGCTATTTTTTTGGGTAAAATGGCCAACGTTATGGTTGAAACTTGACATACCCCATAATAAGTCAGCAGGTTTTGCCCAGCGCTATTAGTGTCCATTGTGTGACATATCCAACTATCCATCAATTTCATTATAGGAGCAGGACAATGGAATTTTTAAGTAACGTTAATGTAAAAGAAGTCTAACTGCCTTGTGGGAAGTTATTTAGGACCTATTTGAAGGCTTGCAGCATCACAATATAGGCATAGTGACCTGCTCTGTGGTAAAACTGAAGGACCTCAGTTGATCTGGGCTAAACCCGGCTGTACCATGTCTAAAGTACATGAGACGGTATACCAAAATCTCTAGCAAAGAAATGAGAGGGTTTCCCACGTCAGCCAATTCTATTACTTTTTAGCATAGCCGTGAACAAAAAAAACCTGGTACATAGCCAGTTGATGTCAGCAACACTTCTTGTTAAAACAAATATTTTGAAAGGCATAAACATTATGTGATATTTAATGGTGTTTGAGTGTGATATGGGAGTCATTTGTGCGGTTCTATTTGTTTTCACCCAGCTACAATGAAGTAAGTGTACATTATTATGAACTTGTAATAGAGATATGTTTTTTTCTTATTTACATAAATATTTATATATTGTGTATGGATTGATTCATTAGCTTTATGTGTATGACATTTCTTTCTTTATAGTAGAGACATAGACATAATTAGTATAGAAATAAATATGTAAGTAAACATCGAACATTATTGACATTACTTAAATCCCTGCTTTCATTAAAAAAATCTCCAAAATCTTCCTATTTAGAGCAGATAAACAAGTTATGGTTAGGTTTGAAGGCCTAGAATCAGCTTGCAGACTCTGGCTCGTCCAAAATTCATGGAAGGAGCAGGACTTCCAGATTTTAAAGCTTATCATCAAGCATCGATTCTAATACATTTTATAGATTGTCATTTTCATGCCATGACCAAGAAGTGGGTGACACTTGAACAAGAAGGTACTCATCCCTCTGAAACATCTACCGTGGATTTCATCAACTGATACTCATTTAATTGGACTCCAAATAACCTTGACAAAACAGTCATTATATTATGGCACACTCTGCTAAAAAAAATACTTTCTAGGAAACTCAGTCTTTTAACAGCACTTTTTCAACCATTTCTTCCATTCTTTCCTTCCTCGACACATGAGGGACACCTTTCTCAACTGGAGAGATTTTTTTAGGATAGTCGTTTCCATTATATACTAAATGGCAATAGCCTTCCTTCTAATAATACTCTAAAATATTGTTTTCCAACTAAAAGTCTTTCGTGGCTTGAATACTAACAACTACATTCCATTCTTAATTCTCAGAGAATCAAATATTAATTCCAGTCTGTTCTTTTTCTTTTTGAAAACATAATTACAGAAGTCCCAGCCTGGTCATAGACTCTCACAATTTTATAGCTTTTTGATGACGGAGATATCTATATTAAAGTTAGGTTTCCAATAAGTATGGGAATGTGAGCTGAGCACTGTTATCATAGTATCTGAATGGCAGAAATCATTCATAGTCCTACACAAGCTTTATATTGCATGTCATGCTCAGGAGAAAAACTACAACATTTTAATAAGATGGGACCATTTCTCATCCAAGCTTCATGCCATTTACGGTACCCTCTGTTTCTAACACCTGCTGGTGTTGTGAATGTGAGAAGGTTGCTATGCATCATATATGGTGGGGATGTAGCAAAATTAAGCCCTTTTGGTAAAAATTGTTTACAACATGCCATCAAATCACTGGATGCAGAGTTAAAAACACTCCTCATATTGCTCATTTGTCCTATCTTTGTCAATAAGTTATCAATAGAAAGATTTACTCTGCTTCTGTTTCTGTATAACAGCTACATGATCTGTGATACCTCACTATTGACATTGGATCCAGATACCTATCTTTGTCGACTGGTATATCAAAATGGCATATATATGCCACATGAAGGAAATCTTTGCAGAAAATTCTGGTCATACTGATACATTTCTACAGCTCTGTGGAATGTGAATCCTTTATTAGGACTCTTAGGAACTTCAATCACTATTCTTGAAAATTTTGCACGAGATTCCATTTATTAATTTCAGTGTTGTTTGAAGGTTTCTGGGGCCCAGCGGCTGCCATATGCACTCAAAGCTCTACATTTAACGTCTCTTTTTATAACAGCAATTCTTGTTATAGCCTAACCCACTCCTAAAGATTAGTCCCTTCCCTTTATTCCCTATATTCAATCCCTTCTCTATCCCACTTTTTTATTATTAATATATATATATATACAGTTATATGAAAAAGTTTGGGCACCCCTATTAATCTTAAGCTTAATGTTTTATAAAAATTGGTGTTTTTGCAACAGCTATTTCAGTTTGATATATGTAACAACTGTTGGACACAGTAATGTTTCTGCCTTGAAATGAGGTTTATTGTACTAACAGAAAATGTGCAATCTGCATTCAAACAAAATTTGACAGGTGCATAAGTATGGGCACCCTTATCATTTTCTTGTTTTAAATACTCCTACCTACTTTTTACTGACTTACTAAAGCACTTTTTTTGGTTTGGTAACCTCATTGAGCTTTGAACTTCATAGCCAGGTGTATGCAATCATGAGAAAAGCTACTTAAAGTGGCCACTTGCAAGTTGTTCTCCTGTTTGAATCTCCTCTGAAGAGTGGCATCATTTGCTCCTCAAAACAACTGTCAAATGATCTGAAAACAAAGATTATTCAACATAGTTGTTCAGGGGAAGGATACAAAAAGCTGTCTCAGAGATTTAACCTGTCAGTTTCCACTGTGAGGAACATAGTAAGGAAATGGAAGAACACAGGGACAGTTCTTGTTAAGGCCAGAAGTGGCAGGCCAAGAAAAACATCAGAAAGGCAGAGAAGAAGAATGGTGAGATCAGTCAAGGACAATCCTCAGACCACCTCCAGAGAGCTGCAGCATCAACTTGCTGCAGATGGTGTCACTGTGCATCGGTCAACTATTCAATGCACTTTGCACAAGGAGAAGCTGTATGGGAGAGTGATGCGAAAGAAGCCACTTCTGCAAGCACGCCACAAACAGAGTCGGCTGAGGTATGCAAAAGCACATTTGGAGAAGCCAATTTTCTTTTTGGAAGAAGGTCCTGTGGACTGATGAAACCAAGATTGAGTTGTTTGGTCATACAAAAAGGCGTTATGCATGGCGGCAAAAAAACACAGCATTCCAAGAAAAACACTTGCTACTCACAGTAAAATTTGGTGGAGGTTCCATCATGCTTTGGGGCTGTGTGGCCAATGCCGGCACCGGGAATCTTGTTAAAGTTGAGGGACGCATGGATTCCACTCAGTATCAGCAGATTCTTGACAATAATGTTCAAGAATCAGTGATAAAGTTGAAGTTACGCAGGAGATGGATCTTTCAGCAAGACAATGATCCAAAACACCGCTCCAAATCTACTCAGGCATTCATGCAGAGGAACAATTACAATGTTCTGGAATGGCCATCCCAGTCCCCAGACCTGAATATCATTGAACATCTGTGGGATCATTTGAAGAGGGCTGTCCATGCTCGGCGACTATCAAACTTAACTGAACTGGAATTGTTTTGTAAAGAGGAATGGTCAAAAATACCTTCATCCAGGATCCAGGAACTCGTTAAAAGCTACAGGAAGCGACTAGAGGCTGTTATTTTTGCAAAAGGAGGATCTACTAAATATTAATGTCACTTTTCTGGTGAGATGCCCATACTTATGCACCTGTCAAATTTTGTTTGAATGCAGATTGCACATTTTCTGTTAGTACAATAAACCTCATTTCAAGGCAGAAACATTACTGTGTCCAACAGTTATTACATATATCAAACTGAAATAGCTGTTGCAAAAACACCAATTTTTTATAAAACAATAAGCTTAAGATTAATAGGGGTGCCCAAACTTTTCCATATAACTGTATATATGCCTTCTTGCTGACAGATTGATTTAATGTGCATTGTCATGATTGCAGGTTGGAAGTGTAGTAGCTGGAAAATTGTCCATGATCACCCCCTCTTGACTGCCAGAGGGGCACCCAACCTCAGTGATATTTTAATGAAGAGTCATTTCACCAGACCAACATATGAATTGAATCGGGGTAGGCCTTTAAAAGGCTCCTTCCCTTGCAGGGATTGCAACATATTCCAGTATATGCATCCCCCCATCCAGGACAGCTTTGTCAATCCCCCTAATTCGAGGCGATATCCTCTTAGGTCTTATATCAACTGCAAGACAAGGTTTGTGACTTACGCCCTTATTTGTCCCTGTAACCATGTTTGCGTGGGCCAGACATCACAAGAATTAAGGAAAGGTATCCAGAAACATCTTTCCACAATTAACCTTGCACCATCCGAGCTTGAGAAGGGTAAGTCCCTTACCTCTGTGGCCACACATTACCTCGACCATCACTGGGGGAACTGTAGGAACACCCGTGTCCTTGTTCTCCAGAAAATCATGGGCTCAGGAAGGGGTGGTAGCCTCAATAAGAAACTCTTACAGGCTGAATCACGCTGGATTTTTTAGCTTAATTCAGTTACTCCCTTCGGCATCAATGAGGAACTGCAATTCACGAGCTTTCTGGGTAATTGATACAGGTCTTACTACTCTATTCTAAACTATTTTTTCTTTTTCTTTTATGATCCCACTTTGCATAGATACTCTCTGATGCTTACCTTATCATCGTAATTGAATGGGGCCATGAAGATCATCGCTTAGAGCCCATTCCAAGTCTCCTGAAGATCCATCTGAATGATATCCTCTGGACAACATTGCCATCGACGTTGCCTACATAAACTCATTATTAACCATCTTTTGGAATCGTAATATATCCATCATTGTGTGTTGCTTTTCTGGACTCCTCAATAACCACTTCTTAAAATCACAATACATCCATCATTGCGTAGCACGGGTGATTGATTGATTGTCCGCCAGACCAGCTATCCATAGACATCCTTTCAATACGGCATATTTGACATCTCGGTATACTGGGTCTATTCGTCACTATGGAACTGTCTCATGATTATGACTTTATGCAACCTTCATGCCACATTTTTTTTTTTTGCAGCTGCTAGATCCAACTTTTAATAAAATGCCCGTTTATAAGGATGAACTGCACATTTGGCATCATACTCCTTTGCTTTATATCACCACCCTTGGGTGTTGTGATATCCCCTGATCTGGTCTAAATTGAGACCATAAGCCCTTTATTCTCCTATATGGTTTGTTGGTCTATGATGATCATGTACATGTACGCATTATACTATAAGTGGATACTGTTAGGGGTCGGTCTGGTGCTGGATTCGAAGTGGGTCCAGGACCTTCTGTGGTCTACCATTTTGGTCCAGCCGGGGCTGATGCTGCTCAGCATCACCGTCAGCCTCAATGCCTAGCTGGTCCACGAGCCGTACAGATTGTCTCCCAGGAAGTTGTGCCTAGCAATGTTAAGTCTGGGTTGCTGAGGGAGGCAGGGCTTGTGGAGTCTAAGTCCAGGATTCGCCACACTAAGCATGTCCGTGACCTGGCAGATCATGACTGGTGGTTTGGCAACTGCCTGATCCGGTGACCTGGCACCGTCTGATTGGTCCACGGGTGGCATCACCAATGGCGCGTCGGTGGGCAGGGCTTAGTCTTTAAAAGGCCCGCCCACAAACATGGCGGCGTGCTCGGATCATTAAGCATGATGCTGTTGTGAGGACGACTGTACTCACCGTGTAGTTTCCTCAGGCAGGTCTAGTGAAAGTAGGCAGGCTAGTGAAAGTAGGCAGGTAGCTTCGCCTTGCAGTCTGGCTCTGTCAGAGGGGGTCGCCTTACACCCTGAGCAGCCTGCAGACATCCTACTCCCTGTAGACATGTGTGGACCACGTGGAGAAATACTCCTCTGTCCGGTAGCACGCCGGCAGAGGGCACGTACCCGTCGGCATGAGTCACACACGCATCTTAGTGCCAACTCCTACTGCATAGTGCCTGTATCGAAGACAGGGCTACTGCTTTTCCCCCGGTCGCACGTCTCCCTGCGGTTCTTGGAGATTGTGTGAACCACTGAAACCCGCTCCGTGTGCTTTAACACGGAGTGGTTTATCAGTTAAGTTGGTGCTATCCCGGACGCTCTTCTCCCGTGCAGTTAACGGAGATAGAGCAAACCGCTATACCCGTTCCTGTGTGCAGAAACTCGGAAGGGTTTAACATTTTAGTTTGTCGCTTTCCTTTCCATCCGGAAAGTGTTCGGCAGCAGTCCACCAGGCTGCATTGCGGACCCCGGGGTCGGTTGCGTTCCATTATATTAAAGTTGTTTGCAACCGCCCTCCTAACTGATACCATTATAGGATATCATACTTTTCCAACATCTTAGCTACATTTATACTCTACAGGGGTTTATATCTGCTGGCACAAATAGGATACTTTAATTTGATTTTTGATTTTTGACAATTCTTCACCATTATATTCGGTGTCCATCCATGATGCTGTTGTGGTGTCCCCCATATATTGATCTTGAAAAGATCATTTTTTTTTTCCGTTGGTAGTTAGTTATTATACTATTGCTATAGAGGTCTAAATTATCTATATCATCGCTATAGAGGTTTAAATAAACATCGATAGACCTCGTTCTAAGGCCATTACAATTCATGCGCTTACATCATGATAGATTTCGCCTTTTTCACTCTCCAATAGGGCCGTAACTAGACATGCCTAATATAATATATTTAGGCACTTAATAAACCTTATCTATGCATAGCTACTGGTAGCACCAGATATCATGGCTACCAAGCTTTTTTGATCGTCGACTAACAGGACCATGGTCACGTGTGTCGATAATCATGTCACTAGACAACTTCAAGTGGCCATTGTTCACTTTGTACTAGTTGTTTCTGTAATCACATTGCCAGACACTCTGTGCAATATATGGGGATCATAAGAACCGATTACTGTCTCCTTCTACTGATACAATTTTATTTTTTTTATTTTTTCTCTGTTGCGCCTCCCTAATATGACCACACAAGGGAGCTTTTTATGTTTGTATGCTTCCACCTGTGCAATCAGCCCTTGGTCCTTGCACACAGGCGATGGTCACACCCATCTTATCATGTGACTATTTCACTTCCACGCTGTATGCCTCAGTGAAGTGCATTCAGGCGCAATTGCGGCAACCACATGCCGATGAATGTCGGTCATCTATGCAGTGCGTAGGCGTCGCATTTGATTTTTACAACACAAATGCCTCTTTATGACCACTTCCGGATCCTGACTGCACACCATTCCACCGGTATGTGACTAATTAATTAATTTTGAGGACATATATAAGTTTACTGAATCACTAGGGAGTTCACATTCCCCTGAAGAAGCCGTGAGATACACGGTAATACGCGTGGGGTTCTCCCTGCATCCTCTCTCGTCTAATTTCCCCCTCGCAATCTCCATTACCCAGTTAGCAGATGCAAGCAGGTATATCCTCATTATTTCTGGGCTATTTATGGTTATTATCTTTGGGCATGTGTTCTGCACAGTTTTCATGATCTGTTCGTCTATTCTATTGACTTCCTATCAGATTTGAGATAGGCTTATAATACAGCATTAGTGGCATTTTTTATATACTGTTGCTACACCTACCATCTATCTTTACTTGCACTATTGTCTTGTGCGAGGCTATATTATTGTCTTCTGTATCTTGTCATGATTAGTATTGAGCCACCCCCGTAGTGTTCGAGTTCGGTTCGGTTCGTCGAACACCCGTATGTTCGCCGAACTGTTCGTCGAACTGTTCGTCGAACACCGTCGAACACCATTAAAACCAATGGCAGGCAAACAAAAACACATAGAAACACATAGAAAACACCTTCAAAGGTGTCCAAAACTTGATAAACTGCTCAGAAAACACAACTAACACATGGAAAAGTGACAAGTACATATAGTCATGCGAAAAGAAAAGAGGTGGAGGAGTAAAAGGAGGGGGGACACAGATATAGGCATGCCATGCCCTTCTAAAACCAAAAAAGTGCGAAGCTGACATGGCCAGTCCGTTCCTGCCCGTGCGACCTCCGTGTCGCCGGGTTTGTGCCAGAGCTGCGGTGGACCCTGACGGCCAGCCCCCCCTCTCTCAATACTGGTGCCTGTACGCTGGTGGGTCGAGCGAGCCCCCCTGCGGTGGAGGCAGGTCTAAGCATTTTAATTTAAATTGTCTCTGTAATTTGAATGAGTACACTTTAAATCCTTTTACAAGGATCTATTGGAGGGCAAGTCTGATGCCAGCAGCCGCGGGAATTCCAGCTCCAGTAGCGTCCACTAAAGCTGCTGCAGTTAAAAAGCTTTTATAAGGATCGAGCTCGGCTGTCCACCGCAAGGCATCCTACTGCCAGTCCCAGCCCCTGTGCCTTGGGGTGCCTCCCCAATACTCTTCACTGAGTGTCCCGGGGCCCGAAGCATTTCCTTTGAAAAACTTAAGTGTCCAAACTACAGGTAATGTAGCTTGCTTAACAGGTGGGATAATCCGCTGACTAGCAGACACTGCTACTAGGCCCAAAGTATTGCCTGGGTTAGATGCAGTTAAAAATTTGTAATTAGATACTCTCGTTGGATGCTGAGAAAGCATTCCATAGAGTCTCCTTGCACGCCATATATTATTCTCTTAAAAAGCTTTGGGTAGGGGTCTAGTGGACCCTTTTATAGCCAAAATCATGGCCCTGTATCGCAATCCTTCAGCTAGGCTGAAGATAAATGGAACATTTTCATCACCTTTCATAATCACCAATGGGACAAGGCAGGGCTGTCCTCTGTCCCCTCTCTTATACATCCTAGTGATGGAGCACCTGCTCTCATCAATTCGCGATAATCCCAATATTAGGTGGATTGAGGTGGGAGGCACCGAGTACAAGTGCTCTGCATTTGCTGATGATGTCCTAGTATATAGCACTCAATCACATATATCCATCCCTGGTGTTATGGCTGAAATAGATCACTTTGCTACATGGTCAAATTTTAAAATCAATGCAGTGAAGTCTGAGGCCCTCGATGTCTCCCTCCCCAAATCCATACAGGATTCCATCCAGTCCAACTTTCCCTTTGCCTGGCCCTCACAGGGTATCAAATTCTTAGGAATTCGTATTCATAGAGACCTCTCCCATCTATTTTATCTTAATTTTGGGCCCTTTATTGAACCACTCCATAAAGATCTTACTTCTTGGACGGTGAAGGATTTTTCCTGGTTCGGCAGAATAAGTATACTAAAAATAAACGTCCTACCTAAACTCTTATACCTCTTCCAAACCATTCCCGTGGTAATTCCCTCAAATTTTTGGAAAAGACTATACAGTCGCTTTTAATCTCCCCAGGATGACACAGGTGGGGCAGATGGTGGTTGTCCCAGCCCACTAGGCCGCATTGTAGCACAGTGAGCTTCGCACTGCAAATTATGCTTCATATCCATATGACGGTTCATGCATGAAGTGCTCAAACTATGTATTTTTTGGCCTATACTTAGCTTTTGGTGACAAATGTTACAGATAACACGAGTTGGGTCATCCTTAGCGATCTGAAAAAATGTACAGGCTATGCAAGGTTTAGAGCACAAGCGACTCTGCTACTAGCAATACTATCAAATGATTGGCTGGGTTAGATGCAGAGCGTCTGGGTTTGGTTGGGGGTCCCCACAGTCTGCCTAGGCTAGATGCAGTTAAAAATTCTCATTAGATACACAGGCAGTGCAGCTTCTTCACAGCTGGGCTAATACGCCCAAAGTATTGGTAGACTCTATTCTAAATAAGGAAGGATTCACTGACTGTGGTGGCCTCTCCGTGGGCCGTGGCGATTGGTGGAGATTTGGTGGATGATTATAGGAGAAAGCTCCTTAATAGAGAAAGTTGGTGGATTTATAATTTAAATACACGTGTACCAGCGGGTTTAAACATCAGATATGATTTGATGTATCAATATGAGTGATCATTTATAGATTATTATTATATATATATGTTCTTTTTTTCTTCTTTTCTTTTTCTTTTTGATTATTTACATTTATATGCATTGTTTCTATACTATACGATTTTAACATGGTATGTGTGTTTAAATTTCTGATTAACTCAGCCTTGAACAGGTGCATAGCAGGACATGACATATAAATACCACTTCCTTGCTGTTTTTTTGCTATGCAAGGATTAAGAACTCGTATATATATTGTGCAGAAAGAAGGGTGAAAGTCCGCCCTGGCGGGATGAAATTGGAGTTTCATAACACATATTTGAACTAGAGAGGTATTAGAGGCTTGCAATGGCCACAGGTACTAATGGAGGTAATCAAGGTAGGGAGAGAGGCAAGAGGAGGTCCGGTCATCTTAGTTATACAGGGCGGGGGAAACGACTTAGCTTATCACAAGAGCGCATAACTAATGGTAATAATGAAACTAGACACTGAGCGCTTCAGAGAATTTTTCACAAAACTAACTATAGTATGGTCAGAGATTGTGCCGAGAACAGTATGGCAAGGTGCGTGAGACATCACGGCCATCGAACGGACAAGGCAGGTAATAAATATTTGGATGGCAAAATTTATAAGAGACAGAGGCTGTGTAGTGATACGACACCGACAACTGGAAGGAGATAAAGCAGGCCTCATACGGCCTGATGGTGTTCACTTAATGGATATTGGACTGGACATATTACTGTCAGGACTCCAGGACGGAGTGGAACAAGCGTTAAGAGTGATGGATAGGGGTCAGAGTCCTGCATACGAGTAAGCAGGATCCTCCGTGGCCTGGAAATAGAAAGGACATGTTGGAGAGTTACACTTGTTGGCCAACTTGCCGTTTTGGAGACTGGAGACACGGCATGCTGCAACAAGCTGAATTATTTTAGAAATCAAATGCCTTTCTAATGGAATGAGTATAAACAGTTAATAAAGCTGTGACCGATCCTCACCCATCCAGTTGTAAGAGTTACATAATTGTATTGTCAATGAAAGGGGGGCGTTAGGGGGCTGAGCGTCTGGGTTTGGTTAGGGGTCCCCACAGTCTGCCTAGGCTAGCTGCATTTAAAAATCATTATTAGATACACAGGCGGTGCAGCTTGCTTCGCAGCTGGATTTTTACGCTGACTGGCAGACACTGAAGCTTTGGAGCAGACCTCTGAGTAAACAGCTCTTCAGACTCAACCATCTGTGTTACCCCAAGCCACAGTGTATGAATTTTCTTACGGTTAAAAGGGGGGGGGAAGACCCAACCCACCTCTAATTAACGATGGCAACGTCACGTAAAGCAAAGCAAGGGGACTCCAAAAAGAGTCTCAATTTTTTCCAAAAATTTGTGGCACAGACTCAACTTAAGTGGCATCAATAGCCCCAGAGTTGCTTAAAACGGTTGGTTAGAATGAGTACCACACACTGCTACTATGCCCAAAATTATTTTCCAGACAAGATGCAGTTAAAATTATTAGTAATTTGCAAGCTGGTGGAGCTTCGTATAGATGGCATAATAAAATGAGTACCGCACACTGCTACAGGCCCAAAATTATTTTCCAGACAAGATGCAGCTAAAAATTATTAGTAATTTGCAAGCTGGTGGAGCTTAGTATAGCTGGCATAATAGAATGAGTACAGCACACTGCTATAGGCGCAAAATTATTTTCAGACAAGATGCAGCTAAAAATTATTAGTAATTTGCAAGCTGGTGGAGCTTAGTATAGATGGCATAATAGAATGAGTACCGCACACTGCTACAGGCCCAAAATTATTTTCCAGACAAGATGCAGCTAAAAATTATTAGTAATTTGCAAGCTGGTGAAGCTTAGTATATATGGCCTAATACAATGAGCACCACACACTGCTACTGTGTCTAAAATTATTTTCCGTGCTAGATGCAGATAAAAATTATTTGTAATTTGCAAGCTGGTGGAGCTTAGTATAGATGGACTAATAGAATGAGTCCCACACACTGCTACAAGCCCAAAATTATTTTCCGAGCTAGATGCAGCTAAAAGTTATTTGTAATTTGCAAGCTGGTGGAGCTTAGCATAGATGGCCTAATAGAATGAATACCACACACTGCTACCTTGCCCAAAATTATTTTCCAGACAAGATGCAGCTAAAAATTATTTGTAATTTGCAAGCTGGTGAAGCTTAGTATATATGGCCTAATTCAATGAGTACCACACACTGCTCCTATGCCTAAAATTATTTTCCGTGCTAGATGCAGATAAAAATTATTTGTAATTTGCAAGCTGGTGAAGCTTAGTATAGATGGACTAATAGAATGAGTCCCACACACTGCTACAAGCCCAAAATTATTTTCCGAGCTAGATGCAGATAAAAATTATTTGAAATTTGCAAGCTGGTGGAGCTTAGTATAGATGGACTAATGGAATGAGTCCCACACACTGCTACAAGCCCAAAATTATTTTCCGAGCTAGATGCAGATAAAAATTATTTGTAATTTGCAACCTGGTGGAGCTTAGTATAGATGGACAAATAGAATGAGTCCCACACACTGCTACAAGCCCAAAATTATTTTCCGAGCTAGATGCAGATAAAAATTATTTGTAATTTGCAAACTGGTGGAGCTTAGTATAGATGGACTGATAGAATGAGTACCACACACTGCTACTATGCCCAAAATTATTTTACAGACAAGATGCAGCTAAAAATTATTTGTAATTTGCAAGCTGGTGGAGCTTAGTATAGATGGACTGATAGAATAAGTCCCACACACTGCTACAAGCCCAAAATTATTTTCCAGACAAGATGCAGCTAAAAATTATTAGTAATTTGCAAACTGGTGGAGCTTAGTAGAGATGGCCTAATAGAATGAGTACCGCACACTGCTACTATGCCCAAAATAATTTTCCAGACAAGATACAGCTAAAAATTATTTGTAATTTGCAAGCTGGTGGAGCTTAGTATAGATGGACTAATAGAATAAGTCCCACACACTGCTACAAGCCCAAAATTATTTTCCGAGCTAGATGCAGGAAAAATTATTTGTAATTTGCAAGCTGGTGGAGCTTAGTATAGATGGAGTAATAGAATGAGTCCCACACACTGCTACAAGCCCAAAATTATTTTCCGAGCTAGATGCAGCTAAAAATTATTTGTAATTTGCAAGCTGGTGGAGCTTAGTATAGATGGCCTAATAGAATGAGTACCACACACTTCTACTAGGCCCAAAATTATTTTCCAGACAAGATGCAGCTAAAAATTATTTGTAATTTGCAAGCTGGTGAAGCTTAGTATATATGGCCTAATACAATGAGCACCACACACTGCTACTGTGCCTAAAATTATTTTCCGTGCTAGATGCAGATAAAAATTATTTGTAATTTGCAAGCTGGTGGAGCTTAGTATAGATGGACTAATAGAATAAGTCCCACACACTGCTACAAGCCCAAAATTATTTTCCGAGCTAGATTCAGATAAAAATTATTTGTAATTTGCAAGCTGGTGGAGCTTAGTATAGATGGCCTAATAGAATGAGTACCACACACTGCTGCTATGCCCAAAATTATTTTCCAGACAAGATACAGCTAAAAATTATTAGTAATTTGCAAGCTGGTGGATCTTAGTATAGATGGCCTAATAGAATAAGTACCACACACTGCTACTTTGCCCAAAATTATTTTCCGAACTAGATGCAGATAAAAATTATTTGTAATTTTCAAGCAGGTGGAGCTTAGTTTAGATGGACTAATAGAATAAGTCCCACACACTGCTACAAGCATAAAATTATTTTCCGAGCTAGATGCAGATAAAAATTATTTGTAATTTGCAAACTGGTGGAGCTTAGTATAGATGGAGCTAGAGAATATGTCCCACACACTGCTACAAGCCCAAAATTATTTTCCGAGCTAGATGCAGATAAAAATTATTTGTAATTTGCAAGCTGGTGGAGCTTAGTATAGATGGCCTAATAGAATGAGTACCACACACTGCTACTATGCCCAAAATTATTTTCCAGACAAGATGCAGATAAAAATTATTTGTAATTTGAAAGCTGGTGGGGCTTAGTATAGATGGACTAATAGAATAAGTCCCACACATGCTACAAGCCCAAAATTATTTTCCGACCTAGATGCAGCTAAAAATTATAAGTAATTCGCAAGCTGGTGGAGCTTAATATAGATGACCTAATAGAATGATGCTATGCCCAAAAGGTTTTACTTGGCTAGGTGCAGTAAAAAAAATTGTATTCTATACACAGTAGGTGTAGCTTGCAGCACAGATACGCTACTCCACTGACTAACACACACTGCAAGAGGCCAAAAAGGATTTGCTTAGCTATATTTAGCCAAATGCTGTGAAAAACACTTCCACAGCACTGGCACAGACCTGCCTGGCAAAAAATCCTAGGAAATGCTGTAACCTAGTCCTCAAAAGGACTGCAATTACAACTAGTCCCTACTCCCAAGCTGTCTATTTAAGAGCACAGACCTGCCTGCTAAAAGTCGTAGGAAATGCTGTAACCTATTCCTCAAAAGGACTGCAATTACAAATAGACCCTACTCGCAACCTATCTATTTAAGAGCACAGACCTGCCTGCTAAAAGTCGTAGGAAATGATGTAACCTAGTCCTCAAAAGGACTGCAATTACAAGTAGACCCTACTCCCAACCTATCTATTTAAGAGCACAGACCTGCCTGCTAAAAGTCGTAGGAAATGATGTAACCTAGTCCTCAAAAGGACAGCAATCACAACTATTCCCTACTCCCAAGCTATCTGTATATTTCTGAGAAAATTGGCTTGAAATTAACACTGAAAGTATAGCGCACAAAGCAACAGCGGTGCCGTCTAACACGCAGCTGCAGCAGTGAGAAAATGGTGGCGACGGGAAAAATGGCTGGGTCTCAAAGAGCAAGGACATGTGACATACACAGCCAATGACACATGCCCTTGCTTGTGTGAAAAAAAGCAGTTTGCTCCGTGGGTGCGCTGCTGATAGGCTGACAGATTGCACCTCCCCACTGTAAATGCGGGAAAGAGAAAAAAATATGGAGATCTTCATTATTTATGCAGAGATCCATCCCCTGCCCCTCCCCCCGCCCCGCTGTACACTCAAACTGCGTATTAACATTGATTATCAGCATTACTGTGAAAAAATCCAGTTATGATTTTGGTGCACGAACAGTTATCGAACATAACCTCGAACAGCCGGATTTTTTTCAAATCGTTCGTGTTCGCCGAACGGCTCGAACACCGCTCAAAAGAGCTTGAATTTGAGATTGGCGAACAGTTCGAGTCGAACACCGCTCATCTCTAGTCATGATTCCTTTTATCGATAGGTGCTTGCATTACCCAAGTATTTGACTATTTTAGTAGAGAACGCTATTCCTGCAATATATCTGATTTATTTCATGGTGGTATGCAAACTATTGCTGCTCATATGTTCACATAGCTGGGATCTCTGTGCACCATATTATTGCTTCATGGAAGCTGCAATGTATTTGGTGGATTAATGTGGCTATAGCAGACACTGTGTCCATTCCTGCAACATATCTGCTTTATTCCATGGTAACATAGTAACATCGTTTTAAAGGTTGAAGGAAGACTAAGTCCATCTAGTTCAACCCATAGCCTAACATGTTGATCCAGAGGAAGGCAAAAAAAAACCCATGTGGCAAACACTAAGCTCCACATTGGAGAAAAAAATTCCTTCCCGACTCCATACGACAATCAGACTAGTTCCCTGGATCAACTCCCTATCAAGGAATCTAGTATATATAACCTGTAATATTATACTTTTCAAGAAAGGCATCCATGCCCTTCTTAAATTTTAATAGTGAATCACTCATTACAACATCATGCGGCAGAAAGTTCCATAGTCTCACTGCTCTTACAGTAAAGAATCCCCGTCTGTGATTATGATTAAACCTTCAATCCTCCAGACGTAGAAGATGCCCCCTTGTCCCAGTCTCTGGCCTCAGAGTAAAAAGATCAGTAGACAGGTCTTTGTACTGTCCCCTCATATACTTGTACAAAGTAATAAGATCACACCTAAGCCTTCTTTTTTCCACAGTAAATAACCCCAAGTGTAATAACCTGTCTTGGTATTGCAGACCCCTCAGTCCTCTAATAACCTTGGTCGCTCTTCTCTGCACCCTCTCTAGTTCAGCTATGTCTTTCTTATACACCGGAGACCAGAACTGTACACAGTATTCTAAGTGTGGTCGCACTAATGACTTGTATAGAGGTAAAATTATGTTCTCCTTATGAGCATCTATGCCTCTTTTAATGCATCCTATTATTTTATTTGCCTTTGCAGCAGCTGCCTGACACTGGCCACTAAACGTGAGCTTGTCGTCCACCAATACACCCAGGTCTTTTTCAGTGACAGTTTTGCCCACTGTTTTACAATTAAGCATATAATTATACATTTTATTTCCTCTGCCCAAGTGCATTACCTTACATTTATCCCCATTAAAGCTCATTTGCCATTTATCAGCCCACGCTTCTAGTTTACATAGATCCTCCTGTAATATAAAATTGTCCTCCTCTGTATTGATTACCCTACAGAGTTTAGCGTCATCTGCAAATATTGAAATATTACTCTGTATGCCCCCTACAAGGTCATTAATAAGTATGTTAAAAAGAAGGGGGCCCAATACTGACCCCTGTGGTACCCCACTGTTAACTGATATCCAGTCTGAGTGCTTTCCATTAATAACCACCCTTTGTTTCCTATCACTGAGCCAATTCTTAACCCACATACATATATTTTCCCCTATCCCCATTGTTCTCATTTTATGTATCAACCTTTTGTGTGGAACCGTATCAAAAGCTTTTGAAAAGTCCATATACACAACATCCACTGCATTTCCTTGGTCCAGTCTAGAACTTGCCTCCTCATAAAAACTGATCAGATTAGTTTGACAGGAACGATCCCTCGTAAACCCATGTTGATATTGGGTCATGAGGTTATTCTTCTTCAGATACTCTAGTATAGCATCTCTTAGGAAACCCTCGAGGATTTTACCCACAGTAGAGGTTAAGCTTACTGGCCTATAATTTCCAAGATAAGTTTTTGTCCCCTTTTTGAATATTGGCACATTTGCCAGTCGTGTGGTACAGACCCTGTTATTATGGAATCTTTAAAGATTAAAAATAATGGTCTATCTATGACGTTACTTAATTCCTGCAGTACTCGCGGGTGTATCCCATCTGGGCCCGGGGATTTGTCAACTTTAGTAATTTTTAGACGCCGCCGTACTTCCTGCTGGGTTAAGAAAGTGACATTTAATGGAGAATTTTTGTTATCACTAATCATGTTTTCTGTCATGCAATTTTCTTGTTTAAATACGTTGGAAAAAAAATCATTTAGCATATTAGCTTTTTCCTCATCCTCATCCACCATTTCACCCAGACTATTTTTAAGGGGGACAACACTATCATTTTTTAGTTTTTTACTATTTATGTAGTTAAAGAATATTTTGGGGTTATTTTTACTTTCTCTGGCAATGATTCTCTCTGCCTCAATCTTTGCTGCCTTGATTAATCTTTGCTGCCTTGGTGATACAATAACCATTGTTTCTCATATGTCTACATAGCTGTCATCTCTAGTTACCATAATATTG
The DNA here is from genome assembly GCF_046119375.1 of Phyllobates terribilis. Lineage (NCBI taxonomy): Eukaryota > Metazoa > Chordata > Amphibia > Anura > Dendrobatidae > Phyllobates > Phyllobates terribilis. The sequence continues at coordinate 286,889,982 of NW_027362762.1, read as the reverse complement.
GCTCATGGAGGCTGCAATATATTAGAGTTGTGCTCAAAAGTTTACATACCCCGGCAGAATTTTTCCTTTCTTGGCCTTGTTTCAGAGAATATGAATGATAACAAAAAACTTTTTCTCCACTCATGGTTATGGGTTGGCTAAAGCCATTTATTATCAAACTACTGTGTTTTCTTTTTTTAACATCTTAATGACAACCAAAAACATCCAAATGACTCTGATCAAAAGTTCACAAACCCTGTTGATTTTGGCCTGATAACATGCACAGAATTTGACACAAATGGGTTTGAATGGCTAATAAAGGTAACATCCTCACCTGTGACCTGTTTGCTTGTAATCAGTGTGTGTGCATAAAAGCTGTGTGAGTTTCTGGGATCCAGACAGACTCTTGCATCTTTCATCCAGCCACTTCCGTTTCTGGATTGTGAGTCACAGGGAAAGCAAAAGAATTGCCAATGGATCTATGGGAAAACGTAGCTGAACTGTATAAAACAGGAAAGGGATACAAAAAAATATCCAAGGAATTGATAATGCCAGTCAGCAGCGTTCAAACTGTGATTAAGAAATTGAAAATCAGGGGCTCTGTAAAAACCAAACCACGGTCAGGTAGACCAACAAAAATTTTGGCCACAACTGCCAGGAAAATTGTTCGGGATGCAAAGAAAAACCCACAAATAACATCAGTTGAAATTCAGAACTCTCTGAAAACTAGTGGTGTGGCTGTTTCAAGATGTACAATAAGCACTTGAAGAAAAATGGGCTGCATGGTCGAGTTGCCAGAAGAAAGCCATTACTGCGCAAATGCCACAAAGTATCTTGCCTACAATACGCAAAACAGCACAGAGACAAGCCTCAAAACTTCTTGGACAAGGTCATTTGGAGTGATGAGACCAAAATTTTACTTTTTGGCCACAACCATAAACATTGCGTTTGGAGAGAAGTCAACAAGGCCTATAATGAAGGGAACACCATTCCTACAGTAAAGCATGGAGGTGGATCACTGATGTTTTCGGGATGTGTGAGTTTCAAAGGCACAGGAAACTTGGTAAAAGTTGAAGGAATGATGAATGCAGCACGTTATCAGCAAATACTGGAGGCAAATTTGCACTCATCGGCCCGGAAGCTGAGCATGGGACGTACTTGGATGTTCCAACATGATAACGATCCAAAACACAAGGCCAAGTCGACCTGTCATTGGCTACAGCAGAACAAAGTGAAGGTTCTGGAGTGGCCATCTCAGTCTCCTGGCCTCAATATCATTGAGCCACTCTGAGGAGATCTCAAGTGCGCAGTTCATGCAAGACAGTCCAGGGATTTACAGGAACTGGAGGCTTTTTGCCAAGAAGAATGGGCAGCTTTACCATCTGAGAAAATAAAGAACCTCATCACAACAACTGAATGTGGATAAATGTGGCTTGGGGATGCTCAATGTACCATTTGTTGGTTTTTAAATGTTTTTAATGTTGTTTTCTGTGATTTCAATAAACTTTTCTGTATTGTATATTATATGAGGTGTGCACATCTATATGCAGTGTATTTTTTCTCCTTGTGACAAGTTATAGTGACAAGTCACTGATCATTCTCTATTATGATCTGTAGACAAGTTTACAATTCCTGTAATGGGATGCAAATCTGTTATTCAACATAAACAGCAGGAGCTTTTTTTAACTGCAGAACTCAATAACTACGGACCAAAATGACACATAGCAAATCAACTTTTGACAAACATTACCATGTAAAAGTTCATGCAGGTATGGAAAAATGCTACAAAGTAAGAATGCTTTAAAAAATAAAAGTGTTAATTGTTTAAGTTTATCAAAATGCAAAGTGAAAGAACAAAAGAGAAATCTCAATCAAATCACTTACAATTGATTTAATTTAGATTTCTCTTGTTCTTTCACTTTGCATTTTTATAAAATAATAATTTTTTGTTGTGACCACAGAATACCCTTTGCCTTCATGCAACTTTTAAAGGTACTCATCACGAAGGTTGTTCCAAACATATGGGAGAACTTACCACAGAATGTAGGCTTGTGCAAATCGTTTTATTTCTTCATATAATCCTAACCAGACTTGAATCAAGGTTCTGTGGAAGCCATATTACAGTAGCTTGTGAAAGTATCCTCCCCCTTGGCATCTTTCATGTTTTGCTAGCTCACGACCTGGAATTTCACAGTTTTTTTTTTAGATTTTGCATCAGTTCATGTAACAAACATGCCTACAACTGTGAATAATTGTTTTTATTTTTATTGTGAAAAGCAAACAACAAATAGAACAAAATAACTGAAAACTTCAGTGTGCATAACTATTCACCCCCCTAAAGTCAGTACTTTGTAGAGCCTCCTTTTGCGGCACTTACAACTGCAAGTCACTTTAGATAAGTCTCTATGAGCTTTCCACAGGGATTTTTGCCCATTCCTCAAGGCAAAACTGCTCCAGCTCCTTCAAGCTAGAAGTTTGCTCTGGTAAACAGTAGTGTTGAGCGAGCATGCTCAACACTGCTCGGTACTCGCCCGAGCATCTCACTACTTGGGATGTTCGGCGAGCACCGAGCATTTCCGGGTTACTTGGGCGGGAGCTCGGGTCTCCGCCCTGCACGTTTGGCGCTCTTTGCAGAGCCAATGAACATGCAGGGATTGCCAGCCAGTCACTGTAATGCCGCAGCCATGTTGGTTGTGGGCATTACAGTGATTGGCTGGCCGCAGAGCGTCACCTCGAGTATTTAAAACCGGGCTCCGCCATATTGGAAACAGTAGCTCCGGATCATACAGTGTAGGGTCAGTGCTGCTGAGCTAGGGAGAGATTTATACTGTGAAATAGTTAGTGTAGGGTCTCTAAAGCCTGCCAAATCAAACAAACAGTCCTTTTCAGGACTAATATCCATCCCAGATATCAGGCAGGCAGGCAGGCAGGCTGTATAGATGATGCAGTGGTTATACCAACAAACACTGCACTACAGTCCTGTGTGTTCCTGCTGGTCAAATTGCTAATCCTCAGGTCTTAGAGGCCAGGAAAAATCCTTTTGTTTCATATAAATCCAGTTTTTTCTTTTTTTCCTTAGTCAGACTGTGCAAATACCCGTCTTATAAACCTTTTGGTATCCCCCCCCCCCCCCAAAAAAAAAAAAATTGAGTGTGTCTGTGAGTGTTCAGACACAAATATATCTGTTTGAAAGAGTCTGGTGTAGGCCAGAGAACTAGAACTGTGTTTTTCCTCTTCCACGGTTCAAATCTGGGTGTTATCAACCTGCTTGCCTTTTTTCCATTAAAAAAAACAGTTTGAGTGTGTCGCTGACTGTTCAGACACAAATATATCTATTTTAACAAGTCTGATATACACCAGGAAATTATAACTGTGGTTTTGCAGTTCCACGGTTCAAATCTCTGTATTATCCACTTTTTTGTCTTTTTTCCATAAAAAAAACATTTTCAGTGTCTCGCTGACTGTTCAGACACCAATATATTGGTTTAAAAGAGTGTGGTGTAGCCCAGAGAAATAGAACTGTGGTTTTCCTCTTCCATGGTTCAAATCTGGGTGTTATCAACCTGCTTGCCTTTTTTCCATTAAAAAAAAACAGTTTGAGTGTGTTGCTGACTGTTCAGACACAAATATATCTATTTTAACAAGTCTGATATACACCAGGAAATTATAACTGTGGTTTTGTAGTTCCACGGTTTAAATCTCTGTATTATCCACTTTTTTGTCTTTTTTCCATAAAAAAAACATTTTCAGTGTCTCGCTGACTGTTCAGACACCAATATGTCTGTTTAAAAGAGTTTGGTGTAGGCCAGAGAACTAGAACTGTGTTTTTCCTCTTCCACAGTTCAAATCTGGGTGTTATCAACCTGCTTGCCTTTTTTCCTTCAAAAAAACAGTTTGAGTGTGTCGCTGACTGTTCAGACACAAATATATCTATTTTAACAAGTCTGGTATATACCAGGAAATTATAACTGTGGTTTTGCAGTTCCACGGTTCAAATCTCTGTATTATCCACTTTTTTGTCTTTTTTCCATAAAAAAAAGCATTTTCAGTGTCTCGCTGACTGTTCAGACACCAATGTACAGTTAGGTCCATATATATTTGGACAGAAACAACATTTTTCTAATTTTGGTTCTAGACATTACCACAATGAATTTTAAACAAAACAATTCAGATGCAGTTAAAGTTCAGACTTTCAGCTTTCATTTGAGGGTTTCCACATTAAAATTGGATGAAGGGTTTAGGAGTTTCACCTCCTTAACATGTGCCACCCTGTTTTTAAAGGGACCAAAAGTAATTGGACAATTGACTCCAAGGTTATTTCTTGGAGAGGTGTGGGCAATCCCTTCGTTATGTCATTCTCAATTAAGCAGATAAAAGGCCTGGAGTTGATTTGAGGTGTGGTGCTTGCATTTGGAAGGTTTTGCTCTGAAGTAAACATGCGGTCAAAGGAGCTCTCCATGCAGGTGAAACAAGCCATCCTTAAGCTGCAAAAACAGAAAAAATACATCCGAGAAATTGCTACAATATTAGGAGTGGCAAATTCTACAGTTTGGTACATCCTGAGAAAGAAAGAAAGCACTGGTGAACTCATCAATGCCAAAAGACCTGGGCGTCCACGTAAGACAACAGTGGTGGATGATTGCAGAATATTCTCCATGGTGAAGAGAAACCCCTTCGCAACAGCCAACCAAGTGAACAACACTCTCCGGGAGGTAGGCGTATCAATATCCAAATCTACCATAAAGAGAAGACAGCATGAAATTAAATACAGAGGGTTCACAGCACAGTGCAAGCCACTCATGAGCATCAAGAATAAAAAGGCTAGACTGGACTTTGCTATAAAACATCTAAAAAAGCCAGCAGAGTTCTGGAAGAACATTCTTTGCACTGATGAAACCAAGATCAACTTCTACCAGAATGATGGAAAGAGAAAAGGATGGCGAAGGCGTGGTACAGCTCTTGATCCAAAGCATACCACATCATCTGTAAAACATGGCGGAGGCAGTGTGATGGCTTGGGCATGCATGGCTGCCAGTGGCACTGGGTCACTAGTGTTTATTGATTATGTGACACAGGACAGAAGCAGCTGAATGAATTCTGATGTATTCAGAGCCATACTGTGTGCTCAGATCCAGCCAAATGCAGTCAAACTGATTTGTCGTCGTTTCATACTACAGATGGACAATGACCCAAAACCTAAAGCCAAAGCAACCCAGGAGTTTATTAAAGCAAAGAAGTGGAATATTCTTGAAAGGCCAAGTCAGTCACCTGATCTCAACCCAATTGAGCATGCATTTCACTTGCTAAAGACTAAACTTCAGACAGAAAGGCCCACAAACAAACAGCAACTGAAAACCACTGCAATGAAGACCTGGCAGAGCATCAAAAAGGAGGAAACACAGCATCTGGTGATGTCCATGAGTTCAAGACTTTAGGCAGTCATTGCAAACAAAGGGTTTTCAACCAAGTGCTAGAAATGAACATTTTATTTACAATTATTTAATCTGTCCAATTACTTTAAAAACAGGGTGGCACATGTTAAGGAGCTGAAACTCCTAAACCCTTGATCCAATTTTAATGTAGATACCCTCAAATGAAAGCTGAAAGTCTGATCTTCAACTGCATCTGAATTGTTTTGTTTAAAATTCTTTGTGGTAATGTCTAGAAACAAAATTAGAAAAATGTTGTCTCTGTCCAAATATATATGGACCTAACTGTATCTGTTTAAAAGAGTCTGGTGTAGGCCAGAGAACTAGAACTGTGTTTTTCCTCTTCCATGGTTCAAATCTGGGTGTTATCAACCTGCTTGCCTTTTTTCCCCCCAAAAAAAAACAGTTTGAGAGTGTCGCTGACTGTTCAGACACAAATATATCTATTTTAACAAGTCTGGTATACACCAGGAACTTCTAACTGTGGTTTTGCAGTTCCACGGTTCAAATCTCTGTATTATCCACTTTTTTGTCTTTTTTCCATAAAAAAAAACATTTTCAGTGTCTCACTGACTGTTCAGATACCAATATATCTGTTTAAAAGAGTATGGTGTAGGCCAGAGAAATAGAACTGTGGTTTTTCTCTTCCACTGTTCTAATCACCTTTTTGTTACCCTTTTTCCATTGATAGTGTGAGTGTAAGCTATTTTACTTCATTTACAATGGGCAAGGTGCGTGGCAAGGGACGTGGAACTGGACATTCTGGTGATGGTGCGTGCAGAGGAAGGGGCCGTGGCCAAGGTGAAAATGTGCCACAACCAACAGCCACATCTTCTCGCTCCCAGTTCTTGAACGAATTACTAGGGAAGCACACAACAGCACCACCGTAGCACCGGCGTCCCTGCCCTCTGCTAGGCAGGGACGCTGTTCCCCTCACCTCTCTGCTCCGTGCCCGGCGTCCTCCTCCCGCTCTGCTGGCAGCGCGCGCTCCTTCCCGGCCACTGTGCTTAGGGCGCGCGCGCTCTCCCTCCCTCTTAAAGGGGCCGCGCGCGCCGTCCTAAGGAGTCCCCGGCCAATGGCCGGAGGACTTCACCATATATAAGGCACCTCCTCCAAAATATAGGTGCCTGAGCAATGTTGTTGCACTGTTCACTACTCTTCTTCAGCCCTCAGGTCCCGTTGCCAGTTACCTGCCAGTTACCTGCCAGTTACCTGCCAGATTCCTGCCTGATTATCTGCTACCTGCCTGCTAGTCTGAGGTCCGACGGTCTGCCTTACTACTCCTGTCAGTCTGTCTAAGGACCAGCCTGCCCGCTCACCTGGGAGCGCACATCAGCCACCTGCCTGCTTGCCTGAGGTCCGACGGTCTGCCTTCCAACTCCTGTCAGTCTGTTTATGGACCAGCTTGCCCGCTCACCTGGGAGCACACACCTGCTACCTGCCTGCTAGTCTACCTGGAGGCTCCGCCGTCACGTGCTGTGACCACCTGCCTGTCCGGTGCCTCCTGCTCGCTCACCTGGGAGCGCTCATCTGCTGCCTGTCTGCTAGCCTACCTGGAGGCTCTGCCGTCACGTGCTGTGACCACCCGCCTGTCCAGAGACTTCTGCCCGCTCACCTGGGAGCGCTCATCTGCCGCCTGTCTGTTGGTCTTCCTGGAGGCTCCGCCGTCACATGCTGTGACCACCCGTTCATCCAGAGACTCTCGCCTGCTCACCTGGGAGCTCACGTCTATCATCAGCCGCCACAGGTCGTACCAACCCTTTACCTAGAGACTGCCCCGGTCACTTGCCGTGACCATCTGCCCGTTCATCCAGAGACTGCCCCGGTCACTTGCCGTGACCATCTGCCGTTCATCCAGAGACTGCCCCGGTCACTTGCCGTGACCATCTGCCCGTTCATTCAGAGACTGCCCCGGTCACTTGCCGTGACCATCAGCCCGTTCATCCAGAGACTGCCCCGGTCACTTGCCGTGACCTTCAGCCCGTTCACTCAGAGACTGTCCCGGTCACCTGCTGTGACCTCCTGCCCGTCTTCCCTGGTCGCCACCCGCTCCCTTACAAGGACTGCCCCCTTGTATAGTAGCACAGAGGTTCCGCCTCCCAGACCCGTTACAGTTTGCTCGGGCCATGGAACCCGGTGGCACCCAAGCTCCCTCGCTCTCGGACCTGTGTCATGAACTGTCCCGTCAAAGGTCCCAACAGGAGTCCATCCTGGGTCACCTGCGGAATGTCAATACTCGCCTGGACACTCTGACTGCTCCACCAGCAACCTCCGCCAGTGCCATGTCTCGCAATCCGGCAGCTCCGCTGCCCACTAATACCATGGTATCCTACCCCGGACCCCGGCTTTCTGCACCTCCTCGCTTCGGAGGCGACTCCGCCCAGGCTCGGGGCTTCATAAATCAGTGCACCCTGCACTTTGAACTATTGTCCCACCAGTTTAACTCCGACCGGACCAAAATTGCATTCATCATGTCCCATCTCACCGGGGAGGCCCTGGCCTGGCTAAATCCTCTATGGGAGAGAGGAGACCCCCTGGTGTCCAACTTGCCTGCTTTTCTCACGGCTTTCCGGAAAGTCTTCGACGAACCTGGACGGAAGACCTCATCCGCATCATCACTGCTACGCCTCCGTCAGGGAAGTCTCACCGTGGGCCAATATGCCATACGGTTCCGTACCCTTGCCTCGGAGCTGGCCTGGGATAACGACGCTCTGGTATCCATCTTCTGGGAGGGTCTGTCCGGCCATATTAAAGATGAACTTGCCGGTCGGGACATTCCTACCACTCTCGATGACCTAATAACTCTTGCCACCCGGATTGACCTACGGTTCCAGGAGCGTGCCAAAGAGGTCACCCGTGAGAGGAGGTTACCACGTCTAGCTCCTACTTTTCAGAAACCCGTCACTCCCTCCGTCTCTACCCAGGTACACTCTCCTGAGTCTATGCAGGTCGACCAGACCAAGATGGTCAAAACCCGTCAGGACTTACGCCGTGCCGAGGGGAGCTGCTTCTACTGTGGCAGTAAGGAGCACCGGATCCGTGCCTGCCCGGAGAGGTCGGGAAATGCCTGTGTCTAGGTTCGCTCAGAGAGGTCGACCTAGACAAGAATAAATCCTCTCCATCTCTGCTGCTGTCAGTCTCAATCGTCTGCGGGGAGAACCGTTATTTCGAACTAGCCCAACTTGACTCTGGAGCAGCCGGGAATCTTATTTCACAGTCCCTGGTAGAGAAATACCGCATCCCCACCAAACCTCTGGCTGTACCCTTGTCTGTTGCTGCCGTGGATGGGGGCCTCTTACCACGCCCCATCCAACTCATCACCGAATCCATTACTCTGCAGGTGGGAATGCTGCATTCTGAGAGTATCTCCTTTCATGTTCTGCCTGGACTCTCTCACGCCCTCTTGCTAGGCCTACCTTGGCTCCAGAGACATGCACCCGTGCTTGACTGGCAGACCGGAGAAGTCCTTCGCTGGGGACAGGACTGCCATAAGACCTGTCTGGTTCCCGTCCATTCCGTCCGTCCTTCTCCTACCCCAGCTAATCTACCTGGACTTCCGATTCCTTATTGGTCTTATGCTGATGTCTTTAATAAAAAGGAAGCAGAGACACTACCTCCTCATAGACCATACGACTGCCCTATCGACCTGTTACCTGGTACTACTCCTCCCCGTGGGCGTATTTATCCTTTATCCGCTGCTGAGACCCGGTCGATGTCCGAATATATTGAGGAGAATCTGGCCAGGGGATTCATCCGGAAATCTACCTCCCCGGCGGGAGCAGGCTTCTTTTTCGTCAAAAAGAAGGACGGCTCTCTCCGTCCCTGTATAGACTATAGAGGCCTTAACCAGATCACGGTGAAGAATAAGTACCCCCTTCCGCTCATTCCGGAGTTATTTGATCGTCTGAGGGGGGCTAGAATCTTCACCAAACTGGACCTCCGTGGGGCGTACAACCTGGTTCGTATCCGTCAGGGGGATGAATGGAAGACGGCATTCAACACCCGGGACGGCCACTATGAATATCTGGTAATGCCCTTAGGTCTCTGTAACACTCCTGCCGTCTTTCAAGAGTTGGTCAATGACATCTTCCGGGACCTTCTCTACTCCTGCGTAGTGGTGTACCTGGACGACATCTTGGTCTACTCTCCGGATCTCCAGACTCACCGGAGGGATGTTCGTCAGGTCCTGCTCAGGCTCAGGCAGAATCACCTCTTCGCTAAATACGAGAAGTGCCTCTTTGAGCAGACCTCGCTTCCGTTTTTGGGCTACATTATTTCTCAGACCGGCCTACGAATGGATCCAGAGAAACTGTCTGCCATCGAGAAATGGCCTCGACCGGAGGGGTTGAAGGCCATTCAGCGATTCCTGGGCTTTGCCAACTACTACCGCCTCTTCATACCACACTTCTCTTCCCGGACTGCCCCAATTTCCACGCTCACCCGTAAGGGTACTAATCCCAAAGAGTGGCCGCCCGAAGCAGAGGAGGCCTTTCTTTCCCTAAAACAGGCCTTCTCTTCCGCCCCGGTGCTGCATCGCCCGGACGGCAACAAGCAGTTCTTCCTGGAAGTTGACGCCTCCTCCTCTGGAGCCGGAGCGGTACTTACTCAAAAATCATCTTCCGGGAGAATGGTAACTTGTGGCTTCTTCTCCAAACTCTTCTCCTCTTCTGAGCGCAACTATTCCATAGGAGACCGAGAGTTATTGGCCATCAAACTGGCATTGGAGGAGTGGCGTTACCTACTCGAGGGGGCTCTTCACCCAGTAATAATTTACACTGACCACAAGAACTTGGCTTACCTCCAGCATGCCCAGAGACTTAACCCGCGCCAAGCCCGGTGGTCCTTGTTTTTTGCTCGCTTTGATTTTGTTCTTCATTTTCGCCCGGCTGACAAAAACGTCAAAGCAGATGCCTTGTCCCGATCCTTTCTGGTGTCCGATCTCGAGGAAGAACCTAAACATATCATCGATCCCGCCAGAGTAATGCAGGTGGCTCCCGTGAGTCTAAATCGTCTCCCTCCCGGTAAGACGTTCGTATCAGTACCTGATCGGGAGAAGATCCTACACTGGGGTCACTCGTCTAAACTAGCTGGCCACGCCGGTCAGAAAAAGACCCTCCAGCTTATTGCCCGGCACTACTGGTGGCCTACCCTGCACAAGGACGTAATAGACTTTGTTTCTGCCTGTGTGTCCTGCGCCCGCAACAAAGTCCCGAGACACCTGCCAGCCGGTCGCCTTCTTCCGCTTCCTGTGCCTGCTGCCCCCTGGCAGCATATTGCTATGGACTTCATAACTGATCTCCCCGTCTCTGCCGGTTGTACGGTCATTTGGGTGGTCGCTGACCGCTTTTCCAAGATGGCTCACTTTATTCCCCTGCCTGGCCTCCCGTCTGCACCCGAGCTGGCTAAAGACTTTATCCGTCACATCTTCCGTCTTCATGGCCTGCCCCTCCACATCGTGTCGGATCGTGGGGTACAGTTCACCTCACGTTTCTGGAGAGCCACTTGTAAACTGCTAGACGTCACCCTGGACTTCTCTTCCGCTTACCACCCACAGTCCAATGGTCAAGTGAAGCGGATCAATCAGAACCTGACCAGTTACCTTCGGCACTTCGTTAATGCCCATCATTCTGACTGGGTAGATCTCCTACCTTGGGCCGAGTTCTCCTATAACAATCACGAGAGCGAATCCTCCTCCAAATCCCCGTTTTTTGTAGTCTTCGGTCAGCATCCTCGGATTCCTTTTCCTGTCTCCACCTCTGTGGACAACCCGGCTGCGGAATCTCTCGTTAGCAAATTTTCCTCCATTTGGGAGAGTAACCCGATCCGCACTCCTTCAGTCGTCCGAACGGATGAAAAGACACGCTGACAAAAAACGCCTGGATCCTCCACAATTTCGTCCTGGAGATAAAGTCTGGCTCTCATCTAAATATGTCCGACTCAAGATACCTTCTTACAAGTTAGGGCCTCGGTTCATCGGTCCTCTGGAGGTCATCAGTCAGATCTACCCGGTGGCATATAAATTAAAACTCCCGGCCAACTTACGGATCCCTAACTCCTTCCATGTATCTCTCCTCAAACCTGTGGTACTTAACTCTTTTTCCAAGTCTACAGGTACGCCTCCTGCTCCGGTTTCTGCTGAGGACGAGTTTGAGGTAGAGAACATTCTTGCCACCAAAAGGGTAAGAGGAAAGACCTTTTTTCTAGTAGATTGGAGGGGGTTTGGTCCTGAGGAGAGAACGTGGGAGCCCCGGGAGAACATCCATGCCCCTCTTATCCTAGCTAAATTTCTGTCTGGCCTAAAGGGGGGGTACTGTAGCGCCGGCGTCCCTGCCCTCTGCTAGGCAGGGACGCTGTTCCCCTCACCTCTCTGCTCCGTGCCCGGCGTCCTCCTCCCGCTCTGCTGGCAGCGCGCGCTCCTTCCCGGCCACTGTGCTTAGGGCGCGCGCGCGCGCTCTCCCTCCCTCTTAAAGGGGCCGCGCGCGCCGTCCTAAGGAGTCCCCGGCCAATGGCCGGAGGACTTCACCATATATAAGGCACCTCCTCCAAAATGGAGGTGCCCGAGCAATGTTGTTGCACTGTTCACTACTCTGCTTCAGCCCTCAGGTCCCGTTGCCAGTTACCTGCCAGTTACCTGCCAGTTACCTGCCAGATTCCTGCCTGATTATCTGCTACCTGCCTGCTAGTCTGAGGTCCGACGGTCTGCCTTACTACTCCTGTCAGTCTGTCTAAGGACCAGCCTGCCCGCTCACCTGGGAGCGCACATCAGCCACCTGCCTGCTTGCCTGAGGTCCGACGGTCTGCCATCCAACTCCTGTCAGTCTGTCTATGGACCAGCTTGCCCGCTCACCTGGGAGCACACACCTGTTACCTGCCTGCTAGTCTACCTGGAGGCTCCGCCGTCACGTGCTGTGACCACCTGCCTGTCCAGTGACTCCTGCTCGCTCACCTGGGAGCGCTCATCTGCTGCCTGTCTGCTAGCCTACCTGGAGGCTCTGCCGTCACATGCTGTGACCACCCGCCTGTCCAGAGACTTCTGCCCGCTCACCTGGGAGCGCTCATCTGCCGCCTGTCTGTTGGTCTTCCTGGAGGCTCCGCCGTCACATGCTGTGACCACCCGTTCATCCAGAGACTCTCGCCTGCTCACCTGGGAGCTCACGTCTATCATCAGCCGCCACAGGTCGTACCAACCCTTTACCTAGAGACTGCCCCGGTCACTTGCCGTGACCATCTGCCCGTTCATCCAGAGACTGCCCCGGTCACTTGCCGTGACCATCTGCCCGTTCATCCAGAGACTGCCCCGGTCACTTGCCGTGACCATCTGCCCGTTCATTCAGAGACTGCCCCGGTCACTTTCCGTGACCATCAGCCCGTTCATCCAGAGACTGCCCCGGTCACTTGCCGTGACCTCCTGCCCGTCTTCCCTGGTCGCCACCCGCTCCCTTACAAGGACTGCCCCCTTGTATAGTAGCTCAGAGGTTCCGCCTCCCAGACCCATTACAACCACTATTGCGAACTGATCAGTGTGAACAGGTTATTATTTGGATAGCAGATAATACTTCCAGTCACCTGGGCACCACCACCTCCAGTCGGTCTTCCACACGGTCAAGTGTTAGTAGCCGTGAGTCTATACTGCATACTCCTCCTCACCCTGATGCTCCTTCCTCCCACCATGCCGAGTGTCGTGAAACAGCAACTGATCTCACAGTTGGACACTCTAAAGAGCTGTTCACTGGTCCATTTCCATATTTGTGCCCCTCTCCTGCTCCGCTTGAAGTGGTGGAAGACGAGATCCCATGTAGCGATTGCCAAATATTTGAACAGCCACGGCCACAGGAAGGCGACGCTGACAATTTGTCACAAGAGGTGGACGATGATGAGACACAATTGCCATGAAGTGAGGAGCAGGACCGTGGTGCGGAAGTGGAAGAGGAGGAAGTGGTGGATGATCTAGTAACTGACCCAACGTGGCAGGAGGACACGCAGAGCGAGGCCAGCAGCTCATAGGGGGAGGGAGGCAGAGTACCCCAACAGGCAGGAAGAAGCAGTGGGGTGGCCGCAGACAGAAGGCGGGCAACCGTTCCCCGTAACACCAACACGAGGGACGTTGCCAGTACAACCGGTAGGTCTTCCAGAGTCTGGAATATTTTTAAAGACTCTACTGATGACCCCAAAAAGGCCATTTGAACCACCTGCCAGGCCAGCATCAGCAGGGGTGACAAAACTACCAGCCTGACCACCACCAGCATGATCAGGCATATGTTAGCAAAGCACCCGACTTTTTGGGGCGAACCCCAGGGTCCACGACCAGTGTCAGCGGGTGTCACCACTGCTTCTTCTGCTGTTGTGCGTGTAAGAGAACCCCCTGTTGTGCGTGCAAGGCAATCCCCTGTCCATACTGCATGCAAAGATGCCCCATCCTCTCTGTCTTCATTTGTTATGGCAGTTTCTCAAGAAACATCATCAAAGTCCACGTCCCACCGCAGCATTCAATTGTCCATATCCCAGAGCTTTGAACGAAAGCATAAATGCGCAGCCAACGCCCCACAGGCCACAGTCCTAAATTCACACATTTCATGACTGCTTGCGTTGGAAATGCTGCCTTTAAGGCTGGTGGAGACGGAATCCTTCCGCAACTTTATGGCGGTGGCCGTCTCTCGGTACTTGGTCCCCAGCCGACACTATTTTGCCCGGTGTGCCATCCCCGCACTACACAAGCAATTGTCCCAAAACATCTGCCGTGCCCTCAACAACGCAGTTACAGGGAGAGTCCACCTGACAACGGACGCGTGGACTAGTGCTTGTGGCCAGGGACGGTACATCTCCCTGGCGGCACACTGGGTAAACATAGTGGAAGTCGGGACCCAGTCGGACCTTGGGAAGGAACACATCCTCCACACACCGAGGATTGAGGGCCCTATGTCAGTCAGAGTTGCCTCCACAGTGTACAGCTCATGTGCATCATCTTCCTCCTCATCATCATGTTCAGCCTCCATCTCAGATATCACCACATCAGTTTCAAGCTGGAAGCACTGCAGTACTGCCTCCGCCAAGCGGCAACAGGCTGTGCTGAAACTCATACGCTTAGGTGATAAACCTCTCACTGCTTGTGAGTTGTGGACAGCTGAGAAAGAGCAGGCAGATCTGTGGCTGAGACCGCTGAACCTACATCCAGTCATGGTTGTGTGTGACAATGGCCGTAACCTGGTGGTGGCTCTGAGGCGAGGCGAGATCATGTGCTTAACCTTGTGGTTCAGTGGTTTCTTAAATCGTACCCCGAGTTGCCAGATCTGCTCGTCAAAGTTCGCCACCTGTCTGCTCATTTTCGGAAGTCGGCTACAGCTTCCGCCACCCTTGCTGTGTTGCAGCAGCGTTTGCAGCTTCCGGCACACCGACTGGTGAGTGATGTCAGCACACATTGGAACTCTACCCTCCACATGTTGCAAAGGGTTTGTGAGCAGAAGAGAGCAGTTGTGAAGTACCAGCTGCAACAAGGCCGTTGATATTCAGGTCAGACTCCACACATAAGACCTCAGGAGTGGACCTGGATGTCTGACATATGTACCATCCGGACAAACTTTGAGGAGTCCACCAAGATGGTGAGTGGCGCCATCATTAGCGTAAGCATCCCACTTTTCTGTCTTTTACAATGCTCTCTGCAGAGAATTAAAGAGGAGGCATTGCAGCCAGAGTATGATGAGATGGATCAAGAAGCCGTAGCAGGCGATTACTCACAGCCCAGCCTCATCTCATCCCAACTTGCATTGGGTGACAATGAGGGAGAGGAGGAGGAGGAGGAGGAAGAACAGGAGCTGGTATCATGCGCTGTAGACGGTAGTACCTGTACAATTGTCATACCGTCGGTTCAGCGTGGGTGGCCTTAGGACAGGGGGGAGGAGAAGGAGGAGGAGGAGGAGAGCATGGTCAGTCGTCATCTTGGTGAGGACACGGAAGTCTTGCCCATTACCAGTCTGGCACGCATGGCTGACTTTATGTTACACTGCCTTAACCGTGACCCTCGCGTTGTCAAAATGTTGGGTGACAGTCATTACTGGTTGGTGACACTTTTAGACCCCCGCTACAAGGAGAACTTTCACTCTCTTATTCCTGAGGTGGAGAGATCTACAAAAATGGGGCAGTACCAGAAGGCCCTTGCTGTAGAACTGTTAAAAAAATTCCCATCTGAACACGATAGCGGCATAGGTCAGAGTTCGTTGCTCAACCAAGACGTACATGCGAGAGAGACGCAAGTCCAATCCAGCAGAGGCAGGGGAACACTGTCAACGTTCTGGGACAGTTTTCTGAGACCGGACCAGCTTACATGCCCTGAGGTGTGAAATACTCTCACAATGAGTGGAAAGTTTCAAAAGATGGTGAGGGAGTACCTTGCCGACTGTACCAGCATCCTCTGTGCCTTTTAATTATTGGGTATCCAAGCTAGACACTTGGAATGAACTCGCTCGGTACGCCATGGAGGTCCTGGCCTGTCCTGCCACTAGCGTGCTATTGGAGCGTGTTTTTAAGTGCCGCTGGGGGAATTATAACTGATAAGCGCACTCGCCTGTCAACTGACAATGCTGACAAGCTGACCCTTATCAAAATGAACAAGGGCTGGGTTGGGCCAGACTTCTCATCACCACCAAATGACAGCAGAGTAACAAAGTCAAATCCACTGTGTTGTTTTGGGAGGTGTATTCCAATGCACCACTACACACCCACACATGGGTATATGCGTCCTCATTTCAGCTGTTTTTGCTCTTCTCCTTATCCTCAGCCTCCACCACCACTATACCACCAGGGTGACCGTGGTCCGTGTTGCCAGCATTGCAAGTTCCTCCGTCCTAATTTTTGGCAGCTTTTGCTTGGAAGCCATAGGCAAAGAGTATGGGAGACCCACTCCCCAATAATGGGAATAATGTTTTTAATATGCTGTACTGCATGGCTCTTGTAAGGGGCCATTGCAAGTTCCTCTGTCCTAATTTTTGGCAGCTTTTGCTTGGAAGGCATAGGCAAAGACTTAGGGAGACCCACTCCCGAATAATGGAATAATGGAATAATGGAATAAATAATAATAATGGAATAATGGAAATAATGTTTTTAATATGCTGTACTGCATGGCTCTTGTAAGGGGCATTAAATACATCTTGTTAAGCTACTGTGACCACCACGTCTCATCCAAGGGGCATTAAAACCATCCTGTTAAACAACTTTGACCTCCATGTCTCTTCCAAGGGGCATTAAAACCATCTTGTTAAGCTGCTGTGAACTCCAAGTCTCTTCCAAGGAGCATTAAAACCATCTTATTATGCTACTGTGACCTCTACGTCTCTACAACGGGGCATTGATATTGTCTTTTTATTCCACTTCGACCTCCACCACTCTTCCATGGGCAATTGATATTGTCTTTTTATTCCTCTGCGACCTCAACCACTCTTCCAAGGGGCATTGATATTGTCTTTTTTTTCCACTGCAACCTCCACCACTCATCCAAAAGGCATTGATATTGTCTTTTTATTCCACTGCGACCTCCACCATTCTTCCAAGGGGCATTGATATTGTCTTTTTTTTCCACTGCTACCTTCACCACTCTTCCAAGGGGCATTGATATTGTCCTTTTATTCCACTGCGACCTCCACCACTCTTTCAAGGGGCAATAAAACCGTCTTTTTAAGCAACAGTGACCTCCACGTCTCTTCCACGGGGCATTAAAATCATCTTGTTAAGCCACTTTGACCTCCACATCTCTTCCTAGGGGCATTAAAACCATCTTGTTAAACCAGTCTGACCTCCGCCACTCTTCCAAGGGGCATTAAAACTGTCTTGTTAAGCTACCGTCAGTGAATATGAATAGCGGTACCAGAGCGCCAATAACAGGGCAAAAATATTAAAAGGACGGATTTATTAATGATGTGTATTAATAAATCAGTCCTTTTAATATTTTTGCCCTGTTATTGGCGCTCTGGTACCGCTATTCATATTCACTGATTGTCCCTTTCCCCTTGTTGGGGTGCGGTAGAGCTGCCTTTAATCTATTGTTCTTTCACCTGTGGGAGCAATTTAAATAGAATTACCACCCTGGTTTTCCAAGCTGCGCTGCCCTAACCCCTCCGTAATGCTTCCGGGGGTGTTGGTGAAGCTGGGCGTCCATCTCGGCGTTACATGCTAATAACCTGACCACGTGATCCACCACCGAGAGATCAGGATCTGTGAAAGCCGCTGGAAATAGATGACAGCCACCAACAGAGCGGAGCTTGTGGAGCTTTACACTAGGGTTATGCAGAGGTGTACAACTTCATAAGGTTAGTAGCCATCCCCACACCACTCTAACAATTGCAATACTGAGTCACCCATTGCGCCTTGTTCTCTCCTCTCTTTAGACTTCTTAAGCTACCGTGACCTCCACATCTCTTCCAAGGAGCATTAAAACCATCTTGTTAAACCACTCTGAACTCCACCAGTCTTCCAAGGGGCATTAAAATCATCTTGTTAAACCACTCTGAACTCCACGTCTCTTCCAAGGGGCATTAAAACCATCTTGTTAAACCACTCTGACCTCCACCACTCTTCCAAGGGGCATTAAAACCGTTTTGTTAAGCTACTGTGAACTCCACGTCTCTTCCAAGGAGCATTAAAACCATCTTGTTAAACCACTCTGAACTCCACCAGTCTTCCAAGGGGCATTAAAATCATCTTGTTAAACCACTCTGAACTCCACGTCTCTTCCAAGGGGCATTAAAACCATCTTGTTAAACCACTCTGACCTCCACCACTCTTCCAAGGGGCATTAAAACCGTTTTGTTAAGCTACTGTGAACTCCACGTCTCTTCCAAGGGGCATTAAAACTGTCTTGTTAAACCACTCTGAACTCCACGTCTCTTCCAAGGGGCATTAAAACCATCTTGTTAAACCACTCTGACCTCCACATCTCTTCCAAGGGGCATTAAAACCAACTTGTTAAACGACTCTGACCTCCACCACTCTTCCAAGGGTCATTAAAACCATCTTTTTTAAGCTACTGTGACCTCCACGTCTCTTCCACGGTGCATTGATATTGTCTTTTTATTCCGCTGCAAACTCCACCACTCTTCCACGGGGCATTGATATTGTCTGTTTATTTCACTGCGAACTCCACCACTCTTCCAAGGGGCATTGATAGTCTTTATATTACACTGCGACCTCAACCACTCTTCCAAGGGGCATTGATATTGCTTTTTATTCCACTGCGACCTCCACCACTCTTCCAAGGGGCATTGATATTGTCTTTTTAGTCCACTGCGACCTCCACCACTCTTCCAAGGGGCATTGATATTGTCTTTTTATTCCACTGTGAATTCCACCACTCTTCCAAGGGGCATTGATATTGTCTTTCTATTCCACTGCGACCTCCACCACTCTTCCAAGGGGCAAAAAAACCGTCTTGTTAAGCTACTGAGACCTCCACGTCTTATCCAAGGGGCATTAAAACCGTCTTGTTGAACCACTCTGCACTCCACGTCTCTTCCAAGGGGCATTAAAACCATCTTGTTAAGCTAATGTGACCTTCACGTGTCTTCCACGGGGCATTAAAACGATCTTGTTAAACCACTCTGAACTTCATGTCTCTTCCAAGGGGCATTAAAACCATCTTGCTAAACCAGTCTGACCTCCAAGTCTCTTCCAAGGGGCATTAAAACCTTCTTGTTAAACCACTCTGACCTCCACCACTGTTCCAAGGGACATTAAAACCGTCTTGCTAAGCTACAGTGACCTCCACGTCTCTTCCAAGGGGCATTAAAACCATCTTGTTAAAACACTCTGACCTACACCACTCTTCCAAGGGGCATTAAAACTGTCTTGTTAAGCTATTCTGACCTCCACGTTTCTTCCAAGGGGCATTAAAACCGTCTTGTTAAACCACTATCAACTCCACGTCTCTTCCAAGGGGCATTAAAACCATCTTGTTAAACCCCTCTGACCTCCACGTCTCTTTCAAGGGGCACTAAAACCATCTTGATAAGCTACTGTGACCTGCACGTCTCATCCAAGGGGCATTAAAACCGTTTTGTTAAACCACTCTGAACTGTACGTCTCTTCCAAGGGGCATTAAAACCGTCTTGTTAAACCACTCTGAACTGTACGTCTCTTCCAAGGGGCATTAACACCGTCTTGTTAAGCTACTCTGACCTCCACGTCTCTTCCAAGGGGCATTAAAACCATCTTGTTAAACCACTCTGACCTCCACGTCTCTTCCAAGGGCCATTAAAACCGTCTTGTAAGCTACTGACACCTCCACGTTTCTTCCAAGGCGCATTAAAACCGTCTTGTTAAACCACTCTGCACTTGCCGTCTCTTCCAAGGGGCATTAAAACTATCTTGTTAAACCACTCTGACCTCCACCACACTTCCAAGGGGCATTAAAACTGTCTTGTTAAACCACTCTGAACTCCACGTCTCTTCCAACGGGCATTAAAACCATCTTGTTAAACCACTCTGACCTCCACCACCCTTCCAAGCGGCATTAAAACCGTTTTGTTAAGCTACAGTGAACTCCATGTCTCTTCCAAGGGACATTAAAACTGTCTTCTTAAACCACTCTGAACTCCACGTCTCTTCCAAGGGGCATTAAAACCATCTTGTTAAACCACTCTGACATCCACGTCTCTTCCACGGGGCATTAAAACCATCTTGTTAAACCACTGTGACCTCAACCACTCTTCCAAGGGGCATTAAAACCGTCTTGTTAAGCTACTGTGACCTCCATGTCTCTTCCACGGGGCATTGATATTGTCTTTTTAGTCCACTGCGACCTCCACCACTCTTCCAAGGGGCATTGATATTGTCTTTTTATTCCACTTCGACCTCCACCTCTCTTCCAAGGGGCATTGATATTGTCTTTTTATTCCACTGCGACCTCCACCACTCTTCCCAGGGGCATTGATATTGTCTTTCTTTTCCACTGCGAAATCCACCACTCTTCCAAGGGGCATTAAAACCATCTTGTTAAGCTACTGTGACCTCCACGTCTCTTCCACGGGGCATTAAAACCATCTTGTTAAACCACTCTGAACTCCACGTCTCTTCCAAGGGGCATTAAAACCTTCTTGTTAAATCACTCTGACCTCATCCACTCTTCCAAGGGGCATTTAAACCATCTTGTTAAACCACTCTGACCTCCACCACACTTCCAAGGGGCATTAAGACTATCTTGTTAAACCACTCTGTCCTCCACGTCTCTTCCAAGGGGCATTAAAAATATCTTGTTAAACCACTCTGACCTCCACATCTCTTCCAAGGGGCATTAAAACCATCTTGTTACACCACTCTGACCTCCACCACCCATCCAAGAGGCATTAAAACCATCTTGTTAAAGCACTCTGAACTCCACGTCTCTTCCAAGGGGCATTAAAACCATCTTGTTAAACCACTCTGACCTCCTCCACTCTTCCAACCGGCAATAAATCCGTCTTGTTAAGCTACTGTGACCTCCACGTCTCTTCCAAGGGGCATTAAAATCATCTTGTTAAACCACTCTGACCTCCATGTCTCTTCCAAGGGGCATTAAAACCGTCTTTTTAAGCTACTGTGACCTCCACGTCTCATCCAAGGGGCACTAAAACCGTCTTGTTAAACCACTCTGAACTCCAAGTCTCTTCCAAGGGGCTTTAAAAATATCTTGTTAAACCACTCTGACCTCCACATCTCTTCCAAGGGGCATTAAAACCATCTTGTTTAACCACTCTGACCTCCACCACCCTTCCAAGAGCCATTAAAACCGTCTTCTTAAACCACTCTGAACTCAACGTCTCTTCCAAGGGGCATTAAAACCATCTTGTTAAACCACTCTGACCTCCACCACATTTCCAAGGGGCATTAAAACCGTCTTGTTAAACCACTCTGAACTCCATGTCTCTTCCAACGGGCATTAAAACCATCTTGCTAAACCACTCTGACCTCCACCACTCTTCCAAGCGGCATTAAAACCGTTTTGTTAAGCTACAGTGAACTCCATGTCTCTTCCAAGGGACATTAAAACCATCTTCTTAAACTACTCTGAACTCCACGTCTCTTCCAAGGGGCATTAAAACCATCTTGTTAAACCACTCTGACATCCACGTCTCTTCCACGGGGCATTAAAACCATCTTCTTAAACCACTGTGACCTCAACCACTCTTCCAAGGGGCATTAAAACTGTCTTGTTAAGCTACTGTGACCTCCATGTCTCTTCCACGGGGCATTGATATTGTCTTTTTAGTCCACTGCGACCTCCACCACTCTTCCAAGGGGCATTGATATTGTCTTTTTATTCCACTTCGACCTCCACCACTCTTCCAAGAGGCATTGATATTGTCTTTTTATTCCACTGCGACCTCCAGCACTCTTCCCAAGGGCATTAAAACCATCTTGTTAAGCTACTGTGACCTCCACGTCTCTTCCACGGGGCATTAAAACCATCTTGTTAAACCACTCTGAACTCCACGTCTCTTCCAATGGGCATTAAAACCATATTGTTAAACCACTCTGACCTCCACGTCTCTTCCAAGGGGCATTAACCCTTCTTGTTAAACCACACTGACCTCCTCCACTCTTACAAGGGGCATTAAAACCATCTTGTTAAACCACTCTGACCTCCACCACACTTCCAAGGGGCATTAAAACTATCTTGTTAAACCATTCTGACCTCCACATCTCTTCCAAGGGGCATTAAAAATATCTTGTTAAACCACTCTGACCTCCACATCTCTTCCAAGGGGCATTAAAACCATCTTGTTAAACCACTCTGACCTCCACCACCCTTCCAAGAGGCATTAAAACCGTCTTGTTAAACGACTCTGAACTCCACGTCTCTTCCAAGGGGCATTAAAACCATCTTGTTAAACCACTCTGACCTCCACCACTCTTCCAAGCGGCATTAAAACCGTCTTGTTAAGCTACTGTGACTTCCACTTCTCTTCCAAGGGGCATTAAAACCATCTTGTTAAGCTACTGTGACCTCCACGTCTCATCCAAGGGGCACTAAAACCATCTTGTTAAACCACTCTGAATTCCAAGTCTCTTCCAATGGTCATTATAACCATCTTGTTAAACCACTTTGACCTCCACCACTCTTCCAAGGGGCATTAAAACCGTCTTGTTAACCTACTCTGACCTCCACGTCTCTTCCAAGGGGCATTAAAACCATCTTGTTAAGCTACTGTGACCTCCACGTCTCATCCAATGGGCATTACAACCATCTTGTTAATCCACTCTGACCGCCACCACTCTTCCAAGGGGCATTAAAACCATTTTCTTAAACCACTCTGACCTCCATGTCTCTTCCAAGGGGCATTAAAACCATCATGTTAAGCTACTGTGACCTGCACGTCTCATCCAAGAGGCATTAAAACCGTCTTGTTAAACCACTCTGAGCTCCACGTCTCTTCCAAGGGGCATTATAACCATCTTTTTAAACCACATTGACCTCCACCACTCTTCCAAGGGGCATTAAAACCGTCTTGTTAAGCTACTCTGACCTCCACGTCTCTTCCAAGGAGCATTAAAACCATTTTGTTAAACCACTCTGACCTCCACCACTCTTCCAAGGGGCATTAAAACCATCTTGTTAAGCTACTGTGACCCCCATGTCTCTTCCAAGGGGCATTACAATCGTCTTGTTAATCCACTCTGACCTCTACCACTCTTCCAAGGGGCATTAAAACCATCTTGTTAAGCTACTGTGACCCCCATGTCTCTTCCAAGGTGCATTAAAACCGTCTTGTTAAGCTACTGTGACCTCCGCGTCTCTTCCAAGGGGCATTAAAACGGTCTTGTTCAACCACTCTGACTTCACATCTCATATAATTGGCATTAAAACCATCTTGTTAAGATGCTGTGAACTCCACGTCTCTTCCAAGGGGCATTAAAACTGTCTTGTTAAACCACTTTGAACTCCACAGCTCTTCCAAGAGGCATTGAAATGTTGTTTTTAATTACCTCTAACCTTCACGACTCTTCCAACGGGCATTGAATTTACTCCTAATTTTAGTCAGCTTTTTTTTTTCAATGCATAGGCAAACACTAAGGGAGACCCACTCCCCAATAATGGGTAGAAGGTTTTTAGTACGCTGTAATCCACGTCTGTTTCAAGGGGCATTGCAGTTCCTCATAACGTTTGGATAGCCTTCCATTCAGTGCTTAGGCCAACAATGTACAGGAGACCCAGTTGCTATAAATGGAAAAAACGGTTTAGTTAAGGCCCTCTGACCTCCATGTCACTTCCAAGGGGCATTGGAGTGCTTTGAAATTTTTGGTAGGCATTGCACTCACTGTATGCCCTATAATTGTGTAGCCGAACCGCTCCTTTTGATACAGAAACATATCCTACAAGACATGTGTGGTTGACTGGCCTGATATTGATGTGAATGGTCCCTGTTCCTCCTGCTCTTTCTCCTTTGCCACCACCTCATCCATCATTCAACACCTGAAGCTTTGTTTTAATGGGAGTCATAGAACTGGGATAGTAGCAGGAAAACATCCAGCAATCCTCGGAGGAGGTAGGATATGCGCCAAAACACTGACCACCTCAGGCCTAGCCTCTACTACATACATGCTCTTGCATTCCAAGGAATAGAAAGCTAAGGAGATGGATGGTCTCATGATCATGAATAATTTACTCGTTGTGTAGGAGGCTGACCACTGCTGCTGTCTACCTTCTGAACTTTGAGTTGAAGCATGATTGACCCAGGACCCGCAATCCTCTATGTCTGGAGGACGTGTTGCATCCCAGTGTCCAACTGTGTCCTGGCTTCCACAATATTAACCCAGTGTTAAGGCGTCAGTGAGATGGACCATCCCTGGCCACATTCACTTGTCCACGTGTTTGTGGTTAGGCTGTCCTTCCCACTAAATGCACTGGGGAGGGCACAGGTAATGTTTTGGTATGCACGCTTATGTATGAGGCGCACCGGGACAAATAGGGGCGGCTGTGGACCGTTTATGGACACCCGGCCGCCCCCAGGCGGCTGGGGACCGTGTGTGGGCACCCGGCTGTGGTGCGGATGGGAACCGAGTATGGACACCTGGCCGCCCCCTGGCGGCTGGGGACCGAGTGTGGACACCCGGCCGCCGGGCGGCTGGGGACTGAGTATGGATACCAGGCCGCCGATGCAGCCATAACATGGTGGCCGGCGTCTGCCTCCACAAGCCTAAAAGGCCCAATTTCAAGTGCAATTAAGCAGTATGGTATTGCAGCCTGGGGATGGGTGTGTGGTTGGCTGCATATTTACGCTTGCATTGCAAGGAATGGGGGAGGTACAATTGAACACTGCCCTGGGACTAGGACTTGCACGGGGATAGTTGCAAGTCTACATCTTCTGATGCGGCAAAGATCACTTCTGATGGGCACAGTTTTAGGCAGTGACCTCGGTGTCAGAGATGCTTCCAGAGGTCTTCCCCATGCTGTTCCCATGTCTTTTCAGCACTGTATGCATGTGTCGCACAGCACATGGCCAGATAAGGTTGTAAAATGTTAAAATGACATTTCCCGGTGAATGCATTTGTCACAGTTGAAAGCAATACAAAAGTGCAAAAACGCATAAAAAATGCTACTTGTGAACATAGCCGAAGGTGTGGAGGAGTATTTTTGTTTTTGGTTATTTATTTTACCTTATACAAAAGTCTTTACCCTGGAAAGGATGTTCCTTAACATATTTCACAGGAAAACGGTTTCAGTTTCGTTTTGGAACGTTTTATTGTGAGCCCGTAAAAGTGGCTTAATACCTCTGACCACGTTGTTGACAGCAGTGAGCTGGGGGTCAGAAATGCTTCCTGGGACGATCCCCATGCTGTCCCCATGTAATTTGAGCACTGTCACTATCGTTTTGGGCACTTTTTAGGCTTTCTACAGACTGCCGGGGGTGGCGCCAGAAAAATGCTCGAGTCTCCCATAGACAAACAATGGGCTCATTGCTCGGGTTGAGCACCCGAGTATCACGGTGCGCTCCGCCCGAGATTCAAACATCCGAGCATTTTAGTGCTTGCTCAACGCTAGTAAACAGCAATTTTCAATCTGACCACAGATTCTTAAATTTATTAAGGTCTGGGCTATGGCTAGGCTAATCCAAAACATTTACACATTTTCCCTTAACCCCTTAATGACCGGAGCATCTTTCATTTTTGCAGTTTGGTTTTTTGCTCCCCTTGTTCCCAGACCCATAACGTTTTTATTTTTTCTGTCAATATGGCCATGTGAGGGCTTATTTTTTTGCAGGACGAGTTGTACTTTTGAATGACATCACTGGTTATACCATATCATGTACTGGAAAATGGGAAAAAAATTCAAAATGTGGTGAAATTGCAAAAAAAATGTAATACCACAGTTGTGTTTTTTTTTTGTTTGTTTGTTATTACCACATTCACTGACCTGCCAATATTATTTTCCAGGTTATTGCGAGTTCATAGACACCAAACATGTGTAGATTCTTTTTTATTTAAGTGGTGAAAAAAAAATCCAAAGTTTGATAAAAAACAAAAAACAAAAAAAAAGTCGCCATTTTCCGAGACCTGTAGCAACTAGTGTTGAGCCACCCCCGTAGTGTTCGAGTTCGGTTCGGTTCGTCGAAAACCCGTGTGTTCGCCGAACTGTTCATCGAACTGTTCGTCGAACACCTTCGAACACCGTTAAAACCAATGGCAGGCAAACAAAAACACATAGAAACACATAGAAAACACCTTCAAAGGTGTCCAAAAGCTGACAAACTGCTCAGAAGACATAACTAACACATGGAAAAGTGACAAGTACATATAGTCATGCGAAAATAAAAGAGGTGGAGGAGTAAAAGGAGGGGGAGACACAGATATAGGCATGTCATACCCTTCTAAAATCCAAAAAGTGAGAAGCCGACACGGCCAGTCCGCTCCTGCCTGTGCCACCTCTGTGTCGCCGGGTTTGTGCCAGAGCCGCGGTGAACCCTGACGGCCAGCCCCCCTCTCCCAATACTGGTGCCTGTCCGCTGGTGGGTCGAGCGAGCCCCCCTGTG
Source organism: Phyllobates terribilis (assembly GCF_046119375.1). Lineage (NCBI taxonomy): Eukaryota > Metazoa > Chordata > Amphibia > Anura > Dendrobatidae > Phyllobates > Phyllobates terribilis. The sequence continues at coordinate 286,863,584 of NW_027362762.1, read as the reverse complement.
GTGGAGGCAGCTCTAAGCTTTTTAATTTAAATTGTCTCTCTAATTTGAATGAATACACTTTAAATCCATTTACAAGGATCTATTGGAGGGCAAGTCTCATGCCAGCAGCCGCGTAATTCCAGCTCCAGTAGCGTCCACTAAAGCTGCTGCAGTTAAAAAGCTTTTATAAGGATCGAGCTCGGCTGTCCACCGCAAGGCATCCTAATGCCAGTCCCAGCCCCTATGCCTTGGGGTGCCTCCTGATGCTCTTCACTAAGTATCCCATGGTCCCGAATCATTTCCTTTGAAAAAATTAAGTGTCTAAACTACAGGTGGTGTAGCTTGCTTAACAGCCGGGATAATCCGCTGACTAGCAGACACTGCTACTAGGCACAAATTATTTCCTGGGCTAGATGCAGTTAAAAATTTGTAATTAGATACTCTCGTTGGATGCTGAGAAAGCATTCCATAGAGTCTCCTGGCACGCCATATATGATTCTCTTAAAAAGCTTGGGGTAGGGGTCTAGGGGACCCTTTTATAGCCAAAATCACGGCCCTGTATCGCAATACGTCACCTAGGCTGAAGATAAATGGAACTGTAGCACCCTGAGGGCTCGGTTGCTACAGACGTATTGCACCTCACCCAGAGGTGTGATATCTCACTCTCAGGTAAGGATGGAGTGTGGATCAGGACCCGACACCTGCATGCATTACACCACATTGCCGTGGGGCAGGGCGACCAATATGCCCCTGAGATGGGCACGACAGTCCCTGTCCCTGGCTGGAGTGGGGGGAGGGAACACTGAGGAAGGGTAACCCTGTAGTGCAGGAGCAGGGAGGAAGCAGTTCCTGGGTGTATTGAGAAGGGAGTATAAAAGGTGGGCACCATCTTAGTTCAGTGCAGAGAAGTCTGAGCAGAAGTGGCAGGGAGCAGGGGCTCTGCATGAGCTCTGCTCCGGAGGCAGTCCTAGTAACAGAGGCCCAGGCCTGGAAGAGGGAGAAGGAAGGAAGAGGAGCGGAGAAGGCTCCAGGAACGAGGAATGAAGGGATCCCAGGGGTGCGGACGGGCGAGTCGCCACCGCACGCCCGAATCCACCTGCGTGGAGGGGTCAGGCCAAAGGGGGAGACCGGTCCCCGAACTAGTGGAGGCAGGAAACGACCCTCAGCTAGAAACCGGAGGCTCTGACATTTTATGTGGCGCAGCCCCTCGCTACACCCGCTAGGAAGGCACCACATAGGGTCAGGGAAACTGGCGCCAAGTTTACCAAGAGGAGGCCCGAGGCAGCCGGACAGAAGTGTTGGTAAGAAAGGCCAGACAAAGGACACACAAAGGGGGTCCTGTGAAGTGCTCCAAAGTTATCTGGGAGTTGTCTGAGCCCCTCACCTGGTGAGCACAGTACGACGTGGGCAGCCGTTACCTGCAGACGTGGTCTGGATAATAAGAACTGTGAGTAAAGGACCTGGACTGCAGCACTGACTCCGTGTCGTTACTGCTGCTGCCCTGCACCATCACCCCCATCCTCCGCATACACTGCCCTGAGGCTATACTCCTCCCGTGGGGAGTTATGCTACGCTCTGCTGCACCCACAACACCAGCCTCAGCGGTCTGCCCTGGAGCGGCGGTTCACTCTGACCGCAATCCACGGGTGGCGTAGTCGGACATTTAAACATCAAAACCACATAAATAGTTCCGCCACTGGTTTGACCGCCCTGAGCCACGGAACCGGGTTGCCGCCACGGAGACTACAACCACCAGCATCCACCAAAAAGGGTCCGGCTCCGGGTGTCCCAAGGCCCAGGGGGCGCGTCAGAACATTTTCATCACCTTTCACAATCACCAATGGGACAAGGCAGGGATGCTCTCTGTCCCCTCTCTTATACATCCTAGTGACGGAGCACCTGCTCTCATCAATTCGCCATAACCCCAATATTAGGTGGATTGAGGTGGGAGGCACCGAGTACAAGTGCTCTCTATTTGCTGATGATGTCCTAGTATATATCACTCAATCACATATATCCATCCCTGCTGTTATGGCTGAAATAGATCACTTTGTTACATGGTCAAATTTTAAAATCAATGCAGCGAAGTCTGAGGCCCTCGATGTCCCCCTCCCCAAATCCATATAGGATTCCATCCAGTCCAACTTTCCCTTTGCCTGTCCCTCACAGGGTATCAAATACTTAGGAATTCCTATTCATAGAGACCTCTCCCATCTATGTTATCTTAATTTTGGGCCCTTTATTGAACAACTCCATACAGACCACGGTTGGCAAGATAGAACTGTAAGATTCACTACGTGAACCGCTGGTGTTTTGTGGAAAAGCACATGTACACTGCGTTCCAAATTATTATGCAAAAAGTGTTTAGGAGTGATAAGGGAAGAATTTGTTTGTTTGTCAGTTAAACTCATTGATGGTGATGTGTGTCAGGGCTCTTTATATCACTGTAAGCAATTGCAGACACCTGTGCTAATTAGTTTGGCAGGTGTGTCCAATGAAAGGCAAGACTACTTAAGAAGGCTCTCTCACATTATTAAGCAGCCTACATTTTCTGCCAAAATGGGAAAGAAAAAGGATGTGTCGGCTGCTGAGAAGCAACAAATTGTGGAGTGTTTAGGTCAAGGCATGACTACAATCAACATTGTGCGATGATCAGGATGAAGTGTCTTGGCAATCAAGAAGTATGTAGCTGATTCACAGTACACACGTGTGCGTGCTGATAAGGGCAAATTGAGGACTCTTTCCTACAGGCAATTACGTCAGGTTGAAAGAGCAGCGGCCAAAAAGCCTTGTCATAGCAGCAGACAAGTTTTTGAAGCTGCTTGTGCCTCCAACGTCCCCCGAACAACAAGATGCAGGGTCCTTCAGAGGTTTGCAGCTGTGCATACGCCATCCTGTCGACCTCCTCTATCCACTTCACACAAGCAGAAACGGCTCCAGTGGGCCAAACATTACATGAAGACTGATTTCAAAACAGTTTTGTTCACGGATGAGTGCCGTGCAGCGCTCGATGGTCCAGATGGATGGAGTGGAGGATGGCTGGTTGATGGACACCCCACGCAAACACGGCTACAGCGCCAACAAGGAGGAGGTGGAGTAGTGTTTTGGGCTGGAATCATGGGGAGAGAGATTGTCGGCCCCTTTAGGATCCCTGAAGGCGCTAAAGATGAACTCCATAATGTATGTGGATTTTCTCAAACAGCACTTCCTGCCATGGTTCAAGAAGAAGAACCGTGTATTTCACAGCAAGATCATTTTTCTGCATGATAATGCACCATCTCATGCTGCACATAAAACATCTGCATCTCTGGCTGATATGGGCATAAAAGGGGACAAACTTATGGTGTGGCCCCCATGCTCCCCTGACCTCTACCCCATTCAGAACCTTTGGAGCATCATTAAAAGGAGTGTCTATGATGGCGGGAGGCAGTTCACATCTAAGCAACAGCTCTGGGAGGGTATTCTGTCCTCATGCAAAACAATTGAAGCAGAAACCATCCAAAACCTGACAAATTCAATGGACGAGAGAGTTCAGAAGCTCCTTTCGAACAAGGGGTCCTGTGTGAAAATGTAACATCACCTAGAATAAAGTTTTGAGTTGAAAACTGTTTGATTTCAGTTTCTAACAACCTGCTAATGCTTATAATTTCAAAAATGACCATTTTTTTGGTCTTTATTAAAATGAAAAGGTTGATCGAAAAGTTTGGGGGATCTAAGAGTGTGGCAACCCAGTAGTCATGATTACTTCGAATTCTGACAATATGAGGGTCATGCTGCAGGTAGTGCAGCAAGAAGGCACTTATGTGTCTTGCGCATCTCGGAGCCCCAAAATTATTTTCCGGGCTAGATGCAGCTAAAAATTATTTTAAATTTTAAATCTGGTGAAGCTTTAGTATAGATGGCCTAATAGGATCAGTGCTGCACACTGCTACAAAGCCCAAATTATTTTCCAGCCAAGATACAGATAAACATGATTAGTAATTTGAAAGCTTAAAACGGTTGGTAGGGTGATTTTAACCAATCATCAAGCTTTTACTCTCCCCAGGATGACACATGGGTAGAAAAGTCGTTTCGGATCCATGATTTGTTCATCTTTATGAACGTGAGTCTGTCTACATTATCAGTGGAGAGCCGCGTGCGCTTATCTGTCAGCACACCACCAGCAGCGCTGAACACACGTTCAGACAGAACGCTGGCTGCGGGGCATGACAAGATCTCCAAGGCGTAAGTGGCTAGCTCCGGCCATTTATCCAGATTAGAAGCCCAAAAAGAGCAAGGGTCCAGTGACACAGTCGTGGCTTCAATGTTTACTTGGAGATACTCCTGTGCCATCGTCTCTAGGCGTTGACTATGTGTCAGACTTCTTGTCTCCTGTGGCCTTGCAAAGGATGGGCTAAAAAAGTGGTGAAATGATTCCGCAAAATTGATGTTACCAGCAGATACTGTGGTTCTGTTACGGTTTTAGTGCTGAACACTTGACGGTCCCACGGTTGGCAAGTTGGAACTGTGAGATTCACTACGTGCACCACTGGTATTTTGTGGAAAAGCACATGTAAGATTCTGCAACAGTCTCTGCTGATACTCCTGCATGCGTGCATCCCTTTCTATGGCAGGAATAATTTCTGCAAATTTACTTTTGTACCGGGGATCTAACAGTGTGGCAACCCAGTAGTCAGGATTATTTCTAATTCTCACAATTCGAGGGTCATGTTGCAGGTAGTGCAGCAAGAAGGCACTCATGTGTGTTGCGCATCCAGGAGCACCAAGTCCCTGTTGTGTTGGTGGCGAGGTAACAATCATGCTTCCTTCCTCTGTCCTCTCCCCCCAACCTCGCACAACAGAAATGTGATCAAGGTCTCCCTCATCTGATGAGTCTTCCATCAGTTCGTCCTCCACTTCTTCCTGGGCTCCTGCACCTTCCTCACTAGTTTGGCTGCTACCATGCGCCCTGGTAAAACCATCTCCCCCACCCTCACATGCCTGCCGCCTTGGTGCTGCCGACCGTCTGGACCTTGCAGATGTTAGCCCTTCCGCATACAACTCCTCCTCCTCTACTTCCTCCACCTCCTCTTGTGCCACCACCTGACTCCGAATTCTGTTTAACATGTGCTCCAGCATGTAAATCACCGGAATAGTCATGCTGATAATGGCATCGTCAGCACTAAACATCTTCGTCGCCATTTCAAAACTGTGCAGAAGGGTGCATAGGTCCCTGATCTGAGACCATTCCTCCAGCGTGATTTGCCCCACCTCTGAATCTCGCTGGCCCAGTCTATACGTCAGAACGTATTGCACCAGGGCTTGTCGGTGCTGCCACAGTCGCTGCAACATGTGCAGAGTTGAATTCCACCGGGTAGGCACATCGCATTTTAGCCGGTGAAGTGGCAGGCCCAACGACTTCTGTAGAGATGTAAGTCGCTGAGCTGCGGGATGCGAACGGCGGAAGTGAGCACACAGCGACCGTGCCCTCTGCAGAAGGCCATCTAGTCTGGGATAGTGGGCTAAAAATTGCTGGACAACCAGGTTCAACACGTGAGCCATACAAGGCACGTGTGTGACATTGCCCCGGCGAAGGGCCGCACCCAGGTTTGCAGCATTGTCGCAAACGGCCTTCCCTGGTTTCAGGTCCAGTGGAGACAACCATTCATGAAATTGGTTCTCCAGAGCTGACCACAACTCCTCAGCTGTGTGACTCACATTTCCCAGACATTTCATGGTAAAAACCGCCTGATGACGTTGAGCCCTACTGCCAGCATAGTAAGGAGGTGTGCAGGATCCCTTCTGCGCAGTTAGAAAGCTTGTGGCATGACCAGACAGGCTTTGGGTGCAGGTGGAAGACCGAGAGGAGGTTGAGGAGGCAGAAGCAGTGGAGGAACTTTGACATAAAGAGGATTGATGCACAACTCGTGGGGACGGCAAGACTTGGACAGCAGCCCCTTGTCCTGCTGTCACCATAGTTACCCAGTGCCCAGTCAGCGACATGTAACGCCCCTGTCCATGCCTACTCGTCCAAGTGTCTGTGGTGAAATGCACCCTGTCACACACAGAGTTTCTCAAAGAAGCGGTGATGTTGTGTGCGACATGCTGGTGGAGCGCAGGCACACCTTTCTTTGAGAAGTAGTGCCGACTGGGCATCTGGTACTGGGGCACTGCGACGGACATAAGGTCTCGAAAATCCTCTGTGTCCACCAGGCGGAAAGGCAGCATTTCTGTGGCCAAGAGCTTGCAGATGGTGAAATTCAACCTCTTAGCTTTCTCATGGCTAGGAGGAAATGGTCTTTTACTTGTCCACATCTGAGGGACCGAGGGCTGGCTATTGTGCTTAGACGGGGTTGATAAGGGTGTCCCTGGCAAACTGCCGGTCTGTGAGGAAGATGCAGGCGGACATGTTAGGTTGCCTTGATCCAAAGGTGGTGCTATCGATGTCGGACAGCGCTCAACACCAGCTGGTGTTACCACCTCCAAAGAAAATGATGACCTGCCAATCACGCTGGCTGTTGCGGGTAAAGAGGTGGCAGGTCTGCGCCCCAAAACAGGTGTGACTGCTGTCCCCCCAGTCACAGAGGATGAAGAGGCCGCGGATGCACAAGATATGGCAGACGGTGGTTGGCCCGGCCGGCTAGGCCGCATTGTAGCACACTGAGCTTCCCACTGCAACTTATGCTTCATGTCCATGTGCCGGTTCATGCATGAAGTACTCAAACTATGTATTTTTTGGCCTCTACTTAGCTTTTGCTGACAAATGTTACAGATAACACGAGTTGGGTCATCTTTATCGATCTGAAAAAATGCCCAGGCTATGCAAGGCTTAGCACCCATACGACCTGAAGAGCCACCACGACTTGTGGTGAGAGGCAGAGTTGTGTTTGAGGATGCAGTTGTTGATGTGCTTCCAGTACTACGTCTCTGTCCAGGAAGGCGCAACCTGACCTCGTCGTCACTAGCATCTTCCTCCACCTCCTCTGCTGACCTCATCTCTTGGCTGACTGTGGGTTGACAGTAAGTGGGATCTCCAACCTCATCATCATCACCCTGTGTGTTATCACACCCGTCGTCCTCAGAGCCAACCTGTTCCTGCCCTGACAAAAAACTAAAGTTGTCGCTCCAATCAGGTATTTGAGTCTTATCATCGTCTTCCTCATTGTCTCCACCAACAGGAGTTACAGTTTGGGAATGAGGGTCTACATTATGGTCAGAACCTTCTGCGTCTGGTCCTGGATCCGACTCATAAAGATTCTGGGCATCAGTGCAGATCATTTCCTCGTCTGGATTCACAGAAGCGCTGGAGTCGACCTCTGATTCCCAGGCTATAGTATGAGTAAACAGCTCTGCAGACTCAACCATCTGTTCTACCTCATACTCAGACGGGCAGCTGGAGATTTGGGAGCTGTGAGGAAGCAAGTGCGATTTGGGTGACACCTTTGATTACTGGAGTATTTGTGATGTTGAAGTTGATGTGGAGGAGAGCCCACTTAAAGGAGCACTTGATATCCGTTGAAGCACCTGCTGTTTTTGTGCCTCATCTGGAATTTGTAGCGATTGGCGTGGCCGTAAGAAAGGGATCTTATCACATTGTCCGCTAAAAGAAGTAGACATTTTAGTTTGGCTGGAAGATGGTCTTTCTTCTGCAGATGTTACTGTTGCTTTAACACCTACCCCACGGACACAACCTTTTTTCCCCTTCCAAACACGCCTATTCCCCTTTCCACCAGCAGCAGGCCTTTTTCCACTCATTTTGGTGGTTAACTAATTCACAACTCTGGAGTTGTTTACACAAAAAAACAATGGATGGTAACCGAGCAGAGCTGAGTGGCCAAACTGTGGTATTAGGCCAAAACTATTGGCTGGGTTAGATGCAGAAAAAAATTATATTCAATTTGAAACCTGATGGAGGTCAGTATAGATGGACTAATACAACAAGTCCCACACACAGCTAGAAGCCCAATATTTTTTCAGAGGTAGATGCAGAAAAAAATATATTCAGTTTGCAACCTGATGGAGGTCAGTATAGATGGACTAATACAACAAGTCCCACACACAGCTAGAAGCCCAATATTTTTTCAGAGGTAGATGCAGAAAAAAATATATTCAGTTTGCAACCTGATGGAGGTCAGTATAGGTGGACTAATAGAACAAGTCCCACACACTGCTAGAAGGCCAAATATTTTTTCAGAGCTAGATGCAGAAAAAAATTATATTCAGTTTGCAACCTGATGGAGGTCAGTATAGATGGATTAATAGAACAAGACACACACACAGCTAGAAGCCCAATATTTTTCAGAGGTAGATGCAGAAAAAAATATATTCAATTTGCAACCTGATGGAGGTCAGTATAGATGGACTAATACAACAAGTCCCACACACAGCTAGAAGCCCAATATTTTTTCAGAGGTAGATGCAGAAAAAAATATATTCAGTTTGCAACCTGATGGAGGTCAGTATAGGTGGACTAATAGAACAAGTCCCACACACTGCTAGAAGGCCAAATATTTTTTCAGAGCTAGATGCAGAAAAAAATTATATTCAGTTTGCAACCTGATGGAGGTCAGTATAGATGGATTAATAGAACAAGACCCACACACAGTTAGAAGCCCAATATTTTTTCAGAGCTAGATGCAGAAAAAAATATATTCAGTTTGCAACCTGATGGAGGTCAGTATAGATGGACTAATAGAACAAGTCCCACACACTGCTAGAAGGCCAAATATTTTTTCAGAGCTAGATGCAGAAAAAAATTATATTCAGTTTGCAACCTGATGGAGGTCAGTATAGATGGATTAATAGAACAAGACCCACACACAGCTAGAAGCCCAATATTTTTTCAGAGCTAGATGCAGAAAAAAATTATATTCAGTTTGCAACCTGATGGAGGTCAGTATAGATGGATTAATAGAACAAGACCCACACACAGCTAGAAGCCCAATATTTTTTCAGAGCTAGATGCAGAAAAAAATTATATTCAGTTTGCAACCTGATGGAGGTCAGTATAGATGGATTAATAGAACAAGACCCACACACAGCTAGAAGCCCAATATTTTTTCAGAGCTAGATGCAGAAAAAAATTAGATTCAGTTTGCAACCTGATGGAGGTCAGGATAGATGGATTAATAGAACAAGACCCACACACAGCTAGAAGCCCAATATTTTTTCAGAGGTAGATGCAGAAAAAAATATATTCAGTTTGCAACCTGATGGAGGTCAGTATACATGGACTAATACAACAAGTCCCACACACAGCTAGAAGCCCAATATTTTTTCAGAGGTAGATGCAGAAAAAAATATATTCAGTTTGCAACCTGATGGAGGTCAGTATAGGTGTACTAATAGAACAAGTCCCACACACTGCTAGAAGGCCGAATATTTTTTCAGAGCTAGATGCAGAAAAAAATTATATTCAGTTTGCAACCTGATGGAGGTCAGTATAGATGGATTAATAGAACAAGACCCACACACAGCTAGAAGCCCAATATTTTTTCAGAGCTAGATGCAGAAAAAAATATATTCAGTTTGCAACCTGATGGAGGTCAGTAAAGGTGGACTAATAGAACAAGTCCCACACACTGCTAGAAGGCCAAATATTTTTTCAGAGCTAGATGCAGAAAAAAATTATATTCAGTTTGCAACCTGATGGAGGTCAGTATAGATGGATTAATAGAACAAGACCCACACACAGCTAGAAGCCCAATATTTTTTCAGAGCTAGATGCAGAAAAAAATTATATTCAGTTTGCAACCTGATGGAGGTCAGTATAGATGGATTAATAGAACAAGACCCACACACAGCTAGAAGCCCAATATTTTTTCAGAGCTAGATGCAGAAAAAAATTATATTCAGTTTGCAACCTGATGGAGGTCAGTATAGATGGATTAATAGAACAAGACCCACACACAGCTAGAAGCCCAATATTTTTTCAGAGCTAGATGCAGAAAAAAATTAGATTCAGTTTGCAACCTGATGGAGGTCAGTATAGATGGATTAATAGAACAAGACCCACACACAGCTAGAAGCCCAATATTTTTTCCGAGCTAGATGCAGAAAAAAATTAGATTCAGTTTGCAACCTGATGGAGGTCAGTATAGATGGACTAATAGAATGATGCTATGCCCAAAAGATTTTACTTCACTAGGTGTAGTAAAAAAATTGGTATTCTATACACAGGTGGTATATCTTGCAACACAGATAGGCTACTCCACTGACTAACACACTCTGCAATAGGCCAAAAAGGATTAGCTTTGCTAGATTCAGCCAAATGCTGTGAAAAAAACTTGCACAGCACTGGCACAGACCTGCCTGGCAAAAACTGATAGGAACTGATGTAACCTAGTCCTGAAAAGGACTCCAATTACAGTTAGTCTTTACTCCCACAACCTATCTATTTAAGAGCACAGACCTGCCTGATAAAAGTCGTAGGAAATGCTGTAACCTAGTCCTTAAAAGGACTGCAATCACAACTATTCCCTACTCCCAAGCTATCTGTATATTTGTGCGAAAATTGGCTTGAAATTAACAAGGTATAGCGCACACAGCAACAGCGGTGCCGTCTAACACGCAGCTGCAGCAGTGAGAAAATGGTGGCGACGGGGAAAATGGCTTGGTCTTATAGGGCAAGGACATGTGACATACACTGCCAATGACACATGCCCTTGCTTGTGTGAAAAAAAGCACTTCGCTCCGTGTGTGCGCTGCTGATAGGCTGACAGATTGCACCTCCCCACTGTAAATGCGGGAAAGAGAAAAAAAAATGGAGATCTTCATTGTTCCTGCAGAGATCCATCCCCTGCCCCTCCCCCCACCCCGCTGTACACTCAAACTGCGTATTAACATTAATTTTCATCATTACTGAGAAAAAATCCAGTTATGATTTTGGTGCATGAACAGTTATCGAACATAACCTCGAACAGCCGAATTTTTCTCAAATTGTTCGTGTTCGCCGAACGGCTCGAACACCGCCCAAAACAGCTCGAATTTGAGATTGGCGAACAGTTCGAGTAGAACAACGCTCATCTCTAGTAGCAACTCCATTTTTCGTGAACTGGGGCTGGGCTAGGGCCTACTTTTTGTGCGCCGAGTTGACGTTTTTATTGGGGTAGATCCAATGTTTTGATCACCCGTTATTGTATTTTATTGCAATATTGCGGCGACCAAAAAAACTTAACTCTGGCGTTTAGAATTTTTTTCTCATTACGCCGTTTACCGATCGGGTTAATTCTTTTTTATATTGATAGATTGGCCGATTCTGAATGCGGTGATACCAAATATGTGTATGTGTTTTTTTTTTTTTGTTATTGTTTTATTTTGAATGGGGCAAAAGGGGGGTGCTTTCAACTTTTTTTTTTTTTATTTTTTAAATATTTTTAAAAACTTTTTTTTACACTTTCTGCTTGCTTCAATAGTATCCAAGGGAGACTAGAAGCAGCAGTTATCTGATCCCCTCTGCTACATACAGGCGATGAGCAGATCGTCTGTATGTAACAGAAATGCTCACTTGCTATGAGCGCCGACCACTGGGCGGCTCTCATAGCAATCTAGACATGACAACCACAGGGGTCTGCTGCAAATATTGGGTTGTCATGCCAACCCATCGGTGGCCCGTGATCATGTGACGGGGTCACCAATGGGCGGAGTCAGTGACGCCCTTCCGGGAAGCTCGAGTTAAATGCCGCTGTCAGAGATTGTGATCGGTATTTAACTGGTTAACAGCTATTCCACCCGCGGCTGTTGCGGGCACATGTCAGCTGTATAAATCAGCAAACTTGTGCCCGGTTCAGTGCGGGCTAAGCGCCAGAGCCCGCATTGAACCGAGGGTTCCTACGTGGTACGTACTAATACGCACCACGTCAGAAAAGGACTAAACCACTCGAGTGTTGCTTTAGCAGTATGCTTTGGGTCATTGTATTGTTGGAAGGTGAACCTCTGTCCCTGTCTCAAATCACTGACATACTGAAAAAGGTTTTGCTCAAGAATATCCCTGTGTTTCACACCATGCTTATTACCCTAGACTCTGACCATTTTCCCTGTCTTTGCTGCTGAAAAACATCCCTACAGCCAGGGGCATACATAGATATCATTGGGCCCCATAGCAGAAGCTCTAATTGGGCCACCCCCCAAAAAAATATATATATATATTTGTCTATGTCACAGAAAAGCAGATCTCACAATTTTCCAGCGCTTACATAGTAATTTTCCTCCTGCTGAAGTCCTAGGTTCTTCTTTCATTGACCCCATAAAGTATGATGCCAACAAAAGTGTCCCCCCAAACATTGTATGATACCCCCATGGTGTATTCCTCCACATTAGCCTCAACCTGCACAGTATAATGACCCTACTGTGCTCCACCTCAACTCCCAAGGCAAAGCATGGTGTCCCCAACACAGTATGATCCCCCAACTGTGACTCACCCACAGTTCTCCATACAGTATAATGGGCCTACATACAGTATAATGGCCCGCACTAGCCCTCAAAACAGTATAATGGCCCCACACAGCCCTCCAAACAGTATAATGGACCCCACACAAACCTTCACACCATATTATTGCTTTCACAAAGTATAGTGGCCCCCGATATAGCCCTCAAAATATTATAATGGCCATACATAGCCTTCCATATAGTATAATATGCCACCCATAATACTCCATATAATATAATGCGCCCCTCATAATCCTCCATATAGTATAATGAACTTCCCATGGTCCTCCATATAATATAATGCACTCCTCATAGTCCTCCATAAAGTATATTACACACACCATAGGGTAAAATTCAGCCCCCATATAGTATAATGCACCCCACAGTCCTGCAGTATTATGGGCACCACATACTCACTGATTTTAAAATACCGAATATTTTAAATAAGCCGACCTGAGTATAAGCCGAGGCCCCTAATTTTACCACAAAATACTGGGAAAATGTATTGACTCGAGTATAACCTAGGGTGGGAAATGCAGCAGCTACTGGTAAATTTTCCCATCCTGATACGCATGGCTCCCTCATCACCAATCCTGGTATGTATGGCACCGCTCATCCCCCAATCCTGGCATGCTTGGCCTCCTCATCCACCAATCCTGGCATGTGTGGCCCCCCTCACACCCCAAACCTGGTGTGTGTTGCCCCCCTCACCACCAATCCTGGTATGCATGGCACCCCTCATCCCTAATCCTGGTATGTATGGCACCCCTCATGCCCAATACTGTTATATGTGGCACCCCTCATCCCCCAATCCTGGTATGCATGGCCCCCTCATCCCCAATCCTGGTATGCATGGCACCCCTCATCCCCAATTCTGGTATGCATGGCACCCCTCATCCCCCAATACTGGTATGCATGGCACCCCTCATCCCCCAATCCTGGTATATATGGACTCATCATCCCCCAATCCTGGTATGCAAGGCACCCTTCATCCCCCAACCCTGGTATGCATGGCCCCCTCATAACCCAATCCTGGCATGTGTGGCCCCCTCATCCCCAATCTGGGTATGTGTGGCCCCTCATCCCCCAATCCTGGTATGTGTTGCCCCCTTATACCCCAATCCTGGTATGAATGGCCAAATCACTGCTCACATAAAACAAATAAACACTTATACTCACCTTCCTTCCTCACCTCTGCTCCAGCGCTACGTCCTGTCTGCCAGCAGCTCATGTCAGCATCTGAGCAGTGCGTGCTCTCAGATGCTGCTGTGAGCTGCCGGCATATTCACTCCTCTCCATGCCGGGACTATGGGCATGGAGAAGAATGAATATGCATTCTCTTTAGTAGGACTGTCAGCAGGAGCTGCGGCTCAGCGCTCCTCTGTACCCGCTACTAAAGAGAATGAATATTCATTCTTCTCCACTCCCATGGGAGTGGAGAAGAGAGAATATTGATTTCCTTTTAGCAGCGGGCACACGTGGTAGCTGCAGCAGTCGCTACTGCGTGTGCCCGTTCCTCCATTGCCACAACCTCCCTTCCCCCTGTAAATACAATACTCATCTATCCTCCTCGTTCCCCTGCTGCTTTGGGGCCCCCCAGCTCCCGGTCCCCCCCAGCTCACAGACCCCATAGCAGTGGCGTAGCCTGTCGCCTTTGGTGGTATGCCACTGTGTACAGCATGATGCTGCCACCACCATGTTTCACTGTGGGGATGGTGTTCTTGGGGTGATGAGCTGTGTTGTTTGGCACCAGACATAGCATTTTCCTTGGTGACCAAAAAAGTTACATTTTGGTCTCATTTGACCACAGCACCTTCCTCTATATATTTAGGGGTTCTCACAAATATATTTTGGTAAACTCAAAACAAGACTTACAATTTTTTTATGCAAGTGAAGGCTTTTTTCTGCCCATTCTTCCATAAAAGTCACCACTATGGAGTGTAGGGCTTATTGTGTTCGTATGAACAGATATTACAGTCTCTGCTTGGGAACTCTGCACCTCCTTCAGTTAGCTTTGGTCTCTGTGCTGCCTCTTTGATTAATGCCCTCTTCACCTGGGCTGAGTGTTTTGGTGGGCAGCCCTCTCTTGGCAGGTTTGTTGTGGTACCATATTCTTTCAATTTCATGATAATGGATTTGATGGTGCTCTGGGGGTTCATCAGAGATTGGGATGTTTTTTATAACCCAGCCCTGATTTGTACTTCTCAACAACTTTGTCCCTGACTTGTTTGGAGATCTTCTTGGTCTTCATGATATTGTTTGGTTAGTGGTGCTTCTTGCTAATTGTGCTGCAGCCTCTGTGGCTTTTCAGAAAAGGTGTGAATATACTGACAGACCATGGGACACTTAGATTGCACAGGTGGACTTCCTTTCACTAAACATGTGACTTATGAAGGTAATTGCTTGCATCAGAAATTTTTAGAGGCTTCATAGCAAAAGGGGTGAATACATATGCACATGAAAAATTTTAGTTATTTGATCCAATTAATTAAATTTATGCCTAGATTTTTCTCACTTTATTTCACCAACTATTTAGTGCTGGTGCATTACACACTTATCAGATCCCAAAAATTTTTAAACACAGGTTGTAATGTAACAAAATAGATAAAAAGCCAAGGTTGGGGGGCAGGGTGAATACTTTTGCATGCCACTGTATCACTATTAGGACTCTTTATTGTTTTTTACACTCAAGATATTTCTTAGTGCATAATGTGTCTTTTATCTGCTGCACTAAGTTTTTATGGCTGATTACTACATCTACAGTCCTCAATGTTGCTCATTTCTTGGTTTCCTCAATGCTGAGAAATACAGATAAATACTTATTCATCATGCACTAACATCAGGGCAGAGTCTGATTGGCTCCAAATCTGTTCACCAGCAGGACAATAACCCGAAACAGTCAATATCATTAAGAATTATCTTCATTCTAAAGAAGGAGTCCTGATAGTGATGGTATGGCTCCCACATCAAAATCATCAAGTCTGTCTGGGATTACACGAAGAGACAGAAGGATTTGCACCAACCTACATGCACAGAAGAACAGTTGTTAGTTGTCCAATTAGTTTGGAAAAACTCCCTGGCAAGTTTCTCCAAAATCTGTATGCAAGTTTACCTAGAAGAATTGATGCTTTGCTGCAGTTTTCAAGGCAGAGGGTGGTCATGTGAGAGTGTGAACTGTGATAGCAGCAGGAAAGCATTAGGACCCTGTGACTTTTGCCTGGCTGAGCTCAGAGCAGGGGCAGAGCAGGAAACCCTGTGTGTTCTGAGGGTGTCTGCTGTGTGAGGGGCTAGACAGGAAGTCTGTGAGAACTGAACAGGAACAAGACGCTGTCTCTATAAGCTTCCCTGAGGAGAGTGTTAACCCCTGTCCCTGGTGAAGCTGTGAAGCTGTGTCCCTGCTTAAGAACAAGTGCTGAGCTGGGGAAAGCTGTGTGGCTCTTTGAGTGGACTAGAGACTTTGTGCTGAAGGAGCCAAGTGTCGACTGAGAAGGCAAAGAGACTGAGGAATCCATCTCTGTGACGGAGCATGTGGTCGGTGGTCTGGAAAAGAGTGAGTGACTGCGAGAGGAGAGAAAGGGTCCGGTGCCATTCACATTGAGAGGATACTGACAAGCCTTGTGAAGAGATCTTTCCAGACCTTAACCTGAGGCTACAGGACTAAAGTCCCCGGCGTGTGGGCTCGGCATCGGCTGACAAGACAAGGAACCTTTGCTGTTTTTGAGAATGTTGCTTTTGTTTTGGCGCCAAAGTTTTCTGGGACTAGCTGCAGCCACCGCGATTCACAGGCCTGTGATAGACTACATCTGAGGTTAACGGTACCGTAACTTTAAGATACCCGGGTATCCTTATAATATGGGTATAAGAGCAAATGGTATAGTTTCATGCATTGTTATTGTTAATAGTGGTAGGATTGTACTCAGTGTGCCATCTCAGGGGATCCCTATAGACCGCCCTTACTAGACTGACACTGTGTTTAGGTAAAATTGTTCCAGATCTTTAGAATAATTCACATAAGCTGGAAACCTTGAGATTTGCACATTGATTTCAGCTTTTGCTGACTGTGTGTATTTAGTAGGGACAGTGTCCCAGGTAGAACCTGAGACTGATTCATGCAATACTGAATTTTAGTCTAATCCCTGTTTTAGCAAAGAAAGTGTTGCTTATTTCTGTCTCTGTCTCAGTTTGTGACTCACTGGATCTCTGTCGGACCTCCGGTCATTACAGTCACATCAAATATTGATTCGGCTTACATTTCTTTTTTGTTCATTCAGTCTGAATTTTGATAACTGATAATGTGGTATCCCAAAAAGTGGTCATCTCCATGGGATACCAGATGTATAGTGTGTTCCATGCAAAATACTGTGATTTCTGTGTAAACTTTTGTAAATATGTATTTTGTAAAATATTGTGAGACCTGCTGACAGGCAGCACTAAAAAGGGTTAATCTTCCCAACAGAGGCTTGTTCATGTGACCCAGCTCTGCTTGAGATGCCATAGCTTCTGGAAAGAGCTGGAACAAACTCCGCTGGGCAGTCAGCCAATCACTGCAGCTGTAAGAGTTACATGAGAGTGAGAGGAGCTAACTAGTGTTGAGCCACCCCCTTAGTGTTCGAGTTCGGTTCGGTTCGTCGAATACCCGTATGTTCGCCGAACTGTTCATCGAACTGTTCGTCGAACACCTTCGAACACCATTAAAACCAATGGCAGGCAAACAAAAACACATAGAAATACATAGAAAACACCTTCAAAGGTGTCCAAAAGCTGACAAACTGCTCAGAAGACACAACTAACACATGGAAAAGTGACAAGTACATATAGTCATGCGAAAAGAAAAGAGGTGGAGGAGTAAAAGGAGGGGGAGACACAGATATAGGCATGTCATGCCCTTCTAAAACCAAAAAAGTGCGAAGCCGACACGGCCAGTCCGTTCCTGCCCGTGCGACCTCCGTGTCGCCGGGTTTGTGCCAGAGCTGCGGTGGACCCTGACGGCCAGCCCCCCTCTCCCAATACTGGTGCCAGTCCGCTGGTGGGTCGAGCGAGCGCCCCTGTGGTGGAGGCAGGTCTAAGCTTTTTTAATTTAAATTGTCTCTTTAATTTGAATGAATACACTTTAAATCTTTTTACAAGGATCTATAGAAGGGCAAGTCTCATGCCAGCAGCCGCGTAATTCCATCCCCAGTAGAGTCCACTAAAGCTGCTGCAGTTAAAAGCTTTTATGAGGATCAAGCTTAGCGGTCCACCGCAAGGCGTCCTACCGCCAGTCCCAGCCCCTATGCCTTGGGGTGTCTCCCCGATGCTCTTCACTGAGTGTCCCGGGGGCCCGAACCATTTCCTTTGAAAAAATTAAGTGTCCAAACTACAGGTGGTGTAGCTTTCTTAACAGCTGGGATAATCCGCTGACTAGCAGACACTGCTACTAGGCACAAAGTATTTCCTTGGCTAGATGCAGTTAAATATTTTTGTAATTAGATAATCTCATTGGATGCTGAGAAAGCACTCCATGGAGTCTCCTGGCACGCCATATATTATTCCCTTAAAAAGCTTGGGGTAGGGGTCTAGGGGACCCTTTTATAGGCAAAATCACGGCCCTGTATAGCAATACGTCACCTAGGCTGAAGATAAATGGAACATTTTCATCACCTTTCATAATCACCAATGGGACAAGGCAGGGATGTCCTCTGTCCCCTCTCTTATACATCCTAGTGACGGAGCACCTGCTCTCATCAATTCGCCATAACCCCAATATTAGGTGGATTGAGGTGGGAGGCACCGAGTACAAGTGCTCTGCATTTGCTGATGATGACCTAGTATATATCACTCAATCACATATATCCATCCCTGCTGTTATGGCTATAATAGATCACTTTGTTACATGGTCAAATTTTAAAATCAATGCAGCGAAGTCTGAGGCCCTCGTTGTCACCCTCCCCAAATCCATACAGGATTCCATCCAGTCCAACTTTCCTTTTGCCTGGCCCTCACAGGGTATCAAATACTTAGGAATTCGTATTCATAGAGACCTCTCCCGTCTATGTTATCTTAATTTTGGGCCCTTTATTGAACAACTCCATACAGACCACGGTTGGCAAGTTAGAACTGTAAGATTCACTACGTGAACCACTGGTGTTTTGTGGAAAAGCACATGTACACTGTGTTCCAAATTATCATGCAAAAAGTGTTTAGGAGTGATAAGGGAAGAATTTGTTTGTTTGTCAGTTAAACTCATTGATGGTGATGTGTGTCAGGGCTCTTTATATCACTGTAAGCAATTGCAGACACCTGTGCTAATTAGTTTGGCTGGTGTGTCCAATGAAAGGCAAGACTACTTAAGAAGGCTGTCCCACATTATTAAGCAGCCTACATTTTCTGCCAAAATGGGAAAGAAAAAGGATGTGTCGTCTGCTGAGAAGCAACAAATTGTGCAGTGTTTAGGTCAAGGCATGACTACAATCAACATTGCCAAGACACTTCATCCTGATCATCGCACAATCAAGAAGTATGTAGCTGATTCACAGTACACACGTGTGCGTGCTGATAAGGGAAAATTGAGGACTCTTTCCTCCAGGCAATTACATCAGGTTAAAAGAGCAGCGGCAGAAAAGCCTTGTCATAGCAGCAGACAAGTTTTGAAACTGCTGGTGCCTCCAACGTCCCCCGAACAACAAGATGCAGGGTCCTTCAGAGGTCTGCAGCTGTGTGTAAGCCATCCTGTCGACCTCCTCTATCCACTTCACACAAGCAGAAACGGCTCCAGTGGGCCAAACAATACATGAAGACTGACGTCAAAACTGTTTTGTTCACCGATGAGTGCCATGCAACGCTCGATGGTCCAGATGGATGGAGTGGAGGATGGCTGGTTGATGGACACCCCACGCAAACACGGCTACAGAGCCAACAAGGAGGAGGTGGAGTAATGTTTTGGGCTGGAATCATGGGGAGAGAGATTGTCGACCCCTATAGGATCGCTGAAGGGGTAAAGATGAACTCCTAATGTATGTGGAGTTTCTCAAACAGCACTTCCTGCCATGGTTCAAGAAGAAGAACCATGTATTCCGCAGCAAGATCATTTTCATGCATGATAATGCACCATCTCATGCTGCACATAACACATCTGCATCTCTGGCTGATATGGGCATAAAAGGAGACAAACTTATGGTGTGACCCCCATGCTCCCCTGACCTGAACCCCATTCAGAACCTCTGGAGCATCATCAAAAGGAGTGTCTATGATGGCGGGAGGCAGTTCACATCTAAGCAACAGCTCTGGGAGGGTATTCTGTTCTCATGCAAAACAATTGAAGCAGAAACCATCCAAAACCTGACAAATTCAATGGACGAGAGAGTTCAGAAGCTCCTTTCGAACAAGAGGTCCTATGCGCAAATGTAACATCACCCAGAATAAAGTTTTGAGTTGAAAACTGTTTGATTTCAGTTTCTAATAACCTGCTAATGCTTATAATTTCAGAAATTACCATTTTTTTGTTCTTTATTAAATTGAAAAGGTTGATCGAAGAGTGTGGGGGATCTAAGAGTGTGGCAACCCAGTAGTCAGGATTACTTCGAATTCTGACAATCTGAGTGTCATGTTGCAGGTAGTGCAGCAAGAAGGCACTCATGTGTCTTGCGCATCTAGGAGACCCAAAATTATTTTCCGGGCTAGATGCAGCTAAAAATTATTATTAATTTGAAAGCTGGTGGAGCTTAGTATAGATGGCCTATTAGAATCAGTACTGCAAACTGCTACAAAGCCCAGATTATTTTCCAGCCAAGATACAGATAATCATGATTAGTAATTTTAAATCTGGTTGAGCTTAGTATAGATGGCCTAATAGAATCAGTACTGGAAACTGCTACAAAGTCCAAATTATTTTCCAGCTAAGATACAGATAAACATGATTAGTAATTTTAAATCTGGTGGAGCTTAGTATAGATGGCCTAATAGAATCAGTACTGCACACTGCTACAAGGCCCAAATTATTTTCCAGCCAAGATACAGATAAACATGATTAGTAATTTCAAGTCTGGTGGAGCTTAGTATAGATGGCCTAATAGAATCAGTACTGCACACTGCTACAAGGCCCAAACTATTTTCCAGCCAAGATAAAGATAAACATGATTAGTAATTTTAAAGCTTAAAACGGTTGGTGAGGTGATTTTAACAAATCATCAAGCTTTTACTCTCCCCAGGAAGACACAGGGGTAGAAAAGTCGTTTCGGATCCATGATTTGTTCATCTTTATGAACGTGAGTCTGTCTACATTATCAGTGGAGACCCGCATGCGCTTATCTATCAGCACACCACCAGCAACGCTGAACACACGTTCAGACAGAACACTGGCTGCAGGGCATGACAAGATCTCCAAGGTGTAAGTGGCGAGCTCCGGCCATTTATCCAGATTGGAAGCCCAAAAAGAGCAAGGGTCCAGTGACACAGTCATGGCTTCAATGTTTACTTGGAGATACTCCTGTACCATCGTCTCTAGGCGTTGACTATGTGTCAGACTTCTTGTCTCCTGTGACCTTGCAAAGGATGGGCTAAAAAAATGGTGAAATGATTCCGCAAAATTGATGTTACCAGCAGATACTGTGTTTCTGTTACGGTTTGAGTGCTGAACACTCGACGGTCCCACGGTTTGCAAGTTGGAACTGTGAGATTCACTACGTGCACCACTGGTGTTTTGTGGAAAAGCACATGTAAGATTCTGCAACAGTCTCTGCTGATACTCCTGCATGCGTGCATCCCTTTCTATGGCAGGAATAATTTCTGCAAATTTACTTTTGTACCGGGGATCTAACAGTGTGGCAACCCAGTAGTCAGGATTATTTCTAATTCTCACAATTCGAGGGTCATGTTGCAGGTAGTTCAGCAAGAAGGCACTCATGTGTCTTGCGCATCCAGGAGCACCAAGTCCCTGTTGTGTTGGTGGCGAGGTAACAATCATGCTTCCTTCCTCTGTCCTCTCCCCCCAACCTCGCACAACAGAAATGTGATCAAGGTCTCCCTCATCTGATGAGTCTTTCATCAGTTCGTCCTCCACTTCATCCTGGGCTCCTGCACCTTCCTCACTAGTTTGGCTACTACCATGCGCCCTGGTAAAACCATCTCCCCCACCCTCACATGCCTGCTGCCTTGGTGCTGCCGACCGTCTGGACCTTGCAGGTGTTAGCCCTTCTGCATACAACTCCTCCTCCTCTACTTCCTCCACCTCCTCTTGTGCCACCACCTGACTCCGAATTCTGTTTAACATGTGCTCCAGCATGTAAATCACCGGAATAGTCATGCTGATAATGGCATCGTCAGCACTAAACATCTTCGTCGCCATTTCAAAACTGTGCAGAAGGGTGCATAGGTCCATGATCTGAGACCACTCCTCCAGCGTGATTTGCCCCACCTCTGGATCTCGTTGGCCCAGGCTATACGTCAGAACTTATTGCACCAGGGCTTGTCGGTGCTGTTACAGTCGCTGCAACATGTGCAGAGTTGAATTCCACAGGGTAGGCACATCGCATTTTAGCCGGTGAAGTTTCAGGCCCAACGACTTCTGTAGAGATGTAAGTCGCTGAGCTGCGGGATGCGAACGGCAGAAGTGAGCACACAGCGACCGTGCCCTCTGCAAAAGGCCATCTAGTCCGAGATAGTGGCCTAAAAATTGCTGGACAACCAGGTTCAACACGTGAGCCATACAAGGCATGTGTATGACATTGCCCCGGCGAAGGGCCGCACCCAGGTTTGCAGCATTGTCGCACACGGCCTTCCCTGGTTTCAGGTCCAGTGGAGACATCCATTCATGAAACTGGTTCTCCAGAGCTGACCACAACTCCTCAGCTGTGTGACTCACATTTCCCAGAAAATTCAAAGTAAAAACTGGCCTGATGACATTGAGCCCTGCTGCCAGCATAGTAAGAAGGTGTGCAGGATCCCTTCTGCGCAGTTAGAAAGCTTGTGGCATGACCAGACAGGCTTTGGGTGCAGGTGGAGGACCGAGCGGACGTTGAGGAGGCAGAAGCAGTGGAGGAACTTTGACATAAAGAGGATTGACGCACAACTCGTGGGGACGGCAAGACTTGGACAGCAGCCCCTTGACCTGCTGTCACCATAGTTACCCAGTGCCCAGTCAGCGACATGTAACGCCCCTGTCCATACCTACTCGTCCAAGTGTCTGTGGTGAATTGCACCCTGTCACACACAGAGTTTCTCAAAGAAGCGGTGATGTTGTGTGCGACATGCTGGTGGAGCGCAGGCACACCTTTCTTTGAGAAGTAGTGCCGACTGGGCATCTGGTACTGGGGCACTGCGACGGACATAAGGTCTCAAAAATCCTCTGTGTCCACCAGGCGGAAAGGAAGCATTTCTGTAGCCAAGAGCTTGCAGATGGTGAAATTCAACCTCTTAGCTTTCTCATAGCTAGGAGGAAATGGTCTTTTACTTGTCCACATCTGAGGGACCGAGGGCTGGCTGTTGTGCTTAGACCGGGTTGAGAAGGGTGTCCCCGGCAAACTGCCGGTCTGTGAGGAAGATGCAGGGGGACATGTTAGGTTGCCTTGATCCAAAGGTGGTGCTATCGATGTCGGACAGCTCTGAACACCAGCTGGTGTTTCCACCTCCAAAGAAAATGATGACCTGCCAATCACGCTGACTGTTGCGGGTAAAGAGGTGGCAGGTCTGTGTCCCAAAACAGGTGTGACTGCTGTCCCCCCTGTCACAGAGGATGAAGAGGCTGCGGATACACAAGATGCGGCAGACGGTGGTTGGCCCTGCCGGCTAGGCCGCAATATAGCACAGAGAGCTTCCCACTGCAACTTATGCGTCATGTCCATGTGCCGGTTCATGCATGAAGTACTCAAACTATGTATTTTTTGGCCTCTAATTAGATTTTGCTGACAAATGCTACAGATAACACGAGTTAAGTCATCTTTATTGATCTGAAAAAATGCCCAGGCTATGCAAGGCTTAGCACCCATGCGACCTGAAGAGCCACCAAGACTTGTGGTCAGAGGCAGAGTTGTGTTTGAGGGTGCAGTTGTTGACGTGCTTCCAGTACTACGTCTCTGTCCAGGAAGGCGCAACCTGACCTCGTCGTCACTAGCATCCTCCTCCACCTAATCTGCTGACCTCATCTCTTCCTGCCCTGACAAAAAACTAAAGTTGTCGCTCCAATCCGGTGTTTGAGTCTCATCATCGTCTTCCTCATTGTCTCCACCAAGAGGAGTTACAGTTTGGGAACGAGGGTCTACATTTTGGTCAGAACCTTCTGCGTCTGGTCCTGGATCCGACTCATAAAGATTCTGGGCATCAGTGCAGATCATTTCCTCATCTGGATTCACAGAAGCTCTGGAGCCGACCTCTGATTCCCAGGCTATAGTATGAGTAAACAGCTCTGCAGACTCAACCATCTGTTCTACCCCATAATCAGACGGGCAGCTGGAGACTTGGGAGCTGTGAGGAAGCAAGTGCGATTGGGGTGACACCTCTGAGGACTGGAGTATTTGTGATGTTGAAGTTGAGGTGGAGGAGAGCCCACTTAAAGGAGCACTTGATATCCGTTGAAGCACCTGCTGTTTTTGTGCCTCATCTGGAATTTGTAGTGATTGGCATAGCCGTAAGAAAGGGATCTTATCACATTGTCCGCTAAAAGAAGTAGACATTTTAGTTTGGCTGGAAGATGGTCTTTCTTCTGCAGATGTTACTGTTGCTTTAACACCTACCCCACGGACACAACCTTTTTTTCCCTTCCCAACACGCCTATTCCCATTTCCACCAGCAGCAGGCCATTTTCCACTCGTTTTGGTGGTTAACTAATTCACAACTCTGGAGTTGTTTGCGCAAAAAACAATGGATGGGAACCGAGCAGAGCTGAGTGGCCAAACTGTGGTATTAGCCCAAAAGTATTGGCTGGGTTAGATGCAGAAAAAAAATATATTGAATTTGCAACCTGATGGAGGTCAGTATAGATGGACTAATAGAACAAGTCCCACACACTGCTAGAAGCCTAAATATTTTTTCAGAGCTCGATGCAGAAAAAAATTATATTGAATTTGCAACCTGGTGGAGATTAGTATAGATGGTCTAAAAGAACAAGTCCCACACACTGCTACAAGCTGAAATATTTTTTCAGAGCTAGATGCAGAAAAAAATTATATTGAATTTGCAACCTGATGGAGGTCAGTATAGATGGACTAATAGAACAAGTCCCACACACTGCTAGAAGCCGAGATATTTTTTTAGAGGTAGATGCAGAAAAAAATTATATTGAATTTTCAACCTGATGGAGGTCAGTATAGATGGACTAATAGAACAAGTCCCACACACTGCTAGAAGCCGAAATATTTTTTCAGAGCTCGATGCAGAAAAAAATTATATTGAATTTGCAACCTGGTGGAGGTTAGTAGAGATGGACTAATTGAACAAGTCCCACACACTGCTACAAGCTGAAATATTTTTTCAAAGCTAGATGCAGAAAAAAATTATATTGAATTTGCAACCTGATGGAGGTCAGTATAGATGGACTAATAGAACAAGTCCCACACACTGCTAGAAGCCTAAATATTTTTTCAGAGCTCTATGCAGAAAAAAATTATATTGAATTTGCAACCTGGTGGAGGTTAGTATAGATGGACTAATAGAACAAGTCCCACACACTGCTACAAGCTGAAATATTTTTTTAGAGCTAGATGCAGAAAAAAATTATATTGAATTTGCAACCTGATGGAGGTCAGTATAGATGGACTAATAGAACAAGTCCGACACACTGCTAGAAGCCTAAATATTTTTTCAGAGCTCGATGCAGAAAAAAATTATATTGAATTTGCAACCTGGTGGAGGTTAGTATAGATGGACTAAAAGAACAAGTCCCACACACTGCTACAAGCTGAAATATTTTTTCAGAGCTAGATGCAGAATAAAATTATATTAAATTTGCAACCTGATGGAGGTCAGTATAGATGGACTAATAGAACAAGTCCGACACACTGCTAGAAGCCGAAATATTTTTTCAGAGCTAGATGCAGAAAAATATTATATTGAATTTGCAACCTGATGGAGGTCAGTATAGATGGACTAATAAAACAAGTCCCACACACTGCTAGAAGCCGAAATATTTTTTCAGAGCTAGATGCAGAAAAAAATTATATTGAATTTGCAACCTGATGGAGGTTAGTATAGATGGACTAATAGAACAAGTCCCACACACTACTACAAGCTGAAATATTTTTTCAGAGCTAGATGCAGAAAAAAATTATATTGAATTTGCAACCTGATGGAGGTCAGTATAGATGAACTAATAGAACTAGTCCCACACACTGTTACAAGCCTAAATATTTTTTCAGAGCTAGATGCTGAAAAATTTATTTTGAATTTGCAACCTGGTGGAGGTTAGTATAGATGGACTAATAGAATGATG
The DNA here is from genome assembly GCF_046119375.1 of Phyllobates terribilis. Lineage (NCBI taxonomy): Eukaryota > Metazoa > Chordata > Amphibia > Anura > Dendrobatidae > Phyllobates > Phyllobates terribilis. The sequence goes on along the minus strand of NW_027362762.1, from coordinate 286,837,801 downwards.
CTATGCCCTATAGGTTTTACTTCACTAGGTGCAGTAAAAAAATGTGTATTCTATACACAAGTGGTGTAGCTTGCAACACAGATAGGCTACTCCTCTGAATAACACACTCTGCAATAGGCCAAAAAGGATTTGCTTTGCTAGATTTAGTCAAATGCTGTGAAAAAAACTTGCACAGCACTGGCACAGACCTGCCTGGCAAAAAGTGATAGGAACTGATGTAACCTAGCCCTGAAAAGGACTGCAATTACAATTAGTCTTTACTCCCAACCTATCTATTTAAGAGTACAGACCTGCCTGATAAAAGTCGTAGGAAATGATGTAACCTAGTCCTTAAAGGACTGCAATCACAACTCTTCCCTACTCCCAAGCTATCTGTAGATTTGTGCGAAAATTGGCTTGAAATTAACAAAGTATAGCGCACACAGCAACAGCGGTGCCGTCTAACACGCAGCTGCAGCAGTGAGAAAATGGTGGCGACGGGGAAAATGGCTGGGTCTTATAGGGCAAGGACATGTGACATACACTGCCAATGACACATGCCCTTGCTTGTGTGAAAAAAAGCAGTTTGCTCTGTGTGTGCGCTGCTGATAGGCTGACAGACTGCAACTCCCCACTGTAAATACAGGGAAGAGACAAAAAAATAGAGATCTTCATTATTTCTGCAGAGATCCATCCCCTGCCCCTCCCCCCGCCCCGCTGTACACTCAAACTGCGTATTAACATTAATTTTCAGCATTACTGAGAAAAAATCCAGTTATGATTTTGGTGCATGAACAGTTATCGAACATAACCTCGAACAGCCAAATTTTTTTCAAATCGTTCGTGTTCGCCGAACGGCTCGAACACCGCCCAAAACAGCTCGAATTTGAGATTGGCGAACAGTTCGAGTCGAACACTGCTCATCTCTAGAGCTAACTCCTGTGAGGCAGTAAGAATTGAGCCATGTGAAAGGGGTCAGCCATTATGAGAGAGGAGTGAGAAGAGGAAGGCAGATTGAAGGAAAAGGAGGTTTCTCCCTCTGGCTGCTGCGTCTAGAAGGGACCAATAAAGGCAGGTGAGCTGACAGCCTTCATATTTTGAACATTCCCATTGCACCTCTAGGAGAAAAAGCTATCTTAGAGCAGAAGAATAGCTTTGTCCTAAGTAAGGAATACACTGATTTGATGAAACACATATCCCACAGAGATCTGCCTATCAGCATGTATGAGTTAATCTTCACCTATGAGTGTAAACCTGAACACCAATTATCTACTGTTCGCATATAATTACTTGCCTGTTACCATTAGTAAAGAGACTGTTCTTTTCAAGTTAAAGGCCCTGTCACACATAACGAGATCGCTAGCGAGATTGTTATTACGTCACGGTTTTGGGATCGCTGGAGAGTCGTTTCTTGATCGCTGGGGAGCTGTCAAACATGCAGAACTTCCCAACGATTTCGGCCGCCCCAGCGATCTAACTAACGATCTCGGCTGTCGTTGGGACGCTTTCACACAGCAGCTATTTCAACGATCCACACCTTGATAGGGACTGTACTGTGTCACAAAGGCGTGCATAAAATTACGCAAAATCAGGACTCAGTCGAATGAAAGGATATCAACATCCCGGAGAATTCTGCTAGGATCTGCAATCCAACACGAGGTCAGAAACTAAGGATGGAATCGCTATTCTGTTGCCTTCTTTATGCACGGCGGAAAATGAGAACTCTGTAGCGACCACCAATCGGGGACGAGGGGCGCGGAAAAGTCCAATTTATGCACGCCTACGTGTCTCAGTTCTGAATCGCTAACGAGGTTGTTGATAAGGTGTCAAATACAGCGATGCACACTGCCCAGCAGGAGTGCAACAACCCAGGAATGGTCCAAGAAGCTTTGTAACAATCAGTGATCTCACAGCAGGGGCCAGATCATTGCTACCTGTCAGACATAACGAGATCGCTAGCAAGATCGCTATTGCGTCACAAAAACCGTGACGTATCAACGATCTCGCCAGCGATCTCGTTATGTGTGACGGGGTCTTTACACTGCTTCTTCATGTTTGGGGATTAGTTGCACAAACCACCATTGCCACCATCATCCTCTACTTAAAGGTAGCTACTGTGCAAACCATCATTCTCCACATTACCTGTTCTGATGTGCGCAGATTTGGGATTCACCACCAGCCCTATTTCCAGGAGCCCACTCTCAAACGGTCTGATACACATCTGGCGACAAACTATCTCCTATTGTTACATCCCTTTTCCTTTTATATATTGTAGACCTTTGTGTGTGTAATTGGGGGGGAAGGAGGCTCATCATGACAGAAAGCTTGGCCACCGTGAGGCACATTATACACAACCATCTACCGTACATCACATGAGGTTACCGCGACAAGAATAAACTTTTAACATTTCTATTTTCAAAGCATTCTTACTTTCTAGCATTTTTCCACACCTGCCTTAAACATTTGCACAGATAATGACCTCATTGGATTTAGATTGCAATATCAGCTATTGGTCAACAGATTTCATGCTTATCAATACCTCAAAAAAGCAGAAAGATAAATGGAAAATAGTCTAACTCTGCCCATTCAGTCATCCAAAATCTAAAGAGTTTAGGTAGATTAAAAAACAGTCAAAAGAGCATTTATAAATGTCCCAATGTGTTCATGTCATAGTGTACAGTATATCTGATGCAGTGGTATGCATTTTGTATAAAGAGCCAATCAATACTGATAATGGATGTATAATCTGAATTGAAAGTGAAAACATTAAAGCATACTAAAAGCTTAAGAACTCTTTATCGCTAATTCCCTTTTCTTATTCTAAAAAGATGACAACAATGATAAGTGCCTGAAAGTGTAATTCAAAGGATTTTCAATTTAGATGAAAAGGTTTATTCAAAAGATGCCATGCTTAAAAATATCTTTCTAGTTTTATTATTGGATTGAAGGAATAGAGACATTAGGAGCTTCTGAAATTCAGTGTTCAGCATTCAGAATTATTTCCACCTAAAAAGTCATTACCTATCCAACTTTAGGAACTCCCCACAATCCTTAGTGAAAGCATCAGAAATATCCTGTCACAAATACATGTTCCATCCATTTTCTATTGCATAACAACCCAGGTTCTTTAACTTCACCAATCAATCTGGATTTTAGGGCAATAAACTCTTACATGTATAATAAGTTTACCAACCACCATAAAAGGTTTAAGATGAAAATCATATCTCAGTGGTGGGGAAATAAAATTGGCAGCTGAATTATGAATAGGTGATGAGTTGAAATTGTGGGATAGCCTCTTTGTCATCTAAATCCCTATCAATTTACTGCCATAATCTAAACTAATTTCTAATATGCTTTTATTAAAAATTCCGTACCGTTCACTAACTATGCTATCTAACTGCTATTGTATTTTTCCCTCTACTTCCTGTGTGAACATGCTTCTTTAGAGAATCTTATTGCATGCTGGGATACTCAAATGAAGCATCATGAGTAGGGATGAGTGAACCGGTGGATGTTCAAGTTTGTCGGGTTTGGCAGAACTACTGTTGAAAGTTAGGTTCAGTATTCGAACTTGACCCCGAACCGTAAGCCAATAGAAGTCAATAACAACCCGAACTTTGGTGCTTTAAAATGGTTGTAAAATGGTCATAGTAAGGGCTAGGGGGTTGAAAAAACGAAGCTAAATGGAGGTAAGAGCAGGACAATTGCCCTGCAAACAAATGTGGATAGGGAAATTACTTAAAATAATGGAGTAAAAAAAATAAAACTTATAATCTTGAACCAGGAAGTGAAGGTCCAAGTGAAGGAGGAAGTTGAGGAGGAGGTTGAGAAGGGGGTTGAGATGGAGGAGTAGGTGGAAGAGGCATAGGAGAAAGAGGAGGTAGCCAACACTGTTTTTGTGTTTTGTTTTGTTTTTATTTAATTTTTTGGGGGTACTTTGAAAACAGACAGTTTAATAATCTGCTGGCCATTCTCTCTCTGTATAAAGGCCGTGTAATACTTTGGCATTTTTTGGATTGAAAACAATGAGGAGAGCATCAAATAGGAGATGTGGCCATGTTGCTGGTGGTGATGATGTAGCTGCTGCAGGGAGAGAGAGGGCATAGTCAATCTGTGTTTGCAATGCATCCAAATAAAACACCTTCCTCTGCTGCAAGCGACAGGATGTTCTGTGTAATTTTGTAGGCCTGAGAACCATTGGATGAATGGTGAGGCCAGAACAAGTAAAGGTGGTTGGCTGAGAGTGCCTTTAGTTCCTTCACTTTGTCTTCCAACCGGTCCCCTGCTAAAAGCACAGAGTTAGCACCTGCGGACCATGGGCATCTGTCTTCCTCCTCACCCCTTGCAAATCAGGCAAGCAGTCTGAGCCCCAAGTCATGAAGCAGGCACTTCTGCTTTATGATGACTCGGCTGGCTGTGGTTCAGTTGGCCATCCACCTTTCCCTGCTCCACAAGTGGAAGAGATTGAGTGAACTGATGCCCAATCACTTGTTCTGTTTGAGGATGGGTACATGGGAGGTATAGTGAAAGCGGTCAGCGGACCACCACAGCACATCTCTGATGATGATGATGAAACACAGGTGCCAATTGCTGCAACTTTCTGCTGTGTGTTGTCCGGCAAGGGAAGGGATGAGGACTGGGTGGAAAATCATGTGTATGATAATTATTATTTTTTTTTAGAGCACCATTGATTCCATGGTGCTGTACATGAGGAGGGGTTGCATACAAAACACAAATAGAAATTACAATGAACAAACTAATAGTGACAGGCAGGTGCAGAGGGGAGAGGAACCCAACCTTGCGGCTTTACATTCTACAGAATATTGGGGAAGGAGACAGTAGGTTCAGGGGTTGCAGCAGCTCTGGTGTTAGTGAAGTGGCAGAGGGGTCATTGTAGGCTGTAAGCTGTTCTGAAGACATAGGTTTTCAAGTTCCGCTTGAAAGTTCCAAATGTAGGGGATAATCGGATGTGTTGGACCACACAATTCTACAGGATGGGGGATATTTGGGAAAAGTCTTGCAGGCGATAGGATGAGGAATGTATAATTGTGCAGGACAGAAGGAGGTCTTTGGAGGACTAGAGATTACGTGGTGGGAGATATCGGGAGATTAGTTCTGAGATATATGGGGGAGACAGATTATGTACAGATTTGTAGGTCAGTGTTAGCAGCTTGAAGTGAATAGTTTGTAGAATTGGGAGACAATAAAGGGATTTGCAGAGGGGAAGCGAGGAATAGAGAGGATAGAAGTGGATTAGTAGGGCAGCAGAGTTTCAGACAGACTGGCGAGAGGGGTGATGATGCGATGGGGATGATGAGGTCCTAGACCTCACATGGAGTCAAGGCCATCCAAGTGAAATGGGCAGTTCTGAGGAAGAGGTGGTGGTCACGCTGCCTGAGCTGCACAGCAAATGAGTGAGCAGGGTGCAAAAGTGCTGAGGCCGGCCCCTAGTCATTAGGTTGACTGCTACTGTCCACCGCTAGTCTTTTCTCTATCAATGTTGCCTCCTCCTCCGCTACCTTCACTGTCTCCTCGTCTGGTCAGAAAGTGCGGGCCATTTGTGCGCGCTTTTGGCTTTCTCACTTTGCTGTTCGCCGCTCTGCGGTGCAGCATCACTTCTACCTTCTTGCTCTCTGCCCTATATGCAACGTATGCGACGTACCCACAAGGTGGAACTCCACCTTGCATATGCTGGAGAGACAGTGCGAGCTGCAGTACACGATAGTGGAGTTTCACCTGCAGCACGCACGGGTGAGTTGCTCTGCGGAACAACACCGCTTCAATGAGTGGGCCTCCATGTGGGACATGTGTGACATGTTGCGCTGCTTCGAGTACTCCACGAACATGTCCAGTGCTGATGAAGCCATCAACAGAGTTACTCTCCCAACTTCTATGCTTCCTTGAAAAAACACTTCAGGCGATGATTGATCAGGTGGTGGCACAGGAGGAAGAGGAGAAAGAGTAAGATTAGTTATGAGATACATAGGGAATACAGATTATGCATGGTTTTGTAGGTCAGTGTTAGTAGCTTGAAGTGGATTCATTGTGGAATTGGGAGACAATGAAGGGATTTGCAGAGGGGAGATGTGAGGAGTAGCGAGGACAGAAGTGAATTAGTAAGGCAGCAGAGTTAAGAATAGTCTAGAGAGGTGCGATGATGTGATGGGGGACGATGAGGTTCTAGACCCCACATGGAGTTAAGGCCATCTGAGTGATGTGGGCAGTTCTGAGAAATGGGTAGTGGTAACGCTACCCCAGCTGCACAGCAAATTAGGGAAAAGGGTGCAAAAGCACCGTGGGCATCCCCTAGCCAGTACGTCGGCTGCTACATTCCACCGTGCTGACAAACTAAGCACACCAAAGCGAGCTCAAAAAGCTCCCTGACAATACATAAGTGGTTTGCATGCTGTGCTGTGAGAGACTGAAGAGAGGCATAAATGTTCTTAAACTGAGCCACCACCTTCGTGATGAGGCATCTGAATTTCAAGCATGAGCTGCAGTAGAGTACACACCTGAAAATCTAGGAAGATCTTAGCCTCCTCCCACTTCTTCTGTGGTTTCGACCTCTTCCTCCCCCTCCCGAGCAACAGGGCCACCTGTCTCCCTGCAAAGTGGGGATGTGACAGCACCACCACCAGCAGTGTCACTGACCCTCTCCACACCAACCCATTGAAGTGTTCAGCTGTACATCGCCCAAAACACTGAATCCCATATTCTACATGTAGCCTTACATGTGATTTATAAAGGGCTGACAATATATTGGGTACATGGGAACCACAGTACATTTTTCACAGCCGTCACTACTTTTCCAGGTGGCCCATCCCTGTCCTGCACGAACATGCTGCGGACAAATTCAGGTGTGCATTGTGCAACACCATCAGCATAAAGGTCCACATAACCACTGATACATGGACCAGTAAGCACAGGCAGAGATGTTATATCTCTATAACTGCCCACTGGGTAAATTTTGTGGCAGCTGGGACTGAGGCAGAAAGCTTTTTGGTGCATGTCCTACCACCACAAAGGATTTCTGGAAGTTTTGCCTCCCCCTCATACTCCGCTTCCTCCAACGCTTCCTCATCCTGTCAGCGTAACACCTGCACCACCAACTTCAGCAGGCTACAGCAGGCTGTTCTGAAACTCATCTGTTTGTGAGAGAATCTTACACTGCGCAACAGCTGTGGATGGGGATGAAACAACAGACAGATGTGTGGTTGGTGCTGATAAACCTCAAAGCCCGACCTGCAGTTATGCGATAACGGGCAAAATTTCGCAGCAGCTCTGGGCCTAGCTCTTTTGACGCACATCCCTTGCCAGGCACATGTGCTGAATTTGTTTGATACAGAGCTTCCTTAATTACACAGAAATGTCAGAGCTGCTGCTGAAAATGCAGTCCGTCTGTGCGTGCTTTCAGCGTTCTCATCCTGCTGCTGCTCACCTGTCTCCACTGCAGCTTCACTTCTGCCTTCCCACTCACTGCCTTATATGAGATGGACCAACAAGATGGAACTCCACTTTGCACATCCTGAAGAGACTGTGCGAGCAGCTGCAGTCAGTACTGAAGTTTGAGCTTCATCATGCATTGGTAAGTCGTTCTGCAGAACAGCACCACTTCATGACAAACAAGTGGGCCTCCATGCCGGACATGTGTGCCGTGCTATGTTGCTTTGAGTACTCCTTGAACATGGGCAGCGCTGATGAAGCCATCATCGGCTTTACTATCCCACTTGTATACCTCCTAGAAAAAAAAAAGCTTCAGGCGATGATGGATGAGGTCGTGGTCACAGGAGGAACAAGGAACATTCACACGATTATCAAGCCAGGCATCCACACATGTCTTGGAGGATGTGTTCCTGTACAAACGGTGGCCAAGTACACAACTTTCCAGCCAAGGGACAGTTTTGGAGGATGAGGAACAACCATGCCATGTTCACACTCAAAGCAGCTCACGGGCATTACTGGATGTGTGACTGGAGGGAAACAGAGGATACAGATGATTGCCTATGGGCAGCCTGGCACATAAAATGCAATACATGCTGCTGTGCCTGCACAATGACCACAGAGTTGCCCGAATTGTTACAAGTACTCACTAATGGGTGGCTGCCCTTCCGGATCCATGCTACAAAAACAACTTGCCATCCTTACTTCCATCACTAGAGCGAGAACGGAAAATGCGGGAATACAAGCGGTGGTAGACACACTACTGATGGCATCCTCATCTGCCAGCAGGGGCTCAGTGGAAGCACAAGGCAGAGGAGGATGAAGTCACCAACACAGCTGTAAAACTGGCCCCACCTTGGAAGAGATGGTTGTCATGGCAGAAATGTGGAAAACCTTCCTTGGGACTTGTCAAAATGCAGCACCGCCATCTGATATGGTCCCTATTAGCAGGAGGCATCGTTAAGGTTATGGCTGTGTAGCAATTCGCTAGGGATAGGTTAGATATTAAAAATGGTATAGGTGGAAAATTGAATACCTCTGCATTAAGTTAGACAGACTGCAGCCAGAAAACAACCCAAACACCCAGAGGAAAGGTGTGTCTCCTGTGGCTTGACAGAAAGAGAAGCCGACCACAAAACACAACCTAAAGGGATCAAATACATGAGCATGACAGTTTCAACAACATGGTGGAAGAGTATGTGTCAACATGTCTCCTTATACTGAGTGATGGGTCTGGCCAATTTAACTTCTGGATCTCCAAATTGGACACATGCCCTGAGCTTGCCCTTTATGCCTTGGAGGTGCTGGCCTGCCCTGCGGAAAATGTACTGTGGGAACTAGTGATGGGCGAGCACTAAAATGCTCAGGTGCTCGATGCTCGGGTCGAGCACATTGGAATACTCGGGTGCTCGACCCGAGCAACGAGCTCAATGTAAGTCTATGGGACACTTGAGCATTTTTCAGGCAGCTCCCCCCTCGGCGGTCTGCAGAGGGCCTAAAAATTGCCCAAATTAATGCGAACAGTGCTCAAATGACATGGGAATAGCATGAGGAAGACCTCTGAAAGCATTTCAGGTCACTTCTGTCAACAACGTTGTCAGAGATATTACACCACTTTCACGGACTCACAATAAAACATACAAAAACGAAACTAAAATGGATTTTCCTGGGAAATATGTTAAGGAACATCCTTTCCAGGGTAGTGACTTGTATATAAAGCAAAATAAATAACCAAAAACAAAAATGCTGCTCCTCATCTTGGGCTATGTTTACACGAAGCGTTTTTGATGAGTTTTTGCACTTTTGCATTGCTTTCAACCGTGAAAAATGCATTCACCAGGAAATGTAATTTTAACATTTTACAACCTTATCTGGCCATGTGGTGTGTGAGATATCATCAGACACATCGTGTTTCATTTATGAAGGAGGGACGCAAAGTCACAAAGCCTATTCAGGCGGCCTTTACTATTCTTAAAGGGCCAGCAGTCGGCCCTCACTATTCTTAGAGAGCCATCAGTCAGCTATGTTTTATTGTTCCCATTACTAAAGAGTGGGTCTCCTATACTATTATTGCATATGCAGTGAGTGGCAGGGCTGCCCAAAATTTGTACGCACCCCAATACCACTTTGAAAATTTGGATGCATCCCAATACCCCTTTAAAGAGACTTAGAGGAGGGCCTCCTGAAAACAATGTTCCCATTATTAGGAAGTAGGTCTCCCATTGTGCTTGCCTATGCAGTGAATGCAAGGGTTGCCAAAAATTTGGAGGCAATACAATGCCCCTTGGAAGAGACGTGGAGGTCAGAGGGCCTCCTGAATACAATTTCCCATTATTAGGAAGTGGGTCTCCCATTAAGTTTGCTTATGCAGTGAATGCAAGGGCAGCCTAAAATTTGGCGGCACTCCAATGCCCCTTGGAAGAGACGTAGAGGAGGGCCTCCTGAAAAAAAATGTTCCCATTTTTAGGAAGTGAGTCTCCCATTGTGTTTGCCTATGCAGTGAATGCAAGGGCAGCCTAAAATTTGGCGGCACTCCAATGCCCCTTGGAAGAGACGTAGAGGAGGGCCTCCTGAAAAAAATGTTCCCATTATTAGGAAGTGAGTCTCCCATTGTGTTTGCCTATTCAGTGAATGCAAGGGCTGCCAAAAATTGGGAGGCACTCTAATGCCCCTTGGAAGAGACATGGAGGAGGACCTCATAAAAAAATGTTCCCAATAGAAAGGAGCGGGTATCCTATACTTGTAATGCCCATGCACTAAGTATATGACAAATATTTACCCCTGGGGGGTATACATGAACATACTGTATAAGAAAAATGTTTTACGGGCATAATAAACACTCTTTAAAAAAATTATGTGGGTATTGTATCACGGACCACGGTCACCCTGGTGATATGGTGGTGGAGGATGAGGATGAGGAGAAGGAGGAAGACTAGAGCAAATACTCAAAATCAGAAAGCGTACACCCATGTGTGGGTGTGAAGAGGTGCATGGGAATACACCTCCCAAAAAATGACACTGGATTTGAGTTTATGTTACGCAGCTATCATTCTGTGGTGTTGAGAAGTCTGGCCCAATCCAGCCCTTGTTCATTTTTATAAGTGAGTCAGCCTGTCAGCATTTTCAGTTGAAAGGTGGATGCGCTTATCAGTTATAATTGAACCAGCAGCACTAAAAACCCGCTCTGATAAAACGCTGGCGGCAGGGCAGGCATGGACCTCCAAGGCGTAGAGAGCCAGTTCATTCCACATATCCAGCTTGGATACCCAATAATTATAAGACCCAGAGGAATCACGGGGGACATTGGTACAGTCAGCAAGGTACTCCCTCGGCATCTTCCCAAACTTTGCACTCCTTGTGAGAGTTCCCCACGTCTCAGGGCTTGTGCGATGGGAGGGGCTGAGAAAATTCTCCCAGAACTTTGACAGTGTTCCCTTGCCTCTGCTGGATTGAAGTTGTGTCTCTCTCGCCTGTACTCCTTAGTTGTCCGAACTGTGACCTCTGCCGCCAGCGTTTTCAGATGGGAATTTTTTTAATAGTTCCGCAACAAGGGCCTTCTGGGACTGCCCTATTTTTGTAGACCTGTCCGCCTCATGAATAAGAGATATAAAGTTCCCCTTGTAGTGTGGGTCTAGAAGTGTCACCAACCAGTAATGACTGTCACCCAAAATTTTGAGAACACGAGTTGTACTGGCAGCTTCCTTCGTGTTGGTGTTAAAGGGAATGGTTGCCTGCCTTCTGTCTGCGGCCACCACACTGCGTCTTCCTTCCTCTTGGGGTGCTCTTCCTCCCTCCCCCTTTGTGCTGCTGTCCTTGCTCTGCATGTCCTCCAGGTTGGGTAAGTTACCATATCATCCACCACCTCGTCATCCACTTCCGCACCCTGGTCCTCCTCCTGACTTTCTGGCAATCGTGTCTCATTATCGTCCACCTCTTGTGACACTTTCCCACATCATCTTTGTGTGACCATGGCTTCTCAAATATTTGGGCATCACTACATGCGATCTCCTCTTGCCCCGCTTCAAGTGGACCGGGCGAGAAGCCCGAATCTTGGGAGGAAGGAGGATCAGGGTGAGGAATATGCAGTCCAGACTCATAGCTACTGAGACTTGACCGTGTGGAAGACAGGGTGGTTGTGGTGGTGACTGGAAGCATTATCCGCTATCCAACCTACAATGTTTTGACACTGCTCTGTGTTCAATAGTGGTGTACTGCGGTCCCCTAGTAATTGGGAGAGGAAGGTCGGGCGAGAAAATGTGGGTGTTTGTTGTGGCACAATTTCAGCTTGCCCACGGCCTCAGCCTTGGCCTCTGCATGCACCATCACCATCACATTCAGTTCCCTGTCCCTTGCCATGTGCCTTGCCCATTTTAAATGGAGGACAATATCGTCCATGCTCACTACAAATTGCTGAATTTGGAGCGAAGTTATATGTAATCCGTGTGATGGAGAAACCACAGTTTTAAATACCTGGCCAGTAGGTAACTATTTTGAATACCAAACCGGTGTCAAAAAATTTGCTGACACACTGAAAAAAAATATGAATGGAGGTCAAAAATGGCAGTATTTTCAGCGCAATTATATGTGATCCATGTGACGGACAAACCACAGTTTTAAATAACTGGATTTTTAGAGCTGTAATATGGAAAGGACTTGGCTGTATTCTGCAGTGCCAACAAGCAAATGGAGCAGAAAAACTGTGTTCTCTGGATTGCTTTTTAAGCAAATAATGAGGATTAAGCTCCAAAAAAAATTATTCCTGGCCCCTGAGACCCGGGCCTTTGTCTAGAAATATCTAACAGCAGCAGAAGGCAGAACTGGAATGGAGCCTCTTGTGCTATATGCACTGCAGTCTGCTATATACACTGCCTGCCTGCTTATATACACTGCCTGCCTGATATCTCTGCAGATGAATTAGTCCTCAGAAGTACTGTTTGTTGAGATGGATATGTGTAATGTACTTGTTTTCTCCCTACACTACCTAATACACAACCAAATCTCTCCCTAGCTCAGCAGAACCTCTCCCTGCACTGCCTGATTGCGGAGTAGACTAACAAGCACAGCAGTACCAGGTTTGATATACACCTGATGACGCTGTGCGGCCAGCCAATCACTGTAATGCCACAACCAAGATGACTGAGGCATTACAGTGAGTCACAGGCAATCCCTGCATGTTGATAGGCACTCTAAAGAGTGCCAAACATGCAGGGAGGGGACCCGAGCATCCGCCCGAGCATCTCGCAAGTACTCGGCGCGTTCCGAGCATCTCGAGTACTGAGATGCTCGGGCGAGTACCGAGTACTTGCGAGTATGCTCACTCATCACTAGTGGGAACTTGTATTTAGTATGGTAGATGGTGTGATCACAGACAGGCGCATGCACGTGTCCGCAGCCAATGTGGGCATGCTCACATACATTAAAATTAACTACGCTTGGATCCCACAGGACTTGTTTGTACCTTTGACTTGAATATAGAATTATACCAGACACACCCAGCCATTGTTAGACTCTACTGCAGTTTGTTTGTTCTATTTTCCATTCACAATGTTTTGGGGCCTACCCAAATTAAGAGAAAAAAAAAAGTGGGTGTTTTACAGAGTAAACACATACAGGCTGCTTTACAGAGTGCCCCCTCAGAGGCTTCTTTCAGATTATTCCCACAGAGAAAAGTGCAGGGTACACATCCAAGGTTTTTTGGCACAGTATTCCCACAGGCACAGTTGCAGATTAGAAAAATGTGTTTTTACGCACAGTACTCCCACAGAAAGGGGTGCAGAGTATAACTCTTTTTTAGGAATACAACTCATACAGACACAGTGGCAAAGTATAATTATTTTTAGGCACACAACTTGTACAGACAAGGCTGCAGTATACACAGCAGCTTTTTGGCACAGTACTCCCAGAGGCTGTTTGTTGCAGTACAACTAAAGCTTTTCTGCACAGTACCTCCCAGAGGCTTCTTGTTACAGTACACACAGAGGCTTTTTGGCACAGTACTTCGAGGCTTTTTGGTAAAGTAGAAGTAGAGGCTTTTTGGCACAGTATACACAGAGGCTTTTTGGCACAGTACTCCCAGAGGTTTTTTGTTACAGTACAAACAGAGGCTTTTTGGCACAGTACTCCCAGATGCTTTTCGCTCCAGTACAAACAGAGGCTTTTTGGCACAGTACTCCCAGAGGCTTTTTGGCACAGTACAGTTTGGGTTCGCTCATCCCTAGTACAGTACAGGTTTTGGTACAGTACAGTTGGAGTTCGCTCATCCCTAGTGTAAGGTGGCTAATGGTCACTTAGTCGATGAGAGGAATGTGTCACAGAGATGGCTGTCCTCTGTGATGTAACCTGGAGTGTACGTAAGCACTAAGAGGTTTGCTTGGTGCATCTGGGACCAGGTTACGGGTGGCTGACAGTTGGGTGGGTATAACTACCCACATACCTCACCTCTGGGTGTGGTTAACAGCCTATAAAATGGAGGCCGTTGTTTGGCACATGGTCTGTGTGTCTGGAGGGAGAAGGCCTCCTGTGTCTGGTTGTCTCCAGACTGAGGCGTGTACTGGATGCCTACCAGCCTGTGTGATCACAATGCTGGCCAACCAGAGACTTTGCTAAAAGGACTGTTTACTTTGTTTTTGCCTGCACTAAAAGCTATTTGTTTTCATTTTGCTTTTGACCAGTTTATGAAGCAAATAAACTGTTATGAACATTTAAAGGAACATGCCTCCTGTTTGCCTCCAATCGCACTCAAGTGAGTACAATCCCTACACTAGTCATGAGGGGATTTGTACTTTGACTTTCATGGTTATATGGGTACCAAGCCATAAAGGGCTATGGAGCTCAAGACAATAGATCCTTATGTGATGATTAAGGAAGGAAATGTTTAATTAATTCTAAGGCAAGGGTCACACGACCTTACTTTCTGTCATCCGAGAAAATCGGTTCAGTTTTGCTAATCACACATTGGTCAGACTCTGTTGAGAGTTTATTGAAAGTATGATCAGAGTGCGATCCGATTTTCTTGGATGAGGAGAAGATGAAAAAAAAATGTGTTCATTTTCTCCATTCTTTAAATCCGTGAAAATCATACCGCACTCGGATTTCGTCCGTGACTCGTTGACTTGCATGGCCATGTGCGATCTGATTTACCAATGCAAATCAAGCATGCTGTGATTATTTCCTTGAACAGACTTTATCTGAGGGAAAAATCCGATATGTGCACCGTCCTATAGTATAACATTTGTTTGAGTGTGATCCAATGTTCTGTCGGATCGCACTCGGACCAAAAATATGATCGTCTCCGCAAGTCCTAAATGTGGTTAAAACATTCATAAATCTATAAATGCTTGAAGCACTTTTTAATTTAGGAATCAAACATTCAAATATATGAAAATATATTTTATCTACGAACAACAATATTAATACAGATCCCATTCAATGAAGTTTCTATTGCTAACTCTAAACTTATAAATATACGAAAAATAAAAAAATCTATACAAAATTGCACTGAAATTCATGTTTTCACAGCTCCCACCTAGCTACATAATGATCAATATTTGAGACTTTCAGAATGGATTTATAATCATATCAGTAATTAGGGATTCATTATTTTCCCATCTGTTAAATTGAAGTAGACTAAATTGTGTTAGTTCAGCAATTAAAGTTTTGCATTCCACAAGCATCAAAGGTTTCTCATGCAGACATGCTTGTTTATTGCCTGATGGGTGACTTTTCATGCTAGAAATACTTCCTTTCAATAAGTTCAAAAGAGAATATGTTTTACAGACAATTATTTTTGCTAACTTCAACTTTCAACATCATGTACAGATCTATAGATCCTTGTTTGAATGATAAAAATCAAGATGTTAAAGAATAAAGAATAGTGATTTACGAATGGATATTGTCAATTTTTATAAGTTGTCTTTATTATACTAATAATGGCATTTCTGCTTGTCAAATAGGAATGTACAAAGAATGTTAGAAAGAGCTTTCTTCCTTTTGCTTTTGGATGAACTGTCTTGTCCAGTATTAAGCAGACAATTTATTTATTAGAATGAGAACTACTACATTTCTCCATTGGTGTCATTGCAGGGAAATTGATCACTTGCAATTAGGATCCTCTACAAATTGCAGATGATGACTGGACATCCCAGCTGAAGAATCAGCTTATTGTCCAAGGACTCTTCTAACAAGTAAATTTCGTCCCTTTAAATTTGTTGCTTAAGGTACTCAGTGACATCATGTAAAACACATGGGCCTTATTCACAGACAGTAACAGGGCTCCCAGGCCATAACAGGTCTTTAAAAGTACCGGACTTTCATTTATTTGAAGGAGTGGCCTTTTATGCCTTCCCATGCTCCAACGATTAGTGCATCCATTTCATAATTAGGCCTTGAAGGCTCAACTTTAGAGTGTTTTATATAGCCCACATCGGTAATAGTGGACTTCATTACCATCTATTATAATAATGTCTTTGATCTGAATATTATTTTACTAGATGCAAAAACAAAGGATATAGGTTTACACTCATGGCCAAAAGTGTTGGCACCCTTGAGATTGTTCCAGAAAAATAAGTATTTCTCCCAGAAAATTATAGCAATTACACGTGTTTTATTATACATATGTTTATTTCCTTTGTGTGTATTGGAACAACACAAAAAATCTGAGAAAAAAGCCAAATTGGACATAATTTCACACAAAGTCCCAAAAATAGGCCAGATAAAATTGTTGGCACCTTTCTAAAATTGTGGGTAAACAACTTTGTTTCAAGCATGTGATGCTCGTTCAAACTCACCTACCGCAAGTAACAGGTGTGGGCAATATGAAAAATCACACCTGAAACCAGATAAAAAGGGCAGAAGTTGACTCAACCTTTGCCTGTTTCTGTGTGTGCCACACTAAACATGGAGAACAGAAAGAGGAAAAGAGAACTCTTTGAGAACTTGAACCAAAATTGCTGAACGATATCAATAATCTCAAGGTTACAAGTCCATCTCTACAGATCTTGATGTCTCTTTGTCCATGGTGCGCATCATAATCAAAAAGTTTACAGCCTATGGCACTTTAGCTAATCCCCCTGGACATGGACTGCAGAGAAAATCTTATGAAAGTTTGCAACGCAGGATAATCCTGATGGTGGATAAGCAGCCCCAATCAAGTTCCAAATAAATTCAAGCTGTCCTGCAGGCTCAGGGATGCATCAGTGTCAGCGTGACTATCCGCTGACATTTCAATTAAATTAAATGCTATGGCAGGAGACTCAGGAGGACTCCACTGTTGCCACAGAGACTTAAAAAAGCTAGACTGCAGTTTGCCAAAATGTACGTAAGCCAAAATCCATCTGGGAAAGAGTCTTGTGGACAGATGAGACCAAGATGGAGCATTTTGTTAAAGCACATCATTCTACTGTTTACCGAGAATGGAATGAGGCCTACAAAGAAAAGAAAACAGTACCTACAGTTAAATATGGATGAGGTTCAAAGATGTTTAGGGGTTGTTTTTCTTTCTCTGGAACTGGGTGCCTTGACTGTGTGCAAGGTATCACGAATAGTGATGAGCGAGCCTACTCGCTACTGTTTGATGCTCGCCCGAGCATCTCACTACTCGAGATGCTCGGCCCTCGCTGAGTATTTCCGGGGTTGCTCGGCGGGAGCTCGGGTCCCCTCCCTGCATGTTTGGCGCTCAATCAACATGCAGGGATTGTCTGCCACTCACTGTAATGCCGTAGCCATGTTGGTTGTGGCATTACAGTGATTGGCTGGCCGCATAGCGTCATCGGGTCTATATCAGACCTGGCGCCGCCATGTTCGTCACAGTCACTCCAGAATTAGACAGTGTAGGGAGAGGTGCTGCTGCGTCAGGTAGAAATTTGCTTGTGTATTAGGTAGTGTAGTGAGAAAAACCGTACATTACACATATCCATCTTAACAAACAGTCCTTTTGAGGACTAACTAATCCATCTTCAGAGATATCAGGCAGGCAGGGTATATAGGCAGGCAGTGTATATAACAGACTGGAGTACATATAGCACAAGAGGCTCCATTCCAATTCTGCCTTCTGCTACTGTTAGATATTTCTATACAAAAGCCCAGGTCTCAGGGGCCATGAATACTTTTCTTTGGGTATTAATCCTCATTATTTGCTTAAAAGCAATCCAGAGAACACTGTTTTTCTGTGCCATTTGCTTGTTGGCACTGCAGAAAACAGCCAGGTCCTTTCCCATATTACTGTGCTAGAAATCCAGCTATTTAAAACTCTGTTTTCTCCTTCAAACGGATCACATATACGTTGTCAGAAAATACTGCCATTTCTGGCCTCCATTAAAAATTTCCTTTAGTGTGTCAGTGAAGCAATTCACAGCAGTTTGCTGTTCAAACTACTTACCTACAGGCCAGGTATTTAAAACTCCCGCTTTCTCATCCACACGGATCACATATACGTTGTCAGAAAATACTGCCATTTCTGGCCTCCATTAAAAATTTCTTTCAGTGCGTCATACCTGCCACTCACTGCATATGCAATAACAGTATAGGAGACCCACTCTTTAGTAATTGGAAATAATAGCAGGCTGATGGCTCTCTAACAATAGTGAGGGCCGACTGCTGGCCCTTTAAGAATAGTAAAGGCCGCCTGATGGCCTCATAAAAGTAGGCTTTGTGACTTTCAGAGTCCTTCCTTCATAAATGAAACAGGATGTGTCTAATCACATCTCACACACCACATGGCCAGATAAGGTTGTAAAATGTTAAAATGACATTTCCCAGTGAATGCATTTGTCACGGTTGAAAGCAATGCTAAAGTGAAAAAAAAACGAATCAAAAACGCTATGTGTGAACATAGCCCTAGGTGTGGAGGAGTATTTTTTGGTTTTGTTTATTTATTTTGCCTTATATACAAGTCATTACCCTGGAAAGGTTGTTCCTTAACATATTTCCCAGGAAAATCCATTTTAGTTTTGCTTTTGAATGTTTTATTGTGAGCCCGTAAAAGTGGCATAATATCTCTGACAACGTTGTTGACAGCAGTGACCTGGGAGTCAGAAATGCTTCCAGAAGTCTTCCCCATGCTGTTCCCATGTCATTTGAGCACTGTTCCCATCGATTTGGGCAATTTTTTGGCCCTCTGCAGACCACCGGGGGGAGCAGCCTGAAAAATGCTCGAGTTTCCCACAGACTTACATTGGGCTCGTTGCTCGGGTCGAGCACCCGAGTATTCCAATTTGCTCGACCCGAGCATCGAGCACCCGAGCATTTTAATGCTCGCCCATCACAATATATTACGTCATCTTTTAGGATGACCTTGGCTTCTCATATAGTCTAAAGAGAGCACAATTTGAAGCTGTCTTTTTGTCAGTCAAGTCTTTGGTCAGGCCCTGACAATCTCATCTTATCATTTAGTGCGTTTGACTTCTGTAATTACATTGCTCACATAACTCAGTGTACCACTATAGATACTTGACCTGTCAGTTCAGCAACAGTGCTCCAGGTTATTCTTATTGATCCCTGTAAATAAATAGAGAGAGCTTGAAGTATATTTTCTATTAACATTACTTCAAACACCATGTAATAGAAGATAATGGATGAAAGTGTGAAGCAGATGTTATCTAGTTAAGAA
Source organism: Phyllobates terribilis (assembly GCF_046119375.1). Lineage (NCBI taxonomy): Eukaryota > Metazoa > Chordata > Amphibia > Anura > Dendrobatidae > Phyllobates > Phyllobates terribilis. Next base: position 286,818,777 of record NW_027362762.1, on the reverse strand, counting down.
TTTGGAAAGACAACTTAATGCAATCTCATTTGTCTATAGATTTACTATTGTTTAATTTCCATATACAATCTCCCCTAGGGGCATATATTTTTTTCAGACCAAATTAACTTGCTTGTTATACTATAGCTTCTTTTCTGCTCTCCCCAGTGTGTCTTGCTCTCCAGTCAAACAATATCCTTAAGATTCAGGGTCACTTAGATATTTAGTATGTAAAGATACAGGGACGTCTAGTGCTTCAAATTTATCTTCACTATATTACAGAAATATTACATGCATATTGATTTGTAGCAATAAGGAAGTGAAACATTCAGCTTTCTGAACTGCACACCATATGTCAAGGGAAAGTATGCTCTGATCAAAACAACTGGCCATGATTTAATGAGACACCTCCAGCTTCTGTGAATCACTCATATGCACTTATACACCAATGGTTACATATTTCAGACAAGCATATGCTACTGGCAGAATTATTCTGTACTTCCTGAGGTGAGGAGTAGAAATGCTCCTTAATAAGTGGAATCTGGCTTCCAATGAGCTATAGGGACTCATAAGTCACTTCTAAAGAGTTCTGTTGTATAAATTAAATAAAAAAATCTAATTATAATTATAATATATTTCTAGGAACAAGACCAAATTTATGCAGAATGCATTTAAGTCATGGTGGTATGTGGTCTGAAAGAGTTTGTGCTATTGAATGCAATAAGTTGTAATACACTATATATTACAGCCACTCATTACCCATTTAAATATTCTGAATTCAGATAATATTCTAATTCACATGTTCGTGTGGATTTTACCGGGAAATTTGATTAGCAGAGAAGTTATTCTCCACAAAGTTAATGTCCCTTATTATGCTCTGGATTCTCTCTAGGCCCGAGAGCATAATAAATGTAAGATGTAAAAATGATACCGCTCACCTCTCCAGAAGCGCCCGCTGTTCCCTTTTGTTGTGTGCATTTTTTTTCTCCGTTGTGTTGCATCTCCAGCCCAGTGTTAACTGTAGGCCAGAGAGTCTGGCCGCAAGTAGGTCCTGACCTTAACTACACATGCACCTTAAGGGCCAACAACTGGAAGTCACAACCTGGTGTTCACTCTAGTCTAGGACTTCTGACCGCGAGTAGGCCATGGAGCAAGAACAGTGAACTCCGGAGCCTGCTCATAGCCAGAAGCCCAAACATAGAGTAAACTTTAGGCTGAAGATGTGATGTGACAGAGGCAAGGAGGACAGGACAACAGACTGGAAACAGCAGGGGTGGCTGGAGCCATAAGAGGCCCAAAAAAAGTGAAAAGCAAACATAATCACCTCACTGCTCTCTTTTCTGGCCATTCTCACTGCTCCCTGCCTGCTCTCTTGGCCTCAGTATCATTGTCACATAGCATCTCTGGCCCAGTGTTCACCCTAGATTACAGAAGCCCTGGTTAATGGGCAGGGAGAAGCAGGGATGGCCAGAGCAGAAAATTAAGTGTTGAGATATGTTTTTTTTTCTTTTTAATCTTTTGTCAGCCCTCTATTGTACAGCAAGATGGCATCTGCAGCTAACTACCATTTTGCTGAGTTTGAGCAGAGCAAATTACAAAAAAGAAAAAGAAAAAAAGTAGAATTCAATTTCTCTTGAATACATTTGCTCATCTCCACTTCTTACTGAATTTTATTTTAAGATATTTTTTCTATATTTTAAATAGATTTATTCAATGTATACACATTAAAACTAAAAATCCACCTATGAATCCATTAAAGATTATATAAAAATTTTCCATTAACAATTTATAACATCTTTTATATTTGCTTTACCATCTTATAGTTAGCCCTACAAAGCCTGTTCTGCTTAGCTTGCTGCCTGCTGTGAAGTGGGATTAATCTTTAGCTGCATAGACTCCCTGCTCCTGCTCTCCTGTCTGTCAATCCATAACATAAAGGCAGGCCTATAGATCAGGGTAAGCATAGATTGGACTGAGATCAAGTGAGAGGAATTACCATTACTGGTAGTGCTGGCAAACTCACCACACAGTGTACTCACCCAGTATAATTCAGTGAATGGAGATAAGATGAGAAGGTGAACAAGGGGTTTAAAAAGGTTTCCTTGAAGTGGTATCAGTAGAATAAAGACAACATATGCATTTATTTGATATTTGAATGAATTGACAGGTATGCTGTAAGGAAGTAGTATAGTTTGGTACTTATAGATGATGCATTTTTTTGTTTGTTTTATTCTTCTTCAAATTTAAATTGCAATAGAATTTTTTTTTTCAGATTTTTTCAGTATGTGTTGTTCTACCCAGATTGGATTTTTAGAGACAAGCTATGATTTGTAATGTCACCATTTTTGGGTCAATGTAGTGTATTATGACATATTTAGAGTAGAGATGGAACAATTGCAATTGTTCCAATTCTCACTTTTATAGTTTTTGGAAGACTGGGCATCCTTCAACTACAACACAGAGTTCCATCTTGGTGATGGGGAAGCACCCTCTGACAATGCATTTCAATGACACATCATCTAAGTTGTTAAACAGCAGGTTTTTAATGTGGGCTGATGGCTGTACAATACTTCCAGCACCCACAAGTGATGAGTAGTAGAGTGGCTCATGGGGACTGGATAGTTAATGTCATTTTGTGGAAAATAAATGTTATTATTATGAAGAGTTTTACACATATAAGTCAATGAAGTGTGAAGCTATAATACAAATCTCCATTGTGTTAAACTAGGAAAATACTGCTTCATGTTATATAGTGTAATATGGTGAAAAATATCAAAATAAAAAGCTCTTGTCTCATAAGTTTCTGTGGTCATTGCTGTTTTGCTCCCACTGGCAGTACACTGCCACTGTGCTTTTTCAGATTGGTTGTTGTGTGTGAATACAAACCCACCACATCAAGATGTCAGTGTATATAGGCTTCGATTCATCAAAGCAATTTCACCAAAATTCTGGTCTAAATTGCTTTGAAAAGTAGAACAATTTCAAAGTTGCACAAAAATTTAGTGATTACTGGAGTTTTCATGCTAGTTTTTCCAGCTCCATGTGCAGATGCAGTGGGGGTATAAGGCCACAGCTTATCTAATTAAGGATGAGCAATGGCAATCCCTTCACCAGAAATCTCACTCCATGCCCTGACTAGAGTAGGATTTCTGGTGTGGCGCACAGAGGAGCACAACACTTGTCACACCCACTTCTTCATGAAGCAGGGGTGTCTGACTTCACCTTGTCCTCATCAATACTGGTGTAAAAATCATGGGTCTGGATGAAGCATGACCGTAGTCTTGATTTTATTACAGTAGAAAAAAACTGCCTATGAAGTGCTAGCAAGAAGCAAATCAGATCAACACACTGAGCTAAATGTAATGCAATGATACCTGTTATAATGGCTGCAAAGTTGTGGCTGCTTTGTTCAACAATTATTATAGATCAGATTTAAAGAAATTTCAGCTTGACCCTAACAAACATGGGTCCATGCAAATTTAGAAGAGGCGCAAGAAACCCACAAGGAAAGTAAAAGCAAAAAACTGAGAATAGCACCTATAAAGAGGAAGCATGTTAGTCTTCTCCTGTTAAGTTGTATCAAAATTAATGCAATAATTCTTGTGACAATTCTTCCTAATTATTTAGCAACATGAACGATCATCAGTTGACAAAATTTATTGGGCCCAATTCATCATTTGCACATTATATAAGTCACTTTTATAGTCGTGTCATATTTGTTAACTTTTTTTGCACTAAATTCTTCAAAGTGCATGTGATTCATGAATTTTGCATAAAATCAAAGATGCTCTTTATTTTAACTTTTTTTTGCGGCTTTTTAGGACAAAAAGTCGCATGTTTCTCTAAAATGCAGCAAAATGTACTCATTTTAAACATACATAAAATCACTTTAAGGCTATGTGCACACGAAGCGTTTTCAATGCGTTTTTGCGGCGAGTTTCCCACAGCGGAAACACATAAAAAATGCTTATAATTGGTCTGCCATGCATTGCAATGCAAATCCACATGTGATGTGCACATGATGAAGAAATTTCTGCTCCGGATTCGCATTGCGTTAAAAAACGCAGCACTGCCATTGTTAGGTCATTTCCGCCGCAAATTCACGCCCATTGACTTGAATTGAAACGCAGCAAAACTGCAGCTAACCTGTGGATTTGCTGCGTTTCAATTAAAGTCAATGGCCGCGAATTTGAGGCGGAAACGCGCTGCGTGTGGTACCCAGGTTGGGAGAGGAGGCTACTACTGCTTTCATCAGATCACCGCTCTCACTGATAACAGCGAGAGCAGCGTGGCTGGAAGGAGTCGTAGTCTGCTCTACCCAGCCCGCGTGCCCGCAGTGTAAAAAAAAATAAAAAAAAATAAAGTAAAAATAAAAAAAACCTTTTAAACTCAACTGTCCAGCGCCCCACGGTGTCCTTCAGGTCCCCAGCAGCGATCCTCTCCTCCCGGCGGCTGGTGGTATACTGTGGGGAGCGGGCTCACTCCCCGCAGTGTACTGAGCTGCCAGGACCTGCGGTGACATCAGCGATCAGCTGATAGGTCATGCAACCGGTCAGCTGATGCTCACGTCACCCCAGTACTGTCAGTGTTTTTTATTTCATTAAAATACTTTGTTCTGGACATGTTTTTATTGAAAAGGCGGCGACTATTTTACCACGCGGTTAGTAATGGGGGAGTCTTATAGACGCCCTCCATTACTAACCTGGGCTTCACGTGAGCCGCCAATATAAGGCTAATGTGAACCCCAACCCCATTACCCCACTGCTACCGCTACAGGGCAGTTGGAAGAGCGAGGCTAAGCACCAGATTTGGCGCATCTTATGGATGAATAAAGAGAAAATTTCAGCTCACCCCTGAGATGTAATCCCAGTCTGGCATGGAGCATGGCGTCCTCGCTGCTGCACAGCGCCTGGGTCAATAAGGAAGTGAAGATGGATCCTGTACAACACCGGGCAATTAACTAAAATTTAACAATCTTTATTGGCAAATCCTTTTAAAAACTTGTAGAAAAGACAAAAAATTGACATCTCAGACGACAAAGCATATACTATGGGGTGGTGTGTATAAAATGTTTTGCCATACGCATTTTGAGTGAAAAACTCTTGAACACTGGCATAATATATGCTTTGTCATCTGAGATGTCCATTTTTTGTCTTTTCTACAAGGTTTTAAAAGGATTTGCCATTAAAGATTGTTGAATTTTAATTAATTGCCCGGTGTGTTGAGCAGGATCTTTCTTCACTTCCGCATCTTATGGATGCGCCATTTCTTGTACTGCTGAGGGGTGATATTAATAGCTGCCCGAAGCTGTCTAGTTTAGCTTTTACTGGTTTGATTTTATAGGAGGACCCCACGTCAAATTTTTTCTGGGGTCCCCCTCTAATGAAGCCAGTAAAGGCTAAAGAAATAGCTGTGGGCTGATATTAATAGTCAGGGAACAATGTTGGCTAATCGCCCCTTCCCCGGCTACTTATATCAGCCCCCAGCAGTTGGCTTTCCCTCTGCTAGTTATAAAAATGACGCAGGAGCCCACGCCATTTTTTTTTATTTTAGGCTCTGTACCCACAATCCGGACGTAGCAGAACTTTGGACGCAAATTTTTGCTGCGTCCAAAATGGTGCATTCTACTGAACGCAGGAAAATCCACGTGTTCACTGAACCATGCAGATTTACCACATTCAATACTTTCTAGTGGTCAAATTTCTGTTGCGCAGACTAGCATCTCCGCAAGAGAATTTGACATGCTGCGGTCCTGAAAAACGCGCCACATGTCAGTGTTCACAGGTGATTCGCAGCCTCTGATGCACACATAGTAAACATGGGATTTCTAGAGATCCCATCAACTATGCTGTACCGTCTGGACGTTGCGGGTTTGACGCTGTATAAACACGCAGCGTCAAACCTGCAGCTGTTCCTGACCATGGCCATGTACCCAAACTCACCCACAGCATGTCAATTTCTGTAGTGGACATGCTAGTCTCCACTGCAGATTTTGACCAATTAAAGTGTCATTATATGCGGTGGATTCACATGTACCGACAACAAAAGTGCGGCATTAGAACACCACGTTTTGGACGCAACTTAAATATGTTGTGTCCAAATCGCTGCTGAGTGCTGATCGGGGGGTGTAGAGGCTAACGAAACAGCTGTGAGATGTTAATTATGGCCAGGGAAAATGTTTTCCTAATGGCACCTTCCCAGGCTAAAATTAGCAGCTCACAGCAGTCGCATAAATTAAATGAATAGAAATGCTAATGAAGATTGGGTGAATGGGACTGGCTGACATCCAGCTCTTTTGTTTGGTGATGACAAGGTGTCAATCAGACCTTTTCATGGCCAAACTTAATTAAAGTAAAGTAAAGTGTTAAATAAAAACACAGACACAGAGCAAACACTTTAGTTGAAATACAACAGACCAATTCTTTAATAATTTAAATGAACCAATATACTCAACCCAGTTATTAATCCAAGAGTTTAAGCAATGTCCCACCAAATAACTTTATTTAGCTCCAAAAAGCATTCATTGATGTACAAAAACGCTTAAAAAAACTCATGTAAATCCACATGCATTTTTTCTGCCAGGGAGAGGCAAAAACACTCAGGAAATTTCTGCTTCAAATCTGCATTGTGTGCACGTAGCCTAAGGGTGGACTAGGGTATATTTGCACCAAGATTTTGTAACTTACTAAAAAGTTGCAATTGATGAATCAGCGGAAAACATCTGGGAAACCCAAACCCTGCCCAAAATTGCGAAGACAAATAAAAACAGGTAGACAAATATAAAATAGACTTTAAAAAGGGTACAGATTAAAAGGAGGATAAGCTGCAAGATAAAAAAACATGCAAAAAGCACCTGAAAGTAGACAAAAAAGGCACAAATAATGATTATTTTCCCAGGAGTAATTAAAGAGAATCTATCAGCAGGTTTTTATTTCCTCATCTGAAAGCAGCGTAATGTAGGTAAAGAGAAGCTGAATCGAACGATGTATCACTTAGATTACTGGGTGCAGCAGTTCTGACACAATCAGAGTTCTTAGATTTAGCAATGAAGCAGAGCTGAGAAAGCTTACCCTGCCCACACCAGGCTCTCTGTGTACAAAGTCCATAGGCAGTGATCTGCTTATCACAGAAGGGGAAATTGGTGGACCAGAGCTCAAAGGACCAGCTAGTCACAGCAATGATAAGCTACTGACACTAAAACAATCATTGTAAGAAAACAAAAGCATGGAGCTTGATAAGAAAGGCATCTCTGAAATCTGTGTTTTAACCCCTACAGCAGGCTGCGTTCAGATTACATAGCAAAAACCTGCTGACTGATTCCCTTTGAATCTGCTACTGTCATAAAGACCAAAGGAACAAGCTTATTAAAATATTCAGATCTATTATATCTGGTAGATCCTATGGGCTTGCCATAATAATGTCCTTTATCATATTCAAGGGAAAATATTATATAATCAACACGACTGCATTTTCCATGGAAGAAGTTGCCTGGGCGAAGTTTTCAACAACAAAAAAAAGCAAATTGCGTTTCACTCAGTTACTGAGTATCTGGCACGGCTCCTGGTGTCACTTATTGGCTGCAGCGCTGATATCACATCATCAGCGCAGCAGCCAATCAGTAAACTCAGCAATTCTGAGTAGTGTGTTCCATCTAAATAGGCAGAGCTGTAGAGTTTAGTGATTGGTTGATGCACTGTTATCGTGATGACCGCATTGCAGCCAAATTTTGAAATAGGGAGCAGTAGTGGAGCCGTATCAGAGAATCTAGTGATGGTAAGTACAGTGTCATATTTATTATATTTTTTACTAACAAGTTGAGTTGCTTCCAGGGACCTGGATTTTATGAAAGGGTACAAACCCTTTAAGTACAAAGGCAGCTAGGTTGGATTAGGTGGCTGCTCAACGCAGTCAGTGTAATATTGCAGATGTACAATAGGTGCACTAGTCATCATATTGAATGCAATTATTGGCTTTTTACGATTATCGGCTAACATTATGAACAGCTTTAGTATGAATGTTTGAAGTAACAAAATATAAAATAATATTGCATCTCCAAGAGAGTACTTTGAAGAGAGTCTCTGCATTTCTAACATGGACAGGGAACTGTGTAGTTGCTTGAAGAACATAGAAATAGAAACTTGTTTAAACTGTATAAATACCGATTCACTGCTATAGATTGACCTCTTCATATACTACTAATGTCTTGTACATCCACAAATAAAGACATTCCACCGGTAGTTCTAGAGAAACGTTTCAGGAGATGAGTTTACATCATCACCCTGTACTGTAAAAGGCTCTCTGCTAATCACAATTTACAGTCTTAGGATAGAACTCTAGCCACAATCTGGTTAGCTGGCAACTTTGTTATAATAAATATTCATGAAGCTCAGCTATTTTATCTCATATTCCCCATCTTATTATAGATTCTACGTGATAAAAAAAAGATTGAATATTATGAAACAGATATTTAAATCCTGCAATAGAAAATGAGCTGCTAATTAAAAAAAAGAATCAATGGTCTATGCTACATTTTTTTTTGGGTTCATGTACGGTAATTTTCCAACCTTAATAAGTTTCCTACTGCACCCAATTCCAGAACACCCAGTTTCAATGATGTATGGGATAGCTAACTCAGTGAGCATCCAGTTAAGCAGAAAATGGAATGCGATTATGATGCTTACAGTGTTTTAGCTTCCACTTTGCCTCATGGGAAGCTTTTCTTAATACTTTCTGAAAATTAGATAATGGCATTCAAGGTGAAATCAGTTAATCCTTGTTGAGCTCAGGCGGCACTTTCCTTTATTCTTAGGAATCTCTATAGCTAATAACCTTTAGTTTTAATTTACAGGTCTATATGTTATTTCTTGTCACTTTTATGCCTCATTGTTCCACAGCCAGCACCCTGACCTAAAACTCACAAACAAAGCAATCAGAGCGTATGGCTCAAGGTCATAGGTAATTGTTCAACATATTCAAATATATTCAGGGATGGAAACTTGTCTTTGCATAATATTGCATCCTAATAAGCTCAGATTCTTATTTGAAAGTTTTTAGCACAAACTGAAATCCCACTGTAATGATGCCAAATTGGAAAAAAATATATAATCATGTGTAGAAAATGTTTTGCGCTTTTAATGCTTAAAATGGAATTTTTTCTGAAATCGGCATGAGCACCAAACTGTCCTTAGCATACAAATGTAGATGTTTAAGAAGTTCCAGCTCTTAATACACAATAGTTATTCTCCATAGCCACTAACCACCTTGAAAGCCCTTTGACAGCAAATCACTTCAGTTTAGTGGTATAAATACACTGTATTATGTTGGTTTGCTTTTAAATTCACTATTAAATTAAAAATAACCTTACTAATAATACTAATCTATTAGCTGTAAACTAATATTATAAGATGGACCATTTTAAGAAAATAATTTTATCTATCAAATTAGGCTTCACATCTAAGGGCAGCCAATGTGGCAATGTATTTCTCTGACAGTCTATGAGCGCTTAGTCTATGAGTGCTTCCTTTTACTTTCTTTTACCTAAAATGTAAGCATTCCAAGTTGTGCATGGCCATTATTGTTACAGATAAGTAAATATGATTCAAATGACTCAAATTTTACAAAAATCCATATTTGCCAAAATGCTGATTTTTTTTTGTAACTAGTCTTCCATGCAGATTCAGCAAAGAGGCAGCTGCTTGTTCCATTTTTCTGAACTGTAAAGGGCCATCAGAATGTAGAAAAAAAAAGTTGTTATACTTACCTTACAACTCTCCCACAGCGGCATGTGTCATGGCTATTTGCATGTATCACATCTGTCTAACAGCCGTGACACATGCTGCCACGGTGACAGTAAAAGAAATGCCGAGCACGACAAAATACTCGGCGAGCACCTGAGCGCGCTCGCCGAAAGGGTTAATGAGACATTCTCGCTCATCACTAATTATTAAGCTTCAGACCTCAGAGCATAACAAGAAACATAAAATTTGCAGAAAATAACTTCTCTGAACTGTAAAGCGCTGCGGAATATGTTGGTGCTATATAAATAAAAAGATTACAATTATTATTATTAATTTGCTCTTTTTATTCAGTCATATTGCAATAGATATATAAAATCCAGCCCCTAGCCATACAATTTGGCTTTTTCAATATTTGTGAAAGAATAGCTCTTTCTAAAGTCGTCACTGAATTTGAGTTTGATACTGTAATATGATGTCACTATTGTAACAAGTCAGTTTGCAAAACTTCTTTTCTCCTAAATATCCCCCAATCAACCGTGATTAGTATTTTTAAAAAGTAGAAGTATTTAGGAAACACAACATTTCAGCTACAAAGTGTATGTCCAATATAGAGTGGGGTCATTTATTAGCTGAGGTGCATAGTACATGGATGTCACAATGCTCTGCTGACTCAATAACGTCAGTTTAAAACCTTGTGGCATTAGCACCAGCACAATTATTTTGCGACAAAACTTCATGGCATGGATTTCTACGGCGGAGCATTTTCATGCAAGCCTTATATCACTAAGAACAAATCGTCAGATGGAATAGTGTAAAACATGTCTCGAAGCATTGATAACAAGTATGGTGCACTGACAAATCTCACATCTCAATCTGGCAGTCAAAATCTTGTATAAAGCTTTCCCAGAAGAGTAAGAACTGCACAATGGGGGTGATCTCCTTATAAATGCATACGGATTTAGAATGAGAAGTCATAAGAGAGAGAAATTTTATTCTAAAGCTTTGGTGTCTTTGTTTGTTTTTCTTTTCTCTTGTTACTTTTTAATAGTTATTTTGCATGTTTACAGCATAATATGGTAAAACTCTATAAAAAAGTGTTACTATAATGAGAATTGTTATATTTTCATTTTGCATGAAAAGTTAAAGGTTCAATATTTCAACTAATAAAGCTCCTACTAACTCTAGTTCAATATTCCATAAAATAAATAAAATGCAGCAGGATGACCTGGTTGGACACCAGGGACATACTAAATATTGTTATTATGGAACCTAAAATGATCAGTTTGTCAAGGATGACATTGATGTGAGGTCCCACATTACCACGTTTGATCAGAAACACACCAATGGGAAATCTGAGTGCCATGCTTGATTTGTCAACTTGTTGCTTTTATTTTGACAACATTTCAATGAATCATGTCATCACATCTGTTAAAATCCCCGGAAAAATTAGATACAGCATGACAACAAAACTGTTGAGCTCCATTTTGTTGTTGTTTATGCTTGGTTTGTCCTCCTGTGTGCCATCAGCCACAACCAAGTGTCATAACAATTTCAAAGATACCATCTGTTTGAGGAGTTTGATCCAAAGACATATACAGATCATTTTTTTTATGTTATTCGTCCATCAACATATCATCTCCTTTTCCACATTAGATTATGAGTCTGCTGTTCAAAGCCCATAGTGTACATGGTAACATGCAAATACAAGTTTCAGTTAAACTAATTAATTGTTTTGTGTGGACACATCTGTCTGATGAGTTGTTCAGTTCATTTAAGCTAAGAGTTAGGAATGAGAGATATCTTTAAAACACAGTATTTCATGTTTTCACCATCTTACTCTATTTTGAAGAAACAATACTGCTATGAAAATCTTACGTTAACCCATTATTGTCACGTTCTATTTTGGACATTTTCACATAAGCCCATTTTTCAAATCTAGCTTCTGACTTGTGGCAATAACTTTAGAATGCTTTTACTTTCACAACTGAGTTATTTTTCATTTTTAGGACTTTACTTTTTGCTCAACCTTATTCCATGAGGTTTAACTTTTTTTTTATTTTTAAATCAACATAGCAGTTTGAGAGCTTACTTTTTGGGGGATTAATTGCAGTTTTGAATGACACCATTTATGCTTCCAAATAACGAAAAACCAAATAACCGAGCAGGACTATAAGCTAGTAAACGTGCAAAGTGCAAGAGAACATTCAAACTGCGGCCATTTCACAGAAAAAAACCTAGAAAAAAAAACAAAAGCAAAATGAGCATATACCCTAAAGCAAATAAATCAGTACATAGTAATGGTACATATAAATAAAATATGGTACTTAGTTAACTTTTTTAAACTTTATCTTCATTTATTGAATATATAGCGAGATAAAGAAAACATATACTCATAAGGCAGTAACCATGCCAAGATGTATACAAAGAAACAATTACTGAAAGATGGAAATATTAACCAATACAGTTAACTGATTACTCAAATCCTGAAGGTAAAAACACCATTTGTGCATTAAAGTGAAGGATTTGGAAATACATAGCTAGAATTGCTTAAGCCGATTGTAGCAAACCAGACATAAAAGTAAACACAGAAGAAAGAAGAATAAAGAGAAAAGAAGAAAAGAAGAACAGCAGAAGAAGAAGCACAAAGAGAAGAGGGGAAGATAAGAAGAGGGCAGCGAGAGAGGTATGGCATCATAAAAAAGTGTTCCCAGATGAGACCCAAAGAGCACAGATCAGTTCGCCCTCCATAAAGACCACTCTAAATTCCATCCAATAAAACCAGGTATTGCAGAAGGGGTGATAAGAATTATTAACTGTAGAAGTGAGTTCTTCCATTAACATCACCTCATTTCCTTTAGTAAACCAGAGGGATATTGTCGGGACAATGTCTTTCTTCCAAAGTAATGCTATTTTGATAAAAAAGTAAATAAAAGTACCACAAAAGAGTGGGTGGTGCAGTGCCACAAAATAGCAGTTCTGATGTTTTGATTTTTCATCTCTATGATGTTTATTATATGAGTTACGATAATTATTTTTATATTTTGATAGACCAGACTTTTACAGGCATGGCAATATGAAATTTGTTTGTTTGTTTTTTATATTTTATAAGAAATATTTAATATTTACATATGACACACAAATAATTAGCATTTTCAATATGTCTACTTTATTTTCTATTTCTGAAAATATGTCTTATATTCTAGGTTCTTCAAAGTAGCCACCTTTTGCTTTGATGACTGCTTTGCACACTCTTGGCATTCTCTTGATGAACTTCAAGAGGTAGTCACCGGAAATGGTCTTCCAACAATCTTGAAGGAGTTCCCAGAGATGCTTAGCACTTATTGGCCCTTTTTCCTTCACTCTGCGGTCCAGCTCACCCCAAACCATCTCGATTGGGTTCAGGTCTGGTGACTGTGGAGGCCAGGTCATCTGGCGTAGCACCCCATCACACTCCTTCTTGGTCAAATAGCCCTTACACAGCCTGGAGGTGTGTTTGGGGTCATTGTCCTGTTGAAAAATAAATGATGGTCCAACTAAATGCAAACCGGATGGAATAGCATGCCGCTGCAAGATGCTGTGGTAGCCATGCTGGTTCAATATGCCTTCAATTTTGAATAAATCCCCAACAGTGTCACCAGCAAAGCACCCCCACACCATCACACCTCCTCCTCCATGCTTCACGGTGGGAACCAGGCATGTTGAGTCCATCCGTTCACCTTTTCTGCTTCGCACAAAGACAAGGTGGTTGGAACCAAAGATCTCAAATTTGGATTCATTAGACCAAAGCACAGATTTCCACTGGTCTAATGTCCATTCCTTGTGTTTTTTAGCCCAAACAAGTCTCTTCTGCTTGTTGCCTCTCCTTAGCAGTGGTTTCCTAGCAGCTATTTTACCTTTAAGGCCTGCTGCACAAAGTCTCCTCTTAACAGTTGTTGAAGAGATGTGTCTGCTGCTAGAACTCTTTGTGGCATTGACCTGGTCTATAATATGAGGTGCTGTTAACCTGCGATTTCTGAGGCAGGTGACTCGGATAAACTTATCCTCAGAAGCAGAGGTGACTCTTGGTCTTCCTTTCCTGGGGCAGTGCTCATGTGAGCCAGTTTCTTTGTAGCGCTTGATGGATTTTGCAACTGCACTTGGGGACACTTTCAATGTTTGCCCAATTTTTCGCACTGACTGACCTTCATTTCTTAAAGTAATGATGGCCTCTCATTTTTCTTTGCTTAGCTGCTTTTTTCTTGCCATAATACAATTTCTAACAGTCTATTCAGTAGGACTATCAGCTGTGTATCCACCTGACTTCTGCACAACGCAACTGATGGTCCCAACGCCATTTATAAGGCAAGAAATCCCACTTATTAAACCTGACAGGGTACACCTGTGAAGTGAAAACCATTTCCGGTGACTACCTCTTGAAGCTCATCAAGAGAATGCCAAGAGTGTGCAAAGCAGTCATCAAAGCAAAAGGTGGCTACTTTGAAGAACCTAGAATATAAGACATATTTTCAGTTGTTTCACACTTTTTTGTTAAGTATATAATTCCACATGTGTTAATTCATAGTTTTGATGCCTTCAGTGTGAATGTACAATTTTCATAGTTATGAAAATACAGAAAAATCTTTAAATGAGAAGGTGTGTCCAAACTTTTGGTTTATACTGTATGTATAATATGGAAAAATATATTTATGCATTTCTACATAATTCTTCTGGAAAGGTCTGAACAAAAGAAAATTGACGTGTCTCTGAAAATATAGCAGAGTTCCCAAGACATCAACAGCCTTGCAAACTTGGAAACTTTTAAGGTTATTTTTACTCAAACTGGAAATAATAGTTCTAGAAGTGAATTATCAGAAAACAATAAAAAATACTAGCTATTGATAAAAGTCAGATTCCAATAATCTCTTTTGTTGACACAAATAGAAATTGCCATGTACGCCATTATTTCGCAGCAATTTTTGGAAGAATTTTTGAAAGATTTCTTTAGTAAATGTTTCTCCCTGTTATTACCCATCACTAGCAATCAAATTGAAGCTTTTATTTTCTTTAAGACAGGGTACATAATAACAGGAGCTCTTATATTTTTACTGTGCAGGTTATGTCTAGAAAGTCGTGTGACAATCAGCAAGTGACATGACACTTGGAAATACAAGTGGGACAGTTCAACAATGATTTCTAAGCAAAAAATAATCACTTTTTTCAAAATCAAATCATCATGTTTCAAAATTTTAGCAGTATTAAAATTTGTTCAGAGGAAAATAGCACAAAAAATATTTTGACTTTTGTCAGAGTTTTCCTTCTTTTGGTGTGTCTTAGTAAACAAACAGCTTGCACAATTCTCACAGATATTGTGATAAGGAGAGATGAGGAAAGTTTTCTTTTGATGATGATCGCCTACACTGGATATATTGTAGCAAATTCTCAGCTTTACAACATCTCAAGCAGAGATTTTAACAATAATGCAAATTTGATATTCAAAGTATGTTCTAAAGTTTAAGATCTGATGTTAACAAACTACAACTACAGTTTGCCATACACATTAAATGGTTGTCGGTCGGACAATAGTTTGGTTGATAGTTCGTCTCACAGACAGCCAGCTCTCCCACACACAGACAGGTGTGCTTGATCATCCTGTATTTTCATTGAGACAGCGGCTGGGACCCCATAAACATTAGTCTATGTTCACACATTGCGTTTTTGCTGCATTTTTTAATGCAAATTGTAACCTGCATTTTACTGTACCAGCAAAAGCTATTAGATTTCAAAAATCTCATGCACACACACGGTTTTTTTCCTAAGTTGGAAAACTGCAGCATGTCCCTTCTTTCAGCATTTTTCAGCGTGTTTGCAGCATTTTTTCACCCATAGAAAGCAATGAGTAGATGCAAAAACACAGCAAAAGCACAGCAAAAACATAGGAAAAAATGCAGATATCAGGGTTTGCTGCATTTTTGGTGCAAAAACCTTGAGACGTTGCATCATGTTTTTTTAATGCACTAAACTTTATCAGCATGCAAATGTACCTGATAAAAATGAGCAAAAAACCCCAGCAAAAACGCAGCAAATACGCAGCAAAAAATGCAGCAAAAATGCAGCAAAATCTACTTTTTGTAAGCAGCTTCTTTACTGCCAAGATAGCAGGTTTTGCCTGCCGAAAAAAACAGCAGAAAAGCAACGTGTGAACATAGCCTTAGAGTGTTGGCCGAACTCTAGACTAATGTGTATGGGTAGGGTGCCTGTTGCATCCAGTGAATAAAATGTATTGTTTTGAAAACCAGCATGCATAAATACAGTATATAAATATACACACAATGGTTATA
Organism: Phyllobates terribilis; assembly: GCF_046119375.1. Classification (NCBI taxonomy): domain Eukaryota; kingdom Metazoa; phylum Chordata; class Amphibia; order Anura; family Dendrobatidae; genus Phyllobates; species Phyllobates terribilis. The sequence continues at coordinate 286,802,744 of NW_027362762.1, read as the reverse complement.
AAAGTCATCTAAGCACCAGTTAAAACGCCAGGTTTTTGTCATGTAAAAAAACCTATCAAGAAAAATAATTTCAGAATTTTTCCACCTTTAATGTCAACCATAATCCATACAAATCAATTGAGAAAAAATAAACTAAAATAATTCAAAGGGGAGAAGCAGAATAAACATAACAAAGTTAAAATAATGTGGTTGCTTAAGTGTGAGCACACACTTTTAATTGGGAATGTGGTTATTTTCAGAAATAGCCAATCATATTTAAATTCATGTTTAATAGTAATCAGTACAAGATATACAAAGAAAGAAGGACCCTATTTTCGGGATTGCAGCACCTTGTGTGAAAAAATGCCTAAATGCAGTTGTTCATATTACTGCCATAAAACATACAATATACAAAAATGGCAAAACACAGTTGAATTTCTTCAGTGCTTTATTTATAAAAAACAGTAACATTACCTACTGACATTACCTAGAACTGGGTATCCCTCAAAATCTGATGAAAAGACAAGAAAAAATTCAGTCTATGAGGCTTCCAAGAGGCCTACAGCAGCATTGAAGGAGCTGCGGGAATTTTTAGCCCTGGTTGTGCACTATATGCAACAACAATCTCCCATGTTCTTCATATATACAGGGTGGGCCATTTATATGGATACACCTAAATTAAAAGGGAATGGTTGGAGATATCAACTTCCTGTTTGTGGCACATTAGTATATGGGAGGGGGTAACTTTTCCAGATGGATGGTGACCATGGCGGCCATTTTAAAGTCGGCCATTTTGGATCCAACTTTATGTTTTTCAATGGGAAAAGGGTCTTGTGACACATCAAACTTATTGAGAATTTCATAAAAAAAACAATGGTGTGCTTGGTTTTAACGTAACTTTATTCTTTCATGAATTTTTTACAAGTTTATGACCACTTATAAAATGTGTTCAAAGTGCTGCCCATTGTCTTAGACTGTCAATGCAACCCTCTTCTCCCACTCTTGACATGCTGATAGCAACATCGTAGAAGAAATGCTAGCACAGGCTTATAGTATCCGTTGTTTCAGATGCTGCACATCTCGTATCTTCACACATACACAATTGCCTTCAGATGACCCCAAAGATAAAAGTATAAAGGGGGTCAGATCGGGAGACCTTGGTGGCCATTCAACTGGCCCACAATGACCAATCCACTTTCCAGGAAACTGTTCATGTAGAAATGCTCGGACCTGACACCCATAATGTGGTGGTGCACCATCTTGTTGGAAAAACTCACGGAACGTGCCATCGTCAGTGCATAAAGAGGGCAACACATCATTATGTAGCAATTTCAGATATCCAGTGGCATTGAGGTTTCCATTGATGAAGAATGGCCCCACTATCTTTTTACCCCATATACCACACCATACCATCAAGATACCGGATGTGCAGCATCTGAAACAACAGATACTGGAAGCCTGTGCTAGCATTTCTTCTGCAGTGTTGCTATCAGTGTGTTGAGAGTGGGAGAAGAGGGTTGCATTGACAATCCAACACAATGGGCAGCACTTTGAACACATTTTATAAGTGGTCATAAACTTGTAAAAAACTCATGAAAGAATAAAGTTACATTAAAACCAAGCACACCATTGTTTTTCTTATGAAATTTTCAATAAGTTTGATGTGTCACATGACCCTCTTCCCATTGAAAAAAATAAAGTTGGATCCAAAATGGCCAACTTCAAAATGGCTGCCATGGTCACCATCCATCAGGAAAAGTTTTCCCCCTCCCATATACTAATGTGCCACAAAAAGGAAGCTGATATCAGCAACCATTCCCATTTAATTTAGGTTTATCCATATAAATGGCCCACCCTGTATATATATTTTCTAACGAAGAAAAAGATTCAATCTCCCATGTTTTTCATAGATATAGATTTTCTAACAAAGAAAAACATCCAAGCCCAGCTACGTTTTTTCAAAACCTACATTATGTCTGCCAAAAACACGTTGAAAAATGTGTTAACATCTGATGACAGCAAGGTTGAACTTATTGGCCATAATTCCGAAACAACACCCTGTCCACAGTAAAGATGGTGGAGGCAGCATTATGCTTTGGGTCTGGATCTGGGGCTTTAGTCAATGTGGAGCTAAATTATGAAAAGTTCTAAATGTCAGACAATTTTGCATCAAAATTTTCAGGCCTTTGCTAAAAAGCTGAAGATGAAGAGAAATTTCACTTTCCAACATGATAATGACCCCAAGCATATCTCTAAATCAACAAAAGAACTCAACAAAAGAATGGCTTCACCAGAAGAGGATCAAAGTTTTGGAATGACCCACAAGAGCCCAGACCTGAATTCAATTGAAAATCTATTAGTGACCTGAAGAGGACCCTGTACCCTGTAATCGAACCGTCCCGAAGAATAAATCTGCCTTATCAATTTTACCACATGCGGCATAAAAAAATCCCCAAAAAACAATTCTTGAATTGCTGGATTTTGTTCATTCTGTCTCCCAAGAAATAGAATAGAAAGCGATCAAAAAATGTCATGTGCCCGAAAATGGCACCAATAAATATGTCAACTCGTCCCGCAAAAAACAAGCCATAACATGACTCGGTCGGCCAAAATATGGAAAAATTATAGCACTCAAAATATGGCGATGCAAAAACTTGTTTTTACAATAAAAAGTATCTTTTAGTGTGTGACAACAGCCAATCATAAAAACCCGATATAAATCTGGTATCACTGTAATCGCACCGACCCGAAGAATAAAGTCATCTAATCACTTATCCCGAACGAGGAAATGCATAAAAAATATATAAAATAAATTCTCTACATGCTGTTGAATGGTTCTTTGTGCCTCCCAAAGATTGCAGTAAGGCTCGGCTCACATTCATCTGGCGCTCTGCGCTGAGCGCTTACACCAGGATTTCCGTGTAAATCTCTGAAATATGTGATTCAGACGGAACCCGCGGCGAAAGATTCCCTGTAATGAGGCAGATGGAGGCACTGTGGATGCCGTAGGACCTGAGATCCCACGATGTCCGTCTTTTTATTAGGCATGCTTAAAAGTGCCGTCAGCCACAGTTCTGTGCACTTCTGAAAAGAAGGACGACTCTGGACAGAGGCCAGACGAAGTCCAGACTAACTATGCAGCCTCATTATAGTGAATGGATCCCTTGGGGATTTCATCTAAATCACATCACTCAGAGAATTAGATGGAAACCCCGATATGTGCTCAATGTAGAGTGCAGAAAAACATTCAAATGATCCAAAATGTTAAGTAAAATGTTCCCAATAAAAGCTTCAACCCCATTCACAAAAAAAGCCCCCATTCAGGTCCGTCATCTGTTAACAATAATATAGGGGCTTCCACATTACTGGTAGCACAAAGGATCTGGAAAAATGAAATGGCTCATCACCCTCCAAAAGAAATCCAGTGAATTCTGTGCTCCCAAATCCAAATGTCCCCCTCCATTCTGTGCTCCAGTGTGAGTCTAAACTGCAGTTAATGTCCACATGCTTGGCATTCCAATGAGCTGGGCATAATGTACTGGTCACTACAACGTACTGGTCACTACAGCATGCTGGTCACTAGGTGATTGAGGGGGATTCTGCTCCTCTAGCACGTAGGGTCTTTGTATATGAAGTCCACAAACTATTCTAGGAAAATCTGTGCTCCAGGAGGCAAAAAGGACTCCATCCCTCCTGAGTCTCACCGGATGGCTAAGCAGTACTGTACAACAGCATATGGGGTACTTCTACATTTAGCAGAAATTGTGGGACAAATTTTGGTGCCATTTTTTACCCATTTCCCAGTGTGAAAATGTAAAATCTTCATGGTAAAATTTTTGTGGTAAAAATGTAATTATTTTCTCTTCACTGCCCAATGGTATAAAATTATGTGACACACCTGTGGTGTCAACATGATCACTGCACCCCTAGATGAATTCATTGAGAGGTGTAGTTTGTAAAATGAGGTTACTTTTTGGGGGGTTCAGCTGATCTGGCACCTCAGGGGCTCTATCAATGTGACATGACACTCTTAAACCAGTCCAACAAAATCTAAACTCCAAAATGGTGTTTCTTCCATTCTGAGCTTTGCACTATGCCTCAAAACTAGTTTTTGACCTCATACAGGGTATCTGCATACTCAAGAAAAATTGCACAACAAATTTTGGGGACCATTTTCTCCTGTTACCCTTGTGAAAATGCAAATTTTTGTGCTAAAAAACATTCTTGCGGGAAAAAATTGTTTTTTTTATTTTCATGGCTCAATGTTGTAAACTTCTGTGAAGCTCTTGGGGGTTCAAAGTGCTCACCACATATCTAGATAAGTTCCCAACAAGGTGTCACTTGTGGGTGGTTTCCATTGTTTAGGCACATCAGGGGCTTACCAAACGCGACATGGTGTCCGCTAATTATTCCAGCAAATTTTACATTCAAAAAGTTAAATGCCATTCCTTCCCTTCCAAGCACTGTCATACGCCCCAACAGTGTTTTTTCCCCACATATGGGGTATTGGCGTACTCAGGAGAAATTGCTCAACAAATGGTATGAGGAAATTTCTCCCGTTACCCTTATGAAAATGCAAAATTAGGGGCTGAAAAACATTTTTGTGGGAAAAATGTGAACATTTTATTTTAATGGCTCAATGTTATAAACTTCTGTAAAGCAACTGGGGGCTTAAGGTGCTCACCACACATCTAGATAAGTTCCCTGATGGGTCTAGTTTCCAAAATGGTGTCACTTGTGGGGGCTTTCCACTGTTCAGGCACATCAGCGGCCCTCCAAATACGACATGGCGTCCGTTAATTATGCCAGCAAATTTTACATTCAAAAAGTCAAATGGCGCTCTTTCCATTCCAAACCCTGCTGTATGCCCAAACAGTGTTTTTTCCCCACATATTGGGTATTGGTGTGCTTAAGAGAAACTGCACAATAAATTTTGGGGTCCATTTTCTCCTGTTACTCTTGATAAAGTAAAAAAAATGGGTCTAAAGTAACATTTTTGTAAAAAAAAAGTTAAATGCTTATTTTTTCCTTCCACACTCCAAAAATTCCTGTGAAGCACCTGAAGGGTTAATAAACTTCTTGAATGGGGTTTTGAGCACCTTGAGGGGTGCAGTTTTTAGAATGGTGTCACTTTTGGGTATTTTCTTTCATATAGACCCCTCAAAGTCACTTCAGATGTGACGTGGTCCCTAAAAAAAATGGTTTTGTAAATTTTGTTAGAAAAATGAGAAATCATTGGTCAACTTTTAACCTTTATAACTTCCTAACGAAAAAAAAATTGGGTTCCAAAATTGTGCTGATGTAAAGTAGACATGTGGGACATGTTATTTATTAACTATTTTGTGTGACATACAGTACAGACCAAAAGTTTGGACACACCTTCTCATTTAAAGATTTTTCAGTATTTCTTGACTATGGAAATTGTACATTTTCACTGAAGGCTTCAAAACTATGAATTAACACATGTGGAATTATATACTTAACAGAAAAGTGTGAAGCAACTGAAAATATGTCTTATATTCTAGGTTCTTCAAAGTAGCCACCTTTTTCTTTGATGACTGCTTTGCGCACTCTTGGCATTCTCTTGATGAACTTCAAGAGGTAGTCACCGGAAATGGTCTTCCAACAATCTTGAAGGAGTTCCCAGAGATGCTTAGCATTTGTTGGCACTTTTGCCTTCACTCTGCGGTCCAGCTCACCCCAAACCATCTCGATTGGGTTCAGGTCTGGTGACTGTGGAGGCCAGGTCATCTGGCTTAGCACCCCATCACTCTCCCTCTTGGTCAAATAGCCCTTACACAGCCTGGAGGTGTGTTTGGGGTCATTGTCCTGTTGAAAAATAAATGATGGTCCAACTCAACGCAAACCGGATGGAATAGCATGCCGCTGCTAGTTGCTGTGGTAGCCATGCTGGTTCAGTATGCCTTCAATTTTGAATAAATCCCCAACAGTGTCACCAGCAAAGCACCCCCATAATATCACACCTCCTTCTCCATGCTTCATGTTGGGAACCAGGCACGTAGAGTCCATCCGTTCACCTTTTCTGCATCGCACAAAGATACGGTGGTTGGAACCAAAGATCTCAAATTTGGACTCATCAGACCAAAGCACAGATTTCCACTAGTCTAATGTCCATTCCTTGTGTTCTTTAGCCCAAACAAGTCTCTTCTGCTTGTTGCCTGTCCTTAGCAGTGGTTTCCTAGCAGCTATTTTACCATGAAGGCCTGCTGCACAAAGTCTCCTCTTAACAGTTGTTGATGAGATGTGTCTGCTGCTAGAACTCTGTGTGGCATTGACCTGGTCTCTAATCTGAGCTGCTGTAACCTGCGATTTCTGAGGCTGGTGACTCAGATAAACTTATCCTCAGAAGCAGAGGTGACTGTTGGTCTTCCTTGCCTGGGGCGGTCCTCATGTGAGCCAGCTTCTTTGTAGCGCTTGATGGTTTTTGCAACTGCACTTGGGGACACTTTCAACGTTTGTCCAATTTTTCAGACTGCCTGACCTTCATTTCTTAAAATAATGATGGCCACTTGTATTTCTTTACTTAGCTGCTTTTTTTCTTGCCATAATACAAATTCTAACAGTCTATTCAGTAGGACTATCAGCTGTGTATCCACCTGACATCTGCACAACACACCTGATGGTCCCAGCCTCATTTATAAGGCAAGAAATCCCACTAATTAAACCTGACAAGGCACACCTGTGAAGTGAAAACCATTTCCGTTGACTTCCTCTTGAAGCTCATCAAGAGAATGCCAAGAGTGTGTAAAGTAGTCATCAAAGTAAAATGAGGCTGCTTTGAAGAACCTAGAATATAAGACATATTTTCAGTTGTTTCACACTTTTTTGTTAAGTATATAATTCCACATGTGTTAATTCATAGTTTTGATGCCTTCAGTGTGAATGTACTCATGAAAATACCGAAAAATCTTTAAATGAGATGGTGTGTCCAAACTTTTGGTCTGTACTGTATCTCTCTCATTTAAGGGCATAAAGGTTAAAATCTTGAAATGTGCAAAATTTTCAAAATTTTTGCCAAATTTCCAATTTTTTCACAAATAAACCTAAGATATATCAAATAAATTTTACCACTATAATGGAGTACAATATGTCATGAAAAAACATTCTCAGAATCAGGGGGATCCGTTGAAGCGTTCCAGAGTAATTAAGTAATAAAATGACAGCTGTCAGAATAAAAAAAATTGGCCTCGTCAGAAAGGTGAAAACGTGCTTCGGGGTGAAGGGGTTAATTTCCTGTCTAATACATAGCATTATCAATCTCACTATTTTAGTCATGCAATTGCCAATATCTATTCAGTATTTGAGTTCATACATATTTGAAAATATTTGACTTCTGATTTTGACTTGGGTCAATTAAAGCGGTTTTCCACTTCTAGAGAAACCCCTTCTCATTTAGAATTTTACCCCCGTTAATATAAAAACACTTATACTCACCACCTGTGCCTGCGCCATTCCAGCAGTAATGTTCTTCGCCCCTTGTCTAGCTATCAGACCACCAGCTATGTTTAGATGTATTTATGGAAAAGGTTATCCTTAGCATTTTCTCCTTAAGAACCTACTAAAAAGTCGATGAAAAATTAAAAGCATTTGGATTGTGAAATTATTAAAAACAAATTTCAATCACTTTTACTTTACTGTATATTCGGCATAAAGATATATATCATACATATGCTAATGTATCTACTTATCAAGCATAATTATGAACAGAAAATACAAAAACTAATTGCCTTCTTAGACTGTTATGGGATACAAAGAGTTCAAAACAACTTTCCTATGTTTTACATTGGAGCAAATTTATAATTAATGTATTTTAATTCCATCAATGAACTGAGCATGCTCATTATCTGTGATCATTACTTTTGGACTTCTACCAGTCATTAGTAGTTTTGGATGACTTTTGCTGACTGTAGTGGCAGCAGAAAGTCTGTAGTGACTGATAGCAAACGCAATGCATTTTTATAAAAAATATGAATAAAAAAACGTTACATTTTATGCTTTGTTAAACGGACAAAAGTTATCCAAAGTGAAGCAGTACTTTGATGGTTTCCTTTTCTGTGTATAAATGTAAATGCTCTCAAACTAGTAAGCTTCCCGAAGGTTCCTTGTTCTATATGAGTAGTAGAGCAGATCAAAATCATTGACACAGATAAGGCTTGACACGACAGCAATTCCCTTTGCCTAACTCATACAATTCCAGTACATCTCACTCTTTTTTATTTCTCTCCCCGAGGCACTCCAAAAACTCTCAAAATCTTTTTACTTGGAAATCAGGTCTCCCAAAGGTAGATGAATGACTTTTACACGTCCTTAATATGTAGTTCAACTTATCTTCTTACATCTCATTGACAGTGTAACTAGAAATGAATGTCATATTGCAAAGAGGACAAAGTAATTACCACTAAAATTGTACTTCAATCAATGTGCTACTTAATAAATTTCAAAGAAACTTTAATTGAGTTTATGTATGGGAACTGTTAATAAAGATGTTGGTGGTGAAGCACTGAAATCATTATTAATTTGGTCCTATGTGTACTTGAAATTATATTCAGCCAATAAGCAAACAAACGGTAGAGCACAACTTATTCTTTCAGATGGAAGAAAATAACTGTAAATGATCATAATCTTAACCAACGCTTCAGCAGACATAAATGAGATAATCACTTTAGCGGCGTCTTACCCTTATATCTTTTGGGAGAAAACAAGATCAGATATTTGGCTGTCAATAATTAGTCATTAGTAGATCCCTGCCATCAGGATATATAATTTAGAGTCAACTAGTATATGATGAGTTTCTTGTAATTTTATCTTAGCAACATTTATTGGTCACAGTTTTTCTTGCATACATTTGAAGGAAAACATGAAGTTAGGAAGAAAAATAACAGTGCTCTCCCTCATCTCTCTTAATGAAATCACTTAAGGCTATGGTTATAAGACCGTATTTTTTCTCATCCAAGAGAATGGGACCTTTTTTGCAAATCACACTCTGATCAAACTCTGATTAGAGTGTGATCAGAGTGTGAGCATAGTGTGATCAGATTTTCTCACATGAGATGATGGAAAAAATATTTCTCCATTTTCTCCATTCTGTCAGTCTGTGAAAACTGGACTGCAATCAGATGGCATCTGAATGCAGTCTGATTTTTCTCTGTGCTCAATGACTTGCATGGCCGAATGCGATGCAATTTATGAATGCAAATCGTGCATGATGCAATTTGTTTCCAAGGACAGAGTCTGTCCGAGGAAAAAATTGGACATGTGCACGGCCCTATAGAATAACGTTGGTCCGAGTGCGATCTGGTATTTTGTCAGATCACACTCAGATACGATTATATGCACAAGCTCTAAAGGCAACCTGTTAGAATGATTTTACTCATCACACTAGTGGTATGTCTGATGTTGAGAAATTGAGCTTTGACGCCATGTGCAAATTTGCTTAGAAGTGCATTACAGGTGATAAGATTCTTATCTTGAAAATGCATTTCCAAGATGTGTACAGCCATACCACCACATTGATTAGTAAAATGATCATGACAAGTTCCCATATATATATACAGTGGTATGTAAAAGTTTGGGCACCCCTGGTCAAAATTACTGTTATTGTGAACAGTTAAGCAAGTTGAAGAAGAAATGATCTCTAAAATACCTAAAATTAAAGATGCCACATTTCCTTTGCATTTTATGCAAAATATATATATTTTCATTTTTTTTTTTGGCACAAAGTTAGAGGAGGCTGGGTTTTCATAAAGCTGGGATATTTGACATCACCTGTCCTTTCCTAACAATGATAGTGAACAAGCCATAACCCTAACAGGCCAATTAAGGTCTGAAACCTTTGTCAAATTTATCTGATCGCACAAATCTCCAAGGGTGCCCAAATTTTTGCATCAGCCCATTTTTCTTTTCTTAATTTTTTAAATGTAAAAAATGTCAATATATATACTTTTCTTTGTCTAAAATACAAAGGAAATGTGTCATCTTTAACTTTAGCTCCTTTAGAGATTATTAGATCTTTAACTTGCTTAACTGTTCACAATAGCAGTAATTTTGACGCGGGGTGCCCAAACTTTTACATGCCACTGTATATGCATTGTTTGTATATGCAATAGGTTGTACTAACACAAATGTACATACAAAAGTATAGTATAATAAATACTATATGAATAAATCTAAGTGAGTATGACATACTGATTAATTTATAAGCAGAATCTTACAAGAAGAATTACCCATCTTTCTTCAGACAGACTTTTTAGTTTTGGTACACGCCCTGGCGGCAACAAGACTTGATTTTAACAAAAAAGTTACGTTCTTAAGAAAAATGAATTGCTGAAGTTAGGTGATGATTCAAGAATTTCTGCTAAATTGAGGCCATAGAATATAGATTAGGAAAGTATTTAATAATTAATCAAGACTGTCAAAGAGACTAGATTCATTTCCCAGGACACAAAATGTGCCTGAAAAACATTTATCTTCCACAACACAACAAGCTTAACAGCTTTAAGATACTGCAATAACTGTGATTCAGGTGAAGCAACATAAACTTGCTCTGCATATTAAATCAAGTCGTAGAGCAATATCATCAGTACTTTAGAAACCTGCGGAGATCATGTCACATTCTAGATCAAGAGAGATATTTCCAACCTTTTAAGATGTGGCAGTTCACATTTACTTTTGCCATCAATTACATTAGTTACTGATCTGGATTTCGTAGAATATATAGACAAGTCCTGTACGTTAGTGCGAGTATCAGACTCTGGCAACATTACTTCTATAGATAGTGTAGTTATGTATAAATTATTGAACAGTCTATTTTATAATGTCTAAAGTAATTTATTCATGTCAAAAGGTGACATTCTCTTATCTTCTTATTCCTGGAGAAAATATAGAAAGCAGTATATGAATGCCTGGTGAATGTTTGTAAGCATATTGAAGGGGCTGCAAAGAACTACAGAGATATTTAAGTTTAACACGTTGCTTTATTAACAGGTAACATGATCTTTTAGAGAGGTTGTTAAAGGGAGCCTGACATCTGATACATGCTGCCCGATCCACAGGCAGGATTTCAGCCATATACAGTATCTCAGAAAAGTGAGTACACCCCTCACATTTTTGTAAATATTTTATTATATCTTTTCATGGGACAACACTGGAGATATGACACTTTGATGCAATATAAAGTAGTTAGTGTACTTTACATTGTATAACAGTGTAAATTTGGTGTGCCCTCTATGTAACTCAAGACACAGCCATTAATGTCTAAACCGCTGGCAACAAAAGTGAGTACACCCCTACGTGAAAATGGCCACCTATGCCTCCTAACTTCAGTTCAGAGCCTCTCACCTAGCCAAATCACATCTCATGCTTTGCACTGATGAGGGGCAATACCCCCAAACACCGTGTCTGCAAACTGAGAATCTGATTTGGCTTTTATCTTAAGTCACATTGCAAGGCTCGTTAAAGGGTCGATAGTAACTTCTAGGATCACTGCTTCCAATAGGTGACATTATACATTTCCAGTCCTCTTCCTCTCTGAAGAGCCAATTTGCATATTAAATTTCCCAGAGGAGTATTGTACGACGTATAAGCCTCCTTACATTGGCATGCCAGGGCGAGTATGTTACTCTCCACAAGGAGAAACCTTACCCCTCAGACCTCATACTCACAAGGGAAATTGACATGTTGTGGATTTTAAATATACACTACTGTTCAGTTTTTTGCCCCATATAAAAGCACAGTGGGCCTGAGATATCTATAAATCCCATCCATTTTGCTAGAACTATAGGAAGCTACATTTTTTGTGCAGCGAAAAATCTAATTAAATGTATGTACTGTATATACTGCAATACTGTTATATTGTAGTATATATAGTATAAGTTATCAAGTGATTGCAGATTAAAGTCACTAAAGAAGACTAAGAAATAAAGTAAAAATTATACGAAAGTTTAAAAAAACTAAAAATATCTAAAAGCTTAAATCACCCCCTTATACGTATGTTTTTAAATAAACAGATTTGGTATATCTGCATCTGTAAAAGTCCAATTTATCAAGATAAAAATTATTTTAGCCATATGTCAAATTCCAAAAAGAAAAAAGGATTCAAAAATTATTTTTTTTTTGGGAGGGGGGGCGTTGCAATCTTCACATAAAATGCATTAAAAAATCATCAAAACATCAAAAGTGTGCCAAAATGATATCACTAAAGGCAAATGCTCGGCACACAGTATACAAGCTGCTACTAAAGTTTGAAAAAAATCTCTTCTACATTTGATATTGTTGTATTCATACTTACCTGAAGAATAATGTTATCTGGTAATTTTACCACATAATGACAAAAATAACAAAGCTTAAACACAATGACATTTTTTTCACCATTTTACCACACTCATAGTGATGTCACAACCAAATAAACGGAGCAAGCCACTATGCCAAATGATTGGCTAAAGCAGACACATGATTTATCGTTCCTCTGACCCCAATGAGTGGTATATAGTGGTCTTGTATACTTTAGACGTGCCATTACTGCTTCAGCCTGTAAACAATCACCAGGAGCAGCAACGGAGATGCATTACTGGAGCAGGGAACAGTGAGTATTGCAGTACTTGTCATTGTCAACATCCACAAACCTATGATGTACTGATTTTATGTTATAAATCAGTGTACAGTGAGTGAAATAAATGCTGAAATATGAATCCTTGTTTCTGTCTACAATTATTTTAAAAGGGTTTGCCACTTTTCATTGTAAGTGAAATTTTCCTCGCAAACTGATCACCACTTCTGTCCATAATCTGGCTGCTGATGGATGATCATGTAAAAAGACCAGTCTATTAACCACCATCAATTCTAAAATTCGTCACATGGGAAAGCTACTTATCTTGAGGAGAAGACTGATAGACTGGTCTGGTCACATGCTCCTTCCAGGAGAAAGTGGCCAACCCCTTCAAGCATTTTAGGACCACATTTCCCTGCAATTACTGTTCTGCTATTGTTATTATTATTATTATTATTATTAATATTATTATTATTATTCTGCTACAAGTCTTTTAGGGTATGTCTCCTTCAGCTTTGCACATTTAGAGGCTGAAATTTTTTTATATTCTTCTTTGAAAACTATTTCTAGCTCAATGAGATTAGCTGGAGAGTGTCTGTAAATAGCAATTTTCAAGTCTTGCCACAGATTCTCAATGGGATTTAGATCTGAACTTTGACTGGGCCATTCAAACACATGAATATGCTTTGGTCTAAACCATTCCATTGTATCTCTGGCAGTATGTTTAGGGTCAATGTCCTGCTGTAAGGTGAACCTACACCCTGTCTCAAGTCCTTCACAACCTCTAACAGGTCTTACTCCAAGATTGCACTGTATTTAGCTCCATCCATCTTCCCATCAATTCTGATGTCCCTGGAGAAGAAAAGTATCCCACAGAATGATGTTGCCATCATGTTTGATGGCAGGGATGATGTTTACAGGGTGATGTGCAATGTTCGTTTTCCACCACACATAGCATTCATACTTTAGTCTCATCTTACCAGAGCATCTTCTTCCACATGCCATATAGGGGATACAGCTAGCACATGAAAGAAGGTTCTCTTGTAAGATGAGATCAATGTAGAACTTTTTGGGCTAAATGAATGTAAATACTTTTATGCCAAAAATGACAAAAGTATTTTTGGGGTGATACCTTTATTGGCTAATCAGATTTTCTGGTTAGCCAATAAAAGTTTCACTCCAAGAATACTTTTGTCATTTTTGGCATAAAAGTATTTACATTGATTTTTCAGGCTAACACGGTACCACAATATAACTTTATATTGTACATCATGGGCTAAATGAAAAATACTATCAGTAGAAGAAAACTAGAACTGCACATTGCCCTGAAAACACCATACCCACCATCAAACATGATGGTGGCAGCGTCATGTGGATATGCTTTTCTTCAGCAGGGACAAGGAAACTGGCCAGAGTTGATGGGGAAATGGATGGAGCTAAATACATTGCAATCCTGGAAGAAAATCTGTTAGAGGCAGCAAAAGACTTGAAAAAGGGACATATAGTAGGTTCACCGTCCATCAGCACAACGAACCTAAACATGTTGCCAGAGGTACAATGAAGTGGTTTAGATCAAAGTCAGGCCTAAATATCATCTGTGAATCTGTGGCAACATTTGATCATTGCTGTTCTTAAACTCTCTCCATCCAATCTTACAGAGCTGAAGCTATTTTGCAAAGAAGATTGGGAAACATTTCAGCATCTAGATGTGCAAAGCTGGTGGAGAGATACCTAAAAAATCCTTGCAGCATTAATTGCAGTGAAAATTGGTTCTACAAAATATTGACTCCGGGGCTGAGTACAAATGCACATCACAATTTTCAGATTTATATTTTTAAAACATTTAGAAAACCATGTATCATTTCCTTTACATGTAACAAATATTTGCTACTTAGTGTTGGTATATTATATAAAATCTCAATAAAATACTTTTAAGTTTGTGGGTATAATGTGGAAAAATGTGGAAAAGTTCATGGGGTATGAATACTTTTTCAAGACACTGTATGTGCTTTAAATGGAAATATAGACAATAAAAGCTGTGGTTGATCCCTGTCCAACAAAACCAGTATTCTTTTTTGTGTTTTGTTATACACCAGGTAAATATTAAGAGAAGTAGGTAAGAGTGCTTTGCTCCCTTTTGTCCATCCCCATTAATACTTTCTCCTAGGATAACCAGAAGATCACTAAAATGATGCAAGCTCGTCATCTTGTGGCAGGGCTAAAATTAATTGGAAATGGTTTTTTTTTGCACAGTGTACATATTTATGCGTGTGGCTTATTCACTGCTGGTACATAGTAACGTTCTCAGAATACGCACTTTTTACTTTTGTGTCACCCATATTTCCTTACAGATTGTAAGCTTGCGAACAGGGCCCTCACACCTCTTTTTTAAATTGTTAGATTTACTCACTCTGTAATATCTGTTTTGGTTTGTACATGTATCCTCTGAATTGTAAAGTGCTGCTGAATTTGTTGGTGCTTTATAAATAAAATATTTTTATATAAAATTATATTATCGTATTTTCTGTTGATATCTACTGCATGCATGCAGTTTATTCTCTGTTGGAAATATATCTGAGTGTAGTTTATTTACTTCTGATTTAAAAAAGTTTGCCACTTTTTCTTGTTAGTGCAGCTTTGCTCACAAACTGACCAGAACTTCCGTCCATAAAATGATTGGTGATGGAGGAGCATGTGACCAGACCAGTCCATCTGCATCCTCCAATTGTAAAACTCCTCACATGTGAAAGCTGATTTTTTTATTGGAGGAGACTGATGGACTGGTCTAGACATTTTTGTTTTCTATAAGAAACTATTTCATGGAAAGACGTCATGGTCATTTTGCAAGGAAAGCTGCACTAAGAATAGAAAGTGACCAACCTCTTTAAGCTAAAGAACAATATTTTTAGATTTTATTTTTGTGTGAATATTTCTTACTAATGCTTTTCTTTTGGAAGGGTTTAGTATTGGGTGGGGTGGTGAATTTAAAATTTTTGCCTCAATAAACACTGATGAGATATCCTTATGAGAACTTGAAACTATGTTTGCTGACACAGCTCAGCTTTTTTCATATACATGTAGATCCATTTTTTAAAACAAACAAAAAAACGAACACAGATGGATTCAGCAGGCAATCTGCTTATACATTCTGTATCATTTGGATTATTCATTATTCTTCATTGATTGATAGAACCAATGTTTCACATACTTTGAACATTTTTGCTTCATCAACTTTTTTATTCTTTGAAGGATAAACAAAATAAGAGACGCTTCCAAGTGGCTGGCGTTTGTAGTAACGGTACTTATGCGATAGAATCTCTTAACATCCAAGTGCTCTTGTTGTATCTTATCTTCTTAATGAATCAGAGCTTGTTGAGACTTAACACTAAAATAAATGGATGGTACTTGAATAATTAATAACATGAGACAGAAGGAGACAGTGATTTTGCAAACCACATAATAGTTTTAACTAAGTAGAAGCAGGATTGGTATTCCAAAGAATTAAATTATTTCCTGATTTGCAACAAACCACTAAACAACTAAAATAATGGTGGCTACATCTTATATATTGATTTAAGCATGAGGGAATACTACAACACTATGTATAGTGAACATATTTTGAAATAGACAAATTTGTTTATTGAAGGTCGCTTCTCGTCATAATTGTATTTTATAGTCACATTATGTGCAGAAAATATAAAAAGAAATCTTAGCAATTCCTCCCTTAGTATCTTCCCGGCATTTAATTATTCACTGTCTCATATGCAGTCAAATATTCATATATATATATATATATATATATATATATATATATATATATATATATATATATAAATATACAGTATATATGTATATACACTGCTCAAAGAAATAAAGGGAACACTCAAATAACACGTCCTAGATCTGAATGAATGAAATGTTCTCATTGAATAGTTTGTTCTGTGCAAAGTTGAATATGCTGACATCAAAATCACACAAAAATCATCAATGGAAATCAAATTTATTAACCAATGGAGGCCTGGATTTGGAGTCACCCCCAAAATTAAAGTGGAAAAATACACTACAGGTTGATCCAACTTTAATGTAATGTCCTTAAAACAAGTCAAAATGAGGCTCAGTATTGTGTGTGGCCTCCACATGTCTGTAGGACCTCCCTACAATGCCTGGGTATGCTCCTGATGAGGTTGCGGATGGTCTTCTGTGGGATCTCCTCCCAGACATGGACTAAAGCATCCGCCAACTCCTGGACAGTCTGTGGTGCAACATGACATTGGTGGATGGAGCGAGACATGATATCCCAGATGTGCTCAATCGGACTCAGGTATGGGGTATGGGCGGGCCAGTGCATAGTTTCAATACCTTGATCTTGCAGGAACTGCTGACGCACTCCAGCCACATGAGGTCTGGCATTGTCCTGCATTAGAAGGAACCCAGGGCCAACCACACCAGCATATGGTCTCACAATGGGTCTGAGGATCTCATCTCGATACCTAATGGCACTCAGGCTACCTCTGGTGAGCACATGGAGGGCTGTGCGGCCCTCCAAAGAAATGCCATCCCACACCATTACTGACCAACTGCCAAATCGGTCGTGCTGAAGGATGTTGCAGGTAGAAGATCGCTCTCCACGGCGTCTCCAGACTCTGTCACATCTATCTCATGTGCTCAATGTGAACCTGCTTTCATCTGTGAAGAGCACAGGGCATCAGTGGCGACTTTGCCAATCCTTGTGTTCTGTGGCAAATGCCAAGCGTCCTGCATGGTGTTGGGCTGTGAGCACAGCCCCCATCTGTGGACGTCGGATCCTCATACCACCCTCATGGAGTCGGTTTCTAACCGTTTGTGCAGACATATGCACATTTGTGGCCTGCTAGAGGTCATTTTGCAGGGCTCTGGCAGTGTTCCTCCTGTTCCTCCTTGCACAAAGGCAGAGGTAGCGGTCCTGCTGCTTGGTTGTTGCCCTCCTACGGCGCCCTCCATGTCTCCTGGTGTATTGGCCTGTCTCCTGGTAGCGCCTCCAGCCTCTGGACACTACCATGAAAAGAATCGAGTTTTGCATAAATATATAGAAAAAAAGAGAAAAAAAAAGAGGCAGCAAGCCAATATTTACCAAAAGATAAATGACTTTAATCAGCCCACATGATTATCTATCTATCTATCAATCTATCTATCTATCTATCTATCTATCTATTTATCACTCTTCTCTATACAGTATTTCCCAGAAGATGATATATTTTCTTACTTCTTCATACAAGCTGGTTTCTGGCAATAAGGCAAATGGATACAATTGGAGACCAGGAGAACTAGACTTTATGTAATCTATGTAATATAATCTAAAAATAATAGGACCCAACTTGTTGGACTACAGTGGTCTACATGCTGTCTGTCTATGAACAAATAAGTAACCAAAGATCAATTTTGAAATTTAGGTAAGCTACAGCTTTAATTATCAAATGACAAGGGACTCTTAAAGGGAACCTGACAGCTGATACATGCTATCCGAACCACAGGCAGCACATATCTGAAACTGGCTGTAAGATTTCAGTCAGTTATGTTTGACTCTGAAATATTGGCGGTGTTTCATAGAAAAGCATATTTTAAAAGTCATAGGGGACTGAGCCGCACATAAGAAAAGTCGGACAGGTGGGACCCTGGTGACTTCACCCCACCCACTTCTCAGGATTGACAGATATCTTCCTGTACACAATAGTAAAAAATACACCTACCCTCATGTTTTTTGTGAATTATTCAATAAAGCCAGCAATAATTTACTTGCATTGTGGGAGCTGGATGTTTCTTCGTTTTCTTCTCCTCCTGTATAAATATGCAGGGAGAGACCTGTCAGTCATTGGCAGCAGGCTGGGAGAAGCCGCTGGGGACATGACAGTTTGACTAGTCTCCCATGTGGATTTGTCCCTGGCAGCTTTTAAATATTACGTTTCTCTTGGGAACGCTGCAGTGCTTCAGAGTTGATCTTACTAGGCTGAAACCACATAGCCAGTGGCTGATACATACTGCCCATGTTTTAGGCAGCATGTATAAGCTGTCAGTTTCCCTTTAACAAGAATGCGAGGACATTGCTTGCCCTGAGTGAATGTGATTAAGAGGTCATCAGTATGCCATTGTTACTGCTATCCAGTTGAAAGCGAAAATCTTCCTGCATGGTCCTCCCGCTTGCAAGCTATGACAATAACTAATAATTATTAGGGATATATAAATTAGCATGGACAAAAATAAACAGCTTCATCAAATTAAATACTTAAACATACATGCCTAAATTAGAACAGAGGCTCTTTAATAATAACCATTATTTTTATATAGCGCCAACATATTCCACAGCGCTTTACATACATCATCACTGCTGTCCCCAACGTGGCTCACAATCTAGATTCCCTATCAGTAAGTCTTTGGAGTGTGGGAGGAAACCGGAGAACCCTGAGGAAATCCACGCAAACACAGGGAGAACATACAAACTCCTTGCAGATGTTGTCCTTGGTGGGATTTGAACCCAGGACCCCAGCGCTGCAAAGCAACAGTGCTAACTACTGAGCCACTATATTTTTTAATAACAATCGTTCATAATTATATTGCAGTGTAAATGCCTCTTTAGTTGGTTGGTACACCTAAGTGCCTCTCCCAATGATGGCGAAGTTCTTCCTGCAAGGTTTTACTGCCTACAACAAGGGTGCAGTGTAAACAAACTAAACTGAGCACCCTCCTTAGACAGAAGATAGAGGACCCTTTCTATAGTGCCTTATAGTACAGATAGAAAATGTCCATTCCTATTTCATTTAAGTGGACACAGTACTGCAGCAACATTTGCTTAATGTCTCCTTCAAGTTGTCTATACCTGATCATCACCCCTTTACTCATTCTGACCCAGTGAAAGATCGTTGAATTATATACATACAGTGTCCATTTTATTGCCCTAGGTTTTCTGGCCCCCCTCCTCTCACTCTAGGTAGGTACTATCTCTTACCAGACTAACAGCAAATCATTAAAGAATGTAGAGAAATCATCCATATCTGACAGTATTATAGAAATGTATCTTGCCAAATGAGATGAATAGAGCAAGGGTCAATGGATCCGTGATGTATGTCTTAAACTGTTGAACCTTGCACCAACCTGTTGATGGCAACAATCTACAGCAGAAACTGCAACCAATTAAGATCTCTTGTCTCCCTCCAAGAGTGGTTTGCCTGCCAAAAAGCCTAAATCAGGCTTACCAGTGGAGATGAAGCTCGTCGTACAGACCAATATACTCTATATGAGAGTGGTACTAGAGCCACAAGGATGTTTATTAGAGATGAGCGAGCACTAAAATGCTCAGATGCTCGTTACTCGAGCCAAGCAATTTCTAATGCTCGGATGCTCGTTTTGAGTAATGAGTATAATGGGAGTCAATGGGAAATCCAAGCATTTTTCCAGCAGACCCTATAAGGAGGTTTGTGGGGTAGTGAGCATGTTGAAATGGATGGAAAAAGTGCTGAATGGAAGGAGAACAGCATGGGGAAGATCACTGGAGAAATTTCTGACTCCCAGATTGCCGTTGAGAACAATGGTGTCACACTTTTACTCCACTTTAAGGACTGACAATAAAACATTCAAAATCAACGAGTTTGCAGGAAAAAAAAATGTTAGTAAACATTATTTCCTGTATAATGTTCCTGTGGTACTCATAGACTCATAAAGGCTATGCACTAAGAGCAAAGCCTGGCAAAAATTAGAAGCAGGGTCATCGATACACCCTTGAAGGCACCAACTGTGAGGAGTTGCCCACTTACTAAAGACTATGAGACTTTTCCATCCCGGAGCTCCGTTTCCATCGATATTATTATTGTGTTTTATTTGCTTGATGTGTTTTTTTAATGTTCAGCTTGCTCGTCAGTTTATGTACACTAATTTTACTTGTAAAGTGTCCAGCATTCCAGTAATCTCATTAATATCTCAGGAGCCTCTAACCATTGTTCAACCAGCATCTAGGCCCATTGTGTGAGTGTTGAAAGAAGATCAGGTGGAGCCATCACCACAGGGAGTCTCACATGCAGACCCAGGTGAAGGGTTCGACCTGAAAAAAATACCTCCGCTAATGCACTCTTAGCTTTGGGAGGGAGGGAGAGAGCAGTTCTGCCCATGCAGGGGGCTGATCCCAGTGAAGGAGAAAAGAAGCCACATGTTTAGTAGGGAGTTGGTGGAATGATATCGAAACAATAGGATCAAGACTGAGGACCTGGAAGGATGGATGTATGAATGGCATATGGGGTGTTGGAGATCAGTTACCCATTGAGCTGGATAAATGTGTTAGTTGTGGGATCTGTCGTTTGGATTTAAACTTTCTTAAAGGATTGTTGCTAGTGGATACCTGTGTTTCCATCGTTTTACCTGTCATTTGGAGTATCAGAGATTGACTACAAACTCTACTGGCACAAAGGCAGTGGCACTACCGTCCTGGGAAGGGGATCTTGTGGACTGAGACAATTGTATTTGAGACATTTAGCTTGAATTGCTGTACTACCATGGATGTGAGGAATAAATTATTGATGCATTGTTAACCTGCCTAGGTGATTATTGAAACCCACAATCTCAGATCTACACTAGTGATGAGCGAGCATGCTCACTACTGCTTGGTCCTCGCCCGAGTAACTGCATATTCCTCACCCTGATCCTCCTTCATCCCACCTGTTCACTTTTCCATTTATAGATTCGGTCCTCTCGCCCGGTCCACTTGAAGCAGGGCAAGAGGAGATCACATGTAGCAATGCCTAAATATTTGAGCAGCCACGGTCACACAAAGGCGACGGTGGAAAAGTGTCACAAGAGGTGGACGATGATGAGACACAATTGCCAGAAAGTCAGGAGGAGGACCAGGGTGCGGAAGTGGAAGACGAGGTGGTGGATGATATTGTAACTGACCCATCCTGGCAGAGGGACATACAGAGCGAGGACAGCAGCACACAGGAAGAGGGAGGCATAGCACCACAACAGGAAGAAAGAAGCAGTGTGGTGGCCACAGACAGAAGGCTGGCAACTGTTCCCGTAACATCAACACGACGGAAGTTGCCAGTACAACTGTTAGGTCTTAACTAGTCTGGTTGTTTTTTAAAGACTCTGCCAATAACCCCAGAAAGGCCATTTGCACCACCTTCCAGGCCAGCAACAGCAGGGGTAGCAAAACTACCAGCCTGACCACCCGCAGCATGATCAGGCACATGACAGAAAAGCACCTGACTTTGAGGGCCGAACCCCAGGGTCCAGGAACAGTGTCTGCAGATGGCACCACTGCTTCTTCCGCTGTTGTGTGTACAAGCCAATCATCTGTCCATGGCGCATGCGAAGATTCATACATTTCGCGACTGCTTGCGCTCGAAATGTTGCCTTTTAGGCTTGTGGAGATGGAAGCTTTCTGCAACCTGATGGCGGCGGCCGTCCCTCGGTACTAGGTCCCCAGCCGCCACTATTTCTCCCGGTGTGCCATCCCTGCATTACATGAGCACGTGTCCCACAACATTAGCCATTCCCTCAACATCTTGGAAAGTCTACCTAACCAAGGACAGGTGGACAAGTGCTTGTGGGCAGGGACAGTACATCTCGCTGACGGCACACTGGGTTAACATAGTGGAAACCGGGACCCAGTCGGACCTTGGGACGATACACATCCTCCCGATGCCGAGGATTATGGGCCCTAGGTCAATCAGGGTTGCCCCCACATTCTACAGCTCCTGCACCTCCTCCTCCTCCTCCTCTTCAGCATCCATCTCTGAAATGACCACATCAGTCGCAAACTGGAAGCACTGCAGCACAGCCTCGGCCAATCAGCAACAGGCTGTGCTGAAGCTAATATGCTTAGGTAACAAACCGCACAACGCTGAAGAGTTGTGGACAGCTCTGAAAGAGCAGGAAATTCTGTGGCTGCCACCACTGAACCTACAGCCAGGCATGGTCGTGTGTGACAATGGCCAGAACCTGGTGACGGCTCTGAGGTGAGGCGAGCTCACACACATACCATGCCTGGCCCATGTGCTTAACCTTGTGGTTCAGTGGTTCATCAAAAGCTACCCGGAGCTGCCGGATCTGCTTGTCAAAGTACGCCGCCTGTGTTCCCATTTTAGAAAGTCACCTACAGCTTTCGCTGCCCTTACTGTGTTTCAGCAGCGTTTGCAGCTTCCGGTTCACCGACGGGTGTGTGATGTTCCCACACGTTGGAACTCTACATTGCAGATGTTGGGAAGGATTTGTGAGCAGAAGAGGGCAGTTGTTGACTACCAGCATCAACAAGGCCGTCGGTATTCAGTTCAAACTCCACACATAAGACCTCAGGAGTGGACATGGATGTAAGACATATGTACCATTCTCCAAAAGTTTGAGGACTCCACCAAGATTGTGAGCGGCGTTGACGTCATAATTAGCGTCACCATCTCATTTCTCTGTCTTCTGAAACGCTCTCTGCTCACAATCAAAGAGGATGCATTGCAGCCGGAGTACGATGAGATGGAGCAAGGAACTATACAGGGTGATTATACACATGCCAGCCTCATCTCATCCCAACGTGGATTGGGTGACAATGAGGAAGAGGAGGAGGAGAAGCTAGTTTCATGCGCTATAGACGGTACTATCTGCACAACTGTCATACCATCTGTTCAGCTAATAGCCTGAGGACAGGAAGGAGGAGGAGGAGGAGAGCATGGTCAGTCGTCCTCTTGGTAAGGACATGGAAGTCTTGCCTGTTAGCTGTCTGGCAAGCATTGTTGAGTCCATTTTTAACCTGCCTTTCCCGTGACCCTAGCTTTTTCCAAATTTTGAGTGACAGTCATTACTGGTTAGTGACACTTCTAGACCCACGCTACAAGGAGAACTTTCTATCTCTTATTCCCGAGGCGGAGAGGACTACTAAAATGGGGCAGTCCAGCTTGTCATCCTGCAGAGACACTGCAGAGCGCAAGCATGCCTGCGCTCTGCAGTGTCTATGAAGGATGGCATGCTGGATGGCAGCACTCAGCTGTGATCCAGCCTGTCATCTCAATGCCATCCCAGTGTGGGAGAATTCTCCTGCTCAAGCGCTGAGCGCTGAGAATTTTCCCACGCTGTCAGTGACGTGCTGTCATTGGACATGAGCTCACCTCATGCACGTCACTGACAGCGTGGGAAAATTCTCCTGCACTCACCGCATGTGCAGGAGAATTTTCCCACGCTGTCAGTGACGTGCATGAGGTGAGCTGAGTTCATTGGACATGAACTCGGCTCATCTGGATGCCGTCACAGCCAGACACTGAGGAGCGCAAGCATGCCTGCGCTTCTCAGTCTCTGCGGCATGGCAAGCTGGATGGCAGCGTTCTGCTGCGGTCCAGCCTGTCATGGGAATCTAGCAGAGCTGGAGCCATCGTGGGAACCATGGAAAGGTAAGGATGATGTTGCTTTATTATTTTTTTTTTATTGCAGGATATCGTTGGCTTCAGCTGGAATGGGCGTGATGGTAAGTATGGTTTAATTTAGAACAATAAAGAATTGTGTCTTTATTTTAATTAAAGGACTTTATTCTGGTTGTTTGTGTTTTTTTGTAACTTTGACTATGGGGTTAGTAATGGGGGTGTCTTATAGACGCCTCTCCATTACTAACGTGGGCTTGATGTCAGCTGGCATTATAAGCTGACATCAACCCCAACCCTATTACCCCACTTCCACCGCTACAGGGCAGTGGGAAGAGCGAGGTTAAGTGCCAGAATTGGCGCATCCTATGGATGCGCCATTTCTGGGGCGGCTGACGGCTGGTGTTTCTAGCCTGGGAGGGGGCCAATGTTCATGGCACCCTTCCTGGGCTATTAATATCAGCCCCCAGCTGTCTGCCTAGCCTTTGCTAGCTATTAAAATAGGGGGGACCCCACGTCATTTTTTTGGGGGTCCCCCAATTTAATAGCTAGTAAAGGCTAGGTATTCAGCTGGGGGCTGACATTAGTAGCCTGGGAATCTCTGTGGGTATTACCCCCTTCCCAGGCTTCAAACATCTGCCCCAGCCGTCTGCTTAACCTCCGCTAGAGACTAAAATTACGGGGAGCCCTACGTCAATTTTTTTTTTTATACATCCTTTATTTTAACACTAAATGACAAGTACAGTAATCAACACTATCACTGTACTTCTTATATATGTGACTGACATGTTTCTATCTATCTAATCTATGTGTGATGCTCTATTCTTTCTGTTATAAATTGTCGGGTACCGATGCTGAATTGCCGGCCGGCTTTTTTAAAGAGACGGTGCATGAAAACACTAATATTTTTTTTAAATAAATTCTTTACACTAAATGACAAGTACAGTAACCAACACTGTCACTGTACTTCTTATATATGTGACTGACATGTTTCTGTCTATCTAATCTATGTGTGAAGCTCTATTCTTTCGGTTCTAAATTTTCGGGTACCGGTGTATGCCACTGCTGAATTGCCGGCTTTTCATGTTTCACTGTGAGCACTGTTCCCATCGATTTGAGCAATCACTGTAATGCCACAACCACCATGGCTGTGGCATTACAGTGAGTGGCAGACAATCCCTGCATGATGTGAAAAAATCCAGTTACGCTTTTGGTGCACGAACAGTTATCGAACATAACCTCGAACAGCCGAATTTTTTGCAAATCGTTCGGGTTCGTCGAACGACTTGAACACCGCCCAAAACAGCTCGAATTTGAGATTGGCGAACAGTTCTAGTCGAACACCGCTCATCTCTGTTCCTAACAATGGGAGAATTTTTTGCAGGAGGACCTCCGACCTCTACGTCTCTTGCAAGGGGCATTGGAGTTCCTCCAAATTTTTGGCAGCCGTTGCTTCACTGCATAGGCAAACAGTATGGGAGACACACTTACTAATAATGGGAACATTGTTTTCAGGAGGCCCTCTGATCTCAACATCTCTTGCAAGAGACATTGGAGTTCCTCCAAATTTTTGGCAGCCATTTCAGTCACTGCATACGCAAGAACAGTATTGGAGACCCACTCATTAATAATGGGAACAACAAAGCATAGCCAACTGCTGGCCCTTTAAGAATAGCAAGGGCCACCTGATGGCCCTATAAAATTAGTCTTTGTCGCTTTCGGAGTCTCTCCATCATAAATGAAACAGGATGCGTCTGATGATGTGTCCACACCACATGGCCAGATAAGGTTGTAAAATGTTAAAATTACATTTCCCGGTGAATGCATTTGTCTTGGTTGAAAGCAATGCAAAAGTGCAAAAACGCATCAAAAACTCTGTGTGTGAACATAGCCCAAGGTGTGGAGGAGCATTTTTGTTTTTGGTTAATTATTTTGCCTTATATACAAATCATTACCCTGGAAAGGATGTTCCTTAACATTTTTCCCTGGAAAATCCATTTTGGTTTCGTTTTTGTATGTTTTACTGTGAGTTCGTAAAAGTGGTGTAATACCTCTGACAACGTTGCTGACAGCAGTGACCTGGGAGTCAAAAATGCTTCCAGGGTTCTTCCCCATGCTGTTCCCATGTAATTTGAGCACTGTTCCCATCGATTTGGGCAAGTTTTAGGACCTCTGCAGACCGCCGGGGGGAGCCACCGGAAAAATGCTCGAGTTTCCCATAGACTTACATTCGGCTCGTTACTCGGTCCGAGCACTCGAGTATTCACATTTTAGTGCTCGCTCATCACTAGTAATTAGCTCCTTACTGCAGCTAATGGGGCAGTTTAACACCTTATTCATTATGAGCTCTGTTACCTCAGGCATGTCTTGTGCTGTTCCTGTTGATATCCTAACTTTATCTTTTCTTTTATCCCTCCTGATTCTCACCCTGGGATGTCTGACTCTGCTCTTTACTGCTTTACTGACCCCCTTTGACTTTGGTTTTGTCTGCTGTTTCTTTTTATATTAATCTAGTTTCTTTTGATCATCATTGCTGTAAGCTGGCTCTTCCGACCAGAAGCTTCATTGTGGATGCAACCGAGGGGACCTGTAGTAAGTCCAGATCTCTCTTTAGGGTTTGAAGGGTAGGCTGCGGTTCCTCTGGGATCTGCTAGACAGTGTGGATTGAGCCATGTGTGTGGAAGGAATTTGGCTGACAGATTCTGGCAAACTATACACACACACAGAGACAAACACTCACACTCAGCATGTTACCCATATGCACAAACACATAAATAACATGATTTACACACACATGCATGTGTGCATGTGTGCAAGGAGATTGTAGAGGACATACCAAGCTTTCATCATCAACCTCTCCATACTATTGCAGAGTGAAGGAACTAAGGGTCCTACTAAACTTAAAACCTTGGCTGGACTTGCATTATCAGTCAAGCTTCTGACTGCAGTTTCCCAGATAGAGACCCTCTAGTGCAGGCCCTGCACTTTATGAGTTAACCTATAGAAAGGCAGCGCCATACAAAGCAGCTACAGTACTTTACCTAGTTTAATTAATGTGACTTGGTCATTGTATTTTATGGTTATTTGCACAGTATTAGATTGTATCATTTGGGCATTTTAAGTTATGGTTATTTGTACAGTAGAGATAAATAAATAAGCTAGCCCACTGCCAATAGGTAAATTCATACTCTGAAGAATGACTTATGTCATTGACACATGAAAGGTTACTTCAGCACAGAAAATAGTATGAAACAAAATATATTAAGGGTTATATAATAAGTGTTATTTTATTTTATTTATTTGATCTGACAGGTGAATTTAGATGTAAGGTCCCAACGTTTTGACCATTTACGATCTTTATCAAGGTTATCTGTATGTGGAGACATCAGCACCTTTGGACAAGGTAGACTAACTCCACTTTGACCACAGATGGTCTAAACATTGGGATCTCATATCTGTATTCACCTGTCAGATCAAACAAAACGTATCTGCATATTTCGTTTCATACCATTTTCTGTGCCGAAGTGACCACTGACATTTCTACAATATAATATTGTATTATATGGGCATTGTATTATATAGTTATTTGTACAGTATAAGATTATAATTTTTAAGCACCATATGTTATTATTTGTTAAATATAACATTGCAATATTTTCAAATTGCCTTTTATGGTTATTATTTGTACAGTATGTTATTATACTGTTTTTGTATGGTATAATTATTTGTACAGTACAATATTGTATTATTTGTGCATTGTAAGTAATTGTTATTTGCATAGAATAAGATTGTATTATCTGTCCATTGCACAATATGGTTATTATTTGGATAGCAAGTTATTGTATCATTTGAACATTGCATAGTATGATTATTTGTACAGTATATTATTTGAGCATTGTATGTTATAGTTATTTGAACTGTACAATATTGTACTTTTTGGCCATTGTATAGTATGGTTATTTGTTCATTTTTTTTATTATTATTATTTGGCCATTGTATGGTACGGTTATTTCTACAGTGTACTGTTTTATTATTTGGGACTTGTAAAGTATGATTATTTATACAGTATAATATATTTTTTGACATTGTTATGATTTGTGTACGGTATATTATTGTATTATTTGGTTACTGTATGGTACAGCTATCTGTACAGTATACTATTTTACTATTTATGCATTGTATGCCATAATTATTTGTACATTATAGGATAGAATTTTGGGGGCACTGCATGGTATGTTATTTATAAATGATAATATTGAACACTTTGGACAGTATATAGTTTACAATGGGGAATGAGGCATCTGTGTAGGTTACTGCACAGGACACCAATCAATCTTACCTCTTAGTTAAGCATGTTTGACCAAGCAAATTCCTCTTATTTTTTGTTTTATACATATGAAATGCATTATATAAAATTAATTAATGCTCTGGATGACAGCAATTACAGTATCATATAATGTGTAATAGTTAATGCACACTGTTGAAAAGGAGTTATACATTGACAAACAAGGTTCTATTCTCAAAAATGCAATAATTCAAAGGTTGCTGTAATATGTGTTCTTTTTTCATAAAGTAATTCTTTGTATCACAGTGTGATTGCATTATGAGTAACAGAGCCAGCAAATCTGTGCCCACTAGCACAAAATACAAAGGCTTATTTACTTTCATGCTGCGTCTGAGAAAAGAGAGGAGGTCAGCAAGATCCCATATCTTCCTAAATTTACTCTAGTTACTGACATTCTTCATAAGTCGTAATGTTCTTGACTTGGTAATAAGCTGGATGAATTTCGGCCAATACTTACATTCTGTCATTCTGCCATTCACAGTTTTCTTTAGCATTTTTTTAGGGGGAAAATAAAGCCATATGAAAACCTTTAATAATAGTCTTGAAAATATATCACTAGATTATTTGTCATGGCTTTTGTTTTATAGAAGTTCACGATTAATTAATGGTATCATGTAAAAGTGAGCACATGTTTTGAAATACAAATTCACCTGCTTTGCAAAAAGGGACAAAACAAAACAGCATATACAATTGCATAAAATAAAATGTAATAACGAAAGAAACTTACTAAATCTTGTCACGGAAGTGGCGCAGATTTATGGAGGGAAGAACTCCTAGTGAAAATGTGGGTCAAGCTTACACAGCTATCACAGCTATCTTCCTGGCTTTTAACAAGGATCATATTTGGCATTGGTTTTTTATTAGCTCCTAAGTTACACCCACACACGCCCCCTTGATATCCTCATGTGATGTGTATTTGGCCTTCAGGATTATATGAAATCCATAACTTAGAAGGTCCCGGGTGTTCGATATTGACATCATATTTTTTATCGTGATTTTACCTTTACATAGGGAGCAAATATGACCTGGTTCACTTTATCAATCAGACCGTTTTTCAGTTGGTGGGATTCTAGTGACCTTACATTGATGTGAGTTAATGCATCACGTCCGTCCATTTGCGACGTTGGCAGAAATCTACTTTATTTCCCGTAAATATTGGGTAGATACAAAACCTCAATATTCAGATCTGGACAATGGAGACACCACGGCCAGACCCTCCTGATCAGAATGTTTTGATGGGAGGAAGAGCTACCTCTGGAGGTGCTAGATTTTAACTTCCCTTCCTCTTTGAATCTATAAATCTCAGTCTGGGTGGCTGTTTCCCACAATAGATATCCTGTTTTAATCACTGTAGCATTGCAGGGAGTCTTGGCCTAAATGTAGTTATAGCATTATCTCTTTTGCTGTTTCCCCCATCTAATTACTTTCCTGGAGATGTCTTATGTTTTTTGATTTTTTTTCTATGACAGAAGCAATAACATTTTTGGCCTGTGAAGAAGCAACAGCTTTTAAGAAATCGTCCAAAAATGTTTCTTTTTATGGGATGAGCAACAGGTTTGTTGTTTGGAAAGTGAAGAACCAACATTAAAAAGCACATATGCGCTGAAGAGAGAGCTGTCAATCAAAGTGCCAGGGTATGCTTACAGATGCCACTCACAATACTATGAGTGGTGACTATAGCCATCTGTCACGCCTCAATAACTGAAAGCTGGCTGACTCCTGAGAGGAATAAAGGTCATTTTCTCACAGTAGCTGCACTTTCAGTAAGGCAACCAGACCACATTGGAATGCTCTTTACCAGCAGAATAACCCTCCATTTGGAGGTGGATAACGTTTAGTGACTTTACAGGTTTCCTTTAAGGGTATATGCCCATGATGCAGATTTTAAGCAGAAATTTCCTGAGCGTTTTTTCCTCTACCTGGCAGAAAAAATGCATGCAGATTTTACATGCGTTTTTTCTGCTAGGGAGAAGCGATTTTTAAGCGTTTTTACATGCGTTTATGCATGCGTTTTTTCCAGCGCTTTTCCAAGTGATTTTGAGCATCACTTGGAAAAGGGCTTGACAAGTTGGTCTCACAATATAAATCCATGCAACTGGCATGGATTTATATTGTGTGACTGAGATTTCTGCTTAAAATACTGCACCTATAGTAAAAAAAAAAGATTTATAAAGTAAAAAATGAAAAAAAATATTCATATTAACTTCTCCGGCGGCCCCCGGTCTGCTATCAGGTGTCAGTCAGGTGATGGTCGCGTGACCATCAGCTGACAAAATGACATTACCATAGTTCCTGGCAGAACTCCGCTGGCCGCCGAGGAGAGAGGACACCGCCGGGAGCAGACCGGGGGCCGCCGGAGAGGTTAGTATGAATATATATATATTTTTTTACTTTATAATTCTTTTTTAACTTGCAGGTACCATGGTACCCGGGTTGGAGGAGAGTCTCCTCTTCTCCAGACCTGGGTACCATCTGCTCATTGGTTACATATATACATACGGATGTAACATATGGTTACATATATACATACGGATGTTATGCGGTTCAATGCAAATTAATGGTGGCGATTTCACTGCGAAATTGCACAATAAATGGTTGTGCTGTGGATTTTTCTGCAATGATAATCCACAGCGGAAATTTCCTCAGCATGTGCGCATTATCATTGGGAAACATGGCAGACATCTTAAGCGATTTTAATGCGTTTCCGGAGCGGAAATACCGCCGTGGAAATGCATTAAATCCGCATCGTGGGCACACAGCCTAATTGTATTGAAGAGTTTTGGTGGCTTCCTTCTTCATGAATGCAAATAATTTGTACTTGAAATGCAGAAGGAGAAAGCAATGATCAATCACTGCCAGCTCTCCAATCTCTCTCAATTAGAATCTTTGTATTATTAACACTTCTTTACACACTAATCTTCTTCACTGCTATGTTGTCAATTACATTATTTATAGTATTTCATTTGCTCAGTGTTTTGAAGTTTTCTCTCCTTATCTCTATGGCTAAATTGTGAAATGTGATGTGACTGTCCACTTGCTATCCAGATTCACCACACAATGTATGCTGTGTTCCCTGCTTTTGCTTTTATACAGGCTACTATTATCCTTCCTTATTGCATATGCTATACCACATGATGTGATAGTTACTAGACAATATGGGGAAGCCTGCTTAGTCACACTCAAGGTCTTGTGAGACTTCTCTGTCTGATTCAATCTTCTGCAATATGTAAAATGTCAAAAGCAGTTTTTGTTGATTCACAAATTGTTTGAGTTCTCGGAGTTTAGTGAATTCCTAAAATTTCAACACAAATTCTATTTGCATCTAATTGATATGCTCATCTGTAGTATCATTATTTTGTGCACATACAATTATAGCACAATGCTATCTGTGGACTTCTGATATTATTGACACAAAATGCCAGAGAACTGCATTCTGCAGACTAATACAAGATGATTGAACATTTAAAAAAACAAGTACAATTTATTTTACCAAAAAATACAAGTATTTCTGGAAAAAAAATGGCACAAAGACATCTTTACACTTTAAATGGTCTAAGTACTTCCAAACAACACCTTGATTTCATTTCATCAATAATTATATAGCACATTATACAGGGTGGGCCATTTATATGGATACACCTAAATTAAATGGGGATGGTTGGTGATATCAACTTCCTGTTTGTGGCACATTAGTATATGGGACGGAGAAAACTTTTCCAGATGGGTGGTGACCCTGGTGGCCATTTTGAAGTCGGCCATTTTGGATCCAACTTTATTTTTTTCAATGGGAAGAGGGTAATGTGACAAATGAAACTTATTGAGAATTTCATAAGAAAAACAATAGTGTGCTTGGTTTTAACATGACTTTATTCTTTAATGAGTTTTTTACAAGTTTATGACCACATAACTTCACAGCATAGAAAATTGCCTTCAGATGACCCCAAAAGATAAAAGTCTAAGTGGGTCAGATCAGGAGACCTTGGTGGCCATTCAACTGGCCCACGATGACCAATCCACTTTCCAGGAAACTGTTCATGTAGGAATGCTCGGACCTGACACCCATAGTGTGGCCCCACTATCTTTGTACCCCATATGCCACACCATGCCATCAAGATATCGGATGTGCAGCATCTGAAACAACTGATACTGGAAGCCTGTGCTAGTATTTCTTCTGCGGTGTTGCTATCAGTGTGTCAACAGTGGGAGAAGAGGGTTGCATTGACAATCCAACACAATGGGCAGCACTTTGAACACATTTTATAAGTGGTCATAAACTTGTAAAAAACTCGTGAAAGAATAAAGTTACATTAAAACCAAGCACACCATTGTTTTTCTTATGAAATTCTCAATAAGTTAAATAGACAATGTAATCAGCTAACCTTCAATGTGTATCGATGCAAGCTTCAGCTCAATGGTACCTGCAGTGATTATACGTAATCCATAGCAAGAGTGAAGGTGAAAATGTTCCAGATCATTCGGATAAAATCATCCAGTTTATTCCAATATTAAATTAAATTTCCATCATTAGGATATATATAGTATATTAGGATATTAGCAATTGTATGTCCCCAAAAAAAAGACCTACCCCGAAAATAAGCTCTAGCATTATTTTATGGATTTTTGGAGTGTGCTTGAATTATAAGCCCTACTCAAGAAAATAAGCCCTAGTTACAGTCAGGGCTGGTGTTGGGGGGAAGGAGAAAACTGCATAATTGTCCAGGACCCCACTCTCTTATCATTTCTATTCCGAGGTTAAGACTGCTTAAGCACCTTTGGTCACATCACAGTCATGTGACCATGATATCACCAAAGGTCCTTTAACTGCGGAAGTCTAGAGGAACTGAAGATGAGACATGCTGGTATGTACCATATGTGCAGTATGTGTGTATATATGTGTATGTTCAGTGTTTTTGTGTATGTATACCTGTGTATGTGCAGTGTGTGTATACCTGTGTATGTGCAGTGTGTGATGAAATGGTTATATTTGAATAAATGTTGATTTTTTTTGTTCAAGAATAAATGTGGATTGTTCATGGAAATAATATTAGACCCTGTCTTATTTTTGGGGAAACACGGTATATACCATGACTAAGAATACATGTTGCATTTGAAACACCCCTCGGAAGAAGCATAGGTGATATGGTGTCGGATGTGGGAAGAGCACGATATTTGCCTTCTTCTCTGAAGATTCTTATAATTCGGGTAATATACCGCTCATTCACAGGTGATTTGATTAATGGTCATCAGAGGGAAGTTTGGTACTATCCAGCCTTTTGGGGGTTTCTTTAGTGCACAACATACCTTTACCATTAGGATCTACCGTCAGGGCATAACTTTGCACTTGCACTTTATTTATAATAGCCACAAGACTTGTGGTATTAGGAAAATATTTTTATACAGATTGTTCGGTTTATAAATATTTTGCACTCTATTGTATTCGATCCTCAGGTTCTGCCTTTATTTACATCTACTTACATCCATTACTTATGGATCTGTGTATATTTTGCTCGTGTCCCTCACCCATGTTTTTGGAGGCCTTCTGTCCTGTCTTTTTAATTGTATTTTGTTTTTATATACAGTATCTATTAATATATATTTTTTTTAATATTAAGCTGGCATCTCTTTATATCTAACAGCTAGTTGCTATTGCTATTACGAATAGTTTGTTTATACATTTGAAACATGTTTGTTATTATTTTGTCTATATACTAGATTTTATGATGGGGTTTCATTGAATATGGAAATAAATTGGATGCTTTTATCCTCAAGATCTGAAATATCTTCACTTTCCCTCTTGCTAGTTGTTTTTGATCTTCTGCCAGACATGCCAATAACAGAGGCAAGAACAATGTATGCTGGAAAGTAAGGGGAAAGAAGTTTTAGCACCTTAATTCCAGGCAAAATGCTGATGAAAAGGAATCACCCACTGAAAAAAAGTGGATGCAAATTACAATGCCTAAGAATCAGGATAGTTCCTGGACATACACAAAAGATATCTTCATGGAAATCAGCTATAACTTATCATGGGGTTTGAGATCAGAAGACTATACTTTTGCACTTGTTTGTTTTAATAATATTGTTTTTCTATCCTCCCATAATTTATATGCACTGCATTTCAGACTTAGACTCTATATTCCCTGAACGGCATCTGTTCATGATTGTATACTATTCTTGATTCAAAACTAGAATTGCGAGACTCCTTGAAGACTACCAGACAGCCAGGGAGAGATTAAGAGAGATGGAGCAGGGGTGATGTAATTCTGCTGCATAACAATGCAGATGCAATAGTATTTAGAGTCTGTAGTAAATTGTAAAAAACCAGATTAGCCTGTCTTTTTACTTATTTTGGAGTTTTGCATTATAAACTCTGTAAATATTTGTAATAATGGGAATAATTCCTTTCCATTTTGCAAATAATTTCATAAATCCCAATGTCAATAACTGGATAATGTCATTTTACACTTCATCCCAAAGCATAAAGCATCTCATTTTTTTATAATAAGGACAATATGTATGCTGTCAGCTTTTATAAAAAAAATAAATAAAATGATGTGTCAGTGATATTAAAATCTACAGTATGGATCTAACTTTACCACATCAGCACTATTAATAAACCTGTCAACTATTATTTAAATCTGCTTTGATATAGCTCTCAGTTTATAACCTGCACACAGAACCAAAAATGCCTCGGGGAGCATTTTTGCTGCAGTGTAACTCTGCATTCAGATAGCCAGGATGTATTCTTGATATTACTCAAAAATATCCAGATTTTATTAAAGGCTTTTTTTAGACTTAAAATTTTGATTACTACAGTATCCGTAGGATAGAACAATATCAGGTTGGTAGAAATCCAACTCCTGGCATCCCCACTGATCAGTTGTTTTTTGTTCTGGTGTCAACTGGATGTTAACAGTGAAAGTAGCTAAACCAGGGGTGGACATACCATTGGGGCAACCTGTGCAGCCGCACAGGGATCCAAAAAGTTAGAACAACTTCAACCTCAAAAGTTTGTTGAATTGTGCATTATCATTAGCTATTGGACTCAGAGGTGTATATAGGTTTTCCGGCACCCGGGGCAAGAATTCAGTTTGGCGACCCACCTCCACCCCAAGCACATATGCGATTTGCACACAGTCAAGTGCCAACAAGCTGCTCTTTGTTATTCTCTCAATATTCAGTGAAAAACTTAGAGAAGCAGGAAGAGAAGCTAGTTGTCACATGACCGTCAGTATGAAAATCACATATGAGTGAAGTGACCATGTGCTAACTGCTGGAACATGCAAGTAAAGCTGAATCCTGACAGTGAGAAAATTACATGCTGTTAGGATTGGCATGCTACAGGGCTTCATTTTATAATTTAAGGGCTCGTCCAGGTTTGAGATGAAAGTCTGCAGTCATTCTAGGTGACCGCAGCCTTCTGAATTCTCACAGCGCGTCCACTGTACTTTTAAGATTCTCCCTTGCACAAGTATGTGATTTGTATACTTCTGACCACATTCCCACTAGATGTGACCGGCCTCGCTCAATTCATTTTCAATGAGTGAGACCACACATGTCTAGTCAGGATGTGACCGCATGTATATAAATCGCAGAGGAGAGAGAATCCTGACAGTGTGCAGTGCAGTGCCCTTAAAGATAGCAGTGTCATTATAATGCTCCTGAATAAAAATATGTGCCCTACACTGAGCCCCTGAATAAATAATTGCCCCTCACTATATTCTCTGCACAAAATATGACCCTCACACTGTCCCTGTTATGGTACTTGCTCTCCACACTGCCCTCTCCTTTCCATACTGGCCCCCCTCTTCACATTAATCTGTCACACTGTATCCCCCTACAGGGCCCAGTCTCTATACTGTGCCCTCTCATAACACTCCCCCTCCCTGGCTTACTGTCCCTTCCTGACTGTGCCTTTACACTGATCCCCCATTCTACCCCCACCCACACAACTCAGTCTTTATTCTGTGCACACTCACACTTTTCTCCCCCATACTGTCTCCTCACTTTATTCCCCTCAATAGTCTCCTCACACGTTTCCCCCTCCCTCCTCATACATTTACCCTCTGACTGTCCATACTGCCTCCTCACCCATCCCCCCCGACTTCCCATATTGTGTCTGCACACATCCTATCACCCTCGCTCCCCATACTGTGTTCGCATACATTTCTTCCCTTGCTACTCATACTATGTCCGCACCTATCCCTCCACTCACCATACTGTGTTTACACACAACCCCCAATACTGTTTCCTCATACATGGCCCCTATCTCCCCCATTGCTTCTCATACTGTGTCTTCAGATTTCTCCTGCTCTCCATATTGTGTCTACACCTGTCCCTTCCTTGCTCCCCAAACTTGTGTCCTCAAATCTTTCCTCTCATGTTACACTAAATCTCCCTCACACCTCCCCTCCACCACACTAAATCTCTCCCACCACAGTAAATATTCCCTCCACACACAGTAAATATTCCCAACCCCTCCCCTCCACAGTAAATCTCCCCCCCACTATTGTAAATCTACCCCCACACACAGTAAATCTCCCCCACCCTAAATCTTCCCCTGTTACATTTAATCTTTGGTGTCTTCAGCTCCACTAGTGTGGAGCACTTACCACCAATGCTCTTCGTGCTTTGGTGCACTGGCAAGTGGCATCAGCAGCGTGATCACATGACCTGATCACACTGCTGACATCTCTCTGACTTAGTGGTCAGAGCTTCAATTGTATTCACTGCACCTTCTGAGAGCAGGCTGTTAGCTTGACAGCCGGCTAAGAGAACGGCTGACTCCCAGTCTGGGGGGCGGCAGAATGCAGCCACTGGGGAAGACAACAGGTTTCACACGTTGCTTTCTCAGGTAGTGATACTGAGAAAGCAACGTGTGAAACGCACGTTGGAGTGTGAGGTAGCAGTGATGGCATGCACAACATGAACTCAGGTTGGTAACCTTCCTTCTACTTACAATGTGGAGCCTTTTTTACTAAAACGGATCTCTAATCACTGATTTTGATTGTCTTCTAATTATTATGTGTGATTATTGTCCTTAATGCACTGCACTGTATAGTACGGGTAGATTTTTTATGTGCACTGCACCTTATATATTCTTGCACCTTATATATTCTTATATACACCCACTATTGCTATGACCATTTAAATAGCACTATTGATATGAGTACCTAAATATTACTCCACTTTACCAAGCATTTGCACATTATTTATACTGTCATTATGCTGTGTATGTTGTACGGTCTCCTCTTTTTTTAATCAATTGTAGTATATTTTATCATGCACTGTTTTTTGTGTTTTTTAATAAGTTTTGTCATGTTTTGGTGCCCTTAATAAAAATTCAATTATATGGAATAATTTTATTGTTTATATCTTTGTTCAAGTAGCTTCCCTTTCATATGTCAAAAATAAATACCTTGAGAATGGTGGAATTTGATGAATATGCTTCAGAATCATCCTAATCCTCCTATGTAGAGGGATATCTACCTCTCTTTTTGAGAGCAGCAGAGGTTTCATAATGTGTCACTCACTAACAGAACCTGAAGTTCACTATTCATTGCTAGATAAGAAGTCATTCATTCATTGCCTTCAACCACACTCACTGATCCTCAGCATTATTTAAAAATGAAAACTCCCTATTTCCTTCCAACTACTGTATATTCTCTTTATATATGTGAAGTTTTCAGTGCAGATCCAGCTGGGCACTCTAATACTGTCTGTAGCTTATCTCACAGTTCCCCTTTAAGTGCCACACAAGGAAGTCTCCTCTGCCTAAAACCTTGTCTTTGCTTTTATGTCTTAGGATATGTGCGCACGTTCAGGATTTGAAGAAGAAATTTCTGCAGTGTTTCTGCATCTCTTTGGCAGGAAAAACACTGCAGAAAAAAAAGCGCATTTTGCAGCAATTTTGATGCTTTTTTATGAGGTTTTTGATGCGTGTTTTAATGCATTTTTAATGCGTTTTTGTACATCAATGAATGCTTTTTGGAGCAAAATAAAATTATTTGAAAAAAGAAACGTGGGACAGTGCTTTAACCCTTGGATTACCGTCAGAACTGGGGTGAGTATATTGGTTAAATTAAATGATTAAAGAATGTGTCTGCTGTATTTCAAATAAAGTGTTTGCTCTGTGTCTGTGTGTTTATCTAGCTCTTTACTTTAGTTTAATTAGGTTTGGTAATGAAAGGGTCTGATTGACACCTTGTCATTACCACACAAAAGGTCTAGGTGTCAGCTAATCCCATACACGTTTATTCCATTAGCATTTCCATTCATGTCATTCATGGGACAGCTGAGAGCTGCTATTTTTAGCCTTGGAAGATGCCATTAGGCTAACATGGTCCCTAGCTTTAATAACAGCTCACAGCTGTTTTATTAGCTGCTACGTGCCCCCCGATCAGCAACAAGCAGCGCTTTGGATGCAGCGTGTTTTGCTGCGTCCAAAATGTTGTGTTCTAATGCCGCACTTTTGTTGTCAGCAAACGTGAATTCACCGCATATAATGACATTTCAATCAATCAAAATCTGCAGCGGAGACTGGATTATCTGCTACAGAAATTGACATGCTGCGGGTGAGTTTGGATAAGTGTCCATGATCAGGAGCCATAGCGGGTTTGAAGCTGCCTGTTTATACAGCGTTAAACCTGCAGAGTCCAGATGTTACAGCATAGTGTATGGGATTTCTAGAAATCCCATGTCCACTCTGCGTGCATCTGAGGCTGCAAATCACCCGTGGACACTGACATGCCGCACGTCTTTTAGAACTGCAGCATCTAGATTTCTCTTGCAGAGTTGCTAGTCTCTGCAACAGAAATTTGACCACTAGAATGTATAGAATACTGTAAATCCGCATGGTTCAGTGAACACATGTGGATTTACCTGTGTTCAATAGAATCCAACGTTTTGGATGCAGCAAAAATTTGCGTCCAAAGCCCTGCTAAGTTTAAATCATGGACACAGAGCCTAAAACGTAAAAACAAGATGGAGTAGGTTCCTCCGTCATTTTCATAACTAGCAGAGGGAAAGCCAAATGCTGGGGGCTGATATTAGTAGCCGGTGAACGGGGCAGTAGCCTAAACTGTTTCCTGGCTATTAATAACAGCCCACAGCTGTTTGCTTAGCCTTTACTGGCTAGATTACAGGGTGAACCCAGAAAAAAATTGACATAGGGTCCCCCTATAAAATCTAGCCAGCAAAGGCTAAACAGACAGCTGCGGGCTGATATTAATAGCCAGGTAAGGGACCATGAATACTAGCACCCTCAGCGGCTAATAATATCACCCATCAGCAGTCCCTGAAATGGCGCATCCATAAGATGCGCCAAATCTGGCGCTTAGCCTCCGCTCTTCCCACTGCTGTGTAGCGGTGGTGAGTGGGGTAATGGGGTTGGGGTTCATGTCAGCCTTGTATTGGCAGCTGACGTGAATCCCAGGTTAGTAATGGAGGGCGTCTATAAGACGCCCCCATTACTAACCCCGTAGTAAAGTTTATAACGCTTTTTCAATGAAAGAGACGACCAGAATAAAGTATTTTATTGAAATAAAAGGACACACGGCTTTAATAATTTTTTTATTGTATGCCCAGTCCCCGAATCCCTCAATTTTCTGTAAAAAAATAAAAAATAAAAAACAACCATATCCCTCACTTGTCCGCCATCACGACGTAATCCAGATTGTCCACTGATGGGACTACTGTAGAAGTCAGCAATGTACACTGACAGGAGTGTAATCACTCCTGTCAGTATATATGGCTCTTCTGCAGGAGTGAGGTCACTTAGGTTCATCAGTTGAAGATCAGCTGATCAGCCCCGGTGACCTCAGCCTCAGTGGTACGTGGGAACATTCTCACGAATGTTCCCACGCAGCACTGGTGTCGTAAGGTGAGGTCCCGGAGCTCTCAGCTGATCTTCAGCTGTGAACTCGCGTGACCTCAGCCGGCACCACAGCAATGTACACTGCCGGCCGCCGAGGGATCAGGACGCCGGGTGACATCACGAGGACACCGGGAGGATGGCGGGGGATGCCGGAAAGGGGTGAATAGGTGTTTTATTATTTTTTTACTTTTTTTTTACACAGCGCTCACAGCCCTGGCTCGGCTGAGGAGAGTACTGCTCGCCTCAGCCGCGCTGCTCTCGCAGTTATCAGCGGGACCGGCAGTCGGATGATGGAAGAAGAAGTCCTCCCCAGCCGACCCGGGTACCACTCTATGTGCATTTTTGCAGCGTATTTGACCCACTAGTCAAATAAGCAGCAAACAACCACAGCAAATCCGCAAATATATTTATACCTGCGGATTTTCTGCGGTTCAATTAAAGTTAATGGGCGGGAAACGCTGCAGAAACGCTACATTAAATGGACATGCTGCGTATTTAAATGCAATGACAATCCTGAGCGGAAAATTCCACATCATGTGCACAGCACATCAGGGTTGCCATTGCATTAGCTGGCAGATGGATTACATAGCATATTTGATGCATTTCCACGCAGAAAAAATGTCACAAAAATGCATAAAAAATGCTACATGTGCATTTAACCTAAGGCTGAGTTCACACAAGCATATGCAAAATCATCCATTTTTCGTCCAGAAAAACTGACGATTTTCCATCAATATTGTCATTCATATGCAATTCATATGCCATCAGTGTGTTAGTTTTTTACATTTGGATGCAATCCGTATATTCATTTTGTTCATTCTTATGGCATCACAATTTAATGAATAATAAAGGACAAATACAGTTTCCTAGTTTTATAACTGTAGGGAATCCATGAAAAACACATGCTATACTGATGATTACCCATATGTGATCCATTTTTTGCGCAACTATT
The DNA here is from genome assembly GCF_046119375.1 of Phyllobates terribilis. NCBI lineage: Eukaryota > Metazoa > Chordata > Amphibia > Anura > Dendrobatidae > Phyllobates > Phyllobates terribilis. The sequence goes on along the minus strand of NW_027362762.1, from coordinate 286,761,668 downwards.
AAATTAAATTAGTTGAGTGATACAGAGTAAAGTTCAAAGTAATGCATGCTGTGATTATTTTACATGCTGGTCATAAGTCTGTGAGTAAAAACGTTCCTGTGAACTAACATTTGCATTGGTCTGTGCACTGTCCGTACGCTACCAGTTTTGCATGAATCAGCACATGGACTTTTGACCCTTAAATTCATTGAGACATAAGTTTTTCTTGAACGAGGGTAATCTGTGCTTTTCACAGATAGTACTCATACCTATGACAGTCTATGGCGCAGTTCACATGCAATTTTTTTGCTCAGACCGAATGGTCAGCGCCAAGGCACAGAGATGTTCCAAATGTTGGCTCAAACTTGCCAGTGCAAGTCTATGGGTCCGCAAAAAATTGGACGACACTTGTATGCCATCTGTGTACTGTCTGTTCTTCACTGACTGTTAGAGAAGAGGAGGAGAAACCATTATCATTTGTTTTTTCATCTAAGATAGACTGATGAAACTCTGACCAATCTCTGGTGGTAAAAACTGATACACTAACCAAACTCTTAGGACTCTCTGATCAAAAACACTTCTGTATTTTTCACCCACTGCTGGTTTTGTCTTACAACTGCTGAGGTAAAATACTGACCAACAACTGAACATGTGAATGTAGCCTTAAACTTGGACTGTTTTATGCATATAAAAAAATCACTGATTTCTCTATAAGCCCTTTTACAGAGTACAAGGATGCCTATAAGTGTGTGTCAGCTGCAATAATGAGGTTTATTTGGATAAAAAAAATCTGAAAAACACAGAACATAAAGAAAATATAAAGAGAACCCCAGATAATGTTTCTTTTTAATATTTATTCTCAAGAAAAAATAGCAAAATAGAGCCATTGCTTTCTTTATCACACATAGTCTTCTGACCGAAGGCTACTTAATACCCAAAACTCCATTTTGAAATAATATCATGTGCAGTATATATTTTCTTTACTATGTCCATCCATCTAAGAAAATTCAGTAAGCTGTTCTTCGGTATACAGGTATGTGAAAGATATGATGATACACGTTAGCCAGTATAATCCTAAAGGATGCTCTTTTGAACACATTGGGTGAATGAGATGCTATGGATATGTGGAGTGTATGAGCCAGGAGCTTACTAGGCATATATGCCAAACATCTTTATAAAACAATATTTATACAGCATCAAAAAGTAGAAATGTATCAATTGCATCCATACTTTAATTTTCCTTACAGACAATAACATGGGAGAATGTAACAAATCAGTCATGTGTATAATGATTTAGTATTTAAGGTAAACATTTCAGCATAACTGGAGTTTGTATCATTAAGATTCCTTAGTAAGAATGACCTCGCTCCCACCTGCTGAGCTGTATTCATTAATGCTGTGTATGAACATATTTTAGTCTTCTCCCATATCCAATTACCGTATTTTGAGCAGCATCCAACAATTTCCTGTAACTTAATTTTATTCTACTAAAATGACAAGCCATAATTGATTCATTCTAAGCCAATTAACCTTGGCAGGTTACAGACTCTAGAAGACTTACATCATTCTATGAATTATTATTGGAAGTAGTACTTTGTGTCAAGGAGCCATCATTATGAGTTGTAAGTACATGTGCTCAATAATATACATGCACATGTGCAATACAGTGGCTTTAAAGTTCAAAACAAAATAATAAAAACATGACATAATTTAAAAACTCCGCGTTTATTTGACATTTGTACATTCCTCACAGGTTTAGTGGATATTCTGTGGTCATCAGTCATAGTCTAGTTTCAGACTCAATGTGCCAGTGGCCTATTAGTCGCATTCACTTCCATTTTATGTGTGTTTTGGTCATTTGACTGACTAATACATTGTCTGACTTCCTTTCAGTGGGTACAGTCAGAGCAGGTTTGAGACAAAGTGGGACCCTGGGCAAAAGTTAAAAGTGGGGCCCCAAAAGCTAACATTGTGCACCATCACACAGAAACATTTAGGCTGCATTTTACATGAGTTTTTTTTAATCTAGGCAGTTAAATGAGTGCAATTGAAAATATTCAAGTCATTCGGCACTTGTTTACCAGCCTCTTTCTACAGGCTGACAAGAAATGATGGGCACAGAATGATCACTAATAGATTTATATGTCACCATACAGTATAAAATTATTAGCAGTACATCTGCAATTTACACCTGGCGATGTGCTGCTGAGAATAATGATTTCTGTTCAAGCAAAAACAATTCAATCACCCAATGAATGAGCATCATTTTGCTGGTTCAGTAGGCAATTTCCAACATGTTTACACTAATAAACTGTCGTTAATGCTGCTGGTATTTATATAGTGGATGCTACGTACACACACCATATGTGACACAAACATTGCATGTTACACACACATGTGTATATACACATTACACACACACACGTATACACAGAGCACATACACACTTATATGTATAAACAGAACACATACACACATGTATACACAGAGCACATAGATACACACAAAAGCATGTGTACATACATACACACTTGTATACACCAAGCACATAACACATATTTATTCACAGAACACAGAGCACATATATGTATGCACAGAGCACATGCACACATGTACACAGAGTACATACATATACATTAGAGATGAGCAAATAAATTAGTGTGGAATTGAATTCTCAAATTTTATAAAAATTTGCATTCACCAAAGTGCAGATTTTTTGCAATTCATTTTTGCACAGATTCAGCAAAATCCGTAAACTCAGTAAAATCTGGAAATTTAAGTGTAAATGGCCATTCAAATGTTAATAAACAAAAATAATCCTTATACACTTGTACTAACTTCACTGCTCAACTCTCTGGCCTTTCCACTCCTCACCTGTTTAGTCCTCTCCGCATCTTCAGATCGTCGGCTTGCATTGAAATCCCTGGGCTTCTCACGCTGGGCACTGACTTCTGGGTTTGAGTAGACTGATAAGAGTTCTGCACATGCTATTGCAAAGGTCATGATCATCATAACATCACGGCGTGTGAGATGGCCTTTTCCAGTGCATGCACAGAAACCCCCATGGTAAAGTCAAGCACTGAAGTCTGAGCCTAACGTGAGTGGCGGCGATCTGAAGATACAACAAGGACCAGATGGGTGAAGGTCGGAAGTAAAGGGGCCAGAGAGGGGAGCGTTGAGTATAAGGATCAATTTAATTTTTACATATAACATTTATTATGTTCTGGGGTCTGGAGAGAACCCAGACCATAATAAGGTACATTCAGCTCACAGAGAATAACTTGTTTCGAATCGAGTTTCGCAGGAAAACCTGCGGAAACAGGCAAATTCAAATTTTGCTTGATCGGCTCATCTGTAATACACATTCATCTGTAATGCACACAAATGTAAATACACGGAGCACATAAACAAACACACACATATATACAACACATTGATACACATACATACACATGTATACATATAGCACATACAACAGACATACAGTGGGTGAAATAAGTATTGAGCACGTCACCAATTTTCTAAGTAAATATATTTCTATAGGTGTTATTTACATGAAATTTTCACCAGATGATGGTAACAACCCATCAAATCCACACAGGAAACAAATCATATCATAGATGTTCATAGATTTGGGATCATGGGCTTGCTGAAATGTCCACCCTCATTTCATCTTTATCATCCAAATAGATGGCAGCAGATTTTTTTCACGAATGTCTCGATACATTTGTCCATTCATCCTTCATTCAATTAAATGAAGTTTGCCAGTGCCGTATACTGAAAAATAGCCCCACACCATGATGATCCCAGTTCCAAACTTCACTGTTGGTATAGTGTTTTTTGAGTGATATGGAGTGCCTTTTGGCCTCCAAACATGGTGTGTATTATGGCATGCAAAGTGTTAAATTTTGATCTCATCTGACCAAACTATATTCTCCCAGTATTTCACAGGCTTGTCTAAATGTTGTTGAGAAAACCTTAAATGCACTTGTACATGCTTTTTGTTCAGCAATGCAGTCTTGCATGGTGAGTGTGCATACAGGCCATGGAGATTGAGTGCATTACTTATTGTTTTCTTTGAAACAATTGTACCTGCTGTTTCCAGGTCTTTCTGTAACTCTACACACGTGGTTATTGGCTCTTGGACAACTCATTCTGATCTTTTTACTCATCTGTCTGAAATCTTGTGGAAAGCAACTGGTATTGGCTGGTTTATAGTGAAAGTTTGTTCTTTCCACTTCTGGATTTTGGCCCCAACAGTGCTCACTGGAACCATCAGTAGTTTAGAAATTATGACTGTAACCAATGATATCAGTATGTTTTACAACTATAAGGTTTCAAAAGTCTTGAGACAGTGGCAGGATTGCTTTATAATTATTTAGATTTTAGCTGGTGTGATGCCTTTCCATGGCTTTTTGCATCTCTCTTTCCTCACACGTTCAATATCTTTTCCCTGTGTAATTTCTCATTGTTATACATAACTTCATTTATGGACATCTTTGGTTTGTTTTCTTTGCTTGTGTGGATTGGATGGGTTTTTACTGACATCTGGTGAGAATTTCATGTCAATAGCACCTTTAAAAATATATTTACTTAGAAAATGGATGACATGTTCAATACTTATTTCACCAGCTGTATATGTATAAACAAAGGACATACATATAGACACATATGTATACACAGAGCACATACATACTGACACATATATATGTGCAGAGCACATTCATGCAGATATATACGTATGCACAGTGCATATACATGCATACACACATGTATATACATACATATATATATATATATCTAAGCAACAAGAAATAATAAATATATAATGTTTTTTTAATTATAAAGTGTGAATTAAATATGGCTGGCATGGCTAACGATCACAAGGTTTAAATTGCTAAGCCACTTTTAAAATATAGATATTAAAATCATGCTTTAAATATATGTCCTTTAAGATGACTAGAATTTGGAAATCCTTGATGGAGATGGTTCCCAGATATCAGAAGGGTTAAAAACATGTGTATAAATGGTCTAGAGGAGAGTTCAAAGAAGAAAGGGGATGGAAGCAGAATAAATTGGCTGCACAAAAGAAATAAATTAAATGGGTCCTAATATGTAGAAACCAGGGGAGTAATGTATGGTAAAGCTTAAAATTTTTAAAACAAAATAGTATTTAACCTCTACCTGTCATGCCATTACATTTAGGGTGCTGTGCATGGAGTGGGCTCAGAAACTAAGCCCTCCATCCTCTGTCACATGAGCACCCAGACCTCACAGTGCAATTAAGAGATGCCATGTCTGCTATCTTTGTTTATCTCACTTCCTTAAAAAATGGAATAGAAGTAACACCAAAAATTGTATATGCCCCAAAATCATACTAATAAAATGACCACTAAAATGCCCATGAAAACAAGCATTCATATAGCTGCATTGGAAGAAAAATAAAAAAGTTGTTAGTCTCAGAAGATAATAACACAATCCAATTTTTTTTTTAAAGCAGAACATAAAACAGCTATGTAAATTTTGTATCAATGTAATCTTTCTGACCTGCAAAATAAAGTTAATGTGTCAGTTATACCACAGAGCCCAAATAACAAAATCCGAGTAACAATGCTGGAATTGTAATTTTTTTACCATCGCACCCAAAAACCTTTTTTCCTATTTTTCCGATCAAATAGTAAATTAAATGTAAGCATCTAAACTATAACTCGTTCTTGAAAATAAAAACATTCCTCATACAGCTATGTCAATGGAAAAATAAAAATATTATGACTCTTTGAAAATAGGGACATAAAAATGGAAGCAAAAAAATAAAATTGTTGAAGTTATACAGTGTGGTGTTATGTCTTAAGTGTTTTTTCAGCTTATTTTATTCTTTTTTTATGCAAATTTTCAGCTGTTTTTCACAGTACCAGCAAATTCTATGAGATTTCAGCAATCTCATGCACACAGCTAGTCTTTTGTACTCAGTATTTTGTGCTTTGCATGATTTTTTTGCACAATAGAGCATATTACTTTTTTCAGCTTTTTTTCAGTGTTTTTTCAGCATTTTTCACCCATTGAAAACAATGGGTGGTGCAAAAAACACCTAGTGTGAACGTTTTTCTGCATTTTTAGTGAAAAAAATCAAGTACAGCAGTATGTGAAAGCCATTATTTTTGTGATTTTCCCAAGTTCACTATCCTGTCTTGGTCACCTGAGATGGCAGTTTGGATTAGTATAGTTTAATTAAATTAGTGATTAATCCTGAAAAATGCACCAAAAACGCACCAAAAACTGACTCCAAAAACGCACCAAAACCTGCATTTTTTACGCTGCTTCTTTTCTGCCAAGTGATCAGGTTTTGATGCAGAAAAAAAAAGCTGCAAAAACGCCTAGTGTGAACCTATCCTTAATGAAGACTCATGATGGCATTGATAATATATATAACAACTGTTACCTAATACCTAAAATATGGTCCTTAGTTGCAAAGGCATTTCAGAAAATATTTTCTCCACGATTTACAGTGTCGAAAGTCAAGTAAACTTTATTTTTATTCTCTTTTGTACCACAATTTTTGAAATCAAGTCTCTTTAAATAGTGTTAAAATTGTAAATTTGGGGTTAAAAGAGGAAGTGTATGACAGACATCTTACTTTAGAAATTCCAATTATTTTCTGAAGCAAAATAAATACAGAAAAGTACAAGAAAGCATCTTAATTGGAATAGTTGTAAAATGAACTGAAAGATGTTATCTCACAAGTACATTTTTTTCAATTTTAACTCACTCTAACTTTAGCAGTCAGCATAATAAGATTACACATACCAAAGCCAATGTACAAGGGCAGGTGAACTAATTACAGTGTTACCGCTTAGCAACATAAGTCAGACATTGCCTTCTGGTATGACTTTCACAAAACTTCCTCTCTGATCTTGTTAGCAAATACTGTAACGGAATTATTGTTAAATCATAGTATAAGTGATTTTTGACTCTGTATACATATTTATACATCTTGTAAAATGATAAAAAAAATCACCTATTTCATATTAAAAATACATTTTATTAATACACCTTACCAACATGGATGCCGGATCAGGGTCTTGCTAGTCTATTTGCACAACTCTAATAACTGTGCCTCATGTAACACATTTTCTTTCAACTCTATACTCGTAAGTACTTCTGCTATTAATCCTTAAAATGAATAAAGTCCCCACCAAGTAAACATTGTAAGAGTGTGTAAGATACAGTGGGGAAAATAGGTATTTGATACACTTACAATTTTTCAAGTTTTCCCACCTACAAAGAATGAAGAGGTCTGTAATTTTTATCGTAGGTAGACTTCAACTGTGAGAGACAGAATCTAAAAAGAAAACTAGAAAATCACATTGTATGATTTTGAAATAATTAAATTGCATTTTATTGCATGAAATAAGTATTTAATCACCTACCAATCAGCAAGAATTCTGCTTGCACAGACCTGTTAATTTTTCTTTAATAATCTCTCCTACTCGGCACTCATTACCTGTATTAACTGCACGTGTTTGAACTCATTACCTGTATAAAAGTCACCTGTCTGTACACTCAATCAATCATACTCCAACCTCTTCACCATGGCCAAGACCAAAGAGCTGTTTTAGGACACCAGGGAAAAAAATTGTAGACCTGCACAAGGCTGGGATGGGCTACAGGACAATAGGCAAGCAGCTTGATGAGAAGGCAACAACTGATGGCACAATTAGAAAATGGAAGAAACACAAGATAACTGTCAATCTTTCTTGGTCAGGGGCACCATGCAAGATCTCGCCTCATGGGGTAAGGATGATTTTGAGAAATGTTAGGAATCAGCCCAGAACTATATGGGAGGACCTGGTCAATGACCTGAAGAAAGCTGGGACTACAGTCTCAAACATTACCATTAGTAACACACTATGCCATCATGGATTAAAAACCTTCAGGGCATGCAAGGTACCCGTGCTCACGCCAGCACATGTCCAGGCCCATTTGAAGTTCTCCAATGACCATTTGGATGAGTACAATCCCAAGAACACCATCCCAACTGTGAAGCATGGTGGGGGAAACATCATACTTCGGGGATGCTTGTCTGAAAAGGGAATAAGACAACTGTACTGTATTTAGGGGAGGATGGATGGAGTCATGTATCGCAAGATTTTGGACAACAATCTGCTTCTCTCAGTAAGAGCATTGAAGATGGGTCATGGCTGAGTCTTCCAGCTTGACAATGACTTGAAACACACAGCCAGGGCAACTAAGGAGTGGCTCCGTAAGAAGCATTTCAAGGTCCTGGAGTGGCTTAGCCAGTCTACAGACCTGAACCCAATAGAAAATCATTGGAGGGAGCTGAAACTCAATGTTGCCCATTTACAGTCCCAAAACCTGGAAGATCTTCAGAAGATCTGTATGGAGGAGTGGGGCAAAATCCCTGCTGCAGTGTTTGCAAACTTAGTCAAGAATACAGGAAATGTTTGACCTCTATAATTACAAACAAAGTTTATGTTTTTCTATTGTATCAAATACTTTTTTTCATGCAATAAAATGCAAATGAATTATGTAAAAATCATACAATGTGATTTTCTGGATTTTTTTAAGATTCTGTCTCTCACAGTTGACGTGTACCTACAATAAAAATAACAGACCTCTACACTCTTTGTAGGTGAGAAAACTTGCAAAATCGGCAGTGTATCAAATACTTATTTTCCTCACTGTATATTCCATAGATGAAGGGAAAGAGAACACCAATCAGTCCATTTAGCCATCTCCTGAAACACCTGAAACACACTGCTTCTTTGTGCAGCATTATGGGAAAGAAACCTGAAGGTGCCTCGTTCATCTGTACAAACAATTATATGCAAGTACAAACAAGATGGGAATATTCAGCCACCACACCGCTCAGGAAGGAGAAGGGTTCTGTGTCCCATAGATGAACGTGCTTTGGTTCAACATGTGCATATCAACCCAAGGACAAAAGCAAAAGACCTTGTGAAGATGATGGTGGAAGCTGGTAAGATTGTGTCAATAACCACAGTGAAACGAGTACTGTATCAACATGGGCTGAAAGGCCACTCTTCCAGGAAGAAGCCATTACTCCAAAAGAAACATAAAAAAGACAGATTAATGTTTGCAAATGCACACAGGAACAAAGACCTTTATTTTTGGAGACCTGTCCTGTGGTCTGATGAAACTAAAATTGAACTTTTTGGGCATAATGACCATCGTTACGTTTGGAGGAAAAAGGGAGAAGCTTGGAAGCCTAAGAACACCTTCCCATCTGTGAAACATGCGGGGGTGTCAGCATGTTGTGGGATTGTTTTGCTGCAGGGGGGACTGGTGCACTTCACAAAATAGATGGCATCATGAGAAAAGAAGATTATGTGACAATACTGAAGCAACGTCTCAAGACATTAGCCAGGACGGTAAAACCTGGGCGGAAATGGGTCTTCCAAATGAACAATGAACCAAGGAATACTGCCAAAATGGTAACAAAGTTGCTTAAGGATAACAAAGTCAATGTTTTGGAGTGGCCATCACAAAGCCGTGATCTCAATCCTATAGAAAATTTATGATCAAAGCTGAAAAGGCAGGTGCGAGCAAGGTGACCTACAAACCAGGATCAGTTACACCAGTTTTGTCAAAAGGAATGGGCCCAAATTCTGACAAACTATTGTGAGAAGCTTGTGGAAGGATATCCCAAACATTTGACCCAAGTCATTCAGTTTAAGGACAATGGTACCAAATACTAATGAGTTGTATGTACACTTTTGACTTTGCAGTAAGTAATAAAAATGACTTAAAACATTCTCTCTTATTATTCTGCATTTGGCAAATATTAAAAAATTATTATAATCCCAATTGACCTAAAACGGTAAAGATTTATTCTGAATTTATATGAGATATTGAGAAAAACATGCATATGTGTCTTTTCATATAGTGTATCTAAACTTCTGGTTTCAACTGTATATACAGCATATTTATAGATAGATAGATAGATAGATAGATATGTAGAGTACAGACCAAAAGTTTGGACACACCTTCTCATTTAAAGATTTTTGTGTATTTGCATGGCTATGAGAATTGTACATTCACACTGAAGGCATCAAAACTATGAATTAACACATGTGGAATTATATACTTAACAAAAAAGTGTGAAACAACTGAAAATATGTCTTATATTTTAGGTTTTTCAAAGTAGCCACCTTTTGCTTTGATGACTGCTTTGCACGCTCTTTGCATTCTCTTGATGAGCTTTACACAAGATGGGGTGCAGAGTGTACTTTAGTGAGAAAAAAAATGAACTTTTTTAATTTACCAAATGGCAACACTGAAACAAAGAGTGAAAAATGTAAAGGGGTCTGAATAATTTCCGTAACCACTGCATATATATATATATATATATATATATATATATATGTGCGTACAGTGGCATATGAAAGTTTGAACACCCCTGGTCAAAATTACTGTTATTGTGAACAGTTAAGCAAGTTGAAGTTAAAATCATCTCTAAAAGGCCTAAAGTTAAAGATGACACATTTCATTTGTATTTTAGGCAATATATATATATATACAGTACAGACCAAAAGTTTGGACACACCTTCTCATTTAAAGATTTTTCTGTATTTTCATGACTATGAAAATTGTACATTCACACTGAAGGCATCAAAACTATGAATTAACACATGTGGAATTATATACTTAACAAAAAAGTGTGAAACAACTGAAAATATGTCTTATATTCTAGGTTCTTCAAAGTAGCCATCTTTTGCTTTGATGACTGCTTTGCACACTCTTGCCATTCTCTTGATGAGCTTCAAGAGGTAGTCACCGGAAATGGTCTTCCAACAATCTTGAAGGAGTTCCCAGAGATGCTTAGCACTTGTTGGCCCTTTTGCCTTCACTCTGCGGTCCAGCTCACCCCAAAACATCTCGATTGGGTTCAGGTCTGGTGACTGTGGAGGCCAGGTCATCTGGCATAGCACCCCATCACTCTCCTTCTTGGTCAAATAGCCCTTACACAGCCTGGACATGTTTGGGGTCATTGTCCGGTTGAAAAATAAATGATGGTCCACCTAAACGCAAATCGGATGGAATAGCATGCCCCTGCAAGATGCTGTGGTAGCCATGCTGGTTCAGTATGCCTTCAAATTTTAATAAATCCCCAACAGTGTCACCAGCAAAGCATCCCCACACCATCACACCTCCTCCTCCATGCTTCACGGTGGGAACCAGGCATGTAGAGTCAATCTGTTCACCTTTTCTGCGTCGCACAAAGACACGGTGGTTGGTACCAAAGATCTCAAATTTGGACTCATCAGACCAAAGCACAGATTTTCACTGGTCTAATGTCCATTCCTTGTGTTCTTTAGCCTAAACAAGTCTCTTCTGCTTGTTGCCTGTCCTTAGCAGTGGTTTCCTAGCAGCTATTTTACCATGAAGGCCTGCTGCACAAAGTCTCCTCTTAACAGTTGTTGTAGAGATGTGTCTGCTGCTAGAACTCTGTGTGGCATTGACCTGGTCTCTAATCTGAGCTGCTGTTAACCTGCGATTTCTGAGGCTGGTGACTCGGATAAACTTATCCTCAGAAGCAGAGGTGACTCTTGGTCTTCCTTTCCTCGGGCTGTCCTCATGTGAGCCAGTTTCTTTGTAGCACTTGATTTGCAACTGCACTTGGTGACACATTCAAAGTTTGCCCAATTTTTCGGACTGACTGACCTTCATTTCTTAAAATAATGATGGCCACTCGTTTTTGTTTACTTAGCTGCTATTTTCTTGCCATAATACAAATTCTAACAGTCTATTCAGTAGGACTATCAGCTGTGTATCCACCTGTCTTCTGCACAACACAACTGATGGTCGCAACCCCATTTATAAGGCAAGAAATCCCACTTATTAAACCTGACAGGGCACACCTGTGAAGTGAAAACCATTTCCGGTGACTACCTCTTGAAGCTCATCAAGAGAATGCCAAGAGTGTGCAAAGCAGTCATCAAAGCAAAAGGTGGTTACTTTGAAGAACCTAGAATATAAGACATATTTTCAGTTGTTTCACACTTTTTTGCTAAGTATATAATTCCACATGTGTTAATTCATAGTTTTGATGCCTTCAGTGTGAATGTACAATTTTCAAAGTCATGAAAATACAGAAAAATCTTTAAATGAGAAGGTGTGTCCAAACTTTTGGTCTGTACTGTATATATATATATATATATATATATATATATATATATATATATATATATATATAGTACGCTCTTACACTTTAAAAAGTACAAAAAGGAAAATGGTGAGATACATAAGTTTGGGCACTCTTGGAGATTTATGTGCTCAGATAACCTTGATCAAAATTTCAGACCTTAATTAGCCTGTTAGGGTTATAGCTTGTTCACTATCATTGTTAGGAAAGGCCAGGTGAAGCAAATTTCCCAGCTTTATAAAAATCCAGCCTCCTTATGCCACCTTATGCCAAAAAACAGCAGCCATGGGTTCTTCTATGCAGCTCCCTAGCACTCTGAAAATAAAAATCGTGGAGGTCCACAATGCTATATGAAAATAGTAAAGGGTTTTCAAGTTGCCCTTTCCTCAGTTCAAAATGTAATTAAGAATGGGCAGTTAACAGGAACAGCGGAGGTCCAGATAAGGTCTGGAAGACTAAGCAAATTTTCAGTGAGTGCTGCTCGTAGGATTGCTAGAAAGGCAAATCTGAACCCCTGCTTGACTGCAAAAGACCTTCAGAAAGATTTAGCAGACTCTGGAGTTGTGGTACATTTTTCTAATGTTCAGGGACACCTGCACAAATATAACCTTCATGGAAGAGAAGGAAACCTCTCCTGCATTGTCACCAAAAAATCATCATCAGAAGTATGCAAAAGAGCATTTAAACAAGTCTGATGCATTTTGAAAACAAGTCCTGTGGACTGATGAGGTAAAAATAGAACTCCTTGGCCACAATGATCAAAGGTACAGTATGTGTGGATAAAAAAGGGCACAGAATTTCAAGAAAAGACCATTTCGCCAACCATTAAGCATGGTTTAGGGTTGTATTACAGCCAATGACATGGGGAACATTTCACGGGTAGAGAGAAGAATGAATTCAATTAAATTTCAACAAATTCTTGATGCAAACATAACACCAACTGTAAAAAGCTGAAGTTGAAAAGGGGATGGCTTCTACAAATGGATAATGATCCTAAACACACATCAAAATCCACAATAGACTAAAATGCAGAGATTGCCTAAAAAACAGGCAATCACTGCATGTGTTACTACTGTCTAACAGATGTGACACATACAGCCGCGGCGACACTAACATAGATGCCGAGCACGCCGCAAATACTCGGCGAGCACCCGAGCGTGCTCCCCAAAAGGGTTAACAATACACGCTCGCTCATCACTAGTACCTTTACGTTTTAATTTTTGGAGATGACTTAAAATTCAAGCAAAAATCCTCATATATGGATGGCAAGCAGCATTCTGTGACAAAGGGCTTAAAAAGTAACATTCCAGGTTTAGACATCTTTGTCAGCAGATTCTTATCTGATCAACACTTTGGTGACTTTTTGATTTTCCTTGCATCTACATGGCACTAACAGAAGCATCTAAAAGTTACTTATCTATATGTTCAGGGCTGCCATCACGATATTAATGCCCTTACTGGTGTATAGGGTCCTGTAAGCAGAAGTAAAGAGGGGGGCTCTTTTGCTTCTGCTCACTGGGCCCCAAGGTATAATAAAGTTCTGTGCACCGGCGCACTGCCATTGGTAGCGCACATCTCGGAGCAGGAAGCTTTCCAGGAGCTCTACAGCAGTGAAAACCGAATGGCTGCACAGCTTCTGCTCCCTCCGCCTTTTCTGTGACGTCTAATGATGGCACGTATGCGATGACATCACTGCATATGCGCCGGAATATACGGGCGCCACTCGCCAGGACATGAGAAGTGGAGCTGCACCTACAGGGAATCATATGAGAGGTAAGTATGAAAAACCTTTTTTTAATAAAATTAATTAAATTGGTGTTGGGGAAAGCAAATTATGATGGATTGAGGGCGTGGGATGGGGGACAGTGAATGATGATGCATTGAGGTGGGGGGTGCAAATAATGATGAATTGGGAATTGAGGACAGGAGACAGTAAATGATGAATTGAAGGTGGGGGTTGGGGAGATAAAAGGATAAACTGAAGGTGGGGAGTCAGGAGAGCAAATGATGAATTGAATGTGGGGGTGGGAAGAGAAAGTGATGAATTGAAGGTGGGGGGTGAGGAGAGCAAATGATGAATTGAAAGTGCAGGATGAGGAGAGCAAATAATGATGCATTGAGGGTGGGGTGAGTAAATGATGATGTATTGAGACTAGGGGATGGTGGGCAGTAAATGATGATGAATTGAGAGTGGAGGGTGGGGAACAACACATGATGATGAATTGGGGGTGGGGGGCAGAAAATAATGATAAATTGCGGGTGGAGGGAGTAAATGATGTATTGAGTGTGGGGGGCACAGTTTATAATGAATAGAGGGTGGGGGTGGGAGAGAGAGGACATATCATAATGAATTGGGTGGGGCGGAGGGGGTATGTAAATATAATGAATCGGGGGAGTGAGAGGTATAGACTGGGAGGTGTTGAGGATGCAGGAGTGACTGGTTAATTTGGGGAAAGATTACAGGTGCTAATTAATTTATATATTTATTGGGTGTTAAAAAGTGACTATTTATAGTTAGTGGGGGCACAGTGGTGGATAACAATTGATATTTGGAATGGGGGTTGCATAATAACTAATCATATATTAATGGTGAGTGCACATCTGTGGGGAATGTGCTCTGGAAGCGGTGCTCTAGATAACTGTTATTTTCTGCAGAGATCAGTTCTGTCTGGAAGAAGTGATGGCGGTCTGCCCTGGATGAAGAAGAAAAGCAAAGATGATGGACTGCAACAAGAGACTTTACTGGGGAGTCAGTGTGTTACCTGTACAATTACACTATACACTGTATACTATGTACAGAGCTCCAGTGTATAATGCCACTGGTGATCCCTGTATTTCCTGTACAGTATACACTATATACAGGGCTCCAGTGTATAATGTTACTGGTGATCCCTGTATTACCTGTTCACTACGCACTATATACAGAGCTCCTGTGTATAATGTCACTTGTGATCCCTGTATTACCTTTACACTATACACTATATACAGAGCTCCTGTGTATACTGTCATTGGTGATCACTGTATTACCTGTACACTATATAGCATATACATAGCTCCTGTGTATAATGTAACTGGTGACACCGTATTACCTGTACACTGACACTATATACAGAGCTCCTCTGTATAATCTCACTTAGTATTGTGTTTTTTTTATTAATGATCAGTGTTGTAGTATTCGGTCACTATGTGGTGGTATTATGTGGTCTGGACAAAGTGTGGCGGTATTTGTTCCTTGTATGTGGTATTGTTGGTCATTTTTAAAAATGTATGTGACACATTCCCGTAAAGAAAAATAAAAAAAATTTAACCTAAAAAGAGTATTGGGTATTTTTAGAATTTTTTAATAGGTTAGAGTAGAGTAGGGCTCTGCAAAAATTGTCTACCTTGTCAAGGTGGCAAGCTTAAAAAATCTTTTGGCCAAAATAAAAGCTGCTGGTTATGTATCTGATATGGTGTTCAATGAGAACTGTTATTGTGTGATTGGTGAGGACGTGGTGTAGAAGTGGAGTTTTTGTAAGAGTGGGCGGTGGGACTGTGGAATGTTCTAGGAGTGGAGGCAGAGCTGGAGCGAGCCTAGGCAGAGTCTCAAGGGGGCCCGAAAATTTTGCCAGTCTGGGGCCCTGAAATTCCTGGTAGCAGAACTGTATATGTTACTATTGGATGAATCAAGTACATTAGGCTCATTTTAATTTTTATGTTAATAGAGGAGTCAGGATATATGATATAACTCAACAATAACTTGACAAGTATTTAGAAAGATGTTCAACATTTTATTCTCAAGTTCTAAACAATGTAAATAAAATGGTCTGAAATAACACACTCAAACAATAATTTAAATATCATTATTATACTTACTATATGTGTGTATATAGATATATATATATATGTATATATATATATATATATATATATATACGCATATATATTTACATATATGACAATTATGCCTAAATTATTTTTTGATTGTGTTATTTCAGACCAATATGAGTATATATATATATATATATATATATATATATATATATATATATATACCAACACTTTACACACTGTTTACACACAAAAAAAAGCGAAACGCTAAACTTGAAGAGAAAAAATAGAAAGAAAAAGTGGAGTAATATATAATTATAATTTTATTTACTATATTTTTTCTCTGAATTATTTTTCTAATATTTTCACTAGATAACAAATACACAGATTTATTATTATATTTAAAGTTATTAATGTTTTTTATTTCATATAGTCTTTGAATACAAATAAGTTATAAAAGAAAGTAGACAACTAGCTGTGTAGGCTCTGTTTACACTACTGTTATAGCTTCCATGACAAGTATTCCAGATCAATTTTTTTAAGGCACAGTCAATTCTGGTGGATATATTTGATTTATACATATTTCCATCACATTTGATCGCAAAATGGTGCTGCAGACTAAGCTACTTTTGATACAAAAACACTTAAACCCCCCAAAGAACAAACTATGAATAGCGCCTCAAATGGATTTTACAAGAATAAATCTTGCTAATTTATAAATTATGCACATCTTGAAATGGTCAAAAAAATAAAATTAAAATCTTCAAGTGTCAAAAAATGATCACTTATCATTAAGACAAATAGCCATTGCATGTGGGATAAAATGTAGAAATCAATTATGCCTTTCTGTAATTATGAAATCTGATTTATAGTAATACATTTTAGGTTAATATGCAATATGTATAAAGAAAAGAAAAAATAGCTATCAAAAATTCTTTGTCTTAGCTGCTGACAACTGTTGCATATAATAATACAAAGCATATAGTAGCATTAAAAAAAAATCTTTCAATTAACATATTGAAAAAAAAAGTTGATAGTGATATATCATAGTTAGTTAAAAAATATACATCTATCCTAGGGCTTCATCTGAGTCTACTTATTCTAGGAAATAACGTGGTATTGTCTACCACTATATATATATAATTTGTCTAACACAATATATATATATATATAATAAAAAAATATTTTAGCCCCAATTCCATATATTTTAGTTGAAAAAAAAGGATATATATACAGTATATACAATATATATATATATATATACATATATATATATATTTATATATATATAGATATACAGTACAGACCAAAAGTTTGGACACACCTTTTCATTTAAAGATTTTTCTGTATTTTCATGACTATGAAAATTGTACATTCACACTGAAGGCATCAAAACTATGAATTAACACATGTGGAATTATATACTTAACAAAAAAGTGTGAAAGAACTGAAAATATGTCTTATATTCTAGGTTCTTCAAAGTAGCCACCTTTTGCTTTGATGACTGCTTTGCACACTCTTGGCATTCTCTTGATGAGCTTCAAGAGGTAGTCACCGGAAATGGTCTTCCAACAATCTTGAAGGAGTTCCCTGAGATGCTTAGCACTTGTTGGCCCTTTTGCCTTCACTCTGCGGTCCAGCTCACCCTAAACCATCTAGATTGGATACAGGTCTGATGACTGTGGAGGCCAGGTCATCTGGTGTAGCACCCCATCACTCTCCTTCTTGGTCAAATAGCCCTTACACAGCCTGGAGGTGTGTTTGGGGTCATTGTCCTGTTGAAAAGTAAATGATCGTCCAACAGTGCTAGCCCGGCATGTAGAGTCCATCTGTTCACCTTTTCTGCGTCGCACAAAGACACGGTGGTTGGAACCAAAGATCTCAAATTTGGACTCATCAGACCAAGCACAGATTTCCACTGGTCTAATGTTCATTCCTTGTGTTCTTTAGCCTAAACAAGTCCCTTCTGCTTGTTGTCTGTCCTTAGCAGTGGTTTCCTCACAGCTATTTTACCATGAAGGCCTGCTGCACAAAGTCTCCTCTTAACAGTTGTTGTAGAGATGTGTCTGCTGCTAGAACTCTGTGTGGCATTGACCTGGTCTCTAATCTGAGCTGCTGTTAACCTGCAATTTCTGAGGCTGGTGACTCGGATAAACTTATCCTCAGAAGCAGAGGTGACTCTTGGTCGTCCTTTCCTGGGGCGGTCCTCATGTGAGCCTGTTTCTTTGTAGCTCTTGATGGTTTTTGCAACTGCACTTGGGGACACATTCAAAGATTGCCCAATTTTTCAGACTGACTGACCTTCATTTCTTAAAGTAATGATGGCCACTCGTTTTTTTTTACTTATCTGCTTTTTTCTTGCCATAATACAAATTCTAACAGTCTATTCAGTAGGACTATCAGCTGTGTATCCACCTGACTTCTGTACAACACAACTGATGATCACAACCCCATTTGTAAGGCAAGAAATCCCACTTATTAAACCTGACAGGGCACACCTGTGAAGTGAAAACCATTTACGATGACTACCTCTTGAAGCTCATCAAGAGAATGCCAAGAGTGTGCAAAGCAGTCATCAAAGCAAAAGGTGGCTACTTTGAAGAACCTAGAATATAAGACATATTTTCAGTTTTTTCACACTTTTTTGTTAAGTATATAATTCCACATGTGTTAATTCATAGTTTTGATGCCTTCAGTGTGAATGTACAATTTTCAAAGTCATGAAAATACAGAAAAATCTTTAAATGAAAAGGTGTGTCCAAACTTTTGGTCTGTACTGTATGTACTTTTTTTCAACTAAAATATACGTAATTGAGGCTAAAATTTTTTTTCATTTGGCTTTCATTAGAAGTATTTCATTGTTTGCCTTCTATATCCCCTGTGTTGCAAAGTAATGAGTATTTACAACAGAGAACAGTTATGTCTCACTTTATTCGTTATGTTTTCTTCTTTTTTTAATTCACTTATGTTTGTATAACATATTGCATCAATACTAAATATTTAATTTCACCCACATATATAGAAGTTATAAGAAAAGCGAAATACGAAAATGTCTACATAGAATAAATATATATTTTTTACCTTTGATACTTTGTTGGCCACTTCCCGTCCTAAAGTTAGACCTTGAACAAATGTTCGAGCTGCCACAAAAGCTTTAGTAACTTGAGCTTTCAGCTTTCTAGGTACTTCCCCAAATGGCTTTAGTTGATCAATGTATTTGCTGACACATTCAAGATAGTCTTCTGAAAAATGATATTGAGGATTTATCAACTGAAACATACGTTCCAACAGACGAGCCCAGAAATCATTCAACATTTCTTCCAGGTTGACATTTCCGCCAGTGTAGTAGAGTTTTAGCTCAGTAAATAAATCCTGGAATATTTCTGAGTTCTGTGTGTAAAGCAATCCATACGTCCTTAGAAATATTTCATGAAGAGATTTTTCTGCATTCTCCAGAAGAGATTTGAAAAATTCTAAAGAGACCAACAATAAATATTACATAAAATTAATATTATAGAATAAATACGATAATAATGCATGAGAAAAAGTAGTATTAAAAATTAAACTGTGACATAGAAATATCAAAATACATTTTTTTAAAGTGTAATAAAAAAATATTTTGGTCTTCTATTTAAAATTTACATGCATCAACCTTCACTTTTTTTCTCCAAAGTATAATCTACAGACTATATACAGTTAGGTCCATATATATTTGGACAGAGACAACATTTTTCTAATTTTGGTTCTAGACATTACCACAATGAATTTAAAACAAAACAATTCAGATGCAGTTGAAGATCAGACTTTCAGCTTTCATTTGAGGGTATCCACATTAAAATTGGATGAAGGGTTTAGAAGTTTCCGCACCTTAACACGTGCCACCCTGTTTTTAAAGGGACCAAAAGTAATTGGACAATTGACTGCAAGGCAATTTCATGGACGGGTGTGGGCAATCCCTTCATTATGTGATTCTCAATTAAGCAGATAAAAGGCCTGGAGTTGATTTGAGGTGTGGTGCTTGCATATGGAAGGTTTTGCTGTGAAGTAAACATGCAGTCAAAGGAGTTCTCCATGCAGGTGAAACAAGCCATCCTTAAGCTGCAAAAACAGAAAAACCCATCCGAGAACTTGCTACCATATTAGGAGTGGCAAAATCTACAGTTTTGTACATCCTGAGAAAGAAAGAAAGCACTGGTGAACTCATCAATGCAAAAAGACCTGGGCGCCCACGGAAGACAACAATGGTGGATGATCGCAGAATAATCTCCATGGTGAAGAGAAACCCCTTCACAACAGCCAACCAAGTGAACAAAACTCTCTAGGAGGTAGGCGTATCAATATCCAAATCTACCATAAAGAGAAGACTGCATGAAAGTAAATGCAGAGGGTTCGCTGTATGGTGCAAGCCACTCATAAGCATCAAGAATAAAAAGGCTAGACTGGACTTTGTTAAAAAACATCTAAAAAAGCCAGCACAGTTCTGGAAGAACATTCTTTGGACAGATGAAACCAAGATCAACCTCTACCAGAATGATGGAAAGAGAAAAGTATGGCGAAGGTGTGGTACAGCTCATGATCCAAAGAATACCACATCATCTATAAAACACGGTGGAGGCAGTGTGATGGCTTGGGCATGCATGACTGCCAGTGGCACTGGGTCACTAGTGTTTATTGATGATGTGACACAGGACAGAAGCAGCCGAATGAATTCTGATGTATTCAGAGCCATACGGTGTGCTCAGATCCAGCCAAATGCAGCCAAACTAATTGGTTGTCATTTCATACTACAGATGGACAATGACCCAAAACATAAAACCAAAGCAACCCAGGAGTTTATTAAAGCAAAGAAGTGGAATATTCTTGAATGGCCAAGTCAGTCACCTGATCTCAACCCAATTGAGCATGCATTTCACTTGTTAAACACTAAACTTCAGACAGAAAGGCCCACAAACAAACAGCAACTGAAAACCACTGCAGTGGAGGCCTGGCAGAGCATGAAAAAGGAGGAAGCACAGCGTCTGGTGATATCCATGAGTTCAAGACTTCAGGCAGTCATTGCTAACAAAGGGTTTTCAACCAAGTACTAGAAATGAACATTTTAATTACAATTATTTAATCTATCCAATTACTTTTGGTCCCTTTAAAAACAGGGTGGCAAATGTTCAGGGACTGAAACTCCTAAACCCTTCATCCAATTTTAATGTGGATACCCTCAAATGAAAGCTGAAAGTTTGAACTTCAACTGCATCTGAATTGTTTTGTTTAAAATTCATTGTGGTAATGTCTAGAACCAAAATTAGAAAAATGTTGTCTCTGTCAAAATATATATGGACCTAACTGTAATTTTGCCACTTTTTATGAAAATACAAAATGTAAATTGGGAACTGCGCAATTATAAAGATTGATTTAACATGTGTTGCTGCTGCATTCCCTGTATAATATACAGTGCAAAAACGCACAAAGTCGAGGCCGAGGAAGAAGACTACTTCTCCCATCATCCGACCACCGCTCCTGCTGAAGAAGCGAGAGCAGTGCGGCTGAGGGGAGAAATAGTCTCCTCAGCCAAGCCGGCGTCTGTGTGCATGGTGTAAAGGAAAAAAAAAAGGAAAATCTATTTAAAATAGGAAAAAACACCTTTCTCACCTTTCCGGCATCCTCCCGATGTCCCCCGGCGACCCGATCGCCCGGCGACTGGAGGTATACTGATAGGAGCATGCTAGCTCCCGGCAGTGAACATCGCTGTTCTGCTGGATGAGGTCACGTGAGTTCATCAGATGAAGATCATCCGATAGCTCTAGGACCTCACTTTACGACACCGGTGCTGCGTGGGAATATTCCAGCAGCATAGCGATGTACACTAACAGGAGTGATTATACTCCTGTCAGTGTACCGTGCTGTCTTCTACAGCAGTCGCATCAGTGATTGATGTGGCTGCTGTAGAAGTGACCCGGATTACCGTGGGACATTGTGGATTACGTCATGACAGCAGACAGGTGAGGAATATGGTTGTTTTTGATTTTTTTTTTTCAGGAGACGAGGGATTCGGGGATTAGGAGAATAATAAAAAAAAATGATTAAAACCGTTTGCCATTTTATTTCAATAAAAGACTTTATTGAAAAAGCATCAAAACCCTTTACTACGGGGTTAGCAATGGGGGTGTCTTATAGACGCCTCTCCATTACTGACATGGGCTTCATGTTAGCTGCCAATACAAGGCTGACATGAACCCCAACCTTATCACCCCACTTGCCACCGCTACACAGCGGTCGGAAGAGCGAAGGCTAAGCACCAGATTTGGCGCATCTTATGGATGCCCCACTTCTGGGGCTGCTGAGAGCTGATATCATTAGCCTTGGAGGGGGCTAGTATCAATGGCCCCTTCCCTGGCTATTAACATCAGCCCGCAGCTGTCTGTTTAGCCTTTTATGGTTAGATTTTATAGGGGGACACCATGTCAATTTTTTTCTGGGGTCACCCTGTAATCTAGACCATAAAGGCTACGAAAACAGCTGTGGGCTGTTATTAAAAGCCGGGGAACATTTTTGGCTAATGGCCCTTTCCCAGGTTACTTCTATCAGCTCCCAATGGTCGGCTTTCCCTCTGCTGTTATAAAAATGACACAGGAGCCCACTCCATTTTTTTTAATTTTTAGGCTATGTGCCCATAATCCGGACGTAGCAGTGCTTTGGAAGCAGCATATTTTTGCTGTGTCCAAAACGTTAAATAACTCTTTTACATAAAAGATAATCTTTAATATTCACATCATGACACATATAACATGAAAAAGGTGCCCATAAAAAAGTGACTTAGTGCATGTAGTAATATTGATACTAACCCTATGTGGTTCCTTCCCCCACACCCCCACCTGTGGCGATAGACGTGATTTTTGGCCACTGGATATACAAAATCTTAGTATGAGGTTTAAACACAGACAAAAACTTTAAATGCATAAATCACTTATTTAAAAACAGCAGGAAAATGCAGTTGGGGGACAAATATCCGATGCTAATAGGTCCTACTAATTTTATCCCCCATGCCAACACAAATTAACATATCAGAGGTGCAGCCCACAAGATAAGCTAAGACACTATTCACACATCCCACTTTAGATGCAGAAACCCTGTGGTTCCCTATCCTGATGGAACCACAGTTGTTTAGAATGGCAGACGGATATCAGTGTCATGTCTGCCATAACATCATAGCCACATAATATATAGTGAATTAGAAAATAAACTTATCTTTGCAAAGATATTGGGTGGCCCTCAATACTTCTCGACGCGTTTCCCAGTTAGTAGTTGGTTCATCAATAGAAGATCCAGTCATCCTGCAGAGAGCTATACTCATTCAATATATCCCCTTCTATATAAAGGCTCCCCACACCAAAAATGTGATAATGTTACTTCCCTAAAACAGGGTCAATTCATCTTGCTGTGCCAGTGGTATCTCCTGTCTATTGATCACACTGCGCCTGCGCTGATCAGGATCCAGCCACTAGAGGTATCCTACTGCCTACTGCGCATGTCAGTTCCTCCTCTCAAAGCCCTGGGGGTTATCAAGTCAACGCAGGCACAGATCAGCTCAGCGATGGGAGACTGCGTGAGCTGTGCAACATATGAGACTTGATAACCCCCAGGGCTTTGGGAGGAGGAATAAGTTTTTAAATAAGTGATTTATGCATTTAAAGTTTTTGTTTGTGTTTAAACCTCATACTAAGATTTTGTATATCCAGTGACCAAAAATCATGTCTATCGCCACTGGTGTGTGTGTGGGGGAAGGAACCGCATAGGGTTATTATCAATATTACTCCATGCACTAAGTCACTTTTTATGGGTACCTTTTTCATGTTATATGTGTCATGCAGTGATTATTAACCGCTTCGCGACGGCCCACTGTAGATAAACGTCGGCGCTTGCTGGGCTCTGTGCAGCGCCGACGTTTAAAAATGTTGGGTGGTCCCGCAGCGCTCAGGACCCCCAGGGTCCTGCAAGCGCTGCGATTCCGGTGCAGAGCATTAGCTCTGACAGGGGACATCATCGGGACCTGATTGGATCAGGTCCCAATGATGTTAACCCTTTGCTATGTTCTATATGCCGCGATCTATAGTGATCGCGGCATGTAGAAGATAGACAGAGGAGAGGGAATCATCTTACTTACCTCTCAGATGACCCCAGATACTTTCCAGGACCTGGCGTTGCTATGGCAGCTGGAGGTCACATGACCGCCTCCAGATCTGCCATATATGGTGTCCTGCCAGGCTCAGCCTGCAACTGAAGTCTAGCAGGAGACACTGACTATGAAACAGTCAGCTAAGATCTCATATAATGTAATACATGTCTATTACATTACATGAGATCAGTGATCAGAAAAATAAAAATTAATGTCCCATACAGGGACTAAGTAAAAATGTAAAAAAAAGTAAAAAAAATGTTTTTAAACTGTTAAAAAAAAATCACAAAATAAATAAAAATAAATAAATAAAATATTAAACCAATAAATCCGTATATTTATACAAAACCAAAAAAAGTACACATATTTGGTATCGCCGCGTCCGAAACAACCCGATCTATAAAACTGTCACACTAATTAACTCCTTCTGTGCACACCGTAATAAAAATAAATAAAAAACGGAGCAAAAAAATTTGCTTTTTCATCATATCGCTAAACAAAAAGTGGAAAAAAATGCGATCAAAAAGCAAAATGGAAATAAAAATGATACCGCTGAAAACGTCATCTTGTTCCGCAAAAAAAAAGCTGCCATACAGATCCACCAGCCAAAAAATAAAAAAGTTATAGCGCTCAGAATAAAGCAATGCAAAAAAAATATTTTTTCTATAAAATTGTTTTATTGTGTAAAAGCGCCAAAACATAAAAAAAATATACAGAAAGTGTAGTATCGCTGTAAACATACTGACCCAAAGAATAACGCTGCGTGATCACTTTTACCACACGCAGAACGGCATAAAAAAAACCCTCAAAAACCAATTCCTGAATTGTTGGTTTTTGTTAATTTTACCTCCCAAAAAACGGAATAGAAAGCGATCAAAAATGTCACGTACCCAAAAATGGTACCATTAAAAAAGTCAACTCGTCCCGCAAAAAACAAGCTGTCACATGACTCTGTTGGCCGAAATATGGAAAAATTATAGCTCTCAAAATATGGCAATACAAAAACTAGATTTTGCAAAAAAAAGCATCTCTTAGTGTGTGACAGCTGTCAGTCATAAAAACCCGATATAAATCTGGTATCTCTGTAATCGCACCGACCCGAAGAATAAAGTAATCTAATCAGTTATATCACACGAGGAATGGCGTAAAAAATAAATAAAAACAATTTTTCACCTGCTACTGATTTGTTTATTATGTCTCCCAAAGATCGCAGTAAGGCTCTGCCCACATTTATCCTGCGCTGACCACTTACACCAGAGTTTCCGTGTAAATATCTGAAATACGTGAATCAGACCGAACCCATGACGGAAGATTCCCTGTAATGAGGCAGATATAGGCTACTGTGGATGCTGTCTGGCCTGTGATCCCACGGTGTCATTTGTTTTAGGCGTGCTTAAAAGTGCGGTTGGCCACAGTTTTGTGCACATCTGAAAAAAAGGACACCGCTAAACAGAGGCCAGACGGAGTCCAGAATAACTCTGCTGCCTCAGTACAGTGAATGGATCCCACAGGGGTTTCATCTGAATTACATCACTTGGAAATTTAGATGGAAACCCCGATGTAAGTGCTCAGCCTAGAGTGCCGGATAAATGTTATGTAAAATGTTCCCAATAAAAGCTTCAACTCAGTCCTCAAAAAAAGCTAGTCCCCACTCAAGTCCGTCATCTGTTAAAAATATAAGGGACTTCCAAGTTACTGGTAGCAGAAAGGCTCTGGAGAAGCGAAATGGCCCTTGCCCCCCAAAAGAAATTCAGAAAATGTTGTGCTCCCAAATCCAAATACCTATTCTACAATAATTTGTTCTCCAATTGTCAAATAGCACTCCGTCCCCCCCAGTTCTCGCCGTATGGCTGAGCGGTACGATACCGCCACATATGGGGTATTGCCACTTTTAGAAGAAATTGCGTGACACATTTCGGCACCATTTTTACCCATTGCCCTGTGTGAAAATGTAAAATCTGAGGGTAAAACATTTTTTTGTGGTAAAAATATAATTATGATTTTTTCACTGCCCAATGGTATAAATTTTAAAATTAAAAAATACTCACTACTACCCTAAATGAATTCCTTGAGAGGTGTAGTTTACAAAATGGGGTCACTTGTGGGGGTTTCTGCTGTTTCGGCATGTCAGCGACTCTTCAATTGTGACATGGTGTCTGCAACCTATCCCAGCCAACATAGCGCTCCTTTCTCTTCCGAACCCTGCCGTACACCAAAGCAGTGGTTTTCCCCCACATATGGGGTATCGGCGTACTCAGGAGAAATTGCACAACAAATTTCATGGTGCAATTTCTCCTGTTACCCTTATGATAATGCAAAATTAGGGAATGAAAAACATTTTTTGTGGGAAAAATGTGAAATTTTTTTTTTTACGGCTCAATATTATAAACTTCTGTGAAGCAGCTGGGGGTGCAAGGTGCTCACCACACATCTAGATAAGTTCCCTAAGGGGTCTAGTTTCCAAAATGGTGGCACTTGTGGGGGGTTTCCACTGTTTAGGCACATTAGGGGCTCCCAAAATGCGACATGGCGTCTGCTAATTATTCAAACAAATTTTACATTCAAAAAGTCAAATGGCGCTCCTTCCCTTTCAAACCGTGCTGTGCGCCCAAACAGTGGTTTGCCTCCACATATGGGGTATCGGCGTGTTCAGGAGAAACTGCACAACAAATTTCATGGTGCAATTTATCATATTACCCTTATGATAATGCAAAATTAAGGGATGAAAAACGTTTTTGTGGGAAAAATGTGAAAATTTATTTTTACAGCTCAATATTATAAACTTCTGTGAAGCACCTTGGGGCTCAAGGTGCTCACCACACATCTAGATAAGTTCCCTATGGGGTCTAGTTTCCAAAATGGTGTCACTTGTGGGGGGTTTCCACTGTTTAGGAACATCAGGAGCTCTCTAAACGCAACATGGCGTCTGCTAATTATTCAAACAAATTTTACATTCAAAAAGTCTAATGCCGCTCCTTCCCTTCCAAACCCTGTAGTGCGCCCAAACAGTGGTTTTCCCTCACATATGGGGTATCAGCGCGCTCAATAGAAATTGCACAAAAAATTTTGGGGTCCATTTTTTCCTGGTACCCCTGCGAAAATAAAAAAAATTGGGTCTAAATTAACATTTTTGTGAAAAAAGTTAAATGTTAATTTTTTTCTTCCACATTCCAAAAATTCCTGTGAAGCACCTGAAGGGTTAATAAAGTTCTTGAATGTGGTTTTGAGCACATTGAGGGGTGCCGTTTTTAGAATGGTGTCACTTTTGGGTATTTTCTGTCATAAAGACCCCTCAAAGTGACTTCAAATATGATGTGGTCCGTAAAAAAATGTTTTTGTAAATTTTGTTGGAAAAATGAGAAATCGCTGGTCAACTTTTAACCCTTATAGCTCCCTAAGAAAAAAAAATTTGGGTTCCAAAATTGTGCTGATGTAAAGTAGACATGTGGGAAATGTTTATTAACTATTTTGTGTGACATATCTCTCTGATTAAAGGGCATGAAAATTCAAAATTTGAAAATTGCGAAATTTTCAAAATTTTCGCCAAATTTCCGTTTTTTTCAGTGATATCAAAGACATTTTACCACTATCATGAAGTACAATATGTCACGAAAAAACAGTCTCAGAATCAGGGGGATCCGTTGAAGCATTCCAGAGTAATTACTTCATAAAGTGACAGTGGTCAGAATTGAAAAAATTGGCCCGGTCACGAAGGCAAAAACAGGCTCTGGTGCGAAGTGGTTAAAGATTATCTTTTATGTAAAAGGGTTATTTTGCGTTAGATGTTAGATTATTTTCCCTTTATTTCTTTCAATCATGAACGTGTGATCTGTGTCCAAAATGTTGCATTCTATTGAACGTAGGTAAATCCACATGTGTTCACTGAACCAGGCGTATTTACCACATTCAATACTTTCTAGCGTTCAAATTTCTGTTGCGGAGACTAGCGACTCCACAAGAGAATTTGACATGCTGTGGTCCTGAACGACACGCCGCATGTATGTGTCCACGGGTGATCCGAAGCCTTAGATGCACGCATAGTGGCACCTTCCTAGGCTAAAAAAAGCAGCTCTCAGCTGCCCCATAAATGACTTGAATGGAAATGCTAATGAGATTGGGTGTATTGGATTAGCCGGCACCTATCCCTTTTGTTTCGTGATGACAAGGTGTCAATCAGACCCTTTCATTACTAAACCTAATTAAAGTAAAGAGTTAATTAAACACACACAGAGTAAAACACTTTATTTGAAATACAACATACACATTCTTTAATCATTTAAAGTAACCAATATACTCACCCCAGGTCTGACAGTAATCCAGGGTTTAAAGCAATGTGACACATTTTTCTTTTCAAATATCTTTATTTAGCTGCAAAAAGCATTCATTGATGTAGAAAAACACATGTAAAAAATGCATTAAAAAACGCATCAAAAGCACGGCAAAACACGTGCATTTTCTGCAGCGTTTTTCCGGCCTAGAGATGCAGAAACGCTGCAGAAATTTCTGCAATCAAATCTTGAATGTGCGTACATAGCCTTTATGTTCAAAATATATCATGCTATTAGAACAGGAGGAGCTGGACTAATTGATATATAGTTTATAGAGATGAGCGAATAAACTCAAAGAACCCTAGTCGAGTGACCACATTGGTACTCTGTCGCTGCTATACAAAAAGCCCTGAAAACTGTCTCTTACCAGCTGTAATGATGGCTCCTCTTTTAATTAGATGGCTACACAATGTTGAGCCAGGCTGGCAAATCAAAAGAGGAGCTGGCGATGTAGAAGACAGATCGTAGGGCTCCCGTCCGGTGGCTATTGAGGTAGCCATTGGACATAGGCCCTGCAAATCAATTCACTCATCTAATTTTATTAGAAAAGTTTCATTAAAAATTGTTACTCATCGATTTACATTTTGGCTAATTCTTGGTAAAGTAGTCAACCTGGTAGCCCTAATTATTGGCTGACACCTACCTGGAACTTTTCTAACTACACTACGTATCAGTCTATTTGGCTCATCCTGCTCTAGAACATGATGTTTGCAGATTGGATTACACTTTTAGTATGACAGGTTCCCTTTACAGCTGAGCAAATGGAAATCTCCTCATCCTGAACTGAAACAGGAAGCATGTTAAACATTGTGTTTAGGGCTATCTCCCTTTTACTTTGCAACTGTTTTGCTTGTTTACAACATCTTATTTTGAGCCATACATGCCCTCCATCAATATTTTTGAAATAAATTATTCCTGTGATTTCTGGAGATGAGTGTGTATGTTTGGGACTTATTGGCTCATAGCTCAGTAAGCAGTGATAACAAGGTATTCACCGTATTTTTCTGACTATAAGATGCACCGGACCATAAGACACAATATAAATTTTGGGGTGGAAAATAGGAAAAAAAAATTTTATAAGATGGGGGTAAATCTTATAGTCAGAATAGGTATCTTACCTTCGGGGCGGTGGAGCAAGGGTCACTGGAAGCATGGTCCCTCAACAAGCTGGCAGCAGCAGAAGTGGAGCAATGCTGTGGGCCCTGGGTGGGAGAAGGGGGTGCCCCAGCAGCAGAGGGTTGTGGTGGTGGTTGAGCAGGATCGCAGGATCAAGGCCTCTCCCTCAGGAACTCGGTGATGGCAGAAGCGGTGAGATGCTGCAGGGCCGGTGCCGGCATTGCTTTTCTGGCGGCCATCTTCCCGAAGCTGTGATCTAAAGGGAAATGGGCACCTGAACTGGCACATGCACAGACTGGGATCTCAGAGGCCATCTTCCCAAAGCCGTGGACCTCAGGAAAATGGTCACTGAGATCCCAGTCAGCACATGTGCGGGCTCGGGCAGCCATTTCCCTGTAGATCATGGCTTCAGGAAGATTGCCACCAGAAAAGCAGTGCACTCCGCTCTGCCAGACCGCTGGCATCAGCCCCACTGCATCACTCTACTTCTGCCACCACCGGGTTCCTGAGAGAGGGACCCTGCGATCCCACTCCACCACCACCGCAACTCCCCAGTAAACTATGTTCACATGATAATACGCATTTTCCTCCCAAATTTGGGAGAAACAAGAGCATCTTATGGTCTAAAAAATACAGAAATCAGTGGTATGTGGATTGTTTTGGGATGCGAGTATTGTTTTGTGGTATGAGTTATGTTTCATTTGCAACCTGAGTGAAAGGTGAGTTCAACATTGAGCAAGACTTACCCACTTCATATGCTTGAAATGTGTGTAGGTGACAAAATGGCAGTGTTAGGATATTTTAAGTTCTATTTTTATGTTAATTAAAGTGGTTAATACTTTTATCTGTAATATAACAAATGTGTAGGGGCCAAAATTTGTGGGAATTACCTTTGCTCTTAATTAAGAAAATCCTAAAACGTGTTTCTCATGGTTACCAGCTTTAAAAAAGTGTATGATGTTATTCTTTTTGCGAGTGCTTTTCCTACAAGTAGATCACATGGAGAACTGAGAATGATACAGTAGAAAATAATGGACTATATATGGTCACTTGGACAAAACATTTTTTTTTCACTTGCTGTGCTTTGTTCTAAATAGTCCTACAAGTGCTCTTTTTGACAGGTCATAAAATTAAAGTCAATTAATATTCAACAACGTGTTTTATGGTGAGGAACAAAAATTATGTTTATCAATCAGATTTTCTTCTTGACTGCTTCCTTTCTATGCTACCTCGCTGACATGAGTTTAAAATGGACTTTAACTGACAGGTTATACTTAAGCATTAATGACTTAATTTCCACATTTTCCTTGCAAGGAACTGAGTATTACACAGCAATGAGTTTTTATTCATACAAAATCTAAGCAATATGGGAATATTTGACTTTGCAAATACATAAAATAAGATAATTGTGCTTAAGTAATTTTTTTCTATTTTTTGCTTCACTCAAAAACATATAGAATTTAAATTATTTTGATACCCAAGCATTAAACTGAATTACTGAGTTTTTATGTATTTCCCCCTCAAAACATAAAGGAGCAAAGAAGAATTACATATTTCATTGTCTGTCCTTTTGGTTCTGGTTCACAAAATGTATGTCAATAGAAATCTGTTGGAGTGAATGAGGAGAGCATCAGAAGGCATCAGTATGGTTTCTGATACTGTAGATCCAGTTTCACTAATGAAGTTATCACTGGTAACCGATAGGTGATCTCTATGCACCAATGGTCAAAACCATAATGTTGTCTTGTATTGCATCTTGGAATTTTAGCGAATAACAACATTGCAAACTAAAGTGCTGGTAATAATGCAATGTAAAATTACTGCATCTTTACAGGCAATAACAGAAGGCTTGGTCTGATATGAAATCCCCAAAAAAGGCAAATTACAAAAAAATATTGATGTAATTATTACTAATCAAGAAGTTAGAGTAGTTTTGGGATCACCTTTCCTTTACCAAGTATAAATTACCCTCATAAAGTGTCTCATATATACCAACCAAGTCAGAGCAAGACCATATGCAGTATTTACTCTATAGCCATGGCTGAAAGTGTTAGCAACCTTGAAACTGTTCCAGAAAATGAAATATTTCTTTCAGAAAATTATTGAAATTACAAATGTTTAGTCATACACATGTTTATCTTCTTTATTTGTATTGGAACAACAGAAAATACAGAGAAAAAAGGAAAATTGGACATAATTTCACACAAAACCACTAAAAATGGATGGGAGACAATTGTTGGCACCTTTCCATAATTATGGGTAAACAACTTTGTTTCAAGCATGTGATGCTCATTCAAACTTACCTGTGGCAAATAACCGGTATGGGCAAAATGAAAATCACAGCTAAAATCAGATAAAAAGGGGAGAAGTTGACTCAATCTTTGCATTGTGTGTCTGTGTGTGCCACACTAAGCACGAAGAACAGACAGAGAATAGAACTGTCTGAGGACTAAAAATAATAATTAAATATTATTGGGGGCCTGCTATAAGCCACCCAATATAACAGAGGAGAATGAGAAACTGCTATTAGGACAAATAGACAAAGTAGCAAAAAATAATGAAGTGATTGTAATGGGGGATTTCAACTACCCGGATATTGACTGGGAAACTGAAACCTGTAGATCTCAGAAAGGAAAAAGGTTCTTGACAAATATTAAGGATAATTATCTCTCCCAACTAGTGCAGGAACCAACGAGAGGGAAGGCCGTGTTGGACTTAATATTGACTAATAGGCCTGATAGAATAACTGAGGTACAGATAGGGGGGCACCTAGGTAATAGCGATCATAATATTATCAATTTCAAAATGCCCTTCAGTAGGGTTATCAATAAGGGAACAACTAAAACATTAAACTTTAGGAGGGCGAAGTTTGATCAGCTGAAAGAAAGCCTTCAACTTATAGACTGGGACAAAGTTCTTAATCAAGGGAATACGAATAGTAAATGGGAAACCTTCAAAATAATTCTGAATACTCAGTGCGAGAGATATATACCATATGGGAATAAAAGGGCCAGAAACAAGAGGAAACCAATATGGTTGAATAAGAACGTAAAAGGGGCGTTAAATAGCAAAAAAGAGGCATTCAAGAGATTAAAAAAGGAAAACAGCAAGGAGGCACTAATGTGTTACAAGGAAAAAACAAGAACCGGCAAAAAACAAATAAAAATAGCGAAGGAGGAAACAGAGAGACGTATTGCTAGGGAAAGTAGATCAAATCCCAAACTGTTCTTTACGTATATAAATAGTAAAAGGGTTAAATCGGATAATATTGGACCGATAAAAAGTGATGAAAGCAAAATCATAGAGAAAGATGAGGATAAAGCTAATCTATTAAATAATTTTTTTTCGTCAACTTTCACAAAGGAAAAAGAACTAACAGGCGAAATGAGAAGGGACAAGCTTAATCCTCCACTAAGTATGACAAATCTAACCCAAGCTGGGGTACAGAAACGCCTCAGTAACATTAAAATAAGCAAATCACCAGGACCTGATGGCATACACCCACGGGTACTAAGGGAACTAAGTAATGTGATAGACAGACCGTTATATCTTATATTTAAGGACTCTGTTGAGACTGGGTCTGTACCACTTGATTGGCGACAGGCGAATGTAGTGTCAATATTCAAAAAGGGAGCAAAAAGTGACGGTGAGTCTGACGTCCGTTGTGGGCAACATTTTTGAAAGCTTTATTAATGAGGCAATTATGGAGCATCTTGATGCTAATAATCTATTAACCCCAAACCAACATGGATTCATGAGGAATCGCTCCTGCCAAACAAACCTGATTGACTTCTATGAGGAGGTTAGCTCTCGATTAGATCAGGGGGAACCAGTGGATGTCGTGTATCTCGACTTCTCAAAAGCGTTCGATAGCGTGCCACATAATTGGTTGGTATACCAAATGACAATGATTGGGCTGGGGGAAAATGTTTGCAAGTGGGTAGCTAACTGGCTAAAGGATAGAAGGCAGAGGGTGGTTATAAATGGAATATACTCAGAATGGGTAAGCGTCACTAGTGGGGTACCACAGGGGTCTGTACTAGGCCCAATGTTATTTAATATCTTTATTAACGACATAGTCAATGGGTTAAATAGTAAAATATCAATATTTGCAGATGACACAAAGTTATGTAAAACAATTAATACAAAAGAGGATAGTGAAGACCTACAGAGGGCTTTGGATAAACTGGGTACGTGGATCATTAAATGGCAAATGAGGTTTAATGAGGAGAAATGTAAGGTCATACATATGGGAAGGAAAAATGGAAGTCACCAGTACTCACTGAATGGGAAATCATTGGGGAATTCAGAGATGGAGAAGGACTTGGGCATCTTAATTGATAGTAAACTAAATTGGAGTGCCCAAAGTCAGGCCGCTGCTGTAAGGGCAAACAGGGTAATGGGATGTATCAGAAGAGGTATAGCTGTAAAGGATGAGAACATTGTTCTTCCACTGTACAAATCACTGGTCAAACCACACTTGGAATACTGTGCTCAGTTATGGGCCCCAATATATAGAAAGGATATAAATGAGCTTGAAAAGGTACAAAGGAGGGCAACAAAATTAATAAGGGGAATGGAGGGACGGCAATACCCAGAGAGGTTGGCAAAACTAGGACTATTCAGCCTGGAAAAAAGGTTGAGGGGGGATATAATAAATGTGTACAAATATGTTAGGGGACAGTATAGAGATCTTGCCAGGAATTTGTTCAAAAGGAGGGATATTACGGTAACAAGAGGGCACTCACTAAGACTGGAAGAGAAAAGGTTCCAGCACCAGCATAGGAAGGGGTTCTTTACGGTAAGAGCAGTGAGAATATGGAATTCACTGAGTGAGGAGACGGTAATGTCGGATTCACTAAACCAGTTCAAGCGGGGACTGGATGCATTTCTAGATACCAGGCAGATTTCATCACATACTTAAACATAGAATAAAATAGTAAGTTGATACAGGGATTTATTCTGACTGCTGGTTTCAGAGTCGGGAGGGAATTTTTCCTCAGGTGAAGATTGGCCAAATCATTTGAGGTTTTTGCCCTCCTCTGGATCAACTTTGCAACCAAATAACTTACAGGTCGAACTTGATGGACGCAAGTCTTTATTCGGCTTTACTAACTATGTAACTATGTAACTATGTAACATGGGAATCAAAATTGTTGAAAAATATCAACAATCTCAAGGTTACAAGTCGATCTCCAGAGATCTTGATGTTGCTTTGTCCACAGTGAGGAACGTAATCAAGAAGTGTACAACTCATGGCACTGTAGCTAATCTCCCTGAACGTGGACAGCAGAGAAAAAATTATGAAAGGTTGCAATGCAGGATAGTCTGGATGGTGGATAAGCAGCCCCAATCAAGTTCCAAAGAAATTCTAGCTGTCCTGCAGGCTCAGGGTACATCAGTGTCAGCGCGAACTATCTGTCAACTTTTAAATGAAATTAACCGCTATGGCAGGAGACCCAGAAGGACCCGACTGCTGTCACAGAGACATAAAAAAGCTAGACTGCAGTTTGTCATAATGTACATTAGTAAGCTTAAATCCTTCTTGGAAAGTATCTTGCGGACAGATGAGAACAAGATAGAGCTTTTTAGTAAAGCACATCATTCTACAATTTGCCAAAAACCAAATAAATATGGCGGAGGTTCAAAGAAGCTTGGTGTTGTTTTGCGGCCTATGGGACTGGCTGCCTTGACTGTGTGCAAGGCATCATTAAATCTGAAGATGATCAAAGGATTTTGGGTCGCAATGCAGTACCTTGTGTCAGAAAGCTGGGTTTGTGTCCTAGGTCATAGATCTTCCAGCAGGACAATAACCCCAAACATACTAGAAATGGATGGAAGCAAAGGGCTGGAGAGTTCTGAAGTGGTTAACAATGAGTCAGGATCTACATCCCATTGAACTCTTATGGAGAGATCTTAAAATTGCTGTTGGGAGAAGGTGCCTTCAAATATGAGAGACCTGGAGCAGTTTGCAAGAGAAGAGTGGTCCAAAATTCCAGTTGAGAGGTTTAAGAAGCTTGTTGATGGTTAGAGGAAGCGATTGATTGCAGTTATTTATTCCAAAGGGTGTGCAACCAAATATTAAGTTGAAGGTGCCAACAATTTTGTGGGGCCCATTTTGGGGTTTGGTGGGAAATTATGTCCAATTTGCCTATTTTTCTCAGTTTTTTTGTGTTGCTCAAATACACACAAAGGACATAAGCATGTGTATGACAAAACATGTGTAATTGCAATACTTTTCTGGGAGAAATAATTCATTTTGTAGAACGATTACAAGGGTGCCAAAACTTTTGGCCTTGACTGTATATATGCATATATATTTATTAGTGATGAGCGAGCACTAAAATGCTCGGGTGCTTGATGCTCGGATCAAGCACATTGGAATACTCGGGTGCTCGACCCGAGCAATGATCCCAATGTAAGACTATGGGAAAAGGGAGGATTTTTCAGGCGGCTCCCCCCGGTGGTCTGCAGAGGGCCTAAAAATTGCCGAAATTGATGGGAACAGTGCTGAAATGACATGGGGACAGCATGGGGAAGACACTTGGAAGCATTTCTGACTCCCAGGTCACTTCTGTCAACAACTTTGTCAGAGGTATTATGCCATTTTTACGAACTCACAGTAAAACATACCAAAATGAAATCAAAATGGATTTTCCTGGGAAATATGTTAAGGAACATCCTTTCCAGGGTAATGACTTGTATATAAGGCAAAATAAATTACCAAAACCAAAAATGCTCCTCCACACCTTGGACTGTTTTTGATGCGTTTTTTTTCACTTTTGCATTGCTTTCAACCGTGACAAATGCATTTACCAGGAAATGTCATTTTAACATTTTACAACCTTATCTTGCCATGTGGTGTGTGAGAATCATGTTTCATTTATGGAGGAGGGATTCTGAAAGTCACAAAGCCTATTTTTATATGGCCATCAGGCGGCCTTTACTATTCTTAAAGGGCAAGCAGTCGGCCCTCACTATTCTTAGAGAGCCATCAGCCGGCTATGTTTTATTGTTCTCATTACTAAAGAGTGGGTCTCCTATACTGTTATTGCGTATGCAGTGAGTGGCAGGGCTGCCGAAAATTTGGATGCACCCCAATACCACTTTGAAAATTTGGATGCACCCCAATACCCCTTTGAAGAGACTTAGAGGAGGGCCTCCTGAAAATAATGCATCCCATTATTAGGAAGTGGGTCTCCCATTGTGTTTGCCTATGCAGTGAATGCAAGGGTTGCCAAAAGTTTGGAGGCACTCTAATGCCCCTTGGAAGAGACGTGGAGGAGGGGCTCATAAAAAAATGTTCCAATTAGAAAATTAGAAAGGAGTGGGCATTCTTTACTTGTAATGTCCATGCACTAAGTATATCGGCTAACAAACATTTACACCTGGGGGGTATACATGAACATAATGTATACATTTTTTTTACTGGCATCATAAGCACCTTTAAAAAAACTTATGTGTGTGTTGCATCACGGACCACGGTCACCATGATGATATGGTGGTGGAGGATGAGGAGAAGAAGGAGGACAAGAGCAAATAGACAAAATCAGGAGGCGTATATCCATGACTGGGTGTGAAAAGGTGCTTGGGAATACACCTCCCAAGAAAAGACACTGGATTTGAGTTTATGTTACGCTGCTATCATTCGGTGGTGATGAGAAGTCTGGCCCAATCCAGCCCTTGTTCATTTTTATAAGAGTCAGCCTGTCAGCATTTTCAGTTGACAGGCAGATGCGCTTATCAGTTATAATTCCACCAGTGGTACTAAAAACCTACTCTGATAAAACGCTGGTGGCATGGCAGGCCAGGACCTCCAAGGCATAGAGAGCCAGTTCATTCCACATATCCAGCTTGGATACCCAATAATTATAAGGCACAGA
Source organism: Phyllobates terribilis (assembly GCF_046119375.1). Classification (NCBI taxonomy): domain Eukaryota; kingdom Metazoa; phylum Chordata; class Amphibia; order Anura; family Dendrobatidae; genus Phyllobates; species Phyllobates terribilis. The sequence goes on along the minus strand of NW_027362762.1, from coordinate 286,724,201 downwards.
GGAATCACGGAGGACATTGATACGGTCGGCAAGGTACTCCCTTAGTATCCTCCCAAACTTTGCACTCCTTGTGAGAGTACCCCGAGCCTCAGGGCTTGTGCAATGGGAGGGGCTAAGAAAATTCTCCCAGACCTTTGACAGTGTTCTCCTGCCTCTGCTGAATTGAAGTTGTGTCTCTCTGGCCTGTACTCCTTGGTTGTCCAAAGAAGTGTGCCCTCTGCCGCCAGCATTTTCAAATGGGAATTTTTTTAATAGTTCCACAACAAGGAACTTCTGGTACAGCCCCATTTTTGTAGACTAGTCCGCCTCAGGAATAAGAGATAAAAAGTTCTCTTTGTAGCATTGGTCTAGAAGTGTTACCAACCAGTAATGACTGTCACCCAAAATTTTGATAATGCGAGGGTCATGGGAAAAGCAGCGTAACATAAACTCAGCCATGTGTGCCAGACTACTAACAGGCAAAACTTCCATGTTCTCACCAAGAGGATGACTGACCATGCTCTCCTCCTCCTCTCTGTCCTCTGGCCATCCTAGCTGAACAGACGATATGACAGCTGTGCAGATAGTTCCGTCTCCTCTTCCTCATTGTCACACAATCCACACTGGGATGAGATGAGGCTGGGCTGTGTGTAATCACCCTGTATGGTTCCTTGCTCCATCTCATCGTGCTCCGCCTGCAATGCATCCTCTTTGATTGTGAGCAGAGAGCATTTCAGAAGACAGAGTATTGGGATGGTGATGCTAATTATGGCGTCATCGCCGTTCACCATCTTGGTGGAGTCCTCAAAGTTTTGAAGGATGGTACATATGTCTGACAGCCATATCCACTCCTGTAGTCTTATGTGTGGAGTCTGAACTGAATACCGATGGTCTTGTTGATGCTAGTACTTAACAACTGCCCTCTTCTGCTCACAAATCCTTCCCAACATCTGCAGTGTAGAGTTCCAACACGTGGGGACATCACACACCAGTCAGTGAGTCGGAAGCTGCAAATGCTGCTGAAACACGGCAAGGTCAGCGGAAGCTGTAGTTGACAGCAAACAGGCGGAGTACTTTAACAAGCTGATCCGGCAGCTCCAGGTAGGATTTGAGAAACCGCTGAACCACGAGGTTAAGCACATGGGCCAGGCATGGTATGTGTGTGAGCTCGCCTCACCTCAGAGCCGCCATCAGGTTCTGGCCCTTGTCACACACGGCCATGCCTGGCTGTAGGTTCAGTGGTGTGAGCCACAGATCTGCCTGCTCTTTCAGAGCTGTCCACAACTCTTCAGCATTGTGTGGTTTGTCACCTAAGCACACCTTCAGCACAGCCTGTTGCCGCTTGGCCGAGGCAGTGCTGCAGTGCTTCCAGCTTGTGACTGATGTGGTCATTTCGGAGATGGAGGCTGAAGAGGAGGAGGAGGCTGAGGAGAATGAGGTGCAGGAGCTGTACACCGTGGGGGCAACCCTGATTGACCTAGGGCCCGCAATCCTTGGCGTCGGGAGGACGTGTTCTGTCCCAAGGTCCGACTGGGTCTCGGCTTCCACTATGTTTACCCGGTGTGCCGTCAGCAAGATGTACCATCTCTGCCCACAAGTACTTGTCCACGTGTCCATGGTTAGGAGGACTTTCCTGGTAACTGCGTTGTTGATGGCACAGCTAATGTTTTGAGACACGTGCTTGTGTAATGAGGGGATGGCACACCGGGAGAAATAGTGGCGGCTGGGGACCGAGTACCGAGGGACGGCCACCGCCATCAAGTTGTGGAATGCTTCCATCTCCACGAGCCTAAAAGGCAACATTTCGAGCGCAAGCAGTCGTGAAATGTGAGAATTTAGTAGTGTGGCCTATGGGGCGATAGCTGCATTCTTGTGCTTGCATTCCAAGGACTGGGGTATGGACAACTGAATGTTGCACTGGGACAAGGACTTGGACATGCTTCATGATGCTGCTACTTCAGAGCGTGCAGCGACACATGCAGGGCAGGAGGCATCTTCACATGCACCATGGACTTAGGATTGGCTTGCATGTAGAACAGCGGAAGAAGCAATGGTGCCACCTGCAGACACTGTTCCTGGACCCTGGGGTTCGGCCCACAAAGTCGGGTGCTTTGCTGCCATGTGCCTGATCATGCTGGTGGTGGTCAGGCTGGTTGTTTTTCCACCCCTGCTGAAGGTGGCCTAGCAGGTGGCGCAAATGGCCTTTTTGGGGTTATTGGTAGAGTCTTTAAAAAACAACCAGACTCGGGAAGACCTAACAGTTGTACTGCCAACTTCCTTCGTGTTGGTGCTACGGGGAACGGTTGCCTGCCTTCTGTCTGCAGCCACCACACTGCTTCTTCCTGCCTGTTGGGGTGCTCTGCCTCCCTCCCCCTGTGTGCTGCTGTTCTCGCTCTGCATGTCCTCCTGTCAGGTTGGGTCAGTTACTATATCATCCACCACCTCGTCTTCCACTACCGCACCCTGGTCCTCCTCCTGACTTTCTGGCAATTGTGTCTCATCATCGTCCACCTCTTGTGACAGTTTCCTACTGTCACCTGTGTGTGACCGTTGCTGCTCAAATATTTAGGCATCGCTACATGCGATCTCCTGTTGCCCCGCTTCAAGTGGACCGGGAGAGAGGCCCGAATCTATAAATGGAAAAGTGAACAGCTCTTCAGAATGTCCAAGTGTCGCTAAGTGACTGGAAGCATTAGCCGCTATCCAACCAACAACCTTTTGACACTGCTCTGGGTTCAATAGTGGTGTTTGCTGTGGTCCCATAGGAATTGGGACAGGAAGATCGGGCGAGAAGATGTGAGTGTTTGTTGTGGTACAATTTTAGCCTTCCCACGGCCTTGTCCTCGGCCTCAGCATGCACCATCACCATCACGTCCAGTTCCCCATCCCTTGCCACGTGCCTTGCCCATTTTAAATGGAGGACAGTATCTTCCACGCTCACTTCAAATGACTGAGTTTGGAGCAAACTTATATGTGATCCGTGTGATAGAGAAAACAGAGTTTTAAATACCTGGCCTGTAGATAACTAGTTTGAACAGCAAACTGGTGTGAATTGCTTCACTGACACACTGAAAGAAATTTTTAATGGAGGCCAGAAATGGCTGTATTTTCTGACAACGTATATGTGATCCTTGTGACGGAGAAAACAGAGTTTTAAATACCTGGCCTGTAGGTAACTAGTTTGAACAGGAAACTGGTGTGAATTGCTTCACTGACACACTGAAAGATATTTTTAATGGAGGCAAAAAATGGCAGTATCTTCTGAAAACGTATATGTGATCCGTGTGACGGAGAAAACACAGTTTTAAATAGCTGGATTTCTAGCGCTGTAATATGGAAAGGACCTGACTGTATTCTGCAGTGCCAACAAGCAAATGGCGCAGAAAAACTGTGTTCTCTGGATTGCTTTTTAAGCAAATAATGAGAATTAAGATAAAAAAAAATATTCCTGGCCCCTGAGACTTTGACCTTTGTATAGAAATATCTAACAGCATCAGAAGGCTGAATTGGAATGGAGCCTCTTGTGCTATATACACTGCAGTCAGTTATATACACTGCCTGCCTATATACCCTGCCTGTCTGATATCTCTGAAGATGGATTAGTTAGTCCTCAAATGGACTGTTTGTTAAGATGGATATGTGTAATGTACGGTTTTTATCCCCACACTACCTAATACACAAGCAAATCTCTCCATGACGCAGCAGCACCTCTCCGAACTCTGCCTGATTCCAGAGTGACTGTGATGAGCACAGCGACGCCAGGTCTGATATAGACCTGATGAAGCTGTGCGGCCATGGAAACATTGTAATGCCACAACCACCATGGCTGTGGCATTACAATGAGTGGCAGGCAATCCCTGCATGTTGATTGGCGCTCTAAAGAGCACCAAACATGCCGGGAGGGGACCCGAGCATCCGCCTGAGCATCTCGCAAGTACTCGTCGAGCTCCGAGCATCTCGAGTACTGAGATGCTCGGGTGAGTACCGAGCAGTGGCGAGCATGCTCGCTCATCACTAATTGTTATCTCCTTATAAACAGTACAACATCAGCTAAATTAACAACTCTACTTGTACTAAAAGTACTTGCGAGTATGCTCACTCATCACTAGTATTTATATATTCTCTATGTACACTGCTCAAAAAGATAAAGGGAACACTCAAATAACACATCCTAGATCTGAATGAATGAAATATTCTCATTGCATACTTTGTTCTGTACAAAGTTGAATGTGCTGACAACAAAATCACGCAAAAATCATCAGTGGAAATCAAATTTAACCAATGGAGGCCTGGATTTGGAGTCACCCCGAAAATTAAAGAGGAAAAACACACTACAGGCTGATCCAACTTTGATGTAATGTCCTTAAAACAAGTCAAAATGAGGCTCCGTATTGTGTGTGGCCTCCATGTCCCTGTATGACCTCCCTACAATGCCTGGGCATGCTCCTGATGAGGTTGCGGATAGCTCCTGGGGAATCTCCTCCCAGATCTGGACTAAAGCATTCGCCAACTCCTGGACAGTCTGTGGTGCAACGTGATGTTGGTGGATGGAGCGAGACATGATGTGCTCGATTGGATTCCGGTCTGGGGAACGGGTGGGCCAGTCCATAGCTTCAATGCCTTCATATTGCAGGAACTGCTGACACACTCCAGCCATATGAGGTCTGCATTGTCCTACATTAGGAGGAACCCGCACCAGCATATGGTCTTACAAGGGGTCTGAGGATCTTATCTAGGTACCTAATGGCAGTCAACCTACCTCTGGTGAGCACATGGAGGGCTATGCTGCCCTCCAAAGAAATGCCACCCCACACCATTACTGACCAACTGCCAAACCAGTCATGCTGAAGGATGTCGCAGGCATCAAATCGCTCTCCACAGCGTCTCCAGACTCTGTCACGTCTGTCACATGTGCTCAGTGTGAACCTGCTTTCATCTGTTAAGAGCATAGGGCACCAGTGGTGACTTTGCCAATCCTGGTGTTCTGTGGCAAATGACAAGTGTCCTGCACGGTGTTGGGCTGTGAGCACAACCCCCATCTGTGGACATCGGGCCCTCAATCCCCCCCTCATGGAGTCGGTTTCTAACCGTTTGTGCAGACACATGCACATTTGTGGCCTGCTGGAGGTCATTTTGCAGGGCTATGGCAGTGCTCCTCCTGTTCCTCCTTGCACAAAGGCAGAGGTAGCGGTCCTGCTGCTGGGTTGTTGCCCTTCTACGGCCCTCTTCACGTCTCCTGGTGTACTGGCCTGTCTCCTAGTAGTGCCTCCAGCCTCTGGACACTACGCTGACAGACACAGCAAACCTTCTTGCCACAGCTCGCATTGATGTGCCATCCTGGATGAGCTGCACTACCTGAGCAACTTCTGTGGGTTGTAGAGTCCGTCTCATGCTACCACGAGTGTGAAAGCACAACCAACATTCAAAAGTGACCAAAACATCAGCCAGAAAGCATTGGTACTGAGATGTGGTCTGTGGTCCCCACCTGCACAACCACTCCTTTATTGAATGTGTCTTGATAATTGCCAATATTTTGTATCTATTGTCTATTCCATTTGCATAACAGCACGTGAAATTGATTGCCAATCAGTGTTGCTTCCTAAGTGGACAGTTTGATTTCACAGAAGTTTGATTTACTTGGAGTTATATTCTATTTAAGTGTTCCGTTTATTTTTTTGAGCAGTGTACATGCTTTAGTCAGTCATGAAATGTAAAGGAACTACCCATTGACCAAATATGCTCTCTTTTCTTGTTTCACTAAATGGGGTTGACTTGCTTCAGATGACAAAAGTATGCTGAATGACTTTTTTTGTGGAAGTTACTTAAGAAAGAAATATTTGTTTTACACGAAATAGTCAAAATTTAGTTCTGAAGATGCTGATATACTGTATGGCATTACAAATATTAACCACGAAACTTGACATATAACATTCTATTCAATTATGGTATTCTATGAATGAATAATTTAACCAATGAAAAATTATCATAATGACTTTAACTTCTTTGCCTTTCACCCTAATTGCTTAAACCAATTATTCTTGCAGTTTTATTAGAATTGTTGTGTCCCTATGCAACATAAATATGTACTTTAAATTGCATTCAACACAAAATTTGGGGATGGTGGATGACACAGCATGGCATATGTGATAGCTTACTGCTTTTTCTTTTTTCTCCGGTCAGTCCAGTTTCATTACTGCTGTTAGGTGAACTAAGTAATCTGAAAGTCTTGCTTTATAAATACTGTCTTTTAACATTGAAGTTCATGGCAAAATATAACAAATATGTGCTAAGGTGATCAGAGTCTGGAGAAAACAAGTACTTTCTAGCTGGTGTTATCTATGAGGGCATTCTCTCACAGATATTGTATAATAAAAATTAGTAGTGGTACTATCTGGCATGCAGTTTTTAAGGGGACACCAGTTATCTGACCCAGTTTCTATGGTTACTTGCAGCAAGGTATTATATTTATTGGCACTTTGGAAATTTTGGCTAATATTATTAATATGCATGCTGCCCTTTACAGAAATTTTCCTTACTGTCACCATTGGGGCTCCCCACCCAAATAGAGTCCCTATCCATATGTCTTTACAGTGTGTGAGGAAACTGGAGAACCTGGAGGAGCCCTCACAAATACAGGGAGAACATTCAAACTCCTTGCAGATGTTGTTCTTGGTAGGATTTGATCCTAGAACCCATCACTGCAAAACATCCATGCTAACCACTGAGCCACCATGTTGGAACGGTCGCTGTTGATTCAATCAGTTACTAACAGGTATTTTCTACAAGTGAAGTTAGCAGGCTCTTCTATATGGCTTCACTAAGTATGCAATTTATGATATGCTATGACATTCAAGGTAAGAATGCATTACCAAAGAGTGGACTTAAGTGTTTTATATTAATACATTTAGGAGATTTAGGAGGTGTTTTTTAACACTGGCCAGCATTCACAGGAGTATCGTAATGACAGGAAAGAGGGTCATCAGCAAACCTCCAGCTGTCATGACAACACATCAGCACTCTGTAATCGTGTCACGAATGTGCTGATGGAGGGTGGAAGGATGAGCACCTCTGTTGGCGCTTGTGAAATCCATCCTGGCATCAAAGATTGACAGCAGGATTTAATAGGTTAACAGCTGCTGGCGGAGCTCCACTCCACCCGCGGCTGTTAAAGGCACATGATTAAAGCAGCCATCATGTGTCAGGAAAGATGTGGGCTCAGTGTGTGAGCCAGCATCAAAGTAAGACACTAAATATGACTCAACTATACATTTTTATACACTGAAAAAATTGATGTAGTAAATAATAGTAAGTATAAAGTACTTGATTTCATTGTTCTACAGCCAAATTGGTTCAGATATGAAGTTGAACTGTGAATTTTGTGGTGCTGAAAACGAATATAATAATAATCATTTTTATTTATATAGCGCCAACATATTCCACAGCACTTTACAATTATGTGGGGACATATACAGACAATAAATTCAATACATAATTGCCAATAATTTGTATCTATTGTCTATTCCATTTGCATAACAGCACGTGAAATTGATTGCCAATCAGTGTTGCTTCCTAAGTGGACAGTTTGATTTCACAGAAGTTTGATTTACTTGGAGTTATATTCTATTTAAGTGTTCCGTTTATTTTTTTGAGCAGTGTACATGCTTTAGTCAGTCATGAAATGTACAGGAACTACCCATTGACCAAATATGCTCTCTTTTCTTGTTTCACTAAATGGGGTTGACTTGCTTCAGATGACAAAAGTATGCTGAATGACTTTTTTTGTGGAAGTTACTTAAGAAAGAAATATTTGTTTTACACGAAATAGTCAAAATTTAGTTCTGAAGATGCTGATATACTGTATGGCATTACAAATATTAACCACGAAACTTGACATATAACATTCTATTCAATTATGGTATTCTATGAATGAATAATTTAACCAATGAAAAATTATCATAATGACTTTAACTTCTTTGTCTTTCACCCTAATTGCTTAAACCAATTATTCTTGCAGTTTTATTAGAATTGTTGTGTCCCTATGCAACATAAATATGTACTTTAAATTGCATTCAACACAAAATTTGGGGATGGTGGATGACACAGCATGGCATATGTGATAGCTTACTGCTTTTTCTTTTTTCTCCGGTCAGTCCAGTTTCATTACTGCTGTTAGGTGAACTAAGTAATCTGAAAGTCTTGCTTTATAAATACTGTCTTTTAACATTGAAGTTCATGGCAAAATATAACAAATATGTGCTAAGGTGATCAGAGTCTGGAGAAAACAAGAACTTTCTAGCTGGTGTTATCTATGAGGGCATTCTCTCACAGATATTGTATAATAAAAATTAGTAGTGGTACTATCTGGCATGCAGTTTTTAAGGGGACACCAGTTATCTGACCCAGTTTCTATGGTTACTTGCAGCAAGGTATTATATTTATTGGCACTTTGGAAATTTTGGCTAATATTATTAATATGCATGCTGCCCTTTACAGAAATTTTCCTTACTGTCACCATTGGGGCTCCCCACCCAAATAGAGTCCCTATCCATATGTCTTTACAGTGTGTGAGGAAACTGGAGAACCTGGAGGAGCCCTCACAAATACAGGGAGAACATTCAAACTCCTTGCAGATGTTGTTCTTGGTAGGATTTGATCCTAGAACCCATCACTGCAAAACATCCATGCTAACCACTGAGCCACCATGTTGGAACGGTCGCTGTTGATTCAATCAGTTACTAACAGGTATTTTCTACAAGTGAAGTTAGCAGGCTCTTCTATATGGCTTCACTAAGTATGCAATTTATGATATGCTATGACATTCAAGGTAAGAATGCATTACCAAAGAGTGGACTTAAGTGTTTTATATTAATACATTTAGGAGATTTAGGAGGTGTTTTTTAACACTGGCCAGCATTCACAGGAGTATCGTAATGACAGGAAAGAGGGTCATCAGCAAACCTCCAGCTGTCATGACAACACATCAGCACTCTGTAATCGTGTCACGAATGTGCTGATGGAGGGTGGAAGGATGAGCACCTCTGTTGGCGCTTGTGAAATCCATCCTGGTATCAAAGATTGACAGCAGGATTTAATAGGTTAACAGCTGACGGCGGAGCTCCACTCCACCCGCGGCTGTTAAAGGCACATGATTAAAGCAGCCATCATGTGTCAGGAAAGATGTGGGCTCAGTGTGTGAGCCAGCATCAAAGTAAGACACTAAATATGACTCAACTATACATTTTTATACACTGAAAAAATTGATGTAGTAAATAATAGTAAGTATAAAGTACTTGATTTCATTGTTCTACAGCCAAATTGGTTCAGAGATGAAGTTGAACTGTGAATTTTGTGGTGCTGAAAACGAATATAATAATAATCATTTTTATTTATATAGCGCCAACATATTCCACAGCACTTTACAATTATGCGGGGACATATACAGACAATAAATTCAATACAAGGTAAAACAGTTTAAACAGTTACATTAGGAGTGAGGTCCCTGCTCATAAGCTTACAATCTACTAGGAATATGATGTTTAAACTTTCTGATTGGCTCGAATTTTCAACATTAAGAGGCAAAACCGTTTTGTGCAGAAAACTGACTTAACCCTTAGTGACTTTAGTGACAATTTTGACCTTAATGACCTAGCCAAATTTTACAATTCTGACCAGTGTCACTTTATGTGATAATAACTCTGGAACGCTTCAACAGATCCCACTGATCTGAGATTTTTTTTTTCTGACATATTGTACTTTACGATAGTGGTAACATTTGTTTGAAATTTACCAATTTTCAAACTTTGAATTTTTATTTCCTTAAACCAGAGAGTTATGTCACACAAAATAGTTAATAAATAACATTCCTCACATGTCTACTTTACATCAGCACAATTTTTGAAACATATCTTTTTTGTTAGGAAGTTAGAAGGGTTAAAAGTTGACCAGCAATTTCTCATGTTTTCAACAAAATTAACAAAACCATTTGTTTGGAGACATCACATTTGAAGAGACTTTGGGGGGTCTATATGACAGAAAATACCCAAAAGTGACATTATTCTAAAAACTGCACCCCTCAAGGTGCTCAAAACCACATTCAAGAAGTTTATTAACCCTTCAGGTGCTTCACAGGAACTGAAGCAATGTAGAAGGAAAAAATGAACATTTAACTTTTTGTCACAAAAATTTTTCTTTAGACCCAAATTTTTTTATTTTCACAAAGGAAAAATTGGACCCCAAAATTGTACTGCAATTTCTCCTGAACATGTCGATATCCTATATATGAGGGAAAACAGCTGTGTGGGTGCACGGCAGCGCTTGGAAGGCAAAGAGCAGGACATTTTAGGGAATTTTCCTTTGTATTTTTAAGAATTAATTATTACTCCCTTCCATAAATTATTGTGCAAGAAATGCAAAAACTCAGTTTTAGTGCTTGTGACAAGCAAAAAAAGCATTGACACGAAGATCTGAGTTTTTTTTCTGTAAGAACTATTGTGCTAGCTTGCTTCTGCTTTCTATGGGATTAAGAATGAAAAAAACAAAAAACAAAAGTATAATTGTAATTCAAATGAGATAGGACAGATGCCAGTTACATGTAATTGTCACGCTGTCTCTGTATACTGGAGGTAGGGGGCCTAAGCTGACCCTAAGCTGGGGCCCTGACTAGTCCCTCAACCTGGAGGTACTGTTAAAGGTACAGAGGTCCAGGCCGCCAGCGTAATCCCTACCTCCTGAGGATCCCTGCACCTAAGTAATCTAGTCCTGAGAAGGACCCCGATCACAACAAAAGGGGACAAGTAATAATATGCCCACACACAGTACTTAGACGAACGAGACAGTACAAGGGAAAAACCAAAACCACCTTGCATACAACAACTACACAACTACAACAGAGGGAACACCAACGGGAAAGGAGATAAATGATAAAGCGAGGAAGGGAAAAAACACTCCAAATACACTTATCTCAGAAACTCCAAACACCACGATCCGCTCTGTTAGTCTGAATGAAATGCTTTCACCGACACTTCCCAAACAGACCAGCAGGCATTTGAAGGAGTCTCACTACAGCAGTATTGATTGCAGCTGGGCGAGGCTGGACCTCGTCTAGCACAGAGAGAGAGAGAATTAACTCCCTCACTGCCGAAAAACACAAAGCACCAACAAGTCAGCTGCGAGAAGTCAGGCTGTGTACTCGTGACGATCTTCGTGGCGACACACCCGTGACAGTACCCCCACTTCTACGAGGGGCCTCCGGACCCTCAGGGCCAGGTTTATCCGGGTGAGTCGTGTGGAAGGCCCGAACTAATCGGTCTGCGTTAATATCCGACGCAGGAACCCACATCCTCTCCTCAGGACCATACCCTTTCCAATGAACCAGGTACTGAAGGGACCGGCGATTAAAGCGTGAATCGATGACCCTCGATACCTGGAACTCCAAGTTACCATTGACCACCACTGGAGGGGGAGGTAAAGGTGACGGTACCACCGGCGCCACATACCTCTTAAGCAACGATCTGTGGAACACGTTGTGAATTTTAAACGTAGGGGGGAGGTCAAGACGGAATGCCACCGGATTAATAATAGAACTGATTCTGTACGGCCCGATGAACCTGGGACCCAGTTTCCAGGAGGGAACCTTAAGTTTAATATTCCTGGTAGACAACCATACCCGATCGTTCACACTTAGGTCCGGACCAGACACTCTCCTCCTATCAGCCATACGTTTGTATCGGTTCCCCATAGTATTCAGATTCTTCAGCACCCCTCTCCATACTGAAGCGAGTGATGAGGAAAATCGTTCCTCCTCAGGAACCCCCGAAGAGCCCCCCCTACTGAAAGTACAAAACTGGGGGTGAAAACCATATGCCCCAAAAAACGGGGACTTACCAGTGGACTCGCTCCGCCTATTATTAAGAGCAAACTCTGCCAGAGGTAAGAAAGACGCCCAGTCCTCCTGGTTCTCTGACACAAAACACCGGAGATATGTCTCCAAGCTCTGGTTCATACGTTCCGTCTGACCATTGGTCTGAGGATGAAAAGCCGATGAGAATGACAAATGCATCCCCTGCCGTGCACAAAACGCCTTCCAGAACTTGGACACAAACTGAGACCCCCGATCAGACACCACCTCGGAGGGTACCCCGTGAAGCCTCACAATCTCCCCAATGAACACCTGCGCAAGAGTTTTAGCATTAGGGAGAGCCGGAAGAGCGATAAAATGTGCCATCTTGCTGAACCTGTCCACAACAACGAGTATGACCGTTTTACCCGAAGACGGAGGGAGGTCCGTAATAAAGTCCATAGACAGATGAGTCCAAGGACGCTCCGGGATCTTCAAAGGTAAGAGGGCCCCAGACGGACGGGTATGTGAGGTCTTAGAGCGCGCACAAACCCCACAGGACGCGACAAAAGTTACCACCTCCTTATGTAAGTTAGGCCACCAAAACCGACGCGAGAGGAGATCCACAGTTGCTCTACTCCCTGGGTGTCCTGCAAAAACTGAGTTATGGTGTGCCTCGATCACCTTTTGTCGCAACTGATCTGGAACAAACAGTCTCCCCGGAGGTCCAACAGGGGCGTCCCCCTGAGCCTCCAATACCTCCTCCTCCAGCTCAGAGCATACTGCCGAAACCACCACCCCCTCCTGAAGGATAGGAATCGGGTCGTCCGTATTCCCGGCCCCAGGGAAACTACGAGATAAGGCATCCGCCTTTACATTTTTTGACCCAGGACGATATGTAACGACAAAATTAAACCTGGTAAAAAACAATGACCACCTAGCTTGTCTGGGATTCAGACGTTTCGCGGACTCCAGATATAGCAGGTTCTTGTGATCGGTGATGACGGTGACCGGATGGACTGCCCCCTCCAAAAAATGGCACCACTCCTCAAAAGCTAACTTAATGGCCAAGAGTTCCCTATTGCCGACATCGTAATTCCTCTCAGCGGACGACAATTTTTTAGAGAAAAAGGCGTACGGATGCCACTTACCAGGGGACGAACCCTGTGACAATACTGCTCCCACCTCTACCTCGGAAGCGTCTACCTCTACAATGAATGGCTGTGACGCATCAGGTTGAATGAGTATGGGTGCCGAGGCAAAACATTTTTTCAAGGAGGAGAATGCTTGACAAGCCTTGTCAGACCACCTAGAAAAATCCGTCCCCTTTTTAGTCATGTCTGTGAGAGGCTTAACCATGGGCGAGAAATTACGAATGAACTTCCGGTAATAATTAGCAAACCCCAGGAAACGTTGTAGTGCCTTAAGATTCTCTGGCCGATCCCACTCAAGAACTGCCCGCACTTTCCCAGGGTCCATACGAAAACCGGACGCTGAAACCAGGAAGCCTAAAAACTGGAGTTCCTGTACGGCGAACACACACTTTTCCCATTTGGCATACAGTTTATTATCCCGCAAGATCTGTAACACCTGCCTAACGTGCTCCTGATGAGACACCAGATCCGGCGAGTAAATTAAGATATCATCCAGATATATGACAACAAACTGTCCCACCAGGCGGCGAAAAATGTCATTAACAAAGTGTTGGAACACCGCCGGGGCATTAGTCAGACCGAATGGCATGACAAGGTTCTCATAATGCCCCTCCGGAGTGTTAAACGCCGTCTTCCACTCATCCCCCTCCTTCATCCTAATCAGATTGTACGCCACCCTGAGATCCAACTTAGAGAACCATTTGGCTCCCACGATCTGATTAAAGAGATCGGGAATAAGTGGGAGCGGATACGGATCTCGGACCGTAATCCGATTAAGTTCACGGAAATCCAGGCAAGGGCGTAGGCCTCCATCTTTCTTCTTAACAAAGAAGAACCCCGCAGCCACCGGTGAAGATGAAGGTCTAATATGCCCCTTAGCCAGACTTTCTGAAATATAATCCTTCATGGCCTGCCTCTCAGGACCAGAAAGGTTATACAACCTAGCTTTAGGTAACTTGGCCTCAGGGAGCAGTTTTACAGAACAGTCATACTCGCGATGAGGAGGTAGTTCCTGACACCCTTTCTCCGAGAATACATCCTCAAAGTCCGCCAGAAATGGAGGTAAGACCCAAGGAGTAACCGCACCGATGACCGTGCTCATGCAGTTTTTATTACAGAATTTACTCCATTGGCTTATCTCTCTGGTTTGCCAATTAATAACCGGGTTATGCTTAGCTAACCAAGGAAGGCCCAACACTATAGGAGTGGGAAGACCCTCCAACACGTAGCAAGACAACAGTTCTTTATGTATCGCCCCCACTTGAAGTTTTACGTCATGCACAGCTTGCAAAAAACTTCCCTGACCGAGAGGCCTGGCATCGATCGAGAATATGGGGATGGGTTTAGCCAACTCACTCAATCGCATACCTTGAACCCGGGCAAACCGAGCATCAACCAGATTAGCCCCGGCCCCACTATCCAGAAGAACAGATATCCTCTCAGTTCTCGTACCCACCACCACCGCCGCCGGTACGAGAAACTGAGACGAACCTAGGGACGAAATACCTACTCCCAGATTGCCGTCCACCACACAACCTGGGATCAACAGTTTTCCGACGACTCTTCACTCTGCAAGGGACGGGATGGACACCCCCCAATAAAATGTCCCTTTCTCCCGCAGAAGAAACACCTTCCTGTCTTATGGCGCACCACCGGTCCCCTCCCCCGAAATGATGTCCCTCCTAATTGCATAGGTTCCTCTGGACTGACCAGGGGAACCACCATATGAGGGGACCTTGTAGGAGGTGGATTCATCACAGGGGGTAGAGTTATCCCGCACCTCTCCCGAAGCCGTCTGTCAACGCGAATAGCAAGGGCCATAGCGGCTTCCAGTGACGCGGGAGAGTCATACTGTGCCAACACATCCTGTAATTTGTCGGATAAACCATGACAAAACTGGCTCCTAAGAGCCGGGTCATTCCACTGGGTGTCCGTGGCCCACCTACGGAACTCCGAACAGAATTCCTCCGCCGGACGATCTCCCTGCTGGATCCTACGTAACTTAGACTCAGCAAGGGAGATCCGATCTGGGTCATCATATACGAGTCCCAGAGCAGCGAAAAACCTATCCACTGACTGGAGAGCCGGGGAGCCCGGGGGAAGAGAGAACGCCCAAGATTGTGGGTCCCCTTGTAGGAGCGAGATGACAATTCCCACCCTTTGTTCTTCACTCCCCGATGACCGAGGCCGCAGCCGAAAGTACAACTTGCATGCCTCCCGGAAAACAAAAAACTTGTCCCGCCCCCAGTGAACCTGTCAGGGAGAGCTACTTTAGGTTCTGGTCCGGCTTGCTCCTGAGGATGCAAAACCTTGGACCTAACGTCCGCCAGCTCCATGGACAAACTCTGCAACTGCCGAGCTAGACTGGCTACTGGATCCATGGTAGCTGGAGAAAAACTAAGTGGGTCAGTGAAAATGTCACGCTGTCTCTGTATACTGGAGGTAGGGGGCCTAAGCTGACCCTAAGCTGGGGCCCTGACTAGTCCCTCAACCTGGAGGTACTGTTAAAGGTACAGAGGTCCAGGCCGCCAGCGTAACCCCTACCTCCTGAGGATCCCTGCACCTAAGTAATCTAGTCCTGAGAAGGACCCCGATCACAACAAAAGGGGACAAGTAATAATATGCCCACACACAGTACTTAGACGAACGAGACAGTACAAGGGAAAAACCAAAACCACCTTGCATACAACAACTACACAACTACAACAGAGGGAACACCAACGGGAAAGGAGATAAATGATAAAGCGAGGAAGGGAAAAAACACTCCAAATACACTTATCTCAGAAACTCCAAACACCACGATTCGCTCTGTTAGTCTGAATGAAATGCTTTCACCGACACTTCCCAAACAGACCAGCAGGCATTTGAAGGAGTCTCACTACAGCAGTATTGATTGCAGCTGGGCGAGGCTGGACCTCGTCTAGCACAGAGAGAGAGAGAATTAACTCCCTTACTGCCGAAAAACACAAAGCACCAACAAGTCAGCTGCGAAAAGTCAGGCTGTGTACTCGTGACGATCTTCGTGGCGACACACCCGTGACAGTAATGATTAATCAAAATGAGTCTAGCACTATTACTGATTACTACTCTGTTCTTCAGTTATGCAGTTATACAACATATTTCTGTCTGAAGTATTTGTCCTATGTTTCAGGCCTTCCTATCTCTATGCTTACAAAGCATTGCTAAGCTGTGAGCTTTGTACTCTAACTATCCTAAAATGGCTGCTGCATTCCCAGCCTTGACTTTTATACCAGTTATGATAGTCCCTATTAATTGGCTGTACAACATCATATGATGTGATAGCTACTAGGCATTTTGGGGAAGCCCAGACAGTCACACAAAAATTTGCCACAAATCTGATACAAGTGAATATACTCTTACTCCCTTACAATAGTCTTCACCCCTCTCTTATACAGCTTACTGACAAATGAATTATAATTTTGGAAAATAAGTAACTAACAATAATTTGAGATTCCATAAAAGTGCAAAAATAATTTATTGCAATGGCATAAAAAATAATAATATTATTTAAGAACCGCGTCATTTTATGTGAACTAGCCTAACTTTTGATGTTACAGAGTCACAAATCCTGGATTGCTCCCTCTTACTGTATCTTAGACTGCTGCTGATTTTTTTTTAGAAAAAAATAATAATTTAAGAATTTACCCAACATATTGCTTTTGCAACATTTATCTTCCAGGCCTGCATTATATAATATATGTGACACTAAAACATTATTTGAAAGAGTATTGATTTCTCTTTAAGGTCACTGGAATTAGAAATTGATCCAATACTGTCTATTTGAGATATTGAAAAATGCATTTATTTCCTATTTCAATCTATGGCATAGGTAATGTATTCAGACTTCAGTATTATTTTTAATATTTAGTGTAACAAAATGGTTTTCACATTATGATTGAGAATTGTATACAAATAATGAAAAATACTTATGGAAAAAATAATGATTATGTTAAGTGTGGGATGTAAATTTAAAGGGGTTGTCCGGTCCAAATCGATAAGTTTGCACTCACTCTGTGTGACTGCAGAATTATGAATCCCCCCAGTGCACGCACTGTGCGCTGCGAGGATTCGCCGGTTTCTATTGTTTGAATTGCTTATTTTGTTACTTTTTAATGCCTAATATTCTTTGTACATACGATCTCTGATTTCTAAAGTGCTGCAGAATATGTTGGTCCAATATATCATAATATTAAGGCCAGGATTCAGTTATGCATGACAGGGGATTGTATTATCATTACTATTATTAGTGTTATTAATACTACTACTAATAATAATAATAATATTAATTTTAATTTACTTTTTAAGATTTTAGGAATTTTGTTTATATTTTTTTCTGTTGCATCCCCTGAAAGATCATAAAATACTTTTGCAGGACTTTTTTATTCTACACTTTTCTTCTTTAATTGGACCTTCTGTAGAACTTCCATAAAACATTGCTGCTTACATAATTCTTTAATGATTGTAATGCTAAATTACCCTCACTTCTTTCTTTTCTTTTTGACCGTAAAAATATGGTGTTTTAATATAAATTTCCACTGACCAAGGTAAAAATAATTATATGTGGTTGATAATCAGTTAATCTACTATTCTGTGTATTAAATTACTATAGTGTTCATACTCTACAGCTAGTACCCACTAAATTTATTCTAAATTCTACACATACAGTATACTAAATCTTATTTTGTTTCTTATATATTAATGTATAAAAAGGGTCAAAATATACAATTATCATGCTTTTATCTGTATATACAATACATTTATTACTTTGAAGATGCTTAACTTTGAGAGATGAGTGAATCGATTGGTTGTGAATCACATTTTTGTTATATTTTTAAACTCAGCAAATTTTAACAATTTGATTCAATCTTTGAAAATTGTCTAAAATATTTAATCTCACTTATCACATTGCAAAAGACTGCATGAGCTACAGAAGGATTATATGACATTGGGCCCTCGGGCAACTTTTCATCATAATTCCTTAAAGGTACCACATCACATGGTAGAGCACAACCAATTAGGAGGGATGGCTATCATAGCCTGTGGAAAAGCAGAAGTGTGAAATTCAGAAGCCATTTTTAGGTAAATCTGAATAAGAGTAAGATGATGTGAAAACTCAAAGCTTAGCCGTAGAGATACGGATAGAAAAAAAGATAAAGCACTGAAGAAACTACAGATAGTGTGACAACACAACACTGAAGAAGATTAGTGTGTGTGGATAAGTAAATAGTATCATACAGGTGGTTCTCACAAAATTAGAATAGAATTAAAAAGTTAATTTATTTCAGTTCTTCAATACAAAAAGAGAAACACATATATTATATAGAGTCATTACAAACAGAATGATCTATTTCAAGTGTTTATTTCTGTTAATGTTGATGATTATGGCTTACAACCAATGAAAACACAAAAGTCATTATCTCATTAAATTAGAATACCAGCTTGAAAAATTATTTTAAAATCCGAAATGTTAGCCTACTGAAATGTATGTTCAGTAAATGCACTCAAAACTTGGTCGGGGCTCCTTTTGCATCAATTACTGCATCAATGCGGCATGGCATGGAGGTGATAAGCCTGTGGCGCTGCTGAAGTGTTATGGAAGCCAAGGTTTCTTTGATAGTAGCCTTCAGCTTGTCTGAATTGTTGGGTCTGGTGTCTCTCATCTTCCTCTTGACAATATCCCATAGATTCTCTTTGGGGTTAAGGTCAGGCAAGTTTGCTGGCCAATCAAGCACATTTTTGGCAGTGTGGACAGGTGCCAAGTCCTGCTGGAGAATGAAATTTCCATCTCCAAAAAACTTGTCAGCAGAAGGAAGCATGAAGTGCTCTAAAATTTCCTGGTAGACAGCTGCTCTGACTTTGGCCTTGGTAAAACACAGTAGACCTACACCAGCAAATGACGTGGCTCCCCAAACCATCACTGATTGTGGAAACTTCACACTAGACCTCAAGCAACTTGGATGGTGTGCCTCTCCATTTTTCCTCCAGACTCTGGGACCTTGATTTCCAAATGAAATGTAAAACTTACTTTCATCTGAAAACAACAACTTGGACCACTGAGCAACAGTCCTGGTCTTTTTCTCCTTGGCCCCGGTAAGACGCTTCTGGCGTTGTCTATTGGTCATGAGTGGGTTGACACAAGGAATGCGACACTTGTAGCCCATCTCCTGGGTGTGGTGGCTCTTGAAGCAATGACTTCAGCAGCAGTACACTCCTTGTGAATCTCCCCCAAATGTAAGAAAGGCCTTTTCTTAACAATACTTTCAAGGCTGTGGTTATCCCAGTTGCTTGTGCACCTTTTTCTACCACACTTTTTCTTAACACTCAACTTTCCATTAATATGCTTGAATACAGCACTCTGTGAACAGCCAGCTTCTTTAGCAATGACCTTTTGTGGCTTACCCTCCTTGTGGAGTGTGTCAATGATGGCCTTCTGGACATCTGTCAAGTCAGAAGTCTGTCCCATGATTGTGGAGCCTACTGAAACAGACTAAGGGACCTTTTTTTAACATGTAAGAAGCCTTTGCAGGTGTTTTTTGTTAATTATTCTAGTTTACTGAGATAATGAATTTTGTGTTTTCATTGGCTGTAAGCCATAATCATCAGCCTTAACAGAAATAAACACTTGAAATAGATCACTCTGTTGGTAATGACTCTATATAATATATGAGTTTCACTTTTTGGATTGAGGAACTGAAATAAATTAATTTTCTGATGATATGCTAATTTTGGGAGAAACACTTGTATATGTATTCCAGGGCATTTGGATACTTTGGAGTATTTTTGATTTGTTGCTAGTCAATTATTGAATTTCCTGGGAAATTCCAATTTTAAAAAGACTCGATAATCTCTATTTCCTTTTGTTAACTTGCTTAAAATATTTATTAATTATGTGTAACACAGGTAAATGCCTTATCTGCTCTATATAAAAATGTGTTTTACCCTATATATATTATAAATCAAAGTTGAGGTACAAAATATTAATAATTTTGAAATTTTATAAGCCTATTTACATTAATAAATTCAAGTTATTCATTGTGAAAAGATGTGGTATAAGTGTCTCTAAAATAGATTTGGCCATAGGAACAGAAATGATATGGGTATTAATTTATACTACAGAGAGTAGGCATGATAGAACTGTTTGAAATTCAAATTTACCAGATTCACAAAATTTTTGCTAGAAATATGATTTGCAATACTGAAAAGCCTTTCATTGGCTTTTATTGTCTGTATGACACCCAGAGGTCTCTTAAGACTTTTTGAGCTCTTTTATGCAAACACAGCGCTAGGATTTTCCAAGTGACCTTAACCTATTTGGCTAGGTATAAACTGATAGTAACCAGTGGTAAAGAATAGGCTTCTAAGCACCACATTGCAATATCAGACTTGCTAGGCTACTTAAACTGTAGTCAAAGTCCAAAAATTATCCCTTTTTTGGGGTGCAGATACCCTCCTTACTTGTGTCTTTACACAGGCAGTGCAAACAGAAGAAACTGTGGCTTTTTCACACTGGGTGGTGCAAAAATGGTCCTTGTTTGAGAAGTTTCAAGACCTTTTTTTGATTGCCGAAATATCTTAGTTTAGGGATCCACAATATTCTCAAAACGAGTAAAGGCTTTTTATCAATCTTACCAAATCTTTTTAAGGAATAATGGAACAAGCTAGCTGTTTTCAAAGTGAAGAAGCAACTTGTTGTCAACAAACGTTTAAAAACATTAGGCCTATTTTGTGAGGCGTTTGATGTTTGTGTACATTCAACAGTGTAGGTTTCACCTAATTATATAATTACTATACACCATAGTGTGCTGCCAGGAGATGTGTGGCTTGAGTGGCTATGCAGGGGCAGAGGCAGCGACAGAGCTTCATAGTAATGAATTAGAACAGTGAGGGCAAGGAGATAGCAGGGTATGGACAGCAATGACAGTCCCTGGTGGTAGAAGTACAGTCTAGCACTGTGAATCACATTGAGCATAGAGGAAATGTGTGGCTGTTCAGTGACATTAACAGCGGTTTTAGCCACACGAAAGAGTATTAGGACAAGAAATGCAAGGAGCTCTTATAGCAGCAATATTACTGTGTAGATGACATGATAAGCAGGAAATAGATGTCCTACTGAGCATGGGCCATCAGTTCTAGTCTCAGAAAAAATATGCATTGGAAGACAGGAAATGACAGCTTGTATATACAATTTATTTAATTGGTATAAGACATAGATGAATGAAAATCAGCGCTGATCCATGCATGATTCATTTTGACAAATGTAAGGTTTCCCATGCATGTGGCAGGTACTTGGCCCACTCGGGATTAATAATGCCACCAGTTACACTGAATGTCCTCTCTGACATTACACTGGAGTCTGGACTTGACAACACACCAATAGTAAACTGGGCCAGTTCATGCCACTGGTCTAATCTGCTGACCTAGAAGTCCATTGGATAGGATTTTTGCCTGAAAAAGGTTACAGTCTACATACGACTGAACCTGACTTCAGCCAGTGCGTCTCTTTTAGCTGAAGTGCAACAGGTTGTTTCATTCACAGATAAAACTGCTGGCTCAGTTACTTGTAAGCCTAACACTTGCAAAGGCAGGGGAGATTTGGTTCTTTGGGGATCACAGAAGGGACTGCTAGTCAATTATGTGGTTGGCAGGCATCAGCTAGATGAAAGCTTCAAACAACAGATAGCACAGCTTATCCAGGTAGTAAGCTGACTTGGATTCCCTTTTGGAAGCTGGAAAAAAATTCCCCTATTTCGCATTAACAGTTAGGGTCTAAAAGCATAAATAAATAATAATCATCCCTTTGCTTGATGGAAACAATGTGCTTGTTATCCCACAAGCATTCCAACATACAGGCTTACATGTTGGCGAGCATGACTGAGCACCCAATTGGTTCATTTTCATCACCCCACTGCAATGGATGGATGTCATGGCTAGCGCCTTCATCATCATTTTCCCTCTTTCAGCCTCATCTTGGCATGTGCCAACTCTATGTCCCCATCCACATCCACCTGCTCTTGCTCATCCTCCTTTGACTTCTCTCCCTCCTCCTCTTACTCCTAATCCTGCTGCACATAACATTGACCTTGACAGTTCCCAATAGACACAGTGCAAAGACAATCATGTGCAAGTGGCTGTTCTTCGTCTATGTCACGTTGCATTCTGATGAGTGTGTTTTTCAGAATGAATATGAGGGGTATGAAATAGATGAGTCAACATTTGTCCCTACATACAAATTTGATCACCCTTTTGAAGGGCCTTAGTAGGCAAATGCATCTCTTATCAGATTAAAATGGCAGATCTCAAATTAACACAATCAGTAAGGTTGGCTGCTGCATGATACGTTTTATGTCACAGCTTTACGCTGCTAATACAGATGCACAAACATATACAGCATTAAATTCCAACAGTTTGCTTCATTGCAAATCAGGCAGACAGAGTGGTCTACATTCTCCTGCATGTGAGAGCAGAGATTGGGCAGCTCTTTCCATGAGAAATAATGTCAGCTTTATATCTTCCAGCAAGGCTCCGCATACGACAATATTTCTCAAACAATGGTGACTCCACAAGATGGTATAGCAGCAACGGCTCCATCAACAACTTGACCAGCTTAGAGTTTACCGGAAAAAACAGTGGATGACTGGTGGTGTATGCCTGTTTTCTCCATACACAATCAGGAATGCATATTTCCAGATGAAATGGAGAAGGAGGAGAAGGCATACTCTGAGTACGATAAGCAGTAGTGGTGGATGGTTGTGATTACATTGACTCGGCACTCACAAAGGTACAGCCTGGCTGGGAGAAAGACAAGCTTAATGAGAAAGATGGGAGAGGCCAACTTGATGCTTGCTCTGATTACTGGCTACCTTGTATTTCCTACATTAGCTGATGATGTTGCTAATAGTGTTGAGCCACCCCCGTAGTGTTCGAGTTCGGTTCGGTTCGTCGAACACCCGTGTGTTCGCCGAACTGTTCGTCGAACTGTTCGTCGAACACCTTCGAACACCGTTAAAACCAATGGCAGGCAAACAAAAACACATAGAAACACATAGAAAACACCTTCAAAGGTGTCCAAAAGCTGACAAACTGCTCAGAAGACACAACTAACACATGGAAAAGTGACAAGTACATATAGTCATGCGAAAAGAAAAGAGGTGGAGGAGTAAAAGGAGGGGGAGACACAGATATAGGCATGTCATGCCCTTCTAAAATCCAAAAATTGAGAAGCCGTCACGTTCAGTCCGCTCCTGCCCGTGCCACCTCTGTGTCGCCGGGTTTGTGCCAGAGCCGCGGTGAACCCTGACGGCCAGCCCCCCTCTCCCAATACTGGTGCCTGTCTGCTGGTGGGTCGAGCGAGCCCCCCTGTGGTGGAGGCAGCTCTAAGCTTTTTAATTTAAATTGTCTCTCTAATTTGAATGAATACACTTTAAATCCATTTACAAGGATCTATTGGAGGGCAAGTCTCATGCCAGCAGCCGCGTAATTCCAGCTCCAGTAGCGTCCACTAAAGCTTCTGCAGTTAAAAAGCTTTTATAAGGATCGAGCTCGGCTGTCCACCGCAAGGCATCCTACTGCCAGTCCCAGCCCCTATGCCTTGGGGTGCCTCCTGATGCTCTTCACTGAGTATCCCGTGGTCCCGAAGCATTTCCTTTGAAAAAATTAAGTGTCCAAACTACAGGTGGTGTAGCTTGCTTAACAGCCGGGATAATCCGCTGACTAGCAGACACTGCTACTAGGCACAAAGTATTTCCTGGGCTAGATGCAGTTAAAAATTTGTAATTAGATACTCTCGTTAGATGCTGAGAAAGCATTCCATAGAGTCTCCTGGCACGCCATATATGATTCTCTTAAAAAGCTTGGGGTAGGGGTCTAGGGGACCCTTTTATAGCCAAAATCACGGCCCTGTATCACAATACGTCACCTAGGCTGAAGATAAATGGAACTGTAGCACCCTGAGGGCTCGGTTGCTACAGAGGTATTGCACCTCACCCAGAGGTGTGATATCTCACTCTCAGGTAAGGATGGAGTGTGGATCAGGACCCGACACCTGCATGCATTACACCACATTACCGTGGGGCAGGGCGACCAATATGCCTCTGAGATGGGCACGACAGTCCCTGTCCCTGGCTGGAGTGGGGGGAGGGAACACTGAGGAAGGGGAACCCTGTAGTGCAGGAGCAGGGAGGAAGCAGTTCCTGGGTGCATTGAGAAGGGAGTATAAAAGGTGGGCACCATCTTAGTTCAGTGCAGAGAAGTCTGAGCAGAAGTGGCAGGGAGCAGGGGCTCTGCATGAGCTCTGCTCCGGAGGCGGGCCTAGTAACAGAGGCCCAAGCCTGGAAGAGGGAGAAGGAAGGAAGAGGAGCAGAGAAGGCTCCAGGAATGAGGAATGAAGGGATCCCAGGGGTGCGGACGGGCGAGTCGCCACCGCACGCCCGAATCCACCTGCGTGGAGGGGTCAGGCCAAAGGGGGAGACCGGTCCCCGAAACTAGTGGAGGCAGGAAACGACCCTCAGCTAGAAACCGGAGGCTGTGACATTTTATGTGGCGCAGCCCCTCGCTACACCCGCTAGGAAGGCACCACATAGGGTCAGGGAAACTGGCGCCAAGTTTACTAAGAGGAGGCCCGAGGCAGCCGGACAGAAGGGTTGGTAAGAAAGGCCAGACAAAGGACACACAAAGGGGGTCCTGTGAAGCGCTCCAAAGTTATCTGGGAGTTGTCTGAGCCCCTCACCTGGTGAGCACAGTACGACGTGGGCAGCCGTTACCTGCAGACGTGGTCTGGATAATAAGAACTGTGAGTAAAGGCCCTGGACTGCATCACTGACTCCGTGTCGTTACTACTGCTGCCCTACACCATCACCCCCATCCTCCGCATACACTGCCCTGAGGCTATACTCCTCCCGTGGGGAGTTATGTTACGCTCTGCTGCACCCACAACACCAGCCTCAGCGGTCTGCCCTGCAGCGGCGGTTCACTATGACCGCAATCCACGGGTGGCGTAGTCGGACATTTAAACATCAAAACCACATAAATAGTTCCGCCACTGGTTTGACCACCCTGAGCCACGGAACCGGGTCGCCGCCACGAAGACTACAACCACCAGCATCCACCAAAAAGGGTCCGGATCCGGGTGTCCCAAGGCCCAGGGGGTGCATCAGAACATTTTCATCACCTTTCACAATCACCAATGGGACAAGGCAGGGATGTCCTCTCTCCCCTCTCTTATACATCCTAGTGACGGAGCACCTGCTCTCATCAATTTGCCATAACCCCAATATTAGGTGGATTGAGGTGGGAGGCACCGAGTACAAGTGCTCTCTATTTGCTGATGATGTCCTAGTATATATCACTCAATCACATATATCCATCCATGCTGTTATGGCTGAAATAGATCACTTTGTTACATGGTCAAATTTTAAAATCAATGCAGCGAAGTCTGAGGCCCTCGATGTCTCCCTCCCCAAATCCATATAGGATTCCATCCAGTCCAACTTTCCCTTTGCCTGGCCCTCACAGGGTATCAAATACTTAGGAATTCCTATTCATAGAGACCTCTCCCATCTATGTTATCTTAATTCTGGGCCCTTTATTGAACAACTCCATACAGACCACGGTTGGCAAGTTAGAACTGTAAGATTCACTACGTGAACCACTGGTGTTTTGTGGAAAAGCACATGTACACTGTGTTCCAAATTATTATGCAAAAAGTGTTTAGAAGTGATAAGGGAAGAATTTGTTTGTTTGATGGTGATGTGTGTCAGGGCTCTTTATATCACTGTAAGCAATTGCAGACACCTGTGCTAATTAGTTTGGCAGGTGTGTCCAATGAAAGGCAAGACTACTTAAGAAGGCTGTCTCACATTATTAAGCAGCCTACATTTTCTGCCAAAATGGGAAAGAAAAAGGATGTGTCGGCTGCTGAGAAGCAACAAATTGTGGAGTGTTTAGGTCAAGGCATGACTACAATCAACATTGTGCGATGATCAGGATGAAGTGTCTTGGCAATCAAGAAGTATGTAGCTGATTCACAGTACACACGTGTGCGTGCTGATAAGGGCAAATTGAGGAATCTTTCCTACAGGCAATTACGTCAGGTTAAAAGAGCAGCGGCAAAAAAGCCTTGTCATAGCAGCAGACAAGTTTTTGAAGCTGCTGGTGCCTCCAACGTCCCCCGAACAACAAGATGCAGGGTCCTTCAGAGGTTTGCAGCTGTGCATACGCCATCCTGTCGACCTCCTCTATCCACTTCACACAAGCAGAAACGGCTCCAGTGGGCCAAACATTACATGAAGACTGATTTCAAAACTGTTTTGTTCACGGATGAGTGCCGTGCAGCGCTCGATGGTCCAGATGGATGGAGTGGAGGATGGCTGGTTGATGGACACCCCACGCAAACACGGCTACAGCGCCAACAAGGAGGAGGTGGAGTAATATTTTGGGCTGGAATCATGGGGAGAGAGATTGTCGGCCCCTTTAGGATCCCTGAAGGTGCTAAAGATGAACTCCATAATGTATGTGGATTTTCTCAAACAGCACTTCCTGCCATGGTTCATGAAGAAGAACCGTGTATTTCACAGCAAGATGATTTTTTTGCAGGATAATGCACTATCTCATGCTGCACATAAAACATCTGCATCTCTGGCTGATATGGGCATAAAAGGGGACAAACTTATGGTGTGACCCCCATGCTCCCCTGACCTCTACCCCATTCAGAACCTCTGGAGCATCATCAAAAGGAGTGTCTATGATGGCGGGAGGCAGTTCACATCTAAGCAACAGCTCTGGGAGGGTATTCTGTCCTCATGCAAAACAATTGATGCAGAAACCATCCAAAACCTGACAAATTCAATGGACGAGAGAGTTCAGAAGCTCCTTTCGAACAAGGGGTCCTATGTGAAAATGTAACATCACCTAGAATAAAGTTTTGAGTTGAAAACTGTTTGATTTCAGTTTCTAATTACCTGCTAATGCTTATAATTTCAAAAATGACCATTTTTTTGGTCTTTATTAAAATGAAAAGGTTGATCGAAAAGTTTGGGGGATCTAAGAGTGTGGCAACCCAGTAGTCATGATTACTTCGAATTCTGACAATATGAGGGTCATGTTGCAGGTAGTGCAGCAAGAAGGCACTTATGTGTCTTGCGCATCTCGGAGCCCCAAAATTATTTTCCGGGCTAGATGCAGCTAAAAATTTTTATTAATTTTAAATCTGGTGGAGCTTAGTATAGATGGCCTAATAGGATCAGTGCTGCACACTGCTACAAAGCCCAAATTATTTTCCAGTCAAGATACAGATAAACATGATTAGTAATTTTAAATCTGGTGGAGCTTATTATAGATGGCCTAATAGAATCAGTGCTGCACACTGCTACAAAGCTCAAATTATTTTCCAGCCAAGATACAGATAAACATGATTAGTAATTTGAAAGCTTAAAACGGTTGGTAGGGTGATTTTAACCAATCATCAAGCTTTTACTCTCCCCAGGATGACACAGGGGTAGAAAAGTCGTTTCGGATCCATGATTTGTTCATCTTTATGAACGTGAGTCTGTCTACGTTATCAGTGGAGAGCCACGTGCGCTTATCTGTCAGCACACCACCAGCAGCGCTGAACACACGTTCAGACAGAACGCTGGCTACGGGGCATGACAAGATCTCCAAGGCGTAAGTGGCTAGCTCCGGCCATTTATCCAGATTGGAAGCCCAAAAAGAGCAAGGGTCCAGTGACACAGTTATGGCTTCAATGTTTACTTGGAGATACTCCTGTACCATCGTCTCTAGGCGTTGACTATGTGTCAGACTTCTTGTCTCCTGTGGCCTTGCAAAGGATGGGCTAAAAAAGTGGTGAAATGATTCCGCAAAATTGATGTTACCAGCAGATACTGTGGTTCTGTTACGGTTTGAGTGCTGAATACTTGACGGTCCCACGGTTGGCAAGTTGGAACTGTGAGATTCACTACGTGCACCACTGGTGTTTTGTGGAAAAGCACATGTAAGATTCTGCAACAGTCTCTGCTGATTCTCCTGCATGCGTGCATCCCTTTCTATGGCAGGAATAATTTCTGCAAATTTACTTTTGTACCGGGGATCTAACATTGTGGCAACCCAGTAGTCAGGATTATTTCTAATTCTCACAATTCGAGGGTCATGTTGCAAGACTTGGACAGCAGTCCCTTGTCCTGCTGTCACCATAGTTACCCAGTGCCCAGTCAGCGACATGTAACGCCCCTGTCCATGCCTACTCGTCCAAGTGTCTGTGGTGAAATGCACCCTGTCACACACAGAGTTTCTCAAAGAAGCGGTGATGTTGTGTGCGACATGCTGGTGGAGCGCAGGCACACCTTTCTTTGAGAAGTAGTGCCGACTGGGCATCTGGTACTGGGGCACTGCGACGGACATAAGGTCTCGAAAATCCTTTGTGTCCACCAGGCGGAAAGGCAGCATTTCTGTAGCCAAAAGCTTGCAGATGGTGAAATTCAACCTCTTAGCTTTCTCATGGCTAGGAGGAATGGTCTTTTACTTGTCCACATCTGAGGGACCGAGGGCTGGCTATCGTGCTTAGACGGGGTTGATAAGGGTGTCCCCGGCAAACTGCCGGTCTGTGAGGAAGATGCAGGCGGACATGTTAGGTTGCCTTGATCCAAAGGTGGTGCTATCGATGTCGGACAGCGCTCAACACCAGCTGGTGTTACCACCTCCAAAGAAAATGATGACCTGCCAATCACGCTGGCTGTTGCGGGTAAAGAGGTGGCAGGTCTGCGCCCCAAAACAGGTGTGACTGCTGTCCCCCCAGTCACAGAGGATAAAGAGGCCGCGGATGCACAAGATATGGCAGACGGCGGTTGGCCCGGCCGGCTAGGCCGCATTGTAGCACACTGAGCTTCCCACTGCAACTTATGCTTCATGTCCATGTGCCGGTTCATGCATGAAGTACTCAAACTATGTATTTTTTGGCCTCTACTTAGCTTTTGCTGACAAATGTTACAGATAACACGAGTTGGGTCATCTTTATCGATCTGAAAAATGCCCAGGCAATGCAAGGCTTAGCACCCATGCGACCTGAAGAGCCACCACGACTTATGGTGAGAGGCAGAGTTGTGTTTGAGGATGCAGTTGTTGACGTGCTTCCAGTACTACGTCTCTGTCCAGGAAGGCGCAACCTGACCTCGTCGTCACTAGCATCTTCCTCCACCTCCTCTGCTAACCTCATCTCTTGGCTGACTGTGGGTTGACAGTAAGTGGGATCTCCAACCTCATCATCATCACCCTGTGCGTTATCACACCCGTCGTCCTCAGAGCCAACCTGTTCCTGCCCTGACAAAAAACTAAAGTTGTCACTCCAATCGGGTATTTGAGTCTCATCATTGTCTTCCTCATTGTCTCCACCAACAGGAGTTACAGTTTGGGAATGAGGGTCTACATTATGGTCAGAACCTTCTGCGTCTGGTCCTGGATCCGACTCATAAAGATTCTGGGCATCAGTGCAGATCATTTCCTCGTCTGGATTCACAGAAGCGCTGGAGTCGACCTCTGATTCCCAGGCTATAGTATGAGTAAACAGCTCTGCAGACTCAACCATCTGTTCTACCTCATACTCAGACGGGCAGCTGGAGATTTGGGAGCTGTGAGGAAGCAAGTGCGATTGGGGTGACACCTTTGAGGACTGGAGTATTTGTAATGTTGAAGTTGATGTGGAGGAGAGCCCACTTAAAGGAGCACTTAATATCCGTTGAAGCACCTGCTGTTTTTGTGCCTCATCTGGAATTTGTAGCGATTGGCGTGGCCGTAAGAAAGGGATCTTATCACATTGTCGGCTAAAAGAAGTAGACATTTTAGTTTGACTGGAAGATGGTCTTTCTTCTGCAGATGTTACTGTTGCTTTAACACCTACCCCACGGACACAACCTTTTTTCCCCTTCCCAACACGCCTATTCCCCTTTCCACCAGCAGCAGGCCTTTTTCCACTCATTTTGGTGGTTAACTAATTCACAACTCTGGAGTTGTTTGCACAAAAAAACAATGGATGGGAACGGAGCAGAGCTGAGTGGCCAAACTGTAGTATTAGGCCAAAACTATTGGCTGGGTTAGATGCAGAAAAAAATTATATTCAATTTGCAACCTGATGGAGGTCAGTATAGATGGACTAATAGAACAAGTCCCACACACAGCTAGAAGCCCAAATATTTTTTCAGAGGTAGATGCAGAAAAAAATTGTATTCAGTTTGCAACCTGATGGAGGTCAGTATAGATGGACTAATAGAGAAAGTCCCACACACTGCTAGAAGGCCAAATATTTTTTCAGAGCTAGATGCAGACAAAAAATTATTTTGAATTTGCAACCTGATGGAGGTCAGTATAGATGGACTAATAGAGAAAGTCCCACACACTGCTAGAAGGCCAAATATTTTTTCAGAGCTAGATGCAGAAAAAAATTATATTCAGTTTGCAACCTGATGGAGGTCAGTATAGATGGACTAATAGAACAAGTCCCACACACAGCTAGAAGCCCAAATATTTTTTCAGAGGTAGATGCAGAAAAAAATTGTATTCAGTTTGCAACCTGATGGAGGTCAGTATAGATGGACTAATAGAGAAAGTCCCACACACTGCTAGAAGGCCAAATATTTTTTCAGAGCTAGATGCAAACAAAAAATTATTTTGAATT
Source organism: Phyllobates terribilis (assembly GCF_046119375.1). Taxonomy (NCBI): domain Eukaryota; kingdom Metazoa; phylum Chordata; class Amphibia; order Anura; family Dendrobatidae; genus Phyllobates; species Phyllobates terribilis. The sequence goes on along the minus strand of NW_027362762.1, from coordinate 286,693,552 downwards.
TGCAGCGTGATGGAGGTCAGTATAGATGGACTAATAGAACAAGTCCCACACACTGCTAGAAGGCCAAATATTTTTTCAGAGCTAGATGCAGAAAAAAATTATATTCAGTTTGCAACCTGATGGAGGTCAGTATAGATGGACTAATAGAACAAGTCCCACACACTGCTAGAAGCCCAAATATTTTTTCAGAGCTAGATGCAGAAAAAAATTATATTCAATTTGCAACCTGATGGAGGTCAGTATAGATGGACTAATAGAATGATGCTATGCCCAAAAGATTTTACTTCACTAGGTGCAGTAAAAAAATTGTTATTCTATACACAGGTGGTATATCTTGCAACACAGATAGGCTACTCCACTGACTAAAACACTCTGCAATAGGCCAAAAAGGATTAGCTTTGCTAGATTCAGCCAAATGCTGTGAAAAAAACTTGCACAGCACTGGCACAGACCTGCCTGGCAAAAACTGATAGGAACTGATGTAACCTAGTCCTGAAAAGGACTGCAATTACAATTAGTCTTTACTCCCACAATCTATCTATTTAAGAGCACAGACCTGCCTGATAATAGTCGTAGGAAATGCTGTAACCTAGTCCTTAAAAGGACTGCAATCACAACTATTCCCTACTCCCAAGCTATCTGTAGATTTGTGCGAAAATTGGCTTGAAATTAACAAGGTATAGCGCACACAGCAACTAACACGCAGCTGCAGCAGTGAGAAAATGGTGGCGACGGGGAAAATGGCTTGGTCTTATAGGGCAAGGACATGTGACATACACTGCCAATGACACATGCCCTTGCTTGTGTGAAAAAAAGCACTTCGCTCCGTGTGTGCGCTGCTGATAGGCTGACAGATTGCACCTCCCCACTGTAAATGCGGGAAAGAGAAAAAAAAATGGAGATCTTCATTATTCCTGCAGAGATCCATCCCCTGCCCCTCCCCCCACCCTGCTGTACACTCAAACTGCATATTAACATTAATTTTCATCATTACTGAGAAAAAATCCAGTTATGATTTTGGTGCACGAACAGTTATCGAACATAACCTCGAACAGCCGAATTTTTCTCAAATCGTTCGTGTTCGCCGAATGGCTCGAACACCGCTCAAAACAGCTCGAATTTGAGATTGGCGAACAGTTCGAGTCGAACAACGCTCATCTCTAGTTGCTAAATGTGCTGGCAGTAAAGTGCAAAAGAACACACGTAATGCTTGCAAATATGACTCACCACCATTGCCAGCAGATCTTCCAGACATTATTGACCAACAACACTTGTGGCATCACCTGCTCCAAATCTTACTGCAGAATGATCAGATTTTTCCCCCAAGGATCTTTCAGCTGCAAATTACCTCCGCTGTGTATCAAAGAGGCTAACACCCTACTCACTGGATGACATCTACTCCTCAATACACCTGTTTGGTTTCCAAGTGTTGTCCACCACAGAATCATAATCATCGTTACCCCACAATTCTCTGACAGTTGCCTTTGTATGGGAAATTACATGAGCTTCTTGTCCACTGCCTATTCCCACCTCGAGATTTGCCTTGGTTCATGTCGGTAGTACCCCTGCCAGTGCTCTACCACCATGGCTCACAGAGCAACACAACTTGGCATAATTATTTGGTTCTCCATCTCCTTCAGTCTAATGTCTTTTAAGTACACAGGATGACATCTTTTAAAATAAATCAACAAGAAAAAAATCATGCAGGTCTCTTTCTTAGACTAAGGTTAGGGGACTACGGTGCAGAACAGAAACAGGTGTCATTGATGGAATAGAAATTCCACTCTGTATAACACTAAATGTAATGTTGGTGGAGGAGGTGAACTGTGTAGAACACTGTCTCAAGCTGATGGTGTTGTTATAAGAGGCTACATCATTCTAGACAGTGCATGGAGCTGGGAAAGTATGAAACATGCAGAGCATAGTAGCTTTTTCCAGGTACTGCAGCTCAGCTGCTATTCAAGTTTAATGGTAAAGCCCCCAGTGACCCAGGCCAGTGAAGGTTTCCAATCCCACTTTTAGATTGCAATATTTGACCTAGCACAGAACAAACTGAGTCATTTCCTTTTCGTAATTATAAAAGTGGTTATGCATTTTAAAAATTCTTTATAAACCAAAATAAAGATTCAGATTTTGAACAAGCATTAAGCATCTGTATACTCTATTACTGACTGGCCTAATAAGCATGTATTTTATCGTAATAGCTCTTCGCTTAAAAATTTAAAAAATAATGGGAAAGAATATAAGTATTTAACAGCTGGTGCGTTTAATAATAGTAGTATTTACAGACAATAATATTTTTCAGTGGAATCATTTGGGAATCTAATTTTTGAAAAGACTTGGATTTCCTCCAAAAACTTACAGACTCAAAATTAGCCTGAAGCCATTCATATGTACTTGGCTGTGTACCAGTATATCCTTTTTAAGAAATGTTATTATGTTAGAGATTAAAAGAATGAATATACAGTACAGACCAAAAGTTTAGACACACCTTCTCATTTAAAGATTTTTCTGTATTTTCATGATTTTGAAAATTGTACATTCACACTGAAGGCATCAAAACTATGAATTAACACATGTGGAATTATATACTTAACAAAAAAGTGTGAAACAACTGAAAATATGTCTTATATTCTAGGTTCTTCAAAGTAGCCACCTTTTGCTTTGATGACTGCTTTGCACACTCTTGATGACCTTCAAGAGGTAGTCACCGGAAATGGTTTTCACTTCACAGGTGTGCCCTGTCAGGTTTAATAAGTGGGATTTCTTGCCTTATAAATGGGGTTGGGACCATCAGTTTTGTTGTGCAGAAGTCTGTTGGATACACAGCTGATAGTCCTACTGAATAGACTGTTAGAATTTGTATTATGGCAAGAAAAAAAGCAGCTAAGTAAAGAAAAACGAGTGGCCATCATTACTTTAAGAAATGAAGGTCAGTCAGTACGAAAAATTGGGCAAACTTTGAATGTGTCTCCAAGTGCAGTTGCAAAAACCATCAAGCGCTACAAAGAAACTGGCTCACATGAGGACCGCCCCAGGAAAGGAAGACCAAGAGTCACCTCTGCTTCTGAGGATAAGTTTATCCGAGTCACCAGCCTCAGAAATCGCAGGTTAACAGCAGCTCAGATTAGAGACCAGGTCAATGCCACACAGAGTTCTAGCAGCAGACACATCTCTTCAACAACTGTTAAGAGGAGACTTTGTGCAGCAGGCCTTCATGGTAAAATAGCTGATAGGAAACCACTGCTAAGGACAGGCAACAAGCAGAAGAGACTTGTTTGGGCTAAAGAACACAAGGAATGGACATTAGACCAGTGGAAATCTGTGCTTTGGTCTGATGAGTCCAAATTTGAGATCTTTGGTTCCAACCACCGTGTCTTTGTGAGACGCAGAAAAGGTGAACGGATGGACTCTACATGCCTGGTTCCCACCGTGAAGCATGGAGGAGGAGGTGTGATGGTGTGGGGGTTCTTTGCTGGTGACACTGTTGGGGATTTATTCAAAATTGAAGGCATACTGAACCAGCATGGCTACCACAGCATCTTGCAGCGGCATGCTATTCCATCAGGTTTGCGTTTAGTTGGACCATCATTTATTTTTCAACAGGACAATGACCCCAAACACACCTCCAGGCTGTGTAAGGGCTATTTGACCAAGAAGGAGAGTGATGGGGTGCTACGCCAGATGACCTGGCCTCCACAGTCACCAGACCTGAACCCAATCGAGATGGTTTGGGGTGAGCTGGACCGCAGGGTGAAGGCAAAAGGGCCAACAAGTGCTAAGCATCTCTGGGAACTCCTTCAAGATTGTTGGAAGACGATTTCCGGTGACTACCTCTTGAAGCTCATCAAGAGAATGCCAAGAGTGTGCAAAGCAGTCATCAAAGCAAAAGGTGGCTACTCTGAAGAACCTAGAATATAAGACATATTTTCAGTTGTTTCACACTTTTTTGTTAAGTATATAATTCCACATGTGTTAATTCATAGTTTTGATGCCTTCAGTGTGAATGTACAATGTTCATAGTCATGAAAATACAGAAAAATCTTTAAATGAGAAGGTGTGTCCAAACTTTTGGTCTGTACTGTACTTCTATTTCTTTTCTTTTCAATCTTCTATAATTTTCTTGCCTGGAATTTTAAATGTATACCAGTTCCATTTATGTATTCCAAAAAAAGTCAAAGTCACTTTTATTGTTAGAAATAAAGACCATAAAAATGTAATGGAATCAGGAACTAGGTCTGATGTGTTGTGATACAAATTCTCATTTCAAATTTTCATTTATGTTTCTGAATTACATCTATCCAGAGCAAGATTTTATTTCAACTTATTTAATTGTGTAAGACATGGATATGCAATACAATTAAAATATGATAATAAAAACACTTCAGAATGTTAAAGTATTTTCTTTTACATATTAGTACTTAGATAGTAAAACAATATAGCCTAAACAACATATAGTATGTCATATCTATTAAATAGAATACATTTTCTCTCCAACTAACAAAAATAAAAAAATCTTTGAGCAACTTCTAAGCAATTCACTGTTTAACAAACTTGTTCTCAGGAAGCCTGACATGACTTCCATTTCCTTCCATCTCACATATATTTTTTTATTTTGCATCATCATTTTCTGGCTTGTAAAAAGTGTCACAATTGCATTTTTACAGGCTTGTGTGTGTGTTGTTTTTTTTAATACTCACATGTGTATAGTAGAAAATTGAAGCAAATATGAACTACAGATCAGCTCCTAATCTCTGTTCTCGAAAAAATTTTCTAGTTAGTGATAACGGCTGATTGGCGGGTTTGAAGGATAATCATACAACAACTAATTAATTACTTTCATTATCAATACTGAGTATAGTTCATCAGTATAAAATTAGTGGACATTCGATTAAAACATCTTTCTGTGCCATAAACGCCCCTACCCCCACCCATGCAATATCGTCAAATCATCCAATAATGACCAGTTCTCTGAGTTTTGTGAGGGGAAGACACTTGCCAATCAGCACAGTTGCTTAAGCTCCACAAACCTTCTACTCTGTTAGAACCTGCTTTTCAGGATACAGACAGATAACACATGACAGTGACACTCAAATATCACATGCTTGGAGGAGGTGGCAGATTTAGCCTTCAGAGACTGAGCTACTTGTGACATCCAAAGACGATTTCACCTTGTTGAGTGTTCAAGAATATAGCTGCGGCCATAGCACATCCGTAGACTAGCAGCGGGCAAAAGAAGGGGGATGAAGCTGTAATTTACAAAATTATCTGTTATTTGTTTTATCCTCTTGTTTGATATACATATTAATATTAGACATATTTTGAAAGATATTGTGCATATGAGTAACAAAGTCTGCAATAAGTACTGATATAATTGTTTTAAAAACACTCAATTTGCAATGAATAGACCCATTGCGAATACTGCTGATTCTCTAATTGCCTTGAAAAGACTTGTTACACTCTGAAGTCTCCTAAGACTGAACAGAACCCCTTTCCAGCTCTTTAATGCAATTACAACTGTAATAATGTCTAAATGACCTCAATCTACATGGCTATGGTTAAATAGACTATTTTATAACACACAGCACAGACAGACTTTTCAAGCTTTATAAAATTTAAAAAACTGTCTAAAACTGTCTAAAAATTATGCCTATTAGTCTTTTGTGATCAAGTATTCCATTCTTCCCCTGATGAAGTTGCTGTAACAGCGATATGCATGGGGTCCTCTGATCCAGCACTTCAGATAAAATGCAAGATTGTATTCCAATAGTAATTCATCAGTAAAAACTTGATTCAAAGGCAAATCCACATAATCAAATGGACAAATGTATCATCCGAGGAGAAAATTGTAATGTTGCAGCTGAAGAACAATACATATTAGAGATGAGTGGATCTTTTAAAATTAGATTTCACCAGCTTTGACAAATTTTTGATTTGCATAAAGTAAATTTGTGGAGAAATATATAATTAAAAACCTCTAATTTACTTGGCAAATATGTGTATGAGACTCAGAGTTCCCCTTGGAATCGATTGAACCCATTTTGAGCTCTGTAATACAAACATAGCCTTTTTAATATACAAGTGACCTCAACCTATAGAGACATTTTTGGACGGTGGATTCCTCAATCCCACGGAAGAAACCCAATGAAATTATCAATGAGTTTTCTAAATGTGATTTTTGGGAGCAGCAATCACTTGTCCATCTGCTGGATTTACAACATGAAACTCAATCTGCTACATCTTGTGTAAATACCATCACAGGGTTTAGAACCAGCAATCCTTATTTTATCCAGTGCAGTCCCGAGCAGACTGCATGGATAATTTTCAGGATGCTGTGGAGAGGGAACTGAAGGTAATCCACACATCAATGCGTTCCAATATGACAACTCTCCAACCGGTCAACTGTAGAGAAGCACAGATGGCCGAGTCTGCAGAGCTGTTCACACATTCTATTCCGGGGCATCAGAGGTCTGATCCAAAGTTTCACAGACTCAAGAGGGGGAAAGCATGAGTAACGATGCCCAAAATTTTTTTCTGTTGATCCAGGCCTGGACGAACTAGGGTCTGAGAAGAATCCAAACCCTCGTCACAAGAAGTTAACTCCAGGGGGTGGGCATGGATGGGTTGGAGAAAGAAATAAATACACCCCATGGAGAACTAAACTAATATACAACAGGTGTTGGAGAACTAAACTACAAAAGAGCTAAAGTTGAAGAATGAAACAAATACACACCAGAAGATGTGGAACTAAACTAATAAGACAACAGGGGTTGGAAAACTAACATACTAAACAGCTAGGGTTGGAGAACTAAACCACTACACACCATGGGATGGAGAACTAAACCACTACACAACAAGGTGTCACTGAACAGCAATTGTTGAAATCCCAAAGGCTTGCAGGACAAACCTCTGTATCTAACACTTCCTCCAGTGCTTCTGCATCCTCCACCTCCTCTAGGGCCTCCACCTGCGCCCTCATCCTCTGTCTTACTGAGACACACGTTCCAAAAGTGCAGAGAGACTCCCCCCCACCTCCACACTGCGCAGCCAGGTCTCACCGCAATCAGGCAGTGTTAAAATTAATATGCCTTGGAGATCACAGTCATACAGCTTAAGAGTTGTGGACAGCTCTCCAGGCCGAGTTTTTGAGCAATGGCTGTCTCCACTGAACCTGGAGCAAGGGAAGGCCGTAACGGTGCAAATCCGGTGGCGGACCTATGTTGGGGCAACCTCAGATACGTGCCTTGCATGGCTCACATTCTCAACCTGATGGTACAGCAATTTTTCCGCCACTCTCCCGGTCTGGGTGCGATGCTGCAGAAACCACGGTCTATGAGTACTCACTTAAAACTATAAAAATGAGCAGGAACTTTAGTATAAAAGCCAGACTACAACTAGCAAATGCCTTAATGATGATAGAGGCCACTATCTCCATAGCTTGCTGGTACGTTTCTGTGGGAATGAGCTTGTCTCCAACCAGCCAGGAATATCCAGTGAATGGCAAGCCACAGTTTGGTATTAGCACCCAGTACCAGAAGGAAAGCCATCCACAATTTCCATAACTCAGTAATTTTATTTGGTAGACTGGCTGAGCAAACATTAGTTTCTCACAAAGGAGCTGAAGACACTGAGTGGCAGTAGGGGCAAGTTTCTCCATCATGACCTGTTTGTTATTGTTAGATATCAGAGGGAGAACATAACTGGGTTTTGCCAAGGTGACATATTGCATCTTAAGTCTTATAGACCCTGCACTTTCGGCCTTACATTCTTCAGGATCATGAGGAAGGAGACAGTAGGTCGTGGAGTTGCATTAGCTCCTATTGTGTTGAGGTGAGGAGGCAACGAGACAATGGCAGGCTGTAGGCTGTCTTGAAGAGATGGGTTTTCAAGTTTTGTCTGAATGATCTGAATGTGGTGGCTAATCGGACGGGTTGAGGCACAGAATTCCAGAGGATAGGGGATATTTGGTAAAAGTATTGGAGGTGATTGGGTGAGGAAAAATAAGTGTGGAAAGAAGGAGGTCTTGGCAGGACTGGAGATTATGTAAGGGAATATATCGGCAGATTAGTTCAGAGATGTATGGAGAAGATAGGTTAGGAATGACTTTGTATGTCAGTGTTAGTAGTTTGAACTGGATATGCTGGGCAATTGGGAGCCAGTGAAGGGATTTTGTAGATTGCAATCTTATGGATTGCTGGAGCCAGTCCACAGTAAAAAAAAGGAGCCATAGAGTGTCCGGGAACCTTCTCACACACTTTTCTTAGCCAGGGATGCTTCTCGCCAGGGTTGGACTGGCCCACCAGAGAACCGGAGACTCCTCCGGTGGGCCCTGCTGTCTCCATCAGGAGAGTTCATAGCACAAACCTTGCAGGTTGTGATGATTATGAGGCATCCATCTCCGTAGTTTTCTATTAATTGGAATGCAAGCGCAAGTATGCAGCCAGACACCCACCCATCAGCAGGCTGCAAAACTAAAGTGACACATTTCTGTAAAGCTGCTTGCACTTGAAATGTTGCCTTTTAGGCTCATGGAGGCGGAAGCTTTTCACAACCTCATGGCGGCGGCCAGGTCTCCATACTCGGTCCCCAGCCACCAGTATTTCTCCCGGAGTCGTCCCCGCCTCCCACAAGCATGGGTTCCAGAACATTTCCCGTGCCCTCCCCAGTGCACTTAGTGGGAAGGATCGCCTAACCACAAACACGTGGATAAGTGAATATTGCCAGGGACGGTACATCTCACTGGAGCCAGGCCACTGCAAAAAAGCAGCCATAGAGTGTCCAGGAACCTTCCCACACACTTTTCTTAGCCAGGGCTGCTTCTCGGTGGGGTTGGACTGGCCCACCAGAGAACCGGAGTATCGTCCAGTGGGTCCTGGCTTCTCCTTCAGGTAAGTTCATAGAATAGACATTGAAGCTGCTATGGGGCTCTTTAGTAGGGCAGAAAGGTGGTCCCTCACAATCAAATCATCTGGTGGGCTTAATGTTCTTCAGTCTGACACTGCTTCTCGGTGAGAGTTGTATTTAACCACAGCCATATTCTCTAGCTCGGTGAAAGGACTGGCATAGAGGGAAACCGTATCTACTCTGGCTGTCATTTCTTCCAGGAAGTACTCTAATGCAGCTTGTGCATAAGCAATGGCAGCCTGTCCAACATCAGCTCACACTTCTCGGTGGTGCTTAGTCACAGACAAAGATCTTTCTTTACGCCTTGAATTTAATCACTACAGAGTTGGACAATGGCCTGATCTGCAATGTGTTTAGAGAAATAACGTGCATAAGAAAAGCCACGGTTTAGGCCATCGAAGGTCATTAAGCAAAACTCATACAGCTTTCCCACAGACTGAAAGAGGGGTATCAAGACTTCCAAGACAGTCAAGACTTCCCTGTCCTCCCAAGAGGATGACTTTCCATGTTCTCCTCCTCATCCTCCTCATTATCACCCAATCCGCATTGAGATGAGATGAGGCTGGGCAGCATAGTTCTTAGCTCCACTTGAAATACCTCTTTAACTTTAATTATGGCATCATCGCCGCTCACCATTTGGTGGAGTCCTCAAAGTTTTTGAGGATGGCACAGATGTCAGACATTCATGCCCACTCATCAGTTCTTATGTGAGGAGGCTGACCTGAATGCCAAAGGGCGTGTTGAAGCTGATACTCAACAACTGCCTTCTGCTGCTCACAAATACTTCCCAACATCGGCAACGTTTATTTCCAATGTGTGGTGACATCGCACAAAAGTCGATGAGCTGGAAGCTGCATATGCTGCTGAAATACTGCCAGGGTGGCGGAAGCTATAGCTGACTTTCTGAAATGGGCACACACGTCTTGTACTTTCAAAAGCAGCTCTGGCAGATCTGGGTAGGCTTTGAGAAACCGCTGAAAAACAAAGTTAAGCACATTTATTGCTCTCTCATTATTAATGTCTACCCCTGTATGGAGAACCATATAAGCACCGAAATATTAAAAGATGAAATATAGCCTGCTTTATATACCACGGTAATAAGAAAACCAATTTTGATTATATCTTGTGTACCCCTGTGACAAAAATATCTGCACCAAAGAATTTCACTACAGTAGAACTATTTGAATGGTGACCAACAACTCTTACAATACAGTCAACCCAATAGATAGAGACCCAATCAGGATTCCCTAAATTTCCAAAAATTAGTGCCAAACACCAGCAAAGTGGCATCGATTTCATTACAGTAGAAATTGTAGAATTAGGAATGACACGTCTTCGTCTAAAGCAAACCCAGTAGAAGGAGAATCAATCATAAGCGTTTAAATTTCCCTAAATTTGGGCCTAGCACCAGCAAAGTGGCATCAATTTCACCAGAGTAGAAGTAGTTTAATGGAGACAAAAACCTCTTCCACTACGGCCAACCCAATAGATGGAGACCCAATCAGGATTCCTCACATTTACAAAAATGAGTGCCAGACACAAGCAAAGTGGCAACAATTTCAGTACAGTAGACATTGTAGAATTAGAAATGACACATCTTCCCCTAAAGCAAACCCAGTAGATGGAGACTCAATCAGAAGTGTTTATATTTCCTAAATTAGAGCATAGTACCAGCAATGTGGCATAATTTTCACCAGAGTAGAAGTAGTTAAATGGAGACAGAAACCTTTTCCACTACAGCCAAACCCAATAGATGGAGACCCAATCAGGAATTCCCACATTTCCAAAAATTAGTGCCAGACACCAGCAAAGTGGCATCAATTTCAATACAGTAGAAATTGTAGAATTACAAAATGATACGTTTTCTCCTGAAGCCAACCAAGTAGATGGAGACTCAATCATAAGTGCTTACATTTCCCCAAATTAGGGCCTAGCACCACCAAAGTGGCATCAATTTCACCAGAGTAGAAGTAGTTTAGTGGAGACAAAATCCTTTTCCACTACAGCTAACCCAATAGATGGAGACCCAATCAGAATTCCCCACATTTCCATAAATTAGTGGCAGACACCAGCAAAGTGGCATCAATTTCATCATAGTAGACATAGTTTAATGGAGACAGAAACCTCTTCCACTGCAGCCAAATCAAATAGATGGAGACCCTATCAGGATTCTCCATATTTCCAAAAATTAGTGGCAGACACCAGCAAAGTGGCATCAATTTCACTAGAGTTTAAGTAGTATAATGGGGACCGACACCGCTTCTACTACAGCCAACCCAGCAGATGGAGACGCAAGCAGAATTGTTCAAATTTATAAAATTAGGGCCTAAGACCACCATTTCCGTGGCCTACAGATTGGAGATAGTGGAGTTTAACCTCTTAGCTTTGTCATGTGTAGGAGTAAACAATCTTTTACATGACCACAAGTGCAGGACCAAGGACTGGCTGCAGTGCTGAGAGAGGTCGGAGTACAGTGAAACGGACAAACTGCTAGACTGTGAGAGAGGTGCAGGTAGAGATGTTACGGTGGATTGAGAAGCATGTGGTGTGCTCAGAGAAACAAACACAGCAGGCATGTCAGCTTCTGTTACAGCTTACGGGCTCTCACTCAGCCTGACTGGAGCGAGTATACAACCGTAGGGTCTGCGGTCGGAGACCTGTTTGACAATACTTGCCATGGTAACAGAGGAGGAGGAAGAAGCAGCAGATGCATTTGATGGGGTAGCTGATGGTTGTTTATTGATAACCAATTTTGAGTTAATCATGTTTGTGTACCCCTTTGTGGAGAACAATATCTGCACCAAATAATTAATTTCACTACAGTATAACTATACAAATAGATTGAGACCAAAACCTCTTCTACTACGACAAACCCAGATAGATGGAGACCTAACCTGGAGTGTTCACATTTCCCTAAATTAGGACGCAACACCAACAAAGTGGCATCAATTTAACTAGAGTAGAAGTAGTTTAGTGGAGACAGAAACCTCTTCCACTTCAGCCAAACGTAATAGATGAAGACCAAATCAGGATTCTCCCCCCTTCCTAAAATTAGTGGCAGACACCAGCAAAGTGGCATCAATTTCATCAGAGTAGAAGTAGTTTAATGGAGACAGAAACCTCTTCCACTACAGCCAAACGTAATAGATGGAGACCCAACCAGGATTCTCCACATTTCCAAAAAATAGTGGCAGACACCAGCAAGGTGGCATCAATTTCACCAGAATAGAAGAATTTAAATGGAGACAAATACCTCTTCCACTACAGAAAACCCAATAAATGGTAAGACCCAATCAGGATTCTCCACCTTTCAAAAAATTAAGGCCTAAACCTACCAAAATGGCATCAATTTAACTAAAATAGAAGTAGTTTAACGGAGAAAAAAACCTCTTCCACTACAGCCAACCTTATAGATTGAGACCCAACCACGATTCCCCACATTTCCAAAAATTATTGCCAGACACCAGCAAAGTGGCATCAATTTCAGTACAGTATAAATTGTAGAATTAGAAATGAGACTTCTTCCCCTAAAGCCAACCCAGTAGATGGAGACTCAATCAGAAGTGTTTACATTTCCCAAAATTAGGGCCTAGCACCACCACAGTGGCATCAATTTCACCAGAGTAGAAGTAGTTTAGTGGAGACAAAATCCTCTTCCACTACAGCTAACCCAATAGATGGAGACCCAATCAGGATTCTCCACATTTCAAAAATTAGTGGCAGACACCAGCAAAGTGGCATCAATTTCAGTACATTAGAAATTGTAGAATTAGGAATGACACATCTTCCCTTAAAGCCAACCCAGCAGATGAAAACTCAATCAGAAATGTTTATTTTTCCTTTAATTGGGGCTTGGCACCAGCAAAGTGGCATCAATTTCACCATAGTAGACGTAGTTTAATGGAGACAGAAACCTCTTCCACTGCAGCCAAATCAAATAGATGGAGACCCAATCAGGATTCTCTACATTTCCAAACATTAGTGGCAGACACCATCAAAGTGGCATCAGTTTCACTAGAGTTTAAGTAGTATAATGGGGACCGACACCACTTCTACTACAGCCAACCCAGAAGATGGAGACACAAGCAGAACTGTTTACACTTAAAAAAAATTAGGGCCTAAGACCTCCATTTCTGTGGCCTACAGATTGGAGATGGTTGAGTTCAACCTCTTAGCTTTGTCATGTGTAGGAGTAAACAATCTTTTACGTGACCACAACTGCGGGACCGAGGGCTGGCTGCAGTGCTGAGAGAGGGCGGATTAAGGTGAAACGGACAAACTGGTAGACCGTGAGTGACGTGCTGGTGGAGATGTTACATTGGATTGAGAAACATGTGGTGTGCTCAGTGAAACAAACACAGCATGCATGTCAGCTTCTGTTACAGCTGATGGGTTCTCACTCAACCTGACTGGAGCGAGTATACAACCGTAGGTTCAGCGGTCGGAGACCTGCTTGACAATAATTGCCAGGGTAACAGAGGAGGATGAAGAAACAGCAAATGCGTTTGATGGGGCGGCTGATGGTTGTTTATTGAAAACTAATTTTGAGTTAATCATGTTTGTTTACCCCTTTGTGAAGAACAATATCTGCACCAAATAATAATTTCCCTAATGTATAACTATGCAAATAGATGGAGACCAAAACCTCTTCCACTAAGACAAACCCAGGAGATGGAGACCTAACCAGGAGTGTTCACATTTCCCTAAATTAGGGTGAAGCACGAACAAAGTGAAACCAATTTAACACTAGGACTACTGGACTCGTGACCCCGCCTAGAACTACTGAAAGGAGTCATTTTGACTCCTTGCTTGTTTTCGTTTATTTTTAGAGTTTCATTTGTGGTTATTTATTAATAATTATATTTTTTGTAATGTATTATTATTGTGAGATCCAACAGTAATGCTTTTGATTGTTTTTTTTCTGCTTTTCTTATTTTTCTACAGAAAATAATAATTATAATAGACGTTTTTCAAACATTTTTTTTTATTCAAGTGCACACATATAAACAACAACTGAAGAACAAAAAGCAGAGAAAATGTAGGTGGAGGAGTATAAAAATGAAAATATGGCGCAGAATTCACCTTCTAAACATTTGGTGTTTCGCATTTTAGGCATTGCCTTTGATTTATGGCAGTACATTGCCCACACAAAGACTTACCACAAGTCTTACAATTTCCGACAGATCTATTTTTCTTGCACTTTTCTTTGATCTGGCAAAATTTTGTTTGAACCATCACTTCTGAGCATGTAGAAACTTGGGACGTGGAACCCTTTTCACTATCTGTGACATAAGGACCACTCAACTCTCTCACAAGCGTTTGCAAAAATGCCTTGCGTGACATTTTTTGGTGGGTAATCTCCTTGAATATTATCCATGCATTTATACCCGCAAAGTCTAAGGCATTTTCAAATGCATGAACAGGCCATCTCCTTGTGCATGTTCGTGTGGTATATTTTCGTGCCATCTGATCCACTACATCTACTCCATATTTTGTTTCATTGTAAAACTTTACCGTTTCTGGAGTTTTTTTAGCGGAATCAGACGCAACAACAACATCTGGATGGACGGAACTCAAAATGACAACATTTTTGTTGGGCTTTCCTTGATATACTGTAAGTGTAAAATTGTCTTCATTTCTAAACACTTTAGTGTTGTACAATTCCTCTTTCATGGATTTTATTTCTTTAGGCACTTCTCGCCTTATCTTGTTCAGTGTTCCCACGATGGTTGTTCCTTTGCTTTTTAGCTGTTTAGCTAATTTTACTGAAGTAAAATAATTATCGGTTGTAACATTGCGACCTTTTTTCAAAAAAAGGGCCAATAACTTCATTACCACATGGTCAGCTAAACGGTCCTCAGCACGACGTGTGTCATCTTTGCCTAGATAAGGGAAGCCATTTGCCAGATATTTGCTCCTCTTATCAACAGCTAGCCAATATTTGTGGCCATATTTATCTGGTTTGGAAGGCATGTACTGCGTGAATGGACACCTAGTTTTGCTTGGGAAAAGTTGCTCATCCACCGTTATGTATGGGCCAGGTTTGTAACACGCAATACAATTTTCAATAAACCTGTCCCACACAGTAGAAAATAGAGCAAACTTGTCCGTTTACAGTCTCTCCGATCGAGTAGATTTCTCATCAAATCTGAGAAACCTCATAATATCAACAAAGCGGTCCCTAGACATTGTCGCTTTGCAAAACGGTATTCCCCAGTCATTACACCAAATACTGCTAATCGAGTGACGGTTCGTGCCAGATATTCCACGAGCATAGAATATCGCAATGAATGCATCTAGCTCCTCATCAGATAGAGTAAACTGTAAATTATTGTTCCTGCATGCTTCTGCAAGCGTACAGTTCTTTATATGTGTCAATATATATGAATCAAAAAATAAACGCCATGCGCTCAAAGGACTATCGATAATGATATTTCTTCTGGCGTATCCTGTAGGGCCAGGTGCTTCTCGAAAAATATTTTGGTTGTCACGCCTTCTCTCCATATTCCTCACAAATTCCATAATTCTATATAGTTCCCTGCTGAAAAATAGAAATGAAATGAAAACTAAAAGAAATAATAACTGTTCTGCCACCTTCAAAAGTAGGTGGGCTGAATCAGTTGACAGACAGCTAAACTATTTCATAACAATTCATACCTGTATGAGTCTTCAGAGCTCGTATGTCTGCGTCTGTTCTCTTTGTCTCTTCAGCTGAACTGAAAGTAAAGTTACTATCCAGAATACTGTCTCCTGCTAGGACCTTAGAAAAACACCACCCTTCATTAGCATAAGATAAGAGCCTAGAGTAAACAAGCTATTTTGTTCAGCATTGCACAGTAATACAAGCAGGTAAAACACAAGGAAAATGTGAAAAGTTGACATGTAAATTGAACTACATCTATATGAACATCAGGGTAAATAAGACAGAGTGAAAAAATTATGCACAAACCTTTATAGCAACATTTAGTGACAAAAGGACCTCAAAATATAGTAGGGAGTCAAAATGACTCCCTTCAGTAGTTCTTGGTAAATTTTGAAAAAAACGCGCAAATTTCTCACCAAAATTATTTATTCTCACAAAATCTTTTTTCACATCATATTTGAGGAAAAGTCACCGAGTTTCAAGCCGGAATTCTGAAAAATGTAGTCACAGAAGAGAAATAAAAAACGAAAGGAGTCAAAATGACTCCATCAGTAGTTCTAGTGTTAACTAAAGTAGAAGTAGTTTAATGGAGATAGAAACCTCTTCCACTGCAGCCAACCCAAAAGATGGCGAGACCCAATCAGGATTCTCCATATTTCCAAAACTTAGGGCCTAAACCCACCAAAGTGGCATTAATTTCAGTGCAGAAGAAATTGCAGAATTAGGAATGACACCTCTTCCCCTACAGCCAACCCAGTAGATGGAGACCCTATCAGGATTCCCCATATTTCCAAAAATTAGTGGCAGACACCAGCAAAGTGGCATCAATATCACTAGAGTTTAAGTAGTATAATGGGGACCGACACCGCTTCTACTACAGCCAACCCAGCAGATGGAGACACAAGCAGAATTGTTCACATTTAAAAAAATTAGGGCCTAAGACCACCATTTCTGTGGCCTACAGAGTATAGATGGTGGCATTTACCCTCTTAGCTTTGTTATGTGTAGGAGTAAACAATCTTTTACATGACCAAAACTGCAGGACCGAGGACTGGCTGCAGTGCTGAGAGAGGTCGGAGTACGGTGAAACGGACAAACTGCTAGACTGTGAGAGAGGTGCAGGCGGAGATGTTACGGTGGATTGAGAAACATGTGGTGTGCTCAGAGAAACAAACACAGCAGGCATGTCAGCTTCTGTTACAGCTGACGGGCTCTCACTCAGCCTTACTAGAGCGAGTATACAAATGTAGGGTCTGCGGTCGGAGACCTGTTTGATAATACTTCCCATGGTGTAACAGAGGAGGAGGAAGAAGCAGCAGATGCATTTGATGGGGTAGCTGATGGTTGTTTATTGAAAACCAATTTTGAGTTAATCATGTTTGTGTACCCCTTTGTGGAGAACAATATCTGCACCAAATAATTAATTTCACTACAGTATAACTATGCAAATAGATGAAGACCAAAACCTCTTCTACTACGACAAACCCAGATAGATGGAGACCTAACCAGGAGTGTTCACATTTCCCTAAATTAGGACGCAACACCAACAAAGTGGCATCAATTTAACTAGAGTAGAAGTAGGTTAATGGAGACAGAAAACTCTTCCACTTCAGCCAAACCCAATAGATGGAGACTCAGTCAGGATTCCCCACATTTCCAAAAATTATTGGCAGACATCAGCCTCGTGGCATCAATTTCACCCGAGTAGAAGTAGTTTAATGGAGACAAAATCCTCTTCCACTACAGCCAACCCAATAGATTGAGACCCAATCAAAATTCCCCACATTTCCAAAGAATAGTGGCAGACAACAGCAAAGTGGCATCAATTTCATTACAGTAGAAATCATAGAATTAAGAATGACACGTCTTCCCCTAAAGCAAACCCAGTAGATGGAGACTCAATCAGAAGGCCAAATTAGGGCCTATCACCAGCAAAGTGGCATCAACTTCACTAGAGTAGAAGTAGTTTAATGGAGACAGAAACCTCTTCCACTACAGCCAAACCCAAGAGATGGAGACTCAATCAGGATTTTCCACATTTGCAAAAATTAGTGGCAGACGCCAGCAAAGTGGCATCAATTTCACTAGAGTATAAGTAGTATAATGGGGACCGACTCCGCTTCTACTACTGCCAACCCAGCAGATGGATACACAAGCATTTAAAAAATTAGGGCCTAAACCCACCAAAGTGGCAACAATTTCAGTGCAGTACAAATTTTAGAATTAGTAACAACACCTCTTCCCCTATAGCCAACCCTATAGATAGAGACCCAATCAGGATTCCTCACATTTCCAAAAATTACTAGCAGACACCAGCAAGAACTAGTTTAATGGAGACAGAAACCTCTTCCATTACAGCCAAACCCAATAGAAGGAGACACAATCAGGAGTGTTCACACTTAAAAAAGGAGGGCCTAAAACGACCAAAGTGGCATAAATTTCACTAGAGTTTAAGTAGTATAATGGGGACCAACACCACTTCCATTACAACCAAACCCAATATATGGAGACCCAATCAGGAGTCTCCAAATTTCCAAAAATTAGTGGCAGACACCAGCAAAGTGGCATTAACTTCACTACAGTAGAAATTGTAGAATTAGGAACCAAAACCTTTTCCAGTACAGCCAACCCAGCAGATGGAGACTCAGTCAGGAGTGCACCATCCTCTCCAGTCGTTCACCACGTGTCAGACTTGTACTCTTTTGTGCAGGTGCACAAGCTGATCTAAAACATTTGTGAAAGGACTCACAGAAACTGCTTCTGCCACTTACACTATTGCTGCTGCTAATATTTTGGCATTGACGAACTGACGTGCCGGAGGTGTGAAGTGTAGAGCTGCGATGAACTCTGTGTGCCTCACTGCTGGCTTGGGGAAAACCTATGTTAAAGTTGTGTGAAAGCGTGTTTCGATGCTCCAGCATTTGCGGGTCCCTTTCCAGGGCGGTAAGGATCTGAAAAAATTTACTCTTATAACGTGGATCTAACAGAGTGGCAACCCAGTCGTCAGCACTATTTTTGAATCATAACTATACGAGGATCATGTTGCAGATAGTGCAGCAAGAACGCACTCATATGTTGGCCTCTTTACTGAGGTTCAAGCCCATAGTGTGTTGGTGGCTGGGTAATTTTGATGCTTGTTTCCTCCATCCCCACCTGCCACACACGAACAGAGAAGGAATGATTATCCTTTTCATGTTCTGACTGTTGCTCGCCCATCACCTCTTCCTCTTCCATTTGTTCCTCGCCTTCACTAACACCTTCACTAATAATTTTTCTGGTATCGCCAGCCCCCCTCGATCGCAGTGAACCACCCTCCCTAGGCACCTTGAGATGTTCCCTAGTGTATGACGTTAGTAACAGAATAAAGTATTTTTTTAGTGTGGATGAAGACTGTATAACATAGGAGATATGGTACGAACGATTTCAAACTGAGATGTCCCCTACTGTATCACATTAGTAACAGAAGAAAGTATTTTTTTTATTGTGGATGAGGCCTGTATAACATATGAGATAGTCTCCAAACTAATTCAAACTGAGATATCCCCAGCTGTATAAAGTTAGGAATCAAAGAAAGTATTTTTGGACTGTGGATAAGGCCTGTATGACATAGAATATATGCACCAAGATATTTCAAACTCAGATCTAGCCTGCTGTATCACGTTAGTCACAGTAAAAAATAGATTTATTTACTCTGCATAAGCTCTGCATACAGCTGAATTTCACTGCCACTAAAATAGTATTTGGCTTTTAGCAAAGTGTATCATGTTTGTGACACCAAAAGATCTTTGGTGGACTCAGGCTAGCAACAAAAAAAAAAATTTTTTTTACTCTAAAAATAGTTGAATTTCACCGCCACTAAAAGCCTAGGTGGCTTATAGCAGAGTGTAACACGTCTGCGACACAACAAAATCTTTGGTGGACTGTGAATAGCAACAGAAAAAAACTATTTTTTTACTCTGAAAATAGTTGAATTTCACCGCCACTAAAAGCACTAGGTGGCTTATAGCAGAGTGTAACAGGTCTGCGACACAACAAAATCTTTGGGGGACTGTGAATAGCAACAGAAAAAAGCTATTTTTTACTCTGAAAACAGTTGAATTTCACCACCACTAAAAGCACTAAGTAATAAATGAGGATGAGGATGATGATGGTGATGCTGATAACAACCAGACACTACTTGTAGATGCAGACTGTTTAACAGGTTAACAGAAAGAAAATTATGAGGAGAAGGAGGAGGACACCTTGAGCCTTGCTCATATTGCTGTTCAGTTTGCATTCCCCATGTGAGCAGGTTCTTGCAATTTTATGTTGTATTGGAGAGATGTAGTTCCTCATGGATGCAAGAATGTCTACAACTATTTTCCAACAGCAGACACTGCACACTGCAATAGATTTGTCCTCATGCAACATGGAAAAGACTAACACATAGTACTAGCCCCCACTCTAACTACTTTTACCAGCTTTTAGACACTGTTGATACTGCTAGTTGTGAATTCACCTGCTCCTGAGCTGCAGCAGATCTCCAGACAAACTTTTGCATTGACATCAGCTCTGCTCTTTAAAGTTAACTCCACCACAGTCCCCCTTTAATGACATAACCTCCTCAGCATCTTGATCTGGTTTCCAGTCATTATCAGCATTACCCATGACTTGACCAACTGTTCTTTCAGTGTCAGAAATATCTTGAGCTCCCTGCCCACACACTTGATTCCCATCTCTAGATTTGTCCTAACTCACAGTGCCACTACCATCATGTTTTACAGACCAGTAAAATAGCTAAGTGTAGCAACTTTTACCAAGTATGTGATAATGATCATCTTTTTCATGCAGGTTAAAACACAGTCATTAACTGGAACAGAAACAACGGTGTAGGAAGCTTAAAACTGGGTGATGAACAGTGAAAATCTGCTAAAAACTCTGCAAAGCATGTAACAGGATCAGTTCATCAGCCTTGTCCAAATGAAATACCCATCACGTGGGAATACCGCTTTTCTGTAGAAGGAGGATGATGGTCACATGCTCCTCCACCAGCAGGGACTAAATATTCGTGCAGTCTATAAGGCAATCTTAACTAACAAGTACAAGATAAAAAACTACTATGCTTATATAATAGTAAGTGTACACAAAATCATGTCCCCAATACATCTGCTAATGTAAAGATAAAGTATCAATCCTTTTAAATTGCCCTCCTTTCTTGTAGTGTGTTAAGAATGAAAAATAAAATTGGTGTTATTAAGATGTTGTAGTATTGCATTACATCACTGATCAAATAATTCAATCACACAGACTCTGCAGGTCCAGCACCCTTCTATCACTATCACTCATATTTACATTTGTTTCTTTAAATTATCTCAGTAATCTGCTAGTTTAAAAGAATCCGATACAAAAATGAATAGGTCACATTCAAGCTGATATTTTATGCGCAAGTACTTATCACTAGTGATGATCGAACGTGCTCTCCACTGCTCAGTACTCGCCCGAGCATCACTGTGCTCGACGAGCTCGGTGAATATTTCCAGGTTGCTCGGGCGGTAACATGGGTCCCCTCACTGCATGTTTGGCACTCTTTAGAGAGCCAATGAACATGCAGGGATTGCTTGCCATGCACTGTAATGCCGTAGCCATGTTGGTTGTGGACATTACAGTGATTGGCTGGCCACATAGCATCATCAGGTGTATATAAGACCGGGCGCCGCCATGCTCATCACAGTCTACTTCGGAACAGGGAGAGCTGCTGTTGCATCAGGGAGAGATTTGCTTCTTCATAGTTAGTATAGGTATTCCACAACATATATATATATATATATATATATATATATATATATATATACACAGTACAGACCAAAAGTTTGGACACACCTCATTTAAATATTTTTCTGTATTTTCATAACTATGAAAATTGTACATTCACACTGAAGGCATCAGAACTATGAATTAACACATGTGGAATTATATACTTAACAAAAAAGTGTGAAACAACTGAAAATATGTCATTATTCTAGGTTCTTCAAAGTAGCCACCTTTTGCTTTGATGACTGATATGCACACTCTTGGCATTCGCTTGCTGAGCTTCAAGAGGTAGTCACCGGAATTGGTTTTCACTTCACAGGTGTGCCCTGTCAGGTTTAATAAGTGGGATTTCTTGCCTTATAAATGGGGCTGGGACCATCAGTTGTGTTGTGCGAAGTCTGTTTAGACTACTGAATAGACTGTTAGAATTTGTATTATGGCAAGAAAAAAGCAGCTAAGTAAAGAAAAAAGAGTGGCCATCATTACTTTAAGAAATGAAGGTCAGTCAGTCCGAAAAATTGGGAAAACTTTGAAAGTGTCCCCAAGTACAGTTGCAAAAACCATCAAGCACTACAAAGAAACTGGCTCACATGAGGACCGCCCAAGGAAAGGAAGACCAAGAGTCACCTCTGCTTCTGAGGATAAGTTTATCCGAGTCACCAGCCTCAGAAATCGCAGGCTAACAGCAGCTCAGATTAGGAACCAGGTCAATGCCACACACAGTTCTAGCAGCAGACTCATCTCTACAACAACTTTTAAGAAGAGACTTTGTGCAGCTGGCCTTCATGGTAAAATAGCTGATAGGAAACCACTGCTAAGGACAGGCAACAAGCAAAAGAGACTTGTTTGGGCTAAAGAACACAAGGAATGGACATTAGACCAGTGGAAATCTGTGCTTTGGTCTGATGAGTCCAAATTTGAGATCTTTGGTTCCAACCACAGTGTCTTTGGGCGAAGCAGAAAAGGTGAATGGATGGACTCTACATGCCTGATTCCACCGTGAGGCATGGAGGAGGAGGTGTGATGGTGTGGGGGTGCTTTGCTGGTGACACTGTTGGGGATTTATTCAAAATTGAAGGCATACTGAACCAGCGTGGCTACCACAGCATCTTGCAGCGACAAGCTATTCCATCCGGTTTGCGTTTAGTTGGACCATCATTTATTTTTCAGCAGGACAATGACCCCAAACACACCTCCAGGCTGTGTAAGGGATATTTGACCAAGAAGGAGAGTGATGGGGTGCTGCGCCAGATAACCTGGCCTTCACAGTCACCAGACCTGAACCCAATCGAGATGGTTTGGGGAGAGCTGGACCGCAGAGTGAAGGCAAAAGGGCCAACAAGTGCTAAGCTTCTCTGGGAACTCCTTAAAGATTGTTGGAAGACCATTTCCGGTGACTACCTCTTGAATAGAGATGAGCGGTGTTCGACTCGAACTTTTCGCCAATCTCAAATTCCAGCTGTTTTGGGCTGTGTTCGAGCCGTTCGGCGAACACGAATGATTAGAAAAAAATTCGGCTGTTCGAGGTTATGTTCGATAACTGTTCGTGCACCAAAATCATAACTGGATTTTTTCTCAGTAATGCTGAAAATTAATGTTAATACGCAGTTTGAGAGTACAGCGGGGTGGGAGGAGGGGCAGGGGATGGATCTCTGCAGAAATAATGAAGATCTCCATTTTTATTTCTCTTTCCTGCATTTACAGTGGGGGGGTGCAATCTGTCAGCCTATCAGCAGCGCACACAAGGAGCGAACTGCTTTTTTTCACACAAGCAAGGGCATGTGTCATTGGCAGTGTATGTCACATGTCCTTGCCCTATAAGAGCAAGCCATTTTCCCCGTCGCCACCATTTCCTCACTGCTGCAGCTGCATGGTAGACGGCACCGCTGTTGCTGTGTGCGCTATACTTTCATTGTTAATTTCAAGCCAATTTTCGCACAAATCTACAGATAGCTTGGGAGTAGGGAATAGTTGTGATTGCAGTCCTTTTGAGGACTAGGTTACATAAATTCCTACGACTTTATCAGGCAGGTCTGTGCTCTTAAATAGATAGGTTGGGAGTAAAGACTAATTGTAATTGCAGTCCTTTTGAGGGCTAGGTTACATCAGTTCCTATAACTTTTATCAGGCAGGTCTGTGCTCTTAAATAGATAGGTTGGGAGTAAAGACTAATTGTAATTGCAGTCCTTTGAGGGCTAGGTAACATCAGTTCCTATCACTTTTTGCCAGGCAGGTCTGTGCCAGTGCTGTGCAAGTTTTTTTCACAGCATTTGGCTAAATCTAGCAAAGCAAATCCTTTTGGGCCTCTTGCAGTGTGTGTTAGTCAGGGGACTAGCCTATCTGTGTTGCAAGCTACAACACCTGTGTATAGAATACAATTTTTTTTAATGCACCTAGTGAAATAAAACCTTTTGGGCTTCGGCTTGTAGCAGTGTGTGGGACTTGTTCTATTAGTCCATCTATACTAACCTCCACCAGGTTGCAAATTCAAAATAATTTTTATCTGCATCTAGCTCTGAAAAAAAAATTTTGGCTTCGGCTTGTAGCAGTGTGTGGGACTTGTTCTATTAGTCCATCTATACTAACCTCCACCTGGTTGCAAATTCAATATAATTTTTATATGCATCTAGCTCTGAAAAAATATTTTGGCTTCGGCTTGTAGCAGTGTGTGGGACTTGTTCTATTAGATCATCTATACTAAACTCCACCAGGTTGCAAATTCAAAATAATTTTTATCTGTATCTAGCTATGAAAAAATATTTCGGCTTGTAGCAGTGTGTGGGACTTGTTCTATTAGTCCATCTATACTAACCTCCACCAGGTTGCAAATTCAATATAATTTTTATATGCATCTAGCTCTGAAAAAATATTTCGGCTTGTAGCAGTGTGTGGGACTTGTTCTATTAGTCCATCTATACTAACCTCCACCAGGTTGCCAATTCAAAATAATTTTTTTCTGCATCTAGCTCTGAAAAAATATTTTGGCTTCGGCTTGTAGCAGTGTGTGGGACTTGTTCTATTAGACCATCTATACTAACCTCCACCAGGTTGCAAATTCAAAATAATTTTTATCTGCATCTAGCTATGAAAAAATATTTCGGATTGTAGAAGTGTGTGGGACTTGTTCTATTAGTCCATCTATACTAACCTCCACCAGGTTGCAAATTCAATATAATTTTTATCTGCATCTAGCTCTGAAAAAATATTTCGGCTTGTAGCAGTGTGTGGGACTTGTTCTATTAGTCCATCTATACTAACCTCCACCAGGTTGCAAATTCAAAATAATTTTTATCTGCATCTAGCTCTGAAAAAATATTTTGGCTTTGGCTTGTAGCAGTGTGTGGGACTTGTTCTATTAGTCCATCTATACTAACCTCCACCAGGTTGAAAATTCAATATAATTTTTATCTGCATCTAGCTCTAAAAAAATATTTTGGCTTCGGCTTGTGCAGTGTGTGGGACTTGTTCTATTAGTCCATCTATACTAACCTCCACCAGGTTGCAAATTCAAAATAATTTTTATCTGCATCTAGCTATGAAAAAATATTTTGGCTTCAGCTTGTAGCAGTGTGTGGGACTTGTTCTATTAGTCCATGTATACTAACCTCCACCAGGTTGCAAATTCAAAATAATTTTTATCTGCATGTAGCTATGAAAAAATATTTTGGCTTTGGCTTGTAGCAGTGTGTGGAACTTGTTCTATTAGTCCATCCATACTAACCTCCACCAGGCTGCAAATTCAATATAATTTTTATCTGCATCTAGCTCTGAAAAAATATTTCGGCTTGTAGCAGTGTGTGGGACTTGTTCTATTAGTCCATCTATACTAACCTCCACCAGGTTGCAAATTCAATGTAACTTTTATCTGCATCTAGCTATGAAAAAATATTTCGGCTTGTAGCAGTGTGTGGGACTTGTTCTATTAGTCCATCTATACTAACCTCCACCAGGATGCAAATTCAAAATAATTTTTATCTGCATCTATCTCTGAAAAAATATTTTGGCTTCGGCTTTTAGCAGTGTGTGGGACTTGTTCTATAAGTCCATCTATACTAACCTCCACCAGGTTGCAAATTGAAATTAATTTTTATCTGCATCTAGCTCTGAAAAAATATTTTGGCTTCGGCTTGTAGCAGTGTGTGGGACTTGTTCTATTAGTCCATCTATACTAACCTCCACCAGGTTGCAAATTCAAAATAATTTTTATCTGCATCTAGCTCTGAAAAAATATTTTGGCTTCGGCTTGTAGCAGTGTGTGGGACTTGTTCTATTAGACCATTTATACTAACCTCCACCAGGTTGCAAATTCAAAATAATTTTTATCTGCATCTAGCTATGAAAAAATATTTTGGCTTCGGCTTGTAGCAGTGTGTGGGACTTGTTCTATTAGTCCATGTATACTAACCTCCACCAGGTTGCAAATTCAAAATAATTTTTATCTGCATGTAGCTATGAAAAAATATTTTGGCTTTGGCTTGTAGCAGTGTGTGGGACTTGTTCTATTAGTCAATCCATACTAACCTCCACCAGGTTGCAAATTCAATATAATTTTTATCTGCATCTAGCTCTGAAAAAATATTTCGGCTTGTAGCAGTGTGTGGGACTTGTTCTATTAGTCCATCTATACTAACCTCCACCAGGTTGCAAATTGAAATTAATTTTTATCTGGATCTAGCTCTGAAAAAATATTTTGGCTTGTAGCAGTGTGTGGGACTTGTTCTATTAGTCCATCTATACTAACCTCCACCAGGTTGCAAATTCAAAATAATATTTATCTGCATCTAGCTCTGAAAAAATATTTTGGCTTTGGCTTGTAGCAGTGTGTGGGACTTGTTCTATTAGTCCATCTATACTAACCTCCACCAGGTTGCAAATTCAATATAATTTTTATCTTCATCTAGCTCTGAAAAAATATTTCAGCTTGTAGCAGTGTGTGGGACTTGTTCTATTAGTCCAGCTATACTAACCTCCACCAGGTTGCAAATTCAAAATAATTTTTATCTGCATCTAGCTCTGAAAAAAATATTTTAGCTTCAGCTTGTAGCAGTGTGTGGGACTTGTTCTATTAGTCCTTCTATACTAACCTCCACCAGGTTTCAAATTCAATATAATTTTTATCTGCATCTAGCTCTGAAAAAATATTTTGGTTTCGGCTTGTAGCAGTGTGTGGGACTTGTTCTATTAGTCCATCTATACTAACCTCCACCAGGTTGCAAATTCAAAATAATTTTTATCTGCATCTAGGTCTGAAAAAATATTTTGGCTTGTAGCAGTGTGTGGGACTTGTTCTATTAGTTCATCTATACTAACCTCCACCAGATTGCAAATTCAATATAATTTTTATCTGCATCTATCTCTGAAAAAATATTTCGGCTTATAGCAGTGTGTGGGACTTGTTCTAATAGTCCATCTATACTAACCTCCACCAGGTTGCAAATTCAATATAATTTTTATCTGCATCTAGCTCTGAAAAAATATTTTGGCTTCGGCATGTAGCAGTGTGTGGGACTTGTTCTATTAGACCATCTATACTAACCTCCACCAGGTTGCAAATTCAAAATAATTTTTATCTGCATCTAGCTATGAAAAAATATTTTGGCTTGTAGCAGTGTGTGGGACTTGTTCTATTAGTCCATCTATACTAACCTCCACCAGGTTGCAAATTCAATATAATTTTTATCTGCATCTAGCTCTGAAAAAATATTTCGGCTTGTAGCAGTGTGTGGGACTTGTTCTTTTAGTCCATCTATACTAACCTCTACCAGGTTGCAAATTCAAAATAATTTTTATCTGCATCTAGCTCTGAAAAAATATTTTGGCTTCGGCTTGTAGCAGTGTATCGGACTTGTTCTATTAGTCCATGTATACTAACCTCCACCAGGTGGCAAATTCAAAATAATTTTTATCTGCATCTAACCCAGCCAATACTTTTGGGCTAATACCACAGTTTGGCCACTCAGCTCTGCTCGGTTCCCATCAATTGTTATTTGTGCAAAGAACTCCAGAGTTGTCAATTAGTTAACCACCAAAATGAGTGGAAAAGGGCCTTCTGCTGGTGGAAAGGGGAATAGGCATGTTGGAAAGGGAAAAAAAGGTTGTGTCCGTGGGGTAGGTGTTAAAGCAACATTAACATCTGCAGAAGAAAGACCATCTTCCAGCCAAACTAAGATGTCTACTTATTTTAGCGGACAATGTGATAAGATCCCTTCCTTATGGCCACGCCAATCGCTACAAATTCCAGATGAGGCACAAAAATAGCAGGTGCTTCAACGGATATCAAGTGCTCTTTTAAGTGGGCTCTCCTCCACCTCAACTTCAACATCACAAATACTCCAGTCCTCAGAGGTGTCACCCCAATCGCACTTGCTTCCTCACAGCTCCCAAGTCTCCAGCTGCCTGTCTGAGTATAGGGTAGAACAGATGGTTGAGTCTGCAGAGCTGTTTACTCATACTATAGCCTGGGAATCAGAGGTCGGCCCCAGAGCTTCTGTGAATCCAGATGAGGAAATTATCTGCACTGATGCCCAGAATCTTTATGAGTCGGATCCAGGACGAGATGCAGAAGGTTCTGACCATAATGTAGACCCTCGTTCCCAAACTGTAACTCCTGTTGGTGGAGACAATGAGGAAGACGATGATGAGACTCAAATACCTGATTGGAGCGACAACTTGAGTTTTTTGTCAGGGCAGGAAGAGGTTGGCTCTGAGGACGACGGGTGTGATAACACACAGGGTGATGATGACGAGGTTGGAGATCCCACTTACTGCCAACCCACCGTCAGCCAGTCGATGAGGTCAGCAGAGGAGGTGGAGGAGGAGGCTAGTGACGACGAGGTCAGGTTGCGCCTTCCTGGACAGAGACGTAGTACTGGAAGCACGTCAACAACTGCATCCTCAAACACAACTCTGCCTCTGACCACAAGTCGTAGTGGCTCTTCAGGTCGCATGGGTGCTAAGCCTTGCATAGCCTGGGCATTTTTTCAGATCGATAAGGATGACCCAACTCGTGTTATTTGTAACATTTGTCAGCAAAAGCTAAGTAGAGGCCAAAAAATACATAGTTTGAGTACTTCATGCATGAACCGGCACATGAATATGAAGCATAAGTTGCAGTGGAAAGCTCACTGTGCTACAATGCGGACTTGCCGGCCGGGCCAACCACCATCTGCCACATATTGTGCATCCGCAGCCTCTTCATCCTCTGTGACTGCGGGGACAGCAGTCACACCTGTTTTGGGACGTAGACCTGCCACCTCTTTACCTGCAACAGCCAGCGTGATTGGCAGGTCATCATTTTCTTTGGAGGTTGAAACACCAGCTGGTGTTCAGCGCTGTCCGACATTGATAGCACCACCTTTGGATCAAGGCAACCAAACATGTCCTCCTGCATCTTCCTCACAGACCGGCAGTTTGCCGGGGACACCCTTCTCAACCCCATCTAAGCACAACAGCCAGCCCTCGGTCCCTCAGATGTGGAAAAGTAAAAGACCATTTCCTCCTAGCCATGAGAAAGCTAAGAGTTTGAATTTCACCATATGCAAGCTCTTGGCTACAGTAATGCTGCCTTTCCGCCTGGTGGACACAGAGGATTTTCGAGACCTTATGTCCGTCGCAGTGCCCCAGTACCAGATGCCTAGTCGGCACTACTTCTCAAAGAAAGGTGTGCCTGCGCTCCACCTGCATGTCGCA
The DNA here is from genome assembly GCF_046119375.1 of Phyllobates terribilis. Taxonomy (NCBI): domain Eukaryota; kingdom Metazoa; phylum Chordata; class Amphibia; order Anura; family Dendrobatidae; genus Phyllobates; species Phyllobates terribilis. The sequence continues at coordinate 286,664,526 of NW_027362762.1, read as the reverse complement.
CACAACATCACCGCTTCTTTGAGAAACTCTGTGTGTGACAGGGTGCATTTCACCACAGACACTTGGACGAGTAGGCATGGACAGGGGCGTTACATGTCGCTGACTGGGCACTGGGTAACTATGGTGACAGCAGGACAAGGGGCTGCTGTCCAAGTCTTGCCGTCCCCACGAGTTGTGCGTCAATCCTCTTTATCTCGAAGTTCCTCCACTGCTTCTGCCTCCTCAACCTCCTCTCGGTGCTCCACCTGCACCCAAAGCCTGTCTTGTCATGCCACAAGCTTTCTAACTGCACAGAAGGGATCCTGCACACCTCCTTACTATGCTGGCAGCAGGGCTCAACATCATCAGGCGGTTTTTACTTTGAAATGTCTGGGAAATGTGAGTCACACAGCTGAGGAGTTGTGGTCAGCTCTGGAGAAGCAGTTTCATGAATGGTTGTCTCCACTGGATCTGAAACCAGGGAAGGCCGTGTGCGACAATGCTGCAAACCTGGGTGCGTCCCTTCGCCAGGGCAATGTCACACATGTGCCTTGTTTGGCTCACGTGTTGAACCTGGTTGTCCATCAATTTTTAGCCCACTATCCCGGACTAGATGGCCTTCTGCAGAGGGCATGGGCGCTGTGTGCTCACTTCCGCCGATCGAATCCCGCAGCTCAGCGACTTACATCTCTACAGAAGTCGATGGGCTTGCCACTTCACCGGCTAAAATGCGATGTGCATACCCTGTGGAATTCAACTCTGCACATGTTGCAGCGACTGTGGCAGCACCGACAAGCCCTGGTGCAATACGTTCTGATGTATAGCCTGGGCCAACGAGATCCAGAGGTGGGACAAATCATGCTGGAGGAGTGGTCTCAGATCAGGGACCTATGCAACCTTCAGCATAGTTTTGAAATGGCAACGAAGATGTTTAGTGCTGACGATGCCATTATCAGCATAACTATTCCGGTGATTTACATGCTGGAGCACATGTTAAACTGAATTCGGAGTCAGGTGGTGGCACAAGAGGAGGTGGAGGAAGTAGAGGAGGAGGAGTTGTATGCGGAAGGGCTAACATCTGCAAGGTCCAGACGGTCGGCAGCACCAAGGCGGCAGGTATGTGAGGGTGGGGGAGATGGTTTTACCAGGGCGCATGGTAGCAGCCAAACTAGTGAGGAAGGTGCAGGAGCCCAGGAAGGAGTGGAGGACGCACTGATGGAGGACTCATCAGATGAGGGAGAACCTTGATCACATTTCGGTTGTGCGTGGTTGGGGGCAGAGGGCAGAGGAAGGAAGCATGATTGTTACCTCGCCACCAACACAACCGGGACTTGGTGCTCCTAGATGCGCAAGGCACATGAGTGCCTTCCTGCTGCACTACCTGCAACATGACCCTCGAATTGTGAGAATTAGAAATAATCCTGACTACTGGGATGCCACAATGTTAGATCCCCGGTACAAAAGTAAATTTGCAGAAATTATTCCTGCCATAGAAAGAGATGTACACATTCAGGAATATCAGCAGAGACTGTTGCAGAATCTTACATGTGCTTTTCCACAAAACACTAGTGGTGCACGTAGTGAATCTCACAGTTCCACCTTGCCAACCGTGGGACCGTCGAGTGTTCAGCATTCAAAACATAACAGAAGCACAGTATCCGCTGGTAACATCAATTTTGCGGAATCATTTCACCACTTTTTTAGTCCATCTTTAGCAAGGCCACAGGAGACAAGAAGTCTCACACGTAGTCAACGCATAGAGACGATGGTACAGGAGTATCTCCAAGTAAACATTGAAGCCATGACTGTGTCACTGGACCCTTGCTCTTTTTGGGCTTCCAATCTGGATAAATGGCCAGAGCTCGCCACTTACACCTTGGAAATCTTGTCATGCCCCTCAGTCAGTGTTCTGTCTGAACGTGTGTTCAGCGCTGCTGGTGGTGTGCTGACAGATAAGCGCATGCGGCTCTCCACTGATAATGTAGACAGACTCACGTTCATAAAGGTGAACAAATCATGGATCCGAAACGACTTTTCTACCCCTGTGTCATCCTGGGGAGAGTAAAAGCTTGATGATTTGTTAAAATCACCTCACCAACCGTTTTAAGCTTTCAAATTACTAATCATGTTTATCTGTATCTTGGCTGGAGAATAATTTAGGCCTTGTAGCAGTGTGCAGTACTGATTCTATTAGGCCATCTATACTAAACTCCACCAGATTTAAAATTACTAATCATGTTTATCTGTATCTTGGCTGGAAAATAATTTGGGCCTTGTAGCAGTTTGCAGTACTGATTCTATTAGGCCATCTATACTAAACTCCACCAGATTTAAAATTACTAATCATGTTTATCTCTATCTTGGCTGGAAAATAATTTGGGCCTTGTAGCAGTTTGCTGTACTGATTCTATTAGGCCATCTATACTAAACTCCATCAGATTTAAAATTACTAATCATGTTTATCTGTATCTTGGCTGAAAAATAATTTGGGCCTTGTAGCAGTTTGCAGTACTGATTCTATTAGGCCATCTATACTAAGCTCCACCAGCTTTCAAATTACTAATAATTTTTAGCTGCACCTAGCCCGGAAAATAATTTTGGGGCTCCTAGATGCGCAAGACACATGAGTGCCTTCTTGCTGCACTACCTGCAACATGACCCTCAGATTGTCAGAATTCGAAATAATCCTGACTACTGGGTTGCCACACTTTTAGATCCCCCACACTCTTCGATCAATCTTTTCATTTTAATAAAGAACAAAAAAATGGTCATTTTTGAAATTATAAGCATTAGCATGTTAATGGGAATTGAAATTAAACAGTTTTCAACTCAAAACTTTATTCTAGGTGATGTTACATTTGCACATAGCACCCCTTGTTCGAAAGGAGCTTCTGAACTCTCCCGTTCATTGAATTTGTCAGGTTTTGGATGGTTTCTGCTTCAATTGTTTTGCATGAGGACAGAATACCCTCCCAGAGCTGTTGCTTAGATGTGAACTGCCTCCCGCCATCATAGACACTCCTTTTGATGATGCTCCAGAGGTTCTCAATGGGGTTGAGGTCAGGGGACCATGGGGGTCACACCATAAGTTTGTCCCCTTTTATGCCCATATCAGCAAGAGATGCAGATGTGTTATGTGCAGCATGAGACGGTGCATTATCATGCATGAAAATGATCTTGCTGCGAAATACACGGTTCTTCTTCTTGAACCATGGCAGGAAGTGCTGTTTGAGAAACTCCACATACATTATGGAGTTCATCTTTACCCCTTCAGGGATCATAAAGGGGCCGACAATCTCTCTCCCCATGATTCCAGCCCAAAACATTACTCCACCTCCTCCTTGTTGGCGCCATAGCCGTGTTTGCATGGGGTGTCCATCAACCCGCTATCCTCCACTCCATACATCTGGACCATCGAGCGTTGCACAGCACTCATCGGTGAACAAAACAGTTTTGAAGTCAGTCTTCATGTATTGTTTGGCCCACTGGAGCCGTTTCTGCTTGTGTACAGTGGATAGAGGAGGTCGACAGGATGGCTTACGCACAGCTGCAAACCTCTGAAGGACCCTGCATCTTGTTGTTCGGGGGACGTTGGAGGTACCAGCAGCTTCAAAAACTTGTCTGCTGCTATGACAAGGCTTTTTTGCCGCTGCTCTTTTAACCTGACGTAATTGCCTGTAGGAAAGAGTCCTCAATTTGCCCTTATCAGCACGTACACGTGTGTACTGTGAATCAGCTACATACTTCTTGATTGTGCGATGATCAGGATGAAGTGTCTTGGCAATGTTGATTGTAGTCATGCCTTGACCTAAACACTCCACAATTTGTTGCTTCTCTGCAGCCGACACATCCTTTTTCTTTCCCATTTTGGCAGAAAATGTAGGCTGCTTAATAATGTGGGACAGCCTTCTTAAGTAGTCTTGCCTTTCATTGGACACACATGCTAAACTATTCAGCACAGGTGTCTGCAATTGCTTACAGTGATATAAAGAGCCCTGACACACATCACTATCAATGAGTTTAACTGACAACCAAAAAAATTCTTACCTTATCACTCCTAAACACTTTTTGCATAATAATTTGAAACACAGTGTACATGTGCTTTTCCACAAAACACCAGTGGTTTACGTAGTGAATCTTACAGTTCTAACTTGCCAACCGTGGTCTGTATGGAGTTGTTCAATAAAGGGCCCAAAATTAAGATAACATAGATGGGAGAGGTCTCTATGAATAAGAATTCCTAAGTATTTGATACCCTGTGAGGGCCAGGAAAAGGGAAAGTTGGACTGGATGGAATCCTGTATGGATTTTGGGAGGGAGACACCGAGGGCCTCAGACTTCACTGCATTGATTTTAAAATTTGACCATGTAACAAAGTGATCTATTTCAGCCATAACAGCAGGGATGGATATATGTGATTGAGTGATACATACTAGGACATCATCAGCAAATGCAGAGCACTTGTACTCAGTGCCTCCCACCTCAATCCACCTAATATTGGGGTTATGGTGAATTGATGAGAGCAGGTGCTCAGTCACTAGGATGTATAAGAGAGGGGACAGAGGACATCCCTGCCTTGTCCCATTGGTGATTATGAAAGATGATGAAAATGTTCCATTTATGATCAGCCTAGGTGACGTTTTGCAATACAGGGCCGTGATTTGGCCTATAAAAGGGTCCCCTAGACCCCTACCCCAAGCTTTTTAAGAGAATAATATATGGCGTGCCTGGAGACTCTGTGGAATGCTTTCTCAGCATCCAACGAAAGTATCTAATTACAAATTTTTTAATTGCATCTAGCCCAGGAAATACTTTGTGCCTAGTAGCAGGGTCTGCTAGTCAGCAGATTATCCCTGCTGTTAAGCAAGATACACCACCTGTAGTTTGGACACTTAATTTTTTCAAAGGAAATGGTTTGCGCCCCCGGGCCACTCAGTGAAGAGCATCGGGGAGGCACCCCAAGGCACAGGGGCTGGGACTGGCGGTAGGACGCCTTGCGGTGGACCGCCAAGCTCGATTCTTATAAAAGCTTTTTAACTGCAGCAGCTTTAGTGGACGCTACTGGAGCTGGAATTACGCGGCTGCTGGCATGAGACTTGCCCTCCAATAGATCCTTGTAAATGGATTTAAAGTGTACTCATTCAAATTAGAGAGACAATTTAAATTAAAAAGATTAGACCTGCCTCTACCGCAGGGGGGCTCGCTCGACCCACCAGCGGACAGGCTCCAGTATTGGGCGAGGGGATCTGGCCGTTAGGGTCCACCGCGGTTCTGGCACAAACCCGGCGACACGGAGGTCGCACGGGCAGGAATGGACAGGCCGTGTCGGCTTCGCACTTTTTTGGTTTTAGAAAGGCATGACATGCCTATATCTGTGTCTCCCCCTCCTTTTACTCCTCCACCTCTTTTCTTTTCGCATGACTATATGTACTTGTCACTTTTCCATGTGTTAGTTGTGTCTTCTGAGCAGTTTGTCAGCTTTTGGACACCTTTGAAGGTGCTTTATATGTGTTTCTATGTGTTTTTGTTTGCCTGCCATTGGTTTTAACGGTGTTCGAAGGTGTTCGACGAACAGTTCAGCGAACATACGGGTGTTCGACGAACCGAACCGAACTCGAACACTACGGGGGTGGCTCAACAGTACTCTTGAAGCTCATCAAGAGAATGCCAAGAGTGTGCAAAGCAGTTATCTAAGCAAAATGTGGCTACTTTGAAGAACCTAGAATATAAGACATATTTTGAGCTGTTTCACACTTTTTTGTTACGTATATAATTCCACATGTGTTAATTCATAGTTTTGATGTCTTCAGTGTGAATGCACAATTTTTATAGTCATGAAAATACAGAAAAATCTTTAAATGAGAAGGTGTGTCCAAACTTTTGGTCTGTACTGTATATATATATCCAACTGAACTAGCAGTCCATCTGAGGACTAATCCAGCTGCATACATTCAGTGGTGATGGCAGAAATTAGGCAGGCAGGCAGTGTATGTGGCAGACTGCAGTGCATATAGTGCAAGAGGGTCCATTGAACGTTCCTGCTGCTGCTGTTCTTACAGATATTTGTAGACATAGCCCCAGATATCAGAGGCCAGGGAATTTTTGTTTTTTTATATTAATCCTGGTTATTTGCTTAAAAATCAATCCAGAGTACACCATTTTCTGCACCACTTGCTTGTTCTCACTGCAGAATAAAGCCAGATCTGTTCCATATTTCATCGATAAAAATCCAGAAATTTAATCTGAACATGCAAAATATTGGACTCCTTTTCCATTCTGTTGCAGTGTGTCGGTCAAGCTATTCACACTAGGTGTCTGTGAAGGATAGCATTAGCAAATTACAGACCTGCTATTTAAAACCGTGGTTCTCTGTCAGACATAACACCTATAAGAGTGTTCCAAAATCAGAAATTTCTTCCATTTTCATTCTGTTGCAGTGTCGGTCAAGCTATTCACACTAGGTGTTTGGGAAGGATAGTATTAGCAAATTACAGGCCTGCTATATAAAACCGTGGTTCTCTGTCAGACATAACACCTATAAGAGTGTTCAAAAATCAAACATTTCTTCCATTTTCATTCCGTTGCAGTGTGTCAGTCAAGCTATTCACACTAGGTGTCTGTGAAGGAAAGTATTAGCAAATTAAAGGCCTGCCATTTAAAACCGTGGTTCTCTGTCATACATAACACCTGTAAGAGTGTTCCAAAATCTGACATTTCTTCCATTTTCATTCTGCTGCAGTGTATCGGTCAAGCTATTCACACTAGGTGTCTGTGAAGGATAGCATTAGCAAATTACAGGCCTGCTATTTAAAATTGTGGTTCTCTGTGAGACGTATCACATATAACTGCGTTCCAAAATCAGCCATTTCTCGTGAATGTGGAAAACACTTGGACTCTCAAAAGAGCTGTTCACTTTTCCATTTGTAGATTCAGGCCACTCGCCCAGCCAGCTTCAAGCGAGTCAAGAGGAGAACGCATGTAGCGATGCCCAAATATTGGAGCAGCCACGGTCACATGAAGGTGATGGTGGGAAAGTGCAATTACTGTCACAAGAGGTGAATGATAATGATGATGAGACACAATTGTCAGAAAATCAGGAGGAGGACCAAGGTGCGGAAGTAGAAGACGAGGTGATGGATGATATAGTAACTGATTCAACCTGGCATACAGAGTGAGGACAGCAGGGAAGGGAGGCATTGCACCACAACAGGCAGGAAGAAGCAGTGGCAACAGACACAGGGTGGGAAATCGTTCCTCGTAACGCCAACATGACGGAAGTTGCCAGTACAACTGTTAGGTCTTCCTGAGTCTGGTTATTTTTTAAAGACTCTGCAGATAACCCCAAAAAGGTCATTTGCACCATCTGCTAGGCCAGCATCAGCAGGGGTAGCAAAACTAGCAGCCTGACCACCACTAGCATGATCAGGCACATGGCAGCATAGCACCCGACTAAGTGGGCCAATCCCCAGGGTCCAGCCGCAGTGTCTGCGGGTGACACCATTGCTTGTTCAGCTGTTGTGCGTGCACGCCAATCCCCTGTCCATGGCGCATGCCAACATGCCTCCTGCGCTGCACCTGTCGTTGCACACTCTCAACTAGCACCATCACAAGCACGTCCACGTCCTTGACCCAGCACAAGGTTGAGTTGTCCCTACCCCAGTCCTTGGAACGCAAGTGCAAATACGCAGCAAATGCCCCACAGGCCACAATACTAAATTCACACATTTTGCGAATGCTTGCACTCGAAATTTTGCCTTTTAGGCTCGTGAAGATGGAAGCTTTCCATAACCTGATGGCGGCGGCCGTCCCTCAGTACTCGGCCCCCAGCTGGCATTATTTCTCCCGGTGTGCCGTCCCCGCATTACAAGAGCGAGTGTCCCACAACATTAGACGTGCCCTCAACAACGCAGTTACTGGGAAAGTCCATCTAACCATGGACACGTGGACAAGTGCTTGTGGACAGGGATGGTACATCTCACTGATGACACACTGGGTTAATATAGTGGAAGCAGGGACCCAGTCGGACCTTGGGATGGAACACGTTCTCCCTACGCCGAAGATTGCGGGCCCTGAGTCAATCAGGGTTGCCCCCACATTCTAAAGCTCCTGCACCTCCTCCTCCTCATCTTCAGCCCCCATCTCCGAAATGACCACATCAGTGACAAGCTGGAAGCACTGCAGCACTGCCTCGGCCAAGCGGCAACAGGCTGCGCTGAAGCTAATATGCTTAGATGACAAATGCTGTGAAGAGTTGTAGACAGATCTGAAAGAGCAGGCAGACCTATGGCTGACACCACTGAACCTACAGCCAGGCATGGTCATGTGTGACAATGGCCGGAACCTGGTGGCGGCTCTGAGGTGAGGCGATCTCACACACACCTGGCCCATGTGCTTAACCTCGTGGTTCAGCGGTTTCTCAAAATCTACCTGGATCTGTTGGAATTGCTTGTCAAAGTACGCCGCCTGTGTGCCCATTTTAGGAAGTCAGCTACAGCTTCCGCCGCCCTTGCCAAGTTTCAGCAGTGTTTGCAGCTTCCAGCTCCCCGATTGGTGTGCGATGTCCCCACACATTGGAACTCTACATTGCAGATGTTCAGAAGGATTTGTGAGCAGAAGAGGGCAGTTGTTGACTATAAGCATAAACAAGGGTGTCGATATTCAGGTCAGACTCCACACATAAGAACTCAGGAGTGGACATGGATGTCTGACATATGTTCCATCCTCCAAAACTTTGAGGACTCCACCAAGATGGTGAGCGGCGATGACGCCATATTTAGTGTCACCATCCCGCTCTCTGCTCACAATTAAAGAGGATGCATTGCAGACGGAGCACCATGAGATGGAGCACGGAACCATACAAGGTGATTCCACATAGCCCAGCCTCATCTCATCCCAAAGTGGATTGGGTGACAATGAGGAAGAAGAGGAGGAGGAGGAAGAACAGGAGCTAGTTTCCTGCGCTATAGACAGTACTACCTGCACAACTGTCATACCGTCTGTTCAGCGTGGATGGGCTGACGCCAGGGAGGAGGAGGATGAGAGCATGGTCAGTCATCCTCTCAGTGGAGACACGGAAGTCTTGCTTCTTTGCAGTCTGGCACACATGGCTGAGTTTATGTTACGCTGCCTTTCCCGTGACCCTCGCATTGTCCAAATTTTGGGTGACAATCATTATTGGTTGGTGACACTTCTAGACCCACGCTACAAGGAGAACTTTCTGTCTCTTATTCCCACGCAGGACAGACCTAAAAAAATGGTGCAGTACGAGAAGGCCATTGTTGCGGAGTTATTAAAAAAAGGCCTATCTGAAAACGCTGGCGGCAGAGGTCTCAGTTCATTGGACTACCAAGGAGTACCAGCGAGAGAGACACAAATGCAATCGAGCAGAGTCAGAGGAACACTGTCAAAGTTTTGAGACAGTTTTTTCAGTCCCTCCCATCGCACAAGCCCTGCTGCGATGGGAGGGAAAAGTTGCGGAAGATGCTGAGGGAGTACCTTTCTGACAGTACCAATGTCCTCCATGATTCCTCTATGCCTTATAATTATAGAATATCCAAGCTGGACACGTGGCATGAACTAGCTCTCTATGCCTTGGAGGTCCTGGCCTGTCCGGCGACTATCGTTTTGTCAGAGCGGGTTTTTAGTGCCGCTGGTGGAATTATAACCGATAGGAGCATCCGCCTGTCAGCTGAAAATGCTGACAGGCTGACTCTTATAAAAATGAACAAGGGCTGGATTGGGCCAGACTTCTCAACAACACCGAATGATAGCAGCGTAACATAAACTCAAATAAAGTGTCTTTTTTTTTGAGAGGTCTAACTCTATTTCCATGCACCTCTGTCTTCACAGCCAGACATGGGTATACGCATCCTGATTTTGTCTATTTGCTCTTGTCCTCCTCCTTCTACGCATCCTCATCCTCCACCACCATATCACCACCATATGTACCATATCAACATTTCTATGTCTTTTGCAAGGGGCATTGGAGTTCTTCCAAATTTTTGCCAGCCATTGCTTCACTGCATAGGAAAACAGTATGGGAGACTCACTTCCTAATAATGGAAACATTGTTTTCAGGAGGCTCTCTGACCTCTACTTCTCTTGCAAGGGGCATTTGAGTTCCTCCACATTTTTGGCAGTCGTTGCTTCACTGCATAGGCAAACAGTATGGGAGATACACTTTAAAAAAGGGAACATTGTTTTCAGGAGGCCCTCTGACCTCTATGTTTCTTGCAAGGGGCATTGGAGTGCCTCCAAATTTTGACCGCCATTGCAGTCACTGCATAGGCAAACAGTATGGGAGACCCTCTCCTTTCTAATGGGAATATGTTGTTACTGAGGCCCACCTCTTTGTGTCTTTAAATTTTTAGTGGGGTTTTTCCTAAATTTTGGCAGCCGTTGGACACACTGCATACCCTATAACTGTATAGCAGACCATCTCCTTTCTAATGGGAACATGTCATTACTGTGGCCCAGCTCTATGTGTCTTTAAATTGTTAGTGGGGTTTTTCCCAAATTTTAGCAGCCATTGCAGTAACAGCATGGGCATTACAACTATAGGAGACCCGCTCTTTTATAATGGGAACATTTTTTTTACTGAGACCCTCCTCTATGCCTCTTCAAAGGGGTATTGGGTTGCGTCCAAATTTTTGGCAGCCCTTGCAGTCACTGCATTTGCAATAACAGTATAGGAGACCCACTTGTTAATAATGAGAATAATGGGAACAACAAAGCATAGCCAGCTGATGGCTCTCTAACAATAGTGAGGGCCAACTGCTGGCCCTTTAAGAGTTGTAAGGGCCGCCTGATGGCCCTATAAAAATAGGCTTTGTGACTTTCAGAATCCCTCCATCATAAATGAAACAGGATGTGTCTGATGATGTTTCAAAATTGTTGACAGCAGTGACCTGGGATCAGAAATGCTTCCAGGGGACTTCCCCATGCTGTTTCCATGTTATTTGAGCACTGTTCCCATTGATTTGGGCAATTTTTAGGCCCTCTTCAGACAGCTGGGAGGGAGCTGCCTGAAAAATGCTCCCTTTTCCCATAGACTTACATTGGGCTCGTTACTCGGACCAAGCACTCGAGCATTCCAATTTGCTCGACTAGAACAATGAGTACCCAAGCATTTTAGTGCTCGCTCATCACTACTAATCAAATATTAAGTTTGGCAGTTTAATTATATCTGAAAATTATTGATGTAAACACATAATGAATAAGCATTCATATCAATGAATGTTAATGATTCATTTAGTCAGGTTGTTTCTTTAAGACATAGATGAGCGTGAGCAGCATGGACTTGAGACGATGATGCAGTAAAGCTGGATTTGCCAATTGGCATGTGGATCAGCAGGTACAATTAAAGCAGCGTATGTAGGATGGCAGACAGTCAAGAAACATTTTAATCACTTGATGCAACTGAGCCACATGTATAGATTGTACAGGAAAAACAAAGATGTATAGGCAAACTTATCTTGCAGTTGTATACATAGCCATAGTAGATACTTATGGGAAAACTGGCACACATACAAACTGTATGAACATCAGAGATGTATAGTTAATATGGTGTCTTGTTAGTAGAAACTAGTTAATTCTCAGGCACCTTGATAGCAGAGTTGATGGTGTGGACAACACTAAGAATAAATTAAAGTAGTTTGTATTCTGGAATTTTGATACACAGGAGTTTTAGGTGTGGGAAACACCTACAATATCTGAGCCTGATAGAAAATATTGGTAGCTGGATAGAAGCCAAGAACAGCTGTGAAGATAATTAGACAACTGACTGGCTCTAAGCCAAATGAAATATGAAGATTATCTCCTGACAAACATTTGATAGCTGAGTATTATATTACTTCAATACTCAAGCATACATAGATGTGAAAGCTGACTTTGAGTGATGATTTCTGAGGTGATTGCGGAGTTAGCCTAGTAACCTGGCATGGACAAGAACAGAGGGAGCCAGTTACAGGGGAAAGAGGCAGAGCCCAAAGTTTTGGTCAGGACATAGGATCACCAACGATGCCATTGAAGGATCCTCCCAGAAGACTCTATAACAAGAAAAGGGATACTTTGCATGAAATTTCCTGCTAAAAAATTTAGCATTATTGATCTTTTTAGAAACTCAGCATCTTTTTTTGGAACATAACCCTCCAATTCTGTAAAGTTGAAAAGAAATACCCATGATCTTCCTTGCAGTCAAGAATATGATACTTGTCAAACTCACTGTGGTTCAATGTATTATGTTTTGTTCCCCATTTGAGGTTGCTTTTACCTAATTTTAATGTATTTTAAGTACCTGATGATTTTGTAACCTTCTAATACGTAAAACCATAATTTTTTCTCATGAATGTAGTAAAGAATTGTAAGAATCTACTATACAAGTGTTACTTCTGCTGCATTTAAAATGATTGTTTATATTATTATTATTATTAGTAGTAGTAGTAGTATTAGTAGTAGTAGTACTACTAGTAGTAGTAGTAGTAGCACTAACATTTTATTTATTTATGTTTCACGTTGTGAAAACAAATGAGGGCTATCATTCTATCGAAAAGCCTGCTATGCATTATATCTAAGAGTGATTACATGGCAATATGGCAATAAAAGTAATTATTTGTAGATTTGTTCCACATAGATTTTGAAAACATCTACAATTTATTGCATTGACAGTGACATCGGTTCATGATGACATTGACTTGGTTTCTTATGACCTTTTAGGGAACCTTAATATTTTGTCTTTTCGCTGCACACTTTTCAAGAGCAAATACAACCTATAAAACTGGTCTTATACTGTGGTTTATGTTAATCTACAAAATAATAAAGTAACTTTAACTGACACTGAAAAATATATCCTAAGGAATAATAAAGTAAATTCACATATGCATTAAGCCATTTAAAAGAATATTAAGACTAACCATCACCTCAAAGCCAGAGTCAAACTTAGAATCAGCAGAAACACAGCTGCCACACAAAAAAAGTAAAAGTCAAATATACTGAAGTTAACAATTAGGTGAAAGTAAGACATGAATATAGAATACAAATATTACTATTACAAATGTATTCTGAACTATGAGAAGATTATTACAAAAAATGTAATATAATACAGCATATGGAACTGTGCCATTAGCAAAAAACTAATATTATGATAGATTTCACTCCCACTTTAGTAGAGCTGGATAGTTTGCTAGATCCCTGGGCCATAATCTGAAGATGCCACAGGAGCTAATCACATTGATTGGCTTCTGTATCAAATAATACGCTACTTTCATTATCACATAAGGCACTGTCATTAACTATGTTGTAAAATATTGCAAACACTGTCAATATTTGTCACTTAAAAAAAAATTCATATACTATTCTAGGTTAATCGCAGAAAGGTACACAAGGATATTGTGCTGTAATTATTAAATACTTAAGTTATACAATTTAGAGTCACTAAGTTGAACTGAATGGACTATTTGACAGTCAAAGCAATTACTTTATGTGATTTGCAGCACAATATTAGTATATTAGATTATTGGTGCATAGTGAAAAGGGCTTTTCTATACAATATAGAACAATGTATATTGGAATGCATAAATATTCCAGTACATTACATAAAACTAAAATTTCCCATCGTGGGATATATAAGATAAAGTAAAATTTAGCATTGTTGGACACAAATAAAATTTAATAAAGTGATTAATTATCAGTAGTGTTGAGCATTCCGATACTGAAATATCGGGTATCGGCCGATATTCGCGGTATCGGAATTCCGATACTTAATTCCGATACTATTGCAATATCGTATACCGGAATCGGAAGTTCCCATAATGCAATGAGACATTTTCATTTTATTCAGCCAATGAGGATCCTAAGAAGTGTGGGCACATCCTGTTAGGCATGTAGGCATCTTAACTAATGGCATGGCTGTGATTGGCTGCTGAAATGATGTCATGATGCACTATAAAAGCCACCGCCGCCATTTTGAGCTCACTCTGCTGTGAATTCAGTTAGGGATAGGACGCTGTTGTTCTGAGGGACAGTTTTAGCTACCTATTTGCTCTATACTGCTTTACCCAAGCTACTTTCTAAATCACTGTGCCTTGCAGTGCTAGTGCACAGTTCCCTGTGCTGTTCACCGCTATCTGCAAGGTCTGTGTGTGTGAGTGCAGCTCACCCTGTAGTGTGTGCTTCAGCCAAGTCTGGTTGTAGTGCACTCAGTGTGTGTCACTGCCTCATACATTGTCCTTTTTTGCCAATTCATAATTTTTCCTGATATCTCCTATTAGTGTGGTGGTTCCATCTGTATTCAGCTAAATTGGTTCCAAACACACTATATAGGAGTAGATAGAGAAATTTTTTTCCGTCTTGCAGCACTAGTGCACAGTGCTCTGCATCTGTACTGTTCACCGCTGTCTGCAAGGTCTGGTGTGTGAGTGCAGCTCACCCTGTAGTGTGTGCTTCAACCCCGTCTGGTTGTAGTGCACTCAGTGTGTGTCACTGCCTCATACATTGTCCTTTATTGCCAATTCATAATTTTTCCTGATATCTCCTATTAGTGTGGTGGTTCCATCTGTATTCAGCTAAATTTGTTCCAAACACACTATATAGGAGTAGATAGAGAAATTTTTTTCCGTCTTGCAGCACTAGTGCACAGTGCTCTGCATCTGTACTGTTCACCGCTGTCTGCAAGGTCTGGTGTGTGAGTGCAGCTCACCCTGTAGTGTGTGCTTCAACCCCGTCTGGTTGTAGTGCACTCAGTGTGTGTCACTGCCTCATACATTGTCCTTTATTGCCAATTCATAATTTTTCCTGATATCTCCTATTAGTGTGGTGGTTCCATCCATATTCAGCTAAATTGATTCCAAACACACTATATAGGAGTAGATAGAGGAGCCTTTCTGCAGCATTGGGCCCTGCAGCCCCAGCCAGATTAGTATTAGCCTATTTTTTGCAGCCTCATCTATTGCATTGTAGGTTACCTTCCTACATTGTAATAGCTACAAAAAGTTTGTGATACTATCGTTATTACATCTTTAGGCACATCCAGTGTCTTTTTGTGACAAAAAAAACCTAAATAAAGTTCACCAAACACTCCACTTTACAGTTGTGTAGGCCACATTAGCTCATATTAAAGTCTAGTCCACACTTTATAAAATTAGTGTTTCTTATACCTGTTAGCAGCTGTTCAGGAATAAGCACACTAAGCCCTTAGTACTTTTCTGCCTATCTTTATCAGTCTACCAAGATGAAGAAGGCAGGGAGTAAGGCATGTGGTCGTGGTCGTGGGCGTGGGCGTGGAGTTTCTGCAGGGAGAGGACGTGAGGATTCTGTGCCTGCAGGGAGAGGACGTGGGGATTCTGTGCCTGCTGCGGGCACCAGTGACTCAGCATCCCCCAGTTTTACCAGGGAACAGTCCTTTATGCGCAGCTTTGTAGGAGCTAGCCGTACCCCACTGCTGCGCGAGGACCAAATTGAAGCCGTTGTCGGATGGATGGCAGCTAACGCATCGACTTCAATTAGTTCCAGATCCTCTCAGGTCCTGAGCACTGAAGAGCACCCATCTGTCTCTTCACCACCTGCCAAATTGCCCAGGCAGTCAGAGAGCCCTGGACAGGAGCCATCTCTACTTCTGTTCTCTGAATCTCTTGGCTTGGAAAGAGGGGGCCAGCCAAGCAGAATTCGAGAATTTGAAGAAGAGGTAGTATGCAGTGATGCGCAACCGTTTTGTCTCTCTGAATCTGAAGAGGCGGGTGGGCCAGTGCCTATGGTCAGCAGCACACCTCAGTACGCATCTGATGATGAGACTCAGGTGCCACTTTCTGGTGCGTACTGTGCTGTCGAGACTACCCAGGAGAAGCAGTTGTTTGAAGAGGGTGGTGTAGATGATGAGGTCCTTGACCCATCATGGCGTGAGGGACAGGAAGGTGGTGGGAGCAGCTCTGAGGAAGAGATTCCCCGAACGGCCCAAAAAGGAGGGAGAGGGAGGGGGCAGACTTGGTTGCCTGTAGCCTCCACTTCGGCACCCATTAGGAGCATGGCTCTTCCAAAATCCAAAGCGGGCGCTCCCAAGACTTGCAGTGCCTGGTCCTTTTTTGACACAGTTGCAGATGACATTTGCTTTGTCAAATGCAAGCTGTGTAATCAGAAGGTGAAAAGAGGGAAAAGTGTCAGCAACCTCAATACCACAAATATGTGGAAACATGTGCGGACCAAGCACGTGGTGGAGTTACACAAACACACTGAAGACCTAGGCCAACCTACAGCGCCACCTACCACCTCTTCAGCTCGTGTTGTAGCCTCTTCCTCCAGCTCACACACAGCTGGTTCGGCTTCCTCACAGGATCGCCATGGAAGAATCTCTGGCACTGTTGTACAGAGACACAGTGTAATTCCACCCACAGCACCACTTTCCCAGTCATCCTCACACTCCCAGGCCAGTCTACAGCCATCGTTAGCACAGGCATGGGAGAAAAGGCGCCCATACTCGGCAAACCACCCCCGAGCACAGGCTCTGAATGCTGGCATTGCTAAACTACTGGCCCTTGAAATGCTATCATTCAGGCTGGTGGAGACTGACACATTCCGTAACTTTATGGCATTGGCAGTCCCACAATACAACGTGCCCAGCCGCTTTTATTTCAGCAGGCAAGCCGTCCCTGCCCTGCAACATCATGTGGAGGGAAAAATTAAACATGCGCTACAAAACGCCGTCAGTAGCAAGGTCCACCTGACCACTGATGCGTGGACCAGTAAGCATGGACAGGGACGATACCTTTCCCTCACTGCCCATTGGGTAAATGTTGTGGAGCCGGGTACAGATCTTGAGAGTGGCGCTGTACGTGTTCTGCCAACTCCAAGGATTGCAGGAATCCAGTCTGTACACATTGACTCCTCCTCATACTCCAGTTCCTCTGAATCAGCGCTGCAGGAGCCGTCACGGTCTACCTCCACATCGACCCGTGAACGGTTACCTGTTATGATGACCGATATGAGCACAGCCGTGGCCAAACGTCAACAGGCCGTATTAAAATTAATTTCTTTGGGGAATCGAAGCCACACAGCGCAGGAGCTCTGGAATGCCATCAAGCAGCAGAGTGACGTGTGGTTTGTGCCAGCGAATCTCCAGCCAGGCATGGTAGTGTGTGACAATGGCCGAAATCTGGTGGCAGCTCTGGGCCTAGGCAACCTCACTCACATCCCATGTCTGGCACATGTGCTCAACTTGGTCGTGCAGAGTTTTTTGAGGGACTATCCGGATCTTGATGCACTGCTTCACAAGGTCCGCATAGAGTGCGCTCACTTGCGGCGTTCCAGCAATGCAAGATCACGCATTGCAGCTCTGCAGCGCCGATTATGTCTTCCGGAACATCGCATCATATGTGACCTACCCACCAGGTGGAATTCAACGTTACATATGTTGGAGAGGTTGTGTGAGCAGCAGGCAGCAGTAATGGAGTACCAGCTGCAGCAGGCGCAAACAAGTCGCAGTGCGCGCCGTTCACACTTCACCACCACTGAGTGGGCCTCTATGAAGGACATTTGCCACGTTTTGCGTGCCTTCGATTATTCCACGCGGATGGCGAGTGCAGATGATGCACTAGTCAGCATGACTATCCCCCTTATCTGCCTGCTTGAAAAAACACTGCAAGCACTAAGGGACGAGGTTTTGGAAGAGGTGGAGGATGAGGAGTCACAAATGCCATCTGCTTCTCTACAGTCTGCGCAACGTGGTTCCTCACAAAGGCCTAGGCAGGGGACACTTTGTGAGGAGGATGAGGAGGAGTCAATGGATGAGGAAGACATCTGTCCAGAGGAGGGAGGTACACAATGCTCTAGTAGTCAGTATCTAGAGCGAGGGTGGGGTGATGCAGAGCAGGCAGAGATCACGCCTCAAGCAGGGGACAGCGTTTCTTGGCCAGTTGGCAGTCTGCAGCACATGGTTGATTTCATGCTGCAGTGCCTCAGAAACGACCGCCGCATCGCCCACATTCTCAACACGGCTGATTATTGGGTGTCCACCCTCCTAGATCCTCGCTACCGGGACAACTTACAAAGCCTCATAACACCATTGAACCGGGAGCGTAAAATGCGGGAGTACCAAGACGCACTGGTGCATTCCATCATGTTCTCCATTCCAACCGAGAGCAGTGCTGCTAGTGCTTTACAAAGCAGCTCAGTGCGTCGAGGCAGTGGAGGAAGCTCTGCACAAAGAGGGAGCAGAAGCAGCGCCTCAGCACAAGGCAAGACCAGTATGGCCGAAATGTGGCAAAGTTTTGTGTCCCCGCCGCCACAAATGTCTACACCATCACAGACAGCTCCAGTCAGCAGGAGGCAACGTTTCCGTCAGATGGTGACAGACTACATGTCTTGCCCTCTTAGTGTACTCCCAGACGGCTCTTCTCCCTTCAAGTTTTGGGTCTGTAAGCTGGATACATGGCCAGAGCTTAGTCAGTATGCACTGGAGGTGCTAGCTTGCCCTGCTGCTAGTGTATTATCGGAACGCGTCTTTAGTGCCGCAGGTGGTGTACTAACAGACCGTCGCATGCGACTATCCTCCGATAACGTTGACCGGCTTACTTTTCTCAAAATGAACGAGGCCTGGATCTCTCATGAATTTGCCAGTCCTCTTCCAGAATAAATAATTGGTTGGCAACAGTATCCAGGTCTCCTGTTCTGTTCATGTTTCTACCACCTGAACTGTAATCCCTGAGCTCCAACACCGCCAGTTGGCGCTCGGAAGTGCCGTCTGCACAGTCAACACTTGCTGCCGTGTTATTGGGGTTCAGTAACGTCAGCTGTTCTCCTGCTGTGCGGACGGCAATTTCTCCTGATTTGTCCACATCCACTGTACTACACATTTTAAAGTTGCTCCAATTACTCCTCTGGCTCCTCTGTTTTCATTCTTATCCCTGGGCTCCAGCACCGCCAGTTGGCGCTCGGAAGTGCTGTCTGCACAGTCAACACTTGCTACCATGTTATTGGGGTTCAGTAACGTCAGCTGTTCCCCTGCTGTGCGGACGGCAATTTCTCCTGCTCTGTCCACATTCTCACTACTACAGATTTTAAAGTTGCTCCAATTACACCTCTGGCTCCTCTGTTTTCATTCTTATCCCTGGGCTCCAGCACCGCCAGTTGGCGCTCGGAAGTGCCGTCTGCACAGTCAACACTTGCTGCGGTGTTATTGGGGTTCGGTAACGTCAGCTGTTCCCCTGCTGTGTTCACGGCAATTTCCTCTGCTCTGTCCATATTCACTGTGCTACTTATTTAAAACTTGCTCCAATTACACCTCTGGCTCCTCCGTTTTTAGTATTTACCCTGGGCTCCAACACCGCCAGTTGGCGCTCGGAAGTGCTGTCTGCACAGTCAACACTTGCTGCCGTGTTATTGGGGTTCAGTAACGTCAGCTGTTCTCCTGCTGTGCGGACGGCAATTTCTCCTGCTTTGTCCACATCCACTGTACTACACATTTTAAAGTTGCTCGAATTACACCTCTGGCTCCTCTGTTTTCATTCTTATCCCTGGGCTCCAGCACCGCCAGTTGGCGCTCGGAAGTGCCGTCTGCACAGTCAACACTTGCTGCGGTGTTATTGGGGTTCGGTAACGTCAGCTGTTCCCCTGCTGTGCGGACGGCAATTTCTCCTGCTCTGTCCACATTCTCACTACTACAGATTTTAAAGTTGCTCCAATTACACCTCTGGCTCCTCTGTTTTCATTCTTATCCCTGGGCTCCAGCACCGCCAGTTGGCGCTCGGAAGTGCCATCTGCACAGTCAACACTTGCTGCCGTGTTATTGGGGTTCAGTAACGTCAGCTGTTCTCCTGCTGTGCGGACGGCAATTTCTCCTGATTTGTCCACATCCACTGTACTACACATTTTAAAGTTGCTCCAATTACTCCTCTGGCTCCTCTGTTTTCATTCTTATCCCTGGGCTCCAGCACCGCCAGTTGGCGCTCGGAAGTGCCGTCTGCACAGTCAACACTTGCTGCCGTGTTATTGGGGTTCAGTAACGTCAGCTGTTCTCCTGCTGTGCGGACGGCAATTTCTCCTGATTTGTCCACATCCACTGTACTACACATTTTAAAGTTGCTCCAATTACTCCTCTGGCTCCTCTGTTTTCATTCTTATCCCTGGGCTCCAGCACCGCCAGTTGGCGCTCGGAAGTGCTGTCTGCACAGTCAACACTTGCTACCATGTTATTGGGGTTCAGTAACGTCAGCTGTTCCCCTGCTGTGCGGACGGCAATTTCTCCTGCTCTGTCCACATTCTCACTACTACAGATTTTAAAGTTGCTCCAATTACACCTCTGGCTCCTCTGTTTTCATTCTTATCCCTGGGCTCCAGCACCGCCAGTTGGCGCTCGGAAGTGCCGTCTGCACAGTCAACACTTGCTGCGGTGTTATTGGGGTTCGGTAACGTCAGCTGTTCCCCTGCTGTGTTCACGGCAATTTCTCCTGCTCTGTCCATATTCACTGTGCTACTTATTTAAAACTTGCTCCAATTACACCTCTGGCTCCTCCGTTTTTAGTATTTACCCTGGGCTCCAACACCGCCAGTTGGCGCTCGGAAGTGCTGTCTGCACAGTCAACACTTGCTGCCGTGTTATTGGGGTTCAGTAACGTCAGCTGTTCTCCTGCTGTGCGGACGGCAATTTCTCCTGCTTTGTCCACATCCACTGTACTACACATTTTAAAGTTGCTCGAATTACACCTCTGGCTCCTCTGTTTTCATTCTTATCCCTGGGCTCCAGCACCGCCAGTTGGCGCTCGGAAGTGCCGTCTGCACAGTCAACACTTGCTGCGGTGTTATTGGGGTTCGGTAACGTCAGCTGTTCCCCTGCTGTGTTCACGGCAATTTCTCCTGCTCTGTCCATATTCACTGTGCTACTTATTTAAAACTTGCTCCAATTACACCTCTGGCTCCTCCGTTTTTAGTATTTACCCTGGGCTCCAATACCGCTAGTTGCTGCTCAGAAGTGCCGTCTGCACAGTCAACACTTGCTACCATGTTATTGGGGTTCAGTAACGTCAGCTGTTCCCCTGCTGTGCGGACGGCAATTTCTCCTGCTCTGTCCACATTCTCACTACTACAGATTTTAAAGTTGCTCCAATTACACCTCTGGCTCCTCTGTTTTCATTCTTATCCCTGGGCTCCAGCACCGCCAGTTGGCGCTCGGAAGTGCCGTCTGCACAGTCAACACTTGCTGCGGTGTTATTGGGGTTCGGTAACGTCAGCTGTTCCCCTGCTGTGTTCACGGCAATTTCTCCTGCTCTGTCCATATTCACTGTGCTACTTATTTAAAACTTGCTCCAATTACACCTCTGGCTCCTCCGTTTTTAGTATTTACCCTGGGCTCCAACACCGCCAGTTGGCGCTCGGAAGTGCTGTCTGCACAGTCAACACTTGCTGCCGTGTTATTGGGGTTCAGTAACGTCAGCTGTTCTCCTGCTGTGCGGACGGCAATTTCTCCTGCTTTGTCCACATCCACTGTACTACACATTTTAAAGTTGCTCGAATTACACCTCTGGCTCCTCTGTTTTCATTCTTATCCCTGGGCTCCAGCACCGCCAGTTGGCGCTCGGAAGTGCCGTCTGCACAGTCAACACTTGCTGCGGTGTTATTGGGGTTCGGTAACGTCAGCTGTTCCCCTGCTGTGTTCACGGCAATTTCTCCTGCTCTGTCCATATTCACTGTGCTACTTATTTAAAACTTGCTCCAATTACACCTCTGGCTCCTCCGTTTTTAGTATTTACCCTGGGCTCCAATACCGCTAGTTGCTGCTCAGAAGTGCCGTCTGCACAGTCAACGCTTGCTCCAGTGTTATTGGGATTCAGTAACGTCAGCTGATCCCCAGCTGTGTGTCCGGCAAATTCTCCTGCTTTGTCCACATCCACTGTAGTACGGATTTAAAACCTCCTCCAAATACACCTCTGGCTCTTCTGTTTTTAGTATTTACCCTGGGCTCCAGCACCGCCAGCTGGTTCTCGGCAGTTCCATTGGCTCTTGTACCTTCTGCTACCCATCCGGGTTCCAGTACCGTCAGCTGGTTCTCGGCAGTGTCTTTGGCACGGGCACTCCCTCCTGCCCAGCCTGGTTCCAGCACGCCAGCTGTTTCCGGGTAGTGTCAACGTCACTTTGCCTCCAATGCGTTGTCCTGTCGTGTTGCGGTCGGGTTAGCCGACTCTATGGTGCCTGCAGTTTAGGTGACTCCTATGTGGGCTGCGGGATCTGGCAATGAAGGCTGGTTCCATAGTGCCAATAGGACAAGCACCCTCTGTAGGACTGTGGGTTTTGGTAACTGCGGCCGGCTCGCGGCCTTGAACTTTTTTTTTACATGGGTACCTTCTGCTACCCATCCGGGTTCCAGTACCGTCAGCTGGTTCTCGGCAGTGCCTTTGGATTAGGTGCCTCCTTCTCGGTATCCAAGTTCCACCAACGTCTGCTGGTCCTTGGTAGTGCTTTCTGGCACAGGTACCTCCTGCTTAGTAACCGAGTTCCAGTAACATCAGCTGGTCCTCGGTAGTTCCATTGGCTCTTGTACCTTCTGCTACCCATCCGGGTTCCAGTACCGTCAGCTGGTCCTCGGTAGTTACATTTGCTCTTGTATCTTCTGCTACCCATCCGGGTTCCAGTACCGTCAGCTGGTTCTCGGCAGTGTCTTTGGCACGGGTACTCCCTCCTGCCCAGCCTGGTTCCAGCACGCCAGCTGTTTCCGGGTAGTGTCAACGTCACTTTGCCTCCAATGCGTTGTCCTGTCGTGTTGCGGTCGGGTTAGCCGACTCTATGGTGCCTGCAGTTTAGGTGACTCCTATGTGGGCTGCGGGATCTGGCAATGAAGGCTGGTTCCATAGTGCCAATAGGACAAGCACCCTCTGTAGGACTGTGGGTTTTGGTAACTGCGGCCGGCTCGCGGCCTTGAACTTTTTTTTTACATGGGTACCTTCTGCTACCCATCCGGGTTCCAGTACCGTCAGCTGGTTCTCGGCAGTGCCTTTGGATTAGGTGCCTCCTTCTCGGTATCCAAGTTCCACCAACGTCTGCTGGTCCTTGGTAGTGCTTTCTGGCACAGGTACCTCCTGCTTAGTAACCGAGTTCCAGTAACATCAGCTGGTCCTCGGTAGTTCCATTGGCTCTTGTACCTTCTGCTACCCATCCGGGTTCCAGTACCGTCAGCTGGTCCTCGGTAGTTCCATTTGCTCTTGTATCTTCTGCTACCCATCCGGGTTCCAGTACCGTCAGCTGGTCCTCGGTAGTTCCATTTGCTCTTGTATCTTCTGCTACCCATCCGGGTTCCAGTACCGTCAGCTGGTTCTCGGCAGTGCCTTTGGATTAGGTGCCTCCTTCTCGGTATCCAAGTTCCACCAACGTCTGCTGGTCCTTGGTAGTGCTTTCTGGCACAGGTACCTCCTGCTTAGTAACCGAGTTCCAGTAACATCAGCTGGTCCTCGGTAGTTCCATTGGCTCTTGTACCTTCTGCTACCCATCCGGGTTCCAGTACCGTCAGCTGGTCCTCGGTAGTTCCATTTGCTCTTGTATCTTCTGCTACCCATCCGGGTTCCAGTACCGTCAGCTGGTTCTCGGCAGTGCCTTTGGATTAGGTGCCTCCTTCTCGGTATCCAAGTTCCACCAACGTCTGCTGGTCCTTGGTAGTGCTTTCTGGCACAGGTACCTCCTGCTTAGTAACCGAGTTCCAGTAACATCAGCTGGTCCTCGGTAGTTCCATTGGCTCTTGTACCTTCTGCTACCCATCCGGGTTCCAGTACCGTCAGCTGGTCCTCGGTAGTTCCATTTGCTCTTGTATCTTCTGCTACCCATCCGGGTTCCAGTACCGTCAGCTGGTTCTCGGCAGTGTCTTTGGCACGGGTACTCCCTCCTGCCCAGCCTGGTTCCAGCACGCCAGCTGTTTCCGGGTAGTTTCAACGTCACTTTGCCTCCAATGCGTTGTCCTGTCGTGTTGCGGTCGGGTTAGCCGACTCTATGGTGCCTGCAGTTTAGGTGACTCCTATGTGGGCTGCGGGATCTGGCAATGAAGGCTGGTTCCATAGTGCCAATAGGACAAGCACCCTCTGTAGGACTGTGGGTTTTGGTAACTGCGGCCGGCTCGCGGCCTTGAACTTTTTTTTTACATGGGTACCTTCTGCTACCCATCCGGGTTCCAGTACCGTCAGCTGGTTCTCGGCAGTGCCTTTGGATTAGGTGCCTCCTTCTCGGTATCCAAGTTCCACCAACGTCTGCTGGTACTTGGTAGTGCTTTCTGGCACAGGTACCTCCTGCTTAGTAACCGAGTTCCAGTAACATCAGCTGGTCCTCGGTAGTTCCATTGGCTCTTGTACCTTCTGCTACCCATCCGGGTTCCAGTACCGTCAGCTGGTCCTCGGTAGTTCCATTTGCTCTTGTATCTTCTGCTACCCATCCGGGTTCCAGTACCGTCAGCTGGTTCTCGGCAGTGTCTTTGGCACGGGTACTCCCTCCTGCCCAGCCTGGTTCCAGCACGCCAGCTGTTTCCGGGTAGTGTCAACGTCACTTTGCCTCCAATGCGTTGTCCTGTCGTGTTGCGGTCGGGTTAGCCGACTCTATGGTGCCTGCAGTTTAGGTGACTCCTATGTGGGCTGCGGGATCTGGCAATGAAGGCTGGTTCCATAGTGCCAATAGGACAAGCACCCTCTGTAGGACTGTGGGTTTTGGTAACTGCGGCCGGCTCGCGGCCTTGAACTTTTTTTTTACATGGGTACCTTCTGCTACCCATCCGGGTTCCAGTACCGTCAGCTGGTTCTCGGCAGTGCCTTTGGATTAGGTGCCTCCTTCTCGGTATCCAAGTTCCACCAACGTCTGCTGGTCCTTGGTAGTGCTTTCTGGCACAGGTACCTCCTGCTTAGTAACCGAGTTCCAGTAACATCAGCTGGTCCTCGGTAGTTCCATTGGCTCTTGTACCTTCTGCTACCCATCCGGGTTCCAGTAACATCAGCTGGTCCTCGGTAGTTCCATTGGCTCTTGTACCTTCTGCTACCCATCCGGGTTCCAGTACCATCAGCTGGTTCTCGGCAGTGCCTTTGGATTAGGTGCCTCCTTCTCGGTATCCAAGTTCCACCAACGTCTGCTGGTCCTTGGTAGTGCTTTCTGGCACAGGTACCTCCTGCTTAGTAACCGAGTTCCAGTAACATCAGCTGGTCCTCGGTAGTTCCATTGGCTCTTGTACCTTCTGCTACCCATCCGGGTTCCAGTAACATCAGCTGGTCCTCGGTAGTTCCATTGGCTCTTGTACCTTCTGCTACCCATCCGGGTTCCAGTACCGTCAGCTGGTTCTCGGCAGTGCCTTTGGATTAGGTGCCTCCTTCTCGGTATCCAAGTTCCACCAACGTCTGCTGGTCCTTGGTAGTGCTTTCTGGCACAGGTACCTCCTGCTTAGTAACCGAGTTCCAGTAACATCAGCTGGTCCTCGGTAGTTCCATTGGCTCTTGTACCTTCTGCTATCCATCCGGGTTCCAGTACCGTCAGCTGGTCCTCGGTAGTTCCTCAGCTTTCTTGTACCTTCTGCTACATTTCCAAGTTCAAGCTTTTTGAAATGGTTCTTGGTAATCACTCTGGATCTCCCTGACGAGGACCCTGAAGACGAGGACCCTGAAGACCAACCCTAAGAAGACGAGGACCCCGAAGACAATGACCCTGAAGACGAGGACCCTGAAGACCACCCCGAAGAAGACGAGGACCCTGAAGACCACCCCGAAGAAGACGAGGACCCCGAAGACGAGGACCCAGAAGACCAACCCGAAGAAGACGAGGACCCCGAAGACGAGGACCCCCGAAGACGACGACCCTGAAGACCACCCCGAAGAAGACCAAGAAGATAACCCTGAAGAAGTTGACCAAGAAGACAAAGAAGAGAAGACAAGCACCAAGATACAGAAAAACAAGAGACAGAAAACCAAGAAGCAGAAATACAAGAAGCTGCAGAACAAAAAGCGGAAGAACATTAAGCATAAGACTAAAAATCAGAGCAAAAGATAATATCTAAAGCAGAAGATGACTAAGCAGTGTATGGGGGTGAGTCCGTTCCTCCTCGTGGTGCCCCTGGAAAAGACCTGCTGCTGCAGGCCAAACTGAACGCGGACAAATCCTGTTGTAAATCTTTTGTGACGGGCAGAACGAAAGGTGTAATGTCCAACCTTTTATAGATAACAACTACAGGAATGCCTGTCACAAATAAGAATATGATGAAGAAGAAGAATATGAAGAAGATGAAGAAGTAGAATATGAAGAATGTAAAAAAAAGAATAATACGAAGAAGGTGAAGAAGAAGAAGGTGAAGAAGAAGTGGATGAAAAAGATGCTGAGGATGATGAAGGAGAAAGTGTGGGAGAAGTAAAAAAGAAGGTGAAGAGCATGGAAGTAGTGAAACATAAATATCTGACAAAATATAAAAATACTTAACATAGTTAATATTTCCGTAACTCAGAACATAATAAAAAAATATTAATTCCTGCTATTCCATTTGACTGGGCTAAACCTCTATGCCTTTATTGTCTCCCCCACCTCCCCCAATACATTCTACATTATTCTTAGTTGTTTTCCTTCATGTAGAAATAACCTACAAGGAAAGAAAGGGTTTATTTTAATTCCGATATTTATGTCCCATTGACTTGCATTGGTTTCCGGTATCGGAATCGGCGATATCCGATACTTTTTCGGTATCGGTCCGATCCAATCCGATCCGATATTTCCCGATATCGGAAGGTATCGCTCAACACTAATTATCAGTAAACAACGGAAAAAAAATGATAGGGTAGATTTAAACATTTTTTAGATGTTACTTATAGAAGTCCTCCCATGAACATTTTTTCCCTAAACATGTGCATAGGAGTATGTAGTTTAGTGTGAGCTTGTTAATATACTCACCTGCCGCCGTCTTCTCTGGGATCCAGCTCAATACCACTCCTCTTATGAATGATCTCATCACTTTTAAGACTATTTTGGCTCAAACTATACTCTATGCATGCGCTTGAAATCTCTTTTAGAATGTACCAAAGAAGATGACAGTAGGTGGGTATATTAATACACTCGCTCTACACTACATATACATATACATGTTAAGGGAAAAAAAGTTAATGGGAGGACTTCTTTAAAAAAAAGAATAAAAAATAAGTGTAATGTTGCGAAATGATAATTCCTGCATAAAAATTCAAACAAAAAAAAAACCTCACATGGCAAGATTAGTAAAAAAAAAATAAAAAGTGTGATTTATCTTGTAATGAACTGCTTTAAAATTAGAAATATATGCTGTGCCCTAAGGGCCAAATTGACAGGTGTCCTTAAGGAGTTAAAATGTTAAAGTAGAAGATATCTGCAGAAACATTGGAGGAGAATAATTATACTTAATGCACCAGAATTCTAATGTAAATGTCTCCAAACAAAAGAACTTCACTAATTCCATCAAATTTATTATGTCTTAAACACTCAATTCAAAATTACAACTCGCCCTGCAAAAAACAAGCCCTCATATAGCTATTTAGACAGAAAAATAAAAAAGTTATGGCTCTTGGAAGAAAGGGAGGAAAAAGCAAAAACGTAAAAACAAAAAAATCACCCAGGGGTGAAGGGGTTAAAGAACTAGCATTTAATGACTAGTTAGAAAAATAAATATACTGTAAATACCTACTTAACATTAATCATACTATTAATTATTTTTTCAAAACTAAAAATCACACAAACAATTTTGCACTTTTGGATAAAAATAACAAGGAAAGTACTGAGGTGGGTAGCTGCTGATGCTGTTGGTCATAAGGATCACCTAACTTTGCAGACTCTAAGCATGCTCAATACAGATTCTGTTTTATGGTGATTTACAATGAGATGTTAGCTCTGTAGTTTGCCATAGCGTCTTTAGGGTTGTGGATGAGGATAAACCATACTGGTACACTCATACGTGCAGAGTGTTCTTTCATTTTATCGTGAATTTAATATGATTTTCTGTGCATATTTTGAATTTCAGAATTTTGGGAAAATTACATTTTTCTGTGCATCAAACACAAAAACTCAAAGAAATCATTTAAACTTGAAAGCATCTAATCTATGATGTCGCTAAAAATCAGTAGTAGATTATTTTAAAGGAAAGTTATCATTAACAAATTAAGCTATTATTAAAATCAAGTTTTTGCATTTTTAACCCTTTTAAGACCTCTGACATACACATACATCAAAAGTCTTGTCCCTGCCTTTGATGCGGACTTGCACGCCAAGCCCACATGTTTCCAAGCAGATGATGGTTGATTTAATCAGTCATCATGTACCTTCAACAGCCCCGGGTGGAGTGGAGCTCTTCCCTGCAGCTGTTAATCTGTTAAATGTAATATGAATCGGCAGGGGGCACGTCATTCCACATGCCCATCGGCATGCCCGTGACGTGATCACGTGGCGTTGATGGGTTGCCATGACAGCCAGGGTTCTGCTGATGACTCCAGTGCCTGTCATTACGAATCTCCTATGAAAGCTGGACTTTAGCTGGCATTCATAAGAGATTGTGATTTTAACTATGCATAGCAGTGGTGATGCACTGCTATGTATTCAGGCGATCAAATGATCGCAGCTTCAAGTCCCCTAAGGGACTTATGGAAAAAACCCACAAAAGTTTTAATTATCCTTTTTGCCCTATTAAAAATAAACAATTAAAAAAACACACATATTTCGTATCACTGCATTTGTAAATGTCCGATCAGAATATAAAATAAATTAATCCAATATTGCAATGAAATGCAATAAGAGGCGATCAAAACATCGTAACTACCTCAAAATGGTATCATAAAATTGTCAGCTCAGGGCACAAAAAAAAAGCCATCACTCAGCCCGAAATGCCATAAAATAAAAGCGTCATGGGTCTCAGAAAAATGGCGACAAAAGCAAATGTGGAATTATACTTTTTTTGCAATTTTAACGCATTTGAATTTTTATCCCCGTTTTCAAGTACATTATATGGCAAAATAAATGGTGTCATACAAAAGTACAACTCATCCTGCAAAAATCAAGTCCTCATATAACTATGAGGACAGAAATATAAAGCAGGTATGGCTCTTGGAAGATGGGGAGGAAAAAGCAAAAATTGAAAATGGAAAATCTCCTGGGGATGAAGGGGTTAAAAATTGTTGGCTTTGTATTTTTTTAACTCCTTCACGAGATGCGTTGTACATGTGCAGTACAAGACGGATGTGGGTGTTTGGAGCGGGCTCATGGGGTAAACCCATCCCATACCCACCAGATCATTGCTGTGTTACATCCAGGACCTGACTGTAACAATCGTGGGTGGAGCCGAGCAATTGTTAACCTTTTACACTTAACACTTAATCCTAATACTAAGCAATGACCCCCTCCATGAAGTGGTATGTTGTGAGTGGTTGTCTCATCAGTATTTTGCACCTGTGTTGCTGCCATATTTATTATATGGGTTTGCTGCATCTTGATAGTGCATTACTTCTGAGACCTGGGCAGGGAAATACTGTTGCCCATTTTTTGCTGTGTTAATACTTGAATTTTTGGGGGAATTTTAATTCCTCTTACTGCGGACTTGCTTTTAATTTTACTGTAGGCACTTGCAAGTTCGAGGACCCTTGACGCGGGTTGTGAGCTTGAGTATTTTGGCCAAAAAAATGACCAATACCTCATATATATTATATATATTTTTTGCATGTTGTTTATATTCAGGGTGTAGCCAGGCCCATAAATTTTGGCCTTGTAAACTGGGGTGTCTGTCCTCATGGAGTGCACTTAAATAGTACTGGGCAGCCCGCCTATTCTAATAGTATAGGCGTCACAAAAAAGCTGTAAGCCAGACTATGTGTGTGTGACCAGCGCCCTATACAAGCTTTTTTTTGTGAAATCCTAATACAAAGAATCACCTGTGTTGCCACCATGTTTATTATATGGGTTTGCTGCATGCTGATAGTGCATCAGTTCTGACACCTGGGCAGGTTGCCCTTTTTTTGCTGTGTTAATACTTGAATACTAATTCCTCTTACTGTTGCTTTGCTTTTAATTTTAGTGTAGGGACTTGCAAGCATGAGGACCCTTGACGTGGGATGCATATTTTCGTCAAAATATCATCCATTTGTAGAAGTCATCCTATTTTCAACTTCAACTTTTTTACAGATGATGTTATGTTTGAATCAAGAATTTGTTGGAATTTCATTAATTCCATTCTTTTCTTTACCCGTGAAACGTTCCCTGTGCCATAGGCTGCAACACAACCCCAAAGAATGATTGATCCACCCCCATGCTTAATGGTTGGCGAGATGTTCTTTTCCTGAAATTCTGTGTCCTTTTTTCTCCACACATACCTTTCATCTTTGTGGCCAAAGAGTTCTATTTTAATCTCATCGGTCCACCGGGCTTGTTTCCAAAATGCATCAGGCTTGTTTAGATGTTCTTTTGCATACATCTGATGCTGAATTTTATGATGAGAACGCAAGAGAGGTTTTCTTCTGTTGACTATTTCATGAAGTCCATATTAGTACAGTGTCTCTGAATAGTAGAACAATGTACCACAACTCCAGAGTCTGCTAAATCTTTCTGAAGGTCTTTTGCAGTGAAGCAGTGGTTTGGATTTGCCTCTCTAGCAATCCTACGAACAGCTCTCACTGAAATTTTGCTTGGTCCTCCAGTCCTTATCTTTACCTCCACTATTAGTGTTAACTGCTATTTCTTAATTACATTTTGAACTGAGGAAAGGGCAACTTGAAAATGCTTTGCTATCTTCTAATAGCCTTCTCCTGCTTTGTGGGCCTTCACTATTTTCATTTTCACAGTGCTAGGCAGTTGCTTAGAAGAACCCATGGCTGCAATTTTTGGCACAAAGTTAGAGGAGGCTGGGTTTTTATAAAGCTGGGAAATTTGCATCACTTGGCCTTTCCTAATGATGATAGTGAATAAGCCATAACCCTAACAGTCTAACTAAGGTCTGAAACCTTGGTCAAAGATATTTGAGCACACAAATCCTCACGGGTGCTCAAACTTTTTAATTGCTCTCAATAACGGTAATTTTGACCAGGGGTGACCAAACTTTTTTATGCCACTGTATGTATATGTGAACAGAAAAATAAGAAGAGTTATTGCTCTGGGAAGATGGGGAGGAAAAAATGAAAACGCAAAAATGAAAAATATCCATATTGTGAAGGGGTTAATATCATGATCTTTAATAAAAAAAACAAAATGAGTAATCTTGCCATTTTTACACTAACAACAGGGGCTTTTTAAGATTTTAACTTCCTGTTATTCCAAGATATTTTTAGTAGGGCACCTCCTTTTATCAAATACAAGATTACCATGACAGGTAACACCTTGATTCATAGATGGTAGCCCACAAAATGACTCCTGCACACGCTCATTAGATATTTCAATACATAACATAGGATGAGAGGCTCTTCATTGAGGCTAATGTACATGGATTATTTCTTGAAATACATGAAGTTAGAGTCTAAAAAAGCTCAGTTGCCAGTGTGAAAAATTGCAAAATTTCTATTTTTTTTTATCACAGATTGTGATATGAAATAAAAAAATGCAACTTAAAAAAAATACATTCAACACAAAATCCTGAGTTAAACAGTAGCTAATTTTCTGATAATAGCTGCCCTTTAAGTTTAGATTTACAAAACTATCTAATTTTAAAACAAAATATTTCTGAATATAAACTGTAAATGTGAACATAAACAATAAAGCATTAAATATAGAAAACCAGAATTTTAAAAAAGGTGATATGAATTAGAGAGTAGCCATGATCAAATGAAAACATCATAAACTAGAATCTAGACAGGAACAAAACAGAATATGCTAAATCTTTCAACAGTGATAATTAAATCTTTCTCTACACAGGGTAATTGAGGTCAGATATTCAATTACACATGATATTGCTAAACTGTCAAATTCATGGCATCTTTTTTTATTTTAACATATTCCCTGAAAACCACTTGCAAAAATAAATAATTGAAATTCCTTTAGAAAACCTTTTTTATAATTAGGATGATCAAAATTATTTTGACTTAAAAGTATTACCAGCTTTTCTTGATAAGACTTCCAAGCCTGATCATCTATAATACAGACTATAGTTAATCTATTTACAAGGTGAAATAGTTTGAGAATGTTATAATTAATCATCTTATTGAGGACATGATAGTCTAGTGACCACATGACTTGAAATCATGAATTATGCATAACAAGGTTACATTTACTCTTGTACAAGCAATAATTGATAGCTGGCTGTGGATTATTGTAATATAAGATTTATGTTAACATTACAATTAGAAATGAGCACATTGATTTGCGGGACTAAAGTTCAGTGTCCACGTAAGTCTGGGAGTCTGGTAATCTTTTACCTTCCAGCATCTCCTGTGCAATATTTGATTTTTCATGACTGGTGTAATGTTATCTGTCAGATATGAATCACAGATAACATCATGTCAGCTGTGGTTAATCAAAAGCCACACTTGGGACTCCAGGAGGTAAGAGGACTCCAGACCCATCGCCAGGTTTTTATCACAGAAGGATTCTATCTACCCATATAAATGTAGGCTATCAGCCCATGAGAGGAGTGACATTAGATTAGGTTCCCAGATATGATGATAGCCTTGTCATGGCTGCTGGACATACATGAATTGACCAATTTATGCGCTAAGTGTCTTTGTTTTTC
The DNA here is from genome assembly GCF_046119375.1 of Phyllobates terribilis. Lineage (NCBI taxonomy): Eukaryota > Metazoa > Chordata > Amphibia > Anura > Dendrobatidae > Phyllobates > Phyllobates terribilis. The sequence continues at coordinate 286,631,903 of NW_027362762.1, read as the reverse complement.
CTATTTTCTAGAACAGTAATGCAATTCCAATTTTATATATTTCATGTTTGCATGCTATAGTGTTACAGAGTGCAACTCTATTATTAGTTAGATATGGAGATGGCTACTGTTAGTACGCACCTGTTCTCTGTGTAGAAGTGACAGTCAGTCTTTGATATTTGTATACATAGGCCCTCTGACCGAGCACTTCACCCATCAACCTGTGGTGGTTTTAATCACAGCAGAATCCTATCTACCCATATAAATGTAGGCTATCAGCCCATGAAAGGAATCCCATTAGATTAGGTTCCCAGCAATAAAGATTGCCTTGCCACGGCTGCTGGGCATACATGAATTGCTGTTTTTCCCTATTTTCTACAGCAGTAACACAATTACAATTTCATATATTTCATGTTTGCATGCTATAGCACTACAGATTGCAATTTGTTAGTTATATATGGGGATGGCTACTCTTAGTATGCTCCTGTGCACACCAGTCAGTCTTTGATATCATCCGCCAGGTATCACTGACATGGGTGCTGGATCGGAGTCCCCCAAATTGATCTGCTCATCTCTAATTTCAAGCATTGCATGAATCACAGATGATCTTGTTTGTGTATTCAGTCATACTAACAATATCGTAGGTAGAGATAAGCATTATATTTTAACTAAAATGGATGAATGATAATGACAATTTTCTTGTATGAACAAATAATTTTAGATAATAATAAAGAAAGAAAGTTTTTAACATTTATTGTGTATTTTCACAATCTTAGATTAATCAGCTCTCCAGGGGAACTGGAGAATTCATAGTCAATTTGGTGCCCTCTGTTTCACTGCATCATTTTCACTCTATACTTAACAGCACTGGCTAATCCAAAAGCAGAAGTGTCTCAAACTACCACTGAACTGGCATTGGCTTCTAAGAGAAGCACTGTGGCCAACTTAGGTAAAAGAGGAGGGTCTCAGAAATCTGTTCATTGGTAGAATATGTAAAAGGGAGAGCCTAAGAAAAATCTACTACGCATTTTACAGCAAATGTTAAATTGTTAAGTAAAAAAGTGTTTCTTTAACCGAAGACATACTGTACATACCACAGATATTGGATACAGTTGGATGAACACGTAGGTGGGCTGCAAATTAATTATTCAGAAATTATAATGAGGAAATGGCTTTTTATTCACAACACGTTTCAACACCTTATTGGCATCTTTAAGGGGGAATATTTATTGTTGTGGAGAGTGCCAAACCAGCACAAGGATATAATGCTCTTTTGGGACAAGAACTTTAGCGCCACTTACTGAGGTAGAAATTCTAAAAGTCAATATTGACTCTTTATGGAGCCTTGCTTAAGTCATGTGGAAAGGCACATTAATCTCTTTACCCCCCATCGATTACACATTTTTTCCTGTCATTTTTCCAAGAGCCATAACTTTTACATTTTATTTATTTTTTTTTTTTTGCATTATAGCCATATAAAAGCTTGCGGGATAAGTTATACTTTTGAATGTCACCATTCATTCTACCACATAGTGTACTGGAAAATGGTAAAGCAGTTCCAAGTATGGTAAAATCACAAAAATAGTGAATTTCCACAATTGTTTTTTAGATTTTTTTTATTTACCATGTTCACTGTATGATAAAACTAACTTGCCAATATGATTCTCCAGGTCAATATGAGTACGCAGACACTAAATATGTATAACTTTTTTTTTACTTAAGTTATGAAAAAAAAATCGCGAATTTGTAAGAATTTTTTTTTTTGTTGCCATTTTCCGAGATCTGTAACGTTTTAATTTTTCGAGATATGGGACTGTGTGAAGACTTAATACTTGTTCCCTGAGTTAACGTTTTTCATTAACTCCAGTTCTGGGTCCATTTTGTTGGCTTCGTATTGTATTTTATTGCAATGTTACGACGGCAAAAGAAACGTAATTCTGGCGTTTTAATTTTTTTTTCTTTACGCCGTTTACCAATTGGATTAATTTATGTTAGATTTTGATAGATCGGACATTTCTGAACACAGTGAAACCAATATGTGTATTTCTTTTAATTGTTGTATTTTTAATGCGGCACGAGTGGGGCAATTTTAGCTTTTGTGTTTTTTTATCTTTTCATATTTTTAAAACCTTTTTTTTTTTGCTTTTCACTGTATTTACCAAATATACTCGATTATAAGCCGACTTTTTCAGCACATTTTTTTATGCTGAAAAAGCCCCCCTCGGCTTATACTTGGGTATACACTTATATATAGTCCTATGTATAGTATATACTGGTGAAGGGGGATTGTGGCGGTATAGGAGCGGGCGCAGGCAGTAGCCGGCTTCTGCAGCTACCACATGTGCCCGCTGCTAAAGAAAATGCATATTCACTCTTCTCCACGCCCATGGGAGTGGAGAGGGGTGAATATTCATTCTCCTTAATAGCACAGTGTGAATCGCAGCTGCCGCTTCCTGCAGCACCTCAGCGATCCTCTGTGCCTGCTATTAGAGAGAATGAATATTAATTCTTCTCCACGCCCATGGGTATGCAGAAGAGTGAATATTCATTCTCTTTAGTAGTGGGCACATGTGATCACAGAGACACTGCAGGAAGCGGTAGCTGCGACTCACACTGCGCTATTAAGGAGAATGACTGACTATTCACTCCTCTCCACACACATAGTCGCGGCGTGAAGAGGAGTGAATATCCCCGCAGCTCACCTTGGCATGAGGGCGCATGACAGTGACATCATGCGCTGCTCAGATGCGGAGGTGAGATGCTGGTAGACAGGACACAGCACTGGAGCCCCGGGGGGGAGGGGAGGAGAAGTGTTTATTTTTTTTCATGTGTGCAGTGATGGGGGCCCATGCATACCAGGATAGTGGGGCCATGCTTTCCAGGATTGGGATGAGTGGTGCCATGCATACCAGGATTGGGATGAGGGGTGCCATACATACCAGGATTGGGATGAGGGGTGCCATGCTTACCAGGATTGGGATGAGGGGTGCCATGCATGCCAGGACTGGGATGAGGGGTGCCATGCATATCAGGATTGGGATGAGGGGTGCCATGCATACCAGGATTGGGATGAGGGGTGTCATGCATACCAGGATTGGGATGAGAGGTGTTATGTATACCAGGATTTGGATGAGGGGTGCCATGCATACCAGTATTGGGATGAAGGCTGCCATGCATACCAGGATTGGGATGAGGGGTGTCATGCATACCAGGATTGGGATGAAGAGTGCCATGCATACCACGATTGGGGATGAGGGGCCATGCATACCAGGATTGGGATGAGGGGTGTCATGCATACCAGGATTGGGATGAGGGGTGTCATGTATACCAGGATTGGGATGATGGGTGCCATGCATGCCAGGATTGAGATGAGGGGTGAAATGCATACCAGGATTAGGTATGAGTGGGCCATGCATACCAGGATTGGGGATGAGTGGGCAATGCTTACCAAGATGGGGAAATTTACAAGTAGCTGCTGCATTTCCCACCCTCGGCTTATACTCGAGTCAATACGTTTTCCAAGTTTTTTGTGGTAAAATTAGGGGCTTTGGCTTATATTCGAGTCGGCTTATACTCGAGTGTATATGGTAATAGTCCCCTTGGGGTATTTGAAGCTGTAATGATCCAATCGCTTGCTCTATACATAGCAGTGCATCAGCAAGATCTCCTATGAATGCCGACCACGGGTCAGTGTTCACAGGAGGATGAACGGGCACAGGGGTCATCAGCAGACCCCCAGCTGTTATGCGAACCTATCGGCGCCCCGCAATCACTGGCATGCTAATGTGAGCATGGAATGGTGCACTCCCTGTCATTGCACCGCTCAATCCATGACTGGTAAAGACACATCATGGTTGATGAAATCAGCTGTCATGTGTCGGGAAAGATGCTGGCTCAGTGTGCGAGTCCACATCAAAGACAGGGACATGGCATATGATGTAAATGTGCGTCACTTGTCGTGAAGGGGTTAATGGGTCAATATTGGTTTTTATGTTTGTTACCCCCATTAGGTGGTACTAGAGTTCTAGTCTTCTTCTTCCCTGAAGATATTTGCATATTTAAATTCCCAGAGGAGCATTGCATGACATATAAGTCTCCTTATCCCGGCTTGTCTCTCCTTACAAAGAGACTTTCCCCGTTAGAATCTCTATCAAGAGACCTCTCACCTAGTCAAATCAGAACTTCTGCTTTGCACTTTTAAGGGACACATAAGTGTCAACAAATGGAGTGTTTGGTTGGGCTTTTTATCCAAAGTCAATGTGCAAGATTCCACGACTGTCAGAGACCACAGGTTCAAAAAGGCTACCTTGGACAGACATGGCGAAAGCCACTCCATCTTACAGATTCCAGTGTAGACACAACTTTCACCTTTTAACCTCTGCACTGCAATCCGGTCTTATTACGGGGTACATTGGCTTGCTTCCATGAAAGGGCTACTGTCCAGAGAAGCAAACCAGTCAGGAAGGATCATCAAGCAGAGTCGAAGCCATAATGTCACAACAGGAACAGAATCATAACATTAGAACATGGTCAAAAACATGGCAAAGTAAAAACATGAGAGTAATCAGAACAAACAAACAGTAGCACAGTAGCATAAACCAGGACAGTGACTCTATTGACTGGCAGAGAATCAGAGCTTCAGGGGTTTAAATAACTCACTGCTTTGCCCAGAACTCTCATGGTTAAGTGATAAAACCTAGACAAAATTAACCCCATAGCCCCCTTATTAAGCAGCACCAAAACTCCCAGGAAAAATAAAGCTGGCACTACCTAGCAGCCAAAGCAGAAACAGAGGAGGCACAAATCAGCACATCTGTTACACATGGCTTATTAAAGGGTTGAAAATAACTTTTAGGATGGCTACCCCCAAAAGGTGGCACTAGAGTTATAGTTGTTAAGAAAGTGTTCACACTCACACATGGAAAACGCCGCATCTTCAACCAGCTGGTCCTATACAGATTAGAAAGGTTTTAGCCGCACAACTAATAATACCACCTCAAACATGGCTCCTTTAAAGGCTGTCGAGGAATTTCTTGTATTTCCTGAGGAACCAGATGGGAGGCCACAACACACTACCCACAAGGGGAAAGGAACGTGTGAAGAGAGATATGAGAACCCAAGGTGAAAAATTAATACACATTCAAGTGAAGGAGTGAAGGTTAATGAGTACCAAAAATAAAAGGAACAAGTAAGGCCTCCCAATAACATAACAATGTTAAAAGGAAAAGGTATTGGGAGGGAAAGAAAATCAACTTATTGCAAGAATACTGGAGTTTACCCAGCAAGATAAACCCCTAACATAAAGAGCTAGAACTCCTAAATGTACAGCCACCAAGAAATATAGCCAGCAAGGAAGTGCTGAGAAGGGATACTATATAAAGCCCCACCCAAAATGTGATAGGGCATACCAAAATGGGAAAATGGAAAACACCAGAAAAGGAGCAAGCCAAGAAGGGCGAATAAAGACAATATGAACAATCAGCATTTGGACAAGAAAGGAAAATAGCAGTAGCTCAAAAGGCAGAAGAACTGGCCGAAGAACAATGCAACGGGTCATCAGATTGAATCCCCAAACCGAGTCACGACAAGAGTCCTCTTTATCTCTGAAGTGGATATTTGCATTTTATTCCCACTAGAAACTGTTAAAGAGGGATGGACAGGAAATCAAATACCAGACAATTCTGTCCTGAGTGGTAAAACCTGACACCATAAGGAGATGTCCTTTCTGATTTTTTTTTTGCCTAGCATCTCTCCTTTTCTATGGATGCTACAGGTTATATATAAAATAAAGGTAAATTGGCATTTAATGGCATTTCTACCCAAACTGTTACTTTGCTTGTAAATAGTCAGCATACGTGCATTAGCTTTTCAGTAGCTGACAAACAGCAGTCACTTCTTTGTCATGTTTTCTATACATCATATTTTGGGGAATTTCTTCATACAGTCTTGAGATCATCTATTGGGACAGCATACAGCCCAGACCAGGCATCACTGGCAGCTATGAATCACACACAATAGTGCAGATCTGCTGGGGATAATGTCTGAGTGGACTTTACAAATCTTTTTTATGTTGAAATCTAATGCAAATATTAGTGGCACTAACAGGGTCGGACTGGGGTGCCTAGGGCCCACCAGGGGAACTGACTCTAGGGGCCCACACTACAGCCCACCATAAACGGTTTTATTACTTGTTATGCTTTTCTATAATGTTCTATAATTACATGATTGGCCGCGCTGTGGAGCACCAAGCAGCAGGACTTTGTTCGAACAGTCATTCCGTACTGCCAGAGTCCCTTTAATGGTAACTTGTCACCTTGAAAAACGCTATTTATCTGCAGATATAGGGGTAATCTGCAGGTAAATAGGGTTTAAAGCCTGGTTAGACGGCTTATTGGAAAAGAGTTGGCTACACAGAGAAAATTACATTTTATTCTCCCTGTGGTTGGATAAGGTGTGATCCCAGCATGCTCGGGTGTTGTCTGAGTATCTTGTAGTGCTCTGCTAATATGCTCGAGTCCCCAGGGTAGCATGTTTTGCGGCGCTTGACAGACAGAACACATGCAGGAATTGCCTGTTTGTTAGGTAATCCCTGTATGTGTTGCTTTTGTCTACTGCCGCAAAACATGCTACCCGACTCGAGCATATTAGTAGAGCACTACAAGATACTCAGATAACACCCGAGCATGCTGGGATCACACCTTATCCGACCACGCTTGCTCAGCACTAGTTGCCAGGAGCTGCTGCCATGTTAGTCGTTCAATGAAGCTCAGCCTGAGGTTGGGCTCCATGGAAGTGTCATAATCAAGGTGCCGGACGTTATTGCAGCACCCTCACTTTGTAGTTCGTGGTGACTGTAATGTCTCTTATCCGACCACGCTCACTCAGCACTACTGGCAACCCATCAGCAACCTGCAACTGCGTCACAGGGGGCTGAAGGGAACAGGTGACTGCATGCACCGGCCATTGTGCTATCTAAATGCCGCTGTCAGTGATTGACAAGAGCACTTAAATACTCAAAACAGCAGCAATCAAGGTGAGCTCTGATCACTGCTGTTACATGCAGACGCTGGCTATGTAACACACCCGACATCTGCCCGGTATGGAGCAGGCTCAGCTCCTGAACCCGCTTCATACAAGCGCATCCCAATGGTGACAGTTATGACAAGGTTAGCAAATTTCACTTGTCTGTTCCTAAATGTGGAAAGACAAATGGAATTCCCTAACACATGTGAAAGATACCTAATAGATTTAGTAAAGGTGCCTCAAGCAAATGAATGTTATTACACACCATAATGCACAGTTACATACACGCATCTTACAAAAATACATATTATTCCAGACACGCAGACGAGCACAAACAAGCAGACGCGCACAAACACATCAGTACACGAATACAACATCTGAACCGCCATCAACTGTAATGTCAGGTCAGCCCCATATATCTTTGTATTGCATAAACCTACAACTCCCAGTATGTAATTAACAATAGAGATACTGGGAGTTATCAGTCATCATCAGACTGCAGACCATACAGGAACCACAGTACTGATGAGACACAGGCAGGATCACAAATGAACATTTACATCCAGGTATCTTACCTGAGACGTCTTCTCTGAGTAGAGTCGTTCGCTTTCTTTTCGTCTCCATCTTGTCCAGACCCCTTGATGACTTTTCTCATCCACAGCTCGTCTCTGCAGACTTCAATCTTCTCCGGTATTCTGCAGCACATCCCGACACGATGACCTTAAAGATAGCAGATTCATTATAATGCTCCTGAATTAAAATATCTACACTGAGCCCCTGAATAAACCTAACTCTTACAATGCTCCCTGCACAAAACATGACATACACTCTACCACTGTTATGGTACATGCTCTCCACACTGTCCTCTCCTTACCATACTGGGCCCCCTCTTCACACTGTCCTCTCACACTGTGTCCCCCCTATACTGCCCAGTCTCTATACTGTGCCCCTTCATCACACTCCCCCCTCCTCAGCATACTGTTCCCTCCTTGCTGTGCCCTCACACTGCTCCCCCCATACTGCGGCATCTCTATACCTTCCCCCACACTACCTAGTCTCTGTGCTGTGTCACCTCACACTTTTCTCCCTCCATACTGTCTCCTCACACTATTCCCCTACTCTCCATACTGTTTCCTCATACATCCCCATTCTGTTCCCGCACCCATTCCCACCCCTCCCCTAGTTCACCATACTGTTTCTTCACACATCTCCCCATTATGTCTCCTAAAATTTCTCTCCCATCTCTCCCCAAATATAATAAATCTTTGGAAGAGCACACAGACATGCAGAAGCACGCTTACACACACGAAAACAAGCGCACACAGACACATACTAAGGGCTTTTTCACACGTCAGGACGTGCGGTGACAGTTTCCACACGTACCAGTGACATTGGTACACGTTGACCCATTCAAATGAACGTGCACATGTCAGATGGGCCATGTGGTGTCCGTGGGCAAAACACGCTGACATGTCTGTTTTTTACGTGCTGCACCTCCCGCAAAAACGTCCCACACACTGATGACAGTTAGCGCTGTTCCCAAGCACCGGGTGCTGAGCGCTGCCCTCATCATAGATCCCTGCCGGTGCTGCGATCAGCAGCAGCAGGGTCAATGATGAGCGTAGTAGTCTACTCCCACCGTGTCCAACTGTAAAAATAGGAATAAAATAAAAAAATCCTTATACTCACCTCTCCTAATTGTCACCCGCTGTAATCCACGCGAGCGCTCACGCCGAGGAGAATGATTCCTGCAGCGAGTGGACCGCGGAGCTGCGCTCAACAAGCGGTGCCCTGTCAAATCACTGAGCGCAGCTCTGGGGCCCGCTCGCTGCAGGAGTCATTCCCCTCGGCGTGAGCACTCGCACGGATTACAGCGGGTGACACTTAGGAGAGGTGAGTATAAGGATTTTTTTATTTTATTCCTATTTTTACAGTTGGACACGGCGGGAGTAGACTACTACTCTCATCATTGACCCTGCTGCTGCTGATCGCAGCACCGGCAGGGATCTATGATGAGGGCAGCGCTCAGCACCCGGCTCTTGGGACCAGCGCTAACTGTACACTGATTCCCAAGCGCCGGTATGTGTCACACGGATGACTCACAGGTGGACACGGATAATATCAGGACATGTGAAAGGGCCCTAATATACACACGCAGATACAGATACTCACAGAAATGGGGACACAAACACATACAGGCAAGCACACACAGAAATGAACACGCAGTCATGCACAGACACACTCAGACAATCACACACAAAAATGCAGACACGCAGGGAAGAACGCACACACGTGTGAACACACATATACACACGTAGACATGCAGGCACTCAAATACATACACACAAATACATGCAGGCATATACACACTACACACACACACGCATGCATGCAGGCATATACACACACACACATGCAGGCATAAACACACACATACATATGCAGGTATAAATATACACACACATGCAGGCATATACACACACACGCAGGCAGGCATATACACACACACACAGGTATATATATACACACAGGCATATATATATATATATATATATACAGTATATACACACAGGCATATACACACACACACACACACATACAGGCATATACACACACACATACAGGCATATCTATACACACAGGCATATACACACACACAGGCATATGCAGGCAGCATATAAACACAGGCATATACACACACAGGCATATATACACACACACATGCATATACACACACTGGCATATGCAGGCAGCATATACACACAGGCATATACACACACAGGCATATATACACACACACATGCATATACACACACTGGCATATGCAGGCAGCATATACACTCAGGCATACACACACACAGGCATATACACACACAGGCATATATACACACACAGGCATATATACACACACACAGGCATATATACACACACAGGCATATATACACACACAGGCATATATACACACACACACATGCAGGCAGCATATACACACACGCACAGGCATATATACACACACACACACACATGCAGGCAGCATATACACACAAATTCATCAAATTCATACAAACACCCACAAATATTACACTACCTGTACAGTACAGACGCGCTCCTAAGGCAAGAGACTGCAGTGCAGGGCGCGATGTGACGTCACTTTTAGCAGGTGTGCGGCCCTGTCTGCTGAGTGTGACGCTGCAGTGCGGCTCCTGCTCTGCTCTTCGGCTCTCCTGCTCCCAGGCCCCTCCCGCTACTGTCCTGGGCATCGCGGCGGTGAGAGTGCGTGCACGCGCCCTTAAAGGGCCCGCGACCACTTTTTTTTTTTTTTAATTCTCCTCTGTCTTCTCTGCAGGGGGCCCGGGGCCCACCGGGAAATTTCCCGGCACCCCGTCAGGCCAGTCCGAGCCTGGGCACTAAACATTACATTTTCAGTGATACATTTACTGCTTTTTCAGTAAAAGATCACTATTTTGATCAGATTTTTGTTCTTACACATTTTAGAAATTAACTGTGCAAGCGATGCAACTGCTTCCATCTAGACATGATAAAAATAGACAAAAAAATAGAAGTTGGCAGTTGTGCATGTGACTTAAATCCTAACTACATACCGAGAGACAATATTATTACATAACACCTGTGCTGCAGATTTGTGCACTAAATGTACATTTATTAATATTAACTTAATAAATGCTGCTTAAGTTTTCAACTACATTGTTCAGAAGAATGACTTAAGCGTGCTATTTCAGGCTATATAAATAATATAACGTGACAGATGAAAGTTAATGTTGAACATGTGGGTACACTCATGCAATCATTAATATACAAGATTTAGCAGAAGAGATGACAGATTTAGTACCCACAGGCTTAGTTATTGCATAGTAAATGCTTCCTGTGGAAAGACACATACTTATCCCCCAACTGTCATAGCTGTCAATGCAGATGAGAAGAACAAACAAGTGTTAATTCCTTTGAGGATAAGACTTAAGAATGTGGTGAAAATTGATTCTAGGAGTTAATGGGTAGGAATAAAATCACAAGTGTGAAAATATCAAAATCTCATAAAAATCATATTAGGTCATTTTGTTAAGCCGCTTGACTGGATCTCACAAAAGTCCATTATCTTAACTGTCTTATATCTCAGGGGGTTATGCTCTATGGTTGGATCTGTCATGCTAGAAAAATGACAAAAGGACATCTGGTGCATAATTTTTCCTAAACTTTAAAGGGAATCTGTCACCAATGAGTGCCACCTAATCTGAGAGCAATATAATGTAGTGACAGAAGAGACCCTAATTCCAGCAATGTGTCACTTACTGGGCTACTTTACGTACTTTCAGTAAAATAACTGTTTTTCTGTGGGGAAATTTCCTTAGAGGACTAGTAAACCTACTGACATGTAGTACAACATATCCATGAGCTCTGTATAACCCCTCCCCCACCACTGATGAGCAGCTTTTTGCCTAAGCACATTTTATACAGAGAGCTGTCAGTCAGTGGTGGAGGTGGGGTTAGACAGAGCTCAACATTCAGAGATAAATCTGCAGCAGATAAAACAGTTTTAATCAAAATTGCAGCAACCAGTAAGTGATACATCATTGGAATCAGCATCTATGTCCGTATATCATGCTGTTCTCAGATGTGGTAGCAAAACCCTAGTGACCGATTCCATTTAATATTACTAACATGTATTACAACTACATAATAAGCCTTCTGATTCGCATCCACATTTCATGGATCCCCATTGATTTGCATGGCTCAGAATAGGACACGCTCTGTGTTAGGCGTCAGTCTGGTGCTGGATTTGAAATGGGTCCAGGACCTTCTGTGGTCTCCCATTTCAGTCCAGCTGGGGTTGATGCTGCTCAGCATCATCATCAGCCCCAAAGCCTAGCTGGTCTGCGAGCACTGTTTATCTACAAGGTAGTTGTGCCTAACAATGTTAAGCCAGGGTTGCAGAGAGAGAGACAGGGCTTGCGGAGTCTAAGTCCAGAGTTTGCCGTACTGAACATGTCCGTGATCTGGCGGATCATGATTGGTGGTTTGGCACCCACCTGACCCGGTGACCTGTCACCGCCTGATTGGTCCACGGGTAACGTCACCAATGGCGCGTCGGTGGGCAGGGCTTAGTCTTTAAAAGGCCCGCCCACAAACATGGCAATGCGCTCAGATCATTTGAGCTGGTTGGTTGTGGTGTGCACGCTTGAACTCTTGGGCTCCTCGAAGAGCCATAGCTTTATGCAGGCAGGTAGCTTGAGCCATATAGAGCGGGTCTGCTCAGTCCGGTAGCACGCCGGCTGAGTGCACAAATACCTGGCGGGTATCACACCCACATACTAGCGCAGACTGCAATAGCATAGCGCCTGTACTGAAGACAGGGCTACTGCTTCTTCTCCGGTCACACGTCTCCCTGCGGTTCTTGGAGATTGTGTGAACCGCTTTAGCGCCATTCCCCATAGCATAGCGCCTGTATCAAAGACAGGGCTACTGCTTCTCCCACGGTCGCACGTCTCCCTGCAGTTCTTGGAGATTGTGTGAACCATCTTACCCTTCCGTGTGCATTAACACGAAGGGCTAAGATAGTTGATAGGTGCGTCTCCGGTCGCTCTCCCTCCGTGCAGTTTACGGAGATAGAGCGTATCACTTTAGCCAGTCCGGTGTGCTGTTAACACGGATGGGTTATCAGTTTAGTTGTCGCTTTCCTTTCCACCCGGAAAGTGTTCGGCAGCACTCTATTAGGCTGCATTGCGGACCCCGGGGTCGGTTGCGTTCCATTAAAATAAAGTTGTCTGCAACCGCCCTCCTAACACTCTGAGTCTCACAGATCTCACACTCGAATCTGTGATTTTCACAGATGTGTGAATAGAGCCATTAAACTTAATGTGAGGTCCAAGAGAAAATGGGACAACACAAGGACATTCTCACAAAAGCACAAAAGTGTGAATAAAGGCTTACTAAAATTACCCTGAAGATATTCATCTGATACCCCTCATAAAAGAGTTGCTAATTCTGTCATGAAGTCTGTAGCCTAAAACAATTCCAGCCAGGCAGAAACTGTGCTAAATGTATAACTGTGGCGCATGCCACCTTTCTGCTGGAATACTTTACACCAATATTTCGTATAAAACAAACTGAGCATGTTGGAAATATATTTGCATGTTTATTTCTATCCAGTGTTCTTTTTATAGGAATTGTTTAACGTGATTTATAACTGTGATAACAAGCCATTTAAACGCAATAAATAAAAACTTCAGTAGAAGAGAATCTTCAAAAATCCAGCATATTTTAAGACTCTTAGCCACACTTTTTTTTTTAGACACTATCAAGAGAAGTGCACAAAGTATATAAAACATAATTAATTCTACGCAATTTTTTATCATTTTTTATTTTTAGGAAATCTACTCCAATTTTGAGACATTTTTTGATCATACAAAAATCATCTGGCATTGTAGCCATGGATTATCAATTAGTCAGGACATGTTGAAAAACTGAGACAAATTTCTCTTTAAAAGGAATTTGTCACCAGGTTTTTTGCTATGTAATCTGAGAGCAACAATATATTGGTGCTGAGAGTCTGATTCCAATGGTGTGTCACTTACTATTCTACATGCTGTCATTTGGATACAATTATTGTTTTCTCTGCTACAAATCTAGATCAAGATCTGGAGTACTACATAGCATGCAAAACCTAGTCTTCGAGTAATAACCTCTTGCAAATAAACTCTGATTTTACGGAAACAATAACACACAGATTAGTAAGTGATACAACAATGGAATCAGGGTCTCAGGCCCTAGATCATGCTGCTCTTAGATTACATATCAAAAACATATTGGCAGATTCCTTTCTTTACACGTGACGATTTTACATGTTTTCTTCTATTGACTTTATAATGAAATATCAAACTGTGGAACATAGGGTTATATGTTTGTCATAACTGGGTAGACACATTGCATACATTTATTTTATTTAAATTAACCCCTTCATGACATTTGACGTACATTTACATCAAAGGTCAAGTCCCTGCCTTTGATGTAGACTTGCACGCTGAGCTCACATCTTTCCCCACACTTGATGGTGGATTAATCAGCCATCAAGTGCCTCTAATAGCCGTGGGTGGTGGAGTGCTCCACCTGCAGATCTTTACCAGTTAAATCCCACTGTCAATTACTGACAGAGGGATTTAATACTTGCTGGCCAGAAATACATCTTTAATCCCGCCCATTGGTGCCCCTGTGACGTGATCACGAGGCACCTATGTGTTGTCATGATAGCCGAGGGTCTGCAGAAGACCCCCGTGCCTGTCATTATGAATTTCCTGTGGACGCCAGCTCGGAGCCGTCATTCATAGCAGATCATGATTCTGCTGTACAGAGCAGTGCTGAAGTACTTCTATGTATAGCCCAAGCGATCGGGCGATTGCAGCTTCAAGTCTCCTAATGGGACTATTAAATAAATTAAAAAGTTAAAAAATATGAAAAACATTTTAAAACACAAACATTCAAATTTCCCCCTTTTGCCCCATTGAAAATAAAACAATACAAAAATTACACATACTTTGTATCGCAGCGTTCGGAAAAGTCCAATCTATCATAATATAAGATAAACTGGTAAATGGAGTAAAAAGAAAAACAAAACACCAGAATTACTTTTTTTGGCAGCTTCAACACTGCAATAAAATGCAATAAGAGGTGATCAAAGCATTGCATCTAGCCCCAAATGATATGAATAAAAACGTCAGATCAGGGCACAAAAAACAAACCCTCACACAGCCAAATATCCTGAAAAATGAAGACACTAAGAGGCTCGGAAAATGGAGACATAAGCAAAAACTATTTTTCTTACAAATTTCCAATTTTTTTTTCACCACTTAAAAAAACCTATACATGTTTGGTATCTGCATACTGACCAGAAGAATCATATTGCCAATCAGTTTAACCATATAATGAATATGGTAAATAAAAAACCCCAAAAAGCAATTGTGGAATTGCACTTCTTTTGCAATTTCAATGCACTTGGAACTTTTTTCCCACTAGTGCATCACATAATAAAATGAGTCATTCAAAAGTACCACCAAAAAAAAGCCCTCAAATGGCTACAGGGCAAGAAAAATAAAAAAGTTATTGCTCATGGAAGAATAAAAGGAAAAAATGAAATCACAAAAACAGAAAATTGCAAGGTCATGAAGGGGTTAAAGAATATCTTGCATACATAAACATCACTAATTTAGTATTTTTTGAATTCTGAAATGGGGCTGTTACATTAGCATGGACATGAATTTAAAGAAAACGTTCATTCTGAATTCAAAACATTAGCACAGATTTTAAAGTTTATTAATATATTTTATAAGTTTTCATTTAGGCAACAACAAAATGGACAACACCTTTAAATTTAAGTTTTGTGTTTAACATGCATGCACATACACATATGCATCCCCAGCTAAAAAAAAAACAGGGATTTTGTGTAAAACGTTTCATTCACCAGAGAACATAGAACACATATCAAAAGTTAAAAGTCAGACATTGGGGCGTGGCCTGCACTCAGTACATGTAAGACGTACATTCACTGAGCTCCTGCTGGAGATCTTACAAAAGAGACAAAAATTGAAGAAAAAAGGAATACATTTGCAATTTTCTGGAGCATGGGACCCTCTTATACCAGCCTGTGAGGTTTATAACTTTCCAGGCTTTCAAAATGTCCAAGGGTACCCCTAAGAAGTCTGGATCCTGCAGCTGTGCCTCTCATGTGAAGGGTAAGCCTAATATGTATTTAAAGGACTCTCATGTCCCCCCAAAAAACTCTGCCCAGGAGCTTATACCTGCCCCAGCTAATGTCTCCAAATCTTTGCCCTGGAAAACTGCCATGCAGAGAGAAGCTGTACTAAGATGCCTCTCCTTGTTTCTTTCCCCGGGGTCTCCTGAGTGTTCCACTGCTCTGGGGACTTCGGGCAGGATAGAGAGCCTTCTCAAACCCCTTAGCGAAGGGCCAGGGACAAGATTCACTCCCTCTCTAGGCCTTAAGACCTGGCACAAGCCAGGAGAAGAGGAAGAGTTGACCCGTTGTCGGTGGCAACAGTGCTGCAACTAAAACTCTGGGGCCCCCGCCATCCCCTGGGAATCCCAGGGTCCCCGGTGCTTAGGGGACCCTGAGCATGGAAAGAAGAAGTGCTGGACCACCTGGCACTGATCTGGGACATGGTCCTACTCCACTACAGCCCTTAAAATCAAGGCATAATATAAATAAAGTAACGCAGGACTGGGCGCACCCTGTAATGGCACCGGAAACTGCAGACGGTGACTGTGGCATGACATCATCCTCTGCAGTGAATACATTAAACAAGGCTGATTCATCAGCAATCATTAAAGGAGACACACTCCTATTGCCAAAGACACTAGGAGGAAATCTATTCACAACACCCTAACTTTGATATACCATATCCTGCAAGTTCTAAATTAAGATCCTTGCCTTACAACAAATCCAGGGGACTTTTTAGAACCTGCTCATTGGAGGATTGTTCAAACATGGAAATCCAATCTTCTCCATACAGTGCTAAAAGGAAATTACCTTTATCCAAAAACAAAAAAGACAGTAACGCCACATGTGTCAGACCAAGAAGGGAAAGGATCAAGACATTCATCAACATCATCTAGCAGTCCATCGAGTAGCCCCAACAAACAAAGATTTAGGTATGACCTTCGCCGCTCTCCTGTGACTAAACCACAAGATCCCTATACTCATCCCTTGCTCAGACTGGAGGATCCATGGGCTAAACTTAATCCAACTAAATGTGTACCTATCACTCAAGACTATCTCGCGAACGCACTTAAAGCATTTGGAGAAACTGCAATTAAACCTGGAGAGACAATTTGATAGGATGCAAATCTCTATTGACAACATTAACCACAAAATGGAGGATTTTGGAGCTAGAATTAACCATCTTGAAGCATCCAATGCTAATATAGCTGATGAACAAAAAGATTTTAGAGGAGAACTGTTATTTCTAAGATCAAAAGCACTTGGAAGACAGGAGCAGAAGAAACGACATTAAATTGAGGGACATCTCCAAAAATGTCATAAATTCTGATCTCCTCCATTTTGTCCAAGATCTTCTAAAAACAACACTTCCAGGCCTTCCTCCTCAAGAATCTATTATAGACAGAATACACAGAATCCCAAAACCGAGGAATATCTCTGCAGATTCGCAGAGAGATGTCATCTTGAGATTTCATCACTTCCGGACCAAAGAAAAGCTGACTAACTACACTCGAGATAACCATAAACTACCAGCGCCATTCCAGGATATAAAAGTATTCTCAGACTTTTCCAAAGATACTATGAACATGCGCAAGTACTTTGGGGAGATCACAGCATTCTTTAGGAGAGAGGGAATATCATACAGATGGGGGTTCCCTACAAAGCTACTGATTATGTACCAAGGTAAAATCATCCCAATTCATCCTCCACAGGAGGCGAGAGACTTTCTAAGTCACATTGGCAAGGAAGCTCCATCATTATTCCACAGAAGAAATTCTACACCCAAATGTTAAAAGCCTTTGGCCCATTCTACAGAAATGTGGATGTCCTATTAATTTTTCTTTAACATCTTCATTTTCATTTTACATTTTTGTTCTTAAATGTTCAGGGTCTGTGCAAGCTGATATTTGTTCTATTGAGTTCCCTTTTATTGTCATCAGCATTCTCCTGTAGGACCTTAGGCCAGAACTTTCCCAAGAGGGGGGTGCCACTTGCCAATTTGGCATCATTTAGAGTTCTTTTGTCAACTTTACAATTATATTTGCAGTTTTGTATTTATAATATCGTGTACCTTACCTTTATTCTTTATGGTTTGATAGTATTAGTTGTTTAAACTCCTTTTACTGCCTGTGATTTTCACGCACCTGTTCTGTTCTACAGATTGAGTATTCAACACTAACTGCTTGAGAGGTAATTAACAAGATGGAGACTAAGTTTCTCTCCTTAAACGTAAGAGGTTTAAATAGCCCACAAAAAAGACATACCATATGGAACAAAATAAACCAAATTTGCCTAGAACATTTGTCCCAAATTTGAAAACCCCAACTTCACACACATCATTCTCGCTAACAATGCTAAAAAGGAAACAGGAGTCGCCATTTTGATAAAAAGCTTTATCAGTTTCCAAATTATAGACCAGATTATCGACCCCATTGGAAGATATATCATAATTATTTGTAAGATTAATAATAGTGATTTCACCCTAATCAATATTCACGCCCCGAACAAGGGACATCTATCCTTTTTAAGGAGAGTACTAGAATTAACAGAAACAAGAAAAAAAGGGAATTTTATAATGTTTAGGGATTTCAACATGGTCCCTGATGAAATTATTGATTCTACAGCCATAAATAGGCTACCAAGAGCTCCTCTGAACAACTGGCTATTTGAGGCAAACCTTTACGATTCATTCAGATGTCTGAACTCTTCTAAAGATTACACTTTTTACTCAGGAAGACATAGCACTTTTTCAAGAATAGATTTAGTGCTCACTGATGTTTATTCCCTTCAAAAAATAACTTCAGTTCAGACTGGAGTTATTACTTGGTCAGACCATGCCCCCCATAACTTTTAAAGTGATCACATCAGGAAAAACACAGAGTACTCCAAACTGGAAATGCAATTTATTTTTATTACAACTGCCAAAAATCTGAGAAATTCTAGAGACCTCATTAAAAAACTACTTTCTGGAGAACAACAAAGATAATGTTTCTCCACAGTTACTGTGGAACGTTCATAAGGCAGTCATGAGAGGTAACCAAATACAAATGTCAGCTAGATATAAATGATATAGGAATAAAAAATAGAGTAAATTACTAAAAAAATCCATACTCTAAATCTGACACAACAGCACAGCAAATCCTCTCATTTGCACACCCAATTACTAGATCTCAGGATTGAACTAAAAGCCCTCTTAGCTATAGATTTTGACAAAACTATGGAAAACATAAAATCCAACTACTACATGTCGAATAACAAGCCTACTAAACTAATGTCAAGAAGAATTAAAGCCCGACAGACTAAAACCAGAATACTGCAAATCAAAAGGAAAGACGGTCATAACTGTATCCATCCAAAAGAAATAACTAATGCATTCATGGATTTCTACAACGAGTTATACAACCTTAAGAATGACAAATCCACTCCACAACCCACGGCCGATAGCATAGATACATATTTTCAACATATTCAGCTCACTAAACTATCACCAGAACAAATATCTTCTTTAAATAAACCCTTCTCCACAGAAGAAATTAGCAAGATTATAAAAAAACTGAAAAAAGGTAAATCACTTGGACCAGATGGGTTTAAGAATGAATATTATATGCCTCTTTCCAACCTGTTCACTTCACCTCTAACAAACCTTTTCAACAGCTTCCTGGTCTCGGGCATTATTCTGGAGGAAATGACCGAGACAAATATAATAGTAATCCCAAAAGATAAAGGCAGTCTTTCATCAACAAAAAATTACCATCCAATATCCCTACTTAATTCGGTTCTGAAAATTTACACAAACTCTATAACCAACAGACTAAAAACAATAATCCCTCATCTGATTCATCAGGACCAAGTAAGCTTTATAAACACCAGGCAAGCTTCGGATGAAACCCGCAGACTGATTTTTCTTATCAATATAATCCTGTTTGAAAAAACGCTTTCTCTGCTTCTTTCCCTAGACACAGAGAAGGCTTTTGACAGAATTCACTGGGGCTTTCTACAAAAGACCCTAGAACAGTTTGGCTTTAATGGCCAAATTCTAAAAGGAATATTAGCATTATACACTAATCTGTCTGCTAGAGTTGTCTCCAATAATCATACATCTGATGTTTTTAAAATCTCTAATGGGACCAGACAGGAATTTCCACTTTCTCCTCTACTCTTTGCCTTAGTTATGGAACCATTCGCAGAAAAAATTAGGAACAACAGTTTAATTAAAGGTATAGCTGCGCATATTAGAAATTATAAAATTAGCTTATTTGCAGATGACGTAATTCTATGTGACTGACCCCTTGTCTTCTCTAAGGGAAATATCCAAGGTAATAGAAAATTTTTCAAGAGCATCATACTATAAAATCAATCTGACAAAATCACACATTTTAGACATACACATAGATAATGAGCTAAAATAAAGTATACAGGATAATTTCATCATACTTGGTCAGACCAGAATATCCCATATTTGGGAATACAAGTTACCAGAGATCCAGACAGATTTCTAGAAGTAAACTTGGAAAATACTCTGATTCTTTTACAAAAAGACCTGTCCAACATATCCAAACATGAACTTTCATGATTAGGAAGAATAGTAACATACAAGATGTTTGTACTTCCCAAACTCTTGTATGTATTTAGAGCAATTCCTCATTTACCTAGCAACGTATGGATCTCTAGATTTCAAGCACAACTCTCCAGGTTTGTGTGGAAAAATAAAAACCCCAGGGTCACCAACAAAATACTCCAAAGAAGGAAACTAAATGGCGGACTTTGAGTACCTAATATATCTAGTTATCATCTGGCATCCTTGATAAAACAAAGCTGTCATTTGATTACCCCAAACTCAGCCTCTAGTTGGTCACTATTGGAAAAATCAATCAACAAGAATATTTCTTTAAAAATCCTCATTCTAGCCCATTTACTAGACAATAACCTTCCGCTTCCAAAATCCCAGACTATGGTTGCCTCAATACACGCTTGGAAATCACTATTTAAATCAATAAATCTATCCCCATATGGAATCGAAAAAAATGTACTAATTGAATTCTTGGAAATAATCATCTCCCCTCTCAATCTAAAACCCTTGAAAGCGAAGGGTATAAAATATATCTCAGATTTATTTCTTGATGAGCATAAGAATTTCTCTCCATTTTATCTTCTTCAGGAAAAATTCAAACTTGATGATATAGATTTTGTCTCATACCTTGATATTAAAAGATACTTACTAACTTCAATAAAAAGAAGAACTTTCAGAAGGTACCAATCCCAACAATGATCTCCACTTTACTCAGAGAACCCCATAACTTCTCCATTTGGAGTACTAGAAACCTTTATAAATACCTTAATAATGACCTAGAATTAATCAAAACCAACAACATAAATAATTGAGAGAAAGATCTTAAAATTATCTTTGTAATAGAGGACTGGGACAAAGCTTTAAAAATTTCATATAAGTCGAATCTTTGCACTACTCTCCACGAAACATACTACAATTTACTAATCAGATGATATCTCGCCCCCCAAAGAATGCATAAAATTTCTTCATCTCACTCTGCCCTTTGTTGGAGAGAATGTGGACACTTGAAACATCTCTTCTGGGATTGTATAAATATCAAAAGTCTTTGGATGAAAGTGGAATCTTTAATTCATGATATCTTTGTTATTCATCTTACACTAGCTCCACAACTAGCATTGCTCTCTTTGGGCATAGATAATCTTTTCAAAGACCATCAGTATATTGTCTGTCATTTTCTTATTACAACCAACTATCTGATAGCTACCTTTTGGAAGCACAAAGATCCTCCTACAATAAAAGATATTATTGAAAGAAGTGTGGCTTATAACATTTATGAACATAACTACACTGTTAAAACCAATAATATTTCAAAATACAAAAAAAATTGGTCTCTCTGGAATAGAAAATTTGGGACAACTTTGATCTAATTGTTTAGCAGTACCACCTCTCAGGCAATAGACAATCTTATGTATATCATATAAAAATCATAATTTAGTTGTATTTGTTTAGTATAATATTTACCAGTCAATTGTTTGACCAGTAAGTAGTTGACTCCCTTTTTCCCTTTTCTTCTTTCCCTCTTTGTCTGTTTTCCTGTTTCCTTTCCCCTTTCCGCCTCATCCATCCCTGTTATTTTGCTCATACCTTTATCTCAACTACCTAGACTTCTTTTTCCTACCCTCCCAACCCTGTTATTTTATAGTTAATAATAATTTTTAACAGTTATGTTCGAAAATCTATTTTGTTAACATTAAACCTAATAAAAATAATTTAAAACAAAATCAGACATTTTCCCATTTCATTTGAAAAAAATAAACTCATTTAAAAATTGATGACAGAAACACACCTCAAAAAAGTTTGTCAGGGTTAACAAAATGCTGGAAAAGTCAGTGATACTAACGAAAAGCAGCTGGAGGGTTAATTTTAAACTAAGTCTCATAATTGTGTATAAAAATAGCATATTAGAGAGGCAGAGTCTCTAAGGCTGGGTGCCCACGTAGCGTTTTACAAGCGTTTATGCTGCGGAATTTCAGCAGCATAAAAGCTTGGGAAACGCTTGGTAATCCGCCCCCCATGGTCCCCAATGACAAGCCGCACTTTCAATGCCCATGTTGCGGATTTTTCCACAGCATTTATGCTGCACTCAAAAATCCGCAGCATGTCCATTAATTTTGCAGACACGCAGCGTAATCGCCGCCATTGACTTGCATTGGACCGCATGACATCCGCATCACTGCATTTGCACATGCAGATATCACACGGTTCAATGTGCGGATGGTACCCAAGTCTGGAGGAGAGGAGACTCTCCTCCAGACCTGGGTACCATAGAAACTGTAAAAAACATAATTTAAAATAAAAAATAAAGTTTATACTCACCTTCCGATGTCTTCCCGGTGTTTTGTCTGCTCCGTCCGGTGTCTTGCAATGTTCGCGTTGATGTGAAGGACCTGCCATGACGTCACTGAGTCATGTGACCCATCACATGGCTCAATATAGTAACATAGTAACATAGTTTTTTAAGGTTGAAGGAAGACTAAGTCCATCTAGTTCAACCCATAGCCTAACATGTTGATCCAGAGGAAGGTAAAAAAAAACCATGTGGCAAACACTAAGCTCCACATTGGGGAAAAAAATTCCTTTCCGACTCCATACGACAATCAGACTAGTTCCCTGGATCAACGCCCTATTAAGGAATCTAGTATTTCTAACCTTCAATATTATACTTTTCAAGAAAGGCATCCATGCTCTTCTTAAATTTTAACAGTGAATCACTCATTACAACATCATGCGGCAGAGAGTTCCATAGTCTCACTGCTCTTACAGTAAAGAATCCCCGTCTGTGATTATGATTAAACCTTCTTTCCTCCAGACGTAGAAGATGCCCCCTTGTCCCAGTCTCAGGCCTCAGAGTAAAAAGATCTGTAGAAAGGTCTTTGTACTGTCCCCTCATATACTTGTACATAGTAATAAGATCACCCCTAAGCCTTTTTTTTTCCACAGTAAATAACCCCAAGTGTAATAACCTGTCTTGGTATTGCAGACCCCCCAGTCCTCTAATAACCTTGGTCGCTCTTCTCTGAATCCGCTCTAGTTCAGCTATGTCTTTCTTATACACCGGAGACCAGAACTGTACACAGTATTCTAAGTGTGGTCGCACTAATGACTTGTATAGAGGTAAAATTATGTTCTCCTCATGAGCATCTATGCCTCTTTTAATGCATCCCAATATTTTATTTGCCTTTGCAGCTGCTGCCTGACACTGGCCACTAAACGTGAGCTTGTCGTCCACCAATACACCCAGGTCTTTTTCAGTTACAGTTTTGCCCAGTGTTTTACAGTTAAGCATATAATTATACATTTTATTTCCTCTGCCCAAATGCATTACCTTACATTTATCCCCATTAAAGCTCATTTGCCATTTATCAGCCCAAGCTTCTAGCTTACATAGATCCTCCTGTAATATAAAATTGTCCTCCTCTGTATTGATTACCCTGCAGAGTTTAGTGTCATCTGCAAATATTGAAATATTACTCTGTATGCCCCCTACAAGGTTATTAATAATTATGTTAAAAAGATGGGGGCCCAATACTGACCCCTGTGGTACCCCACTGTTAACTGAGACCCAGTCGGAATGTTTTCCATTAATAACCACCCTTTGTTTCCTATCACTGAGCCAATTCTTAACCCACATACATATATTTTCCCCTATCCCCATTGCTCTCATTTTATGTATCAACCTTTTGTGTGGAACCGTATCAAAAGCTTTTGAAAAGTCCATATACACAACATCCACTGCATTTCCTTGGTCCAGTCCAGAACTTGCCTCCTCATAAAAACTGATCAGATTAGTTTTACAGGAACGGTCCCTCGTAAACCCATGTTGATATTGGGTCATGAGGTTATTCTTCTTCAGATACTCTATTATAGCATCTCTTAGGACACCTTCCAGGATTTTACCCACAGTAGAGGTTAAGCTTACCGGCCTATAATTTCCAAGTTCAGTTTTTGTCCCCTTTTTGAATATTGGCACCACATTTGCTATACGCCAGTCCTATGGTACAGACCCTGTTATTATGGAATCTTTAAAGATTAAAAATAATTGTCTATCTATGACGTTACTTAATTCCTGCAGTACTTGCGGGTGTATCCCATCCGGGCCCGGGGATTTGTCAACTTTAGTGATTTTTATACGCCGCCGTACTTCCTGCTGGGTTAAGCAAGTGACATTTAATGGAGAATTTTTGTTATCACTAATCATGTTTTCTGTCATGCGATTTTCTTGTGTAAATACGGTTGAAAAAAAATCATTTAGCATATTGGCTTTTTCCTCATCCTCATCCACCATTTCACCCAGACTATTTTTAAGGGGGCCAACACTATCATTTTTTAGTTTTTTACTATTTATGTAGTTAAAGAATATTTTGGGGTTATTTTTACTTTCTCTGGCAATGATTCTCTCTGCCTCAATCTTTGATGCCTTGATTTGTTTTTAACATAATTTATTTAATTTTCTATATTTATTTAATGCCTCATCACTACCTACTTGCTTTAGTTCTCTAAATGCTTTCTTTTGGTCACTTATTGCGCCCCTTACAGCTCTACTTAGCCATAGTGGTTTCCTCCTATTTCTAGCATGTTTATTCCCAAAGGGTATATATTGTGCACAGGTCCTATTCAGGATGTTAATAAATGTTTCCCATTTGCTTTGTGTAGCTTTATGTCTCAGGATATCATCCCAGTTTATTGCACTAAGATAATCTCTCAACTGTTGGAAATTTGCCTTCCTGAAGTTTAGTGTCCTTGTAACCCCTCTACTACACATCTTATTAAAAGTTACATGAAAACGTATTATTTTGTGATCACTATTACCCAAGTGACCCCCAACTCGTATATTTGATATGCGGTCTGGCCTATTGGTTAATATTAGGTCTAGCAGTGCCCCCTTTCTTGTTGGGTCCCGAACCAGTTGTGAAAGTTAATTGTCTCTCATAGTTGTCAAAAACCTATTACCTTTGCTTGAACTACATGTTTCTGTCCCCCAATGTATTTCTGGGTAGTTGAAGTCTCCCATAATAATGACTTCTCCTTGAGTCGCTGCTTCATCTATTTGCTTTACGAGGATATTCTCCGCTACTTCCATTATTTTTGGAGACTTATAACAAACCCCTATCAGTAATTTATTATTTTTTCCCCCTCCCCTTATCTCCACCCACAGGGACTCTACATTTTCATTAGATTCACCTATATCCTCCCGCAAGACAGGTTTTAAGGATGATTTTACATATAAACACCCCCCCCTTGCTTGTTTGCACAGTCATTTCTGAAAAGACTATAGCCCTGTAAATTAACTGCCCAGTCATGGCTCTCGTCCAGCCACGTCTCAGATATCCCTACCATGTCATAATTATTTTCCAACAAAATTAATTCTAATTCCTCCATTTTGTTGGTGAGGCTTCTGGCATTAGTGTACATGCATTTTATGTATCTCTCTGTACCTCTATTCCTTCTTACTTTATTGACTGTTCTAACTCCACCCCCAGTTTCTTTATTTGTGCCCAGGTCACTATCTGCACTATCTTCCCCACCTATAAAATGAATACCCTCCCCCCCTATCCCTAGTTTAAACACTTCTCCAACCTTCTAGCCATTTTCTCCCCCAGAACAGCTGCACCCTCCCCATTAAGGTGCAGCCGGTCCCTAGCGTAGAGTCTGTAGCCAACTGAGAAGTCGGCCCAGTTCTCCAGGAACCCAAATCCCTCTTTCCTACACCAGTTCTTGAGCCAATTATTTATCTCCCTAATCTCCCGTTGCCTCTCTGGCGTGGCACGTGGTACCGGTAGTATTTCAGAGAATACCACCTTGGAGGTCCTTGCTTTCAGCTTGCAGCCTAATTCCCTGAAATCATCTTTAAGGACCTTCCACCTAGTTTTAACTTTGTCATTTGTGCCAATTTGCACCATGACCGCTGGGTCCTCACCAGCCCCTCCCAGTAATTTGTCAACCCGATAAGCGATGTGCCAGACTTGAGCGCCAGGTAGGCAGCACACTGTTCGACAATCCCTGTCTTTGTGACAGATTGCCCTATCTGTTCCCCTAATAATTGAGTCCCCCACTACTAGCACCTGCCTGGCCTGCCCTACTCTCCTATTTCCCTCTTTACTGGAGCTGATACTCCTCCGGCTTTCAGGGGACTTGCCTTACTGCAGTAGTGCTACCCCTGTACCGTCACTCCCCTCTTCTGCCAACTTTGCAAACTTATTGGGGTGTGCCAGATCAGGACTAGCCTCCCTGGCACTCTTCCCTCTACCCCCCTTCTAACTGTCACCCAACTAGCGACCTCACTGTCCTGCAGCTCCCGACTACCACCCTCCCCCACATCTACCCAGTGAGCTGCTGCTCAGTGAGGAGCAGACTCCTTTCCATGTTGTCAATGGATCTCAGTGTTGCCAGCTGCTCATTTAGATCCAGTATCTGGGCTTCCAAACGCACAACGTGCACACATCTCGCGCAGCAGTAAGCAACCCTGACCGGCTGTTCAAGGAATGCATACATGTGGCAAGATGTACACTGGATAGCATTGTCAATAATGGAACTCATTTCCTAATGGGGATTGCAATAGACAGAATGTTAAGTAAAAAGAAAAGTAAAGAACTAATGAAATACAGACAGCAATGCAGTCCAAAGTCCTCCCTTCCAAACTCCCTGAATCCAAAGTCACTGAAAAACAAGTCACACACTTACTTTTGTTCACACTTACACTCCGGTCACACTCGCAAATTAAGAGATTTAAACAGGTTTTTTTTTTTTTTTTTCCCCTTTTCCAGCAATGCACCCTTCACCTCAATGCACTTTCAAAGGACTGGATGCCCAACCAGCTGCCCCTTATAAACCCTTAATTATGACCCCTTCCCTTTAATTAACCACTTGTGAGTAAAGCTACACCTCAGGATTTTAATGCAATGTAGTTAACCCTTAAATACACAGGTAGTAAACTAAGAAACTAAAACTGTAGGTTTTAAAAAGCCCAATAAATCTAAACAGGTAGAAAAGCACTCAGCAGGTCACAATGCAGGTCACAATGCAGGTCACAATGCAGCATCTCACCGCAGTTCACATAGGTATTTTCTGCAGGATTCCCAAATACCTCTTCACTGAAAAACAAGTCACACACTTACTTTTGTTCGCACTTACGCTCCGGTCACACTCAGCTCGTTCACACTCGCAAATTAAGAGATTTAAAGAGTTTTTTTTTTTTTTTCCCTTTTCCAGCAATGCACCCTTCACCTCAATGCACTTCCAATGACGTCACCGCAGGTCCTTCTCACCCCCGCAAGCAGTGCAAGACACCGGACGGAGCAGACAAAACACCGGGAAGACATCGGAAGGTGAGTATAAACTTTATTTTTTTTATTTTTCACCATTCTTATTCTTTTTTTAAACTAACTTGGTCATACTACTATAAATCCATGCCGGTTGCATGGATTTATATAGTGTGAACAAGTTGTCAAGCACTTTTCCAAGTGATGCTAAAATCGCTAGGAAAAGCGCTTGATAACCCGCATGCAGAAATGCATGCAAAGACGCTTCACAAACGCTTCTACCTGGCGGGAAAACCGCATTTAAAATCCGCATGCGTTTTTCCTGCCAGGGAGAAGCGTAAAAAATATGCAGAATTTCTGCATCGTGGGCACTTAGCCTTAGAAGGAAAGGTGGTCGACATTTCACCAATCTGTGAATGGCATCTAAAAATTGTGGAACAATTTCAGAAAAATGTTCCTTAACATAAAATTTCAAAGACTTTGAATATCCCACCATCTATAGTACATAATATTAAGGAAATATTCAGAGATTCTGGAGAAATCCATGTGCCCAAACTACAAGGCTGATAGTCAATATTGGAAGCTCTGGCAGCACTGGATTAAACTAGGCATGATTTGTTCAAGCAAATGACGGCATTGTCTCAGGAATATCAATCCAATCCAGAAATGTTGCAGTCTTCTTTGGGACAAAGCTCATTTAAAAGAGACTGAGGCAAAACTTAAAACTGTTCTGTGGTGAGATGAATCAAAATGTGAAATTCTTTATGGAATCCAAGAATGCTGTGTCCTGTGGGCTCAAAAGGAGAGGGACCATCCAGCTTGTTATCAGCGAATAGTTAAAAAATCTACCATTCTGATGGCATAGGGTTGCATTAGTGCCTATGATATGGGCAGCTTATACATCTTGAAAAGCACTATCAATACTGAACATTACATAGAGGTTTAGGAATGGCATATGCTCTTATCCAAACAATGACTATCTTAGGGTAGACCTTGCATATTTTTTGAAAGACAATACTAACCCACATACTGCATCTATCTCAAAAGCATGGATTTGCAGAAGAAGAGTTTGGGTGATTTACTTGCTGCCTGCGGTCCAGACCTTTCAACAATATAAAATATTTGACAAATTATGAAATGAATAATCAGGCAAAGACCCAGGACCGTTGAGAGTCTGAAATCATATATGATACAAAAATAGTACAACCTTCCTCTCCCAAAACTCCAGTAATTGGTCTCCTCACTTCCCAGATGTTTAACCCCTTCATGACTGGAGCAATTTCCATTTTTGCATTTTCGTTTTTTGCTCCTCTTCTTCCCAGAGCCAGAACTTTTTTATTTTTCATTCAATATGGCCATCTGAGGGCTTATTTTTGCGGGACAAGTTGTACTTTTAAACGCCATCACTGGTTTAACCATATTGTGTACTGGAAAACGGGAAAAAAATTTCAAGTGTGGTGAAATTGCAAAAAAAAAATGCAATCCCACAATTTTTTTTTTTTTACGACGTTCACTGAATGCTAAAACTGACCTGCTATTATTATTCTCCAGGTCATTACGAGTTCATAGACATCAAACATGTATAGGTTCTTTTTTATTTAAGTGGTAAAAAAAAATACAAAGTTTGCTAAAAATAAAATGGCGACATTATTATTTTTTGCGCGCCTGGCTGCCGTTTTTATTGATACCATTTTGGGATAAATCTGATGTTTTCAGCGCCTGTTATTGCATTTTACTGCAATGTTGTGGTGACCAAAAAAACGTAATTCTGTCGTTTGGAATTTTTTTTTTTTCACTACGCCGTTTACCGATTTGATTAATTCTTTTTTTATATTGATAGATTGGGCACTTCTGAATGCGATGATGCCAAATATGTGTATGTGAGTTTTTTTATTATTATTTTATTTTGAATGGGGCAAAAGGGGGTGATTTAAACTTTTATTTTTTTTAATCTTTTTAATATTTTTAAAAACATTTTTTTTACACTTTCTGCATGCTTCAATAGTCTCCATAGGAGACTAGAAGTTGCACTTTTCTGATTGCTTCTACTGCATACAGATTGCCTGTATGCAAGAGAAATGCTCCTGTGCTATGAGCGCCGACCACTAGGTGGCGCTCATAGCAATCTTTTCATGATGACCACAGGGGTCTGTTGCAGACCCCGGGATGCCATGCCCACTCATCAGTGACCCACGATCACATGACGGGGTCACTGATGGCCGGGGCTAAGGCCGCGCTTCTGGCGAGGCGCTGTTAAATGCTGCTGTCAGAGATGGATTTATGTCATTCTACATCAACTAAGGAATGTGCACTTCAGACCTGTGGAGTCATCACAAAACTCGACCAGACTTCAATCAAAGAACAATATAACTTTCACACTCCTAATCTATGAATTGCTCCAATATTTACGGCCATAACTGTTTATCCCTCTCCTATTTTCAAAGTTCTGCTTCACATCACTTGTCTCATCTATTGCATTATTTCTGTGTCATATTGTGTATAAATATGTGACTCTTCAGATTTCATGTTATACTATGCCTGATGAAGAGAACTGAGTAGTCTCGAAAGCTTGCAATTTGTTACCATCTTTTCAGTTAGCCATTAAAAGGTATCAATCACTGAGGTATTGACTAGAAAGACAGTATCACAGCTTATCTCCCACCCTGCATAATGCTCTCAAGCACATGTCACAGAGCATGCCTAGAAAACTCTTCCATAAAAGTCAATACATAGATTTTTGATTGAGGTACTCTCTATATGTCTTCTGTAAAATAAAAAATCTGAACTGTTATTCACAGTTCATAGCACTAGCTGATATAAGAAGGCTGCCCCACAATAATGTAAAAGAATTAGCATTTTAATAGGATTTTTGATCTTATTATTATTAATATTATTATTATGTTAAAGCACTATTAATTCAAAAGTGTTGTAAATATGGAAACAATGAGGTTTAAATATATAACATTCTAAAATAAAAATAACAAACAAACTATGTGAAAGGTTGGCATAGAAAATGATCTAATAAATAGTGAATATTTCGGAAAATGTTACTTTTTGTGAAATATGCTAAAATGGAGTAGTTTCAGCTGAGACAATCTTTTTAAAAATGCAGGTGCCTCATAACCAATTGAACTCAGAAGAACCTATTCTAAGCAAACTACCTACCCTACAACTGATAAAATGATCTTGACAAGTGAAAGGATTTCTTATTTTCCAAAACTATCTGCACCATCATTTTTCCATACTAAATGAGATGGCATTTAATAAATAGTGAATATTGAGTAAAATGTGCAATAATGCTACATAAAATAACTAAAAGAGGTTGTTTAATCTAAGACAAGGTTTTCAAAATGCAGACAGTATGATTGTAGTGTGAAACTTTCTCAGTGACTATAATCTTTCTTTTTTTTAATGTGATTCAGAATTGGACATATTCATGAGGTGTCACAGTAAACAAAAATGACTGCTGAATGAGCTGAACCAGGGGATATTTGATTGCTTCTAATTTCAAAAGATGTATTCTGAACTATGTTAAATAATTTATAACATTTACAGCACGATTCCATTGCTACAGACAAAAATGAAGGTAAACACAGACACCACTGTGACACAAAAACACTTGTCTAACTTAACATCTCATACAAACATGGGGCCATACTGTAATCTCATCACAGCGATAATGCACTGAAATGTAAATAACACAGTGAAGGGAAAGAAAACGCAAAAGACTAAAAAACAAAGTATTTACAATGCATTAAATTAATAGAGAAGATTGAATCTTTCAAAATTCTAATTTTCCCCAAGAATTGTGGTTTGATTTTGAAAGAGTTGTAGTTTGATAATTGTAAACAGTTTAGCCCTTTCCTAAAATTTAAATTTCTCTCTTTCTCATTTTCCTTGCAAAGGGGCTGCACACAGTGTTGACTTTGTAGTGAGTAAAAAGGCTTCCTTTGGTCAGACAACAATAAGCAACCATTTTTCTGTACAAGAGCTTTACTGATTATAATTTAGGATTGTAACTACAGAACACAGATTTTCCTCTCATCTCTGTCTATCGCCCTACACGTGCGCTCCATTCTACAAATGACCTAAGACTAACATTCCCTATAATCCAAACCTCATATCTCCGTCTCCAAGACTTCTCTCGTGCTCAGCCAGTTTTCTGGAATGCACTAACCCAGACAATCTGACTGATGCCTAGCCCCCAAGTCTACAAGCACGCAAGCACGCTTTAAAAACCTATCTCTTTAAACAAGCCTACCACTTCAACTCAGTAAACTAACTTTCCCCTGTTCCCTCCTTCTAAATATTATTCAGAATCTGTTCCCTGCTATTCATCTGTCTCCACAACCTCATGCACACGATAAATGCCCTCGATACTTGATCATTGCACTTTAAGACTTTAACATACGGGCTGATGACCGGAACATTCAGCCTTATATGAAAATCCCTATTTATTATAATTGTTAGACCTGAAATAACAAGCACTTTTCATCTATTGTGTCCCCCCATTTCCTTGTAGATTTTAAGCTTGCGAGCAGGGACCTCACTCCTAATGTAACTGTTTAAACTGTCTTACCTTGTATTGAATTTATTGTCTGTACATGTCCCCGCTTAATTGTAAAGTGCTGTGGAATATGTTGGCGCTATATAAATAAAAATTATTTTTATATATTAAATTATTAATGCTCGTTGAACATTTCCAAACACCATAGGATTCAATGGGGGGACAAAAAAAACCATATAAAACACATTCAAACGGGCCCAAAAGCTGCCAAAACACATCAAATTAGGGGTAGAGACCAGGAAAGTGCCATTAATTGACCCAGAGTACAAGTATTATAATTGCTATTATTATTAGAGCGACATTTATTCCGTGGCGCATTACATGCAAAAAGGGGTCACGGACTGGTACAAGAGGAGAGAGGACCCTGCCCGTGAGGGTGCACAAACAATCTTCAAGGGATGGATGAGGATACAGCAGGACAGGGTACAGCTAGTCGCGCAGCGGCATGCTGGAGGGAGGCTTACCGCAGATTGTACGCTTGTCACAAGAAGTGGGTCTTCAGCTTCCTTTTCAAGGTTTCCCTGGTAGGCGACAGTCTGATGTTTTGGGGTACAGTGTTACACAGTAGGTGAGATGGATGGGACAAATCTTGTATGCGATCGTGACAAAAAGAGATAAGAGGGAAGTATAGAAGGAGATCTTGGAAGGATGGGAGGTTGCGTGCATTGAATGTCCTGTCTGTTAGGTTATGTAGTCAATATTCTGCTTCAAGAATGAAGCTAAGTCTTCAGCTGAGATGAGAGGAGAGGAGAGGAGAGGGAGGGGGAGCTGGTGGACAGAGGAGGGACTTGAAAGTAATGAATAGCTGTTTAGGGGTGTGAGACACGTATGATATGAGAGATGAGAAGTAGGTTTGTTTTGCTGCAGTGAGAAATTGTGCAGCATTTTGAAAACTTCTGTTACTGGATTCCACTCCCTTTCTTTGGCAGTTGCACAGCGGTATGCCTTGTAGATTGGGGGCAGGAAGAACATGTGCTCCAGTAGATGCATCAAGTGGCCTCTACTCCTCTTCCTGCACCTTAACATCACACACAGTACAGTCTTCAGAGGTGGCACCCCAATTACTCTTGTTTTCACCAATGTCACAACTCTCCAACCGGCCAACTGACTGAGGGGAAGCACAGATGGGCGAGTCTGCAGAGCTGTTCGCACATTCTATTCTGGGGCATCAGATGTCTGATACAAAGCTTCACAGACTCAAGAGGGGGAAAGCATGTGTGGCAATGCTCAAAATTTTTTTCAGTTGATCTGGGCCTGGATGAAGTAGGGACCGAGAAGAATCCAAACCCTCGTCACCAGACATTAACTCCTGGGGGTGGGCATGGATGGGTTGTAGAAAGAAATGCACACCAGAATATGGAGAACTAAACTAATATACAACAGGAGTTGGAAAACTAAACTACTAAACAGCTAGGGTTGGAGACTTAAACAAATACACAGCAGAACGGAGAACTAAACTAATAAGACAACAGGGGTTGGAAAACTAACCTACTAAACAGCTACGGTTGGAGAACTAAAGAACTACACACCAGGTGATGGAGAACTAAACCACTAGACACCAAGGTGTCACTGGACAGCAAGTGTTGGAACCACCAAGGCTTGCAGGACAAACCTCTGTATCTAACATCTCCTCCAGCGCTTCTGCATCCTCCATCTCCTCTAGGGTCTCCACCTGCACCCTCAACCTCTGCCTTAATGAGACACATGTTGCAACAGTTTGGAGAGAATCCCCCCCACCTCCGTACTGCGCCAGCCAGGGCTCACCGCAAATCAGGCAGTGTTAAAATTAATATGCCTTGCAGATCGCAGTCATACAGCTGAAGAGTTGTGGACAGCTCTCCAGGCCGAATTTAAGCAACGGCTGTTTCCACTGAACCTGGAGCAAGGGAAGGCCGTGTGCGATAATGGTGCAAACCTGGTGGCGGCCCTACACCGGAGCAACCTCACATATGTTCCTAGCATGGCTCACATCCTGACCCTGATGGTACAGTAAATTCTCCGCCACTATCCCAGCCTAGATACACCATTGCAGAATCCACGGTCTTTGCGTGCTCACTTAAAACTATAAAAATAAGCAGGATCTTTAGTATAAACACCAGAATACTAGACAACGAGCAACTCCTTCATGACGATAGAGGCCAACATCTCCTTCCTTAGCTTGCTGGTACTTTTCTGTGGGAATGAGCTTGTCTCCAACCAGCAAGGAATATCCAGTGAATGGGACGCCACGGTTTGGTATTAGCACCCAGTACCAGAAGCAAAACCATCCACAATTTCCATACCTCAGGAATTTAATTTGGAATACTAGCTGAGCAAACATTAGTTTCTCACAAAGTAGCTGAAGACACTGAGTGGCAGTAGGTGCAAGTTTCTCCACCATGACCTGTTTGTTATTGTTAGATATAAGAGGAAGAACATAACTGGACTTTGCCAAGGTGCCATATTGCATCTTAAGTCTCATAGACCCTTCACTTGCGTCCTTACATTCTACAGGATGGTGGGGAAGGAGACAGTTGGCTGTGGATTAGAAAAACATTCCAACTTCCATCGTGGATAATTATCATGATTAAAGCTGGAATGTTTTTCTAATCTTTGTTTGCAAGCCGTCCCTTGAGATTCCGTGCTCCAGAAACGTTGAGAAGTATAGGTGAGCCGGCTTCTTTTTTCTTCTTATAGTAGGTCGTGGAGTTGCATTAGCTCTTGTGGTGTTGAGCCGCCAGCGAGGCAATGGCAGGATGTAGGCTGTCTTGAAGAGATGGGTTTTCAGGTTGTGTCTGAAGGATCCGAATGTGGTGGCTAATTGACGTGTTGAGGCACATAATTCCAGAGGATGAGGTATATTTGGTAGAGGTATTGGAGATGATTGGGTGAGGAGCAAATAAGCATGGAGAGAGGGAGGTCTTGGGAGGACCGGAGATTACATAAGGGAATATATCGGGAGATTAGTTCAGAGATGTATGGAGAAGAAGGGCTATGGATGTCTTTGTACGTCAGTGTTAGTAGTTTGAACTGGATACGCTGGGCAATTGTGAGCCAGTGAAAGAATCTTATGGATTGCAATCTTATGGATTGCTGGAGCTAGTCCACAGTAAAAAAGCAGCCATAGAGTGTCCAGGATCCTTCACACAGACTTTCCTTAGCCAGGGCTGCTTCTTGGCAGGGTTGGACGGGCTCACCAGAGAACCGGAGAATCCTCTGGTGGGCCCTGGTTTCTCCATCAGGAGAGTTCATAGTGCAAACCTTACAGGTTGTGATGATGATGAGGCCATCCATCTCCTTAGTTTTCTGTTCCTTGGAATGCAAGCGCAAGTATGCAGCCAGCCACGCACTCACCTACAGGCTGCAATGCTAAACTGACACATTTCTGGACAGCTGCTTGCATTTGAAATGTTGCCTTTTAGGCTCGTGGAGGCAGAAGCCTTTCACAACCTCATGGCAGCGGCAGCTGGGTCTCCATACTCGGTCCTCAGCCGCCACTATTTCTCCCGGTGTCTTCCCCGCCTTCCACAAACACGGGTCCCAGAATGTTTCTGCTGGTACTTTTCTGTGGGAATCTGCTTGGCTCCTACCACCCTGGAATAGTTCCAGTGAACTATGGCACGACACCATGGTATTACCCGTACCCCTAGTACCAGTAGCAAAGCCATCCACAATTTCCTTCTCAGGAATTTTATTTGGTAGACTGAGTGGCTGCCCAAATACATTAGTTTCTCACAAAGGAGCTGAAGATACAGAGTGGCAGTAGGAGCAAGTTTCTCCAGCCTGTTAGATATCAGAGGGTGAACGGTAGCACAGTGGCTCCAGGTCCCTGATATTTGAAGGGTGCTGTTATGCACACGCCCGGACTGACTGGTGTGTGCGTGATTTAGTGATTCCAGTGTGCCATGAACCGGAGAGTGCCTGGAGGGGCGTAACTAAGTATCCACCCGATCCGACCAAGGTTGCACGATGGCTAACGACGCCGTGCACCAGGAAGGAACTGAGCAGAGGGACCAGGTGCCACTCCAGGTCAGACCCCAGACACGGCTGTTGACCCACACCGGGGAATACAGGAACAGACAGGTTATGCTGGCACACAGACTGGTGGATATAGGTAGGCGCGGCAGGCGTACAGACGGGGAGGTACTGGCAAGCACGGCTGGCGTGCAGACTGGATAGGGTCCAGTACAGACTGAGACTCAGGAACAGAACCGCAGATGCGGTAGACAAACAGAGCAGAGAGGAACCGCTGGAGCGGTGGGCAAGACAGAGCAGAGAGATACCGCCGGAGCGGTGAGCAAGCAGAACAGGGCGAAACCGCCGGAGCGGTGAGCAAGGCAGAGCAGAGAGGAACCGTTGGAGCAGTGAGCAAGGCAGAGCAGAGAGGGGCCGCCGGAGTGGTGAGCAAGGCAGAGCAGAGCGAAACCTCCAGAGCGGTGAGCAAGGCAGAGCAGGCAGGAACCGCCGGAGCAGTGAGCAAGGCAGAGCAGAGAGGGGCCGCCGGAGTGGTGAGCAAGGCAGAGCAGAGCGAAACCTCCTGAGCGGTGAGCAAGGCAGAGCAGGCAGGAGCCGCCGGAGTGGTGAGCAAGACAGAGCAGGCAGGAACCACCGGAGCGGTGAGCAAGGCAGAGCAGAGAGAAACCTCCAGAGCGGTGAGCAAGGCAAAGCAGGCAGGAACCGCCGAAGTGGTGAGCAAGGCAGAGCAGGCAGGAACCGCCGGAGCGGTGAGCAAGGCAGAGCAGAGAGAAACCGCTGGAGCGGTGAGCAAGGCAAAGCAGGCAGGAACCGCCGGAGCGGTGAGCAAGGCAGAGCAGAGAGAAGCCGCCGGAGCGGTGAGCAAGGCAGAGCGGGCAGAAACCGCCGGAGCGGTGAACAAGGCAGAGCGGGAAGGAACCGCCGGAGCGGTGAATAAGGCAGAGCAGAGCCGCCGGAGCGGTGAGCAAGGCAAAGCAGGCAGGAACCGCTGGAGCGGTGAGCAAGGCAGAGCAGAGAGAAGCCGCCGGAGCGGTGAGCAAGGCAGAGCGGGCAGAAACCGATGGAGCGGTGAACAAGGAACAGGGGACAGATCTCTGTTCACACGGAACAGACTGGAAGGGAAAGGCAGAACCAGATACGCACAAGATACTTGCAATGAAGTAGCGAGAGGACTCTAAACTCACAAACGGAAGTACAGCGACAACGAGAAGGAGTTAGGTGCAGGTTCAGACTCTGCAGAAAAAGGGAAGATATGGACATAGAGAAAAACAGGTAACAGGCTAGGAGGGTGTTCAGACAGAAACTGAGTGTTCAGACAGGAACTGACACTGCAGCGAGATACAGGAGCGAGTCTGGGTATGCGGCCCCCAGAATGGCAGACAAACAGGTTAGAAGACACAGATAACAGGTCTGGGTATGAGGCCCCCAGAAGGTGGGACGAACAGGCTAGGAGCGTGTTCAGACAGGCCTGGGAATACAGCGTCCAGGAAGGCGAACAGGCGGGAAAAACAGAACGGAACCTGGCACATCAGAGGCTAGGAGCTCTCTGAGGGTAAGAGTTGTTCAGGCACCAGCTTCCAGGTGGAGCTGGTTTAAATATCCAGTGACAGACAGCAATAGGCTGAGGACGTATTAGGGGTGTGCCCACAGCAGCTACAAAAAACAGGAAGTAACCGGGCCGCCGCCCTAAGCAGTCAGAACACAGAGGCAAACAGACAGCATGAATAGAAGACAGGCTAGCAGACTGGACTGAAGATCAAGTTTGCGATCTTGCATAGGGTGAGATGGTGCACCATGCAAGCCCGCCACCAGGTATGTTACAGGTGCCTTCTCCAAACAGCCATTTTGAGATCTCTCCACAGGTGTTCTATGGGACTCAGGTCTGGACTCATTGCTGGCCACCTTAGAAGTCTCCAGTGCTTTCTCTGAAACCATTTTATAGTGCTTTTGGAAGTGGGTTTTGGGTCATTGTCCTGCTGGAAGACCCATGACCTCTGAGGGAGACCCAGCTTTCTCACACTGGGCCCTACATTATGCTGCAAAATTTGTTGGCAGTCTTCAGACTTCATAATGCCATGCACACGGTCAAGCAGTCCAGTGCCAGAGGCAGCAAAGCAACCCCAAAACATCAGGGAACCTCCGCCATGTTTGACTGTAGGGACTAGAGATGAGCGTTGTTCTACTCGAACTGTTCGCCAATCTCAAATTCGAGCTGTTTTGGGCGGTGTTCGAGCCGTTCGGCGAACACGAACAATTTGAGAAAAATTCGGCTGTTCGAGGCTATGTTCGATAACTGTTCGTGCACCAAAATCATAACTGGATTTTTTCTCAGTAATGATGAAAATTAATGTTAATACGCAGTTTGAGTGTACAGCGGGGTGGGGGGAGGGGCAGGGGATGGATCTCTGCAGGAACAATGAAGATCTCCATTTTTTTTTCTCTTTCCCGCATTTGCAGTGGGGAGGTGCAATCTGTCAGCCTATC
Organism: Phyllobates terribilis; assembly: GCF_046119375.1. NCBI lineage: Eukaryota > Metazoa > Chordata > Amphibia > Anura > Dendrobatidae > Phyllobates > Phyllobates terribilis. The sequence goes on along the minus strand of NW_027362762.1, from coordinate 286,593,324 downwards.
AGCAGCGCACACACGGAGCGAAGTGCTTTTTTTCACACAAGCAAGGGCATGTGTCATTGGCAGTGTATGTCACATGTCCTTGCCCTATAAGACCAAGCCATTTTTCCCGTCGCCACCATTTTCTCACTGCTGCAGCTGCGTGTTAGACGGCACCGCTGTTGCTGTGTGCGCTATACCTTGTTAATTTCAAGCCAATTTTCGCACAAATCTACAGATAGCTTGGGAGTAGGGAATAGTTGTGATTGCAGTCCTTTTAAGGACTAGGTTACAGCATTTCCTACGACTTTTATCAGGCAGGTCTGTGCTCTTAAATAGATAGATTGTGGGAGTAAAGACTAATTGTAATTGGAGTCCTTTTCAGGACTAGGTTACATCAGTTCCTATCAGTTTTTGCCAGGCAGGTTTGTGCCAGTGCTGTGCAAGTTTTTTTCACAGCATTTGGCTGAATCTAGCAAAGCTAATCCTTTTTGGCCTATTGCAGAGTGTGTTAGTCAGTGGAGTAGCCTATCTGTGTTGCAAGATATACCACCTGTGTATAGAATACCAATTTTTTTACTGCACCTAGTGAAGTAAAATCTTTTGGGCATAGCATCATTCTATTAGTCCATCTATACTGACCTCCATCAGGTTGCAAATTGAATATAATTTTTTTCTGCATCTAGCTCTGAAAAAATATTGGGCTTCTAGCTGTGTGTGGGACTTGTTCTATTAATCCATCTATACAGACCTCCATCAGGTTGCAAACTGAATATATTTTTTTCTGCATCTACCTCTGAAAAAATATTGGGCTTTAGCTGTGTGTGGGACTTGTTCTATTAATCCATCTATACAGAACTCCATCAGGTTGCAAACTGAATATATTTTTTTCTGCATCTACCTCTGAAAAAATATTGGGCTTCTAGCTGTGTGTGGGACTTGTTCTATTAATCCATCTATACAGACCTCCATCAGGTTGCAAACTGAATATATTTTTTTTCTGCATCTACCTCTGAAAAAATATTGGGCTTCTAGCTGTGTGTGGAACTTGTTCTATTAATCCATCTATACATACCTCCATCAGGTTGCAAACTGAATATATTTTTTTCTGCATCTACCTCTGAAAAAATATTGGGCTTCTAGCTGTGTGTGGGACTTGTTCTATTAATCCATCTATACAGACCTCCATCAGGTTGCAAACTGAATATATTTTTTTATGCATCTACCTCTGAAAAAATATTGGGCTTCTAGCTGTGTGTGGGACTTGTTGTATTAGTCCATCTATACTGACCTCCATCAGGTTGCAAACTGAATATATTTTTTTCTGCATCAACCTCTGAAAAAATATTGGGCTTCTAGCTGTGTGTGGGACTTGTTGTATTAGTCCATCTATACTGACCTCCATCAGGTTGCAAACTGAATATATTTTTTTCTGCATCTACCTCTGAAAAAATATTGGGCTTCTAGCTGTGTGTGGGACTTGTTCTATTAATCCATCTATACAGACCTCCATCAGGTTGCAAACTGAATATATTTTTTTCTGCATCTACCTCTGAAAAAATATTGGGCTTCTAGCTGTGTGTGGGACTTGTTCTATTAATCCATCTATACAGACCTCCATCAGGTTGCAAACTGAATATATTTTTTTCTGCATCTACCTCTGAAAAAATATTGGGCTTCTAGCTGTGTGTGGGACTTGTTCTATTAATCCATCTATACAGACCTCCATCAGGTTGCAAACTGAATATATTTTTTTTCTGCATCTACCTCTGAAAAAATATTGGGCTTCTAGCTGTGTGTGGGACTTGTTCTATTAATCCATCTATACAGACCTCCATCAGGTTGCAAACTGAATATATTTTTTTCTGCATCTACCTCTGAAAAAATATTGGGCTTCTAGCTGTGTGTGGGACTTGTTCTATTAATCCATCTATACAGACCTCCATCAGGTTGCAAACTGAATATATTATTTTCTGCATCTACCTCTGAAAAAATATTGGGCTTCTAGCTGTGTGTGGGACTTGTTCTATTAATCCATCTATACAGACCTCCATCAGGTTGCAAATTGAATATAATTTTTTTCTGCATCTAACCCAGCCAATAGTTTTGGCCTAATACCACAGTTTGGCCACTCAGCTCTGTTCGGTTCCCATCCATTGTTTTTTTGTGCAAACAACTCCAGAGTTGTGAATTAGTTAACCACCAAAATGAGTGGAAAAAGGCCTGCTGCTGGTGGAAAGGGGAATAGGCGTGTTGGGAAGGGGAAAAAAGGTTGTGTCCGTGGGGTAGGTGTTAAAGCAACAGTAACATCTGCAGAAGAAAGACCATCTTCCAGCCAAACTAAAATGTCTACTTCTTTTAGCGGTCAATGTGATAAGATCCCTTTCTTACGGCCACGCCAATCGCTACAAATTCCAGATGAGGCACAAAAACAGCAGGTGCTTCAACGGATATCAAGTGCTCCTTTAAGTGGGCTCTCCTCCACATCAACTTCAACATCACAAATACTCCAGTCCTCAAAGGTGTCACCCCAATCGCACTTGCTTCCTCACAGCTCCCAAATCTCCAGCTGCCCGTCTGAGTATGAGGTAGAACAGATGGTTGAGTCTGCAGAGCTGTTTACTCATACTATAGCCTGGGAATCAGAGGTCGACTCCAGCGCTTCTGTGAATCCAGACGAGGAAATGATCTGCACTGATGCCCAGAATCTTTATGAGTCGGATCCAGGACCAGACGCAGAAGGTTCTGACCATAATGTAGACCCTCATTCCCAAACTGTAACTCCTGTTGGTGGAGACAATGAGGAAGACGATGATAAGACTCAAATACCTGATTGGAGCGACAACTTTAGTTTTTTGTCAGGGCAGGAACAGGTTGGCTCTGAGGACGACGGGTGTGATAACGCACAGGGTGATGATGATGAGGTTGGAGATCCCACTTACTGTCAACCCACAGTCAGCCAAGAGATGAGGTCAGCAGAGGAGGTGGAGGAAGATGCTAGTGACGACGAGGTCAGGTTGCGCCTTCCTGGACAGAGACGTAGTACTGGAAGCACGTCAACAACTGCATCCTCAAACACAACTCTGCCTCTCACCACAAGTCGTGGTGGCTCTTCAGGTCGCATGGGTGCTAAGCCTTGCATAGCCTGGGCATTTTTTCAGATCGATAAAGATGACCCAACTCGTGTTATCTGTAACATTTGTCAGCAAAAGCTAAGTAGAGGCCAAAAAATACATAGTTTGAGTACTTCATGCATGAACCGGCACATGGACATGAAGCATAAGTTGCAGTGGGAAGCTCAGTGTGCTACAATGCGGCCTAGCCGGCCGGGCCAACCACCGTCTGCCATATCTTGTGAATCCGCGGCCTCTTCATCCTCTGTGACTGGGGGGACAGCAGTCACACCTGTTTTGGGGCGCAGACCTGCCACCTCTTTACCCGCAACAGCCAGCGTGATTGACAGGTCATCATTTTCTTTGGAGGTGGTAACACCAGCTGGTGTTGAGCGCTGTCCGACATCGATAGCACCACCTTTGGATCAAGGCAACCTAACATGTCCGCCTGCATCTTCCTCACAGACCGGCAGTTTGCCGGGGACACCCTTATCAACCCCGTCTAAGCACAATAGCCAGCCCTCGGTCCCTCAGATGTGGACAAGTAAAAGACCATTTCCTCCTAGCCATGAGAAAGCTAAGAGGTTGAATTTCACCATCTGCAAGCTCTTGGCTACAGAAATGCTGCCTTTCCGCCTGGTGGACACAGAGGATTTTCGAGACCTTATGTCCGTCGCAGTGCCCCAGTACCAGATGCCCAGTCGACACTACTTCTCAAAGAAAGGTGTGCCTGCGCTCCACCAGCATGTCGCACACAACATCACCGCTTCTTTGAGAAACTCTGTGTGTGACAGGGTGCATTTCACCACAGACACTTGGACGAGTAGGCATGGACAGGGGCGTTACATGTCGCTGACTGGGCACTGGGTAACTATGGTGACAGCAGGACAAGGGGCTGCTGTCCAAGTCTTGCCGTCCCCACGAGTTGTGCGTCAATCCTCTTTATGTCAAAGTTCCTCCACTTCTTCTGCCTCCTCAACCTCCTCTCGGTCTTCCACCTGCACCCAAAGCCTGTCTGGTCATGCCACAAGCTTTCTAACTGCGCAGAAGGGATCCTGCACACCTCCTTACTATGCTGGCAGTAGGGCTCAACGTCATCAGGCGGTTTTTACATTGAAATGTCTGGGAAATGTGAGTCACACAGCTGAGGAGTTGTGGTCAGCTCTGGAGAACCAATTTCATGAATGTTTGTCTCCACTGGACCTGAAACCAGGGAAGGCCGTGTGCGACAATGCTGCAAACCTGGGTGCAGCCCTTCGCCGGGGCAATGTCACACACGTGCCTTGTATGGCTCACGTGTTGAACCTGGTTGTCCAGCAATTTTTAGCCCAGTATCCCAGACTAGATGGCCTTCTGCAGAGGGCACGGTCGCTGTGTGCTCACTTCCGCCATTCGCATCCCGCAGCTCAGCGACTTACATCTCTACAGAAGTCGTTGGGCCTGCCACTTCACCGGCTAAAATGCGATGTGCCTACCCGGTGGAATTCAACTCTGCACATGTTGCAGCGACTGTGGCAGCACCGACAAGCCCTGGTGCAATACGTTCTGACGTATAGCCTGGGCCAACGAGATTCAGAGGTGGGGCAAATCACGCTGGAGGAGTGGTCTCAGATCAGGGACCTATGCACCCTTCTGCACAGTTTTGAAATGGCGACGAAGATGTTTAGTGCTGACGATGCCATTATCAGCATGACTATTCCGGTGATTTACATGCTGGAGCACATGTTAAACAGAATTCGGAGTCAGGTGGTGGCACAAGAGGAGGTGGAGGAAGTAGAGGAGGAGGAGTTGTATGCGGAAGGGCTAACATCTGCAAGGTCCAGACGGTCGGCAGCACCAAGGCGGCAGGCATGTGAGGGTGGGGGAGATGGTTTTACCAGGGCGCATGGTAGCAGCCAAACTAGTGAGGAAGGTGCAGGAGCCCAGGAAGAAGTGGAGGACGAACTGATGGAAGACTCATCAGATGAGGGAGACCTTGATCACATTTCTGTTGTGCGAGGTTGGGGGGAGAGGACAGAGGAAGGAAGCATGATTGTTACCTCGCCACCAACACAACAGGGACTTGGTGCTCCTGGATGCGCAACACACATGAGTGCCTTCTTGCTGCACTACCTGCAACATGACCCTCGAATTGTGAGAATTAGAAATAATCCTGACTACTGGGTTGCCACACTGTTAGATCCCCGGTACAAAAGTAAATTTGCAGAAATTATTCCTGCCATAGAAAGGGATGCACGCATGCAGGAGTATAAGCAGAGACTGTTGCAGAATCTTACATGTGCTTTTCCACAAAATACCAATGGTGCACGTAGTGAATCTCACAGTTCCAACTTGCCAACCGTGGGACCGTCAAGTGTTCAGCACTCAAACCGTAACAGAACCACAGTATCTGCTGGTAACATCAATTTTGCGGAATCATTTCACCACTTTTTTAGCCCATCCTTTGCAAGGCCACAGGAGACAAGAAGTCTGACACATAGTCAACGCCTAGAGACGATGGTACAGGAGTATCTAGAAGTAAACATTGAAGCCACGACTGTGTCACTGGACCCTTGCTCTTTTTGGGCTTCCAATCTGGATAAATGGCCGGAGCTAGCCACTTACGCCTTGGAGATCTTGTCATGCCCCGCAGCCAGCGTTCTGTCTGAACGTGTGTTCAGCGCTGCTGGTGGTGTGCTGACAGATAAGCGCACGCGGCTCTCCACTGATAATGTAGACAGACTCACGTTCATAAAGATGAACAAATCATGGATCCGAAATGACTTTTCTACCCCTGTGTCATCCTGGGGAGAGTAAAAGCTTGATGATTGGTTAAAATCACCCTACCAACCGTTTTAAGCTTTCAAATTACTAATCATGTTTATCTGTATCTTGGCTGGAAAATAATTTGGGCTTTGTAGCAGTGTGCAGCACTGATCCTATTAGGCCATCTATACTAAAGCTTCACCAGATTTAAAATTAATAATAATTTTTAGCTGCATCCAGCCCGGAAAATAATTTTGGGGCTCCGAGATGCGCAAGACACATAAGTGCCTTCTTGCTGCACTACCTGCAGCATGACCCTCATATTGTCAGAATTCGAAGTAATCATGACTACTGGGTTGCCACACTCTTAGATCCCCCAAACTTTTCGATCAACCTTTTCATTTTAATAAAGACCAAAAAAATGGTCATTTTTGAAATTATAAGCATTAGCAGGTTGTTAGAAACTGAAATCAAACAGTTTTCAACTCAAAACTTTATTCTAGGTGATGTTACATTTTCACATAGGACCCCTTGTTCGAAAGAAGCTTCTGAACTCTCTCGTCCATTGAATTTGTCAGGTTTTGGATGGTTTCTGCTTCAATTGTTTTGCATGAGGACAGAATACCCTCCCAGAGCTGTTGCTTAGATGTGAACTGCCTCCCGCCATCATAGACACTCCTTTTAATGATGCTCCAAAGGTTCTGAATGGGGTACAGTCAGGGGAGCATGGGGGTCACACCATAAGTTTGTCCCCTTTTATGCCCATATCAGCCAGAGATGCAGATGTTTTATGTGCAGCATGAGATGGTGCATTATCATGCAGAAAAATGATCTTGCTGTGAAATACATGGTTCTTCTTCTTGAACCATGGCAGGAAGTGCTGTTTGAGAAAATCCACATACATTATGGAGTTCATCTTTAGCGCCTTCAGGGATCCTAAAGGGGCCGACAATCTCTCTCCCCATGATTCCAGCCCAAAACATTACTCCACCTCCTCCTTGTTGGCGCTGTAGCCATGTTTGCATGGGGTGTCCATCAACCAGCCATCCTCCACTCCATCCATCTGGACCATCGAGCGCTGCACGGCACTCATCCGTGAACAAAACAGTTTTGAAATCAGTCTTCATGTAATGTTTGGCCCACTGGAGCCATTTCTGCTTGTGTGAAGTGGATAGAGGAGGTCGACAGGATGGAGTATGCACAGCTGCAAACCTCTGAAGGACCCTGCATCTTGTTGTTCGGGGGACGTTGGAGGCACAAGCAGCTTCAAAAACTTGTCTGCTGCTATGACAAGGCTTTTTTGCCGCTGCTGTTGCAACCTGACGTAATTGCCTGTAGGAAAGAGTCCTCAATTTGCCCTTATCAGCACGCACACGTGTGTACTGTGAATCAGCTACATACTTCTTGATTGCCAAGACACTTCATCCTGATCATCGCACAATGTTGATTGTAGTCATGCCTTGACCTAAACACTCCACAATTTGTTGCTTCTCAGCAGCCGACACATCCTTTTTCTTTCCCATTTTGGCTGAAAATGTAGGCTGCTTAATAATGTGAGACAGCCTTCTTAAGTAGTCTTGCCTTTCATTGGACACACCTGCCAAACTAATTAGCACAGGTGTCTGCAATTGCTTACAGTGATATAAAGAGCCCTGACACACATCACCATCAATGAGTTTAACTGACAAACAAACAAATTCTTCCCTTATCACTCCTAAACACTTTTTGCATAATAATTTGGAACGCAGTGTACATGTGCTTTTCCACAAAACACCAGTGGTTCACGTAGTGAATCTTACAGTTCTAACTTGCCAACCGTGGTCTGTATGGAGTTGTTCAATAAAGGACCCAAAATTAAGATAACATAGATGGGAGAGGTCTCTATGAATAGGAATTCCTAAGTATTTGATACCCTGTGAGGGCCAGGCAAAGGGAAAGTTGGACTGGATGGAATCCTATATGGATTTGGAGAGGGAGACATCGAGGGCCTCAGACTTCGCTGCATTGATTTTAAAATTTGACCATGTAACAAAGTGATCTATTTCAGCCATAACAGCATGGATGGATATATGTGATTGAGTGATATATACTAAGACATCATCAGCAAATAGAGAGCACTTGTACTCGGTGCCTCCCACCTCAATCCACCTAATATTGGGGTTATGGCGAATTGATGAGAGCAGGTGCTCCGTCACTAGGATGTATAAGAGAGGGGACAGAGGACATCCCTGCCTTGTCCCATTGGTGATTGTGAAAGGTGATGAAAATGTTCTGATGCACCCCCTGGGCCTTGGGACACCTGGAGCCGGACCCTTTTTGGTGGATGCTGGTGGTTGTAGTCTTCGTGGCGGCGACCCGGTTCCGTGGCTCAGGGTGGTCAAACCAGTGGCGGAACTATTTATGTGGTTTTGATGTTTAAATGTCCGACTACGCCACCCGTGGATTGCGGTCAGAGTGAACCGCCGCTCCAGGGCAGACCGCTGAGGCTGGTGTTGTGGGTGCAGCAGAGCGTAGCATAACTCCCCACGGGAGGAGTATAGCCTCAGGGCAGTGTATGCGGAGGATGGGGGTGATGGTGCAGGGCAGCAGCAGTAACGACACGGAGTCAGTGATGCAGTCCAGGGCCTTTACTCACAGTTCTTATTATCCAGACCACGTCTGCAGGTAACGGCTGCCCACGTCGTACTGTGCTCACCAGGTGAGGGGCTCAGACAACTCCCAGATAACTTTGGAGCGCTTCACAGGACCCCCTTTGTGTGTCCTTTGTCTGGCCTTTCTTACCAACCCTTCTGTCCGGCTGCCTCGGGCCTCCTCTTGGTAAACTTGGCGCCAGTTTCCATGACCCTATGTGGTGCCTTCCTAGCGGGTGTAGCGAGGGTCTGCGCCACATAAAATGTCAGAGCCTCCGGTTTCTAGCTGAGGGTCGTTTCCTGCCTCCACTAGTTTCGGGGACCGGTCTCCCCCTTTGGCCTGACTCCTCCACGCAGGTGGATTCGGGCGTGCGGTGGCGACTCGCCCGTCCGCACCCCTGGGATCCCTTCATTCCTCGTTCCTGGAGCCTTCTCCGCTCCTCTTCCTTCCTTCTCCCTCTTCCAGGCCTGGGCCTCTGTTACTAGGCCCGCCTCCGGAGCAGAGCTCATGCAGAGCCCCTGCTCCCTGCCACTTCTGCTCAGACTTCTCTGCACTGAACTAAGATGGTGCCCACCTTTTATACTCCCTTCTCAATGCACCCAGGAACTGCTTCCTCCCTGCTCCTGCACTACAGGGTTCCCCTTCCTCAGTGTTCCCTCCCCCCACTCCAGCCAGGGACAGGGACTGTCGTGCCCATCTCAGAGGCATATTGGTCACCCTGCCCCACGGCAATGTGGTGTAATGCATGCAGGTGTCGGGTCCTGATCCACACTCCATCCTTACCTGAGAGTGAGATATCACACCTCTGGGTGAGGTGTAATACCTCTGTAGCAACCGAGCCCTCAGGGTGCTACAGTTCCATTTATCTTCAGCCTAGGTGACGTATTGTGATACAGGGCTGTGATTTTGGCTATAAAAGGGGCCCCTAGACCCCTACCCCAAGATTTTTAAGAGAATCATATATGGCGTGCCAGGAGACTCTATGGAATGCTTTCTCAGCATCCAACGAGAGTATCTAATTACAAATTTTTAACTGCATCTAGCCCAGGAAATACTTTGTGCCTAGTAGCAGTGTCTGCTAGTCAGCGGATTATCCCGGCTGTTAAGCAAGCTACACCACCTGTAGTTTAGACACTTAATTTTTTCAAAAGAAATGCTTCGGGACCATGGGATACTCAGTGAAGAGCATCAGGAGGCACCCCAAGGCATAGGGGCTGGGACTGGCAGTAGGATGCCTTGCGGTGGACAGCCGAGCTCGATCCTTATAAACGCTTTTTAACTGCAGCAGCTTTAGTGGACGCTACTGGAGCTGGAATTACGCGGCTGCTGGCATGAGACTTGCCCTCCAATAGATCCTTGTAAATGGATTTAAAGTGTATTCATTCAAATTAGAGAGACAATTTAAATTAAAAAGCTTAGAGCTGCCTCCACCACAGGGGGGCTCGCTCGACCCACCAGCGGACAGGCACCAGTATTGGGAGAGGGGGGCTGGCCATCAGGGTTCACCGCGGCTCTGGCACAAACCCGGCGACACGGAGGTGGCACGGGCAGGAGCGGACTGGCCGTGTCGGCTTCTCACTTTTTGGATTTTAGAAGGGCATGACATGCCTATATCTGTGTCTCCCCCTCCTTTTACTCCTCCACCTCTTTTATTTTCGCATGACTATATGTACTTGTCACTTTTCCATGTGTTAGTTATGTCTTCTGAGCAGTTTGTCAGCTTTTGGACACCTTTGAAGGTGTTTTCTATGTGTTTCTATGTGTTTTTGTTTGCCTGCCATTGGTTTTAACGGTGTTCGAAGGTGTTCGACGAACAGTTCGACGAACAGTTCGGCGAACAGACGGGTGTTCGACGAACCGAACCGAACTCGAACACTATGGGGGTGGCTCAACACTAATAGGGACCGTGTTCTTTTCTTTGAATGACTCTATTTTTTTCCTGTACACTCTATGTTGATGCTTTTTCCCAAAAAGCTCTACTTTTGTCTCATCTGACCAGAGAACATTCTTCCAAAACATTATAGGCTTTCTCAGGTAAGTTTTGGCAAACTCCAGCCTGGCTTTTTTATGTCTCGGGGTAAGAAGTGGGGTCTTCCTGGGTATCCTACCATACAGTCCTTTTTCATTCAGACGCCGACGGATAGTACGGGTTGACACTGTTGTACCCTCGGACTGCAGGGCAGCTTGAACTTGTTTGGATGTTAGTCGAGGTTCTTTATCCACCATCCGCACAATCTTGCGTTGAAATCTCTCGTCAATTTTTCTTTTCCGTCCACATCTAGGGAGGTTAGCCACAGTGCCATGGGCTTTAAACTTCTTGATGACACTGCGCACGGAAGACACAGGAACATTCAGGTCTTTGGAGATGGACTTGTAGCCTTGAGATTGCTCATGCTTCCAGACAATTTGGTTTCTCAAGTCCTCAGACAGTTCTTTGGTCTTCTTTCTTTTCTCCATGCTCAATGTGGTACACACAAGGACACAGGACAGAGGTTGAGTCAACTTTAATCCTTGTTAACTGGCTGCAAGTGTGATTTAGTTATTGACACAGGTAAGTTAAAGGTGCTTTTAATTACACGAATTAGAGACGCATCACATGATTTTTCAAACAGTGGCAATACTTTTCTCCACCCCATTTTTTAGGTTTGGTGTGGAATTATATCTAATTTGGCTTTAGGACAATTCTTTTTGTGTTTTTTTCATTGAAGACAAATTAAATGAAGATAATAATAACACAGAATTTGTGATTGCAATCATTTTCAGGAAGAAACTGAGTATTACCTGACAGAATTGCAGGGGTGCCAATACTTTTGGCCACCACTGTATTTAGTAGCGGCTAGGCCTGAGGTGGTCAGCGTTTTGGCGCATATCCTACCTCCTCCGAGGATTGCTGGATGTTTTCCTGCTACTATCCCAGTTCTATGACTCCCGTTAAAACAAAGCTTCAGGTGATGAATGATGGATGAGGTGGTGGCAAAGGAGAAACAGCAGGAGGAACAGGGACCATTCACATTAATATCAGCTCAGTCAACCACACATTTCTTGAAGGATAAGATTATGTACCAAAGGAGCGGTTCGGCTACACAGTTATAGGGCATGTAGTGAGTGCAATGCCTACCAAAAATTTCGAGGCACTCCAATGCCCCTTGGAAGTGACATGGAGGTCAGAAGGCCTTAACTAATCTATTTTTTCCATTTATAGCAACTGGGTCTCCTGTACACTGTTGGCCTAAGCAGTGAATGGAAGGCTTTCCAAAAATTATGAGGAACTGCAATGACCCTTGAAACAGACGTGGATTTCAGCGTACTAAAAACCTTCTTTCCATTATTGGGGAGTGGGTCTCCCTTAGTGCTCGCCTATGCATTGAAAAGCAAAAGCTGACTAAAATTAGGAGGAAATGCAATGCCCGTTGGAAGAGTCGTGGAGGTTAGAGGTAATTAAAAACAACGTTTCAATGCCCCTTGGAAGAGCTGTGGAGTTCAGAGTGGTTTAACAAGACGGTTTTAATGCCTCTTGGAAGAGACGTGGAGGTCACAGTAGCTTAACAAGACGATATTAATGCCCCTTGGAAGAGACGTGGAGTTTCGAGTGGCTTAACAAGACGGTTTTAATGCCCCTTGGAAGAGACGCGGAGGTCCCAGTGGAATAAAAAGACTATCAATGCCCCTTGCAAGAGTGGTGGAGGTTACAGTGGAATAAAAAGACAATATCAATGCCCCTTAGAAGAGTGGTGGAGGTCGCAGTGGAATAAAAAGACAATATCAATGCCCCTTGGAAGAGTGGTGGAGGTCGCAGTGGAATAAAAAGACAATATCAATTCCCCTTGGAAGAGTGGTGGAGGTCCCAGTGGAATAAAAAGACAACATCAATGACCCTTGGAAGAGACGTGGAGGTCACAGTAGCTTAGCAAGACGGTTTTAATGCCCCTTGGAAGAGACGTGGAGTTCAGAGTAGTTTAACAAGATGGTTTTATTGCCCCTTGGAAGAGACGTGGAGGTCACAGTAGCTTAACAAGACGGTTTTAATGCCCCTTGGAAGAGACGTGGAGTTCAGGGTGGTTTAACAAGATGGTTTTAATGCCCCTTGGAAGAGACGTGGAGGTCCCAGTGGAATAAAAAGACAATATCAACGCCCCTTGGAAGAGTGGTGGAGGTCCCAGTGGAATAAAAAGACAATATCAATGCCCCTTGGAAGAGTGGTAGAGGTTACAGCGGAATAAAAAGACAATATCAATGCCCCTTGGAAGAGTGGTGGAGGTGACAGTGGAATAAAAATACAATATCAATGCCCCTTGGAAGAGTGGTGGAGGTCCCAGTGGAATAAAAAGACAATATCAATGCCCCTTGGAAGAGTGGTGGAGGTTACAGTGGAATAAAAAGACAATATCAATGCCCCTTGAAAGAGTGGTGGAGCTTGCAGTGGAATAAGAAGACAATATCAATGCCCCTTGGAAGAGTGGTGGAGGTCGCAGTGGAATAAAAAGACATTATCAATGCCCCTTGGAAGAGTGTTGCAGGTCCCAGTGGAATAAAAAGACAATATCAATGACCCTTGGATGAGACGTGGAGGTCACAGTAGCTTAACAAGACAATTTTAATGCCACTTGGAAGAGACGTGGAGTTCAGAGTGGTTTAACAAGATGGTTTTAATGCCCCTTGGAAGAGACATGGAGGTCACAGTTGCTTAACAAGACGGTTTTAATGCCCCTTGGAAGAGACGTGGAGTTCATAGTGGTTTAACAAGACAGTTTTAATGCCCCTTGGAAGAGACGTGGAGGTCCCAGTGGAATAAAAAGACATTATCAATGCCCCTTGGAAGAGTGGTGGAGGTCCCAGTGGAATAAAAAGACAATATCAATGACCCTTGGAAGAGACGTGGAGGTCACAGTAGCTTAACAAGACGATTTTAATGCCCCTTGGAAGAGACGTGGAGTTCGGAGTGGTTTAACAAGATGGTTTTAATGCCCCTTGGAAGAGACGTGGAGGTCACAGTAGCTTAACAACATGGTTTTAATGCCCCTTGGAAGAGACGTGGAGGTCACAGTGGAACAAAAAGACAATATCAATGACCCTTGAAAGAGACGTGGAGGTCACAGTAGCTTAACAAGACGATTTTAATGCCCCTTGGAAGAGACGTGGAGTTCGGAGTGGTTTAACAAGATGGTTTTAATGCCCCTTGGAAGAGACGTGGAGGTCACAGTAGCTTAACAACATGGTTTTAATGCCCCTTGGAAGAGACGTGGAGGTCACAGTGGAACAAAAAGACAATATCAATGACCCTTGAAAGAGACGTGGAGGTCACAGTAGCTTAACAAGACGATTTTAATGCCCCTTACAAGAGCCATGCAGTACAGCATATTAAAAACATTATTCCCATTATTTGGTAGTGGGTCTCCCATAGTCTTTGCTTATGCCTTCCAAGCAAAAGCTGCCAAAAATTAGGACAGAGGAACTTGCAATGCTGGCAACACGGACTACGGTCACCCTGGTGGTATAGTGGTGGTGGAGGCTGAGGATAAGGAGAATAGCAAAAAACAGCCGAAATGAGGAAGCGTATACCCATGTGTGGGTGTGAAGCGGTGCATGGGAATACACCTCCCGAAATAACACAGTGGATTTGACTTTATGTTACTCTGCTGTCATTTGGTGGTGATGAGAAGTCTGGCCCAATCCAGCCCTTGTTCATTTTGATAAGGGTCATCATGTCAGCATTGTCAGTTGACAGGCGAGTGCGCTTATCAGTTATAATTACCCCAGCGGCACTAAAAACACACTCCGATAACACGCTAGTGGCAGGGCAGGCCAGGACCTCCAAGGCGTACAGAGCAAGTTCATTCCAAGTGTCCAGCTTGGATACCCATTACGTAAAAGGCCACTCCTTGTGAGAGTACCCCGCGTCTCAGGGCCTGTAAGCTGGGCGGGTCTCAGAAAACTGTCCCAGAATGTTGACAGTGTTCCCCTGCCTCTGCTGGATTGGAGTTGCGTCTCTCTCACCTGTACGCCTTGGTTGTGCAACGAACTGTGACCTCTGCCGCTAGCGTGTTCAGATGGGAATTTTTTTAGCAGTTCTGCAGCAAGGGCCTTCTGGTACTGCCTCATTTTTGTAGAGCTCTCCACCTCAGGAATAAGAGAGTGAAAGTTCTCCCTGTAGCGGGTGTCTAAAAGTGTTACCAACCAGTAATGACTGTCACCCAACATTTTGACAACGCGAGGGTCACGGTTAAGGCAGCGTAACATAAAGTTAGCCATGCATGTCAAACTGGTAACGGGCAAGACTTCTGTGTCCTCACCTAGATGACGACTGACCATGCTCTCCTCTTCCTCCCACCTGTCCTCAGGCCACCCACACTGAACCGACGGTATGACAGTAGTACAGGTACTACCGTCTACAGCGCATGATACCAGCTCCTGTTCTTCCTCCTCCTCTCCCTCATTGTCCCCCAATGCTCGTTGGGATGAGATGAGGCTGGGCTCTGTGTAATCGCCCGCTACGGCTTTTTGATCCATCTCATCATACTCTGGCTGCAATGCCTCCTCTTTAATTCTCTGCAGAGAGTGTTGCAAAAGACAGACAAGTGGGATGCTGACGCTAATGATGGCGCCATCGCCACTCACCATCTTGGTGGACTCCTCAAAGTGTGTCAGGATGGTACATATGTCAGACATCCAGGTCCACTCCTGAGGTCTTATGTGTGGAGTCTCTTCTGCTCACAAATCCTTTGTAACATGTGGAGGGTAGAGTTCCAACTTGTGAGGACATCACACACCAGTCAGTGTTCCGGAAGCTGCAAACGCTGCTGCAGCACAGCAAGGGCGGCGTAAGCTGTAGCCGACTTGCGAAAATGAGCTGACAGGCGGCGTACTTTGACGAGCAGATCTGGCAACTCGGGATACGATTTAAGAAACTGCTGAACCACGAGGTTAAGCACATGAGCCAGCTTAGTCTTACTGTAGGGACAGCTTTCCCCTATCTTTCCTTTTCCTTAGTTTATGTTGCAAATCATAACAGTACGTGTGTGATCTCGCCTCGCCTCAGAGCCGCCACCAGGTTACGGCCATTGTCATACATGACAATGCCTGGATGTCGGTTCAGCGGTCTCAGCCACAGATCTGCCTGCTCTTTCACAGCTGTCCACAACTCACAAGCAGTGTGAGGTTTATCACCTAAGCTTATGAGTTTCAGCACAGCTTGTTGCGTCTTGGCTGAGGCAGTACTGCAGTGCTTCCAGCTTGTAACTGATGTGGTGATATCGGAGATGGAGGCTGAACATGAGGAGGAGGAGGAGGATGATGCGCAGGAGCTGTACACTGTGGGGGCAACTTTGACTGACATAGGGCGCGCAATCCTCGGTTTGGGGAGGATGTGTTCCATCCCAAGGTCCGACTGGGTCCCGGCTTCCACTATGTTTACCCAGTGTGCCGTCAGGGAGATGTACCGTCCCTGGCCACAAGCACTTGTCCACGTGTCCGTTGTCAGGTGGACTCTCCCAGAAACTGCGTTGTTGAGGGCACGGCAGATGTTTTGGGACACGTGCTTGTGTAGTGCGGGGATGGCACACCGGGCAAAATAGTGTCGGCTGGGACCGAGTACCGAGGGACAGCCACCGCCATAAGGTTGCGGGAGGATTCTGTTTCCACCAGCCTAAAAGGCAGCATTTCCAATGCAAGCAGTCGTGAAATGTGCAAATTTAGTACTGTAGCCTGTGGGGCATTGGCTGTGAATTTGCGCTTTTTTTTCAAAGGTCTGGGATATGGACCACTGAACGCTGTGGTGGGACATGGACGTTGATGCTGTTTATTGAGAAACTGCCATAACAAGTGAAGACTGAGAGGAGGGGGCATCTTTGCATGCAGTATGGACAGCGGATTGCCTTGCACGCACAACAGGGGGTTCTCTTACACGCACAACAGTGGAAGAAGCAGTGGTGACACCCGCTGACACTGGTCGTGGACCCAGGGGTTCGCCCCACAAAGTCGGGTGCTTTGCTGACATGTGCCTGATCATGCTGGTGGTGGTCAGGCTGGTAGTTTTGTAACCCCTGCTGATGCTGGCCTGGCAGGTGGTACAAATGGCCTTTTTGGGGTTATCAGCAGAGTCTTCAAAAAAATTCCAGACTCTGGAAAACCTACCGGTTGTACTGGCAACGTCCCTCGTGTTGGTGTTACGGGGAACGGTTGCCCGCCTTCTGTCTGTGGCCACCACACTGCTTCTTCCTGCCTGTTGGGGTACTCTGCCTCCCTCCCCCTGTGTGCTGCTGGCTTCGCTCTGCGTGTCCTCCTGCCACGATGGGTCAGTTACTAGATCATCCAAAACCTCCTTCTCTTCCACTTCCGCATTCACTTCGCGGCAATTGTGTCTCGTCATCGTCCACCTCTTGTGACAAATTCCCAGTGTCGCCTTCCTGTGGCTGTGGCTGTTCAAATATTTGGCCATCGCTACATGGGATCTCCTCTTCCACCACTGCAAGTGGAGCATGCGAGAGGCCCAAATATGGAAATGGACCAGTAAACAGCTGGTCGAGACTCACTGCTATTAAGACTTGACCGTGTGGAAGACAGACCGGAGGTGGTGGTGCACAGGTGACTGGAAGTATTATCTGCTATCCAATTAATAACCTGTTCACACTGATCAGTTGGCAATAGTGGTGTTGTTGTGTGCTTCCCTAGTAATTCGGTCAAGAACTGGAAGCGAGAAGATGTGGCTGTTGGTTGTGGCACATTTTCATCTTGGCCACGGCCCCGTCCTCTGCACGCACCATCACCAGAACATCCAGTTCCACGTCCCTTGCCACGCGCCTTGCCCATTGTAAATGAAGTAATATAGCTTACACTCGCACTATCAATGGCAAAAGGGTAATAAAAAGGAGATTAGAACCGTGGAAGAGGAAAACCACAGTTCTATTTCTCTGGCCTACACCAGAATCTTTTAAACAGATATATTTGTGTCTGAACAGTCAGCGAGACACTCAAACTGTTTTTTTTATGGAAAAAAGGTGGATTACACCCTGGTTTGAACCGTGGAAGAGGAAAACCACAGTTCTAGCTCCCTGGCCTACACCTGAATCTTTTAAACAGATATATTTGTGTCTGAACAGTCAGCGAGACACTCAAACTGTTTTTTTTAATGGAAAAAATGGAAAAAGGTGGATAACACCCAGATTTGAACTGTGGAAGAGGAAAACCACAGTTTTATTTCTCTGGCCTACACCAGAATCTTTTAAACTGATATATTTGTGTCTGAACAGTCAGCGAGACACTCAAACTGTTTTTTTTATGGAAAAAAGGTGGATTACACCCAGATTTGTACCGTGGAAGAGGAAAACCACAGTTCTAGTTCTCTGGCCTACACCTGAATCTTTTAAATATATATATTTGTGTCTGAACAGTCAGTGAGACACTCAAACTGTTTTTTTTAATGGAAAAAAGGGAAAAAAGTGGATAACACCCAGATTTGAACTGTGGAAGAGGAAAACCACAGTTTTATTTCTCTGGCCTACACCAGAATCTTTTAAACTGATATATTTGTGTCTGAACAGTCAGCGAGACAGTCAAACTGTTTTTTTTATGGAAAAAAGGTGGATTACACCCAGATTTGAACCGTGGAAGAGGAAAACCACAGTTCTAGTTCTCTGCCCTACACCTGAATCTTTTAAATAGATATATTTGTTTCCGAACAGTCAGTGAGACACTCAAACTGTTTTTTTTTATGGAAAAAAGGCAAAAAAGTTGATAATACAGAGATTTGAACCGTGGAACTGCAAAACCACAGTTCTAGTTATCTGGCCGAAACCAGACTCTTTTAAACAGATATATTTGTGTCTGAACACTCACAGACACACTCAATTTTTTTTTTTTGGGGGGTGGGGGAAATACCAAAAGGTTAATAAGACGAGTATTTGTACAGTGTGAAGGAGGAAAAAAAAAAAGAGGATTTAGACTGTTTGTTTGATTTTTCAGGCTTTAGAGACCCTACTCTACCTATTTCGCAGTATAAATCTCTCCCTAGCTCAGTAGCACTCTCCTTACACTGTCTGATACTGAGTGACTGTGTCCAATATGGCGGCGCCCGGTTTTAAATACTCGAGGTGACGCTGTGCGGCCAGCCAATCACTGTAATGCCCACAACCAACATGGCTGCGGCATTACAGTGACTGGCTGGCAATCCCTGCATGTTCATTGGCTCTGTAAAGAGCGCCAAACATGCATGGCGGAGACCTGAGCTCCCGCCCAAGTAACCCGAAAATGCTCGGTGCTCACCGAACATCCCGAGCAGTGTCGAGCATGCTCGCTCAACACTAATCGAGACCCAATCAGAATTCTCCACATTTCCAGAAATTAGTGGTAGACTTCAGCAAAGTGGCATCAATTTCAGTACAGTATTAATTGTAGAATTAGGAATGACACTTCTTCCCTTACATCTAACCCAGTAGATGGAGACCCAATCAGGATTCCCCAGATTTACAAAAATTTGTGACAGACACCAGCAAAGTTACATTAATTTTACTACAGTAGAAATAGTGTAATTAGGACCAACACCTCTTCCAGTACAGCCAACCCAATAGATGGAGACTCAATCAGAAGTATTTATATTTCCTTAAATTAGCATCAATTTCACCAGAGTAGAAGTAGTTTAATGGAGACATAAACCTCTTCCACTACAGCCAACATAATAGATTGAGACCCAATCAGGATTCTCCACATTTCCAAAAAAAATTAGTGGCAGACACCAGCAGAGTGGCATCAATTTCACAGAAGAAATTGTAGAATTAGGAACCAAAACTTCTTCCACTACAGCCAACCCAGCAGATGGAGACTCTATCAGGAGTGCACCATCCTCTCCAGTCGTTCACCACATGTTAGACTTGTACTCTGTTGTGCAGGTGCACGAGCTGGTCTAAAAAATGTGTGAAATTGTTTCTGCCACTTACACTACTGCTGCTGCTAATATTTTGGGTTTGACTAATTGATGTGCTTGAGGTTGGAAGTGTAGAGCAGCGATGTATCCTGTGTGCTTCACTGCTGTCTTGCGAAAACGCATGGTTGTGTAAAAGCGTGTTTGGATACTCCAGCAATCGCGGGTCCCTGCCCAGGGCAGGAAGCATCAGGCAAAATTTACTCTTATAATGTAGATCTACCAGAGTGGCAACCCAGTAGTTAGCACTATTTAGAATCATAACTATACGGGGATCATGTTGCAAATAGTGCAGCAAGAACGCAATTCATATGTCGGCCTCTTACATGAGGTTAAAGCCCATGCTGGGTTGGTGGCTGGGTAATTCTGATGCTTGTTTCCTCCGTTCCCTCCTGCCAAACAAGAACAGAGAGGGGATGATTATCCTCTTCATGTTCTGACTGTTGCTCACCCATCACCTCTTCCTCTTCCATTTGTTCCTTGCATTCAGTAACACCTTCACTAACAGTATTTCTGGTATCACCAACCCCCCTCGATTGCAGTGAACCACCCTCTCTTGGCACCCTGAGATGTCCCCTAGTATATGATGCTAGTAACAGAAGAAAGTATTTTTTTAGTGTGTATGAGGCCTGTATAACATAGGAGATATTCTACAAACAATCTTAAACTGAGATGTCCCCTACTGTATCACATTAGTAACAGAAGAAAGTATTTTTCTAGTGTGGATGAGGCCTGTATAACATACGAGATATTCTCCAAACTAATTCAAACTGAGATATCCCCTGCTGTATAACAATAGTAGAGATGAGCAGTGTTTGACTCGAACTTTTCGCCAATCTCAAATTCGAGCTGTTTTGGGCGGTGTTCGAGCCGTTCGGCGAACACGAACGATTTGAAAAAAATTTGGCTGTTCGAGGTTATGTTCGAAAACTGTTCGTGCACCAAAATCATAACTGGATTTTTTCTCAGTAATGCTGAAAATTAATGTTAATACGCAGTTTGAGTGTACAGTGGGGTGGGGGGAGGGGCAGGGGATGGATCTCTGCAGAAATAATGAAGATCTCCATTTTTTTTTCTCTTTCCCGCAATTACAGTGGGGCGGTGCAATCTGTCAGCCTATCAGCAGCGCACACACGGAGCGAACTGCTTTTTTTCACACAAGCAAGGGCATGTGTCATTGGCAGTGTATGTCACATGTTCTTGCCCTATAAGACCCAGCCATTTTCCCCGTCACCACCATTTTCTCACTGCAGCAGCTGCGTGTTAGACGGCACCGCTGTTGCTGTGTGTGCTATACTTTGTTAATTTCAAGCCAATTTTCGCACAAATCTACAGATAGCTTGGGAGTAGGGAATAGTTGTGATTGCAGGCCTTTTAAGGACTAGGTTACATCATTTCCTACGACTTTTATCAGGCAGGTCTGTGCTCTTAAATAGATAGGTTCGGAGTAAAGACTAATTGTAATTGCAGTCCTTTTGAGGGCTAGGTTCCCTCAGTTCCTATCACTTTTATCAGGCAGGTCTGTGCTCTTAAATAGATAGGTTGGGAGTAAATACTAAATGTAATTGCAGTCCTTTTGAGGGCTAGGTTACATCAGTTCCTATCACTTTTTGCCAGGCAGGCCTGTGCCAGTGCTGTGCAAGTTTTTTTCACAGCATTTGGCTAAATCTAGCAAAGCAAATCCTTTTTGGCCTCTTGCAGTGTGTGTTAGTCAGTGGAGTAGCCTATCTGTGTTGCAAGCTACACCACTAGTGTTGAGCATTCCGATACTGAAATATCGGGTATCGGCCGATATTCGCGGTATCGGAATTCCGATACTTAATTCTGATACTTTTACAATATCGAATACCGGAATCGGAAGTTCCCATAATGCCTGCGCTCTGCAGTGTCTCTGAAGGATGACAAGCTGGATGGCAGTGCTCAGCTGCGATCCAGCCTGTCATCAGAATGCCATCCCAGCGTGGGAGAATTCTCCTGATTGTTTAAAAGCCGGCGGGCGGTAAAAAGCCGCCGGCTTTTAAACAATCACACAGCCCCATGCTGCTTCCCCGCAGCCTCCCACCCCGATCCTCCGCTCCCCTCGCCACCTCCCATCCCGATCGTAAGTTAGGACCGGGCGGGGAGCACAGCACCAAGGAGCGGGGAGCGCAGGACCCGGGGTGGGGAAGCCGGCAGTGAAAAGACTTCACCGCCGGCTTTCCCGTTCTGTGCTGAGCTTTCCCGCCGGTTATTTCAAATGAACAGCTGAGGTATCAGGTGATGCCGATCAGCTGTTCATTTGAAGTCGCCGCGGTGCCCTCAGAGGGTTCCGTAGTAGTCCACGAGTGTCCCACGATGATCTCCAGTTCAGAGCAGCCACATAGAATGTGACCGCTCTGAACCGCTGCCGCCGCTAGAATGATGGGGCCGTAAAGCAGCCCCGTCATTGCATAAGCGGGTTCACCGGAGTTCAGGCAGCGCTGCTCTGGTCAGCTCCTTTACGGCCCTGCTGTATCGTGAGAAATTCCCACGGTACAGCAGTGCCGTAAAGGAGGTCTCCGGAGCTGCGCTGCCTGAATGCACTCCGGTGACCTCAGTCAGTGGCTCCCGCTGCCGGGAGCGGGCGTGTTCCCGGCAGTGTGAGCTTACAGCAGCTGTGCACAGCTGTCACCATCTCCAGATGTGACAGCTGTGCATGGGAGATCAGCGCAGGAACGTGGACAGGTAACTATTTTTTTTTAGTAAACTAAGAATTAAATAAAATGGTGTGTTTTATTTCAAATAAATTATTTTTTTCTGGGTGTAGTGTGTGTTTTCTTTTTAACACTTTGTAGGTTAGTAATGGGGGTGTCTTATAGACGCCCATCATTACTAACCTGGGTCATGTCCAATGAACTCGGCTCACCTCATGCACGTCACTGACAGCGTGGGAAAATTCTCCTGCACTCAGCGCTTCAGCGTGAGAATTCTCCCACGCTGTCAGTGACGTGCATGAGGTGAGTTGAGTTCATTGGACATGACCTCACCTCATGCACGTCACTGACAGCGTGGGAAAATTCTCCTGCACTCAGCGCTTCAGCGTGAGAATTTTCCCACGCTGTCAGTGATGTGCATGAGGTGAGCTGAGTTCATTGGACATGAACTCGGCTCATCTGGATGATGTCACAGAGAGACACTGAGGAGCGCAAGCATGCCTGCGCTTCTCAGTGACTGCGGGATGACAGGCTGGATGGCAGCTTTCTCCTGCGGTCCAGCCTGTCATCTCGATGTAGCAGAGCTGGAGCCATCGTGGGAACCATGGAAAGGTAAGGATGAGGTTGCTTTATTATTTTTCTTTTATTGCAGGAGATCGTTGGCTTCAGCTTGAATGGGCGTGATGGTAAGTAGAGTTTAATTTAGAACAATAAAGAATTGTGTGTTTATTTCAATTAAAGGACTTTATTCTGGGTGTTAGTGTTTTGTTTTTTTAACTTTGACTATGGGGTTAGTAATGGGGGTGTCTTATAGACGCCTCTCCATTACTAACCTGGGCTTGATGTCAGCTGGTATTATAAGCTGACATCAACCCCAGCCCTATTACCCCACTGCCACCGCTACAGGGCAGTGGGAAGAGCGAGGCTAAGTGCCAGAATTGGTGCATCCTATGGATGCGCCATTTCTGGGGCGGCTGACGGCTGGTGTTTCTAGCCTGGGAGGGGGCCAATATTCATGGCACCCTTCCTGGGCTATTAATATCAGCCCCCAGCTGTCTGCCTAGCCTTTGCTAGCTATTAAAATTAGGGGGAACCCCACATCATTTTTTTGGGCGGGTCCCCCATTTTAATGGCTAGTAAAGGCTAAGTATTCCGCTGGGGGCTAATATTAGCAGCTTGGGAAGCTCCGTGGGTATTACCCCCTTCCCAGGCTTCAAACATCTGCCCCAGCTGTCTGCTTAACCTCCGCTAGAGACTAAAATTAAGGGGAACCCCACGCCAATTTTTTTTTAAATAAATCCTTTATTTTAACACTAAATGACAAGTACAGTAAGCAACACTGTCACTGTACTTCATATATATGTGACTGACATGTTTCTATCTATCTAATCTATGTATGATTCTCTATTCCTTCTATTCTAAATTGTCGGGTACAGATGCTGAATTGCCGGCCGGCTTTTTTAAAGAGACAGTGCATGAAAACACTAATATTTTTTTAAATAAATCCTTTACACTAAATGACAAGTACAGTAAGCAACACTGTCACTGTACTTCATATATATGTGACTGACATGTTTCTATCTATCTAATCTATGTGTGAAGCTCTATTCTGTCTGTTATAAATTGTCGGGTACCGCTGCTGAATTGCCGGCTGGCTTTTTTAAAGAGATGGTGCATGAAAACACTAATATTTTTTTAAATAATTCCTTTGCACTAAATGACAAGTACATTAAGCAACACTGTCACTGTACTTCATATATATGTGACTGACATGTTTCTATCTATCTAATCTATGTGTGAAGCTCTATTCTTTCTGTTGTAAATTGTCGGGTACCGGTGTATGCCGCTGATGAATTGCCGGCTTTTCGCATAACACATTCTACATTATTCTTAGTTGTTTTACTTCATGTAGAATTAACCTACAAGGAAAGAAAGGGTTTATTTTCATTCCGATATTTCTGTCCCATTGACTTGCATTGGTTTCCGGTATCGGAATCGGCGATATCCGATACTTTTTGAGTATCGGTCCGATCCAATCCGATACGATATTTCCTGATATCGGAAGGTATCGCTCAACACTATACACCACCTGTCTATAGAATACAATTTTTTTTACTGCACCTAGTGAAGTAAAACCTTTTGGTAATAGCATCATTATATTAGTACATCTATACTAACCTCCACCAGGTTGCAAATTCAAAATAATTTTTATCTGCATCTAGCTCTGAAAAAATATTTGGGCTTCGGCTTGTAGCAGTGTGTGGGACTTGTTGTATTAGTCCATCTATACTAACCTCCACCAGGTTGCAAATTCAAAATTATTTTTACCTGCATCTACCTCTGAAAAAATATTTGGGCTTCGGCTCCTAGCAGTGTGTGGGACTTGTTCTATTAGTCCATCTATACTAACCTCCACCAGGTTGCAAATTCAAAATAATTTTTATCTGCATCTAGCTCTGAAAAAATATTTCGGCTTGTAGCAGTGTGTGGGACTTGTTCTATTAGTCCATCTATACTAACCTCCACCAGGTTGCAAATTCAATATAATTTTTATCTGCATCTAGCTCTGAAAAAATATTTGGGTTGGGCTTGTAGCAGTGTGTGGGACTTGTTCTATTAGTCCATCTATACTAACCTCCACCAGGTTGCAAATTCAAAATAATTTTTATCTGCATCTAGCTCTAAAAAAATATTTGGGCTTGGGCTTGTAGCAGTGTGTGGGACTTGTTCTATTAGTCCATCTATACTAACCTCCACCAGGTTGCAAATTCAAAATAATTTTTATCTGCATCTAGCTCTGAAAAAATATTTGGTCTTGGGCTTGTAGCAGTGTGTGGGACATGTTCTATTAGTCCATCTATACTAACCTCCACCAGGTTGCAAATTCAAAATAATTTATATCTGCATCTAGCTCTGAAAAAATATTTGGGCTTGGGCTTGTAGCAGTGTGTGGGACTTGTTCTATTAGTCCATCTATACTAACCTCCACCAGGTTGCAAATTCAAAATAATTTTTATCTGCATCTAGCTCTGAAAAAATATTTGGTCTTGGGCTTGTAGTAGTGTGTGGGACATGTTCTATTAGTCCATCTATACTAACCTCCACCAGGTTGCAAATTCAAAATAATTTATATCTGCATCTAGCTCTGAAAAAATATTTGGGCTTGGGCTTGTAGCAGTGTGTGGGACTTGTTCTATTAGTCCATCTATACTAACCTCCACCAGGTTGCAAATTCAAAATAATTTTTAGCTGCATCTTGCCTGTAAACTAATTTTGGGCATATTAGCAGTGTGTGGTACTCATTCTATTAGGCCATCTATACTAATCTCCACCAGCTTTCAAATTGCTAATAATTTTTAGCTGCATTTTGCCTGGAAAATAATTTTGTGCATAGTAGCAGTGTGGGGTACTCATTGTCTTAGGCCATCTATACCAAGCTCCACCAGCTTTGAAATTAATAATAATTTTTAGCTGCATCTAGCCCGGAAAATTTTTTTTCTTCCAAATAGTGGTAGCAATAGAAATATGGGGCGCGCTACTGGCTAACAAAAATATACGCTTCATAACAAGAAACACCAGCCTAGCGCACTGCATTAATAAGATGGCATCATCGTCTCTCCCGTCTACGCCGGCTAGCATTCCTGAGCCTAAAACACAATGCATCGGTCCGCGCTAGTCATGATGCTGAGGGGTCTAAAGCTGCTGCTAACGCTTTATCACAATTCAATTGGCAGATTTTCACAGAGCTCCTCTCCAACGCCCACCCATCGGGCAACAGTTGCCCACCCTCCCTATGGGATCTAGTGGCGAGTTGTTGATGCCATTAATCAGAGCGTCAGTTGCCCCGTCGAAGTGGCAAGCATACGGTAAGGCATGGGAAGAGTGGACACGACTAGTAACAGGCAGACGGGTTGACCAATGTGAAAAAGTCAGATTACAAGTCACCATAGAATTTCTCCACCAGCTAATGATGAGGGGCATATCAGGGGCATCAGCGCAGCAGTGTCTGACTGGAGTAGCATTTAACTTCCAACTACTGAATTGGGGAGATGTGACAAAGAGACTCATCATCAGACAATCCATAAAAGTGTGGAAAAGGGGTCAGCCAAGTCAGGAGTGTAGACGTCCGGTCCCGTGTCACTAAAACTGATTTCTCACATCATATCCCTAACACCATTAACATGACACTCACAATATGAAGTAACACTACTGTCTACTGCATTTGCGATCGCCTTCTTCGGGGCGCTATGCATAAGCGAATTAGTCCCTCAATCCAAAATTACCACCAGTGGAGGCTTATTACACCAGGACGTAGTCATATCCAATAATGCAATACGTCTACGCATACGCCAATCGAAAATGGTTCCAGCGGGCCGGGGCACTTGGGTACTTCTACAACCCACAAACGGTACACTGAGTCGAGTAACAATAGTAAAAACATATATAACCGTCAGATCACAAAGTAATTTCTTCCTATCACACATTGATGGAACGCCATTATCAAGATACCAGTTCCAAGCTATATTTAATAAATGCATAACATCGGCAGGGAACCACCCCAAAGATTACGGGACACACTCATTCCGCATAGGCGCGGCCACGGAAGCAGCAAGAGATTGACTACCAGAAATGTAAGTTCAGAGGATAGGGAGATGGCGATCCACGTGTTTGGCGAGATGCATAAGACCGGACTTGTTATCCTAACGTGGTTTGTTTCTTTTACAGGTGACACTAAGCCAATAGTGTGGGTGATAGGCCACTCGTATATATATTGGGCAGAAAAAATGGTGAAAGTCCGCCCAGGCGGGAGGAAATTAGAGTTTCATAACACATATTTCAACTGGAGAGGTATTAGAGGCCTGCTATGGCCACAGGTACTAATGGAGGTAATCAAGGTAGGGAGAGAGGCAAGAGGTCCGGACATCTTAGTTATACAGGCCCGGGGAAACGACTTAGGTCATCACAAGAGCGCATAACTAATGGCAATAATGAAACTAGACACTGAGCACTTCAGAGAATTTTTCACAAAACTAACTATAGTATGGTCAGAGATTGTGCCGATAGCGGTATGGCAAGGTGCACGAGACATCACGGCCATCGAACGGACAAGGAGGGTAATAAATATTCGGATGGCAAAATTTAGAAGAGACAGAGGCGGTGTAGTGATACAACACCGACAACTGGAAGGAGATAAAGCAGGCCTCATACGGCCCGACGGTGTTCACTTAATGGATATTGGACTGGACATATTCCTGTCAGGACTCCAGGACGGAGTGGAACAAGCGTTAAGAGTGATGGATGAGGGTCAGAGTCCTGCATACGAGTATGCAGGATCCTCTGTGGCCTGGAAATAGAAAGGACATGTTGGAGAGTTACACTTGTTGGCCAACTTGCCGGTGTGGAGACCCAGGGCATGCAGCAACAAGCTGAATTATTTTAGAAATAAAATGCCTTTCTAATGGAATGAGTATAAAGAGTTAATAAAGCTGTGACCGATCCTCACCCATCCAGTTGTAAGAGTTACATTATTGTATTGTCAAGGAAAGGAGGGCAGTAGGGGGGCTGAGCGTCTGGGTTTGGTTGGGGGTCCCCACAGTCTGCCTAGGCTAGATGCATTTAAAAATTCTTATTAGATACACAGGCGGTGCAGCTTGCATCGCAGCTGGGCTACTACGCCCAAAGCCTAGGCTAGATGCAGTTAAAAATTCTACGCTGACTAGCAGACACTGAAGCTTTGGAGCAGACCTCTGAGTAAACAGCTCTTCAGACTCAACCGTCTGTGTTACCCCAAGCCATAGTGTATGTAGTTTCTTACAGTTAAAAGGGGGGGGCGACCCAACCCACCTGGAATTGACGATGCCAACATCACGTAAAACACAGCAAGGGGACTCCAAAAAGAGTCTCCATTTTTTCCAAAAATTGTGGCACAGACACCACTTAAGTGGCATCAATTGCCCCAGAGTTGCTTAAAACGGTAGGTGAGGTGATTTTACCAAATCCTCAAGCTTTTAGTCTCCCCAGGATGACACAGGGTTAGAAAAGTCCTTGCGGATCCATGATTTGTTCATCTTTATGAATGTGAGTCTGTCTACATTCTCAGTGGACAGCCGCATGCGCTTATCTGTCAGCACACCACCAGTAGCGCTGAACACACATTCAGAGAGCATGCTGGCTGCGGGGAATGACAAGATCTCCAAGGCGTGAGTGGCGAGCTCCGGTCATTTTTCCAGATTGGAAGCCCAAAATGAGCAATGGTCCAGTGACACAGTCATAGCTTCGATGTTCACTTGGAGATACTCGTGTACCATCCTCTCTGGGCGTTGACTATGTGTCAGACTTCTTGTCTCCTGTGGCCTTGTAAAGGATGGTCTAAGAAAGTGGTGAAACGATTCCACAAAATTGCTGTTACCAGCAGATACTGTGTTACTGTTACGGTTTGAGCGATGAAGACTCGACAGTCCCACGGTTGGCAAGTTAGAACTGTGAGATTCACTACGTGCACCACTGGTGTTTTGTGGAAAAGCACATGTAAGATTCTGCAACAGCCTCTGCTGATACTCCTGCATTCGTGAATCCCTTTCTATGGCAGGAATTATTTCACCAAATTTACTTTTGTACCGGGGATCTAAGAGTGTGGCAACCCAGTAGTCGGGATTACTTCGAATTCTGACAATCCGAGGGTCATGTTGCAGGTAGTGCAGCAAGAAGGCACGCATGTGTCTTGCGCATCCAGGAGGACCAAGTCCTTGTTGTGTTGGTATCCTTCCTCTGCCCTTTCCCCCCCCCATCCTCACACAACAGAAATGTGATCAAGGTCTCCCTCATCTGATGAGTCTTACATGCCCATCGCCAGTTCGTCCTCCACTTCTTCCTCGGCTCCTGCACCTTCCTCAACAGTTTGGCTGCTACCATGCGCCCTGGTTAATCCCTCTCCCCTACCCTCCCATGCCTGCCGCCTTGGTGCTGCCGACCGTCTGGACCTTGGAGATGTTATCCCTTCCACATATGACTCCTCCTCTACTTCCTCCACCTCCTCTTGTCCCACCACCTGACTCTGAATTCTGTTTAACGTGTGCTCCAGCATGTAAATCACCAGAATTGTCATGCTGATAATGGCATCGTCGTCACTAAACATCTTCGTCGCCATTTCAAAACTGTGCAGAAGGGTGTGTGGCACCCTGAGGGTTCAGTCGCCACAGAGGTATTGCATGTCACCCAGAGGAGTGGTATCTCACCCTCAGGTAAGGAAGGAGTATGGCTCGGGACCCTAACACCTGCATCCAACACATACCCGCAGTGGGGGTAGGGCAAATTTGCTCCTAAGGGAGAGCACAGTCCCAGGTCCTTAGCTGGTGGGAGGGTCCTATGTAGTGGGTGAGGGTGGAGAAAGCAGCTTAGGGGAGCACATGACAGGGAAAATATACATAGGAAGCCATCTTAGAAAGAGCAAGCCAGTCAGAGGAGAAGTGACAGGAGCAGAGGCTCTGCATGAGCTCTGCTCCGGAGGCAGACCTAGCCTGGGAGGCCCAGGACTGAAGGAGAGAAGAGAGGAGTGGGAGCAGGAAGGCTCCCGGAACCGAAGGGACCCTAGGGGTACGGGCCGTGCAGAAGGCCACCCGTACGCCCGCTGCTACCAGGAGGTAGAGGGGTCAGGCCAGATAAGGGGAACCAGTCCCTCAACTAGCGGAGAAACAGCAAGGCTCAACTAGAAACCGGAGGCTGCAGAATTTCATGTACTGCAGGCCAAAGTCCACACCAGTCTCACTAAGAAGGTAGCCACATAGGACCCAGGGGACGGAACACACGTCGCCCGCCAAGGCCCGAGGGTACCGGATAGAAGTGTCACTGGGTGTGAGGTGCAGGGAGAAGGCCAGAGAAAGGACACACAGAAGGGGGTCCTGCTAAGTACTCCGGAGCTATCTGGGGGTGGACTGAGCCCCTCACTGAGTACGCACAGCACGACGGGGGAGATTGCTCTGGTACCTGTAATCTGGACTGCAACAACTGTGAGTAAAGATCTTGGTACTGCATCACACGGACTCTGTGTTCATTACTGACTCCCTGCACTACAACCACCATCATCCACCCACACGGCCCTGAAGTTACACTCTTCCTCTGGGAAGTAATAATACCATTGCTGCAAAACCACCAGCTTCAGAGAACTGTTCCGCAGCGGCGGCCCCTTTGGCCGCACTCCACAGGTGGCGTAGTCGGACATTATAAAAGCCATATATACAAATTACCCTTAGATTGACCGCCCTGGGTCACGGACCGGGTCGCTGCCACAGTGACTACAACCCCCAGCGTCTACCGGCCCGGCTCCGGGTACCCCACGGCCCAGGGGGCGCGTCAACTTCATAGGTCCCTGATCTGAGACCACTCCTGCAGCGTGATTTGCCCCAACTCTGGATCTCGTTGGCCCAGGCTATATGTCAGAACGTATTGCACCAGGGCTTGTCGGTGCTGCCACAGTCGCTGCAACATGTGCAGAGTTGAATTCCATCGTGTCGGCACAAAGCATTTCAGCCGGTGAACTGGCAGGCCCAACGACTACTGTAGAGAAGTAAGTCGTTGAGCTGCGGGATGCGAATGGCGGAAGTGAGCACACAGCGACCGTGCCCTCTGCAGAAGGCCATCTTGTCCGGGATAGTGGGCTAAAAATTGCTGGACAACCAGGTTCAACATGTGAGCCATACAAGGCACGTGTGTGACATTGCCCCGGCGAAGGGCCGCAATCAGGTTTGCAGCATTGTCGCACACGGCCTTCCCTGGTTGCAGGTCCAGTGGAGACAACCATTCATGAAACTGGGTCTCCAGATCTGACCCCAACTCAGCTGTGTCACTCACATTTCCCAGACATTTCAAAGTAAGCACCACCTGATGCCGTTGAGCCCTGCTGCCAGCATAGTAAGGAGGTGTGCAGGATTCCTTCTGCGCAGTTTGAAAGCAGGTGGCATTACCAGACAGGCTTTGGGTGCAGGTGGAGGACCGAGAGGAGGTTGAGGAGGCAGAAGCAGTGGAGGAACTTCTAGATAAAGAGGATTGACATACAACTCGTGGGGACGGCAAGACTTGGACAGCAGCCCTTTGTCCTGCTGTCACCATAGTTACCCAGTGCCCAGTCAGCGACATGTAACGGCCCTGTCCATGCCTACTCGCCCAAGTGTCTTTGGTGAAATTCACCCTGTCACACACAGAGTTTCCCAAAGAAGCGGTGATGTTGTGTGCGACATGCTGGTGGAGCGCAGGCACACCTTTCTTTGAGAAGTAGTGCCGACTGGGCATCTGGTACTGGGGCACTGCGACGGACATAAGGTCTCAAAAATCCTCTGTGTCCACCAGGCGGAAAGGCAGCATTTCTGTAGCCAACAGCTTGCAGATGGTGAAATTCAACCTCTTAGCTTTGTCATGGCTAGGAGGAAATGGTCTTTTACTTGTCCACATGTGAAGGACCGAGGGCTGGCTGTTGTGCTTAGACGGGGTTGATTAGGGTGTCCCCGGCAAACTTGCCGGTTTGTGAGGAAGATGCAGGCGGAAAAGTTAGGTTGCCTTGATCCAAAGGTGGTGCTCTCGATGTCGGAGAGCGCTCAACACCAGCTGGTGTTTCCACTTCCAAATGAAATGATGACTTGCCAATCACACTGGCTGTTGCGGGTAAAGAGGTGGCAGGTCTGTGTCCAAAAACATGTGTGACTGCTGTCCCCCCAGTCACAGAGGAAGAAGAGGCCACGCACGGATGCACATGATGGGGCAGTCGGTGGTTGGCACGGCCCACTAGGCCGCATTGTAGCACAGTGAGCTTCCCACTGCAACTTATGCTTCATATCCATGTGACGGTTCATGCATGAAGTACTCAAACTATGGATTTTTTGGCCTCTACTTAGCTTTTGGTGTCAAATGTTACAGATAACATGAGTTGGGTCATCCTTATCCATCTGAAAAAATACCCAGGCTATGCAAGGCTTAGAGCCCATGCAACCTGAAGAGCCACTACAACTTGTGGTCAGAGGCAGAGTTGTGGTTGAGGATGGAGTTGTTGACGTGCTTCCAGTACTCCGTCTCTGTCCAGGAAGGCGCAACCTAACCTCGTCGTCAATAGCATCTATGAGACCCAGCTGCGCTTGGTATCACAGATCCTAGAAGAGTGCATTGATGGAATCCTCCACAAGAGGCTCCCATAAACATTCACACATCTCCACCTTCCACCTCAGACCAGCAGAGGGAGCCCGTTAGGGATATAAATAGGGAAGGTGGAGCTAGGCAGTTCTGTTCCTCTGAAGAGTTCCTGCAGTAGAGAAGCCTAAGAGAGGTCAGTCTGCAGTGGAGCTCAGTCTAGTCTAGAGAACTCAGTTAATAGTTCAGCAGTGGAGCACGAGGCTCCTGTTAGCTAGATTCAGGGAGCCCAGATAGAGCTTAAGGTGTGCCGGAGCCATAAGATCGGTGAAGTGCGGCAAGTTGCCGTTAGTGTGTATAGCCTAGTGAGGGCCCGAGTAGGCCGAAGGCGAGTGGAGAGTTAGTACATAGGGGGCAGAGGAGCTTAACCAGCTCACCCCGAAGCATTTACCGGACACCGGATCCGAGCTTACCGGGATCTCTATGACCCAGTAAGGCATAACCGGAATCCCTGGAGAACTACAAGTCCCAGGATCGCTAAGGTGCTGATACATAACAGAGCCAGGAGACGCTTAGGCTCCGCATACTGGGAGCGTGAACTCCAAGACAAGGCCCTACCACAAGGTCAGTCAGCACAGGACAGAGACAAAGTTAGGCCTAGCTCCAGGCAGGTCAGAAACTTACTACGCAGAGGCAAGAAACAGGAGGCCCTACACCCGCTCATTGGGGAGGATCCTGATATGCACCCTTCACCCTACAGTGCTCCGGGATGTGCCTGAATTTCCACCAGTATAAGGTACTGAAGTGACTACCGTGTCCATTCCCGTTCTTGCTCTGACCCAGCTGGGTCTCGTCTGTCCTGCATTCCCCCTGCATACGCTTTTCCGAGGCCTAGCTCCACCTGTGGGGAGCTATACCATCGAGCTGCCTTACCACCGGCCTCAGTGGACTACTGCAGTGCTGGTGCTTCTCACCAGATACCACAGGTGGCGTCACTAACTCTTATAAAATTAACAATTATCCACCCTATTAAAGACTGACCCCAGGGTACGGGTCCAGGAGCCGACCACCACGACATCCCAAAGGCCAGGCAAAGGCCCGGGTACCGAGTCATCCCCATCCCCTGGGCTAGTCACATCCTCCCCCACCTCCACTGCTGACCTCATCGACTGGCTGACTGTGGGTTGACAGTAAGTGGGATCTCCAACCTCGTCATCATCACCCTGTGTGTTCTCACACCCGTCATCCTCAGAGCCAACCTCTTCCTGCCCTGACCGAAAAGTCAAGTTGTCGCTCCAATCAGGTATTTGAGTCTCATCATCGTCTTCATCATTTTCTCCACCAACAGGAGTTACAGTTTGGGAACGAGGGTCTACATTATGGTCAGAACCTTCTTCATCTGGTCCTGGATCCGACTCATAAAGATTCTGGGCATCAGTGCAGATCATTTCCTCGTCTGGATTAACAGAAGCTCTGGAGCAGACCTCCATTTCCCAGGCTATAGTATGAGTAAACAGCTGTGCAGACTCAACCATCTG
Organism: Phyllobates terribilis; assembly: GCF_046119375.1. Taxonomy (NCBI): domain Eukaryota; kingdom Metazoa; phylum Chordata; class Amphibia; order Anura; family Dendrobatidae; genus Phyllobates; species Phyllobates terribilis. The sequence continues at coordinate 286,559,624 of NW_027362762.1, read as the reverse complement.
TGTTACCCCATACTCAGATGGGCAGCTGGAGACTTGGGAGCTGTGAGGAAGCAAGTGCGATTGGGGTGACACCTCTGAGGACAGGAGTATTTGTGATGTTGAAGTTGAGGTGGAAGAGAGCCCACTTGAAGGAGCACTTGATATACGTTGAAGCACCTGCTGTTTTTGTGCCTCATCTGGAATTTGTAGCGATGGGCGAGTCTGTAAGAAAGGGATCGTAACAAATTGTCCACGAAAAGAAGTAGACATGTTAGTTTGGCTGGAAGATGGTCTTTTTTCTGCAGATGTTACTCCCCCCCACCGCGGGGGGGGCTCGACCCACCAGCGGACAGGCACCAGTATTGAGAGAGGGGGGCTGGCCGTCAGGGTCCACCGCAGCTCTGGCACAAACCCGGCAACACGGAGGTCGCACGGGCAGGAACGGACTGGCCGTGTCGGCTTTGCACTCTTTTGGTTTTAGAAGGGCATGACATGCCTATATCTGTGTCTCCCCCTCCTTTTACTCCTCCACCTTTTTTCTTTTCGCATGACTATATGTACTTGTCACTTTTCCATGTGTTAGTTGTGTCTTCTGAGCAGTTTGTCAGCTTTTGGACACCTTTGAAGGTGTTTTCTATGTGTTTCTATGTGTTCTTGTTTGCCTGCCATTGGTTTTAACGGTGTTCAATGGTGTTCGACGAACAGTTCGGCGAACATACGGGTGTTCGACGAACCGAACTGAACTCAAACACTACGGGGGTGGCTCAACACTAAACGTTAGGAATCGAAGAAAGTATTTTTTGACTGTGGATGAGGCCTGTGTAGCATAGAATATATGTTCCAAGATATTTCAAACTCAGATCTAGCCTGCTGTACCACGCTAGTCACAGTAAGAAATAGATTTTTTTACTCTGCATGAGCTCTGCATACAGCTGAATTTCACAGCCACTAAAATAGTAGGTGGCTTTTAGCTGATTGTATCACGTTTGCAACACAAAAAATGTTTTTGTGTACTCTGCGTAGCAAGACAAAGAATCTAATTTTTTACTCTGAAAACAGCTGAAGTTCAATGCCACAAATGTAGTAGTTGTCTTTTAGCAGATTGTATCTTGTTTGCGGCACAAAAAAATATCTGGTGGACTCTGCCTAGAAAGACAAAAAATAAATTATTTTATTCTGAAAACAGCTGAGGTTCAATGCCACTAAGATAGTAGCTTGCTTTTAGCAGAGTTTATCACGTTTGCGACACAAAAAAATCTTTTGTGGACTCTGCCAGCCTATAGAAAAAATTAATTTGTTTTACTGTGCATACAGCTGAAGTTCACCCACCAAAAAAATGACAAACTGGGCTAACACAGCTTGCACCATCACATTAGCAATTGAAAAAAAAGGTTTTTGTGCTCTGCACTCAGAAGCTCTGCACTAACAAGCTCTGCAGATAGCTGAATTTCAACCCCACAAAATCAAAAAGTGGCCTACAAGTGCTTGCTTGCTTTCTTTATCACAATAGCAATTGCAAAAATAGACTGAAGGTATACCCCTGCATGGAGAACAGACAGTAGAACTTGTGCACAACACTGTCTATGGCATGGGCCCTGCTCTTTCTGTCAGAATCTCAGTAATTGCACGAGAAAAAAAAATGTGCTGCAAGGTCTATTGAACAGATACACAGCACAGGACTTATCTACACTATCTGACTTCCACACAAGCGCCCATCTATCTAGCTAATATCTCTCAGTACACAGGCACACACTCAGCATCGTCTGTCTCCAGCAGTGACATGCATAAAATGGCACTGATTTAACATGGCCACTTTTTATATAGAGAGGACATGTGATTTCAGCAGCCAATTGCAGAATCCCATGTGTCTGGACAGTGTGGATGCTTCCTGCGCTCTAATTGGCTAGCCGCGCTTTCCTGACAAAGTTACTGCTTGCAGGAAGAAAAAAATTACAAGTGTGCCACTGATCTGACCTGTTCTGAGCTATCACCAGCCCCCCCCCTCATCTATCATGTCCTCCTGCTAATCATACACAAGAACTATGCTAGCAAAAGAGTTAAAAACATGTAGTTGCCCCCCAATCACATTCCCCATTTATTCGCCGAACGTTGCAGATTTTTCCCGAATTTAAGATATTTTGCTCGCATTTCCGATCATGAATCCGAATGTGCCATATTTCTGTCGAATTTAAGTTGTAAGTCTGGATTTTGAAAAAAATGAAGACATGAAGAAGCGGCACTCCATAGGTTGTTTCAAACAAGTGAAGTGTCGTCCAAGTTTCTAAGTTGCAGCTACATTTTTGAGTTCCTCTAGCTGACTTTCTTTCTTCAGATACACACACTTGATTAAAACTACCTTTGGAATTCTCCTTTCCCATTTTTTTGCACTTACACCCTGAATTAATCCTTTTACCGTAGCAGATGACATTGTTATTTAATACATTTTGAATATTCAGCAAAATGTAACATAGTATAATAATAATAAGGTATTTTTTAATCTGAGAAAAACTCTTTCAAAATGCAGGCTGTGGGATGATCAGCTGTGGGGGACTTTCTCAGCTTCTCTGAAAAGCAACTGTTTTTGTCTGAGAGACCAGGGACAGCCAGGCAGTTATCCTGCCCAGGGATATTTGGTTATCCATGTAATACAATGATGGCTTAAGGGGGTTTCCGGTTTCGGAAAATCCTTGTTACCTGATTAGTTTGTTTTAAATAACAACAACTTTGTATTACTCATCCTTCCCGGATTCAGCACTTTTATACAGCGTGAGAAACAGTGGCTCTGAACATTGGTATGTTCGTTTCCGCCGGTCAAATCACTGCAGTTCCCATGCTGTCACACAGATGACAGCGTGTGATCAGCATCTGTGACTGGCAGTAAAAAGGTTACCGCCGGTCACATGAGTTGGATGATGAGAGTACTACTCTCATCATTGTATGCCTGGTCTCGCTGATAGCAGTGAGAGCAGGCGTACGCTTATGAGAGTATTCACCCAACGGTGTCTGTGCAATAAATAAATTAAATAAAAAATGGCTAAACAGACAGCCATGGGCTGATATTAATAGACTGGGAAGGGGCCATGGAAACTAAATCTGGACCAGTTGAAGTGTCACTGAGACGCAAAATGGCCGTTGTCCATGAGGATCTCCACTTCCCTAGCTCCATGTTTTAATTGTGTGCTTCTGGAATAAAGATATTTTCCCATTGCACTTACCGTGTTGCAGAGTGCCATCTTCGTCTACTATGTGCTGGGAAGGGGCCATGGATATTGGCCCAGAAATTGGCCCATACTAAACACACCAGCCCTCAGCTGCTCCAGAAATGGCGCATCATTAGATGCGCCAAATCTAGCTCTTCCCTCTTTTCCCCTGCCACTTACCCCTGACCCTCTTTTACCCATTTATTAATGTAAAAATAAAAATTAAAAAATCACAGTATTCCTCAATGGTCCGCCGATAATTCATATGTCCCATAATGTGCTCCAACTCTGCTACATCTGGTTGCATTGCTGAGTGGTGGCATCAGTAATGTTACCACTCAGCAAGGCAGTCAGATCACACTTAGGTTAGTGTGAGAACGCGGCTGCATGTGACCGGTGGTGACGTCATTAAGGAAACCTCAGTGTGATCTGGCTGTCTCATGCAGCTGTGTTCTTATGCTCAGCCCATTGTGATCCAACTGTCTTGCTGAGCGGTCGGATCATGCTGCCGCTCAGCAATGCATCCAGATGTAGCAGAGTTGGAGCATGTCGTGGGACATATGGATTATCGTCAGACAGGTGAGGAATAGTGATTTTTTTTTTTTACATTAACAAATGAGTGAAAGAGTGTCGGGGTGTGTTTATTTTAATAGAAGGACTTTTTCCTGTGTCTGTGTCTTTATTGCTTTTAATTACGGGGTTAGTAATGGGGGTGTCTTATAGATGCATCTCCATTACTAACCATTGGGCTTGATGTCAGCAGACATAAAATAACTGACTTCAACCCTAAAACTATTACCCCTTTTTCCACTGCACCAGGGCAAGTGGGAAGAACATGGTTAAGCACCAGAATTGGCGCATCTAATGGATGCGCCTTTACTGGTGTTGCTGCAGGCTGCTATTTTTAGGCTGGGGAGGGCCAAAATCCATGGCAATTTCCCAGTCAGAGAATACCAGCCCCTCAGCTTTCTGCTTTAGCTTGCCTGGTTATTTATTTTTAATTGTTTATTTAAATAATTTATAAAAATGGTATGGGACCCCTCTATTTTTGATAATTAGCTAAGATAAAGCTAACAGCTGGGCGCTGTAGCTCTTAACTGCGCTGGTTATCAAAAATAGACATACGTCTTTTTTTTCTATCTTTTTTTTACATACGCCCACCAGCCAATAACAGCCATACCAATACTTGACATGGCTGCAATTGACCCTGAAGTTCCCACACAGGAAAGCTTTCAACAAGTCTTTCATCAAGCTTTGTTCGGGCTGCCGAACCTGAAGAGTAGCACAGACTTCCTGGAGAAGTTCGTGCTCGGGGTCTGTGCACGGACACTAGGTGCTCAGTATGGAACTATACCGTTTAAGTTCGCCAATCTGTGGGCAACAGCACTGCAGCTAATCACTGAGCTAAGAGTCTCTGAGCCACTCATGCTATCAACTCGGGCAGAGCTCCTGAGTTCAGTTATTAGCTTTTGTGCTGTTGATGTGATATCAGCTTTGAAGACAAAAGCAAAACACCTGGAGCAGTGACAGACACTCTGCACTGGACCCAGGAAGCGCAATTGCTTGTTTATTTAAACAAATTGAAGCCAGGAGACAGGGATCTGGAAAACCACTTTAAATAAATTATTCAAACTTTTACAGGGGAGTCATTTAGGTATATAGAAAGGGGTTGTTTGAATTAATCATCACCTATAAATTTTAGATATATATTTTTAAGATCATTGCATTTCTTGAAACTTGTTAGGCGTTGCATGGTTGCTTGAGCAATTTTACCACCCAGAATCTCAAATTATTTTTTTTATAACTCATATCACATTGCGTTGGAGAATGCATATATAAAGTGACATTTCCAAAATACAATAAGGCAAAATTGATTGGAAATTGAGTGAAAAAACATAACTTTGTTCACAGCACAATTTAAATGTATATATATGTATACCGCTCAAAAGTTTGGGATCACTCAGACAATTTTGTGTTTTCCATGAAAACTCATACTTTTATTTATCAAATGAGTTGCAAATTGATTAGAAAATATAGTCCAGACATTGACAAGGTGAGAAATAATGATATTTATTAGAAAGAATAATTTTCTCCTTCAAACTTTGCTTTCGTCAAAGAATGCTCCCTTTGCATCAATTACACCATTGCAGACGTTTGGCATTCTAGCTGTTAATTTGCTGAGGTAATCTTGAGAAAATTCACCCCATGCTTCCTGAAGACCCTCCCACAAGTTGGATTGGCTTGACTGCGCTGGCCTCTCCATTACAGATAGAATACCAACTCCCTGCTTCTTCCCTAAAGAGTTCATGCATAATTTGGAGGTGTGCTTTGGATCATTGTCCTCTTGTAGGATGAAATTGGCTCCAATCAAGCGCTGTCCAGAGGGTATGGCATGGCATTGCAAAATGGAGTGATAGCCTTCCTTATTCAAAATCCCATTTACCTTGTACAAATCTCCCACTTTACCAGCACCAAAGCTACCCCAGACCATCACATTACCTCCACCATGCTTGACAGATGGCATCAGGCACTCTTCCAGCATCTTTTCAGTTGTTCTGCATCTCACAAATGTTCTTCTGTGTAATCCAAACACCTCAAACTTTGATTCGTCTGTCCATAAAACATTTTACCAATCTTCTTCCATCCAATGTCTGCGTTCTTTTGCCCATATTAATCTTTTCCATTTATTAGCCAGTCTCAGATATGGCTTTTTCTTTGCCACTTTGCCCTGAACGCCAGCATCCCGGAGTCGCCTCTTCACTGTAGACGTTGACACTGGCGTTTTGCGTGTACTATTTAATAAAGCTGCCAGTTGAGGAGCTGTGAGGCGTCGATTTCTCAAACTAGAGACTCTAATATACTTGTCTTGTTGCTCAGTTGTGCAGCAGGGCCTCCCACTTCTCTTTATACTCTGGTTAGAGCCTGTTTGTGCTCTCCTCTGAAGGGAGTAGTACACATCGTTGTAGGAAATCTTCAGTTTCTTGGCAACTTCTCGCATGGAATAGCCTTCATTTCTAAGAACAAGAACAGACTGTTGAGTTTCACATGAAAGTTCTCTTTTTTCTGGCCTTTTTGAGAGTTTCATAGAACAAACAAATGTAATGCTCCAGATTCTCAACTAGCTAAAAGGAAAGTCAATTTCATTGCTTCTCAAATCAGCCAAACCAATTTCAGCTGGGCTAACATACTTGTGCAAGGGTTTTCTAGGGCTTTCTAAACATCCATTAGCCTTCTTACACAGTTAGCAAACACAATGAACCATTAAAATACTGGAGTGGTGGTTGTTGGATATGGTCTCTATACACCTATGTAGATATTGCAATAAAAACAAGATGTTTGCAGCTAGAATAGTTATTTACCACATTAACAATGTATAGAGTGTATTTCTGATTCATTTATTGTTAGCTACATTGAAAAAAATGTGCTTTTCTTTAAAAAAATAATGAGGTTTCTAAATGTCCCCAAACGTTTGAACGGTAGTATATATATATATATATATATGTATATATATATATATATATATATATATATATATATATATATATATACATTACAGACCAAAAGTTTGGACACACCTTCTCATTTAAAGATTTTTCTGTATTTTCATGACTTTGAAAATTATACATTCACACTGAAGGCATCAAAACTATGAATTAACACATGCGGAATTATATACTTAACAAAAAATTGTGAAACAACTGAAAATATGTCTTATATTCTACAGTAGGTTCTTCAAAGTAGCCACCTTTTGCTTTGATGACTGCTTTGCACACTCTTGGCATTCTCTTGATGAGCTTCAAGAGATAGTCACCGGAAATGGTTTTCACTTCACGTGTGTGCCCTGTGGGATTTCTTGCCTTATAAATAGGGTTGGGACCATCAGTTGTGTTGTGCAGAAGTCAGCTGGATACACAGCTGATAGTCCTATGGAGTAGACTGTTAGAATTTGTATTATGGCAAGAAAAAAGCAGCTAAGTAAAGAAAAACGAGTGGCCATCATTACTTTAAGAAATGAAGGTCAGTCAGTCCGAAAAATTGGGCAAACTTTGAAAGTGTCCCCAAGTGCAGTTGCAAAAACCATCAAGCGCTACAAAGAAACTGGCTCACATGAGGACCGCCCCAGGAAAGGAAGACCAAGAGTCACCTCTGCTTCTGAGGATAAGTTTTTCCGAGTCACCAGCCTCAGAAATCTCAGGTTAACAGCAGCTCAGATTAGAGACCAGGTCAATGCCACACAGAGTTCTAGCAGCAGACACATCTCTACAACAACTGTTAAGAAGAGATTTTGTGCAGCAGGCCTTCATGGTAAAATAGCTGCTAGGAAACCACTGCTAAGGACAGGCAACAAGCAGAAGAGACTTGTTTGGGCTAAAGAACACAAGGAATGGACATTAGACCAGTGGAAATCTGTGCTTTGGTCTGATGAGTCCAAATTTGAGATCTTTGATTCCAACCACCGTGTCTTTGTGCGACGCAGAAAAGGTGAACGAACGGACTATACATGCCTGGATCCCACCGTGAAGCATGGAGGAGGAGGTGTGATGTGCCCCAGTGCTTTGCTGGTGACACTGTTGGGGATTTATTCAAAATTGAAGGCCTACTGAACCAGCATGGCTACCACAGCATCTTGCAGCGGCATGCTATTCCATCCGGTTTGCGTTTAGTTGGACCATCATTTATTTTTCAACAGGAAAATGACCCCAAATACACCTCCAGGCTGTTTAAGGGCTATTTGACCAAGAAGGAGAGTGATGGGGTGCTACGCCAGATGACCTGGCCTCCACAGTCACCAGACCTAAGCCCAATCGAGATGGTTTTGGTTGAGCTGCACCACAGAGTGAAGGCAAAAAGGCCAACAAGTGATAAGCATCTCTGGGAACTCCTTCAAGATTGTTGGAAGACCATTTCCGGTGACTACCTCTCGAAGCTCATCAAGAGAATGCCAAGAGTGTGCAAAGCAGTCATCAAAGCAAAAGGTGGGTACTTTGAGGAACCTAGAATATAAGACATATTTTCAGTTGTTTCACACTTTTTTGTTAAGTATATAATTCCGCATGTGTTAAATCATAGTTTTGATGACTTCAGTGTGAATGTACAATTTTCATAGTAATGAAAATACAGAAAAATCTTAAAATGAGAAGGTGTGTCCAAACTTTTGGTCTGTACATACATATACATACATATAGGTGCATCTCACTAAATTAGAATATCATCAAAAAGTTAATCTATTTCAGTTATTCAATACAAAAAGTGAAACTCATATATTATATAGAGTCATTACAAACAGAGTGAACTATTTCAAGTGTTTATTTCTGTTAATGTTGATGATTATGGCTTATAGCCAATGAAAAAGCAAAAGTCACTATCTCAGTAAATTAGAATGCTTTATAACAACGGCTTGAAAAATGTTTTTAAAATCCGAAATGTTGGCCTACTGAAATGTATGTTCAATAAATACACTCAATACTTGCTCGGGGCTCCTTTTTCATCAATTACTGCACCAGTGTGGCGTGGCATGGAAGCGCTCAGATGGTAGCACAGTTGAGGTGTTATGGAAGCCCAGGTTGATTTCATAGCAGCCTTCAGCTTGTCTGCATTGTTGGGTCTGGTGTCTCTCATCTTCCTCTTGACAATACCCCATAGATTGGTTAAGGTCAGGCGAGTTGGCTGGCGAATCAAGCACAGTGATACTGTTCTTTTTAAACCAGGTATTGGTACGTTTGGTAGTGTGGACACGTGCCAAGTCCTGCTGAAGAATGAAATTTCCATCTTAAAAAAGCTTGTCGGCAGAAAGAAGCATGAAGTGCTCTAAAATTTCCTGGTAGACGGCTGCGCTGACTTCGGACTTGATAAAACACAGTGTACCTACACCAGCAGATGACATGGCTCCCCAAACCATCACTGATTGTGTAAACTTCACACTAGACCTCAAACAGCTTGGATTGTGTACCTCCCCACTCTTCCTACAGACTCTGCGACCTTGATTTCCAAATGAAAATTGGAACTCTGGGACCTTGTGGAGTGTGTCAGTGACTGCCTAACGTACATCTGTCAAGTCAGCAGTCTTCCCCTTGATTGTGGAGCCTACTGAAACAGGTTAAGAGACCATTTTTAATGCTTAGGAAGTCTTTGCAGGTGTTTTTTGTTAATTATATTAATTTACTGAGATAATGACTTTTGTGTTTTCATTGGCTGTAATCCATAATCATCAACATTAACAGAAATAAACACTTGAAATAGTTAACTGTTTGTAATGACTCTATATAATATATGAGTTTCATTTTTTGTATTGAAGTACTGAAATAAATTAACTTTTTGATGATGTCCTAATTTAGTGAGATGCACCTGTACGTATAATTTTGCAAGTTTTCCCATCCACAAAGATTGGAGATGTCAGTAATTTTTATCGTAGGTACACTTCAACTGTGAGCCAGAATCTTAAAAAGAAATTCCAGAAAATCACATTGTATGATTGTTACATAATTAATTTGCATTTTAATGCATGAAATAAGTAATTGATACAATAGAAAAATAGAACTTAATATTTGGGACAGAAACCTTTGTTTGCAATTACAGAGGTCAGACATTTCCTGTAGTTCTTGACCACGTTTGCACACACTGCAGCAGGAATTTTGACCCACTCCTCCATACAGATCTTCTCCCGATGTTTCAGGTTTAAGGGCTGTCACTGGGCAACATTGAGGTAAGCTCCCTCCAAACATTTTCTATCGGATTCAGGTCTGGAGACTAACTAAGCCACTCCAGGATATTGAAATGCTTCTTACGGAGCCACTCCTTAGTTGCCCTGGCTGCTTGTTTCGGCTCATTGTCAAGCTGGAAGACCAAGTTGTGACCCATCTTCAATGCTCCTACTGAGGGAAGGAGGTTGTAGGCGATACATGACCCTGTCCAAGCTGCTTGCCTATTGATTTGTAGCCCATCCCAGCCTTGTGCAGGTCCACAATTTTGTCCCTCATGTTCTTAGACAGCGCTCTGATCTTGGACATGGTGGAGAGGTTGGAGTGTGATTGAGTGTGTGGACAGGTGTCTTTTATACAGGCAATGAGTTCAAAAAAATGCAATTAATACAGGTAATGAGTGCAGAATAAGAGGGCTTCTTAAAGAAAAACTAACCAGCCTGTGAGAGCGAGAATTCTTGCTGGTTGGTATTTCTTGCAATAAAATGCAATTTAATTATTTAAAAATCATACAATGTGATTTTCTGGGTTTTATTTTTAGACTCTCACAGTTGCACCTATGATAAAAATTACAGACTCATCCATTCTTTTTTTTTGGTGTTAAAGCTTGCAAAATCTGCAGTGTATCAAATACTTATGTCCCACATATATATATACCGTATGTTTCGTACTATAAGACGCACTTTTTTCCTCCAAAATTTTGGAGGAAAGTGGGGGGGTGCATCTTATAGTCCGAACCTTCTATTCTATACTGTTTTGTTGCTGTGTGTTTGGGTTATGAGGGGGGCAGCAGCGGCAGAGGAGTGCGCGACAGGAGGCAGCAGCGGCTACTGCAGCCTATACTGTCCCCTCTGCTTAAGAAAATTAGTATTCACTGATCTCCACGCCCATGGGCGTGGGGAGCAGTGAATATTCATTGTCCTTAATCTCGGGCGTACAGTGTAGCTGCAGCGCGGCTCCTGCAGCGCTCGGCAGTCATTTGTGCCCTCTACTAAAGAGCATGAATATTTACCCCCCTCTCCACGCCCATGGGAGTGGAGAGGGGGTGAATATTCATGCTCTTTAATAGCAGGCACATGCAACCGCCCTGCAGCAGGAGCTATGCTGTGGCTCCAGGATGCGCCCGCTATCCAGGAGCATGCAGTCACTGCTCCCCACGCACACAGTCCCAGTGTGACTCTTCCGGGACAGCATCTCCCTGTGTGAGCGTGCATGTCAGTTGCGTCATGCACGGCTCACACAGGGAGATCTGTGCTGGCTGCAGAGGAGGACACAGCGCTGGAGGAAAGAAGAAGAAAGGGGAGTAGGAGTGTTTATTTTTTTGTGTAATGGAGATGGAGGTGCCAGGCATACCAGGATGTGGGAGTGCCAGGAATACCAGGATGTGAGGGTGTCAGGCATACCAGGATGTGGGGCTGCCAGGTATACCAGGGTGCGGGGCTGCCAGGCATACCAGGATGTGGGGCTGCCAGGCATACCAGGATGTGGAGGTGCCAGGCATACCAGAATGTGAGGGTGTCAGGCATACCAGGATGTGGGGCTGCCAAGCATACCAGGATGTGGGGCTGCTAGGCATACCAGGATGTGGGGCTGCCAGGCATACCAGGATGTGAGGGTGCCAGACCTACCAGGATGTGGGGGTGCCAGGCATACCAGGATGTGGAGCTGCCAGGCATACCAGGATGTGGGGCTGCCAGGTATACCAGGATGTGGGTTTGCCAGGCATACCAGGATGAGGGGTGCCATGCATGCCAGGATGAGGGGTGCCATGCATACCAGGATGAGGGGTGCCAAGCATACCAGGATGAGGGGGGCCTTGCATACCATGATGAGTGGTGCCATGCATGCCAGGATGAGGGATGCCATGCATACCATGATGAGGGGTGCCAAGCATACCAGGATGAGGGGGGCCTGGCATACCAGGATGAGGGGTGCCAAGCATACCAGGATGAGGGGTGCCATGCATACCAGAATGGGGGCTATTAGAACAGAATTAGGGGATATTACCCCTATAACAGCGTCAGCAGCAGACCCTCGTCCCCATCATAACCACATTTTTTGCTTACATTTTTTTCCCCTATTTTCCTCCTCTAAAACCCAGGTGCGTCTTATGGTCCGGTGTGTCTTATAATCCGAAAAATACGGTATATGTACAAATACATATATATATATATCATATATACAAACAGCATAGGTCAAAAGTTTGTGACATTTGTTAATATTGGAATGTGCATATTATAGAACTATATCCTCCTTTAGTAGGTTAACCCTTTCAAAGCAGCTATGTCTTCCTCCAGTAGATTAATCCTTTTATAAACAATTATGTCCTCTCACTTTAGCTGTGCTACATAATGCACACAAACATTCAATTGCATGGTTGATGAAAAAACTCTTGACAGGAAATGAGGAAATTTCTTGTCTGATTTGATGATTCATCTTGAATCTTCAGTCCGCTTTGAAATTTTTGCCTGGGGAAAGAATTTGCTGATGGATTATAACTACCTTCTGTTTTGTTGCTCTGCTCAGTTTTGTTATGGTGTTTGCCTGTGACAAGGAATTGTCTTTCACAACTTCAACTATGTAGTAGAGTTTGAATGTTTCGCACAGAGTTTTAAGCCTTCTACACAGGTGTTTCTGTTTTGGTTAATGACTATATTTCAATCTACATATGAAAATGATGATCGTTATCTCCTATTTTGTACAGATGAGCGAATACATTTGAGTGGAATTGAATTCAACTCAAAATTTATTTAAGTAATCCTTTGACAAAATGCAGATGTTTTGTAATTTGTTTCCGGGGTGAATCAACAAAATGTTGGTCATTGGCCATCATTTTTCAGCCATCAAAACTTAAAAAAAAAATCAAAAAATCCTTAGTCTCCACAACCCCTATGCTCCTTCTCATCACCCTTCTGGTCGTCCCACTTTTCACTGCCACCTGTTCTCTCATGCTGAGCTGAAATTTCTGCACTACTGCATAATAAAATCATAGCATCATGATGTCATGAAGTATGTCATGACCTAGCGCAGAAACCTCCCATGCCTCATCAGAGTGAGAGGCCCGGGAATTTGATGATTGCTTCAGCAATTTTTCCACCAAGAATCACAAATGGATCTGTTTATACCTCACTTCATATTGGGTCAGAGAATGGATATATAGTGACATTTCAAAACTCCATTAAAGCAAAGTTGATTAGATATTGAGTGAAAAAACATGATTTTTTAATTATCAATAATGCATTATTAGACAAAATTGTTTAAAATTTATACACATTTATACAAACAGCGCCAGTCAAACAAAAGTCACACTTGTTCTTATGGGAATGTGTACACTGTAGAGCTATGTCCTCCTCTAGTACGTTAATCCTAAGAAGCAGTTTTCCTCTAATAGATTAATAATTTACAAACAATTATGATATATCATCCTGATCTTGCATGAGCTTGCACAAAACCCAGGTCTCATCAGAGCCAGAAGTCCTGGCTCAGCATTAGAGGTAAAGATCAGAAGATGAGACGGGGATCGGATGGGTGATGCTGAGGTGCAGAGGGTCCGGAGAGGTGAGCAGTAAGTATAAGGTTTTTTTTTCTATTTTTTACATATTACATTTATTATGCTCTGAGGCCTGGACAGGCACAAGAGCATAAAAAGGGACATTAAATTTGCTCAAAATAAGTTATATGCAAATCAAATTTCCCCGGGAAAAGTGACACGAACTGGCGAGTTCGAATTTGGCCTGATCTGCTCATCTCTTCCACTCATATACCTGACTATAATCCTACAAATCCCTTATTTTGCTCAAGGGTACCTATGGATTACTGCTGTTTTGAAGGCGTTGCATGATCTCACTACATATTTGCTTAAATTTCTCTTTTTTCATTCTCTTTATATTTAATTAACTGATAAAAAATATGTTATTACCACTTAATAATATAACTTTCATTAGAAAATCTTCAGTTTTACCCAAATTAGTTGATGCAAAAATTGATACACCCCACATCAAACAATTAAATCTAGTATTTTGTATGACTTTCAGGATTTTTAAGGACAGTATCAAGTCTTCTAGGCATGGAATGAATAAGTTGGCAAAATATTGCAACACCTATCATTTTCCATTCTTCAAGAACAAACTCTTGTTGAGCCTGAATGCAGGATGAAGATTAAGGCTCAACTTGTTTCTTCAGAATTCCCCATAAATTTTTGACTGGGTTCAAATCAGGAGACATACTTACTAGTCTAAACTTTAGCTTTGATGCTAAGACTTTCATTTGTGGTGTACTAATTTTGCAACTTGGTCTTGAATGAATTTGTTATAACAGTTACTTTTTGTGTGTGCAAAATAACAAATTTTGTTTGCAATTAATGGCCACATTTGTGGAAATATGTTGTAAAATGGCACCGCAAAGAAAATATTGATTATTTTTTGCTAGCTTTTTTCAACATTTATTAACTATTGTTGCCTGTGCAGACCAGCTAAATACTAAATATAGAGAAAAATAGCCATTCTAATAACCTTCTGAGAATAAATTCTGCAACCAGCTGAAGAGTGATATATTTCGATTTACAGTAAAATATGTATAGACTATTACAAGCATAGTATGAATTTCTAAGTAATAATGCAGTTACTGAAGCAAGGCAAAACATGGAGACATTTATTGTTTTTCATCCCATCAAATAAATGAAAACTGACAGGTAGTTTGTCATGATTCCAGTGGGGAATACCATGCAATTTAAAATAAAAATCTATCAATTATCAGCAGTTCCCTAAGGTTAATCAACTGTATGGGTAAAGGGAATATGAGGCATGATGTTATCTGCCAACATTTTGTGTCCTGTTGCATTTTTATTGTTTCGCTACATTTACTGTCTTTTAATATTTGTACATTGTTCTGATAATAAGGCATGACATATAAGAACATTCTAATTATAGCTGTTACCAAGAAATGTGCACTGCTCTAAACTCTATTTCACTCTTTTGTTGATAAGCCTAAAGCATTTAAGCTTTAACTATGAACCCATCATTAATTCAATGAAAAAGAAAATATAATAAATATTGTTAAAATATTAAGATTCAGTTTCCCGAAGTTCAGCAGTTCTTACTAGGAGATGGCAACGCCTACCAACAAAAAAACATAGTAGAATATTAGCACATATACTGACCCCGGGCCTAGACACTGCCTTTAATGACCACTTCACCACCTAGCTTTCACATTCTCTCTGTGAACATTAACACCATCATCAGGTGTGATTTCAACATCCCTACTGACACCGGCTAGCCTCCAAACTCCTGTCACTCACTCCATCCTTTGGTTCACTCAGTGTTCCTCCACAGCCACCCACAAAGACATTAGACCTCATCTTCACCAACATTTTCTCACTATCTAACCTCACAACCTCACCTCTCCCACTATCTGACCACCATCTACTCACTTTCTCATCTGTTCACTTCTCCCCTAACCCCGTGTGCAGCATCTAGCATATCCCCGAAGAAAGCTTGCACATCTTGACATTCATGCACTCTCTGACTCTATTCTACCACTGTCCTCCATATCTTCACTCCACGACACAGACAGTGCCACCATTTTCTACAATGGAAGTGAAAAAGTTAGTGGGCACGGCAGAAATAAGAATCAGCTACAACTTCAAGAGGACCTACAACTAGGAACCTTACTGGATCATCCATTAGGGGTTCTTTCTAATGTGGTGAGTGTAACATTTGTCCTTTCATGGGTCCTACCAAAAGGGCTGGCTCCAGGTTTTTCTGGGCCCCGGGCGAAAGAGTCTCAGTGGGCCCCTTTAACACATACCACGATTCATGATGCACAGATACGGCAGAGAAATATAGGTATAGTACAATGCCAAAGATTTCACTTCTTACATTACATGAGTGATATCTATTGTAAATTCCACAATATCTCAGAAACAGGCGAATCGCTCCATACAGAATACTGGCCCCCATAAAATGCTCCATGCAGAATACTGGCCCCCATAAAATGCTCCATACAGAATACTGGCCCCATATAACGCTCCGTACAGGATACTGGCCCCAATATAATGCTCCATACAGGCTGTTCCCCCCTCATAATGCCCTATGCAGGCTGTTCCCCCTATAATGCCCCATGCAGGCTGTTCCCCTCTTATAATGCCCCATGCAGGATGTCACCCCCATATAATGCCCCATGCAGGATCTCACCCCCCATATAATGCCCCATGCAGAATGTCCCTCCCTCCCATATAATGCCCCATGCAGGATGTCCCTTTCCTCCCATATAATGCCCCATGAAGGATGTCCCTTTCCCCCACCATATAATGCCCCATGCAGTATGTCACCCCCCCTCTTTATAAAGCCCCATGCAGGATATCACACCCCTCTCTTTATAATGCCCATACAGGATATCACCCCCCTCTCTTTATAATGCCCCATGCAGGATGTCACCCCCCCATATAATGCCCCATGCAGGATGTCACCCCCCCATATAATGTCTCATGCAGGATGTCACCCCCCCATATAATGTCCCATGTAGGATGTCACCCCCCATAAAATGCCCTATGCAGGATGTCACCCCCTTATAATGCCCCATGCCTCCATACATTAAAAAAAAAAAAAATCAAATACTCACCTCACTCCTCGTCACCTGGTGCCGCTGCTCAGGTCCGGACTCCAGCGTCGCCAGCGTCGTCCCGCTCTGCGCTGCCTGTGATAGCTCAGGGGAGGGCATGGTGGAAAGACGTCACCACGCCCTCTGACCTGAGACGTCACAGGGAGCGCACATCAGGAAGACAGCGGATCTGCGGAGGCACGGGGAGAGGTAAGTATCCGGCTGCCGGGACCCTGGGCAAGCGAGGGAGAAGCACGGGGCGCTGACACCGCTCTCCTCCGACCATAGCTCGGCGGGGTGCCCGACAATGAGTTGGCCCCCTCCTGCTCAGGGCCCTGACACTTGCCCGGGTGCTGATGCCAGCCCTGCCCACCAAGCTTTATATCAATTCACTTGTGTGACAACACAGCTTTTCTTCTTAATTATGCCAGACAAATTCAGTAAACCAAGAGCTATATGCTTTTATCTTCATGTTGACTTTTGCATTGGTGTTGTACTTTGGTTGATTAATACAGGCTATTGCTTGAATAATCCTGAATCTTGACACTTGAGTTGAGATGTACTGTAACATATTGTCTGCAAATCTTGCAAGATAGAGACATGGAGCAATACTGTGATAATATGCTGATTACGTATTATACTAAACCATACAAGTTGATTAAATGCTCAAACAATGAGTCATGAGCCCCTTCCACCTTGATTCCTGAACCTTGACCTGTCAATGATCGCTGCAAGGACAACTGTGATCTATAAAAATGTGGCCTCTATTCGATGTCATTCTACAGCATGTCAGCTTAGGGGACTTCGGCCCCAGCTAGAGGAATACAGATCGGCTCCATTGACCATTGCTGAATCCTCAGAGACGTCTTGAAAAATCCAGGTTGGGACAATCAGGTCACCTGGCCACAGACTTCACTGCTCTCGGCTAGTTTCCTAAGCTTGCTGTTACCTTCTCTCTTTGGGGGCCCTCCAAAAGCGGGTGGCCACAGGTGGGGGTAGTGAGCTCTGGGAGCCCCGAAATTGCAGCTACTCTATTCTCAGCCGGCCAGCAGAAGGGTAAAGACTCTTTCATTTGCACCATCTTGGGTATTTGCTGGGACTGTTCTATCTGTTTATTGGCTGCTTTGTGGTTCAATAAAGTATTGCCACACTGTTTTACCCTCACCCTGTGTTGTCTGAGTAGTGTTATGCCCATGGAAGACCCCGGGTCTTCACAACTATATTCAAGACAATACACATTTTAGAATTACATTAATTGTAAGCCCAGAAATGTCATTTATGCATTAATTTGTCCATGTCGTAAAGTATATGTAAGACAAGTGTCTTAACAATTACGTTGAAGAGCACAACAACATGTCTCCAAAATCAACTTAGCTAGACAGGACCTTGTTATGGGCAAAACACTCTCGACAGTGGCCTGACACTTCCTTCACATACACGCAGGTCTATAGAAAATTCAACCAAATATATGACACTATAATTGCCTCAGTTAATTACTTAAATTGGAATCCAGGTGGATTTAATTATTTTTTATATAACTCACATTCACTTACACTTACAAAAAAATATTATTTCCATATCACATTTGTGGGATTTGTTCACATCTTTCTAATCATCATTGTAATTTAAAATGTGCTTATTTATACATAGACTTATATATAGTATATGATACATTTTTATATACAGTTCATTAATATCAAATGTTTAATTGCACTTTATGTTTATTAGATCTGGAGATTTAATTACAATATTTCTTTATTTTATAATTAATTATTTTTTGTCTTGTCTTAATCCTTGTCTTTCATCACTCTTTGCACAATCACTGCACCTTTCCTTATTGTTGACATTTATTTAACTTTTTTCCATTTTTATTTTGTTTTTGGTTTCTCTGGGTACAGTAAGTTATACATTGATATTCAGGTTGTTTGTTAATATATTCATTTATTTATTGTGGAATGCATCATGTACATATTTGGTTCTTTTGGAATGCATTTGTGACTTCCGGTATGTGACTGTGGAACGCATTGTTCTAAATGGAATGCACATGTCACTTCCGGTGTCAGACTTTAGCGCATGCTCAGATTGCCATATCCAGTCTTCCGCACCGAGTACACCATTGTAAACAAACAGCTGTTGCCATTCCTTCATATTTTGTAAATGTATTTGCTATATATACCCCTGACTTTGACAATTGACTGACTATATTCACTTTCTGACTCCGGAGGGTGTGGACATGCCTGTCTGCCTCTCTGCTAGATTGTGGAGACAATACGGCGCCGGACTACTGGCAGCCCATTGCAGCAGCAGAAGCTTCTACTTTATTTCAGTTACAGTTTTGTTACAGTTATTTTATTTTATTATTTTATTACCTTCTCTGGATTGCAACGTTCCTGTATACTCGTCTATTGGGGATGGAAGATACAACACTTCCCACACTATCAACTGCTGCTGGGCACACAGCACGAGATCTGCACCTGGATCTTCTTCCACCACTTACAAGTCTCCTGCAGGTACAGACACTCTGGGGCACGCAATACGGACCATCTCAGCTAATGCTACTGAAGGATGCATGCTGCTACCCACAGCCTGTGACAGGGATACAGCCATATGTGAGCGGTGGAGGTCACTGCATACGATCTGCCATGGAGAGGACTGGTGTGACGGGTGGAAACAATGACGGGATGGTGGACCCTAGGTCTGTTGCTAAACGAGCAGTGTATTCTAGGGATCGTCTTCTGGAACTGCGCAGGATAAAGTCTTCTCCAGCAGTGGCAATACTGAATGTTCCACGGGAAATAAGGAGACCTTTCAGAGGCTGCAGAGCAGGCAAGAAGATCAAGTCCTGGAGGAGAAGGTTTAAACCAGTGGTCCCATCCATTATCATGGGTAACGTACGATCGCTGGGAAATAAGTCGGATGAACTGCTGGCTCTGAGTAAGACCCAGAAGGAGTTTAGGGAATGCAGTCTCATGTGCTTTACAGAAACCTGGCTGCATGAGGAGGTCCCAGATTCATGTGTCTCGGTACCAGGGTTTCAAATGGTTCGGGCTGATAGAGAGAGAGTTAGATGCGGCAAGAAAAAAGGTGGAGGAGTGATACTCTACATTAACAACAGATGGTGCAATCAGGGGCATGTAACTGTTAAGGAGAAACATTGCTGTCCAAATATTGAACTGTTAGCAGTGGGCCTCAGGCCTTACTATCTGCCTAGAGAATTCACTCTTGTTATTGTAGTTGTGATGTATATACCACCATCTGCGAACCCAGAGGCTGCTGGGGATGTGTTGTCAGGGGTGATGGCCCGGCTTCAGACTAAACACCCAAACTCTCTAACTGTAATTTCTGGGGATTTCAATCGAGTAAAGATCTCATCTGCAATACCAAAGTTCTATCAATATGTCAAATGTCCTACACGGGACACAACACACTGGATCTCCTCTTTGCTAATGTTAAGAATGCTTATTCATCGGCTGCATTACCCCCCCTGGGGAAATCTGACCACAACCTCATACTATTGTCTCCTGCTTACCAACCAGACGTCCGCAAACAACCAGTGACAATTAAAAAGATAAGGAAGTGGTGTCCAGCAGCAGAGGAGGCGTTACAAGACTGCTTTGATTGTACAGACTGGGAGGTGTTGTGTACCATGAAAGAGAATTGTGATGTTAATGAGATTACTGGCAGAGTTACTGATTACATCAACTTCTGTATGGACATAGTAGTACCTGTTCAAGAGATTCGGTGTTATGCAAACAATAAGCCATGGATTACAAAAGAGTTGAAACATTTACTAAACATGAAAAAACTGGCTTTTAAAAGGAAGGACAAGGAGGCATTGAAAATTATACAGCGAGACCTAAAGGGGAAAATTAAGATTGCCCGTGAGGCATTCAGAGTTAAATTAGAAAATCAATTTGCACAAAAAAGCTCCAGAGAGGTGTAGGCTGGAATGAAGCTAGTGACTGGGTTTAAGGCAAGGTCGGAGCAGGGGGGTGGTGGACTTAGAATGGCTAATGAAATGAATGAGTTCTTCAATAGATTCAGCAATAAAGGTGCGGTAGCAGCAGGGAAGGGGGAGGAGGCCGGGGAACAACTAGCTAAATTAACAGGGGGTGAAATAGATCATTTCTCGGTCTCCAAAAATGACGTGAGGGACCAGTTTAGTAAGCTGGCCATTGGCAAAGCAGCAGGGCCTGACGGTCTCAGTCCACGTGTCCTCAGAGTGTGTGCAAATGAGTTGTGTACTGTCTTCCAGCATCTCTTTAACCAGAGCTTACAATCAAAGAGAGTACCAGTGCTATGGAAGACTTCCTGCCTGGTGCCGGTTCCCAAGACTACCTTCCCGGCTTCCCCGGGGGACTATAGACCGGTGGCCTTAACATCGCATGCGATGAAGTCCTTGGAGAGAATAGTACTTGCTCACTTGTGTCCGAGGGTGATGGCGTATACTGATGCTCTTCAGTTTGCGTACCGGCAGGGACTGGGGGTGGACGATGCTGTAGCGTCTCTGCTACAAACAGTACATTCCTTTTTGGACAATGATGGAACCACAGTGCGTGCTTTGTTCTTTGATTTCTCTAGTGCGTTCAACACATTACAGCCACTCTTACTGCGTGGAAAGTTGATTAAAATGGCGGTGGATGAGGGACTTGTGAATTGGATAATTGACTACCTGTCGGATAGGCCACAGTTTGTTAGGTGGGGGACGGCTACATCAGATAGTGTACTGAGCAGTGTCGGAGCCCCGCAGGGAACAGTGCTGTCGCCATTCCTCTTTACATTGTACACAGCTGACTTTCAGTATAAATCAGACCGTTGTCACCTCCAGAAGTACTCGGATGACTCTGTGATAGTTGGCGGTATTGGGAAGGACCAGGATGAAGAGGAATATAGAAGGGTAGTTGCGGACTTTGTAGTATGGTGCCAGGCTAACCATCTAGAACTAAATGTTAAGAAAACCAGGGAGTTGGTGATGAGCTATGGAAGGTGCAAGAAGGTATGCCTACCTGTTACCATTGACGGTCAGGATGTGGAGATGGTGGACAGTTTCAAATATTTGGGGGTTTACCTGGATAGCAAGCTAGACTGGAAGTGCCACATGGAGAAGGTCTACAAGAAGGGGATGAGTAGATTGTACTTCCTAAGGAAGTTAAGGTCTTTTAATGTGTGTGGCAAAATGCTTGAGGTGTTCTACCAATCCATTGTGGCTAGTGCCACCTTTGCGGCAATAATTTGCTGGGGTAACAGTGTGCGTGTTGCTGACGCCAACAAGCTCAACAAACTTATAAAGAAGGCTAGCGCGACGGTGGGCCTACAGCTTGGGACTTTTGAAGAGGTGGTAGAGGATAGGATTAAGAAGAAGTGCAGAGCTATAATGGGCAACAACACACACCCGCTTTATGAACTGTTTGCGAAACAGAAGAGCACATTCAGCAATCGCCTAATACAACTAAGGTGTAAAAAGGAAAAATACAGGAGATCGTTTGTTCCAACAGCTATGGGGGTGTTTAACAAATGTCTGAAAAGCAATGTCTAAAGCATTCCAAATGTTATGTTATCATATGTGTCATGTTCGAGATCTGTGTTCTGCTGCTGTGATACCGCAATTTCCTCCGGGATAAATAAAGTATATCTTATCTTATCTTATCTTATCTTACCCCTGACAAAGCTACCAAGTGGAAGTGATACATGTGGGGACCACGGCACGAGGCATAACATGCTCCCGTGGCATCATTTGATGTTATTAGCACATACTTCTTGGGACTTACGACCTCAGGAATAATCTTGTCCCATGCCTTTATTTGATATCATTTTTGGTTTCGTATTTTGATATTGTATGCATGTTTATTATATCACTGCTCTTATATGCCAATTATATTATCACCTAATATAGTGTTATCAAGGTGAATATATTATTATTAGTGTTGAGAGAGCATGCTCGACACTGCTCGGTACTCGCCTGAGCATCCCACTACTCGGGATGCTCGGCGAGCACCGAGTAGTTTCGGGTTACTAGGGTGGGAGTTCGGGTCTCCTTCCTGCATGTTTGGCACTCTTTACAGAGTCAATGAACATGCAGGGATTGCCAGCCATTCACTGTAATGCCGCAGCCATGTTGGTTGTGGGCATTACAGTGATTGGCAGGCCGCACAGCATCACCTCGAGTATTTAAAACCAGGCGCCGCCATCTTGGACACAGTCGCTCTGGATCAGACAGTGTAGGGTGAATGCTGCTGAGCTAGGGAGAGATTTATACTGAAAAATAGGTAGTGTAGGATCTCTAAATCAAACAAACAGTCCTTCTCAGGACTAATATCTATCCCAGATATCAGATAGGCAGGCTGTATAGGAGACGCAGTGGTTATACCAACAAACTCTGCATTACAGTCCTGTGTGCTGCTTCCCAGGTCTCAGGGGCCAGGAAAAATCCTTTTTTTTTCATATAAATCCTCTTTTTTTTTTTTTCCTCAGTCAGACTTTACAAATACCCGTCTTATTAACCTTTCGGTATTTCCCCCCCACCACAAAAAAAATTGAGTGTGTCTGTGAGTGTTCAGACACAAATATATCTGTTTAAAAGAGTCTGGTTTCGGCCAGATAACTAGAACTGTGGTTTTGCAGTTCCACGGTTCAAATCTCTGTATTATCCACTTTTTTGCCTTTTTAACATAAAAAAAAACAGTTTAAGTGTCTCGCTGACTGTTCAGAAACAAATATATCTGTTTAAAAGATTCTGGGGTAGGCCAGAGAAATAGAACCATGGTTTTTCTCTTCCACGGCTCTAATCTCCTTTTTGTTACCCTTTTGCCATTGATAGTGCGAGTGTAAGCTATTTTACTTCATTTACAATGGGCAAGGCGCGTGGCCAGGAACATGGAACTGGACGTTCTGGTGATGGTGCGTGCAGAGGACGGGGCCGTGGCCAAGGTGAAAATGTGCCACAAAAAACAGACACATCTTCTCGCTCCCAGTTCTTGACCGAATTACTAGGGAAGCACACAACAACATGACTATTGCGAACTGATCAGTGTGAACAGGTTATTAATTGGATAGCAGATAATACTTCCAGTCACCTGGGCACCACCACCTCCGGTCGGTCTTCACATGGTCAAGTCTTAGTAGCCGTGAGTTTCAACTGCATACTCCTCCTCACCCTGATGCTCCTTCCTCCCACCATGCCGAGTGTCGTCAGCAACTGATCCCACAGTTGGACACTCTGAAGAGCTGTTCACTGGTCCATTTCCTTATTTGGGCCCCTCGCCTGCTCCCCTTGAAGTGGTGGAAGAGGAGATCCAATGTAGCGATGGCCAAATATTTGAACAGCCACGGCCACATGAAGGCGACGCTGGCAATTTGTCACAAGAGGTGGACGTTTACGAGACACAATTGCCACGAAGTGAGGAGGAGGACCGTGGTGCGGAAGTGGAAGAGGAGTAGGTGGTGGATGATCTAGTAACTGACCCAACGTAGCAGGAGAACACGCAGAGAGAGGCCAGCAGCACACAGGGGGAGGGAGGCAGAGTACCCCAACAAGCATGCAAAGATGCCCCCTCCTCTCAGTCTTCACTTGTTATGGCAGTTTCTCAAGAAACAGCATCAACGTCCACGTCCACGTCCCACCGCAGCATTCATTTGTCCATATCCCAGACCTTTGAACGAAAGCGGAAATTCGCTGCCAGCGCCCCATAGACCACAGTCCTAAATTCGCACATTTCATGACTGCTTGCGTTGGAAATGCTGCCTTTTAGGCTGGTGGAGACGGAATCTTTCCACAACCTTATGGCGGTGGCCATCCCTCGGTACTTGGTCCCCAGCCGATACTATTTTGCCTGGTGTGCCATCCCCGCAATACACAAGCACGTGTCCCAAAACATCTGTCGTGCCCTCAACAGCGCAGTTACTGAGAGAGTCCACCTGACAACGGACATGTGGACAAGTGCTTGTGGCCAGGGATGGTACATCTCCCTGACGGCACACTGGGTAAACATAGTGGAGGCCGGGACCCAGTCGGACCTTGGGACTGAACACATCCTCCCCACACCGAGGATTGCGGGCCCTATGTCAGTTAGACTTGCCCCCAAAGTGTACAGCTCCTGCGCATCATCCTTCTTCTCCTCCTCATGTTCAGCCTCCATCTCAGATATCACCACATCAGTTACAAGCTGGAAACACTGCAGTACTGCCTCAGCGAAGCGGCAACAGGCTGTGCTGAAACTCATAAGCTTAGGTGATAAACTTCACACTGCTTGTGAGTTGTGGACAGCTGTGAAACAGCAGGCAGATCTGTGTCTGAGACCGGGGAACCTACATCCAGGCATGATCGTGTGTGACAATGGCCATAGCGTGGTGGCGGCTCTGAGGCGAGGCGAGATCACACACTTACCATGCCTGGCTCATGTGCTTAACCTCGTGGTTCAGCGGTTTCTTAAATCGTACCCCGAGTTGCCAGATCTGCTCGTCAAATTACGCCGCCTGTCAGCTCATTTTCAGAAGTCGGCTACAGCTTCCGCCGCCCTTGCTGTGATGCAGCAGTGTTTGCAGCTTCCGGCACACCGACTGGTGTGTGATGTCCCCACACATTGGAACTCTACCCTCCACATGTTGCAAAGGATTTGTGAGCAGAAGAGAGCAGTTGTGGAGTACCAGCTGCAACGATATTCAGGTCAGACTCCACACATAAGACCTTAGGAATGGACCTGGATGTCTGACATATGTACCATCCTGACAAACTTTGAGGAGTCCACTAAGATGGTGACTGGCGATGACGCCATCATTAGTGTCAGCATCCCACTTGTCTGTCTTTTGCAACGCTCTCTGCAGAGAATTAAAGAGGAGGCATTGCAGCCAGAGTATGATGAGATGGATCAAGAAGCCGTAGCGGGTGATTACACACAGCCCAGCCTCATCTCATCCCATTGTGCATTAGGGGACAATGAGGGAGAGGAGGAGGAGGAGGAACAGGAGCTGGTATCATGCGCTGTATTCGGTAGTACCTGTACAACTGTCATACCGTTGGTTCAGCGTGGGTGGCCTGAGGACAGGGGGGAGGAGGAGGAGGAGGAGGAGGAGGAGAAGAGCATGGTCAGCTATCATCTTGGTGAGGACACTGAAGTCTTGCCCGTTACCAGTCTGGCACGCTTGGCTGACTTTATGTTAAGCTGCCTTAACCGTGACCCTCGCGTTGTCAAAATGTTGGGTGACAGTCATTACTGGCTGGTGACACTTTTAGACCCCCGCTACAAGGAGAACTTTCACTCTCTTATTCCTGAGGTGGAGAGATCTACAAAAATGGTGCAGTACCAGAAGGCCCTTGCTGCAGAACTGTTAAAAAATTCCCATCTGAACACGCTGGCGGCAGAGGTCACAGTATTGTCTTTTTATTCCACTGTATCCTCCACCACTCTTCCAAGGAGCATTGATATTGTCTTTTTATTCCACTGAGACCTCTAGCACTATTCTAAGGGGCATTGATATTGTCTTTTTATTCCACTGGGACCTCCACATCTCTTCCAAGGGGCATTAAAACCGTCCTGCTAAATGACTCTGCACTCCACGTCTCTTCCAAGGGACATTAAAGTCGTCTTCTTTAGCTACTGTGACCTTCACGTCTCTTCCAGGGGTCAATGATTTTGTCTTTTTATTCCACTGCGACCTCCACCACTCTTCCAAGGGGCATTGATATTGTCATTTTATTCCACTGTAACCTCCACCACTCTTCCAAGGGGCATTGATATTGTATTTTTATTCCACTGGGACCTCCACCACTCTTCCAAGGGGCATTAAAACCGTCTTGCTAAACCACTCTGAACTCCACGTCTATTCCAATGGGCATTAAAACCGTCTTGTTAAGCTACTGTGACCTCCAAGTCTCTTTCAAGGGGCATTAAACCATCTTGTTAAACTACTCTGAACTCCACAGCTCTTCCAAGGGGCATTGAAATGTTGTTTATAATTACCTCTAACCTCCACGACTCTTCCAACGGGCATTGCATTTCCTCCTAATTTTAGTAAGCTTTTGCTTTTCAATGCATAGGCAAACACTAAGGGAGATCCACTCCCCAATAATGGGTAGAAGGTTTTTAGTACACTGTAATCCACGTCTGTTTCAAGGGGCATTGCAGTTCCTCATAATTTTTGGAAAGCCTTCCATTCACTGCTTAGGCCAACAGTGTACAGGAGACCCAGTTGCTATAAATGGAAAAAACGGTTTAGTTAAGGCCCTCTGACCTCCATGTCACTTCCAAGGGGCATTGGAGTGCCTCAAAATTTTTGGCAGGCATTGCACTCACTGTATGCCCTATAACTGTATAGACGAACCGCTCCTTTTGGTACAGAAACATATCCTACAAGACATGTGTGGTTGACTGGCCTGATATTGATGTGAATGGTCCCTGTTCCTCCTGCTCTTTCTCCTTTGCCACCACCTCATCCATCATTCATCACCTGAAGCTTTGTTTTAATGGGAGTCATAGAACTGGGATAGTAGCAGGAAAACATCCAGCAATCATCAGAGGAGGTAGGCTATGCGCCAAAACGCTGACCACCTCAGGCCTAGCCGCTACTACATACATGTGCTTGCATTCCAAGGAACAGAAAGCTAAGGAGATGGATGGCCTCATGATCATGAATAATTTACTCGCTGTGTGGGAGGCCGACCACTGCTGCTGTCTACCTTCTGAACTTTGTGTTGAAGCCTGATTGACCCAGGATCCGCAATCCTCTATGTCTGGAGGATGTGTTGCATCCCAGTGTCCAACTGTGTCCCAGCTTCCACAATATTAACCCAGTGTGAAGGCTTCAGTCAGATGGACCATCCCTGGCCACATTCACTTGTCCACGTGTTTGTGGTTAAGCTGTCCTTCCCACTAAATGCACTGGGGAGGGCACAGGTAATGTTTTGGTGTGCGTGCTTGTGTATAAGGCGCACCGGGACAAATAGTGGCGGCTGGGGACCGTTTATGGACACCCGGCCCCAGGTGGCTGGGGACCAAGCGTGGACACCCAGCCGCCGGGCGGCTGGGGACTGAGTATGGATAACAGGCCGCCGAAGCAGCCATGACGTGGTGGCCAGATTCTGCCTCCACATGCCTAAAAGGCCCAATTTCAATTGCAAGCAAGCAAGCAGTATGGTATTGAAGCCTGGGGGTGGGTGGGTGGCAGGCTGCATACTTGCTCTTGCATTGCAAGGAATGGGGGAGGTACAATTGAACACTGCCCTGGGACAAGGACTTTCACGGGGATAGTTGCAAGTCTGCATCTTCTGATGCGGCAAGAATCATTTCTGATGGGCATACTTTTAGGCAGTAACCTGGGTGTCAGAGATGCTTCCAGGGGTCTTCCCCATGCTGTTCCTATGTCTTTTCAGCACTGTATGCATGTGTCACACAGCACATGGCCAGATAAGGTTGTAAAATGTTAAAATTACATTTCCCAGTGAATGCATTTGTCACGGTTGAAAGCAATACAAAAGTGCATAAACGCATAAAAAATGCTACGTGTGAACATAGCCCAAGGTGAGGAGGAGTATTTTTGTTTTTGGTTATTTATTTTACCTTATAAACAAGTCTTTACCCTGGAAAGGATGTTCCTTAACATATTTCACAGGAAAACAGTTTCAGTTTCGTTTTTGAACGTTTTATTGTGAGCCCGTAAAAATGGCTTAATATCTCTGACCACGTTGTTGTCAGCAGTGACCTGGGGGTCAGAAATGCTTCCTGGGGCGATCCCCATGCTGTCCCCATGTCATTTGAGCACTGTCACTATTGTTTTGGGCACTTTTTAGGCTTTCTACAGACTGCCGGGGGTGCCGCCGCAAAAATCCTCAGGTCTCCCTTAGACTAACATTGGGCTCGTTGCTCGGGTCGAGTATCAGAGTATCAAGGTGAGCTCGGCCCGAGCTTCGAGCACCCGAGCATTTTAGTGCTCGATCAACACTAATTATTATATTTACATTTGTGTATTCCTGTTTAGGGGGTCATTCTTTGGCATTATTATATCCACCTCCTTAAGATGCCTTACCTTTTAAATGTTTTTAAATGTCTATTCTTGCTGTAGTATTTTTCTAATAAATTGAAATTTTTTTTTACAACGGACATGCACTATTTTTCCATGCAGCTTTTCTGTTCCTTTTCACATTGTTTTCTACAATGCCACACTCACATCAGCTATTGACATCGGTCACCCCGCTTGTATATGGCAGAGTGTGATGAATCAATAGACAACCCTGGCACACCTACCTCACTAAAAAGCTTTGTCAAGTTTCCTGGGTTGTGGAGTGGCACTGGAAGAAAACGCACTCACTAGACGACTTCACCGCATTCAAAGAAGCAATTTTCTTCTCTTCCCTTGGCGTCAAAGACCTTGCATTTACCTGGATCTCCTCACATTTTTCTAATCCCACATTTAGCATCTTCCACTTCCATACTACATCCTCATCCCGCCCTCTCTCAGTTGGTGCCCCTCAAGGCTCTGTCCTGGAACTCGAAGTGACATCAGCAGAGGTAGGTGAATCTCTGGAAAGTGCGGTCTGTGATGTAGCCGGGCACAACAGGCAGGTAGGTAGCAACTACCTTCCTGCTAGTGCTTGGGCATATTTTTTGTTATTCACAAAGTCCTGGATGTCCCCTTTAAGTCCACAGTCATTTGGTATTAATTTGCAAGTTATATGAATAAAGCATGGCAGTCACTATTTTTTGCAAATTAAAAAATGACAATCACATCGGAGGTGACTGGAGCAGACTTCCTTTTTCTAAGTCAGCAACTTTTACAAAACATCAGAATATAGCTTAATTTTGTTATAGATTAATAACATTCCCCCATTACTATCTGAGCAGATGAACTTGTTTCAAATTACCCAAAAAGAGAAAATAAAATGCTTCATAGTAAGATGAATTAAAAATAAATCATAAAAAGATTTGGCTTGTGTAAGATTGCTGCTCACAAGAGATGATCACATTTGATCCGAATTTTCTGAAATTCATATGTTGTTGGTAACCAATGTGGACAATATATTAATCAATGAAGTCTGGATTAATCATAATGTTATCAAAGGGACTAGAACATCAAAGAAATGGACAACATGCTAGCTGGGATTACCAAAAGGCTTACAGGGAGCCATAAACATAACCACTGTGGTTTTTCACATATGCATCCAGTTTTTGTCAATATATGTGAATATTAGTGATGGGCGATCACTAAAATGCTCGGGTGCTCAATGCTCGGTTCGAGCAAATTGGAATGCCCGGGTGCTCGACCCGAGCAACGAGCACAATTTAAGTTTATGGGAAACTAAAGCATTTTTCAGTCGGCTCCCCCCAGCGGTCTGCAGAGGGCCTAAAACTTGCCCAAATCAATGGGACAGTGCTCAAATGTCATGGGAACAGCACGGGGAAGACCGCTGGAAGCATTTCTGACTCATAGGTCACTGCTGTCAACAGCGTTGTCAGAGGTATTACGCCACTTTTACAAACTCACAATGAAAAATACAAAAACAAAACCAAAATGGATTTTCCTGGGAAATATGTTAAGGAACATATAAGGCTAAATAAATATACAAAAATAAAATTTCAATGGAGGCCAGAAATGGCAGAATTTTCAGTGCACCTATATGTGATCCGTGTGAGAGACAAACCACAGTTTTAAATAGCTAGTCTGTAGGTAACTATTTTTAACAGCGACTTTGTGTCAGTAACTTCACTGACACACTGCAACAAAATTTCAATGGAGGCCAGAAATGGCGGAATTTTCAGCGCACTTATATGTGATTCTTTTGATGGACAAACCACAGTTTTAAATAGATGGATTTTTAGCGCTGTATTATGGAAAGGGTCTGACTGTATTCTGCAGTGCCAACAAGCAAATGTAGCAGACAAACGGTGTTCTCGTGATTGCTTTTTAAGCAAATAATCAGGATTAAGATTAAAAATTATTCCTGGCCCCTGATATCTGGGGCTATTTCTAGAAATATCTGAAAAGCACCAGCAGACAGAACTGGAATTGACACTCTTGCTATGTGCACTGCAGTCTGCCACATACACTGCCTGCCTGCCTAGTGTAACATCCCTGGCGGCGTGCTTGCATGGCTTACCATCTCCCACCATGCAAGACCGCAATCTTACCTTTCAGGCCAGGCTGCACACTTTTGCTCCAGTACCTGCTGTTTGTATGTCTCTTGTCTGCTGGCTTAGGGCGCCGGCGCTGTTGCTTTCTGATTCTTAAAGCTACAGTGTGCGTAGTCCTAATGCATCCCCAGCCTATTGCTGTGAGTCACTGGATACTTAAACCCCCTCCACCCAGTAGGAGGTGCCTGAGCAACACTTTCTTACAGTCTGTTCTGTGCAATTGTGAGTTGCCAGGTCCTGTCCTGACTCTTGTCTGTCCGCCACCCTGGGGGCTGAGTACCCAGGGCCTCTACCTGTACCTGTGACTTCTAGTCAGTTTCTGCCACCCTGGGGGCTGAGTTCCCAGGCTCGTTCCTGTATCTTGCTCCTGGTTCAGATCCTGTCTGAACAGTGTCCAAGTCCGTTACTTGTTTGTCTCTATGTCTGTATCTTCCCTCTTTCCTGCAGTATCTGAACCTGCACCTAACTCCAACTCATTGTCTCTGTACTTCTGTTTGTGAGTCTTGTGTCCACTCGCTACTTCATTGTAAGTACCTTGTGTGTATCTGGTTTTGCTTGTTCTGTTTCCCTCCCTCTGTATCTAACTCCTGTGTTCCAGTTATCTTCTTGTTATTTCCAGTCTGTCCCATGTGAGCAGAGCCCTGTCCTGTCTACCGCATCTGCGGGTTTTGCTTTGCTCTGCTTGCTCACCGCACCTGCGGTTTTGCTCTGCTTTGCTTGTTCAACGCATTTGCAGGTTTTGCTCTGCTTTACTTGTTCACTGCAACTGCGGGTTTTGCTCTGCTTTGCTTGTTCACCACATCTGCGGGTTTTGCTCTGCTTTGCTAGTTCACCGCATCTGCGGTTTTGCTCTGCTTTGCTTTTTCACAGCATCTGTGGGTTTTGCTCTGCTTTGCTTGTTTACCGCATCTGTGGTTTTGCTCTGCTTTGCTTGTTCACTGCATCTGCGGTTTTGCTCTGCTTTGCTTGTTCACCGCAACTGCGGTTTTGCTCTGCTTTGCTAGTTCTCGGCATCTGCGGTTTTCCTCTGCTTTGTTTGTTCACCGCATCTGCGGGTTTTGCTCTGATTTAATTGTTCACCACATCTGCGGTTTTGCTCTGCTTCGCTTGTTCACCACATCTGCGGGTTTTGCTCTGTTTGCCTGTTCACCGCATCTGCGGGTTTTGCTCTGCTATGCTTGTTCACCGCATCTGCGGGTTTTGCTCTGCTTTGCTTGTTCACCGCATTTGCGGGTTTTGCTCCACTCTGCTTGTCTACTGCACCTGCGGCTCTGTTCCTGTATCCCTGTCTGTACTGGTCCCTATCCTGCCTACGTTTGTACTTGCCAGTACCCGCCTATCTGCATGTCAGCTGTGCCTCCCTGTGCCCACCTAGTCTGAATGCCAGCCATGCCTGCCAGAGCCCACCTGTCAATATGCCAGTTTAACCTGGCTGTTCCTGCATTCCCCAGTGTGGGTCAACAGCTGTGACCGGGGTCTGACCTGGAGTAGCACCTGGTCCCTCTGCTCGGTTCCTCCCTGGTTCACGGAGTCGACTGAGCCGCCGTGCAACCTTGGTCGGATCGGGTTGATACTTAGTTATGCCTCTCCAGGCACTCCTCGGTTCATGGTACAGTGGGATCACTAAACACACTCACGCTAGTCTGCCCGAGCTTGTGCGCAACAGTTTGCTCAAGTCATGGTTCCCGTTGAGCCCCACGGATCTTCGCTCTCCGAGACATTTGAATAATTGTCTGGCGAATATGTGCACTAAGAAAATTTTTTTTCTCAAGCTGAGGTTCAGGCGATTTACGCACCTGCCCAAATGGAGCTATCAGCACTCTTTCCTGCGGATCCACCACGGTACTATGGGGATCCAAAACGAAGCCATGCATTTGTGGAGCAATGCATGCTGCATTTCAAATTCTATGCTCATTTTTTTCCTACCGATCGGGTTAAAGTAGCATTCATGATGTCCTACCTAGCGGGTGATGCCTTGAATTGGATCACCCCCCTATGGGAAGCATGAGATCCTATCGTCTCTGACCTGCAGGCCTTCTTGGTGGCCTTACTAATGGTCTTTGATGACCCTAATCCTGAAGCTTCTGCTAAAGCTTCCCTTCCCAATATCCTGGAGCAGCCCCGACTGGTGATGTGTGTAGGTAGCCTACCAGTTCTCCAGCCTGAAGAGACTGCTGCCCACACAGAATCCACACAGGATGACAATTCTCCACAGAATACTTCCCTTCCCAACCTCAAGAGGCAGTCTAGACGTGCAAGGCGTAGAGGTAAATCGACACGCTGGGTTCTGTCCTCCCAAAGACCTCCTGTTCCCGAGCCTGTGGAGGCAGCTATCCGCACAGAGTCCATGAAGGATGACTATGTTCGTCAGGCAAAGCAGAGGCCAGAACTCAGTCACAAAGTCGGATTGCGGTCCCGCTGCGGTTGTTTGGGACCCCTGGACGGTCTTTGTCCAGCAAAGGTTCGACAATCCCAAGACATTAGCCCTGTGGGAGGGGCTGCCCTTGGCGTTAGTGTTTCCTTTCCACAGATGACCATGACTGTCTCTGTGGAAAGTGAAGGCCTCGGATTAACCGGAAGTTTCGGGCTTAGAGCCTTGAAGAGTCGATGTCTGATTCCTGTCCGACGACTCCAGAAGCCAGTTTGGGCATTGTCAGCAGAAGGACAAGCCCTACTCAGGAACAGTCAAAATATGTCTGTACAAATTAAGCTCCAGATTGGAGCATTGCACATGAACGAGTTCACATTCCAGGTGCTGTCTGGTTTACCCACAGGTCGTCCAAAGCCAAGAGATCTAGTGCCCGCTCAGGTCTGGAGATCCTGCATGGTGTTTCCTGGGGGACTGCTGAGGTGCAAGGGGTGTCCAGTCCCCATATCTTCAGGACAGTCAGCAGTTTCTTCTTCTTCTTCACCAGATCTGCTAGTCGCTGACTCGCTGTGCGCTGAAGTCTCCAAAGGAAGGGAAGCGGAGGCATTGTCCCCACATAGTCTCGATGATTGTATCAATGATCTGGTTTTAGGCACAGCCCTGCCTCGCAGACGTGTCATCTCAGAAACCAGACTGAAGTTGGTCCCTAAGCAAGGAACCTCCATCTCTAACAAATCTGGCAATAAGTCCATTAAGGCGGTGGCTACCTCCAAGTCTCTGAACCCCTCCAACCAGGTGGAGGACTTCCAGTTGTCTCTTGAATCCCCCGGGGTGCTATCTGATAACAAATGAAGAGAGACTTTTCTGCACCCTGTACCTGGTGCTCCGCCCACTTCATCCAGTAAGCTTGGCAAAGTGCACGTCAAGGCGATGGTTACCCCCGAGTCTCTGCACCCTTCAAACCAGGCGGAGGACCTCCAGTTGCCTCCTGAATCCTCCAGGGTGCTATCTGATAATAAATGGAGAGAGACTTTTCTGCACCCTGTACCTGGTACTTCGCCCACTTCATCCAGTAAGCTTGGCAAAGTGTATGTCAAGGCGGTGGTTACCCCCGAGTCTCTGCACCCCTCCAACCAGGCAGAGGACTTCCAGCTGTCTCCTGAATCCCCCAGGGTACTACCTGATAACAAATGGAGAGAGAATTTTTTGCACCCTGTACCTGGTACTTCGCCTACTTCATCCAGTAAGCTTGGCAAAGTGTACGTCAAAGCGGTGGTTAACCCCGAGTCTCTGCACCACTCCAACCTGGTGGAGGACCTCCAGTTGTCCCGTGAATCCTTTGGGGCACTACCCGATATTAACAAGTGGAGAGAGACTTTCCTGTGTCCTGTGCCTGGAACTTCACCCACTTCCTCTGTTGCTGAGGATGGCTCGATGGGAGGAAGCATCCTAGTCACCAATATGGTGAGACCAGTTTCGTTCCCTCTAGTGGGCAGAAGAGGTAATCTTCTTGAAGAGAAGGATCGGCCTCCAAATTCTCTGCAGGAAATCCTTGCTGGCTTGAAGAAGAGGGGGCGTAAAGGAGGGGGGGTACTGTAACATCCCTGGCGGCGTGCTTGCATGGCTTACTATCTCCCACCATGCAAGACCGCAATCTTACCTTTCAGGCCAGGCTGCACACTTTTGCTCCAGTACCTGCTGTTTGTATGTCTCTTGTCTGCTGGCTTAGGGCGTCAGCGCTGTTGCTTTCTGATTCTTAAAGGTACAGTATGCGTAGTCCTAATGCATCCCCAGCCTATTGCTGTGAGTCACTGGATACTTAAACCCCCTCCACCCAGTAGGAGATGCCTGAGCAACACTTTCTTACAGTCTGTTCTGTGCAATTGTGAGTTGCCAGGTCCTGTCCTGACTCTAGTCTGTCCGCCACCCTGGGGACTGAGTACCCAGGGCCTCTACCCGTACCTGTGACTTCTAGTCAGTTTCTGCCACCCTGGGGGCTGAGTAGCCCAGGCTCGTTCCTGTATCTTGTTCCTGGTTCAGATCCAGTCTGAACAGTGTCCAAGTCCATTACTTGTTTGTCTCTATGTCTGTATCTTCCATCTTTCCTGCAGTATCTGAACCTTCACCTAACTCCAACTCTTGTCTCTGTACTTCTGTTTGTGAGTCTTGTGTCCACTCGCTACTTCATTGTAAATACCTTGTGGGTATCTGGTTCTGCTTGTTCTGTTTCCCTCTCTCTGTATCTAACTCCTGTGTTCCAGCTATCTTCTTGTGTTTTCCAGTCTGTCCCATGTGAACAGAGCCCTGTTCTGTCTACCACTTCTGTGGGTTTTGCGTTGCTCTGCTTGCTCACCGCACCTGCGGTTTTGCTCTGCTTTTCTTGTTCACTGCATTTGCGGTTTTGTTCTGCTTTGCTTGTTCACCGCATCTGCGGGTTTTGCTCTGCTTTGCTTGTTCACCGCATCTGCGGTTTTGCTCTGCTTTGCTTGTTCTCTGCATCTGCGGGTTTTGCTCTGCTTTGATAGTTCACCGCATCTGCGGGTTTTGCTCTGCTTTGCATGTTCACCGCATCTGCGGTTTTGCTCTACTTTGCTTGTTCACCGCATCTGCAGGTTTTGCTCTGCTTTGCTTGTTCACCACATCTGCGGGTTTTGCTCCGCTCTGCTTGTCTAACGCACCTGCGGCTCTTTTCCTGTATCCCAGTCTGTTCTGGTCCCTATCCTGCCTTCGTTTCTTCTTGCCAGTAACCGCCTGTCTGCATGTCAGCCGTGCCTCCCTGTGCCCCCCTGTCTGCATGCCAGTCGTGCCTGCCAGTGCCCACCTGTCTGCATACCAGCCGTGCCTGTCAGTACCAACCAGTCAATATACCAGTTTAACCTGCCTGTTCCTGCATTACCTGGTGTGGGTCAACAGCTGTGACCGGGGTCTGACCTGGAGTAGCACCTGGTCCCTCTGCTCGGTTCCTCCCTGGTTAACGGAGTCGACTGAGCCGCCGTGCGACCTTGGTCGGATCGGGTTGATACTTAGTTATGCCTCTCCAGGCCCTCCTCGGTTCATGGTACAGTGGGATCACTAATCATGCTCACGCTAGTCTGCCCGGGCATGTGCGCAACACCTAGCACTGATATCTCTGCATCTGGATTATTCCTCAGAAGGACTGTTAGTTGAGGTGGATATGTGAATAATGCTGGTATACCTACACTAACTAAGAAACAAGCAAATCTCTCGCTAACTCAGCAGCACCTCTGCCTTCACTGCTGGATTCTGGAGTAGACTGTGACGATTATGGTGGCGCCAAGTCTGCTATAGACCTGATGACGCTGTGCGGCCAGCCAATCACTTTAATGCCACAATCAACATGGCTGCGGCATTACAGTGTGTGGCAGACAATCCCTGCAAGTTCATTGGCTCTCTAAAAAGCTCCAAACAAGCAGGGAGGGGACCCGAGCTCCCGCCGAGCAACCCCGGAAATACTCAGCGAGCGCCGAGAATCTCGAGCAGTGAGATGCTCGGGCGAGCACCGAGCAGTAGCGAGCATGCTCGCTCATGACTAGTCAATATCAATGGTTTGCACATCTATGTTTAAAATAGATAGTTGGTCTCAGATTTTTGTCTGCTAAGAGTGAAATGGTTTTACTCGTGGACATATCTGTGGTTGGAATCAACAGCTGTCACTATACCCTGGAAAAGGAAACCCAGCCCTATGTCACAAAGACTTTTCCTAAATATAAGGACTGCATCCACAGGAAGGTTGATGACCACTGCAACCATATTTGTAGATGACCCATATCCGATTACTGCAGGCTTATTGGACTGAATATCATAATTGATATGTGGTGGAAAGTGGTGGAAATGTATGTTGAACATAGGAGTGGGTATGATTTCATTTGCTTATATTACATAGTTTCATAGTTTTTTAGGTTAGAGGCAGAGTTAGGCTATGTGCCCACGATGCAGAAATGCTCAGGATTTTTTCCTGAGCGTTTCTGCATCTCCCTGGCAGAAAAAAATGCATGCGGATTGTACATGCGTTTTCCTGCCAGGGACATGCGGAAATGAAGCGTTATTCGCTGACATTTCCGCATGCGGATTTACAAGCGCTTTCCAAGCGATTAGCATCACTTGGAAAGTGCTTGCGACAACTAGGTCACACTATATAAATCCATGCAAACGGCATGGATTTATATAGTGTGACCCGAGAGAGTGGTTAAAAATAAAAAAATAAACTAATACTTACCTTCCGATGGTCCCCGAGACTTGCTGAACTCCTGTGCTGGCTGCCATCAGATCGCGGTACTGAAAAGACCTGCCGTCGCATGACTGTGACATCAGCGCGCAGGTCCTTCAGTCCTGCGCGATCTGTCAGCAAGCGAAGAGAAGGAGTCCGGTGGCCGTCGGAAGGTGAATATAATCTTTATTTTTTATTTTATTCTTTTTTTTATGGTACCTCGGTGTGGAGGAGACTATCCTCTCCTCTACACCCGGGTACCATCCGCACATTAGAACGTGCCAATTATGCAAGTACAGATGCAGTCTTGCGGAATTGGCGCGTTCTAATGCAAGTCAATGGCGGCGAAAATGCAGTGCTTCCACAAAATAATTGGCAGTGCTACGTTTTTTTCCGCAATGATAATCCGCAGCGGAAATTTCCGCAGCATTTGCATAGCACATGCGAATTATCATTGGGGGACATTGCTGCCCTTCTACCATGCGTTTTTAATGCGTTTCCGCAGCATTTCCGCAGCTGCGGAAATGCATTAAAAACGCATCATGGGCACACAGCCTTAAGGGGGTTTTCCCATGAACTAAAGTTAATTTTAATTAATGGATCTTGAAATGATAACTTCCACAATTGGCTTTGTTTAAATAAAATGTTCCTGTGCTGAGATAATCTTATAAATGTTCCCCTGCTGTGTACTGTGTAATGGCTGTGTCTGACCGTGCAGGGACATGGTCTGATCATACCACATCTCCTGGGTAGTGGGGGTAGAAAAAAAGTATACAGACATTACAACAAGTGATCACGAATGATTCTTTCTTTGAAGGAAAACATTGTTTAAAAACAGGCAGGAAAAGGTTTTACTTCACATAAAGGATCAGCTGTGGTCTCATGCTGTAATGTCTGTATATTCTCTTTTGCTTCCTCCCCTGTCCAGACGTCACATCATCTAGTGTAATCAATTAGAATGGACTATACTAGCCAGTATAAAAGATGGGGGCCTGACCAAGAAGCTCTATTTTATGTTTATACAGTATAGGAATACAGCTGAGAGTGCACAATACAGCTCATTTCACATAGGGTTAGAAAATGTAACTGTACCTGTATAGATACTCAATTTCGAGTGATACTGTGAAATCACTGTGACATACTGTAGTCAATGGCGTTCCGTGGCTGCTATGGAGTCTGTCATTCACTCTGCATCTAAACGCTGACATCTCAGTGCAGAGGGTTCAATGATATCACTACAATGTGATCACTGTGCCTAGATTCAGAGTGCATGCTGGACAGACCAGAAAAGCTAGGTGAATACTTTTTTTTAAATTATGGATTCATTATACTCATTATGGATTCATTATACTTTGTGGAGGGCTGGGTAGAGGCCATTATACAATGTGGAGGGCTATGTGCATCCATTATACCATTTGAAGGTCTGTGATAGGAACTTTATATAGTGTCGGATGGTAGTGTGGGTCCATTATACAGTATGAAGGGGTGTGTGGGTACATTATGCTGTGTAGAGGGCTTTCAGGGCCATTATAATGTTTGGTGGCTGTGGGGGGAATCATACTATATTTTGGGACACTGGGGGCCATTATACTGTGTGGTTGCACTGTGTGGCCATCATATTGTGCTATGGTACTGTGGGGTTGTAATACTGTGTTATGGCACTGTGGAGACCATAAAATGGTGCTGTGTGACTTTAGAGCCTTTATACAGTGCTTTGGGAATGTGAGAGCCATCATAATGTTTGAAGGCTGCCATCATAATTCATAGGGTACTTTGTGGGCCATCATAATATATATTGAGACTGTAGAGACATCATAAGTATGAACATGTGGGGCACTATGGGGGTTAACATAATGTACATGCGGGCACTGTAAGAGCATAAAACTGTGCTTGTGGAGAGTATTGTGGAGGATTTCATTATGGTGGAATAATACTGTGTTTGGGAGAAAATTCTGTTTTGTTTGAAAATTTTGCCATCATAATTTATGCAGATCATAAAAAGGTTATAATTGTGGGTGAAAACACTAAGAGGCTTCAATAAGGGCAAAATAACCTTGGAAGTGTGGCAAAATAAGTCCCTCTCCATGTCTTTGAAAGTTGAGAGATAATATTCTTCTGTGATTATGCCTATGCACAAAAACCCCCACCTATTTTGTAACGCTGGTGGGTGTGGATTGACTATGCCATGGGCTGTACTTACCCTGAAGGGGCGTGACTTAGTATCTACCAGGTATTTACTAGAGCCTCTTATGGTGAGGGTATGCTTGGCCACCAGTAGACACCAAGTACCACTCCAGGACAGTCTCTGAGTCTGCAGCAGCTGACCGGAGGGTTAGAGACATGGATACGAGGTACAGGTGAAAGAAGGCAAAGACGTGGTCAGACAATTTGAGGTCAGGGCAGGAAGCACAGGTTCAATAGACAATGAGTACAGAAAGTATTCAGACCCCTTTAAATGTTCACTCTTTGTTTCATTGTAGCTATTTGGTAAATTCTAAAAAGTTCATTTTTTTTCTCATTAAAGTACACTCTGACTGAAAAAAAAAGAAATGTAGAAATTTTTGCAAATTTATTAAAAAACAAAAACTGAAATATCACATGGTCATAAGTATTCAGACCCTTTGCTCAGACACTAAGATTTAAGTCACATACTGTCCATTTCCTTGTGATCCTCCTTGAGATGGTTCTACTCCTTCATTAGAGTCCAGCTGTGTTTAATTAAACTGATAGGACTTGATTTGGAAAGGCACACACCTGTCTATATAAGACCTCACAGCTCACAGTGCATGTCAGACCAAATGAGAATCATGAGCTCAAAAGAACTGCCAGAGGAGCTGAGAGACAGAATTGTGGCAAGGCACAGATCTGGCCAAGGTTACAAAAGAATTTCTGCATTACTCAAGGTTCCTAAGAGCATAGTGGCCTCCATACTCCTTAAATGGAAGAAGTTTGGGACCACCAGAAGTCTTCCTAGACTTAGCCGTCCAGCCAAACTGAGCAATCGTGGGTGAAGAG
Source organism: Phyllobates terribilis (assembly GCF_046119375.1). Taxonomy (NCBI): domain Eukaryota; kingdom Metazoa; phylum Chordata; class Amphibia; order Anura; family Dendrobatidae; genus Phyllobates; species Phyllobates terribilis. The sequence continues at coordinate 286,519,419 of NW_027362762.1, read as the reverse complement.
CCTTGGTGAGAGAGGTAAAGAAGAACCCCAAGATCACTGTGGCTGAGCTCCAGAGATGCAGTAGGGAGATGGGAGAGAGTTCCACAAAGTCAACTATCACTGCAGCCCTTCAACAGTCGGGCCTTTATGGCAGAGTGGCCCAACAGAAGCTTCTCCTCAGTGCAAGACATATGAAAGCCCGCGTAGAGTTTGCATAAAAACACATGAAGGACTCCCAGACTATGAGAAATAAGATTCTCTGGTCTGATGAGATGAAGATAGAACTTTTTGGTGATAATTCTAAGCGGTATGTGTGGAGAAAACCATGCACTGCTCATCACCTGCCCAATACAATCCCAACAGTGAAACATGGTGGTGGCAGCATCATGCTATGGGGGTGTTTTTCAACTGCAGGGACAGGAAAACTGGTTGCAATTGAAGGAAACATGAATGCGGACAAGTACAGAGATATCCTGGATGAGAACCTCTTCCAGACCTCAGACTTAGCCGAAGGTTCACCTTCCAACAAGACAATGACCCTAAGCACACAGCTAAAATATCAAAGGAGTGGCTTCAGAATAACTCTGTGACCATTCTTGACTAGCCCAGCCAGAGCCCTGACCTAAACCTAATTGAGCATCTATGGAGAGACCTGAAAATGGCTGTCCTCCAACGTTCACCATACAACCTGAAGGAATTGGAGAGGATCTGCAAGGAAGAATGGCAGAGGATCCTCAAATCCAGGTGTGAAAAACTTGTTGCATCATTCCTAAGAAGACTCATGGCAAAAACTGTACTAGCTCAAAAGGATACTTCTACTCAATACTGAGTAAAGGGTCTGAATACTTATTACCATGTGATATTTCAGTTTTTGTTTTTTAATAAATTTGCAAAAATTTCTACATTTCTGTTTTTTTTTCAGTCAAGATGGGGTGCAGAGTGTACTTTAATGAGAAAAAAATGAACTTTTTAGAATTTACCAAATAGCTGTAATGAAACAAAGAGTGAAAAATTTTTTACCCACTGTACGTAGCAGAGGTTAGGAGTGGAGAGATTAGGATAAACGAGAAGGCAAGCCGGGTCAATAACAGGAGAGAAAAAACAGAAATAGGCCAAAACAGGAATCTAGAGACTGATCTACTAGGAACCTAAGTTCAGGCGAGGAGTGGAGAGTGAAGTTGCCTGATATACAGTGGGGAAAATAAGCATTTGATACACTGTCGATTTTGCAGGTTTTCCCACCTACAAAGAATAAAGAGGTCTGTAATTTTTATTGTAGGTACACTTCAACTGTGAGAGACACCTCCTGACTGATTCACACTTGAGGTTTTCCCTTGTTCAGTGTACCACTACACGGACAGTGTCCCAACCATCTCAGCTCATAGGAGCTTGCTGATTGACATTGATATTGTTATGTTCTGCTACCAGAGCTAAGGAAAGAGAGGAGATCTGTCCCTACTATAGGACTCAGCTGAATCCCTACGATGTAACAGGGAACCTGATCCTGCGATCAGACCTGCTAAAGTCCTAAGCTAGTCTGTACGAAGACCTATAGATGTGGGGGAGGAATCCCTACAAGTACTAAGGACTGGGAGGAATATGGGACACCTCCTAACAGAAATAGTAGCAGACAGACGAACAAACAAAATATAAAGAACATAGAGGTCAGTAAACCAAGCAAACTAACAGAGCAAGACACAGAGCACAGGCTAGCTAGAAAGTAGATATACAATGAAGTCCAGCAAAGCCAGAAGGGCGGAGCAGGATTAAATAGGCCAACAAGGTCATGTGACCAGCAAAGGAAAAAACCTAAGAGCAAGGTTCTAACAGTACCCCCCCTTCTAAGAGGATCCTCCGGATCCCCTAGGACCAGGCTTATCAGGAAATCTCCTGTGAAACGCTCTGATAAGTCTGGACGCGGAAACATCATCTGACCTCACCCAAGAGTTATCCTCGGGTCCGAAACCTTTCCAGGCCACAAGATACTGCAAACTACCTCTATACCGTCTAGAGTCAAGGATGCGAGAAATTTCATATTCCCCGTCCTCCACCACCGGAGGAACAGAGGCAGAGGCGTCACCATCCGACACAACAGCTTTTTTTAACAGAGAGACATGAAAGACCGGATTAATTCTCCAGGAGGTAGGAACCTCCAACCTAACAGCAGATTGGTTGACAACCTGAAGCACCTTAAAGGGCCCTACAAACTTGGGACCCAATTTCTTAGAAGGAATCCTCAACCGCAGATTCCTAGAGGACAACCAAACCATGTCACCAACAGCGAACAAAACCTCCTGTCGTTTCCTATCAAAGTAGTCTTTAGATTTTCTGTTGGCCTCCTGAAGATTACCACGCACATCCGTCCAAACTCTTTCCAAATCACCGGAAAAATTCTCCTCCTCAGGCACGGCAGATCCCAACTTGGAGAACGACCCAAACGACGGATGTCTCCCAGAACAACAAAAAAAAGGCGAACAACCAACAGAAGAAGATGTATGATTGTTCAGAGCAAATTCGGCAAGTGGCAGAAACTCAGACCACCCCTCTTGATTGTCTGCCACAAAACAACGCAAGAACTGCTCAACATCCTGGTTTTTCCTTTCTGTCTGGCCATTAGATTCAGGATGATATCCGGAGGAAAACGACAAATGAATTCCCAACCTGTCACAAAAGGCACGCCAAAAACGAGCCACGAACTGAGGACCCCTATCAGAAACAATGTCAGTAGGAACGCCATGAAGTCTGACAATTTCCTTGACAAAGGCCTTAGCGAGAGTTTTAGCGCAGGGCAGTTTGATGAAGGGAACCAAGTGACACATCTTACTAAAACGGTCCACGACCACCCAGATGACAGTAAAACCCTCAGAGGGGGGAAGGTCAGTTATAAAGTCCATAGCCAAATGTGTCCAAGGAGCACTGGGAACCTCCAAAGGACAAAGCAACCCCGCAGCAGGAGTATGTGAGGACTTAGATCTAGCACATACAGTACATTGGCGTACCCACTTAATGACTTCCTTCTGCCATCCAGGCCACCAAAAACTGCGACCCACCAGTCTCTTGGTCTCAGAGATTCCGGGATGACCTGCCAACCGAGATTCGTGACACTCAACAAACAAATCTCTCCTAAAGGTCCCAGGCACAAACAACCTCCCATGAGGAGTGTTAGATGGGGCATTCTCCTGAGCTTTAAGAATCTCATCTTCCAAAATGGAGTCTAAAGCAGCTATCACAACACCTTCTTGTAAAATGTTTTCCTCTTTCTCAGCACCGACTATGGGAGAAAAACTGCGAGACAAGGCATCCGCCTTAACATTCTTAGTACCAGGGATGTAAGTAACGGAGAAATTAAACCGCGAGAAAAACAGTGCCCACCTAGCCTTACGGGCATTCAGGCGCTTGGCAGCGTCAAGATATATCAGATTTTTATGATCCGTAAGAACCTGAACGGGAAATTCCGCACCTTCCAAGAAGTGGCGCCAGTGTTCAAATGCGAGTTTAATAGCCAATAATTCCCGATTACCAATATCGTAATTCAATTCAGTCTCCGAAAATTTTTTTGAAAAAAAGGCACAGGGATGTAATCCATCCCCGTTATCCTGAGACAATACTGCGCCAACCCCCACAGAGGAAGCATCAACCTCAACCAAAAATGGCCTAGTAACATCAGGCTGCATAAGGATGGGAGCAGAGGTGAACCTCTCCTTGAGATACACAAAAGCTTCAATGGCCTCAGAAGACCACTGAACCGCATCAGCACCTTTCCTGGTGAGATCAGTCAGAGGTTTGACAATACTAGAAAAATTTTTTATGAATTTTCTATAGTAATTGGCGAAACCCAAAAACCTCTGTATCGATTTCAAACCAATAGGCCTAGGCCATTCCTGCACAGCCTGAACCTTAACCGGATCCATCTCAAAACCTTTGCTGGAGATAATGTAGCCCAAAAAACTAATTCTCTGTACAGCGAACTCACATTTCTCCAGCTTAGCAAAAAGCGAATTGTCCATTAATAACTGTAATACCTCACACACGCTCCGCCAATGAGACTCCAGATCTGGCGAATAAATCAAAATGTCATCCAAATACACAACCACATTTTTACCGATCAAAGGTCTAAGGATGTCATTAATCAGATTCTGAAAAAATGCAGGAGCATTAGTAAGACCAAAAGGCATAACCAGATTCTCAAAATGACCCACAGGAGTGTTAAAAGCAGTCTTCCATTCATCACCCTCCTTCATGCGCAACAGATTGTATGCCCCCTTAAGGTCAATTTTAGAGAACCACTTGGCCCCCAATAACTGGTTAAACAGATCAGGAATCAATGGCAGTGGGTAAGGATTGCGTACCGTAATTTTGTTAATCTCACGAAAATCCAGACAAGGACGTAAACCGCCGTCCTTTTTTTTTACAAAAAAAAATCCAACCGCCACAGGAGACTTAGAGGGCCTAATGTGACCGGCGGCCAAACTTGTCTGTATGTATTCCTCCAAAGCCTTCCTCTCAGGAATAGTAAGGTTAAATAAACGACTTTTAGGAAGAGTCGCTCCAGGGACAAATTCAATAGAACAATCATAGTCTCTATGGGGAGGCAAAACCTGCGATTCCTTCTCAGAAAAAACTCTCCAAAAATCCTGAATAGGAACAGGCAATTCTCCCCTATCCAAAGCTGCAATACGCCCGTTACAACACTTGTCATAACATTTATGGCTCCAGGATTTAATTTCACTGGTAGACCAATCCAGTACAGGATTGTGACATTTTAACCAGGGCAATCCCAATATTACTGGAGAAGGCAAGTTATTCAACACTACCAAATCCAATTTCTCATGGTGAACACCATTAATAGTGAGAGGAAATTCACAGACCTTGAGAGTAATATTCTTCAAAGGGGAGCCATCCACAGAAACCACAGCAATGGGGGATGATAAAGGTTCAGGTTTTAAATTGAGTTTTTCCACGAATCCCCCATCAATTACATTCAGTGTAGACCCGCAATCAACAAACACCCGAAATTCCATTAATTTTTCCTGAGCAATCGTGGAAGCAGCTAAAAATACACCCTTGGAATTTAAACAGGCAATACGGGCATGACTGACCATTTTTTTTTTTTTTCTTCATACGAAGCTCACAGCCTTTAATCAAATGACCAGATTTTCCGCAATAGAAACACAAGCCTTTCGAAAAACGACGGTCTTTTTCTTGAGAGCGAGGTGCCACCGATCCAATCTCCATCGGTTCACCACTGTTAGTACACACATTATCATAACCAGAAACTGACATAGCAGAGGATTTGCTCTCATTAACCCTAGCACGCAGTCTACTATCCACCCGTATAGCTAATTGCATAGCCTGTTGCAAATCCTCAGGTGTAGGATAAGCAATTAGCAGGTCTTTAACCCTTTCACTGAGCCCAGCAAGAAATAGACTTTTCAGAGCAGAATCGTTCCACCCTGTTTGAGTGGACCAACGACGAAAATGTGTACAATATTTTTCGACATTACCTGATCCTTGTTTTAAACGTCTCAACTCAGTCTCAGCTGATGCGACACGGTCAGGATCATCATATAATAGTCCTAAAGCAGAAAAAAAACTATCCACTGATCTGAAGCATGTATCACTAGGTTGCAAAGAAAAGGCCCACTCCTGAGGCTCTTTGCGCAAAAGTGACATTATGAACCCTACGCGCTGGGATTCATCCCCAGAGGACTTGGGTCTCAAACGAAAATACAATAAGCAAGCATTTTTAAATGAAAAAAATTCTCGATGTTCACCAAAAAATAAATCCGGCAAACATACCTTAGGCTCCAAGAAATGTGCTCCAGAACAGTTACTCACGTGCTGACGGAGCTCGGCCACTTCCAGAGAGAGTCCCTGCAGGTGTTTAGCCAAATCCTGAACCGACACCATGATGGAACAGAAAAATCTTTCCTTAGAGAATTTGCTGGCTGGACTTACTGTTATGTTCTGCTACCAGAGCTAAGGAAAGAGAGGAGATCTGTCCCTACTATAGGACTCAGCTGAATCCCTACGATGTAACAGGGAACCTGATCCTGCGATCAGACCTGCTAAAGTCCTAAGCTAGTCTGTACGAAGACCTATAGATGTGGGGGAGGAATCCCTACAAGTACTAAGGACTGGGAGGAATATGGGACACCTCCTAACAGAAATAGTAGCAGACAGACGAACAAACAAAATATAAAGAACATAGAGGTCAGTAAACCAAGCAAACTAACAGAGCAAGACACAGAGCACAGGCTAGCTAGAAAGTAGATATACAATGAAGTCCAGCAAAGCCACAAGGGCGGAGCAGGATTAAATAGGCCAACAAGGTCATGTGATCAGCAAAGGAAAAAACCTAAGAGCAAGGTTCTAACAGATATCCTTTTGTCTATCCTCTCCAGTATGTGTTAGAAGAACAAAGGCTAGCAGTTTATGTCTTCCAAAATATGAACTGTAAGACTTTTTTCTGGTGTTGTATGTTCTTTAGCCCCATGGTCCTGTGGGTTAGAGGATTTTGAGGCATAATTGGAACAGGTGTCATTGAAGGATTGGAAAGTTCACTCTGCACCACATTAATTGTTATGGTAGCTGTGGAGAAGATAGACTGAGCAAAACGCTGGCTCCAGCTGATGATAATCAAAATAATGCGAGGAAGGGGAAAAAGGAAAAATCAACTCACCGGTGAAGGAGGAATGCCAGAAAAGGTGGGGTGCATGGATAGCTCCAGGCCGGTTCCTGGGTTGGATATGGAGGAAAAAAAGCATCCAGCAATCGCTATATCAGAGCAAAAAAATCCAAAACTTCACATTTATTAGGATAACAATTAAAACCTGGGAAAAATTGAAATCACAGCAGTAGGCATCCAGACGTCTGGTCTATGCATTTTGAGCAAAAACGCTCTTAATCATGACATGTCGATCATGTGCTTATCTTTAGTGTTAATTTCATAATGAGCCAATAAGGTTGCTAAATCAGAGATTGATGCAGTCAGAAATTGTTGCAATTTATGCAGAGAATATAAATACTCTCTCCACAGCTGGTGTTTAGAAACAATCGGGAGTTCCTCCCTGGTGAGACCAGCTTCACAATATGAACAGGGCTGCACTAAAGAATTATCAGGCTGGCACTACACCGCATGTGTTGCGTGACAGTAATTCTCAGGCAAGTTGCGCAACCAAGAACATCCACAATATATAACTTGTCTGTGACTTGTTGACAGACTATTTTAGAGCTGTGATTTTGATGTGAAAAAGTAAAATTGCAAAACAGTCTTACATAAGTTAGAGTTGTATGTGACTTGCATTAAAGACTATGGCAAGTGATTTGCGTGCAACTTATGACCAGTGACAGAAAATCTAACAAGTTTGGGAACATCTGTGATTTTGTGTTACAGAGACATGTCATAATTCTACCAATACAATGGGGAATCCTAAGATGCAATGTCACAATGTAATACTTATATTTCAGCCACCGTGTAGCCCTGGTCTTTGGGCCAACTTTGGCCAGGACACGTCATGTGGCCAAAGTTTGCTGGGTGTTTCTGCTACATTGCAGCTTAATAAAAGTGAATGGGATCAAATTTTGACCTTGAGGACCCTGAAATTGCAGCAAATAAGGTGCAAATAGCATGATGCAATGCGACGCCATTTACTTATATTGCCCTGCGATGTAGCAGCAACACATTAGCAAACTTTGTTGTTACCAAAGTCGCCATGTAGCCTTAACCTAAGGCCACGGCCCCACTATCAGTATTTGGTCAGTATTTTTTCTCAGGAGTGGGAGACAAAACCAGGAGTGGGTGATAAACGCAGATTGTTGACTTGTTTCTATTATACCTTTTCTCTGATTGTTCCTCACCTGGTTTTGGCTCCCACTCCTGAGAAAAAATACTGACTGGAAACTGACCAAATACTGATAGTGGGGCCATAGTCTAAATCTGACCTGAATCTTTATTATACAAGAGTCGTTTAGTCATCACAAAACTGCTGTAATGAGACATTGTGCATCGAAGTTTGGAGAGTACGCAATTGAAAAGACAACAGCACTTTGAAGGCTGACATTGACATAACTTTGCCAAAAGCAACTAAAGTAATTATGACACCTGATTTTAGTACAGCTGAAACGACTTGATAACACACCATGACATACGGCATATCACACAAAGTGAGCAGTTTTATCAGTTGAACACTAAATCATAATGTACCATTTTTCTGCAGTTCTCTTAAATCTTGCAATAACAGAACCCTTTGTGTGTCATCTAAGTACCTGTATATTGCTGACAACTTAGTACAATACAACACATTCTTCTTTTATTAAAATCAGGTCTCTGCTGTGACTGTCCAGTTATTAGACATAACTGTTAAACATTTGATGATCCTATAGACATTAAAAGATCCATAGCGATAAATCTTAAATATACAATATCACTCATTAGAGTAGTTGTAGAATTAGTTCTGCCAATTTTCAAATGACAAAATAACAATTATAAAAGGGTGATAAACGGAAGGGTTAACTCAAGGGTTTCACTAATGAATTCTGGAAATGGGACTCATTTCAGCATTTAATAACCAGGTATTTTTTATTTTCTTGTTGCACTTTTGTTTTTTATCCATTTTCTTCCAAGAGCCATAACTTTTTATAAATTTTCCATCAACATAGATGTATGAGGGTTTGTCTTTTACAGGAGAAGAAGTAGCTTTGAATAATACCATTCATTTTACTATACAATGTAATAAAAACAGGAACAAAATTTCAAATGAGATGAAATGATGAAAAAACAAATACAGTTCTGCCATTGTTTAATGGATTTTGTTTTAATGGAGTTCATTGAAAATAAAACTCGTAACATGATTCTTCAGGTCAGTATGATTGCGAGATACTAAACTAGTATTGATTTTTTGTACTTAACGTAGAACTGTACTTTCTATCAACTTTGCATAAATCAATAAACAGGAAAATATAAGAATCTTTGTAATATATGTTATCAGAGAAATCAGTTTCTTTCCCCATTTAATAGTCAATTCTTCCTCTCCCAGCTGCCTTCTAAGTTGTCATCAGCTCTAAAAATAACAGCTCAACTCTGCCTTCTTCAGGCAAGACGAACTGCAGGTGTCATGTGACACAGCCCATTATACTGTATGGAGAGGGAAAGTATGGAGCAGGGAGAGGAAACAGGCAGAAGGAGGTTAGAAACATTGGGCTGCGTTCTCTAAGAAGTGTTTTATCTCACATCAGCACTGCTGTAAAATTCCCTTATTGCTGCTGCAGCTTGTATCTGTGTGCTAAAAATTATGAATAAAGATCAATAATCCATGTCTGTGTGCTGTGCTGTGTAAAGCAGAGATAACAGCAGCTAGTCTTCTTCCCCAGTTCCCAACTGATTGTAAATTAAAGATAGATCATGCAAAGGAGAAAACTGATAAAGGACACAAATCATGTAATAATAGCCATCTATAGTGTTATTCATCTTATACACACACATACTGCTTATTCTGGAAAGAATCTGGAAAGTATGGTTACTCTGTAAGTGGTAAAAAAAGTTCAAAGCTTTGTAAAGAAAAAAAAGTGCTTTGTGCTGCCCTTTTCCAAGACCCATAATAATTTTATTGTTCATTAATGGAGCTAAGTCAGGGCATGTTTTTTGCATGGTGAGTCAACATTTTTATTGATATCAATTTGGAGTACATAAGAGGTTTTAATTGTTTTTTTGTATTTTTAAGGAGGTAAATGATATGACTGAAAAATCACAATTCTGGAGTATTTATTTTTTTATCTTTATGGCGTTTACCATACATTTAATTAATTAAATTTTTTTTAAAGATTTAAATTTTACAGATGAGATGATACAAAACATCATTTTTTTCCTATCTTTATTTTTAACGTAGCAAAAGGGGATGATTTTAATGGTAATATTTTTACATTTTTAGTTGTATTTTTAAAACCTTTTTTACATTATTCTTTAGTCCCTTCAGGAGACTTGAACCTAAAATCATTTGATTGCTTGTACTATATGTATACTGCAATGCCACAGTATTAGAGTGTTTAGGAAACATCATGCTTTTTTATGGAGCTGAGGTTGTTGCTGAGCTTCACAAGAGTAACAAAATGGCGCTTCCAGCTGCAATGGCAAACCTTTGGCCGTGTATGCACCGGCAACCACTCCATTTAAATGCCGTTGTCAAAGTTTGACAGCGACATCTAAATGGTTAATGGTTAGCTCTGGCCAAAGCTGTTAGACACAGATGCTGATAATGTATTATAACTGACATATACTACAAATTGAGTAAGCTAAGCTCCTGAACCCCCTCCATACTTGTGGACCCATGATCAGAATGTTTATTCATGCCCTAATGCATTAAGAAGTTAAATTAGTAAAATTCAATGGGGTTGTTCACATCTTTAACTTATCACCTATCCATAGGATAAGAAATATGTGCTTAGAGGACCCACTCTTCAGTGATCATGAGAATCAGAGTCCTGTGTCCTTCATTTGCATATTGTTTTACTTAGCTATAATAATAAGAATCTTTTTATCTACAGTGGTGGCCAAAAGTATTGGCACCCCTGCAATTCTGTCAGATAATACTCAGTTTCTTCCTGAAAATGATTGCAATCACAAATTCTTTGGTATTATTGTCTTCATTTAATTTGTCTTCAATGAAAAAACACAAAAAAGAATTGTCCTAAAGCCAAATTGGATATAATTCCACACCAAACCTAAAAAAGGGGGTGGACAAATGTATTGGCACTATTTGAAAATTCATCTGATGCTTCTCTAATTCGTGTAATTAACAGCACCTGTAACTTACCTGTGGCACCTAACAGGTGTTGGCAATAACTAAATCACACTTGCAGCCAGTTAACATGGATTAAAGTTGACTCAACCTCTGTCCTGTGTCCTTGTGTGTACCACATTGAGCATGGAGAAAAGAAAGAAGACCAAAGAACTGTCTGAGGACTTGAGAAACCAAATTGTGAGGAAGTCTGAGCAATCTCAAGGCTACAAGTCCATCTCCAAAGACCTGAATGTTCCTGTGTCTTCTGTGCGCAGTGTCATCAAGAAGTTTAAAGCCCATGGCACTGTGGCTAACCTCCCTAGATGTGGACGGAAAAGAAAAATTGACGAGAGATTTCAACGCAAGATTGTGCGGATGGTGGATAAAGAACCTCAGCTAACATCCAAACAAGTTCAAGCTCCCCTGCAGTCCGAGGGTACAACAGTGTCAACCCGTACTATCCGTCGGTGTCTGAATGAAAAGGGACTGTATGGTAGGATACCCAGGAAGACCCCACTTCTTACCCCGAGACATAAAAAAGCCAGGCTGGAGCTTGCCAAAACTTACCTGAGAAAGCCTAAAACGTTTTGGAAGAATGTTCTCTGGTCAGACAAGACAAAAGTAGAGCTTTTTGGGAAAAAGCATCAACATAGAGTGTACAGGAAAAAAAAAGAGGCATTCAAAGAAAAGAACACGGTCCCTACAGTCAAACACGGCAGAGGTTCCCTGATGTTTGGGGTTGCTTTGCTGCCTCTGGCACTGGACTGCTTGACCGTGTGCATGGCATTATGAAGTCTGAAGACTATCAACAAATTTTGCAGCAAAATGTAGGGCCCAGTGTGAGAAAGCTGGGTCTCCCTCAGAGGTCATGGGTCTTCCAGCAGGACAATGACCCAAAACACACTTCCAAAAGCACTATAAAATGGTTTGAGAGAAAGCACTGGAGACTTCTAAGGTGGCCAGCAATGAGTCCTGCAGGGGTGCCAATACTTTTGGCCACCACTGTATATAGCGCCAACATATTACACAGTGCTTTACAATTCAGACAATTTACAGACATTATGGGCACTGTCCCCATTGGGGCTCACAATCTAAATTCCCTATCAGTATGCCTTTGGAGTGAGGGAGGAAACAGGAGGAAACTCACGCAAACACCGGGAGAACATACAAACTCCTTGCAGATGTTGTCCTTGGTGGGATTTGATCCTAGGACCCCAGTGCTGCAAGGCTGCAGTGCTAACCACTGAGCCACCATGCTGCCCAGCTATCTCCATCATTCCCTTTCACAACAATTGAACAAACATCTCACATTTTACTACTGCTTTGTTAAGGTGGGACACTGTGGGGCCCATGACCCATGAAGTGGGAATCTCATTGATCAAAAATACTCACATGTACAAAATTGTTGGTAGCCTTCAGTTAAAGTAAGAAACACCCACAATGGTCACTAAAATAACTTGAAACCGACAGAAGTAATTTTCAATTTAAATTTACTAAATATCAACTAATGAAAATCAGGCATTGCTTTTGACCAGTAAAAAAAAATAATGAAAATGGGCTGGACAAAAATTATGGTAACATTAACTTAATATTTTGTTGCACAACCCTTGGAGGAAATCACTGCAAACAAACCATGTCTGTAACTCTCAATGAGACTTCAGCACTTGTCCACAGGTATTTTGTCCCACTCTTCGTGAGCAAACTGCTCCAGTCATCTCAAGTTTGAAGGGTGCCTTCTTCAGTCCCATCTAAATATGTCCAATAGGATTTAGATTAGAGCTCATTGATGGCCACTTCAGACCAATGCTTTGCTCTTAGCCATTCTTGGATGTTTTTAGCTGCGTGTTGTGAATCATTATCCTGTTGGATATGACCTGCAACTCTGACACTGGGCAGCACATTTAGTTCCAGAATGCCTTAATAGTCATGAGATTTAATTGATTTCAGCGCAGATTCGAGACACTCTGTGCCCAATGTAGCACAGCAGCCCCCAAAGCACAACAGAGCCTCCTCCATGTTTCATAGTATGTACAATGTTCTTTTTTTTTTCGTAGGCTTCATTTTTGGTTCTGTGAATATAGAGCTGATGTGACTAGCCAAAAAGCTCCAGTTTTGTCTCATCTGTTCAAAGCACATTCTCCCAAAAGCTTTGTGATTTGTCAATATGCTTTTAGCAAATTCCAGTCTTGCTTTTTTATGATTTGCTTTCAAAAGTGATTTCCTCTTTGGTTGTCCTCCATTAAGTCCTCTTTTGCCAAGACAGTGACAGATGGTGTGATCTGACACTGATGTACCTTGATCTTGTATTTCAACTCTACTCTCTTTGGAAGTTGTTCTGGGCTCTTAACATTTGTATTATTCATCTCTTCAATTTATCATCAATTTTCCTCTTGCAGCCAAGACAAGGGAGATTGTTTAAAGTCACATAGACCTTAAATTTTTTTATAATATGTGCAATTGTAGTAAAAGGAATGTTAAGGTGTTTAGAGATGGTCCTGAAGCCTTTACCTTTAACATGCTTGTCTATCATTTTATTTCTAATTTTCTGAAATAACTCTCTCGGTAGCTTTCTTTGGTCCATGTTTATTGTGATACACAACATGATACCAAACAGCACAGTTATTACTTTTCACTGTTTAAATAGGCAGACTCACTGAATACAAGTTTATAGACACATGTGATGTTAATTACAGGACACACCTTAGTTTAACAAGTAACTATAGTCAAATTAATTTTAATCTTTTCTTGCACAGCTATTTAGTATTTGATTTATGTGATCGGGGCTGTATTTTTGGGGGAAAATACTTCCATACTTATGGAGTCTGATATACAATATCATGCTTCTTTGTGAAATCAGAGGCATGCAAAGAAAGAGTATATACCTCATGGATCACTTTTGCAGACCTATTATAGCTCAGTACAAAAATTGAGCCATAATGCATTCATGTGCCCAAGCTCTTATTTACAACTAGATGTTAAATACAATATATAGCTCTTTTGACAGTCATAATGTAGTGGTTTTATATTAATGTGGTCCATAAAGACCAAATTAGATATTATAGTAAAATTTTGAACTTACAGCATGGCTCTTAAATGATGCCTTAGTGGGGCATACTTTTTCTTCCTGGAAGCAATGTTTCAGGTGGAAAATAATAATGTAAATTACCATTATTTGGAGCTCGTTACAACTTAGAGTGTAATTCCTGAAATCACAAGTACCCTCTATCCATAGAATAGGGAATAACTTGCTCATCTCTGGGAGTCCAATCACTGGAACTCCCAGCAATCCCAAAATGAAGGCTGTGAACCCTGAGAAAGGAACTTAGACCAGTCTTGAATGAATGGGAGATATACATGCTTGATTTCTGCTCCTTTCATTGTCTATGGGACTACCAGACAAAGCCGACGTCTGTACTCAGGTATTTTCGGTGGTCACATAGACAAGGAATGAAGTACACCTCTAGTTCATTCAAGACTGGTCTTCAGTAATGACCATCATAGGGTTCCTGATCTCTGAATCACTGAAGGTCCCTGCGATTGGACTCCTGTGATCTGCAAATTATCTATGATTGGGAGATCACTTGTGTTTTCAGGAATTCCCCCTTTAATTTCATTCAATATAAACAAAACTCTGCATCTCTCCATTAAAAGCCAGAAGCACACAGTAAAATCTTACCATTCATTTGTTCCAAACAGATCCATAATACAGCTAAGTGCATGGTTCCCTTTAAAATTGAATAGGGTTGGCCATTTTAGCTTTATTTTTAGAAAATGTGTTAGGGACATGATTTTGTGAAACTTACTAATACTGACAGTTAGTATAGCCTTCCTCACAAACTGCACAGCTCTCCTGTTCCCAAAATGGCAGTTAATGGAGAAGTATGTAAACAGGCCTGTCCATCAGTCTTGACCATTTGAAAAACAGCTTTCCTATATGCAGTGCTTTTCAAATAGAAGGATTTTTTAATCTTTTTGAAGCATCTTTTCAGAATCTTAAAGGGGTTGTATAGTCAAAAGTGATAAGTCTGCAGTCACTCTGTGTGACTGCAGACTTATGAATCCCCCCAGCGCAGGCATTGTGCACTGCGGGGATTCGCCGGTATCAGACTCAGTAACGGAGGGTATGTATACTCAATACAATTATATGGAGAGCGAGGACGCGCCTTATAGTCAGATGTGCCCACTGGTCATCCACTTCACTTCAATACAAGTGTAAGGAGTGAGGCGGCGCTGAATGGCCGGGGGTATGTAAAACTCATATATAGCCTCCGGTCCCAGGTCTCATACCGGCGAATCCCCACAGTGCACAGTGCATGCGCTGGGTGGATTCATAAGTCTGCAGTCACACAGAGTGACTGCAGACTTATCACTTTTGACCAGACAACCCTTTAAGGCATTTATATGTATTAGATATTAATAGAATTGGTTGACTATCGAATGGGTATGCGGGTCCCAACTCTTCCCCAACAAATAATGTTGGGGGAGAGAAGGGTCCGGCAGTTTGAACTGAAAACCATGATCCAATGGTTCCTGCTGGAGATCATCATGTTTGACAGCAGCTTTATTCTTTCGCCATTGAAAACACTTGAAAGTTTGGCTGTTCACAAATATGGTGGAGTCCAGTGAGGTAGCTTTTAACTGCATGAGCATTTGGCATAGAGCTATCTAGAGTGTTTGGACATCTTTAAATGGAAGACATTACATCATTTATCATTTATCTGTTTTGTTAGGATTTTCAGGTCTCTTACTTTTTCAACAACTGACTATTCCATATTTACATAACTGGCTATTGCTTTTTTATAGCAAAGGCTATATCTAGGGAAACCGAAATGGCAGCATCCAACATAAAAGACGACTTGAGTTAATGGGCTTCCAAAATGTTATTATCTGTAAAAACTCCTAAAATATAAAATATACTCTACGATCGACATTATTGCAGTTTCTTTCACTTGTGATCATTTTTAAGTGGCTAGTTTGATAGTTATTTCTGATTGCTTTCATGTCTCCACAGTTTGAAGACAAATCAGTAAACTGAGAGAGTCACATCATATTGAGGTCCCAAGCGTTAGTTTTCCCACAGGCTTCAGAAATTCTCTCAATTTCATGGTTGTCTGCACAGCTTTATTTACACTGAAACCCCTCTGCCATCAGTTTCACAGCACAAACTAGAGATGATTTGTTGAAAATCTATTCCATATTATTTTTGAGAAAAATAAAGCTATTAGTCCCCAAAAGATTTCTTGGTGTCAGCTAAAATTCAAGTGAACTGGAAAAAAAATAATGACTAAATGAATTAGATCAACAAACCACAAGCAGGTCATATAAAATATAAAGAATATTTTACCGCTAATATTATTTATTTTTAAAAAGTTATAAAGCATATAAGACAGAGGAAAAACACATAAGTGATAGTCCACATAAACTGACATGTACATTTTTGTATCGCCAGATGACATAGCTAGCTCTAGATGTCAAGGTCTAAGCTATAACTCTATGCTTATACTACTTAAACAAGAAAGCATGTTGGCCATAAGTCCCGTCTGACTCCTAAAGGCTGAATACGTTCCCATTTGCCTTAGTCCATGAAAACTCATGATATAAAATCTATTGCAGTCAGTGTGGAAAAAAAAGTCAGGAAACACTGGAGTTTGAAATGTCAAAGACCTTAGTGAAATAAAGGGGTTTTCCATCTAAAGACATTTATCTCCTCTCCTGAAAATAGGTGATAAATGTATCATTGCTGGTGAAGCAACTGCTGGGACCGCTACAAATCTCGACAATGGAGATCCAAAATTCCAATGGGAATGAAGCTGTAGTGCAAATTTTTGACCACTATATTAACTTCTAGAGACAGGAGCTGAGATAGCTGATATACATGAATAGACTACTAATTGCACTCACAACATAAGGACCCATTGTCACCTATCCTAAAGAGAGATGATAATTGTATTTTGTAGAAAACCCCTCTAGATCTAAATTTTTCTTTCTGTGGTATGTCTACCTTAAGCAGTACATACCGTTTCTCTAGAGAGTTATTGACTGCTCAGGGGCCCTATGGATAGCAGGAGTATATCGGGCTATCAATGCTGTGAGTGACAGCTCAGCCACCCTATCCATAGCAGGGGTATGTCGGGCTATCAGTGCTGTGAGTGACCTTTCACATGCCCTATGGATAGCAGGGGAATATCAGGCTGTCATTATCGTGTTGGGTTTACCAACGCGCCAGCAGTTTTTCAAAACTTTATGAGCCTTATATTTTCTGATTGTATTGGAAGGTTTATTGGGATATACCTTGATGATATTCTAATTTTTTCACCTGATCTAGATTCACACTATCAACATGTCTGTTTTGTTTTTCAAAAACTTACAGAGAATTCTTTGTTTGCTAAATTGAAGAACTGAATTATTGTTTCTGTTCAAGAAATATCATTCTTGGGGTTCATTGCATCGGCTTAGGGAATTTTAATTATCCTAGAAAGGTACAGGTCATAATTGATTGGGTTCAACCTTGTGACCTTAGAGTTTTACGTTTTTAGGATTTGCCAATTGCTATAGGAAATTTATTAGGGTTTTTTCCCAGATCATTAAACCTCTTATTAATCTCACATGTAAGGGAGATTATCTTAACGTTTATACACCAGATGCAAGTGGGGCTTTTGATAAATTGAAAGAGTGTTTCAAGTCTGCTCCTTTTTTAATCCAACCTGATCTCTAAAGACTGTTCATTGTGGAGGTGGATGCTTCACAGCTTGAGGTAGGGGCTGTATTATCTCAAGGTTCCAAAACTTTGACCAACTTGTGCTCATGTGCATTTTTCTAAAGGAAATTTTTGTCTGCTGAGAGAAATTATGATGTTGGGAATCGCGAGCTTCTTGCTTTCTTGCTGTCAAATTAGCTTTTGAAGAATGGAGACATTTTTTGGAGGGAGCAGTTCATCAAGTCAAGGTGGTGACAAGTCATAAAAATTTAGCTTACATTGAATCAGCTAAATGGTTGACCACAAGACATGCCAGATGGTCCTTATTTTTCTCTAGATTATATTTTTCTATCACACATTCAGGGGGATCAAAGAATGTGAGGGCAGATGCGTTATCATGCAGCCTTGACTTAGTTTCTCCAAGTGAACCTCTATCCTCCTTTGTGATCAATGTGTTTGATTGTTCCTGGTAATCTGCTGTTGAGGTACAGTTATGCCTAATCAGTCGGAATTCACTAGAAGGGCTATTTTTCTTCCACTTGGGGTAATGTGCGCTTCAGTAATCAAGGTATCTATTTGTGTCTACCCATTTCAAATATGTTCTACTTTGGATTTTTTGACCTACAGTATATAGTTCAAGATCCAAATAAATGATTTTTTCTTTAGATGTATTGCTAGTGAACGATAAGCCCCAATCATTTTGGTTTAACTCTTTCACAAAGGACTCTGCTTCACTTGTTGTGCCCCTCCATATTATGATTAGATCATCGATATATCTGCAATCATATCGAATGTGATCCTTGTATTTGGGGTGTGTGAGTGGCGACAGGGACTCGAATCGCCCCATGAATAAATTTGCGAAACTGCGTGCGACCCGAGTCCCCATCGCAGTCCCGAACTGCTGCAGGTACAGTGTGTTTTGGAACCAAAAAAGATTGTGTTTGAGTATAAATCTAAGGCTTTGAGCAGAAAGATTTTTTTGTTCCATCAACACCACTGCGTCATTTGATAAATAATAATCTATAGATTTGATACTCAGGTCGTGATCTATATTTGAATACAGCGCACAAACATCAAGGGTCAAAAAAAGAAAATCAGTCTCCCATTCTATATCTCTAGTTTCCAATATCAATTGTGTGAAATCTTTAAGATATGAGGGTAATTTTGATACATAACCCTGTAAGAGTAAATCAACATAATGGGACAGGGAGCTGGTTAAGGAACCAATTCCAGAAATGATGGGTCTTCCCGGGTTTTTTTTACTGTCTTTATGAATTTTGGGTAAATGGTAAAATATTGCCTGATTAGAATAATTATTGGTTAAGAACCGTTTTTCTTTTTTGTTGAGTACTTTTGCTTGGTATGCTTCATTTATCAGGATGTTGTATTCTTTTTCATAGGATTTGGTATGATCTACTGTAACAATTTTGTAGTAAAACAAGGAGGAAGAAAACACCAACAGTCCCCCAAAATACACCCCCACAAAAAAAGCTCCCAAATTGTAAAGATTTTCAACTTATCACAAAATACACTTGTTGACTTTGAAATGAATCTCCTGACCAAAGGATTAAAATTTTGTCCCTCACAACAAGCTGGTGAATATCAACTATTCCTGGATTTAAACAGGTTTGTTCGCAAACTCACCCTAGATAGACACTTCCAGATTGAAAAAACCAAAGTGAAATATGAAGCTTTGGCTTTAGAGTCAGATGTATATATACATCAATCAGTTGCACCAAAATCCCAATTTTATACTCTACTTCATAGAGGACGCTTTCTGGGAACCTTTTATTACCTTGTCATGGGGGAGTTCGAAAATATTAATAGAACTAAAATAAGTACATACATTTTACAAAAAGGGGAATGTTTGGCTTTAAAACGGCTACAAAATAACACCATAATTGTCATAAGTCAAGTTGACAAGGGAGGGGGGATGGTTGTACAAGATCTAGATGATTATATCAAGGAAGCATTAAGTATTCTATAATATTCTATTATACAGTAGATCCTACCAAATCCTGTGAAAAATAATACAACATCCTGATAAATGAAGTTTATCAAGCAAAAGTACTCAACAAAAAAGAAAAACGGTTCTTAACCAGTAATAATTCTAATCAGGCAATATTTTACCATTTACCCAAAATTCATAAAGACAATAAAAAAAACACAGGAAGACCCATCATTTCCGGAATTGGTTCCTTAACCAGCTCCCTGTCCCATTATGTTGATTTATTCTTACAGGGTTATATATCAAAATTAACCTCATATCTTAAAGATTACACACAATTGATATTGAAAACTAGAGATATTGAATGGGAGACCGATTTTCTTTTTTTGACCTTTGATGTTTGAGCGCTGTATTGAAATATAGATCCCGACCTAGGTATTGAATCTATAGATTATTATTTATCAAACAACGTAGCGATGTTGAGGGAACAAAAAATCTTTCTGCTCAAAAGCCTTAGATTTATACTCAAACACAATCTTTTTTGGTTCCAAAACACACTGTACCTGCAGCAGTTCGGGACTGCGATGGGGACTCGGGTCGCACCCAGTTTTGCAAATTTAATCATGGGGCAATTCGAGTCCCTGTCACCACTCACAGCCACCAAATACAAGGATCACATTTGATATTATTGCAGAAATATCGATGATCTAATCATAATATGGAGGGGCAGAACAAGTGAAGCAGAGTCCTTTGTGAAAGAATTAAACCAAAATGATTGGGGCTTATCGTTCACTAGCAATACATCTAAAGAAAAAATCATTTACAGTATTTGGATCTTGAACTATATACTGTATGTCAAATAAATCCAAAGTAGAACATATTTTAAATTGGTAGACACAAATGGATACCTTGATTACTCAAGCGCAAATTACCCCAAGTGGAAGAAAAATATTGCTTCTAGTGAATCCCGACACATTAGGCATAACTGTACCTCAACAGCAGATTACCAGGAACAATCAAACACACTGATCACAAGATTCAAAGAGAAGGGTTACCCTAGAGCATTAATCACATCCTCCTATCAAAATAATCTAGCGCTCACTCAAAACGATTGTTTGATTCAGAAACCACCAAGTAATCCAGAGAAGAGCAAATCCAACTGGAAACATAGTTTCATTACAGTAAATAATGAAGGAAACCACATAATTAGTAAAATATTAAATAAATATTGGTATCTTGTTAGGAAGAACCCCATTTTAAAAGATCTAGTTCCCCCGAGACCCAATATAGTGTTTAGAGTGCCATTATATGCAATTATATGCCAACCACTCATCCCTTGAGTGTTTTTTAATTCAAAATAAATTTTTATATCTTTAACCTATGCGCTTTTGAGCAGTCACCTGCGTGCCTATTGGAACGTTTCCACTAAAGTTACAGTGGATCATTATCCACGGGAGCGCCTCAAGTAATCTCTTGTCACAACATTGTATCTGATAGAGGGGTAGAAAATTGGGGATTGATTAGTCCTTTTCCTCTTTCTTCCACCCTGAAACGGTCAGAAAGAAAGGACAAATGAAACGATGGTACAAATTTTAAGGTGTTTAATTGCGGCTCAGCAGGAGGACTTTTTCTCATATTTACCTCTTGTTGAGTTCACCTTTAGCAGTTGAATCAATCAGTCCACTGGAACCTCCTTATTTTTTTGTAATTTTGGTTTTCATCCTCATTTTGTTGAATTTTCTAGGATGAGTTCTGGGTGTTCTGGAGTATAGTTTGCCATTAAGGAACTTGGGGATGTCTGGAGGGAGGTCCCAAATAATATTGGGGTGGCTCAGCTGCACCAAAAAATGGAAGGCCGATAGGAAACATTTGGCAGGTCCCATCTTCAGAATAGGTAAGAAGATTTGGGTATCATCAAAAAATATTAAGTTTAAGGTACCATCGGCAAAGTTGGGTCCTACATTTATTGGCTCATATGACATTCTAGAGGTAATCAACCCAGTTGCCTTTAGATTAAAACTTCCTCCCTCACTTCATATTCCGAATGTTTTCCCCAATTTTCTCCCTCGTCTCTGCCTCCTTCTGTTTCTGTTGATGGAGAGATAGAGTACGAGGTGCAGAGGATTGTGGATTCTCAGAGGGTCCAAAATTCCCTCCAATATCTTGTTCAATGGAGGGATCACGGACCCGAGGAGAGATCCTGGGTTCCGGCTCATTTTGTGAAGGCCAATCATCTGGCAGGACCTTCCATCTTTTGTTTCCTGGAAAACCTTGGGATCCGGGGCACCCCCTGTTTGGTACTGTCACTATCCTGTCACTCGCTGTGTCCTAGAGATGCTGTGAGTAGCAGCTCAGCCACCCCATGCATATTATATAGCATTGTGTACTTACAATTGATCAGTTTGCCTTTTTACCCAGTTAAATCTTCTCTTTTTTCTACTCTATGTAGAAACAAAAAGTTTCTCTTCCATGCATGAGTCATCTCCCTCTACCAGTCATAACCCAGCTGCTGCTTTCCTCCTCCCTTATATAGATGACTCATGTAAGGAAAAGAGACTTTGTGTTTCTGCATAGAGCTTAGAAGGATTCAGCTAGTCAGGTTTTAATCACTTGATGTCATTGACCTAATGGAAAAAAAAACAATTATCTTGGTAGAAGGGCAAAATGAGCAATTGTAAGTACAGAGTGCTATATAATATGATTGATAATTGCAACAAATTAAGAGGATAACAATTTTGATGGGAGTGCTTCTTTAATTTCCTCCAATATAAAAAACTCTGTATATCTACTTTCGCTCTGGTAGACAATAGCACGAATGCAGTAAAGAGACACATGGAGGTTCTCAGTCCAGGCTTAGTGTTTTATTCACACTGCCAGCAGAAAATAACACAGTCTTACATCAGACAGGAAAACAAAGCAAAAGTCCAACTTTTTTAAAACAACGTAGATTAGGGCCCGGACGTGCCAGTCCATTCAGGTCTAATGTTGCCACAAAACATCTCTCAGATTTTCCCAACAAAAAACACCCACTGAGGAGTTATAGCTGTCTATTTATGCTGTCCTAAGTCCCTCAGCTATGCAATCCAGGTGTTGCCCCAAAAACTCAAAATAGCAGAGACGGTCCAGGCCAGAGCTTGACCTCTTTCCTAGCTGATCTCCAGTGCGAGAGGCACTTGCTGGAAGGAATACAACCCCTGGCAAATATTATGGAATCACCGGGCTCGGAGGATGTTCATGCAGTTGATTAACGTTGTTGAAAAAGTCATTTCAAATGGCAACTTTAGGGCTTTAAGAAACACTAAAAGAAATCAAGATAAAAAATGTGCTACTCAGTAAGAATATTTTTTTTCAGACCATAATATTTCCCAGGGGTTGTATATCTCCCATCCAGCACCATACCCATCACTGCATCATACTACATTAAAAGCCAGAAGCAAACAGTCATACTATTGATTTATATCTAACAGTTCCATAATACAGCTATGCGCATGGTCCCATTTCAAATTGAAAGGGGTTGGCCATTTTATCTTTATTTTTAGCAAATGTGTTGGGGACATGATTTTGTGGCACTTACTAATACTGCCTGCTAGTATAGCCTTCCTCACAGACTGCACAGCTCTCCTGTTCACAAAATGGCAGTTAATGGAAAAGCATGTGATCAAACCTGTCCAATTTAAAAACAGCTTTCCATGTGCAGTGATTTTCAATTAGAGGGATTTTTTTTAAATCTTTTTGAAGTGTCTTTGCAGTGTCTTAAGGCATTTATATGTATTAAAGGAATGGGTTGACTATCTAATGTGTATGGGGGCCCCAACTCTTCTAATAATGTTGGGGGGAAAGAAAGGTCCGGCAGTCTGAACTTAAAACCATGATTGGTTGGCTCCTGCTGGAGATCAGCATGTCTGACAGAGTCTCTCTCCTTTCTACATTGAAAACACTGGAAAACTTGGCTATTCATGTGTGTGGTGGAGTCCGGAGAGGTAGCTTTATACTATATGTGCATTTGGCATACAGCTATCTAGAGTGTTTGGGCATATTTAGCGAGAAGACTTTTTCAACAACTGGCTACTACATATTTACATAATTGGCTATTCTTTTTTTTTTTAACAAAGGCTATAGCTAAAACATAATTATCTGTAAAAGCTCCTAAAATATAGAATATTCTCAAAGGCTACTGTTGATTTTAGAGCAGTTTCTTTCATGTGTCATCATTTTTAAGTGGTTACTTTGATAGTTACTGTAGTTACTATATCAAAGATTGCTGGGAATATTAAAAACAAAGTGCACACAAGTTAATATCAATAGTAAATTATATAGTATCTTATATAGTTTGTCTTGTAGTATGGCCGATTGGTATTGCAAGCTTCTTATATCTTTGATTGTTATATATAATTCAATAGTAGATGGAGGAGAAGTCTGTTTTCAATATCTCTTGACTCAAGAACCTTGAGAAACGAGATCAGTCCTTGAACTTTAGGCATGACGATTTAAAAAAAATGTGATAAGTGCCCATCAAAATGTGTTTTATTGCCTCGAGTGTTGTGTATCATGGTTATCAGGGTTGGTGAGTGGCCTGTGACTTTTAAAGCCTGGGGGCCCAGATCACTTTTAGTCGGCCCCTGTCTGCAGTAAAACAATTGCTGACAACATTGTGAAAATAGCTTTAGCGAGAACAAGGTCTTTACTGCCATTTCAGTTTTAACAATCTCATAACCTTTACCCTTACAAAACATTGCTGCTATCAAGATTGTAGATCAAGGGAGAAAACAGCTGACATAGTCTTTCTCGACAGTACTTTGCTGTAAAAATTACAGCCTTTCAGGGATTATGTCGTTTTCAAAAAGTATATTTAAATCTATGCTATTTTATTACTTGTCTAGCTTACTAATAAGATGTGGCATAAAGATAAATCCACTTCGGCATTATGAAAACCGGGGAAGTGACTGTGTCCCCTCAGTATTATGGTCATGCAACACTTTTGCAACGCTTACACTGCCAAGAATGAGGAATCTTACTGTTAAAATGATAATTTCTCTGTAGTACAACTAGCCCCCTAAACAAAAAGTTACAAGTCATGTGTCTTTTCCTATTGCTAAGTCCCCTTGTAAAAATGTCACAGGTCAGCAAGCAAATCTCTCTCAGCATTATATCACAGGTTGAATAACAACACAGACAGAGTTTCATATGGCATAGTTTCAGCCGACAGATCAATCTATTTCAGTGTTAATAAACCATATGTTAGGTGTTATGTTGACTTCTCATGAAGGTTCTAGAGTCGTGGCTATCTGCAAAAAATGCATGTATTGCAGAGTGGTTTGGGCTTTAGGAAAAGGCCTTCAGCAGGCTATAGTGGAAGGCCTCAAGGGGTGGGAAACTCATAGTGGCTCAGGCAAAGAAAAGTTAAAAGAGAACAGTCAAGTAAAGAGGAGGACATGAGACTGAGTCTTAAATAGAGTGCAAGTGAAGACTCAAGATCATTGTTGTGGAGCCAAAAATAAGCATCACGTCCACCCATTATAATCTGCAGTGCTTGTAAAAATAGCAGCACAAAGTGATGAGACATATTATGAATATTATTATTATTATTAATTAGCATTTATTATTATTGCGTCCTTTATTCCATGGTGCTTTACATGTGAAAGGGGTACACATAATAAAAAAAGGTACAATAATCTTAAACGATACAAATCACCAACTTGGACAGGAGGAGAGAGGACCCTGCACCACGAGGGCTCACAGTTGTAAATTAATTTCTGAAAAGGACTCTGGAAGAGATTACAAGTATGGTTTAATGCAATACAGATGCTGTTACATTTTCATGAACTCTGCCCCTTTAAGAAGAACTTGTCAGGTCCATTATCTTGTCCACTATGAGTGTGACATAAAGCAGTGACAGACAGCACTAGTCTTGTATATGGACTGTATCTGGAACAGCAGCTCAGATCCATACAAGATAAAGGGAATGAAATGCAATGCCAATCACTGGTCAAAGACAACAGTGTAATTAAGACTGCCCATTTTATTCATACAGAGTAAAATTACAAGTGAATCAATAAAAGTAAAAAAAACAAAAGCATATGAATACTAAAAACATGAACAAACACTGGTGATTAGGTGAACATGGTATTCGTCATGTAAATCTATGTCCTTAATCATTCTTCTATATTGGCCACCATATGTTGTTATATATTGAAGGACTTTTGTTGCTAGAACAAGTACAGTGAGGAGTACCTAGTCAACTGTATAGGAATGGATTTTATGGTCATTGAAGAGCTTAGCATTATAGATGAGCGAACCCGAACTCCGAACACGGTGTCTGGTGCTGAACTCCGAAAACTGTGTCCGGTGCTGAACTCCGAACACCGTGTTGGGAGTTTGGATGCTGAGGAAAGAGAGAGACTTTTAAAGCCTCCTAGCCATTACTATGACCATTTTACAGCACTAGAATTCTAGTCCCCATTGACTGCTATGGGGTTCGGGTTTGGCTTCAAGTTCGTGTAGAGTTTTGGTACCCGAACCGAACTTTGGACTAAAGTTTGATTGAACCCAACAAACCCAAACATCCCTACTCATCCCTACTAAGCACCTTACTGGGGTGACACCTAAATGATTGCCCTTTAATGAAGGTAAGTCCTATTTCAAGGACAGTGTTTTGTTGCAAGTGACAGCAGTAAATTCTGCACATTACTAAATTTACCATCAGGGGTTCTTTGGAATACGGCAACATATTGTTTAATATGAAATAACTGAAGAACTAGATCCAGATGATGACTACTAGTGTTGATCGAGCATGCTCGTTGCTCGAGATTTACGAGCATGCTCGGGCGAGCACCTATTATCTTCAGTGCTTGGGCTTTAAGTTTTCGGCGCTCCGTGAACATGATTTGCGACTGTTTGACAGCTTTAATACATGTGAGGAATGCTGGAAAAACAGGCATTCCTCACATGTATTAAAGCTGTCAAACAGTCACAAATCATCAAATCATGTTCAAGGAGCGACGAAAACTTAAAGCCCGAGCATGCTGAAGATAATAGCCTGAGCATGCTTGTAAATCTCGAGCAACGAGCATGCACGATCATCACTAGTGACTACCAAATTTATCTATTCACCATTGTTTGGTTATGTCTTTAGTAAGCACAAGTTGTTGTTTTTTCAATTGTGATTTATTTATCATATGCAAAGCTTTGATCATGCTAATTTCATTGATGTATGATTGTTATTACAGTTTATCCCCATTTAATTGTATGAGTTGAAATACCAAAAACAGCACATAGATAAGGCCGGCACTGCTTTTGAAGAAAAAGAAAAATCAAACTTATAACCTAAAGTCCTTCTAATATACCAAATGTTGCTGTATTATTATTTTGTCAGCATAATTTGTTATGATCAGTCCACCAATATGGCTCTGCTTCCTCTTGTCGCTTTGCAAAAATGGCTACTGTAAGTAAGTGAAACATAATTATTGCTAATCTTTGGTTACTATGTTATTTTATGATTTGATAATGACAATCTAATTTTAACTTGTGGGTGGAAATCCTCTTAAAGAAATGATTTATATCCTTGTAAACATAAAATAAAAGTTCCTTTGTGTTTGTGTTTCTTTTCATTTTATATAACCTTTTAACGCTATTTAATGATAGTTTCCCCTTTTAAGCATAGCAAGAAAAAAATCACTAGATTGTGATTTTCAATAAACCTAATCTGTGAAAGAACAAGAAGCCAGTTCCAGCTTTCAGGCTTAATTGCAAGGTTGAATAAACTCCCCTGTGATTACAAATTACTGTCACAAATTTGTGGCAACAATTTAATGCTCTTTTTTTCTGGAAAATAAATTATTCCCATTCTGTGCAGGCCAATAATAAAGATCCATTCAGCGGTAGGCTAATATGCACTTTCTAAGCATTAAGCAGCATTTTTTTACATTATGAGCAGCAAGAATCAATTTTATGTTCAAAAGAGAATTTTATTGTTTCTCTCCATAAAAGTTTTTGATTTGTGAGTCTTATATCTCTTAGGAGGTAAAATCACTCCACATGGTGTAATGACAATTTATTATATAACGGATATATGATGTTTACTTTCTTCTGTTCCAGCACTGAAAAACAATCTTGAAGGAAATTTTGATTTGTATTGGTTTAATTTATTACAGAAAAAACGACTACAAACAGAAACATTACGATCACTCAATATAGCTGTCAATTATAGTTTTTACCCAATGTGTAAATTAGCTCTTGTGAGATTTCAATGCATTTTTCAGAATTAGAGACTATGCATTCCATATTCACCAAAATAAATGTATCTATTACTAAGCATAGCATACTTCCATCCAGTTTCCATCATTTGGATAGTTTGAGCACTACATTAAAATCACATGCATGCTGCTGATAACATATATTTTATTCCATCATATAAAGAGCCCATCTAAGTATTCGCAGGTACCATTTCAGCATTCTCAATATGAATTAAACATCTTCAAATACATCTAGGGCTATGACCAGGATTGTAGGTCATGTATGAGAGTTGATGTAAAGCAAGGTTCACATGACTATTTTTCTCTCATCCTGGAATATTGGTAAAATTATGCTAATCACACTGATAACATTGTGATCACAGTGTGATCCAATTTTCTCAGATGAGAAGATGGAAAAAAAACATTTCTACATCTTCTCCATTCTATCTGTCCATCTAAATTGGACTGCAATCAGATGTCATCCGAGTGCAGTCCGATTTTTTCCATGGACTCATTGATTTGTATGGCCGAACGTGATCTGAATATCAGATGCAAATCGTGCATGCTGAGATTTTTTTCCTCGGATAGACTGTGTCCAAAAATCAGAAATGTGGCCGGTCCCATAGCATAACATTGGTCCAAAAGCGATTCATTGTTTTATTTGATCGCACTAAGATCGAAAATCCGGTCATCTGCACACGCCCTAATAGTCTACATGTAAAGAAGACCTGTCATCAGGTCAAAAGTGGCCACTTTTTGTTCTTAGTCTATTTTCGCTACAGCCCTGAGTATTTTTTTTTTAAAAATACACCATACAGTTCTAGTTCAATGCTACCTAGTTTAAGAGAATCTATCAGCAGGTTTTTTTTCTATGCAATCTGCTAGCAGCATGATGTAGAGATAGAAATCCTGATTCCAGTGATGTATCACTTAGCTTACTAGCGGCTCAGTTGTGATAGAATAACAGTCTTCTCTGCTACAGATCAAGCAGAGCTCATAATGCTAAGCTATGTATAACCCTGTCCACACCACTGATTGGCAGCTTTTTGTGTGCACCGTATATTGACGGAAAGTTGCTAATCAGTGGTGGGGTGTGGTTAGACCAGGAGGTACAAGACAGGTAGACGTCTAGTGATAATCTGCTGCTAATAAAACACTGATTTTAACACAGCCTAGTAAATGATACATCTCAGGAATCAGGATCTCTGCTCCTACATCATGCTGCTCTCAGATTACATTGCAAACCTGCTGTCAAATTCCCTTATATGACTATAACAATTAGTAATTGGGTGCACTAAATAAAAAGGCCTATATCTCTGTAACAGTATGGGATAATTAAAAAAAAAATCAAATACTCAAAGAAGCAGCAGTAATAACATAAAAGCAAAAACTGGCCAATTTTAACATATTGTGATAAGTCTCCTATAACTTAATTCTCCTCTATTAGAGCAGTTTCACACAGAGTATTTTTAACAAATTTGCAAAACATCTACAGCCAGATATTGTTTGTAAATCAGCAGACAAAAGGTAGACTACAGAAAGGATTTTTTAGGCATTTTTGACCATTTTAATGCTGTTTTTGGATCAATGAAGCTTTTACCAGCTACATCTTGTTATAGGTGAAAAGTAAAACCATTTGTATAAAATTCGCTAGAAAAAAATAAATAAAAAAATGTGCTTTTTTGTTTAGCTTTTTTAACGAGACAGAAAAAAATGAAGAATTCTCCACATTTTCTCGTAAAAGTTCAGATATTCATGGAGCAGGGTCTAAGTCTCCAACCTTTTAACTGTCTGAGCACAATTATACTATAGAGCTTTTTGGTACAGTAACTACAGGCTTCTACAATGCAAAGTGTGATCATAAACAAACATAATTTGGAATGTTATTTTATGTATATTATCTTGTTGAAAAGGAGATTTTGGAGAAGTACAGTGAGCCACTATAAATTAAAGAAGTTGTCCGATGCTTTTTTTAAATTGTTTCTATTTATTTGCACCCACAAAAGTAAAGATGTTTATTCTACAGATCACAGAAATCTAGTGATCACAGCAACTCTGTGAACAGTCACATGAGACCAGTCAAACAACTGAGGATTGCTTAGATTGGTAAAAGTGGCATAAACCTCTAAGCTGTGAAAAGTATTTGCTTAATAATGAATTTCAGGTTGTAAAGATTGTTATTGATCGAGCACTAAAATGCTCGGGTGCTCGAAGCTCGGGCCAAGCACATGGTGATACTCGGGTGCTCGACCTGAGCAACAAGCCCAATGTAAGTCTATGGGAAACTCGAGCATTTTTCTGGCGGTCCCCCCCCTGCGGTCTGCAGAAGGTCAAAAATTGCCCAAATCGATGGGAACAGTGCTCAATGAAACATGTCAGGCAGTCAGGTAGAATATATAGGCAGACAGGCAGGCAGGGTATATAGTAGGGTGCATGAAAAACATAGCAGGGCACTCGGAACACTCTAGTGCCCTCCGATTTTCATGCACCCGTCGCTTTAAAAAAGCCGGCAATTCAGCAGCCGCATACAGTTATAACATCGGTACCTGACAATTTAGAACAGAAAGAATAGAGCATCACACATAGATTGGATAGATAGAAACATGTCAGTCACATATACAGTATAATAAGTACAGTGACAGTGTTGGTTACTGTACTTGTCATTTAGTGTTAAAATAAAGGATTTACTTAAAAAATTGGCGTGGGGTTCCCCGTAATTTTAGTCTCTAGCGGAGGTTAAGCAGATTGCTGGGGCAGATGTTTGAAGCCTGGGAAGGGGGTAATACCCACAGAGCTTCCCAGGCTACTAATATCAGCCCCCAGCTGAATACCTAGCCTTTACCAGCTATTAAAATGGGGGACTCAAAAAAAATGACACGAGGTCCCCCTATTTTAATAGCTAGTAAAGGCTAGGCAGACAGCTGGGGGCTGATATTAATAGCCCAGGAAGGGTGCCATGAATATTGGCCCCCTCCCAGGCTAGAAACACCAGCCGTCAGCCGCCCCAGAAGTGGCACATCCATAGGATGTGCCAATTCTGGAACTTAGCCTTGCTCTTCCCACTGCCCTGTAGCAGTGGAAGTGGGGTAATAGGGCTGGGGTTGATGTCAGCTTATAATGCCAGCTGACATCAAGCCCAGGTTATTAATGGGGAGGTGTCTATAAGATTACTAACCCCATAGTGAAAGTGAAAAAAAACACCATCACGCCAGAATAAAATCTTTTAATTGAAATAAACACACAATACTTTAATATTCTAAATTATACTCTACTTACCATTAAGTAGCGTGGGAGAATTCTCCTGCTCATGCGGTGACGTCATTTGCTGGTATCGCATGTGCAGGAAAATTCTCCCACTCTGTCAGTGACGTGCATGAGGTGAGCCGAGTTCATCTGGATGCCGGTCACAGCGAAACCCTGAGGAGCGCAAGCAACCTTGCGCTTCTCAGTGTCTCTGCGGAATGGCAAGCAGGATGGCAGCATTCTGCTACTATCCAGCCTGCCATCTCAATGTAGCAGAGCTGAAGCCGTCGTTGTAACCATGGAAAGGTAAGGATGAGGTTAATTAATTATTTTACTTTTATTGCGGAGACATTGGCTTCAGCTGGAATGGGCGTAATGGTAGGTAGAGTTTAATTTAGAATATTAAAGTATTGTGTGTTTATTTCATTTAAAAGATTTTATTCTGGGTGTTGGTGTTTTTTTTCACTTTCACTGTGGGGTTAGTAATGGGGGCGTCTTATAAATTCCTCCCGATTCCTAACATGGGCTTGATGTCAGCTGGCATTATAAGCTGACATCAACCTCAGCCCTATTACCCCACGGCCACCGCTACAGGGCAGTGGGAAGAGCGAGGCTAAGTTCCAGAATTAGCACATCCTATGGATGTGTCATTTCTGGGGCGGCTGAGGGCTGGTGTTTCTAGTCTGGGAGGGGGCCAATATTCATGGCACCCTTCCTGGGCTATTAATATCAGCCCCCAGCTGTCTGCCTAGCCTTTGCTAGCTATTAAAATAGGGGGACCCCTTGTCATTTTTTTTTGGGTCCCCCATTTTAATAGCTAGAAAAGGCTAGGTATTCAGCTGGGGGCTGATATTAGTAGCCTGGGAAGCTCTGTGGGTATTACCCCCTTCCCAGGCTTCAAACATCTGCCCCAGTCGTCTGCTTAACCTCCGCTAGAGACTAAAATTACGGGGAACCCCACGCCATTTTTTTTTAAAATAAATCCTTTATTTTAACACTAAATGACAAGTACAGTAACCAACACTGTCACTGTACTTATTATATATGTGACTGACATGTTTCTATCTATCTAATCTATGTGTGATGCTCTATTCTTTCTGTTCTAAATTGTCAGGTACCGATGATATAACTGTATGCCGCTGATGAATTGCCGGCCTTTCATGTTTCACTGAGCACTGTTCCCATCGATTTGGGCAATCACTGTAATTCCACAACCAACATGGCTGCGGCATTATAGTGAATGGCAGACAATCCCTCCATGTTGATTGGCGCTCTAAATAATGCCAAACATGCAGGACGGGGACCCAAGCTCCCGCCCGAGCATTGCGAAAGTACTCGGTGAGCTCCGAGCATCTCGAGTACTGAGATGCTCGGGCGAGTACCGAGCAGTGGCGAGCATGCTCGCTCATCACTAATTGTTATCTCCTTATAAACAGTACAACATCAGCTACATTAACAACTCTATGGCTCATGCAAGTCTCTAATATGTATACTTTTAACGTCGGCTCTAAACAACCCCTTATCAATAGTACTGAATTGCCATATTTCGTAAAAAAAAT
The DNA here is from genome assembly GCF_046119375.1 of Phyllobates terribilis. Classification (NCBI taxonomy): domain Eukaryota; kingdom Metazoa; phylum Chordata; class Amphibia; order Anura; family Dendrobatidae; genus Phyllobates; species Phyllobates terribilis. The sequence goes on along the minus strand of NW_027362762.1, from coordinate 286,486,984 downwards.
CTTTTTAACCAGGAATTTCCAGTAATGTGAAACTTTATTTCTAGTGGAGAATTTGGTTGAGAATCCAGAATCTCATGAGTAGTGTTGAGCCACCCCCGTAGTGTTCGGGTTCGGTTCGGTTCGTCGAACACCGGGATGTTCGAGGAACTGTTCGTCGAACTGTTCGTCGAACACCTTAGAACACCGTCGAACACCGTTAAAACCAATGGCAGGCAAACAAAAACACATAGGAACACATAGAAAACACCTTCAAAGGTGTCCAAAAGCTGACAAACTGCTCAGAAGACGCTTTCTATAAAAAAGCCGGCCGGCAATTCAGCAGCGGCATACACGGGTACCCGACAATTTAGACATGAATGAATAGAGCTTCACACATAGATTAGATAGATAGAAACATGTCAGTCACATATATATGAAGTACAGTGACAGTGTTGCTTACTGTACTTGTCATTTAGTGTAAAGGATTTATTAAAAAATATAATAGTGTTTTCGTGCACCGTCTCTTTAAAAAAGCCGGCCGGCAATTCAGCATCTGTACCCGACAATTTATAACAGACAGAATAGAGCTTCACACATAGATTAGATAGATAGAAACATGTCAGTCACATATATAATAAGTATTAAAGGACTTTATTCTGGGTGTTTGTGTTTTCTTTTAACTTTGACTATGGGGTTAGTAATGGGGGTGTCTTATAGACGCCTCTCCATTACTAACCTGGGCTTGATGTCAGCTGGCATTATAAGCTGACATCAACCCCAAACCTATTACCCCCTGCCACCGCACCAGGGCAGCGTGGAAGAGCGAGGCTAAGTGCCAGAATTGGCGCATCCTATGGATGCGCCATTTCTGGGGCGGCTGACGGCTGGTGTTTCTAGCCTGGGAGGGGGCCAATATTCATGGCCCCCTTCCTGGGCTATTAATATCAGCCCCCAGCTGTCTGCCTAGCCTTTGCTAGCTATTAAATTAGGGGGACCCCACGTCATTTTTTTGGGGGGGGTGTCCTCCATTTTAATAGCTAGTAAAGGCTAGGTATTCAGCTGGGGGCTGATATTAGTAGCCTGGGAAGGTCCGTGGGTATTACCCCCTTCCCAGGCTTCAAACATCTGCCCCAGCAATCTGCTTAACCTCCGCTAGAGACTAAAATTACGGGGAACCCCACGCCAATTTTTTTTTAATAATAAATCCTTTATTTTAATACTAAATGACAAGTACAGTAACCAACACTGTCACTGTACTTATTATATATGTGACTGACATGTTTCTATCTATCTAATCTATGTGTGAAGCTCTATTCTGTCTGTTATAAATTGTCGGGTACAGATGCTGAATTGCCGGCCGGCTTTTTTAAAGAGACGGTGCATGAAAACACTATTATTTTTTTTAATAAATCCTTTGCAGTAAATGACAAGTACAGTAAGCAACACTGTCACAGTACTTCATATATATGTGACTGACATGTTTCTATCTACCTAATCTATGTGTGATTCTCTATTCTTTCTGTTATATATTGTCGGGTACAGATGCTGAATTGCCGGCCGGCTTTTTTAAAGAGACGGTGCATGAAAACACTATTATTTTTTTTAATAAATCCTTTGCAGTAAATGATAAGTACAGTAAGCAACACTGTCACAGTACTTCATATATATGTGACTGACATGTTTCTATCTATCTAATCTATGTGTGAAGCTCTATTCTGTCTGTTATAAATTGTCGGGTACCGCTGTTGAATTGCCGGCCGGCTTTTTTAAAGAGACGGTGCACGAAAACACTATTATATTTTTTAATAAATCCTTTACACTAAATGACAAGTACAGTAAGCAACACTGTCACTGTACTTCGTATATATGTGGCTGACATGTTTCTATCTATCTAATCTATGTGTGATTCTCTATTCCTTCTATTCTAAATTGTCGGGTACAGATGCTGAATTGCCAGCCGGCTTTTTTAAAGAGACGGTGCATGAAAACACTATTATTTTTTTTGATAAATCCTTTACACTAAATGACAAGTACAGTAAGCAACACTGTCACTGTACTTCATATATATGTGACTGACATGTTTCTATCTATCTAATCTATGTGTGAAGCTCTATTCTTTCGGTTCTAAATTGTCGGGTACCGGTGTATGCCGCTGCTGAATTGCCGGCTTTTCATGTTTCACTGTGAGCACTGTTCCCATCGATTTGGGCAATCACTGTAATACCACAACCACCATGGCTGTGGCATTACAGTGAGTGGCAGACAATCCCTGCATGATTGGTGCTCTAAATAGCGCCAGACATGCAGGACACGCTTTTGGTGCACGAACAGTTATCGAACATAACCTCGAACAGCCGAATTTTTTGCAAATCGTTCGGGTTCGTCGAACAACTCGAACACCACCCAAAACAGCTCGAATTTGAGATTGGCGAACAGTTCTAGTCGAACACCGCTCATCTCTACTCATGAGAAGTGAATCATATGATTAATAAGGACAACAAAAAAGCAACACTACCCATCCATCAATTGTAATGTTTAATAATGAAATACTCAATGAAATTCCCCAAAATGCTTACTAAAATGTTGTGCTTCATTAAAGCAGAGATAAATTTGTGTCTTATAGAAAATTATTTTTCGGACAAAATCCTCTTACCATCAAACTTTCGATGCCACAATATAAAGGTGGTGCGGACAAAATGACTTGTTTCTTGGACTAGATTCTCAAACTCCAATTTACTTTGTTGACTAAGTTTATTTTCCATTTTAGTTGTGCAGCATGTATATTCCTGAGGACATACACGAAGATGCTCCCCTGCCAGAAAAAAAAAACACAGAAATTTAAGTATAGAAAAGCCTGAAGTTCATATGTTCATTTTATTTATGGCATTGTCATTTTTGTTACACATGCATTATAACAGCAGAACCATAAAAATATTATTATTTCATAATATTGTATTTATGTAGTTGTTTTAGAGGTTGATAAATTATGTTGCATTTTAGGCTGTTTCTATAATGTCTTGGGCTGAATTTTAGCACCTGTTCAACATTTGAACTCTCCTGGTAATGCTGAACTGAATTTAGATCATCCTAGTGTCCTGGTTTAGGATGATCCCAATGGTATGCCATAATACGGATGCTGAAATGCGACTATATTGACAGAATAAACAGATCTTTTTGACAATAAGCTTGTGTACTTTACAGTTACAAATGAAATGGAAATACTTCACAAACATCTATAAACCATAGCTATAAAGAAGGAAAAACATGTAGGAAAGATCAATTAAAAAATTGAAGTTCTGCAAATATGACTGATAATTGGTTAATTTCTCTGTTATTGGGCTTCCCACAGGGACCATTGGTTTTCAACACTCTTTGACCCAGCTGTCCTTGTGAATCATTCATAGAGGTTGAGTAGAAGGCAAGCACATACAAATAATGCCTAATAGAGAATAGTAACAGAAAATCGTACCCTTGGACAATTTCCATTTGAGTCACTAAGCATCTTTTTGAATTGCTGCATTTGTTTTTTCATACTGAATATACTTGATGTACAATAAAACAATATATTGTGGTACCGTGTTAGCCAAAAAAATTGATGTAAATACTTTTATGCCCAAAAATTACAAAAAAATTCGGGCATAAAAGTTTTACATCGATACTGGATATACAGCAATAAACACGTTTTTTTGAAACTCCACCGCTTTCATTTTCCTATATTACTTATTGTTCACTTATATATTATTTTGTGTCATATTTTAATTTTTAAAGAAATGTCTGGTTTTAGTAAGTGAGGTTTGTAACTTTAACGCTTAAGACCCAAGTACATTTTGCCCTTCAAGATCATAAGATTGATTTTTTTTTCATATTTGCTTTATTGCATTTTGACAGATATAACTATTGATTTTTAAAGAAGACTGTGACTATATTTATAGTGATGATGCTACGGATCTTTTAACCCATTCACCTTTTAACCCATTCACCCCCGAGCCTGTTTTCACCTTCATGACCAGGCTAAATTTTATAATTCTGACCAGTGTCAATTTATGAGTTAATAACTCTGGAATGCATCAATGGATCCCAATGATTCTGAGATTGTTTTTGAGTTTATTTGTAGAAAAAATCGGAAATTTTACAATTTTCAAACTTTTTATTTTTTTGCCCTTAAACCAGAGTTATATTACACAAAATAGTTAATAAATCACATTTCCCACATGTCTACTTTAACCCCTTTACCCCCGAGGGTGGTTTGCACGTTAACCACTTCGCGCCAGAGTCTGTTTTTGCCTTCGTGACCGGCACAATTTTTTCAATTCTGACCACTGTCAGTTTATGAAGTAATTACTCTGGAACGCTTCAACGTATTCCCCTGATTCTGAGATTGTTTTTTCATGACATATTGTACTTCATGATTGTGGTAAAATTTCTTCGATATCACTTGCGTTTATTTGTGAAAAAATAGGAAATTTGGCGAAAATTTTGAAAATTTAGCAATTTTCAAAATTTTAATTTTTATGCCCTTAAATCAGAGAGATATGTCACACAAAATAGTTAATAAATAACATTTCCCACATGTCTACTTTACATCAGCACAATTTTGGAACCAAAATTTTTTTGTTAGGGAGCTATAAGGGTTAAAAGTTGACCAGCGATTTCTCATTTTTCCAACAAAATTTACAAAGCCATCATTTTAGGGACCACATCACATTTGAAGTCACTTTGAGAGGTCTTTATGACAGAAAATACCCAAAAGTTACACCATTCTAAAAACTGCACCCCTCAAGGTGCTCAAAACCACATTCAAGAACTTTTATTTACCCTTCAGGTGCTTCACAGGAATTTTTGGAATGTGGAAGAAAAAAATTAACATTTAACTTTTTTCACAATTTTTTTTTATCTTCGCAGGGGTAACAGGAAAAAATGGACTCCAAAATTTGTTGTGCAATTTCCCCTGGGCACGAAGATACCCCATGTGGGGAAAAAACACTGTTTGGGTGCACGGAAGGGAAGGAGCGCCATTTGACTTTTTGATTGTAAAATTTGCTTGAATAATTAGCGGACGCTATGTTGCATTTGGAGAGCCCCTGATGTGCCTAAACAGTGGAAACCCCCCACAAGTGACCCCATTTTGGAAACTAGACCTCCCAAGGCACCTATCTATATGCATAGTGAGAACTTGGAACCCCTAGGTGCTTCACAAATTGATTCGTAAAAATGAAAAAGTATTTTTTTTTCCACTTTTTCATTTTTACGAATCAATTTGTGAAGCACCTGAGGGTTCCAAGTGCTCATTATGCATCTAGATTGGTGCCTTGGGGGGTCTAGTTTCCAAAATGGGGTCACTTGTGGGGGAGCTCCACTGTTTAGGCACATCAGGGGCTCTCCAAACGAGTCATGGTGTCCGCTAACAAATTGAATGGAAAATCGGCTCAAGTGAAATGCTCGAGTCCCCGCCCGCATGTTTCACGGTTATTAGACACCCCCAAAAAAACATGCGGGGATCGCATGGCCGGCAATCAGCGCGAGGTTTTTTTGGCTGCGAAGAATATGGGGAGGAGACTCGAGCACCCGCGATACTCAGTGCATACCCGAGCACCCGATGCAAACTCAAGCAGCGAGCACTTGCGCTCAACACTTGTCGCCATATCGTCATCCTTTTTTTTTTTCTTTTTTTTTACTTTTGAAAAAAACAACAACCCCAACCCTAACATTAGCACAACCCCAACCCCAGCCCTAGCGTTTATTTTTTACGCCGTTCCTCGTGCGGTATAAGTGATGAGATTACTTTATTCTTCGGGTCGGTGCGATTACAGAGATACCAGAATCATATCGGATTTTTATGAAAAGACATATTTTGTAAAATCTAGTTTTGCATCGCCATATATTGGCCGACAGAGTCGTATGACGGCTAGTTTTTTGCGGGATGAGTTGACGTTTTTATTGGTGCCATTTTCAGGCACGTGACATTTTTTGATCGCTTTCTATTCCTATTTTTGGGAGGCAGAATAAATAAAAACCAACAATTCAGGAATTGTGTTTTTTTACATTTTTTTATTCTGCTCCCGGTGTGGTAAAATTGATAAGGTAGCTTTATTCTTCGGGTCAGTATGTTTACAGCGGTACCACATTTATATCGTTTTTTATGTTTTGGCGCTTTTACACAATGAAAGCTATTTTATAGAAAAAATTATTCTTTTGCATCGCTTTATTCTGAGAGCTGTAACTTTTTGATTTTTTGGATGATGGAGCTGAATGGTGGCTTGCTTTTTGCGGGACGAGATGACGCTTTCAGCGATACCATTTTTATTTATATTCGTCTTTTTGATCACGTGTTATTCCATTTTTTGTTTGGCGGTATGATGATAAATCATTGTTTTTTTCTTTGTTTTTTTTTACCGTATTCACTGAAGGGGTTAACTAGTGGAACAGTTTTATAGGCCAGGTCGTTACGGACGCAGTGATACCAAATATATGTACTTTTATTGTTTGTTTGTTTTTTTTTCTTAATAATATTTATTGATGGGTACATTATATTTTTATTTTTAGTGGATTATTTTTTTTATTTTTTTTTTTACATTTTTACAATTTTTTTTTTTTTTTTCACTTTTTTGGGAGTTGTTTTACTTTTTTACTTTGTCCCACTATGGGACTTTCACTTTTTTATTCTGATCGCCTGCACAGCATAGGGATGGAGCACCATCCCTGTGCCATGCAGGCAGTCAGTGCTGTCTGGTGACCCGGATGTTGTCATGACAACATCAGGTCGTCATGGCAACACCCGGGAAGCCACGGCACACAGCGCTGGAAGAGGAGGTGAGTATCTGCGATCACCTCCCCTTGCCTCCGCAATGCTGCGATTGACTTCGATCGCAGCATTGCGGAGGTTAATGTGCTGGGAGCGGTGAGGGACCGCTCCCTGCACATAGTACCGGATGTCAGCTGTGACAATCAGCTGACACCCGGCGGCAATCGCGCCCGCACAGCCTGTGTGCGCGCACGATCGCGATGACGTACTAATACCGGTCAGGCTTTTAAAGCCCAGGGCACTGATGCGTATTAGTACGTCATGGGCTTTAAAGGGGTTAAATCAGCTCAATTTTTGAAACATATTTTTTTCTTGTTAGGAAGTTAGAAGGGTTAAAAGTAGACCAGTGATTTCTCATTTTTACAACAAAATTTAAAAAAACATTTTATTTAGGGACCACATCACATTTGAAGTGCCTTTGAGGGGCCTATAAGACAAAAAATACCCAAAAGTGACACCATTCTAAAAACTTCACCCCTCAAGGTCCAGCAAAACCACATTCAAGAAGTTTATTAACCCTTCAGGTGCTTCACAGGAATTAATGGAATGTGGAAGGAAAAATTTAACATTTAACTTTTTTTCACAAAAATTTTACTTTTCACCCAATTTTTTTTATTTTCACAAGGGTATTGTGCAAATTCTCATGAGCATGCTGTTTGGGCGCATAGTAGGGCTCGAAAGGGAAGTAGCGCCATTTGAGATTTTTAATGCAAAAATTTGTCGGAATCATTAGTGGATTAGAGTTTGGAGAGCCCCTGATGTTTCTAAACAGTGGAAACCACCCACAGATGACCACACTTTGGAAACTAGACCCTCCAATGAGCTTAACAAGATGTGCGATGAGCAACTTGAACCTAGGTGATTCACAGAAAATTATAATGTAGGGCCGTGAAAATAAAAAATCAAATTTTTCTCATAAAAATGTTCTTTTGAGGAGCGCAGGCATGCTTGCGCTCTGCAGTGTCTCTGAAGGATGGCATGCTAGATGGCATCGTTCTGCTACCATCCAGCCTGCCATCTCAATGCCATCCCAGCATGGGAGAATTCTCCTGCTCAAGTGGTGACATCATTTGCCGGCACTGTATGCGCAGGAGAATTCTCCCACGCTGTCAGTGACGTGCATGAGGTGAGCTGAGTTCATTGGACATGAACTCGGCTCATCTGGATGCCGTCACAGCCAGACACTGAGTGGCTTCACTGAGGAGCTTCTCAGTGTCTGCAGCATGGCAAGATGCATGGCAGCCTGTCATGTCAATGTAGCAGAGCTGAAGCCGTTCTGGGAACCATGGAAAGGTAAGGATGAGGTTGGTTTATTATTTTACTTTTATTGCAGGAGATTGTTGGCTTCAGCTGGAATGGGCGTGATGGTAGGTAGAGTTTAATTTAGAACAATAAAGAATTGTGTCTTTATTTCAATTAAAGGACTTAATTCTGGGTGTTTATGTTTTTTTTTTTAACTTTCACTATTGGGTTAGTAATGGGGGTGTCTTATAGACGCCTCTCCATTACTAAACTGGGCTTGATGTCAGCTGGAATTATAAGCTGACATCAACCCCAACCCTACAGGGCAGTGGGAAGAGCGAGGCTAAGTGCCAGAATTGGCGCATCCTATGGATGCGCCATTTCTGGGGCGGCTGATGGCTGGTGTTTCTAGTCTGGGAGGGGGCCAATATTCATGGCACCCTTAGTGGGTTATTAATATCAGCCCCCAGCGGTCTGCCTAGCCTTTGCTAGCTATTAAATTAGGGGGGACCCCACGTCATTTTTTTTTGGGTCCCCCATTTTAATAGCTAGTAAAGGCTAGGTATTCAGCTTGGGGCTGATATTAGTAGCCTGGGAAGCTCCGTGGGTATTGCCCCCTTCCCAGGCTTCAAATATGTGCCCCAGCCATCTGCTTAACATCCGCTAAAGACTAAAATTAAGGGGAACCCCACGCCAATTTTTTTTTTTGCAAATCCATTATTTTAACACTAAATGACAAGTACAGTTGCCAATACTGTCATTGTACTTATTATATATGTGACTGACAAGTTTATATCTATCTAATCTATGTATGAAGCTCTATTCTTTCTGTTCTAAATTGTCGGGTACCGATGTGTGCCGCTGATGAATTGCCGGCCGGCTTTTTTAAAGAGACGGATGCATGAAAACACTATTATTTTTTTTTTAATAAATCCTTTATTTTAACACTAAATAACAAGTACAGTAACCAACACTGTCAATGTACTTATATATGTTACTGACATGTTTCTATCTATTTAATGTATGTGTGATGCTCTATTCCTTCTGTTCTAAATTGTCGGCTACCGGTGTATGCCGCTGCTGAATTGCCAACTTTTCATGTTTCACTATGAGCACTGTTCCCATTGATTTGGGCAATCACTGTAACGTCACAACCACCATGGCTATGACATTACAGTGAGTGGCAGACAATCCCTTTATGATTGGTGCTCTAAATAGCGCCAAACATGCAGGACGGGGACCCAAGCTCCCGCCCGAGCATCGCGCAAGTACTCGGCGAGCTCCGAGCATCTCGAGTACTGAGAAGTTTGGGCGAGTACCCAGCAGTGGCGAGCATGCTCGCTCATCATTACTACACACACAAAGAATTGATTCTATATACAGTTGAAACCAGAAGTTTACATACACTATACAATATGTTGCATATGCACGTTTTTCTCAATATCTGGCATGAAATCAGACTAAACCTTTCCCGTTTTAGGTCAATTAGGAGTACCATAATTTTTAATATTTTCCAAATGCCAGAATAATAAAAGAGACAGAATATTTTAAGGCATTTTTATTACTTATACTAAGATTAGCATACCTTTAAACAATTCTGGATTGCCCATATGATGCTGTCATGTGTTTGGAAGCTTCTGATAGGTTTTTTGGCAACATCCGAGTTAATCAGAGACACACCTGTGGATGTATTTTAATGCACACCTGAAACACACTGCTTCTTTGTGTAGAATCATGGGGAAGTCTAAAGAAATCTGCCAAGATTTCAGGAAGAGAATTGTGGATTTGAACAAATCTGGCTCAACATTGGGTACAATTTCAAGATACCTGAAGGTGCCTCGTTCATCTGTACAAACAATTATACACAATTATAAACAAGATGGGAATGTCCAGACATCAAACCGCTCAGGAAGGAGATGGGTTCTATGTCCCAGAGATGAATGTGTATGGTGTGGCATGTGCATATCAACCCAAGGACAAAAGCAAAAGACCTTGAAAAGATAATGGTGGAAGCTGGTAAGATTGTGTCAATATCCACAGTGAAACGATTACTGTATCAACATGGGCTGAAAGGCCACTCTGCCAGGAAGAAGCCATTACTCCAAAAGAAACATAAAAAAGCCAGAATAATGTATTCAAATGCACACAGAAACAAAGACCTTAATTTTTGGAGACATGTCCTGTGGTATGATGAAACTAAAATTGAACTTTTTGGGCATAATGACCATCATTTTTGGAAGAAAAAGGGAGAAGCTTGAAAGCCTAAAAATAACATCCCAACTGTGAAACACAGGGGTGAAAGCATCATGTTGTGGGGTTGTTTTGCTGCAGGAGGGGCTGGTGCCCTTCACAAAATAGATGGCATCATGAGAAAAGAAGATTATGTGGCAATACTGAAGCAACATCTCAATAAATCAGCCAGGAAGTTAATGCTTGGGTGGAAATGGTTCTTCCAAATGGACAATGATCCAAAGCATACTGCCAAAATGGTACCAAAGTGGCTTAAGGATAACAAAGTCAATGTTTTGGAGTGGCCATCACAAAGCTCTGATCTCCATCCTATTGAAAATTTATGGGCAAAGCTGAAAAGGCAGGTGCGAGCAAGGCGACCTACACACCTGGATCAGTAACACCAGTTTTGTCAGGAGGAATGGGCCCAAATTCTGACCAACTATTGTGAGAAGCTTGTGGAAGGATATCCCAAGTCATTCAGTTTAAGGGCAATGGTACCAAATACTAATGAAATCTATGTAAACTTTTGACTTTTCAGTAAGAAATAAAAATGCCTTAAAACATTCTCTCTCATTATTCTGGCATTTGGCAAATATAAAAAATTATGGTAATCCTAATTGACCTAAAACAGGAAAGGTTTATCCTGATTGCATATCAGATATTGAGAAAAACATGCAAATGTGTCTTTTCCTATAGTGTATGTAAACTTCTGCATTTAACTATATCTCACTGACATATTTCCTTATTATCATCTATCTATATCTGTAAATAAGATTGTTTTATTAGAAAACTAGAAAGCTAGCTTTAAATGACATAGAGAATTCATCAACCCCCAGCAGTCTGCTTTCCCTCTGCTGGTTAATAAAATTTCAGGGGATCCCACTCCATTTTTTAATTATTTATTACTAAATTACATGTACAGTAAGCTATAAAAGCAAAGCAGTGATTATATATCTCACTCACATATTTACAGTGGTGTGAAAAAGCATTTTTCACCTTCTTAATTTCTTATCCTTTTGCATGTTTGTCACACTTAAGTGATTCAGATTACAAAACAAATTTAAATATTAGACAAAAATAACACAAGTAAAAACAGAATGCAGTATTTAAATGAAGGTCTTTATTATTAAGGGAAAAAGAAATCCAAACCTACAGGGCCCTGTGTGAAAAAGTGATTGCCCCCTAAACTTGATAACTGGTTGCGCCACCCTTAGCAGCAACAGCTGCAATCAAGCGTTAGCGATAACTGACAATGTGTCTTTTACAATGCTCTGGAAGAATTTTGGCCCATTTATCTTTGCAAAATTGTTGTCCTATAGCCACATTGGAGAGTTTCGAAGCATGAACCGCTTTTTTAAGGTCATGCCACAGCATCTCAATCGTATTAAGGTCAGGACTTTGACTAGGCCACTCCAAAAGCTTAATTTTTTTTCTTAAGCCATTCAGAGGTGAACTTCATTTAAAAACTGCATTTTGTGTTTACTTTTGTATCTTAGTCTAATATTTAAATTTGTTTTGTGATCTGAAATTTTTAAGTGTGACAAATATGCAAAAGAATAAGAAATCAGGAAGAGGGCAAATACTTTTTCACACCACTGTATATCTATCTATCTTTCTGTATCTATCTATCTATCTATCTATCTGTCTATATATATGTATATATATATGTATATATAAATATATATACATATACAGTACAGACCAAAAGTTTGGACACACCTTCTCATTTAAAGATTTTTCTGTATTTACATGACTATGAAAACTGTACATTCACAGTGAAGGCATCAAAACTATGAATTAACACATGTGGAATTATATACTTAACAAAAAAGTGTGAAACAACTGAAAATATGTCTTATATTCTAGGTTCTTCAAAGTAGAAACCTTTTGCTTTGTTGACTGCTTTACACACTCTTGGCATTCTCTTGATAAACTTCAAGAGGTAGTCACCGGAAATGGTTTTCACTTCACAGGTGTGCCCTGTCAGATTTAATAAGTGGGATTTCTTGCCTTATAAATGGGGCTGGGATCATCAGTTGTGTTGTGCAGAAGTCAGGTGGATACACAGCTATTAGTCCTACTGAATAGACTGTTAGAATTTGTATTTTGGCAAGAAAAAAGCAGCTAAGTAAAGAAAAATGAGTGGCCATCATTACTTTAAGAAATGAAGGTAAGTCAGTCCGAAAAATTGGGCAAACTTTGAAAGTGTCCCCAAGTGCAGTTGCAAAAACCATCAAGAGCTACAAAGAAATTGGCTCACATGGAAAGGAAGACCAAGAGTCAACTCTGCTTCTGAGGATAAGTTTATCCGAGTCACCAGCCTCAGAAATCGCAGGTTAACAGCAGCTCAGATTAGAGACCAGGTCAATGCCACACAGAGTTCTAGCAGCAGACACATCTCTACAACAACTGTTAAGAGGAGACTTTGTGCAGCAGGCCTTCATGGTAAAATAACTGCTAGGAAACCACTGCTAAGGACAGGCAACAAGCAGAAGAGACGTGTTTGGGCTAAAGAGCACAAGGAATGGACATTAGACCAGTGGAAATCTGTGCTTTGGTCTGATGAGTCCAAATTTGAGATCTTTAGTTCCAACCACCGTGTCTTTGTGCGACGCAGAAAAGTTGAACGGATGGACTCTACATGCCTGGTTCCCACCGTGAAGCATGGAGGAGGAGGTTTGATGGTGTGGGGGTGCTTTGCTTGTGACACTGTTGGGAATTTATTAAAAATTGAAGGCATACTGAACCAGCATGGCTACCACAGCATCTTGCAGCAGCATGCTATTCCATCAGGTTTGCGTTTAGTTGGACCATCATTTATTTTTCAACAGGACAATGACCCCAAACACACCTCCAGGCTGTGTAAGGGCTATTTGACCAAGAAGGAGAGTGATGGGGTGCTACTCCAGATGACCTGGCCTCCACAGTCACCAGATCTGAACCCAATCGAGATGGTTTTGGGTGAGCTGGACCGCAGAGTGAAGGCAAAAGGGCCAACAAAAGCTAAGCATCTCTGGGAACTCCTTCAAGATTGTTGGAAGACCATTTCCGGTCACTTCCTCTTGAAGCTAATCAAAAGAATGCCAAGAGTGTGCAAAGCAGTCATCAAAGCAAAAGGTAGCTACTTTGAAGAACCTAGAATATAAGAAATATTTCCAGTTGTTTCACACTTTTTTGTTAAGTATATAATTCCACATGTGTTAATTCATAGTTTTGATGCCTTCAGTGTGACTGTACAATTTTCATAGCCATGAAAATACAGAAAAATCTTTAAATGAGAAGGTGTGTCCAAACTTTTGGTCTATACTGTATATACAGCGCGTGCAGAATTATTAGGCAAATGCGTATTTTGATCACTTTGATACTTTTTATACATGTTGTCCTACTCCAAGCTACATACGCTTGAGAGCCAACTACCAAGTAAGTAAATCTGGTGATATGCATCTCTGTAATGAGGAGGGGTGTTGACTAATGACATCAACACTCTATATAAGGTGTGCTTAATTATTAGGCAACTTCCTTTCCTTTGGCAAAATGGGTCAGAAGAGAGATTTGAGGGGCTCTGAAAAGTCCAAAATTGTGAGATGTCTTGCAGAGGGATGCAGCAGTTTTGAAATTTCCAAACTTTTAAAGCGTGATCATCGAACAATCAAGCGTTTCATGGCAAATAGTCAACAGGGTCGCAAGAAGCGTGTTGGCCAAAAAAGGCGCAAAATAACTGCCCATAAATTGAGGAAAATCAAGTATGAAGCTGCCAAGATGCCATTCGCCACCAGATTTACCATATTTCAGAGCTCTAACGTTACTGGAGTATCAAAAACCACAAGGTGTGCGATACTCAGGGACATGGCCAAGGTAAGGAAGGCTGAAAAATGACCACCTTTGAACAAGAAACATAAGATAAAACGTCAAGAATGGGTCAAGAAATATCTTAAGACTGATTTTTCAAAGGTTTTATGGACTGATGAAATGAGCGTGACACTTGATGGGCCAGATGGATGGGCTAGAGGCTGGATCAATAAAGGGCAGAAAGCTCCACTCCGACTCAGAAGCTAGCAAGGTGGAGGTGGGGTACTGGTATGGGCTGGTATCATCAAAGATGAACTTGTGGGACCTTTTCAGGTTGAGATGGAGTGAAGCTCAACTCCCAGACCTACTAATAGTTTCTGGAAGACAACTTCTTCAAGCAGTGGTACAAGAAGAAGTTGGTATTGTTAAAGAAAAACATGATTTTCATGCAGGACAATGCTCCATCACATGCATCCAACTACTCCACTGTGTGGCTGGCCAGTAAAGGTCTAAAAGAAGAAAAAATAATGACATGGTGCCCTTGTTCACCTAATCTGAACCCCATGGAGAATCTGTGGTCCATTATAAAATGTGAGATCTACAGGGAGGGAAAACAGTACACCTCTCGGAACAGTGTCTGGGAGGCTGTGGTGGCTGCTGCACGCAATGGTGATCGAAAACAGATCAAGCAACTGACAGAATCTATGGATGGAAGGCTGTTGAGTGTCATCATAAAGAAAGGTGGCTATATTGATCACTAATTTTTTTGGTCTTTGTTTTTGCATGTCAGAAATGTTTATTTCTAAATTTTGTGCACTGATATTGGTTTACCTGGTGAAAATAAACAAGTGAGATGGGATTATATTTGGTTTTTATTAAGTTGCCTAATAATTCTGCACAGTAATAGTTACCTGCATAAACAGATATCCTCCTAAGATAGCCAAATCTAACAAAAAACCACTCTAACTTCCAAAAATATTAAGCTTGGATATTTATGAGTCTTTTCGGTTGATTGAGATCATATTTGTTGATCAATAATAAAAATAATCCTTTAAAATACAACTTGCCTAATAATTCTGCACACAGGGTATATATATATATATAGATATATATATATCTATATATAAATATATATATATATATAGATATATATATATATATATATATATATATATAAGAATATTTACAAGGAAAACTATTTGTAATTGCTCTTTTTAAAAGTTCATGTTAATATCAAATTGCAATCGAATCGCATTCCCATGTCAATCGGATGTCATTCATATGCTATGTAAGAAAAATCGCAGTGTACTCACATGAAAATCACATGACAATTGCATGACACTCATCCCACTTTTCAGGAAAGATATTGGACCTTTTTTATGGTGATGGGTATGAGCCCTTAAAGCGCTCATCAAGGCTATTGTTTAATTGATATCTCCCTGGCTATTTGTCATCAAGCACTAGCTGTGCCAAAAGGGAAATGTTAAAAAAAAAAGGGATTCTTTTTCTTACCATTTAATTTATCTGATTTTATTATAATGAGGGAATGCATAATAATAATAAAAAAAAACAATAAAAAAATCTCTTATTTCAAAAATAAGGTGTCCTGCTCATTTTTATTTTCTTTTGCTATGAATTTAATCTATTAATCCCTTTACATTTTAGACTTAGTCAGTTTTTTTACCAGAAATGATATTTTCTAATTCGAAAGTCCTTTAAAATGTTATGAAATCTGTGAATACTGAAAGGTCAGGGTTTCTATCAAGTCAAAGATGCGTTTTTTCCAGTAAGCCAAAACCAACTGTTCATATTTTTTCCTCCAATCTCTTTAACCTTCATGATCCATAATTTATTTTTTAATTTACTAAAATAAAATAAATATGAATTTTAAATTCAAGTTTGTAGTTAGCAAGAAAACCATAAGGAGTACCTACACATTCAAAAGAAATTTACTACAGCTCAGGACTCTGCAGTTTAATAATTTCTCTAAATCACTCTATTACCAATTTCTGCTGATAACTAGAGATGAGCGTTGTTCGACTCGAACTGTTCGCCAATCTCAAATTCGAGCTGTTTTGGGCGGTGTTCGAGCCGTTCGGCGAACACGAACGATTTGAGAAAAATTCGGCTGTTCGAGGTTATGTTCGATAACTGTTCATGCACCAAAATCATAACTGGATTTTTTCTCAGTAATGATGAAAATTAATGTTAATACGCAGTTTGAGTGTACAGCGGGGTGGGGGGAGGGGCAGGGGATGGTTCTCTGCAGGAATAATAAAGATCTCCATTTTTTTTCTCTTTACCGCATTTACAGTGGGGAGGTGCAATCTGTCAGCCTATCGGCAGCGCACACACGGAGCGAAGTGCTTTTTTTCACACAAGCAAGGGCATGTGTCATTGGCAGTGTATGTCACATGTCCATGACCTATAAGACGAAGCCATTTTCCCCGTCGCCACCATTTTCTCACTGCTGCAGCTGCGTGTTAGACGGCACCGCTGTTGCTGTGTGCGCTATACCTTGTTAATTTCAAGCCAATTTTCGCACAAATCTACAGATAGCTTGGGAGTAGGGAATAGTTGTGATTGCAGTCTTTTAAGGACTAGGTTACAGCATTTCCTACGACTTTTATCAGGCAGGTCTGTGCTCTTAAATAGATAGATTGTGGGAGTAAAGACTAATTGTAATTGCAGTCCTTTTCAGGACTAGGTTACATCAGTTCCTATCAGTTTTTGCCAGGCAGGTCTGTGCCAGTGCTGTGCAAGTTTTTTTCACAGCATTTGGCTGAATCTAGCAAAGCTAATCCTTTTTGGCCTATTGCAGAGTGTGTTAGTCAGTGGAGTAGCCTATCTGTGTTGCAAGATATACCACCTGTGTATAGAATACCAATTTTTTTACTGCACCTAGTGAAGTAAAATCTTTTGGGCATAGCATCATTCTATTAGTCCATCTATACTGACCTCCATCAGTTTGCAAATTGAATATAATTTTTTTCTGCATCTAGCTCTGAAAAAATATTTGGGCTTCTAGCAGTGTGTGGGACTTGTTCTATTAGTCCATCTATACTGACCTCCATCAGGTTGCAAACTGAATATAATTTTTTTCTGCATCTAGCTCTGAAAAAATATTTGGCCTTCTTGCAGTGTGTGGGACTTGTTCAATTAGTCCATCTATACTGACCTCCATCACGCTGTAAATTCAAAATAATTTTTTGTCTGCATCTAGCTCTGAAAAAATATTTGGCCTTCTAGCAGTGTGTGGGACTTTCTCTATTAGTCCATCTATACTGACCTCCATCAGGTTGCAAATTAAAAATAATTTTTATCTGCATCTACCTCTGAAAAAATATTGGGCTTCTAGCTGTTTGTGGGACTTGTTCTATTAGTCCATCTATACTGACCTCCATCAGGTTGCAAACTGAATATAATTTTTTTCTGCATCTAGCTCTGAAAAAATATTTGGCCTTCTAGCAGTGTGTGGGACTTACTCTATTAGTCCATCTATACTGACCTCAATCAGGTTGCAAATTAAAAATAATTTTTATCTGCATCTAGCTCTGGAAAAATATTTGGCCTTCTAGCAGTGTGTGGGACTTTCTCTATTAGTCCATCTATACTGACCTCCATCAGGTTGCAAATTAAAAATAATTTTTTGTCTGCATCTAGCTCTGAAAAAATATTTGGCCTTCTAGCAGTGTGTGGGACTTTCTCTATTAGTCCATCTATACTGACCTCCATCAGGTTGCAAATTCAAAATAATTTTCTGTCTGCATCTAGCTCTGAAAAAATATTTGGCATTCTAGCAGTGTGGGACTTTCTCTATTAGTCCATCTATACTGACCTCCATCAGGCTGCAAATTAAAAATAATTTTTATCTGCATCTACCTCTGAAAAAATATTTGGCCTTCTAGCTGTGTGTGGGACTTGTTCTATTAGTCCATCTACACTGACCTCCATCAGGTTGCAAACTGATTATAATTTTTATCTGCATCTAGCTCTGAAAAAATATTTGGCCTTCTAGCAGTGTGTGGGACTTTCTCTATTAGTCCATCTATACTAACCTCCATCAGGTTGCAAATTAAAAATAATTTATATCTGCATCTAGCTCTGAAAAATATTTAACCTTCTAGCAGTGTGTGGGACTTTCTCTATTAGTCCATCTATACTGACCTCCATCAGGTTGCAAATTAAAAATAATTTTTTGTCTGCATCTAGCTCTGAAATAATATTTGGCCTTCTAGCAGTGTGTGGGACTTTCTCTATTAGTCCATCTATACTGACCTCCATCAGGTTGCAAACTGAATATATTTTTTTTCTGCATCTACCTCTGAAAAAATATTGGGCTTCTAGCTGTGTGTGAGACTTGTTCTATTAATCCATCTATACTGACCTCCATCAGGTTGCAAACTGAATATAATTTTTTTCTGCATCTACCTCTGAAAAAATATTTGGGCTTCTAGCTGTGTGTGGGACTTGTTCTATTAGTCCATCTATACTGACCTCCATCAGGTTGCAAACTGAATATAATTATTTTCTGCATCTAGCTCTGAAAAAATATTTGGCCTTCTAGCAGTGTGTGGGACTTTCTCTATTAGTCCATCTATACTGACCTCCATCAGGTTGCAAATTAAAAATAATTTTTTTCTGCATCTAGCTCTGAAACAATATTTGGCCTTCTAGCAGTGTGTGGGACTTTCTCTATTAGTCCATCTATACTGACCTCAATCAGGTTGCAAATTAAAAATAATTTATATCTGCATCTAGCTCTGAAAAAATATTTGGCCTTCTAGCAGTGTGTGGGACTTTCTCTATTAGTCCATATATACTGACCTCCATCAGGTTGCAAATTAAAAATAATTTTTTGTCTGCATCTAGCTCTGAAAAAATATTTGGCCTTCTAGTAGTGTGTGGGACTTTCTCTATTAGTCCATCTATACTGACCTCCATCAGGTTGCAAACTGAATATATTTTTTTCTGCATCTACCTCTGAAAAAATATTGGGCTTCTAGCTGTGTGTGGGACTTGTTCTATTAATCCATCTATACAGACCTCCATCAGGTTGCAAACTGAATATAATTTTTTTCTGCATCTACCTCTGAAAAAATATTTGGGCTTCTAGCTGTGTGTGGGACTTGTTCTATTAGTCCATCTATACTGACCTCCATCAGGTTGCAAACTGAATATAATTTTTTTCTGCATCTAGCTCTGAAAAAATATTTGGCCTTCTAGCAGTGTGTGGGACTTTCTCTATTAGTCCATCTATACTGACCTCCATCAGGTTGCAAATTAAAAATAATTTATATCTGCATCTAGCTCTGAAAAAATATTTGGCCTTCTAGCAGTGTGTGGGACTTTCTCTATTAGTCCATATGTACTGACCTCCATCAGGTTGCAAATTAAAAATAATTTTTTGTCTGCATCTAGCTCTGAAAAAATATTTGGCCTTCTAGCAGTGTGTGGGACTTTCTCTATTAGTCCATCTATACTGACCTCCATCAGGTTGCAAACTGAATATATTTTTTTTCTGCATCTACCTCTGAAAAAATATTGGGCTTCTAGCTGTGTGTGGGACTTGTTCTATTAATCCATCTATACAGACCTCCATCAGGTTGCAAACTGAATATAATTTTTTTCTGCATCTACCTCTGAAAAAATATTTGGGCTTCTAGCTGTGTGTGGGACTTGTTCTATTAGTCCATCTATACTGACCTCCATCAGGTTGCAAACTGAATATAAATTTTTTATGCATCTAGCTCTGAAAAAATATTTGGCCTTCTAGCAGTGTGTGGGACTTTCTCTATTAGTACATCTATACTGACCTCCATCAGGTTGCAAATTAAAAATAATTTATATCTGCATCTAGCTCTGAAAAAATATTTGGCCTTCTAGCAGTGTGTGGGACTTTCTCTATTAGTCCATCTATACTGACCTCCATCAGGTTGCAAATTAAAAATAATTTTTTGTCTGCATCTAGCTCTGAAAAAATATTTGGCCTTCTAGCAGTGTGTGGGACATTCTCTTTTAGTCCATCTATACTGACCTCCATCAGGTTGCAAACTGAATATATTTTTTTTCTGCATCTACCTCTGAAAAAATATTGGGCTTCTAGCTGTGTGTGGGACTTGTTCTATTAATCCATCTATACAGATCTCCATCAGGTTGCAAACTGAATATAATTTTTTTCTGCATCTACCTCTGAAAAAATATTTGGGCTTCTAGCTGTGTGTGGGACTTGTTCTATTAGTCCATCTATACTGACCTCCATCAGGTTGCAAACTGAATATAATTTTTTTCTGCATCTAGCTCTGAAAAAATATTTGGCCTTCTAGCAGTGTGTGGGACTTTCTCTATTAGTCCATCTATACTGACCTCCATCAGGTTGCAAATTAAAAATAATTTATATCTGCATCTAGCTCTGAAAAAATATTTGGCCTTCTAGCAGTGTGTCGGACTTTCTCTATTAGTCCATCTATACTGACCTCCATCAGGTTGCAAATTAAAAATATTTTTTTTTCTGCATCTACCTCTGAAAAATATTGGGCATCTAGCTGTGTGTGGGACTTGTTCTATTAATCCATCTATACAGACCTCCATCAGGTTTCAAACTGAATATAATTTTTTTCTGCATCTAGCTCTGAAAAAATATTTGGCCTTCTAGCAGTGTGTTGGACTTTCTCTATTAGTCCATCTATACTGACCTCCATCAGGTTGCAAATTCAAAATAATTTTTTGTCTGCATCTAGCTCTGAAAAAATATTTGGCCTTCTAGCAGTGTGTGGGACTTTCTCTATTAGTCCATCTATACTGACTTCCATCAGGCTGCAAATTAAAAATAATTTTTATCTGCATCTACCTCTGAAAAAATATTTGGGCTTCTAGCTGTGTGTGGGACTTGTTCTATTAGTCCATCTATACTGACCTCCATCAGGTTGCAAACTGAATATAATTTTTTTCTGCATCTAGCTCTGAAAAAATATTTGGCCTTCTAGCAGTGTGTGGGACTTTCTCTATTAGTCCATCTATACTGACCTCCATCAGGTTGCAAATTAAAAATAATTTATATCTGCATCTAGCTCTGAAAAAATATTTGGCCTTCCAGCAGTGTGTGGGACTTTCTCTATTAGTCCATCTATACTGACCTCCATCAGGTTGCAAATTAAAAATATTTTTTTGTCTGCATCTAGCTCTGAAAAAATATTTTGCCTTCTAGCAGTGTGTGGGACTTTCTCTATTAGTCCATCTATACTGACCTCCATCAGGTTGCAAACTGAATATATTTTTTTCTGCATCTACCTCTGAAAAAATATTTGGGCTTCTAGCTGTGTGTAGAACTTGTTCTATTAGTCCATCTATACTGACCTCCATCAGGTTGCAAACTGAATACAATTTTTTTCTGCATCTAACCCAGCCAATAGTTTTGGCCTAATACCACAGTTTGGCCACTCAGCTCTGCTCGGTTCCATCCATTGTTTTTTTGTGCAAACAACTCCAGAGTTGTGAATTAGTTAACCACCAAAATGAGTGGAAAAAGGCCTGCTGCTGGTGGAAAGGGGAATAGGCATGTTGGGAAGGGGAAAAAAGGTTGTGTCCGTGGGGTAGGTGTTAAAGCAACAGTAACATCTGCAGAAGAAAGACCATCTTCCAACCAAACTAAAATGTCTACTTCTTTTAGCGGACAATGTGATAAGATCCCTTTCTTACGGCCACGCCAATCGCTACAAATTCCAGATGAGGCACAAAAACAGCAGGTGCTTCAACGGATATCAAGTGCTCCTTTAAGTGGGCTCTCCTCCACATCAACTTCAACATCACAAATACTCCAGTCCTCAAAGGTGTCACCCCAATCGCACTTGCTTCCTCACAGCTCCCAAATCTCCAGCTGCCCGTCTGAGTATGAGGTAGAACAGATGGTTGAGTCTGCAGAGCTGTTTACTCATACTATAGCCTGGGAATCAGAGGTCGACTCCAGCGCTTCTGTGAATCCAGACGAGGAAATGATCTGCACTGATGCACAGAATCTTTATGAGTCGGATCCAGGACCAGACGCAGAAGGTTCTGACCATAATGTAGACCCTCATTCCCAAACTGTAACTCCTGTTGGTGGAGACAATGAGGAAGACGATGATGAGACTCAAATACCTGATTTAAGCGACAACTTTAGTTTTTTGTCAGGGCAGGAACAGGTTGGCTCTGAGGACGACGGGTGTGATAACGCACAGGGTGATGATGATGAGGTTGGAGATCCCACTTACTGTCAACCCACAGTCAGCCAAGAGATGAGGTCAGCAGAGGAGGTGGAGGAAGATGCTAGTGACGACGAGGTCAGGTTGCGCCTTCCTGGACAGAGACGTAGTACTGGAAGCACGTCAACAACTGCATCCTCAAACACAACTCTGCCTCTCACCACAAGTCGTGGTGGCTCTTCAGGTCGCATGGGTGCTAAGCCTTGCATAGCCTGGGCATTTTTTCAGATCGATAAAGATGACCCAACTCGTGTTATCTGTAACATTTGTCAGCAAAAGCTAAGTAGAGGCCAAAAAATACATAGTTTGAGTACTTCATGCATGAACCGGCACATGGACATGAAGCATAAGTTGCAGTGGGAAGCTCAGTGTGCTACAATGCGGCCTAGCCGGCCGGGCCAACCACCGTCTGCCATATCTTGTGCATCCGCGGCCTCTTCATCCTCTGTGACTGGGGGGACAGCAGTTATACCTGTTTTGGGGCGCAGACCTGCCACCTCTTTACCCGCAACAGCCAGCGTGATTGGCAGGTCATCATTTTCTTTGGAGGTGGTAACACCAGCTGGTGTTGAGCGCTGTCCGACATCGATAGCACCACCTTTGGATCAAGGCAACCTAACATGTCCGCCTGCATCTTCCTCACAGACCGGCAGTTTGCCGGGGACACCATTATCAACCCCGTCTAAGCACAATAGCCAGCCCTCGGTCCCTCAGATGTGGACAAGTAAAAGACCATTTCCTCCTAGCCATGAGAAAGCTAAGAGGTTGAATTTCACCATCTGCAAGCTCTTGGCTACAGAAATGCTGCCTTTCCGCCTGGTGGACACAGAGGATTTTCGAGACCTTATGTCTTTCGCAGTGCCCCAGTACCAGATGCCCAGTCGGCACTACTTCTCAAAGAAAGGTGTGCCTGCGCTCCACCAGCATGTCGCACACAACATCACCGCTTCTTTGAGAAACTCTGTGCGTGACAGGGTGCATTTCACCACAGACACTTGGACGAGTAGGCATGGACAGGGGCGTTACATGTCGCTGACTGGGCACTGGGTAACTATGGTGACAGCAGGACAAGGGGCTGCTGTCCAAGTCTTGCCGTCCCCATGAGTTGTGCGTCAATCCTCTTTATGTCAAAGTTCCTCCACTGCTTCTGCCTCCTAAACCTCCTCTCGGTCTTCCACCTGCACCCAAAGCCTGTCTGGTCATGCCACAAGCTTTCTAACTGCGCAGAAGGGATCCTGCACACCTCCTTACTATGCTGGCAGTCGGGCTCAACGTCATCAGACGGTTTTTACTTTGAAATGTCTGGGAAATGTGAGTCACACAGCTGAGGAGTTGTGGTCAGCTCTGGAGAACCAATTTCATGAATGGTTGTCTCCACTGGACCTGAAACCAGGGAAGGCCGTTTGCAACAATGCTGCAAACCTGGGTGCGGCCCTTCGCCGGGGCAATGTCACACACGTGCCTTGTATGGCTCACGTGTTGAACCTGGTTGTCCAGCAATTTTTAGCCCACTATCCCAGACTAGATGGCCTTCTGCAGAGGGCACGGTCGCTGTGTGCTCACTTCCGCCGTTCGCATCCCGCAGCTCAGCGACTTACATCTCTACAGAAGTCGTTGGGCCTGCCACTTCACCGGCTAACATGCGATGTGCCTACCCGGTGGAATTCAACTCTGCACATGTTGCAGCGACTGTGGCAGCACCGACAAGCCCTGGTGCAATACGTTCTGACGTATTGCCTGGGCCAACGAGATCCAGAGGTGGGGCAAATCACGCTGGAGGAGTGGTCTCAGATCAGGGACCTATGCACCCTTCTGCACAGTTTTGAAATGGCGACGAAGATGTTTAGTGCTGACGATGCCATTATCAGCATGACTATTCCGGTGATTTACATGCTGGAGCACATGTTAAACAGAATTCGGAGTCAGGTGGTGGCACAAGAGGAGGTGGAGGAAGTAGAGGAGGAGGAGTTGTATGCGGAAGGGCTAACATCTGCAAGGTCCAGACGGTCGGCAGCACCAAGGCGGCAGGCATGTGAGGGTGGGGGAGATGGTTTTACCAGGGTGCATGGTAGCAGCCAAACTAGTGAGGAAGGTGCAGGAGCCCAGGAAGAAGTGGAGGACGAACTGATGGAAGACTCATCAGATGAGGGAGACCTTGATCACATTTCTGTTGTGCGAGGTTGGGGGGAGAGGACAGAGGAAGGAAGCATGATTGTTACCTCGCCACCAACACAACAGGGACTTGGTGCTCCTGGATGCGCAACACACATGAGTGCCTTCTTGCTGCACTACCTGCAACATGACCCTCGAATTGTGAGAATTAGAAATAATCCTGACTACTGGGTTGCCACACTGTTAGATCCCCGGTACAAAAGTAAATTTACAGAAATTATTCCTGCCATAGAAAGGGATGCACGCATGCAGGAGTATCAGCAGAGACTGTTGCAGAATCTTACATGTGCTTTTCCACAAAACACCAGTGGTGCACGTAGTGAATCTCACAGTTCCAACTTGCCAACCGTGGGACCGTCAAGTGTTCAGCACTCAAACCGTAACAGAACCACAGTATCTGCTGGTAACATCAATTTTGCGGAATCATTTCACCACTTTTTTAGCCCATCCTTTGCAAGGCCACAGGAGACAAGAAGTCTGACACATAGTCAACGCCTAGAGACGATGGTACAGGAGTATCTCCAAGTAAACATTGAAGCCATGACTGTGTCACTGGACCCTTGCTCTTTTGGGCTTCCAATCTGGATAAATGGCCGGAGCTAGCCACTTACGCCTTGGAGATCTTGTCATGCCCCGCAGCCAGCGTTCTGTCTGAACGTGTGTTCAGCGCTGCTGGTGGTGTGCTGACAGATAAGCGCACGCGGCTCTCCACTGATAATGTAGACAGACTCACGTTCATAAAGATGAACAAATCATGGATCCGAAACGACTTTTCTACCCCTGTGTCATCCTGGGGAGAGTAAAAGCTTGATGATTGGTTAAAATCACCCTACCAACCGTTTTAAGCTTTCAAATTACTAATCATGTTTATCTGTATCTTGGCTGGAAAATAATTTGGGCTTTGTAGCAGTGTGCAGCACTGATTCTATTAGGCCATCTATAATAAGCTCCACCAGATTTAAAATTACTAATCATGTTTATCTGTATCTTGACTGGAAACTAATTTGGGCTTTGTAGCAGTGTGCAGCACTGATCCTATTAGGCCATCTATACTAAGCTCCACCAGATTTAAAATTAATAATAATTTTTAGCTGCATCTAGCCTGGAAAATAATTTTGGGGCTCCGAGATGCACAAGACACATAAGTGCCTTCTTGCTGCACTACCTGCAACATGACCCTCATATTGTCAGAATTCGAAGTAATCATGACTCCTGGGTTGCCACACTCTTAGATCCCCCAAACTTTTCGATCAACCTTTTCATTTTAATAAAGACCAAAAAAATGGTCATTTTTGAAATTATAAGCATTAGCAGGTTATTAGAAACTGAAATCAAACAGTTTTCAACTCAAAACTTTATTCTAGGTGATGTTACATTTTCACATAGGACCCCTTGTTCGAAAGGAGCTTCTGAACTCTCTCGCCCATTGAATTTGTCAGGTTTTGGATGGTTTCTGCTTCAATTGTTTTGCATGAGGACAGAATACCCTCCCAGAGCTGTTGCTTAGATGTGAACTGCCTCCCACCATCATAGACACTCCTTTTGATGATGCTCCAGAGGTTCTGAATGGGGTAGAGGTCAGGGGAGCATGGGGGTCACACCATAAGTTTGTCCCCTTTTATGCCCATATCAGCCAGAGATGCAGATGTTTTATGTGCAGCATGAGATGGTGCATTATCATGCAAAAAAATGATCTTGCTGTGAAATACACGGTTCTTCTTCTTGAACCATGGCAGGAAGTGCTGTTTGAGAAAATCCACATACATTATGGAGTTCATCTTTAACGCCTTCAGGGATCCTAAAGGGGCCGACAATCTCTCTCCCCATGATTCCAGCCCAAAACATTACTCCACCTCCTCCTTGTTGGCGCTGTAGCCGTGTTTGCGTGGGGTGTCCATCAACCAGCCATCCTCCACTCCATCCATCTGGACCATCGAGCGCTGCACGGCACTCATCCGTGAACAAAACAGTTTTGAAATCAGTCTTCATGTAATGTTTGGCCCACTGGAGCCATTTCTGCTTGTGTGAAGTGGATAGAGGAGGTCGACAGGATGGCGTATGCACAGCTGCAAACCTCTGAAGGACCCTGCATCTTGTTGTTCGGGGGACATTGGAGGCACCAGCAGCTTCAAAAACTTGTCTGCTGCTATGACAAGGCTTTTTTGCAGTTGCTCTTTTAACCTGACGTAATTGCCTGTAGGAAAGAGTCCTCAATTTGCCCTTATCAGCACGCACACGTGTGTACTGTGAATCAGCTACATACTTCTTGATTGCCAAGACACTTCATCCTGATCATCGCACAATGTTGATTGTAGTCATGCCTTGAACTAAACACTCCACAATTTGTTGCTTCTCAGCAGCCGACACATCCTTTTTCTTTCCCATTTTGGCAGAAAATGTAGGCTGCTTAATAATGTGAGACAGCCTTCTTAAGAAGTCTTGCCTTTCATTGGACACACCTGCCAAACTAATTAGCACAGGTGTCTGCAATTGCTTACAGTGATATAAAGAGCCCTGACACACATCACCATCAATGAGTTTAACTGACAAACAAACAAATTCTTCCCTTATCACTCCTAAACACTTTTTGCATAATAATTTGGAACACAGTGTACATGTGCTTTTCCACAAAACACCAGTGGTTCACGTAGTGAATCTTACAGTTCTAACTTGCCAACTGTGGTCTGTATGGAGTTGTTCAATAAAGGGCCCAAAATTAAGATAACATAGATGGGAGAGGTCTCTATGAATAGGAATTCCTAAGTATTTGATACCCTGTGAGGGCCAGGCAAAGGGAAAGTTGGACTGGATGGAATCCTATATGGATTTGGGGAGGGAGACATCGAGGGCCTCAGACTTCGCTGCATTGATTTTAAAATTTGACCATGTAACAAAGTGATCTATTTCAGCCATAACAGCATGGATGGATATATGTGATTGAGTGATATATACTAGGACATCATCAGCAAATAGAGAGCACTTGTACTCGGTGCCTCCCACCTCAATCCACCTAATATTGGGGTTATGGCGAATTGATGAGAGCAGGTGCTCCATCACTAGGATGTATAAGAGAGGGGACAGAGGACATCCCTGCCTTGTCCCATTGGTGATTGTGAAAGGTGATGAAAATGTTCTGATGCACCCCCTGGGCCTTGGGACACCCGG
Source organism: Phyllobates terribilis (assembly GCF_046119375.1). NCBI lineage: Eukaryota > Metazoa > Chordata > Amphibia > Anura > Dendrobatidae > Phyllobates > Phyllobates terribilis. The sequence goes on along the minus strand of NW_027362762.1, from coordinate 286,459,363 downwards.
AGCCGGACCCTTTTTGGTGGATGCTGGTGGTTGTAGTCTTCGTGGCGGCGACCCGGTTCCGTGGCTCAGGGTGGTCAAACCAGTGGCGGAACTATTTATGTGGTTTTGATGTTTAAATGTCCGACTACGCCACCCGTGGATTGCGGTCAGAGTGAACCGCCGCTGCAGGGCAGACCGCTGAGGCTGGTGTTGTGGGTGCAGCAGAGCGTAGCATAACTCCCCACGGGAGGAGTATAGCCTCAGGGCAGTGTATGCGGAGGATGGGGGTGATGGTGCAGGGCAGCAGCAGTAATGACACGGAGTCAGTGATGCAGTCCAGGGCCTTTACTCACAGTTCTTATTATCCAGACCACGTCTGCAGGTAACGGCTGCCCACGTCGTACTGTGCTCACCAGGTGTGGGGCTCAGAAACTCCCAGATAACTTTGGAGCGCTTCACAGGACCCCCTTTGTGTGTCCTTTGTCTGGACTTTCTTACCAACCCTTCTGTCCGGCTGCTTCGGGTCTCCTCTTGGTAAACTTGGCGCCAGTTTCCCTGACCCTATGTGGTGCCTTCCTAGTGGGTGTAGCGAGGGGCTGCTCCACATAAAATGTCACAGCCTCCGGTTTCTAGCTGAGGGTCGTTTCCTGCCTCCACTAGTTTCGGGGACCGGTCTCCCCCTTTGGCCTGACCCCTCCACGCAGGTGGATTCGGGCGTGCGGTGGCGACTCGCCCGTCCGCACCCCTGGGATCCCTTCATTCCTCGTTCCTGGAGCCTTCTCCGCTCCTCTTCCTTCCTTCTCCCTCTTCCAGGCCTGGGCCTCTGTTACTAGGCCCGCCTCCGGAGCAGAGCTCATGCAGAGCCCCTGCTCCCTGCCACTTCTGCTCAGACTTCTCTGTACTGAACTAAGATGGTGCCCACCTTTTATACTCCCTTCTCAATGCACCCAGGAACTGCTTCCTCCCTGCTCCTGCACTACAGGGTTCCCCTTCCTCAGTGTTCCCTCCCCCCACTCCAGCCAGGGACAGGGACTGTCGTGCCCATCTCAGAGGCATATTGGTCGCCCTGCCCCACGGCAAAGTGGTGTAATGCATGCAGGTGTCGGGTCCTGATCCACACTCCATCCTTACCTGAGAGTGAGATATCACACCTCTGGGTGAGGTGCAATACCTCTGTAGCAACCGAGCCATCAGGGTGCCACAGTTCCATTTATCTTCAGCCTAGGTGACGTATTGTGATACAGGGCCGTGATTTTGGCTATAAAAGGGTCCCCTAGACCCCTACCCCAAGCTATTTAAAAGAATCATATATGGCGTGCCAGGAGACTCTATGGAATGCTTTCTCAGCATCCAACGAGAGTATCTAATTACAAATTTTTAACTGCATCTAGCCCAGGAAATATTTTGTGCCTAGTAGCAGTGTCTGCTAGTCAGCGGATTATCCCGGCTGTTAAGCAAGCTACACCACCTGTAGTCTGGACACTTAATTTTTTCAAAGGAAATGCTTCGGGACCATGGGATACTCAGTGAAGAGCATCAGGAGGCACCCCAAGGCATAGGGGCTGGGACTGGCAGTAGGATGCCTTGCGGTGGACAGCCGAGCTCGATCCTTATAAAAGCTTTTTAACTGCAGCAGCTTTAGTGGACGCTACTGGAGCTGGAATTACGCGGCTGCTGGCATGAGACTTGCCCTCCAATAGATCCTTGTAAATGGATTTAAAGTGTATTCATTCAAATTAGAGAGACAATTTAAATTAAAAAGCTTAGAGCTGCCTCCACCACAGGGGGGCTCGCTTGACCCACCAGCGGACAGGCACCAGTATTGGGAGAGGGGGGCTGGCCGTCAGGGTTCACCGCGGCTCTGGCACAAACCCGGCGACACGGAGGTGGCACTGGCAGGAGCGGACTGAACGTGTCGGCTTCTCACTTTTTGGATTTTAGAAGGGCATGACATGCCTATATCTGTGTCTCCCCCTCCTTTTACTCCTCCACCTCTTTTCTTTTCGCATGACTATATGTACTTGTCACTTTTCCATGTGTTAGTTGTTTCTTCTGAGCAGTTTGTCAGCTTTTGGACACCTTTGAAGGTGTTTTCTATGTGTTTCTATGTGTTTTTGTTTGCCTGCCATTGGTTTTAACGGTGTTCGAAGGTGTTCGACGAACAGTTCGACGAACAGTTCGGTGAACACACGGGTGTTCGAAGAACCGAACCGAGCTCGAACACTACGGGGGTGGCTCAACACTACTGATAACCTGCAATACGAACAGCCCAAAATCTGTTCTGCGACCAACTGTCAAGTAAGCTATACCCTGCTGCTGCTAGCCTATCGTCGTAGGATCGGGACCGAGCTTCATTGGATTTTATAGCGCTTGCTCCAGAGCTGAAGATGTTAGCCTCGCAGCAGCAGGACATTGCTTAGCTTAGTGTAGCCGCAGTACAGACTTCGGGAGGGGTACCGTCACAAATTGCTAATAAAGTGATTAAGAAAAATGATTATACTGAAATAATTTTCTTATGAAAATGTAGGTACGCTTTAAATGCTTGCTATGCACAAGTGCAGCTTGAGCATGGTTGATTATTCCTAGTATGATGTGGGTGAATGCTGTGTAATGATAGCTTCAAGTGTTCAGTTACAGGAACTGAACTGCGATATCATGTGTCAGACTCTTCTCTTTTACAATCAATGATTTTCTATGGGACCTGACACGCTGGTGTCTGAATCAAGTTCAGCATCCTTATCAAATTGTTTCTTGATGGATATGTTATCATCTTCCAGATTAATTTGCGGTTTTGAAAATCTGTGGTCAGTGACTGGCTTTATATTGCTCCTATATACATCAGTTGTTGGGCAGTCACTGTCACTTGTGATTTGCCATTCTAAATCAGATCATGGAGATTGACACGCTGTTTTATGTTGATACTGTTAATGTAACCAGGTTTACTATAGAAAAATACATAGTAGTGATGCCTTATAAACTGTCCATGGAGACACAATGAAGCACTACATACTCAGATTTAACTGATATGGCCATGATATGTCAAGAAAAATATGATATACAAACAAACACAATGTATTCTAAATCCAGACTGGCACATTTAGACTTTGTAATATGTACTGTGTATAATAAGACTGAAAAAGTGCATGGAGGGTTAATTAGGTAAAAGATGTAAATGGAGAGTAATCACTTAGTTGGCCTATTAAAAGGTAATACAACCTAAATCTACTGAGCTATGAATAGACCCTCCTAAAAATCCCAGTGTGGTTTAAATGTGTCAGCACTCAATTAATTAGAGATAGTACCTATTGCTTTCAAAATTTAAGTATTAGCAGGAATTAGGCCAGAGGAATATATGAGGTTTGTTAAAGCTCCAGAGAACCGGTAATTAAATAAGAACAGGAAAGGGCAAGTAGAAAGCTGACACTAGAGATGGGATATTCCCAAAGATGCAGACTTATTATTATTATTTGACTTAGGAAATATCATTGAAGGGAAATAAACAAGCAAGCAGATATGTTTGCCGCCCTCATTGTGAACATACTACTGTACACGCCTAGAGCCACACCGTTACTAAGGCTGGACTTTTTTTTTCATAGCGTAAAGTAAGACCAAATAAATTTTTGAAAATAACTGTAAATATTCACAATGTTTTTGCAATATAATGAGCATGCTATGAATTTATTGCTTTGAATTCTATCATAGATATTTTTTGATCAACCTTTTAATAAATCAACAGTGTAAGAGAATGTGAAAATCTTGGTAATATATCTTATTAGAGAAATTTGCTTCTCTGTTTTCTCATAAGACACCATCCTACCACACCATCCCTTGCCTCTTGAATTCATCAAAATGAAAAATCAGCTAAACTACGTCTAGAGGCAACATGGATAGTACAGTGAGGTATCAGGTTACACCTCCTATTGTACACTATGCAGATGGGAAGAGTAATGAGGAGCACTCAGTTGGAGAATGGCAGAGCATGCTGCAGCTGCAAGCAACTAAAACCTAAAAAACTTGAGCTAGAGCATATGTTGGTATAAGTGCAATGCAAAGATGTCCATTCACACTGTGACCTTTTAACAAACAGAACCAAAATGAGCAAATACCCTATAATAAGTAAATACATAATAATTGTACATTTAAATAACATAGGGTACATAGTTAACATTGTTTTAATTTAAAAAAAACGTAAAAGGCATCCCACCACGACAAGGTGTACCCAATCGGGATGGCACCTAACTCTATTAGTTCACCTCACAATGTGTCAGCAGACATAAAAATAGAAAAGGGCAGAGTAGGACCTGGGTCCTGACTAATCAGTCACTAGCCCATGGAAAGCTACATAAACAAAATGTACAACCCAAAGAAGGGGAGCCACGTCCCTGTTTGTACAAAGTAAAAAAACTAAAATCTAAAAAAATTGAGCCAGAGCATATGATGGTATAAGTGCATAGGTGTGCATTCACACTGTGTACATGTAACAAGCAGAACCTGAGATAAAAACAGGTGTGGCTCCCCTTATTCAGGGCTGTTGATTTTATTTCTATAGCTTTCCATAGCAGGTGTCTAAACAGTCGGGACCCGGGTCCTGCTCTATCCTTATATATTTTTACATCTCCTAACACATAGTGAGGTGAACTACAAGAGTTAACTACAGTCCCGATTGGGGCACACCTTGTCGTGGTGTGGTGGCTTTTACTTTTTTTGATCAAAACAATATGAACTAAGTACCCTGTTATTTACATGTACTATTACTATGTATTCACTTACTACAGACTACTTGCTGATTTTGTTTTTATCTTAGGTTCTGCTTCAAGCCACTGTTTTACCTCATTGCAGTGCTGTATTCACAGCTACACTCGATAGTAATGCTGAATAATCTCCTTCATGCCTTTGCTGCTTCTGTATGAGTGGTACACAGAGAAAGCAAGCAGGGATACCTATGTTTCTGTGTACTTTTTAAAGGCATTATAATGGAAGCTAGTCTCCACTCCACCAGTACAGAGAGACCAAAATATCAGAAATGGAATCGAGGAGAAACTGGTGAAAAATGCAAGATACAAGTCATAAAGTGACCAAAAATATTAATGCTCATGTACATGAAGAATTCACTGAACACCCGTATAAGATCCAAAGTGTCAGTCATTTATTGTAATACATAGTTGATGCCAGGCGACAGCAAAGTACATATCATTGGGAACAATCAACACAGTCAAGACAAATCTACCCTCCTGAGTCTTTTTCATTATTGTCACTGTAGTAGATGGAAGCAGATAATGTAATATGCTGTATAGAATAATGATAAAATATATATAAACTACATACATGCAAAGCAACCAAAGAGGTCATAAGGGAAATATTGTATAATGAAGGAACCAGGCAAACATCACATAAGCAGCTCTATAAACATGAGCTCAAACAGGCCGATGGTTAATAGAACATGTTAGTAAATGATCTGTTGATATAAGGAGGAGGATATTTTGTTTCAGCAAGAGCGATCGGTAGATACATGAAAAAACATGTTAATTAATGTGTTAATAATTGCATTAATGGTTATATTAAGAATGCACCAAAATAAGAACAGAAGCGTCTTGTAAAACTAAGCAATCATAGAGCTTCAGTATCCTTGCCGAGAAGACAAGCAGAATGGTAGATAAAAGCAGACGTTGCGCTGAGTGTGCTGTGTCTTGAAATGAGAGTGTCTTTGAAGTTTCTGGAGCATTAAATGCGCCAGACTGGAAATGTGTAATCAGAGGAGACAGCAGAAGTAGGAACAGTTAAGGTGTCGCGTCACCAAGATGACGCACGTGCTGTATGTTATTATGACAACACATATGGGAAGAAAGCAGAAAAATAGTGGAGACGATACATCTCCTAGGGATTGTGCATCGCCTAATAGAAAGAAGTAGAGTGAGTTAGTAAAAAGGGGATTTAACGCCTTCAATCCCAGATCATTTTACATTTTTTTTTGTGCTTGTTCCACGCCCCCTACATCCAAGAATCATAAGTTTTACATTTTTCCTCAATATAGCCTTATGAGGGCTTGTTTTTTGCAGGACGAGTTGTACTTTTGAATGACACCATGGTTTTTTCCATACAGCGTACTAGAAAATGGGAAAAAAATTCCAAATGCAGTGAAATTGCAAAAAAAGTGCATTTCCACAATTGTTTTCTTTATTATTTATTTATCATGTTCACTATATGGAAAAACTGACCTAGCAATATGATTCTCCAGGTCAGTACGAGTACACAGATACTAAACATTTTTATTTAAGTGGTTAAAAACAATTCGTAAATCTGTATGAAAATATTTTTTTTATGATATCACTGTTTTCCGAGACCCATAGGATTTTCTTTTATCGGGATATGGGGCTGTGTGAGGGCTTTTTTTTGGCACCCTGGGCTGACATTTTTACAGATACCATTTTGGGGTAGATACAATGTTTTTATCACTTTTTATTGCATCTTTTTGCAATGCTGCGGCAGGAAAAAAAACTTAATTCTGCCATTCCAATTTATTTTCTTGTTATGCTGTTTACTGATTGGATTAATTTATTTTATATTTTGATAGATTGTATTATTATGAATACAGCGATACCAAATATTTTTTGTTTGTTTTAATTATTTCATTTTCAATGGGGCAAAAGGGGTGATTTGAATTTTTGTGTTTTATTTATTGTTTATTAATTTCATTTTTTTTTTAACTTTTTTTTTTATTTACTTTTCACTGTATTTAACTACCCTAAGTGACTCGTCCGATCGTTTGTTCTTTACATAGCAGTGCTTTAGCATCTGCAGACCCTCGGCTGTCATGACAATCCATCGGTGACCCACGATCACGTCATGGGCGTGTCGCTGGGAGCTTGGAATGATGCGCCCCCCGTCGACGCGATAGAAGCCTCGGGCGGAGCCGCGACCGTTAAGGATACATGATGGCTTTGAGCCCGCATCAAAGGCAGGGATACGACATATGAAATAAATATACATCATATGTCATGAAGGGGTTAAACAGGAAAGTGCTGGAGAGTAGGATGGGCAGCAAGGCCCACATAGAGAGCACAGAAACATCAAAAGGGTGAGAATTAAAGACAATGAATAGATTAAGTAGGGAATAAGGAGAAAATGCTTTTTCATTCTACAACAATAATTCCTATATTATTCATTCTTATATTATCAGCCTTTGGCTGATTTATTTATATATATATATATATATATATATATATATATATATATATATATATACAGTACAGACCAAAAGTTTGGACACACCTTCTCATTTAAAGATTTTTCTGTATTTTCATAACTATGAAAATTGTACATTCACACTGAAGGCATCAAAACTATGAATTAACACATGTGGAATTATATACTTAACACAAAAGTGTGAAACAACTGAAAATATGTCTTATATTCTAGGTTCTTCAAAGTAGCCACCTTTTGCTTTGATGACTGCTTTGCACACTCTTTGCATTCTCTTGATGAGCTTCAAGAGGTAGTGACCGGAAATGGTCTTCCAACAATCTTGAAGGAGTTCCCAGAGATGCTTACCACTTGTTGGCCCTTTTGCCTTCACTCTGCGGTCAAGCTCACCCCAAACCATCTCGATTGGGTTCAGATCTGGTGACTGTGAAGGCCAGGTCATCTAGCGTAGCACCCCATCACTCTCCTTCTTGGTCAAATAGCCCTTACACAGCCTGGAGGTGTGTTTTGTGTCATTGTCCTGTTGAAAAATAAATGATGGTCCAACTAAACGCAAACTGGATGGAATAGCATGCTGCTGCAAGATGCTGTGGTAGCCATGCTGGTTCAGTATGCCTTCAATTTTGAATAAATCCCCAACAGTGTCACCAGCAAAGCACCCCCACACCATCACACCTCCTCCTCCATGCTTCACGGTGGGAACCAGGCATGTAGAGTCCATTCGTTCACCTTTTCTGCGTCGCACGAAGACACGGTGGTTGGAACCAAAGATCTCAAATTTGGACTCATCAGTAGTGTTGAGCCACCCCCGTAGTGTTCGAGTTCGGTTCGGTTCGTCGAACACCCGTGTGTTCGCCGAACTGTTCGTCGAACTGTTCGTCGAACACCTTCGAACACCGTTAAAACCAATGGCAGGCAGACAAAAACACATAGAAACACATAAAAAACACCTTCAAAGGTGTCCAAAAGCTGACAAACTGCTCAGAAGACATAACTAACACATGGAAAAGTGACAAGTACATATAGTCATGCGAAAATAAAAGAGGTGGAGGAGTAAAAGGAGGGGGAGACACAGATATAGGCATGTCATGCCCTTCTAAAATCCAAAAAGTGAGAAGCCGACACGGCCAGTCCGCTCCTGCCCGTGCCACCTCCGTGTCGCCTGGTTTGTGCCAGAGCCGCGGTGAACCCTGACGGCCAGCCCCCCTCTCCCAATACTGGTGCCTGTCCGCTGGTGGGTCGAGCGAGCCCCCCTGTGGTGGAGGCAGCTCTAAGCTTTTTAATTTAAATTGTCTCTCTAATTTGAATGAATACACTTTAAATCCATTTACAAGGATCTATTGGAGGGCAAGTCTCATGCCAGCAGCCGCGGTAATTCCAGCTCCAGTAGCGTCCACTAAAGCTGCTGCAGTTAAAAAGCTTTTATAAGGATCGAGCTCGGCTGTCCACCGCAAGGCATCCTACTGCCAGTCCCAGCCCCTATGCCTTGGGGTGCCTCCTGATGCTCTTCACTAAGTATCCCATGGTCCCGAAGCATTTCCTTTGAAAAAATTAAGTGTCTAAACTACAGGTGGTGTAGCTTGCTTAACAGCCGGGATAATCCGCTGACTAGCAGACACTGCTACTAGGCACAAAGTATTTCCTGGGCTAGATGCAGTTAAAAATTTGTAATTAGATACTCTCGTTGGATGCTGAGAAAGCATTCCATAGAGTCTCCTGGCACGCCATATATGATTCTCTTAAAGAGCTTGGGGTAGGGGTCTAGGGGACCCTTTTATAGCCAAAATCACGGCCCTGTATCGCAATACGTCACCTAGGCTGAAGATAAATGGAACTGTAGCACCCTGAGGGCTCGGTTGCTACAGACGTATTGCACCTCACCCAGAGGTGTGATATCTCACTCTCAGGTAAGGATGGAGTGTGGATCAGGACCCGACACCTGCATGCATTACACCACATTGCCGTGGGGCAGGGCGACCAATATGCCCCTGAGATGGGCACGACAGTCCCTGTCCCTGGCTGGAGTGGGGGGAGGGAACACTGAGGAAGGGGAACCCTGTAGTGCAGGAGCAGGGAGGAAGCAGTTCCTGGGTGCATTGAGAAGGGAGTATAAAAGGTGGGCACCATCTTAGTTCAGTGCAGAGAAGTCTGAGCAGAAGTGGCAGGGAGCAGGGGCTCTGCATGAGCTCTGCTCCGGAGGCGGGCCTAGTAACAGAGGCCCAGGCCTGCAAGAGGGAGAAGGAAGGAAGAGGAGCGGAGAAGGCTCCAGGAACGAGGAATGAAGGGATCCCAGGGGTGCGGACGGGCGAGTCGCCACCGCACGCCCGAATCCACCTGCGTGGAGGGGTCAGGCCAAAGGGGGAGACCGGTCCCCGAACTAGTGGAGGCAGGAAACGACCCTCAGCTAGAAACCGGAGGCTCTGACATTTTATGTGGCGCAGCCCCTTGCTCCACCCGCTAGGAAGGCACCACATAGGGTCAGGGAAACTGGCGCCAAGTTTACCAAGAGGAGGCCCGAGGCAGCCGGACAGAAGTGTTGGTAAGAAAGGCCAGACAAAGGACACACAAAGGGGGTCCTGTGAAGCGCTCCAAAGTTATCTGGGAGTTGTCTGAGCCCCTCACCTGGTGAGCACAGTACGACGTGGGCAGCCGTTACCTGCAGACGTGGTCTGGATAATAAGAACTGTGAGTAAAGGCCCTGAACTGCATCACTGACTCCGTGTCGTTACTGCTGCTGCCCTGCACCATCACCCCCATCCTCCGCATACACTGCCCTGAGGCTATACTCCTCCCGTGGGGAGTTATGCTACGCTCTGCTGCACCCACAACACCAGCCTTAGCGGTCTGCCCTGTAGCGGCGGTTCACTCTGACCGCAATCCACGGGTGGCGTAGTCGGACATTTAAACATCAAAACCACATAAATAGTTCCGCCACTGGTTTGACCGCCCTGAGCCACGGAACCGGATCGCCGCCACGAAGACTACAACCACCAGCATCCACCAAAAAGGGTCCGGCTCCGGGTGTCCCAAGGCCCAGGGGGTGCGTCAGAACATTTTCATCACCTTTCACAATCACCAATGGGACAAGGCAGGGATGTCCTCTGTCCCCTCTCTTATACATCCTAGTGACGGAGCACCTGCTCTCATCAATTCGCCATAACCCCAATATTAGGTGGATTGAGGTGGGAGGCACCGAGTACAAGTGCTCTCTATTTGCTGATGATGTCCTAGTATATATCACACAATCACATATATCCATCCCTGCTGTTATGGCTGAAATAGATCACTTTGTTACATGGTAAAATTTTAAAATCAATGCAGCGAAGTCTGAGGCCCTCGATGTCTTCCTCCCTAAATCCATATAGGATTCCATCCAGTCCAACTTTCCCTTTGCCTGGCCCTCACATGGTATCAAATACTTAGGAATTCCTATTCATAGAGACCTCTCCCATCTATGTTATCTTAATTTTGGGCCCTTTATTGAACAATTCCATACAGACCACGGTTGGCAAGTTAGAACTGTAAGATTCACTACGTGAACCACTGGTGTTTTGTGGAAAAGGACATGTACACCGCGTTCCAAATTATTATGCAAAAAGTGTTTAGGAGTGATAAGGGAAGAATTTGTTTGTTTGTCAGTTAAACTCATTGATGGTGATGTGTGTCAGGGCTCTTTATATCACTGTAAGCAATTGCAGACACCTGTGCTAATTAGTTTGGCAGGTGTGTCCAATGAAAGGCAAGACTACTTAAGAAGGCTCTCTCACATTATTAAGCAGCCTACATTTTCTGCCAAAATGGGAAAGAAAAAGGATGTGTCGGCTGCTGAGAAGCAACAAATTGTGGAGTGTTTAGGTCAAGGCATGACTACAATCAACATTGTGCGATGATCAGGATGAAGTGTCTTGGCAATCAAGAAGTATGTAGCTGATTCACAGTACACACGTGTGCGTGCTGATAAGGGCAAATTGAGGACTCTTTCCTACAGGCAATTACGTCAGGTTGAAAGAGCAGCGGCAAAAAAGCCTTGTCATAGCAGCAGACAAGTTTTTGAAGCTGCTTGTGCCTCCAACGTCCCCCGAACAACAAGATGCAGGGTCCTTCAGAGGTTTGCAGCTGTGCATACGCCATCCTGTCGACCTCCTCTATCCACTTCACACAAGCAGAAACGGCTCCAGTGGGCCAAACATTACATGAAGACTGATTTCAAAACTGTTTTGTTCATGGATGAGTGCCGTGCAGCGCTCGATGGTCCAGATGAATGGAGTGGAGGATGGCTGGTTGATGGACACCCCACGCAAACACGGCTACAGCGCCAACAAGGAGGAGGTGGAGTAATGTTTTGGGCTGGAATCATGGGGAGAGAGATTGTCGGCCCCTTTAGGATCCCTGAAGGCGCTAAAGATGAACTCCATAATGTATGTGGATTTTCTCAAACAGCACTTCCTGCCATGGTTCAAGAAGAAGAACCGTGTATTTCACAGCAAGATCATTTTTCTGCAAGATAATGCACCATCTGCATCTCTGGCTGATATGGGCATAAAAGGGGACAAACTTATGGTGTGACCCCCATGCTCCCCTGACCTCTACCCCATTCAGAACCTTTGGAGCATCATTAAAAGGAGTGTCTATGATGGCGGGAGGCAGTTCACATCTAAGCAACAGCTCTGGGAGGGTATTCTGTCCTCATGCAAAACAATTGAAGCAGAAACCATCCAAAACCTGACAAATTCAATGGACGAGAGAGTTCAGAAGCTCCTTTCGAACAAGGGGTCCTATGTGAAAATGTAACATCACCTAGAATAAAGTTTTGAGTTGAAAACTGTTTGATTTCAGTTTCTAACAACCTGCTAATGCTTATAATTTCAAAAATGACCATTTTTTTGGTCTTTATTAAAATGAAAAGGTTGATCGAAAAGTTTGGGGGATCTAAGAGTGTGGCATGATTACTTCGAATTCTGACAATATGAGGGTCATGCTGCAGGTAGTGCAGCAAGAAGGCACTTATGTGTCTTGCGCATCTCGGAGCCCCAAAATTATTTTCCGGGCTAGATGCAGCTAAAAATTATTTTTAATTTTAAATCTGGTGAAGCTTATTATAGATGGCCTAATAGAATCAGTGCTGCACACTGCTACAAAGCCCAAATTATTTTCCAGTCAAGATACAGATAAACATGATTAGTAATTTGAAAGCTTAAAACGGTTGGTAGGGTGATTTTAACCAATCATCAAGCTTTTACTTTCCCCAGGATGACACAGGGGTAGAAAAGTCGTTTCGGATCCATGATTTGTTCATCTTTATGAACGTGAGTCTGTCTACATTATCAGTGGAGAGCCGCGTGCGCTTATCTGTCAGCACACCACCAGCAGCGCTGAACACACGTTCAGACAGAACGCTGGCTGCGGGGCATGACAAGATCTCCAAGGCGTAAGTGGCTAGCTCCGGCCATTTATCCAGATTGGAAGCCCAAAAAGAGCAAGGGTCCAGTGACACAGTCGTGGCTTCAATGTTTACTTGGAGATACTCCTGTACCATCGTCTCTAGGCGTTGACTATGTGTCAGACTTCTTGTCTCCTGTGGCCTTGCAAAGGATGGGCTAAAAAAGTGGTGAAATGATTCCGCAAAATTGATGTTACCAGCAGATACTGTGGTTCTGTTACGGTTTGAGTACTGAACACTTGACGGTCCCACGGTTGGCAAGTTGGAACTGTGAGATTCACTACGTGCACCACTGGTATTTTGTGGAAAAGCACATGTAAGATTCTGCAACAGTCTCTGCTGATACTCCTGCATGCGTGCATCCCTTTCTATGGCAGGAATAATTTCTGCAAATTTACTTTTGTACCGGGGATCTAACAGTGTGGCAACCCAGTAGTCAGGATTATTTCTAATTCTCACAATTCGAGGGTCATGTTGCAGGTAGTGCAGCAAGAAGGCACTCATGTGTGTTGCGCATCCAGGAGCACCAAGTCCCTGTTGTGTTGGTGGCGAGGTAACAATCATGCTTCCTTCCTCTGTCCTCTCCCCCCAACCTCGCACAACAGAAATGTGATCAAGGTCTCCCTCATCTGATGAGTCTTCCATCAGTTCGTCCTCCACTTCTTCCTGGGCTCCTGCACCTTCCTCACCAGTTTGGCTGCTACCATGCACCCTGGTAAAATCATCTCCCCCACCCTCACATGCCTGCCGCCTTGGTGCTGCCGACCGTCTGGACCTTGCAGATGTTAGCCCTTCCGCATACAACTCCTCCTCCTCTACTTCCTCCACCTCCTCTTGTGCCACCACCTGACTCCGAATTCTGTTTAACATGTGCTCCAGCATGTAAATCACCGGAATAGTCATGCTGATAATGGCATCGTCAGCACTAAACATCTTCGTCGCCATTTCAAAACTGTGCAGAAGGGTGCATAGGTCCCTGATCTGAGACCACTCCTCCAGCGTGATTTGCCCCACCTCTGAATCTCGTTGGCCCAGGCTATACGTCAGAACGTATTGCACCAGGGCTTGTCGGTGCTGCCACAGTCGCTGCAACATGTGCAGAGTTGAATTCCACCGGGTAGGCACATCGCATTTTAGCCGGTGAAGTGGCAGGCCCAACGACTTCTGTAGAGATGTAAGTCGCTGAGCTGCGGGATGCAAACGGCGGAAGTGAGCACACAGCGACCGTGCCCTCTGCAGAAGGCCATCTAGTCTGGGATAGTGGGCTAAAAATTGCTGGACAACCAGGTTCAACACGTGAGCCATACAAGGCACGTGTGTGACATTGCCCCGGCGAAGGGCCGCACCCAGGTTTGCAGCATTGTCGCACACGGCCTTCCCTGGTTTCAGGTCCAGTGGAGACAACCATTCATGAAATTGGTTCTCCAGAGCTGACCACAACTCCTCAGCTGTGTGACTCACATTTCCCAGACATTTCAATGTAAAAACCGCCTGATGACGTTGAGCCCTACTGCCAGCATAGTAAGGAGGTGTGCAGGATCCCTTCTGCACAGTTAGAAAGCTTGTGGCATGACCAGACAGGCTTTGGGTGCAGGTGGAAGACCGAGAGGAGGTTGAGGAGGCAGAAGCAGTGGAGGAACTTTGACATAAAGAGGATTGACGCACAACTCGTGGGGACGGCAAGACTTGGACAGCAGCCCCTTGTCCTGCTGTCACCATAGTTACCCAGTGCCCAGTCAGCGACATGTAACGCCCCTGTCCATGCCTACTCGTCCAAGTGTCTGTGGTGAAATGCACCCTGTCACACACAGAGTTTCTCAAAGAAGCGGTGATGTTGTGTGCGACATGCTGGTGGAGCGCAGGCACACCTTTCTTTGAGAAGTAGTGCCGACTGGGCATCTGGTACTGGGGCACTGCGACGGACATAAGGTCTCGAAAATCCTCTGTGTCCACCAGGCGGAAAGGCAGCATTTCTGTAGCCAAGAGCTTGCAGATGGTGAAATTCAACCTCTTAGCTTTCTCATGGCTAGGAGGAAATGGTCTTTTACTTGTCCACATCTGAGGGACCGAGGGCTGGCTATTGTGCTTAGACGGGGTTGATAAGGGTGTCCCCGGCAAACTGCCGGTCTGTGAGGAAGATGCAGGCGGACATGTTAGGTTGCCTTGATCCAAAGGTGGTGCTATCGATGTCGGACAGCGCTCAAGACCAGCTGGTGTTACCACCTCCAAAGAAAATGATGACCTGCCAATCACACTGGCTGTTGCGGGTAAAGAGGTGGCAGGTCTGCGCCCCAAAACAGGTGTGACTGCTGTCCCCCCAGTCACAGAGGATGAAGAGGCCGCGGATGCACAAGATATGGCAGACGGTGGTTGGCCCGGCCGGCTAGGCCGCATTGTAGCACACTGAGCTTCCCACTGCAACTTATGCTTCATGTCCATGTGCCGGTTCATGCATGAAGTACTCAAACTATGTATTTTTTGGCCTCTACTTAGCTTTTGCTGACAAATGTTACAGATAACACGAGTTGGGTTATCTTTATCGATCTGAAAAAATGCCCAGGCTATGCAAGGCTTAGCACCCATGCGACCTGAAGAGCCACCACGACTTGTGGTGAGAGGCAGAGTTGTGTTTGAGGATGCAGTTGTTGACGTGCTTCCAGTACTACGTCTCTGTCCAGGAAGGCGCAACCTGACCTCGTCGTCACTAGCATCTTCCTCCACCTCCTCTGCTGACCTCATCTCTTGGCTGACTGTGGGTTGACAGTAAGTGGGATCTCCGACCTCATCATCATCACCCTGTGCGTTATCACACCCGTCGTCCTCAGAGCCAACCTGTTCCTGCCCTAACAAAAAACTAAAGTTGTCGCTCCAATCAGGTATTTGAGTCTTATCATCGTCTTCCTCATTGTCTCCACCAACAGGAGTTACAGTTTGGGAATGAGGGTCTACATTATGGTCAGAACCTTCTGCGTCTGGTCCTGGATCCGACTCATAAAGATTCTGGGCATCAGTGCAGATTATTTCCTCGTCTGGATTCACAGAAGCGCTGGAGTCGACCTCTGATTCCCAGGCTATAGTATGAGTAAACAGCTCTGCAGACTCAACCATCTGTTCTACCTCATACTCAGACGGGCAGCTGGAGATTTGGGAGCTGTGAGGAAGCAAGTGCGATTTGGGTGACACCTTTGAGGACTGGAGTATTTGTGATGTTGAAGTTGATGTGGAGGAGAGCCCACTTAAAGGAGCACTTGATATCCGTTGAAGCACCTGCTGTTTTTGTGCCTCATCTGGAATTTGTAGCGATTGGCGTGGCCGTAAGAAAGGGATCTTATCACATTGTCCGCTAAAAGAAGTAGACATTTTAGTTTGGCTGGAAGATGGTCTTTCTTCTGCACCTACCCCACGGACACAACCTTTTTTCCCCTTCCCAACACGCCTATTCCCCTTTCCACCAGCAGCAGGCCTTTTTCCACTCATTTTGGTGGTTAACTAATTCACAACTCTGGAGTTGTTTGCACAAAAAAACAATGGATGGTAACCGAGCAGAGCTGAGTGGCCAAACTGTGGTATTAGGCCAAAACTATTGGCTGGGTTAGATGCAGAAAAAAATTATTTTTAATTTGCAACCTGATGGAGGTCAGTATAGATGGACTAATAGACCAAGTCCCACACACCGCTAGAAGCCCAAATATTTTTTCAGAGCTAGATGCAGAAATTTTTTTTATTCAATTTGCAACCTGATGGAGGTCAGTATAGATGGACTAATAGACCAAGTCCCACACACTGCTAGAAGCCCAAATATTTTTTCAGAGCTAGATGCAGAAAAAAATTATTTTTAATTTGCAACCTGATGGAGGTCAGTATAGATGGACTAATAGACCAAGTCCCACACACTGCTAGAAGCCCAAATATTTTTTCAGAGCTAGATGCAGAAAAAAATTATTTTTAATTTGCAACCTGATGGAGGTCAGTATAGATGGACTAATAGACCAAGTCCCACACACCGCTAGAAGCCCAAATATTTTTTCAGAGCTAGATGCAGAAAAAAATTATATTCAATTTGCAACCTGCTGGAGGTCAGTATAGAAGGACTAATAGACCAAGTCCCACACACTGCTAGAAGCCCAAATATTTTTTCAGAGCTAGATGCAGAAAAAAATTATTTTTAATTTGCAACCTGATGGAGGTCAGTATAGATGGACTAATAGAACAAGTCCCACACGCTGCTAGAAGCCCAAATATTTTTTCAGAGATAAATGAAGAAAAAAATTATTTTTAATTTGCAACCTGATGGAGGTCAGTATAGATGGACTAATAGACCAAGTCCCACACACTGCTAGAAGCCCAAATATTTTTTCAGAGCTAGATGCAGAAAAAAATTATTTTTAATTTGCAACCTGATGGAGGTCAGTATAGATGGACTAATAGACCAAGTCCCACACACCGCTAGAAGCCCAAATATTTTTTCAGAGCTAGATGCAGAAAAAAATTATATTCAATTTGCAACCTGCTGGAGGTCAGTATAGAAGGACTAATAGAACAAGTCCCACACACTGCTAGAAGCCCAAATATTTTTTCAGAGCTAAATGAAGAAAAAAATTATTTTTAATTTGCAACCTGATGGAGGTCAGTATAGATGGACTAATAGAATGATGCTATGCCCAAAAGATTTTACTTCACTAGGTGCAGTAAAAAAATTGGTATTCTATACACAGGTGGTATATCTTGCAACACAGATAGGCTACTCCACTGACTAACACACTCTGCAATAGGCCAAAAAGGATTAGCTTTGCTAGATTCAGCCAAATGCTGTGAAAAAAACTTGCACAGAACTGGCACAGACCTGCCTGGCAAAAACTGATAGGAACTGATGTAACCTAGTCCTGAAAAGGACTCCAATTACAATTAGTCTTTACTCCCACAATCTATCTATTTAAGAGCACAGACCTGCTTGATAAAAGTCGTAGGAAATGCTGTAACCTAGTCCTTAAAAGGACTGCAATCACAACTATTCCCTACTCCCAAGCTATCTGTATATTTGTGCGAAAATTGGCTTGAAATTAACAAGGTATAGCGCACACAGCAACAGCGGTGCCGTCTAACACGCAGCTGCAGCAGTGAGAAAATGGTGGCGACGGGGAAAATGGCTTGGTTTTATAGGGCAAGGACATGTGACATACACTGCCAATCACACATGCCCTTGCTTGTGTGAAAAAAAGCACTTCGCTCCGTGTGTGCGCTGCTGATAGGCTGACAGATTGCACCTCCCCACTGCAAATGCGGGAAAGAGAAAAAAAAATGGAGATCTTCATTGTTCCTGCAGAGATCCATCCCCTGCCCCTCCCCCCGCCCCGCTGTACACTCAAACTGCGTATTAACATTAATTTTCATCATTACTGAGAAAAAATCCAGTTATGATTTTGGTGCACGAACAGTTATCGAACATAACCTCGAACAGCCGAATTTTTCTCAAATTGTTCGTGTTCGCCGACCGGCTCGAACACCGCCCAAAACAGCTCGAATTTGAGATTGGCGAACAGTTCGAGTAGAACAACGCTCATCTCTACTCATCAGACCAAAGCACAGATTTCCACTGGTCTAATGTCCATTCCTTGTGTTCTTTAGCCGAAACAAGTCTCTTCTGCTTGTTGCCTGTCCTTAGCAGTGGTTTCCTAGCTGCTATTTTACCATGAAGGCCTGCTGCACAAAGTCTCCTCTTAACAGTTGTTGTAGAGATGTGTCTGCTGCTAGAACTCTGTGTGGCATTGACCTGGTCTCTAATCTGAGCTGCTGTTAACCTGCGATTTCTGAGGCTGGTGACTCAGATAAACTTATCCTCAGAAGCAGAGGTGACTCTTGGTCTTCCTTTCGTGGGGCGGTCCTCATGTGAGCCAGTTTCTTTGTAGCGCTTGATGGTTTTTGCAACTGCACTTGGGGACACTTTCAAAGTTTGCCCAATTTTTCAGACTGACTGACCTTCCTTTCTTAAAGTAATGATGACCACTCGTTTTTCTTTACTTAGCTGCTTTTTTCTTGCCATAATACAAATTCTAACAGTCTATTCAGTAGGACTATCAGCTGTATATCCACCTGACTGCTGCACAACACAACTGATGGTCCCAACCCCATTTATAAGGCAAGAAATCCCACTTATTAAACCTGACAGGGCACACCTGTGAAGTGAAAACCATTTCCGGTGACTACCTCTTGAAGTTCATCAAGAGAATGCCAAGAGTGTGCAAAGCAGTCATCAAAGTAAAAGGTGGCTACTTTGAAGAACCTAGAATATAAAACATATTTTCAGTTGTTTCACACTTTTTTGTTAAGTATATAATTCCACATGTGTTAATTCATAGTTTTGATGCCTTCAGTGTGAATGTACAATTTTCATAGTCATGAAAATACAGAAAAATCTTTAAATGAGAAGGTGTGTCCAAACTTTTGGTCTGTACTGTATATATATATATGTGGATTATTTATATATCAATGTATCATTATTCTACACAGTTTGCCTCATTATCTGCTTTCTTCTACCACAGTCACACGGTGATTTTACATTATCAAGTGCACTCTAATCCACTCGGATATTATTCTCTTTGTTCACATATATATGAAGCTTATTTTGAAAAGTTACCTGAAAGTACATATCTGTTTTAAGTGTAGATTTTTTCTGCTACATATAGATGAAGTTTAGAGAATGATAACCAATTAGGTTAATTTGTTTTTTTTATCTTTGTCTATTAAAAAGCGCAGCTGATTATGTTTTATCATAAAACTACATACAAAAAAAGTATACAATGTTCAATGGGAATCATTGGCTGTCTTATGACTGGGGATGTGTTAGCGAGAATGCTTCAATTAGTCACACTGGGGTTAGAGTCCAACATTAGAGCCATCCACACCTTTTAAGACCTTACCAGCCCAAGACTTGTCTGATATTTGCTACAGGATGACTATAAATATGGAGTTATTCCTGCATTATATCCCTACGTAACTATATGTTACAAATATTGGGCGAATATTGCATTCTACATGTATTTCCTAGTGGTCACACAAACTAATTCTGTAGATTGTTCACAGATCTGGAAAAACTATGTAGTCAGCAGAAGCAGGAGAAGATACAGACAGAAGAGGGCCCTTGTGCAATAACAGTATGTAGGTCCGATGCTGTCCAATAGCTCATCATAATGCACAATTCCACCTGTTCTGGAAGTAGAAGTGGCCCCCTTAGCCCTTGGATCACTGTGCGGCTGCACATGCAGCATCAATGGTATGTCCAGTCTTGAGCAGAACTTTACATGATTCCATACACACTCTGTCAGCAGACTACAAATTATAAAACTAATAACAGTACTAGGTAGTGCACTTATCAATATGCTATGCTGGGCATGTAGCTTAATAATTTTGGGAGCTCACTGTATATGTGAAGACCTCAGAGATGAAATGATTGCACATGTGTGCATTATGACATCAACCATGACTGGTGCAATAGCATGTGCAACTTAATTAGCAAAAAGATTAAATATAATTTCATTAGCAATAATACCATGATCCGTAACAAGAATGATATGTTTTATCATATCTGTAGGTATCCTGTCTGCTGTTAATTTTATTGGAAGAATTCTGCTGACAAACTCCATAAAAATGACAATAATTGGTCTATATAGCATTTTTCAAATTCCTTCCTCGTGAGAGAACTTTTGCTCATAATAATTAGACCATTATAGATTGCGGAAAAAAGTTTCACACATGAACTGTAATTTTTCCAAGTCATTTTCATTGGTCAGGAAAGAACAGTTCAGCCATTTATAGTGGTCATTTTTATGCCACACTATTGAATGGATGATCAGCATGTGTAAGTGGATCTTCAAGCATTTGGCTAAAAGTGCACAATTAGTTTCATTAAAGCTCAAATCAAATGAAGTAGAATTAATCCATTACTATCAATAACTGTGCGAACATGAATTGCTAAGATATGAGGGAAGAGAGAATTTACTCATACAAAATTGAAACACGATGCTCCAAAAAAACAGCAATACTTTGGGCAAAAGCTGCCAGTGTAACTTTACAGCAAGGTACCTATGTTAAGATAAATATCCGGTAGGGGAATCCAAAACTGTGTATTTGCTGCTTGGCTGTTATTTAGCACAATGTCATTAGTGCACGATATGGCAGGCCTATCAAACCTGGAAGCTCTATCCTAACGTGAGAAGCTCAGAGATTTCAGGGTGACCGATGGCGATCTGAAGATATGATGAGGACTGGATGGGTGGTGGTGAGAAGTGGAGGGGCTTCAAAGGTGAGCGGTGAGGTGAGTAAAATTATTTTTTTACATTTTACATTTATTAAGCTCTCGAGTCTGGAGGGACTGCAGGCCATAATAAGTGACATTAAATTCATGGAGGATAACTTTTCCTTAAATCGAATTTCCCACGAAAACCTGCACCAACAGGAAAATTAAAATTTTGACTGATCCACTGATCTCTAATAGGGATTATGCCCAGTGATAACAGAGAACAAACCAACATAAACAATTTACTTTAGTATCTATAATATATTGTAGCTAATGAATGCACACTATTAGTGCATGTACACATGACCGTATTATTAGTTCATGTGCGATCTGACAAAACATCTGATCGCACTCGGACAAATGTAATGCACATATCCAATTTTTTCCTCAGACAGACCCAGTCCGGGAAAAAAAATTGCAGCATTCCCAAGTTTGATCTGATATTCGGATCGGATCAAGTCGATTATGAAAATCACACTCTGATCAAACTCTGATCAGAGTGTGAGCAAAATGTGATCAGATTCTCACGGATGAGGAGAAGATGGAGAAAGAAATATCTCCATCGCCTCCATGCTGTCAGCCCATAGAAATTGGATGGCAAACAGATGACATCCGAGTGCACAGGTTACTATAACATTACGATGCAAAACTAATAAGAAAGTGCTTCACAGAGCCGACATAAAGACAGAATATTGCATTTTTACAAAGGAATTGTCTATTAATATTTGAAAGACACTGCATGAAACTGTAAATAAGCTTAAATATACCAATTATACCAATACCGTATGGGCATTGTTTAGCAGCATTAAAAGGAATCTGTCAGCAGGTTTTTGTTATTTAATCTGACAGTAGCATAATATCAGACAGGAGACCCTGATTACAATGATGTGTCACTTATCAGGGTGTGTGTTGTAGTTTCAATGCTGACTACAGCTCACATGCAGCCCAGTCAGGCTAATCTGTGTAACCCCGCCCCCACCACTGATTACCTGCTTACTCACATTGGAAAGTATACACAGGAAACTGCCAGTCAAAGGTGTGGGTGGGGTCATACACTTTCTAACTCTTAGCTCACCTACATTTACATCAGAACAAACAGGCATTCTATGAAAACTACATCAATCAGCCCAATAAGTGATACATCCTTGGAATCAGATTTTCTTGCCTTATGTTATACTGCTCTCAGATTATATAGCAAAAACTGATTATCTAGCAGATTACATAGCAAAAACCTGCTAACACATTCCCTTTAACAACAAGAAGAACTTGGTGTTTTACAATGAAGACCACACCTGTACTCTACCTGTATTATCTTCTCTTGCTGACGACTTTATTTTTCAAAAGGTAGACAAGAGAACAAGAGGATCTGCCATCTTAGACCTAATTGTCACCAGCAAGGAGGAAATGGTTGAGGAAGTAAAGGTGGCTGAGAGTTTAAGAGGCAGCGATCACGCTATCCTCGAATTTTGCATTACAAGAGGAAGACCAGTGAAGACTCAGACTTTAAGGTTGGACTTCAGAAAGGCTGCTTTTAATGGACTCAGAAAGAGGGTAGGAAAGTTCCAATGGCTGAATGTTCTAAAGTACAGAAATGTCCATGAAGGAAGGGAGCTTTTGCTACAGTTGTGCTCAAAAGTTTACATACCCTGGCAGAATTTTTCCTTTCTGGGCCTTGTTTCAGAGAATATGAATGATAACAGAAAAACTTTTTCTCTACTCATGGTTATTGGTTGGGTGAAGCCATTTATTGTCAAACTACTGGGTTTTCTCTTTTTAAATCTTAATGACAACCAAAACCATCCAAATGACCCTGATCAAAAGGTCACATACCCCACCCAGTTCTTAATACCGTGTATTGCCCCCTCTAACATCAATGACAGCTTGAATTCTTTTGTGGTTGTTGTGGATGAGTTTTTTTTATTTTCTCACACGGTAAAGCTGCCCATTCTTCTTGGCAAAAAGCCTCCAGTTCCTGTAAATTCCTGGGCTGTCTAGCATGAACTGCGCATTTGAGATCTCCCCAGAGTGTCTCAAGGATATTGAGGTCAGGAGACTGAGATGGACACTCCAGAACCTTCACTTTGTTCTGCTGTAGCCAATGAAAGGTCGACTTGGCCTTGTGTTTTGTCCAAGTATGTCCCATGTGCAGCTTCCGGGCTGATGAGTGCAAATCTGCCTCCAGTATTTGCTGATAACGTGCTGCATTCATCTTTCCTTCAACTTTTACCAAGTTTCCTGTGCCTTTGTAGCTCACACATCCCCAAAACATCAGCGATCCACCTCTGTGCTTTATTGTAGGAATGGTGTTCCTTTCATCATAGGCCTTGTTGACCTCTCTCCAAATGTAACGTTTATGGTTATGGCCTAAAAGTTCAATTTTGGTCTCATCACTCCAAATTACCTTGTTCCAGAAGTTTTGAGGCTTGTCTCTGAGCTGTTTGGCATATTGTAGGCAAGATACTTTGTGCCATTTGCGCCGTAATGGCTTTCTTCGGGTGACTCGACCATGCAGCCCATTTTTCTTCAAGTGCCTCCTTATTGTGCATCTTGAAACAGCCACACTGCTAGATTTCAGAGAGTCCTGAATTTCAGCTGATGTTATTTGTGGGTTTTTCTTTGCATCCCGAACAATTTTCCTGGCAGTTGTGGCCGAAATTTTTGCTGGTCTACCTGACCGTGGTTTGGTTTGTACAGAGTCTCTGATTTTCCATTTGTTAATCACAATTTGAACACTGCTGACTGGCATTATCAGTTCCTTGGATATTTTTTTGTATCCCTTTCCTGTGTTATACAGTTCAACTACCTTTTCCCATAGATCCGTTGACAATTCTTTTGCTTTCATTTGTATGTTTTAGGTTGTCATTAAGATTTAAAAAGAGAAAACACAATAAATTGACAATAAACGGCTTCAACCAACCATAAACTTGCGTGTAGAAAAAGTTTTTTTGTTATCATTCATATTCTCTGCAGCAAGGCCAAGAAAAGAAAATTTCTGCTGGTGTATGCAAACTTTTGAGTATGACTGTAAATGAAATTCTCACTGCACAATCAATAACAAGCACAAAAAGAAGTAAGGAGTGGAAGCATATAAATAAATCAGGATGTATGAAAACAGAACTTAAAAACTTGTTAAAAAGGAAAAAAGAAATGTATATTAAATGGAAAGAGGTGGACATATCTAAAAAAGAATATAATGCTGGCCGCAGGGAATGCAGGACAAGCTTTGGAACAGCTAAAGCAAGTAATGAAGCGAGGCTTGCAAGAGAGACCAAAAACAATACAAAATGATTTTGGGGGTATGTTAAAAGCAAAAGAAAAGTCAAAGATGCTATAGGATTTTTACAGGATGGAAAGGGTGAAGTGGTCAAAAATGTTGTTGAGAAGGACAAACTTTAAATTCCTATTTTGCATCTATGTTCTCTAAGAAAGCAAATATAAGCAAACTGATCTTCATTGTGCTATAGAAAGAATAAAATAATCCACACTATCTATAAACAGAGAGATGGTGAGGAAACACTTAGCTAATTTAAATTAATTTAAATCTCCTGGTCCATATGAATTACATCCCAGGGTACTAAAAGAGATAGCAGAGGAAATTGCAGAACCACTAGCCAGAATCTTTGAAAAATCCTGCAGAAGTCCTAGAAGATTGGAGAAAGGCAAATGGTGTCCCTATGTTCAAACAGCATATATGTACCGTATTTTTCAGACTATAAGACGCACTGGACCATAAGACGCACCCCAAATTTTGGGGTGGAAAATAGAAAAAAATTATTTTTTATAAGATGGGGGTCCATCTTATAGTCTGAATAGATACGGTATCTTACCTGGGGGGCAGTGGAGCGAGGGTCACAGGAAGCAGGGTCCCTCAGAAAGTCAGCGGCTGCAGCAGAAGAGGTCAGATGCCGTGGAGACTTTGGCCGGGCTGGGGCCTGTGCCTGGCTGAGGCCCCCTGCCTGGCCAGTTCCTGTGCGGAGGCCTCTGGCTCAGGCTGAGGCAGGGACCCTGGCTGGGGCTGAGGTAGGGGCCCCTGGCTGAAGCTGAGGCTGGGGCCTCTGGCTGGGGCTGAGGCTGGAGCCTCTGTCTGGGGCTGGGACCTCTGGCTGGGGCTGGGGCCTCTGGTTGGGGCTGAGGCCTCTGGCTGGTGCCGGGGCCTCTGGCTGGGGCTGAGGCTTCTGGCTGGAGCTGGGGCCTCTGGCTGGAGCTGGGGCCTCTGGCTGGTGCCGGGGCTGAGGCTGGGGCTGGGGCCGAGGCCTCTGGCTTGGCTGAGCACTGGGGCCGAGGCTGGGTCTGGTGCTGGGGCTGGGGCATCAGGCTGGGGCTGGTGCCTCGGGCTCAGGCCTGTACCGGGCTGCGGTCAGTGCCGGGCTGTGAGTTTAAAAGCTGTGCGGCCTGCGCAGGTTTCCTGTGTGCACGGCCATCTTCCTAGAGCTGTGATCCACAGGAAAATGGCCGCCGGAGCTACCGGTCCGCGCATGCGCCAGCTCGGGCGGCCATTTTCCTGTAGTTCACAGCTCTAGGAAGATGGCCGCGGACACCGGAATACTGCGCAGGCCGCACGTCGCTCACAGCCCGACACCGCCCCCAGCCCCAGCACCGGCCAGGCACAGGTACCGACCCTAGCCGCTCACCTCTGCTGCCGCTGATGCCGACACCGCCACCGCCACTACCACCACCGCGTTCCTGGAGGACCACCGCAGGTAACTTTCGGACCATAAGACGCACTCCCCATTTTCCTCCCAAATATTGGGGAAAAAAGTGCATCTTATGGTCCAAAAAATATGGTAAGTGCTTGGATAAGAATACAGTAATTAACCATAGACAGCATGTGTCTGTAGCAAACAAGTCATGCCAGACCAATCTAATTTCCTTCTATGATGGAATCACTGACTGGGTGGATCAGGGAAATGTGGTAGATATAGTATATCTCGACTTCAGATAAAGCATTTGCTAAAGTATCTCATACTATCCTTATTGACAAAATGACAAAGTATGGGATTGACAAGGCTACGGTTAGGTGCATTCATAACTGGCTCAGTGATCATACTCAAAGAGTAGTGATAAATGTTTGCACATCTAATGGGAAGAGTGTTTCAAGTGGGGTACCACAAGGCTCTGTCCTGGCCCCAGTGTTGTTCAACATTTTTATAAATGATCTAGATAAGGGAACTGAAGGTAAACTAATCAAATTTGCACATGATGAAAAGTTAGGAGGTATAGCTAACACTAGGGAAGACAGAGAAAGGATTCAGAAGGATCTAGATAAGCTTGAACAATGGGCAGCGACTAATAGAATAGTATTTAATAGGGAGAAATGCAAGATTCTATATCTGGGCAAAAAAAGCATAAATTACATCTACACTATGGGTGGAATAGAAATAAGCAACAACACGTGAAAAAGACTTGGGTACACTAATAGATCACAGACTGCACATGAGTCAACAGTGTGATACAGCAGCAAAAAAGGCAAACACAGTTCTGAAATTTATTTGGAGAAGCATAGAGTCTAGATCATGTGACATAGTTATCCCCCTCTACTCCTCCTTGGTCAGACCTCATCTGGAATACTGTGTCCAGTTCTGGGCACCACATTTTAAGTAAGACATTGAAAAACTGCAGCTAGTTCAGAGAGGAGCTACCAAGATGGTGAGTGGACTGCAAACTATGTCCTACGAGGCACAGTTAAAGGACCTGGGAATGTTTAGCTTGCAAAAAAGAAAGCTAAGAGGAGACTTAATAGCTGTCTACAAATATCTGAAGGGATACCACAGAGTAGAGAGATCATCCTTATTCTCATTTGCACATGGAAACAAGAAGGAGTGGAATGAAACACAAAGGGAGAAGATACAGATTAGATATTACAAAAAACTTTTTGACAGTGAGGGTGATCAATGAGTGGAACAAGCTT
This sequence comes from Phyllobates terribilis, assembly GCF_046119375.1. Taxonomy (NCBI): domain Eukaryota; kingdom Metazoa; phylum Chordata; class Amphibia; order Anura; family Dendrobatidae; genus Phyllobates; species Phyllobates terribilis. Next base: position 286,432,543 of record NW_027362762.1, on the reverse strand, counting down.
CCACGTGAGGTGGTGAGTTCTCCTTCAATGAAAGTCTTCAAACAGAGGCTGGACAGATATCTTTCTGGGATGGTTTAGTGAATCCTGCATTGAGCAGGGGGTTGGACATGATGACCCTAAAGGTGCCTTCCAACTCTAACATTCTATGATTCTATGATTACTTGCAAAGTTTCTAATAGATATAACAAATTGCTACTAAAGTATATACTAAAGTATATATTGGAATTTAATGACCATTGCATGATATTGTTGCACAAATTCTAGTAAACCAATTTTGTATAGACGTGGCATAACTATTGAACACTGCAATTTTTTGTACGCAAATTTTGCATAGCTGCATTATATCATCCTGCACTTATAAGGTCCCAGTATAGAATGAAAAAAATTGTCATGAAAAAAATATAACCTTGATTATATAACCTCTCCCTCACTCCCTTATTAAATACTTTATCCTGTCCACAAAGTCTGATCGAAGGAAAAATGTGGATAGCACCCTTCTTTGTATTATACAGTGGGTACGGAAAGTATTCAAGTATTCAGACCCCTTTAAATTTTTCACTCTTTGTTTCATTGCAGCCATTTGGTAAATTCTAAAAAGTTCATTTGTTTTCTCATTAATGTACACTCTGCACCCCATCTTGACTGAAAAAAAACAGAAATGTAGAAATGTTTGCAAATTTATTAAAAAACAAAAACTGAAATATCACATGGTAATAAGTATTCAAACCCTTTGCTCAGTATTGAGTAGAAGCACCCTTTTGAACTAGTACAGCAATGAGTCTTCTTGGGAATCATGCAACAAGTTTTTCACACCTGGATTTGGGGATCCTCTGCCATTCTTCCTTGCAGATCCATCAGGTTGGATGGTGTATGTTGATGGACAGCCATTTTCAGGTCTCTCCAGAGATGCTCAATTGGGTTTAGGTCAAGAATCTGGCTGGGCCAGTCAAGAATGGTCACAGAGTTGTTCTGAAGCCACTCCTTAGTTATTTTAGCTGTGTGCTTAGGGTCATTGTCTTATTGGAAGGTAAACCTTCGGCCAAGTCTGAGGTCCAGAGCACTCTGGAAGAGGTTTTCATCCAGGATATCTCTGTACTCTGGCCACATTCATGTTTCCTTCAATTGCAACCAGTCGTCCTGTCCCTGCAGCTTAAAAACACCCACATAGCATGATGCTGCCACTACCATGTTTCACTGTTGGAATTGTATTGGGCAGGTGATGAGCAGTGCCTGGTTTTCTCCACGTATACCACTAAGAATTATCACCAAAAAGTTCTATCTTCTTCTCATCAGACTAGAGAATCTTATTTCTCATACTGTGGGAGTCCTTCATGTGTTTTTGAGCAAACTCTATGCGGGCTTTCATATGTCTTGCACTGAGGAGAGGCTTCCGTCGGGCCACTCTGCCATAAAGGCCCGACTGGTGGAGGGCTGCAGTGATAGTTGACTTTGTGGAACTTTCTCCCATCTCCCTACTGCATCTCTGGAGCTCAGCCACAGTGATCTTGGGATTCTTCTTTACCTCTCTCACCAAGGCTTTTCTCCCACAATTGCTCAGTTTGGCTGGATGGCCAGGTCTAGGAAGACTTCTGGTGGTCCCAAACTTCTTCCATTTAACCATTTAAGGATTATGGAGGCCACTGTGCTCTTAGGAACCTTGAGTAATGCAGAAATTCTTTTGTAACCTTGGCCAGATCTGTGCCTTGCCACAATTCTGTCTCTGAGCTCCTTTGGCAGTTCCTTTGAGCTCATGATTCTCATTTGGTCTGACATGGACTGTGAGCTGGGAGGTCCTACATAGACTGGTGTGTGCCTTTCCAAATCAAGTCCTATCAGTTTAATTAAACACAGCTGGACTCCAATGAAGGAGTAGAACCATCTCAAGGAGGATCACAAGGAAATGAACAGCATGTGACTTAAATATGAGTGTCCGAGCAAAGGGTCTAAATACTTATGACCATGTGATATTTCAGTTTTTCATTTTTAATAAATTTGCAAAAATTTCTACATTTCTGGGGTTTTTTCAGTCAAGATGGGTGCAGAGTGTACTTTAATAAGAAAGAAGAAAAAGAACTTTTTAGAATTTACCAAATGGCTGCAATGAAACAAAGAGTGAAAAATTTAAAGGGGTCTGAATACTTTCCGCACCCACTGTACAGTATATACAATATATGCATTGCAAAATAATGTATTTACATTAAAGAAACACTTTCATTATACAGAAGGTGCCATAGTCATGTTAAACCTTTTAGAGAGATATAGTATCAGAAGCACACAGAAGGAAAAATAATGGCCAAAACACTTGAAGGTGCATTATCGTGGCTTAGTACAATTTTGCATGGGGAACCTGGAGAGTCGCTTTCATATTAAATATGGAAATGAAGAGTTAAAGTAATAACTATTTATCCAAAACTGTCGCATTGATAGTTGCCCAGATCTAAGTATAGTATAGTCCGCCAATTCCAAATTTGAAACCTAAAATCACATAGTGAATGATAAGAGCACGGCAATCATAGTGGAACAGAGTTAAAGCACAAGTTCAGTATTGCTCAGATTCGCTGTGTGCCATTACTTGCTGTTTTCATGCCGCTTAGCAACAGATTACAAACTGTCGCTTTGTTAGGATCCACCACTATTTCATAAAGTGACAGCTTTCGGCTGAAGAAACAGTGATGAGTATCTGACATTTTAAATGGCATCAAGCAAATCTCTGCAAGACTGAACTAAAGTACTTTTTTGCCAATAAACATATACAGTGATGTTAACTTTTTTTTTAACTTTCTCTCATATGCTTTAATTCCCTGATTGTATATTTTATTTCTATTTTCTGCAGTCTTTTGTGAACTGCTGTAGAAGTAGGTACAAAGATTTGCTTTGGAGCCTGGACATAAATGTATAGAGCCTATATCAGGAAGATTTGGCCTCATCTAATGCTAAAAATGGGTGCAGTGATAAACTAAAGTTATATTCCTGAAAAAGCGTTATGTTTGCCTTTTGAACTCCCATGAGATATGTCTCCTTACGTACTTAGGTAGGGGCCACTACAACTATTGACCAAAGCATTTAAAGGGTTACACGTCTGGCACCTTATTCTCTGACCACAATTATTATCTTTGATCTTGGCTGTTAGGCCACGGCCCCACTATAAGTATTCGTCCAGTGCTTTTTCTCCAGAGTGGGAGCCAAAACCAGGTGTGGAACAATCAGAGAAAAGGTATAATAGAAACAAGTCACCAATTCTGCATTTATCACCCACTCCTGGTTTTGGCTCCCACTTCTAAGAAAAAAATACTGACTGAATACTGACCAAATACTGATAGTGGGGCTGTAGCCGTAGGGCATATGCACACACAGTTCTTCAGAGACATTTAAAAATGTTGGGTTTTCCAGTGAAAACTACTTCAAGAAATCTGGTCTTTTTTGGGGGTCGTTTTTGAGGAGTTTTAATTTCCTCAAGAATTTTTAAATACTATTTTTCCTGAAGCTTTTTATGCAACCTTTGATTGGATAGTGCCTAGTTTGGAGCAGATTCTATCAAGGGCCCCGCGAACTTCCACTAGGCATTTTTAAAAACCTGAAGGTGGAAAAAAAGTGTTCAAAACACTGAACACAGAAAAGTGGTTTCACAATCTAAATAAATAGGAAGAGTATTTTAAGTGTTTCTTAAAGGGAACCTGTCACCAGGTGTTTCACATATAAAGTAGGGCCAGCACTACATGTATGCCGTAATATACAACATTCTAGAAAGAGCTTTTATTTTACTCACCAATGCAGCAGTCCAGTCCGTTGGGCATCCCTGGTCTTGATCCAGCGCCTCCGCTCTTCTTGTGATTGACCTCCCCCTTCTTGCCTCATGTGGATGACACATCCTGTGTCATGCACACAGTAACATCCATTGTGCTCCTGCGAAGGCACAATTCTCTCTGCCCTGCCGGGGGCACAGCAAAATACTGTGATGTGCATGTGTGCAGGGAAAGGGCAAAGAGCGCCTGTGCCAGTATGCCTGCCCAGGAGCATGATGGAGTACACTATGTGGATGATGCAATATGCGTCATCCACACTACGCAAGACATGGGAATGCAATCACGAAAAGAGAGGAGCCACTGGATCAAAACCAGTGACGCCCATCGGACCAGATCACAGTATAGGTGAGTATGATACAAGGTCTTTTTTGCTTTATGCACAGCGCATTTGAGACTTATATACAGCATTCTAGAATGCTGTATATAAGAGCGTACAGTTTCTGGCCCGACTTTATATGGGAAAAACCTGGTGACAGGTTCCCTTTAAGTGATTTTTCAGGCATTTTTTGAAACTCGCTAAAAAAAACTTCTATGCGTACATACCGTAAGACTGTGGGGGTTAAGATCAGCTATATAATATGGCTGGAACTGACAAGTCATGATGCAGCATATAACACACACCTGCTCAATCGCTGTGATGTGCTACAATGGTGGTTCGTGTTAACTACCTGGATGCTGTGACCTATAAATGTGGCGCAGTACAGAAACTAACTAGTAAATAAATTCATGAATTCAGATTTATATAAAGGACCAGCTAGCACATTAACCACTTACAAAACATAACAAATAACAATAATAAATCCTATAAATTAGGTAAAAGAAAAACAGGCAAATGTTGGATTGGTATCTATAGCTATACTGTGTATAGTTAGATCCAACTAAAATAAAGATACCAAGCTTTATCAATAAATGCAAAAAATAAACCAGTGATGCATGTTTTTGCTTCTTTTAAGTGTTTTACATGCTGAATTTTAAAGGTAATATTAGTTGAAAGAAACAATCATTTTGATTTTACAAAATTTCCTTGGAAAACTTAGTATTAAGAAATGTATCAAAATAAAGATTGATTGAGAGATTATGATTGTGGCAAGTAGTACGTCCCATATTGGAAACTAATGACTTCTCACTTTTTCCTACACATCTCTGTGGCTCATCACATAGCCCTGAGTTCTGTTAGACCTCACCACATCAAATAAATCTGTCTGTTCCACTTTGTCAATCCTTTGAGAATTTTAAAGGCTGTTACATCTTCTTGCAGTTTCTCAGCTCCGGGCTAAGGATATCAAGCATAACTAATCCGCTTGTAGCTTTTGCTTAACAATCTACTCTATCATTTTACTTTGTCATTTTCTATTCCCTAGACAGAAGAAAAAAAAATATTTAATTGAATTGGGACACCTGGTTTGGAAAAATACATTTTTTTCTTTAATTAAAATAAATTTTGCTCTAAAAAACCTATTATAAATAGCTGCAATAGAATAAACAAAATGTATAATATATAAAGCACAAGTTGCTATATGGCACAATAGTTATTTCATCTGTTAGGACTCTTCCAGCTCCAAATTGATTGAATGAGAATTTTTTTTTACTTTTACTGGATGCTTTTGACAGTACGTACAGAAATATTGAAAGCTGTATGACTAATTGGTATTATTTTATATATTAGGTCCTATTCTCACAGGTATCACAGGTTTGGTGTGCAATGGAGCCAGGATATCTATACTGAAGCTATTTGCAATTAGAAACCAAGATAAACTGATAGACCCCATGGAAGGTCACTAGGGTCTATCAGGTTTCTGTTGCACTGACAATTTGTCAATGATGCTATTTTCACTTTAAAAAATAGTAAAATGCCCATGTGAACAAAGATTTGCTTAACACAAGTGCATTAAAATAATAAGAAAGCATGATAAAGGGGATCGTCCCCTGAAAAGTTGCACGGTCGTGACTTAGTGGCATCTAGATCTACTTTTTAGAAGATTTACAGCATGAGTCCATTGAACATGGATTCGCACAATGTGAACTACTTGGTTTAACCCTACTGGAAATTTGAACTTGAAAATGACAAACTGCTTATAAGAGGTGATAATGCATGTTACTGTATGTATCCATAATCTTATTAACGGGATTTGACCCATTGATGAAAATGATTATTGTAATACTTTTTGCCTTCACTTTGTTACCGCCTTTACTATGTTACACTACACTTTAAATCTAATGTTATTCTCCTGTTTTGATTCTGTTTATTTTCTGTTTCAATTACAGGTTGACTGATGCACTTATCCATTTAGTTGCAAACTAGAAAAATGAAACAATTGCGCATTGTACAATGTGTCTTTGGACTGAGAAATGGTTGAACATTATGGGCTCGATTCATCATTTGAGGGTTTTTTTTCAAGCCATTTGTATTTTTTTACTTTGGATTTTCGTTGATGGCTCTATGCATCAAATTTATCAAAATGGTTTCATGAATTTTTCATAAAGCTCAAAATTGTCTTTTTTTCTGTCTTTAACTGGTTTTGAGACCTTTTTGTAGGAATAATTGTACATTTCGCAATATGTCACAAAAATGCACTAAAATCACTGGTGTACAGAACATTTTTCCAGAAGGGGGACTGGAGTAGAGTTGCCCCAAACTGTGACTTTTTAAAAAAGTTGCATTTCATAAATCTGTCTAAAACATCTAGAACAGTCACATTGACTTAAAAATCTGAAAACTAACTAAAGCACAAAAGACAACTGGAAAAAAGTCACAAATTGTTTTATGAATTTGTCGCAAATCAAAAAGTTACTAATTGAGAGCTATTCATGCCAAAAAAATGGCGGAGATGCAATGATGAATGATGTTTAATCTGTTTTTCATGTAAAATTTCCTAGACAAGTTTACGCATTATATACATAAAATCATGCGCATGGAGCGAGGATAGAGGCACAAGGTGCGGCTATGGAGCCATAGGTAATGCATGGGCCACTGTATCCAGCCTTTGCACAACATGTGTTATGGAGATGTCCTTCTCAAGATAAAAAATATTTTTTTGGTTATAATATCTCCGTAATATGGTGAAAATGCTTCTAAAAGTCAATGTTTTTTTCATGTAAACAGGATTTAATACAATCCATTTGGAGTTGATTGTGCAAGTTACTGCAGATCCTAAATTGAGAGGCCATGTTTACTTTCTAGACTCTGCATTTTTATCTCTATATCTTGTAATAATTCCGCTAAATATTTCAATTATTAACTCTTCATTAGTCTATAGATTTAGGCCATATTTATTGCTGCATGTGTGCATCCTTCTAGACATTCCTAATGCTCTAAGTAGAGTTTGTCTTTAATTATTGAATTCTTTTTAGGTGCATGAATAATTTAGAGGCTTTGACAGATATTCAGTAATTAGCTATATGTCACTGCAGACAGGTCTGCATGAAGTAAGAATTGTTATTAGCTAATTTCATAAATTTGATGCTGCTCAGGGAGACAGAGTAAAAGGGTTATTTAGTGCACCTGTAGTCACATTAATTAGCACAATGATATACAGCACTGTATATGACTAACCGTGCATCTAAATAAGGCAGACGATCAGAGTTTTAAGGGAATTTGTCTCAGTGAGGTAGCGTGACTGAGTTTTATGTTTATCGAGTTGCCCTAATAGTGATTGTTGTATCTAGCAAAATCACCACTACTGAAGTGAGAGCTTGTTTGTAAAATCTTTTAATAATCAGATCCCACAGTGAGCACCAATATTCAGGTAAAGAATTACTTGCAATTTAATAATCTTACCTCTCTTATATATCAGTTTGCTTTATTCCAAGGTTGGAAAGAAAGAAGGGAATTTTACAAAGTAAAGTTTGGCCAGATCAAAATGAATCAGCATATTTCTAAAAATTCCTTCATATTTAATAATCAGTGATAAACTATAAGTATTTTGGAATAAAAAATAAGTGTAACTCAAATATAAAATATGCATCAGATGGATCAGAGCTAGAGGTGAATAGTGATGAGCGAGCATTCTCGCTACTGCTCGGTGCTCACCCAAGCATCTCACTGCTCGAGATGCTCGGCGCTCGCCAAGTATTTCCGGGTTGCTCGGGCGGGAACTCGGGTCCCCTCCCTGCATGTTTGGCGCGCTTTAGAGAGCCAATGAACATGCAAGGATTGCTTGCCATGCACTGTAATGCCGCAGCCATGTTGGTTGTGGGCATTACAGTGATTGGCTGGCCGCACAGCGTCATCAGGTCTATATCAGACCTGGCCCGCCATGCTCGTCACAGTCACTCCGGATCAGACAGTATAGGGAGAGCAGCTGCTGTGTCAGGGAGAGATTTGATTGTGTATTAGGTAGTGTAGGGAGAAAAACCCTACATTACACATATCCATCTTAACAAATAGTCCTTCTGAGGACTAATCCATCTGCAGAGATATCAGGCAGGCAGTGTGTGTATAGGCAGGCGGTGTATATAGCAGACTGCAGTGCATATAGCACAAGAGGCTCCATTCCAATTCTGCCTTCTGCTGTTGTTAGATATTTCTATACAAAGGCCCAGGTCTCAGGGGCCAGGAATACTTTTCTTTGGATCTTAATCCTCATTATTTGCTTAAAAAGCAATCCAGAGAACACAATTTTTCTGCGCCATTTGCTTGTTTTGGGAGAGGTGCTGCTGCGTCAGGGACAGATTTGCTTGTGTATTAGGTAGTGTAGGGAGAAAAACAATACATTACACATATCCATCTTAACACACAGTCCTTCTGAGGACTAATCCTTCTGCAGAAATATCAGGCAGGCAGGGTGTGTATGCATGCAGTGTATATAGCAGACTGCAGTGCATATAGCACAAGAGGCTCCATTCCAATTCTGCCTTCTGCTGCTGTTAGATATTTTTATACAAAGGACAAGGTCTCAGGAGCCAGGAATACTTTTCTTTGGATCTTAATCCTCATTATTTGCTTAAAAAGCAATCCAGTGAACACCATTTTTTCTGAGCCATTTGCTAGTTGGCACGGCAGAATACAGCCAGGTCCTTTCCATATTAGAGCGCTAGAAATCCAGCTATTTAAAACTCTGTTTTCTCCGTCAAAAGGATCACATATACGTTGTCAGAAAATACTGCCATTCCTGGCCTCCATAAAAAATTTCCTTTAGTGTGTCATTGAAGCAATTCACCGCAGTTCAAACTACTTACCTACAGGCCAGGCATTTAAAACTCTGTTTTCTCCATCAAACGGATCACATATACGTTGTCAAAAAATACTGCCATTTCTGGCCTCCATTAAAAATTTCCTTTAGTGTGTCATTGAAGCAATTTACCGCAGTTTGCTGTTCAAACGACTTACCTACAGGCCAGGTATTTAAAACTCTGTTTTCTCTATCACACGGATCACATATAAGTTCGCTCCAAACTCAGTCATTTGTAGTGAGCGTGGAAGATACTGTCTTCCATTTAAAATGGGCAAGGCACGTAGGAAGGGACGGGGAACTGGACTTGATGGTAATGGTGTATGCAGAGGCCGAGGACAAGGCCTTGGGCAAGCCAAAATTGTGCCACAACAAACACCCACATCTTCTCGCCTGACCTACCTGTCCCAATTTCTAGGGGACTACAGCACACTACTATTGAACCCAGAGCAGTGTCAAAAGGTTGTTGGTTGAAAAGCAGATAATGCTTCCAGTCACTTAGCCACCACCAACACCACCCTGTCTTCCACACGGTCAAGTCTCAGTAGCCGTGAGTCTGGACCGCATATTCCTCACCCTGATCATCCTTCCTCCCACCATGCCGACACACTCGGACACTCTGAAGAGCTGTTCACTTTTCCATTTATAGATTCGGGCCTTTCGCCCGGTCCACTTGAAGCGGGGAAAGAGGAGATCGCGTGTAGCGATGCCGAAATATTTGAGCAGCAATGGTCACACGAAGGCGACGGTGGGAAAGTGTCACAAGAGGTGGACGATGATAAGTCACAATTGCCTGAAAGTCAGGAGGAGGACCAGGGTGCGGAAGTGGAAGACGAGGTGGTGGATGATATAGTAACTGACCCAACCTGGCAAAAGGACATGCAGGGCGAGGACAGCAGCACACAGGGGGAGGGAGGCAGAGCACCCCAACAGGCAGGAAGAAGCAGTGTGGTGGCCGCAGACAGAAGGCAGGCAACCGTTCCCCGTAACACCAACACGAAGGAAGTTGCCAGTACAACTGTTAGGTCTTCCCTAGTCTGGTTGTTTTTTAAAGACTCTGCCGTTAACCCCAAAAAGGCCATTCGCACCACCTGCTAAGCCAGCATCAGCAGGGGTGGCAAAATGACCAGCCTGACCACCACCAGCATGATCAGGCACATGACAGTAAAAGCACCCGACTTTGTGGGCCGAAACCCAGGGTCCAGGAACAGAGTCTGCGGGTGGCACCATTGCTTCTTCCACTGTTGTGCATGCAAGCCAATCCCCTCTCCATGGTGCATACGAAGACGCCTCCTGCCCTACACCTGTCATTGCACACTCTCAAGTTGCAGCATCAGGAAGCGTGTCCATGTCCTTGTGCCAGTTCACCATTCAGTTCTCCATACCCTATTCCTTGGAATGTGCAGCCAATGCCCCACAGGCCACACTACTAAATTCTCACATTTCACGACTGCTTGCGCTCGAAATGTTGCCTTTTAGGCTCATGGAGACGGAAGCATTCCGCAATCTGATGGCGGCGGCCATCCCTCGGTACTCAGTCCCGAGTTGCCACTATTTCTCCCGGTGTGCCATCCCCGCATTACACAAGCACGTGTCCCAAAACTTTAGCCGTGCTTTCAACAAAGCATTTATCGGTAAAGTTCACCTAACCACGGACACATGGACAAGTGCTTGTGGGCAGGGATGGTACATCTCGCTGACGGCACACTGGGTTAACATAGTGGAAGCCGGGACTCAGTCGGACCTTGTGGCGGAACACATCCTCCCGACGCCAAGGATTGTGGGCCCTAGGTCAATCCGGGTTTTCCCCTACAGTCTACAGCTCCTGCACCTCATCCTCCTCAGCCTCCTCTTCCTCTTCAGCCTCCATCTCTTAAAATGACCACATCAGTCACAAGTAGAGATGAGCGTTGTTCTACTCGAACTGTTCGCCAATCTCAAATTCGAGCTGTTTTGGGCGGTGTTCGAGCCGTTCGGCGAACACGAACAATTTGATAAAAATTCGGCTGTTCGAGGTTATGTTCGATAACTGTTCGTGCACCAAAATCATAACTGGATTTTTTCTCAGTAATGATGAAAATTAATGTTAATACGCAGTTTGAGTGTACAGCGGGGTGGGGGGAGGGGCAGGGGATGGATCTCTGCAGGAACAATGAAGATCTCCATTTTTTTTTCTCTTTCCCGCATTTGCAGTGGGGAGGTGCAATCTGTCAGCCTATCAGCAGCGCACACACGGAGCGAAGTGCTTTTTTTCACACAAGCAAGGGCATGTGTCATTGGCAGTGTATGTCACATGTCCTTGCCCTATAAGACCAAGCCATTTTCCCCGTCGCCACCAATTTCTCACTGCTGCAGCTGCGTGTTAGACGGCACCGCTGTTGCTGTGTGCGCTATACCTTGTTAATTTCAAGCCAATTTTCGCACAAATCTACAGATAGCTTGGGAGTAGGGAATAGTTGTGATTGCAGTCCTTTTAAGGACTAGGTTACAGCATTTCCTACGACTTTTATCAGGGAGGTCTGTGCTCTTAAATAGATAGGTTGTGGGAGTAAAGACTAATTGTAACTGGAGTCCTTTTCAGGACTAGGTTACATCAGTTCCTATCAGTTTTTGCCAGGCAGGTCTGTGCCAGTGCTGTGCAAGTTTTTTTCACAGCATTTGGCTGAATCTACAAAGCTAATCATTTTTGGCCTATTGCAGAGTGTGTTAGTCAGTGGAGTAGTCTATCTGTGCTGCAAGATATACCACCTGTGTATAGAATACCAATTTTTTTACTGCACCTAGTGAAGTAAAATCTTTTGGGCATAGCATCATTCTATTAGTCCATCTATACTGACCTCCATCAGGTTGCAAATTAAAACTAATTTTTATCTGCATCTACAGTACCTCTGAAAAAATATTTGGGCTTCTAGCTGTGTGTGGGACTTGTTGTATTACTCCATCTATACTGACCTCCATCAGGTTGCAAACTGAATATATTTTTTTCTGCATCTACCTCTGAAAAAATATTTGGGCTTCTAGCTGTGTGTGGGTCTTGTTCTATTAATCCATCTATACTGACCTCCATCAGGTTGCAAACTGAATATAATTTTTTTCTGCATCTAGCTCTGAAAAAATATTTGGCCTTCTAGCAGTGTGTCGGACTTTCTCTATTAGTCCATCTATACTGACCTCCATCAGGTTGCAAATTAAAAATAATTTGTATCTGCATCTACAGTACCTCTGAAAAAATATTTGGGCTTCTAGCTGTGTGTGGGACTTGTTGTATTAGTCCATCTATACTGACCTCCATCAGGTTGCAAATTAAAAATAATTTTTATCTGCATCTACAGTACCTCTGAAAAAATATTTGGGCTTCTAGCTGTGTGTGGGACTTGTTGTATTAGTCCATCTATACTGACCTCCATCAGGTTGCAAACTGAATATATTTTTTTCTGCATCTACCTCTGAAAAAATATTGGGCTTCTAGCTGTGTGTGGGTCTTGTTCTATTAATCCATCTATACTGTCCTCCATCAGGTTGCAAACTGAATATAATTTTTTTCTGCATCTAGCTCTGAAAAAATATTTGGCCTTCTAGCAGTGTGTCGGACTTTCTCTATTAGTCCATCTATACTGACCTCCATCAGGTTGCAAATTAAAAATAATTTTTATCTGCATCTACAGTACCTCTGAAAAAATATTTGGGCTTCTAGCTGTGTGTGGGACTTGTTGTATTAGTCCATCTATACTGACCTCCATCAGGTTGCAAATTAAAAATAATTTTTATCTGCATCTACAGTACCTCTGAAAAAATATTTGGGCTTCTAGCTGTGTGTGGGACTTGTTGTATTAGTCCATCTATACTGACCTCCATCAGGTTGCAAACTGAATATATTTTTTTCTGCATCTACCTCTGAAAAAATATTGGGCTTCTAGCTGTGTGTGGGTCTTGTTCTATTAATCCATCTATACTGTCCTCCATCAGGTTGCAAACTGAATATAATTTTTTTCTGCATCTAGCTCTGAAAAAATATTTGGCCTTCTAGCAGTGTGTCGGACTTTCTCTATTAGTCCATCTATACTGACCTCCATCAGGTTGCAAATTAAAAATAATTTTTATCTGCATCTACAGTACCTCTGAAAAAATATTTGGGCTTCTAGCTGTGTGTGGGACTTGTTGTATTAGTCCATCTATACTGACCTCCATCAGGTTGCAAATTAAAAATAATTTGTATCTGCATCTACAGTACCTCTGAAAAAATATTTGGGCTTCTAGCTGTGTGTGGGACTTGTTGTATTAGTCCATCTATACTGACCTCCATCAGGTTGCAAACTGAATATATTTTTTTCTGCATCTACCTCTGAAAAAATATTTGGGCTTCTAACTGTGTGTGGGACTTGTTGTATTAGTCCATCTATACTGACCTCCATCAGGTTGCAAATTAAAAATAATTTGTATCTGCATCTACAGTACCTCTGAAAAAATATTTGGGCTTCTAGCTGTGTGTGGGACTTGTTGTATTAGTCCATCTATACTGACCTCCATCAGGTTGCAAATTAAAAATAATTTGTATCTGCATCTACAGTACCTCTGAAAAAGTATTTGGGCTTCTAGCTGTGTGTGGGACTTGTTGTATTAGTCCATCTATACTGACCTCCATCAGGTTGCAAACTGAATATATTTTTTTCTGCATCTACCTCTGAAAAAATATTGGGCTTCTAGCTGTGTGGGGGTCTTGTTCTATTAATCCATCTATACTGACCTCCATCAGGTTGCAAACTGAATATAATTTTTTTCTGCATCTAGCTCTGAAAAAATATTTGGCCTTCTAGCAGTGTGTCGGACTTTCTCTATTAGTCCATCTATACTGACCTCCATCAGGTTGCAAATTAAAAATAATTTTTATCTGCATCTACAGTACCTCTGAAAAAATATTTGGGCTTCTAGCTGTGTGTGGGACTTGTTGTATTAGTCCATCTATACTGACCTCCATCAGGTTGCAAACTGAATATATTTTTTTCTGCATCTACCTCTGAAAAAATATTGGGCTTCTAGCTGTGTGTGGGTCTTGTTCTATTAATCCATCTATACTGTCCTCCATCAGGTTGCCAACTGAATATAATTTTTTTCTGCATCTAGCTCTGAAAAAATATTTGGCCTTCTAGCAGTGTGTCGGACTTTCTCTATTAGTCCATCTATACTGACCTCCATCAGGTTGCAAATTAAAAATAATTTTTATCTGCATCTACAGTACCTCTGAAAAAATATTTGGGCTTCTAGCTGTGTGTGGGACTTGTTGTATTAGTCCATCTATACTGACCTCCATCAGGTTGCAAATTAAAAATAATTTGTATCTGCATCTACAGTACCTCTGAAAAAATATTTGGGCTTCTAGCTGTGTGTGGGACTTGTTGTATTAGTCCATCTATACTGACCTCCATCAGGTTGCAAACTGAATATATTTTTTTCTGCATCTACCTCTGAAAAAATATTTGGGCTTCTAACTGTGTGTGGGACTTGTTGTATTAGTCCATCTATACTGACCTCCATCAGGTTGCAAATTAAAAATAATTTGTATCTGCATCTACAGTACCTCTGAAAAAATATTTGGGCTTCTAGCTGTGTGTGGGACTTGTTGTATTAGTCCATCTATACTGACCTCCATCAGGTTGCAAATTAAAAATAATTTGTATCTGCATCTACAGTACCTCTGAAAAAGTATTTGGGCTTCTAGCTGTGTGTGGGACTTGTTGTATTAGTCCATCTATACTGACCTCCATCAGGTTGCAAACTGAATATATTTTTTTCTGCATCTACCTCTGAAAAAATATTGGGCTTCTAGCTGTGTGGGGGTCTTGTTCTATTAATCCATCTATACTGACCTCCATCAGGTTGCAAACTGAATATAATTTTTTTCTGCATCTAGCTCTGAAAAAATATTTGGCCTTCTAGCAGTGTGTCGGACTTTCTCTATTAGTCCATCTATACTGACCTCCATCAGGTTGCAAATTAAAAATAATTTTTATCTGCATCTACAGTACCTCTGAAAAAATATTTGGGCTTCTAGCTGTGTGTGGGACTTGTTGTATTATTCCATCTATACTGACCTCCATCAGGTTGCAAATTAAAAATAATTTGTATCTGCATCTACAGTACCTCTGAAAAAATATTTGGGCTTCTAGCTGTGTGTGGGACTTGTTGTATTAGTCCATCTATACTGACCTCCATCAGGTTTCAAACTGAATATATTTTTTTCTGCATCTACCTCTGAAAAAATATTTGGGCTTCTAGCTGTGTGTGGGACTTGTTGTATTAGTCCATCTATACTGACCTCCATCAGGTTGCAAATTAAAAATAATTTGTATCTGCATCTACCGTACCTCTGAAAAAATATTTGGGCTTCTAGCTGTGTGTGGGACTTGTTGTATTAGTCCATCTATACTGACCTCCATCAGGTTGCAAACTGAATATATTTTTTTCTGCATCTACCTCTGAAAAAATATTTGGGCTTCTAGCTGTGTGTGGGACTTGTTGTATTAGTCCATCTATACTGACCTCCATCAGGTTGCAAATTAAAAATAATTTGTATCTGCATCTACAGTACCTCTGAAAAAATATTTGGGCTTCTTGCTGTGTGTGGGACTTGTTGTATTAGTCCATCTATGCTGACCTCCATCAGGTTGCAAATTAAAAATAATTTGTATCTGCATCTACAGTACCTCTGAAAAAATATTTGGGCTTCTAGCTGTGTGTGGGACTTGTTGTATTAGTCCATCTATACTGACCTCCATCAGGTTGCAAATTAAAAATAATGTGTATCTGCATCTACAGTACCTCTGAAAAAATATTTGGGTTTCTAGCTGTGTGTGGGACTTGTTGTATTAGTCCATCTATACTGACCTCCATCAGGTTGCAAATTAAAAATAATTTGTATCTGCATCTACAGTACCTCTGAAAAAATATTTGGGCTTCTAGCTGTGTGTGGGACTTGTTGTATTAGTCCATCTATACTGACCTCCATCAGGTTGCAAACTGAATATATTTTTTTCTGCATCTACCTCTGAAAAAATATTTGGGCTTCTTGCTGTGTGTGGGACTTGTTGTATTAGTCCATCTATACTGACCTCCATCAGGTTGCAAATTAAAAATAATTTGTATCTGGATCTACAGTACCTCTGAAAAAATATTTGGGCTTCTAGCTGTGTGTGGGACTTGTTGTTTTAGTCCATCTATACTGACCTCCATCAGGTTGCAAATTAAAAATAATTTTTATCTGCATCTACAGTACCTCTGAAAAAATATTTGGGCTTCTAGCTGTGTGTGGGACTTGTTGTATTAGTCCATCTATACTGACCTCCATCAGGTTGCAAATTAAAAATAATTTGTATCTGCATCTACAGTACCTCTGAAAAAATATTTGGGCTTCTAGCTGTGTGTGGGACTTGTTGTATTAGTCCATCTATACTGACCTCCATCAGGTTGCAAACTGAATATAATTTTTTTCTGCATCTACCTCTGAAAAAATATTTGGTCTTGTAGCAGTGTGTCGGACTTTCTCTATTAGTCCATCTATACTGACCTCCATCAGGTTGCAAACTGAATATATTTTTTTCTGCAACTAACCCAGCCAATAGTTTTGGCCTAATACCACAGTTTGGCCACTCAGCTCTGCTCGGTTACCATCCATTGTTTTTTTGTGCAAACAACTCCAGAGTTGTGAATTAGTTAACCACCAAAATGAGTGGAAAAAGGCCTGCTGCTGGTGGAAAGGGGAATAGGCGTGTTGGGAAGGGGAAAAAAGGTTGTGTGCGTGGGGTAGGTGTTAAAGCAACAGTAACATCTGCAGAAGAAAGACCATCTTCCAGCCAAACTAAAATGTCTACTTCTTTTAGCGGACAATGTGATAAGATCCCTTTCTTACGGCCACGCCAATCACTACAAATTCCAGATGAGGCACAAAAACAGCAGGTGCTTCAACGGATATCAAGTGCTCCTTTAAGTGGGCTCTCCTCCACATCAACTTCAACATCACAAATACTCCAGTCCTCAAAGGTGTCACCCAAATCGCACTTGCTTCCTCACAGCTCCCAAATCTCCAGCTGCCCGTCTGAGTATGAGGTAGAACAGATGGTTGAGTCTGCAGAGCTGTTTACTCATACTATAGCCTGGGAATCAGAGGTCGACTCCAGCGCTTCTGTGAATCCAGACGAGGAAATGATCTGCACTGATGCCCAGAATCTTTATGAGTCGGATCCAGGACCAGACGCAGAAGGTTCTGACCATAATGTAGACCCTCATTCCCAAACTGTAACTCCTGTTGGTGGAGACAATGAGGAAGACGATGATAAGACTCAAATACCTGATTGGACCGACAACTTTAGTTTTTTGTCAGGGCAGGAACAGGTTGGCTCTGAGGACGACGGGTGTGATAACACACAGGGTGATGATGATGAGGTTGGAGATCCCACTTACTGTCAACCCACAGTCAGCCAAGAGATGAGGTCAGCAGAGGAGGTGGAGGAAGATGCTAGTGACGACGAGGTCAGGTTGCGCCTTCCTGGACAGAGACGTAGTACTGGAAGCACGTCAA
The DNA here is from genome assembly GCF_046119375.1 of Phyllobates terribilis. NCBI lineage: Eukaryota > Metazoa > Chordata > Amphibia > Anura > Dendrobatidae > Phyllobates > Phyllobates terribilis. Next base: position 286,414,997 of record NW_027362762.1, on the reverse strand, counting down.
CAACTGCATCCTCAAACACAACTCTGCCTTTCACCACAAGTCGTGGTGGCTCTTCAGGTCGCATGGGTCCTAAGCCTTGCATAGCCTGGGCATTTTTTCAGATCGATAAAGATGACCCAACTCGTGTTATCTGTAACATTTGTCAGCAAAAGCTAAGTAGAGGCCAAAAAATACATAGTTTGAGTACTTCATGCATGAACCGGCACATGGACATGAAGCATAAGTTGCAGTGGGAAGCTCAGTGTGCTACAATGCGGCCTAGCCGGCCGGGCCAACCACCGTCTGCCATATCTTGTGCATCCGCGGCCTCTTCATCCTCTGTGACTGGGGGGACAGCAGTCACACCTGTTTTGGGGCGCAGACCTGCCACCTCTTTACCCGCAACAGCCAGCGTGATTGGCAGGTCATCATTTTCTTTGGAGGTGGTAACACCAGCTGGTGTTGAGCGCTGTCCGACATCGATAGCACCACCTTTGGATCAAGGCAACCTAACATGTCCGCCTGCATCTTCCTCACAGACCGGCAGTTTGCCGGGGACACCCTTATCAACCCCTTCTAAGCACAATAGCCAGCCCTCGGTCCCTCAGATGTGGACAAGTAAAAGACCATTTCCTCCTAGCCATGAGAAAGCTAAGAGGTTGAATTTCACCATCTGCAAGCTCTTGGCTACAGAAATGCTGCCTTTCCGCCTGGTGGACACAGAGGATTTTCGAGACCTTATGTCCGTCGCAGTGCCCCAGTACCAGATGCCCAGTCGGCACTACTTCTCAAAGAAAGGTGTGCCTGCGCTCCACCAGCATGTCGCACACAACATCACCGCTTCTTTGAGAAACTCTGTGTGTGACAGGGTGCATTTCACCACAGACACATGGACGAGTAGGCATGGACAGGGGCGTTACATGTCGCTGACTGGGCACTGGGTAACTATGGTGACAGCAGGACAAGGGGCTGCTGTCCAAGTCTTGTCGTCCCCACGAGTTGTGCGTCAATCCTCTTTATGTCAAAGTTCCTCCACTGCTTCTGCCTCCTCAACCTCCTCTCGGTCTTCCACCTGCACCCAAAGCCTGTCTGGTCATGCCACAAGCTTTCTAACTGCGCAGAAGGGATCCTGCACACCTCCTTACTATGCTGGCAGTAGGGCTCAACGTCATCAGTAGTGTTGAGCCACCCCCGTAGTGTTCGGGTTCGGTTCGGTTCGTCGAACACCGGGATGTTCGAGGAACTGTTCGTCGAACTGTTCGTCGAACACCTTAGAACACCGTCGAACACCGTTAAAACCAATGGCAGGCAAACAAAAACACATAGGAACACATAGAAAACACCTTCAAAGGTGTCCAAAAGCTGACAAACTGCTCAGAAGACGCTTTCTTTAAAAAAGCCAGCCGGCAATTCAGCAGCGGCATACACCGGTACCCGACAATTTAGACATGAAGGAATAGAGCATCACACATAGATTAGATAGATAGAAACATGTCAGTCACATATATATGAAGTACAGTGACAGTGTTGCTTACTGTACTTGTCATTTAGTGTAAAGGATTTATTAAAAAATATAATAGTGTTTTCGTGCACCATCTCTTTAAAAAAGCCGGCCGGCAATTCAGGTGCGGTACCCGACAATTTATAACAGAAAGAATAGAGCATCACACATAGATAGATATAAACATGTCAGTCACATATATATGAAGTACTGTGACAGTGTTGCTTACTGTACTTGTCATTTACTGCAAAGGATTTATTAAAAAAAATAATAGTGTTTTCATGCACCGTCTCTTTAAAAAAGCCGGCCGGCAATTCAGCATCTGTACCCGACAATTTAGAATAGAAGGAATAGAGCTTCACACATAGATTAGATAGATAGAAACATGTCAGTCACATATATAATAAGTACAGTGACAGTGTTGGTTACTGTACTTGTCATTTAGTATTAAAATAAAGGATTTATTATTAAAAAAAATTGGCGTGGGGTTCCCCGTAATTTTAGTCTCTAGCGGAGGTTAAGCAGACAGCTGGGGCAGATGTTTGAAGCCTGGGAAGGGGGTAATACCCACGGAGCTTCCCAGGCTACTAATATCAGCCCCCAGCTGAATACCTAGCCTTTACTAGCTATTAAAATGGAGGACCCCCCCCAAAAAAATGACGTGGGGTCCCCCCTAATTTAATAGCTAGCAAAGGCTAGGCAGACAGCTGGGGGCTGATATTAATAGCCCAGGAAGGGAGCCATGAATATTGGCCCCCTCCCAGGCTAGAAACACCAGCCGTCAGCCGCCCCAGAAATGGCGCATCCATAGGATGCGCCAATTCTGGCACTTAGCCTCGCTCTTCCACGCTGCCCTGGTGCGGTGGCAGGGGGTAATAGGGTTGGGGTTGATGTCAGCTTATAATGCCAGCTGACATCAAGCCCAGGTTAGTAATGGAGAGGCGTCTAAAAGACACCCCCATTACTAACCCCATAGTCAAAGTTAAAAAAAAAACACAAACACCCAGAATAAAGTCCTTTAATTGAAATAAAGACACAATTCTTTATTGTTCTAAATTAAACCATACTTACCATCACGCCCATTCCAGCTGAAGCCAACGATCTCCTGCAATAAAAGAAAAATAATAAAGCAACCTCATCCTTACCTTTCCATGGTTCCCAGGACAGCTTCAGCTCTGCTACATCGAGATGACAGGCTGGACCGCAGCAGAACGCTGCCATCCAGCCTGTCATCCCGCAGACACTGAGAAGCGCAGGCATGCTTGCGCTCCTCAGTGTCTGACTGTGACGGCATCCAGATGAGCCGACAATGAACTCGGCTCACCTCATGTACGTCACTGACAGCGTGGGAAAATTCTCCTGCACTCAGCGCTTCAGCGTGAGAATTTTCCCACGCTGTCAGTGACGTGCATGAGGTGAGCCGAGTTCATTGGACATGACCTCGGCTCATCTGGATGCCGTCACAGCCAGACACTGAGTAGCGCAAGCAAGCCTGCGCTTCTCAGTGTCTGCGGGATGACAGGCTGGATGGCAGCGTTCTGCTGCGGTCCAGCCTGTCATCTCGATTTAGCAGAGCTGAAGCTGTCGTGGGAGCCATGAAAAGGTAAGGATGATGTTGCTTTATTATTTTACTTTTATTGCAGGAGATCATTGGCTTCAGCTGGAATGGGCGTGGCGGTAAGTATGGTTTAATTTAGAACAATAAAGAATTGTGTGTTTATTTCAATTAAAGGACTTTTTTCTGGGTGTTTGTGTTTTTTTTAAATACTTTACTAGAAATTCATGGTGGTCATGTCTAATATTGGCATGACCCCATGAATTTCGCGCTTAGGGCCAGCTGATAATTCCAAGCTGGCCTTAACCCCTTTATTACCCAGTGAGCCACCACACCAGGGCCCTGGATGAGTTGGGTACAGCGCCAGAAGATGGCGCTTCTATGAATGCGCCATTTTCCGGGGCGGCTGCGGACTGCAATTTGCAGCGGGTGGGGCCCAGAAAGCTTGGGTCTCCCTGCGCTGCAGATTCCAGCCCCCAGCTGCCTAGTTGTACCTGGCTGGACACAAAAATAGGTCGAAGCTCCACGTATTTTTTTTTTAAATTCATGAAATTCATGGAATAATTAAGAAAAAAAGAGCTTCCCTATATTGTTGTGTCCGGCTAGGTACAAATAGGCAGCTGGTGGTTGGGAGCAGCCCGTTCCTGCCTGCTGTACCTGACTGGACACAAATATAGGGCGAAGCCCCACATCAATTTTTTTTTCATTATTTCATGAATTTCCTGAAATAATTAAAAAAAAATTGACGTGGGGCTTCGCCCTATATTTGTGTCCAGTCAGGTACAGCAGGCAGGAACGGGCTGCCCCCAACCACCAGCTGCCTATTTGTACCTGGCCAGACACAACAATATAGGGAAGCCCTTTTTTAAAAAAATTATTTCATGAAATAATTTAAAAAAATTTGACGTGGGGCTTCGCACTATATTTGTGTCCAGCCAGGTACAGCAGGCAGGGACGGGCTGCCCCCAACCACCAGCTGCCTATTTGTACCTGGTTGGACACAACAATATAGGGAAGCCCTTTTTTTCTTAATTATTCCATGAATTTCATGAAATAATTAAAAAAAAAAATGCGTGGGGCTTCGCCCTATTTTTGTGCCCAGCCAGGTACAACTAGGCAGCTGGGAGCTGGAATCCGCAGCGCAGGGAGGCCCAAGCTTTCTGGGCCCCACCCACTGCAAATGACAGTCCGCAGCCGCCCCAGAAAATGGCGCGTTCATAGAAGCGCCATCTTCTGGCGCTGTACCCAACTCATCCAGGGCCCTGGTGCGGTGGCTCACTGGGTAATAAAGGGGTTAAGGCCAGCTTGGCATTATCAGCTGGCCCTAAGCCCGAAATTCATGGGGTCACGCCAATATTAGACATGACCACCATGAATTTCTAGTAAAGTATTTAAAAAAACACAACACCCAGAATAAAGTCCTTTAATTGAAATAAACACACAATTCTTTATTGTTCTAAATTAAACCATACTTACCATTACCCCCATTCCAGCTGAAGCCAATGTCTTCTGCAATAAAAGTAAAATAATAAAGCAACCTCATCTCCTGCAATAAAAGAAAAATAATAAAGCAACCTCATCCTTACCTTTCCATGGTTCCCACGACAGCTTCAGCTCTGCTACATCGAGATGACAGGCTGGACCGCAGCAGAAAGCTGCCATCCAGCCTGTCATCCCGCGGACACTCAGAAGCGCAGGCATACTTGCGCTCCTCAGTGTCTGAGAATTCTCCCACGCTGTCAGTGACGTGCATGAGGTGCGCCGAGTTCATTGGACATGAACTCGTCTCATCTTTATGCCATCACAGCGAGACACTGAGGAGCGCAAGCATGCCTGCGCTTCTGAGTGTCCGCGGGATGACAGGCTGGATGGCAGCGTTCTGCTACGGTCCAGCCTGTTATCTCGATGTAGCAGAGCTGAAGCTGTCGTGGGAACCATGGAAAGGTAAGGATGAGGTTGCTTTATTATTTTTCTTTTATTGCAGGAGATCGTTGGCTTCAGCTGGAATGGGCGTGATGGTAAGTATGGTTTAATTTAGAACAATAAAGGAATGTGTCTTTATTTCAATTAAAGGACTTTATTCTGGGTGTTTGTGTTTTCTTTTAAATTTGACTATGGGGTTAGTAATGGGGGTGTCTTATAGACGCCTCTCCATTACTAACCTGGGCTTGATGTCAGCTGGCATTATAAGCTGACATCAACCCCAACCCTATTACCCCCTGCCACCGTACCAGGGCAGCGTGGAAGAGCGAGGCTAAGTGCCAGAATTGGCGCATCCTATGGATGCGCCATTTCTGGGGCGGCTGACGGCTGGTGTTTCTAGCCTGGGAGGGGGCCAATATTCATGGCTCCCTTCCTGGGCTATTAATATCAGCCCCCAGCTGTCTGCCTAGCCTTTGCTAGCTATTAAATTAGGGGGGACCCCACGTCATTTTTTTGGGGTAGGGTCCTCCATTTTAATAGCTAGTAAAGGCTAGGTATTCAGCTGGGGGCTGATATTAGTAGCCTGGGAAGCTCCGTGGGTATTACCCCCTTCCCAGGCTTCAAACATCTGCCCCAGCTGTCTGCTTAACCTCCGCTAGAGACTAAAATTACGGGGAACCCCACGCCAATTTTTTTAATAATAAATCCTTTATTTTAATACTAAATGACAAGTACAGTAACCAACACTGTCACTGTACTTATTATATATGTGACTGACATGTTTCTATCTATCTAATCTATGTGTGAAGCTCTATTCTGTCTGTTATAAATTGTCGGGTACAGATGCTGAATTGCCGGCCGGCTTTTTTAAAGAGACGGTGCATGAAAACACTATTATTTTTTTTAATAAATCCTTTGCAGTAAATGACAAGTACAGTAAGCAACACTGTCACAGTACTTCATTTATATGTGACTGACATGTTTCTATCTACCTAATCTATGTGTGATTCTCTATTCTTTCTGTTATAAATTGTCGGGTACAGATGCTGAATTGCCGGCCGGCTTTTTTAAAGAAACGGTGCATGAAAACACTATTATTTTTTTAAATAAATCCTTTACACTAAATGACAAGTACAGTAAGCAACACTGTCACAGTACTTCATATATATGTGACTGACATGTTTCTATCTATCTAATCTATGTGTGAAGCTCTATTCTTTCTGTTGTAAATTGTCGGGTACCGGTGTATGCCGCTGCTGAATTGCCGGCTTTTCATGTTTCACTGTGAGCACTGTTCCCATCGATTTGAGCAATCACTGTAATGCCACAACCACCATGGCTGTGGCATTACAGTGAGTGGCAGACAATCCCTGCATAATTGGTGCTCTAAATAGCGCCAGACATGCAGGACACGCTTTTGGTGCACGAACAGTTATCGAACATAACCTCGAACAGCCGAATTTTTTGCAAATCGTTCGGGTTCGTTGAACAACTCGAACACCGCCCAAAACAGCTCGAATTTGAGATTGGCGAACAGTTCTAGTCGAACACCGCTCATCTCTAGTCATCAGGCGGTTTTTACATTGAAATGTCTGGGAAATGTGAGTCACACAGCTGAGGAGTTGTGGTCAGCTCTGGAGAACCAATTTCATGAATGGTTGTCTCCACTGGACCTGAAACCAGGGAAGGCCGTGTGCGACAATGCTGCAAACCTGGGTGCGGCCCTTCACCGGGGCAATGTCACACACGTGCCTTGTATGGCTCACGTGTTGAACCTGGTTGTCCAGCAATTTTTAGCCCACTATCCCAGACTAGATGGCCTTCTGCAGAGGGCACGGTCGCTGTGTGCTCACTTCCGCCGTTCGCATCCCGCAGCTCAGCGACTTACATCTCTACAGAAGTCGATGGGCCTGCCACTTCACCGGCTAAAATGCGATGTGCCTACCCGGTGGAATTCAACTCTGCACATGTTGCAGCGACTGTGGCAGCACCGACAAGCCCTGGTGCAATACGTTCTGACGTATAGCCTGGGCCAACGAGATTCAGAGGTGGGGCAAATCACGCTGGAGGAGTGGTCTCAGATCAGGGACCTATGCACCCTTCTGCACAGTTTTGAAATGGCGACGAAGATGTTTAGTGCTGACGATGCCATTATCAGCATGACTATTCCGGTGATTTACATGCTGGAGCACATGTTAAACAAAATTCGGAGTCAGGTGGTGGCACAAGAGGAGGTGGAGGAAGTAGAGGAGGAGGAGTTGTATGCGGAAGGGCTAACATCTGCAAGGTCCAGACGGTCGGCAGCACCAAGGCGGCAGGCATGTGAGGGTGGGGGAGATGGTTTTACCAGGGCGCATGGTAGCAGCCAAACTAGTGAGGAAGGTGCAGGAGCCCAGGAAGAAGTGGAGGACGAACTGATGGAAGACTCATCAGATGAGGGAGACCTTGATCACATTTCTGTTGTGCGAGGTTGGGGGGAGAGGACAGAGGAAGGAAGCATGATTGTTACCTCGCCACCAACACAACAGGGACTTGGTGCTCCTGGATGCGCAACACACATGAGTGCCTTCTTGCTGCACTACCTGCAACATGACCCTCGAATTGTGAGAATTAGAAATAATCCTGACAACTGGGTTGCCACACTGTTAGATCCCCGGTACAAAAGTAAATTTGCAGAAATTATTCCTGCCATAGAAAGGGATGCACGCATGCAGGAGTATCAGCAGAGACTGTTGCAGAATCTTACATGTGCTTTTCCACAAAATACCAGTGGTGCACGTAGTGAATCTCACAGTTCCAACTTGCCAACCGTGGGACCGTCAAGTGTTTAGCACTCAAACCGTAACAGAACCACAGTATCTGGTGGTAACATCAATTTTGCGGAATCATTTCACCACTTTTTTAGCCCATCCTTTGCAATGCCACAGGAGACAAGAAGTCTGACACATAGTCAACGCCTAGAGACGATGGTACAGGAGTATCTCCAAGTAAACATTGAAGCCACGACTGTGTCACTGGACCCTTGCTCTTTTTGGGCTTCCAATCTGGATAAATGGCCGGAGCTAGCCACTTACGCCTTGGAGATCTTGTCATGCCCCGCAGCCAGCGTTCTGTCTGAACGTGTGTTCAGCGCTGCTGGTGGTGTGCTGACAGATAAGCGCACGCGGCTCTCCACTGATAATGTAGACAGACTCACGTTCATAAAGATGAACAAATCATGGATCCGAAACGACTTTTCTACCCCTGTGTCATCCTGGGGAGAGTAAAAGCTTGATGATTGTTTAAAATCACCCTACCAACCGTTTTAAGCTTTCAAATTACTAATCATGTTTATCTGTATCTTGACTGGAAAATAATTTGGGCTTTGTAGCAGTGTGCAGCACTGATCCTATTAGGCCATCTATAATAAGCTCCACCAGATTTAAAATTAAAAATAATTTTTAGCTGCATCTAGCCCGGAAAATAATTTTGGGGCTCCGATGTAGCAAGACACATAAGTGCCTTCTTGCTGCACTACCTGCAGCATGACCCTCATATTGTCAGAATTCGAAGTAATCATGACTACTGGGTTGCCACACTCTTAGATCCCCCAAACTTTTCGATCAACCTTTTCATTTTAATAAAGACCAAAAAAATGGTCATTTTTGAAATTATAAGCATTAGCAGGTTGTTAGAAACTGAAATCAAACAGTTTTCAACTCAAAACTTTATTCTAGGTGATGTTACATTTTCACATAGGACCCCTTGTTCGAAAGGAGCTTCTGAACTCTCTCGTCCATTGAATTTGTCAGGTTTTGGATGGTTTCTGCTTCAATTGTTTTGCATGAGGACAGAATACCCTCCCAGAGCTGTTGCTTAGATGTGAACTGCCTCCCGCCATCATAGACACTCCTTTTAATGATGCTCCAAAGGTTCTGAATGGGGTAGAGGTCAGGGGAGAATGGGGGTCACACCATAAGTTTGTCCCCTTTTATGCCCATATCAGCCAGAGATGCAGATGTTTTATGTGCAGCATGAGATGGTGCATTATCATGCAGAAAAATGATCTTGCTGTGAAATACACGGTTCTTCTTCTTGAACCATGGCAGGAAGTGCTGTTTGAGAAAATCCACATACATTATGGAGTTCATCTTTAGCGCCTTCAGGGATCCTAAAGGGGCCGACAATCTCTCTCCCCATGATTCCAGCCCAAAACATTACTCCACCTCCTCCTTGTTGGCGCTGTAGCCGTGTTTGCGTGGGGTGTCCATCAACCAGCCATCCTCCACTCCATCCATCTGGACCATCGAGCGCTGCACGGCACTCATCCGTGAACAAAACAGTTTTGAAATCAGTCTTCATGTAATGTTTGGCCCACTGGAGCCGTTTCTGCTTGTGTGAAGTGGATAGAGGAGGTCGACAGGATGGCGTATGCACAGCTGCAAACCTCTGAAGGACCCTGCATCTTGTTGTTCGGGGGACGTTGGAGGCACAAGCAGCTTCAAAAATTTGTCTGCTGCTATGACAAGGCTTTTTTGCCGCTGCTCTTTCAACCTGACGTAATTGCCTGTAGGAAAGAGTCCTCAATTTGCCCTTATCAGCACGCACACGTGTGTACTGTGAATCAGCTACATACTTCTTGATTGCCAAGACACTTCATCCTGATCATCGCACAATGTTGATTGTAGTCATGCCTTGACCTAAACACTCCACAATTTGTTGCTTCTCAGCAGCCGACACAACCTTTTTCTTTCCCATTTTGGCAGAAAATGTAGGCTGCTGAATAATGTGAGAGAGCCTTCTTAAGTAGTCTTGCCTTTCATTGGACACACCTGACAAACTAATTAGCACTGGTGTCTGCAATTGCTTACAGTGATATAAAGAGCCCTGACACACATCACCATCAATGAGTTTAACTGACAAACAAACAAATTCTTCCCTTATCACTCCTAAACACTTTTTGCATAATAATTTGGAACACAGTGTACATGTGCTTTTCCACAAAACACCAGTGGTTCACGTAGTGAATCTTACAGTTCTAACTTGCCAACCGTGGTCTGTATGGAGTTGTTCAATAAAGGGCCCAAAATTAAGATAACATAGATGGGAGAGGTCTCTATGAATAGGAATTCCTAAGTATTTGATACCCTGTGAGGGCCAGGCAAAGGGAAAGTTGGACTGGATGGAATCCTATATGGATTTGGGGAGGGAGACATCGAGGGCCTCAGACTTCGCTGCATTGATTTTAAAATTTGACCATGTAACAAAGTAATCTATTTCAGCCATAACAGCATGGATGGATATATGTGATTGAGTGATATATACTAGGACATCATCAGCAAATAGAGAGCACTTGTACTCGGTGCCTCCCACCTCAATCCACCTAATATTGGGGTTATGGCGAATTGATGAGAGCAGGTGCTCCGTCACTAGGATGTATAAATGAGGGGACAGAGAACATCCCTGCCTTGTCCCATTGGTGATTGTGAAAGGTGATGAAAATGTTCTGACGCGCCCCCTGGGCCTTGGGACACCTGGAGCCGGACCCTTTTTGGTGGATGCTGGTGGTTGTAGTCTCCGTGGCGGCAACCCGGTTCCGTGGCTCAGGGCGGTCAAACCAGTGGCGGAACTATTTATGTGGTTTTGATGTTTAAATGTCCGACTACGCCACCCGTGGATTGCGGTCAGAGTGAACCGCCGCTCCAGGGCAGACCGCTGAGGCTGGTGTTGTGGGTGCAGCAGAGCGTAGCATAACTCCCCACGGGAGGAGTATAGCCTCAGGGCAGTGTATGCGGATGATGGGGGTGATGGTGCAGGGCAGCAGCAGTAATGACACGGAGTCAGTGATGCAGTCCAGGGCCTTTACTCACAGTTCTTATTATCCAGACCACGTCTGCAGGTAACGGCTGCCCACGTCGTACTGTGCTCACCAGGTGAGGGGCTCAGACAACTCCCAGATAACTTTGGAGCGCTTCACAGGACCCCCTTTGTGTGTCCTTTGTCTGGCCTTTCTTACCAACCCTTCTGTCCGGCTGCCTCGGGCCTCCTCTTGGTAAACTTGGCGCCAGTTTCCCTGACCCTATGTGGTGCCTTCCTAGCGGGTGTAGCGAGGGGCTGCGCCACATAAAATGTCACAGCCTCCTGTTTCTAGCTGAGGGTCGTTTCCTGCCTCCACTAGTTTCGGGGACCGGTCTCCCCCTTTGGCCTGACCCCTCCACCCAGGTGGATTCTGGCGTGCGGTGGCGACTCGCCCGTCCGCACCCCTGAGATCCCTTCGTTCCTCGTTCCTGGAGCCTTCTCCGCTCCTCTTCCTTCCTTCTCCCTCTTCCAGGCCTGGGCCTCTGTTACTAGGCCCGCCTCCGGAGCAGAGCTCATGCAGAGCACCTGCTCCCTGCCACTTCTGCTCAGACTTCTCTGCACTGAACTAAGATGGTGCCCACCTTTTATACTCCCTTCTCAATGCACCCAGGAACTGCTTCTTCCCTGCTCCTGCACTACAGGGTTCCCCTTCCTCAGTGTTCCCTCCCCCCACTCCAGCCAGGGACAGGGACTGTCGTGCCCATCTCAGGGGCATATTGGTCGCCCTGCCCCACGGCAATGTGGTGTAATACATGCAGGTGTCGGGTCCTGATCCACACTACATCCTTACCTGAGAGTGAGATATCACACCTCTGGGTGAGGTGCAATACCTCTGTAGCAACCGAGCCCTCAGGGTGCTACAGTTCCATTTATCTTCAGCCTAGGTGACGTATTGCGATACAGGGCCGTGATTTTGGCTATAAAAGGGTCCCCTAGACCCCTACCCCAAGCTTTTTAAGAGAATCATATATGGCGTGCCAGGAGACTCTATGGAATGCTTTCTCAGCATCCAACGAGAGTATCTAATTACAAATTTTTAACTGCATCTAGCCCAGGAAATACTTTGTGCCTAGTAGCAGGGTCTGCTAGTCAGCGGATTATCCCGGCTGTTAAGCAAGCTACACCACCTGTAGTTTGGACACTTCATTTTTTCAAAGGAAATGCTTCGGGACCACGGGATACTTAGTGAAGAGCATCAGGAGGCACCCCAAGGCATAGGGGTTGGGACTGGCAGTAGGATGCCTTGCGGTGGACAGCCGAGCTCGATTCTTATAAAAGCTTTTTAACTGCAGCAGCTTTAGTGGACGCTACTGGAGCTGGAATTACGCGGCTGCTGGCATGAGACTTGCCCTCCAATAGATCCTTGTAAATGGATTTAAAGTGTATTCATTCAAATTAGAGAGACAATTTAAATTAAAAAGCTTAGAGCTGCCTCCACCACAGGGGGGCTCGCTCGACCCACCAGCTTACAGGCACCAGTATTGGGAGAGGGGGGCTGGCCATCAGGGTTCACCGCGGCTCTGGCACAAACCCGGCGACACGGAGGTGGCACGGGCAGGAGCGGACTGGCCGTGTCGGCTTCTCACTTTTTGGATTTTAGAAGGGCATGACATGCCTATATATGTGTCTCCCCCTCCTTTTACTCCTCCACCTCTTTTATTTTCGCATGACTATATGTACTTGTCACTTTTCCATGTGTTAGTTATGTCTTCTGAGCAGTTTGTCAGCTTTTGGACACCTTTGAAGGTGTTTTCTATGTGTTTCTATGTGTTTTTGTTTGCCTGCCATTGGTTTTAACGGTGTTCGAAGGTGTTCGACGAACAGTTCGACGAACAGTTCGGCGAACACACGGGTGTTCGACGAACCGAACCGAACTCGAACACTACGGGGGTGGCTCAACACTAGTCACAAGCTGGAAGCACTGCAGCACTGCCTTGGCCAAACGGCAACAGGCTGTGCTGAAGCTAATATGCTTAGGTGAAAAAACGCACAATGCTGAAGAGTTGTTGACAGCTCTGAAAGAGCAGGCAGATCTGTGGCTCACACCGCTGAACCTACAGCCAGGCATGGTCGTGTGTGACAATGGCAAGGAACCTGGTGGCGGCTCTGAGGCGAGGCGAGCTCACACGCGTACCATGCCTGGCCCATGTGCTTAACCTCGTAGTTCAGTGGTTTCTCAAATCCTACCCGGAGCTGCCGGATCTGCTTGTTAGAGTACGCCGCCTTTGTGCCCATTTTAGAAAGTCAGCTAAAGCTTCCGCCGCCCTGGCAGTGTTATAGCAGTGTTTGAAGCTTCCGGCTCACAGACTGGTGTGTGATGTTCCCACACATTGGAACTCTACACTGCAGAAGTTGGGAAGGATTTTTGAGCAGAAGAGGGCAGTTGTTGAGTACCAGCATCAACAAGACGGTCGGTATTCAGTTCAGACTCCACACATAAGACCTCAGGAGTGGACATGGATGTCAGTCACATGTACCATCCTCCAAAACTTTGAGGACTCCACCAAGATGGTGAGCGGCGATGACGCCATAATTAGCATCACCATCCCGCTTCTCTGTCATCTGAAATGCTCTCTGCTCACAATCAAAGAGGATGCATTGCAGGTGGAGCACGATGAGATGGAGCAAGGAACCATACAGGGTGATTACACACAGCCAAGCCTCAACTCATCCCAACGTGGATTGGGTGACAATGAGGAAGAGGAGGAAGAGGAGGAAGGACAGGAGCTAGTTTCATGCACTGTAGACGGTACTACCTGCACAGCTGTCATACTGTCTGTTCAGCGTGGATGGCCAGAGGACAGAGAGGAGGAGAAGAGCATGCTCAGTCATCCTCTTGGTGAGGACACGGAAGTCTTGCCTGTTAATAGTCTGGCACGCATGGCTGAGTTTATGTTACACTGCCTTTCCCATGACCCTTGCGTTCTCAAAATTTTGGGTGACAGTCATTACTGGTTGGTGACACTTCTAGACCCACGCTACAAGAAGAACTTTATATCTCTTATTCCTGAGGCGGACAGGTCTACAAAATTGAGGCAGTACCAGAAGCCCCTTGTTGGGGAACTATTAAAAAAATTCTCATCTGAAAACGCTGGCGGCAGAGGGCACACTTCGTTGGACAACCAAGGAGTACAGGCGAGAGAGACACAACTTCAATCCAGCAGAGGCAGGGGAACACTGTCAAAGTTCTGGTAGAGTTTTCTCAGACCCTCCAATTGCACAGCCATTGAGGCACGGGGTACTTTCACAAGGAGTTCAAAGTTTGGGAAGATGCTGAGGGAGTACCTTGCCGACCGTACCAACATCCTCCGTGATTCCTCTATGCCTTATAATTATTGGGTATCCAAGCTGGATACGTGGAATGAACTGGCTCTCTATGCTTTGGAGGTCCTGGCCTGCCCTGCCACCAGCGTTTTATCAGAGCGGGTTTTTAGTGCCGCTGGTGGAATTATAACTGATAAGCACATCCGCCTGTCAACTGAAAATGCTGACAGGCTGACTCTTATAAAAATGAACAAGGGCTGGATTGGGCCAGACTTCTCATCACCACCGAATGATAGCAGCGTAACATAAACTCAAATCCAGAGTCTTTTCTTGGGAGGTGTATTCCCATGCACCTTTTCACACCCAGATATGGGTATACGCTTCCTGATTTTGGCTATTTGCTCTTGTCCTCCTCCATCTCCTCATCCTCCACCACCATATCACCAGGGTGACAGTGGTCCGTGATGCAACACCCACATAATTTTTTTAAAGGGTGTTTAAGATGCCCGTAAAAAAATTTTTTTATACAGTATGTTCATGTATACCCCCCAGGGGTAAATGTTTGTCAGCCCATACACTTAATGCATGGGAATTACAAGTATAGGAGGCCCGCTCCTTTCTAATGGGAACATTTTTTTATGAGGCCCTCCACCACGTCTCTTCCAAGGGGCATTGAAGTGCCTGCAAATTTTTGGCAGTTCTTGCATTCACTGCATAGGCCCACACTATGGGAGACTCTCTCATTTCTAATGAGAATTTGTCATTACTGTGGCCCTGCTCTGTGTGTCTTTAAATTCTTAGTGGGGTTTTTCCTAAAATTGGTCAGCCGTTGGACTCACTGCATACCCTATAACTGTATAGCAGACCCTCTCCTTTCTAATGGGAACATGTCATACCTTGTTACTGTGGCCCTGCTCCATGTGTCTTTAAATTCTAAGTGGTGTTTTTCCTAAAATTGGTCAGCCATTGGACTCACTGCATACCCTATAACTGTATAGCAGACCCTCTCCTTTCTAATGGGAACATGTCGTACTTGTTACTTTGACCTGCTCTGTGTGTCTTTAAATTCTTAGTGGGGTTTTTCCTAAAATTGGTCAGCCTTTGGACTCACTGCATACCCTATAACTGTATAGCAGACCATCTCCTTTCTAATGGGAACATGTCGTACCTTGTTACTGTGGCCCTGCTCTATGTGTCTTTAAATTCTTAGTGGTGTTTTTCCTAAAATTGGTCAGCCGTTGGACTCACTGCATACCCTATAACTGTATAGCACACCCTCTCCTTTCTAATGGTGAACATTTCGTACCTTGTTACTGTGGCCCTGCTCTATGTGTCTTTAAATTCTTAGTGGGGTTTTTCCCAAATTTTGGCAGCCCTTGCAGTCACAGCATGGGCATTACCATTATAGGAGACCTGCTCCTTTATAATGGGAACATTTTTTTTTACTGAGACCCTCCTCTATGTCTCTTCATAGGGGTATTGGGTTGCATCCAAATTTTTGGCAGGCCTTGCAGTCACTGAATATGCAATAACAGTATAGGAGACCCTCTTGTTAATAATGGGAACAACAAAACATAGCCGGCTGATGGCTCTCTAACAATAGTGAGGGCCAACTGCTGGCCTGTTAAGAATAGTAAGGGCCGTCTGATGTCCCTATAAAAATAGGCTTTATGACTTTCAGAGTCCCTCCATCATAAATAAAAAAGGATGTGTCTGATGATGTGTCACACACCACATTGCCAGATAATGTTGTAAAATGTTAAAATGACATTTCCCGGTGAATGCATTTGTCTTAAAAAATAGCGTAAAAAAAACAAAACAATAGGATCTTTCTTGAGTATAAAAACAGTGTCACCAATTTAACCTCAGTGTAATCACATTGTTCAGCTCATGCACCTCCTCCTCCATCTCCGAAATGACCACATCAGTCACAAGCTGACAGCACTGCAGCACTGCCTTGGCCAAGTGGCAATAGGCTGTGCTGAAGATAACATGCTTAATGCTTAACTGACAAACCACCCAGTGCTGCAGAGTTGTTGAAAGCTGTAACACAGCAGCCTGATCTGTGTCTCTCACCGCTGAACATACAGCCAGGCATGGTCGTGTGTGACAATGGGTGGAATCTGGTGACGGGAAATGACAGCCGGAGTTGATACGGTTTCCCTCTATGCCAGTCCTTTCACCGAGCTAAAGAATATGGCTGTGGTGAAATACAACTCCCACTGAGAAGCTGTTTCAGATTGAAAAACATTGTGCCCACTAGAGGATTTGATTCTGAGGGCTCACCTTTCTCCCCCGCTCAAGAGCCCCATAGCATCTGTAAAGTTAGCACTATCATGAACTCTCCTGATGTAGAAGCCAGGGCACACCGGTGGATTCTCTGGTGGGACCATCCAACCCTGCCTAGAAGCAGTCCTGGCTAAGAAAAATGTGTGGGAAGGTTCCCAGACACTTTATGGCTGCTTTTTTACTGAGGTGGAAACCCATGCAAATACGGGGAGAATATACAAAATCCTTGCAGATGTTGTCCTTGGTGGGATTTGAACCCAGGATCCCAGCGCTGCAAGGCTTCAGTGCTAACCACTGATCCAATGTGCTGCCATTCACCCTCTAATGTCTAAAAGGCTGGAGAAACTTGCACCTACTGCCACTCTATCTTTAGCTCCTTTGTGAGAAAATGTATTTGGGCAGCCACTTAGTCTACCAAATAAAATTCCTGAGAAGGAAATTGGAGATGGCTTCGCTACTGGTACTGGGGGCAGTGCTAATACCATGGCGTCGTACCATAGTTTGCTGGAAATATTCCAGGCAGGTAGGAGGCAAGCAAATTCCCACAGAAAAGTACCAGCAGTAATGTTCAGGCCACATTTCAAGTGCAAGCAGCTTTAGAGGACTTCCTGGGAGAAATGACATGCAGGGTAGATATGGTTTCCCTCTATGCCAGTCCTTTAACCGAGCTAAATACAACTCTCAGCAAAAAAAGTTGTGGACTGGCTCCGTACCGTCACTGGCCACATTCACCTGTCCATGTGTTTGTGTTTAGGCGGTCCTTCCCAGTAAGTGCACTGGGGAGGGCACGGGTAATGTTGTGGGACCCATGCTTGTGGCAGGCGGAGGCGATACTGGGAAATATAGTGGCGACTGGTGACCGAGTATGGACACCTGGCCGCCGCTGGCATGAGGTTGTGAAAAGCTTCCACCTTCACGAGCTTAAAAGGCCATATTTCAAGTGCAAAGAGCTGCCCATGAAATCTGGCAGTTTAGGCTGGCTGCATACTTGCACTTGCTTTCCAAGTAACAGAAAACTAAGCAGATGGTGGCCTCTATCAACAATATGGCCTCACCTCAACACTATGAACTCTCCTGAAGGAGAAGCCGGGGCCCGCCGGAGGAGTCTGCGATTCTCTGGTGGGCCCGTGCAACCCTGCCGAAAAGCAGCCCTGGCTAAGAAAAGTGTGGGGGAAGGTTCCCAGACACTCTAGGATTGCTTTTTTAATGTGGATCGGCCATGCTTATGCATGTTATTTCTCCAAACGCATTATAGACCAGGCCATTGTCCAACTCTGTATTCAAGAAATTAAATGCGCAAAGAAAGATGTGTGTGTGTCAAAGCACGACCGACAAGTGCGAGTTGATGTTGGACGGGCTGCCATTGCTTCTGCCACAAGCTCAATTACAGGACTTCCTGGGAGAAATGACACACAGGGTACATATGGTTTCCCTCTATGCCAGTCCTTTCAACGAGCTAAATACAACTCTCAGCAAAAAATGTTGTGGAGTGGCTCCGTCCCTGGCCACATTCACCTGTCCACGTGTTTGTGGTTAGGCTTTCCTTCCCAGTAAGTGCACTGGGGAGGGCACGGGTAATGTCATGGGGCCCGTGCTTGTAGAAGGTGGAGGCGAAACCGGGAAATATAGTGGCGGCTGGGGACCGAGTATGGACACCCGACCGCCGCCGGCATGAGGTTGTGAAAAGCTTCAGCCTCCACGAGCTTAAAAGGCCATATTTCAAGTGCAAAGAGCTGCCCAGAAATCTGGCAGTTTAGTGTTGCGGCCTGTGGGTAGGTAGAAGGCTGGCTGCATACTTGCACTTGCATTCCAAGTAACAGAAAACCAAGCAGATGGTGGCCTCTATCATCATCATGACCTCACCTCAACGCTATGAACTCTCCTGAAGGAGAAGCCAGGGCCCGCCGGAGGAGTCTCCGGTTCTCTGGTGGGCCCGTCCAACCCTGCTGAAAAGCAGCCCTGGCTAAGAAAAGTGTGGGGGAGGTTCCCGGACACTCTATGGCTGCGTTTTTAATGTGGATCAGCCATGCTTATGCATGTTATTTCTCAAAACGCATAACAGATCAGGCCATTGTCCAACTCTGTATTCAAGATATTAAATGCGCAAAGAAAGAAGTGTGTGTGTCAAAGCACCACTGACAAGTGCGAGTTGATGTTGGACGGGCTGCCATTGCTTCTGCAACAAGCTCAATTACAGGACTTCCAGGGAGAAATGACACGCAGGGTACATACGGTTTACCTCTATGCCAGTCCTTTCACTGAGCTAAATACAACTCTCAGCAAAAAAAGTTGTGCACTGGCTCCGTACCGTCCCTGGCCACATTCACCTGTCCATGTGTTTGTGGTTATCCGATCCTTCCCACTAAGTGCACTGGGGAGGTGCACGGGTATTGTTGTGGGACCCGTGCTTGTGGAAGGCGGAGGCGATACTGGGAAATATAGTGACGGCTGGGGACCGAGTATGGACACCCGGCCGCCGCCGGCATGAGGTTGTCAAAAGCTTCCGCCTCCACGAGCTTAAAAGGCCACATTTCAAGTGCAAACAACTGTCAAAAATTTGGCAGTACAGTATTGAAGCCTGTGGGTGGGTGGGTGACTGCCTGCATACTTGCGCTTGCATTCCAAGGAATGGGGTAGGGACAACTGAATGCGGCAGTGGGACAAGGATGTGGACGGTGATTGTTGCAAGTCTGCAATGACAGGTGCATGGCGGGAGGCATCTTCGCATGCGCCAAGGTTCACTTATGATGGGCACACTTTTAGGCAGTGACCTGGGAGTCAGAGATGCTCCAAGAGGTCTTCCCCATGCTGTTCCCATGTCTTTTCAGCACGGTATGCATGCTTCTGATGATGTGTCACACACCACATGGCCAGATAAGGTTGTAAAATGTTAAAATGACATTTCCTGGCGAATGCATTTGTCTTTGTTGAAAGCAATTCAAAAGTGCAAAAACGCATCAAAAACGCTACGTGTGAACATAGCCCAAGTTGTGGAGGAGTATTTTTGTTTTTGGTTATTTATTTTGTCTTATATACAAGTCATTACCCTGGAAAGGATGTTCCTTAACATATTTCCCAGGAAAATCCATTTTGGGTTTGTTTTTGTATGTTTTATTGTGAGTCCGTAAAAATTGCGTAATACTCTGACCACGTTGTTGACAGCAGTGATCTGGGAGTCAGAGATGCTTCCAGGGGTCTTCCTCATGCTGTTCCCATGTCATTTGAGCACTGTTCCCATCGATTTGGGCAATTTTTAGGCCCTCTGCAGACCGCCGGGGGGAGCCGTCTGAAAAATGCTCGAGTTTCCCATAGACTTACATTGTGCTCGTTGCGCGGGTCGAGCACCCTAGTATTCCAATTTGCTCGACCCGAGCAACGAGTACCCGAGCATTTTAGTGCTCGCTCATCACTAGAGGTGAGCAAATCATTTGTAATTAGAATTCACCAAGTTTGGCAAATTTTGCCAAAAAATTGATTCATGACGAATAAATTTGTGCAAATTTCAATAGTGAAAAGCTTGTAATTGCTCGTAAAATACATGTCGGGGAGAGGAGTTTGAGAGAGAACCTCACTAACCATAAGAGCTTACACTCTACAGGAGAGAAAAAGATGATCCCGCTGACCAAAAGAACTACAATTTGCATGCAAGAGAGAGGTTCCCACTGACCATAAAAGCTTAAACTTTACAGGCAAGAGAGAACCCTGTAGGCCATAAGAGCTTACACTCTACAAGAAAGAGAGACTTACCAAGTGACTCTGGAGCTGGAAACTAACACTGCCATATAAACTTGGCTCTACTAGGAACCGATGATCTCAGAAGACCCAGGTACTGACCATCATTGTACAAGTTAGGATAATCCGTAAGATGTCATAACTGCAGGCCATTATGGGAAAGCCTGAGCGGCAACACAATTGATTTTAGCTCGCTCTCTGAAGCTACAGCAGTGTGGGAAATGGTGCATGTTCTTATTTTGCTAATTTCAAATTGAATCTCAAAATGTTTGAATTTACGTAAGCCACAAATTTCAGGTAATTCGACTCAAACTCGATTCTCCATGAATCGATCATTTCTAAACACTTCTTATGCTTTCTATCTGTTCTGTGTGTGCACTCAGACTATTATAGTGGGTATTCTAGAACACACCATGAAAAGTAGATTGGGACCTATTAATGACCACAGACAAGCATGACTCACATACTGTATATGCAATGAAATCTGCAAGTCCTCATTTGGATGTTCATTTTTTCTCATGCATGAAAAAATGTACCAAGTTTGATCAATGTGCTGGTTCATAGTACTGTATTCATCGGTGCTGGGTAAGTGTATCTGATTTTACCATCAGTAATTTTCTCGTTGTCTAAAGTAAAAAAGTTGCCAATTTTCTCCTACCAATTGCAAGGTTAAAGCTGTACAGCACATGGATTGCGTATGAATGACATCTGTGTTTTGTCCATGATTTTTGTGTGGACGTAGAATTGTACGGTTAATTTTGATCCATTATTCGGATTAAAAACACATGGTCTGCAAAAAATAACAACAGGTATTTGAACACCATAGACTATGACTATAATGGGTATAAAATAGTTGAATGGGTAAAAAATAGTGAAAAATATGAATATAATATGTATGTGTAAAATGAACATTTAAGTGAGCGCTATAAAGTAGAATTGTCATGAAAGGGTTAAAGCTTCTCTAATAAAAATGAAGCATATGTTGCGTCTTGGACAGCATAGCAGTCTCATTGTAAAAACCTAATAAGGAAGTGGTCCTCGCTACATGTGTAAATCACTTAAGTAATAGCCTGAAAAAGAAAAAAAAATACTATGCATGATAGATAAGTCTGCAGAATTTCGCCCTTGAGCCACATTTCACTTCCACTACATAACCATGTTCTGATGAAAAACACTGAAGCGTGAAATGAGAAGCCGAAATTGTTTTAAAATTTACAGCTAATTGTAGATATTGTGGGTCATATGCATACATATGTTTTATCATTGTACAATAAAAAAGTACACTTAGCTGGGTGAAGTATGGGCAGCAATGTGTATTAGAGAACAGAGCTTCTGCGTTTCATATGCTTTGTGGTTTTCTGACAGTTACAATTAAGATGTTAATGATTCGTTTTATATAGAGAAAATCAAAGAAAACAACGAAAACTGTAGTTTAGTAGAGTTTAAAACTTAAAATTAAAGAGTACCTCCATTTTCAAAAGAAAAACAATCATAGTTTAAGTATAATTGTTTTTCTAAGTTACTCTATTAGAAGTTTATACTGCTACTTCACAGCTCTGACCACCTGCGGTCTATACTGCAAGCTGAGCTAACTATGCAGTGTCCAGCTGCTAGGTCACACCTCCTACCAATCAAATTTTGGTGTTTTTTCTTATAAATATATCATCAGTGTTTGACTCGGTTCTTCTAAAACATCTTGTTTCTGGAAATAAATACCCATCCCACCATGGATAACATCTGCAAGGAGTTTGAATGTTCTCCCCATATTTGCATGGGTTTCCTCCAGGTTCTCCAATTTCCTCCCACACTCCAAAGAAATACTGATAGGGAATTTAGATTGTGAGCCCTGATGGAGACAGTGATGATAATGTCTGTAAAACGCTGTGCAATTATTGGAGTTATATAAGTGAGTAAAATAAATTAATATACTTACAGTACTGTATTTTAAAAAGTATGAAAGCATTGAAAAAGTATTAATACTCCATGAACTTTTCCACATTTTTTCATGTGCACCTACAAAATTAAATGTATTTTATTGGGATTTTATGTGATGTACTAGCACAAAGTAGTATTAGTATTTGTGATGTGAAAAGGAAATGAAACTTGGTTTTCTAATTATTTTAAAAATATAAATCTGAAAATTGTGATGTGCATTTGTATTCAGCCACCTGTAACCCGATACCTATAAATAAAGTCCTGATTGACCAACTGCCTCCAGAATTCACATTATTAGTAAATTGAGGTCACATGAGTATAATTTATTCTCAGTACAACTACAGCTGTTCTGTGAAGGCCTCAGACGTAAGTTTAAGAACATTAAGGATCTAAAAGGATCATAAAAACACATCAAACAAGTCAGGGATATGGTTGTGGAGAAGAGTAAAGAAGGGTTAGGTTACAAAAAATGCTCTAAACATCTCACGGATCACTGTTTCATCCATTACCCAAAATGAAAGGAGTATGGCAAAACTGGAAACCTACCAAGATTTGGTCGTCCACCTAAACTGACATCCCAAGCAAGGAAATCACTATTTAGAGAAGCAGCCAAGAAGCCCATCGTAACTCTGAAGGTGCTGCAAAGATCCACAGCTCAGATGGGAGAATCTGTCCTCAGGACAACTATTAGTCATATACAAAACAAATCGTGGCTTTAAGGAAGAGTGGAAAAAAAAGCATTTTTTTAAGCAAGCCATAAGAAGTATTGTTTGGGGTTTGCAAAAATTCATGTAAGGGACACATCTAGCATTTGAAAGTATGTGTTTTGGTCCGATGAGAACTCTTTGGGCTAGATGCAAAACTCTATGTGTGGCAGAAAATGAACACTACATGTCACCATGATAACAGTTTGCAAAGAACTGTGTTTTGGGGTATCTCTTTATCAGCTTTGCACATAAAGAGGCTGAATTTTTTGCCCATTTTTCTTTGCAAACTAACTCTTATCAGGATTTTTTTCTCAGCTCAGATCGGACTGAGAAAAAAAATCGCTGCAAGCTGTGAGTGGCAGCGTAAATCAGATGACAATCGCCAATGCAAGTCAATGGGTGCGAGAAAAAAATTGCACGCCACATCGAGCATGCGCGTGCAGTGCCATTTTTACCCACCCATCTCATAGGAAACCCGACATTTTATCAGTCGAGTACGTAAAATCACAGCTTGTACCATCAGAATAGAACAGATATATAGATAGAATAGATAGAAAGATGTAATTGAGATATATAATTAGTGCAGTGCGTGTAGCTTAATGTACATGTATTTAGCCAATAAAGAAATTAAAGAAAAAAATGGCATGTGGTCCCCCTTAATTTTCTTAACCAGCTGAGGGAAAGCTGACAGCTAAGGGATACCAGACTGACTGGTCACATTATGCCACCGCTCAAATAGGCATCCAGATGTAGCTGAGTTGGGCTCGTCGCTGGACATATGGATTATTGGCGGACAGGTGAGAAATACTGTGGTTTATTATTTTTAACTTTATAATAATAAATGGGTAAAATAGGGTGGAGAGTGTTTCTTTCAAATAAAGGGCTCTGTGTGTTTATTTCACTTGAAGGACTTTACTCTGTCTGTGTCTTTATTACATTTGACTATGGGGTTAGTAATGGGGGTGTCTTATAGACGCCTCTCCATTACTAACCCCTGGATTTGATGTCAGCAGCCTTAAAACAGCTGACATCAACCCCACAACTATTACGCCCCTTGCCAGCTCACCGAGGCAACTGGGAAGAATGGAGACTAAGCGCCAGAATTGGCGCATCTGATGGATGCGCCATTTCTGGGGCAGCTCATAGCTAATGTTCTTAGTCTGAGAGGGGGGCAATATCCATGGTCACTTCCTAGCCATTATTATCAGCCCGCAACTGTCTGCCTAGCCTTTGCTGGGTATTAAAAATAGGGGGACCCCACGCCATTGTTTTGCAGGGTCACCCCTTGTTAATAACTAGTAAAGGCTAAGTAGAGAGCTGTGAGCTGATATTAATAGCCAGGGAAGTTCCATGTTTTTTACCCCACTACCAGACTATAAACATCAGCTCCCAGCTGTCTGCTTTCCCTCAGCTGGTTAACCCTAGAACACATGACCATAAAAATCTACTTTTTCACATACCTGGGGCCTTTTAGGCCCGTGTGCAAATAACATGGAATAACTCAAACAAAAATGACAAACAACTATATACATGAAGAATACCTAGAGTTTCAAAATTCTCACTAAAGTAATCTTGCAGAAAATAGAAAACAATTAACAGGGTGGGCCTGCAAAGCCCCAGGTATGCGTTCTAGGGTTAAGAAAATTAAGGGGGACCCCGCACCATTTTTTTTTATTTATTTATTTATTCAGAAATACAAGTACAGAAAACTACACATGCAAAGAACTGATTCTATATATATATCACTGACATATTTTTACTATCATCTATCTATCTATCTATATCTGTAGAGAAGATTGTTTAATTAGTTAGAAAACTAGCTTTAAATGACAGAGAATTACTGTATATAAAAGCTGATGTAAAAAATGCATTGCATACGGATTGCGTATGCATGTCGTACGGGTGTCATATGGATGGTAGGTGAGAAAAATCGCATTGTACTTTCATGACATTAGCAGGACACTTGTCTTATTTTTCAGGAACAACATAGGACCGATTTTATTTACGCTGATGAGTGTGAGCCCTTAGAAAGTGGCTCTCATAGACTTAAATTAGGCCACATTCACACGTTCAGAATTTGGTCAGTTTTTTACATCAGTATTTGTAAGCCAAAATCAGAAGTGGGTGAAAAATGCAGAAGTGGTGACATGCTTCTATTATACTTTTCCTCTGATTGTTCCACTCCTGGTTTTGGCTTACACATACTGATGTAAACATACTGACCAAATACTGAACATGTGAATGTGGTGTAAGAAAGGAATGTCAGTGTGACCCAGAAATAAAGCTGTAGTCACATATTGCAGGAGTGGAATGGAGAAGTGCTTGAAGCAGCAGAAGACAGCGACCATTAAGAGTTTTAATGTATACAGTGTACATACTTTACTGATAGCTAACATCAGCTAACAAGTGGCATTTTACTAGAACTTCAGATATAAGATCAAGGGGCCAGCAATGTACTCTTTCTTTAAAACTGACAGCACCATTTCCATCACAATAGATTTTATAATTCTTGTTATTACATACATTGCATTTGACATAACATTGCTTACAACTTCCTGACGCATGCTTTTTTGACATATTTTCATATATCACTACCTTTATTAAGTGAAACTGACGGGCTTACTAAAGAGTTTTTTGCAATACTTGTGTCTTGTTCAGATATTTGCAGCAAGATTATAGTAAAACTATTTTGTTAGCACTTTTTTTTTTTTTTTTTTCATTTGATGCCAATTATTGGATTTGACAGTTCATCGCTGCACCAGCAAAAATGTTTTTGTTATAAAGTAGTGTTAAATTCACATTACATAGTACAGGGCAAGCATTATGTACAACATCTTCATACTTTTAGAGCAATATTTCAGCGGCAAAGGTGTCCATATAAACTATGCAGATGCTATGATAGAGAAACGTGGTGTAAATTTGTGCAGACTTTCTCTCTCTACAAGCTTTGGATTGACATATAAGGGGGTACACGCATCAGGCACTTCTATATTAGGTGGTAAACCCATCTCTAAAATTCGAAGCTCATTTTGATCCATTGGGCATTCTCTCTATCATGAATGCCACTGCTGACTGTGACCATTTTAAACATTATCAATGAAAATAAACACCATTTTAACAAAAAGAAGGAATTGTAAATGTTAAAGATACAAAAGACCAGATAGGTCATTAGTTACTTCTTTGCCAGCCATAAAATCATTATTTTTAATCACATAGCAATGATTTTCTCATGCAAAAGAATCGGGTTGATTATGTAAATGACTGCAAACTTTGAGCTGTCATCTTACTGTGATCCCAGGAGAATTACAGCACAGGTGCGGAGAAGAAGGAGAATTTAATTTCTCCATCTTCTACATTGTTTGTGTCCACGTAAATTAGACTTAACTCGGATGACATCCAAGTGCAGACCGATGTTTTACAAGCACTCATAGACTTGAATGGGTGCAGCAAGTGATCCGATTTGCAGAGCCACTCACAGCATGCTGCAATTGTTTTCTCATGCCGATTTGGCATGAGAAAAGAAATAGCAGATCTGCACTGCCCCATAGTATAACATTGGGTCAAGTGCTATCCGAAAAAACATCGAAGAGCACTCGTCCGAGTTTTTCGTCAGTGTGAGTGAGGACTAAAAAAAAGGATATTATCTTATCACTTGGGGTCTTTTATATTAAAAGGGTTGTCTTACACATTTGGCATGAAATGTGCATACAGAACATTAAAATCTGTCAACCATAGGCTCCCATTATAAAAGAAGAACGTTATTAGACAGTAAAAAAAAGAAACTCTAACATAACCTCCTCAACTGGAAACAAACATGTATGGGACCGTATGGATACAATAAGCATATGCGACAAGATCTTTCTCGCTGCATACCCGAATGTACATGTAACATCATTCCTTTTATCTGAAGTAGAGACAAAACGGCAGCAAAATGATTTATTTTTCTAGCATTGCACTTATTATTAAAAGCAGATTAATTCCATCTGAATCTGAATGAAATTTCAGCATTTCCCAGCTTTACTGACCACCACATATTTACGCATATATTGCTCAGGGATAAGCTTCAGGATCTCCGTGCTTTGAGCTGCTTTCCATCAGTAATTATTGCTGATGCATTTTTCAGTGGTTTCCACTGCAGTGCTCAAAAACCAATAACCTTGACATGCACTGTATATCATTTGTCACATGGCTCATTTACACCAATTTGGCAAGGACAGCATATTTATCCTGTGATACCTCTGGGTTCTGGAGATTTTAAGCTACAGGGTTACAATAGGGATTTTAGAGAAATTGTGTTTCATTCATTTTGATGGTTTATTCACACTCTAATAAAGCAAGAAGAATTATGTTGTAGGAAACAGATATTGAAACATTTTTAAAAGAGTCTTCATGCTGCAGCCCCTGAGGAATACCAAGATGACTGTGACTCCTTTTCCTTCATGAAAGCAATATAGCTGTAATTGATTTCATACAAATAGTCAGAGACAATTGTATTGTTTTTGTGTGGAACATTAAATGATATCTCAACACGCTACTTGGAGTGAAAAAAAGGAACAGGTACCTCTGCGGTGCACGTCAAAACATGAAAAGTGTTTTCACATGTCTCTTAGGAAGACATTAAAGGGCTTGCCCACTACTGGACAGCCCCAGCTTAACCATTTCAGGACCTTAATTAAAATAAAGACAGTGCATGCTCACCATCTATACCTGTGCCATCCCAGAGAAGTTGGCACCAGTGTTTCCATAGTGTGCTTTCACACTGTATTCAGACTACCGTTTGTTGGCCCTTTCAGGGCTTACGTCCAAGTCCCCTGCAAAATGGAATTTGTGCGTACTTATGCGCCGATGGGGCGATAAACTATAATGGTGCCCAAAGAGGAAACGAGGCCTCCGTTGTGCATCATTTTTGGGCGTGTATGCCTACTGGAGGCGGGCACTCAGACGCAGTAACTGAATACACGCCTGAAAATGATGCACGACGGAGAGCACATTCACTCTATTATAGTCTATGGCTTCGTTGGCACAGTGTGAAAGCACCGTGAGTTGACTGTTGAGCCCTATGAGGGCTTGTTTTTTCTAGACAAAATGTACTTTTAAAAGACATCATTCATTTTGTCATGTGATGCACTGGAAAGCAGGAAAAAAAATTACAAGTGCAAAAAAAGTGCAACTCCACAATCTTTTATATATATAATATATACAGTACAGACCAAAAAGTTTGGACACACCTTCTCATTTAAAGATTTTTCTGCATTTTCATGACTATGAAAATTGTACATTCACACTGAAGGCATCAAAACTATGAATTAACACATGTGGAATTATATACTTAACAAAAAAGTGTGAAACAGCTGAAAATATGTCTTATATTCTAGGTTCTTCAAAGTAGTCACCTTTTGCTTTGATGACTGCTTTGCACACTCTTGGCATTCTCTTGATGAGCTTCAAGAGGTAGTCACCGGAAATGGTTTTCACTTTACAGGTGTGCCCGGTCAGGTTTAATAAGTGGGATTTCTTGCCTTATAAATGGGGTTGGGACCATCAGTTGTGTTGTGCAGAAGTCTGGTGGAAACACAGCTGATAGTCCTACTGAATAGACTGTTAGCTGCTTTTTTCTTGCCATAATACAAATTCTAAGTAAAGAAAAAAGAGTGGTCATCATTACTTTAAGAAATGAAGGTCAGCCAGTGAGAAAAATTGGGAAAACTTTGAAAGTGTCCCCAAGTGAAGTTGCAAAAACCATCAAGCGCTACGGAGAAATTGGCTCACCTGAGGACCGCCCCAGGAAAGGAAGACCAAGAGTCACCTCTGCTTCTGAGGCTAAGTTTTTCCGAGTCACCATCCTCAGAAATTGCAGGTTAACAGCAGCTCAGATTAGAGACCAGGTCAATGCCACACAGAGTTCTAGCAGCAGACACATCTCTTCAACAACTGTTAAGAGGAGACTTTGTGCAGCAGGCCTTCATGGTAAAATAGCTGCTAGGAAACCACTGCTAAGGACAGGCAACAAGAAGAAGAGAGTGTCTTCGGGCGACGCAGAAAAGGTGAACGGATGGACTCTACATGCCTGGTTCCCACCGTGAAGCATGGAAGAGGAAGTGTGATGGTGTGGGGGTGCTTTACTGGTGACACTGTTGGGGATTTATTCAAAATTGAAGGCATACTGAACCAGCATGGCTACCACAGCATCTTGCAGCGGCATGCTATTCCATCCGGTTTGCGTTTAGTTGGACCATCATTTATTTTTCAACAGGACAATGACCCCAAACACACCTCCAGGCTGTTTAAGGGCTATTTGACCAAGAAGGAGAGTGATAGGGTGCTACGCTAGATGACCTGGCCTCCACAGTCACCAGACCTGAACCCAATCGAGATGGTTTGGGGTGAGCTGGACAGCAGAGTGAAGGCAAAAGGGCCAACAAGTGCTAAGCATCTCTGGGAACTCCTTCAAGATTGTTGAAAGACCATATCCGGTGACTATCTCTTGAAGCTCATCAAGAGAATGCCAAGTGTGCGCAAAGCAGTCATCAAAACAAAAGGAGGCTACTTTGAAGAACCTAGAATATAAGACATATTTTCAGTTGTTTCACACTTTTTTGTTAACTATATAATTCCACATGTGTTAATTCATAGTTTTGAAGCCTTCAGTGTGAATGTACAATTTTTATAGTCATGAAAATACAGAAAAATCTTTAAATGAGGTGTGTCCAAACTTTTGTTCTGTACTGTATATATAATATATTATATATATACACACACACACACACACACACATGTGGTCAAAATTGTTGGTACCCCTTGTTTAATGAAAGAAAAACCCACAATGGTCACAGAAATAACTTGAATCTGACAAAAGTAATAATAAATTAAAAATCTATGAAAATGAACAAATGAAAGTCAGACATTGCTTTTCAGCCCTGCTTCCACAGAATTTTAAAAAAAATTAAACTCATTAAATAGGCCTGGACAGAAATGATGGTACCCTTAACTTAATATTTTGCTGAACAACTTTTTGAGGCAATCAATGAAATCAAACTATTCCTGTAACTGTCAATGTGACTTCTGCACCTCTCAACAGGTATTTTGGTCCACTCCTCATGAGCAAATTGCTCCAGTTGTCTTGTGTTTAATGGTTGCCTTTCCCAGACAGCATGTTTGAGCTCTTTCCAAAGATGCTCAATAGGATTTAGGTCAGGGCTCATAAAAGGCCACTTCAGAATAGTCCAATGTTTTCCTCTTAGCCATTCTTGGGTGTTTTTAGCTGTGTGTTTTGGGTCATTATCCTGTTGCAAGACCCATGACCTGCAACTGAGACCAAGCTTTCTGACATTGGGCAGCACATTTCTCTCTAGAATCCCTTGATAGTCTTGAGATTTCATTGTACCCTGCACATATTCAAGACACCCTGTGCCAGATGCAGCAAAGCAGCGCCAGAACATAACAGAGCCTGCTCCATGATTCACAGTAAGGACAGTCTTCTTTTCTTGATATGCTTCATTTTTCCATCTGTGAACATAGAGCTGACGTGCCTTGCCAAAAACTTCCATTTTTGTCTCATCTGTCCATAGAACATTCTCCCAGAAGCTTTGTGGCTTTTCAACATGTAGTTTGGAAAATTCCAGTCTGGCTTTTTTATGGTGCTCTCCTTGGTCATCTCTCATGAAGTCCACTTTGGATCAAACAACGACGGATGGTGCAATCTGACACTGATGTTCCTGGAGCTTGAAGTTCACCTTTAATCTCTTTAGAAGTCTTTCTGGGCTCTTTTGTTACCATTTGTATTATCCGTCTCTTTGATTTGTCATCAATTTTCCTCCTGTAGCCACATCCAGGGAGGTTGGCTACAGTCCCATGGATCTTACATTTCTGAATAATATGTGCAACTGTAGTCACAGGAACATGAAACTGCTTGGAGATGGTCTTATAACCTTTACATTTAACATGCTTGTCTATAATTTTCTTTCTAAACTCCTGAGACAACTCTTTCCTTTGCTTCTTCTGGTCCATGTTGAGTGTGGTACACACCATGTCACCAAACAGCACAGTGAGTATCTGTAGCCCTATATACAGGCTCACAGACTGATTACAAGATTGTAGACACCTGTGATGCTAATTAGTGGACACAACTTGATTTAACATGTCCCTTTTGTCACATTATTTTCAGGGGTACCATCATTTCTGTCCAGGTCTATTTCATGAGTTTAATTCTGTTTTTTAATTCTGTGGAAGCAGTTTTGAAAAGCAATGTTTGACTTTCATTTGTTCATTTTCATCGATTTTTAATTTATTATTACTTTTGTCAGATTCAAGTTATTTCTGTGACCATTGTGGGATTTCTTTCACTAAACGAGGGGTACCAACAATCTTGACCACGTGTGTGTACATACATATATATATATATATATATATATATATATATATATATATATATGGCTGGATGTTCTGAAGGACAGAAATGTCCATGAAGGAAGGGAGATTTTGCTACAGTTGGGCTCAAAAGTTTACATACCCTTGCAGAATTTTTCCTTTCTTTGCCTTGTTTCAGAGAATATGAATGATAATAAAAAACTTTTTCTCCACTCATGGTTATTGGTTGGGTGAAGCCATTTATTGCCAAACTACTGTGTTTTCTCTTTTTAAATCTTAATGACTACCAAAACCATCCAAATGACCCTGATCAAAAGGTCACATACCCCAGTTCTTAATACCGTGTATTGCCCCCTCTAACATCAATGACAGCTTAAAGTCTTTTGTGGTAGTTGTGGATGAGGTTCTTTATTTTCTCAGATGGTAAAGCTGCCCATTCTTCTTGGCAAAAAGCCTCCAGTTCCTGTAAATTCCTGGGCTGTCTAGCATGAACAGCGCACTTGAGATCTCCCCAGAGTGTCTCAAGGATATTGAGTTCAGGAGACAGAGATGGCCACTCCAGAACCTTCACTTTGTTCTGCTGCTGCCAATGACAGGTCGACTTGGCCTTGTGTTTTGTCCAAGTATGTCCCATGTGCAGCTTCCGGGCTGATGAGTGCAAATCTGCCTCCAGTATTTACTGATAACGTGCTGCATTCATCTTTCCTTCAAATTTTACCAAGTTTCCTGTGCCTTTGTAGCTCACACATCTCCAAAACATCAGCGATCCACCTCTGTGCTTTATTGTAGGAATGGTGTTCCTTTCATCATAGGCCTTGTTGACCTCTCTCCAAATGTAATGTTTATGGTTGTGGCCAAAAAGTTCAATTTTGGTCTCATCACTCCAAATTACCTTGTTCCAGAAGTTTTGAGGCTTGTCTCTGTGCTGTTTGGCATATTGTAGGCAAGATACTTTGTACCATTTGCGCTGTAATGGCTTTCTTCGGGTGACTCGACCATGGAGCCCATTTTTCTTCAAGTGCCTCCTTATTGTGCATCTTGAAACAGCCACACTGCTAGTTTTCAGAGAGTCCTGAATTTCAGCTGATGTTATTTGTGGGTTTTTCTTTGCATCCTGAACAATTTTCCTGGCAGTTGTGGCCGAAATTTTTGTTTGTCTACCTGACCATGGTTTGGTTTTTACAGAGCCTCTGATTTTCCATTTGTTAATCAAAATTTGAACACTGCTGACTGGCATTATTAATTCCTTGGATATTTTTTTGTATCCCTTTCCTGTGTTATACAGTTCAACTACCTTTTCCCATAGATCCGTTGACAGTTCTTTTACTTTCCCCAAGACTCACAATCCAGAAACGTCAGTGGCTGGATGAAAGATGCAAGAGTCTGTCTGGATCCCAGAAACTCACTCAGCTTTTATACACACACACTAATTACAAGCAAACAGGTCACAGGTGAGGATGTTACCTTTAGTAGCCATTCAAACTCATTTGTGTCAAATTCTGTGCATGTTATCAGGTCAAAATCACCAGGGTATGTGAACTTTTGATCAGGATCATTTGTATGTTTTTGGTTGTCATTAAGATTTAAAAAAAGAGAAAACACAGTAGTTTGACAATAAATGGCTTCAACAAACCAATAAACATGCGTGTAGAAAATGTTTTTTTGTTATCATTCATATTCTCTGACACAAGGCCAAAAAAGGAACATTTCTGCCGGGGTATGTAAACTTTTGAGTACAACTGTATGATTCTCCCGGTCAGTATGATAGTGCAAATACCAAACATGTATAGGGTTTTTTTCATATAAGTGGTGAAAATTTTTTGGAAATTGTAAAAAAAAATTTGCTTGTGTCACCATTTTCTTAGACCTGTAACATAGTAAATTTTCAGGATATAGGGCTGTGTGAGGGCTTATTTTTTATGCACATTGAGCTGACATTTTTATTGATACCATTTTGGGATAAAAGAAAAGTCCTAAAGGCTAAAGTGTTTTTCTTTTTAAACAAACTGCATCTGGTGACAGGATTTTTTTGAAACTGAAAATCCCCTTTGAATAATACGGTTTGAAAGATTAATGTTTTTCTCCACTGCTACCTGCAATGTCACAGCTGAACCTGCTCCCTTTCCCTTCACACTGACTTTGCACATTCTCATCAGACGCTTTCATAGAAAAGATAGGGTATGAGTCTCCTCCTCTACCCAAGAGATGTGGTATGATCATACCACATCTGACAGGGTGGGGGAAGCAAAAGAGTATACAGACACTACTGCAGGGGATCGCAGATGATTCTTTCTGTGCGGTAAAACATTTCACTGCCTGTTTTTAAACAATGTTTTACTTCAAAGAAAGAATCACCTGTGATCCCCTGCTGTAATGTCTGTACACTTTTTTTCTCCCCTCCCTGGCCAGGAGCTGTGGTATGATCAGACCATGTTCCTGCACGGTCAGACACAGTCATTACACAGTACACAGCAGGGGAACATTTATAAGATTATCTCAGCACAGGAACATTTTATTTAAACACATCCAATTGTGGAAGTTATTACTATTCCAAGATCTATTGATTAAAATGAACTTTTGTTCATAGGAAAACCCCTTTAAAACCTTAACAACATTTGACGTACTAATACGCGTCTGTGCCCTGCGACTTAAGAGCCAGACCCGTATTAGTATGTCATGGCGATCGCACGCGCACACAGAATTGTAAAAATTGGCCTGGTCATTAACGTGCAAACCACCCTCGGGGCTTAAGGAGTTAATGCTAACTATTATCAGGCATGGTTTTATCAAAATGCTTTGAATTTGCAATTAACATCTTGCTATATGACAAACTTGGGATTTCTTGGTTCTTGGCCAGACGTTCTCCCAGAAGACAGGAGCAGAATGAGCTTGTACATTATATGGGGTTTACCAATTTAAGAAGAAAATTCCCCTGTATTCCCTGTGTGAGTGGGTGGTCAGATGACTGCATGTATAGTATTTCCAATTTTTGCGGTCATGTGATAACTAGTCTCATCTTACATTTCTAAATAGAAGAAAACTGAGAGAAACCAGATGAGACTAGTCAGCATATGACAGTGGGTATGAATGTGTTCTCGTGAACTCTCATTCAAAAGGAATGCAAGAGAATATAGCCTTCTTAGACTAGAATACTCCTTTAACATTAAAAGTAACAAATTGATTTCAGCCCAAAAAGAGATGTTTGTCACAGGGATTAGAAAAGTAGTGAGGAATTTTCAGACAGAATGTAGAATTATGGAATAATTCCTGGAAGACCTGGCAAATCTCTGGGACAGGAGCACTTCTGCAAAAAGTTTTTTTGAGCGTGATGCTGTAATACTCTGGCATCCAAATTTAGATTCAGGAGGTATGAAAGAGGTGTTAGAGAAACATGTATAAGGCCTGAGTAGGTGTAGCTTCAAAAACAGTGAATGACTTTAAGTAATAAAATTGCCAATCTGTGCATGTTTCCATCATTATGCTTCCAGAAGGGCAGCCCTGTAATTCAAAAAGTATGAAATAATCACTTTGTAGAGTGAAAAAGCACCTTCCCATTATGTAAAGTTAACTCTATAATTGAAAAAGTAAAAAAAAAAAAAAATTCCTCAATATTTGATTTATTTTAAGGCACATTAAAATATGTAGATATTAGCTGGTTCGGTAACACAGGTATGCAAAATTTGGGTTTATGAACATTTTTCCAAATACAATGACTGATTCTTATGTTTTCTTATGCGCTGATTAAAAAAAACACCTCTAATTTTAATCATCACATATTGGATTTTGCAAATAATACACGTGAAATTACGTACAAGCGAGATAAACAAGAAAAATATTTATTGTAGCCAAAAATGTACACAATCTTATATATAAAAATTTATTGAACATTTATTCTGCAACTTTATTGGAAACTAATTCTTGCACCTTTTCCTGTTCTCTTCTCTTAATTTCTAACTAATCTAATGGCACCAAAATCATACACCAAAGGTCACGCAAAGGGGTCTAAGTATGGTGCAAGAAAAAGCCTATGGATCAAGTGTTTGTGAAAAAGCTGTACGTGATGGAATTTTTTCTATATTTTTACTGAGTTTAGTGATCGAAAGCATATAAAATCAGAGGCTCTTACTTTTCACACAATCTTACCCTTGTAGACCTGTGTAAATAAAAATTTTGTAATTCTACATTTCAGCATTATATTCCAGAAGAAATGGTTTGTTCTTGTCTGACTCACGTTTATCGGTCCATACATTTACAACACAGGAGCTCAGCACAATTTAGCAACAAACAGCATGTTCTACCAATGATCATTTTACTCTTTTCCATGTTTGCGGCAGTCAATCCTGTTTCACGCCATCGACTTCTCAAAGAGTAAAAGAAACGATCAGTGTCTGCGTTTACAAGCTTCTCTTATTTTACAGAGCATCTGCTAGTTTTAATTTGTTTCATCATTGTATGGTTTTAAAACAAAAATGTTACTACTGCAGATCTTTTGTATGTTTCTTTAGGTTACAATATCTAAATAAATAAATAAATAAATAAAATAGTCTACATTTACTCAAACATGAACATTTTAAAAACAATATAATATTTCATATTAATTTGCTATTGTAGTGCCGGCGTCCCTGCCCTCTGCTAGGCAGGGACGCTGCTCCTCTCACCGCTCTGCTCCGTGCCCGGCTTCCTCCCCCCGCTCTGCTGTCAGCGCGCGCTCCGTCCCGGCGTCCTCCTCCTGCTCTGCTCTCAGCGCGCGCTCCTTCCCGGCCCCTGTGCTTAGGGCGCGCGCGCGCTCCCCTCCTCTTAAAGGGGCCGCGCGCGCCGCCCTAAAGAGTCCCCGGCCAATGGCCGGAGGACTTCATCATATATAAGGCACCTCCTCCAAAATGGAGGTGCCCGAGCAATGTTGTTTGCACCTGTGTCTCACCTGTGCTTCAGCCCTCAGGTCCCGTTGCCAGTTACCTGCCAGTTTCCTGCCAGTTTCCTGCTAGTTACCTGCCAGTACCTGCCAGTTACCTGCCTGATTCCTGCCTGAATACTTGTTACCTGTCTGCCAGTCTGAGGTCCGACGGTCTGCCTTACTACTCCTGTCAGTCTGTCTAAAGGACCAGCCTGCCCGCTCACCTGGGAGCGCATATCAGCTACCTGCCTGCTTGCCTGAGGTCCGACGGTCTGCCTTACTACTCCGGTCAGTCTGTCTATGGACCAGCTTGCCCGCTCACCTGGGAGCGCTTCTCCGTTATCTGCCTGCTTGCCAGCCCGGAGGCTCCGTTGTCACGTGCTGTGACCACCAGCTACTCCAGACTCTTGCCCGCTCACCTGGGAGCGCATCTCCGTTACCTGCCTGCTTGCCAGCCCGGAGGTCCCGTTGTCACGTGCGGTGACCATCAGCTATTCCAGAGACTCTTGCCCGCTCACCTGGGAGCGCTTCTCCGTTACCTACCTGCCTGCCAGCCCGGAGGTTCCGCCGTCACGTGCCGTGACCACCTGCTATTCCAGAGACTCTCGCTTGCTCACCTGGGAGCACACATCTACCACCTGCCTGCTAGCCTACCCGGAGGCTCTGCCATCACAGGTCGTACCTACCCCTTACCCAGAGACTGCCCTGATCACTTGCCGTAACTCCCTGTCCGTTCACCCAGAGACTGCCACCCGCTCCCTTACAAGGGCCGCCCCCTTGTATAGTAGCTCAGAGGTTCCGCCTCCCGGACCCGTTACAGTCCGCCTCCCGGACCCGTTACAGTTTGCTCGGGCCACGAAACCCGGTGGCACCCAAGCTCCCTCGCTCTCGGACCTCGGTCTTGAACTGTCCCGTCAGAGGTCCCAACAGGAGGCCATCCTGGGTCACCTGCGGAATGTTAATACTCGCCTGAACACTCTGTCTGATCCACCAACAACCTCCGCCAGTGCCATATCTTGCAATCCGGCGGCTCCGCTGCTCACTAATACTATGGTATCCTACCCCGGACCCCGGCTTTCTGCACCTCCTCGCTTCGGAGGCGACCCCGTCCAGGCTCGGGGCTTCTTGAATCAGTGCACCCTGCATTTTGAACTTTTGTCCTACCAGTTTAACTCCGACCGGGCCAAAATTGCCTTCATCATGTCCCATCTCACCGGGGAGGCCCTGGCCTGGCTGAATCCTCTATGGGAGAGAGGAGACCCCCTGGTGTCCAACTTGCCTGCTTTTCTCACGGCTTTCCGGAAAGTCTTCGACGAACCCGGACGGAAGACCTCATCTGCATCATCGTTGCTACGCCTCCGTCAGGGGAGTCTCACCGTGGGCCAATATGCCATACGGTTCCGTACCCTTGCCTCGGAGCTGGCCTGGGATAACGACGCTCTGGTTTCCGTCTTCTGGGAGGGTCTGTCCGGCCGTATTAAAGATGAACTTGCCGGTCGGGACATTCCTACCACTCTCGATGACTTAATAACTCTTGCCACCCGAATTGACCTACAGTTTCAGGAGCGTGCCAAAGAGGTCACCCGTGAGAGAAGGATTCCACGTTTAGCTCCTACTTTCCAGAAACCCGTCATTCCCTCCATCTCTCCCCAGGTACACTCTCCTGAGCCTATGCAGGTCGACCAGACCAAGATGGTCAAAACCCGTCAGGACTCACGCCGTGCCGAGGGGAGCTGCTTCTACTGTGGCAGTAAGGAGCACCGGATCCGTGCCTGCCCGGAGAGGTCGGGAAACGCCTGTGTCTAGGTTCGCTCAGAGAGGTCCACCTAGACAAGAATAAATCCTCTCCATCCCTGCTGTTGTCAGTTTCGATCATCTACGGGGAGAACCGTTATTTCAAACTAGCCCAACTTGACTCTGGAGCAGCCGGGAACCTTATTTCACAGTCCCTGGTTGAGAAATACCGCATCCCTACCAAACCTCTGGCTGTACCCTTGTCTGTCGCTGCCGTGGATGGGGGCCTCTTACCTCGCCCCATTCAACTCATCACCGAATCCATTACCCTGCAGGTGGGAATGCTGCATTCTGAAAGTATCTCCTTTCATGTTCTGCCTGGACTCTCTCACGCCCTCTTGCTAGGTCTGCCCTGGCTCCAGAGACATGCACCCGTGCTAGACTGGCAAACCGGAGAGGTCCTTCGCTGGGGACAAGACTGTCATAAAACCTGCCTGGTTCCCGTCCATCCCGTCCGTCCCTCTCCTACCCCAGCTAATCTACCTGGACTTCCGATTCCTTATTGGTCTTATGCAGATGTCTTTAATAAAAAGGAGGCAGAGACATTACCACCACATAGACCATACGACTGTCCCATCGATCTGCTACCCGGTACTACTCCTCCCCGTGGGCGTATCTATCCTTTATCCGCTGCTGAGACCCGGTCAATGTCCGAATATATTGAGGAGAATCTGGCCAGAGGATTCATCCGGAAATCTACCTCCCCGGCGGGAGCAGGCTTCTTTTTCGTCAAAAAGAAGGACGGCTCTCTCCGTCCCTGTATAGACTATAGAGGCCTAAACCTGATCACGGTGAAGAATAAGTACCCCCTTCCGCTCATTCCAGAATTATTTGATCGTCTGAGGGGGGCTAGGATCTTCACCAAACTGGACCTTCGTGGGGCGTACAACCTGGTTCGTATTCGTCAGGGGGATGAATGGAAGACGGCATTCAACACCCGGGACGGCCACTATGAATACCTGGTAATGCCCTTTGGTCTCTGTAACGCTCCTGCCGTCTTTCAAGAGTTGGTCAATGACATCTTCCGGGACCTTCTCTACTCCTGCGTAGTGGTGTACCTGGACGACATCTTGGTCTTCTCTCCGGATCTCCAGACTCACCGGAGGGACGTTCGTCAGGTCCTGCTCAGGCTAAGGCAGAACCATCTCTACGCTAAATTTGAGAAGTGCCTCTTTGAGCAGACCTCGCTTCCGTTTCAGGGCTACATTATCTCTCAGACCGGCCTTCAAATGGATCCTGAGAAACTGTCTGCCATCGTGAAATGGCCCCGACCGGAGGGGTTGAAGGCCATTCAGCGTTTCCTGGGCTTCGCCAACTACTACCGCCTCTTCATACCACACTTCTCTTCCCGGACGGCCCCAATTTCTGCGCTCACCCGTAAAGGTACTAATCCCAAAGAGTGGCCACCCGAAGCAGAGGAGGCCTTTCTTTCCCTTAAACAGGCCTTCTCTTCCGCCCCGGTGCTGCATCGCCCAGATGGCAACAAGCAGTTCTTCCTGGAAGTTGACGCCTCCTCCTCTGGAGCCGGAGCGGTACTTACTCAAAAATCATCTTCCGGGAGGATGGTAACTTGTGGCTTCTTCTCTAAACTCTTCTCCTCCTCTGAGCGCAACTATTCCATAGGAGACCGAGAGTTATTGGCCATCAAACTGGCATTGGAGGAGTGGCATTACCTGCTCGAGGGGGCTCTTCACCCGGTAATAATTTACACTGACCACAAGAACTTGGCTTACCTCCAGCATGCCCAGAGACTTAACCCGCGCCAAGCCCGGTGGTCCTTGTTTTTTGCTCGTTTTGATTTTGTCCTTCATTTTCGCCCGGCTGACAAAAACGTCAAGGCGGATGCCTTGTCTCGATCCTTTCTGGTGTCTGATCTTGAGGAGGATCCGAAACATATCATCGATCCCGCCAGAGTAATGCAGGTGGCTCCCGTGAGTCTAAATCGTCTTCCTCCTGGTAAGACGTTCGTACCAGTACCTGATCGGGAGAAGATTCTACACTGGGGTCATTCGTCTAAACTAGCTGGCCACGCCGGTCAGAAAAAGACCCTCCAGCTTATTACCCGGCACTACTGGTGGCCTAACCTGCACAAGGATGTAATAGACTTTGTTTCTGCCTGTGTGTCCTGCGCCCGCAACAAAGTTCCGAGACACCTGCCGGCCGGCCGCCTCCTACCTCTGCCAGTACCTGCTGCCCCCTGGCAGCATATAGCGATGGACTTCATTACTGATCTGCCCGTCTCTGCCGGTTGTACGGTCATTTGGGTGGTCGCTGACCGCTTCTCCAAGATGGCTCACTTCATTCCACTGCCAGGTCTTCCGTCTGCACCCGAGCTGGCTAAAGACTTTATCCGCCACATCTTCCGTCTTCATGGCCTGCCCCGTCACATCGTGTCGGATCGTGGGGTACAGTTCACTTCCCGTTTCTGGAGAGCCACTTGTAAATTGCTGGACGTCACCCTGGACTTCTCCTCCGCTTACCACCCACAGTCTAATGGTCAAGTGGAGCGGATCAATCAGAACCTGACCAGTTACCTTCGGCACTTCGTTAATGCCCACCATTCTGACTGGGTGGATCTCCTGCCATGGGCCGAATTCTCGCACAACAATCACGAGAGCGAGTCTTCCTCCAAATCCCCGTTTTTTGTAGTCTACGGTCAGCATCCTCGGATCCCGTTTCCCGTCTCCACCTCGGCGGACAATCCGGCTGCGTAATCTCTTGTTAACAAATTTTCCTCCATATGGGAGAGTACCCGGTCCGCACTCCTTCTGTCATCCGAGCGTATGAAAAGACACGCTGACAAAAAACGTCTGGACCCTCCTCAATTCCGCCCTGGGGATAAAGTCTGGCTCTCGTCCAAATATGTCCGGCTCAAGATCCCTTCCTATAAGTTAGGGCCTCGGTTCATCGGCCCACTGGAGGTCATCAGTCAGATCAACCCGGTGGCCTATAAATTGAAACTCCCGGCCAACTTACGGATCCCTAACTCCTTCCATGTGTCTCTCCTCAAACCTGTGGTACTTAACTCTTTTTCCAAGTCTACAGGTACGCCTCCTGCTCCGGTTTCTGCTGAGGACGAGTTTGAGGTAGAGAACATTCTTGCCACCAAAAGGGTAAGAGGAAAGACCTTTTTCCTGGTAGATTGGAAGGGGTTTGGTCCTGAGGAGAGAACGTGGGAGCCCCGGGAGAACATCCATGCCCCTCTCATCCTAGCTAAATTTCTGTCTGGCCTAAAAAAGGGGGGGCCTAAAGGGGGGGTACTGTAGTGCCGGCGTCCCTGCCCTCTGCTAGGCAGGGACGCTGCTCCTCTCACCGCTCTGCTCCGTGCCCGGCTTCCTCCCCCCGCTCTGCTGTCAGCGCGCGCTCCGTCCCGGCGTCCTCCTCCTGCTCTGCTCTCAGCGCGCGCTCCTTCCCGGCCCCTGTGCTTAGGGCGCGCGCGCGCGCGCTCCCCTCCTCTTAAAGGGGCCGCGCGCGCCGCCCTAAAGAGTCCCCGGCCAATGGCCGGAGGACTTCATCATATATAAGGCACCTCCTCCAAAATGGAGGTGCCCGAGCAATGTTGTTTGCACCTGTGTCTCACCTGTGCTTCAGCCCTCAGGTCCCGTTGCCAGTTACCTGCCAGTTTCCTGCCAGTTTCCTGCTAGTTACCTGCCAGTACCTGCCAGTTACCTGCCTGATTCCTGCCTGAATACTTGTTACCTGTCTGCCAGTCTGAGGTCCGACGGTCTGCCTTACTACTCCTGTCAGTCTGTCTAAAGGACCAGCCTGCCCGCTCACCTGGGAGCGCATATCAGCTACCTGCCTGCTTGCCTGAGGTCCGACGGTCTGCCTTACTACTCCGGTCAGTCTGTCTATGGACCAGCTTGCCCGCTCACCTGGGAGCGCTTCTCCGTTATCTGCCTGCTTGCCAGCCCGGAGGCTCCGTTGTCACGTGCTGTGACCACCAGCTACTCCAGACTCTTGCCCGCTCACCTGGGAGCGCATCTCCGTTACCTGCCTGCTTGCCAGCCCGGAGGTCCCGTTGTCACGTGCGGTGACCATCAGCTATTCCAGAGACTCTTGCCCGCTCACCTGGGAGCGCTTCTCCGTTACCTACCTGCCTGCCAGCCCGGAGGTTCCGCCGTCACGTGCCGTGACCACCTGCTATTCCAGAGACTCTCGCTTGCTCACCTGGGAGCACACATCTACCACCTGCCTGCTAGCCTACCCGGAGGCTCTGCCATCACAGGTCGTACCTACCCCTTACCCAGAGACTGCCCTGATCACTTGCCGTAACTCCCTGTCCGTTCACCCAGAGACTGCCACCCGCTCCCTTACAAGGGCCGCCCCCTTGTATAGTAGCTCAGAGGTTCCGCCTCCCGGACCCGTTACAGTCCGCCTCCCGGACCCGTTACAGCTATAATAAAAACGAAATGAAAAATGTATCAAAATACTAATATCTCACACTAAATACATTGCATGACACAAAGAGTTCAGCAATGCAAGTCTGGTGGTGATATGTACACATTCAATACAAAGTAGCTTTATATTCATTCTCACTCTTAATCTAGATGTATGGCTAGCCAATATGACATCTGTAGATGAAAGTGCATTCAAAATTACTGTGATCATTTTCTCTTCTCCGCAAAGTAACTCGCTGAATATAAAGTGAACAAAAGGAGATGCACAGATGAACAGATACAATGACTAAGAAAACAATGTTCATTCAGTGGGGCAAACATTGTGTGCCTAGATTATGTGCAAATCTCAGTGATGCTTGAAGGTCAGCCATTCAATTATTCTGGCACTTAGGTTATCCTGATACTGTTGTCATTTTTTTTCTAGGAAATGGGGCTAAAAATGTAGTAACACAGGAGAGGGATATAGTAGATTTAGGTTAATGGCAGTCATAAGTTTTCAATCATTTTTGAAGGAGGAGAAATGTATTGGACAGACATGAGCGAATTGACCAAAGTGTGAATTCAACCAGGAAATTAAATTCACAACTAATTTATTCAATATGTATGTAATTTGCCTTCTCTCCACACCCCAGAGCATAATAAATGTAAGATTTAAAAAGTACACACTGTATAATACTCACCTCTCCCCAACCCTCACCTGTCCCTCCAGGCAGCTCCATTCAGGCACTCTTATGGGCTCTTCGCAGTCTCCAGAGCTTACTAGGCTTCATGATGTAATGATGTCACAGAGTGATAAATGTTATGACATCATGTGAGGCCCCGTCTTGGAGAATATGATTTTTTTTGTGAAATTTATAATGAATTGGAATCACTTTGGATCAATTTGCTCATCTCTAGTGAATGCTTGAGAAAAGCTCATTAGAACTAAAAAATAATATGGGGTTAATAAAACTTTAATTTCACCGGATGGGCTTCCTCACTCTCCATATTTGTTTAGTGATAGGTGATCTTTGAAAATTAACTTACTGAATCTTTCTAAACAATAAACACCAAAGGACACTTTAACCCCTTTATGACCCCATATGTCCAAGTCACCTGGTACTTACCGACATTGGAAGTATGAATACATCCA
Organism: Phyllobates terribilis; assembly: GCF_046119375.1. Classification (NCBI taxonomy): domain Eukaryota; kingdom Metazoa; phylum Chordata; class Amphibia; order Anura; family Dendrobatidae; genus Phyllobates; species Phyllobates terribilis. The sequence continues at coordinate 286,371,687 of NW_027362762.1, read as the reverse complement.
GGTGATTTTGCACACACAGAGACATTTACAGCTGGGTGTCACCTGATTCTGACAGCTGACACCTGGCACTCAGTGCCAGGAGCGGTGCTTCCACTTCTTCCGGTACTTTAACCTACTAAATTCTGCGATCCCAGCATTTAGCAAGCAAACAGAGGAACAGAAGCCCCTCTGCTCTTGAGTCAGAGACCCCGCAACGTCATCGCATCATGATGACATCCGGGCCACCAGGCATTAGAAAGGTAGTTAGATCATGCGCAGTGCATGATATAACTAAGTTTCAGTGCATTGTGAAAGTATTTGGCCCCTTTGAACTTTTCTACCTTTTGCCACATTTCTGGCTTCAAACATAAAGATATACCATTCTATTTTTTGGGGGAAGAATCAACAACAAGTGGGACACAATCGTGAAGTGGAATGAAATTTATTGGATATTTTAAACTATTTTAACAAATTAAAAACCGAAAAGTGGGGCATGCAATATTATTCGGCCCCCTTGAGTTAATACTTTGTAGCACCACCTTTTGCTGCGGTTACAGCTGCAAGTCACTTGGGGTATGTCTCTATCAGTTTTGCACATCGAGAGGCTGAAATTATTGCCCATTCTTAATTGCAAAACAGCTCGAGCTCACTGAGGTTGGATGGAGGGCCTTTGTGAACAGCAGTTTTCAGCTCTTTCCACAGATTCTCGATTGGATTCAGGTCTGGACTTTGACTTGGCCATTCTAACACCCGGATATGTTTATTTTTGAACCATTCCATTGTAGATTTTGCTTTATGTTTGGGACAATTGTCTTGTTGGAAGATAAATCTCCGTCCCAGTCTCAGGTCTTTTGCAGACTCCAACAGGTTTTCTTCCAGAATAGTCCTGTATTTGACTCCGTCCATCTTCCCATCAATTTTAGCCATCTTTCCTGTTTCTGCTGAAGAAAAGCAGGCCCAAACCATGATGCTGCCACCACCATGTTTGACAGTGGGGATGGTGTTTTGAGGGTGATGAGATGTGTTGCTTTTATGCCAAGCATATAGTTTTGCATTGTGACCAAAAAGTTCGAGTTTGGTTTCATCTGACCAGAGCACCTTATTCCACATGTCTTGGTGTGTCTCCAAGGTGGCTTGTGCCAAACTTCAAATGAGACTTTTTAAGGATATCTTTGAGAAATGGCTTTTTTCTTGTCACTTCACGATTGTGTCCCACTTGTTGTTGATTCTTCCCAAAAAAATTTGAATTTTATATCTTTATATTTGAAGCCAGAAATGTGGCAAAAGGTAGAAAAGTTCAAGGGGGCCAAATACTTTTACAATGCTCTGCATGTCTGCAGCACTAACAGACTGTAAGGTATAGCAATGCAACAGCTATACCAAATAATTGCAATCAGACTGCAGAAAGTCCCATTGTGGGACAAAAGTAAAGAAGTAAAAAAAAAGTTGTAAAAATATAAAAAAAAATCACGAAATCATAAATATATATATATATGTATACATATATATATATATATATATATATATATACTAGCTATTGAAACACCCGTTCTACGCCCGGGTGGCGATCATTTTTATTAGCATATGGTCTCTCATGCTGGTATGTGCTGCCCCCCTCCTGGTATTTGTGCTGCCCCCATCCTGTCCCCACCATCCTATACTGGTATGCGTGGTACCCCTCACCCCAATCCTGGTATGTGTGACCCCCCTCATCCGAATCCCGGTGTGCGTGGCACCGCTCATCCCCCAATCCCGGTATGCGTAGCACCCCTCATCCCCCCAATCCCGGTATGCGTGGCACCCCTCATCCCCAATCCTTGTAGGCGTGGCACCCCTCCCCCTTTCCCGGTAAGCGTGGCACCCCTCAGCCCCAATCCTGGTAAGCGTGGCACCCATCACCCCCAATTCCGGTATGCGTGGCACCCCTCACCCCCAATCCCATTATGGGTGGCACCCCTCACCCCCAATCCCGGTATGCGTGGCACCCCTCATCCCTATCCTGGTATGTATGGTACCCCTGACCCCCCAATCCTGGTATGCGTGGTACCCCTCACCCCCAATCCTGGTATGTGTGGTACCCCTCACTCCTAATCCTGGTATGTGTGGTACCCCTCACCCCCAATCCTGGTATGTGTGGTACCCCTCACCCCACAATCCTGTTATGTGTGGCCCCCTCATCCCTATCCTGGTGTGTATGGTATCCCTCATCCTGGTATGCATGGTACCCCATCCCTCATCCCAGTATGCATTGCACTCCATCCCTCATCCCCAATCCTGGTATGCGTGGCACCCCTCATCCCCAATGCCGGCATGTGTGGCACCCCTCATCCCCAATCCTTGTATGCGTGGCACCCCTCATCCCTAATCCCGGTATGCGTGGCACCCCTCATCCCCAATCCCGGTATGCGTGGCACCCCTCATCCCCAATCCCGGTATGCGTGGCACCTCTCACCCCCAATCCTGGTATGCATGGCACACCCTAATCCCCAATCCCGGTATGCGTGGCACCCCTCATCCCCAATCCCGGAATGTGTGGCACCGCTCATCCCCAATCCCGGTATGCATGGTACCCCTCACCCCCCCTCCCGGTATGCGTGGTACCCCTCACCCCCAATCCTGGTATGCGTGGTACCCCTCACCCCACAATCCTGTTATGTGTGGTACCCCTCACCCCCAATCCTGATATGTGTGGTACCCCTCACCCCAATCCTGGTATGTGTGGCCCCCTCATCCCTTTCACACTGTACACACATACAAAAAAAATAAACAGCTAAACTCACCTTTCTTCTCTGTGCTCCAGCGCTGTTGCGTCCACTTCTGCCGGAGGCCAGGGGAGGAGTGCGGCGCCTGAGGACCGCGCTGTCCGGCGCCGTTTTGCTGAAGACACACTGTAAATGTGTCTTCAGTAAAATGGCGCTGGATAGCGCAATGCGCACGCGCCGGTCCGACACCTTCACTCCGGTCACACCCGGTCTCCAGCGAAGAGAGGCGCCACGGCAACGCTCCTACTGGTCAGGTAAGTATGTTAGTATGGCGCCGGAGATCCGCGGTATGCGTTCAGTGTCTACGCATACCGCGATCTCCGACGCCATACACTCCTCTTACCTGTAACGGCTGGATGCCTGCTTCTGTCTGGAGCCAGACTGCGCGTCACGCATGCGCAGTCTATCGAGGCTTCAGACAGAGACACGCTTCTACGATTATATTATAGATATACATATATATATATATTTATCATTTTGTGATTTTTTTTTTATATTTTTACAACTTTTTTCATATTCTACCCATAAATATTATTATGAACAAAATATATAAACAATAAAGTGCGCATATTTGGTATCCACGTCTGGAATGACCCGACCTATAAAACTGTCCCACTAGTTAACCCCTTTAGTGAACGTGGTAAAAAAAAAAAGAGGCAAAAAACTATGCTTTATCATCATACCTCCGAACAAAAAGTGGAATAAAACGTGATCAAATAAAGGAATGTAAATAAAAATGGTACTGCTGAAATTATCATCTTGTCCCACAAAAAACAAGCTGCCATACAGCTCCATCTAAAATAAAAAAGTTATAGCTCTCAGAATAAAGCACTGTAAAAATAATTATTTTTTCTACAAAATAGTTTTATTGTGCAAAAGTGCCAAAACATAAAAAACTGTATAAATGTGTTATCGCTGTAATCGTACTGACCCAAAGAATAAAGCTGCTAAATCAATTTTAGCATGCACGGAATGGAATTAAAAAAAAACCCTCAAAAACAATTCCTAAATTGTTGGATTTTGTTTATTCTGCCTCACAAAAATTGGAATAGAAACTGATCAAAAAATGTCATGTGCCAGAAAATGGTACCAATGAAAACGTCAACTCGCCCTGCAAAAAACAAGCCATAACATGACTCTGTCAGCAGAAATATGAAAAAATTATAGCTCTTTAAAAATATGGCTACGCAAAAACTAGTTTTTGCAAAAAAAAGCGTCTTTTAGTGTGTGACAGCAGCCAAACATATAAACCCGATATAAATCTGGTATCACTGTAATTGCTCCGACCCAAAGAATAAAGTTGTCTAATCACTTATACCGCATGAGGAACAGCGTAAAAAATAAATAAAACCAATTCTTCACCTGCTGTTGATTTGTTAATTTTGACTCCCAAAGATAGCAGTAAGGCTCAACGCACATTGATTCTGCGCTCTACATAGATAGCTTACACCGGGGTTTCCATGTAAATCTCTGAAATATGTGATTAAGATGGAAATCCCGGCAGATTCCCTATAATAAGGCAGATGGAGGCATTGTGGACACCATCTGGCCTGTGACCCGGCGGTATCTGTCTTTTTATTAGGCATGCATAAAAGTGCAATCGACCACAGTTCTGTGCACTACAGAAAAGAAGGACAATGCTGAACAGAGACCAGATGGAGTCTAGAGTATCTCTGCTTCCTCATTATAGTGAATAGATCCCTCGGTGGTTTCATCTGAATTACGTCACTTGGAGATTTAAATGGAAGCCCCGATATCAGTGCTCAGCGTAGAGCACAGGATAAATGGGCATATTTTACAAAACATTTGGAATCACAATAAAAGCTTTGACTCAATCCACAAAAAAGCAAGTCCCACTTAGGTCCACCAACTGTTAACGGAAATATAGGGGGCCTTCCATGTTACTAGTAGCACAAAGGCTCGGGAAAAATTAAATGGCCCTTGCCCCCAACAGAAATTCTGCAAATTGTGAGCTTCCAAATCCAAAAGCCTCCCTTCATTCTATACTCCACAGTGAGCCTAAAACACAGTTAGCGGCCACATGTTTGGCATTTCTGTAGCGATGAGAGCCTGCCTAATTTACGAGTGCATATCTCCAGAAGCATGAACTGGGCATAATGTACTGGTCACTAAAATATACAGGTCATTACAACGTACTGGTCACTACAATGACAGTTTGCAATTTTCACTCAGCAACATCCACTGCTCCTTGCTTTTTGAAAACACCCATGTGGCTAAAATCCTCACAACACCTGTAGATAAATTTCCAAAGCGGTATAATTTCCAAAATGGGGTCACTTGAGGGGAGATTCTGCTCCAGGAGGCAAATAGCGCATTGTCCCTCCCGAGTCTCGCCGTGTGGCTAATCAGTACTGTACAGCCACATATGGGGTATTTCTATATTCAGCAGAAATTGTGAGACAAATTTTGGTGCTATTTTTACCCATTTAGCAGTGTGTAAATTTAAAATCTGGGGCTAAAACAAAACTTTGGTGTTAAAAATGAAAATTCTTTCTTCTGGTGTAAAATTCTGTGAAGCACATGTGGTGTCAACATGCTCACTGCTCCCCTAGATCAATTCATTGAGAGGTGTTGTTTATAAAATGGGATCTCTTATGGGGATTTCTGCTGTTCTGGCACCTTAGGGGCTCTGCCAATGTGACATGGCACTCTCAAACCAGTTCAGCAAAATATGAACTCCAATATGGCACTTCTGAGCTTTGCATTGTGCCTCAAAAGTAGTTTTTGACCACATATGGAGTAGTATTGAGCCACCCCCGTAGTGTTCGAGTTCGGTTCGGTTCGTCGAACACCCGTGTGTTCGCCGAACTGTTCGTCGAACTGTTCGTCGAACACCTTCGAACACCGTTAAAACCAATGGCAGGCAAACAAAAACACATAGAAACACATAGAAAACACCTTCAAAGGTGTCCAAAAGCTGACAAACTGCTCAGAAGACATAACTAACACATGGAAAAGTGACAAGTACATATAGTCATGCGAAAATAAAAGAGGTGGAGGAGTAAAAGGAGGGGGAGACACAGATATAGGCATGTCATGCCCTTCTAAAATCCAAAAAGTGAGAAGCCGACACGGCCAGTCCGCTCCTGCCCGTGCCACCTCCGTGTCGCCGGGTTTGTGCCAGAGCCGCGGTGAACCCTGATGGCCAGCCCCCCTCTCCCAATACTGGTGCCTGTCCGCTGGTGGGTCGAGCGAGCCCCCCTGTGGTGGAGGCAGCTCTAAGCTTTTTAATTTAAATTGTCTCTCTAATTTGAATGAATACACTTTAAATCCATTTACAAGGATCTATTGGAGGGCAAGTCTCATGCCAGCAGCCGCGTAATTCCAGCTCCAGTAGAGACCACTAAAGCTGCTGCAGTTAAAAAGCTTTTATAAGGATCGAGCTCGGCTGTCCACCGCAAGGCATCCTACTGCCAGTCCCAGCCCCTATGCCTTGGGGTGCCTCCTGATGCTCTTCACTGAGTATCCCATGGTCCCGAAGCATTTCCTTTGAAAAAATTAAGTGTCTAAACTATAGGTGGTGTAGCTTGCTTAACAGCCGGGATAATCCGCTGACTAGCAGACACTGCTACTAGGCACAAAGTATTTCCTGGGCTAGATGCAGTTAAAAATTTGTAATTAGATACTCTCCTTGGATGCTGAGAAAGCATTCCATAGAGTCTCCTGGCACGCCATATATGATTCTCTTAAAAAGCTTGGGGTAGGGGTCTAGGGGACCCTTTTATAGCCAAAATCACGGCCCTGTATCACAATACGTCACCTAGGCTGAAGATAAATGGAACTGTAGCACCCTGAGGGCTCGGTTGCTACAGAGGTATTGCACCTCACCCAGAAGTGTGATATCTCACTCTCAGGTAAGGATGGAGTGTGGATCAGGACCCGACACCTGCATGCATTACACCACATTGCCGTGGGGCAGGGCGACCAATATGCCTCTGAGATGGGCACGACAGTCCCTGTCCCTGGCTGGAGTGGGGGGAGGGAACACTGAGGAAGGGGAACCCTGTAGTGCAGGAGCAGGGAGGAAGCAGTTCCTGGGTGCATTGAGAAGGGAGTATAAAAGGTGGGCACCATCTTAGTTCAGTGCAGAGAAGTCTGAGCAGAAGTGGCAGGGAGCAGGGGCTCTGCATGAGCTCTGCTCCGGAGGCGGGCCTAGTAACAGAGGCCCAGGCCTGGAAGAGGGAGAAGGAAGGAAGAGGAGCGGAGAAGGCTCCAGGAACGAGGAATGAAGGGATCCCAGGGGTGCGGACGGGCGAGTCGCCACCGCACGCCCGAATCCACCTGCGTGGAGGGGTCAGGCCAAAGGGGGAGACCGGTCCCCGAAACTAGTGGAGGCAGGAAACGACCCTCAGCTAGAAACCGGAGGCTCTGACATTTTATGTGGCGCAGCCCCTCGCTACACCCGCTAGGAAGGCACCACATAGGGTCAGGGATACTGGCGCCAAGTTTACCAAGAGGAGGCCCGAGGCAGCCGGACAGAAGGGTTGGTAAGAAAGGCCAGACAAAGGACACACAAAGGGGGTCCTGTGAAGCGCTCCAAAGTTATCTGGGAGTTGTCTGAGCCCCTCACCTGGTGAGCACAGTACGACGTGGGCAGCCGTTACCTGCAGACGTGGTCTGGATAATAAGAACTGTGAGTAAAGGCCCTGGACTGCATCACTGACTCCGTGTCGTTACTGCTGCTGCCCAGCACCATCACCCCCATCCTCCGCATACACTGCCCTGAGGCTATACTCCTCCCGTGGGGAGTTATGCTACGCTCTGCTGCACCCACAACACCAGCCTCAGCGGTCTGCTCTGCAGCGGCGGTTCACTCTGACCGCAATCCACGGGTGGCGTAGTCGGACATTTAAACATCAAAACCACATAAATAGTTCCGCCACTGGTTTGACCACCCTGAGCCACGGAACCGGGTCGCCGCCACGAAGACTACAACCACCAGCATCCACCAAAAAGGGTCCGGCTCCGGGTGACCCAAGGCCCAGGGGGTGCATCAGAACATTTTCATCACCTTTCACAATCACCAATGGGACAAGGCAGGGATGTCCTCTGTCCCCTCTCTTATACATCCTAGTGACGGAGCACCTGCTCTCATCAATTCGCCATAACCCCAATATTAGGTGGATTGAGGTGGGAGGCACCGAGTACAAGTGCTCTCTATTTGCTGATGATGTCCTAGTATATATCACTCAATCACATATATCCATCCATGCTGTTATGGCTGAAATAGATCACTTTGTTACATGGTCAAATTTTAAAATCAATGCAGCGAAGTTTGAGGCCCTTGATGTCTCCCTCCCCAAATCCATATAGGATTCCATCCAGTCCAACTTTCCCTTTGCCTGGCCCTCACAGGGTATCAAATACTTAGGAATTCCTATTCATAGAGACCTCTCCCATCTATGTTATCTTAATTTTGGGCCCTTTATTGAACAACTCCATACAGACCACGGTTGGCAAGTTAGAACTGTAAGATTCACTACGTGAACCACTGGTGTTTTGTGGAAAAGCACATGTACACTGCGTTCCAAATTATTATGCAAAAAGTGTTTAGGAGTGATAAGGGATGTGTGTCAGGGCTCTTTATATCACTGTAAGCAATTGCAGACACCTGTGCTAATTAGTTTGGCAGGTGTGTCCAATGAAAGGCAAGACTACTTAAGAAGGTTGTCTCACATTATTAAGCAGCCTACATTTTCTGCCAAAATGGGAAAGAAAAAGGATGTGTCGGCTGCTGAGAAGCAACAAATTGTGGAGTGTTTAGGTCAAGGCATGACTACAATCAACATTGTGCGATGATCAGGATGAAGTGTCTTGGCAATCAAGAAGTATGTAGCTGATTCACAGTACACACGTGTGCGTGCTGATAAGGGCAAATTGAGGACTCTTTCCTACAGGCAATTACGTCAGGTTGAAAGAGCAGCGGCAAAAAAGCCTTGTCATAGCAGCAGACAAGTTTTTGAAGCTGCTTGTGCCTCCAACGTCCCCCGAACAACAAGATGCAGGGTCCTTCAGAGGTTTGCAGCTGTGCATACGCCATCCTGTCGACCTCCTCTATCCACTTCACACAAGCAGAAACGGCTCCAGTGGGCCAAACATTACATGAAGACTGATTTCAAATCTGTTTTGTTCACGGATGAGTGCCGTGCAGCGCTCGATGGTCCAGATGGATGGAGTGGAGGATGGCTGGTTGATGGACACCCCACGCAAACACGGCTATAGCGCCAACAAGGAGGAGGTGGAGTAATGTTTTGGGCTGGAATCATGGGGAGAGAGATTGTCGGCCCCTTTAGGATCCCTGAAGGCGCTAAAGATGAACTCCATAATGTATGTGGATTTTCTCAAACAGCACTTCCTGCCATGGTTCAAGAAGAAGAACCGTGTATTTCACAGCAAGATCATTTTTCTGCATGATAATGCACCATCTCATGCTGCACATAAAACATCTGCATCTCTGGCTGATATGGGCATAAAAGGGGACAAACTTATGGTGTGACCCCCATGCTCCCCTGACCTCTACCCCATTCAGAACCTTTGGAGCATCATTAAAAGGAGTGTCTATGATGGCGGGAGGCAGTTCACATCTAAGCAACAGCTCTGGGAGGGTATTCTGTCCTCATGCAAAACAATTGAAGCAGAAACCATCCAAAACCTGACAAATTCAATGGACGAGAGAGTTCAGAAGCTCCTTTCGAACAAGGGGTCCTATGTGAAAATGTAACATCACCTAGAATAAAGTTTTGAGTTGAAAACTGTTTGATTTCAGTTTCTAACAACCTGCTAATGCTTATAATTTCAAAAATGACCATTTTTTTGGTCTTTATTAAAATGAAAAGGTTGATCGAAAAGTTTGGGGGATCTAAGAGTGTGGCAACCCAGTAGTCATGATTACTTCGAATTCTGACAATATGAGGGTCATGCTGCAGGTAGTGCAGCAAGAAGGCACTTATGTGTCTTGCACATCTCGGAGCCCCAAAATTATTTTCCGGGCTAGATGCAGCTAAAAATTATTATTAATTTTAAATCTGGTGAAGCTTTAGTATAGATGGCCTAATAGGATCAGTGCTGCACACTGCTACAAAGCCCAAATTATTTTCCAGTCAAGATACAGATAAACATGATTAGTAATTTTAAATCTGGTGGAGCTTATTATAGATGGCCTAATAGAATCAGTGCTGCACACTGCTACAAAGCCCAAATTATTTTCCAGCCAAGATACAGATAAACATGATTAGTAATTTGAAAGCTTAAAACGGTTGGTAGGGTGATTTTAACCAATCATCAAGCTTTTACTCTCCCCAGGATGACACAGGGGTAGAAAAGTCGTTTCGGATCCATGATTTGTTCATCTTTATGAACGTGAGTCTGTCTACATTATCAGTGGAGAGCCGCGTGCGCTTATCTGTCAGCACACCACCAGCAGCGCTGAACACACATTCAGACAGAACGCTGGCTGCGGGGCATGACAAGATCTCCAAGGCGTAAGTGGCTAGCTCCGGCCATTTATCCAGATTGGAAGCCCAAAAAGAGCAAGGGTCCAGTGACACAGTCGTGGCTTCAATGTTTACTTTGAGATACTCCTGTACCATCGTCTCTAGGCGTTGACTATGTGTCAGACTTCTTGTCTCCTGTGGCCTTGCAAAGGATGGGCTAAAAAAGTGGTGAAATGATTCCGCAAAATTGATGTTACCAGCAGATACTGTGGTTCTGTTACGGTTTGAGTGCTGAACACTTGACGGTCCCACGGTTGGCAAGTTGGAACTGTGAGATTCACTACGTGCACCACTGGTATTTTGTGGAAAAGTACATGTAAGATTCTGCAACAGTCTCTGCTGATACTCCTGCATGCGTGCATCCCTTTCTATGGCAGGAATAATTTCTGCAAATTTACTTTTGTACCGGGGATCTAACAGTGTGGCAACCCAGTAGTCAGGATTATTTCTAATTCTCACAATTCGAGGGTCATGTTGCAGGTAGTGCAGCAAGAAGGCACTCATGTGTGTTGCGCATCCAGGAGCACCAAGTCCCTGTTGTGTTGGTGGCGAGGTAACAATCATGCTTCCTTCCTCTGTCCTCTCCCCCCAACCTCGCACAACAGAAATGTGATCAAGGTCTCCCTCATCTGATGAGTCTTCCATCAGTTCGTCCTCCACTTCTTCCTGGGCTTCTGCACCTTCCTCACTAGTTTGGCTGCTACCATGCGCCCTGGTAAAACCATCTCCCCCACCCTCACATGCCTGCCGCCTTGGTGCTGCCGACCGTCTGGACCTTGCAGATGTTAGCCCTTCCGCATACAACTCCTCCTCCTCTACTTCCTCCACCTCCTCTTGTGCCACCACCTGACTCCGAATTCTGTTTAACATGTGCTCCAGCATGTAAATCACCGGAATAATCATGCTGATAATGGCATCGTCAGCACTAAACATCTTCGTCGCCATTTCAAAACTGTGCAGAAGGGTGCATAGGTCCCTGATCTGAGACCACTCCTCCAGCGTGATTTGCCCCACCTCTGAATCTCGTTGGCCCAGGCTATACGTCAGAACGTATTGCACCAGGGCTTGTCGGTGCTGCCACAGTCGCTGCAACATGTGCAGAGTTGAATTCCACCAGGTAGGCACATCGCATTTTAGCCGGTGAAGTGGCAGGCCCAACGACTTCTGTAGAGATGTAAGTCGCTGAGCTGCGGGATGCGAATGGCGGAAGTGAGCACACAGCGACCGTGCCCTCTGCAGAAGACCATCTAGTCTGGGATAGTGGGCTAAAAATTGCTGGACAACCAGGTTCAACACGTGAGCCATACAAGGCACGTGTGTGACATTGCCCCGGCGAAGGGCCGCACCCAGGTTTGCAGCATTGTCGCACACGGCCTTCCCTGGTTTCAGGTCCAGTGGAGACAACCATTCATGAAATTGGTTCTCCAGAGCTGACCACAACTCCTCAGCTGTGTGACTCACATTTCCCAGACATTTCAATGTAAAAACCGCCTGATGACGTTGAGCCCTACTGCCAGTATAGTAAGGAGGTGTGCAGGATCCCTTCTGCGCAGTTAGAAAGCTTGTGGCATGACCAGACAGGCTTTGGGTGCAGGTGGAAGACCGAGAGGAGGTTGAGGAGGCAGAAGCAGTGGAGGAACTTTGACATAAAGAGGATTGACGCACAACTCGTGGGGACGGCAAGACTTGGACAGCAGCCCCTTGTCCTGCTGTCACCATAGTTACCCAGTGCCCAGTCAGCGACATGTAACGCCCCTGTCCATGCCTACTCGTCCAAGTGTCTGTGGTGAAATGCACCCTGTCACACACAGAGTTTCTCAAAGAAGCGGTGATGTTGTGTGCGACATGCTGGTGGAGCGCAGGCACACCTTTCTTTGAGAAGTAGTGCCAACTGGGCATCTGGTACTGGGGCACTGCGACGGACATAAGGTCTCGAAAATCCTCTGTGTCCACCAGGCGGAAAGGCAGCATTTCTGTAGCCAAGAGCTTGCAGATGGTGAAATTCAACCTCTTGGCTTTCTCATGGCTAGGTGTCACGGGTGTGTTGCCACGAAGATCGTCACGAGTACACAGCCTGACTTCTCGCAGCTGACTTGTTGGTGCTTTGTGTTTCTCGGCAGTGAGGGAGTTAATTCTCTCTCTCTCTCTGGGCTAGATGAGGTCCAGCCTCGCCCAGCTGCAATCAATACTTCTGTAGTGAGACTCCTTCATATACCTGCTGGTCTGTCTGGGAGGTGTCGGTGAAAGCATTTCATTCAGACTGACAGAGCGGATCGTGGTGTTTGGAGTTGCTGAGATAAGTGTACTTGGAAGTGTTTTTTCCCTTTCCTCGCTTTATCATTTATCTCCTTTCCCGTTGGTTTTCCCTCTGTTGTAGTTGAGAAGTTGTTTGTATGCAAGGTGGTTTTGGTTTTTCCCTTGTACTGTCTCGTTTGTCTAAATACTGTGTTTGGGCATATTATTTCTTGTTCCCTTTGGTTGTGATCGGGGTCCTTCTCAGGACTAGATTACTGAGGTGCAGGGATCTTCAGGAGGTAGGGGTTACGCTGGCGGCCTGGACCTCTGTACCTTTAACAGTACCTCCAGGTTGAGGGATTAGTCAGGGCCCCAGCTTAGGGTCAGCTTAGGCCCCCTACCTCCAGTATACAGAGACAGCGTGACATTTTCACCGACCCACTTAGTTTTTCTCCAGCTACTATGGATCCAGTAGCCGGTCTAGCTCGGCAATTGCAGAGTTTGTCCATGGAGCTGGCGGACGTTAGGTCCAAGGTTTGGCATCCTCAGGAGCAAGCCGGACCAGAACCTAAAGTAGCTCTCCCTGATAGGTTCACTGGGGGGCGGGACAAGTTTTTTGTTTTCCGGGAGGCATGTAAATTGTACTTTCGGCTGCGGCCTCGGTCATCGGGGAGTGAAGAACAAAGGGTGGGAATTGTCATCTCGCTCCTACAAGGGGACCCACAATCTTGGGCGTTCTCTCTTCCCCCGGGTTCCCCGGCTCTCCAGACAGTGGATAGGTTTTTCGCTGCCCTGGGACTCGTATATGATGACCCAGATCGGATCTCCCTTGCTGAGTCTAAGTTACGTAGGATCCAGCAGGGAGATTGTCCGGCGGAGGAATTCTGTTCGGAGTTCCGTAGGTGGGCCACGGACACCCAGTGGAATGACCCGGCTCTTAGGAGCCAGTTTTGTCATGGTTTATCCGACAAATTACAGGATGTGTTGGCACAGTATGACTCTCCCGTGTCTCTGGAAGCCGCTATGGCCCTCGCTATTCGCGTGGACAGACGGCTTCGGGAGAGGTGCGGGATAACTCTACCCCCTGTGATGACTCCACCTCCTACAAGGTCCCCTCATATGGTGGTTCCCCTGGTCAGTCCAGAGGAGCCTATGCAATTAGGAGGGACATCATTTCGGGGGAGGGGACCGGTGGTGCGCCATAAGGCAGGAAGGTGTTTCTTCTGTGGGAGAAAGGGACATTTTATTGGGGGGTGTCCATCCCGTCCCTTGCAGAGTGAAGAGTCGTCGGAAAACTGTTGATCCCAGGTTGTGTGGTGGACGGCAATCTGGGAGTAGGTATTTCGTCCCTAGGTTCATCTCAGTTTCTCGTACCGGCGGAGGTGGTGGTGGGTACGAGAACTGAGAGGATATCTGTTCTTCTGGATAGTGGGGCCGGGGCTAATCTGGTTGATGCTCGGTTTGCCCGGGTTCAAGGTATGCGGTTGAGTGAGTTGGCTAAACCCATCCGCATATTCTCGATCGATGCCAGGCCTCTCGGGCAGGGAAGTTTTTTGCAAGTTGTGCATGACGTAAAACTTCAAGTGGGGGCAATACATAAAGAACTGTTGTCTTGCTACGTGTTGGAGGGTCTTCCCACTCCTATTGTGTTGGGCCTTCCTTGGTTAGCTAAGCATAACCCGGTTATTAATTGGCAAACCAGGGAGATAAGCCAATGGAGTAAATTCTGTAATAAAAACTGCATGAACACGGTCATTGGTGCGGTTACTCCTTGGGTCTTACCTCCATTTCTGGCGGACTTTGAGGATGTATTCTCGGAGAAAGGGTGTCAGGAACTACCTCCTCATCGCGTGTATGACTGTTCTGTAAAACTGCTCCCAGAGGCCAAGTTACCTAAAGCTAGGTTGTATAACCTTTCTGGTCCTGAGAGGCAGGCCATGAAGGATTATATCTCAGAAAGTCTGGCTAAGGGGCATATTAGACCTTCATCTTCACCGGTGGCTGCAGGGTTCTTCTTTGTTAAGAAGAAAGATGGAGGCCTACGCCCTTGCCTGGATTTCCGTGAACTTAATCGGATTACGGTCCGAGATCCGTATCCGCTCCCACTTATTCCCGATCTCTTTAATCAGATCGTGGGCGCCAAATGGTTTTCTAAGTTGGATCTCAGGGGGGCGTACAATCTGATTAGGATGAAGGAGGGGGATGAGTGGAAGACGGCGTTTAACACTCCGGAGGGGCATTATGAGAACCTTGTCATGCCATTCGGTCTGACTAATGCCCCGGCGGTGTTCCAACACTTTGTTAATGACATTTTTCGCCGCTTGGTGGGACAGTTTGTTGTCATATATCTGGATGATATCCTAATTTACTCGCCGGATCTGGTGTCTCATCAGGAGCACGTTAGGCAGGTGTTACAGATCTTGCGGGATAATAAACTGTATGCCAAGTGGGAAAAGTGTGTGTTCGCCGTACAGGAACTCCAGTTTTTAGGCTTCCTGGTTTCAGCGTCCGGTTTTCGTATGGACCCTGGGAAAGTGCGGGCAGTTCTTGAGTGGGATCGGCCAGAGAATCTTAAGGCACTACAACGTTTCCTGGGGTTTGCTAATTATTACCGAAAGTTCATTCGTAATTTCTCGTCCATGGTTAAGCCTCTCACTGACATGACTAAAAAGGGGACGGATTTTTCTAGGTGGTCTGACAAGGCTTGTCAAGCATTCTCCTCTTTGAAAAAATGCTTTGCCTCGGCGCCCATACTCATTCAACCTGATGCGTCTCAGCCATTCATTGTAGAGGTAGACGCTTCCGAGGTAGGGGTGGGAGCAGTATTGTCACAAGGTTCGTCCCCTGGTAAGTGGCATCCGTGCGCCTTTTTCTCTAAAAAATTGTCGTCCGCTGAGAGGAATTACGATGTCGGCAATAGGGAACTCTTGGCCATTAAGTTAGCTTTTGAGGAGTGGCGCCATTTTCTGGAGGGGGCAGTTCATCCGGTCACCGTCATCACCGATCACAAGAACCTGCTATATCTGGAGTCCGCGAAACGTCTGAATCCCAGACAAGCTAGGTGGTCATTGTTTTTTACCAGGTTTAATTTTGTCGTTACATATCGTCCTGGGTCAAAAAATGTAAAGGCGGATGCCTTATCTCGTAGTTTCCCGGGGGCCGGGAATACGGACGACCCGATTCCTATCCTTCAGGAGGGGGTGGTGGTTTCGGCAGTATGCTCTGAGCTGGAGGAGGAGGTATTGGAGGCTCAGGGGGACGCCCCTGTTGGACCTCCAGGGAGATTGTTTGTTCCAGATCAGTTGCGACAAAAGGTGATCGAGGCACACCATAACTCAGTTTTTGCAGGACACCCGGGGAGTAAAGCAACTGTGGATCTCCTCTCGCGTCGGTTTTGGTGGCCTAATTTACATAAGGAGGTGGTAACTTTTGTCGCGTCCTGTGGGGTTTGTGCGCGCTCTAAGACCTCACATACCCGTCCGTCTGGGGCCCTCTTACCTTTGAAGATCCCGGAGCGTCCTTGGACTCATCTGTCTATGGAATTTATTACGGACCTCCCTCCGTCTTCGGGTAAAACGGTCATACTCGTTGTAGTGGACAGGTTCAGCAAGATGGCACATTTTATCGCTCTTCCGGCTCTCCCTAATGCTAAAACTCTTGCGCAGGTGTTCATTGGGGAGATTGTGAGGCTTCACGGGGTACCCTCCGAGGTGGTGTCTGATCGGGGGTCTCAGTTTGTGTCTAAGTTCTGGAAGGCGTTTTGTGCACGGCGGGGGATGCAGTTGTCATTCTCATCGGCTTTTCATCCTCAGACCAATGGTCAGACGGAACGTATGAACCAGAGCTTGGAGACATATCTCCGGTGTTTTGTGTCAGAGAACCAGGAGGACTGGGCTTCTTTCTTACCTCTGGCAGAGTTTGCTCTTAATAATAGGCGGAGCGAGTCCACTGGTAAGTCCCCGTTTTTTGGGGCATATGGTTTTCACCCCCAGTTTTGTACTTTCAGTAGGGGGGGCTCTTCGGGGGTTCCTGAGGAGGAACGATTTTCCTCATCACTCGCTTCAGTATGGAGAGGGGTGCTGAAGAATCTGAATACTATGGGGAACCGATACAAACGTATGGCTGATAGGAGGAGAGTGTCTGGTCCGGACCTAAGTGTGAACGATCGGGTATGGTTGTCTACCAGGAATATAAAACTTAAGGTTCCCTCCTGGAAACTGGGTCCCAGGTTCATCGGGCCGTACAGAATCAGTTCTATTATTAATCCGGTGGCATTCCGTCTTGACCTCCCCCCTACGTTTAAAATTCACAACGTGTTTCACAGATCATTGCTTAAGAGGTATGTGGCGCCGGTGGTACCGTCACTTGTACCTCCCCCTCCAGTGGTTGTCAATGGTAACTTGGAGTTCCAGGTATCGAGGGTCATTGATTCACGCTTTAATCGCCGGTCCCTTCAGTACTTGGTTCATTGGAAGGGGTATGGTCCTGAGGAGAGGATGTGGGTTCGTGCGTCGGATATTAACGCAGACCGATTAGTTCGGGCCTTCCACACGACTCACCCGGATAAACCTGGCCCTGAGGGTCCGGAGGCCCCTCGTAGAAGGGGGGGTACTGTCACGGGTGTGTTGCCACGAAGATCGTCACGAGTACACAGCCTGACTTCTCGCAGCTGACTTGTTGGTGCTTTGTGTTTCTCGGCAGTGAGGGAGTTAATTCTCTCTCTCTCTCTGGGCTAGATGAGGTCCAGCCTCGCCCAGCTGCAATCAATACTTCTGTAGTGAGACTCCTTCATATACCTGCTGGTCTGTCTGGGAGGTGTCGGTGAAAGCATTTCATTCAGACTGACAGAGCGGATCGTGGTGTTTGGAGTTGCTGAGATAAGTGTACTTGGAAGTGTTTTTTCCCTTTCCTCGCTTTATCATTTATCTCCTTTCCCGTTGGTTTTCCCTCTGTTGTAGTTGAGAAGTTGTTTGTATGCAAGGTGGTTTTGGTTTTTCCCTTGTACTGTCTCGTTCGTCTAAATACTGTGTTTGGGCATATTATTTCTTGTTCCCTTTGGTTGTGATCGGGGTCCTTCTCAGGACTAGATTACTGAGGTGCAGGGATCTTCAGGAGGTAGGGGTTACGCTGGCGGCCTGGACCTCTGTACCTTTAACAGTACCTCCAGGTTGAGGGATTAGTCAGGGCCCCAGCTTAGGGTCAGCTTAGGCCCCCTACCTCCAGTATACAGAGACAGCGTGACACTAGGAGGAAATGGTCTTTTACTTGTCCACATCTGAGGGACCGAGGGCTGGCTATTGTGCTTAGACGGGGTTGATAAGGGTGTCCCCGGCAAACTGCCGGTCTGTGAGGAAGATGCAGGCGGACATGTTAGGTTGCCTTGATCCAAAGGTGGTGCTATCGATGTCGGACAGCGCTCAACACCAGCTGGTGTTACCACCTCCAAAGAAAATGATGACCTGCCAATCACGCTGGCTGTTGCGGGTAAAGAGGTGGCAGGTCTGCGCCCCAAAACATGTGTGACTGCTGTCCCCCCAGTCACAGAGGATGCAGAGGCCGCGGATGCACAAGATATGGCAGACGGTGGTTGGCCCGGCCGGCTAGGCCGCATTGTAGCACACTGAGCTTCCCACTGCAACTTATGCTTCATGTCCATGTGCCGGTTCATGCATGAAGTACTCAAACTATGTATTTTTTGGCCTCTACTTAGCTTTTGCTGACAAATGTTACAGATAACACAAGTTGGGTCATCTTTATCGATCTGAAAAAATGCCCAGGCTATGCAAGGCTTAGCACCCATGCGACCTGAAGAGCCACCACGACTTGTGGTGAGAGGCAGAGTTGTGTTTGAGGATGCAGTTGTTGACGTGCTTCCAGTACTACGTCTCTGTCCAGGAAGACGCAACCTGACCTCGTCGTCACTAGCATCTTCCTCCACCTCCTCTGCTGACCTCATCTCTTGGCTGACTGTGGGTTGACAGTAAGTGGGATCTCCAACCTCATCATCATCACCCTGTGCGTTATCACACCCGTCGTCCTCAGAGCCAACCTGTTCCTGCCCTGACAAAAAACTAAAGTTGTCACTCCAATCAGGTATTTGAGTCTTATCATCGTCTTCCTCATTGTCTCCACCAGCAGGAGTTACAGTTTGGGAATGAGGGTCTACATTATGGTCAGAACCTTCTGCGTCTGGTCCTGGATCCGACTCATAAAGATTCTGGGCATCAGTGCAGATCATTTCCTCGTCTGGATTCACAGAAGCGCTGGAGTCAACCTCTGATTCCCAGGCTATAGTATGAGTAAACAGCTCTGCAGACTCAACCATCTGTTCTACCTCATACTCAGACGGGCAGCTGGAGATTTGGGAGCTGTGAGGAAGCAAGTGCGATTGGGGTGACACCTTTGAGGACTGGAGTATTTGTGATGTTGAAGTTGATGTGGAGGAGAGCCCACTTAAAGGAGCACTTGATATCCGTTGAAGCTCCTGCTGTTTTTGTGCCTCATCTAGAATTTGTAGCGATTGGCGTGGCCGTAAGAAAGGTATCTTATCACATTGTCCGCTAAAAGAAGTAGGCATTTTAGTTTGGCTGGAAGATGGTCTTTCTTCTGCAGATGTTACTGTTGCTTTAACACCTACCCCACGGACACAACCTTTTTTCCCCTTCCCAACACGCCTATTCCCCTTTCCACCAGCAGCAGGCCTTTTTCAACTCATTTTGGTGGTTAACTAATTCACAACTCTGGAGTTGTTTGCACAAAAAAACAATGGATGGGAACCGAGCAGAGCTGAGTGGCCAAACTGTGGTATTAGGCCAAAACTATTGGCTGGGTTAGATGCAGAAAAAAATTATATTCAATTTGCAACCTGATGGAGGTCTGTATAGATGGATTAATAGAACAAGTCCCACACACAGCTAGAAGCCCAATATTTTTTCAGAGGTAGATGCAGAAAAAAATATATTCAGTTTGCAACCTGATGGAGGTCAGTATAGATGGACTAATACAACAAGTCCCACACACAGCTAGAAGCCCAATATTTTTTCAGAGGTAGATGCAGAAAAAAATATATTCAGTTTGCAACCTGATGGAGGTCAGTATAGATGGACTAATACAACAAGTCCCACACACAGCTAGAAGCCCAATATTTTTTCAGAGGTAGATGCAGAAAAAAATATATTCAGTTTGCAACCTGATGGAGGTCTGTATAGATGGATTAATAGAACAAGTCCCACACACAGCTAGAAGCCCAATATTTTTTCAGAGCTAGATGCAGAAAAAAATATATTCAGTTTGCAACCTGATGGAGGTCTGTATAGATGGATTAATAGAACAAGTCCCACACACAGCTAGAAGCCCAATATTTTTTCAGAGGTAGATGCAGAAAAAAATATATTCAGTTTGCAACCTGATGGAGGTCAGTATAGATGGACTAATACAACAACTCCCACACACAGCTAGAAGCCCAATATTTTTTCAGAGGTAGATGCAGAAAAAAAATATATTCAGTTTGCAACCTGATGGAGGTCTGTATAGATGGATTAATAGAACAAGTCCCACACACAGCTAGAAGCCCAATATTTTTTCAGAGCTAGATGCAGAAAAAAATATATTCAGTTTGCAACCTGATGGAGGTCTGTATAGATGGATTAATAGAACAAGTCCCACACACAGCTAGAAGCCCAATATTTTTTCAGAGGTAGATGCAGAAAAAAATATATTCAGTTTGCAACCTGATGGAGGTCTGTATAGATGGATTAATAGAACAAGTCCCACACACAGCTAGAAGCCCAATATTTTTTCAGAGCTAGATGCAGAAAAAAATATATTCAGTTTGCAACCTGATGGAGGTCTGTATAGATGGATTAATAGAACAAGTCCCACACACAGCTAGAAGCCCAATATTTTTTCAGAGGTAGATGCAGAAAAAAATATATTCAGTTTGCAACCTGATGGAGGTCTGTATAGATGGATTAATAGAACAAGTCCCACACACAGCTAGAAGCCCAATATTTTTTCAGAGCTAGATGCAGAAAAAAATATATTCAGTTTGCAACCTGATGGAGGTCTGTATAGATGGATTAATAGAACAAGTCCCACACACAGCTAGAAGCCCAATATTTTTTCAGAGGTAGATGCAGAAAAAAATATATTCAGTTTGCAACCTGATGGAGGTCAGTATAGATGGACTAATACAACAAGTCCCACACACAGCTAGAAGCCCAATATTTTTTCAGAGCTAGATGCAGAAAAAAATATATTCAGTTTGCAACCTGATGGAGGTCTGTATAGATGGATTAATAGAACAAGTCCCACACACAGCTAGAAGCCCAATATTTTTTCAGAGGTAGATGCAGAAAAAAATATATTCAGTTTGCAACCTGATGGAGGTCAGTATAGATGGACTAATACAACAAGTCCCACACACAGCTAGAAGCCCAATATTTTTTCAGAGGTAGATGCAGAAAAAAAATATATTCAGTTTGCAACCTGATGGAGGTCTGTATAGATGGATTAATAGAACAAGTCCCACACACAGCTAGAAGCCCAATATTTTTTCAGAGCTAGATGCAGAAAAAAATATATTCAGTTTGCAACCTGATGGAGGTCTGTATAGATGGATTAATAGAACAAGTCCCACACACAGCTAGAAGCCCAATATTTTTTCAGAGGTAGATGCAGAAAAAAATATATTCAGTTTGCAACCTGATGGAGGTCAGTATAGATGGACTAATACAACAAGTCCCACACACAGCTAGAAGCCCAATATTTTTTCAGAGCTAGATGCAGAAAAAAATATATTCAGTTTGCAACCTGATGGAGGTCTGTATAGATGGATTAATAGAACAAGTCCCACACACAGCTAGAAGCCCAATATTTTTTCAGAGGTAGATGCAGAAAAAAATATATTCAGTTTGCAACCTGATGGAGGTCAGTATAGATGGACTAATACAACAAGTCCCACACACAGCTAGAAGCCCAATATTTTTTCAGAGGTAGATGCAGAAAAAAAATATATTCAGTTTGCAACCTGATGGAGGTCTGTATAGATGGATTAATAGAACAAGTCCCACACACAGCTAGAAGCCCAATATTTTTTCAGAGCTAGATGCAGAAAAAAATATATTCAGTTTGCAACCTGATGGAGGTCTGTATAGATGGATTAATAGAACAAGTCCCACACACAGCTAGAAGCCCAATATTTTTTCAGAGGTAGATGCAGAAAAAAATATATTCAGTTTGCAACCTGATGGAGGTCTGTATAGATGGATTAATAGAACAAGTCCCACACACAGCTAGAAGCACAATATTTTTTCAGAGCTAGATGCAGAAAAAAATATATTCAGTTTGCAACCTGATGGAGGTCTGTATAGATGGATTAATAGAACAAGTCCCACACACAGCTAGAAGCCCAATATTTTTTCAGAGGTAGATGCAGAAAAAAATATATTCAGTTTGCAACCTGATGGAGGTCTGTATAGATGGATTAATAGAACAAGTCCCACACACAGCTAGAAGCCCAATATTTTTTCAGAGCTAGATGCAGAAAAAAATATATTCAGTTTGCAACCTGATGGAGGTCTGTATAGATGGATTAATAGAACAAGTCCCACACACAGCTAGAAGCCCAATATTTTTTCAGAGGTAGATGCAGAAAAAAATATATTCAGTTTGCAACCTGATGGAGGTCAGTATAGATGGACTAATACAACAAGTCCCACACACAGCTAGAAGCCCAATATTTTTTCAGAGGTAGATGCAGAAAAAAATATATTCAGTTTGCAACCTGATGGAGGTCAGTATAGATGGACTAATACAACAAGTCCCACACACAGCTAGAAGCCCAATATTTTTTCAGAGGTAGATGCAGAAAAAAATATATTCAGTTTGCAACCTGATGGAGGTCTGTATAGATGGATTAATAGAACAAGTCCCACACACAGCTAGAAGCCCAATATTTTTTCAGAGGTAGATGCAGAAAAAAATATATTCAGTTTGCAACCTGATGGAGGTCAGTATAGATGGACTAATACAACAAGTCCCACACACAGCTAGAAGCCCAATATTTTTTCAGAGGTAGATGCAGAAAAAAAATATATTCAGTTTGCAACCTGATGGAGGTCTGTATAGATGGATTAATAGAACAAGTCCCACACACAGCTAGAAGCCCAATATTTTTTCAGAGGTAGATGCAGAAAAAAAATATATTCAGTTTGCAACCTGATGGAGGTCTGTATAGATGGATTAATAGAACAAGTCCCACACACAGCTAGAAGCCCAATATTTTTTCAGAGCTAGATGCAGAAAAAATATATTCAGTTTGCAACCTGATGGAGGTCTGTATAGATGGATTAATAGAACAAGTCCCACACACAGCTAGAAGCCCAATATTTTTTCAGAGGTAGATGCAGAAAAAAATATATTCAGTTTGCAATCTGATGGAGGTCTGTAGAGATGGATTAATAGAACAAGTCCCACACACAGCTAGAAGCCCAATATTTTTTCAGAGCTAGATGCAGAAAAAAATTATATTAAATTTGCAACCTGATGGAGGTCAGTATAGATGGACTAATAGAATGATGCTATGCCCAAAAGATTTTACTTCACTAGGTGCAGTAAAAAAATTGGTATTCTATACACAGGTGGTATATCTTGCAACACAGATAGGCTACTCCACTGACTAACACACTCTGCAATAGGCCAAAAAGGATTAGCTTTGCTAGATTCAGCCAAATGCTGTGAAAAAAACTTGCACAGCACTGGCACAGACCTGCCTGGCAAAAACTGATAGGAACTGATGTAACCTAGTTCTGAAAAGGACTCCAATTACAATTAGTCTTTACTCCCCCAATCTATCTATTTAAGAGCACAGACCTGCCTGATAAAAGTCGCAGGAAATGCTGTAACCTAGTCCTTAAAAGGACTGCAATCACAACTATTCCCTACTCCCAAGCTATCTGTAGATTTGTGCGAAAATTGGCTTGAAATTAACAAGGTATAGCGCACACAGCAACAGCGGTGCCCTCTAACACGCAGCTGCAGCAGTGAGAAAATGGTGGCGACGGGGAAAATGGCTTGGTCTTATAGGGCAAGGACATGTGACATACACTGCCAATGACACATGCCCTTGCTTGTGTGAAAAAAAAGCACTTCGCTCCGTGTGTGCGCTGTTGATAGGCTGACAGATTGCACCTCCCCACTGCAAATGCGGGAAAGAGAAAAAAAAATGGAGATCTTCATTGTTCCTGCAGAGATCCATCCCCTGCCCCTCCCCCCACCCCGCTGTACACTCAAACTGCGTATTAACATTAATTTTCATCATTACTGAGAAAAAATCCAGTTATGATTTTGGTGCACGAACAGTTATCGAACATAACCTCGAACAGCCGAACTTTTCTCAAATTGTTCGTGTTCGCCGAACGGCTCGAACACCGCCCAAAACAGCTCGAATTTGAGATTGGTGAACAGTTCGAGTAGAACAACGCTCATCTCTAATATGGAGTATCGGCATGCTAAGGAGACATTGCACAACAAATTTAGGGGTCCATTTTCTCTTGCAATCCTTGTGAAAATGAAAAAAAATGGGGGCTGAAACAACATTTTTGTGGGAAAAATATATATTTTTTTTCATTTTCACAGATCAACGCTGTAAAATTTTGTGAAGCACCTGTGAGTTCAAGGTGCTCACTTATTTATTTACATAAATTCCTTGATGGATCTAGTTTCCAAAATGGGGTCATTTATGAGGGGTTTCCACTGTTTAGGCAAATCAGGGCCTCTCCAAACCTTATGAAAATGTCAAATTTGGGGCTAAAAATTATTTTTGTGGGAAAAATGTGAAATTTTTATTTTCATGACTCAATGTTATAAACTTCTGTAAAGCACCTGAAAGTTCATGGTGCTCACCACATATCTAGATAAGTTACCTAAGGTGTATAGTTTCCAAAATGATGTCACTTGTGGGGGGTTTCCACTGTTTAGGCACTTCATGGGCTCTCTAAATGCAACATGGCATCTGCTAATTATTCCAGAAAATTTTGCATTCAAAAAGTCAAATGGTGCTCTTTCCCTTTCAAGCCCTGCTGTGCCCCCAAACAGTAGTTTTTTTCCACATATTGGGTATTGGCATACTCAGGAGAAATTGAACAACAAATTTTATGGTGCAATTTCTCCTGTTACCCTTATAAAAATGCAAAATTTGGGGCTAAAAAACAATTTTGTGGAAAATCTGTGAAATTTTTATTTTCACAGCTCAATGTTATAAACTTCTGTGAAGCACCAGAGAGTTCAAGGTGCTCACAACACATCTAGATAAGTTACCTGAGGTGTCAAGTTTCCAAAATGGTGTCAATTGTGGGGTGTTTCCACTCTTTAGGCACATTATGGGCTCTCCAAATGCAATATGCTGTTTTCCAGAAAATTTTGCATTCAAAAAGTCAAATGGCACTCCTTCCTTTCTGAGCCCTGCCATGTGCCTAAACAGTAGTTGTTCCCCCACATATGGGGTACCGACATGCTTAGGAGAAATTGCACAACAAGTTTTATAGACCCATTTTTTCCAGGTACCCTTGGAAAAATAAAATATTTGGGTCTAAAGTTAAATTTTTGTGAAAAAAAGTTAAATGTTCATTTTTTTCTTCCACATTCCAAAAATTCCTGTGATGGACCTGAAGGGTTAATAAACTTATTAAATGTGGTTTTGAGTACCTTGAGTGGTGCAGTTTTTAGAATGGTGTCACTTTTGGGTATTTTCTGTCATATAAACTCCTCAAAGTCACTTCAAATGTGATGTGGTCCCTAAAAAAATGGTTTTATAAATGTTATTGTAAAAACGAAAAATTGCTGGTTAAATTTTAACCCTTATAACTTCCTAACAAAAAAAACATTTTTTTTTAAAAATTGTGCTGATTAGAGATGAGCGTTGTTCTACTCGAACTGTTCGCCAATCTCAAATTCGAGCTGTTTTGGGCGGTGTTCGAGCCGGTCGGCGAACACGAACAATTTGAGAAAAATTCGGCTGTTCGAGGTTATGTTCGATAACTGTTCGTGCACCAAAATCATAACTGGATTTTTTCTCAGTAATGATGAAAATTAATGTTAATACGCAGTTTGAGTGTACAGCGGGGCGGGGGGAGGGGCAGGGGATGGATCTCTGCAGGAACAATGAAGATCTCCATTTTTTTTTCTCTTTCCCGCATTTGCAGTGGGGAGGTGCAATCTGTCAGCCTATCAGCAGCGCACACACGGAGCGAAGTGCTTTTTTTCACACAAGCAAGGGCATGTGTGATTGGCAGTGTATGTCACATGTCCTTGCCCTATAAGACCAAGCCATTTTCCCCGTCGCCACCATTTTCTCACTGCTGCAGCTGCGTGTTAGACGGCACCGCTGTTGCTGTGTGCGCTATACCTTGTTAATTTCAAGCCAATTTTCGCACAAATATACAGATAGCTTGGGAGTAGGCAATAGTTGTGATTGCAGTCCTTTTAAGGACTAGGTTACAGCATTTCCTACGACTTTTATCAGGCAGGTCTGTGCTCTTAAATAGATAGATTGTGGGAGTAAAGACTAATTGTAATTGGAGTCCTTTTCAGGACTAGGTTACATCAGTTCCTATCAGTTTTTGCCAGGCAGGTCTGTGCCAGTGCTGTGCAAGTTTTTTTCACAGCATTTGGCTGAATCTAGCAAAGCTAATCCTTTTTGGCCTATTGCAGAGTGTGTTAGTCAGTGGAGTAGCCTATCTGTGTTGCAAGATATACCATCTGTGTATAGAATACCAATTTTTTTACTGCACCTAGTGAAGTAAAATCTTTTGGGCATAGCATCATTCTATTAGTCCATCTATACTGACCTCCATCAGGTTGCAAACTGAATATAATTTTTTTCTGCATCTAGCTCTGAAAAAATATTTGGGCTTCTAGCAGTGTGTGGGACTTGGTCTATTAGTCCATCTATACTGACCTCCATCAGGTTGCAAATTAAAAATAATTTTTTTCTTCATTTAGCTCTGAAAAAATATTTGGGCTTCTAGCAGTGTGTGGGACTTGTTCTATTAGTCCTTCTATACTGACCTCCAGCAGGTTGCAAATTGAATATAATTTTTTTCTGCATCTAGCTCTGAAAAAATATTTGGGCTTCTAGCGTTGTGTGTGACTTGGTCTATTAGTCCATCTATACTGACCTCCATCAGGTTGCAAATTAAAAATAATTTTTTTCTGCATCTAGCTCTGAAAAAATATTTGGGCTTCTAGCAGTGTGTGGGACTTGGTCTATTAGTCCATCTATACTGACCTCCATCAGGTTGCAAATTA
The DNA here is from genome assembly GCF_046119375.1 of Phyllobates terribilis. Classification (NCBI taxonomy): domain Eukaryota; kingdom Metazoa; phylum Chordata; class Amphibia; order Anura; family Dendrobatidae; genus Phyllobates; species Phyllobates terribilis. Next base: position 286,344,890 of record NW_027362762.1, on the reverse strand, counting down.
AAAATAATTTTTTTCTTCATTTATCTCTGAAAAAATATTTGGGCTTCTAGCAGCGTGTGGGACTTGTTCTATTAGTCCATCTATACTGACCTCCATCAGGTTGCAAATTAAAAATAATTTTTTTCTGCATCTAGCTCTGAAAAAATATTTGGGCTTCTAGCAGTGTGTGGGACTTGGTCTATTAGTCCATCTATACTGACCTCCATCAGGTTTCAAATTGAAAATAATTTTTTTCTGCATCTAGCTCTATAAAAAAAATTTTGGGCTTCTAGCAGTGTGTGGGACTTGGTCTATTAGTCCATCTATACTGACCTCCATCAGGTTGCAAATTGAATAAAAAAAATTTCTGCATCTAGCTCTGAAAAAATATTTGGGCTTCTAGCGGTGTGTGGGACTTGGTCTATTAGTCCATCTATACTGACCTCCATCAGGTTGCAAATTAAAAATAATTTTTTTCTGCATCTAGCTCTGAAAAAATATTTGGGCTTCTAGCAGTGTGTGGGACTTGGTCTATTAGTCCATCTATACTGACCTCCATCAGGTTGCAAATTAAAAATAATTTTTTTCTTCATTTAGCTCTGAAAAAATATTTGGGCTTCTAGCAGTGTGTGGGACTTGTTCTATTAGTCCTTCTATACTGACGTCCAGCAGGTTGCAAATTGAATATAATTTTTTTCTGCATCTAGCTCTGAAAAAATATTTGGGCTTCTAGCGGTGTGTGGGACTTGGTCTATTAGTCCATCTATACTGACCTCCATCAGGTTGCAAATTAAAAATAATTTTTTTCTGCATCTAGCTCTGAAAAAATATTTGGGCTTCTAGCAGTGTGTGGGACTTGGTCTATTAGTCCATCTATACTGACCTCCATCAGGTTGGAAATTAAAAATAATTTTTTTCGGCATCTAGCTCTGAAAAAATATTTGGGCTTCTAGCAGTGTGTGGGACTTGGTCTATTAGTCCATCTATACTGACCTCCATCAGGTTGCAAATTAAAAATAATTTTTTTCTTCATTTAGCTCTGAAAAAATATTTGGTCTTCTAGCAGTGTGTGGGACTTGTTCTATTAGTCCTTCTATACTGACGTCCTGCAGGTTGCAAATTGAATATAATTTTTTTCTGCATCTAGCTCTGAAAAAATATTTGGGCTTCTAGCGGTGTGTGGGACATGGTCTATTAGTCCATCTATACTGACCTCCATCAGGTTGCAAATTAAAAATAATTTTTTTCTGCATCTAGCTCTGAAAAAATATTTGGGCTTCTAGCAGTGTGTGGGACTTGGTCTATTAGTCCATCTATACTGACCTCCATCAGGTTGCAAATTAAAAATATTTTTTTTCTGCATCTAGCTCTGAAAAAATATTTGGGCTTCTAGCAGTGTGTGGGACTTGGTCTATTAGTCCATCTATACTGACCTCCATCAGGTTGCAAATTAAAAATAATTTTTTTCTTCATTTAGCTCTGAAAAAATATTTGGGCTTCTAGCAGTGTGTGGGACTTGTTCTATTAGTCCTTCTATACTGACCTCCAGCAGGTTGCAAATTGAATATAATTTTTTTCTGCATCTAGCTCTGAAAAAATATTTGGGCTTCTAGCGGTGTGTGGGACTTGGTCTATTAGTCCATCTATACTGACCTCCATCAGGTTGCAAATTAAAAATAATTTTTTTCTGCATCTAGCTCTGAAAAAATATTTGGGCTTCTAGCGGTGTGTGGGACTTGGTCTATTAGTCCATCTATACTGACCTCCATCAGGTTGCAAATTAAAAATAATTTTTTTCTACATCTAGCTCTGAAAAAATATTTGGGCTTCTAGCAGTGTGTGGGACTTGGTCTATTAGTCCATCTATACTGACCTCCATCAGGTTGCAAATTAAAAATAATTTTTTTCTGCATCTAGCTCTGAAAAAATATTTGGGCTTCTAGCAGTGTGTGGGACTTGGTCTATTAGTCCATCTATACTGACCTCCATCAGGTTGCAAATTGAATAAAAAAATTTTCTGCATCTAGCTCTGAAAAAATATTTGGGCTTCTAGCGGTGTGTGGGACTTGGTCTATTAGTCCATCTATACTGACCTCCATCAGGTTGCAAATTAAAAATAATTTTTTTCTGCATCTAACCCAGCCAATAGTTTTGGCCTAATACCACAGTTTGGCCACTCAGCTCTGCTCGGTTACCATCCATTGTTTTTTTGTGCAAACAACTCCAGAGTTGTGAATCAGTTAACCACCAAAATGAGTGGAAAAAGGCCTGCTGCTGGTGGAAAGGGGAATAGGCGTGTTGGGAAGGGGAAAAAAGGTTGTGTCCATGGGGTAGGTGCAGAAGAAAGACCATCTTCCAGCCAAACTAAAATGTCTACTTCTTTTAGCGGACAATGTGATAAGATCCCTTTCTTACGGCCACGCCAATCGCTACAAATTCCAGATGAGGCACAAAAACAGCAGGTGCTTCAACGGATATCAAGTGCTCCTTTAAGTGGGCTCTCCTCCACATCAACTTCAACATCACAAATACTCCAGTCCTCAAAGGTGTCACCCAAATCGCACTTGCTTCCTCACAGCTCCCAAATCTCCAGCTGCCCGTCTGAGTATGAGGTAGAACAGATGGTTGAGTCTGCAGAGCTGTTTACTCATACTATAGCCTGGGAATCAGAGGTCGACTCCAGCGCTTCTGTGAATCCAGACGAGGAAATGATCTGCACTGATGCCCAGAATCTTTATGAGTCGGATCCAGGACCAGACGCAGAAGGTTCTGACCATAATGTAGACCCTCATTCCCAAACTGTAACTCCTGTTGGTGGAGACAATGAGGAAGACGATGATAAGACTCAAATACCTGATTGGAGCGACAACTTTAGTTTTTTGTCAGGGCAGGAACAGGTTGGCTCTGAGGACGACGGGTGTGATAACGCACAGGGTGATGATGATGAGGTCGGAGATCCCACTTACTGTCAACCCACAGTCAGCCAAGAGATGAGGTCAGCAGAGGAGGTGGAGGAAGATGCTAGTGACGACGAGGTCAGGTTGCGCCTTCCTGGACAGAGACGTAGTACTGGAAGCACGTCAACAACTGCATCCTCAAACACAACTCTGCCTCTCACCACAAGTCGTGGTGGCTCTTCAGGTCGCATGGGTGCTAAGCCTTGCATAGCCTGGGCATTTTTTCAGATCGATAAAGATGACCCAACTCGTGTTATCTGTAACATTTGTCAGCAAAAGCTAAGTAGAGGCCAAAAAATACATAGTTTGAGTACTTCATGCATGAACCGGCACATGGACATGAAGCATAAGTTGCAGTGGGAAGCTCAGTGTGCTACAATGCGGTCTAGCCGGCCGGGCCAACCACCGTCTGCCATATCTTGTGCATCCGCGGCCTCTTCATCCTCTGTGACTGGGGGGACAGCAGTCACACCTGTTTTGGGGCGCAGACCTGCCACCTCTTTACCCGCAACAGCCAGCGTGATTGGCAGGTCATCATTTTCTTTGGAGGTGGTAACACCAGCTGGTCTTGAGCGCTGTCCGACATCGATAGCACCACCTTTGGATCAAGGCAACCTAACATGTCCGCCTGCATCTTTCTCACAGACCGGCAGTTTGCCGGGGACACCCTTATCAACCCCGTCTAAGCACAATAGCCAGCCCTCGGTCCCTCAGATGTGGACAAGTAAAAGACCATTTCCTCCTAGCCATGAGAAAGCTAAGAGGTTGAATTTCACCATCTGCAAGCTCTTGGCTACAGAAATGCTGCCTTTCCGCCTGGTGGACACAGAGGATTTTCGAGACCTTATGTCCGTCGCAGTGCCCCAGTACCAGATGCCCAGTCGGCACTACTTCTCAAAGAAAGGTGTGCCTGCGCTCCACCAGCATGTCGCACACAACATCACCGCTTCTTTGAGAAACTCTGTGTGTGACAGGGTGCATTTCACCACAGACACTTGGACGAGTAGGCATGGACAGGGGCGTTACATGTCGCTGACTGGGCACTGGGTAACTATGGTGACAGCAGGACAAGGGGCTGCTGTCCAAGTCTTGCCGTCCCCACGAGTTGTGCGTCAATCCTCTTTATGTCAAAGTTCCTCCACTGCTTCTGCCTCCTCAACCTCCTCTCGGTCTTCCACCTGCACCCAAAGCCTGTCTGGTCATGCCACAAGCTTTCTAACTGCGCAGAAGGGATCCTGCACACCTCCTTACTATGCTGGCAGTAGGGCTCAACGTCATCAGGCGGTTTTTACATTGAAATGTCTGGGAAATGTGAGTCACACAGCTGAGGAGTTGTGGTCAGCTCTGGAGAACCAATTTCATGAATGGTTGTCTCCACTGGACCTGAAACCAGGGAAGGCCATGTGCGACAATGCTGCAAACCTGGGTGCGGCCCTTCGCCGGGGCAATGTCACACACGTGCCTTGTATGGCTCACGTGTTGAACCTGGTTGTCCAGCAATTTTTAGCCCACTATCCCAGACTAGATGGCCTTCTGCAGAGGGCACGGTCGCTGTGTGCTCACTTCCGCCGTTCGCATCCCGCAGCTCAGCGACTTACATCTCTACAGAAGTCGTTGGGCCTGCCACTTCACCGGCTAAAATGCGATGTGCCTACCCGGTGGAATTCAACTCTGCACATGTTGCAGCGACTGTGGCAGCACCGACAAGCCCTGGTGCAATACGTTCTGACGTATAGCCTGGGCCAACGAGATTCAGAGGTGGGGCAAATCACGCTGGAGGAGTGGTCTCAGATCAGGGACCTATGCACCCTTCTGCACAGTTTTGAAATGGCGACGAAGATGTTTAGTGCTGACGATGCCATTATCAGCATGACTATTCCGGTGATTTACATGCTGGAGCACATGTTAAACAGAATTCGGAGTCAGGTGGTGGCACAAGAGGAGGTGGAGGAAGTAGAGGAGGAGGAGTTGTATGCGGAAGGGCTAACATCTGCAAGGTCCAGACGGTCGGCAGCACCAGGGCGGCAGGCATGTGAGGGTGGGGGAGATGATTTTACCAGGGCGCATGGTAGCAGCCAAACTAGTGAGGAAGGTGCAGGAGCCCAGGAAGAAGTGGAGGACGAACTGATGGAAGACTCATCAGATGAGGGAGACCTTGATCACATTTCTGTTGTGCGAGGTTGGGGGGAGAGGACAGAGGAAGGAAGCATGATTGTTACCTCGCCACCAACACAACAGGGACTTGGTGCTCCTGGATGCGCAACACACATGAGTGCCTTCTTGCTGCACTACCTGCAACATGACCCTCGAATTGTGAGAATTAGAAATAATCCTGACTACTGGGTTGCCACACTGTTAGATCCCCGGTACAAAAGTAAATTTGCAGAAATTATTCCTGCCATAGAAAGGGATGCACGCATGCAGGAGTATCAGCAGAGACTGTTGCAGAATCTTACATGTGCTTTTCCACAAAATACCAGTGGTGCACGTAGTGAATCTCATAGTTCCAACTTGCCAACCGTGGTCTGTATGGAATTGTTCAATAAAGGGCCCAAAATTAAGATAACATAGATGGGAGAGGTCTCTATGAATAGGAATTCCTAAGTATTTGATACCCTGTGAGGGCCAGGCAAAGGGAAAGTTGGACTGGATGGAATCCTATATGGATTTAGGGAGGGAGACATCGAGGGCCTCAGACTTCGCTGCATTGATTTTAAAATTTTACCATGTAACAAAGTGATCTATTTCAGCCATAACAGCAGGGATGGATATATGTGATTGAGTGATATATACTAGGACATCATCAGCAAATAGAGAGCACTTGTACTCGGTGCCTCCCACCTCAATCCACCTAATATTGGGGTTATGGCGAATTGATGAGAGCAGGTGCTCCGTCACTAGGATGTATAAGAGAGGGGACAGAGGACATCCCTGCCTTGTCCCATTGGTGATTGTGAAAGGTGATGAAAATGTTCTGACGCACCCCCTGGGCCTTGGGACACCCGGAGCCGGACCCTTTTTGGTGGATGCTGGTGGTTGTAGTCTTCGTGGCGGCGATCCGGTTCCGTGGCTCAGGGCGGTCAAACCAGTGGCGGAACAATTTATATGGTTTTGATGTTTAAATGTCCGACTACGCCACCCGTGGATTGCGGTCAGAGTGAACCGCCGCTACAGGGCAGACCGCTAAGGCTGGTGTTGTGGGTGCAGCAGAGCGTAGCATAACTCCCCACGGGAGGAGTATAGCCTCAGGGCAGTGTATGCGGAGGATGGGGGTGATGGTGCAGGGCAGCAGCAGTAACGACACGGAGTCAGTGATGCAGTTCAGGGCCTTTACTCACAGTTCTTATTATCCAGACCACGTCTGCAGGTAACGGCTGCCCACGTCGTACTGTGCTCACCAGGTGAGGGACTCAGACAACTCCCAGATAACTTTGGAGCGCTTCACAGGACCCCCTTTGTGTGTCCTTTGTCTGGCCTTTCTTACCAACACTTCTGTCCGGCTGCCTCGGGCCTCCTCTTGGTAAACTTGGCGCCAGTTTCCCTGACCCTATGTGGTGCCTTCCTAGCGGGTGGAGCAAGGGGCTGCGCCACATAAAATGTCAGAGCCTCCGGTTTCTAGCTGAGGGTCGTTTCCTGCCTCCACTAGTTCGGGGACCCCTCCACGCAGGTGGATTCGGGCGTGCGGTGGCGACTCGCCCGTCCGCACCCCTGGGATCCCTTCATTCCTCGTTCCTGGAGCCTTCTCCGCTCCTCTTCCTTCCTTCTCCCTCTTGCAGGCCTGGGCCTCTGTTACTAGGCCCGCCTCCGGAGCAGAGCTCATGCAGAGCCCCTGCTCCCTGCCACTTCTGCTCAGACTTCTCTGCACTGAACTAAGATGGTGCCCACCTTTTATACTCCCTTCTCAATGCACCCAGGAACTGCTTCCTCCCTGCTCCTGCACTGCAGGGTTCCCCTTCCTCAGTGTTCCCTCCCCCCACTCCAGCCAGGGACAGGGACTGTCGTGCCCATCTCAGGGGCATATTGGTCGCCCTGCCCCACGGCAATGTGGTGTAATGCATGCAGGTGTCGGGTCCTGATCCACACTCCATCCTTATCTGAGAGTGAGATATCACACCTCTGGGTGAGGTGCAATACGTCTGTAGCAACCGAGCCCTCGGTGCTACAGTTCCATTTATCTTCAGCCTAGGTGACGTATTGTGATACAGGGCCGTGATTTTGGCTATAAAAGGGTCCACTAGACCCCTACCCCAAGCTTTTTAAGAGAATCATATATGGCGTGCCAGGAGACTCTATGGAATGCTTTCTCAGCATCCAACGAGAGTATCTACTTACAAATTTTTAACTGCATCTAGCCCAGGAAATACTTTGTGCCTAGTAGCAGTGTCTGCTAGTCAGCGGATTATCCCGGCTGTTAAGCAAGCTACACCACCTGTAGTTTGGACACTTAATTTTTTCAAAGGAAATGCTTCGGGACCACGGGATACTTAGTGAAGAGCATCAGGAGGCACCCCAAGGCATAGGGGCTGGGACTGGCACTAGGATGCCTTGCGGTGGACAGCCGAGCTCGATCCTTATAAAAGCTTTTTAACTGCAGCAGCTTTAGTGGACGCTACTGGAGCTGTAATTACGCGGCTGCTGGCATGAGACTTGCCCTCCAATAGATCCTTGTAAATGGATTTAAAGTGTATTCATTCAAATTAGAGGGACAATTTAAATTAAAAAGCTTAGAGCTGCCTCCACCACAGGGGGGCTCTCTCGACCCACCAGCGGACAGGCACCAGTATTGGGAGAGGGGGGCTGGCCGTCAGGGTTCACCGCGGCTCTGGCACAAACCCGGCGACACGGAGGTGGCACGGGCAGGAGCGGACTGGCCGTCTCGGCTTCTCACTTTTTGGATTTTAGAAGGGCAAGACATGCCTATATCTGTGTCTCCCCCTCCTTTTACTCCTCCACCTCTTTTCTTTTCGCATGACTATATGTACTTGTCACTTTTCCATGTGTTAGTTGTGTCTTCTGAGCAGTTTGTCAGCTTTTGGACACCTTTGAAGGTGTTTTCTATGTGTTTCTATGTGTTTTTGTTTGCCTGCCATTGGTTTTAACGGTGTTCGAAGGTGTTCGACGAACAGTTCGACGAACAGTTCGGCGAACACACGGGTGTTCGACGAAACGAACTCGAACACTACGGGGGTGGCTCAACACTAGTGCTGATGTAAAGTAGACATGGGGGGACATTTTATTTAACTATTTTGTGTCAAATATCTCTCTGATTTAAAACCATAAGAATTCAAATTTTGAAAATTGCAAACTTGTTTGTTGAAGGAGGAGGCAAGAAAAGGTATTATTATCTAAGTGGGTTATTTTTTGCGTCTTTCTCTTTCACTGTCACTCAAGAAGGTAAAGGAAACCAGTTTTGTGTCATTAAGGGAATCTGTAATTAGGCTCAACTCATCTAAGCCATCTATATGGGCTAGTAGATCATAGGAAGCTGAATAAAATGATACCTTGATATCTGCGATCTGATGTCTTGTTCCAGAAAAGTCCAAGTTTCGCTTATATTTAAATGAGCTGTTAAGATCTATGGGCTGGACACAAATCTCCTCAAGAATCTGTCTCCAGAGTTTATTTTAAATAAAAGGGGGTGCCATCAGTTCCACTGTTCTGAGTTAATTGCACCTCTCCCACTGACAACTCCCCCTTTTATTAAAAATAAGCTTTGCAGGCAGATTCTCAGAGAGATTAGTGCCCAGCCCATGGTTATTAACAGCTCATTTACATATATGAAAGACATGGATTTCTCTGGAATAAGAAATCGTATCACAGATATCATGGAATCATTTTATTCAGCTTCCTATGACCTACAAGTCTGTATAAATAGCTTATGAGGGTTGCTCCAACTGACATATTCCCTTTGAAGAGGCTGTCCAGCATTACATTATTTTTTCTTGGGTTGTAATAGAATAAAAATAGAGGCATACTCACCTTCTGGCTCCCCAATGGATTCACCACATTCGGCAGCAGTGGTTAACTAAGACTCTGAAAGCGATGTCTACTCTGTCCAAATGTTACAGGACCACTAACATTTAGGATAGGCTGTACAGAGTCACCAACTGCCCAAAAATTCCTAGACAGTCCATAAAAATAGAGCTTGTTTTTGCCCTGTTCATACAAAAATTTGAAGCTGGAGAGACCTATACAGATTTTTTATGACTGTACACACTGAATGCAGCTGATGTCTTGACATATGACTTATGGATGTATGGTCTATAAACATGGATCACTTATAATCTTAATCATTTATTATAGTCATCTAATTTGTCCATATAAAAAAAGTTTGCTGTCCATGATTTTTTGAGAAGCTGTCCATAAAAATTAAAAAATCAAGTTGGGAACCCCGGGCTATAGCAGTCTTGTGACTAGTTAACGACATGCCACAAAGTCTGCCAAGACAAAAACAATATGTAGCTAATACTGACATTTTATTTTTATTATTATTTTGTCCATACAGTCTATATAATTTAGTAATAGAAATAGTGTATCCTTACAAGGCATATTTATTTCAGAAATGTCTGCAGCAGAAAATTAGTTTCATACATTTAAACACAGTTGTTCTGCAGTACCAATTCAGATGAATGGAACAACAGACTGAAATTCTGCATCAATTCAGCAACAATATATTACCATAAAATGTTTAAGATCTTTTTGGTACTTCAGTAGATTTTTTCCAAGTAAGTATATTTCTAAAGGTGCTATTGACATGACGTTTTCATCAGATGTCGGTAACATCCCATCCAATCAACAAAAGCTAAGAAATACAACAATAGATGTCCATAAATTAAGTTAAGTTATGTGTAAAAAAATAGAAATGACACAGGGAAAAAGTTTTGAACAAACTTACTGAAAATTATTTAATACTTTGCACAAAAGCTTTTGTTGGTGATGACAGCTTCAAAACTAGTGTTGAGCCACCCCCGTAGTGTTCGGTTCGGTTCGTCGAACACCGGGATATTCGAGGAACTGTTCGTCGAACTGTTCGTCGAACACCTTAGAACACCGTCGAACACCGTTAAAACCAATGGCAGGCAAACAAAAACACATAGAAACTCATAGAAAACACCTTCAAAGGTGTCTAAAAGCTGACAAACTGCTCAGAAGACGTTCTCTTTAAAAAAGCCGGCCGGCAATTCAGCAGCTACAAACACCGGTACCCGACAATTTAGACAAGAAGGAATAGAGCATCACACATAGATAAGATAGATAGAAACATGTCAGTCACATATATAAGAAGTACAGTGACAGTGTTGGTTACTGTACTTGTCATTTAGTGTAAAGGATTTCTTAAAAAATATATTAGTGTTTTCATGCACCGTCTCTTTAAAAAAGCCGGCCGGCAATTCAGCAGCGGTACCCGACAATTTATAACAGAAAGAGTAGAGCAGCACACATAGATTAGATAGATAGAAACATGTCAGTCACATATATAATAAGTACAGTGACACTGTTGGTTACTGTACTTGTCATTTAGTGCTAAAATAAAGGATATATTAAAAAAAAAATTGGCGTGGGGTTCCCCTTAATTTTAGTCTCTAGCGGAGGTTAAGCAGACAGCTGGGGCAGATGTTTGAAGCCTGGGAAGGGGGTAATACCCATGGAGCTTCCCAGGCTACTAATATCAGCCCCCAGCTGAATGCCTAGCCTTTGCTAGCTATAAAAATGGGGGACCCCCCCAAAAAAATGATGTGGGGTCCCCCCTATTTTAATAGCTAGCAAAGGCTAGGCAGACAGCTGGGGGCTGATATTAATAGCCCAGGAAGGGTACCATGAATATTGGCCCCCTCCCAGGCTAGAAACACCAGCCGTCAGCCGCCCCAGAAATGGAGCATCCATAGGATGCGCCAATTCTGGCACTTAGCCTCGCTCTTCCCACTGCCCTGTAGCGGTGGCAGTGGGGTAATAGGGCTGGGGTTGATGTCAGCTTATAATGCCAGCTGACATCAAGCCCAGGTTAGTAATGGAGAGGCGTCTATAAGACACCCACATTACTAACCCCATAGTCAAAGTTTAAAAAAAACACAAACACCCAGAATAAAGTCCTTTAATTTAAATAAACACCCAATTATTTATTGTTCTAAATTAAACCTTACTTACCATCACGCCCATTCCAGCTGAAGCCAACGATCTCCTGCAATAAAAGAAAAATAATAAAGCAACATCATCCTTACCTTTCGATGGTTCCCAGGACAGCTCCAGCTCTGCTACATTCACATGACAGGCTGGATCGCAGCCGAAAGCTGCCATCCAGCTTGCCATGCCACAGACACTGAGAAGCGCAGGCATGCTTGCGCTCCTCAGTGTCAGGCTGTGACGGCATCCAGATGAGCCGAGGTCATGTCCAATGAACTCAGCTCACCTCATGCACGTCACTGACAGCGTGGGAGAATTCTCCTGCACTCAGCGCTTCAGAGCGAGAATTTTCCCACGCTGTCAGTGACGTGCATGAGGTGAGTTCATGTCCAATGAACTCAACTCACCTCATGCACGTCACTGACAGCGTGGGAAAATTCTTGCGCTGAAGCTCTGAGTGCAGGAGAATTTTCCCATGCTGTCAGTGACGTGCATGAGGTGAGTTCTTGTCCAATGAACTCAGCTCACCTCATGCACGTCACTGACAGCGTGAGAAAATTCTCCTGCACTCAGCGCTTCAGGGTGAGAATTTTCCCACGCTGTCAGTGACGTGCATGAAGTGAGCTCATGTCCAATGAACTCAGCTCACCTCATGTACGCCAGACAGCGTGGGAGAATTCTCACGCTGAAGCGCTGAGTGCAGGAGAATTTTCCCACGCTGTCAGTGACGTGCATGAGGTGAGCCGAGTTCATTGGACATGAACTCGGCTCATCTGGATGCCGTCTCAGCGAGACACTGAGGAGCGCAAGCTTGCCTGCGCTTCTCAGTGTCTGCGGGATGACAGGCTGGATGGCAGCTTTCTGCTGCGGTCCAGCCTGTCATCTCGATGTAGCAGAGCTGAAGCTGTCGTGGGAACCATGGAAAGGTAAGGATGATGTTGCTTTATTATTTTACTTTTATTGCAGGAGATCGTTGGCTTCAGCTCGAATGGGCGTGATGGTAAGTATGGTTTAATTTAGAACAATAAAGAATTGTGTGTTTATTTCAATTAAAGGACTTTATTCTGGGTGTTGTGTTTTTTTTTTATTCTTTACTAGAAATTCATGGTGGTCATGTCTAATAATGGCGTGACCCCATGAATTTCGGGCTTAGGGTCAGCTGATAATACCAAGCTGGCCCTAACCCCTTTATTACCCAGTGAGCAACTGCACCAGGGCCCTGGATGAGTTGGCGAACAGTTCTAGTCGAACACCGCTCATCTCTATTCAAGACGCCTCTTGTACGAAGAAACTAGTCACATTACTCAAGTGTGATTTTGGCCCATTCTGTCACAAATTCTTCAAATCCTGAAGGTTCTATGGGCTTCTTCTATGAACTCTGACTTTAGTTCCTTCCATAAACGTTCTATTGTATTCAGATCAGGTGATTGGCTGAGCCATTCTAGCAGCTTTATTTTCTTTCTCTGAAACCAATTGAGAGTTTCCTTGGCTGTGTGTTTGGGATCATTGTCTTGTTCAAATGTCCACCCTTGTTTCATCTTCATCATCCTAGTAGATGGCAGCAGATTTCTATCAAGAATGTCTCGTACATTTGCTAATTCATCCTTCCTTCAACTATATGAAGTTTGCCAGGGCCGTATGCTGAAAAACAGCCCAACACCATGATATTCACACCTCCAAACTTCACTGTTGGTATAGCGTTTTTGGGGCGGTATGCAGTGCATTTTGGCCTCCAAACATGGGGTGCATTATGGAATCCAAACAATTCAATTTTGCTCTCATCTGACCAGACTATATTCTCACAGTATTTCACAGGCTTGTCTAAATGTAGTTGTGCAAACTTTAATCGTGCTTTTTATTCAGCAATGGAGTCTTGCATAGTGAACGTGCATACAGGCCATGGAAGTAGAGTGCATTACTTATAGTTTTCTTTAAAACAATTGTACCTGATGATTACAGGTATTTCTGTAACTCTGCACAGGTGGTCCTTGGCTGTTAAACAACTGATAATTCTTATTACTCCTCTGTCTGAAATGTTGTAGGGAGCGCCTGGTCTTGGCCGGTTTATGGTAAAAGAGGTTCTTTCCATTTCTGGATTATGGCCCCTACAGTGCTCACTGCAACCTTCAGTAGTTTAAAAATTCTTCCGTAACCAATGTCATCATAGAATCATAGAAGAATCATGTTTCAGTATGTTTTGCAACAATAAAGTTGTGAAACGTCTCGAGACAGCTCACAGGTTTTACCCATTATGAGATGTTTCTTATGTGGCATCTTGGTAAGGAGACACATTTTTATAGGCCATCAGTTGAACCAGCTGATATTATTTTTCACTAAGTGGCAGGATTGCTTTCTAATTACTGACAAATTTCAGCTGGTGTCATGACTTTCGATGGTTTTTTGCACCTCTCTTTCTTCTCTTTCTTTATGTGTTCAATACTTTTTTCCTGTATCATTTATCATTATTACATATAACTTAATTTATGGACATCTATGGTTTGATTTATTTGCCTGTGTGGATTGGATGGGTTGTGACCAACATCTGGTAAATATATTTACTTAGAAAATTTGTGATATGTTCAATACTTACTTCCCCGCTGTATATAGATAGTTGGATGGATGCATAGCTAGATAGATCGATAGATACAGATATAATAGACATATAGATAGATAGATAGATAGATAGATAGATAGATAGATAGATACAAAGCATCTGTTAAGCTAAATTTGTTTCATCTTTGCATAGTATCAAAACTATCAAAACATAACTGTTACTCTAGACATATAGATTAGAATTTATCATTATACATCTTTAATTAGGTCTGTTGTGTGACCAGATTGCTATATCACTCTGTAGGTAAATCCAAAGCTATTTCTTCCTATTTTTCAAGATTATTTCTATTTTCTATAAAGAAGGGTTCTCAAAACAGCCATTACTTTACTTCAGCCATTCAATTATTATTTGACACAATTTTAATAGGATCTATGAGTCTTTGTTAATAAGAAAGTGAGATTTAATTCTATTTTAATACCTTTTCATAAAACTTTGCATTAGTAACCTAATTTTCCTGAACAATTGGATACCTTCAGGTTTCAAATACCTGTTGGGTAGACTCAATTATGTGAAATGATAAGCCAGAAATGCAATAGCATTTTTAGGCTAAACTTCTGACTTTAATCCTCTGTAATATGTAGTCAGCTAAATTCATATTTCTAGAGGTTGATAGGAAATATATTTCTGCACATGTAATAACATAAACATAATATAGTAACATCAACATCATATCCAGAACATTGTTTAAAAATGAATTGAATGAAAAAAGATAATCTTCAATTAGATAATCTAAAAATTTCAGTTTAAATTTACATCTCAACTTATGCAAGTTTCTACAGCCTTGCATTGGTGTCCAGCAGTCGTGTGACAAATCTGGCACTCCATCAATTGTATTGCTCTGCTCCTTTGATGGAGTGGAACAACATATGTGAACAGCACCTACAATTACTACAGATCTGGCTGGACTCTTGAGTTAACTAATAAATGAAAGCAATAAAAAATTTTCTTTAAATCTGCAATAAACAAAATACTTCTAAATGGGTACATTTTTGGAAAATGTCCTATTTAGATTGTGTCACAAATAAGCTCCTATATGCTTTCTACAATACAGAAAGCATAATAGCTGATAATTTATCTATTATTAAAGAAGCACTTCCATCAAAACTTTTATCCCTTAAATATATTGATGTCATCATTATTTAACACTGTATACTTACAATTGCTCATTTTACCTTTCTACCCAGCTAATTCTTCTCTTTTCCATTAGGTTTATGTGATTAAAAACTGACTAGCTGAATCCTTCTAATCTCTGTGTGGAAATAGGAGGTCAATTTTCCCTGTATGAGTCATAGGTCACTGCAAAAGTCTCTGTCAGGTGTGAGGAGGGAGCAGCTGAGTCAGGAGTTGATGAGGGGAGCGATAAATGCAAGAACAAGAAACTTCTTGTTTCTACACAGAGCAGAGAAAAAGAAGAATTACCTGGTTTGAAAGGCAAAATCGACAACTGTAAGTACACAGTGCTATTTAATATGATTATTGCAATATATTAGCAATAATATAATATAATATATATAATATATGTATAAACTTTGATGGGAGTGATTTTTTAAAGTTCTACACCTATAGAAAAGACAGTAAAAATGTGGAATGAGATTGTTTTTTCCCAGAGAAAAATTGAAAGATTGTATATCAAATACTACACGTCAAATACACATTATTAATCCTATTAATCTCTGAAAAATAAATGATCTAATCAAAAAATATTAAGGAAAAGGTGTTACATTAACCCTTTAACATCTATGCTTGTTTTTGGCACGAAGGACCATGTTTTTTTTTATCAGAGTTGCATTCCAAGAGCCATAACTTTCATTGACGTAGCTGTATGATGGCCTGATGTATATCAGTGTAGATAATGCTCCTGAACAGAGCAAGAATATAGCAATTCAATATTTTGTTCATGTTATTCTCAATACTTCTCTATACCAAATGCTGTCTCTGGGTCATTATGTACTGAATTATGGATATTCCAGATGATGTTATGTGTGTTGTAAAATTGTATGTTGAATGACAGCAGTAGATATATTTAATTTAACATATTTCCCAGTTCCAGTTATTTTGCCAAGAACCAGTGTAATGTAATAATGTGCTATAGCTTTCAGCAAATTAACAATGACGTGCCAGTATTTCTTCTAAATAATTTTGTACCAAACCATGCTTGTAGTATGATAATATAAAAGCTTATATCCTGTATCAATTTCAATTTTTTGTTCTTTTGCATTTCATAATGTCCATGTTTGGATAAATACTGAATATTGATGATGGGGCGTGTATTGTTAACCCTTTCAGAGACCACGCTTGGGTGCTCACCGAGTATTTTCGGCGTGCTCGGCGTCTATGTTAGTGTGTCGTGGCTGTTAGACAGCTGTGACACATGCAGTCTCGACAACGCTAACATAGATGCTGGGCACGCCAAAAATACTTGCAGAGCACCCGAGCGTGGTTGCCTAGAGGGTGAACAATAAACGCTCGATCATAACTAGTACTGAACAGTAACCTGTCGATCTCCAGAAGAACAATAAAAGCTGATAGTGAAGTGAGACAGCCCATAACAGTAAAGAGGGACATAAGGGGACTAGAGGCTGACACTTTAATGATTATAGCGAGAAAAGGACATTTGTGTCTTTTACTGAAGGATTATTAGAGGTCCATGTAAGGATCTTCTATAATTCAATACATATAACATTCCCATAAAGTGCAATGATTGAAGGACCACGTTAAGGCTCCTTAATAAAGCACTCAGCATTCTTATAGGATCCAATATAAAGCAATGGTGCAAACAAATTAATTTATATAATACAGAGGAAAAGGAAATCAATATTCTCTATAGATAAAAGAAACCTGAGTCAGTGAAAGATCAGAAAAGAATCTTTACACTTTATTAATTATCTTTATAGAGTGAGACATTCTAATAATTTAAGGACCACGTAAAGGATCCTTCACAATGCACAACATAACACTTTCACCTTACATTTAGATGTAATCTGCACTATATAGTCACAAACGTTTGCTGAGCGAAATCTTGATTTTATATTAAATAAGAATTTTAGATAAAAAAGTGTTAAAAAACTTACATTTTATTGTTTATTACTCCAATTAGAATTGTCAGTGAATTGAACAGTAACCTGTCAGATCATTTTACCATTCTAAACTGCCACTGTGTCTTATTACATATCCCAATAATCTCCATGAACATACCATTATCTTTTTTTCAGAAACAGTGTAATTGGTAAAAAAAAATAACATTTAAAATGATAGAATCCATGTAGTAGGCTTCAGCCATCTCCAATCCTCTAGCAGCTACTCTTGTAGTGAAAGGGCACCAGGCATGTGACTCCTCCACACATGAAGACCACTTAACAGCCCTTTCACATAGCAGCCAGGTGAATTGATGAGGCAGACAAAAACCAGAACTGGCTCTTACATCTGTTTTATTTATGGATAGATAACAGCATGTACTTTTTTGCTATAGATACAGTTACCTCAAATCACATCTGGAGCAATGAGTTATAATGATTGAGTGAATGCTCGGAATGAGCGGATCTGGCAAAATTAGAATTTGCCAGATGGCATAGGTTCTCTTTTGAAATTCACTGAATGCCCTTTATTATACATAATATATAAAGATATAAAAAAAAACTATAATCACCTTACAGTTCACCTCTCCATCTCTCTGCTCCTGATAGTCCACCTTCTGGTTCTCATTGTTCTTCTTATCGCCATCACGAGTGCTGAAATCCTGGCCCTCTTCACACTAAGCAATGACTTCTCTGATGAGGCTAGGGATGGTTTTGCACATATGCACACAAGGTCACAGCGTACATCATGACCTTGTACAGAACTGTCCAGGCTTCATCAGAACCAGAAGTCTCAGCATAACATGAGGAAGCCCAGTAGCTCAGTGTTCATGGTGACAGTAAGAAGATGTGACAAGGGCCGGACAGGGGGCAATGAGGAGCGGAGGAACATGAGAGGTAAGTGGTAAGATGAGAATAACTATTTTTCTTTTATTTAACCTTTTGATGGGCCTTTACAGATCAGCAAAACTGCCATTTTGCTGAATCTGCACAGAAGCAAATTACAAAAAAATCCATGGTTTGGGGAATAAGGATCTTTGGAAATTTGAGCAAAATTCAATTCTACTCAAATTCTACAATCTTTGTTCAACACTATCAAACAATGGGCACTTGAATGGAAAGTTACAAAACATTCTTCATAAACAGTTTTGCAACACCAGAACCTAGCCCCAATTTAAAGAGAAATAGCGCCACTCTTGTCAATGGGCTGAGATTGCTTTTTTGCTCAGTTTCATTTGCTTGCGTGATAGAATGATGAGTCTGAAGCAAAGAATGCATAAAAAAAATGTAAATTTGAGCCTCTACCCAGGAGCCAAAAAATAAGGAGCCAATATGCATAATTTATAGTGTATCTACTGTGTATATTACTTTTTTTGAACACGTCTCTTATAAACTTATAATTGAATGCAAAATATTTAACAAATGTGCGAAATATATTTCTACAGCAGAACCAAATGTTGAGTATAGCTCATAAACCCATCATGAGAGAGATCATACTTTGTGATTGCCCTGCCAGGTATCAATGTAAATTTTCATCAGTTGTTCACTCTTAATTATGAGGTGAAATGAAAAAGATGTTATTCACCTTTCATGACAGGTTGTAACGGGTCTGGGAGGCGGAACCTCTGAGCTACAATACAAGGGGGCGGTCCTTGTAAGGGAGCGGGTGGCGACCAGGGAAGACGGGCAGGCAGTCACAGCAGGTGACCGGGACAGTCTCTGAGTGAACGGGCTGGAGGTCACGGCAAGTGACCGGGGCAGTCTCTGGATAAACGGGCAGGAGGTCACGGCAAGTGACCGGGGCAGTCTCTGGATGAACGGGCAGGAGGTCACGGCAAGTGACCGGGGCAGTCTCTGGATGAACGGGCAGGAGGTCACGGCAAGTGACCGGGGCAGTCTCTGGGTAAAGGGTAGGTACGACCTGTGATGCCTGAGCCTCCAGGTAGGCTAGCAGGCAGATGATTGATGTGTGCTCCCAGGTGAGCAAGCGAGAGTCTCTGAATGGCAGGTGGTCACAGCATGTGACGGCGGAGCCTCCAGGTAGGCTAGCAGGCAGGTAACAGGTGTGCGCTCCCAGGTGAGCGGGCAGGAGTCTCTGGAATGGCAGGTGGTCACAGCACGTGACGGCGGAGCCTCCAGATAGGCTAGCAGGCAGGTAACAGGTGTGCGCTCCCAGGTGAGCGGGCAGGAGTCTCTGGAATGGCAGGTGGTCACAGCACGTGACGGCGGAGCCTCCAGGTAGGCTAGCAGGCAGGTAGCAGATGTGCGCTCCCAGGTGAGCGGGCAAGCTGGTCCATAGACAGACTGACAGGAGTTGGAGGGCAGACCGTCGGACCTCAGGCTAGCAGGCAGGTAAGCAGAATATCAGGCAGGAATCAGACAGCAAACTGGCAGGAATCTGGCAGGTAACTGGCAACGGGACCTGAGGGCTGAAGCAGAGTAGTGAACAGTGCAACAACATTGCTCGGGCACCTCCATTTTGGAGGAGGTGCCTTATATATGGTGAAGTCCTCCGGCCATTGGCCGGGGACTCCTTAGGACGGCGCGCGCGGCCCCTTTAAGAGGGAGGGAGCGCGCGCGCGCCCTAAGCACAGTGGCCGGGAAGGAGCGCGCGCTGCCAGCAGAGCGGGAGGAGGACGCCGGGCTCGGAGCAGAGGGGTGAGGGGAACAGCGTCCCTGCCTAGCAGAGGGCAGGGATGCCGGCGCTACAGTACCCCCCCCTTTAGGCCCCCCTTTTTTAGGCCAGAGAGAAATTTAGCTAGGATGAGAGGGGCATGGATGTTCTCCCGGGGCTCCCACGTTCTCTCCTCAGGACCAAACCCCTTCCAATCTACTAGAAAAAAGGTCTTCCCTCTTACCCTTTTGGTGGCCAGAATGTTCTCTACCTCAAATTCGTTTTCAGCGGAAACCGGAGCAGGAAGTGTACCTGTAGACTTGGAAAAAGAGTTAAGTACCACAGGTTTGAGGAGTGATACATGGAAGGAGTTAGGGATCCGCAAGTTGGCCGGGAGTTTCAATTTATAGGCCACCGGGTTGATCTGACTGATGACCTCCAGAGGACCGATGAACCGAGGCCCTAACTTATAGGAAGGAATCTTGAGCCGGACATATTTGGACGAGAGCCAGACCTTATCCCCTGGACGGAATTGAGGAGGATCCAGACGTTTTTTGTCAGCATGTCTTTTCATACGCTCGGATGACAGAAGGAGTGCGGACCGGGTGCTCTCCCATATGGAGGAAAATTTGTTAACAAGAGATTCCGCAGCCGGATTGTCCACCGAGGTGGAGACGGGAAATGGGATCCGAGGATGCTGACCGAAGACAACAAAAAACGGGGATTTGGAGGAAGATTCGCTCTCGTGATTGTTGTAAGAAAATTCGGCCCATGGCAGGAGATCCACCCAGTCTGAATGGTGGGCATTAACGAAGTGCCGGAGGTAACTGGTCAGGTTCTGATTGATCCTCTCCACTTGACCATTAGACTGTGGGTGGTAAGCGGAGGAGAAGTCCAGGGTGACATCTAGCAGTTTACAAGTGGCTCTCCAGAAGCGTGAGGTGAACTGTACCCCACGATCCGACACTATGTGGAGGGGCAGTCCATGAAGACGGAAGATGTGGCGGATAAAGTCTTTAGCCAGCTCGGGTGCAGACGGGAGGCCTGGCAGGGGAACGAAATGAGCCATCTTGGAAAAGCGGTCAGCGACCACCCAAATGACCGTACAACCGGCAGAGACGGGGAGATCAGTTATAAAGTCCATTGCTATATGCTGCCAGGGGGCAGCAGGTACTGGGAGCGGAAGGAGGCGACCGGGTGGCAGATGTCTCGGAACCTTGTTGCGGGCGCAGGACACACAGGCAGAAACAAAGTCTATTACGTCCTTGTGCAGGATAGGCCACCAGTAGTGCCGGGAAATAAGCTGGAGGGTCTTTTTCTGACCGGCGTGGCCAGCTAGTTTAGACGAGTGACCCCAGTGTAGGATCTTCTCCCGATCAGGTACTGATACGAACGTCTTACCAGGATTGAGACGATTTAGACTCACGGGAGCCACCTGCATTACTCTGGCGAGATCGATGAGGTGTTTCGGTTCTTCCTCGAGATCAGACACCATAAAGGATCGGGATAAGGCATCCGCCTTGATGTTTTTGTCAGCCGGGCGAAAATGAAGAACAAAATCAAAGCGAGCAAAAAACAAGGACCACCGGGCTTGGCGCGGGTTAAGTCTCTGGCCATGCTGGAGGTAAGCCAAGTTCTTGTGGTCAGTGTAAATTATTACCGGGTGAAGAGCCCCTTCGAGCAGGTAACGCCACTCCTCCAATGCCAGCTTGATGGCCAATAACTCTCGATCTCCTATGGAATAGTTGCGCTCAGAAGAGGAGAAGAGTTTGGAGAAGAAGCCACAAGTTACCATTCTCCCGGAAGACGATTTTTGGGTAAGTACCGCTCCGGCTCCAGAGGAGGAGGCGTCAACCTTCAGGAAGAACTGCTTGTTGCCATCAGGGCGATGCAGCACCGGGGCGGAAGAGAAGGCCTGTTTTAAGGAAAGAAAGGCCTCCTCTGCTTCGGGCGGCCACTCTCTGGGATTAGTGCCCTTACGGGTGAGCGCGGAAATTGGGGCAGTCCGGGAAGAGAAGTGCAGTATGAAGAGGCGGTAGTAGTTGGCGAAGCCCAGGAACCGCTGAATGGCCTTCAACCCCTCCGGTCGAGGCCACTTCTCGATGGCAGACAGTTTCTCAGGATCCATTCGTAGGCCGGTCTGAGAAGTTATGTAGCCCAAAAACGGAAGCGAGGTCTGCTCAAAGAGGCACTTCTAATATTTAGCGAAGAGGTGGTTCTGCCTGAGCCTGAGCAGGACCTGACGAACATCCCTCCGGTGAGTCTGGAGATCCGGAGAGAAGACCAAGATGTCGTCCAGGTACACCACCACGCAGGAGTAGAGAAGGTCCCGGAAGATGTCATTGACCAACTCTTGAAAGACGGCGGGAGCATTACAGAGACCGAAGGGCATTACCAGATATTCGTAGTGGCCGTCCCGGGTGTTGAATGCCATCTTCCATTCATCCCCCTGACGGATACGGACCAGGTTGTACTCCCCACGAAGGTACAGTTTGGTGAAGATTCTAGCCCCCCTCAGACGATCAAATAATTCCGGAATGAGCGGAAGGGGGTACTTATTCTTCACCGTGATCTGGTTTAGGCCTCTATAGTCTATGCAGGGACGGAGAGAGCCGTCCTTTTTTTTAACAAAGAAGAAGCCTGCTCCCGCCGGGGAGGTAGATTTCCGGATAAATCCCCGGGCCAAATTCTCCTCAATATACTCGGACATAGACCGGGTCTCAGCAGCGGACAATGGGTAAATACGCCCACGGGGAGGAGTAGTACCGGGTAGCAGGTCGATAGGGCAGTCGTATGGTCTATGAGGGGGTAGTGTCTCTGCCTCCTTTTTATTAAAGACATCAGCATATGACCAATAAGGAATCGGAAGTCCAGGTAGATTAGCTGGGGTAGGAGAAGGACGGACGGGATGAACGGGAACCAGACAAGACTTATGACAGTCCTGCCCCCAGCGAAGGACTTCTCCGGTCTGCCAGTCAAGCACGGGTGCATGTCTCTGGAGCCAAGGTAGGCCTAGCAAGAGGGCGTGAGAGAGTCCAGGCAGAACATGAAAGGAGATACTCTCAGAATGCAGCATTCCCACCTGTAGAGTAATGGATTCGGTGATGAGTTGGATGGGACGTGGTAAGAGGCCTCCATCCACGGCAGCAACAGACAAGGGTACAGCCAGAGGTTTGGTGGGGATGCGGTATTTCTCTACCAGGGACTGTGAAATAAGATTCCCGGCTGCTCCAGAGTCAAGTTGGGCTAGTTCGAAATAACGGTTCTCCCCGCAGACGATTGAGACTGACAGCAGCAGAGATGGAGAGGATTTATTCTTGTCTAGGTCGACCTCTCTGAGCGAACCTAGACACAGGCGTTTCCCGACCTCTCCGGGCAGGTACGGATCCGGTGCTCCTTACTGCCACAGTAGAAGCAGCTCCCCTCGGCACGGCGTAAGTCCTGACGGGTTTTGACCATCTTGGTCTGGTCGACCTGCATAGGCTCAGGAGGGTGTTCCTGGGGAGAAACGGAGGGAGTGACGGGTTTCTGGAAGGAAGGAGCTAAACGTAGAAACCTCCTCTCACGGGTGACCTCTTTGGCACGCTCCTGGAACCGTAGGTCAATCCGGGTGGCAAGAGTTATTAAATCATCGAGAGTGGTAGGAATGTCCCGACCGGTGAGTTCATCTTTAATACGGCCGGACAGACCCTCCCAGAAGACAGATACCAGAGCGTCATTATCCCAGGCCAGCTCCGAGGCAAGGGTACGGAACCGTATGGCATATTGGCCCACGGTGAGACTTCCCTGGCGGAGGCGTAGCAGAGACGATGCGGATGAGGTCTTTCGTCCAGGTTCGTCGAAGACTTTCCGGAAAGCCGTGAGAAAGGCAGGCAAGTCGGACACCAGGGGGTTTCCCCGCTCCCATAGAGGATTCAGCCAAGCCAGTGCCTCCCCCGTGAGATGAGACATGATGAAGGCTACTTCGGCCCGGTCGGAATTAAACTGGTGGGACAGGAGTTCAAAGTGCAGGGTGCACTGGTTTATGAAGCCCCGAGCCTGAGCGGAGTCACCTCCGAAGCGAGGAGGTGCAGAAAGCCGGGGTCCGGAGCAGGATACCATGGTATTGGTGGGCAGCGGCGCTGCCGGGTTGCGAGTCATGACTCTAGCGGTGGTTGCTGGTGGAGCAGTCAGAGTGTCCAGGCGTGAGTTGACATTCCGCAGGTGACCCAGGATGGACTCCTGTTGGGACCTCTGACGGGACAGTTCATGACATAGGTCCGAGAGCGAGGGAGCTTGGGTACCACCGGGTTCGATGGCCCGAGCAAACTGTAACGGGTCTGGGAGGCGGAACCTCTGAGCTACAATACAAGGGGGTGGTCCTTGTAAGGGAGCGGGTGGCGACCAGGGAAGACGGGCAGGCAGTCACAGCAGGTGACCGGGACAGTCTCTAAGTGAACGGGCTGGAGGTCACGGCAAGTGACCGGGGCAGTCTCTGGATGAACGGGCAGGAGGTCACGGCAAGTGACCGGGGCAGTCTCTGGATGAACGGGCAGGAGGTCACGGCAAGTGACCGGGGCAGTCTCTGGGTAAAGGGTAGGTACGACCTGTGATGGCTGAGCCTCCAGGTAGGCTAGCAGGCAGATGGTTGATGTGTGCTCCCAGGTGAGCAAGCGAGAGTCTCTGAATGGC
The DNA here is from genome assembly GCF_046119375.1 of Phyllobates terribilis. Classification (NCBI taxonomy): domain Eukaryota; kingdom Metazoa; phylum Chordata; class Amphibia; order Anura; family Dendrobatidae; genus Phyllobates; species Phyllobates terribilis. The sequence goes on along the minus strand of NW_027362762.1, from coordinate 286,320,860 downwards.
AGGTGGTCACAGCACGTGACGGCGGAGCCTCCAGGTAGGCTAGCAGGCAGGTAACAGGTGTGCGCTCCCAGGTGAGCGGGCAGGAGTCTCTGGAATGTCAGGTGGTCACAGCACGTGACGGCGGAGCCTCCAGGTAGGCTAGCAGGCAGGTAACAGGTGTGTGCTCCCAGGTGAGCGGGCAGGAGTCTCTGGAATGGCAGGTGGTCACAGCACGTGACGGCGGAGCCTCCAGGTAGGCTAGCAGACAGGTAGCAGATGTGCGCTCCCAGGTGAGCAGGCAAGCTGGTCCATAGACAGACTGACAGGAGTTGGAGGGCAGACCGTCGGACCTCAGGCTAGCAGGCAGGTAAGCAGAATATCAGGCAGGAATCAGACAGCAAACTGGCAGGAATCTGGCAGGTAACTGGCAGGTAACTGGCAACGGGACCTGAGGGCTGAAGCAGAGTAGTGAACAGTGCAACAACATTGCTCGGGCACCTCCATTTTGGAGGAGGTGCCTTATATATGGTGAAGTCCTCCGGCCATTGGCCGGGGACTCCTTAGGACGGCGCGCGCGGCCCCTTTAAGAGGGAGGGAGCGCGCGGGCGCCCTAAGCACAGTGGCCGGGAAGGAGCGCGCGCTGCCAGCAGAGCGGGAGGAGGACGCCGGGCTCGGAGCAGAGAGCAGAGGGGTGAGGGGAACAGCGTCCCTGCCTAGCAGAGGGCAGGGACGCCGGCGCTACACAGGTTCTATCACCATGATGACATCTTTCAATCTAGACATCATAAGTCATCTTCTCTATCAAAATCAGTGGAATAATGTCTTGTAATTAGTACTGATGGCTGTCCTGATTAACACTTTGTTTTCTTTCAGCATATTCATATCAACATGATTGAAAACTTACTTTGTACATATTGCATTCTCTAAGGAGATTCACTACTCAACCAATGCCTGATTTTAAGTCTTGAAGCGTCAATAATGCTTCTAGACATATTGCCACAATACCTGTCAGTATCATAGGCAGGGAGACTTTTTTGACCTGTATAAAATCTAGTTTGAACTTCCCTAGTTCATTTATTTTGTTTTGAGAAATGAGAATCAATATGCCAGTCTTCATAACGGAGCCGAGGGCAGTAACTTAATCTAGAAGATTTTAAATTGGAGATAGATTTTAACATTTTTTTTCAATGTCTTCTCATGTCCAGTTTAAAATACCATGACAGACTACAATGCACCTTACAATCACATGGATTTATATAGGTTAGACATCTCTTGACTAAGTCCCGTAAAACCATATTTTTTTTAGGTGGTCACCTTACAACACACACATCTCAGGGTAAGCCAAGAAGAAAGGTAAGGAAGGACAAATAGGTCAGTGGGTTAAGGTTCCTGGTGGCTCTGTTGTCTACATTAGTTAAGGGAAACTTTGGCTGTGACACAAAGGGCATAGACTAATCGTTCCTGCGCATAGTTAAGTCTCCAAGTCTGCCCTGTGGCAGTGCACAGAATTTTATCTGTAACACTGCTCTGCATATAAATTAAATCTAAGCTAATGTTATGGCACAACAATCTACATCATAATCTATAACAAAATTCTTTAGTTTTAAAAACTAATAAATGGAATATTAATTAATGAATTAAAGTAAAAACATAACAGCAAAATATACATCGTACAAAAAAAACACTTGGGTAATTGAATAATGTTTATTCCTATTTCTACAGGAAGTATTAATACAGTATGTATCTATGGTATAATTGCAGGTGATTCAAGTGGGAGAATAAATTTATCAGCTTTCTTGCTTACTTGGTGCTTAGTGAACAATAGAAAAGTAAAAACTTTGTTTGAATTTTATTTTCTTTCAATATATATGATTCAAAATGTTTTTTATCACTGAAAATGCCATAAAATTGGAAGCAACATTTTTTTTTTCCACTAAACAACAAACTAAGGAAAAATAATGCAGGTAAACGGTATGCAACAGTGGAGACACAGGCGGAACAAAAGTGTATTTCTTTTATTTAACAACTAATATTAATTGTAAAACAAGTATTATATGGTAACAATTTCTTTACAATGTTTGACAGTAAAATAAGCAGAAAATCACATAGCAGAATAAAATATCAGAATACACTATAATTCAGGGGCTGGTAGTTTAAAATGATCTCCTGGAGGGAAAGGGAACTAGATTGGCATTAACTATACTGGGTAAGGGGCAGCCTTTCAAAGCTTTGGCAATACTGTGTTCCTATCACAACTCGTTGCCCATTTCCCTCATCACTCTCTATCCACTTTTGCGATGCTGCTCTGGTGTCTGCTTGTCCCTGTCTGACCACTGTCTTTCCCTCTATCCGTGCCCGGTACCATATGTCCCTGTCAGAGGTAACGGCCCGTCTCGTGCATCCTTCCTGGTCACCGACCTGACCATGAATCTCTGCTCTGACACCCTTCAGAGTTTCTGCAACGTCCTGTCACTGGCACACACGTCTGATAACCGTGCCACCGCAACCTGTTTCCATTCTCTCGACCTATGTCACCTGGGTGAGGAACCTTAACTTAGATCTTCAGGGCTTGACCGTTGACGTCTGGGCTGGGAACCATGACTGGCGTCTCTCGGGTCTTTGGGGCTTGACCATTGACATTTGAGCTGGGTGGATACGTCACACCTTTCTTCCTAACAAGAGCTCCAGACGCTGCTGTTGCTTTTCCGGTCTCTCTCTTCAGCACCAGAATCACCTCAGAACTTGCACGTGCTCTGTTTTTTTCCTCAGCTCATTTTCCTGACAATGCTGTCCCCAGAGGCATGATCAAATTCCTCCTTCCTGCCATGATTCCTTGCTGTTTTGGTTCCACAGTGTCTTGTCTCCTTACAGCACTGTAGAACCACATGGATTGAAACTAAATTATGAGAACTAGAATAATCTCTAAATCGCTTTGTTGTAATTGGTCTGTTCCATATTCTAAAATATGATTTGTGTCCTAGGACATAATAAATTTAGCCAGCAACTGGATTAGCTGATGGTACGAATGGAACAAAGGGTGGACAAATAGCACCAGGCTCACCCGCAAATTCAATCCATAACAGTTGCACTTCAGTTATGTTTATAGAGGTTTTACCATACATCACCTTTGTTATCCCCTTAAAAACATCTCTTTAAAGAAATAATACAAGCAAACAAAAGGAAAATATAAACACAAGTCAAATAACTGTCCAGTACCCTTTAAATATACAAAGTTCCTAAAAGACTAATGGACCAATACAAAAAAGAAAACTTGTGTAAAACACTTTGTATAGTTCCACCTCTTAATATTGGTCGTGCAGGAATAAGATGCACTGAATTTATTAAGACTGGCGTACGAGACACCAGTCTTAATGAACCAGGACTTACCATATTTTGCAGACTATAAGTTGCATGAGACCATAAGATGCACCCAAAATTTTGGGGGTCCGAGTAACGAGCCCAATGTAGGTCTATGGGAAACTCAAGCATTTTTCTGGCGGCCCCCCCACCCCCAGCGGTCTGCAGAGGGCCTACAAATTGCCCAAATCGATGGGAACAGTGCTCAAATTACATGGGAACAGCATGGGGAAGACCCCTGGAAGCATTTCTGACTCCCAGGTCACTGCTGTCAACCATATTGTCAGTGTATTGTGCCACTTTTACAGACTCACAATAAATCATACAAAAACGAAAATCAAAATGGATTTTCCTGGGAAAAATGTTAAGGAACATACTTTCCAGAGTAATGACTTGTATATAAGGCAAAATAAATAACCCAAACCAAAAATGCTTCTCCACACCATGGGCTATGTTCACACGTAGCATTTTTGCATTGCTTTCAACGGTGAAAAATACATTCACCAGTAAATGGCATTTTAAAATTTTACAACGTTATCTGGCCATGTGGTGCGTAAGACATCATCAGACACATCTAGTGACTCTGAAAGTTACAAACACTATTTTTATAGGGCCATCAGGCGGCCCTTACAATTCTTAAAGGGCCAGCAGTCAGCCCTCACTATTGTTAGAGGGCCATAAGCTGGCTATGCTTTGTTGTTCCCATTATTAATGAGTCGGTCTCCTATACTGTTATTGCGTATGCAGTGACTGCAAGGGCTGCCAAAAATTTGGACGCACCTCAATACTCCTTTGGAGAGACATAGAGGCGGGTCTCAGTAAAAAAAAAATTTCCATTATAAAAGAGTGGGTCTTCAACAGTGGTAATGCCCATGCAGTGACGTCAGGGGCTGCCAAAATTTGGGAAAAACCCTAATACCAATTTAAAGACACATAGAGCTGGGCCACAGTAACGACATGTTCCCATTAGGAAGAAGAGGGTCTGCTATACAGTTATAGGGTATGCAGTGAGTCCAACGGCAGCCAAAATTTAGGAAAAACCCTACTAACAATTTAAAAACACATAGAGTTGGGCCACAGTAATGAAATGTTCCCATTAGAAAGGAGAGGGTCTTCTATGTAGTTATAGGGTATGAAGGGAATGCAATTGCTGCCAAAAATTTGGAGGAGCTCCAATGTCCCTTGCAAGAGACTTGGAGGTCGGAGGGCTTTCTGAAAACAATGTTCCAATTACTAGGAAGTGGGTCTTCCATACTGTTTACATATGCAGTGAATGCAACAGCTGCCAAAAATTTGAAGGCACTCCAATTCCCCTTGCAAGAATCATAGATATGGTGATATGGTAGATATGGTGGTGAAGGATGAGGATGAGGAGGAGAAGGAGGAGGACAAGAGCAAATAGACAAAATCTGAAAGAGTATACCCATGTCTGGGTGTGAAGATAGAGGTGCATGGGAATAGAGTTAGACCTCCTAAAAAAAAGACACTGCATTTGAGTTTATGTTACGCTGCTACCATTTGGTGGTGTTGAGAAGTCTGGCCCAATCCAGCCTTTGTTCATTTTTATGAGAGTCAGCCTGTCAGCATTTTCAGTTGGCAGGTGGATGTGCTTATCAGTTATATTAACTAAAAACCTGCTTTGACAAAACGCTGGCAGAAGGGAAGGCCAGGACCTCCAGGGCATAAAGAGCCAGTTCATGCCACATGTCCAGCTTGGATACCCAATAATTATAAGGCACAGAGGAATCACGGAGGACTTTGGTATAGTCAGCAAGGTACTCCCTCACCATCTTCCCAAACTTTGTGAGAGTACCCCCCGCTCCAGGGGGGGGGTCTGAAAAAACTGACCCAGAACTTTGACAGTGTTCCTCTGCCTCTGTTGGATTGCATTTGTGTCTCTCTCGCCTGTACTCCTAGGTTGTCCAACTAACTGTGACCTCTGCCGCCATCTTTTTTAGATGGGATATTTTTAAATAATTCCACAAGAAGGGCCTTCTCATACTGCCCCATTTTATTAGGCCTGTCCTGCACGGGAATAAGGGACAGAAAATTCTCCTTGTAGCGTGAGTCTAGATGTGTCACTAACCAGTAATGACTGACACCCAAAATTTGGACAATGCGAGGGTTATGGGAAAGGCAGTATAACATAAACTCAGCCATGTGTGTCAGACTGCTAACAGGCAAGACTTACATCTCCTCACCAAGAGGACGACTGACCATGCTCTCCTCCTCATCCTCCTCCTCCTTCCTGTCATCAGCCTATCCACGCTGAACAGACGGTATGACAGTTGTGCAGGTGATATCGTCTATAGCGCAGAAGCGCAGGAAAATAGTTCCTGTTCTTCCTCCTGCTCCTCCTCTTCCTCATTGTCACCCAATCCACATTGGGAGGAGATGAGGCTGGGCTGTGTGGAATCACCCTGTATGGTTACTTGCTCCATCTCATCGTGCTCTGCCTGCAATGTATCCTCTTTAATTGTGAGCAGAGAGCATTTCAGAAGTCAGATAAGTGGGATGGTGACGCTAATTATGGCATCATCGCCGCTCACCATCTTGGTGGAGTCCTCAAAGTTTTGGAGGATGGCACAGATGTCTGACATCCATGTCCACGCCTGAGGTTTTATGTGTGGAGTCTGACCTGATTACCGATGGCCTGGTTGATGCTGGTAGTCAACAACTGCCCTCTTCTTCTCTCAAATCCTTCCCAACATCTGCAATGTAGAGTCCCAATACGTGGGGACATCGCTCACCAGTCAGTGAGCTGGAAGCTGTAAACACTGCTGAAGCACTGCAAGGGCGGTAGAAGCTGTAGCTGACTTTCTAAAATGGGCACACACATGGCATACTTTGAAAAGCAGATCCGGCAGATCCGGGTAGGATTTGAGAAACTGCTGAACCATGAGGTTAAGCTCATTGGCCAGTCATGGTACATGTGTGAGCTCACCTTGATTCAGAACCGCCACCATGTTCTGGCCACTGTCACACACGACCATGCCTGGCAGTAGGGTCAGTGGTGTCAGCCACAGATCTGCCTGCTCTTTCAGAGCTGTCCATGACTCTTCAGCATTGTACGGTTTGTCACCTAAGCATATTAGCTTCAGCTCAGCCTGTTGCTGCTTGGCCGAGGCAGTGATGCAGTGCTTCCAGCTTGTGACTGATTGTTACGTACACGCCTGGACTGACTGGCGTGAGGGTGGTTAGTGATCCCACTGGACAATGAACCAAGGAGTGCCTGGAGGGCTGTGACTAAATATCAACTCGATCCGACCAAGGTCGCGCAGCAGTTCAGTCGACTCCGTGAACCAGGGAGGAACCAAGCAGAGAGACCAGGTGTTACTCCTGGTCAGACCCCGGTCACAGCTGTTGACCCACACCGGGTAATGCAGGAACAGGCAGGTTAGCCTGGCATACAGACAGGTGGGTACTGGCAGGCATGGCTGGTATGCAGACAGGTGGGTACTGGCAGGCACGGCTGGTATGCAGATAGGTGGGTACTGGCAGATAGGAACACAGGCAAAATAGGGACCAGTAGAGACTGGGATACAGGAACAGAGCCACAGGTGCAGTAGACAAGCAGAGCAGAACAAAACCCGCAGGAGCTGTAGACAAGCAGAGCAGAGCAAAACATGCAGGTGCTGTAGACAAGTAGAGCAGAGCAAAACCCATAGGTGCGGTAGACAAGCAGAGCAGAGCAAAACCCGCAGGTGGGGTAGACAAGCAGAGCAGAGCAAAATGCGCAGGTGCGGTAGACAAGCAGAGAAGAGCAAAACCCGCAGGTGCGGTAGACAAGCAGAGCAGAGCAAAACCTGCAGGTGCGGTAGACAAACAGAGCAGAGCAAAACCTACAGGTGGGGTAGACAAGCAGAGCAGAGCAAAACCTGCAGGTGGGGTAGACAATCAGAGCAGAGCAAAACCCGCAGGTGCGGTAGACAAGCAGAGCAAAGCAAAACCCGCAGGTGGGGTAGACAAGCAGAGCAGAGCAAAACCAGCAGGTGCGGTAGACAAGCAGAGCAGAGCAAAACCCACAGGTGCAGTAGACAAGTAGACCAGAGCAAAACCTACAGGTGTGGTAGACAAGCAGAGCAGAGCAAAACCCGCAGGTGTTGTAGACAAGCAGAGCTGAGCAAATACACACAAGGTACTTACAATGAAGTAAGGAGTGGACACTAAACTCACAAACTGAAGTACAGAGACGAGTTAGAGTTAGGTGCAGGTTCAGACACTGCAGGAAAAGGGAAGATACGGACATAGAGACAAACAAGTAATGGGCTAGGACATTGTTCAGACAGGAATTGAATCAGGAACAAGATACATGAACGAGCCTTAGAACTCTGCCCCCAGGGTGGCGGAAATAGACTAGAAGTCACAGATACAGGTAACGGACCTGGGTATACAGCCCCCAGGGTGGCGGAACAGACTAGAAGTCACAGATACAGGTAACAGGCCTGGGTATACAGCCCCCAGGGTGGCGGAAACATACAAGATACAGGACAGGACCTGGCAACTCAGTTGCACAGAACACACTGAAAGAAAGTGTTGCTCAGACACCTCCTACTGGGTGGAGGGGGTTTAACTATCCAGTGACTCACAGCAATAGGCTGGGCACGCATTAGGACTGTGCACACAATAACTAAAAGAAACGGGCAGTAACCACGCCGCCACCCTAAGCAATCAGACAAGAGACATGCACACACCAGGTACTAGAGCAAAGTGTGCAGCCTGGACTGATAGGTAAGATGGCGGTCTTGCATGGTGGGAGGTGGTAAGCCATGCCAGCACGCCACAAGGGATGTTATACTGATGTGGTCATTTAGGAGATGAAGGCTGAAGAAGAGGAGGAGGTGCAGGAGATGTAGAATGTGGGGGCAACCCTGATTGACCCAGGGCCCGCAATACTGGTTTCGGGAGGACGTGTTCCGTCCCAAGGTCCGACTGACTATCGGCTTCCATTATATTTACCCAGTGCGCCGTCAGCGAGATGTACTGTCCCTGCCCACTAGCACTTTTCCACGTGTCCATCGTTTGGTGGACTTTCCCAGTAACTGTGTTGTTGAGGGCATGGCTAATGTTGTGGGACATGTGCCTGTGTAATGCTGGGACGGCACACCGGGAGAAATAGTGGTAGCTGGGGACCGAGTACCGAAGTACAGCCGCCGCCATCAGGTTGCGGAAAGATTCCATCTCCACGAACCTAAAAGACAACATTTCGAGCACAAGCATTCATGAAATGTGTGAATGTAGTAGTGTGGCCTGTGGGGCGTTGGCTGCGAATTTATGCTTGCATTCTAAGGACTGCGGTAGGGACAACTGAACTCTACACTGGGACAAGGACGTGGATAAGCTTACTGATGGTGCTAATTGAAAGTGTGCAATGACAGGTGCAGGGCAGGAGGCATCTTCGCATGCACCATGGACAGGGGATTGGCGTTCACCCACAACAGCGAAAGAAGCAGTGGTGTCTCCCGCAGACACTGTTGTTGGACCCGGGGGTTCGGCCCACTTAGTCGGGTGCTTTGCTGCCATGTACCTGATCATGCTGGTGGTGGTCAGGCTGCTACTTTTGCTACCCTTGCTGATGCTGGTCTGGCAGGTGGTGAAAATGGCCATTTTGTAGTTATCTGCAGAGGCTTTAAAAAAAACTCTGGAAGACCTAACAGTTGTACTGGCAACTTCCGTCATGTTGACGTTACAGGGAACGCTTTCCCACCTTCTGTCTACGGCCACCACACTGCTTCTTCCTTCCTGTTGTGGTGCTAAGCCTCCCTCCCCCTGTGTGCTGCTGTCCTCGCTCTGCATGTCCCCCTGCCAGGTTGGATCAGTTACTATATCATCCACCACCTCATCTTCCACTTCCGCACCCTGGTCCTCCTCCTGACTTTTTGGTAATTGTGCCACATCATAATCCACCTCTTGCGACAATAATTGCACTTTCCCACCATCGCCTTCGTTTGACCATGGCTGCTCAAATATTTGGGCATCGCTGCATGCATTCTCTTTACTCGCTTGAAGCTGACCAGGCAAGAGGCCTGAATGTACAAATGGAAAAGTGAACAGCTCTTCAATGTGTCCAAGTGTGGGATCAGTAGTCTCCGGGCACTCAGCATGGTGGGAGGAAGGAGCATCAGGGTGAGGAATATGCCGCCCAGACTCACGGCTACTGAGACTTGACCGTGTGAAAGCCTGGATGCATTATCTGCTATCCAACGAACAACCTTTTGACTCTGCTCTGGGTTCAATAGTGGTGTGCTGTGGTCCCCAAGTAATTGAGACAGCAAGATCGAGCAACAAGATGTGGGTGTTTGTTGTGGCACAATTTCAGCTTGCCCACGGCCATGTCCTGGGCCTCTGCATGCACCATCACCATCACGTCCACTTCCCCGTCCCTTGCCATGCACCTTGCCCATTTTAAAAGGATGCCAATATTTTCCACGTTCAGTTCAAATTTCTGGATTTTTGTTGCTGTAACATGGAAAAGATCTGGCTGTATTCTGCAGGGCTAACAAGCAAATGGAGCAGAAAAATTGTGTACTCTGGATTGCTTTTTAAGCAGATAACCAGGAATAAGATAAAGAAAAATTGCTCTGGCCCCTGATATATGGGGCTATGTCTACAAATATCTGTTAAAACAGCAGCAGCAGGAACGTGCTATATACAGTACAGACCAAAAGTTTGGACACACATTCTCATTTAAAGATTTTTCTGTATTTTTATGACTATGAAAATTGTACATTCACACTGAAGGCATCAAAACTATAAATTAACACATGTGGGATTATATACTTAACAAAAAAGTGTGAAACAACTGAAAATATGTCTTATATTCTAGGTTCTTCAAAGTAGCCACGTTTTGCTTTGATGACTGCTTTGCACACTCTTGGCATTCTCTTGATGAGCTTCAGGAGGTAGTCACCGGAAATTGTCTTCCAACAATCTTGAAGAAGTTCCCAGAGATGCTTAGAACTTGTTGGCCCTTTTGACTTCACTCTGTTTTCCAGCGCAGCCCTCCATGTGCTCGCCAGAGGTAGCCTGACTGCCATTAGGTACTGAGATGAGATCCTTAGACCACTTGTGAGACCATATGCTAGTGCCCTTGGCCCTGGGTTCCTCCTAATTCAGGACAATGCCAGACCTCATGTGGCTGGAGTGTGTCAGCAGTTCCTGCAAGATGAAGGCATTGAAGCTATGGACTGGCCCGCCCCTTCCCCAGACCTGAATCCGATTGAGCACGTTTGGGACATCATGTCTCATTCCATCCACCAATGTCACGTTGCAGCACAGACCGTCCAGGAGATGGCGGATGCTTTAGTCCAGATCTGGGAGGAGATCCCACAAGAGACCATCCGCAACCTCATCAGGAGCATGCCCAGGCATTGTAGGGAAGTCAAACAGGCATGTTGAGGCCACACACAATACTGAGCCTCATTTTGGCTTGTTTTAAGGACATTATATTAAAGTTGGATCAGCCTGTAGTGTGTTTTTCCACTTTAATTTTGGGGGTGACTCCAAATCCAGGCCTCCATTGGTTAATAAATTTGATTTCCATTGATGATTTTTGTGTGATTTTGTTGTCAGCACATTCAACTTTGTACAGAACAAAGTATTCAATGAGAATATTTCATTCATTCAGATCTATTATTTGAGTGTTCCCTTTATTTTTTTGAGCAGTGTATATAGACCTGATGATGCTGTGTGGCCAGCCAATCACTGTAAATCCCACAACCAACATGGCTACGGCATTACAGTGCATGTCAGACAATACCTGCATGTTCATTGGCTCTCTAAAGAGCGCCAAACATGCAGGGAGGGGACCAGAATTCCCACCCGAGCAACCCAAATATATTCGCCGAGCTTGTCGAGCACTGTGATGCTCGTGCGAGTACTGAGCAGTAGCGAGCACATTTGCTCATCACTAATAATGATGTTAAAATTGCTATCTATTTGGAAACTTGTGAGACCTTTACCAATTAAAAGCCCCACAAATTTCTCACAAAACCAGCAATTTTTATTTTTTTGGTTACCTCAGGCAAACCTACTTTGAACATTGAGCTGTCTTAGTGGATTGGAGGTTTCCTATCCAACAATGGGGCCTTGTATCAGTCTATCCATCCTAAAGAAAGAACTCTTTGTTGTTTTCTTTTTGCACACGTAGGGAAAGAAATTAGCTTTTTTGACATAGCTACTATGGGGCACACATGTAAGACTGAATGAAAACTAAATTCAAAGTTTTCTTTTGATGATTATTCAATGGCTTAAAAATATAATATATTAACATACGATATGTTTTCTCGAATGTTCACCATTTCCACCAAATTTTTAATAGCAACCAAAATTGTATGCAAATCAAGTGCTGCATTTCTAAACTATTTTTGCAGAAAAAAAAACAGTGTACCATTCAGTAATGTAACTGGAAAATATAAATTTACCTTAAAATGAAGGGGTGAAAACTAAATTCAGTGTCTAAAATAAACCTTTTTAAGGTGTCCCTTGTGAGATCAGTTTACTGATGCTTGCAGGACCCACACTTTGTTATCTAATTTTTCTGTTTGTAATTTTCTTCTGCAACAATGAATCACTTAGCCATCATATATCATATTGCTAATGATCGCAGTACACATTGATTATGTATGCATGTATATTGTGAGGCTCTGTAAATCAGTGTGCTCTAGAAAACTACCGTTAAGAATTGCTTTCTGTTCATTTTAGAAAAATATTGAGGGAAACATATACCCATCCCGAGAAAAAGCACTGATTAGATTTCCCTCGTAATCATTTGGCAGTATTGTTTGACCTTTGCATAATCCTATGTGTTGATTGCATTACGGTGATTGCCATCCAAAACCTATAAATAAAGGTGTCAACAAATATATTTAGAGCATAGCTTTGTCTACAGCGCTGCCAGCATCACAATGCCACAGGAGGTCAGAACCTGGAGAATATCTCGTTGTTTCAGACACTTTTTGTAATATATTTGACAGAAGAGCCATGGCTTATAGAAAAAATGGCATACATTATGACCACATGAGCCAAATTGAGGCAAAAAAGTGTTGCAAAATAAACAGAGCTATAGGTGTTGTAAAATTAGTCAAATGTATCATTCAGCATAAGAAATGTGATAAGTTTGACACTTTTCAGACGGTCTAGTCCAGGGGTCTCAAACTCATTCGGGTAAATGGGCCATGTTCTTTGTTGGAGAAGATCACGTTTTCAGTGATACCATTATTTTTCTATATGACTTTTTAATTATCTTTTTATTTTCTACAGGTCTTCTTTTTTACTTACATTTGTACATAAAACAGGATTTTAGTGGCCAAATGTTATTCCATTATTTTTTCATTCTTTATTTTACTTTTTTGTTATTAAATGTTTTGCTTTTTTGACTCTCAAACGGCCCCATCCAGTAATATAGTTTTACAATTGGCCCAGTCATGTCATAATATCCCCAATCCTGTAATAATGTCCCCAAGCGTGAAATAATATCCCTTGTCATGTAATAATGTCCTTCAGCCTCGGACACACATTCAGTTGAATAGAAGCGCTGGCGTTGGTGGCCCCTGGCTCATTGGACGCGATTGTCCCTGGGACCCGAGGGCCACACAACAGAGCCTCAGTGGCTACATGAGACCCCTGGTCTAATCTATGCTTGCACTGGTTAGGGCATGGCTATAACTCTAAATTCCTATCATGGTTTTTATCATGGTGTAATATCACACATTAGAATAATTCATTGTCAGTTACATGTGTGTGATTAGTGTTGTCACATAAAATACCTAGCATGTAAGGAGTCAGTTTTGCATGGAGCCTCAGACCCTAATACAGTAGCCAACTCGAAGGTTGCATATACAACTGAGGCAGATTCTATATAGTTTCATCAAATTAAACCTTTCTCCAGAGGAAGCACTTGGTGGTTACAGTCTGTAATGAGTACACAGCTGGACAGTTGCAGTCATTTCTTTATACAGATTGGAAGAATCTGAATTAGCGTGGCATAACTAGACAAAATTGGGTTCCTTATAGAACTAGCTAACACTGGGTTCCTTATAGTAGTACAGCCTACACAAAGATGATGTGATGTGGCCTAAATATGTAAGTGTTCTCATTCACTAACAGTAAATACATATCTTGAAAAGTATAATAGAAAGGTATATAACTTTTTTTGTTTACAGTGAATAAACAGAAGACCTCTTCAATCTCTACTTGCAGATTAAGAATACTCCGTACAGAAAGACATTATAGAGGAAAAGTCAGCACCATATCTGACATGTCTGTATTGTTAAAATACTCATATAACAATTATGAATTATCTTGTCTGTGTTGTGCTGTTTCTATTATTTCTCCTGAATATTCATACGTAAATTGACAACTGGCTGATGCCATTTGTCAACTTCATGAAAGCTATAAAAAAATTAAAAGAGAAAAACAAACAACTTGATATATAGAATACAATACCGCTAAATATATGTTTATAAGTTGTTAGCAACAATAATTCCTATTTTCGTAAATAGACATAGTGAAGTGGTAAAATGGACGTTATGAACAATATAAACTGAATTCTAGAAAGGTGCTAAAGTATATACCATTTATATATTTATTTTACTTGCTTATATAGTGTCATTAATTCCACAGCGCTTTACAGAAATTTTACCATGAACTATCCACAAAAAAATTGGAGGCAGGACACAAACAGAAGGTGAAATTTTTTTATTTAATAGCCCATGTGGCTGTATCAAAGTTTCGGTCCGATATTGTGGACCTTTCTCAAGCTTGAGAACAGAGAAGGCTTGAGAAAGGGCCACAATATTGGACCAAAACATTGCTACAGCCACATGGGCTATTAAATAACATTTTTTCACCTTCTGTTTGTGTGCTGCCTACATTTTTTTGTGGATATTCATAGGTCTGGTACGTACCTGGGTGGCTTTGCACCTCCTGCTATTTTTGTGCTGCCTTTGATTTTTGTTTTTTGATTATTACCATGAACTAGCTAGATCTTATTGTCCTAGTGGCAAAAAAAATATCTAATTTCCACCATGTCATATGATAAAACCTTTATTAGTTTACAATTGTAAAAACTACATTGATCTCAAATCAGTGGTATTTCTTTCTACAAGTGTTAATTATCTATCAATGTATGGTTAATACTGCTAGATTGTAGCTTATAGAGTTACTCTAAGACTGTACCGGCCGTCTACCTGATGGTTTCAATGCTATGCATAGCTCATTTCGATTTTCTATACTATATGTATAGAGAAGCTGTTCTCATTCACTGTGAATTAGTGACATACTTAGCTAATATACCAGGAAGGTGGATTTATTCTGCTGCTGAACTATCAATCAATGATCCAAGGACCAAAGGATATCAATAGCGGTTTATTGTCAACCCGTTTCAAAGTCATCAGACTCCTTCTTCAGGACAACCACATGGACAACATATGCAAGGAGTTTGCATGTTCTCCCTATGTTTGTATGGGTTTCCTCCAGGTTCTCCGGTTTCCTCCCACACTCCAAAGACATACTGATAGGGAATGTAGATTGAAACCCCTGATGGGGACAGTGCCCATAATGTCTGTAAAGCACTGTGGAATTAATGCGCTATAAAAGCGAGTAAAATAAATAAATAAATACATGTACCATTTGGTAGTCCTGAAGAAGGTGTCTGATGACTTTGAAATGTGTTTCATAGTATTAAATAAACAACTTTTAATACCCATTGGTCTTTGGATCCTTGACTGATAGTTCAACAGCACAGACTAAATCCACCTTCCTGGTATCTTGGCACATTGATTCTTCGTGGATGCTGCAGCAGCTGATTTTAGACACCATGTAGTGTTTGTGTCACACACAACCCCATCAGGTGAGCATATATATACATGTTTACCAATCCTGCCTTACTTGGATAAGACCCTATTTGCGCTTTACATTTCCTTTAGCATCATACTTAGATAATACTGACAGGCATTGCAGAGTCAAGTTGCCAACTGCTACATCTCTATGGTGTCTGCAGTACAAACCATTACAACTTCATTTGTTTATGCAGAAACTGGAAAGAATCACACAGCAAAGAATCACACAGGAAAAAATAATCTAATTTGGACTTATGTAGTGTTAGTTTGGCATTACCTTTTCCTAAGGGATCCTGTACACAGCAAAGCCTCTAGAGCCATAAACAGTTTAAAGTATGGGCTAAAAGCGATTTATTATACCTCTATTATGAAGCAATACAATTGTGATCCATGACTAGGACACAAGAAGAAAGCCTTATGGAAACACAGAGTAACAGAGTTGAGGACATACTCTTGATGCAGTCTGTGGCCTGTATAGTCTTAACAAATTGAATCCATGTATTGATTGATAACATAACATCCTGTTGCTAGAATGATTCTTAATGGAGCACTAAATATAGGAGATGCAAAAATAAATACAAATGCACTGCTCAAAAAAATAAAGGGAACACTTAAACAACAGAATATAACTCCAAGTCAATCAAACTTCTGTGAAATCAAACTGTCCACTTAGGAAGCAACACTGATTGACAATAAATTTCACATGCTGTTGTGCAAATGGAATAGACAATAGATGGAAATTATTGCCAATTATCAAGACACCCTCAATAAAGAAGTGGTTCTGCAGGTGGGGACCACAGACCACATCTCAGTACCAATGCTTTCTGGCTGATGTTTTGGTCACTTTTTAATGTTGGTTGTGCTTTCACACTCGTGGTAGCATGAGGCGGACTCTACAACCCACAGAAGTTGCTCAGGTAGTGCAGCTCATCCAGGATGGCACATCAGTGGCAAGAAGGTTTGCTGTGTCTGTCAGCGTAGTATCCAGAGCATGGAGGCGCTACCAGGAGACAGGCCAGTACACCAGGAGATGTGGAGGTGGCCGTAGGAGGGCAACAACCAAGCAGCAGGACCGCTACCTCTGCCTTTGTGCAAGGAGGAACAGGAGGAGCACTGCCAGAGCACTGCAAAATGACCTCCAGCAGGCCACAAATGTGCAGGTGTCTGCACAAACGGTTAGAAACCGACTCCATGAGGGTGGCATGAGGGCCCAATGTCCACAGATGGGGGTTGTGCTCACAGCCCAACACCATGCAGGACACTTGGCATTTGCCACAGAACACCGGGATTGGCAAAGTCACCATTGGCGCCCTGTGCTCTTCACAGATGAAAGCAGGTTAACACTGAGCACATGTGATAGACGTGACAGAGTCTGGAGACGCCGTGGAGAGTGATGTGCTGCCTGCAACATCCTTCAGCATGACCGGTTTGGCAGTGGGTCAGTAATGCTGTGGGGTGGCATTTCTTTAGAGGGTCGCATAGACCTCCATGTGCTCGTCAGAGGTAGCGTGACTGCCATTAGGTACCGAGATGAGATACTCAGACCCCTTGTGAGACCATATGCTGGTGCGGTTGGCCCTGGGTTCCTCCTAATGCAGGACAATGCCAGACCTCATGTGGCAGGAGTGTGTCAGCAGTTCATGCAAGATGAAGGCATTGAAGTTATGGACACTGGCCCGCCCATTCCCCAGACCTTAATCCGATTGAGCACATCTGGGACATCATGTCTCACTCCATCCACCAACGTCATGTTGCACCACAGACTGTCCAGGAGTTGGCAGATGCTTTAGTCCAGGTCTGGGAGGAGATCCCACAGGAGACCATCCGCAACCTCATCAGCAGCATGCCCAGGCGTTGTAGGGAAGTCATTCAGGCACGTGGAGGCCACACACAATACTGAGCCTCATTTTGACTTGTTTTAAGGACATTACATCAAAGTTGGATCAGCCTGTAGTGTGTTTCTCCACTTTAATTTTGGGGGTGACTCCAAATCCAGGCCTCCATTGGTTAATAAATTTCATTTCCATTGATGATTTTTGTGTGATTTTGTTGTCAGCACATTCAACTTTGTACAGAACAAAGTATTCAATGAGAATATTTCATTCATTCAGATCTAGGATGTGTTATTTGAGTGTTCCCTTTATTTTTTGAGCAGTGTATATCAGCATTGTCTTTTAGTTTCTGCTTCTTTTGTGTAATACTTTTTGTTTTATAGTACATTAGAAAGTGAGAAATATATGAGAGAATAAAATAAAGAAATATTTGTGTCTCTCTTGAGTTTGTATGCCTTCCTTCTCCTACTGCCCTCTATGTGCCTGTAAGACAAATGTCTGGTGCAAATGTCTCATTGCTGCTGATTGACAGTCCCAAATATAAGCAGAAAATAGTGAAAGAGACAGCACTGAAAGTGAAAAAACAAACCTCACATTTGAAGGATTTCAAGGGGTTTTCCCATGAAGAAAAGTTCATTTTAAAAATTGGCTGGGTCTGACCGTGTACACAACACAGTCTGATCACACCACAGGTCCTGGGCAGGGGAGGAAGCAAAAGAGTATACAGACATTACAGCAGGGGATCGTAATTTATTCATTTTGTGTGGTAAAATATTGTTTAAAAACAGGCAGTGAAATGTTTTACCTCAAAAAATAAATCCTCTACGATCCCCTGCTATAATGGCTGTATACTCTCTTTTGCTTCCTCCTCTGCCCAGGAGCTGTGGTATGACCAGACCATGTTCCGTACACGGTCAGACACAGCCAGTTTTTAAAATGAACATTTGTTCGTGAGAAAACCCCTTTAAACTGCTGGGAGTCTCTTTACAGGATCATTCAGAGAGTTTCACAAAAGCGCAAATGTGGCAGAGATAAGTAGAGAAAAGTATTGTCCTTTCATTCAAAGTGTTGTCTCTATATGAATTTTGCCAAGTTCTGCCTCCTTGGATAAAGCAGCATGACTTTATTCTGGTATCAGCCAAATATGGAATTGATCAGCAGGGGATCAACCCTCGTTTTCTTTGCTGGAGTTCTACAAGACTGACAAACTGTGAGATCAACTATAGTTCTATTTTAATTTAATAAATTTATTTCTACGTAATATTTTCCTTCAAATTAAGGAGCTATCTAATCTCATGGTTTAATGGCAATCAATCATTAGGATATATCATAAATGCATAATAGATATGGTCCGGCCAATGGGACCTGCTCCTATCTTGAGGATTTTGAAACCTGCTGTCAGTGATGAGGTGGTATGAATTATTATTCATTTGAAATGTAATTTTGACCACATCTCCACAGACAGAAGCATGCAATAGGGCCACATTCTCAAGATAGGAGCTGGCCCTGTTGGTGGGAACCTTGTCAATCAAAGATATATGGCATATTCTGTGAATATGCTATTAATAAATGAGATAGGAATACCTCTTCAACCTTTTAACGACATTTGCTGTACCTATACGTCATGGTCGGATAGGGGTTCCTGACCGATGACGTATAGGCACACTACCGTTCACTAGTTTGGGGTCACCCAGACAATTTTGTGTTTTACATGATAAATCATACTTTTATTTATCAAATGAGTTGCAAAATGATTAGAAAATATAGTCCAGACACTGACAAGGTCAGAAATAATGATTTTTATTAGAAAGAATAATTTTCTCCTTCAAACTTTGCTTTTGTCAAAGAATGCTCCCTTTGCAGCAAATACAGCATTGCAGACCTTTGGCATTCTAGCTGTTAATTTGCTGAGGTAATCTTGAGAAATTTCACCCCATGCATCCTGAAGACCGTCCCACAAGTTGAATTGGCTTGATGGGCACTTTTTGCATACCATACGGTCAAGCTGCTTCCACAACAGCTCAATGGGGTTGAGATCTGGTGACTGCGCTGGCCACTCCATTACAAATAGAATACCAGCTGCCTGCTTCTTCCCTAAATAGTTCATGCATAATTTGGAGGTGTGCTTTTGGTCATTGTCCTGTTATAGGATGAAATTGGCTCCAATCAAGCGCTGTCCACACAGTATGGCATGGCGTTGCAAAATGGAGTGATAGCCTTCCTTATTCAAAATCTCATTTACCTTGTACAAATCTCCCACTTTACCAGCACCAAAGCAACCCCAGACCATCACATTACCTCCACCATGCTTGACAGATGGCATCAGGCACTCTTCCAGGATCTTTTCAGTAGTTCTGCGTCTCACAAATGTTCTTCTGTGTGATCCAAACACCTCAAACTTTGATTCGTCTGTCCATAAAACTTTTTTCCAATCTTCCTCTTTCCAATGTTTGTGTTCTTTTGCCCATATTAATCTTTTCCTTTTATTAGCCAGTCTCAGATATTTCTTTTTCTTTGTCACTTTGCCCTGTAGACATTGACACTGGCATTTTGCGTGTACTATTTAATGAAGCTGCCAGTTGAGGAGCTGTGAGGAGTCGATTTCTCAAACTAGAGACTCTAATGTACTTGTCTTGTTGCTCAGTTGTGCAGCAGGGTCTCCCACTTCTCTTTATACTCTGGTAAGACCCTGTTTGTGCTCACCTCTGAAGGGAGTAGTACACACCGTTGTAGGAAATCTTCAGATTCTTGGCAATCTCTTGATGGAATAGCCTTCATTTCTAAGAACAAGAATAGACTGTCGATTTTCACATGAAAGTTCTCTTTTTCTGGCCATTTTGAGAGTTTCATAGAACAAACAAATGTAATGCTCCAGATTCTCAACTAGCTCAAAGGAAGGTCAATTTTAGAGCTTCTCAAATCAGCCAAACTGTTTTCAGTTGGGCTAACATATTTGTGCAAGGGTTTTCTAGGGTTTTCTAAACATCCATTAGCCTTCTTACACAGTTAGCAAACACAATGTAGCATAAAAACACTGGAGTGGTGGTTGTTGTAAATGGGCCTCTATACCACCTATGTAAATATTGCAATAAAAACAAGACGTTTGCAGCTAGAATAGTCATTTACCACATTAACAATGTATAGAGTGTATTTCTGATTCATTTAATGCTAGCTTAATTGAAAAAAATGTGCTTTTCTTTCAAAAATAATGTAATTTCTAAATAACCCCAAACTTTTGAACAGTAGTGTATGTCATTGCGATAGTGTGCAGCACAGGAGCTGAGCTCCAGCTGTCACTGCTAAGAGCAGTGCCCACACTGCCCCCGGCAGTTTAACCCCCTAAATGCTGAGATCAATTTGGATCATTTAGGAGGCTGGGAAAGGGAGGTGGTTCCCTCTCCCGTTCAACATGCGCCCCTGCGACGTCATCGCGAGGGCCCGAGCGTCGTCATGGCAACTTGAGGTCATCATGATGACCCATGGATCTTCCAGCTATGGCAAGCTTGTTGGACTGTGCCAGGAACATGGTCTAAGAGGATTCTGTCAGTGCAGCACTGACATGTATGATGCATTTCAATGCTAGTGCATTGCACTTCATTATGCCAGCGATCAGAGTGATAAAAGTCCTATAGAGGGACTAAGTAAAAGAGTAAAAAAAAGTAAAAAAAATTGGAAAAATGTTTTTTTAAAAAATCACAAAATAATAAAAAAAATGAAAAAACACTATACCCGACAATGCGTATTTTTATGTAAAAACAAAAATAAACAAAAAATTTTTATGTATTTGGTTTTACCACATCCAGAATGACCTGATCTATAAAACTGTCACACTAGTTAACCCCTTCAGCGAAAATTGTAAAAAAAAAACGAGGCAAAAAACAATGCTTTTTCATCATACAACCGAAGAAAAAGTGGAATAAAATGCGATCAAAAAAACGAATATAAATAAAAATTGTATAGATAAACATGCCATCTTATCCCGCAAAAAACAAGGCACCATACAGCTCCATCAGTGGAAAAATAAAAAAGCTATAGCTTTCAGAAATACAGCGATGCAAAAGAATTTGTTTTTCTATAAAATAGTTTTTATTGGGCAAGAGCGGCAAAACATATAAAAATATATACCATATTTTTCGGACTATAAGACGCACTTTTTTCCTCCAAAATTTTGGAGGAAAATGGGGGGTGCATCTTGAGAAGGCAACAACTTGTGGCACAATTATCAGAAAATGGAAGAAACATAAAATGATTGTAAATCTTCATCAGTCTGGGGCTCCATGCAAGATCCCAACCTCGTGGGGTAAGAATGAATCTGAGAAAGGTCAGGAATTAGCCCAGAACTACATGGGAGGACCTGGTCAATGACCTGAAGAAAGCTGAGATCACAGTCTCTAGCATAAATGTTAGTAACACACTACGCCACTACACACTAAGCCATAATGGATTAAATTTCTGCAGGTCATGCAAGGTCTCCCTGCTTGCACCGCACCAGCACATGTCCAGGTCCATTTGAAGTTTGCCAATGACCATCTGGATGATGCAGGGGAGGCATTGGAGAATGTCATGTGGTCAGATGAGACGAAAATAGTACTTTTTGGTATCAACTCCACTCGCTGTGTTTGGAGGAAAAAGAAGGATGAGTAAAACCTCAAGAACACCATCCCAACCATTAAGCATGGTTGGGGAAAAATAATACTTTGGGGTGCTTTTCTGCAAAGGGGACAGGACAACTATATCGTATTGAAGGGAGGATAGATGGGGTCATGTATTGCAAAATTTTGACTGACAACCTCCTTCCCTCAGTAAAAGAATTTAAGATGGGTCATGACTAGTGTTGAGCGAACTTGCTCGACACTGCTCGGTACTCGCCCGAGCATCACGCTACTCGGGATGTTCGGCGAGCACCGAGCATTTCCGGGTTACTCGGGCGGGAGCTCGGGTCTCCGCCCTGCATGTTTGGCGCTCTTTACAGAGGCAATGAACATGCAGAGATTGCCAGCCAGTCACTGTAATGCCGCAGCCATGTTGGTTGTGGGCATTACAGTGATTGGCTGGCCGCACAGCATCACCTCGAGTATTTAAAACCGGGCGCCGCCATCTTGGACACAGTCGCTCCGGATCAGACAGTGTAGGGACAGCGCTGCTGATTTAGGGAGAGATATATCCTGCAAAATAGTTAGTGTAGGGTCTGTAAAGGCAGCCAGATCAAACAAACAGTCCTTCTCAGGACTAATATCCATCCCAGGTATATCAGGCAGGCAGGCAGGCAGGCTGTATAGGAGACGCAGTGGTTATACCAGCAAACGATGCATTACAGTCTTGTGTGCTGCTCCTGTTGCTGAAATTGCTGGACTTAGCTCCAGGTCCCGGGGGCCAGGAAAAATCCTTTTTTTTTATCTAAATCCTCTTTTTTTTTTCCTCCTTCACAATGTACAAATACCCATCTTATTAACCTTTTGGTGCCCCCCCCCAAAAAAAAAGTGTGCCTCTGATTTTTCAGACACAAAAAATCTGTTGAAAATAGTCTGGTGTAGGCCAGAGAAATAGAAGTGTGGTTTTGCAGTTCTATGGGCCATTTGTATCTAAAAAAAACAGTTTGAGTGTGTCGCTCACTGTTCAGCCGCAAATATATATATATTTTAAAAAGCCTGGTATACACCAGTAAATTATTACTGTGGTTTTGATGTTCCACGGTAAAACATCTCTATTATCCTGTTTTTGGCATTTTTTGCTGTATAAAAATAATAATAGTGTCTCCCTGATTTTTCAGACACAAATATATCTGTTGAAAATAGTCTGGTGTAGGCCAGAGAGACAGAAGTGTGCTTTTGCTGTTCCACGGTAAAAAATCTCTATTATCCTGCTTTTTGCATTTTTTGCTGTAAAAAAAAAAAAATAGTGTCTCCCTGATTTTTCAGACACAAATATATCTGTTGAAAATAGTCTGGTGTAGGCCCGAGAAATACAAGTGTGGTTTTGCAGTTCCACGGTACAAACCTCTGTATTATCCACTTTTGGGCCATTTGTATCTAAAAAAAACAGTTTGAGTGTGTCGCTCACTGTTCAGCCGCAAATATATATATATTTTAAAAAGCCTGGTATACACCAGTAAATTATTACTGTGGTTTTGATGTTCCACGGTAAAACATCTCTATTATCCTGTTTTTGGCATTTTTTGCTGTATAAAAATAATAATAGTGTCTCCCTGATTTTTCAGACACAAATATATCTGTTGAAAATAGTCTGGTGTAGGCCAGAGAGACAAAAGTGTGCTTTTGCTGTTCCACGGTAAAAAATCTCTATTATCCTGCTTTTTGCATTTTTTGCTGTAAAAAAAAAAAATAGTGTCTCCCTGATTTTTCAGACACAAATATATCTGTTGAAAATAGTCTGGTGTAGGCCCGAGAAATACAAGTGTGGTTTTGCAGTTCCACGGTACAAACCTCTGTATTATCCACTTTTAGGCCATTTGTATCTAAAAAAACCAGTTTGAGTGTGTCGCTCACTGTTCAGCCGCAAATATATATATATTTTAAAAAGCCTGGTATACACCAGTAAATTATTACTGTGGTTTTGATGTTCCACGGTAAAACATCTCTATTATCCTGTTTTTGGCATTTTTTGCTGTATAAAAATAATAAGTGTCTCCCTGATTTTTCAGACACAAATATATCTGTTGAAAATAGTCTGGTGTAGGCCCGAGAAATACAAGTGTGGTTTTGCAGTTCCACGGTACAAACCTCTGTATTATCCACTTTTGGGCCATTTGTATCTAAAAAAAACAATTTGAGTGTGTCGCTCACTGTCCAGCCGCAAATATATATATATTTTAAAAAGCCTGGTATACACCAGTAAATTATAACTGTGGTTTTGCTGTTCCACGGTAAAAAATCTCTATTATTCAGGTTTTGGTAGTTTTTTCCGTAAAGAAAAACAGTAGTGTCTCCTGACTGTGGTGACACAAAAATATATCTGTTGAAAATAGTCTTGTGTAGACCCGACATCCCAGTGTGGTTTCGCAGTTCCACGGGTCAAATCGCTGTACTATCCAGTTTTGGGCCTTTGGTATCTAAAAAAAAAGCAGTTTGAGTGTGTCGCTCACTGTTCAGGCGCAAATATCTCTATTTAAAAAAGTGTGGTATACCCCAGTAAACAATAACTGTGGTTTTCCTCTTCCACAGTTCTAATCTACTCTTTATTACCCTTTTTCCATTGATAGTACAAGAGTAAGCTATTTTACTTCATTTACAATGGGCAAGGCGCGTGGCAAGGGACGTGGAAGTGGACGTTCTGGTGATGGTTCGTGCAGAGGACGGGGCCGTGGCCAAGGTGAAAATGTGCCACAACCAACAGCCACATCTTCTCGCTCCCACTTCTTGACCGAATTAGTAGGGAAGCACAGAACAACACCAGTATTGAGAACTGATCAGTGAGAACAGGTTATTAATTGGATAGCAGACAATACTTCCAGTTACCTGGGCACCACCACCTCCGGTCTGTCTTCCACACGGTCAACTCTTAGTAGCCGTAAGTCTCGACCGCATACTCCTCCTCACCCTGATGCTCCTTCCTCCCACCATGCCGAGTGTCGTCAGACAGCAAGTGATCCCACACTTGGACACTCTGAAGAGCTGTTCACTGGTCCATTTCCATATTTGGGCCCCTCGCCTGATACGCTTGAAGTGGTGGAAGAGGAGATCCCATGTTGCGATGCCCAAATATTTGAACAGCCACGGCCACAGGAAGACGACGTTGGCAATCTGTCACAAGAGGTGGACGATGACGAGACACAATTGCCAGGTAGTGAGGAGGAGGAGGATCGTGGTGCGCAAGTGGAAGAGGAGGAGGTGGTGGATGATCTAGTAACTGACCCAACGTGGAAGGAGGACATGCAGAGTGAGGCCAGCAGCACACAGGGGGAGGGAGGCAGAGTACCCCAACAGGCAGGAAGAAGCAGTGTGGTGGCCGCAGACAGAAAGCAGGCAACCGTTTCCCGTAACACCAACACGAGGGATGTTGCCAGTACCAGCGGTAGGTCTTCCAGAGTCTGGAATTTTTTTAAAGACTCTGCTGATAACCGCAAAAAGGCCATATGTTCCACCTGCCATGCCAGCATCAGCAGGGGTGATAAAACTACCAGCCTGACCGCCACCAGCATGATCAGGCACATGGCAGCAAAGCACCCGACTTTGTGGGGCGAAACCCAGGGTCCACGACCAGTGTCAGCGGGTGTCACCACTGCTTCTTCCACTGTTGTGCGTGCAATAGAACCCCCTGTTGTGTGTGCAAGGCAATCCCCTGTCCATACTGCATGTAAAGATGCCCCCTCCTCTCAGTCTTCACTTGTTATGGCAGTTTCTCAAGAAACAGCATCAACGTCCACGTCCCACCGCAGCGTTCAATTGTCCATATCCCAGACCTTTGAACGAAAGCGGAAATTCGCAGCTAACGCCCCACAGGCCACAGTCCTAAATTCGCACATTTCACGACTGCTTGCATTGGAAATGCTGCCTTTTAGGCTGATGGAGACGGAATCCTTCCGCAATCTTATGGCGGTGGCCGTCCCTCGGTAGTCGGTCCCCAGCCGACACTATTTTGCCCGGTGTGCCATCCCCGCACTACACAAGCACGTGTCCCAAAGCATCTGCCGTGTACTCAACAACGCAGTTACTGGGAGAGTCCACCTGACAACGGACACGTGGACAAGTGCTTGTGGCCAGGGACGGTACATCTCTCTGACGGCACACTGGGTAAACATAGTGGAAGCTGGGACCCAGTCGGACCTTGGGACGGAACACATCCTCCCACACCGAGGATTGCGGGCCCTATGTCAGTCAGAGTTGCCCCCACAGTGTACAGCTCCTGCGCATCCTCATCCTCCTCCTCCTCATGTTCAGCCTCCATCTCAGATATCACCACATCAGTTACAAGCTGGAAGCATTGCAGTACTGCCTCCACCAAGTGGCAACAGGCTGTGCTGAAACTCATAAGCTTAGGTGATAAACCTCACACTGCTTGTGAGTTGTGGACAGCTGTGAAAGAGCAGGCAGATCTGTGGCTGAGACCGCTGAACCTACATCCCGGCATGGTCGTGTGTGACAATGGCCGTAACCTGGTGGCGGCTCTGAGGCGAGGTAAGATCACACACGTACCATGCCTGGCTCATGTGCTTAACCTCGTGGTTCAGCGGTTTCTTAAATCGTACCCCGAGTTGCCAGATCTGCTCGTGAAAGTACGCCGCCTGTCAGCTCATTTTTGCAAGTCGGCTACAGCTTCCGCCGCCCTTGCTGTGTTGCAGCAGCGTTTGCAGCTTCCGGCACACTGACTGGTGTGTGATGTCCCTACACGTTGGAACTCTACCCTCCACATGTTGCAAAGGATTTGTGAGCAGAAGAGAGCAGTTGTGGAGTACCAGCTGCAACAAGGCCGTCGGTATTCAGGTCAGACTCCACACGTAAGACCTCAGGAGTGGACCTGGATGTCTTACATATGTACCATCCTGACAAACTTTGAGGAGGCCACCAAGATGGTGAGTGGCGATGACGCCATCATTAGTGTCAGCATCCCACTTGTCCTGTCTTTTGCAACGCTCTCTGCAGAGAATTAAAGAGGAGGCATTGCAGCCAGAGTATGATGAGATGGATCAAGAAGCCGTAACGGGCTATTACACACAGCCCAGCCTCATCTCATCCCAACGTGCATTGGGGGACAATGAGGGAGAGGAGGAGGAGGAGGAGGAAGAACAGGAGCTGCTATCATGCGTTGTAGACGGTAGTACCTGTACAAGTGTCATACCGTCGGTTCAGCGTGGGTGGCCTGAGGACAGGGGGGAGGAGGAAGAGGAGGAGGAGGAGGAGAGCATGGTCAGTCGTCATCTTGGTGAGGACACGGAAATCTTGCTCATTACCAGTCTGGCACGCATGGCTGACTTTATGTTACGCTGCCTTAACCGTGACCCTCGCGTTGTCAAAATGTTGGGTGACAGTCATTACTGGTTGGTGACACTTGTAGACCCCCGATACAAGGAGAACTTTCACTCTCTTATTCCTGAGGTGGAGAGGTCTACAAAAATGGGGCAATACCAGAAGGCCCTTGCTGCAGAACTCTTAAAAAAATTCACATCTGAACACGCTAGCGGCAGAGGTCACAGTTCGTTGCCCAACCAAGGCGTACAGGCGAGAGAGATGCAACTCCAATCCAGCAGAGGCAGGGGAACACTGTCAACGTTCTGGGACAGTTTTCTGACACCCGCCCAGCTTACAGGCCCTGAGGCGCGGGGTACTCTCACAAGGAGTGGAAAGTTTCAAAAGATGGTGAGGGAGTACCTTGCCGATCGTACCAGCGTCCTCCGTGATTCCTCTGTGCCTTTTAATTATTGGGTATCCAAGCTGGAAACTTGGAATGAACTCGCTCTGTATGCCTTGGAAGTCCTGGCCTGCCCTGCCGCTAGCGTGTTATCGGAGCGTGTTTTTAGTGCCGCTGGGGGAATTATAACTGATAAGCGCACTCGCCTGCCAACTGACAATGCTGACAAGCTGACCCTTATCAAAATGAACAAGGGCTGGATTGGGCCAGACGTCTCATCACCACCAAATGACAGCAGAGTAACATAAAGTCAAATCCACTGTGTTATTTCGGGAGGTGTATTCACATGCACGCTTCACACCCACACATGGGTATACGCTTCCTCGTTTCGGCTGTTTAATCTTCTTCTCCTTATCCTCAGCCTCCACCACCACTATACCACCAGGGTGCCAGCATTGCAAGTTGCTCCGTCCTAATTTTTGGCAGCTTTTGCTGAAAAAGCATAAGCAAATACTATGGGAGACCCACTCCCCAATAATGGGACTTATGTTTGTAATATGCTGTACTGCATGGCTCTTGTAAGGGGCATTGCAAGTTGCTCCGTCCTAATTTTTGGCAGCTTTTGCTGGGAAAGCATAAGCAAATACTATGGGAGACCCACTTCCCAATAATGGGACTTATGTTTGTAATATGCTCTACTGCATGGCTCTTGTAAGGGGCATTGCAAGTTGCTCCGTCCTAATTTTTGGCAGCTTTTGCTTGCAAGGCATAAGCAAATACTATGGGACACCCACTCCCCAATAATGGGACTTATGTTTGTAATATGCTGTACTGCATGTGACGCGCCCCCTGGGCCATGTGTACACATGTGTGGGATACCCGGTGCCGGGTCTCTGGGGTCTGTACTCTCCGTGGCGGTGACCAGGTCCCGTGGCTCAGGCTGGTCAAACCAGTGTCAATCTTTCTTAGGTTTTGAGGTTAATTGTCCGACTGCGCCACCCGTGGATTGCGGTCAGGGAGTACCACTGCTGCGAGGCAGACCGCTGAGGCTGGTGTTGTGTGCGCAGCATAAAATGGGATAACTCCCCTCGGGAGGAGTATAGCCTCAGGGCAGTGAGTGTGGATGATGGGGGTGATGGTGCACGAGTGCAGCAGGAATGACTCAGAGTCTTTGCAGTGCAGTTCAGGGTCTTTACTGATGATTAAAAGGTAGACCCTCCCGGGAGCACTGGCTAGCATAAGAGGCCTGGTCAGTCTGTGAGCAAGCAGGAGTTCCCCTGGCCAGGTGGAGTTGTAGGCCTCCCCGTCTGTCTGCACTCTTCCTGGCTACCTTGCTGTAAGCGGGTAGAAGTAGCCCACGTCCCTGAGTGTACCGTGCAGTGCTCACCCATATGGCTGGTGACTTGGGGCCTTCTGTTAGCCTCCGCTCCACGACGGCGGTGCTGGTCCCTTGCTTGTGACTGAGCCTCCGGGCTTCTATGGCCAGAGGACCTGAAATCCCCTGCTGGCTGGTTTCTGCTGCTGGATATATAAGTCCTCACAGCTTCGGACTCCTGTGTCCGGTTCCTATTGTCTTCTGCCAGGGCGAGCTCTGCTCAGCTTCCAGCCCCTCGTCTTTAGCTCCTAGCTCCTACAGAGCTCCTTGCTGTTACTTTCCCTTGCTCTCACTCCGACTCTGACTGTTCTCTGTTCTCTGACTCACTCAACCCCACCCCAGATCCAGTTTATAAGGGCAGAATTCTCTCCTCCCAGGACTGGGGCAGGAGGATGTTGCATGTTTAAGGGGTCCTGACCAGGAAACCTCCCACTTGCTCTCTGACGTAATCTCTATTACTGTGGTGACCAGACCCCTGGGGTGCCACACATGGCTCTTGTAAGGGGCATTGCAGTACCTCATAATTTTTGGAAAGCATTCCATTCACTGCTTAGGCCAACAGTACACCGGAGACCCAGTTGCTATAAATGGAAAAAAAGGTTTAGTTAATGCCCTCTGACCTCCATGTCATTTCCAAGGGGCATTGGAGTGCCTCGAAATTTTTGGTAGGCATTGCACTCACTGTATGCCCTATAATTGCGTAGCCGAACCACTCCTTTTGTTACAGAAACATATCCTACAAGACATATCTGGTTGACTGGCCTGATATTGATGTGAATCGTCCCGTTCCTCCTGCTCTTTCTCCTTTGCCACTACCTCATCCATCATTTATCACCTGAAGCTTTGTTTTAACGGGAGTTATAGAACTTGGATAGTAGCAGGAAAACGTCCAGCAATCCTCGGAGGAGGTAGGATATGCGCCAAAACGCTGACCTCCTCAGGCCTAGCCGCTACTACATACATGCGCTTGCATTACAACAAAACAAAGCAGATGCTAACTTCTATCATCCTCATCATGCTCCTCACCTTGGCACTCTCAACTCCCCTGATGGAGAAGCCAGGGCCCACCGGAGGAGTCTGATAGTCCGGTGGGCTCGGCCAATGCTGCCCTAAAGCAGGCCAGGCTAAGAAAAGTGTGGGAAAGGTTACCGGTACAAATAGGGGTGGCTGGGGACCGAGTATGGACACCCGGCCACCCCCTGGAGGCTGGGGAGCAAGCGGGGACACCCAGCCACCAGGCGGCTGGGGACTGAGTATGGATACCAGGCCGCCGACACAGCCATGGCGTGGTGGCCAGATTCCGCCTCCACATGCCTAAAAGGCCCAATTTAAAGTGCAAGCAAGCAGTATGGTATTGCAGCCTGGGGGTGGGTGGGTGGCAGGCTGCATACTTGCGCTTGCATTGCAAGGAATTGGAGAGGTACAATTGAACACTGCCCTGGGACAAGGACTTGAATGGGGATAGTTGCAAGTCTCCAACGACAGGTGCAAGGTGGGAGGCATCTTCGCATGTACCATGAACAGGGGTTTGGCATGCACACACTACAGTGGAATAGGCTCTCCTTCCCACTAAATGCACTGGGGAGGGCACAGGTAATGTTTTGGTATACGCGCTTAATCTTATGTATAAGGCACACCAGGACAAATAGGGGCGGCTGGGGACTGAGTATGGATACCTCGCTGCCGAAGCAGCCATGAGGTAGTGGCCAGCTTCGGCCTCCTCTAAACTAAAAGGCCCCATTTCGAGTGCAAGCTAGCAGTATGAATTGCAGTCTGGGGGTGGGTGGGTGGCAGGCTGCACACTTACACTTGCATTAAAAGAAAACATAGCAGATGCTAACTTCTGTCATCATCATCATGCTCCTCACCTTGGCACTCTCAACTCCACCGATGGAGAAGTCAGGGCCAACCGGAGGAGTCTGGTTCTCTGGTGGGCTCGTCCAATGCTGCCTAAAGCAGGCCGGGCTAAGAAAAGTGTGTGGGGGGATGTTCCAAGGAGAAATGGGGGCGGCTGGGGACCGTTTATGGACACCCGACTGCCCCCAGGCGGCTGGGGACCGTGTGGACACTCGGCCGTGGGGCGACTGGGGACTGAGTATGGACACCCGGCCGCCGGGCGGCTGGGGACTGAGTATGGATTCCAGGCCGCTAACAAAGCCATGACGTGGTGGCCAGATTCCGCCTCCACATGCCTAAAAGGCCCAATTTCAAGTTCAAGCAAGCAAGCAGTATGGTATTGCAGCCTGGAGGTGGGTGGGTGGCAGGCTGCATACTTGCGCTTGTATTGCTAGGAATGGGGGAGGTACAATTGAACACTGCCCTGGGACTAGAACTTGCATGGGGATAGTTGCAAGTCTGCATCTTCTGATGCGGCAAGGATCACTTATGATGGGCACACTTTTAGACAGTGACCTGGGAGTCAGAGATGCTTCCAGGGGTCTTACCCATGCTGTTCCCATGTCTTTTCAGCACTTTATGCATGTGTCACACAGCACATGGCCAGATAAGGTTGTAAAATGTTAAAACGACATTTCCCGGTGAATGCATTTGTCATAGTTGAAAGCAATACAAAAGTGCAAAAATGCATAAAAAATGCTACTTGTGAACATAGCCGAAGGTGTGGAGGAGTATTTTTGTTTTTGGTCATTTATTTTAACTTATACACAAGTCTTTTCCCTGGAAAGGATGTTCCTTAACATATTTCACAGGAAAAAAGTTTCACTTTCGTTTTATTGTGAGCCTGTAAAAGTTGCTTAATACCTCTGACCACGTTGTTGACAGCAGTGACCTGGGGGTCAGAAATGCTTCCTGGGGCGATCCCCATGCTGTCCCCATGTCATTTGAGCACTGTCACTATCGTTTTGGGCACTTGTTAGGCTTTTAAAAGACTGCCGGGGGTGCCACCGCAAAAATGCTCGAGTCTCCCATAGACTAACATTGGGCTCGTTGCTCGCGTCGAGCACCCGAGTATCACGGCGAGCTCGGCCCGAGCTTCGAGCACCCGAGCATTTTAGTGCTCGCTCAACACTAGTCATGACAATGACCCGAAACACACAGCCAGGGCAACTAAGGAGGGGCTCGATAAGAAGCATTTCAATGTCCTGCAGTGGCCTAACCAGTCTCCAGACCTTAACCTAATAGAAAATCTTTGGATGAAGCTGAAACTCAATGTTTCCCAGTGACAGCCCCAAAACCTGAAAGATCTGGAGAAGATCTGTATGGAAGAGTGGGTCAAAATCCCTGCTGCAGTGTTTGCAAACCTGGTCAAGAACTACTGGAAACATCTGACCTCTGTTATCGCAAACAAAGGTTTTTGTACCAAATGTAGGTTTCTGTACCAAATATTAAGTTCTATTTTTCTATTGCAAATTAAAATGCAAATTAATTATGTAACAATTCTGTCTCTCACAGTTGAAGTGTACCTATGATAAGAATTACAGACTTTTCCATTCTTTGTAGGTGGGAAAACTTGCAAAATTGGCAGTGTATAAAATACTTATTTTCCCACTGTATATATATTATTATTTCATTTATATTATTTTTTGGGACGCATATTTTTGGTATAGTTTTTATTATTATTTTTACTATGCACTTTTCCTTCCAAATAAATTGTTAAATAAATTATTCTTGCCATTATGTGTTTTTATTTATTGTTTTTTTTACACATGGTAATTTGTTTCCCAAGATAAATGTTTTATGAGGACATTATTAATTTTCTTTATCCTGTATTTTTTAAAATTTTTCTGGGGTATGAATAAGAGCCCTAGTTACAAGGAAAATATCACTCCTTGTCCTCGCATTAGTAAGAAGCAAAACTATTTTAGGTCTGCACTGTAGACCCCTTTCAGAGTGAAATAGTAGGATACTGAGATTACCACTATTCTAAATATACTTGTAACGGTACAACAATTTTGAAACATTATAGGAATTAAATAAATATTTCACATCTGACATTTATAGTGAACCATCTTAATGGTATGAAATCAGGATCATTAGATACCAGGTAATGCATAACGACACAATTGCTTTCAACGCTGTATTAAGTGCACTTGCGTTTTCATTCCCAAATAACTGGTTACATTTAAAGATGTTTTTAAGGCATTAAATATTAACGTATACAGTAAATTGCATGTTAACTATTTTATAAAAAAAGATCTCAAGTATGACTGATGTACTACTGATGTCACTAGAGGAAGTATTGCTATATTTTATTCTGTTTATTATGTGTGTGGCTATAAATAATGGAAACATCTCAGCGTGTCAAAGTTAGGCTTTAATCACATTAGTAGTGGTTGTTAGTGTGCTGACAGTTTTCAATTTATTTTCTATGGGGCCTTTCACAAGTCATATTTTACTGATCACTAATGGTCTGCATAAAAAGAAAACAGATATATCATAATTTATTCCTTTTTATGGAAAAAACTTGCCCCAATTCAGGTAAGGCATCAGACTGATTTTTACATGTGTGTTCTATCCAAGTTTTTCACAAATACAACATATATCCATTATAATCTATCGTGTTTATATGTCTTGGTGTCTTTATTAGGAATTTATCTTAGGGTATAGTCGGCATTTAGATCCCACAGGTGTTTCATAGAGTCTTATATCATTGAGCTGTATAAATAATAATAATAATAATAATAATAATAATAACAACAACAAAATCTTATTATTTTCTCAAAATGTAAATGGTGAAAAATTACTCCACAATTTGTTATGCAATTTCACCAGTACTCGACAATATGGAAATTTTGTTGGAGTTATTATTGATTGCCATATCATATTTACTGAGCACCTGAGGTACCAGTACATTTAAAACCCCCCAAAATTTACACTCTATTGCCCTAGAAAATCATTGAGGGTTATATGTTATAAAGAGCATTTTTACAACACAGATGCTTGTAAGATTTTTTCGTCAATTAATTTTGAAAATGAGAAATTATTTGTTACAATTATATGTAGATTTACCTTAAACATGTTCAATTTTACAAGAAATAAAATGAGTAAATATACACAGTAATTTGGTGCCAAATTTTGGGACACATAATACTGTATAGGCACATGGTTGGCTCAGAGAGGAAGGAAAACCATTTGACTTTTGGAGAGTAAATTTTGCTGATATGGTTTTTGATTGCCATATTGCATTTGCAGAGCCCATGAGGTACAAATATGGTTGAAATGCCCCTTCTCCCCAAAAAAGGTGAATTTTTAGTTTTACTGTAGTTTATTTAACACATTCTGATTTGTTTCACAAATGTTTCTGCACTCCTTGTTTCCATATGTGTATCTTTGTGGTTATGGTGTATAGTAAATGAACCTACCTGAAACTCTACAAGGTGTTCTTAAATACATTTCTAGAGACATTTAAACTTCTTCCCAGTGCTTTTCAAATATATTATTTCTACACTCAGAAAACCCAATTCTGGAACATTATGCTTGGGATCTTGACATATTGTAAAATTAAATAATTGTCACTTTGAATTTAGTCTGATTATATGAGATATAAAAAAAAGTCAAAAATTTTGATGCACATTGGTTTGGGGCAAAGAAGTGCAACGTCTTGCTATTTTGCAGCACTCTTACTGATTCTTACAAATTATAATCTCACTCCAGAAGTGGGATGGTATTAAAGTGTAAAATTAGTTTCATACAGAAGTGTTGATATTAAGGATGCATCAAATTTATCAAACATTATGCAACACTGGTGCAAATAACAGCGATGTACAAGCAAAACTGACTTCAGAAATTTCTCTCATGATGAATTCTCCGTACAGTGTTTATAGAGAATTGGAATCATTTCTAGTCTTCCCACAAACAAAGCACTTTTGCTGCTTGAGCTCATACACTACCGTGCTGAGAAAAAGCATTACATTTGATAGTTTCTTCTTTTCTTACTAGCGGACAATATATTTTTGTAATGCTTCCAGCATGTTTGGTGAAACAGTAGACTCAATTTTGCAAAGTGTGTTTCATGCTGGTAATTTGTTTTCTCTTTTTCAAGAAAAGAAGAAAAACAGTCTACTGATACAGTTGAATAGATTTTTGTTCACTTTTACTAGAAAATATCAATCTTTCATTGAAAAATTATTTGTGCTAAATATCTCTAATTTGGCATTATAGAAAATTAAATCAATATTCATTTGAAGTCATAAACAGGGGCATACAAAGAAATCATGGGACTCCCCAGCACAAGTCCTAATTGGGCCGCCCTATGTCCAATTAAAACTTTGTCCTAATTTCGTCCTATGACTTATGCCCAAAAATTACAAAGTAGAGTAGGCAGGGTAACAGTGCTTTTTTGCCTTCAAAGAAGAGCAAACCTCCCAAATTTAAAAAGACAGGCAGTCGGATATGTATTATGGCACATACACAGTAATTGTGCTCCTACTGAAGGCCATTAGTGTTCTTGCACTATAAAATACACCCATCATAGCCCCCATAGAGCATAATGTCTCCAATAGTGCTTGAGTTTATAAACCAATGTCAATAGGACTGAATGAAAAACTTAAATTCAATTATTAAAAGGTGTATCCCAATATTTTTATTCATATAGTGTACAAAGGGTTATGTTGGCATTGGTATATTGTATGTTTGCTGGTTACTAGAGAAGAGCTAATCTTTTGAAATTCAAATTCGCCACCTTTGCCAAATTTCCCCAATAAATTCTATTTATGGTGAATAGATTTGAATGAATCTTAATTCTGTAAAGCTTATGATTGCTCATAAATACACGTCGTGGACAGGAGAGAACCTCGCTGACCAAAAGAGCTTATACTTTAAAGACGAGAAAGTGAGGATCCTACTGTCCATAAGATCTTACACTCTACAGGACAGAACGGACGCCACCGAGCATAAGAACTTACACTCTATAGAAGAGAAAGACATACCCAGTAACTCTAGAGATGGAAAAGACTGGGATTGACTGTTCGACACAGTACACACAGACATGAAGGATTTCTTTTCCTGTCTTTATATAAAATATCATCTGAAGCAGCAGCATGGAGGTTATTATAGAAAAGTGCTGAGCAACATAGCTGTGACCCTAGAACTGTGATGAGATAAAAGCTTACTAGAAAGCAGCTGCAAGAACTGTATACTCCATCACTGAATATTCTATCGCTGTGCTCTTACCTCCTCTTCCCTTTCTTCTGCAAAGACTTCAATAGGCAGTTGTAATCTGATTCCTTAGTGAGCTGGTGGTCCATCTTGTTTGACCAAGTTCAGGAGTCATTGGAATAGAGAAGAAGTGGCTCATAAGTGGAGAAAGAAGAATATTTCTCTGACAAAATATATTATGAATATTTAATTGTACTTTTGATGTATGCAAAGTGTGTTAAAATGAAAGTGGATGTTTAAAAAGTACTTATCCTCAGTCTGAAGCTGCACTTCTTATCTAATAATATAGTAGGCAGCCCCAGGTTGGCTATTTTACTAAACATAAATTATTGTGAAAAGTGCTAATAAGTAACCCTAATTTCTAGCAAAAGTCAGGCCCAAACTTGCAGGTTGTGGGTTCCCAGCATGTATAGTAATACCACAACTCTCCACAGCCATAAAATAAAAAAAATCAATTAACCCTAGCATGCGTAACGTCACAAATCTACACTTTCACATAACGGGAGGCCCCCATGCAAATCATATGGAGAAACTCACATAAATAACTTTTACAAGTTTATTTCAAAAT
This sequence comes from Phyllobates terribilis, assembly GCF_046119375.1. Taxonomy (NCBI): domain Eukaryota; kingdom Metazoa; phylum Chordata; class Amphibia; order Anura; family Dendrobatidae; genus Phyllobates; species Phyllobates terribilis. The sequence continues at coordinate 286,284,488 of NW_027362762.1, read as the reverse complement.
TGCTAAATAAGATATGTTTAATGCACAACATTTTAATTATAATTTTTTGTAGAAAACACCAAAAAGCTATTTTTTTTCCAAATTTCAAACACAGATATGAAAAACACACAAAGGTATATAAATCTAGAGTAAACTAGCTGCAGCTACATTTCTTTTCTAACTTTTTCTCTTCAATTTTATTGGTCTTCCAAACAATTTTCACATGTTATCTTTTCTGAAGAATGTTCTTTACAGACATTTTCTCCACAAGTGGTACAGTATTGCTCAGTTTTCCTCTCTAAGTTTCTTGAACAAATGAAACAACGCTTTTGTTTTCTTTCTCATGGCCCTGGAATATCCTGAAACTGTACGCCACACCGTTTCATTGCTTCTTTAGTTTGCTTTGGCAAGCATTTCATGTTGCTTTGCTCCATTATGTGAGGCATTACAAGTTCATGGCAAAGGTCCTTTAAGAATAGGCGTCTCTTGTCCTTCCTCCTTGCATGGAATTCTGGATGAGTTTCTGTATAAATAATGAATGAATTCAGGGCTACTACATCAAGCATATTTGAAAAAATTACTACAGGCCAACGTCTTGTTTGCCTCTTGCATGAATATTCTCCCACCATTTCATCCATTTTGTCTACACCTCCTTTAGTTTTATTGTAATACAGGATGATTTCTGGTATCAATTATCTGTCATTGCTGTCAATACTGCAATCATAATGCATGGTACTGAGTAATATAACGGATTTCTCCCTCTTTGATATGTAAGATACCAGTGTTGCTTTGTTGTTGAAACCAAAGACACTCTCATAAAGTGCTCGCTGTGAATTGTGTTTCATTGCTTGAGGAATTTCTCATCGGTTTGGCTTCATAGTACCAACAAGTGTAACAGCTTTTTCAAGCAGAAAATTGCCCAATGCAACATTGGTAAAATAATTGTCCATGGTAATGTTTCTATCTATCTGAGTTGTATATTGGTACAGCAATTGTTTTCACAATCTCAGACCCTAGATCTTTCTGTACTGGTGCATCAATTTCTTTGCCACAGTAGATAAGCCCATTTATGCCATAATAATTTGCAGAATCACACATCCAGAAGATTTTTATTCCATACTTGGCTGGTTTACTGGGCATGTATTGTATGAACTTGCAACGTCCTCTGAAACGTACAAGTTGCTCATCTACTGTAACATTAGTACTAGGATTGTAAAGTTTTGTGCAATTTTTGATAAATATGTTCCAAATATAACGGATAGGGGCTAATTTGTCTGTTTGGAACCTCGCTGCACGAGTTCGCTTATCATCAAATTGAATGTTTCTTCTAATTTCCTCATATCTGTCCACTGCCATTGTCGCTTTATAGTGTGGATCAGAAAGCGGGTCCAGAAATAATTCTCTGACTGGAAAATCATACGATTTTTGACTCCCTGCCAGCAGTAAAAGTCCAATATATGCATAAAGTTCCTCTTTGATATATTTTTCCAGGGCTTATTTTTTGCAGAAGCGATAAGTCTTCCTTCTAGGCCTCATCACTCCCTCCCAAAATCACATGACATCTTCACATGGCATGATCCACCCCCTGGCCCCTCCACCAGCAACCCTAACTTCAAGTAAAGTAACTTGAGACACAAACACTGCTGAGTACATGATAAAAATAGCAGGGGCCTAAAAGGCCCCAGTTCCGTACAGATGTGGTTTTCCCCAAAAAAGCATTGTTACACCAGAATGCCTATCAAAAAAATTATATAAACAACTGGATATTACCAACATCGACATACTTCAGGAATACCTAGAGTTTCAAAATTGAAACTAAAGTAATTTTGCAGATAATAGCAAAAAAGTAAGAACCGGGTCTAAAAGGCCCCCGATACGCATTGTAGGGTTAAATAAATAAAATGAATTAAACAATATCTCATGATATCGTGCACGCTAACTAAAAGTTGTTAGTAATTTACTAAGCTTTTCTTATAAAATATTGTTACTGAATAATAAAAGTTCCAAAATGTTCAGGAGCAGTTTATTGAAGAACACTGTAGTATAAAATTACCAATCTTGGGTTGCCCACTTTTTTATTAAATTAAGCCATATTGGCTATTCTTTAAGGAATACACAATCATTTTCTTTTCTCACAGCTTATTATTAGCTATAACTTTATTTTATTTTGTATTATTTAAATTTTAATAGCTTTTTAGGGCTCTGTTTTTTGTAGTTTGTTGATTGGAGAAGGAGAGGTTAATTTTTTTAGAAATTATTTTGGGTTTCATAATGGCAGAATACTTGAAAAATTCTGTTTGGCTAGAATTTATTTTTTAAACTGTTTACAATAAGTAATAAAGAATGACAATAACATAGCTTTATATTTCATTGTATTACAAGTTTATAAATATCTAATTTGAGTATGATTTAAAATACTTTATATTGCGGTCAAATAAAAAAAAGAGGATTTGAACTCTATAACACCACCTATTAGAAGCAGCAAGTCACAATCAACCCTTTAACAAGTCGTGCAATATGACTTGGAATAAAAAGCAAATCAGAATCTCATTGATTTGGCTAGATGAGAGGCTCTGAACTGTGGTCTTAGGGGTAACGTTTCTCCTTGTGGAGAGTGACATACCAGCACTGGCATGTCAAGGTAAGGAGGCTTATTCGCCGAGCAATGCTGCTCTGGAAAATTTAATATGCAAATTGCCTCTTCAGAGAAAAAGAGGACTTGAAGTCTATAGCGCCACCTATTAGAAGCAGCAATCCTACAAGTCACAATCAACCCCTTAAGGAGTCGTGCAATATGACTTAGGATAAAAAGCAAATCAGAATCTCAATTTGCAGACACGGTGTTTCGGGCTGTTGGCCCTCGTCAGTGCAAAATATGAGAACTGATTTGGCTAGATGAGTGGCTCTGGACTGAGGTCTAAGGGGTAACGTTTCTCCTTGTGGAGAGTGACATACCAGCTCTGGCATGTCAAGGTAAGGAGGCTTATTCGCTGTGCAATGCTCCTCTGGGAAATTTAATATGCAAATTGCCTCTTCAGAGAAAAAGAGGACTTTTATTGCGGTTAATAAAATTAGTGTATAATATTTTTATAATATTATTTTATAATAAATGTATTAACCACTTCACACCTATGCCAGCTTTCACCTTCCTGACTAGGCCAATTTTTTCAAATCTGACCTGTGTCACTTTATGTGGTTATAACTCTGGAATTCAACTTTTAACAATGATTCTGAGATTCTTTTCTCATCATACATTGAACTTCATATTACTGTTAAATTTAGGTTGATATGATTTGCGTTCATTTTGAAAAAAATTTAAATTTGATGAAAATTTAGAAAAAGTTGCAATTTTTGAACTTTGAACTTTTTATGCATTAAAACAGATGGCCATACCACAAAAATAAGTTAATAAATAACATTTACCACATATCACCATCATTTTTTAAAAAAACAACTTTTTTTCGGTGGTGTTAAAAGGGTTAAAACTTTAGCAGCAGTTTATCAATTTTTCAATTAATTTACAAAATCTATATTTTTAGGGACCTCATCACTTTTAAAGTGACTTTGAGAGGTTTCTGTGCCAAAAATCCCACAAAAATACCCTATTATAAAAACTGCAACCCTCAAAGTATTTATAATTTCATTCAAAAAGGTTGTTAATTCTTCAACTGCGTCACATCATTTAATGCAAGCTAGAGGAAAAAAATTAAACATTATATTTGTTCCTACTAAAATATTGCATTGGCTTAAACTGTTTCATTTTGAAAAGGTTAAAAGGAAAAAAAATGAAACTCACAATTTATTGTGAAATTTCTCCGGAGTACAATGACACCCTTCTTGTGGTTGGAAACTGTTGTTTGCACACATGGCAGGGATCGGAAAGGAAGGAATACTATTTGATTTTTGCAGCTCAAATTTAGCTGAAACAGATTGCGGATGCCATGTCACATTTGCAGACCTTCTAGGTCCCAAAGCAGGAGAACTCTCCCACAAGTGACCCCATGTTGTTAATTACACCCATCAAAGACATTATCAATGGTGTGATGACCATTTTTAGTCTACTGATGCTTCACAGAATTTTATAATATTGGGCTGTGAAAATGAAATATGTATTTTTTCATAAAAATGTTGCTTTAACCTCAAATTTCTCATTTCACTATAATAACAGGAATAATTGCACAAGAGAATAGTAGATCCATTTACTCCGGAGTACGCCAATACCTCAGATGTGGCCATACATGGCAGGGCTCGGAAGAAAAGTTGCACCATTTGACTCTTGCTGCGCAATTTTTGCTGGAATATATTTCGGACACCCCCCAAGGTGCCAAAACAGCAGAAACCCCCACAAGTGATACAATTTTGGAAACTATACTCCTCAAGGAATTTATCTAATGCTAGGATGAGCACCCACTAGCGATTCACAGAATTTTATAATATTGGGCCATGAAAATGAAATATTATGTTTTTGCATGAGAATGTTGCTTTATTCTCAAATCTCTCATTTCATCACAAGGGTAACAGGAGAAAATGGTCCCCACATCTTGCTGAGCAATTTTTCCTGACTATGCCTATACCCCATATGTAGTCGGAAATTGCTGATTGGGCAAACAGCAGCGCTCAAAAAGGAAGGAGAGCAATTTCCCTTTTGAGCACAAGTAGAATAGATTGCGGATGTAATATCACTTTAGGAGAGCCCCTGATATGCCAAAACAGCAGAAATGCTACTGCCCCAAAATAGTGACTCTATTTTGGAAACTACAGCCCTTGTAAAACTCATCTTAGGTGTAGTGATCAATTTAAACCTATAGGTGATTCACAGAATTGTATATAATTGGGCTGAGAAAATGATAAATTCCATTTTTTCTACTAAAATGTTTTTTATCCCCAAGTTTTTAATATTCAAAAGTGCTAATTAGAGAAAATGGGCCACATAATTTTTTACACAACTTCTCCTGAGTACAATGATACATCTTATGTGGACAAACTACTTTTATACTACAGTGCAAAGATCAGTAAAGAAGGAGTGCCATATTATAGTGGCGATTTTGCTGGAATGGTTTGCAGGTGTCAAGTCACATTGGCACAGCTCCTGAGGTGCCGGAACTGCAGAACCCTCCCATACGTGATATTTTATAAACTACACTCATTAATATATTAATCTCTGGATGCAGTGAGCATATTGACATATTAAAACCACAGGTGTGTCACAGAATTTTATACTATTAGGCAGTAAAGAAAAAATAATTACATTTTTACAGCTAAAATGTAGTTTTAGCCCCAGATTTTAGATTTTTACAAAGAGAAAATAGGTAAAGCTGGCCGCAAATTTTACAAACAATTTCTCATCGTGGCAAAACAGGCACACTGTGGGGCTCAGTAGGAGGGGGACATTTGGATTTGGGAGTGCAGATATTGCTGGATTTCTTTTGAGTGGTGCCGTTTTGCTTTTCCAGAGCCTTTGTGCTACCAGTGTTGTAGGCACCAACTATATTTCTTCTTTAACAGATGAGGAACCTGAGTGGAGACTTGTTTTTTGTATGTTGAGTTGAAACTTTTATAGGTAGCATTTTGGGGTACATATATTTTGGATTTTTTCACATTTATCCTGTGCTCTATGCTGATGACTTACATCGGGATTTCCTTCTAAATCCCCAAAATACGTGATTCAGATACAGTAGAAAAATAAGTGTTTGATACACTGCAGATTTTGCAAATTTTCCCACCTGCAAAGAATGGAGAGGTCTGTCATTTTTATTGTAGGTACTCTTCAACTGTGATAGTCAGAATCTTAAAAAAAATCACATTGCATGATTTTTATATAATTAATTTGCATTTTATTGCATAAAAAAAGTATTTGATACAATAGAAAAACAACTTAAATTTGGTACAGAAACCTTTGTTTGCAATTACAGAGGTCAGACATTTCCTGTAGTTCTTGACCAAGTTTGTACACACTGCAGCAGGGATTTTGTCCCACTCCTCCATACAGATCTTCTCCAGATCTTTCAGGTTTCGGGAATGTCACTGGGCAACACTGAGTTTCAGCTCCCTTCAAACATTTTCTATTAGGTTCAGATCTGGAGACTGGCTAGGCCACTAGCCAGTTACTTACGGAGCCATTCCTTAGTTGTCTTGGCTGTGTGTTTTGGGTCATTGTCATGTTGGAAGACCCAGCCACGACCCATCTTCAATGCTCGTACTGAGGGAGGGAGGTTGTTGGCCAAAATCTCATGATACATGACGCCATACATCCTCCCTTGCAGTCGTCCTGTCCCCTTAGCAGACAAGCACTCTCAAAATATGCTGTTTCGCCCATCATGCTTCACGGTTGGCACAGTGTTCTTAGGGTTGTACTCATCCTTCTTTTTTCCTCCAAACACAGTGATTGAAGTTGATATCAAAAAGTTATATTTTGGTCTCATCTGACCACATGACCTTCTCCCATGACTCCTCTGGATCATCCAGAAGGTCATTAGCGAACCTCAAATGGGCCTGGACATGTCCTGGCTTGAGCAGAGGGACCTTGCATGCCCTGCAGGATTTTAATCCATGATGGCATGTTAGTGTGTTACTAATGGTAATGTTTGAGACTGTGGTCCCAGCTCTCTACTGGTGAATGAACAGGTCCATGTGATTCTGGGTTGATTCCTGACCTTTCTCAGAATCATCCTTACCCCAAGAGACGAGATCCTGTATGGAGCCCCAAACTGAGGAAGATTGACAGTCATCTTGTGTTTCTTCCATTTTCTAATAATTGTGCCAACAGTTGTTGCCTTCTCAACAAGCTGCTTGCCTATTGTACTGTAGCCCATCCCAGCCTTGTGCAGGTCTACAATTTTGTCCCTGTTGTCCTTAGACGTCCCTTTGGTCTTGGTCATGGTGGAGAGGTTGGAGTGTGGACAGGTGTCTTTTATACAGGTAACGAGTTCTAACAGGTGCAATTAATACAAGTAATGAGTGTGGAGTAGGAGAGCTTCTTAAAGAAAAACTAACAGGTTTGTGAGAGCCAGAATTCTTGCTTGTTGGTAGGTGAACAAATACTTATTTCATGCCGCTTCACTCTCCTCTCCTACGGACTTGATTGACAAATTTACATCCGGAGGAAGTGAGAGAGCAGCAGCAACTCTCACTTCCTCCATATGTCTTGATTTGTCTGAAGGAAGGCTGAGTTAACCCATCGCTGATTGGTCGCAGGAATAGCAATGTCGCTTGAGCTCCGAGAGAGCCAGTACTGACAGTTGAAAAAGTGCCGGCATCATAGGTGAGTATACATGTTGTTATTTTATCGGGGGAACATAGGTATTCAAAAGTGGTTGTTCTAGTAGTGGACAATTTCTTTAAATGAGGACTCTTGACCAAGTAGAGAATCCAAATTTTCTCAAAGATAGGTCTCATTCAGATGTTCAGTTTTTCTTGTACAGGAAACAAACAGGTTTTCATTAGCATGCTGGATAAGAATTCATGAGTTTTCAGTCTATGTAAAAATCATACAATATGATTTTCTGGATTTTTTTTCAAAATTCTGTCACAATTGAAGTGTACCTACGATAAAAATTTCAGACCTGTCCATTCTTTGTAGGTGGAAAAACTTGTAAAATCTGCAGTGTATCAAATACTTATTTCCCCCACTGTAGATAGTACAAAGTTGATTCGAGTACCAGAACTGTACCCAAACTTGAACCTGAACCCGAGCCCATTGAAATCAATGGGGACCCGAACTTTGGAGCTGGAAAATCTCTCGCTCTCTTTCCTCGGACTCCCGAACTATAAAATTGTCTTCCAAGAGACAGTTCAGGGTCACTCATCTCTACCCTTGATGGATCCATTCATCATAATGAGGCAAGCTAATGGAAATCCAATTGCAAAAATTATGTTAATCTCAATTGCATGCATTTAAGTAAGAAAAAAATTGTCCCTAAAGGTGAACAACCGTTGTATCTAGCACCAGCATGTATAACAGTTTTATGAGCAAACATATGTTTCCTGAATAAACGTACAATACCCTATAGGTTGTTCATGAATGAATACTTCTTTTAGGGTTTTAAAAGAATTAGCTTAATAAGTGTAGTAAAGCTAACAATATTCCCCTATGGTTGCATTTAGTTCTGGAAATGAACTAGTTTATGGATTAAGCTTGAATAAAATACTTATTAAAATTATTTATGAAAAGGTTATACAGATTGAAGAGATTTGCCACATGGCGTTGGCATTACTTTGTTAATTAACTTGAAAAAAGAATTCAATGAGAAAGTAAAGATAAAAGTTTAGCATAACACAAAGGAAATAATTTTTTCATTTTCTGGAAAATAGTATGAATAAGTTAAGCTTTAAAAGGAATAAGAAAAAAAGAAGTCTCAGTGGTATATTAGAATTCGGTAAATTGAGAAATTATCTATATAGTCAACATAAATTTTTCATTTTATGTGACATAGTCAAGTTGATTTGGTTCTATAATTTAAGACACTATAGCCCCAGTTCATTAAATCAAAGAATTCTGGCGTAACTTGATATGAAAAGTTGAAAAATTTTTGTGCAACTCAGATGTGCAAAAGTTTTGCGACTCTTGGCGTTTACACAATGGTTTCTCCCAGCTCTGCCAAAATCAACGAAGTTAGGACAGGATGGGGCACAGCAGGGACATGACACACAGCTTGTCTAATTCATGACAGAATGTGGTGTTCCATACTGAGGACTGAGGCAAGAATTTTGGAGTGGGGAATGAAGGTGTATGTCTTTGGTTAGCATGCACCTTTCAAAGAATCAGGAAGGCCTAACTCCTACATGCCCCCTCGTCAAGGGTGGTGAGAAAATCGCCGGTCTTCAGGAAATGGGGCCTATATATTCCCATGACCGGTATACTGTATTTTATTCACAGTTTTATTCTTTAGAATTTATAATAAAGTTACATTGCAAAGATAAAATTTAATGGTATACAGTAGTAAATGCATAATGATCACTATATTTTCAAGCATAAAAAGGGTCATGGCAGGCCTTAATGCAGTTTTGGAAGTGACACATTAAGTTGTATGTTATCTAATTAGACTTTTGATACAAAGATTTACTATAGAGGAAACCACAATGCCCCAAGGCTAGTAGAGGACTCATGAAAAGGGTATTATCAATCATTTCATTTACATTATGGTACCAGTTGTAGCAGTTGTTACTATCTATCCCCAGAAAGGTTAAACATATATCTTTTCATATCTCCTCTTGCCATCATGTAAAATGATGAGTAGGGTAATTTCTCACATTTGGCAATTACTTCAAGCACCACTCCAGTGTTTTTTTTCATTAAATCACTGGTGTGATGCTTCTAAGTTCCCTGCCCTTGTCTCATACTTACCTGCTGCCATCTTCACCTTCTATCACTCCTGTCCATCTTCATAAGTTTGTGACCTGCCAGATTGCTCCAGTGTTTGCTGGAGATCACTTTTAAATGTAAGTCTATGAAAGCCTCGTACTGGCTTTCATAAACCTACATTGAGCACTTGTGTCCATTACTTCTGACTTCTGGCCAGTCAGAAGATGCAGTCACAAGATGGCGCCGTGAGACCAGAGTGGCGTCAATAATCGGTGATGACGCTGGCCGGTAAGTTTAAGACTATAGGCAGGGACCTTACATTGAAACACCAATTCACTACTGAAAAAAAAACCTGGAGTGGTGTTTTCAAGATGGTACAATAACAAAAATAATTAACTATTCAAGAATAAATTGTAACTGTTCTCTCCGGAGAACTTTCTTGCAAATGTCTTATGTCATCATGTTTTAAAGGTACATTTTTTCTAATCTAAAAAAAAAAACAGTACATTTTAACAAAATGCAAAAACGCAATGTGAACTGGGATTAACAAAGCTCCATTCTACATTAGATTGTACTGAACTACAGGATCAAAGTCTTCTAATCCTATTGTTCATTATTTGATGAAGTTCCCATATGGCAGCAAACATCATTACAGTATGAATAGTCTTTCTGGGTAACAGCAAAGATCATCTTGAATTTACCTATTCAGCAATAGACTGAAGCAGAAATTAATATTTTTAGCAGACAGACTTTTCTAAAGGCTACAGCCATTTTTGGGGGTGTTCCTTTATAAATAAGTTTTGCTCAAAATAACCTTTGTATTGGTGAACTGAATTATACAGCTTTCATAAAATGAATAAATTCTGATCCCCATCAGGTAGATGGAATGTTTCTAATTTATGAACAATCATTGAAAACACCGGTAATGGGACATGGCCAAATTGGAGTTAGCTAGACATATGCATTCTAATAAACACATTAAAATTGCATGTAAAATCCAACTTATAGAATGATTGTTTTCCAACCACACTGTAAGCATGTTTTCTAAGAAAATCCAGCCTACTGACATGCAATTATTGACAGAAAGGGACTCTATAGGTATCGGATACGTATAGTGTAGAGCAGAAATGAATCGATCTGCTTTGAATCAAAGGTCCCAGGTCCCAGTGAATTTGACCAATTTGGGATTTGATTTGCGTTGAGTGCAAAAAATAAAAATACTCTATGCCATTTTACACATTGCTAAAAAGAGAGAGAGAGGGCTGACATGGCATCAGGCTCAGCTGTACAGGGTTTCCCATAGTGCCTTGTAGCTATAACATCACATTGTCTATCATAACTAATCAGCGGGGTCTTCACAGGAACTATAGAAGAAGTTGGCAGGGAAAGAAGTGGCTCTTTTAGGATTTTACAGTCTAGGAATAAATGGTCAGAACACAGAGCTCATCATTACACATAGAGCTATAAAGACCTAAATGAGAATGCGGTGCACTAAAGCAGTGCTTATGCAAACAATGTTTATTTTGTATAAGCTAAAATACTTAAAGAGGTTATTTGGAGTTACATTCAAAGCACCACTCCAGCATTTTTTTTCTATTTCACCTCTGGAAAGGTATTAGTAATGTCCTCTTCTGCTCTTCAAGAAACTGCAAGAAACAGACTTGATAAACGAGGAGGAGGTGTCGCATTGTATGTTAGAAAAGCGTATATCTGCACAGAGATTGAAGCTTCAGAGACTGGGAGTACTGTGGAAACTGTTTGGGTAAGAATACAAGGAGAGAACAACGGAAAGGACACCATTGTAGGCATTTACTACAGGCCACCTGGGCAAGCTGAAGATATGGATGAACTCTTTATGTATCAAATGACCAAGTTCTCTAAAAAATATGACGTAGTGGTCATGGGAGATTTCAACTATCCAGACATTTGTTGGGAATCTCTCTCAAGTAAAACTAACAGGTCAAGCAAATTCTTATCCTCTCTTGCTGACAACTTTATCTTCCAAAAGGTAGGGGAGAAAACAAGGGGATCTGCTACTTTGGATCTAATCCTAATAAACAGGGAGGAAATGGTTGAGGAGGTAAAGGTGGCTGGGACCCTAGGAGGCAGCGATCATGCTATTATAGAATTTTGGATAACTAGAGGAGGAAGACATGTGAAGACTCAAACTTCAAGGTTAGATTTTAGAAAGGCAGATTTTAAGAGACTCAGAAAGAGAATAGGAGGGATCCAATGGCTGGATGTCCTTAAGGACAAAAATGTCCAGGAAGGATGGGAAATTTTTAAAAATGAGATTCTCAAAGCACAATCGTTAACAATCCCGAAAAGTAGGAAGAATGGGAAGCATTTAAGGAAACCAGGATGGATGAACACAGAACTTAAACACATGCTAAAAAGAAAGAAAAACATGTTTATTAAATGGAAAGAGGGAGGCATATCTAAAGAAGATTATAATGCAGTCTGCAGATCCTGTAGGGCACGTATCAGGTTAGCTAAAGCGGACAATGAATTAAGGCTTGCAAGAGATGTCAAAAGCAATAAAAAAGGATTTTGGGGGTATGTCAAAAGTAAAAGAAAAGTCAAAGATGCTATAGGATTTTTACAGGATGAAAATGGAGAAATGGTAAGAGAGGATGTTGAGAAGGCCGAACTTTTTAATTCCTATTTTGCATCTGTTTTCTCTCAGAAAGAAAATGTAACATCAACTGATCTTCACTGTCCTTTTAAAGGAATAGAGGAATCCAAGTTATCTGTAAACAGAAAGATTGTGAGGGAATATTTAGCTAACATAAATGAGTTCAAGTCTCCAGGTCCAGATGAATTACACCCCAGAGTACTGAAGGAGATCGTAGAAGAAATTTTAGAACCACTCTCCATAATCTTTGAAAATTCTTGGAGAACAGGAGAAGTCCCAGAAGACTGGAGAAGAGCAAATATTGTTCCTATGTTCAAAAAGGGGAAGAAGGTGGACCCAGGGAACTATTGGCCGGTGAGTCTGACTTCTATACCAGGAAAGATCTTTGAACAAATTATTAAACAACATGTATGTAAGTACATGGATAAGAATGAAGTGATTAACCAGAGTCAGCATGGGTTTGTAACTAACAAGTCATGTCAGACTAACTTAATTTCCTTCTATGACAGAATCACTGACTGGGTGGATCAGGGAAATGCTGTAGATATAGTATATCTTGACTTCAGCAAAGCATTTGACAAAGTATCTCACACCATCCTTATTGAAAAAATGACCAAGTATGCAATGGACCAGGCAACTGTTAGGTGGATTCATAACTGGCTTAGTGATCGGACTCAAAGGGTGCATGTAAATGGCTTCACATCCAGCTGGATGAATGTCTCAAGTGGGGTACCACAGTGCTCTGTCCTGGGACCTGTGTTGTTCAACATCTTTATCAATGATTTAGATGAAGGAATTGAGGGTAAACTGATTAAATTTGCTGATGACACAAAGCTAGGAGGGATAGCTAATACTAGAGAAGAGAGAGAGAGGATTCAAAAAGACCTAAATAAACTGGAGCGGTGGGCAGCAACCAACAGAATGGTTTTTAACAGGGAAAAATGCAAAGTACTACATCTGGGCAATAAAAATGAAAAAAGCATATACAGAATGGGAGGAATAGAGCTAAGCAACAGTACATGTGAAAAAGACAGGTATACTAATAGATCATAGACTGAACATGAGTCAACAGTGTGATGCAGCAGCAAAAAAGGCAAATACAATTCTGGGATGTATTAACAGAAGCATACAGTCTAGATCACGTGAAGTCATTATCGGTCTTTACTCCTCTTTGGTCAGACCTCATCTGGAATACTGTGTACAGTTTTGGGCACCACATTTTAAAAAAGACATAGACAAACTGGAGCAAGTTCAGAGAAGAGCGACCAGAATGGTGACTGGTCTGCAAACCATGTCCTATGAGGAACGGTTGCAGGATTTGGGAATGTTTAGCTTGCAAAAAAGAAGACTGAGAGGAGACTTAATAGCTGTCTACAAATATGTCAAGGGCTGTCACATTGTAGAAGGATCATCTTTATTCTCATTTGCACAAGGAAAGACTAGAAGCAATGGGATGAAACTAAATGGGAGGAGACACAGATTAGATATTAGAAAAAACTTTTTGACAGTTAGGGTGATTAATGAGTGGAACAGGCTGCCATGAGAGGTGGTGAGTTCCCCTTCAATAGACGTCTTCAAACAGAGGCTGGACAGACATCTGTCTGAGATGATCTAGTGAATCCTGCTTTGAGCAGGGGGTTGGACCAGATGACCCAGGAGGTCCCTTCCAACTCTACCATTCTATGATTCTATGATTCTATGATTCTCAGAGCAGCTCTGGTCCTGCTCAGAAGACTATGGTGGCTGGTAGGTATTTTACTAGTGTCGGGGAACTTCCATTAGTGATACTTTAATACTTCTATTAAAACACTTACTAACATATCACTATGTTCTGTTATGCCCTATCAACCCTCAGTCATGTGACATAGGAAGTCATATCATATTTTGCTATGTGATGATGACACAACTCTGACTTATGACTTTCACTTGGATAATTGTTGACATCACTGCAAGGGGCTGAACATAGTAATACTGACAGCCCATTGTTGTCACATGATCACTGATTAAACGAACAAGGGTTGGGTAAGTGGCTTCTGCAATCATGTGTCCATGAAACACTGAAGAAGTGCATATGCAGGCAGGACAGCAGAGGCGAACAACAAAGGTGTAGGGGAACCAGGAGGATTCCAGGATATGTAGTCTTTTATTGAATTTTATTGAAAGACTGAGTCCCACCTCTAGTATAGAAGCACAGTGCTGGCATAAGTGGCAGAACAAGGAGCTAGAAGTGTTCAAAGTCCAACTGCAGTGAGACATGGGGAAGGTGCAAGATGTTGCAGAGGGGTCAGCTGGAATATGTAGTTCCACTGACAGAAGACTTTAATGTCACGGTAGCTGAAGTGTGTGACTCGAACGCTAAACACTTCCCTCGTGTCCACAACAATTGTCAATAGTGGGAGGTGGCACTTATGGAGATGGTATAACCTCCCCAGGGGCACTCCTGTAGAGGTGGTCTCTGGGTGCAGGTCTTTTAGCACCCCTGATATTCTTGCAATTTCAAGCAGCCAAACACATGTGTGAAAATGTAAATGTTACACTTTACTGAGGGGGAAAACAAGGAACGGTCTTTCTTCTAGGCCACATTCATACTTTCAGTATTTGGTCAGTGTGTTACATCAGTATTTGTAAGGAGTGGGTGATAAATACAGAAGTGGTGACGTGTTTCTATTATACTTTTCCTCTGAATGTTCCACTTCTGGTTTTGGTTTATAAATACTGATGTGAAATACTGACCAAATACTGAATGTGTGAATTTGGCTTTAATGGCAAAGTGGTGGTAGTTCACAGTATAGGTAGTAGAGATGAGCGTTGTTCGACTCGAACTGTTCAACAATCTCAAATTCGAGCTGTTTTGGGCGGTGTTCGAGCCGTTCGGCGAACACGAACGATTTGAATAAAATTCGGCTGTTCGAGGTTATGTTCGATAACTGTTCGTGCACCAAAATCATAACTGGATTTTTTCTCAGTAATGATGAAAATTAATGTTAATACGCAGTTTGAGTGTACAGCGGGGCGGGGGGAGGGGCAGGGGATGGATCTCTGCAGGAATAATGAAGATCTCCATTTTTTTTTCTCTTTCCTGCATTTACAGTGGGGAGGTGCAATCTGTCAGCCTATCAGCAGCGCACACACGGAGCGAAGTTCTTTTTTTCACACAAGCAAGGGCATGTGTCATTGGCAGTGTATGTCACATGTCCTTGCCCTATAAGACTCAGCCATTTTCCCCGTCGCCACCATTTTCTCACTGCTGCAGCTGCGTGTTAGACGGCACCGCTGTTGCTGTGTGCGCTATACCTTGTTAATTTCAAGCCAATTTTCGCACAAATCTACAGATAGCTTGGGAGTAGGAAATAGTTGTGATTGCAGTCCTTTTAAGGACTAGGTTACAGCATTTCCTACGACTTTTATCAGGCAGGTCTGTGCTCTTAAATAAATAGGTTGGGAGTAAAGACTAATTGTAATTGCAGTCCTTTTCAGGACTAAGTTACATGAGTTCCTATCAGTTTTTGCCAGGCAGGTCTGTGCCAGTGCTGTGCAAGTTTTTTTCACAGCATTAGGCTAAATCTAGCAAAGCTAATCCTGTTTGTCCTATTGCAGAGTGTGTTAGTCAGTGGAGTAGCCTATTTGTGTTGCAAGCTACACCACCGGTTTATGGAATACCAATTTTTTTACTGCACCTAGTGAAGTAAAACCTTTTGGGCATAGCATCATTCTATTAGTCCATCTATACTGACCTCCATCAGGTTGAAAATTGAATATAATTTTTTTCTGCATCTAGCTCTGAAAAAATATTTGGCTTCTAGCAGTGTGTGGGACTTGGTCTATTAGTCCATCTATACTGACCTCCATCAGGTTGCAAATTAAAAATATTTTTTTTCTGCATCTAGCTCTGAAAAAATATTTGGGCTTCTAGCAGTGTGTGGGACTTGTTCTATTAGTCCATCTATACTGACCTCCATCAGGTTGCAAATTGAATATAATTTTTTTCTGCATCTAGCTCTGAAAAAATATTTGGGCTTCTAGCAGTGTGTGGGATTTGGTCTATTAGTCCATCTATACTGACCTCCATCAGGTTGCAAATTAAAAATATTTTTTTTATGCATCTAGCTCTGAAAAAATATTTGGGCTTCTAGCAGTGTGTGGGACTTGGTCTATTAGTCCATCTATACTGACTTCCATCAGGTTGCAAATTGAATATAATTTTTTTCTGCATCTAGCTATGAAAAAATATTTGGGCTTCTAGTAGTGTGTGGGACTTGGTCTATTAGTCCATCTATACTGACCTCCATCTGGTTGCAAATTAAAAATATTTTTTTTCTGCATCTAGCTCTGAAAAAATATTTGGGCATCTAGCAGTGTGTGGGACTTGTTCTATTAGTCCATCTATACTGACCTCCATCAGGTTGCAAATTGAATATATTTTTTTTCTGCATCTAGCTCTGAAAAAATATTTGGGCTTCTAGCAGTGTGTGGGACTTGGTCTATTAGTCCATCTATACTGACCTCCATCAGGTTGCAAATTAAAAATATTTTTTTTCCTCATCTAGCTCTGAAAAAATATTTGGGCATCTAGCAGTGTGTGTGACTTGTTCTATTAGTCCATCTATACTGACATCCATCAGGTTGCAAATTGAATATAATTTTTTTCTGCATCTAGCTCTGAAAAAATATTTGGGCTTCTAGCAGTGTGTGGGACTTGGTCTATTAGTCCATCTATACTGACCTCCATCAGGTTGCAAATTAAAAATATTTTTTTTCCTCATCTAGCTCTGAAAAAATATTTGGGCATCTAGCAGTGTGTGTGACTTGTTCTATTAGTCCATCTATACTGACCTCCATCAGGTTGCAAATTGAATATAATTTTTTTCTGCATCTAGCTCTGAAAAAATATTTGGGCTTCTAGCAGTGTGTGGGACTTGTTCTATTAGTTCATCTATACTGACCTCCATCGGGTTGCAAATTGAATATAATTTTTTTCTGCATCTAGCTCTGAAAAAATATTTGGGCTTCTAGCAGTGTGTGGGACTTGGTCTATTAGTACATCTATACTGACCTCCATCAGGTTGCAAATTAAAAATATTTTTTTTCTGCATCTAGCTCTGAAAAAATATTTGGGCTTCTACCAGTGTGTGGGACTTGGTCTATTAGCCAATCTATACTGACCTCCATCAGGTTGCAAATTCAATATAATTTTTTTCCGCATCTAGCTCTGAAAAAATATTTGGGCTTCTAGCAGTGTGTGGGACTTGGTCTATTAGTCTATCTATACTGACGTCCATCAGGTTGCAAATTGAATATAATTTTTTTCAGCATCTAGCTCTGAAAAAATATTTGGGCTTCTAGCAGTGTGTGGGACTTGTTCTATTAGTCCATCTATACTGACCTCCATCATGTTGCAAATTGAATATAATTTTTGTCTGCATCTAGCTCTGAAAAAATATTTGTCTTCTAGCAGTGTGTGGGACTTGGTCTATTAGTCCATCTATACTGACCTCCATCAGGTTGCAAATTAAAAATAATTTTTTTCTTCATCTAGCTCTGAAAAAATATTTGGGCATCTAGCAGTGTGTGGGACTTGTTCTATTAGTCCATCTATACTGACATCCATCAGGTTGCAAATTGAATATAATTTTTTTCTGCATCTAGCTCTGAAAAAATATTTGGGCTTCTAGCAGTGTGTGGGACTTGGTCTATTAGTCCATCTTTACTGACCTCCATCAGGTTGCAAATTAAAAATATTTTTTTTCTGCATCTAGCTCTGAAAAAATATTTGGGCTTCTAGCAGTGTGTGGGACTTGTTCTATTAGTCCATCTATACTGTCCTCCATCAGGTTGAAAATTGAATATGATTTTTTTCTTCATCTAGCTCTGAAAAAATATTTGGGCTTCTAGCAGTGTGTGGGACTTGGTCTATTAGTCCATCTATACTGACATCCATCAGGTTGCAAATTGAATATAATTTTTTTCTGCATGTAGCTATGAAAAAATATTTGGGCTTCTAGCAGTGTGTGGGACTTGGTCTATTAGTCCATCTATACTGACCTCCATCAGGTTGCAAATTAAAAATAATTTTTTTCTGCATCTAGCTGAAAAAATATTTGGGCTTCTAGCAGTGTGTGGGACTTGTTCTATTAGTCCACCTATACTGACCTCCATCAGGTTGCAAATTGAATATAATTTTTTTCTGCATCTAGCTCTGAAAAAATATTTGGGCTTCTAGCAGTGTGTGGGACTTGGTCTATTAGTCCATCTATACTGACCTCCATCAGGTTGCAAATTAAAATAATTTTTTTCTTCATCTAGCTCTGAAAAAATATTTTGGCATCTAGCAGTGTGTGGGACTTGTTCTATTAGTCCATCTATACTGACCTCCATCAGGTTGCAAATTGAATATAATTTTTTTCTGCATCTAGCTCTGAAAAAATATTTGGGCTTCTAGCAGTGTGTGGGACTTGGTCTATTAGTCCATCTATACTGACCTCCATCAGGATGCAAATAAAAATAATTTTTTTCTGCATCTAGCTCTGAAAAAATATTTGGGCTTCTAGCAGTGTGTGGGACTTGGTCTATTAGTCCATCTATACTGACCTCCATCAGGTTGCAAATTAAAAATAATTTTTTTCTGCATTTAGCTCTGAAAAAATATTTGGGCTTCTAGCAGTGTGTGGGACTTGTTCTATTAGACCATCTATACTGACCTCCATCAGGTTGCAAATTGAATATAATTTTTTTCTGCATCTAGCTCTGAAAAAATATTTGGGCTTATAGCAGTGTGTGGGACTTGGTCTATTAGTCCATCTATACTGACCTCCATCAGGTTGCAAATGAAAAATAATTTTTTACTTCATCTAGCTCTGAAAAAATATTTGGGCTTCTAGCAGTGTGTGGGACTTGTTCTATTAGTCGATCTATACTGACCTCCATCAGGTTGCAAATTGAATATAATTTTTTTCTGCATCTAGCTCTGAAAAAATATTTGGGCTTCTAGCAGTGTGTGGGACTTGGTCTATTAGTCCATCTATACTGACCTCCATCAGGTTGCAAATTGAATATAATTTTTTTCTGCATCTAGCTCTGAAAAAATATTTGGGCTTCTAGCAGTGTGTGGGACTTGGTCTATTAGTCCATCTATACTGACCTCCATCAGGATGCAAATAAAAATAATTTTTTTCTGCATCTATCTCTGAAAAAATATTTGGGCTTCTAGCAGTGTGTGGGACTTGGTCTATTAGTCCATCTATACTGACCTCCATCAGGTTGCAAATTCAATATAATTTTTTTCTGCATCTAGCTCTGAAAAAATATTTGGGCTTCTAGCAGTGTGTGGGACTCGTTCTATTAGTCCATCTATACTGACCTCCATCAGGTTGCAAATTCAATATAATTTTTTTCCGCATCTAGCTCTGAAAAAATATTTGGGCTTCTAGCAGTGTGTGGGACTTGGTCTATTAGTCCATCTATACTGACCTCCATCAGGTTGCAAATTGAATGTAATTTTTTTCTGCATCTAGCTCTGAAAAAATATTTGGGCTTCTAGCAGTGTGTGGGACTTGTTCTATTAGTCCATCTATATTGACCTCCATCAGGTTGCAAATTGAATATAATTTTTTTCTGCATCTAGCTCTGAAAAAATATTTGGTCTTCTAGCAGTGTGTGGGATTTGTTCTATTAGTCCATCTATACTGACCTCCATCAGGTTGCAAATTGATTATAATTTTTTTCTGCATCTAGCTCTGAAAAAATATTTGGGCTTCTAGCAGTGTGTGGGACTTGGTCTATTAGTGAATCTTTACTGACCTCCATCAGGTTGCAAATTAAAATTAGTTATTTTCTGCATCCAGCTCTGAAAAAATATTTGGGCTTCTAGCAGTGTGTTGGACTTGGTCTATTAGTCCATCTATACTGACCTCCATCAGGTTGCAAATTCAATATAATTTTTTTCTGCATCTAGCTCTGAAAAAATATTTGGGCTCCTAGCAGTGTGTGGGACTTGTTCTATTAGTCCATCTATACTGACCTCCATCAGGTTGCAAATTGAATATAATTTTTTTCTGCATCTAGCTCTGAAAAAATATTTGGGCTTCTAGCAGTGTGTGCGACTTGGTCTATTAGTCCATCTATACTGACCTCCATCAGGTTGCAAATTAAAAATATTTTTTTCTGCATCTAGCTCTGAAAAAATATTTGGGCTTCTAGCAGTGTTTGGGACTTGTTCTATTAGTCCATCTATACTGACCTCCATCAGGTTGCAAATTCAATATAATATTTTTCCGCATCTAGCTCTGAAAAAATATTTGGAGTTCTAGCAGTGTGTGGGACTTGTTCTATTAGTCCATCTATACTGACCTCCATCAGGTTGCAAATTCAATATAATATTTTTCCGCATCTAGCTCTGAAAAAATATTTGGGCTTCTAGCAGTGTGTGGGACTTGGTCTATTAGTCCATCTATAGTGACCTCCATCAGGTTGCAAATTAAAAATATTTTTTTTCTGCATCTAGCTCTGAAAAAATATTTTGGCTTCTAGCACTGTGTGGGACTTGGTTTATTAGTCCATCTATACTGACCTCCATCAGGTTGCAAATTAAAAATAATTTTTTTCTGCATTTAGCTCTGAAAAAATATTTGGGCTTCTAGCAGTGTGTGGGACTTGTTCTATTAGACCATCTATACTGACCTCCATCAGGTTGCAAATTGAATATAATTTTTTTCTGCATCTATCTCTGAAAAAATATTTGGGCTTATAGCAGTGTGTGGGACTTGGTCTATTAGTCCATCTATACTGACCTCCATCAGGTTGCAAATGAAAAATAATTTTTTTCTTCATCTAGCTCTGAAAAAATATTTGGGCTTCTAGCAGTGTGTGGGACTTGTTCTATTAGTCGATCTATACTGACCTCCATCAGGTTGCAAATTGAATATAATTTTTTTCTGCATCTAGCTCTGAAAAAATATTTGGGCTTCTAGCAGTGTGTGGGACTTGTTCTATTAGACCATTTATACTGACCTCCATCAGGTTGCAAATTAATAATAATTTTTTTCTGCATCTCGCTCTGAAAAAATATTTGGGCTTCTAGCAGTGTGTGGGACTTGGTCTATTAGTCCATCTATACTGACCTCCATCAGGTTGCAAATTCAATATAAATTTTTTTCTGCATTTAGCTCTGAAAAAATATTTGGGCTTCTAGCAGTGTGTGGGACTTGTTCTATTAGTCCATCTATACTGACCTCCATCAGGTTGCAAATTGAATTAAATTTTTTTCTGCATCTAGCTCTGAAAAAAATATTTGGGCTTCTAGCAGTGTGTGGGACTTGGTCCATTAGTCCATCTATACTGACCTCCATCAGGTTGCAAATTAAAAATATTTTTTTTCGTCATCTAGCTCTGAAAAAATATTTGGGCTTCTAGCAGTGTGTGGGACTTGTTCTATTAGTCGATCTATACTTCCCTCCATCAGGTTGCAAATTGAATATAATTTTATTCTGCATCTAGCTCTGAAAAAATATTTGGGCTTCTAGCAGTGTGTGGGACTTGGTCTATTAGTCCATCTATACTGACCTCCATCAGGTTCAAATTCAATATAATTTTTTTCTGCATCTAGCTCTGAAAAAATATTTGGGCTTCTAGCAGTGTGTGGGACTTGGTCTATTAGTCCATCTATACTGACCTCCATCAGGTTGCAAATTAAAAATAATTTTTTTCTGCATCTAGCTCTGAAAAAATATTTGGGCTTCTAGCAGTGTGTGGGACTTGTTCTATTAGACCATCTATTCTGACCTCCATCAGGTTGCAAATTGAATATAATTTTTTTCTGCATCTAGCTCTGAAAAAATATTTGGGCTTCTAGCAGTGTGTGGGACTTGATCTATTAGTCCATCTATACTGCCCTCCATCAGGTTGCAAATTGAATATAATTTTATTCTGCATTTAGCTCTGAAAAAATATTTGGGCTTCTAGCAGTGTGTGGGACTTGGTCTATTAGTCCATCTATACTGACCTCCATCAGGTTGCAAATTCAATATAATTTTATTCTGCATCTAGCTCTGAAAAAATATTTGGGCTTCTAGTAGTGTGTGGGACTTGGTCTATTAGTCCATCTATACTGACCTACATCAGGTTGCAAATTAAAAATAATTTTTTTCTGCATCTAGCTCTGAAAAAATATTTGGGCTTCTAGCAGTGTGTGGTACTTGTTCTATTAGACCATCTATTCTGACCTCCATCAGGTTGCAAATTGAATATAATTTTTTTCTGCATCTAGCTCTGAAAAAATATTTGGGCTTCTAGCAGTGTGTGGGACTTGGTCTATTAGTCCATCTATACTGACCTCCATCAGGATGCAAATGAAAAATAATTTTTTTCTTCATCTAGCTTTAAAAAAATATTTGGGCTTCTAGCAGTGTGTGGGACTTGTTCCATTAGTCCATCTATACTGACCTCCATCAGGTTGCAAATTCAATATAATTTTTTTCTGCATCTAGCTCTGAAAAAATATTTGGGCTTCTAGCAGTGTGTGGGACTTGGTCTATTAGTCCATCTGTACTGACCTCCATCAGGTTGCAAATTAAAAATAATTTTTTTCTGCATCTAGCTCTGAAAAAATATTTGGGCTTCTAGCAGTGTGTGGGACTTGTTCTATTAGACCATCTATTCTGACCTCCATCAGGTTGCAAATTGAATATAATTTTTTTCTGCATCTAGCTCTGAAAAAATATTTGGGCTTCTAGCAGTTTGTGGGACTTGTTCTATTAGTCCATCTATACTGACCTCCATCAGGTTGCAAATTAAAAATAATTTTTTTCTGCATCTCGCTCTGAAAAAATATTTGGGCTTCTAGCAGTGTGTGGGACTTGGTCTATTAGTCCATCTATACTGACTTCCATCAGGTTGCAAATTCAATATAAATTTTTTTCTGCATTTAGCTCTGAAAAAATATTTGGGCTTCTAGCAGTGTGTGGGACTTGTTCTATTAGTCCATCTATACTGACCTCCATCAGGTTGTAAATTGAATATAATTTTTTTCTGCATCTAGCTCTGAAAAAATATTTGGGCTTCTAGCAGTGTGTGGGACGTGGCCTATTAGTCCATCTATACTGACCTCCATCAGGTTGCAAATTAAAAATATTTTTTTTCGTCATCTAGCTCTGAAGAAATATTTGGGCTTCTAGCAGTGTGTGGGACTTGTTCTATTAGTCGATCTATACTGCCCTCCATCAGGTTGCAAATTGAATATAATTTTATTCTGCATCTAGCTCTGAAAAAATATTTGGGCTTCTAGCAGTGTGTGGGACTTGGTCTATTAGTCCATCTATACTGACCTCCATCAGGTTGCAAATTCAATATAATTTTTTTCTGCATCTAGCTCTGAAAAAATATTTGGGCTTCTAGCAGTGTGTGGGACTTGGTCTATTAGTCCATCTATACTGACCTCCAACAGGTTGCAAATTAATAATAATTTTTTTCTGCATCTAGCTCTGAAAAAATATTTTGGCTTCTAGCAGTGTGTGGGACTTGTTCTATTAGACCA
Organism: Phyllobates terribilis; assembly: GCF_046119375.1. Classification (NCBI taxonomy): domain Eukaryota; kingdom Metazoa; phylum Chordata; class Amphibia; order Anura; family Dendrobatidae; genus Phyllobates; species Phyllobates terribilis. Next base: position 286,261,046 of record NW_027362762.1, on the reverse strand, counting down.
TCTATTCTGACCTCCATCAGGTTGCAAATTGAATATAATTTTTTTCTGCATCTAGCTCTGAAAAAATATTTGGGCTTCTAGCAGTGTGTGGGACTTGTTCTATTAGTCGATCTATACTGACCTCCATCAGGTTGCAAATTGAATATAATTTTTTTCTGCATCTAGCTCTGAAAAAATATTTGGGCTTCTAGCAGTGTGTGGGACGTGGCCTATTAGTCCATCTATACTGACCTCCATCAGGTTGCAAATTAAAAATATTTTTTTTCGTCATCTAGCTCTGAAAAAATATTTGGGCTTCTAGCAGTGTGTGGGACTTGTTCTATTAGTCGATCTATACTGCCCTCCATCAAGTTGCAAATTGAATATAATTTTATTCTGCATCTAGCTCTGAAAAAATATTTGGGCTTCTAGCAGTGTGTGGGACTTGGTCTATTAGTCCATCTATACTGACCTCCATCAGGTTGCAAATTCAATATAATTTTTTTCTGCATCTAGCTCTGAAAAAATATTTGGGCTTCTAGCAGTGTGTGGGACTTGGTCTATTAGTCGATCTATACTGACCTCCATCAGGTTGCAAATTAAAAATAATTTTTTTCTGCATCTAGCTCTGAAAAAATATTTGGGCTTCTAGCAGTGTGTGGGACTTGTTCTATTAGACCATCTATTCTGACCTCCATCAGGTTGCAAATTGAATATAATTTTTTTCTGCATCTAGCTCTGAAAAAATATTTGGGCTTCTAGCAGTGTGTGGGGCTTGGTCTATTAGTCCATCTATACTGACCTACATCAGGTTGCAAATTAAAAATAATTTTTTTCTGCATCTAGCTCTGAAAAAATATTTGGGCTTCTAGCAGTGTGTGGTACTTGTTCTATTAGACCATCTTTTCTGACCTCCATCAGGTTGCAAATTGAATATAATTTTTTTCTGCATCTAGCTCTGAAAAAATATTTGGGCTTCTAGCAGTGTGTGGGACTTGGTCTATTAGTCCATCTATACTGACCTCCATCAGGATGCAAATGAAAAATAATTTTTTTCTTCATCTAGCTTTAAAAAAATATTTGGGCTTCTAGCAGTGTGTGGGACTTGTTCCATTAGTCCATCTATACTGACCTCCATCAGGTTGCAAATTCAATATAATTTTTTTCTGCATCTAGCTCTGAAAAAATATTTGGGCTTCTAGCAGTGTGTGGGACTCGTTCTATTAGTCCATCTATACTGACCTCCATCAGGTTGCAAATTCAATATAATTTTTTTCCGCATCTAGCTCTGAAAAAATATTTGGGCTTCTAGCAGTGTGTGGGACTTGGTCTATTAGTCCATCTATACTGACCTCCATCAGGTTGCAAATTGAATGTAATTTTTTTCTGCATCTAGCTCTGAAAAAATATTTGGGCTTCTAGCAGTGTGTGGGACTTGTTCTATTAGTCCATCTATATTGACCTCCATCAGGTTGCAAATTGAATATAATTTTTTTCTGCATCTAGCTCTGAAAAAATATTTGGTCTTCTAGCAGTGTGTGGGACTTGTTCTATTAGTCCATCTATACTGACCTCCATCAGGTTGCAAATTGATTATAATTTTTTTCTGCATCTAGCTCTGAAAAAATATTTGGGCTTCTAGCAGTGTGTGGGACTTGGTCTATTAGTGAATCTATACTGACCTCCATCAGGTTGCAAATTAAAATTAGTTATTTTCTGCATCCAGCTCTGAAAAAATATTTGGGCTTCTAGCAGTGTGTTGGACTTGGTCTATTAGTCCATCTATACTGACCTCCATCAGGTTGCAAATTCAATATAATTTTTTTCTGCATCTAGCTCTGAAAAAATATTTGGGCTCCTAGCAGTGTGTGGGACTTGTTCTATTAGTCCATCTATACTGACCTCCATCAGGTTGCAAATTGAATATAATTTTTTTCTGCATCTAGCTCTGAAAAAATATTTGGGCTTCTAGCAGTGTGTGCGACTTGGTCTATTAGTCCATCTATACTGACCTCCATCAGGTTGCAAATTAAAAATATTTTTTTCTGCATCTAGCTCTGAAAAAATATTTGGGCTTCTAGCAGTGTGTGGGACTTGTTCTATTAGTCCATCTATACTGACCTCCATCAGGTTGCAAATTCAATATAATATTTTTCCGCATCTAGCTCTGAAAAAATATTTGGAGTTCTAGCAGTGTGTGGGACTTGTTCTATTAGTCCATCTATACTGACCTCCATCAGGTTGCAAATTCAATATAATATTTTTCCGCATCTAGCTCTGAAAAAATATTTGGGCTTCTAGCAGTGTGTGGGACTTGGTCTATTAGTCCATCTATAGTGACCTCCATCAGGTTGCAAATTAAAAATATTTTTTTTCTGCATCTAGCTCTGAAAAAATATTTTGGCTTCTAGCACTGTGTGGGACTTGGTTTATTAGTCCATCTATACTGACCTCCATCAGGTTGCAAATTAAAAATAATTTTTTTCTGCATTTAGCTCTGAAAAAATATTTGGGCTTCTAGCAGTGTGTGGGACTTGTTCTATTAGACCATCTATACTGACCTCCATCAGGTTGCAAATTGAATATAATTTTTTTCTGCATCTAGCTCTGAAAAAATATTTGGGCTTATAGCAGTGTGTGGGACTTGGTCTATTAGTCCATCTATACTGACCTCCATCAGGTTGCAAATGAAAAATAATTTTTTTCTTCATCTAGCTCTGAAAAAATATTTGGGCTTCTAGCAGTGTGTGGGACTTGTTCTATTAGTCGATCTATACTGACCTCCATCAGGTTGCAAATTGAATATAATTTTTTTCTGCATCTAGCTCTGAAAAAATATTTGGGCTTCTAGCAGTGTGTGGGACTTGTTCTATTAGACCATTTATACTGACCTCCATCAGGTTGCAAATTAATAATAATTTTTTTCTGCATCTCGCTCTGAAAAAATATTTGGGCTTCTAGCAGTGTGTGGGACTTGGTCTATTAGTCCATCTATACTGACCTCCATCAGGTTGCAAATTCAATATAAATTTTTTTCTGCATTTAGCTCTGAAAAAATATTTGGGCTTCTAGCAGTGTGTGGGACTTGTTCTATTAGTCCATCTATACTGACCTCCATCAGGTTGCAAATTGAATTAAATTTTTTTCTGCATCTAGCTCTGAAAAAAATATTTGGGCTTCTAGCAGTGTGTGGGACTTGGTCCATTAGTCCATCTATACTGACCTCCATCAGGTTGCAAATTAAAAATATTTTTTTTCGTCATCTAGCTCTGAAAAAATATTTGGGCTTCTAGCAGTGTGTGGGACTTGTTCTATTAGTCGATCTATACTTCCCTCCATCAGGTTGCAAATTGAATATAATTTTATTCTGCATCTAGCTCTGAAAAAATATTTGGGCTTCTAGCAGTGTGTGGGACTTGGTCTATTAGTCCATCTATACTGACCTCCATCAGGTTGCAAATTCAATATAATTTTTTTCTGCATCTAGCTCTGAAAAAATATTTGGGCTTCTAGCAGTGTGTGGGACTTGGTCTATTAGTCCATCTATACTGACCTCCATCAGGTTGCAAATTAAAAATAATTTTTTTCTGCATCTAGCTCTGAAAAAATATTTGGGCTTCTAGCAGTGTGTGGGACTTGTTCTATTAGACCATCTATTCTGACCTCCATCAGGTTGCAAATTGAATATAATTTTTTTCTGCATCTAGCTCTGAAAAAATATTTGGGCTTCTAGCAGTGTGTGGGACTTGATCTATTAGTCCATCTATACTGACCTCCATCAGGTTGCAAATTCAATATAAATTTTTTTCTGCATTTAGCTCTGAAAAAATATTTGGGCTTCTAGCAGTGTGTGGGACTTGTTCTATTAGTCCATCTATACTGACCTCCATCAGGTTGCAAATTGAATATAATTTTTTTCTGCATCTAGCTGTGAAAAAATATTTGGGCTTCTAGCAGTATGTGGGACTTGGCCTATTAGTCCATCTATACTGACCTCCATCAGGTTGCAAATTAAAAATATTTTTTTTCGTCATCTAGCTCTGAAAAAATATTTGGGCTTCTAGCAGTGTGTGGGACTTGTTCTATTAGTCGATCTATACTGCCCTCCATCAGGTTGCAAATTGAATATAATTTTATTCTGCATTTAGCTCTGAAAAAATATTTGGGCTTCTAGCAGTGTGTGGGACTTGGTCTATTAGTCCATCTATACTGACCTCCATCAGGTTGCAAATTCAATATAATTTTTTTCTGCATCTAGCTCTGAAAAAATATTTGGGCTTCTAGTAGTGTGTGGGACTTGGTCTATTAGTCCATCTATACTGACCTACATCAGGTTGCAAATTAAAAATAATTTTTTTCTGCATCTAGCTCTGAAAAAATATTTGGGCTTCTAGCAGTGTGTGGTACTTGTTCTATTAGACCATCTATTCTGACCTCCATCAGGTTGCAAATTGAATATAATTTTTTTCTGCATCTAGCTCTGAAAAAATATTTGGGCTTCTAGCAGTGTGTGGGACTTGGTCTATTAGTCCATCTATACTGACCTCCATCAGGATGCAAATGAAAAATAATTTTTTTCTTCATCTAGCTTTAAAAAAATATTTGGGCTTCTAGCAGTGTGTGGGACTTGTTCCATTAGTCCATCTATACTGACCTCCATCAGGTTGCAAATTCAATATAATTTTTTTCTGCATCTAGCTCTGAAAAAATATTTGGGCTTCTAGCAGTGTGTGGGACTTGGTCTATTAGTCCATCTATACTGACCTCCATCAGGTTGCAAATTAAAAATAATTTTTTTCTGCATCTAGCTCTGAAAAAATATTTGGGCTTCTAGCAGTTTGTGGGACTTGTTCTATTAGTCCATCTATACTGACCTCCATCAGGTTGCAAATTAAAAATAATTTTTTTCTGCATCTCGCTCTGAAAAAATATTTGGGCTTCTAGCAGTGTGTGGGACTTGGTCTATTAGTCCATCTATACTGACCTCCATCAGGTTGCAAATTCAATATAAATTTTTTTCTGCATTTAGCTCTGAAAAAATATTTGGGCTTCTAGCAGTGTGTGGGACTTGTTCTATTAGTCCATCTATACTGACCTCCATCAGGTTGTAAATTGAATATAATTTTTTTCTGCATCTAGCTCTGAAAAAATATTTGGGCTTCTAGCAGTGTGTGGGACGTGGCCTATTAGTCCATCTATACTGACCTCCATCAGGTTGCAAATTAAAAATATTTTTTTTCGTCATCTAGCTCTGAAGAAATATTTGGGCTTCTAGCAGTGTGTGGGACTTGTTCTATTAGTCGATCTATACTGCCCTCCATCAGGTTGCAAATTGAATATAATTTTATTCTGCATCTAGCTCTGAAAAAATATTTGGGCTTCTAGCAGTGTGTGGGACTTGATCTATTAGTCCATCTATACTGACCTCCATCAGGTTGCAAATTCAATATAATTTTTTTCTGCATCTAGCTCTGAAAAAATATTTGGGCTTCTAGCAGTGTGTGGGACTTGGTCTATTAGTCCATCTATACTGACCTCCAACAGGTTGCAAATTAATAATAATTTTTTTCTGCATCTAGCTCTGAAAAAATATTTTGGCTTCTAGCAGTGTGTGGGACTTGTTCTATTAGACCATCTATTCTGACCTCCATCAGGTTGCAAATTGAATATAATTTTTTTCTGCATCTAGCTCTGAAAAAATATTTGGGCTTCTAGCAGTGTGTGGGACTTGTTCTATTAGTCGATCTATACTGACCTCCATCAGGTTGCAAATTGAATATAATTTTTTTCTGCATCTAGCTCTGAAAAAATATTTGGGCTTCTAGCAGTGTGTGGGACTTGGCCTATTAGTCCATCTATACTGACCTCCATCAGGTTGCAAATTAAAAATATTTTTTTTCGTCATCTAGCTCTGAAAAAATATTTGGGCTTCTAGCAGTGTGTGGTACTTGTTCTATTAGACCATCTATTCTGACCTCCATCAGGTTGCAAATTGAATATAATTTTTTTCTGCATCTAGCTCTGAAAAAATATTTGGGCTTCTAGCAGTGTGTGGGACTTGGTCTATTAGTCCATCTATACTGACCTCCATCAGGTTGCAAATTCAATATAAATTTTTTTCTGCATTTAGCTCTGAAAAAATATTTGGGCTTCTAGCAGTGTGTGGGACTTGTTCTATTAGTCCATCTATACTGACCTCCATCAGGTTGTAAATTGAATATAATTTTTTTCTGCATCTAGCTCTGAAAAAATATTTGGGCTTCTAGCAGTGTGTGGGACGTGGCCTATTAGTCCATCTATACTGACCTCCATCAGGTTGCAAATTAAAAATATTTTTTTTCGTCATCTAGCTCTGAAGAAATATTTGGGCTTCTAGCAGTGTGTGGGACTTGTTCTATTAGTCGATCTATACTGCCCTCCATCAGGTTGCAAATTGAATATAATTTTATTCTGCATCTAGCTCTGAAAAAATATTTGGGCTTCTAGCAGTGTGTGGGACTTGATCTATTAGTCCATCTATACTGACCTCCATCAGGTTGCAAATTCAATATAATTTTTTTCTGCATCTAGCTCTGAAAAAATATTTGGGCTTCTAGCAGTGTGTGGGACTTGGTCTATTAGTCCATCTATACTGACCTCCAACAGGTTGCAAATTAATAATAATTTTTTTCTGCATCTAGCTCTGAAAAAATATTTTGGCTTCTAGCAGTGTGTGGGACTTGTTCTATTAGACCATCTATTCTGACCTCCATCAGGTTGCAAATTGAATATAATTTTTTTCTGCATCTAGCTCTGAAAAAATATTTGGGCTTCTAGCAGTGTGTGGGACTTGTTCTATTAGTCGATCTATACTGACCTCCATCAGGTTGCAAATTGAATATAATTTTTTTCTGCATCTAGCTCTGAAAAAATATTTGGGCTTCTAGCAGTGTGTGGGACTTGGCCTATTAGTCCATCTATACTGACCTCCATCAGGTTGCAAATTAAAAATATTTTTTTTCGTCATCTAGCTCTGAAAAAATATTTGGGCTTCTAGCAGTGTGTGGTACTTGTTCTATTAGACCATCTATTCTGACCTCCATCAGGTTGCAAATTGAATATAATTTTTTTCTGCATCTAGCTCTGAAAAAATATTTGGGCTTCTAGCAGTGTGTGGGACTTGGTCTATTAGTCCATCTATACTGACCTCCATCAGGATGCAAATGAAAAATAATTTTTTTCTTCATCTAGCTTTAAAAAAATATTTGGGCTTCTAGCAGTGTGTGGGACTTGTTCCATTAGTCCATCTATACTGACCTCCATCAGGTTGCAAATTCAATATAATTTTTTTCTGCATCTAGCTCTGAAAAAATATTTGGGCTTCTAGCAGTGTGTGGGACTTGGTCTATTAGTCCATCTATACTGACCTCCATCAGGTTGCAAATTAAAAATAATTTTTTTCTGCATCTAGCTCTGAAAAAATATTTGGGCTTCTAGCAGTGTGTGGGACTTGTTCTATTAGACCATCTATTCTGACCTCCATCAGGTTGCAAATTGAATATAATTTTTTTCTGCATCTAGCTCTGAAAAAATATTTGGGCTTCTAGCAGTTTGTGGGACTTGTTCTATTAGTCCATCTATACTGACCTCCATCAGGTTGCAAATTAAAAATAATTTTTTTCTGCATCTCGCTCTGAAAAAATATTTGGGCTTCTAGCAGTGTGTGGGACTTGGTCTATTAGTCCATCTATACTGACCTCCATCAGGTTGCAAATTCAATATAAATTTTTTTCTGCATTTAGCTCTGAAAAAATATTTGGGCTTCTAGCAGTGTGTGGGACTTGTTCTATTAGTCCATCTATACTGACCTCCATCAGGTTGTAAATTGAATATAATTTTTTTCTGCATCTAGCTCTGAAAAAATATTTGGGCTTCTAGCAGTGTGTGGGACGTGGCCTATTAGTCCATCTATACTGACCTCCATCAGGTTGCAAATTAAAAATATTTTTTTTCGTCATCTAGCTCTGAAGAAATATTTGGGCTTCTAGCAGTGTGTGGGACTTGTTCTATTAGTCCATCTATACTGACCTCCATCAGGTTGTAAATGGAATATAATTTTTTTCTGCATCTAGCTCTGAAAAAATATTTGGGCTTCTAGCAGTGTGTGGGACGTGGCCTATTAGTCCATCTATACTGACCTCCATCAGGTTGCAAATTAAAAATATTTTTTTTCGTCATCTAGCTCTGAAGAAATATTTGGGCTTCTAGCAGTGTGTGGGACTTGTTCTATTAGTCGATCTATACTGCCCTCCATCAGGTTGCAAATTGAATATAATTTTATTCTGCATCTAGCTCTGAAAAAATATTTGGGCTTCTAGCAGTGTGTGGGACTTGATCTATTAGTCCATCTATACTGACCTCCATCAGGTTGCAAATTCAATATAATTTTTTTCTGCATCTAGCTCTGAAAAAATATTTGGGCTTCTAGCAGTGTGTGGGACTTGGTCTATTAGTCCATCTATACTGACCTCCAACAGGTTGCAAATTAATAATAATTTTTTTCTGCATCTAGCTCTGAAAAAATATTTTGGCTTCTAGCAGTGTGTGGGACTTGTTCTATTAGACCATCTATTCTGACCTCCATCAGGTTGCAAATTGAATATAATTTTTTTCTGCATCTAGCTCTGAAAAAATATTTGGGCTTCTAGCAGTGTGTGGGACTTGTTCTATTAGTCGATCTATACTGACCTCCATCAGGTTGCAAATTGAATATAATTTTTTTCTGCATCTAGCTCTGAAAAAATATTTGGGCTTCTAGCAGTGTGTGGGACTTGGTCTATTAGTCCATCTATACTGACCTCCATCAGGTTGCAAATTAAAAATATTTTTTTTCGTCATCTAGCTCTGAAAAAATATTTGGGCTTCTAGCAGTGTGTGGGACTTGTTCTATTAGGCGATCTATACTGCCCTCCATCAGGTTGCAAATTGAATATAATTTTATTCTGCATCTAGCTCTGAAAAAATATTTGGGCTTCTAGCAGTGTGTGGGACTTGGTCTATTAGTCCATCTATACTGACCTCCATCAGGTTGCAAATTCAATATAATTTTTTTCTGCATCTAGCTCTGAAAAAATATTTGGGCTTCTAGCAGTGTGTGGGACTTGGTCTATTAGTCCATCTATACTGACCTCCATCAGGTTGCAAATTAAAAATAATTTTTTTCTGCATCTAGCTCTGAAAAAATATTTGGGCTTCTAGCAGTGTGTGGGACTTGTTCTATTAGACCATCTATTCTGACCTCCATCAGGTTGCAAATTGAATATAATTTTTTTCTGCATCTAGCTCTGAAAAAATATTTGGGCTTCTAGCAGTGTGTGGGGCTTGGTCTATTAGTCCATCTATACTGACCTACATCAGGTTGCAAATTAAAAATAATTTTTTTCTGCATCTAGCTCTGAAAAAATATTTGGGCTTCTAGCAGTGTGTGGTACTTGTTCTATTAGACCATCTTTTCTGACCTCCATCAGGTTGCAAATTGAATATAATTTTTTTCTGCATCTAGCTCTGAAAAAATATTTGGGCTTCTAGCAGTGTGTGGGACTTGGTCTATTAGTCCATCTATACTGACCTCCATCAGGATGCAAATGAAAAATAATTTTTTTCTTCATCTAGCTTTAAAAAAATATTTGGGCTTCTAGCAGTGTGTGGGACTTGGTCTATTAGTCCATCTATACTGACCTCTATCAGGTTGCAAATTAAAAATATTTTTTTTCTGCATCTAGCTCTGAAAAAATATTTGGGCTTCTAGCAGTGTGTGGGACTTGGTCTATTAGTCCATCTATACTGACCTCCATCAGGTTGCAAATTAAAATAATTTTTTTCTGCATCTAGCTCTGAAAAAATATTTGGGCTTCTAGCAGTGTGTGGGACTTGTTCTATTAGACCATCTATTCTGACCTCCATCAGGTTGCAAATTGAATATAATTTTTTTCTGCATCTAGCTCTGAAAAAATATTTGGGCTTCTAGCAGTTTGTGGGACTTGTTCTATTAGTCCATCTATACTGACCTCCATAAGGTTGCAAATTAAAAATAATTTTTTTCTGCATCTCGCTCTGAAAAAATATTTGGGCTTCTAGCAGTGTGTGGGACTTGGTCTATTAGTCCATCTATACTGACCTCCATCAGGTTGCAAATTCAATATAAATTTTTTTCTGCATTTAGCTCTGAAAAAATATTTGGGCTTCTAGCAGTGTGTGGGACTTGTTCTATTAGTCCATCTATACTGACCTCCATCAGGTTGTAAATTGAATATAATTTTTTTCTGCATCTAGCTCTGAAAAAATATTTGGGCTTCTAGCAGTGTGTGGGACGTGGCCTATTAGTCCATCTATACTGACCTCCATTAGGTTGCAAATTAAAAATATTTTTTTTCGTCATCTAGCTCTGAAGAAATATTTGGGCTTCTAGCAGTGTGTGGGACTTGTTCTATTAGTCGATCTATACTCCCCTCCATCAGGTTGCAAATTGAATATAATTTTATTCTGCATCTAGCTCTGAAAAAATATTTGGGCTTCTAGCAGTGTGTGGGACTTGGTCTATTAGTCCATCTATACTGACCTCCATCAGGTTGCAAATTAATAATAATTTTTTTCTGCATCTAGCTCTGAAAAAATATTTGGGCTTCTAGCAGTGTGTGGGACTTGTTCTATTAGACCATCTATTCTGACCTCCATCAGGTTGCAAATTGAATATAATTTTTTTCTGCATCTAGCTCTGAAAAAATATTTGGGCTTCTAGCAGTGTGTGGGACTTGGTCTATTAGTCCATCTATACTGACCTCCATCAGGATGCAAATTCAATATAAATTTTTTTCTGCATTTAGCTCTGAAAAAATATTTGGGCTTCTAGTAGTGTGTGGGACTTGTTCTATTAGTCCATCTATACTGACCTCCATCAGGTTGCAAATTGAATATAATTTTTTTCTGCATCTAGCTCTGAAAAAATATTTGGGCTTCTAGCAGTGTGTGGGACTTGGCCTATTAGTCCATCTATACTGACCTCCATCAGGTTGCAAATTAAAAATATTTTTTTTCGTCATCTAGCTCTGAAAAAATATTTGGGCTTCTAGCAGTGTGTGGGACTTGTTCTATTAGTCGATCTATACTGCCCTCCATCAGGTTGCAAATTGAATATAATTTTATTCTGCATCTAGCTCTGAAAAAATATTTGGGCTTCTAGCAGTGTGTGGGACTTGGTCTATTAGTCGATCTATACTGACCTCCATCAGGTTGCAAATTCAATATAATTTTTTTCTGCATCTAGCTCTGAAAAAATATTTGGGCTTCTAGCAGTGTGTGGGACTTGGTCTATTAGTCCATCTATACTGACCTCCATCAGGTTGCAAATTAAAAATAATTTTATTCTGCATCTAGCTCTGAAAAAATATTTGGGCTTCTAGCAGTGTGTGGGACGTGTTCTATTAGACCATCTATTCTGACCTCCATCAGGTTGCAAATTGAATGTAATTTTTTTCTGCATCTAGCTCTGAAAAAATATTTGGGCTTCTAGCAGTGTGTGGGACTTGGTCTATTAGTCCATCTATACTGATCTCCATCAGGTTGCAAATGAAAAATAATTTTTTTCTTCATCTAGCTTTAAAAAAATATTTGGGCTTCTAGCAGTGTGTGGGACTTGTTCCATTAGTCCATCTATACTGACCTCCATCAGGTTGCAAATTCAATATAATTTTTTTCTGCATCTAGCTCTGAAAAAATATTTGGGCTTCTAGCAGTGTGTGGGACTTGGTCTATTAGTCCATCTATACTGACCTCTATCAGGTTGCAAATTAAAAATATTTTTTTTCTGCATCTAGCTCTGAAAAAATATTTGGGCTTCTAGCAGTGTGTGGGACTTGGTCTATTAGTCCATCTATACTGACCTCCATCAGGTTGCAAATTAAAAATAATTTTTTTCTGCATCTAGCTCTGAAAAAATATTTGGGCTTCTAGCAGTGTGTGGGACTTGTTCTATTAGACCATCTATTCTGACCTCCATCAGGTTGCAAATTGAATATAATTTTTTTCTGCATCTAGCTCTGAAAAAATATTTGGGCTTCTAGCAGTGTGTGGGACTTGTTCTATTAGTCCATCTATACTGACCTCCATCAGGTTGCAAATTAAAAATAATTTTTTTCTGCATCTCGCTCTGAAAAAATATTTGGGCTTCTAGCAGTGTGTGGGACTTGGTCTATTAGTCCATCTATACTGACCTCCATCAGGTTGCAAATTCAATATAAATTTTTTTCTGCATTTAGCTCTGAAAAAATATTTGGGCTTCTAGCAGTGTGTGGGACTTGTTCTATTAGTCCATCTATACTGACCTCCATCAGGTTGTAAATTGAATATAATTTTTTTCTGCATCTCGCTCTGAAAAAAGATTTGGGCTTCTAGCAGTGTGTGGGACTTGGTCTATTAGACCATCTATACTGACCTCCATCAGGTTGCAAATTAAAAATATTTTTTTTCGTCATCTAGCTCTGAAAAAATATTTGGGCTTCTAGCAGTGTGTGGGACTTGTTCTATTAGTCGATCTATACTGCCCTCCATCAGGTTGCAAATTGAATATAATTTTATTCTGCATCTAGCTCTGAAAAAATATTTGGGCTTCTAGCAGTGTGTGGGACTTGGTCTATTAGTCCATCTATACTGACCTCCATCAGGTTGCAAATTCAATATAATTTTTTTCTGCATCTAGCTCTGAAAAAATATTTGGCCTTCTAGCAGTGTGTGGGACTTGGTCTATTAGTCCATCTATACTGACCTCCATCAGGTTGCAAATTAAAAATAATTTTTTTCTGCATCTAGCTCTGAAAAAATATTTGGGCTTCTAGCAGTGTGTGGGACTTGTTCTATTAGACCATCTATTCTGACCTCCATCAGGTTGCAAATTGAATATAATTTTTTTCTGCATCTAGCTCTGAAAAAATATTTGGGCTTCTAGCAGTGTGTGGGGCTTGGTCTATTAGTCCATCTATACTGACCTACATCAGGTTGCAAATTAAAAATAATTTTTTTCTGCATCTAGCTCTGAAAAAATATTTGGGCTTCTAGCAGTGTGTGGTACTTGTTCTATTAGACCATCTTTTCTGACCTCCATCAGGTTGCAAATTGAATATAATTTTTTTCTGCATCTAGCTCTGAAAAAATATTTGGGCTTCTAGCAGTGTGTGGGACTTGGTCTATTAGTCCATCTATACTGACCTCCATCAGGATGCAAATGAAAAATAATGTTTTTCTTCATCTAGCTTTAAAAAAATATTTGGGCTTCTAGCAGTGTGTGGGACTTGTTCCATTAGTCCATCTATACTGACCTCCATCAGGTTGCAAATTCAATATCATTTTTTTCTGCATCTAGCTCTGAAAAAATATTTGGGCTTCTAGCAGTGTGTGGGACTTGGTCTATTAGTCCATCTATACTGACCTCTATCAGGTTGCAAATTAAAAATATTTTTTTTCTGCATCTAGCTCTGAAAAAATATTTGGGCTTCTAGCAGTGTGTGGGACTTGGTCTATTAGTCCATCTATACTGACCTCCATCAGGTTGCAAATTAAAAATAATTTTTTTCTGCATCTAGCTCTGAAAAAATATTTGGGCTTCTAGCAGTGTGTGGGACTTGTTCTATTAGACCATCTATTCTGACCTCCATCAGGTTGCAAATTGAATATAATTTTTTTCTGCATCTAGCTCTGAAAAAATATTTGGGCTTCTAGCAGTTTGTGGGACTTGTTCTATTAGTCCATCTATACTGACCTCCATCAGGTTGCAAATTAAAAATAATTTTTTTCTGCATCTCGCTCTGAAAAAATATTTGGGCTTCTAGCAGTGTGTGGGACTTGTTCTATTAGTCGATCTATACTGCCCTCCATCAGGTTGCAAATTGAATATAATTTTATTCTGCATCTAGCTCTGAAAAAATATTTGGGCTTCTAGCAGTGTGTGGGACTTGATCTATTAGTCCATCTATACTGACCTCCATCAGGTTGCAAATTCAATATAATTTTTTTCTGCATCTAGCTCTGAAAAAATATTTGGGCTTCTAGCAGTGTGTGGGACTTGGTCTATTAGTCCATCTATACTGACCTCCAACAGGTTGCAAATTAATAATAATTTTTTTCTGCATCTAGCTCTGAAAAAATATTTTGGCTTCTAGCAGTGTGTGGGACTTGTTCTATTAGACCATCTATTCTGACCTCCATCAGGTTGCAAATTGAATATAATTTTTTTCTGCATCTAGCTCTGAAAAAATATTTGGGCTTCTAGCAGTGTGTGGGACTTGTTCTATTAGTCGATCTATACTGACCTCCATCAGGTTGCAAATTGAATATAATTTTTTTCTGCATCTAGCTCTGAAAAAATATTTGGGCTTCTAGCAGTGTGTGGGACTTGGCCTATTAGTCCATCTATACTGACCTCCATCAGGTTGCAAATTAAAAATATTTTTTTTCGTCATCTAGCTCTGAAAAAATATTTGGGCTTCTAGCAGTGTGTGGGACTTGTTCTATTAGTCGATCTATACTGCCCTCCATCAGTTTGCAAATTGAATATAATTTTATTCTGCATCTAGCTCTGAAAAAATATTTGGGCTTCTAGCAGTGTGTGGGACTTGGTCTATTAGTCCATCTATACTGACCTCCATCAGGTTGCAAATTCAATATAATTTTTTTCTGCATCTAGCTCTGAAAAAATATTTGGGCTTCTAGCAGTGTGTGGGACTTGGTCTATTAGTCCATCTATACTGACCTCCATCAGGTTGCAAATTAAAAATAATTTTTTTCTGCATCTAGCTCTGAAAAAATATTTGGGCTTCTAGCAGTGTGTGGGACTTGTTCTATTAGACCATCTATTCTGACCTCCATCAGGTTGCAAATTGAATATAATTTTTTTCTGCATCTAGCTCTGAAAAAATATTTGGGCTTCTAGCAGTGTGTGGGGCTTGGTCTATTAGTCCATCTATACTGACCTACATCAGGTTGCAAATTAAAAATAATTTTTTTCTGCATCTAGCTCTGAAAAAATATTTGGGCTTCTAGCAGTGTGTGGTACTTGTTCTATTAGACCATCTTTTCTGACCTCCATCAGGTTGCAAATTGAATATAATTTTTTTCTGCATCTAGCTCTGAAAAAATATTTGGGCTTCTAGCAGTGTGTGGGACTTGGTCTATTAGTCCATCTATACTGACCTCCATCAGGATGCAAATGAAAAATAATTTTTTTCTTCATCTAGCTTTAAAAAAATATTTGGGCTTCTAGCAGTGTGTGGGACTTGGTCTATTAGTCCATCTATACTGACCTCTATCAGGTTGCAAATTAAAAATATTTTTTTTCTGCATCTAGCTCTGAAAAAATATTTGGGCTTCTAGCAGTGTGTGGGACTTGGTCTATTAGTCCATCTATACTGACCTCCATCAGGTTGCAAATTAAAATAATTTTTTTCTGCATCTAGCTCTGAAAAAATATTTGGGCTTCTAGCAGTGTGTGGGACTTGTTCTATTAGACCATCTATTCTGACCTCCATCAGGTTGCAAATTGAATATAATTTTTTTCTGCATCTAGCTCTGAAAAAATATTTGGGCTTCTAGCAGTTTGTGGGACTTGTTCTATTAGTCCATCTATACTGACCTCCATAAGGTTGCAAATTAAAAATAATTTTTTTCTGCATCTCGCTCTGAAAAAATATTTGGGCTTCTAGCAGTGTGTGGGACTTGGTCTATTAGTCCATCTATACTGACCTCCATCAGGTTGCAAATTCAATATAAATTTTTTTCTGCATTTAGCTCTGAAAAAATATTTGGGCTTCTAGCAGTGTGTGGGACTTGTTCTATTAGTCCATCTATACTGACCTCCATCAGGTTGTAAATTGAATATAATTTTTTTCTGCATCTAGCTCTGAAAAAATATTTGGGCTTCTAGCAGTGTGTGGGACGTGGCCTATTAGTCCATCTATACTGACCTCCATCAGGTTGCAAATTAAAAATATTTTTTTTCGTCATCTAGCTCTGAAGAAATATTTGGGCTTCTAGCAGTGTGTGGGACTTGTTCTATTAGTCGATCTATACTCCCCTCCATCAGGTTGCAAATTGAATATAATTTTATTCTGCATCTAGCTCTGAAAAAATATTTGGGCTTCTAGCAGTGTGTGGGACTTGGTCTATTAGTCCATCTATACTGACCTCCATCAGGTTGCAAATTAATAATAATTTTTTTCTGCATCTAGCTCTGAAAAAATATTTGGGCTTCTAGCAGTGTGTGGGACTTGTTCTATTAGACCATCTATTCTGACCTCCATCAGGTTGCAAATTGAATATAATTTTTTTCTGCATCTAGCTCTGAAAAAATATTTGGGCTTCTAGCAGTGTGTGGGACTTGGTCTATTAGTCCATCTATACTGACCTCCATCAGGATGCAAATTAAATATAAATTTTTTTCTGCATTTAGCTCTGAAAAAATATTTGGGCTTCTAGCAGTGTGTGGGACTTGTTCTATTAGTCCATCTATACTGACCTCCATCAGGTTGCAAATTGAATATAATTTTTTTCTGCATCTAGCTCTGAAAAAATATTTGGGCTTCTAGCAGTGTGTGGGACTTGGCCTATTAGTCCATCTATACTGACCTCCATCAGGTTGCAAATTAAAAATATTTTTTTTCGTCATCTAGCTCTGAAAAAATATTTGGGCTTCTAGCAGTGTGTGGGACTTGTTCTATTAGTCGATCTATACTGCCCTCCATCAGGTTGCAAATTGAATATAATTTTATTCTGCATCTAGCTCTGAAAAAATATTTGGGCTTCTAGCAGTGTGTGGGACTTGGTCTATTAGTCGATCTATACTGACCTCCATCAGGTTGCAAATTCAATATAATTTTTTTCTGCATCTAGCTCTGAAAAAATATTTGGGCTTCTAGCAGTGTGTGGGACTTGGTCTATTAGTCCATCTATACTGACCTCCATCAGGTTGCAAATTAAAAATAATTTTATTCTGCATCTAGCTCTGAAAAAATATTTGGGCTTCTAGCAGTGTGTGGGACTTGTTCTATTAGACCATCTATTCTGACCTCCATCAGGTTGCAAATTGAATGTAATTTTTTTCTGCATCTAGCTCTGAAAAAATATTTGGGCTTCTAGCAGTGTGTGGGACTTGGTCTATTAGTCCATCTATACTGATCTCCATCAGGTTGCAAATGAAAAATAATTTTTTTCTTCATCTAGCTTTAAAAAAATATTTGGGCTTCTAGCAGTGTGTGGGACTTGTTCCATTAGTCCATCTATACTGACCTCCATCAGGTTGCAAATTCAATATAATTTTTTTCTGCATCTAGCTCTGAAAAAATATTTGGGCTTCTAGCAGTGTGTGGGACTTGGTCTATTAGTCCATCTATACTGACCTCTATCAGGTTGCAAATTAAAAATATTTTTTTTCTGCATCTAGCTCTGAAAAAATATTTGGGCTTCTAGCAGTGTGTGGGACTTGGTCTATTAGTCCATCTATACTGACCTCCATCAGGTTGCAAATTAAAAATAATTTTTTTCTGCATCTAGCTCTGAAAAAATATTTGGGCTTCTAGCAGTGTGTGGGACTTGGTCTATTAGTGTATCTATACTGACCTCCATCAGGATGCAAATGAAAAATAATGTTTTTCTTCATCTAGCTTTAAAAAAATATTTGGGCTTCTAGCAGTGTGTGGGACTTGTTCCATTAGTCCATCTATACTGACCTCCATCAGGTTGCAAATTCAATATCATTTTTTTCTGCATCTAGCTCTGAAAAAATATTTGGGCTTCTAGCAGTGTGTGGGACTTGGTCTATTAGTCCATCTATACTGACCTCTATCAGGTTGCAAATTAAAAATATTTTTTTTCTGCATCTAGCTCTGAAAAAATATTTGGGCTTCTAGCAGTGTGTGGGACTTGGTCTATTAGTCCATCTATACTGACCTCCATCAAGTTGCAAATTAAAAATAATTTTTTTCTGCATCTAGCTCTGAAAAAATATTTGGGCTTCTAGCAGTGTGTGGGACTTGTTCTATTAGACCATCTATTCTGACCTCCATCAGGTTGCAAATTGAATATAATTTTTTTCTGCATCTAGCTCTGAAAAAATATTTGGGCTTCTAGCAGTTTGTGGGACTTGTTCTATTAGTCCATCTATACTGACCTCCATCAGGTTGCAAATTAAAAATAATTTTTTTCTGCATCTCGCTCTGAAAAAATATTTGGGCTTCTAGCAGTGTGTGGGACTTGGTCTATTAGTCCATCTATACTGACCTCCATCAGGTTGCAAATTCAATATAAATTTTTTTCTGCATTTAGCTCTGAAAAAATATTTGGGCTTCTAGCAGTGTGTGGGACTTGTTCTATTAGTCCATCTATACTGACCTCCATCAGGTTGTAAATTGAATATAATTTTTTTCTGCATCTCGCTCTGAAAAAAGATTTGGGCTTCTAGCAGTGTGTGGGACTTGGTCTATTAGACCATCTATACTGACCTCCATCAGGTTGCAAATTAAAAATATTTTTTTTCGTCATCTAGCTCTGAAAAAATATTTGGGCTTCTAGCAGTGTGTGGGACTTGTTCTATTAGTCGATCTATACTGCCCTCCATCAGGTTGCAAATTGAATATAATTTTATTCTGCATCTAGCTCTGAAAAAATATTTGGGCTTCTAGCAGTGTGTGGGACTTGGTCTATTAGTCCATCTATACTGACCTCCATCAGGTTGCAAATTCAATATAATTTTTTTCTGCATCTAGCTCTGAAAAAATATTTGGGCTTCTAGCAGTGTGTGGGACTTGGTCTATTAGTCCATCTATACTGACCTCCATCAGGTTGCAAATTAAAAATAATTTTTTTCTGCATCTAGCTCTGAAAAAATATTTGGGCTTCTAGCAGTGTGTGGGACTTGTTCTATTAGACCATCTATTCTGACCTCCATCAGGTTGCAAATTGAATATAATTTTTTTCTGCATCTAGCTCTGAAAAAATATTTGGGCTTCTAGCAGTGTGTGGGGCTTGGTCTATTAGTCCATCTATACTGACCTACATCAGGTTGCAAATTAAAAATAATTTTTTTCTGCATCTAGCTCTGAAAAAATATTTGGGCTTCTAGCAGTGTGTGGTACTTGTTCTATTAGACCATCTTTTCTGACCTCCATCAGGTTGCAAATTGAATATAATTTTTTTCTGCATCTAGCTCTGAAAAAATATTTGGGCTTCTAGCAGTGTGTGGGACTTGGTCTATTAGTCCATCTATACTGACCTCCATCAGGATGCAAATGAAAAATAATGTTTTTCTTCATCTAGCTTTAAAAAAATATTTGGGCTTCTAGCAGTGTGTGGGACTTGTTCCATTAGTCCATCTATACTGACCTCCATCAGGTTGCAAATTCAATATCATTTTTTTCTGCATCTAGCTCTGAAAAAATATTTGGGCTTCTAGCAGTGTGTGGGACTTGGTCTATTAGTCCATCTATACTGACCTCTATCAGGTTGCAAATTAAAAATATTTTTTTTCTGCATCTAGCTCTGAAAAAATATTTGGGCTTCTAGCAGTGTGTGGGACTTGGTCTATTAGTCCATCTATACTGACCTCCATCAGGTTGCAAATTAAAAATAATTTTTTTCTGCATCTAGCTCTGAAAAAATATTTGGGCTTCTAGCAGTGTGTGGGACTTGTTCTATTAGACCATCTATTCTGACCTCCATCAGGTTGCAAATTGAATATAATTTTTTTCTGCATCTAGCTCTGAAAAAATATTTGGGCTTCTAGCAGTTTGTGGGACTTGTTCTATTAGTCCATCTATACTGACCTCCATCAGGTTGCAAATTAAAAATAATTTTTTTCTGCATCTCGCTCTGAAAAAATATTTGGGCTTCTAGCAGTGTGTGGGACTTGGTCTATTAGTCCATCTATACTGACCTCCATCAGGTTGCAAATTCAATATAAATTTTTTTCTGCATTTAGCTCTGAAAAAATATTTGGGCTTCTAGCAGTGTGTGGGACTTGTTCTATTAGTCCATCTATACTGACCTCCATCAGGTTGTAAATTGAATATAATTTTTTTCTGCATCTAGCTCTGAAAAAATATTTGGGCTTCTAGCAGTGTGTGGGACGTGGCCTATTAGTCCATCTATACTGACCTCCATCAGGTTGCAAATTAAAAATATTTTTTTTCGTCATCTAGCTCTGAAGAAATATTTGGGCTTCTAGCAGTGTGTGGGACTTGTTCTATTAGTCGATCTATACTCCCCTCCATCAGGTTGCAAATTGAATATAATTTTATTCTGCATCTAGCTCTGAAAAAATATTTGGGCTTCTAGCAGTGTGTGGGACTTGGTCTATTAGTCCATCTATACTGACCTCCATCAGGTTGCAAATTAATAATAATTTTTTTCTGCATCTAGCTCTGAAAAAATATTTGGGCTTCTAGCAGTGTGTGGGACTTGTTCTATTAGACCATCTATTCTGACCTCCATCAGGTTGCAAATTGAATATAATTTTTTTCTGCATCTAGCTCTGAAAAAATATTTGGGCTTCTAGCAGTGTGTGGGACTTGGTCTATTAGTCCATCTATACTGACCTCCATCAGGATGCAAATTCAATATAAATTTTTTTCTGCATTTAGCTCTGAAAAAATATTTGGGCTTCTAGCAGTGTGTGGGACTTGTTCTATTAGTCCATCTATACTGACCTCCATCAGGTTGCAAATTGAATATAATTTTTTTCTGCATCTAGCTCTGAAAAAATATTTGGGCTTCTAGCAGTGTGTGGGACTTGGCCTATTAGTCCATCTATACTGACCTCCATCAGGTTGCAAATTAAAAATATTTTTTTTCGTCATCTAGCTCTGAAAAAATATTTGGGCTTCTAGCAGTGTGTGGGACTTGTTCTATTAGTCGATCTATACTGCCCTCCATCAGGTTGCAAATTGAATATAATTTTATTCTGCATCTAGCTCTGAAAAAATATTTGGGCTTCTAGCAGTGTGTGGGACTTGGTCTATTAGTCGATCTATACTGACCTCCATCAGGTTGCAAATTCAATATAATTTTTTTCTGCATCTAGCTCTGAAAAAATATTTGGGCTTCTAGCAGTGTGTGGGACTTGGTCTATTAGTCCATCTATACTGACCTCCATCAGGTTGCAAATTAAAAATAATTTTATTCTGCATCTAGCTCTGAAAAAATATTTGGGCTTCTAGCAGTGTGTGGGACTTGTTCTATTAGACCATCTATTCTGACCTCCATCAGGTTGCAAATTGAATGTAATTTTTTTCTGCATCTAGCTCTGAAAAAATATTTGGGCTTCTAGCAGTGTGTGGGACTTGGTCTATTAGTCCATCTATACTGATCTCCATCAGGTTGCAAATGAAAAATAATTTTTTTCTTCATCTAGCTTTAAAAAAATATTTGGGCTTCTAGCAGTGTGTGGGACTTGTTCCATTAGTCCATCTATACTGACCTCCATCAGGTTGCAAATTCAATATAATTTTTTTCTGCATCTAGCTCTGAAAAAATATTTGGGCTTCTAGCAGTGTGTGGGACTTGGTCTATTAGTTCATCTATACTGACCTCCATCAGGTTGCAAATTAAAAATAATTTTTTTCTGCATCTAGCTCTGAAAAAATATTTGGGCTTCTAGCAGTGTGTGGGACTTGTTCTATTAGACCATCTATTCTGACCTCCATCAGGTTGCAAATGGAATATAATTTTTTTCTGCATCTAGCTCTGAAAAAATATTTGGGCTTCTAGCAGTGTGTGGGACTTGTTCTATTAGTCCATCTATACTGACCTCCATCAGGTTGTAAATTGAATATAATTTTTTTCTGCATCTCGCTCTGAAAAAAGATTTGGGCTTCTAGCAGTGTGTGGGACTTGGTCTATTAGTCCATCTATACTGACCTCCATCAGGTTGCAAATTCAATATAATTTTTTTCTGCATCTAGCTCTGAAAAAATATTTGGGCTTCTAGCAGTGTGTGGGACTTGGTCTATTAGTCGATCTATACTGACCTCCATCAGGTTGCAAATTAATAATAATTTTTTTCTGCATCTAGCTCTGAAAAAATATTTGGGCTTCTAGCAGTGTGTGGGACTTGTTCTATTAGACCATCTATTCTGACCTCCATCAGGTTGCAAATTGAATATAATTTTTTTCTGCATCTAGCTCTGAAAAAATATTTGGGCTTCTAGCAGTGTGTGGGACTTGGTCTATTAGTCCATCTATACTGACCTCCATCAGGTTGCAAATTCAATATAAATTTTTTTCTGCATTTAGCTCTGAAAAAATATTTGGGCTTCTAGCAGTGTGTGGGACTTGTTCTATTAGTCCATCTATACTGACCTCCATCAGGTTGCAAATTCAATATAATTTTTTTCTGCATCTAGCTCTGAAAAAATATTTGGGCTTCTAGCAGTGTGTGGGACTTGGCCTATTAGTCCATCTATACTGACCTCCATCAGGTTGCAAATTAAAAATATTTTTTTTCGTCATCTAGCTCTGAAAAAATATTTGGGCTTCTAGCAGTGTGTGGGACTTGTTCTATTAGTCGATCTATACTGCCCTCCATCAGGTTGCAAATTGAATATAATTTTATTCTGCATCTAGCTCTGAAAAAATATTTGGGCTTCTAGCAGTGTGTGGGACTTGGTCTATTCGTCCATCTATACTGACCTCCATCAGGTTGCAAATTCAATATAATTTTTTTCTGCATCTAGCTCTGAAAAAATATTTGGGCTTCTAGCAGTGTGTGGGACTTGGTCTATTAGTCCATCTATACTGACCTCCATCAGGTTGCAAATTAAAAATATTTTTTTTCTGCATCTAGCTCTGAAAAAATATTTGGGCTTCTAGCAGTGTGTGGGACTTGTTCTATTAGACCATCTATTCTGACCTCCATCAGGTTGCAAATTGAATATAATTTTTTTCTGCATCTAGCTCTGAAAAAATATTTGGGCTTCTAGCAGTGTGTGGGACTTGTTCTATTAGTCCATCTATACTGACCTCCATCAGGTTGCAAATTAAAAATAATTTTTTTCTGCATCTCCCTCTGAAAAAATATTTGGGCTTCTAGCAGTGTGTGGGACTTGTTCTATTAGACCATCTATTCTGACCTCCATCAGGTTGCAAATTGAATATAATTTTTTTCTGCATCTAGCTCTGAAAAAATATTTGGGCTTCTAGCAGTGTGTGGGACTTGGTCTATTAGTCCATCTATACTGACCTCCATCAGGTTGCAAATGAAAAATAATTTTTTTCTTCATCTAGCTTTAAAAAAATATTTGGGCTTCTAGCAGTGTGTGGGACTTGTTCCATTAGTCCATCTATACTGACCTCCATCAGGTTGCAAATTCAATATAATTTTTTTCTGCATCTAGCTCTGAAAAAATATTTGGGCTTCTAGCAGTGTGTGGGACTTGGTCTATTAGTCCATCTATACCGACCTCTATCAGGTTGCAAATTAAAAATAATTTTTTTCTGCATCTAGCTCTGAAAAAATATTTGGGCTTCTAGCAGTGTGTGGGACTTGGTCTATTAGTCCATCTATACTGACCTCCATCAGGTTGCAAATTAAAAATAATTTTTTTCTGCATCTAGCTCTGAAAAAATATTTGGGCTTCTAGCAGTGTGTGGGACTTGTTCTATTAGACCATCTATTCTGACCTCCATCAGGTTGCAAATTGAATATAATTTTTTTCTGCATCTAGCTCTGAAAAAATATTTGGGCTTCTAGCAGTGTGTGGGACTTGTTCTATTAGTCCATCTATACTGACCTCCATCAGGTTGCAAATTAAAAATAATTTTTTTCTGCATCTCGCTCTGAAAAAATATTTGGGCTTCTAGCAGTCTGTGGGACTTGGTCTATTAGTCCATCTATACTGACCTCCATCAGGTTGCAAATTCAATATAAATTTTTTTCTGCATTTAGCTCTGAAAAAATATTTGGGCTTCTAGCAGTGTGTGGGACTTGTTCTATTAGTCCATCTATACTGACCTCCATCAGGTTGTAAATTGAATATAATTTTTTTCTGCATCTCGCTCTGAAAAAATATTTGGGCTTCTAGCAGTGTGTGGGACTTGGTCTATTAGTCCATCTATACTGACCTCCATCAGGTTGCAAATTCAATATAATTTTTTTCTGCATCTAGCTCTGAAAAAATATTTGGGCTTCTAGCAGTGTGTGGGACTTGGTCTATTAGTCCATCTATACTGACCTCCATCAGGTTGCAAATTAATAATAATTTTTTTCTGCATCTAGCTCTGAAAAAATATTTGGGCTTCTAGCAGTGTGTGGGACTTGTTCTATTAGACCATCTATTCTGACCTCCATCAGGTTGCAAATTGAATATAATTTTTTTCTGCATCTAGCTCTGAAAAAATATTTGGGCTTCTAGCAGTGTGTGGGACTTGGTCTATTAGTCCATCTATACTGACCTCCATCAGGTTGCAAATTCAATATAAATTTTTTTCTGCATTTAGCTCTGAAAAAATATTTGGGCTTCTAGCAGTGTGTGGGACTTGTTCTATTAGTCCATCTATACTGACCTCCATCAGGTTGCAAATTGAATATAATTTTTTTCTGCATCTAGCTCTGAAAAAATATTTGGGCTTCTAGCAGTGTGTGGGACTTGGCCTATTAGTCCATCTATACTGACCTCCATCAGGTTGCAAATTAAAAATATTTTTTTTCGTCATCTAGCTCTGAAAAAATATTTGGGCTTCTAGCAGTGTGTGGGACTTGTTCTATTAGTCGATCTATACTGCCCTCCATCAGGTTGCAAATTGAATATAATTTTATTCTGCATCTAGCTCTGAAAAAATATTTGGGCTTCTAGCAGTGTGTGGGACTTGGTCTATTAGTCCATCTATACTGACCTCCATCAGGTTGCAAATTCAATATAATTTTTTTCTGCATCTAGCTCTGAAAAAATATTTGGGCTTCTAGCAGTGTGTGGGACTTGGTCTATTAGTCCATCTATACTGACCTCCATCAGGTTGCAAATTAAAAATAATTTTTTTCTGCATCTAGCTCTGAAAAAATATTTGGGCTTCTAGCAGTGTGTGGGACTTGTTCTATTAGACCATCTATTCTGACCTCCATCAGGTTGCAAACTCAATATAAACTTTTTCCTGCATCTAGCTCTGAAAAAATATTTGGGCTTCTAGCAGTGTTTGGGACTTGTTCTATTAGTCCATCTATACTGACCTCCATCAGGTTGCAAATTAAAAATAATTTTTTTCTGCATCTCGCTCTGAAAAAATATTTGGGCTTCTAGCAGTGTGTGGGACTTGGTCTATTAGTCCATCTATACTGACCTCCATCAGGTTGCAAATTCAATATAATTTTTTTTCTGCATCTACCTCTGAAAATATATTTGGGCTTCTAGCAGTGTGTGGGACTTGTTCTATTAGTCCATCTATACTGACCTCCATCAGGTTGCAAATTGAATATAATTTTTTTCTGCATCTAGCTCTGAAAAAATATTTGGGCTTCTAGCAGTGTGTGGGACTTGGTCTATTAGTCCATCTATACTGACCTCCATCAGGTTGCATATTGAATATAATTTTTTTCTGCATCTAGCTCTGAAAAAATATTTGGGCTTCTAGTAGTGTGTGGGACTTGGTCCATTAGTCCATCTATACTGACCTCCATCAGGTTGCAAATTGAATATAATTTTTTTCTGCATCTAGCTCTGAAAAAATATTTGGGCTTCTAGCAGTGTGTGGGACTTGGTCTATTAGTCCATCTATACTGACCTCAATTAGGTTGCAAATTCAATATAATTTTTTTCTGCATCTAGCCCTGAAAAAATATTTGGGCTACTAGCAGTGTGTGGGACTTGGTCTATTAGTCCATCTATACTGACCTCCATCAGGTTGCAAATTGAATATAATTTTTTTCTGCATCTAGCTCTGAAAAAATATTTGGGCTTCTAGCAGTGTGTGGGACTTGTTCCATTAGTCCATCTATACTGACCTCCATCAGTTTGCAAATTGAATATAATTTTTTTCTGCATCTAGCTCTGAAAAAATATTTGGGCTTCTAGCAGTGTGTGGGACTTGGTCTATTAGTCCATCTATACTGACCTCCATCAGGTTGCAAATTAAAAATAATTTTTTTCTTCATCTAGCTCTGAAAAAATATTTGGGCTTCTAGCAGTGTGTGGGACTTGGTCTATTAGTCCATCTATACTGACCTCCATCAGGTTGCAAACTGAATATAATTTTTTTCTGCATCTAGCTCTGAAAAAATATTTGGGCTTCTAGCAGTGTGTGGGACTTGGTCTATTAGTCCATCTATACTGACCTCCATTAGGTTGCAAATTCAATATATTTATTTTCTGCATCTAGCTCTGAAAAAATATTTGGGCTTCTAGCAGTGTGTGGGACTTGGTCTATTAGTCCATCTATACTGACCTCCATCAGGTTGCAAATTGAATATAATTTTTTTCTGTATCTAGCTCTTAAAAAATATTTGGGCTTCTAGCAGTGTGTGGGACTTGGTCTATTAGTCCATCTATACTGACCTCCATCAGGTTGCAAATTGAATATAATTTCTTTCTGCATCTAGCTCTGAAAAAATATTTGGGCTTCTAGCAGTGTGTGGGACTTGTTCCATTAGTCCATCTATACTGACCTCCATCAGTTTGCAAATTGAATATAATTTTTTTCTGCATCTAGCTCTGAAAAAATATTTGGGCTTCTAGCAGTGTGTGGGACTTGGTCTATTAGTCCATCTATTCTGACCTCCATCAGGTTGCAAATTGATTATAATTTTTTTCTGCATCTAACCCAGCCAATAGTTTTGGCCTAATACCACAGTTTGGCCACTCAGCTCTGCTCGGTTCCCATCCATTGTTTTTTTGTGCAAACAACTCCAGAGTTCTGAATTAGTTAACCACCAAAATGAGTGGAAAAAGGCCTGCTGCTGGTGGAAAGGGGAATAGGCGTGTTGGGAAGGTGAAAAAATGTTGTGTCCGTGGGGTAGGTGTTAAAGCAACAGTAACATCTGCAGAAGAAAGACCATCTTCCAGCCAAACTAAAATGTCTGCTTCTTTTAGCGGACAATGTGATAAGATCCCTTTCTTACGGCCACGACAATCGCTACAAATTCCAGATGAGGCACAAAAACAGCAGGTGCTTCAACGGATATCAAGTGCTCCTTTAAGTGTGCTCTCCTCCACATCAACTTCAACAACACAAATACTCCAGTCCTCAAAGGTGTCACCCTAATCGCACTTGCTTCCTCACAGCTCCCAAATCTCCAGCTGCCGGTCTGAGCATGAGGTAGAACAGATGGTTGAGTCTGCAGAGCTGTTTACTCATACTATAGCCTGGGAATCAGAGGTCGGCTCCAGCGCTTCTGTGAATCCCGACGAGGAAATGATCTGCACTGATGCCCAGAATCTTTATGAGTCGGATCCAGGACCAGACGCTGAAGGTTCTGACCATAATGTAGACCCTCAATCCCAAACTGTAACTCCTGTCGGTGGAGACAATGAGGAAAACGATGATGAGACTCAAATACCTGATTGGAGCGACAACTTTAGTTTTTTGGCAGGGCAGGAACAGGTTGGCTCTGAGGACGACGGGTGTGATAACGCACAGGGTGATGATGATGAGGTTGGAGATCCCACTTACTGTCAACCCACAGTCAGCCAAGAGATGAGGTCAGCAGAGGAGGTGGAGGAGAATGCTAGTGACGACGAGGTCAGGTTGCGCCTTCCTGGACAGAGACGTAGTGCTGGAAGCACGTCTACAACTGAATCCTCAAACACAACTCTGCCTCTGACCACAAGTCGTGGTGGCTCTTCAGTTCGCATGGGTGCTAAGCCTTGCATAGCCTGGGCAATTTTTTCAGATCAATAAAGATGACCCAACTCGTGTTATCTGTAACATTTGTCAGCAAAAGCTAAGTAGAGGCCAAAAAATACATAGTTTGAGTACTTCATGCATGAACCGGCACATGGACATGAAGCATAAGTTGCAGTGGGAAGCTCACTGTGCTACAATGCGGCCTAGCCGGCCGGGCAAACCACCGTCTGCCATATCTTGTGCATCCGCGGCCTCTTCATCCTCTATGACTGGGGGGACAGCAGTCACACCTGTTTTGGGATGCAGACCTGCCACCTCTTTACCCACAACAGCCAGCGTGATTGGCAGGTCATCATTTTCTTTGGAGGTGGTAACACCAGCTGGTGTTCAGCGCTGTCCGTCATCGATAGCACCACCTTTGGATCAAGGCAACCTAACATGTCCGCCTGCATCTTCCTCACAGACCGGCAGTTTGCCGGGGACACCCTTATCAACCCCGTCTAAGCACAATAGCCAGCCCTCGGTCCCTCAGATGTGGACAAGTAAAAGACCATTTCCTCCTAGCCATAAGAAAGCTAAGAGGTTGAATTTCACCATCTGCAAGTTCTTGGCTACAGAAATGCTGCCTTTCCGCCTGGTGGAAACAGAGGATTTTCGAGACCTTATGTCCGTCGCAGTGCCCCAGTACCAGATGCCCAGTCGGCACTACTTCTCAAAGAAAGGTGTGCCTGTGCTCCACCAGCATGTCGCACACAACATCACCGCTTCTTTGAGAAACTCTGTGTGTGACAGGGTGCATTTCACCACAGACACTTGGACGAGTAGGCATGGACAGGGGCGTTACATGTCGCTGACTGGGCACTGGGTAACTATGGTGACAGCAGGACAAGGGGCTGCTGTCCATGTCTTGACGTCCCCACGAGTTGTGCCTCAATCCTCTTTATCTCAAAGTTCCTCCACTGCTTCTGCATCCTCAACCTCCTCTCGGTCCTCCACCTGCACCCAAAGCCTGTCTGGTCATGCCACAAGCTTTCTAACTGCGCAGAAGGGATCCTGCACACCTCCTTACTATGCTGGCAGTAGGGCTCAAAGTCATCAGGCGGTTTTTACTTTGAAATGTCTGGGAAATGTGAGTCACACAGCTGAGGAGTTGTGGTCAGCTCTGGAGAACCAATTTCATGAATGGTTGTCTCCACTGGACCTGAAACCAGGGAAGGCCGTGTGCGACAATGCTGCAAACCTGGGTGCGGCCCTTCGCCGGGGCAATGTCACACATGTGCCTTGTATGGCTCACGTGTTGAACCTGGTTGTCCAGCAATTTTTAGCCCACTATCCCGGACTAGATGGCCTTCTGCAGAGGGCACGGTTGCTGTGTGCTCACTTCCGCCGTTCGCATCCCGCAGCTCAGCGACTTACATCTCTACAGAAGTCGTTTGGCCTGCCACTTCACCAGCTAAAATGCGATGTGCCTACCCGGTGGAATTCAACTCTGCACATGTTGCAGTGACTGTGGCAGCACCAACAATCCCTGGTGCAATACGTTCTGACATATAGCCTGTGCCAACGAGATCCAGAGGTGGGGCAAATCACGCTGGAGGAGTGGTCTCAGATCAGGGACCTATGCACCCTTCTGCACAGTTTTGAAATGGCGACGAAGATGTTTAGTGCTGACGATGCCATTATCAGCATGACTATTCCGGTGATTTACATGCTGGAGCACATGTTAAACAGAATTTGGAGTCAGGTGGTGGCACAAGAGGAGGTGGAGGAAGTAGAGGAGGAGGAGTTGTATGCGGAAGGGCTAACATCTGCAAGGTCCAGACGGTCAGCAGCACCAAGGCGGCAGGCATGTGAGGGTGGGGGAGATGGTTTTACCAGGGCGCATGGTAGCAGCCCAACTAGTGAGGAAGGTGCAGGAGCGCAGGAAGCAGTGGAGGACGAACTGATGGAAGACTCATCAGATGAGGGAGACCTTGATCACATTTCTGTTGTGCGAGGTTGGGGGGAGAGGACAGAGGAAGGAAGCATGATTGCTACCTCGCCACCAACACAACAGGGACTTGGTGCTCCTGGATGCGCAAGACATATGAGTGCCTTCTTGTGCACTACCTGCAACATGACCCTCGAATTGTGAGAATTAGAAACAATCCTGACTACTGGGTTGCCACACTGTTAGATCCCCGGTACAAAAGTAAATTTGCAGAAATTATTCCTGCCATAGAAAGGGATGCACGCATGCAGGAGTATCAGCAGAGACTGTTGCAGAATCTTTCATGTGCTTTTCCACAAAACACCAGTGGTGCACGTAGTGAATCTCACAGTTCCAACTTGCAAACCGTGGGACTGTCGAGTGTTCAGCACTCAAACCGAAACAGAAACACAGTATCTGCTGGTAACATCAATTTTGCGGAATCATTTCACCACTTTTTTAGCCCATCCTTCGCAAGGCCACAGGAGACAAGAAGTCTGACACATAGTCAACGCCTAGAGACGATGGTACAGGAGTATCTCCAAGTAAACATTGAAGCCATGACTGTGTCACTGGACCCTTGTTGTTTTTGGGCTTCCAATCTGGATAAATGGCCGGAGCTAGTCACTTACGCCTTGGAGATCTTGTCATGCCCCTCTGCCAGCGTTCTGTCTGAACGTGTGTTCAGCGCTGCTGGTGGTGTGCTGACAGATAAGCGCACGCGGCTCTCCACTGATAATGTAGACAGACTCACGTTCATAAAGATGAACAAATCATGGATCCAAAACGACTTTTCTACCCCTGTGTCATCCTGGGGAGAGTAAAAGCTTGATGATTAGTTAAAATTACCTCACCAACCGTTTTAAGCTTTCAAATTACTAATCATGTTTATCTGTATCTTGGCTGGAAAATAATTTGGGCTTTGTAGCAGTGTGCAGCCCTAATTCTAATAGGCCATCTATACTAAGCTCCATCAGATTTTAAATTACTAATCATGTTTATCTGTATCTTGGCTGGAAAATATTTTGGGCTTTGTAGCAGTGTGCAGTACTGATTCTATTAGGCCATCTATACTAAGCTCCACCAGATTTAAAATTAATAATAATTTTTAGCTGCATCTAGCCCGGAAAATAATTTTGGGGCTCCGAGATGCGCAAGACACATAAGTGCCTTCTTGCTGCACTACCTGCAACATGACCCTCAGATTGTCAGAATTCGAAGCAATCCTTACTACTGGGTTGCCACACTCTTAGATCCCCCCACACTCTTCGATCAACCTTTTCATTTTAATAAAGACCAAAAAAATGGTTATTTTTGAAATTATAAGCATTAGCAGGTTATTAGAAACTGAAATCAAACAGTTTTCAACTCAAAACTTTATTCTAGGTGATGTTACATTTGCACATAGGACCCCTTGTTCGAAAGGAGCTTCTGAACTCTCTCGTCCATTGAATTTGTCAGGTTTTGGATGGTTTCTGCTTCAATTGTTTTGCATGAGGACAGAATACCCTCCCAGAGCTGTTGCTTAGATGTGAACTGCCTCCCGCCATCATATACACTACTTTTGATGATGCTCCAGAGGTTCTGAATGGGGTAGAGGTCAGGGGAGCATGGGGGTCACAGCATAAGTTTGTCCCCTTTTATGCCCATATCAGCCAGAGATGCAGATGTGTTATGTGCAGCATGAGACGGTACATTATCATGCATAAAAATGATCTTGCTGTGGAATACACGGTTCTTCTTCTTGAACCATGGAAGGAAGTGCTGTTTGAGAAACTCCACATACATTATGGAGTACATCTTTACCCCTTCAGGGATCCTAAAGGGGCCGACAATCTCTCTCCCCATGATTCCAGCCCAAAACATTACTCCACCTCCTCCTTGTTGGCGCTGTAGCCGTGTTTGCGTGGGGTGTCCATCAACCAGCCATCCTCCACTCCATCCATCTGGACCATCGAGCGTTGCACGGCACTCATCCGTGAACAAAACAGTTTTGAAATCAGTCTTCATGTAATGTTTGGCCCACTGGAGCCGTTTCTGCTTGTGTGAAGGGGATAGAGGAGGTCGACAGGATGGCGTACGCACAGCTGCAAACCTCTGAAGGACCCTGCATCTTGTTGTTCGGGGGACGTTGGAGGCACCAGCAGCTTCAAAAACTTGTCTGCTGCTATGACAAGGCTTTTTTGCCGCTGCTCTTTTAACCTGACGTAATTGCCTGTAGGAAAGAGTTCTCAATTTGCCCTTATCAGCACGCACACATGTGTACTGTGATATCAGGTACATACTTCTTGATTGCCAAGACACTTCATCCTGATCATCGCACAATGTTGTTTGTAGTCATGCCTTGACCTAAACACTCCACAATTTGTTGCTTCTCAACAGCCGACACATCCTTTTTCTTTCCCATTTTGGCAGAAAATGTAGGCTGCTTAATAATGTGGGACAGCCTTCTTAAGTAGTCTTGCCTTTCATTGGACACACCGGCCAAACTAATTAGCACAGTTGTCTGCAATTGGTCACACATCACCGTCAATGAGTTTAACTGACA
Organism: Phyllobates terribilis; assembly: GCF_046119375.1. Classification (NCBI taxonomy): domain Eukaryota; kingdom Metazoa; phylum Chordata; class Amphibia; order Anura; family Dendrobatidae; genus Phyllobates; species Phyllobates terribilis. Next base: position 286,228,704 of record NW_027362762.1, on the reverse strand, counting down.
AACAAATTCTTCCCTTATCACTCCTAAACACTTTTTGCATAATAATTTGGAACACAGTGTACATGTGCTTTTCCACAAAACACCAGTGGTTCACGTAGTGAATCTTACAGTTCTAACTTGCCAACCGTGGTCAGTATGGAGTTGTTCAATAAAGGGCCCAAAATTAAGATAACTTAAACGGGAGAGGTCTCTATGAATAGGAATTCCTAAGTATTTGATACCCTGTGAGGGCCAGGCAAAGGGAAAGTTGGACTGGATGGAATCCTGTATGGATTTGGGGAGGGAGACATCGAGGGCCTCAGACTTCGCTGCATTGATTTTAAAATTTGACCATGTAACAAAGTGATCTATTTCAGCCATAACAGCAGGGATGGATATATGTGATTGAGTGATATATACTAGGACATCATCAGCAAATAGAGAGCACTTGTACTCGGTGCCTCCCACCTCAATCCACCTAATATTGGGGTTATGGCGAATTGATGAGAGCAGGTGCTCCATCACTAGGATGTATAAGAGAGGGGACAGAGGACATCCCTGCTTTGTCACATTGGTGATTATGAAAGGTGATGAAAATGTTCTGACGCGCCCCCTGGGCCTTGGGACACCCGGAGCTGGACCCTTTTTGGTGGATGCTGGTGGTTGTAGTCTCCATGGCGGCAACACGGTTCCGTGGCTCAGGGCGGTCAAACCAGTGGCGGAACTATTTATGTGGTTTTGATGTTTAAATGTCTGACTACGCCACCCGTGGATTGCGGTCAGAGTGAACCGCCGCTGCAGGGCAGACCGCTGAGGCTGGTGTTGTGGGTGCATAGCCTCAGGGCAGTGTATGCGGAGGATGGGGGTGATGGTGCAGGGCAGCAGCAGTAACGACACGGAGTCAGTGATGCAGTCCAGGGCCTTTACTCACAGTTCGTATTGTCCAGACCACGTCTGCAGGTAACGGCTGCCCACGTCGTACTGTGCTCACCAGGTGAGCGGCTCAGACAACTCCCAGATAACTTTGGAGCGCTTCACAGGACCCCCTTTGTGTGTCCTTTGTCTGGCCTTTCTTACCAACCCTTCTGTCCGGCTGCCTCGGGCCTCCTCTTGGTAAACTTGGCGCCAGTTTCCCTGACCCTATGTGGTGCCTTCCTAGCGGGTGTAGCGAGGGGCTGTGTCACATAAAATTTCACAGCCTCCGGTTTCTAGCTGAGGGTCGTTTCCCGCCTCCACTAGTTTCGGGGACCGGTCTCCCCCTTTGGCCTGACCACTCCACACAGGTGGATTCGGGCGTGCGGTGGTGACTCACCCGTCCGCACCCCTGGGATCCCTTTGTTCCTCGCTCCTGGAGCCTTCTCCGCTCCTCTTCCTTCCTTCTCCCTCTTCCAGGCCTGGGCCTCTGTTACTAGGCCCGCCTCATGCAGAGCCCCTGCTCCCTGTCACTTCTGCTCAGACTTCTCTGCACTGAACTAAGATGGTGCCCACCTTTTATACTCCCTTCTCAATGCACCCAGGAACTGCTTCCTCCCTGCTCCTGCACTACAGGGTTCCCTTCCTCAGTGTTCCCTCCCCCCACTCCAGCCAGGGACAGGGACTGTCGTGCCCATCTCAGGGGCATATTGGTCGCCCTGCCCCACGGCAATGTGGTGTAATGCATGCAGGTGTCGGGTCCTGATCCACACTCCATCTTTACCTGAGAGTGAGATATCACACCTCTGGATGATGTGCAATACCTCTTTAGTAACCGAGCCCTCAGGGTGCTACAGTTCCATTTATCTTCAGCCTAGGTGACGTATTGCGATACAGGGCCGTGATTTTGGCTATAAAAGGGTCCCCTAGACCCCTACCCCAAGCTTTTTAAGAGAATAATATATGGCGTGCCAGGAGACTCTATGGAATGCTTTCTCAGCATCCAACGAGAGTATCTAATTACAAATTTTTAACTGCATCAAGCCCAGGAAATACTTTGTGCCTAGTAGCAGTGTCTGCTAGTCAGCGGATTATCCCGGCTGTTAAGCAAGCTACATCACCTGTAGTTTGGACACTTAATTTTTTCAAAGGAAATGCTTCGGGACCACGGGATACTCAGTGAAGAGCATCAGGAGGCACCCCAAGGCATAGGGGCTGGGACTGGTGGTAGGATGCCTTGCGGTGTACAGCCGAGCTCGATCCTTATAAAAGCTTTTTAACTGCAGCAGCTTTAGTGGACGCTACTGGAGCTGGAATTACGTGGCTGCTGGCATGAGACTTGCCCTCCAATAGATCTTTGTAAAAGGATTTAAAGTGTATTCATTCAAATTAGAGAGACAATTTAAATTAAAAAGCTTAGAGCTGCCTCCACCACAGGGGGGCTTGCTCGACCCACCAGCGGACAGGCACCAGTATTGGGAGAGGGGGGCTGGCCGTCAGGGTCCACCGCGGCTCTGGCACAAACCTGGCGACACGGAGGTGGCACGGGCAGGAACGGACTGGCCGTGTCGGCTTCTCACTTTTTGGATTTTAGAAGGGCATGACATGCCTATATCTGTGTCTACCCCTCCTTTTACTCCTCCACCTCTTTTCTTTTCGCATGACTATATGTACTTGTCACTTTTCCATGTGTTAGTTATGTCTTCTGAGCAGTTTGTCAGCTTTTGGACACCTTTGAAGGTGTTTTCTATGTGTTTCTATGTGTTTTTGTTTGCCTGCCATTGGTTTTAATGGTGTTCGAAGGTGGTCGACGAACAGTTCGACGAACAGTTCGGCGAACACAAGGGTGTTCGACGAATCGAACCGAACTCGATCACTACGGGGGTGGCTCAACACTAATAGGTAGTTCACAGTATAGGTTACTGTGATTCTAGTCACTACTTATCGACATGCTGTGAGGTGGGGAAGTCTGGAGTCTGAAGTCAAAAGCCATTAGGGTACGTCATAAACAGAAAGGTGAAGCAAAGGTATAGTCAGAACACAGTCCGGGGGTAAGAATTCCAAGAAGATAGCTGATCAATACAAAGAGGTTAGGCAAATGGATGGTCAAAGGCAAATCCAAGGTCGGTCAGTAAAAGATCAAAATAAAGAACTCACTGCACAGAGTAAACTCAGACCAAACAGAGCATAGCTACAACTGGCAGAGACAAGATGCAGACAGCCAGCTAAACAGCCTGGGAATTATTCTGAACAGGAGACACCTTTAGGGAGCCCGACACACCCCGGCCCTGATTGGGTGGCAACTTAGCACACCCAAGCCTCAGATTGAATGGCTGAGCTGTCTATCATGATACTAACAACTCAGTACGCCCCTGCCCCAGATTGGATGGCTGAGCTGCCATTTACCACAGTGAGAGGAGGAATTGTGACAGTTACACTGCATATTGTGCATATGAAAGGGAGGTGTCTTCCCCTTATGACAAAAGCAAGTTTAGAACCTGTAAGGGAGGCTTGAGCACAGATCTTTTCACTTGCTATAGGAGGAAACATGCGCAGTCTAGTAGCTTGGAAGTACTCACAGTTTTGGCACTACTGTTCCCGATTGCAGGGAATAGGTCAGATAAAGTTTGTGGTGTGGAAGACATGTGGAACTGGTTTCTGTCTGAAAGCACATAGGAAGTCCAGTAAGCAGGAGAGCATTTGCTCAGCCTCCTGACTGTACAAGGCTTCACTCCTTTGTGGAGGAGACTATGTAGAGAATGATGTCCGGTGACTATGTAGAGAATGATGTCCCCTCAGTGTGGAATGAATGGAATGAATTCAGGGAGCAGTGGAGCTTCCTTGCTCTTCCTTGACTGGACTAAAAGTGGCTGAACTGGTTTGTACCAACTCACAGGACTTGTGTTAGAAATGCCGTTTCTTTGATAGCTTGTTGTGAGATTGAACACCTAAATTGCATACTTATACACTGACCAATAGATGGCAGCAAAGTGCAATGCACAAACACTGCATTATACAGCTCCTAACTCACAGTGCCCAAAGTAGTTCTGGCACATTGGAACAAATCCACTGCCACAAGACAACTGTTTCACTCAGCAGCAGTAGAATGGTTACTGGGATACCACACAACTATTTTTATAGTAATAACTTTAGGACATAAAGGAAAGACATTAGAATGGACATAAAAGCATTTGGGTTTTTCTTTAGCTCCCTGCTTGGTAAGCTTTGCTATGTATAGCCCTGATCAGTTAGCTCATCTTTTGTCCATACAGACTAGAAAACTACTGCAGAAAAAGTAAATCGAGGACACATTAACCCTCCATCATTTGATGTAAAGGGGCAAAGGAAAATTAATATCCATTTGAGCTTTGTTAAGACTGACTTGCTCTACACTACATTTAACGGAAATTGCAAATTTGGATACTTCTCATTTCTTCCCATTAATGGCTGGCTATATGTCAAAAATCCAATCATTCAACTGTAAAATGAACAATTATAGCTTCCCTGTGCATTTACTTCACTATCATTCTTTGCATTAGATGCCAATTTTCAGTTGCTAGTTAATACTCAAGACTGCTGGAAGGATAATGATTAGAAGTGTTCGATGGTTTCAAAAACATTTTAAGATAATCCATGCAGCTAAAATTTTGCTTTTAAGAAGCAAATGATCTGTGTTTTGTTATATTTATTGCTTTAGAGGTTTTTTTTAATTAAGGTACCAATATGCTATGTTCCCAGCATAAGCTTTTAGTGAGTTTTTGATGTTGCAGATTTTCTGCAGCATTTCTGCACTTAAGTAAATTGGGTTACTTGTGGTTTTTTACATGGGTTTTTATCATGTTTTTGAAGCTGTGGTTTTTGGTGTTTTTTTTTCTTTGCAATGTCATGTTTTAAATAACATAGCTTTGCCTTTGATACTTCCTGGCATTTTGCTTTGAAAAATGTACAGATTACATGCATTTTTTAGAGCGTTTCCGCAGCGGACACACCCTAAAAACGCATGTGTGGATTTTCTGCACATACTGCAATTCTATGAGGAAAATCTGCTCATAAAACTCAGCATACCCACAAGAGAAACTGAGATGTTGAGGATTTGAAACCCGCACCACAGGTCAGTGTACACTGAGTAAAAAAAAAAGCACAGGGGTCATGAGATTTCTATAAATCCCATCCACTTTGCTGAAACTGTAAGACTTTGCATTTTTGACGGAACGAAAATATGCAGCATCAAAAACTCACCAAAACTCATCATGGACACAGAGCCTTTCATTGAATAAAAACTCTTGCAATAAGAGATTTATAATTTATTTTTGCCAAATGATAACAAAGACCCATTTTCAAGTTACTTATTGTAATGACATTTTTAAAGGGCAATCCATAAGACAAACTGCAAAGAAAATTCCACACAAAAATGTACATTGCTGTCTTATGAGAAGGAAATCAAGATTTAATAAAAATCACAAAAGATCAGAAGGCCAGGATATACAGCTACACCAATTTTAACTACAAAAGCGTCTGCAGGTTAAGATACAGGCATCTTATAGATTCTAAGATGACGACTGCCATAAGCCGAACAAGCATCTAAAAACATAAAAATACATTTTTATTATGCTTGACTTATAGACTAAATTGCAAAGTAAGCAATATTTTTAAAGCAAGCAAAAGAGAAGAAAAGGTTATTTTTTAATAATAACAAAGACATTGAAAACAGATGACTGGAAAAGAGTATCCTGAATCTTGAGTGTGAGGTACTTGGATGAAAGAGGAAGTGTAAAAGATTAAGGGCCTGATTCATTATTGCATTTGTAACAGTTTTTTGTAAACTTTTTTTGTTTTGCTTGCATCTTTTCATTTGTGCCAGTTTTTGAAGTATGTGTTTAGGTGTTTATGTGTTAGAGTCTCCAGATGTTTTCGCCTGATTCGTCATTTTCGACATTTCAAAAACTTTTTTTATGTACACAAGCAATTTTTTAACATTTTGCAAAAAAATGCAACATTTTGCTCTAAAAAGTCCCAAAAAAAGGTTGAAGACAGAAAAAAAAGTTTTTGACTTTGCGCAAAAAAATTCATGAACTGTGTACACCATTTTGATTAAATTGGCACAAAAAATGTAAGCGAATTCCACAAAATAAAAATAGAAAATTTACTAAAAAAATACTAATTATGAATGAAACCAAAAGACACATTGAAAATAGATATTAGAGGATCACTTAAGGTTTTCTGCCATGGTAAAGGAAATGTAATAGTGTAAGGTTGCTTTTCGCTCACACGAGAGTATAACTTGGATAGAACATCGGATAGCATTCGTACCAATGTAATATAATGGGGCAGAGCAGATCTGCATTTTTTTCACAGACCAAATCCATTTGTGGAAACCGTGCGATTTGCTCCTCAAATTGAATGACACCCATTCAAGTCTATGGGTGCATGTAAACCAACGGACTGCATCATTCGAGCGCAGTCTGACATCCGCAGACACAGAGAATGAAGTAGATGGAGAAATTGAGTTCTCTATCTTCTCACCTGTGCTACAATTCTCTCATCTGAGAGAATCGAATCACAGTAAGCTGACTCGCTGAGCAAACTCGGGTCAGTTTTCTCAGAATGTCATTAGCATAATTGAGTTGTTTCTCTCGCAATAGAGAATCAACCCTTTTGGGCACCCAGCCTAAGGTGGGTGTCAAAGCTTCGCAAGATTCAAGATTACAAGGGCTATTAGGTGATAAGATAACAGGATTACATTTTTGTCATGTGTTTGCTGTATTTTTTGTGCATTTGTTTTCTTTTTCTAAATTAAAATTTACAAATATAAATATAATATCAATACAAAATAAATATTTTTGTCAATAAAAAATAAAATTTGCGATTTCAGCTTTTAGCTGCAAAAAAATCTTGATATTGTATTTGCTCAGTCAGAAAATGTTACTTTTGTTTGGTTTTTTCCCTCCAACTTTCAGAGCCAAAACATAAAAAGACTACATTCATATTATTTTATATTTTGTGTTTTATTTCATTACTTTATTATACCACTTTGCTGCAATTGTAAAACGCTGTGTTTTTTTAAGAAGCGAAAATACGCAGCGTCAAAAATTCACAAAAAAGTCATAGTGAGTACACAGCCTTAGGCCCCCTTCACAATTTCATACTTCAGGTATGTGTCGTTTGCAGTCTGCTGTCCCAGAGGAGGAAAGATATTCTTTTCGTTTGATTAACGCCAGGAGAAAAGTTGAAAAAGGTAATTTTGTAACTTGCGATCAGACCAAGAGAACTGTGAACCGCAGATTATTAGGGCCCCTGTATTTAAGGTGAGAAATTTTGTTTGGCTGTCCTCAAAAAATCTTTGTATTAAAGTTGCATCAAGGAAATTTGCTCATAAATTCCTGTGACAGTCAAGCTCCAACTCCAGGATGTTTGGAGGATTAATAATTCCTTATATTCCTCTCTTCTTAATAATTTGAGGGAACATTTGGTCCTCAAGAAATCATTGAGGTTGACTTGAAGGAGGACAAGGAGTATAAGGTGGAATGAGTTTTGGGTTCCAGACGTGTCAGACATTGACTGCAATATAACGTTAAATAGAAGCGTTGATGTGGAAGATTTGCATGCCGATTGTCTAGTGAGGAAGTTCAGTCAGTGGCATCAGTGGTTGGGAATCTCAGTGGGTCCAGTGTCACCTCGTGGAACGAGAGGGGTTCTGTCATGTGTCTGAGTTCAAATTTTTGAGCCTTGCTTTGTGGTCAGCTTCTCTGTCCACCAATCCACAGCTGATATACATTTTCTCCGGGTGTATAGTTATCTTCTGTTATCCTTGCTTCAGTTTTTTTAGGGTAACAGGTGTTTTCATTCACGCATGGGTCTGCCCTATCATCTTTCCAGTGTGGCTTTATATACTTTCCCCAGGAATAATCTGCTGGTGATAGTGTCATTTAGATGTTCAGCCATACTGCTGTAGTTTAAGCCAGTCAGTGAAACACCAGCTAGGGATTATCTCCCTTCTCTTTAGGTTCTTTACCCTGCACCTATCTTAGGCTTCTTTTTAGGAAGTAGGCGGCATATTCTCTAACAGTACGTACTTAATCCTTTATTTTGTATTTCGTGGTTTGTTTTACTCACTCTGGAATCTACAATAGGTGTATTGAATTCAGAACCTAATCAAGCAGTCTGTCTTTTCAAAACCATAAAAAATAATTAATAGTTCTAAAAAGCTCACTGAATTTTAGTGTGGTCTTCTAATAAGATACTACCACTGCAACAAGTAATTTTGTCTCTTCCCTTCTAAATATTCCAAGAGTAACTGTGAGTATTATTATCAAAAAGTGGGAGTGTTCAGAAATTACAGCAACCCAGCCATGAAGTGGTGGACCATTTAAAATTAGAAATCCCCAAGTGCTGAGGTGTATAATGCTTAAACTTTGCTAATGATGCGTCCCTTGGGACTGTGGAGTACTCGGAGCCAGGCCGGTCGATTCTTTTGCGATAGTAACGGTGGTGTGACCCCGTGGCCCCGGGTGGTCAAGAACAGAGGGGAATAAAGTTTTGGGGATAAAAGTTTTGTGACGCCACCCGTGGTATGTGGCTATAGTTGGCTGCTGCTGCTGTTCAGATCCACTGAGACCATTGGTGATGCAGCAGAGATGGTTCACATCTCCATGGGTAGAGCTATGCCCCAGGGCAGTTAAAGAGGTAGCTTTGTCGTTGGTGTACTGCAAGGCAGGTGACGCAGCAATTAAGTCAAGGACACAGCGGGGTGCAGTCTTCAAGTTTTTACTCACAGTTCTTATGATGTTCCAGGTTGCAAATGCCAGCAGGTTATAACAGCCCACCGAGACCTGTGTCCTCCGTGGAAGTGATCCAGCCAACTCTCAGATAACTTGGGTGCACTTGATCGGGGACCCCTTCTTGTGTACCTTTCCCAGGTCGTCTGTCTCTACGCCGGCTCTTGCCCTCCTGCCCTGCGCCTCACACAGAGTGTCCCGAGCCAGTGGCCACGGGCCTCGTCGGGCAACGTCCTATATGGCAACCTTTTCAGCGAATGTGTGTGGTTTTGGTGATGGCACTTAGAGATACTGCTGCCTCCGGTTTGCTAACTGAGTGTTGCAGTCCTCCACTAGTCTGGGGCCAGTCCCCTACTGCAACCTGATCCCTTCCCTCGACTACGGTTGGCGTGAATTCTGGCGCACGGGTGGACTCCACACTTCTCGTGCCCCTAATATCCCTTCTCTGTCTCTGAAGCCCTTCTCTGACTCCCTCGCTCCTCTAGTTCTCTATCCTACTGGGCCCCTCTGACTGGGCCCTCACTCTGTCTGGACCCCACTCCTCGATGGTCCTTACTCACTGGGCCCTTTTAGATGTTTTTACATGTCTTTTTATACTGTCTGTCATGTGACCCACGTCACTAACTGTCACTCTACGTGGTCCCCTCTACCTTCAGTCCTTCCTTGTGTGCTCCCCTATACTACTTCCTCCACCCACCTCCTCTACCTAGTTCCCTCCTCCAGACAGGGACAGGGACTGTACTCTCCCTCAGGAGCAATCTCGCCCTTCCCTACTGGAGTGATGTGGTGTTGGATGTGGATGTGTGGGTCCCGGGTAGTGCTCCCTCCTTACCAGAGAGTGGGGTACCACACGTCTGGCTGAGATGCAGTACCTTTGTGGCGATTGGACCCGCAGGGGCACCACATACCCCCTGTTAAACACAGTACATCCGCGGGCTTGAACAGAGTAAAAAAAACAAGCATTTAAGACATACAAAATTTTTAGAATGCATTCACAGGTAAAAACGGTAAATAAATAACTTTTTCTTCCCTTTGTGGGAGGCACTTTTTCTAAAACGTTGCATAAGACTACCAGGTATATAAAACAATATTAGATCGCTTTAAATAACATTGTTTCAAATAAAAAACATTATATTACTTTAAATAACACTTTTTCAAGCAAGTTCAGAAGGCTCCAGTGAGATCCCTATCAGGGTGTCCATCTCACTGTTTCAAGTGCAATATGGGGGTCCCGTCCTAAAACTCCCAATGTAGGCCCTGGGCGTGGCTGCAGTGCATAGCTGATCCACTCGTTGGACCATGGGTTCGGCCACGCCAAACGGGTTTTTGTTCAGTGGCCTATAAAACCAACAAGAAACACATTAAGAAGTGCCAACTTTTTACTGTAAAAGTTCTGGCTGTTCACTGTCCACAACAATAATGTCTTTTTCTTTTATTTTTCTACCGGGTACTAATTATGTTAACATCACACACAGCTATTAACTTATAAATTTTGATATAAAACACCCAACCGGGTAACTATTTACACTCAGCTCCTCTGCGGTTCCGCAGTTCAGTTCTTATTGCCTCTTCCGGGCTGCCTTTTTCCCAGGTAGCACGTAATCCACCCTGTCGTTAGATGGTGCATCCGGGTTATTTGCTGAAGCCGGGGTTGAAGCTGCTACTTGCTGTCGGCAGGGGTCAGCGGCACCGGATGTCAGGGGCATGTCCTCCGCATTCGTCTTCCGCACATTGAGTGCGCACCACCCCCTATCTTCTCGATGCCGGGTGTAGGTGACTCGATCACCAGGGTACAAGTCATGGTCAGGGTGTCCTTGTTGAAAGTGGGACTCCACGTGCCTCATGGTGATGAAGAGATCCTGGGCAGCATTGGGCTCTCTGATGAAACCCCAGCCCTTGCGTAGATCAAATTTCACTACGGTGCCCAGCACTCTCACACCCCGTTCGGCAGGTTTGGCCTTCCGGGCCAGGGCCTTGGCCCTCATATGCCTCTCCTCCATGGCCTGCCACCTGGTCTGCCGCTCCTTCTCCTCCTCTTCCCATGTTCGGATCTGCTGCTGGCAGAAATATTCCCATTGCACGGCCTTCTCCGGTGTCTCATTCACTTGGGCCTCCCCAGGGAACCCCATTAGATCGCCTTCCGGGTTCTCCCATCTGTACTCTACTCTTCCTGTACAGATGGCCCAGGGCATTGGCGCATGTATTAATGGGGCCCCTAGCTAATCCTCTACGCATGCGGACTAGTCCCACGTGGCGCTTTTGTACATGCAGCTAGGTGCAGGGGCTGCTGGTGGCCCTAGGGGTCCGATTAGGGTCTCCTCTGTTACCGGGGCAGGGGCATTACCTGCTGTGGCTGCCTTTCCGGTGCTGCGCGTCTCCTTCTCCTTAGTCCCCTCCGGGGCTGGGGCGGTAGCTGCAGGCCACGATGCCGACCACTGCCGAGTGATCTTTTCTAGCAGCGCGTCTTTCCATTTCTCTACTGCTGCCTTCTGGGCCTGCTCTATTTGCTGGCCCAGCTCCTGTATCTCAGTCTGCAGGAACCCCAGATCCACCGGGGGTAGTTGTTTCAGGACTCCTTCCAGGTTACTGGGGGAGTCTTCTGCCTCCATGCCACGGACTGGAGTCTGGTTGCTGTTTCCCTCCATTACACGTATCGGGTTAGCTGTGACTCCTACTCAGCTGCATGTGCATCTGCCCTTTTCCCAGGGCTCATTCCTTCCTCTCCCCTTTCATGGGCGGATCTTTCCCATTTCGCTGTCGGCCACACCAGGAGGCGGATCCTCCTGACTGATGGACAAGTCTATTAATATGGCCGTCGTTGTAAGAGGCGGGCATGGCTTTTTGCGCCATTCGGCAACCCGACTCACAATGGGAGGTTTCTCTTCTTCTTTCGACATACACATGACGCCTGTTCTTCCTGGGTGGGCGCCACTACTCAGTCTTAAACACAGTCTCTGGGCGCAGGAGACCCGGTGTAGCGGGTCGGCACATCCTGCTTGTGATGCCAACTTGACGCGCCCCCTGGGCCCGTGGAGTACTCGGCGCCGGGCTGGTCGGTTCTTTTGGGATAGTCACGGTGGTGTGACCCAGTCCATGGCCCCGGGCGGTCAAGTCAGTCAAGGACACAGCGGGGTGCAGTCTTCAAGTTTTTACCCACAGTTCTTATGATGTTCAAGGTTACAACTGCCAGCAGGTTATAACAGCCCACCGAGTCCTGTGTCCTCCGGTGAAGTGATCCAGCAAACTCTCAGATAAAGGGACCCCTTCTTGTGTACCTTTCCCGGGTCGTCTCTCTCTGCACTGACTCTCGCCCTCCTGCCCTGCAACTCACACACAGAGTCCCGAGCCAGTGGCCATGGGCCTTGTCGGGCGACGTTCTCTCTATCCCCTTGGTCCTATATGGCCACCTTTTCAGCGAATGTGTGTGGTTTTGGCCATGGCACTTAGAGATACCGCAGCCTCCGGTTTGCTAGCACGGGTGGACTCCACACTTCCCGTGCCCCTAAGATCCCTTCTCTGTCTCTGGAGCCCTTCTCTGACTCCCTCGCTCCTCTCGTTCTCTATCCTACTTGGCTCCTCTGACTGGGCCCTCACTCTGTCTGGACCCTACTCCTCGATGGTCCTTACTCACTGGGCCCTTTTAGATGTTTTAACATGTCTTTTTATACTGTCTGTCATGTGACCCACATCACTAACTGTCACTCTACGTGGTCCCCTCTACCTTTAGTCCTTCCTTGTGTGCTCCCCTAAACTACTTCCTCCACCCACCTCCTCTGCCTTGTTCCCTCCTCCAGACAGGGACATGGACTGTGCTCTACCTCAGGAGCAATCTCGCCCTTCCCTACTGGAGTGATGTGGTGTTGGATGTGGGTGTGTGGGTCCCGGCTACTGCTGCCTCCTTACCCGAGAGTGGGGTACCACACCTCTGGCTGAGATGCAGTACCTCTGTGGTGACTGGACCCACAGGGGCGCCACACTAACCCTCTGCTGACTCAGTAACTGCAGACCTCCTTTGGTATTAACATCAGTTTAAAAACTGCGCATTGGGAGCTTCATGGCATGGGTATCTTTAGATGAATAGCTGCATGCAAGCCTGAAATCAATAAGCACAATGCCAAGTGTGAGATTAAGTGGTGCAAAGCTGGCTTGGACTCCATAGCAGTGAAAACATGTTTTGTCGAGTGACAAATCATGCTTCTCTATCTGAGGGATGAGTCTGAATTCGGCAAATGCCAGAAGAACGTTATGTGCCTGAGCGCATTGTATCTGCTGTAACATTTAGTGGAGGCATGGTAATGATATGGTCTTGTGTTTCAGGGGTTGACCTAGGTCCTTTAATTTGATTGAAGGCAAATATTAATGCTTCTGCATGCCAAGACATTTTAGAAATCGGCTTCCAATTTTTAGGGAACAGTGTGAGGAAAGATATTCGCTGTTCCATCATTACTGTGACCCAATATACAAAGAAAGGTCTACAATGGCATGGCAGGGTGAGTTTTGTGTGGAAGAACTTGTCTGGCCCATACAAAGACCTGACCTCAACTCCATCTAACAAGTTTGGGTTGAACTAGAAGGGAGACTGTGAGAACTGCAAGCTACGCCCTCTCATCCAACATCACCTGACCTCACAAATGCTATTCTGGATGAATAAGTAAAAATTCCCAAAAAAACAAACACACTCCAAAATCCTGCAGAAAACCTTCCAAGAAGAGTGAAAACGTTATTATCACAAAGTGAGTATGAAGTGCATATTAACATCTATGGATTTAGAATGAGAGGACATAAAATCTCCTGTATGTGTAATGTGTAGGCTTCCCAATACTTTTGCTCATATTGTGTATGTTGGACATATGAATGGGCCTTAGAAATTATAATACCTAGTATCTAGGTACCAACAAGAATTCTTATGTATTATTTTGCTTGTCAGTATACTACCTGTAAGTATAATGCAGAATCTGGCAGTTGTTTTTTTTAATTTATTTTACAAAATAACACATATTGCCATTCAATAAAAGTACAAACCCTTTATTACTGCTTGGAATTTTCTTCAATTAAAACTTTAATTGAAGAAGACTTAGTAAAGTTTGATCTGCACCATTAGTATTTCATTCAAATCACAAATACATGTAAGCTCACTTAGGCAGGTAGCGACCTTTAAAATTACTCAAAAATATAATTTATGGCACAAAATATAGTGGAATGAAAGCTTTTTCAAAATTGCTATGGAAACTAGTGAGCTCCCAAGAGCTACTGAACTTTTGCGCATCAATGCAGCGTGAATATTTGTCTTCTCAATCACCTCTATTAATTATTTATTGCAGTGTAAGATTTAATGAGCCTTAATAAATATCTCAAACCTTATCAGAGTAATACAGCAGTCAGTTGGGAAATAAAAAAATAATGTATAATATTGATATTAAATATATGAGTGGTAATTCAGAATAATAGGGTCACATGTGTTTAATTTCCTGGCACAGTTATACTGTCCTCCTTAACCCTTTGAAGTTACAGACAGTTTGTGTTCTTTTTTTCAAGACTAGCTTTTATTGTCCATGGAATAATTTTGGAGTATGTGTAACTTTATAACCCTTTTCAGAATGAATATAAACAAAACAGCAATTTTCCCATAGTTTTTTTGTGTTTAGTATTTTTTCGTATTCACTGTGCTGCACAAATAAAGTGTTAACTTTAATGTTAAGGTGGCAATACCAAATTTATATATGGTAGTTTTATTTGTTTTCTTATTTTGTCCAATATTGAAAAAAAAATCACTTTGTTTTTGTGTTTTTTTTTATATTCTGAGAGCCCTAAGTTTTACAATTTTCCATCAGCGGTATTGTATGAGGTCATATATTTTGCATTACAAAATGGTCTTAGTGATAATATTTTGTGATACATGCAACTTTTTGATCTTTTATGAACACTGTTTGGGAGGCAAAATGAACGAAAAAAACTTTAATTCTGAATGTATTTAATATATTTTAAACCCTGCTTCCCTTAAGATATTATTGTCATGTTATCTTTATTAGGCAGGTTGATATAATCACAGCAATACCAAATTTAAATAGTTTTCTTTCATTAATTGCTACTTCTGTGCACTTTGACGAAAAAAAAATCTTTTTTTTCCACCATATTCTGATACCCATAACTTATTTTTGTAGACAAAGTTGTAGAGGGGCTGTTTTTTTTAACTGACTGCAAGTTTTGACTGTTTTTACTGTTGCCATTTCTAGTTATATATGGCTTTTCAATCTTTTTTAATTTACAGTTGTTGAGAAGGCAAAGAAAACAATAAATCTGATTTTTGTGGGTTTTTTTGTTAATGAAGTTCACAGAGCAAAATAAATTACATGTAAACTTTATGCTGCATATTGATATGATTATGGTGATATCCAATCTATGTTTTTTTTATGTTTTATTATTTTTATACAAGAAAGAACTTCAAAAGATAAAAGTTTTATTATTTTTAATTATCATTTTGTGAAAGCCATAACTTCTTGATTTTTCTGAATACACAGCTGCATGAAAACTTGTTTTTTTCATAACAACATGTAGTTTTTATTGATATATGGGGTGACTTAATTTTTGTCATTAGTTTTTATTTTATTTTTTTAAAAGGCAAGTTGAAACAGCAATTTTGGCATAGTTTTTCCTATTTTGCACAATGGATTATAATAAAGTTTTATAGTACAGGTTGTCATGAATTCAGTAATGTCAAGTATTTGATGTTTTTATGAGGTTTTTTTTTTTACAATTAATATGGAAAAATTATAGCTCTCAAAATATGACGATGCAAAAACTAGTCTTTGGAAAAAAAAGCGTCTTTTAGTGTATGACAGCTGTCAATCATAAAAACCCTATATGAATCTGGTATCGCTGTAATCACACCGACTAGAAGAATAAAGTTGTCTAATCACTTATACCGCACGAGGAAAGGCGTAAAAACTCTAGGGTTAGGGTTGTGCTAGGGTTAAGGTTGTGCTAGGGTAAGGGTTGTGCTAGGATTAGGGTTACAGTTGTGCTAGGGTTAGGGTTGTGCTATGGTTAGGGTTGTGCTAGGGCTAGCTTTAGGGTTGTGCTAGGGTTAGGGTTGTGCTAGGGTTATGCTAGGGTTAAGGTTGTGCTAGGGTTAGGGTTGTGCTAGGGTTAGGGTTGTGCTAGGGCTAGGGTTGTGCTAGGGCTAGGGGTTGGGATTTTTCCAAAGGTAAAGAAAAATATGATAACGATATGGCGGCCTGTGTTGAGCGCATGTGTTCGCTACTTGAGTTTGCATTGGGGGCTCGGGTATGCACAGAGTATCGTGGGTGCTCGAGTGACATGCTCGAGTCTCAGCCCCATATGCTTTGTGGCCAAAAAAAAGCCATGCACAAGCGATCCGTGCATCATGTTTTTTTGGGTGGCTAATAACCGTGAAACATGCGGGGTGGGGACTCAAGCACCCGCGATACTTGGTGCATACCCGAGTACCCGATGCAAACTCAAGTAGTGAGCACTTGCGCTCAAGACTAATGACAACTTATTCAATATGATGACCTAATGTTATCAAATGCTGTGTTGTATCTCTGGTTTCAAAATGTTCACTCTACCCCGTGATAAAGTCCTTGAGGGGTCTATTTTCCAAAGTGGAGTGCTCACTTGTAGGGGGTTTCCACTATTTATGCGCATCAGGGGCTCTCTAAACGCGACATGGCGTCCGCTCTCAATTCCAGCCAATTTTGCGCTCAAAAAGTCACACAGTGCTCCTTCCCTTCCGAACCCTGCTGTGCACCCAAACAGTGTATTTTACCCACATATGGGGTATCGGCATACTCAGGAGAAATTGCATAAATGTTTTTTGGGTCCATTTTCTCCTCTTACCATTGTGAAAATAAAAAATTTGGGGCTAAAACATCATTTTTGTGGAAAAAGTTAGATTTTTTTGTTTTCACAGCTTCATTTTATAAACTTCTGTGAAGAACCTGGGGGGTTCAGGGTGCTCACCACACATCTAGATAAGTTCCCAGAGGGGTCTAGTTTCCAAAATGGTGTCACTTGTGGGGAGTTTCTATTGTTTAGGCACATCAGGGGCTCTCCAAATGCAACATGGCATCTGCTAACTATTCAAGCAAATTTTACATTCAAAAAGTCAAATAACGCTCCTTCCCTTCCAAACTCTGCCGTGCACCAAAATATTGGTTTTCTCCCACATATGGGTTATCAGTTTACTCAGGAGAAATTGCACAACAAATGGTATCGGGCAATTTCTCCTGTTACCCTCAGGAAAATACAAAATTGGGGGCTGAAAAACATTTTATGGGAAAAATGTGAAAATTGTATTTTTACGGCTCACTGTTATAAACTTCTGTTAAGCACCTGGGGGTTCAAGGTGCTCACCACACAACTAGATAAGTTCCCTGAGGAGTCTAGTTTCAAAAATGGTGTCACTTGTGGGGAGTTTCCACTGTTTAGGCACATCAGGGGCTCTCCAAATGCAACATGGCGTCTGCTAATTATTCAAGCATATTTTACATTCAAAAAGTCAAATGGCGCCCGTTCCCTTCCGAACCCTGCCAAGCACCCAAACAGTGGTTTTCCCCCACATATTGGGTATCTGCGTGCTCAGGAAAAATGCACATCAAATTTTGGAGTCCGTTTTTTCCGGTCACCCTTGCGAAAAGAAAAAAAAATTGGGGTCTAAAGTAACATTTTTGTGAAAAAAGTTAAATGTTAATTTTTTTCTTCCGCATTCCAAAAACTCCTGTGAAGCACTTGAAGGGTTAATAAACGTCTTGAATGTGGTTTTGAGCACCTTGATGGGTGCAGTTTTTAGAATTGTGTCACTTTTGGGTATTTTCTGTAATAAAGGCCCCTCAAAGCAACTTCAAATGGGATGTGGTCCCTAAAAAAATGGTTTTGTAAATTTTGTTGGAAAAATGAGAAATCGCTGGTCATCTTTTAACCCTTATAACTTCCCAACAAAAAAAATTTTTGATTCCAAAATTGTGCTGATGTAAAGTAGACATGTGGGAAATGTTATTTATTAACTACTTTGTGTGACATATCTCTTTGATTTAAGGGCATGAAAATTAAAAGTTTGAAGATTGCGAAATTTTCACCAAATTTCCGCTTTTTTTCACAAATAAACGCAAGTGATATCGAAGAAATTTTACCACTATCATGAAGTACAATATGTCATGAAAAAAGAATCTCAGAATCAGTGGGATCCATTGAAGCGTTCCAGAGTAATTACCTCATAAAGTGACAGTGGTCAGAGTTGTAAAAATTGGCCTGGTCATTAACGTGCAAACCACTCTCGGGGGTAAATGGGTTAAACCATTTTTTATGATTAAAACTGGGATTTTGTGTTTTTTTATATTTATGTTTTTTTTACATTTAAAAATATTTTCTTATTTCTTTTTTTTTTTACAATATATTTACAGTTTTTTTTATATGGGACATGATAATGAGATACTCTGATCGCTCTGGTAATACACCGTAGAACCTGTTGTACAATGTATTATAGCTAACCTGACAGTGATTGACAGACACACTTTTACACTCCATCCTTGGAAGGATCTGATAGGCTGAGATTTATGGCACAGTTATTGGCCATTATTATGCCTCCTTGTTACCATATTAACTTTCAGCAACCCACAATCATGCTACAGTGGTGATCATGGCTGACAGAGGGAGTTATCTTCCCTTGTCAAACTTTTCACTTGTCGCTGTCACTATTGACAGTGGTATCTTATAGTGCTAGGATTCAGGGCATGTCCCAGCACATGAGCCTAGCTATATATATATCAGCCAATTTCTGCTACAGATGCAATAGGCACAACTCCTGAGTTTTGATGAGTGAATTCATTAAATTTGCAGGTCCCTGTAAATTCTAACAGTTTGCAATTAAATTTATGTAAATCACCAAAAAATTGCCCACCATAAATGCTACACTAATAAGGTGCCCTTGCGGAATTCCAGACAGACCCAATGATATTAAGATCAGAGCTGTGTGGGGGCCATATCATTAATTTTAGGACTTTGTTTTTCTTTAGTGTCACAGGTCATACACCATGACAAGACTGAGCACAGCAACAAGACATAAGGTAATTATGCTGTATTAGCAAAATCTCTACCAGACAAAAATTTAAACAGACTGGGGTTTCAAGATGTGTTGTTCAGACCCATTTAAAGAATCACCAGGAAATAGCCAATGTTGAGAATCACAGACACAGTGGTCAACCAAGGAAACGTAGTGCAGCAGATAAAAGACAAATAATGTCTACTTCCCTTCAAAATCAGAAGATTTCCAGCTTTGCCATCAGTTCAGAATTGTCAGCAACTAGTTAGACCTATGTACACCCATTTACTGTTTTGAAAAGTATGGCGAGATGTGATCTTCATTAAAGTATTGCAGGAAAAAAACAATATCTTTGACACTGATATAAAATCAAGTGACTCAACTGTGCATAAAAATAAAGGAATTGGAGTGCAGAAAAATAGCAGCAGGTGCTCTGGACTTATAAGTCAAAATATTAATTATTTGACTATAAAGAAATTCAGTTTGTTTGCTAAAGGTGCTGAAGAGTGGTGCAATATTAAGTGTCTGCAAGCAACAGTGAAACATGGTGGCGCTTACTTGCAAGTTTGGGCTGGCATTTCAGCAAATGAGCAAATGCAGTTGTGGATTTGGTCAAGACAAATTGTGTCCTCAATGTTTAAAAATATAGGCAGACTCTTATCCATCATGCAATACTATCAGGGAGGCATCTGATCATTTTGCTGTCTGGCCTTTAGCACCTTTTCGTTTCTCCTTCCTTGTCATGCACATTATCTTTCATCTGGCACGACTTGACTTTGGACATCACTGAGCGCTCTGCTGTCACTCAGGTGATGCTTGTAATATCACATCGGACATCACGATATCATGACACTGATATGTGTGTAGCCTGAGTGAAGGCAGGGTGTGCAGTGACAGCAGTCCGAGACCTAGTCCAGTCGAAAAGTGCAGTCAAGAGCGAACAGGCCAAAGAGCATGCACGTGACAGGAAAGGGGAAAAAAAGAGGACCAGACAGCAGGCAGAGTAAGCTATGAGGCTATTATTGTGTTTTTTTTTTTTACATCCTACATTAGTTATACTCTGAGGTCTGCAGAGACCCCAGTGCATAAGAAGGAAAATTATATTCACAGAGAACAACTTTGCTGCAATTTTTTTTGTAAAATTTGGTAAATTCGAATATGAGCAGATCCACTCATCTCTACTGACAGCCCATTCTCCTCCAACATCCCAGAGCCTAACTACATTTTGAAAAAAATGAAAATAAATGCCTAACCATGGAGTAAATTGAATATCTCTAGAGCAAATTTTCTGTTCTGGTTAGAGAAGAGACATTAATAGAGAATTCCCTTCCATAAGTTCCCTTATTTGCTAATACAAAGAAATTACTTTTAATATAGATTTTAATTTAGTACTAAGAAATCATCAAGAAACATTTGCAAAGTCTGCATTTTAATGTTATGTGAAGGAAGGAATCGTAGTCTGCTAGATAAGGATTGAGAAGCTGGACTTGACCCGTAGCTAGATTCATTAAAAAGTTTTTTCGCAACACAGATTATTCAGCACCAACACGTAAAGCATGCCTAATGGAAATGCTTTACATCTTACATGTTTAGGAAGCAATCCAGCCCACATGTTCCTCTCAGAAATGCTAATCTGCAGTGCCACTATGTCTGGGGAAACTGTCATTATAATCCAAGGCATATCTACTGTCAAACTGTGAATAGACATGTGATAAATTAGATAAGTCTAGTGGTTGCTGAGCAGTCTCTAAGTCATATAAAAGAAGGAAGATACTGATATTCGATCCAACTACACAAGCAACATCTGTGTCATGCAAACTACAGAAATAAAGTATGGAATTAAAATTTAAAGCAGATAGGAGTTCTATAAGTCTCTACCCTAATACAATTATATTGACAACAAAAGATTATACAAGTAAAATAATAAGCAGAAAAAGAAAATGAATTAGGAGATAAACAATATATTACCTAAAATCTGCTAAAACTTTATCTCCCAATAGACAGGAAATTTGTTAATAACAATGTTACAGAATGCATCAATTTACAAGAAAGAGTATATTTTGTTTCATTTTCCAAAAAGGCACAAATGGTATAATATGCCATTATTTGACAGGCATACGAGACAATTATCTCGTCCATATGCTATTTCATTTCAGGTGTACTTTACACATTTTTTTTTTTACAAAAAATGGCACACATCAATACATTTTGCATATTTCACAAGTCCTTTTAGCCCCAGAATGTTTATAAACAGTTTTCAAAAGTGTCTAGGTAAGTATTAGTGGGATCATTTCTTCTTGGGAGAGTGCTTTTTCGGCACTAGGAGAATTAAAGGCCATACAAAGATCCTCTGAAAATTGAAATATGCAAATAGGTTTATACAGAGAAGAATACTTGAACTCTAGCTTCACCTTTTCGATATAGCAATCATAAAAATTAAAATCGACATTTTAACAAGCCGTGCCACATGTTAAAGGGTCAATATTGACTTTTAGGATTGCTGCATCCAATACATGGCACTAGAGTTGATGTATTCTTCCTCTCTGAAGAGTCTATTTGCATATCTAAATTCCCAGAGGAGTATTGCATAGCCTAGTCACCTTAAGCTGGCTTGGCACTCTCAAAAGGAGAAATGTTCCCCTTTGATCCATTGTAAAAGGTTCCTCACGTAGCCAAACTGAATCTCTTGCTTTGTATTGAGGAGGGGAAAACTCACCAAACCACATGTCTGCAAATGTGAGTTTCTAATTTGACTTCTTAAATTAAGTCATGTAGCAAAGCTCGGTAAAGAGTTGATATAAACTTTTAGGTTTGCTTTATCAATTAGGTGGAGCTAAAGTTCAAGTCCTTTTCCTCTTTTAAGAGGTTAATTGCAGAGGTAAGGGTAAAAAGCGTCTAAAAAACATAATTGGCATATGCTATCCGCACAATTTTGGGGAATTCGTACCTTAAATGGGTTAGTTAATATCTTTCTAGGTGTTTTATTGCACATATTAAAATTTATTATAACAAGGCTGCTTAAAGTGGTATTCCTATTTAGATCATGCATTACATATCCACAGGTTAGATAAGCTCAATAGGTGCATATTCCATATCTGAGAGCTTGGTGACCACCATTTCCCAATTCCTGACTGTCAGAAGTCAATTGAGTAGTGTCTCTGTGCTTCTCTATTGAAGTCTATGGAGTTAAGAAAGAGCCATGAAAGCACTCATGACTCTTTCTGTAAGTGCTCACTCACACCAGCGTATAAATTGGACCAGTGCTATCCGATTTTTTACCAGATAACACTTGGACCAAGATTATTGAATGAGGCACTGCTGATGGCCGATTTTTTTCACTAACAGAAACTATCTGTGAAAAAAATTACAGCATAATATGATTTCACTCCGAAATCGGAGGGATGAGAGAAAAGAATCAGAAGCCACAGTATAACATCTGATTTGTATGTATACATTGCAATTCTGCAGCATAGGAAACAGTAAATGATTGATAGCTGCTGAGTAAAAATCAGATTGCATACGAACTGCACACAGATGACAAGTGAGAAAAAAAATGTATTCCACTTTTCTGGATGTAAATCAGACCAATTTTTTAATCGTTTGTGTGACCCCAGCCTAAGCATGTGAAGTCTGTGGCAGTCTATTCTCTTAATGGGCCAGGATCCCTATTTTGGATGAAACATAAATACTTAATATGTGAATAGTCTTAAGTGGTAATAGATCATTATAGCAGCACAGCAAAATGGGCCTTATTTATCAAAACTGTCCAAAAGAAAAACTGTCCCTGTTGCCGATAGAAACCAGAACTCCGCTTTAAATTTTTTTCAACTGTTTTGGTAAAATAAAATCTCTGTTGTGACTGGTTGCTATGGGCCACAAAAATACTTTTTCTTTTAAACAAGTTTGGCCCACTATATTTAAAATTCTCTTTTTCTTAAAGATTGTAACCTGGCGGATACTATTCAGTGGCATAGGAAGGTTGTTTGATAAACAGAGCATCATGTTGGCTTAGTGGTTAACAGCAGCATGGTGGCTCACTTGTTAGTGTAGCGCCCCGAGGGCTCGGCCGCTACAGGGGTATTGCACCTCCGCCAGAGGTGTGATATTCCACTCCCGGGTGAGGATGGAGTATGGACCAGGGCTCAGTTAGCTGCATACAGCACACTCACCCCATTTCCGAGGGAGAGCTCAACGGTACTCCCATTAGACAGAAATGCAGGTACGACAGACCATGTCCCTGGCTGGAGTGGGGAGGGGGGAGGAATACCCAGTGGTGTAGGAGCAGATAGGGGTTGGTTTCTGAGCATAGGAAGGAGCTCATTGGTTGCTGGTCACCTGGGCTCATGGCTAGAGGGAGGTATAAAAGGTGGGCACCATCTTGAGTCAGTTCAGTCAGTCTGTGCAGAGAGAGGAGAAGACAGGGAGTAGAGGCTCTGTAGGAGCTCTACTCCAGAGTGGACCTAGGGAGAGGCCGAGGAAAAGAGTGGAGTGGAGAGAGAGAGGAGGTGAAGGGGAGATGTGGTTCCTTCTCAGCCCAGCTCCACGAGAAAGGAGAAGAAGAAGGAACAGGAAAGAAGGAGAAGAGAGAGAGAGAAACAGAAGGGCTCAGGAACAAGAAGGCAGAAGGGACCCTAAGAACCCACGGGAATACAGGGTGAAGGGTCAGGCAGATTAAGGGTACCGGATCCCAAGTTGGTGGAAGAGAAACAACCCTTAGCCAAAGACTGGAGGTCGTGATCATTTATTGGTGCGACACCTCATCAAACCTGCTAGGAAGGCACCACATAGAACAGCGGGGAACGGGATCTACGTTTACCCGCACAAGTTCGTGGCAGCTGGACAAAAGTGGGTCACTGGTGAGGCAGGCCAGAGGAAGGATTGAAGGGGGTCCTGAGCCATACTTCCGAGCTGCCTGGGAGTTGACCGAGCCCCTCACCTGGTGGACGCAGCACGGCTCGGGCAGTCACTGCCAGCTGAAGTGACTTGAATATTAACTGTGAGTAAAGACCCTGGACTGCAGTACGTTGTCTGTGTGCTTTTTCGCTCCTCCAGCACTACCGGTACTGGGACTCTCACCACCATAACTCCCACCATCCACTGCACAGCCCTGGGGCCGCACTATTCCCGTGGGGAGTCACACCATCCCAGCTGCATACATAATCAGCCCCAGCGGTCTGCCTTGCAGCGGCGGTTCCTAATAGCCGCAATCCACGGGTGGCGTAGTCGGACATCACTTAGAACATCTAAAAGACTGCCACTGGTCTGACCACCCTGAGCCACGGACCGGGTCGCCACTACTACCCCCCATCGTTCCCCTATTGCCCGGATCCGAGTGCCCCACGGCCCAGGGGGCGAGTCATTAGCACTGTTGATTTGAAACTCTGGGGTCAAAGATTTAAATCCCACCAAGGACAACATCTGCAAGGAGTTTGTATGTTTTCCCCTTGTTTGCGTGGATGTCCTCTGGGCACTTCGATTTCCTTCCACACTCCAAAGACATACTGATTGAAAATTTACAATGTGATCCCCAATGGGGACAGTGATAACAATATCTGTAAAGTGCTGCAGAATATGATGGTGCTATATGAGTGAGTAAATTAAATAAAACAAAGTAATACTAGTAGCTTGTAAGCAAATGCTGCTATGCTTTTCTTCTATTATACAGGGGTGTGAAAAGGTGTTTGCCCCCTTCCTGATTTCTTATTCTTTTGCATATTTGTCACACCTAAATGTTTCAGATCACAAACAAATTTAAATATTAGACAAACTAGGAAGGGTTTCTCTGTAAGGAAAAAAAGGAGTCAAGAGGCGCCGATCTAAGAGTAGCTGTTAAGGATAACAAAATCAATTTACCAAGTGTTTTGCTCACCTGGTATCAAATATATTGAGGCTTCAATTGAAATCTTATGTCATAGGAAAATTTGGAGATCCAGTAATAGATTTTTATATTTCACGGGTATGCAGCACACGGTGGATAATTAGGAGAGATTTGAACGGCTCTCCTAAGGCAACATCAAGGATCACAGGTATCCAACTCAAAAATCAATGTGGCGCTTCCCAAAAAAATCTTTCATATGTTCTCATCATATATATGAAAACAATTTTTTATTCCAGGCAATCAATAAAGCACAACGCATTTCGGCTAATTTTTTCACAATAGCCTTCTTCAGGTGATAAAAAAAAAAAAATCAAAAGCACAAAAAACATGGTCAACACCATGGAGAAAATATAAGTTTTTAATATTCATGATTTTATTTGATATTAATATAGTGAAACAACTCAGTGAATTTTAGATATGTTTATCTTATTTATATGTAAGGTTTTTTGTTTTTTTTAATGGGTGTGGGTGTGGTTGTAGCAGTTTTCTTCCTTTGAACATCCACTCCTACTAAACTTGGTCGCCTTTATAATGGAAGAACTGTTGTTGTGTGTTGATCATGGTTTTTGTGCTTTTATTTTTTAGCTTTTATCACCAGAAGAAGGCTATTGTGAAAAATTAGCCAAAACTCGTGCTTTATTGATTGCCTGGAATAAAAAAAAATTTTCATATGTTTGATGAGAACATATGAAAGATTTTTTTGGGAAGCGCAACATTGATTTTTGAGTTGGATATCTGTGATCCTTGATGTTTCCTTAGGAGAGACGTTCAAATCTCTCCTAATTATCCACCGTGTGCTGCATACCGGTGAAATATACAAATCTATCACTGGATAGCCCAAATTTTCCTATGACATAAGATTTCAATTGAAGCCTCAATATATTGGATACTAAGGGAGCAAAACACTTGGTAAATTGATTTTCTTATCCTTAACAGCTACTCTTAGATCGGCGCCGCTGGTCTCCATTTTCTCCTTACAGAGAAACCCTTCCTAGTTTCAATTGAGCTGTGTGGATTCCTCTGGATAGCTTGTAGGAGACACTCCTTTTTCTTGAGGCGGGTGTGCAGCTAGTCAAGTGAAAATGGAATATTTCTCCAATCGATAATTAAGAAGGAAAGAACTTCTCTCCTTGTTTGTAACATCACAAGGAGTGGTGAGAAGACTAATGACAATATTATTGACTTGGAAACTAAAAGGATTATCACGCGACTGTTTTTTGATTTCGAACAAAAATATGAAAAACAAGATCAGACATCAGCTTGATGCAGATTTCTTGGATATATGTATTGGACAAAGAATTATTCCGAAAGGATTGCGAATATATTTTAAAAGTACTTTTCCAGATGATGTGGATTTTAGTAAAGTGTGGGATAATATCTTAGATAATTGTTCATGTGATCTTATGAGACTGTTAGTAAAAAAGCGTACTATTTTAGATAGAAATTCAGCTAATATGTGTGAAGGTAATCTTACTTAATTAGAAGGGTATAAATCTTTTTTTGATACAATTAATAGGGATGTAAAAAGGAAGTTGTAGACCTTTGAAAATGATTTAGTGGAAACTAAAATTTAGATAGTAAAACATCTCCAAAAGAAAAAAATACTGGAGAACCCGGAGTGGATCTAAAATAAAAAAAATCTGCAGATATAGAAAGATCCAATAATTTAATAGATAATCCAAAAGACCTGAATAACGTGAAAACACCTGTTATCTGGTTTTCTAAGAGATTGCAAACCCCGAATACTAAGAATGTAGGAAATTAGATTTTTATGAATAAATATCCTATTGACTCCACTACACTGGATTCAATCCAATCCAGACCATTTGAAATTCCGGATATGGAGCCCATAGCCCATTGCAGTAAAATAACACCACATTTACCTTTATCCAATGTAGAATGTCACTTTAAGAAAACCAGTATTATAAATGATAAATTAGATCTATCTATTTTATATCAATGACAGTCCATGATCTGTCAGATCAATCAACAGTTTTTTCCACAGTACTATAGGCACCCACACCATCTCCATCATCAACCTGTTGACACATCTCTTTTATAGAGATTGGACCGACGCGCCCAACAAATTCAGATGTTATCCTCCCACTTGTAATAAGCTGCTCGCAGACAGCTCAATCTCTCTCCTCCAGTCTGCAAAACACAATCACAAATTATTTTCCCCAGATATCGGGACAAGCAAACAGAAAAAGAAAAGGAGGCCCAGGGGCAGCAGAGGAAGTGGTAGAAGAAAAATGAATGCAGCAAAATATTTGAGCCAATTAATGAAAATAAAATGTATCAGGTAAACACATTGACTATGGAGTCTAATGTGAACAGGGGTATAGAGACCTATCAGAAACAAATTCTGGAGTCTGTTGAAAGAACTGAAAGTACTCTAAAAATATTTTATTTATCTTCATATATATTATCATCGGCTGAAATGGAGATTCTATCCAAAGGGCTTAATTTTTGCCCAACGAAAAATGTGTACTGTTGATTTATTTTTAGATTTAAATCAGTTCACTTGGAAACTCACACTAGCAAGGCATTTTGCTATTAAAGAAAGAAATAAGGTTAACAGCATTGAATATATAGAAAAGGAAAGTTTTGAAGACAATTATTTACATAAAGAAGTCCTACCGAGATCATCTTTTTACCCCATACACCATAGGGGACATAATTTGGAAACATTTTTTTCATTAGTCTCTGAGGAGTTTAAACAACTAGAAATTGATCATAGTAAAAATACAAGTATAAAGAATAAAAAGAAAAAGAAAATTAAGAAAAGTTCACTAGAACAGAGAAATAAGCAAAATATAAGGGAGAATATCACCAGAATTTAAAATAATGCTTTAGAGAAATTAAGAAACAATCAGAATTTGGTTATTAAACAGGCAGATAAAGGGGAAGGGATTGTCATCCAGAATAGAGATGATTATCTCAAAGAAGCGATGAATATACTTTCTAATAATAAATATTATAAAGAGGCATCTATAGATCCAAGCCACGATTTTAATAAGGAATATCACCAATTAATTAATAAGGCCTTCGAGGAAAATATTTTGAACAAAAAAGAAAAATGTTTTTTATCGAATACTTCTCCTATTACAGCATTTTTTTATAATTTGCCAAAGGTCCATAAGGACCCAGTGACACCCCCGGGCCGCCCAATAATATCAGGGATTGGGTCATTAACAAGCCATCTCTCGCACTATATAGACTTGTTTTTACAGGATATTGTGAAATCTTTACTGTCATACTTGCGTCAAGTCAACTCATCAAGGAATGCAAATCTCTATCATGGCATGAAAATTATTTTTTTTATAACAATTGATGTTAATGGGCTGTATTTGAATATTTGTAACGACCTCAATGCCAGTCATACATGTGTGAGGATGAGATACGGTGCTGCTATAAATGACTCTGACCACGATATGGTACTAAACAAACTTCTTTTTATAACTTGCAATAAATAACAGTATTTCACTTCCAAACAAAGTATGAGCCACGACAGCCAAAAAAAAAACACAAGATACAATTTATGCAGCCTGAGAGATCCCAAGTGCCCACTTTACGGACAGGAGAAGGAACTATCCCCAGACTGTACCACTCCCACCCTTATCCGGTACAGGGCATGCCCGTAGTTCTACCGTGACCATGACACGTGGTTCTCTCAGGAATACAATCTTACACCCTCCTCATGCCTAAATTACAAAAGATTCCGGGTACCCTGTTTTTCCCTTGATTTATATATATTTACACGATTAATCACTTGTATCAACACAACATTTACATAGTACACTGTCCTCTTTGCAAGCGCTCAGAGCGGACGCCCAGACAGAATATCCTCAAACAGAAAACTGAACTTGTTATTCTGATGTCTGGCTACAAGATTTAATCAGCTTCCTAGGTCACCAAATTCTCTGGTACAGGTGTAGGTGAACATTCAGATTAGTCCCAGTAATATTTCACGGTGCGCTCCTATGGCATTCACATTCACCAGAGTTTAGAAATACTGGAGCTCACACAGCCTCCATCAGTCCATCTTTAATCTCAGGAACAGGAATGTTCTTTGAGATGCTGGGAATCCTATCTAACTCTCCCTACCTATCTAAACAGTAGGTGACCGGTCAGACATCAAAGTTTACTCACGGAGCCGCTTTCACTGGATCACACTGTCCAATTTGGATCACTTCAGGCTCCCAAATCTCCTGACTTTCTCAGGCAGCAAGTCTCCACACCAAATCACCTCAGGAAAAAACGACCGTTATTTCTCCATTCTGTTTTCAGTGTTTTCTTCTCTTGTACATCGGTGACCTCTAGTGGCCGAACTAAGTTACTGCGACATCACATCTTATAACAGAAACCAATAACATACTACACTCCACCCCATTTATAGTTTGGCATCCCGACAAACGGCTTCTCACTACTCACATGTAGCACGTACTCTTCAGGATTGTATCGTATCGGGGGAACACAAGCTGTGCTTCGCTTCGACATCTGTAAGCCATTACCTGCAGGACTCAACAGTGCATTCGTCACATCTGGTGAAATAGTAACATTAGGGGCTGTCTCGGATACCTCAAGAACTTGAACTGTCGGACTCTGCACGTGCAGGGGTTCGGCCCCAAAGTCATCCCAACAGTCACATTCAACATTGCTCAGCTTAACCGTTGCAGGTGGCTCAGGTGATTCAGAGGGACAGGCAGGTGTGTCAGACATACACCCCTTTAACCAATTTCGGTGCATGGTGCGACGGGGTCCAATGCACACTTCAGGAACCACTGTATACACGCTTCCCCCTGGAAATACCCTTTCTACTACTGTGTAAGGCGCATCCTCCCACCAGTCACTCAACTTCCCACGCGGACGCGTAATCCGCACTAGTACCTCATCACCCAGAAACTCATCCTCGTGCACCGGTCCCCAATCTCGGTGGGGATGATCCTGTACACATTCTTCCACTATTCGGTGGATTTCTCGCAACTTTCGTTGTTGATCTTGGACCCACTCACTGGCTGTACGATACTCTGGCTCATCCGGTACAGTCAGTCCCAGTTCTTCAATTTCTCGTCCAGGCCGACCGAACATCATCATTAAAGGTGTGAGCCCTTTGGTGCTTTGGACCCCATTGTTATAGGCCCACATAAGTTCTGGGATGAACTCCGTCCACTACTCCTTTTGCCTCTGTTCCAATGTTCTCAGCATCTGGAGCAGTGTTCGGTTGAATTGCTCGCAAACCCCATTTCCTTGTGGATGATAGGGCATCATCCGCGATTGCTGAATCCCATAGGCCGGCAGCAATTCAGTCATGAGCTGACCCTGAAAGCAGACACCTTGATCTGAATGCACCGTTTGAGGACACCTATAAACCAGCATGAAATGCTTACAATTCACCTCTGCTATGGACTTGGTGGGAACAGCCACAGCAAACTTTGTAAAATGATTGGTCATGATTAGGCATAAATGATGACCACTTCTGGAGTACCCGACTGTTAGGTAATCCACCATTAGTATCTCCAACAATGGGGCAGACGTCACAATCCTCTGAACAGGAGCCCTCTGTTCTGGTGACTTATTCAATTCACACGGCTGGCACCTAGTACACACCTCTCTCACAACTTCTTCTATGTCTGGTGTGTACATGAACCGGTGTAACCATCGATAAGTCTTCTCAGGCCCAACGTGTACACCCCATACATGAGCCTCTCGTGCAATGTCTGGAGCCACTGAGGCTGGGATTACCACCTGCCAACGGTACCCCAGCTCTGCCGCTACGTAAATCTACATAGTTAATGCGGCATCATATCTTATAACAGAAAACATTAACATACTACATATTGATCACGAATTGGGTGTCAGAGCAGTGGATTGTTATTTGAGTCTTGTTTCAAATATGTAGGTTGAACAAAAAAACTTTCTACGTGAAGGTCTATATTTTATTCTAAGGCACAATTTGTTTTCTTTTCAAGATAAATTGTATATACAGCAACTCGGCACCGCGATGGGGACTCAAGTCGTGGCAAAGTTTCGCTAATTTATTTATGGGGAGATTCGAGTCCGCATCGCCATTACAGTCTCCACAATATAGAGATAAGAATATGTTATACCGGCGGTACATAGATGATTTGGTTATATTTTGGAAGGGGAGCGAAATGGATACTCAAAAACTGATAAAAGATTGAAACCACAATGATTGGGGTATATCATTTTCCGCTAATATCAATAATAAAACTATAGTGTTTTTGGATTTGGAAATAAACTATCATAATACTACTATAGTTACAAAAACTAATTTTAAAAAAGTTGATACAAACTGTTATCTGGACTTTCGCAGTGCGCATTATACAAAGTGGAAAAGAAACATCTCCTATAGTCAGTTTTTTAGGATTAGATAAAATTGTACTAATACTAATCAATATATTATAGAGTCTGACATTTTAAAAAGAATATTTAAAGAAAAAAGATACCCAGATAAACTTATAAGTGGAGCAAATGAAACTAACTTACAAAAAACTCAGGATTGTTTCATAAAACTGAATGAGAATGAAAAAAGCAAAGATGAAAATGCATTGCAAAGAATTAAGAAAAAAGGAGAAGATGAAAGAAAAGAAAATATGTGGAAATACAATTTTGTGACGACATATAATGAAGTTAACAGGATAGTTCGTCAAGTTTTGAAAAAATACTGGTATATTCTTATGAAAGATCCAGTACTAAATAAATTCCTTCCGACTGAACCAGGAATAACATTCAAAAGGGGGCAAACAATAAAGAATTTACTATCACCAAGCAGGATTAAAGTGAGTAAAAATAAATAAAAAATCACTACCTTTAAAACAAGAGATACAGACGTATATAAATGCAATTCGAAAAAATGTTGCAGTTGCAATACAATTGATCATGGAGCAAAAAGTATCAGATCCAATGCTACTGTTGAAACATTCCAAATTAAACAAATAATTTCATGCAACAGCAATTATGTCATATATGTTATTAGCTGTACCTGTGGTCTTCAATATGTGGGCTGCACTGTTCAGACTGTGCGGTCCCCCATGAATGGCCACAGGCATAATGTTAAAAATGGGTATGTGAAACATAGCTTATTAAGACATTTGATGCTAAAACATAATAAATGCTTTGATGTGAAAGTGACCCCTATAGAGCAGATTCTCGAAAATGTGAATAATCGAAATGCACTATTGAAACAGAAAAGAATCCTACTGGATTTGCCGCCTGATATGCCTTTACCCAAATGGGTTCAACGATGTGGTGGAGAAAATATACGTTTTTAATATTCATGATTTTTTTTTATATTAATATAGTGAATTTTAGATATGTTTATCTTATTTATATGTAAGTTTAAAAAAAAAAAAAAAAACTTTTGGATGGGTATGGTTGTAGTAAATTTCTTCCTGTGAACAACAATTCCTACTAAACTTGGTTGCCTTTATAATGGAAGAACTGTTGTTGTGTGTTGACCATGGGTTTTTGTGCTTTTGATTTTATTTTTTATCACTTAAAGAAGGCTATTGTGAAAAATTAGCCGAAGCGCGTTGTGCTTTATTGATTGCCTGGAATAAAAAAAATTTTTTCATATAAATGATGAGAACATATAAAAGATTTTTTGAGAAGCGACACATTGATTTTTGAGTTGGAAACCTGTGATCCTTCAATATTAGACAAAGATAACACAAGTAAACACAAAATGCAATTTTTAAAAGAAAGTCTTTACTATGAAGGGAAAAAGAAATGCAAACCTACAGGGTTCTGTGTGAAAAGGTGATTGCCACCCCCTCCCTCCCTTAAAACATATTTACTGTGGTTTATCACATCTTTGGAAGCGGAGTTCAATTTCCCTAGCCACACACATGCCTTATTACTGCCACAACTGTTCTCAATCAAGAAATCACTTAACATGGACCTGTCTGAAAAATGAAGTAGACTGAAAGATCTACAAAAGCTAGAAATCATGCTGCGATCCAAAGAAATTCAAGAACAAATGAGAAACAAAGTAATTGAGATCTATCAGTCTGGAAAAGGATATAAAGCCATTTCTAAAGCTTTGTGAGTCCAGGAAATCATAGTGAGAGCCATTGTCCACAAATGGCAAAAAAAGAACAGTGGTGAACCTTCTCAGGAGTGGTCAGCCGACCAAAATTACTCCAAGAGCGCAGCAACAACTCATCCAAGAGATCACAAAAGACAACATTCAAAGAACTGCAGATCTCACTTGCCTCAGTTAAGGTCAGTGTTCATGACTCCACCATAAGAAAGAGACTGGGCAAAAATAACATGCATGGTAGAGTTCCAAGATGAAAACCACTGCTGAGCAAAAAGAACATAAAGGCTCATCTCAGTTTTGCCAGAAAACATCTTGATGATCGCCAAGACTTTTGGGAGAATACTCTGTGGACTGACGAAACAAAAGTTGAACTTTTTGGAAGGTGTATGTCCCATTACATCTGACATAGAAGTAACACCGCATTTCAGAAAATGAACATCATACCAACAGTAAAATATGGTGGCAGTGTTATGATGTGGGGCGGTTTTGCTGCTTCAGGACCTGGAAAACTTGCTGTAGTAAATGGCACCATGAATTCTGCTGTCTACCAAAAAATCCTGAAGGAGAATGTCCAGCTATGTTTGATACCTCAAGCTGATGCACACTTGAGTTATGCAGCAGGTCAATGATCCAAAACACACCAGAAAGTCCACCTCTGAATTGCTTAAGAAAAGCAAAATTAAGAGTGGCCTAGTCAAAGTTCTGACCTTAATCTGATTGAGATTCATGCTGTGCCATGACCAAAAAGGTGGTCATGTTAGGAAAGGTGGTTCATGCTCGGAAACCCTCCAATGTGGCAGAATTACAACAATTTTGCAAAGATGAGTGGGCTAAAATTTTCCCAGACTCCTTGTCAGTTATCGCAAATGCTTGATTGCAATTATTGCTGCTAATGGTGGCCAAACCAGTTATTAGGTTTAGGGTGCAATCACTTTTTCACACAGGGCCCTGTAGGTTTGGATTTTTTTTCCCCTTAATAATAAAGAACTTCATTTAAAAACTGCATTTTGTTTTCACTTGTGTTATCTTTGTCTAATATTTTAATTTGTTTTGTGATCTGAAACATTTAAGTCTGAGAAACATGCAAAGGAATAAGAAATCAGGAAGGGGGCAAACACTTTTTCACTCCACTGTATGTCCAATGTATTTGAAAATTGAGGTTGCCTGTTTTTATTCTGGTTTGATTTCCATTTAAGGGGTTACGCAGCCACCATTCATGCTGTTAAGCTGCATTCAAATTCTTATTTTGGTCACCTCCAGAGCTGATATAAGTTAATCAGTAGGGGTTTGATAATGATTGTCTATACTAAGGAGAGCTCAACAAGAGACCATCTCATGCACACAGTCATTTTCAGGATTCATACTACATAAATACTTAGTACAGAACTTGTAGAAAGCTACATGCCAACATTGTGAATGAATGTCCGAGCTATTGTACACAGAAAATTTCTGCAAATTTAAAAAACGCCCCTAGCCACACCCATTTACCATTTCTTTCTACCCTGGCAGGAGGAGAAGTCAGAGGGAGCCATTCCAGTGAGGGACATTCAGAAGACACTTGAGACTGCAGGGCGTAGACCCAAATCCGGGATTGTCCGCTGTATCCAGTATGTTTGGGACTAGAAATAATTCACAGGAATCTGATGCAGCATCCAGACCAGTGGTACACGGCAGCTGTAAAGGAGGGCCACGAATCTCTTACCTTCCTGCGTCCGCAGCGTGGCTTTTGATTAGCTAGGGTTGGAGCAGCATCATTTGTGTGTCATGCTCATCTCTAGTTGGTACCCATTGTTTGTTTTTTTTCATTCATTCATTGCTGTAGAATCAGAACTTTCTCATTTTCATATAAGCTTCACTATATGCCATCTAGCTTTTTGGTGTCTGTAAGGCTGTTAGGAGGGCGGTTGCAGACAACTTTATTATAATGGAACGCAACCAACCCCGGGGTCCGCGATGCAGCCTGGTGGACTGCTGCCGAACACTTTCTGGGGGAAAAGGAAAGCAACCAACTTAAATGATAAACCCTTTCGTGTTACTGCACACTGGAATAGGTATAGCAATACGCACTATCTCCGTTAGCAGCACGAGAGATGGGCGGAGAAAAACAGCACAGGGACTACAATGGCGGCGCTAGGATGCGTGTGTGACTACACTGACGGGTACACATGCCTCCAGCCGGCATGCTACCGGACTGCAGGGTATTACTCCATGTGGCTGATAGGCGATAGCCGTGGACAGGGCGTCTGCAGGCTGCTCGGGGTGTTAGGCGACCCTATGGCAGAGCCAGACAGCAAGACGGAGCTACCTGCCTATTTCCACTACACCTGCCTATGGAAGCTACATGGAACACAGTCGTCCACACATCAGCATCACTGCTCAATGATCTGAGCGTGCCACCATGTTGGTGGGCGGGCCTTTTAAAGACTAAGCCTTGCCCACCGACGCGCCATTGGTGACGCCACCCGTGGACCAATCAGATGGTGCCAGGTCACCGGGTCAGGTGGGTGCCAAACCACCAATCACTATCTGCCAGGTCACAGGCATGCTAAGTGCGGCGAATCCTCGACTTAGACTCCAAAAGCCCTGTCTCCCTCCGCAACCTATGCTTAACATTGCTAGGTACAAGTATCCAGGAGACAATCTGCACATCTCGTGGACCAGCTAGGCGTTGGGGCTGATGATGATGCTGAGCAGTCCTGGCTGGACTGAAATGGGAGACCACCGAGGGCTCTGGCCCCATTTCGAATCCAGCAACAGACCGACACCTACCAAAGGCAGTGTTCACACATTACATAAATACTGTGTTTTTTATTTTCTGCATTTGTCCGCACCAAGCTGTGCAATAACAATCTTCTCTGGTTATTGCATTTTTGCTTCATTTTTTTATACCTTTTTCCACTTATTTGATGCATTTTGGTGCAGATGTGAAGCAGCATTTTTATGTGTTTTTCATAGCACAGAAAAGCTTGGATTCTGCACTTAAAAAAGTAACTGCAATTTTTTACATGCAGACTCCACATAGAAGCTTCTAGAATTAAATAGCACCATATTCACAAAATCACAACTACTTTACTTAGACAGTTAAACACAGAAGAATTTCTGTGCAAAAGAAGCAGCATTTACGCTGCATGTGAACACAGCCTAAATATCCAAGCAAAGTGAATGTTTTCATGAAATCTTCTGCCCTTGGTGCATCTGCAGACGCTGTTGTACTGTGTGGTTTTGGTGCTTTTTTTTCTATATGCTTCTATGTGGAGCTTGAAAAAACAAATATGAAAAAATGTGCATTTTTTTAATGTAGAATCAATGCTTCTCTGTACTATTAAAAAAGCGTTAAAATGTGGTTTCACATGTGCACTAAAAATGCATCAAATAAGGTGGAAAATGCATAAAAGAAATGCAGCAAAAACGCAATAATCAGAGGAGATTGTATTTGCGTTGTGTGGTGCGGACACCTTCAGGAAACATGCAGTAAAAAAACAGTACAAAAAATGCAGCATTTACGTTATGTGTCAACATGGCCTCAGCATTATATTTCTATTACATTTTTAAGGGTTTAATAGAGAACAAAATCAATCATGCCATTTTTTTAAGCCATTTACCAATTACAGTAAATAATATGATTACTGTATTGTGCGGGTTGCTGTGATTACAGGGACACCAAATATGTCCATGCTATTTGCTGATTTCTGATGTTTATTATTTTTAAAAAAGCACATTAAAAAGGACATTATTGTAATTGTGTTTCAATATATTATAGGAAGAAAAAAAATGTATTTCTCCTCTATAATATAGGTATATCGATATACACTGCTATGTACAGATGTCTCTCTGTATAGTAGTGTGATCTGCCTGTTGGTTTGGTGGTTGCAATGCAGCTTCAAGTATACAAAATCCCTCAACACTTGTTGGTATAGGCTGTGGTTCATAGTGTTAGCTGCTGCCTCCAATGACCAAAGTTGTGCATTCAATTCCCAAAGAGGCAAGATCAATAGAAGAGAAAATGACATTTTTATAATTATTTTATTAGTAGTTTTATATTAACAAAAAAAATCAAAATTTTTTCACCTCTAGAATACAGGGACTTAAAAATACACTGCTATATACAGATGTATTTCTATTCACCAGTAATGCAGCTTCAAGTATACAAAATCCTCCCGTAGTTGTCAGTATAGGCTGTGGCTCAAAGTTTTAGCCATTGCCTGCATAGGTTGAGATTGTAGGTTTGATTCCCAGGGAGACCAGATCTCAATAAAAGAAGACAATTGTTTATTTTATTAATTGTATGTGTATGCAGAACAGAAAAGCAGGCCTACCTCCCGAGGAGGAGCTATGGAGCGATGAAGACGCTGCACAGAGAAGAAAAAGAGTAAGGCTATGGCCCCACTATCAGTATTTGGCCAGTATTTTTTCCTCAGTATTTATAAGCCAAAACCAGTAGTGAGTGATAAATACAGAATTGGCGACTTGTTTCTATTATAACTTTTCTCTGATTGTTCCTCACCTGGTTTTGGCTTACAAATACTGAGGAAGAATACTGACCAAATACTGATAGTTGGGCCGTAGCCTAAGTGGGAGTCTGGACAAAGCCATGACTTGTCAGGACAGTGGGACTGACCACTGAATCCGGGACTGTTGAGAGCTATGTTACTTCTACTGGCAATAAGTTGCCTTAGGGAGATTCTATATGACACTAAATTAGTATTTACTTATGCATAATATGGCTCTTTGCTTATGGCACCTCTTCCTACAATGTTAACAGG
This sequence comes from Phyllobates terribilis, assembly GCF_046119375.1. NCBI lineage: Eukaryota > Metazoa > Chordata > Amphibia > Anura > Dendrobatidae > Phyllobates > Phyllobates terribilis. Next base: position 286,191,275 of record NW_027362762.1, on the reverse strand, counting down.
AAGCCTCAAACAAAATAGGGAAAAAATATCTGACACTTGCCAAAATAAAATTCTGTACCATCTGAAAGCCAGTTACAAATGAGTGATCAGCAGCTGTTTTTTTGTGAGAAATCATATGTTAGTTCTGTAGTATGAAAATCCTATATAACAGCTAAAATCATTCAACTAATGACAAGTTCATTGTGATAGAGAAATTCTGCTTGCACCACAGAGTCTCCTAGTGGACACACAGCAGAAATGTCTGAGCACGCAGTCCAGCCTCAATGAATATCAATTTTTTATTACATTTAAACGCTATTTCATCTGGTATTTTACATTTTTAGACTATTTTCTTTCATGTTACACATCATTTGGTTGCAGTTTAATTTGATTCCAAAAATCGCATGAAAGATGCTCCATGTGCTAGGTTGAAAATAAAAAAACATATAAACTTGAGCGGTTCTAAATGACATTATATTGTATATTAATTGCACTCCTAAATGCATTGTTCATTTCTAAGCCAACAATAAGCATTTATTAATCCATAGAAATAAAACATGGCAGCATTAAAACACATGATCGTAGTTTCTTAACTTGTGAGATGAAAAAAGAAACAGCTGTACAGCCAAATATAACAGCAACTAGGATGCTACCACTGCAAATGACCAATAATGATCAAAAAGAGCTAGAAAAAGCAGCACAGAAAAGGTGCACACCAAGGGATACACATCAACAAGTTTATTATTATACACCATGTAACTCCATGATTAAGAAAAAAAAAATATGACCACCCCGTAGACATAAATATACCACCATACAACAATGAAATACAATGAAAAAATAAGAATACAATTTAAAATATAAGATCCTTCAAGATAGAAATGCAATCAATGACATGCCAATATAACCAAAGAGCACTAATGGATCCAAAAATTAAATGGACAATAATAATCCATTCCAAAGCCAAATGATATCCCACAGTATGTTGTAAAAAGGATGATTATTCCTCAATATATAATAGTAAGTATTCAAACCATAAATAAACAATAACAACAGCTCTAATCACACATATGAATATAAATGTATATGAAAAGTACAAAAAAGCACTTGCAGCAATGTTAGTAAGCAATTGTGCATGTGTGCAACCATGGGAATATATGCAAAAGGGATAATGCAAGTAGGAATGTATCAATCACATAGAATATTATCATAAAAAGTGAATGTTACAAAACCCATAGTGTTAAGGGACAGATCAATGGGGGAACCTCACGCGTATCGCTTCAAGACAGGGGAAAAGAAAGTGAGGAGAAAATGCTGTTTTATAAATAGCCAGTGATTAATTAGTAAAAGTAAGAGCAGGTGTATGGCGAGACCCAGGATTGGACCTCATGTAGTTTGATGAATGTCAGCATAATCAAATGTTAAGTGCAGCCTCACACCTGACAGTGTGAGGTGGCACGTGCACGCTAGCTATAAAGTATTGATATACATTGGCGCATTAAATGGTGGATATCTTAACTTGTGAACTTTATGTTTTTCCACACAGGTGTTTTTTGTTAGATCAGTGACAAAACAGGTTTGTATTAAAAGGGTGGGCACCCCTGAGTAAATTTGTAGCTTTCCATGCTGTTTGCCGAAACCTACTGTTGTGTAATTGCCAGTTTTTTGTTGCAGTGATTTTCACTGTTATGGTCATGTGCCGACTAGAGTTCCATGAACATCATTGAATGTTTTATTGAGTAAAGCAACAGAAACTTTAGCTGAAATATGACTGAGAGAATGCAAATCACATATTTGGTGTAGTGTGACAACCGTTGGAACTCGCAAGCTGAGCCAAAATCTAATGATGTGCACTGTGTACATATAACACAGTGAGCTTGTGATAAGTTGCACAGACAGAGAGAAATATACTCAGGGAAGGACAACTTCATTAATATAACAATTGTATATTTTAATTGAAGAGATATTAATTATGAATGAGTAAAGCTATCTCAAAACTTATCTTCATTTAAAAGCTAAAAATCATTTACTTATTATTACAAGAGAAAGCCGCTGGTGACAATATCACCAATATGTTTACTTTAAAAAACAATTTACATATAGATTAGTCTTTCCTTAACTTACCTCTTGACCAGATATATCCGGAGATAACCAGTTGTAAAAAGAATAGAATTTAGAGATACTCTGCCAGGAAATGTTAATACTATAATTGTCTACATATGAACACCCAATGGTTATGATGCAGAAAGTTAAATCTGTACACATCTATAATGGGCTCTTAGGTCACTGTGGTATAATTAGATATTGTAATTGCAGTCATTTTACTTGTACAATGGTTTCACAAAAAAATCTGTTTAATGTCTCTACCTTCCAAGAGGATATGTTAATACGCATAGTTCCCTGTATGTTGACATGCACACATAGATTTGTAGTGCGAAAGCTCAATTTCTCCTACCGTTCTTTTTCATCAAGCAAAGCAATTCTACTTTCAAACATAGAAAGTCCTTCCAGCCTTCCCCAGATAAACTACTTTTTAGATTTCATTTAGGCATTTTGGTTGTGTTGCTGAATGCTATTGATATCTTATTATGTCCACATTACCATTGCAAAACATTTAACATCTATAAATTATACTGTAGGTCTTCTAACGTAGCTTACATTCAGCCAATATTAATTCAGCTCTTCAGTATATTCTGTTATACGTTGAGAAGAAGGCTATTTGTCAATCTAGAATCATTTGATATTGTCAGCAAACTTTTATATGGGAACATTGATGACTAAGAACTACAGATACCATCCACAAATGACAATATGTGTGTTACGCACGTGGTTGTGGAACCACTATGCCACGGTCCAGGGGAGACAGGAGGGGCATAACTTAGCAACCACCTGGCTCATCACTAGAGTCCCTGAAGGTGTGATTAGACTTGAACCCAGGTGGATGCCAGGACAGACCCCTGAGACTCAGCAGCTGACACCCAAACGGGTAGGGAAGCAGGACAGGCAAGGAACTGTTTAACAGGAGGAAGTGCTGCTGGTTAGACTGAACAGGTTCAGGATCAGGAATGGACAGGATAGGTTCAGGAACACAGGGCGGACTCGGTTGCAGGATCATAGGTTCAGGTTCAGACTGGACAGGTGAGGATAGCGGTATATGTGGTATACAAGGCGGATCAGGCTCAAGACTAGGTAGTAGCAGGATGGACTCAAGAACAGGTTACTACAGGATGAACAGGATCAAGTTCAGACAGGACAGACAGGATCAGAGGCAGATGGGATGGACAGAATCAGGTTCAGAGACCACAGGTACAGAAACCTTACAACTAGATAGCAAGAACACACTGAAAACTAAAATTGCTAAGGCAACTCCCAATAGGGGAGGGTGCCTTAAATATCCGGCATCTCCCAGCTATTGGCTGCGGATGTTTTCAGAAGCTTCCGCACTGCCCTAAGCACACTCTCAGGAGACCTGTGTGCCATGCGCAGGTCCTGGGAGGAAACAGATGCCGTGGGAGCGCGAGTGGGTAAGTGAACACACCAGCGTCCCTACTGGAAGGAAGAAGGGGACTTGTACAGAGGTGCCAACACTGTTCTAACAATGTGCATATTTCAGGTTCAATACATGTTTTCAGGAATCACTTAAAAGTATTCAGTGTGAACAAGCAGCAACATTAAAGGGAAACGCTAAAACAAGGGAAATGTCTAGATGCAGAAATTGGACTTGGAAAGAAGGATAAGAGAGGATGATGAAAGGAATAACTTCTTGGCAGGGTTACAACATTTAGTAAAATTATTATCAAAGGAAATGAGTCTATTAGCAACATATAAAATAGGTCTGCTGGCTTGGCTAATTAGTAAATCATAGCGGTAGTTATAGTGAAGACGATTAGTACGGTACTATTATATTTTTTATCTCTCTGCGTTCTTTTCTTTTGACATACTCTAAGTTTACACATGTAGAATAAATAACTACCCATGGATATTACAGCATACAGTTTTGTTGTTCCAGGTACAATGTGTGTATACCTGCGCTGCTGATAAAGATTCCAGGATGTCGATGTTTTCTTAAATTAACTTTATTTGAACAGATTACAAGTCAACGAGTTTCGAAGTCACATAGGTTATGTCCTGCGGAAGAAGTCCTAAGGTTATATCCTAAGGAAGGATTAAGTTATGTCCTGAGGAAGAAGTCCTGTGTGTCTTCGAAACTCGTTGACTTTTAACCTGTTCAAATAAAGTTAATTTAAGGACACATCAGCATCCTGGAATCTCTATCAGCAGTGCAGGTATACACACATTGTGCCTGGAACATCAATTTCTTCGGTCTGTTGACCCGTGTCCTGCAGCAGCTGATTCATGAGATTGAAATGTTGCTAATGTGAAACCTCATCAGGTGAGCGTAATACTCCCCTATTTTATCACTTTTTTTTTACCAGTTAAGACCCTATTTGCGCTTGTTTTGTTCCCCAGCATCTCGACTACACTCAGCATACAGTTTTGTCATTGATGAAAGGAAACTATTTTATATCAATGTGCAATACAAGATGCTTATTAATGCCAGAACGTTAAAGATACATATCCTCCCTAATCTTACCCATATGTTGATGATTATGCATATGACCATTTCATGGATTTGCAATACAACAACCACAGAATTCTGTGGGTCAGTTATCCACGTATCTCCAAGCTCATAGACCAAATTCTCACAGAAGTGTATTTCAGAGACGCAAAGCACTGTATGGCAGCACATTGAGTGCCTCTGGATCCATAAAGCATGTTTTCCATCACATGGATTGCCAAATGCATAAGCCTTTATAGGAATTTTTTATATGTTGAAAAATAGAAAAAGCATTGGTAATTACCATCATTTTATTATCAATTAGTTGATATCTAATAAGTAACAATCTGATTAGCTTACTTGGGCAAAAATAACAAGTATAATAAAGTAGAAGCTTTATAGCAAATATAAAAAATAATAAATACTTCTCAAACTGAACAATTCAGCGGTTTTTGCCTTTGATAAAATGATTTTTTAATATTAATTTACAACCAGAATGTAATACCAATATTAGAAATGAAATATTCATGAACTGACTAAAAACAGTATTTAAAAGGCAAATAAATCCGAATGTGTGTCTTTGAACTCCATGTTAAAAGCAAAAATGTAAATGCCATATACAACGAGCAACAATGACATTAAAACCACTAGTGAATGAATAAAAATGAATAAAAGTACTTATCTCACTCAGTATCTCTGTATGGTGATACCTGTGAAACTTGATCATCAATAGTTTTTTTTGTGTTTTCTCTACTATTTATCCAAAAATCATTACAAACATATTTTACAAATACCATAATGATTCATAAAGATTACACAGGTCTGCAAAAAAACTTTTTTTATTTTGAGGGTGCTGAATTTAAAAATTCCATTACATTTGCTGAATTGGTTCTAGTTTTTTGAGATAATTCATCCATGAAAATAATGCATTCCCCTAATGTGACTTGTGTGTGATAACAAATGCAATAGCTTTTGGTCTCTTGTTCTGTCTTTTGACTCTTTAACAGTGTCTTAGGTAATGAAATATCCCAAATAATTAATATGTATTTCAATTTGTAGTCTTACAATGCTATAAAAGTGACTTTTTGAAGCCAGAATTCTACTGTACTGAATTAACTATTAAATATTTCAAAAACGAGAGCCAATCTGGCAAATCCGAAGTCATATTCTTAATCAGCACCATAAACGTTATATAAATCCATTCAGTCATCGTTGGCACCAAAATCACTGTATACCAGTGTTATTAGTGATAACAGTTCTACAGCCCAAACAAAATGATTTAAAGACAATATTAGCATTTACTGATTTAATGTGAAGTAAAAAATAATAATAGCTATTATAGATGCATCAGTTTCTATAGACAATGAAAAAAGTGGCCCAATTTTTATAAACAGTTTAGAAATTGACATAAAGTTAGCAAACCAGTTGTCAAGGGGTGGGATATTTCGCAAGCATTACCAAAAGGCAAGTGTAAGTATCTAATTGACCTTGTCAAGAGCCAAATTGTTATTGGTAGAATTCTCGGTCAGAGCATCTCCAAAATGTGAGCTCTTGTGAGATGAAGTCAGTATGTAGTGGATACTACTTATCAAAAAGTAGTCCCAAAGGTTCATGGGCATCCAAAGCTTAGTGATTTGCAAGGGGAGCGAAAAGAAAGCCTACCTGGTTGGATCCCACAGAAGAGCTACTGTAGCACAAATTCCTGAATAAGTAATAGTTCTATTCCCATCTTGTAAAGTGATGGTATACTGTTAGATTATCACTTTATGATCAAGAATGCATGTGGACATAGATTTGGTTTAGAGCTATTTCCTCTTTACTATTTTTCCCTTCTCTTGGAAACCCCAGTTGTAGTTATCTGCATAGTCATGTAGCTAGAAATGGCTGTGCTAAACCATAGCTCTGGCTCCTTAATTTTTACAATCAGTGGAGGTCTCAGAGATTGGACCCCCACCAATCATAAAGTAATTGCATATTCTGACAATATGATATCACTAATAAAATGATGCAATGTCTGAATGCATAGGGCATTTAAGTACAGGGCTGAGTAGCTGTAGAATATTCACAGTGTCCAGGCTGACCCAGCTTTACCGTGAAAAGTGCTGACAATGGGCTTACGAGCATCAGAGCTTGGCTATCATATAAACAATTTTTGAGAATAGTTTGAAGAATATGACAAATTCTGCAGATCTTAATTCAATTAAGCATCTGTAAGATGAGCTGGAAAATGAAGTCAGATCTATAAAGGCTCCAGCTCACAAACTACAGGACGTAAAGGGGTTGCTCAGGACTAGAGAACATGGCTGCTTTATTTCAGAAAATTTCAGAAACAGTGCTACCCCTGACCATGGGTTGTACCTGGTGAATTCAACTAAGCTTAATTGAAGAGACCTGAGCTGCAATGCCACAGAGAGCCCATGCTCAACGGTAGTCTTGTTTCTTAATGAAAGTTACCATTTTTTAAGTAGTCAGAAAGTAGCCATTTTCTAATCCTGGACAACCCCTTGAAAAGATCTGCTGCTAATCTTTTATGGAGTCATGGCATGATGGGTTAAAGTTGCTTTGACACCATACAGGGGACCTACACATTATCAGATGGGTGGTTTTAATCTTATGGTTGTTAGGTATAAATGGAACATGACAAATCTATATCTACTAGTAATTAGCATTCATACATTGTGTAGTTCAGTCTACTTCACAATGTTTTTTTACAGTAAATACAGGTGCAGGTATTTAAAGTAACTTCCCGGGTGACATATTGAGATTTTTTTGTTACATCCTCAAAGCAGTCAAACAGAATGACAAGTAATAATTTAATAGTCAAGTTATGAAGTAAAGATTTGATAGCCTGAAATACAATGCAACATTTTTTAAACTTTCCTATTCCATACTTTCACCTCGTTTGAATCGGAGTGTTAATTAAATGTATTCTTACTCCTGCCATGCTGTCTACAAGCCAATGGTTTAAATGGGACCACTTCCAAACTTCTGAAGATACACTGATAATTATATTATGCATATATTATTTTATTTGTGTGTGTACACTCTGATGAAGAACAGTTTGAGAACCTTGTGCTGTAACTTCAATTATGTCCAAATTCTTCCTGGTTTTTAATTATTCACTTGGGTCTGCATACTTCATAGGACCCAAAGTAATGTCCAGTACTTGAAGGTAATGCTCACATTCTACTTATTTTCTTCAAATATTTTCTTATTTTCTTGACTGCGTGGCCTTAATTAACCCCTTTACAACCCAAGGTGGTTTGCACGTTAATGACCAGGCCAATTTTTACAATTCTGACCACTGTCACTTTTTCCATTACTCTGGAATGCTTCAACGGATCCCCCTGATTCTGAGATTGTTTTTTTGTGACATATTGTACATATTGTACTATTGTGGTAAAGTTTCTTCGATATCACTTGCGTTTATTTGTGACAAAAACGGAAATTTGGCAAAAATTTTTGAAATTTTGCAATTTTCAAAATTTGAATTTTTATGCCCTTAAATCAGAGAGATATGTCACACAAAATAGTTAATAAATAATATTTTCTACATTTCTACTTTACATCAGAACAATTTTGGAACCAATTTTTTTTTATTTTTTTTATTAGGGAGCTATAATGGTTAAAAGTTGACCAGCGATTTCTCATTTTTCCAACAAAATTTACAAAACCATTTTTTTAGGGACCACATCATATTTGAAGTCACTTTGAGGGGTCTATATGACAGAAAATAACAAAAAGTGACACTATTCTAAAAACTGTACCCCTCAAGGTGCTCAAAACCACATTCAAGAACTTTATTAACCATTCAGGTGCTTCACAGGAATATTTGAAATGTGGAAGAAAAAAATTAACATTTAACTTTTTCACAAAAATGTTACTTTAGACCAAATTTTTTTTATTTTCGCTGGTGTAACAAGAAAAAATGGACCCCAAAATTTGTTGTGCATTTTCCCCTGGGCACGCAGATACCTCATATGTGGGGAAAAACCACTGCTTGGGCGCACGGCAGGGCTTGGAAGGGAAGGACGCCATTTGACTTTTTGAATGTAAAATTTGCTTGAATAATTAGCGGATGCCATGTTGCATTTGGGGAGCCCCTGATATGCTAAAACAGTGGAAACCCCCCCAAGTGACTCCATTTTGGAAACTAGACCCCTCAGGGAACTTATCTAGATGTGTGGTGAGCACCTTGAACCCCCAGGTGCTTCACAGAAGTTTATAACATTGAGCGGTAAAAATAAAATTTTCACATTTTTCCCACAAAAATGTTTTTCAGCCCCCAATTTTGCATTTTCATAAGGGTACCAGGACAAATTGCACCATGCAGTTTGTTGTGCAATTTCTCCTGAGTAAGCAGATACCCCATATGTGGGGGAAAACCACTGCTTGGGCGCATGGCAGGGTTCGGAAGGGAAGGAGCGCCATTTGACTTTTTGAATGTAAAATTTGCTTGAATAATGAGTGGACGCCAAGTTGCGTTTGGAGAGCCACTGATGTGCCTAAACAGTGGAAACCCTACACAAGTGACAGCATTTTGGAAACTAGACCCCTCAGGGAACTTATCTAGATATGTGGTGAGCACCCTGAACCCCCAAATCCTTTACAGAAATTTTTAACATGGAGCTGTGAAAATAAAAAAATCAAACTTTTTCCACAAAAATTATGTTTTAGCCCCAATTTTTTTATTTTCACAAGGGTAAGAGGAGAAAGTGGACCCCAAAAGCTTTTGTGCAATTTCTCCTGAGTATGCTCATACCCCATATGTGGGGAAAATGCAATGTTTGGGCGCACAGCAGAGTTCAGAAGGGAAGGAGCACTGTGTGACTTTTTGAACGCAAAATCGGCTGAAATCGAGAGCGGATGCCATGTCGCGTTTGGAGAGCACCTGATGCGCTTATATAGTGGAAACCCCCCACAAGTGACCTCATTTTGGAAACTACACCCCTCGAGGATTTTATCAAGGGGTAGAGTGAACATTTTGAACCCAGAAGTACGTCACAGAATTTGATAACATTAGGTCATCATATTGAATAAGTTGTCTTTAGACTTGAGCGAAAGTGCTCGCTACTTGAGTTTGCATCAGGTACTCGGGAATGCACCATGTATGAAGGGTGCTCGAGTGACATGCTTGAGTTCCCGCCCGCATGTTTCACGGTTATTAGACACCCAAAAAAAACATGCGGGGATCGCTCGTGCATGGCAGGCAATCCCCGCGAGGTTTTTTTTGGCCACGAAGCATATGGGGCAGAGACTCGAGCATGTCACTCGAGCACCCATGCATACCCGAGCACCCAATGCAAACTCAAGAAGCGAGCACTTGTGCTCAACACTAGTTGCCATATCGTTTTTTTTTCTTTTTTTTTACTTTTGAAAAAAATCACAACCCTAACCCAACCCTAGCCCCAACCCTAGCCCAACCCTAGCCCCAACCCAAGCCCCAACCCCAACCCTAACCCTAGCCCAACCCTAACCCCAACCCAAGAGTTTATTTTTTACGCCGTTCCTCGTGCGGTATAAGTGATTAGACGACATTATTCTTCGGGTCGGTGCGACAGAGATACCAGAATCATATGGGGTTTTTATGACTGACAGCTGTCACACACTAAAAGATGCATTTTTTTGTAAAATCTAGTTTTTGCATCGCCATATTTTGAGAGCTATAATTTTTCCATATTTTGGCCGACAGAGTCATGTGATGGCTTGTCTTTTGCGGGATGAGTTGACGTTTTTAAATTAGTGCCATTTTCAGGCGCGTGACATTTTTGATCGCTTTCTATTCCGATTTTTGGGAGGAAGAATAAACAAAAACCAACAATTCAGGAATTGTTTTTTTTTTATTATCTTTTCATTCTGCTCCGCATGTGGTAAAATTGATAAGGTAGCTTTATTTTTCGGATCAGTATGTTTACAGTGGTACCACATTCTATGTTTTGGCGCTTTTACATAATAAAAGCAATTTTATAGAAAAAATTATTTTTTTTGCATCGCTTTATTCTGAGAGCTAATAACTTTTTTATTTTTCGGCTGATGGAGCTGTATGGCAGCTTGTTTTTTGCAGGATGAGATGACGTTTTCAGCGGTTCCATTTTTATTTATATTCGTCTTTTTGATCGCGTGTTATTCCATTTTTTGTTTGGCGGTATGGTGATAAAGCATTGTTTTTTGCTACGTTTTTTATTAATTTTTTTTACCGTGTTCACTGAAGGTGTTAACTAGTGGCACAGTTTTATAGGTCAGGTCATTCTGGACGCGGCGATACCAAATATGTGTACTTTTATTGTTTGTTTTTTATTTTTTCATAATAATATTTACTGATGGGTACATTATATTTTTATTTTTGGTGGATTAGTATTTTTTAGTTTTTTTTTCACTTTCTGCACTTTTGTTATTCAGATAGCCTGCATAGCACAGGAATGGAGCACCATACCTGAGCTATGCAGGCTGCCAGCGCTGCACAGGGAGAAGATAGTTTGGTCATGCACTGCGCATGATCAAAAATTTTTCCTGCTGTCTGGTGACCCGGATGTTGTAATGACGACATCGGGTCGTCATGGCAACATCCGGGAAGCCGCGGCTGATGGCGCTGGAGGCCGGAAGAGGAGGTGAGTATTGCGATCACCTCCCCTTAGCCACCGCAATGCTGCAATCGACTTCGATCACAGCATTGTGGGGGTTAATGTGCCGGGAGCGGTGCGGGACCGCTCCCTGCACATAGCACCGGGTGTCAGCTGTGACAATCAGCTGACACCCGGCGGCGATCGCGCCCGCAAAGCCTGTGTGCGCGCGCGATCGCAATGACGTATTAATATGTATCAGGCTCTTAAAGCCCAGGGGGCAGATACGTATTAATACGTCTTGGGCTTTAAAGGGGTTAACACTTGCATCAAGATTTCATCAGTGACAAGACCCCAAAACCACCAAGAAGTCAATTAATTATTTATTTCAATTTCAAGAATGGAACGTGAGGTAAACTGTGAGCAACTAAAGCACCAGCGAAAAAAGAAAGTGACTTCCGCACCTACTATACAAATAAGGTAATTCAAATAATGGAAAATCTTGTAAATTATAAAATAAAATTGGGCTCTAATTCCCCTGAGGGGCCTGCTTTAAAATCAATATCATTTTCAATAAATGTGTTTTTAATTAATAAAATTTAATACTTACTGTAATTATCATAAAATTTTTGTGTTCAATAATTTTTTTTTCAATTTTCCTCTTTTAAAAATATATTTAAAGAACAGGGAGTCCTGATCTTCCACCTTTAATACTGCCTACGGCAGTTTTTTAGATGCTATCTCTATCATAACATTAAAAATGTACCACTAAATGTGATCTACCCCTATAGAATACTATATTAAAATAGCAAAACATAGTAAAGTATAGAAAAATATAAAAAATGCCTAATGTCATTATTATATCAACCTGCTAATTAAACTGTGAAGTGTGAAGTGTGAACAGTGTTTAAACAAATAAAAATTCCAGAACTACTATTTCTTTTGTAAATACCACTTCCCAGCAAGTGTTAAAAAAAGTAATCAAAAAGTCATATGTACCAGAAAACGGTAGCACTGAAAACTACATCATGATATGTAAAAGTAAGTTCTCATACATTTCCATTGATGGAAAATTGTAAAACCTATGGCTTTATGTATAGTATATGTAAATATGGTTTCACAAAACAATTCTTTTTTTTCAAATGCATTTATTTTCCATAAGTGATAAAACATTCATAAAACAATATCAATTTGATATCATCATAATCGGGCTGACCCACATAATAAAGTAAACACATTATTTGCGAAGCACGTGACTGGTGTAAGATTTAAAATGTCAAAAAACAGCAGAATTGCATTTTTTTTCTACATCTCCCCATTAAGAGTTAATGCAGCTGTCAAAAATGGGGATAACCCCTTTGTAAATAGTCTACTCTCGAATGTAAAATAGAAAAGCCTATACTTTCCTCCTGTACTAGTGCCATTTCAGCAATGTCTCCGCGGGGTCTCCTGGCGCTCGTGACTTTATTATGCCATGTGAGCTCTGCACCCTATCAATTGCTGCTGATGAACTTCAGCGCTCATGTGGCATAACAATGTCATGAGGGCAATGGGAGATCTGGTGCTGACATTGCTAGAACAGAGCTGGTGTGGGAGAGGAGTATAAGGTAAGTAGTAGGAAATCCCTTTAGTAAAAATAGGTTAATAAGTTATATTTATGACAAAATGGTGTTACTGTTAAATATAACTCATTCTTCAAATAAAAAATGCTTTGTTCTACTTTCCCAATATGGGCCAGTCTTTAAGAGGTTAATTTTGCTTTAATATATTATGATTGGTATTGTTTTTTCTGTATTACGATTGATTACACAGTTTCATAAATGTGGCCTATTACTTCTGCCTTATATTAGAAAGAGTAGTGGTACAGTAGGTGAGACTAGCTGAAGCTGAATCATAGAGGACAGCAGTTCTATGTCACTGATCAATCACTAGAGTCTCACAAGAATCAGCTCATTACTGAATATTGGATGTCTACCTCTGTTCAAGCCTATTGTCTCTTAAAGAAACTCTGTAACTATCAAGCCAATTGCCCCTCATGAGTAAAAATTCTTGAACTGTTGCTGGTGTCTGTCTGAATTCCTTTCGCCATCTTTGTAGGGTGTGGGGAAACTACTCCATCCATCAAAGGTCAATGTAGCCATACTGTACTATTTCAAAGGGCTATATACTTCGACTTTAAGCAGCATAAAATAGATCAATCTAAGTTGCTAAAGTAATAAAGTGGGCAACCCAACCTATATTTCTCTATATCATCTTTGTATTCCAGCTCTTGTCTACCTGGCCTAATCTCATCTATGATGTTTGCATTGCACACATCAGATTCAAACAAATGTTTTTGACATTTACTTGCATATTTTGTATGAAAGCCATTATTTTCCATACTGTACAAGCTTACATGTGGCATTTGTTTGATACGTGAGCCTATTTTCCAATCCAATTTGTATCACCTAATATAAAGTACAAACTATGTCCAATACACTGCAAAAGTCCTATGTGGCAAGTTAGAAAAAATGGTACTTGTACGGAAAGTTCCTTTATTAGCAGCTTTATTTCATGTAACAAGTATATAAATATTATAGTCGAACAGACAATTTCTTTGAAAACGTGACAAAAGAAAAATTTCAAAAAGATACAATAACAGCTACACCAGTACATGAAAGTAGCTTAGGGAACAACATGTTAGTCTGTGCTCACATCTGTATTGATGCAGTAATTCTAATGCAGCAATGGTTTTTCTAGTAAATGACACCATGAAGAAAACCTAATGGACACTGTGATAGATCCGCACCTCGCCACCTCACCTGATGTCACTATTACTTCACAAGGATCATGTCATACGGATCCGCACTGGCACCGACTTTAAAGTACACACCCCTCGGGGACACGTAAAGTCAGCTTGGTACAGTTTTACACAGACTCCCCCTGTCCACACGGGCCCAGGAAGGCACAGGGGGTGAGAGGTTGTTGCCCACACAGTCACTGACATGACACCACACTTGCTCATACCCATGAAAGGCCCTTTTTAGTAGCCCTAGTGAAACAGAACCTTATCAGCTGGGTAAAACCGTCACCAGTTCCTCGTTCAGTATAAGCCAAGTTCATTAACGGGAATTACATTGTGCCAGAATTCAGCCCCGGTAGCATGGAAAATTAAATGGATAAATGGAAGTGTGGATTTGTGTATCAAGATAAAAGAGCAGCCCAAGGTTAAATTATACATTTAATCACCTTAAGGGCACACTAGACAATACACTATATACACAGTGGTTATACATATATATAATGGTCAGATATGCAAATAAAAGAGTGGTAGGACAAGATATATAAGCAGCATATAAGTTAGTTACCAGTCAGATGGAAGGCCTGCTTGTTGTAGAGGGGCTGCCACATGGAAGGCTTGCAGACCCCTCTGTTCCTGGACTTCTCGACACACGATATGTCATTGTGAACTCCCCGGAAAAAAGCACTAGGTCCTGCTTTACATAAGCATTTAACTTCTTGCTGTCACTCCCCTCCTGCCCCCTGGGCTGGATCTAAGTCCCCACCCCTTGTCTCTAGTAGCTGTAACAGTTAGAAACTCCAGAAACTAAGATGGGGCATAACTCCTTAATGGACGGACCTAGGGAGGCAGTTATGGTGCAATTGGATCCAGCTGGGCCCTTGCTACATGTTAAGACCAAACACAGCTTGGCTGTCTGGTTTCTACTAGCTGTTCTATATATCTCCATACACCTATGTGCTAAAACAAGGTGATCCAGAGATCCAAGTGTTCGAGTTCCAGACTGGTGCTCGCCATGTACTGTGGATATCGGATATATACACAGTGTACAGCTAGGACATACAATGAGTCCATATTCTCCTTATAAAAACATAGCTGTCTGAACAAGGGAGACCATATGGTTTGGATCCACAGGGGGTCTTTCTGTAGGAGCTGGGATTCTAGCCAGCTGGTGTGGTGTGAGTCCTGACTTTGCAGCTAAAAGGCTACATCACTTGTGGAGCCAGGTGTCTTGTTACAACTACACATGCTTACAGGATGATTTTAAGCTGCCATTGCATCCCCCCGTCCTTCGGACACTATTATTATTCAGTGGGTTTGTCGGGCACCAATGGTTACCGACATGAAACTAGGCCTTTTATGCATTTAGTTTTTCTTTTTATATTGTAGAACAGAATATTGGAAACCATAACACTAATGTGAACTCACATTTACTTGTAGAAGACACTGCTGTCATTAACGGGAACCTGTCAGATGCTTTGATTTTTAATTTGCCTCCTTTAGACCTTCATTAAGGTATTTAATTATAGTGTTTATTGTTTAATGCAACTGCACATATTTGAGCAAAATCAATTTCTATCCAGCACCTCACTGTATTCTAGTCCGGTGAGGGGTTGATTGACAGTCCGTGCACTGCTGGCTCCTTCACAGTTTGTCCTCATCCTGGCATCTCTATTCCTGTGTCACACTTCTGCTCTGCAGTGGTTTGCCGAAGCATCTGCTTTTGTATCGGCAAGCTATTAACACAGTTGTGACAGCTGAACGGTGATGACAGGAGGAGTGCCAACTGTGAAAACGCAGACAATCATGTAAAGCGGATATAACTGCAGCTACTGAACCTGGACTAGTATCTGTGTAACTAATAAAGCTACAATCTGTAGTGCTATAAGATGCAAACATAAAATATATGAAATTAGAATTGCAATACTGCTCTAAAAAATAGGAAAAAATGAAGATACTTAGCACATAAGTTGGCCAATTCATGTATACCCAGCAGCCATGACAAGGCAATCCTCTTTGCTGGGAACCTAACCTAATGTGATTCCTCTTCTGGGCTGATAGCCTACAATTATATGGGTAGGTAGGATCCTGCTGTGATTAAAACCGCCATAGGCTGATGGTTGGAGTGCTTGGTCAGACAGCTTATGTATACAAAGACTGAATGTCACTTCCAAACAAAGAACAGGTGTGAACAGGTGCATACTAAGAATAGCCACCTCCATATATAACTAACAAATAAATTTGCACTCTTTAACTCAATAGTATGCAAACAAGAAAAATATGAAATTGGAATTGCATTACTGCTCTAGAAAATTACCTATTTTCTAGAGCAGTAATGCAATTCCAATTTTGTATATTTCATGTTTGCATGCTATAGCGTTAAAGAGTGAAACTTTATTTGTTAGTTATATATGGAGGTGGATACTGTTAGCATGCACCTAGTCTCAGTGTGCAAACACCTCACCGGACTAATCAGGGCTCATCAGCATACAGCAATGTGCTGTATATAAGTTGATTTTGCTCAAATATATGCAGTTGCATAAAACAATAAGCACAATCCTAGAATTTTGGAATAAATGTCTAAAAGGTCATAGGGGATATCATTTAAAACAGTAGAGGGACCTGACCAATTTCTTTAAAAAAATGTTAAAATTCTAAAATATACAGATTTGGCCTATGTGGAAGACTACCATAGTGAAAATTGCTCCCTGTGTATCTGGAGGTCTCCTTAGAAGAACCTGCCCCGACGACGCCGTTTCGCTAATATGCTTCTTCAATAGGGGCTATCAATAAACCCTTTGTAAGTATAATGGCCGGCTCAATTTGGATACTATTATAGGCATCTAATACTTAGGTCCCAATTACACTATATTTACTTGAACTACTTTGGCACTTTATAGTATGAATAATATTCTCTAATTATTTTGGTATTTGATATTTATCTATGATATTTGGCTTTGTATTCTATATACTGTGCACAATATTAATGAAGAGCATTTTTTGTGGGAATAGTGCAATTTGTTCTGATGTCCTAGTTTATATGGGCCTGGAGTCATATTAAAATTCTTGCAGGTATATTAATTAGGGATAACATTATATGTGACTGAATTGATTTGGAGGGTCTCCTTTAATGTTTTTAGGTTTCTGCTTTTACTTATCTTTTATTGTATTTTCATGAATTATATTTCTTAAATTGGTGAAATAAAAGAATGATTTTATTAGATTTTGTTGTATATCTTCCTTAAACCAGGTTTATAACTGTGGTTTGTGTGTGTAAAGATTCTATGGCGGAGGAATATTTATTGACCTTTTTTGATATAAACAAAATGCATCTTAGGTTGTCTACATTATTTTATAGGCTTCCAACTACGCTATGAAGAAAATCTGATTTATTCAACATTATTTATTAAATTAGTTGGTTCTAGATTGTGAAGCCATTGGACATTATTACATAGCAATCATTTCTTTTTCAAAGCTCACATCATCTAAAAAGAGTCCAGAAGGAAGAAAGGTCTGTTGCTTTACTTGCAACACTTCTGTGATGTCCATTTAGGTTGGTTTCCTAAGCTTTGTTATTTTCTGTGGCTTTAGAATATCTTTATTACAATTTAAAACTCTTGTTTTCACTGTACATTGGTATATGTTTGGAATAGGTTATGTGGATACCCTGGTTTAACTCTTCAAATAAATCGAAAAAATGTTTGACCTGAAAAAAAATGCATCAAGCTTACATTTCTCTAATTGCAATTTCCATGCATTTACCAAGCACATAAAAAGGGCAATAAAAACTTGATAAAACAATTGATGCTCATAAACATTGGAGCATAGAAACCCAATCTTAACATGCATACCAGTAAAGCTTGTGACATATGCACTAATTGAGTACATTAGGTTCCATTCGCCAGACGGAGACCTAAAAGAGGCCATAAGTATCCTTATGGTTATGAAAAGTTACTTGTTTATGGGGTATTACTATGGCACAAAGTTCTGGTATATTGCCAGGATAGGTTATATTTGCTGACTGGGTGAGTCCAACTGCTGGGCCTCCACTGATCCCTATAACCAAGGGGCTTAGAACCGATTAGTACCTTTTTCACATAGCACCACCTCAAGGGCAGTACCGTAAATTGCAGCAGAGTCCCAATCAAGTAAATGAAGTTGGATTTCAATCACTGCACAGCAATTGAGCAGGACAATATACTAATATGCCCTAATTTTGTCAGTTAGTGCCTCATTAAAACTGGTACTTTTGCCAGGTGAACCCAAGTGTCATCCAACATGGTGGCTCATGCTCCTTCCTATGCAATAAGCAGACTATAATTCTTTATGCGCCTGCACAGGCCCCAAAATTCAGCAGACAGTGAAGGCACAACATGTTTGAAAACCAGTAGACTGTAGCTTGACAACATTTATAATTTGTTGATGTGTATGCTCATTAACTGGAATCATTACTGTTCATAATTCAGTATATGGTAAGCATTAGTTAATACAACAGTTTTATCACATTTATGTAGAGGGATTGGGAGAACATAATGCTTCTTTTTTTGTATAGGTTACTTTGACACATATGCACAATAGTAAGGGCTTTCTGGAAATCACATCCACATTTCAGCAACTCTAAGTTTATCCTAATTACGGAAAGAGTGCACAGCAGCTCTCCAAAGTGCAATTCAGCATTATCAGGAGATGAACACACACAAAGCAAATACATCAGGGAAACCCAACCTGGTACCTTGGTCCAGTCTTCTGAGACAGCAGGCTAGACCACTCAGATCGGAACATAGTAGGTTGTCAATGTGCAGAGTGATGCATTATGCTTTTTAGCTTATAGTATACTTTTAAGATTTCGCTGCCCTATATGAAGTATACAAACTACAATCAATATCCTTCTACTGATATTTTTAAAATATAAATAGAAGCATTATACAGATAATTCTGCAGTGATAATGGCTAAGTAAAGCACGAATAATAAAAGTGATGTTTTACTGTTGAATTACAAGCAGTAAATCAAAGGAAAATTAATGTGCTTTGTCCATTCTTAAGAAATAAGAAACACGACAGATCATATCCATTATAAACCAAGTGATGATTCTAACCAAAATGATGCAGGATGTTGGCTTCTTGGGTATCACTGTAGCATTTTGATATGTGACATCCCAGTCTATTTGCAATAAGTGTCTTCTCTGCTTCATCATTGACATCAAAGATTTGAAGAAACTGTCCAGCATTCTAACTAACATGACATGCAGTCTTAGACCCTGAGCCAATAATGCACACACTATCTGCTCCAGGTCCAATCATTTCATGTCACTTACACCTGTACTGAGCTTTGACAATAGTGCTGCCTTACTTAGTGACATTGATGGTAAATTAGCATAGACTATACTTTATAACACTCAATACCCATAAATATGTCGAAGTGCAAACCTGTATCTAGCATTAACAATGGCAAGTTAAACCTGGAAATAAACCAAATATATTACAGGGTAAATGACTAATAGATCAATTAGGGGTTCCTTTTCAAAGGATGAATAATCAAGCATAGCAGAGATATATATTGATTGATGGGCTGAGTGTGATCAAAGATTGCTCTTACCTGATATCTCCTGGTAAGGGACATTGGCCAGGCTGAATCCCTTAGCACTATATGCATGTCTGACCTCATTGCAGCTTCCAGCCATCACATCAGCCCCAGCGCAAAGTGACAGTAGCATAGGTCCCCAGATCCAAAACATGGTGTAAGGTCTAATAATCCAATGTAAGGAATTCCCAAAATATTTCTGTCTTCTTATCAGAAAGATAAACACTTGCCAGTTCTTTTTGGCACTGCAAAAGGAAAGAATTGTCATCCAGCCCAATAAGACCCTAGGAGTGCAGCTGATTGAGGTGCAGAGCCCTTTTACTCATCCCTTCACAAATGGCAGAAAACTTTTCATTAACAGCAGCAGGATCCTTGCTTTCTTCTGTAGACAGATGTGAAGTGAGCAGCCTGGGTGTAAGATGCTGCAGGGATCAGAGTCTTGTATCCTAACCTGTGCCTGCACTATGTGCTACATATGTGACCTATCTGTGCTCTATGTTCTGCTCTACAGATGTCACACTGTGCCAGGCTACTGTGCATAGTGCATACAGTTCTGCTCTACACAAGCTCCCTGACCCAGCTGCCAGCACAAATCCTGGAGACACAGTGAGACGTGCTGTACATTGTATTGCCTCAATCTAGGAACAAGGCTGATAGGGAAATGTGGAGTGGAGTCACCGCACGCCGTATAATTGCCTATCAGATTCTCAGACATTCTTCTTCTGTATAGGCTGCAATCACTCCAATGATGAGATGGACAGTGCAGTGCACAGAGCTAATGCATTGGAGCTAGTTGATTTCTGCTATTAGCAGGGTGAATGTTTCATAAAAAATACATTTCACATCTTTTTTTAAAAAAAATGAAAATCTCCACTTGCTTTATTTCACACATCAGTCAATATTATTACTTTGTGTGGATTTGTGCTTCTAATCAAGTGTAGCATTGCTATTATTCCAGTCTGGAAGGAAGCACCTACAGAGTTTGAGAACACTTGCATCACAATTTAGATTATTAAAGGGAACCTGTCATAAGATTCATGCTGACCGAGCCACGGGCAACAAGAATCAGAGCCTAGCTTTACGATGGCCGCCAGGCACGCTTGAATAATTGCGTCATTTCAAAGAAAACATAATTATAGCCCCGGCCGGACTAGAGGTGAGAGGATTGATTTACGAAAAATTGAGTTTGAGTCGAATTTCCTGAAATTCTCGAATGAAAAGTCTCTCCCAACGTACACACATGGGACAGACCTGTCAATCAGCTGGAGGAGGGTAAGGAGAAGTCGACAGTGGACCACATTGGACTAGCCAGGGCTTTTCAGTTTGGGCTATGTTCCCATGAGGAGTATTTTATGAGTTTTTGATACTGCAGAATTTCTGCACCATTCTGCAACAATCATATAAATTATTTTATCTGCGTTTTTTCATTGCTTTTTTGTGTGTTTTTTTACATGCATTTTTATCGTGTTTTTGAAGCTGCATTTTTTGTCTTTTGTTGGTGTCATGTTTTAAATAAAGCTGCTTTGTTTTGGATACTTCCTTGTATTTGGCTTTGACAAAACTTTATTGATACAGTCATGTGCAGATTACATGCATTTCCACAGCAGAAACACACTAAAAACGAATGTGTGTTTCCTACGTGCGATTCTTCCACATCTGCTGAAAATCTATGGTGAAAATCTGCGCATAAAACTCAGTTTACCCGCAAGAGAAATTGACATGTTGTGGATTTGAATCAGACACCGCAGGTCAGTTTACACTGAGTAAAATAAACAGTGGGCAGGAGATTTCTATACATCCCATCCACTTTACTGGAACTGTAACATACTACTTTTTTGATGCAGTGAAAATATGCAGCATTAAAAACCCACCAAAAACTCATTGCGGGACGCAGCCTTATGTTTTCTCTGAAACATTTCAAATATACCTGGCTGCAATTGCACAGCAAGAATAACAGGTTCTCCATAACCACCTTTTCACATTTGCCCTTACTTAAATGTTTCAAGTACTAGCATGATTATTCCTGCAGTGTTATGCAGCATCAGGTTCTTAATACTGGGCTTCTTTGCAGGTAGCCTATTAAAGGAATTGTCCACTACTTTCACATTGATGCCCTATCCATGGGATAAGGGCATCAATGGATGATTAGCCGGAGTCCCGCACTCGGCACCCCCGCCAATCAGCTGTTATCGGTGCGGACAGCGGCCGCCGGTCGGAAGTGCTTCCCTGCTTGACCGTCAAGTTGTAGTGGCCAGCGTTTGTTAATTCACATCCACCTCCTATTCAATTTAATGAGAGGTGGATGTCTAGTACCCCGCTGGGGCCACTACAGATGGACAGCTAAGCACCGCAGGTAAGGACTTCCGGCCTGCGGCCACCACCGGCGGCTGATCGGCGGGGGTGCCACGTGCGGGACCCCGGTCGATCATGCATCGAAAGCCCATTGCAATGTTCGGAGTTCTGGAGGAAGTCCGTTGCAGAGAGAGAGTTCTGGTTCAAGTTAAGTGACAGTTCTGGTACCCGAACCAAACTTTAAAATTAAGTTCAGGTTGGGTACCAGAACCTAAACTTCCACGTGTCTCCTCATCCCTAGTTGTAAGGTTTCAGTTTGTTGTGTACATTGAGTAAACTTTTAAAGGAAAGCTGTATTATGTCCCACTGTAAACATATATATAGCACTCCTATATGGATATACTCCTGTATGGATTTCAGGCCCTCTTTATAAACCTTACATATATGAGCATACAGGCAGTTATCAGAGCCGGCTCCAGTTTTTCGTGGGCCCTGGGTGAAAGAGTTTCAGTGGGCCCCTTTAATACCAAGGTTCACAATGTATAGATACAACAGAGAGATATAGGTATAGTACAATTCCAAAGATTTCACTTACTTTTTACATTACGTGAGTGATATCTATTGTAAATTCTATAATACCATACAGCAGAGGGAATTCAGGTGATCTAGGGTTCATAGGTTTCAGGGTTTTAGTACCTGTAGTATTAGGGATAAATGGGATATTAATAAATGTAATAACAACAACAATAGAAACTGTCCTCAGCAGTGTACCCTTTACAAAAGTAATTTTCCTACCATATATGCATAGTAACGTAGGATGAATAAAGACCTAGGTCCATCAAGTTCAATCTTTCTCACCTAATTGTACTCCCTACACTAACACTACACTAGCTTACTGAGACTAGGCCTCACAAATGTATTATTACCGTTTTTATTATTGCTGCACTATTACAATCACAAATGAACCAGTTAATAATATTTTAATTACTTTTATTTTTGTATTACTCTTATAATTCTAATAATGGTATTAGTAAAATCCCTATGCCTAAATCTGTTGATCCAAAAAAAGACAAAAACCCCAGGACACATTCAGCCAATTTGCATCACGGGGAATAATTCCTTCTTGACCCCGAGAAAAGGCGATCAGTACAAGAACCCTGGATCAAATGTACTACTGTAGGTGTAACATTTTGCCTAATTTAACTGTAACCCACAATGTTACCTGTATGGAGGAAATCATCCAGCCCTTTTTTGTGTGCTGTTATAGTGTCTGCCACTACTACGTTTTGTGGTAGGGCATTCCACAGTCCGACTGCTCTGACTGTAAAGAACCCTTTCCTGTTTGGGTGCTGGAATCGCCTTTCTTCCACCCGTAATGAGTGCTCCCTGGTCCTTAGTGTGGTCTTTGGAAGGAATAAGTCATGTGCTAGTCCTTTGTACTGACCACACATATATTTATACATGTAAATGAGATTTCCTCTGAGGCATCATTTTTCTAAGCTAAACAAGCTCAACTTTTTCAACCTCTCATCATATTCACAATCGTGAAGTGGAACGAAATTTATTAGATAATTTAAACTTTTTTAAAAAATTCAAAACTGAAAAGTAAGGCCTGCAATATTATTCGGCCCCCTTCAGTTAATACTTTGTAGCGCCACCTTTTGCTGCGATTACAGCTGCAAGTCGCTTGGGGTATGTCTCTATCAGTTTTGCACATCCAGAGGCTGAAATTCTTGCCCATTCTCCCTTGCAAAACAGCTCAAGCTCATTGAGGTTGGATGGAGGTCGTTTGTGAACAGCAGTTTTGAGCTCTTTCCACAGATTCTCGATTGGATTCAGGTCTGGACTTTGACTTGGCCATTCTAACACCTGGATACGTTTATTTTTGGACCATTCCATTGTAGATTTTGCTTTATGTTTGGGATCATTGTCTTGTTGGAAGATAAATTTCCATCCCTGTCTCAGGTCTTTTGCAGACTCCAACAGGTTTTCTTCCAGAATGGTCCTGTATTTGGCTCCGTCCATCTTACCATCAATTTTAACCATCTTCCCTGTCCCTGCTGAAGAAAAGCAGTCCCAAACCATGATGCTGCCACCACCATGTTTGACGGTGGGGATGGTGTTTTGAGGGTGATGAACTGTGTTGCTTTTATGCCAAACATATCGTTTTGCATTTTGGCCAAAAAGTTTGATTTGGTTTCATCTGACCAGAGCACCTTATTCCACATGTTTGGTGCATCTCCCAGGTGGCTTGTGGCAAACTTCAAATGAGACTTTTTATGGATATCTTTGAGAAATGGCTTTGTTCCATAAAGGCCAGATTTGTGCAGTGTACGACTGATTGTTGTCCTATGGACAGACTCTCCCACCTCAGCTGTAGATGTCTGCAGTTCATCCAGAGTGATCAAGGGCATTTTGGCTGCATCTCTGATCAGTCTTCTCCTTGTTCGAAATGAAAGTTTAGAGGGACGGCAGGGTCTTGGTAGATTTGCAGTGGTCTGATACTCCTTCCATTTCAATATGATCGCTTGCACAGTGCTCCTTGAGATGTTTAAAACTTGGGAAATCTTTTTGTATCCAAATCCAGCTTTAAACTTCACCACTACAGTATCTCGGACCTGCCTGGTGTGTTCCTTGGTCTTCATGATGCTCTCTGCACTTGAAACAGAACCCTGAGACTATCACAGAGCAGGTGCATTTATACAGAGACTTGATTACACACAGGTGGATTCTATTTATCATTACCAGTCATTTAGGACAACATTGGATCATTCAGAGATCCTCACTGAACTTCTAGAGTGAGTTTGCTGCACTGAAAGTAAAGGGGCCGAATAATATTGCATGCCCCACTTTTCAGTTCTTAATTTGTTAAAAAAAGTTTAAAATATCCAATAAATTTCATTCCACTTCATGATTGTATCCCACTTGTTGTTTATTCTTCCCAAAATATTTTAATTTTATATCTTTATGTTTGAAGTCAGAAATGTGACAAAAGGTAGAAAAGTTCAAGGGGGCCAAATACTTTCACTGTATTAAACTTTGCACTGTCTTATTTATCCATAATGGTTTCTTTTTATTCCTGGACATTTTATTACCAGAGGGTATAAATTTTCTACAGGATTCTAGTAGTATTTCTTTAAACATGCCCCATTTATGTTTGGAATCCCCAGTTACCATGACGTGGTCCCAGTCAACACAATCAAGCTCTTCCCTTAATTTGTTGAAATCTGCTCTCCTAAAGTTCCAGGTTTTTGCAAATCCTTTTCTAAATGCTTTTTTTAACATTACACTGAAACTTACCATATTATGGTCACTATTTCCCAAATGCTCCTGGACCTGTAGATCTGAAATTTTATCTGGTCTATTTGACAGAACCAGATCCAGCAGATTACCTCCCCTGGTTGTTTCATCTACCAGCTGAGAGATAATTTTCCTGAACTGTGGATAAGAACTTGCATCTTTTAGCACAACTGGAAGATTCTATATCCCATTAAATATCTGGATAGTTAAAGTCTCCCATAATAAGGATCCTATTATTATTTGCTGCATTTTTAATTTGTTCCAGCATTTCTTCCTCTACCAGTTCAGTTATATTAGGAGGCTTGTAACAAACTCAATGAGCAGCTTTCCATTATTGCCATCCCCATGTACATTTACCCAAACTGACTATACATGGTCGCAACTCACCCCAATGATGTCATTGAGCACAAGTTTTAAGTTGGATCTCACGAATATACACACCCCTCCATGTTTTTTTGTCTTTCCTGTCCTTTCTAAATGTAGTGTATCCCTCTATGTTTGTCACCCAGCCATTGGTTTCATCCAGCCAGGTTTCTGTAATACCCACCACATCGTATTCTGTGACCAAAATAAGAGTCTCCAGTTCAGCCATTTTGTTTGCGAGACTTCTTGCATTTGCCAGCAGACATTTAATAAAATTAGCACATTTGTTAATCCTACTCAGCTCACTACTTTCCTTGTGTATCCCAGCCCCCCTAGATCCTCTATAACCCCTTCTGTCCCACTCTCTCTGTCTTCTCTATCTATCCCCTTAAAAGCACGCATACCCTCCCTCCCCACAGATCATAGTTTAAAAGCTCCTCCATCCGTCTGGCCATTTTTTTCCCCAGTATAGCTGCACCCTCCACATGGAGATGCAGCCCATCCCTACCATAGAGCCTGTAGCTGACAGCAAAGTTGGCCCAATTCTCCATGAACCCAAACCCTTCCTTCCTGCACCAATGTCTAAGCCACTTATTTATCTGACTAAGCTCCCGCTGTCTTTCTAGTGATGCTCGTGGCACCATAAGTATTTCTGAAAACACCACCTTGGAGGTCCTGGCCTTTAGCCTCTCTCCTAGTTCACTGTAATCATTTTTAAGGACCTTCCACCTCCCTCTAACTTTGTCATTAGTACCGATGTGTACCATGACTGCTGGGTTTCCCCCAGCCCCACCCAGCAATCTGTCTATCTGATCCGCAATATGTCGAACCAGAAGACCCGGCAGATAACACACTGTTCAGCATTTATGGTCTCAGCGGCAGATGACCCTGTCTGTCCTCCTAATTATAGAGTTCCCTACCACCAACATCTGTCTGGCCTTTGCTGCACTCCTATTTCCCTCCTTCCTACAGCAGTCATCTTACTGGTTGCTAGGAGCAACATCCTGCTGCAGTGATCCCAATCCTGCGCTTGCATTACTAATTAGAGATGAGCGGTGTTCGACTAGAACTTTTCGCCAATCTCAAATTCGAGCTGTTTTGGGCGGTGTTCGAGTTGTTCGACGAACACGAACGATTTGCAAAAAATTCGGCTGTTCGAGGTTATGTTCGATAACTGTTCGTGCACACTGTAACATACCTGGCGGCGTTCTTGCATGGTGGTCCACCTCCCACTGTGCAAGAGCGCGCACTTGATCTCCAGTCCAGAATGTCTCTCTGGCTTCCCTCCTTGCTGTCTGTTTGTCTGTTTTGGCTGCATAGGGCGACGCCCGCTGAACTTCCTGTTTCTTGTACCTGCTGCGGACACGCCCCTGTTGCACCTTCAGCCTATTGCTGTCCATCTTTGGGTATTTATACCACCTTCTTCCTCAAGATGGCGCCTGAGCATTGTGTCCTGTCAGTCGGCTTTTTGTCTGAGATGCCAGGTCCTATCCTGTTTTCCTGCCTGTTTTCCAGTTCTGTGTCTGAACTGTGGTCTGTTCTTGTGAACACGCTTCTTGCCTGTTCTTTCGCCTTCTATGGGCCGTATTCCTAGATCTGCCTGTCTGTGCCTTGCGGTATCTGTTCCCGTCTGAACAGAGTCCTGTTTGTGTCTCTGCCTTGCGGCATCTGTTCCCGTCTGAACAGAGTCCTGTTTGTGTCCCTGCCTTGCGGTATCTGTTCCTGTCTGAACTGAGTCCTGTCTATGTCTCCTGCCTTGCGGTGTCAGTTCCCGTGTCTGAACTGAGTCCTGTCTGTGTACTCTTGCCTGCTGCCTTTCCTGGAGGCTGTATTTCCAGGCCTGTCTGAACACGCTCCTAGCCTGTTCCTCCCGCCATCTAGGGGCCGATTACCTAGATCCGTTCCTGTATCTTGTCTGTCCTGTCTGAACACGCTCCTTGCCTGTTCGTCCCGCCTCTCTGGGGGCCGTATTCCCAGACCCGCTCCTGTATCCTGCTGCAGTGTCGGTCTCTTTCGTACACTCAGTTCCAGTCTGAACTCTCTCCTATCCTTTACCTGTTTTGCCTCTATGTCCGTTCCTTTCCTTTTTCTGCAGAGTCTGAACTCGTACCTAACTCCTGCTTGATGTCTCTGTACTCCCGTTTGTGAGTTTCTGGTCCACTCGCTACTTCACTGCAAGTACCCTGTGGGTATCTGGCTCTGCCTTTCCCTTCCTGTCTGTTCCGTGTGTACAGAGCCCTGTCCGTCCTGCTCTGACTCCTTGCTCACTGCTCCGGCAGCCTTGCTCCGCTCTGACCCTTTTGTTCACTGCTCCGGCAGTCCTGTCCTGCCCTGCTTCTGCCCGCTGCTCCGGCAGTCCTGTCCTGCCCTGCTTCTGCCCGCTGCTCCGGCAGTCCTGTCCTGCCCTGCTTCTGCCCGCTGCTCCGGCAGTCCTGTCCTGCCCTGCTTCTGCCCGCTGCTCCGGCAGTCCTGTCCTGCCCTGCTTCTGCCCGCTGCTCCGGCAGTCCTGTCCTGCCCTGCTTCTGCCCGCTGCTCTGGCAGTCCTGTCCTGCCCTGCTTCTGCCCGCTGCTCCGGCAGTCCTGTCCTGCCCTGCTTCTGCCCGCTGCTCCGGCAGTCCTGTCCTGCCCTGCTTCTGCCCGCTGCTCCGGCAGTCCTGTCCTGCCCTGCTTGTGCTCGCTGCTCCTGCAGCCCCGTCCTGCTCTGTTCTTGCCCACCGCTTTGGGCGTTCCCTCTCTGCTGTGGTTGTCTACCGCATCTGCGGTTCTGTGACCCAGTCTGTACTGGGTCTTAACCTTTCTGTGCTCCAGCCCGTCCTTTCGGCCAGTACCTCCCTGCCTGCATACTCGCCTGTATCCACCCATCTGCATACCTGCCGTGTTTGCTTACATCCACCAGTCTGTGCCAGCCTAACCTGCCTGTTCCAGTAATCCCAGTGTGGGTCAACCCCCGTGTCCGGAGTTTGACCTGGAGTAGCACCTGGTCCCTCTGCCCGGTTTCTCCCTGGTGCACTGGCGTCGTATGCCGTCGTGCCACTTTGGTCGGATCGGCCAGATACTTAGTCACGCCCCTCCAGGCACTCTCCGGTCCATGGTCCAGTGGAACCACAACACCCGCACACGCCAGTCAGTCCGGGCGTGTGCATAACACACCAAAAGCGTGTCCTGCATGTCTGGCGCTATTTAGAGCACCAATCATGCAGGGATTGTCTGCCACTCACTGTAATGCCACAGCCATGGTGGTTGTGGCATTAGAGTGATTGCCCAAATCGATGGGAACTGTGCTCACAGTGAAACATGAAAAGCCGGCAATTCAGCAGCGGCGTACACCGGTACCCGACAATTTAGAACCGAAAGAATAGAGCTTCACACATAGATTAGATAGATAGAAACATGTCAGTCACATATATAAGAAGTACAGTGACAGTGTTGCTTACTGTACTTGTCATTTAGTGTAAAGGATTTATTAAAAAAAATATATTAGTGTTTTCATGCACCGTCTCTTTAAAAAAGCCGGCCGGCAATTCAGCAGGGTACCCGACAATTTAGAATGGAAGGAATAGAGCATCACACATAGATTAGATAGATAGAAACATGTCAGTCACATATATAATAAGTACAGTGATAGTGTTGATTACTGTACTTGTCATTTAGTGTTAAAATAAAGGATTTATTTAAAAAAAAATTGGCGTGGGGTTCCCCTTAATTTTAGTCTCTAGCGGACGTTAAGCAGACAGCTGGGGCAGATGTTAGAAGCCTGGGAAGGGGTAATACCCACGGAGCTTCCCAGGCTACTAATATGAGCCCCCAGCTGAATACCTAGCCTTTACTAGCTATTAAAATGGGGGACCCCCCAAAAAAATTGACGTGGGGTCCCCCCTATTTTAATAGCTAGCAAAGGCTAGGCAGACAGCTGGGGGCTGATATTAATAGCCCAGGAAGGGTGCCATGAATATTGGCCCCCTCCCAGGCTAGAAACAACAGCCGTCAGCAGCCCCAGAAATGGCGCATCCATAGGATGCGCCAATTCTGGCACTTAGCCTCGCTCTTCCCACTGCCCTGTAGCGGTGGCAGTGGGGTAATAGGGCTGGGGTTGATGTCAGCTTATAATGCCAGCTGACATCAAGCCCAGGTTAGTAATGGAGAGGCGTCTATAAGACACCCCCATTACTAACCCCGTAGTCAAAGTTAAAAAAAAACACAAACACCCAGAATAAAGTCCTTTAATTGAAATAAAGACACAATTCTTTATTGTTCTAAATTAAACCATACTTACAATCACGCCCATTCCAGCTGAAGCCAACGATCCCCTGCAATAAAAGAAAAATCATAAAGCAACATAATCCTTACGTTTCCATGGTTCCCACGACAGCTTCAGCTCTGCTACATCGAGATGACAGGCTGGACCGCAGCAGAAAGCTGCCATCCAGCCTGTCATCCCTCAGACACTGAGAAGCGCAGGCTTGCTTGCGCTCCTCAGCGTCTCTCTGTGACGGCATCCAGATGAGCCGAGTTCATGTCCAATGAACTCGGCACACCTCATGCACGTCACTGACAGCGTGGGAAAATTCTCACGCTGAAGCGCTGAGTGCAGGAGAATTCTCCCACGCTGTCAGTGACGTGCATGAGGTGAGCTCATGTCCAATGAACTCAGTTCACCTCATGCACGTCACTGACAGCGTATGAAAATTCTCCTGCACTCAGCGCTTCAGCGTGAGAATTCTCCCACGCTGAAGCGCTGAGTGCAGGAGAATTTTCCCACGCTGTCAGTGACGTGCATGAGGTGAGCCGAGTTCATTGGACATTAACTCGGCTCATCTGGATGTCCTCACAGAGAGACACTGTGGAGCGCAAGCAAGCCTGCGCTTCTCAGTGTCTTCGGGATGACAGGCTGGATGGCAGCGTTCTGTTGCGGTCCAGCCTGTCATCTCGATGTAGCAGAGCTGAAGCTGTCATGGGAACCATGGAAAGGTAAGGATGATGTTGCTTTATTGTTTTTCTTTTATTTCAGGAGATCGTTGGCTTCAGCTGGAATGGGCGTGACGGTAAGTATGGTTTAATTTAGAACAATAAAGAATTGTGTGTTTATTTCAATTAAAAGACTTTTTTCTTGGTGTTGTGTTTTTTTTAAATACTTTACTAGAAATTCATGGTGGTCATGTCTAATATTGGCGTGACCCCATGAATTTCGGGCTTAGGGCCAGCTGATAATACCAAGCTGGCCCTAACCCCTTTATTACCCAGTGAGCCACCGCACCAGGGACCTGGATGAGTTGGGTACAGCGCCAGAAGATGGCGCTTCTATGAACGCGCCATTTTCCGGGGTGGCTGCGGACTGCAATTTGCAGCGGGGGTGGCCCAGAAAGCTTGGTCCTCCCTGCGCTGCGGATTCCAGCCCCCAGCTGCCTAGTTGTACCTGGCTGGACACAAAAACAGGGCGAAGCCCCACGTCAATTTTCTTTAAATTATTTCATGAAATAATTAAGAAAAAAAGGGCTTCCTTACATTGTTGTGTCCGGCCAGGTACAAATAGGCAGCTGGTGGTTGGGGGCAGCCCGTTCCTGCCTGCTGCACCTGACTGGACACAAGTATAGTGCGAAGCCCCACGTCAATTTTTTTTTAATTATTTCATGAATTTCCTGAAATAATTTAAAAAAATTGAAGTGGGGCTTCGCACTATATTTGTGTCCAGCCAGATACAGCAGGCAGGAACGGGCTGCCCCCAACCACTAGCTGCCTATTTGTACCTGCCCGGACACAACAATATAGAGAAGGCCTTTTTTTCTTAATTATTTCATGAATTTCATGAAATAATTAAAAAAAAAATATGTGGGGCTTCGCCCTATTTTTGTGTCCAGCCAGGTACAACTAGGCAGCTGGGGGCTGGAATCTGCAGCGCAGGGAGGCCCAAGCTTTCTGGGCCCCCCCCCCCCGCTGCAAATTGCAGTCCGCAGCCACCCCGGAAAATGGCGCGTTCATAGAAGCGCCATCTTCTGGCGCTGTACCCAACTCATCCAGGGCCCTGGTGCGGTGGCTCACTGGGTAATTAAGGGGTTAGGGCCAGCTTGGTATTATCAGCTGGCCCTAAGCCCAAAATTCATGAGGTCACGCCAGTATTAGACATGACCGCCATGAATTTCTAGTAAAGTATTTAAAAAAAACACAACACCCAGAATAAAGTCCTTTAATTGAAATAAACAAACAATTCTTTATTGTTCTAAATTAAACCATACTTACCATCACGCCCATTCCAGCTGAAGCCAACGATCTCCTGAAATAAAAGAAAAATAATAAACCAACATCATCCTTACCTTTCCATGGTTCCCATGACAGCTTCAGCTCTGCTACATCGAGATGACTGGCTGGACCGCAGCAGAACGCTGCCATCCAGCCTGTCATCCCGCAGACACTGAGAAGAGCAGGCATGCTTGCGCTCCTCAGTGTCTCTCTGTGACGGCATAAAGATGAGCCGAGGTCATGTCCAATGAACTCGGCTCACCTCATGCACGTCACTGACAGAGTGGGAAAATTCTCACGCTGAAGCGCTGAGTGCAGGAGAATTCTCCCACGCTGTCAGTGACGTGCATGAGGTGAGCTCATGTCCAATGAACTCAGCTCACCTCATGCACGTCACTGGCAGCGTGGGTAAATTCTCCTGCACTCAGCGCTTCAGCGTGAGAATTCTCCCACGCTGTCAGTGACGTGCATGAGGTGAACTGAGTTCATTGGACATGAGCTCACCTCATGCACGTCACTGACAGCGTGGGAAAATTCTCCTGCACTCAGTGCTTCAGCGTGAGAATTCTCCCACGCTGAAGCGCTGAGTGCAGGAGAATTTTCCCACGCTGTCAGTGACGTGCATTAGGTGAGCCGAGTTCATTGGACATGACCTCGGCTCATCTGGATGCCGTCACAGAGAGACACTGAGGAGCGAAGCAAGCCTGCTCTTCTCAGTGTCTGCGGGTTGACAGGCTGGATGGCAGCGTTCTGCTGCGGTCCAGCCTGTCATCTCGATGTAGCAGAGCTGGAGCTGTCCTGGGAACCATCGAAAGGTAAGGATGATGTTGGTTTATTATTTTATTTTTATTGCAGGACATCGTTGGCTTCAGCTGGAATGGGCGTGACGGTAAGTATGGTTTAATTTAGAACAATAAAGAATTGTGTGTTTATTTCAATTAAAGGACTTTATTCTGGGTGTTTGTGTTTTTTTTAACTTTCACTATGGGGTTAGTAATGGGGGTGTCTTATAGACGCCTCTCCATTACTAACCTGGGCTTGATGCCAGCTGGCATTATAAGCTGACATCAACCCCAGCCCTATTACCCCACTGCCACCGCTACAGGACAGTGGGAAGAGCGAGGCTAAGTGCCAGAATTGGCACATCCTATGGATGCGCCATTTCTGGGGCGGCTGACGGCTGTTGTTTCTAGCCTGGGAGGGGGCCAATATTCATGGCACCCTTCCTGAGCTATTAATATCAGCCCCCAGCTGTCTGCCTAGCCTTTGCTAGCTATTAAAATAGGGGGGACCCCACGTCATTTTTTTGGGGGGTCCCCCATTTTAATAGCTAGTAAAGGCTAGGTATTCAGCTGGGGGCTGATATTAGTAGCCTGGGAAGCTCCATGGGTATTACCCCCTTTCCAGGCTTCAAACATCTGCCCCAGCCATCTGCTTAACCTCCGCTAGAGACTAAAATTACGGGGAACCCCACGCTAATTTTTTTTTACTAAATCCTTTATTTTAACACTAAATGACAAGTACAGTAATCAACACTATCACTGTACTTCATATATATGTGACTGACATGTTTCTATCTATCTAATCTATGTGTGAAGCTCTATTCTCTCTGTTCTAAATTGTCGGGTACCGCTGCTGAATTGCCGGCCGGCTTTTTTAAAGAGACGGTGCATGAAAACACTAATATTTTTTTTAATAAATCCTTTACACTAAATGACAAGTGCAGTAACCAACACTGTTACTGTGCTTCTTATATGTGTGACTGACATGTTTCTATCTAATCTATGTGTGATGCTCTATTCCTTCTTGTCTAAATTGTCGGGTACCGGTGTATGCCGCTGCTGAATTTGCCGGCCGGCTTTTTTAAAGAGAGTGTCTTCTGAGCAGTTTGTCAGCTTTTGGACACCTTTGAAGGTGTTTTCTATGTGTTTTTGTTTGCCTGCCATTGGTTTTAACGGTGTTCGACGGTGTTCTAAGGTGTTCGACGAACAGTTCGACGAACAGTTCCTCGAACATCCCGGTGTTCGACGAACCGAACCCGAACACTATGGGGGTGGCTCAACACTATTACTAATACCAGCCAAACGGGCATATTTACTAGGTTGTGCCAGATCAGGACTGGGCTCCCTGGCACTTTTCCCCCTACCCCTTCTTCTAACTGTTACCTGGGTACCTACTTCTGGTCCTGATCTTCCCCACCTCCAACCGCCTTCATATCACTGGCCCAAGCCAGCGCAAGCTCAGTGAGCTCTAAACTCCTCTCCAGGTTTGCAATGCTTCCGAGTGTTGCTAGCTGCACATTTAGATACAGTATCTGGGCTTCCAAACATGCAACTCGCTGACATCGAGTGCAGACATAATCATCCTCAAACGGTTGTTCAAAGCATGCATACATCTCACAAGATGCACACCTGGCTGGTAGCATTGGCCATGGAGCACATATTATATGGGGATAAACAATACAGATAAAAGCAGAAAAACTAAAAGAAGGCTAGTAAGTAGTAATGAGTGAGCACTAAAATGCTCGGGTGCTCGAGCACATTGGAATACTCGAGTGCTCGACCCGAGCAACGTGCCCAATGTAAATCTATGGGAAACTCGAGCATTTTTTAGGCGGCTCCCCCCGGTGGTCTGCAGAGGGCCTAAAAATTGCCCAAATCGATGGGAACAGTGCTCAAATGACATGGGGACAGCATGGGGAAGACCCCTGGAAGCATTTCTGACTCCCAAGTCACTTCTGTCAACAACATTGTCAGAGGTATTGTGCAACTTTTTACGGACTCACAATAAAACATACCAAATAGAAACAAAAATGGATTTTACTGAGAAATATGTTAAGGAGCATACTTTCCAGGGTAATGATTTGTATATAAAGCAAAATAAATAACAAAAATGCTCCTCTACACCTTGGGCTATGTTCACACGTAGCGTTTTTGATGCGTTTTTTTCACTTTTGCATTGCTTTCAACCGTGACAAATGCATTCACCAGAAAAATGTCATTTTAACATTTTACAACCTTATCTGGCATGTGGTGTGTGAGATATCATCAGACACATCGTGTTTCATTTATGAAGGAGGGACTCGGAAAGTCACAAAGCCTATTTTTATAGGGCCATCCGGCGGCCTTTACTATTCTTAAAGAGCCATCAGCAGGCTATGTTTTATTGTTCCCATTATTAAAGAGTGGGTCTCCTATACTGTTAATGTGTATGCAGTGAGTGACAGGGCTGCCCAAAATTTGGATGCACCCCAATACCCCTTTGAAGAGACTTAGAGGAGGGCCTCCTGAAAACAAATGTTCCCATTATTAGGAAGTAGGTCTCCCAATTGTGTTTGCCTATGCAGTGAATGCAAGGGTTGCCAAAAATTTGGAGGCCCTCCAATGCCCCTTGGAAGAGAAGTGGAGGTCAGAGGGCCTCCTGAAAACAATGTTCCCATTATTAGGAAGTGGATCTCCCATTGTGTTTGCCTATGCAGTGAATGCAATGGCTGCCAAAAATTGGGAGGCACTCCAATGCCTCTTGAAAGAGACGTGGTGGAGGGCCTCAAAAAAATGTTCCCATTAGAAAGGAGCGGACCTCCTATAGTAATGCCCATGCACTAAGTGTATGGGCTGACAAACATTTACCCCTGGGTATACATGAACATACTGTATAAAAATGTATTTTTACGACCATCATAATCACCATTTAAAAAAATTATGTGGGTGTTGCATCACGGACCACAGTCACCCTGGTGATATGGTGGTGGAGGATGTGGAGAAGGAGGAGGACAAGAGCAAATAGCCAAAATCAGGAAGCGTATACCAATGTCTGGGTGTGAAAAGGTGCTTGGGAATACACTTCCCATGAAAAGACACTGGATTTGAGTTTATGTTACACTACTATCATTCGGTGGTGTTGAGAAGTCTGGCCCAATCCAGCCCTTGTTCATTTTTTACAAGAGTCAGCCTGTCAGCATTTTCAGTTGACAGGTGGATGCGCTTATCAGTTATAATTCCACAAGTGGCACTAAAAACCCGCTCTGATAAAACGCTGGTGGCAGAGCAGGCCAGGACCTCCAAGACATAGAGAGCCAGTTCATTCCACGTATCCAGTTTGGATGCCCAATAATTATAAGGCACAGAGGAATCATGGAGGACATTGGTACGGTCGGCAAGGTACTCCCTCAGCATCTTCCCAAACTT
The DNA here is from genome assembly GCF_046119375.1 of Phyllobates terribilis. Lineage (NCBI taxonomy): Eukaryota > Metazoa > Chordata > Amphibia > Anura > Dendrobatidae > Phyllobates > Phyllobates terribilis. The sequence goes on along the minus strand of NW_027362762.1, from coordinate 286,155,442 downwards.
TGCACTCCTTGTGAGAGTACCCCGCGCCTCAGGGCTTATGCGATTGGAGGGGCTGAGAAAATTCTCCCAGAACTTTGACATTGTTCCCCTGCCTCTGCTGGATTGAAGTGGTGTCTCTGTCGCCTGTACTCCTTGGTTGTCCAACGAACTGTGACCTCTGCCTCCAGCGTTTTCAGATGGGAATTTTTTTAATACTTCCTCAACAAGGGCCTTCTGGTACAGCCCCATTTTTGTAGTTCTGTCCGCCTCAGGAATAAGAGATATAAAGTTCTCCTTGTATGGTGGGTCTAGAACTGTCACCAACCAGTAATGACTGTCACCCAAAATTTTGAGAATGCGATGGTCATGGGAAACGCAGCGTAACAAACTCAGCCATGCGTGCCAGACTACTAACAGGCAAGACTTCCGTGTCCTCACCAAGAGGATGACTGACCATGCTCTCCTCCTCCTCTCTGTCCTCTGGCCATCCACGCTGAACAGACGATAGGACAGCTGTGCAGGTAGTACCGTCTATAGCGCATGAAACTAACTCCTGTTCTTCCTCCTCCTCCTCTTCCTCATTGTCCCCCAATCCACGTTGCAATGAGATGAGGCTGTGTGTAATCACCCTGTATGGTTCCTTGCTCCTTCTCATCATGCTCCATCTGCAATGCATCCTCTTTGATTGTGAGCAGAGAGCGTTTCAGAAGACAGAGAAGCGGGATGGTGACGCTAATTATGGCGTCATTGCCACTGACCATCTTGGTGGAGTCCTCAAAGTTTTGGAGGATGGTGCATATGTCTGACATCCATGTCCACTCCAGAGGTCTTATGTGTGGAGTCTGAACTGAATACCGATGGCCTTGTTGATGCTGGTACTCAACAACTGCCCTCTTCTGCTCACAAATCCTTTACAACATCTGAAGTGTAGAGTTCCAAAGCGTGGGGACATCACACACCAGTCTGTGAGCCGGAAGCTGCAAATGCTGCTGAAACACGGCAAGGGCAGAGGAAGCTGTAGCTGACTTTCTAAAATGGGCACACAGGCGGCGTACTTTAACAAGCAGATCCGACAGCTACTGGTAGGATTTGAGAAACCGCTGAACCACGAGGTTAAGCACGTGGGCCAGGCATGGTATGCGTGTGAGCTTGCCTTGCCTCAGAGCCGCCCCCAGGTTCCAGCCATTGTCACACACGACCATGCCTGGCTGTAGATTCAGCGGTGAGAGCCACAGATCTGCTTGCTTTTTCAGAGCTGCCACAACTCTTCAGCATTGTGTGGTTTGTCACTTAAGCATATTAGCTTCAGCACAGCCTATTGCCGCTAGACCGAGGCAGTGCTGCAGTGCTTCCAGATTGTGACTGATGTGGTCATTTCGGAGAAGGAGGCTGTAGAGGAGGAGGAGGCAGAGGAGGATGAGGTGCAGGAGCTGTAGACCGTGGGGTCAACCCTGATTGACCTAGGGCGTCGGGAGGACGTGTTCCGTCCCAAGGTCCGACTGGGTCCCGGCTTCCACTATGTTAACCCAGTGTGCCGTCAGTGAGATGTACCATCCCTGCCCACAAGCACTTGTCCACGTGTCCGTGGTTAGGTGCACTTTCTCGGTAACTGCATTGTTGAGGGCACGGCTAATGTTTTGGGACACGTGCATGTGTAATGCGAGGATGGCACACCAGGAGAAATAGTGGCGGCTGGGGACTGAGTACCGAGGGATGGTCGCCGCCATCAGGTTGCGGAATTCTTCCGTCTCCATGAGCCTAAAAGGCAACATTTCGAGCGCAAGCAGTCGTGAAATGTGAGAATTTAGTAGTGTGGCCTGTGGGGTGTTGGCTGCGTATTTGCGCCTGCGTTCCAAGGACTAGGGTATGGACAACTGAACGCTGTGCTGGGACATGGATGTGGATGTGCTTCCTGATGCTGCTACTTGAGAGTGTGCAACAACAGGTGCAGGGCAGGAGGCATCTTCGCATGCATCATGAACAGGGGATTGGCTTGCATGAACAACAGCGGAAGAAGCAATGGTGGCACCCGCAGACACTGTTCCTGGACCCTGGGGTTTGGCCCACAAAGTCAGGTGCTTTGCTGCCATGTGCCTGATCATGCTGGTGGTGGTCAGGATGCTAGTTTTGCCACCCCTGCTGATGCTGGCCTGGCAGGTGGTGCAAATGGCCTTTTTGGGATTATCGGCACAGTCTTTAAAAAACAACCACACTCGGGAAGACCTAACAATTGTACTAGCAACTTCCTTCGTGTTGGTGTTACGGGGAAAGGTTGCCTGCCTTCTGTCTGCGGCCACCACACTGCTTCTTCCTGCCTGTTGGGGTGCTCTGCCTCCCCCCCCCGTGTGCTGCTCTCCTCGCTCATCCACCACCTCGTCATCTACTTCCGCACTCTGGTCCTCCTCCTAACTTTCTGGCAATTGTGTCACATCATCGTCCACCTCTTGTGACACTTTCACACCGTTGCCTTTGTGTGACCGTGGCTGCTCAAATATTTGGGCATCGCTGCATGCAATCTCCTCTTGCCTAGCTTCAAGTGGACCGGGCGAGAGGCCCGAATCTATAAATGAAATAGTGAACAGCTCTTCAGAGTGTCCAAGTGTGGGGATCATTTGTCTCCGGGCACTCGGCATGGTGGGAGGAAGGAGGATCAGGGTGTGGAATATGCGGTCCAGACTCAGAGCTACTGAGACTTGACCATGTGGAAGACAGGGTGGTGGTGGTGGTGGCTAAGTGACTGGAAGCATTATCCGCTATCCAACTAACAACCTTTTGTCACTGCTCTGGGTTCAATAGTGGTGTGCTGCGGTCCCCTAGGAATTGGGACAGGAAGGTCGGGCGAGAAGATGTGGGTGTTTGTTGTGGCACAATTTCAGCTTGCCCACGGCCTTGGCCTCGGCCTCTGCATGCACCATCACTATCACGTCCAGTTCCTCATCCCTTGCCACATGCCTTGCCCATTTTTAATGGAGGACAATCTTCCACGCTCACTACAAATGACTGAATTTGGAGAAAACTTATATGTGATCCGTGTGATGGACCATCTAAAGTTTTAAATACCCGGCCTGTGGGTAACTATTTTGAACAGCAATCTGGTGTCAATTGCTTCACTGACACACTGAAAAAAATTTGAATGGAGGCCAAAAATGGCAGTATTTTCTAAAAACGTATATGTGATACGTGTGACAGAGAAAGCTCGGTTTTAAATAGCTGGATTTTTAGAGCTGTAATACGGAAAGGACCTGGCTGTGTTCTCTGCATTGCTTTCTAAGCAAATAATGAGGATTAAGATCCAAAAAAATTATTCCTGGCCCATGAGACCTGGGCCTCTGTCTAGCAGCAGCAAGAGGCAGAACTGGAATGGAGCCTCTTGTGCTATATGCACTGCAGTCTGCTATATACACTGCCTGCCTGATATCTCTGCAGATGGATTAGTCCTCAGGAGAACTGTTTGTTGAGATGGATATGTGTCTCTAATATAGTTTGGTACACCTACACTAACTAGAAACAAGCAAATCTCTCCCTAGCTCAGCAACAGCTCTCCCTACACTGTCTGATTCTGGAGTGACTGTGACGAGCACGGCGGCGCCTGGTCTGATATAGACCTGATGACGCTGTGCGGCCAGCCAATCACTGTAATGCCACAACCACCATGGCTACGGCATTACAATGAGTGGCAGGCAATCTGCATGTTCACTGGCTCTCTAAAGAGCGCCAAACATGCAGGGAGGGGACCCGAGCATCCGCCCGAGCATCTCGCAAGTACTCGGCGAGCTCCGAGCATCTCGAGCACTGAGATGCTCGGGCGAGTACCGAGTACTTGCGAGTATGCTCGCTCATCACTACTAGTGAGGAAAACACCAAACTATGCTCTGGCATCAAACTATGTTATTGCATTTAACAATGTAATTTACTGCCCCCTTTGTACTTAACTGCAGCCTCTGGGATGGTCAATCCAGCCTCTGCTCGCTCGGGAGCCTCACTCAGGAGCCTCGCTTGGTTGGTTTTGGACTTGTAGTGGTTGCAATCAGTCCTCCAAACAGTATTATGGGCACCACATAGTCCTCTATACAGCATTATGGGTACCACATAGTCCTCCATACAGTATTATGAGCAGCACATAGGCTTTTATACAGTATAATGGGTCCCATATAGTGGTCCATACAGTATCATGGACCCGTATAGTGCTCCATACAGTATTATGGGGCCCAAATAGTGCTCCATACAGTATAAAGGGCCTCATATAGTGCTCCATTTATATAATGGGCCCATTATATTGCTCCATTCAGTATACTAGGCCCCATATAGTGCTCCATACAGTATACTGGGCCCCATATAGTGTTCCATACAGTATAAAGGGCCCCATATAGTGCTCCATACAGTATAAAGGGCCCCATATAGTGCTCCATACAGTATAAAGGGCCCCATATAGTGCTCCATTCAGTATAATGGTCCCCATATAGTGCTCCATTCAGTGTACTGAGCCCCATATATTGCTCCATTCAATATAATGGGCCCCATATATTGGTCCATTCAGAACAATGGGCCTCATATATTGCTCCATTCAGTATAACGGGCCACATATATTGCTCCAATCAGTAGAACTGGCCCCATATATTGCTCCATTCAGTATAATGGGCCCAATATGTTGCTCTGTTCAGTATAATGGGCCCCATATAGTGCTCCATACATTAAAAATATATAAACAAATACTCACCTCTCCCTGTTCCCCCTCTGCTCTGGTCTCTACAGTCTCCAGTCTTATGCACTGCTCGGCACAGAGGGTGCGCTGTAGTTACGTCATTGTGCCCTCTGCGCTGAGAAGTCAGAGCTCAGGCACAGAGGGGAAATGTTGGGAGAGGTAGCATCCACTGACGGCTCCCTCTCCCATCATTGAACTGTATCGGCATTCAAGATGCAGAAACAGTTGAAAGTATGATGCTGGGGGGACCCAGTGCCACCACTGGCACCAGGACCCACAGACTCACGGGCCCCATAGTGGCCGCGTGGTCTGCTGCCATTGGTGGTACGCTACTGAGTGGGTCCCCCCATTTGTCCTGGTTCCCGGCACTTGCCCTGGTGCGTCGGGTGGTAACACCGACCCTGGCAGTTATACTCAGTTCTGTTTACTCGGATGACCCTTATGTTCCAGCAGCACCTGCCTCTACTCTTTGTCCTTTTAGTGCTATACTCTTAGGTCTTGAAGTCCAAAGATCTATGGATATCAACTTTTTAACTCAGTTAGGCTAGCCAGCTCAATTTCTGTGCAGGCAGGCTGTCATTGCAGTTCTGCATTAGCAATCAGCACATGTGTGTATATACAACCCCTGGCAAAAATTATGGAATCACCGGGCTCGGAGGATGTTCATTCAGTTGTTTAATGTTGTTGAAAAAAAGCAGATCACAGACATGGCACAAAACTAAAGTCATTTCAAATGGCAACTTTAGGGCTTTAAGAAACACTAATAGAAATAAAGATTAAAAATGAGGTACTCAGTAAGGGTAATTTTTTTCAAACAAAGCAGAGGGAAAAAATTATGGAATCACTCAATTCTGAGGAAATAATTATGGAATCATGAAAAACAAACACACAAAAGAATACTCCAATACATCACTAGTATTTTGTTGCACCAATTCTGGCTTTAATAACAGCTAGTGATAAGCAAGCATGCTCGCCACTGCTCGGTACTCGCCCGAGCATCTCAGTACTCGAGATGGTCGGAGCTTGCCGAGTACTTGCGCGATGCTCGGGCGGGAGCTCGGGTCCCCGTCCTGCATGTTTGGCGCTATTTAGAGTACCAATCATGCAGGGATTATCTGCCACTCACTGTAATGCCACAGCCATGGTGGTTGTGGCATTACAGTGATTGCCCAAATCGATGGGAACAGTGCTCACAGTGAAACATGAAAAGTCGGCAATTCATCAGCGGCATACACCGGTACCCGACAATTTAGAACAGAAAGAATAGAGCATCACACATAGATTAGATAGATAGAAACATGTCAGTCACATATATAAGAAGTACAGTGACAGTGTTGGTTACTGTACTTGTTATTTAGTGTTAAAATAAAGGATTTATTAAAAAAAAAATTGGCGTGGGGCTCCCCGTAATTTTAGTCTCTAGCGGAGGTTAAGCAGACGGCTGGGGCAGATGTTTGAAGCCTGGGAAGGGGGTAATACCCACGGAGCTTCCCAGGCTATTAATATCAGCCCCCAGCTGAATACCTAGCCTTTATTAGATGTTAAAATGGGGGACCCCAAAAAAAATGACGTGGGGTCCCCCTATTTTAATAGCTAGCAAAGGCTAGGCAGACAGCTGGGGGCTGATATTAATAGACCAGGAAGGGTGCCACGGATATTGGCCCCCTCCCAGGCTAGAAACACCAGCCATCAGCCGCCCCAGAAATGGTGCATCCATAGGATGCGCCAATTCTGGCACTTAGCCTCGACATGAACTCGGCTCATCTGGATGACGTCACAGCCAGACACTGAAGAGCTTCACTGAGGCGCTTCTGAGTGTCTGCAGCATGGCCAGCTGGATGGCAGTGTTCTGCTGCGGTCCAGCCTGTCATCTCGATGTAGCAGAGCTGAAGCTGTCCTGGGAACCAAGGAAAGGTAAGGATGAGGTTGGTTTATTATTTTACTTTTATTGCAGGAGATCGTTGGCTTCAGCTGGAATGGGTGTAACGGTAAGTAGAGTTTAATTTAGAACATTAAAGAATTTTCAATTTATTTCAATTAAAGGACTTTATTCTGGGTGTTTGTGGTTTTTTTTTAACTTTGACTATGGGGTTAGTAATGGGGGTGTCTTATAGACACCACTCCATTACTAACCTGGGCTTGATGTCAGCTGGCATTATAAGCTGACATCAACCCCAACCCTATTACCCCACTGCCACCGCTACAGGGCAGTGGGAAGAGCGAGGCAAAGTGCCAGAATTGGCGCATCCTATTGGCCTGGGAGGAGGCCAATATTCATGGCACCCTTCCTGGGCTATTAATATCAGCCCCCAGCTGTCTGCCTAGCCTTTGCTAGCTATTAAAATAGGGGGGACCTCACATCATTTTTTTGGGGGGTCCCCCATTTTAATAGCTAGTAAAGGCTAGGTATTCAGCTGGGGGCTGATATTAGCAGCCTGGGAAGCTCTGTGGGTATTACCCCCTTCCCAGGCTTCAAACATCTGCCCCAGCCGTCTGCTTAACCTCCGCTAGAGACTAAAATTACGGGGAACCCCAAGCCAATTTTTTTTTAATAAATCCTTTATTTTAACACTAAATAACAAGTACAGTAACCAACACTGTCACTGTACTTATTATATATGTGACTGACATGTTTCTATCTATCTAATCTATGTGTGATGCTCTATTCTTTCTGTTCTAAATTGTCGGGTACCAATATATGCCGCTGAGGAATTGCTGGCCGGCTTTTTTAAAGAGACAAAAACACTATTATTTTTTTTTAATAAATCCTTTATTTTAACAGTAAATAACAAGTACATTAACCAACACTGTCACTGTACTTATTATATATGTGACTGACATGTTTCTATCTATCTAATCTATGTGCGTTGCTCTATTCTTTCTGTTCTAAATTGTTGGGTACCGGTGTATGCAGCTGATGAATTGCCGGCCGGCTTTTTTAAAGAGAGGGGTGCATGAAAATGGGAGGGCACTAGTGTGTTCCAAGTGCCCTGCTATGTTTTTCATGCCTGCTTGACGTTTAATTGAGCACTGTTCCCATCGATTTGGGCAACTTTTGACCTTCTGCAGACCGCCGGGGGGGACCGCCAGAAAAATGCTCGAGTTTCCCATAGACTTACATTGGGCTCGTTGCTCGGGTCGAGCACCCGAGTGTTTCAATGTGCTTGACCCGAGCTTCGAGCACCCGAGCATTTTAGTGCTTGCTCATCACTAATAACAGCCCATGTTTTAGTTCTGAAGAGGAAAAAATATTCAACGTTGAGAATGTGAATTTGTTTTTGCACTAATTCTCTCCAGTGCCTCACTGTCCTCCCTGTTCACTATAAGTAACAAGTAATAATTGAGAAGCTGTTACTTCCTGTCCAGTGACCATTTGTAAATGCCCCCTTTATTAATGGGAAAAGAGCAGATTCTCATGTCCAGATTAATCCGCTTTTCCAGCTCCATAATTGGATGGTGCAAGGTGCTAGGCGAAGAGCTGAAACCCCTGGAGAGAAATGCTGTACATGAGAAGCTGTACTCATATCTGATGGTTTGGGAAGGAAGGAAAATGGGCTGAAGCTAGTTATTGAAACAGAGGTCTGATGTAAAGGGCAAAAGTGGACAAAGGGAAAGGTGCAAGTTGGGAAAAACGACCCATTAGGCTCCCTTGTTTAAAGAAATGTATACTGCACAGAATATATTCTTTTTCTGAATTTTGTGGTATCGAATAGCATAGTATGCAATGTTATTCTAAAACTTATTTTTTCAGTATTCCAAACTATCTATGCCTTATGAAAGCAAAAAGGACACTCTTTGGCCAACATTAAGCGTATGGAGCCCAAAGGATATGTTTAGTTTTCTTGGCACACACACTAACCCTCCATCGTAAATGAGTTGCCAACAGAGCCTAACTAGGAGAGAAGTGGGGAACTCTTTGTTATGCCACTGATTTCCTTGATATAATTTGTCATTTAGAGAGATGGCACTTTTCTAGCTAATTTGGCAAATGCCTTGCAGAGCTGTGCCTCAGGGTGCATTATTAAAATACATCATATTTAATTTAAACATTACATGACTCACTCTACATCTTTATTATTAATAATATCCGCTGCCTTCTTATGTTATTTAAAAGTATAAACTGGGAAATGTGCTGCTCCCATAGTGCAATAGGACAGCAGTATTAGTTTTCATCCTTTTGTAACTGTGCCTGCTAATTGGATGGCAATCAAAAACAAAAACACAAAAGTTCAAACCACCCTCCTTTTGCCCCATTAAATATAAAAAAATACACATATTTGGTATTGCTGCATTCAGAAATGTCTGATTTATAAAAATGTAAAATAAATTAATCTGATCGGTAAAAGGCACGAGAATAAAAAAAATCAAAATGCTGGTTTTTGGCTGCCGCAACATTGCAATGAAATTCAAAAAGAGCGTCAAAACATTGTATTTACCCCAAAATAGTATCATTAAAAATGTCAGCTTCCTGACATTCCTAATATTATTATTAATAATATCCGCTGCCTTCTTATGCTATTTAAAAGTATAAACTGGGAAATGTGAGGCTCCCATAGTGCAATAGGACAGCAGTATTAGTTTTCATTCTTTTGTAGGAGTGCTTCCTATTTGGATGACAACCAAAAAGGCACAAGGAGCTAATTAAGAGAACATTTCTTGGTCCTGTAAGGCGGCTGTGTTCACAGCGTGCAGTAACTGAGGCAGTGACCCAAGCAAGTCTAACATAAGCAGCTTTTATTCAGCACTCCCTGTTAAAATATAAAGTCCTCCGGTTAGCAGCCGGGTTAACACAAGTCCAATAACAATGGTTGCCGGGGGCAACGGCCGCGCCGGGCCACTCAGAGCCTGATGGGTGCAGAGCCTTCCCAAGCGTGGGTTCAGCTACTCACAGGCCCGCCGGGCTTTCCTGCTATGCTCCTAGCAGGTTCCACACTGAACAACACTAATCCTTAATGCAGGGTTTTTAAAGGACCTGTGGCAAGAGCCACTGGAAAACCCGGGTTGGAGGGAGGAGGCCGCCCCACTGCCTTCCTGTAGCCTCCTCCAAGAAATGAAGGCCCTGCCATGTTTTACTTAATCTGCCATAGCCAACCGCAGCTGTGTCTGTGACTGCAATGCACTCCAACAGGGTTAATAGGTCTCTGTACACATTCTGAGGGATATATAATGTCCCTCGTATACGATCACAGTCACTGCCTCACAGCCCTCAAAGATCTAACAATGGTTTCAGCTTCATGACTGTTAAACATGTTGTCCAGCCCTGCTATGTATATAATTGCTATCATAGATAGTATATTTGAGTGGAGTTGAATGCTATTTCAATATTGTTTATTTTATACATAGATATATTATTTTTTTTAACCCCTTCACTACCTTTGACGTACTTGTAAGTCAAAAGTAGTGACCCTGCCTTTGATACGGGCTCACACACTGAGCCTGCATCTTTCCCTGCAATTGATGACTGATTTAATCAGCCATAAAGTGCCTTTAACATCCGCTGGTAAAGCAGAGCTCTGCTTTCACACACAATGTGGGACAGACTAAGTGCAACACAAAGGGATGAGGGGAAGGAAGCCCAGACACTAGGGAAAGGGGTAGTGGAGACCCCTAGGCTGATCTAATAACACCCTGCCTACCCTACCGTCCCTATATTGGTTCCACAACAATCGCTGAGCTGGAAACCTAAGCCCTGTATATCCCTAGAGCTAAGCCCTTGATTCGGAGGGGGGTGAGCACTGGTCAGTCCCCACTATAAACTAAAGACAACAAGGGAGACAAACAAAGGGGGAAAACTTAGCTTGAGCAGACACCAGAGAGGAAGCTAACAGACTGATATTGCTCCAAGCCTTCACAAAGGAAAATGTGAATATCACCGGTGACTCCTTGAAGCAGACTGAGAGTTTATAAACACCCAGACCAAGGTGTGTCCATCAGAGCAGGAGAGAGGTTGCCGCTGAGTCCAAAAGTCAGAAGGATTAAGAAGCAGTCTGCAATGTCAAACGCACTCACCTTCTGCAGCCAGATGCTGAGCGACAGTCTGTTACATCTGACACACCCGTGCGGCTGTTGACCAGGCGTGTGTCACACTGTCACAGAATACTGGAGGTAGGGGGCCTAAGCTGACCCTAAGCTGGGGCCCTGACTAATCCCTCATCCTGGAGGTACTGTTAAAGGTACAGAGGTCCAGGCCGCCAGCGTAACCCCTACCTCCTGAGGATCCCTGCACCACAGTAATCTAGTCCTGAGAAGGACCCCGATCACAACAATTGGGAACCAGCGATAATATGCCCACACACAGTATTTAGACGAACGAGACAGTACAAGGGAAAAACCAAAACCACCTTGCATACAACTTCAACAAAACTACAACAGAGGGAACACCAACGGGAAAGGAGATAAATGATAAAGCGAGGAAAGGGAAATAACACTTTCAAATACACTTATCTCAGCAACTCCAAACACCACGATCCGCTCTGCAAGTCTGAATGAAAAGCTTTCACCGACACCTCACAAACAGACCTGCAGGAATATAAAGGAGTCTCACTAACGAAGCATTGATAGCAGCTGGGCGAGGCTGGACCTCAGCTAGCCCAGAGAGAGAGAGAATTAACTCCTTCACTGCCGAGAAAACACAAAGCACCAACAAGTCAGCTGCGAGAAGTCAGGCTGTGTACTCGTGACGATCTTCGTGGCAACACACCCGTGACAGCGTGTTAACTGACAGCAGCATTTAACACACACTGGGAAGAAGCGTATTGTTCCCCCAGCCCATCGATGTGACGGTGGTGTGATGGCGGGGTACCAACGGCTTGTCATGACAACTGAGTATCTGTTGAGGACCTCGATGCCTGTGATTATGAGCCTCCTGTGAATTACGGACTGTGGCGCTGAAGCACTGCTATGTATAGCACAAGAGAACTGACGATTGCAGCTTCAAGTCTCCTAAGTTGACTATTAAATTCAGTAAATAGTTTTTCTTTTTACAAGAAAGAAAAGTTTTTAAAAATATGAAAACAAAACACAAAAGTTTAAGTCACCCCCATTTTGCCCCATTAAAAAGGAAAAAAAAACATATATTTAGTATCGCTGCATTCAGAAATGTCCGTTCTATAAAATCTAAAATAAATTAATTTGATCAGTAAATGACATAGCGAGAAAAAAAATCAAAATTCCAGAATTAGTTTTTTTGGCCGCCGCAACATTACAATAAAATGTAATAAGAGTGATCAAAACACTGTATTTACCCCAAAATGGTATAATTAAAAATGTCAGCTAGGGTGGAAAAAGAAGGCCTTCACTCAGCTTCAGATCCCAAAAATAAAAATGGTACAGATCTCAGAAAATGGCGATAAAAGGAAAGTTATATATTATATAAATTTCTGAATTTTATTCACCACCTAAATAAAAAAAAAATCTGGACATGTTTGGTATCTGCGTATTCGTACTGACATGGGGAATCAAATTGCCAGGTCAGATTAACCATACAGTGAACATGGTAAATAAAATACTCAAAAGACTTTTGTGGACTGCACTTTTTTTGCAATTTCAATTCACTTGGAATTTTTTTCCCCTCTTCTAGTACACTATATGGTAAAATGGTGTCATTCAAAAGTACAACTCATTCAAAAAAAAAGAAGCCCTCATACAGCTATATGGCCATATAAAATAAAAAAGTTATGGCTCTTGGAAGAAGAGGAGGAAAAAATGAAATGCAAAAACAAACAAAAAAAAAACACCGATGGGTAGTGAAGGGGTTAAATTGGCTTCGATAAGGAGACATCAAAAGGTTAAAAATGAAAAATTATACTCACCTTACACTCATCTCTCCAGCCCTTTCGCTCTGCACTGTCACCCATCTGGTCCTCAGTACATCTTATCACCGCCACTGAGTGCTGAATTCCCTGGGCTCCTTCATGCTAGGTCAGGACTATTGGCTTTAATTAATTTCTGTGCATATGCAGTGCATGTCATGAGTGATTGATTGTTGGAATACATATCCTTCCAGACTGAATAGGATATACAGAAACCGAAGAAATATAATTTCTTCCCGCTTGTCCTAGATGGACACGTAAATGCTGCAGCCAATTATTGCCTGCATTGGTAACAGATTGGTCTCCCCTGAATCTACTGATTGAGTGCAGCACTTTGTGGTCCATCTTTAGCAAACTTAAAATATGGACACCAGCGGGAGTCAAAAGCAACACTGGAAAAGTAGCAGTGAGTTATAAGGAAATGGTGCATTATTTAAGTTATTATTTTACAGCATTTTGGTGTTTTTTAATCAGTTGACCACTTCTTTAAAATAATAAGAGAAGATCTGAACCACAGACTGCTGCCCTATTAAGTGTTCATGCTATGAAAGAAAAACTTTCTTGAATACATGCAACAAACTTAGAAAGGATTCTTAAGATCTGGCAATTTTATTTTCATTAGTAATTTATTACATTTTCTGATTCCCAACTGCATATTGAACTGGAAGAGTTCTATAGTGTAGGGTTTCACTTCTCTATTAGTCGCTTGGATACACAAAGTCACTGGGTATTTCTATCAAAACAACATAAAGTTTATTGTCCATCATAAACTTTACCCTCCAAAATGAAAACAGCCTTTCTCTAGTACAAGTGAATAACAAAAACAGTCCTTCCTTCAGGCACAATAAAACAAGGTAAATATACCAGCCTCACCAATTTCAGTATTTCAGGTTGTAGCGGCTCCAGCAGTTTACATGCGTTCACCAAACAAACATACCTCTGTTCAGCTCCAGCCCAAATGTCACACTGCTGAGCTAACCCAGCTACTGCCTGTAAACCCTGCTGAGCAAACATTTTCACCCAGACTCTTTTGCTTGCTCTTAAATCCTGGACCCAAAATCCAGTCAAATTAATGCTTTCAGTAGTGTTACTGGTACAGATTTTTACATGACCGATGCCAACCATCTCGGTAGCACAGATGTGCCATCAAGGACATTACATCCTGATTTCTTAAATACCCCCCAAAGCAGGGCATCTGACAAAAGCAGTGTACCCTAGACAAAGCATCTGCATTACCATCTAGCTTACCAGGTCTATGCTCCACATGAAAATTGAAATCCTGTAGAGCCAAATACCAGCGAGTTACCCAAGTATTGCTCCCCTTTTTTCCCACATCCACCTTAGTGGGGCATGATCTGACACCGGCTTACATTTTTGGCCCAACAGGTAATATCTCAAAGCGCCTGATGACCATTTGATGGCCAGGAGCTCTTTCAATTGAACAGGTTTGTTTGCATGGGGAAAGCTTTCTACTCAAGTAGATTATCAGGTGTTTCCTCCCCATTTATCTTCTGGGACATGACAGCCCCTAGCCAAATATCCGACGCATATGTCTGGACTATGGACTCTTTCAAGAAGTCCAGAATTTCGAGCACATTCTGTCTACAGTGGAACAGTTTTAGCTCCTGAAATGCCTTCTCAGCTTCTGGAGACCACTTAGCCATAACTGATTTTGTACCCTTTAAGAGATCAGCTTAAGGCGCTGCTATCACTGCAAAGTTAGGAACAAACCTCATGTAATCGCCCATGATTCCCAGGAATGCAATAATTAATTTTTTGTGAAGGGGCATGGCCAGCTCTGAATTTCCTCTTCCTTGTTTACTTGAGATTTAATTTCACCCATGCCTACAATGTAGCCGAAATATTTGGCTTCCTTCAATCCCATGCACATTTTTTTAGATTAACAGTAAAGCCAACTTTCCTTAGGGCCTCTAAGACTGCCTGGACTTTGCTCAAATGACTCCCCCAATCCCAACGGAAGATGACAATGTCATCAAAGTAGGCAGCTTCACAGTTTTGTGAAGGACTAGGACCCAGTCCATGGCTCTCTGAAAAGTGGCAGGAGACCCCTGTAACTTAAAAATCATCCTGACATACTGATAATATCCCTCTGGCTTTGAGAATGCTGTCTTTTCCTTGGCCTCCTTGGATTGTGAAACCTGCCAGTATCCTTTCATGAGCTCTAGCGTGGTGATAAGTGATGAGCGAGCACTAAAATGCTGGGGTGCTCGTTGCTGGGGATGAGCAAATTGGAATGCTCGGGTACTTGACCCAAGCAACGAGCCCAATGTAAGTCTATGGTCGAGTATTTTTCCGCCCCCACCCCAGCCCCCCAGAGGTCTGCAGGCCTAAAAATTGCCCAAATTGATGTGAACAGTGCTCAAATGACATGGGAACAGCATGGGGAAGACCCCTGGAAGCATCTCTGGCTCCCAGGTCATTGCTGTGAATAATGTTGTCAGAGTATTACGCCACTTTAATGGACTCTCAATAAAACATATAAAAATGAAACCAAAATGGATTTTCCTGGAAAAAATGTTAATAAACATTTTTTCGAGGGTAATGACTTGCATATAAGGCAAAATAAATAACCAAAAACAAAAATTATACTCCACACCTTGGGCTATGTTCACACGTAGCATTTTTTATGTGTTTTTGCATTGCTTTCAATGGTGAAAAATACATTTACCAGTAAATGTCATTTTAACACTTTACTACCTTATCTGGCCATGTGGTGTGTGAGACATGATCAAAGACATCCTTGATTTATGATGGAGGGGAAATGAAAGTCACAAAGCCTATTTTTTAATGACCATCAGGTGGCCCTTACTATTCTTAAAGGGTCAGCAGTCATCCCTCACTATTGTTAGAGGGCCATCAGCTGGCTATGCTTTGTTGTTACCACTATTAGGGAGAAAGGGCTGCCAAATTTTGGAAAACACCCAATACCAATTTAAAGAGATATAGAGCAGGGCCTCAGTAACCAAATGTTCCCATTATAAAGGACCGGTTCTGCAAAACAGTTATTCCATATGCAGTGACTGCAACTGCTGCCTAAACTTTGGAAAAACCCCAATACCAATTTAAAGACACATAGAGGAGGGCCTCAGTAACAAAATGTTCCCATTATAAAGGACCGGTCCTGCAGTACAGTTATTGTGTATGCAGTGACTGCAATCGCTGCCTAAATTTTGGAAAAACCCCAATATCAATTTAAAGATACACAGAGGAGGGCCTCATTAAAAAAAATGTTACCATTATAAAGGAGCGGGTCTCCTATACTGTTCTTGCATGCGAAGTGACTGCAAGGGCTGCCAAAAATTTGGATGCACTCCACTGCCCCTAGGAACAGATGTAGAGGAGGGCCTCATTTAAAACATGTTCCCATTATACCCATTATAAAGGAGCAGGTCTCCTATACTTGTAATGCCCATGCACTATGTGCATGGGCTGTAAAACATTTACCCCTAGGGGGTATACATGAACATACTGTTTAACAAACATTTCCTAAGGGCATCATAAACACCCTTAAAAAAATTATGTGGGTGTTGCATTCTTTCAGAAGACAGAGAAGCGGGATGGTGACGCTAATTATGGCGTCATCACCACTTACTATCTTGGTGGAGTCTTCAAAGTTTTGGAGGATGGCACAGATGTCTGACATCCATGCCCACTCCTGAGCTCTTATGTGCGGAGGGTGACCTGAATACTGACAGATGTTTTGAAGCTGGTAATCAACAACTGCCTGTGCTGCTCACAAATCCTTCCCAACATCTACAATGGACATTGCACAACAGTCGGTGAGCAGGAAGCTGCAAACACTGCTGAAGCACAGCAAGGGCGGGAGAAGCTGTAGCTGACTTTCTACACATGCGGTGTATTTTGACAAGCAGATACGGCAGATCCGGGTAGGTTTTGAGAAACCGCTGAATCACTAGGTTGAGCACATGGGCCAGGCATGGTACGTGTGTGAGCTCGCCTTGCGTCAGAGTCGCCACCAGGTTCCGGCCATTGTCTCACATAACCATGCCTGGCTGTAGGTTCAACCATGACAGCCACATATCTGTTTGTCACCTAAGCATATTAGCTTCAGCACAGCCTGTTGCTGCTTGGCCGAGGCAGTGCTGCAGTGCATCCAGCTTCCAACTGATGTGGTCATTTCAGAGATGGAGGCAGCAGAGGAGGAGGAGGAGGAGGGGGTGCAGGAGCTGCAGAATGTGGGGGCAACCCTTATTGACCCAAGGCCTGCAATCCTGGGCATCTGGAGGACGTTTTCAGTCCCAAGGTCGACTGTGTCCCGGCTTCCACTATATTAACCCAGTATACCATCAGCGAGATGTACCGTCCCTGTCCACAAGCACTTGTCCTCGTGTCCATGGTTAGGTGGACCTTCCCAGTAACTGCGTTGTTGAGGGCATGGCTAATATTCTGGGACACGTGCTTGTGTAAATAGGGGATGGCACACCTGGAGAAATAGTGGCAGCTGGGGACCGAGTACTCTGTGAGTGGGTGGCTGCATATTTGCACTTGCGTTCCAAGGTCTCTAGTTCCAAGGACTGGGGAAGAGACAACTGAATGCTGCGCTGGGACAAGGACGTGGACGTGGCTGCTGATGGTGGCAGTTGCGAGTGTGCAACAACAGGTGCAGGGCGGAAGGCATCTTCGCATATGCCATGGACAAGAACTCGGCCCAAACGTTAGTTTCTCATAGAGCAGCTGAAGACACTGAGTGGCAGTAGGTGCAAGTTTCTCCAGCATGTTGGATATCAAAGCCGGGAGAACAGAGAAAGCAGCATGGTGGCTCAGTGTTTAGCACTGCTGGAGTCCTGGGTTCAAATCCCACCAAGGACAACATCTGCAAGTAGTTTGTATGTTATCCCCGTGTTCCTCCAGCTTCTCCAGTTTCCTCCTCAGTAAAAAAGCAGCCATACAGGAATGTTCACAGTTCAAAAAATTAGGGCCTGACACTACCTGACACTACCATTTCCTGCTGTGCTGAGAGAGGGCGGAGTACGGTGAACCTGACAAACTGCTGGACCGTGAGTGAGATGCTGGCAGAGATGTTACGATGGATTTATAAAGTTGTGGTGTGCTTGTTTCCATTACAGCTGACGGGTTCTCACTCAGTCTGACTGGAGCAAGTAAATAACCGGAAGTTCTGCGGTGGGAGACCTGCGTGACATTACTTGGCACGGTAACAGAGGAGGAGGAAGTAGCAGCAGATGCGTTTGATGGGGCGGCTGATGGTTGTTGAGGTCTGCATTTTATAGCAGTGAGATTGCCAGAGTAACAAATGTTGATTGCGCATGTGAAGGTTCATGTAGTAGTCAAATTATTGCACTTTTTCCCTCTACTGAGTTTTTTATTGCAAAGTTTGCAGATAACGTGAGTTGGCTCATCCTTTACGGTCTCAATAAAGGTCCAGGCTAGGCAACCCTTGCCGTCCCAGCGAGCTGCAGACCTGTGACTGTTGCTGGCCACAGCCACAGTTGTGGCTAAGGATGCAGTGCTCGTCGTGGTTGCATCACTCTGTGTGTGCGCCGTAGGACGCAACTTATCCTCCTCGTCTTCCTCCTCACATGAGCTACTCAGCTGCATGCCTCTGGGCTCACACCAAGTGGGATCTACAACCTCATCATCATCCAATGTGTTATCCCATTCCTTGCTCTGAGAGTTACCCTCCTCCTCTTCTTGCCCTTACAGCACAGTACAGTCAAGGATCAGGAAGCTGCTTGGACCAAACCTTTTTTTTTTCTTCCCCTGTATGAAGAACAATATCTGCCCCAAAGAATTTTAAGCGAAGATGTAATCTGCTTTATATACCAATTTTGAGTTTATCAGGTCTGTGTACCCTTGTGTGGAGAACAATATCTGCCCCAAAGAATTTTAAGCGGAGGTGTAGTCTGCTTTATAAACCAATTTTGAGATTACCAGGTCTGTGCACCCCTGTGTGGAGAAAATTATCTGCTCAAAAGAATTTTATGCAGAGATGTAGTCTGCTTTATATTGCAATTTTGAGTTTATCATATCTCTGTACCCCTGTATGGAGAACAATATATGTCCCAAAGAATTTTAAGCTGAGATGTAGCCTGCTTTATATACCACAGTATAAAGAAAACCAATTTCTATATTATCATGTGCTCTCCTGTGAGAACAATATCTGCACCAAACAATTAATTTAAATTTAGTATAAATATTATAATCGGGATCGACACCTCTTCTACTACAGCCAACCCAGCAGACACAATCAGGAGTGTTCACATTTAAAAAAATGAGGGCCTAAAACCACTAAAGTGGTATTAATTTCACTAGAGTATAAGTAGTATAATGGGGACCAATCTGAGAGAACGCTGGCTGCCGGGCATAATAAAACCTCCAAGGCGTGACAGGCGAGCTCAGGCCATTCATCCATTTTTGAAGACAAAAATGTAAATGGGTCCACATCCTCCCTGATGGTATTCATATTGAGCTCTAGATACTCGTGCACCATCCTCTCCAGTCGTTCACCACGTGTCAGACTTATACTCTGTTGTGGTGGTGCACGATCTGGTCTAAAAAATGTGTGAAAGGACTCACAGAAATTGCTTCAGCAATTTAGTCTTCTGCTGCTGCTAATGTTTTGGTGTTGATGAACTGACGTGCCAGCGGTTGAAAGACTACAGCTGCGATGCACACTGTGTGCCTCACTGATATCTTGGGGAAAACCTCTCTTAAGGTTGCTTAAAAAATGGTTTCGATACTCCAGCATTAGTGGGTCCCTTTCCAGGGCAGAAGCATCTGGAAAAATTTACTCTTATAACATGGATCTAACAGAGTGGCAACCCAGTAGTCAGCATTATTTCGAATCATAACTATACGGGGATCATGTTGCAGATAGTGCATCAAGAAGGCACTCATATGTCGGGCTCTTCCAGGAGCTCCAAAGACAGGCTGTATTGATGGCTGCGTAACACTGATGCTTGTTTCCTCTGTTCATTCCTGCCAACCACCATGTTCAGCAAAGAGTGGATGATTATCCTCTTCATCTTCTAACTGTTCCTCACCCATCACCTCTTCCTCCTCCATTTGTTGCTCGGCTCTTGCACCTTCACTAACAGTTTGTCTGGTTTCACCAACCCCCCTCGATCGTAGTAATCCTCCATCACTTGGCATCCGCCTGTGTGACGAGAGTCTGGAACTATGAGACATTCTTATCCCTTCTGCATCCTCCTCTTCTTCTGGTACAACCACCTCCTACCACAGGCTATTCAAAGTCTGCTACAGCATGTACAGTACAGAGCAAAAGTTTGGACACACCTTCTCATTTAAAGATTTTTCTGTATTTTCATGACAATGAAAATTGCACATTCACACTGAAGGCATCAAAACTATGAATTAACACATGTGGAATTATATACTTAACAAAAAAGTGTGAAACAACTGAAAATATATCTTATATTCTCGGTTCTTCAAAGTAGCCACCTTTTGCTTTGATGACTGATTTGCACACTCTTGGCATTCTCTTGATGAGCTTCAAGAGGTAGTCACCGGAAATGTTTTTCACTTCACAGGTGTGCCCTGTCAGGTTTAATAAGTGGGATTTCTTGCCTTATAAATGGGGTTGGGACCATCAGTTGTGTTGTGCAGAAGTCTGGTGGATACACAGCTGATAGTCATACTGAATAGACTGTTAGAATTTGTATTATGGCAAGAAAAAAGCAGCTAAGTAAAGAAAAACGAGTGGCCATCATTACTTTAAGAAATGAAGGTCAGTCAGTCCGAATAATTGGGAAAACTTTGAAAGTGTCCCCAAGTGCAGTTGCAAAAACTATCAAGCGCTACAAAGAAACTGGCTCACATGAGGGCGGTCCTCAGGAAAGGAAGACCAAGAGTCACCTCTGCTTCTGAGGATAAGTTTATCCGAGTCACCAGCCTCTGAAATTGCAGGTTAACAGCAGCTCAGATTAGAGACCAGGTCAATGCCACACAGAGTTCTAGCAGCAGACACATCTCTTCAACAACTGTTAAGAGGAGACTTTGTGCAGCAGGCCTTCATGGTAAAATAGCTGCTAGGAAATCACTGCTAAGGACAATCAACAAGCAGAAGAGACTTGTTTGGGCTAAAGAACACAAGGAATGGACATTAGACCAGTGGAAATCTGTGCTTTGGTCTGATGAGTCCAAATTTGAGATCATTGGTTCCTACCACCGTGTCTTTGTGCGACGCAGAAAAGGTGAACGGATGGACTCTACATGCCTGGTTCCCACTGTGAAGCATGGAGTAAGAGGTGTGATGGTGTGGGGGTGCTTTGCTGGTGACACTGTTGGGGATTTATTCAAAATTGAAGGCATACTGAACCAGCATGGCTACCACAGCATCTTGCAGCGGCATGCTATTCCATCCGGTTTGCGTTTAGTTGGACCATCATTTATTTTTCAACAGGACAATGACCCCAAACACACCTCCAGGCTGTGTAAGGGCTATTTGACCAATAAGGAGAGTGATGGGGTGCTACGCCAGATGACCTGGCCTCCACAGTCACCAGACCTGAGCCCAATCAAGATGGTTTGGGGTGAGCTGGACCGCAGAGTGAAGGCAAAAGGGCCAACAAGTCCTAAGCATCTCTGGGAACTCCTTCAAGATTGTTTGAAGACTATTTCTAGTGACTACCTCTTGAAGCTCATCAAGAGAATGCCAAGAGTGTGCAAAGCAGTCATCAAAGCAAAAGGTGGCTACTTTGAATAACCTAGAATATATGACATATTTTCAGTTGTTTCACACTTTTTTGTTAAGTATATAATTCCACATGTGTTAATTCATAGTTTTGATGCCTTCAGTGTGAATGTGCAATTTTCATAGTCAAGAAAATACAGAAAAATCTTTAAATGAGAAGGTGTGTCCAATCTTTTTGTCTGTACTGTAGATGACCTGAACAGTGATGCTTTTGACGGCATTGTCAGAGCTAACTATTTTAGTAGCCATTTCAAAACTGTGCAGAAGGTCTTAATATGTGCCCACTCTGTAAACGTGATATGCCCCAGGTCCGTACTGCGGTGGCCCAGGCTATACGACATGAAATACTGCATCAGGGCTTATTGCTGCTGCCACAGTTGCTGCAACATGTGCAGAGTGGAATTCCACCCTGTTGGCACATCGCATATCAACCTGTTAACTTGCGTGGACAAAGACCTCTGTATTAATGCAAGTCGATGACATGAGGGGTACGAATGGTGGAAGTGAGCACACAGCTTCCATGCTTTCTGAAGCAGCTCATCCAGGCCGGGATAGTAGCAGAGAAATTGCTGTACCACCAGGTTGAGGATGTGAGCCATGCAAGTCATGTGTGTGAGCTTGCCTCGGCCTAGGGCCGCCACCAAGTTCGCACCATTATCGCACATGGCCTTCCCTGGCTCTAGGTTCAGCGGAGACAGCCATTGCTCAAACTGAGCCTCGAGAGCTGTCCACAACTCTTCAGCTGTATTACTGTGATCTCAAAGGCATATTAATTTTAAGACTGCCTGATTGCGGAGAGCCCTCACTGCGCAGTACGGAGGTGGTGTGGATTCGATTTGCACTGTTGATTCATTAAGGCAGAGGTTGAGTGCGCAGGTGGAGGCCCTAGAGGATGTGGATAAGGCAGAAGCAGTGGAGGAAGTGTGAAATACAGAGGTTTGTTCTGCAAGCCTTTGGGATTCCAGTACAGTCCACCTCTGTGGACTGAACTGTGTGTGATGTTGAGGTGGAGGAAGAAGAGGAGTGGCCACTTGAAGAAGCGCTTGCCATCCACTCGAGCATCTGCTCTTTCTGTCCTTTATCAACAAGGCGTATCGCTGTATGGCTGCAAAAGAAAAGGAGTGGCGTAGCCCGTCCACTAACAGAAGTTGTCAGATGTCTTTGGATAGGACAAGACGGTGTTGGTTCACTAGTGCTTTCACTAACATTACCACCTACCCTATGTATACCTTTAACACCAAACCTATTCCCCCTTCCACCGCAACCTCTCTTTTTCCCACTCAAGTTTGTCAGATAGTGTGGTAGGAGCACGCTATTAGCAAAACAAAATTAGATTTTTTCATCTGCAACAGCTCTGCACACCTGAATTTCAGCAGCACTAAATGAAATGGTAAGATATGGGTTGCTGTTAGTGTTGAGCGAGCATGCTCGACACTTCTCGGTACTCGCCCGACCATCTCGCTACTCGGGATGTTCGGCGAGCACTGAGCATTTCCTGGTTACTCGGGCAGGAGCTCGGGTCTCCGCCCTGCACGTTTGGCGCTCTTTACAGAGCCAATGAACATGCAGGGATTGCCAGCCAGTCACTGTAGTGCCGCAACCATGTTGTTTGTGGGCATTACAGTGATTGGCTGGCCGCACAGCGTCACCTCGAGTATTTAAAACCGGGCGCCGCCATCTTGGACACAGTCGCTCCGGATCAGACAGTGTAGGGTCAGTGCTGCAGAGCTAGGGTGAGATTTATACTGTGAAATAGTTAGTGTAGGGTCTCTAAAGCCTGCCAAATCAACCAAACAGTCCTTCTCAGGACTAATATCCATCCCAGATATCAGGCAGGCAGGCTGTATAGAAGATGTAGTGGTTATACAAACAAACACTGCATTACAGTCCTGTGAGCTCCTGCTGGTCAAATTGCAAGACTTAACCCCCGGTCTCAGGGGCCAGGAAAAATCCTTTTTTTTCATCTAATCCTGTAATTTTTTTTCCTCAGTCACACTGTACAAATACGCATTTAAAAAAATTGAGTGTGTCTGTGACTGTTCAGACACAAATATATCTGTTTAAAATATTGTGGTGTAGGCCAGATAACTAGACGCTTGGTTTTGCAGTTCCACGGTTTAAATCTCTGTATTATCCAGCTTTTGGCCTTTTTTACATAAAAAAAACGGTAATAGTGTCTCCCTGACTGTTCAGACACAAATATATCTGTTTAAAATATTCTGGTGTAGGCCAGATAGCAAGAAGTTTGGTTTTGCAGTTGCACGGTTCAAATCTCTGCATTATCCAGCTTTTGGTCTTTTTTACATAAAAAAACAGTAATAGTGTCTCCCTGACTGTTCAGACACAAATATATCTGTTTAAAATATTCTGGTGTAGGCCAGATAACTAGAAGTTTGATTTTGCAGTTGCACGGTTCAAATCTCTGTATTATCCAGTTTTTGGCCTTTTTCACATAAAAAAACAGTAATAGTGTCTCCCTTACTGTTCAGACACTAATATATCTGTTTAAAATATTCTGGTGTAGGCCAGATAACTAGAAGTTTGGTTTTGCAGTTGCACGGTTCAAATCTCTGTTTTATCCAGATTTTGGCCTTTTTTTCATAAAAAAAACAGTAACAGTGTCTCCCTGACTGTTCAGACACAAATATCTCTGTTCAAAATATTGTGGTGTAGGCCAGATAGCTAGAAGTTTGGATTTGCAGTTCCAAGGTTCAAATCTCTGTATTATGCAGCTTTTGGCCTTTTTTACATATAAAAACAGTAATAGTGTCTCCCTGACTGCTCAGACACAAATATATCAGTTTAAAATATTCTGGTGTAGGCCAGATAACTAGAAGTTTGGTTTTGCAGTTCCACGGTTCAATTTTCTGTATTATCCAGCTTTTGGCATTTTTAACACAAAAAAAACAGTAATAGTGTCTCCCTGACTGTTCAGACACTAATATATCTGTTTAAAATATTCTGGTGTAGGCCAGATAACTAGAAGTTTGGTTTTGCAGTTCCACGGTTCAAATCTCAGTTTTATCCAGTTTTTGGCCTTTTTTACATAAAAAAGCAGTAATAGTGTCTCCCTTACTGTTCAGACACAAAAATATCTGTTTAAAATATTCTGGTGTAGGCCAGATAACTAGAAGTTTGGTTTTGCAGTTGCATGGTTCAAATCTCTGCATTATCCAGCATTTAGCCTTTTTTACATAAAAAAACAGTAATAGTGTCTCCCTGAGTGTTCAGACACAAATATATCTGTTTAAAATATTCTGGTGTAGGCCAGATAACTAGAAGTTTGGTTTTGCAGTTACACGGTTCAAATCTCTGTATTATCCAGCTTTTGGCCTTTTTTACATAAAAAAACAGTAATAGTGTCTCCCTGACTGTTCAGACCAAATATATCTGTTTAAAATATTCTGGTGTAGGCCAGATAACTAGAAGTTTGGTTTTGCAGTTCCACGTTTCAAATCTCTGTATTATCCAGCTTTTGGCCTTTTTTACATTAAAAAAACAGTAATAATGTCTCCCTGACTGTTCAGACACAAAATATCTGTTTAAAATATTCTGGTGTAGGCCAGATAGCTAGAAGTTTGGTTTTGCAGTTGCACCGTTCAAATCTCTGTATTATCCAGCTTTTGGCCTTTTTTACATAAAAAAAACAGTAATAGTGTCTCCGTGACTGTTCAGACACAAATATATCTGTTTAAAATATTCTGGTGTAGGCCACTTAACTAGAAGTTTGGTTATGCAGATGCACGTTTCAAATCTCTGTATTATCCAGCTTTTGGCCTTTTTTACATTAAAAAAACAGTAATAGTGTCTCCCTGACTGTTCAGACACAAAAATATCTGTTTAAAATATTCTGGTGTAGGCCAGATAACTAGAAGTTTGGTTTTGCAGTTCCACGGTTCAGATATGTGTATTATCCAGCTTTTGGCCTTTTTACATAAAAAAAAACAGTAATAGTGTCTCCCTGACTGTTCAGACTCAAATATATCTGTTTAAAATATTCTGGTGTAGGCCAGATAACCAGAAGTTTGGTTTTGCAGTTCCAATGTTCAAATCTCTGTATTATCCAGCTTTTGCCCTTTTTAACATAAAAAAAAACACTAATAGTGTCTCCGTGACTGTTCAGACACAAATATATCTGTTTAAAATATTCTGGTGTAGGCCAGATAGCTAGAAGTTTGGTTTTGCAGTTGCACCGTTCAAATCTCTGTATTATCCAGCTTTTGGCCTTTTTTACATAAAAAAAACAGTAATAGTGTCTCCCTTACTGTTCAGACACTAATATATCTGTTTAAAATATTCTGGTGTAGGCCAGATAACTAGAAGTTTGGTTTTGCAGTTGCACGGTTCAAATCTCTGTTTTATCCAGATTTTGGCCTTTTTTTCATAAAAAAAACAGTAACAGTGTCTCCCTGACTGTTCAGACACAAATATCTCTGTTCAAAATATTGTGGTGTAGGCCAGATAGCTAGAAGTTTGGTTTTGCAGTTCCAAGGTTCAAATCTCTGTATTATGCAGCTTTTGGCCTTTTTTACATATAAAAACAGTAATAGTGTCTCCCTGACTGCTCAGACACGAATATATCAGTTTAAAATATTCTGGTGTAGGCCAGATAACTAGAAGTTTGGTTTTGCAGTTCCACGGTTCAGTTTTCTGTATTATCCAGCTTTTGGCCTTTTTTACATAAAAAAAACAGTAATAGTGTCTCCGTGACTGTTCAGACACAAATATATCTGTTTAAAATATTCTGGTGTAGGCCACTTAACTAGAAGTTTGGTTATGCAGATGCACGTTTCAAATCTCTGTATTATCCAGCTTTTGGCCTTTTTTACATTAAAAAAACAGTAATAGTGTCTCCCTGACTGTTCAGACACAAAAATATCTGTTTAAAATATTCTGGTGTAGGCCAGATAACTAGAAGTTTGGTTTTGCAGTTCCACGGTTCAGATATGTGTATTATCCAGCTTTTGGCCTTTTTACATAAAAAAAAAACAGTAATAGTGTCTCCCTGACTGTTCAGACTCAAATATATCTGTTTAAAATATTCTGGTGTAGACCAGATAACCAGAAGTTTGGTTTTGCAGTTCCACGGTTCAAATCTCTGTATTTCCAGCTTTTGCCCTTTTTAGCATAAAAAGACAGTAATAGTGTCTCCCTGACTGTTCAGACACAAATATATCTGTTTAAAATATTTTGGTGTAGGCCAGATAGCTAGAAGTTTGGTTTTGCAGTTGCTCCGCTCAAATCTCTGTATTATCCTGCTTTTGGCCTCTTTTACATAAAAAAAACAGTAATAGTGTCTCCCTGACTGTTCAGACACAAAAATATCTGTTTAAAATATTCTGGTGTAGGCCAGATAACTAGAAGTTTGGTTTTGCAGTTCCACGGTTCAGATATGTGTATTATCCAGCTTTTGGGCTTTTTACATGAAAAAAAACAGTAATAGTGTCTCCCTGACTGTTCAGACTCAAATATATCTGTTTAAAATATTCTGGTGTAGGCCAGATAACCAGAAGTTTAGTTTTGCAGTTCCACGGTTCAAATCTCTGTATTATGCAGCTTTTGGCCTTTTTTACATATAAAAACAGTAATAGTGTCTCCCTGACTGCTCAGACACAAATATATCAGTTTAAAATATTCTGGTGTAGGCCAGATAACTAGAAGTTTGGTTTTGCAGTTCCACGGTTCAATTTTCTGTATTATCCAGCTTTTGGCATTTTTAACACAAAAAAAACAGTAATAGTGTCTCCCTGACTGTTCAGACACTAATATATCTGTTTAAAATATTCTGGTGTAGGCCAGATAAATAGAAGTTTGGTTTTGCAGTTCCACGGTTCAAATCTCAGTTTTATCCAGTTTTTGGCCTTTTTTACATAAAAAAACAGTAATAGTGTCTCCCTTACTGTTCAGACACAAATATATCTGTTTAAAATATTCTGGTGTAGACCAGATAACTAGAAGTTCGGTTTTGCAGTTGCATGGTTCAAATCTCTGCATTATCCAGCATTTAGCCTTTTTTACATAAAAAAACAGTAATAGTGTCTCCCTGAGTGTTCAGACACAAATATATCTGTTTAAAATATTCTGTTGTAGGCCAGATAACTAGAAGTTTGGTTTTGCAGTTACACGGTTCAAATCTCTGTATTATCCAGCTTTTGGCCTTTTTTACATAAAAAAACAGTAATAGTGTCTCCCTGACTGTTCAGACCAAATATATCTGTTTAAAATATTCTGGTGTAGGCCAGATAACTAGAAGTTTGGTTTTGCAGTTCCACGTTTCAAATCTCTGTATTATCCAGCTTTTGGCCTTTTTTACATTAAAAAAACAGTAATAGTGTCTCCCTGACTGTTCAGACACAAAAATATCTGTTTAAAATATTCTGGTGTAGGCCAGATAACTAGAAGTTTGGTTTTGCAGTTCCACGGTTCAGATATGTGTATTATCCAGCTTTTGGGCTTTTTACATTAAAAAAAACAGTAATAGTGTCTCCCTGACTGCTCAGACTCAAATATATCTGTTTAAAATATTCTGGTGTTGGCCAGATAACCAGAAGTTTAGTTTTGCAGTTCCACGGTTCAAATCTCTGTATTATGCAGCTTTTGGCCTTTTTTACATATAAAAACAGTAATAGTGTCTCCCTGACTGCTCAGACACAAATATATCAGTTTAAAATATTCTGGTGTAGGCCAGATAACTAGGAGTTTGGTTTTGCAGTTCCACGGTTCAATTTTCTGTATTATCCAGCTTTTGGCATTTTTAACACAAAAAAAACAGTAATATTGTCTCCCTGACTGTTCAGACACTAATATATCTGTTTAAAATATTCTGGTGTAGGCCAGATAAATAGAAGTTTGGTTTTGCAGTTCCACGGTTCAAATCTCAGTTTTATCCAGTTTTTGGCCTTTTTTACATAAAAAAACAGTAATAGTGTCTCCCTTACTGTTCAGACACAAATATATCTGTTTAAAATATTCTGGTGTAGACCAGATAACTAGAAGTTCGGTTTTGCAGTTGCATGGTTCAAATCTCTGCATTATCCAGCATTTAGCCTTTTTTACATAAAAAAACAGTAATAGTGTCTCCCTGAGTGTTCAGACACAAATATATCTGTTTAAAATATTCTGTTGTAGGCCAGATAACTAGAAGTTTGGTTTTGCAGTTACACGGTTCAAATCTCTGTATTATCCAGCTTTTGGCCTTTTTTACATAAAAAAACAGTAATAGTGTCTCCCTGACTGTTCAGACCAAATATATCTGTTTAAAATATTCTGGTGTAGGCCAGATAACTAGAAGTTTGGTTTTGCAGTTCCACGTTTCAAATCTCTGTATTATCCAGCTTTTGGCCTTTTTTACATTAAAAAAACAGTAATAGTGTCTCCCTGACTGTTCAGACACAAAAATATCTGTTTAAAATATTCTGGTGTAGGCCAGATAACTAGAAGTTTGGTTTTGCAGTTCCACGGTTCAAATATGTGTATTATCCAGCTTTTGGCCTTTTTACATAAAAAAAAAACAGTAATAGTGTCTCCCTGACTGTTCAGACTCAAATATATCTGTTTAAAATATTCTGGTGTAGACCAGATAACCAGAAGTTTGGTTTTGCAGTTCCACGGTTCAAATCTCTGTATTATCCAGCTTTTGCCCTTTTTAGCATAAAAAGACAGTAATAGTGTCTCCCTGACTGTTCAGACACAAATATATCTGTTTAAAATATTTTGGTGTAGGCCAGATAGCTAGAAGTTTGGTTTTGCAGTTGCACCGCTCAAATCTCTGTATTATCCAGCTTTTGGCCTCTTTTACATAAAAAAAACAGTAGTAGTGTCTCCCTGACTGTTCAGACACAAAAATATCTGTTTAAAATATTCTGGTGTAGGCCAGATAACTAGAAGTTTGGTTTTGCAGTTACACGGTTCAAATCTCTGTATTATCCAGCTTTTGGCCTTTTTTAAATAAAAAAAACAGTAATAGTGTCTCCCTGACTGTTCAGACTCAAATATATCTGTTTAAAATATTCTGGTGTAGGCCAGATAACCAGAAGTTTAGTTTTGCAGTTCCACGGTTCAAATCTCTGTATTATGCAGCTTTTGGCCTTTTTTACATATAAAAACAGTAATAGTGTCTCCCTGACTGCTCAGACACAAATATATCAGTTTAAAATATTCTGGTGTAGGCCAGATAACTAGAAGTTTGGTTTTGCAGTTCCACGGTTCAATTTTCTGTATTATCCAGCTTTTGGCATTTTTAACACAAAAAAAACAGTAATAGTGTCTCCCTGACTGTTCAGACACTAATATATCTGTTTAAAATATTCTGGTGTAGGCCAGATAACTAGAAGTTTGGTTTTGCAGTTCCATGGTTCAAATCTCAGTTTTATCCAGTTTTTGGCCTTTTTTACATAAAAAAACAGTAATAGTGTCTCCCTTACTGTTCAGACACAAAAATATCTGATTAAAATATTCTGGTGTAGGCCAGATAACTAGAAGTTTGGTTTTGCAGTTCCACGGTTCAGATATGTGTATTATCCAGCTTTTGGCCTTTTTACATTAAAAAAAACAGTAATAGTGTCTCCCTGACTGTTCAGACTCAAATATATCTGTTTAAAATATTCTGGTGTAGGCCAGATAACCAGAAGTTTAGTTTTGCAGTTCCACGGTTCAAATCTCTGTATTATCCAGCTTTTGCCCTTTTTAACATAAAAAAAACAGTAATAGTGTCTCCCTGACTGTTCAGACACAAATATATCTGTTTAAAATATTCTGGTGTAGGCCAGATAGCTAGAAGTTTGGTTTTGCAGTTGCACCATTCAAATCTCTGTATTATCCAGCCTTTGGCCTTTTTTACATAAAAAAAAACAGTAATAGTGTCTCCGTGACTGTTCAGACACAAATATATCTGTTTAAAATATTCTGGTGTAGGCCACTTAACTAGAAGTTTGGTTATGCAGATGCACGTTTCAAATCTCTGTATTATCCAGCTTTTGGCCTTTTTTACATTAAAAAAAACAGTAATAGTGTCTCCCTGACTGTTCAGACTCAAATATATCTGTTTAAAATATTCTGGTGTAGGCCAGATACCTAGAAGTTTGGTTTTGCAGTTCCACTGTTCAAATCTCTGTATTATCCAGCTTTTGCCCTTTTTAACATAAAAAAAAACACTAATAGTGTCTCTGTGACTGTTCAGACACAAATATATCTGTTTAAAATATTCTGGTGTAGGCCAGATAGCTAGAAGTTTGGTTTTGCAGTTGCACCGTTCAAATCTCTGTATTATCCAGCTTTTGGCCTTTTTTACATAAAAAAAACAGTAATAGTGTCTCCCTTACTGTTCAGACACTAATATATCTGTTTAAAATATTCTGGTGTAGGCCAGATAGCTAGAAGTTTGGTTTTGCAGTTCCAAGGTTCAAATCTCTGTATTATGCAGCTTTTGGCCTTTTTTACATATAAAAACAGTAATAGTGTCTCCCTGACTGTTCAGACACAAAAATATCTGTTTAAAATATTCTGGTGTAGGCCAGATAACTAGAAGTTTGGTTTTGCAGTTCCACAGTTCAGATATGTGTATTATCCAGCTTTTGGCCTTTTTACATAAAAAAAAACAGTAATAGTGTCTCCCTGACTGTTCAGACTCAAATATATCTGTTTAAAATATTCTGGTGTAGGCCAGATAACCAGAAGTTTGGTTTTGCAGTTCCACTGT
Organism: Phyllobates terribilis; assembly: GCF_046119375.1. Classification (NCBI taxonomy): domain Eukaryota; kingdom Metazoa; phylum Chordata; class Amphibia; order Anura; family Dendrobatidae; genus Phyllobates; species Phyllobates terribilis. Next base: position 286,124,540 of record NW_027362762.1, on the reverse strand, counting down.
TCAAATCTCTGTATTATTCAGCTTTTGCCCTTTTTAACATAAAAAAAAACACTAATAGTGTCTCCGTGACTGTTCAGACACAAATATATCTGTTTAAAATATTCTGGTGTAGGCCACATAACTAGAAGTTTGGTTTTGCAGTTCCATGGTTCAAATCTCAGTATTATCCAGCTTTTGGCCTTTTTACAAAAAAAAAAGCAGTAATAGTGTCTCCCTGACTGTTCAGACACAAATATATCTGTTTAAAATATTCTCGTGTAGGCCAGATAACTAGAAGTTTGGTTGTGCAGTTCCACGGTTCAAATCTCTGTATTATCCAGCTTTTGGACTTTTTTACGTAAAAAAAAAACAGTAATAGTGTCTCCCTGACTGTTCAGACAAAAATATATCTGTTGAAAAGATTCTGGTGTAGGCCAGAGAAATAGAGCTTTGGTTTTTCTCTTCCACGGTTCTATTCTCCTTTTTATGACTCTTTTTTCATTGATAGTGCGAGTGTAAGCTATTTTACTTCATTTACAATGGGCAAGTCGCGTGGTAAGGGACGTGGAACTGGACGTTCTAGTGATTGTGCGTGCAGAGGACGGGGCCGTGGCCAAGGTGAAAATATGCCACAACCAAGAGCCACATCTTCTCGCTCCCACTTCTTGATCAAATTACTACAGAAGCACACTACAACACCAGTTTTGCGAACTCATCAGTGTGAACAGGTTATTAATTGGATAGCAGATAATACTTCCAGTTTCCTGGGCACCATCACCTCCGGTTGTTAGAACCCTCCTGTTAGTTTTTTTCTATTTTGTGGTCACGTGACCTGCTGCCTATTAATTCCAGCTCCGCCCTCCTGGCTTTGCTGGACTTCAGTGTTACTTTGACTCTTAATCTAGCCAGGTGCTTTGTACCTATCTCTATAGTTTGCTTGGTGCTTGGACCTCTAAGTACTTTTTGTCTGCTTGTCTTTTTGTTTCGCTACAACTTCTGCTAGGAGGTGTCCAATTTTGTCCCATTCCTTAGTACTTTTAGGGACCCCTCCCTTATATCTATAGGTCTGCGTTCAGACTAGCTGAGGACGAAGGCGGGTCTCTTCACAAGGAACAGGTTGCCCGCTGCATCGCAGGGAATCAGCTTAGTCCTATTTTAGGGACAGTTTTCATTTCTTTCCTTAGTTCTTGTAGCAAATCATTGCGCCGGTCTGTCTTCCACATGGTCAAGTTTTAGTAGCCGTTAGTCTCGACCGCATACTCCTCCTCACCCTGATGCTCCTTCCTCCCACCATGCCGAGTGTCGTCAGACAGCAACTGATCCCACAGTTGGACACTATGAAGAGCTGTTCAATGGTCCATTTCCATATTTGTGCCCCTCGGCTGCTCCGCTTGAAGGGGCGGAAGAGGAGATCCCATGTAGCAATGCCCAAATATTTGAAAAGCCACGGCCACAGGTAGTCGACGCTGGCAATTTGTCACAAGAGGTGGACGATGACGAGACACAATTGCCACGAAGTGAGGAGGAGGATCGTGGTGCGCAAGTGGAAGAGGAGGAGGTGGTGGATGATGTAGTAACTGACCCAACGTGGCAGGAGAACACACAGAGCTAGGCCTGCAGCACACAGGGTGAGGGAGGCAGAGTACCCTAACAGGCAGGAAGAAGCAGTGTGGTGGCCGCACACAGAAGGCTGGCAACAGTCCCCTGTAACACCAACATGAGGGACGCTGCCAGTAAAATCAGCAGGTCTTCCAGAGTCTGGAATTTTTTTAAAGACTCTGCTGATAACCCCAAAAAGGCCATTTGTACCACCTGCCATGCCAGCATCAGCAGGGGTGACAAAACTACCAGCCTGACCACCAGCAGCATGATCAGGTACATGTCAGCAAAGCACCCGACTTTGTGGGGCGAACCCCAGGGTCCACGACCAGTGTCAGCGGGTGGCACCACTGCTTCTTCCGTTGATGTGCGTGTAAGAGAACCCCCTGTTGTGCGTGCAAGGCAATCCCCTGTCCATACTGCATGTAAACATGCCTCCTCCTCTCAGTTTTCACTTGTTATGGCAGTTTCTCAAGAAACAGCATCAACGTCCACGTCCACGTCCCACCGCAGCGTTCAATTGTCCATATCCCAGAGCTTTGAACGAAAGCGCAAATTCGCAGCCAATGCCCCACAGGCCACAGTCCTAAATTCGCACATTTCACGACTGCTTGCATTGGAAATGCAGCCTTTTAGGCTGGTGGAGACGGAATCCTTCCGCAACCTTATGGCGGTGGCCGTCCCTCGGTACTCGGTCCCCAGCCGACACTATTTTGCCCAGTGTGCCATCCCCGCACTACACAAGCACGTGTCCCAAAACATCTGCCGTGCCCTCAACAACACAGTTTCTGGGAGAGTCCACCTGACAACGGACACGTGGACAAGTGCTTGTGACCAGGGACGGTACATCTCCCTGATGGCACACTGGGTAAACATAGTGGAGGCCGGGACCCAGTCGGACCTTGGGAAGGAATACATCCTACCCACACCGAGAATTGCGGGCCCTATGTCAGTCAGAGTTGCCCCCACAGTGTACAGATCCTGTGCATCATCCTCCTTCTCCTCCTCATGTTCAGCCTCCATCTCAGACATCACCACATCAGTTACAAGCTGGAAGCACTGCAGTACTGCCTCAGCCAAGCGACAACAGGCTTTCCTGAAACTCATAAGCTTAGGTGATAAACCTCACACTGCTTGTGAGTTGTGGACAGCTGTGAAAGAGCAGGCAGATCTGTGGCTGAGACCGCTGAACCTACATCCAGGCATGGTCGTTTGTGACAATGGCCGTAACCTGGTGGCGGCTCTGAGGCGAGGCGAGATCACACACGTACCATGCCTGGCTCATGTGCTTAATCTCGTGGTTCAGCGGTATCTTAAATCGTACCCCGAGTTGCCAGATCTGCTCATCAAAGTACGCCGCCGGTCAGCTCATTTTCGCAAGTCGGCTACAGCTTCCGCCGCCCTTGCTGTGTTGCAGCAGCGTTTGTAGCTTCCGGCACACCTACTGGTGTGTGATGTCACCACACAATGGAACTCTACCCTCCACATGTTGCAAAGGATTTGTGAGCAGAAGAGAGCAGTTGTGGAGTACCAACTGCAACAAGGCCATCGATATTCAGGTCAGACTCCACACATAAGACCTCAGGAGTGGACCTGGATGTCTGACATATGCACCATCCTGACAAACTTTGAGGAGTCCACCAAGATGGTGAGTGGCGATGATGCCATCATTAGCGTCAGCATCCCACTTGTCTGTCTGCAGAGAATTAAAGAGGAGGCATTGCAGCCAGAGTATGATGAGATGGATCAATAACCCATAATGGGCGATTACACACAGCCCAGCCTCATCTCATCCCATCGTGCATAGGGGGACTATAAGGGAGAGGATGAGGAGGAGGAAGAACAGGAGCTAGTATCATGCGCTGTAGATGGTATTACCTGTGCAACTGTCATACCGTCGGTTCAGCGTGGGTGACCTGAGGACAGGGGGGGGGGGAGGAGCAGAGCATGGTCAGTCATCATCTTGGTGAGGACATGGAAGTCTTGCCCATTACCAGTCTGGCACACATGGCTGACTTTATGTTACGCTGCCTTAACCGTGACCCTCGCGTTGTCAAAATGTTGGGTGACAGTCATTACTGGTTGGTAACACTATTAGACCCCCGCTACAAGGAGAACTTTCACTCTCTTATTCCTGAGGCGGAGAGGTCTACAAAAATGGGGCAGTACCTGAAGGCCCTTGCTGCAGAACTGTTAAAAAAATTCCCATCTGAACACGCTAGCGGCAGAGGTTACAGTTCGTTGCCCAACCAAGCCGTACAGGCGAGAGACGCTACTCCAATCCAGCAGAGGCAGGGGAACACTGTCAACATTCTGGGTCAGTTTTCTGAGACCCGCCCAGCTTACAGGCCCTGAGGCGTGGGTTACTCTCACAAGGAGTGGAAAGTTTCAAAAGATGGTGAGGGAGTACCTTGCCGACCGTACCAACGTCCTCCGTGATTCTTCTGTGCCTTTTAATTATTAGGTATCCAAGCTGGACACTTGGAATGAACTCGCTCTGTACGCCTTGGAGGTCCTGGCCTGCCCTGCCGCTAACGTGTTATCGGAGCATGTTTTTAGTGCCGCTGGGGGAATTATAACTGATAAGCGCACTCGCCTGTCAACAATGCTGACAAGCTGACCCTTATCAAAATGAACAAGGACTGGATTGGGCCAGAATTCTCATCACCACCAAATGACAGCAGAGTAACATAAAGTCAAATCCACTGTGTTATTTCGGGCAGTGTATTCCCATGCACCCCTTCACAACCACACATGGGTATACGCTTCCTCATTTCGGCTGTATTTTGCTCTTCTCCTTATCCTCAGCCTCCACCACCACTATACCACCTGGGTGACTGTGGTCCATGTTGCCAGCATTGCAAGTTAGTTCGTCCTAATTTTTGTCAGCTTCTGCTTGGAAGGCATAGGCAAAGACGATGGGAGACTCACTCCCCAATAATGGGAATAATGTTCTTAATATGCTGTACTGCATGGCTCTTGTAAGGGGCATGAAAACCGTCTTGTTAAGCTACTCTAAACACCCCGTCTCTTCCAAGGGGCATTAAAACCGTTTTGTTAAACCAGTCTGACCTCCACGTCTCTTCCAAGGGGCATTAAAACCGTCTTGTTATACCTCTCTGACCTCCACGTCTCTTTCAAGGGGCATTAAAACCATCTTGTTAAGTTACTGTGACCTCCACGTCTCTTCCAAGGGGCATTAAGACTGTCTTGTTAAGTTACTGTGACCTCCACGTCTCTTTCAAGGGGCATTAAAACCATCTTGTTAAGCTACTGTGACCTCCACGTCTCTTCCACGGGGCATTGATATTGTCTTTTTATTCCACTGCGACCTCCACCACTCTTCCAAGGGGCATTAAAACTGTCTTGCTACGCTACTGCGACCTTCACCGCTCTTCCAAGGAGCATTGATATAGTCTTTTTATTCCACTGTGACCTCCACGTCTCTTCCAAGGGGCATTTAAACCGTCTTGTTAAGCTACTGTGACCTCCACATTTCCTCCAAGGGGCATTGATATTGTCTTTTAATTCCACTGCGACCTCCACCACTCTTCCAAGCGGCATTAAAACCATCTTGTTAAGCTACTGCGACCTCCACCGCTCTTCCAAGGGGCATTAAATCGTCTTGTTAAGCTACTACGACCTCCACCGCTCTTCCAAGGGGCATTAAAACCATCTCCTTTAGCTGCTGCGACTTTCACCACTCTTCCAAGGGGCATTAAAACTGTCCTGTTAAGCTACTGCGACCTCCACTACTCCTCCAAGGGGCATAAAAACCGTCTTGTTAAGCTACTGCGACCTCCACCACTCTTCCAAGGGGCATTAAAACCGTCTTGTTAAGCTACTGTGACCTCCACTGCTCTTCCAAGGGGCATTAAAACCGTCTTGCTAAGCTACTGCAACCTCCACCACTCTTCCAAGGGGCATTGATATTGTCTTTTTATTCCACTGTGACCTCCACGTCTCTTTCAAGGGGCATTTAAACCGTCTTGTTAAGCTACTGTGACCTCCACGTCTTTTCCAAGGGGCATTGATATTGTCTTTTTATTCCACTGCGACCTCCACCACTCTTCCAAGGGGCATTAAAACTGTCTTGTTAAGCTACTGCGTCCTCCACCGCTCTTCCAAGGGGCATTAAATCGTCTTGTTAAGCTAATGTGACCTCCACCACTCTTCCAAGGGGCATTAAAACCGTCTTGTTAAGCTACTGCGACCTCCACCACTTTTCCAAGAGGCATTAAAACCATCTTGTTAAGCTACTGCGAACTCCACCGCTCTTCCAAGGGGCATTAAAACTTTCTTGTTAAGCTACTGCGACCTCCACCACTCTTCCAAGGGGCATTAAAACCGTCTTGTTAAGCTACTGCGACCTCCACCACTCAACCAAGGGGCATTAAAACCGTCTTGTTAAGCTTCTGCGACCTCCACCACTCTTCCAAGGGGCATTGATATTGGCTTTTTATTCCACTGTCACCTCCACGTCTCTTCCAAGGGGCATTTAAACTGTCTTGTTAAGCTACTGAGATCTCCACCACTCATCCAAGGGGCATTAAAACCGTCTTGTTAAGCTACTGCGACCTCCACTACTCTTCCGAGGGGCATTGATATTGTCTTTTTATTCCACTCTGACCTCCACGTCTCTTCCAAGGGGCATTTAAACCATTTTTTAAGCTACTGTGACCTCCACGTCTCTTCCAAGGGGCATTGATATTGTCTTTTTATTCCATTGCGACCTCCACCACTCTTCCAAGGGGAATTAAAACCATGTTGTTAAGTTACTGTGACCGCCACATCTCTTCGAAGGGGCATTACAACTGTCTTGTTAAGTTACTGTGACCTCCACGTCTCTTCCAAGGGGCATTAAAACCATCTTGTTAAGCTACTGCAACCTCCACCGCTCTTCCAAAGGGCATTAAAACCGTCTTGTTAAGCTACTGCAACCTCCACCACTCTTCCAAGGGACATTGATATTGTCTTTTTATTCCACTGTGACCTCCACGTCTCTTCCAAGGGGCATTTAAACCGTCTTGTTAAGCTACTGTGACCTCCACGTCTTTTCCAAGGGGCATTGATATTGTCTTTTTATTCCACTGCGACCTCCACCACTCTTCCAAGGGGCATTAAAACTGTCTTGTTAAGCTACTGCGACCTCCACCGCTCTTCCAAAGGGCATTAAATCATCTTGTTAAGCTACTGCGACCTCCACCACTCTTCCAAGGGGCATTAAAACCATCTTGTTAAGCTACGGCGACTTCCACCGCAATTCCAAGTGGCATTAAAACCGTCTTGTTAAGCTAATGTGACCTCCACCACTCTTCCAAGGGGCATTAAAACCGTCTTGTTAAGCTACTGCGAACTCCACCGCTCTTCCAAGGGGCATTAAAACTTTCTTGTTAAGCTACTGCGACCTCCACCACTCTTCCAAGGGGCATTAAAACCATCTTGTTTAGCTACTGCGACCTCCACCACTCAACCAAGGGGCATTAAAACCGTCTTGTTAAGCTTCTGCGACCTCCACGTCTCTTCCAAGGGGCATTTAAACCATTTTTTTAAGCTACTGTGACCTCCACGTCTCTTCCAAGGGGCATTGATATTGTCTTTTTATTCCATTGCGACCTCCACCACTCTTCCAAGGGGCATTAAAACCATCTTGTTAAGTTACTGTGACCTCCACATCACTTCGAAGGGGCATTACAACTGTCTTGTTAAGTTACTGTAACCTCCACGTCTCTTCCAAGGGGCATTAAAACCATCTTGTTAAGCTACTCTTACCTCCACGTCTCTTCCACGGGGCATTGATATTGTCTTTTTATTCCACTGCGACCTCCACCACTCTTCCAAGGGGCATTAAAACCATCTTGTTAAGCTACTGCAACCTCCACCGCTCTTCCAAAGGGCATTAAAACCATCTTGTTAAGCTACTGCGACCTCTACCACTCTCCCAAGTGGAATTGATATTGTCTTTTTATTCCACTGCGACCTCCACCACTCTTCCAAGGTGCATTAAAACCGTCTTGTTAAGCTACTGTGACCTCCATGTCTCTTCCAAGGGGCATTAAAACCGTCTTGCTAAACCACTCTGAACTCCACAGCTCTTCGAACAGGCATTGAAATGTTGTTTTTAATTAACTCTAACTTCCACGACTCTTCCAACGGGCATTGCATTTCCTCCTAATTTTAGTTAGCTTTTGCTTTTCAATGCATAGGCAAACACTAAGGGAGACCCACTCCCCAATAATGGGTGGAAGGTATTTAGTACGCTGTAATCCACATCTGTTTCAAGGAGCATTGCAGTTCCTCATAATTTTTGGAAAGCCTTCCATTCACTGCTTAGGCCAACAATGTACAGGAGACCCAGTTACTATAAATGGAAAAAATGGTTTAGTTAAGGCCCTCTGACCTCCTTGTCACTTCCAAGGAGCATTGGAGTGCCTCGAAATTTTTGGTAAGCATTGCACTCACTGTATGTTCTATAACTGTGTAGCTGAACCGCTCCTTTTGGTACAGAAACATATCCTACAAGACATGTGTGGTTGACTGGCCTGATATTGATGTGAATGGTCCCTGTTCCTCCTGCTCTTTCTCCTTTGCCACCATCTCATCCGTCATTCATCACCTGAAGCTTTGTTTTAACAGGAGTCATAGAACTGGGATAGTAGCAGGAAAACATCCAGAAATCCCCGGAGGAGGTAGGATATGCGCCAAAACGCTGACCACCTCAGGCCTAGCCGTTACTACATCCATGCGCTTGCATTCCAAGGAACAGAAAGCTAAGGAGATGGATGGTCTCATGATCATGAATAATTTACTCGTTGTGTAGGAGGCTGACCACTGCTGCTGTCTACCTTCTGAACTTTGAGTTGAAGCCTGATTGACCCAGGACCCGCAATCCTCTATGTCTGGAGGACGTGTTGCATCCCACTGTGTCCCGGCTTCCACAATATTAACCCAGTGTAAAGGCTTCAGTGAGGTGGACCATCCCTGGCCACATTCACTTGTCCACGTGTTTGTGGTTAGGCTGTCCTTCAAATAGGGGTGGCTGATGACCATTTATGGAAACCCGGCCGCCCCCTGGCTGCTGGGGACCAAGAGTGGGCGGCTGGGGACTGAGTATAGATACCAGGCCGCCGACGCAGCCATGATGTGGTGGGCAGATTCCGCCTCCACATGCCTAAAAGGCCCAATTTCAAGTGCAAGCAAGCTAGCAGTATGGTATTGCAGCCTGGGGGTGGGTGGGTGGTAGGCTGCACACTTACGCTTGCATTCCAAGAAAACAAAGCAGATGCTAACTTCTATCATCATCATCATGCTCCTCACCTTGGCACTCTCAACTCCCCTGATGGAGAAGCCAGGGCGTACCGGAAGAGTCTGCTTGTCTGGTGGGCTCGGTCAATGCAGCCTTAAAGCAGGTCAGGCTAAGAAAAGTGTGGGGAAGGTTACCGGGACAAATAGGGGCGGCTGGGGAGTTTGGACACCCGACCGCCCCCTGGCGGCTGTGGACTGAGTGTGATCACCCGGCCGCGGGGCGGCTGGGGACCGAGTATGGACACCCGGCCGCCGGGCGGCTGGGGACTGATTATGTATACCAGTCCACCGATGCAGCCATGACGTGGTGGCCAGATTCCGCCTCCACATGCCTAAAAGGCCCAATTTCAAGTGCAAGCAAGCAGTATGGTATTGCAGCCTGGGGGTGGGTGGGTGGCAGGCTGCATACTTGCGCTTGCATTGCATGGAATTGGGGAGGTACAATTGAACACTGCCCTTGGACAAGGACTTGCACCGGGATAGTTGCAAGTCTGCATCTTCTGATGCGGCAAGGATCACTTATGATGGGCACACTTTTAGGCAGTTACCTGGGTATCAGAGATGCTTCCAGGGGTCTTCTTCATGCTGTTCCCATGTCTTTTCAGCACTGCATGAATGTGTCACACAGCACATGGCCAGATAAGGTTGTAAAATGTTAAAATGACATTTCCCGGTGATTGCATTTGTCATGGTTGAAAGCAATACAAAAGTGCAAAAACGCATAAAAAATGCTACTTGTGAACATAGCCCAAGGTGTGGAGGAGTATTTTTGTTTTTGGTTATTTATTTTGCCTTATACACAAGTCTTTACCCTGGAAAGGATGCTCCTTAACATATTTCATAGGAAAACCTTTTCAGTTTCGTTTTTGAACGTTTTATTGTGAGCCCGTAAAAAGTGGCTTAATTCCTCTGACCACGTTGTTGACAGCAGTGACCTGGGGGTCAGAAATGCTTCCTGGGGCGATCCCCATGCTGTCCCCTTGTCATTTGAGCATTGTCACTATTGTTTTGGGCACTTTTTAGGCTTTCTAAAGACTGCCGGGGGTGCCGCCACAAAAATGCTCGGGTCTCCCATAGACTAACATTGGGCTCGTTGCTCGGGTCGAGCACCCGAGTATCACGGTGTGCTTGGCCTGAGCTTCGAGCACCCGAGCATTTAAGTGCTCACTCAACACTAGTTGCTGTTTAACATTAACAGAAGAAAGTATTTTTTTAGTGTGGAACTGTGGATGAGGCCTATAAAACATATGAGATATTCTCCAAACTATTTCAAACTGAGATGTCCCCTGCTGTATCACATTAAGAACAGAAGAAAGTATTTTTTTTACTGTGGATGAGACCTGTATAACATACGAGATATTCTTCAAACCATTTCAAACTCAGATCTAGCCTTCTGTATCACAGTTAGAACAGAAAAAAAAGATTTTTTTACTCTGCATAAGCTCTGCATACAGCTGAATTTCACCGACACTAAAGGACTAGGTGGCTTAGAGCAGAGTGTAACACGTTTGTGACAGAAAAAAATATTTTTTGGACTCTGCCTAGCAAGAGAAAAAATCTATTTTTTTACTCGGAAAGCAGCTGAAGTTCACGGACTCTAATGTAGTAGATGGCTTATAGCAGAGTGTATTACATTTGTCACACAAAAAATTCTTTGGTGGACTCTGACTAGCAACAGAAAAAAAATATTTTTTTACTCTGAAAACAGCTGAAGTTCATCGCCACTAACATAGTAGATGGCTTATAGCAGAGTGTATCACATTTGTCACACAAAGAAATATTTTTTGGAGTCTGCCTAGCAAGAGTAAAAATTCCAATTTTTTTCTCTGAAAACAGCAGAACTTCAACCCCACTAAAATAGTAGGTGGCTTTTAGCAGAGTGTATAACATTTGTCACACTAAAAAAAATGATTTTTTTCTCTTGCTAGAAAGACTTTGTGTGACAAACGTGATACACTCTGCTATAAACGATCTACTACGTTAGTGGCGGTGAACTTCAGCTGTTTTCAGATAAAAAAAAATATTTTTTTTCTTCTGCTAGCCAGAGTCCACCAAAGAATTTTTTGTGTCGCCACGCCACTAAAATAGTAGGTGGCTTTTAGCAGAGTGTATCACGTTTGTCACGCAAAAAAATATTTTTTGGAGTCTGCCTAGCAAGAGAAATAGTCAATATTTTTACTCTGAAAACAGCTGAACTTCAACTCCACTAAAATAGTAGGTGGCTTTTAGCAGAGTGTATCATGTTTGCGACACAAAAGAATCTTTGGTGGACTCAGGAAAGCAAGAAAAAAAAATCAATTTTTTTTACCTGCATACAGCTGAATTTCAGGCACCAAAAAATGACAAAGTGGGCTACTATAGCTTGCACTATCACATTAGCAAATGAAAAAATAAGGTTTTTGTGCTCTTCACTGAGAAGCTCTGCAGAGTAGTGTTGAGCCACCGCCGTAGTGTACGAGTTTGGTTCGGTTCGTCGAACACCCGTGTGTTCGCCGAACTGTTCGTCGAACTGTTAGTCGAACACCTTCGAACACCGTTAAAACCAATGGCAGGCAAACAAAAACACATAGAAACACATAGAAAACACCTTCAAAGGTGTCCAAAAGCTGACAAACTGCTCTGAAGACACAACTAACACATGGAAAAGTGACAAGTACATATAGTCATGCGAAAAGAAAAGAGGTGGAGGAGTAAAAGGAGGGGGAGACACAGATATAGGCATGTCATGCCCTTCTAAAATCCAAAAAGTGAGAAGCCGACACGTTCAGTCCACTCCTGCCCGTGCCACCTCCGTGTCGCCGGGTTTGTGCCAGAGCCGCGGTGAACCCTGACGGCCAGCCCCCCTCTCCCAATACTGGTGCCTGTCCGCTGGTGGGTCGAGCGAGCCCCCCTGTGGTGGAGGCAGCTCTAAGCTTTTTAATTTAAATTGTCTCTCTAATTTGAATGAATACACTTTAAATCCATTTACAAGGATCTATTGGAGGGCAAGTCTCATGCCAGCAGCCGCGTAATTCCAGCTCCAGTAGCGTCCACTAAAGCTGCTGCAGTTAAAAAGCTTTTATAAGGATCGAGCTCGGCTGTCCACCGCAAGGCATCCTACTGCCAGTCCCAGCCCCTATGCCTTGGGGTGCCTCCTGATGCTCTTCACTGAGTATCCCGTGGTCCCGAAGCATTTCCTTTGAAAAAATTAAGTGTCAAAACTACAGGTGGTGTAGCTTGCTTAACAGCCGGGATAATCCGCTGACTAGCAGACACTGCTACTAGGCACAAAGTATTTCCTGGGCTAGATGCAGTTAAAAATTTGTAATTAGATACTCTCGTTGGATGCTGAGAAAGCATTCCATAGAGTCTCCTGGCACGCCATATATGATTCTCTTAAAAAGCTTGGGGTAGGGGTCTAGGGGACCCTTTTATAGCCAAAATCACGGCCCTGTATCGCAATACGTCACGTAGGCTGAAGATAAATGGAACTGTATTACCCTGAGGGCTCGGTTGCTACAGAGGTATTGCACCTCACCCAGAGGTGTGATATCTCACTCTCAGGTAAGGATGGAGTGTGGATCAGGACCCGACACCTGCATGCATTACACCACATTGCCGTGGGGCAGGGCGACCAATATGCCTCTGAGATGGGCACGACAGTCCCTGTCCCTGGCTGGAGTGGGGGGAGGGAACACTGAGGAAGGGGAACCCTGTAGTGCAGGAGCAGGGAGGAAGCAGTTCCTGGGTGCATTGAGAAGGGAGTATAAAAGGTGGGTACCATCTTAGTTCAGTGCAGAGAAGTCTGAGCAGAAGTGGCAGGGAGCAGGAGCTCTGCATGAGCTCTGCTCCGGAGGCGGGCCTAGTAACAGAGGCCCAGGCCTGGAAGAGGGAGAAGGAAGGAAGAGGAGCGGAGAAGGCTCCAGGAACGAGGAATGAAGGGATCCCAGGGGTGCGGACGGGTGAGTCGCCACCGCACGCCCGAATCCACCTGCCTGGAGGGGTCAGGCCAAAGGGGGAGACCGGTCCCCGAAATTAGTGGAGGCAGGAAACGACCCTCAGCTAGAAACCGGAGGCTGTGACATTTTATGTGGCGCAGCCCCTCGTTACACCCGCTAGGAAGGCACCACATAGGGTCAGGGAAACTGGCGCCAAGTTTACGAAGAGGAGGCCCGAGGCAGCCGGACAGAAGGGTTGGTAAGAAAGGCCAGACAAAGGACACACAAAGGGGGTCCTGTGAAGCACTCCAAAGTTATCTGGGAGTTGTCTGAGCCCCTCACCTGGTGAGCACAGTACGACGTGGGCAGCCGTTACCTGCAGACGTGGTCTGGATAATAAGAACTGTGAGTAAAGGCCCTGGACTGCATCACTGACTCCTTGTCGTTACTGCTGCTGCCCTGCACCATCACCCCCATCCTCCGCATACACTGCCCTGAGGCTATACTCCTCCCGTGGGGAGTTATGCTACGCTCTGCTGCACCCACAACACCAGCCTCAGCGGTCTGCCCTGGAGCGGCGGTTCACTCTGACCGCAATCCACGGGTGGCGTAGTCGGACATTTAAACATCAAAACCACATAAATAGTTCCGCCACTGGTTTGACCGCCCTGAGCCACGGAACCGGGTCGCCGCCACGGAGACTACAACCACCAGCATCCACCAAAAAGGGTCCGGCTCCGGGTGTCCCAAGGCCCAGGGGGCGCGTCAGAACATTTTCATCACCTTTCACAATCACCAATGGGACAAGGCAGGGATGTTCTCTGTCCCCTCTCTAATACATCCTAGTGACTGAGCACCTGCTCTCATCAATTCGCCATAACCCCAATATTAGGTGGATTGAGGTGGGAGGCACCGAGTACAAGTGCTCTCTATTTGCTGATGATGTCCTAGTATATATCACTCAATCACATATATCCATCCATGCTGTTATGGCTGAAATAGATCACTTTGTTACATGGTCAAATTTTAAAATCAATGCAGCGAAGTCTGAGGCCCTCGATGTCTCCCTCCCTAAATCCATATAGGATTCCATCCAGTCCAACTTTCCCTTTGCCTGGCCCTCACAGGGTATCAAATACTTAGGAATTCCTATTCATAGAGACCTCTCCCATCTATGTTATCTTAATTTTGGGCCCTTTATTGAACAACTCCATACAGACCACGGTTGGCAAGTTAGAACTGTAAGATTCACTACGTGAACCACTGGTGTTTTGTGGAAAAGCACATGTACACTGTGTTCCAAATTATTATGCAAAAAGTGTTTAGGAGTGATAAGGGAAGAATTTGTTTGTTTGTCAGTTAAACTCATTGATGGTGATGTGTGTCAGGGCTCTTTATATCACTGTAAGCAATTGCAGACACCTGTGCTAATTAGTTTGGCAGGTGTGTCCAATGAAAGGCAAGACTACTTAAGAAGGCTGTCTCACATTATTAAGCAGCCTACATTTTCTGCCAAAATGGGAAAGAAAAAGGATGTGTCGGCTGCTGAGAAGCAAAAAAATTGTGGAGTGTTTAGGTCAAGGCATGACTACAATCAACATTGTGCGATGATCAGGATGAAGTGTCTTGGCAATCAAGAAGTATGTAGCTGATTCACAGTACACACGTGTGCGTGCTGATAAGGGCAAATTGAGGACTCTTTCCTACAGGCAATTACGTCAGGTTAAAAGAGCAGCGGCAAAAAAACCTTGTCATAGCAGCAGACAAGTTTTTGAAGCTTCTGGTGCCTCCAACGTCCCCCAAACAACAAGATGCAGGGTCCTTCAGTGGTTTGCAGCTGTGCATACGCCATCCTGTCGACCTCCTCTATCCACTTCACACAAGCAGAAACGGCTCCAGTGGGCCAAACATTACATGAAGACAGATTTCAAAACTGTTTTGTTCACGGATGAGTGCTGTGCAGCGCTCGATGGTCCAGATGGATGGAGTGGAGGATGGCTGGTTGATGGAAACCCCACGCAAACACGGCTACAGCGCCAACAAGGAGGAGGTGGAGTAATGTTTTGGGCTGGAATCATGGGGAGAGAGATTGTCGGCCCCTTTAGGATCCCTGAAGGCGCTAAAGATGAAGTCCATAATGTATGTGGATTTTCTCAAACAGCACTTCCTGCCATGGTTCAAGAAGAAGAACTGTGTATTTCACAGCAAGATCATTTTTTGCATGCTAATGCACCTTCTCATGCTGCACATAAAACATCTGCATCTCTGGCTGATATGGGCATAAAAGGGGACAAACTTATGGTGTGACCCCCATGCTCCCCTGACCTCTACCCCATTCAGAACCTCTGGAGCATCATCAAAAGGAGTGTCTATGATGGCGGAAGGCAGTTCACATCTAAGCAACAGCTCTGGGAGGGTATTCTGTCCTCATGCAAAACAATTGAAGCAGAAACCATCCAAAACCTGACAAATTCAATGGACGAGAGAGTTCAGAAGCTCCTTTCGAACAAGGGGTCCTATGTGAAAATGTAACATCAACTAGAATAAAGTTTTGAGTTGAAAACTGTTTGATTTCAGTTTCTAATAACCTGCTAATGCTTATAATTTCAAAAATGACCATTTTTTTGGTCTTTATTAAAATTAAAAGGTTGATCGAAATGTTTGGCGGATCTAAGAGTGTGGCAACCCAGTAGTCATGATTACTTTGAATTCTGACAATATGAGGGTCATGTTGCAGGTAGTGCAGCAAGAAGGCACTTATGTGTCTTGCGCATCTCGGAGCCCCAAAATTATTTTCCGGGCTAGATGCAGCTAAAAATTATAATTAATTTTAAATCTGGTGGAACTTAGTATAGATGGCCTAATAGAATCAGTGCTGCACACTGCTACAAAGCCCAAATTATTTTCCAGCCAAGATACAGATAAACATGATTAGTAATTTTAAATCTGGTGGAGCTTATTATAGATGGCCTAATAGAATCAGTGCTGCACACTGCTACAAAGCCCAAATTATTTTCCAGCCAAGATACAGATAAACATGATTAGTAATTTGAAAGCTTAAAACGGTTGGTAGGGTGATTTTAACCAATCATCCATCTTTTACTCTCCCCAGTATGACACAGGGATAGAAAAGTCGTTTCGGATCCATGATTTGTTCATCTTTATGAACGTGAGTCTGTCTACATTATCAGTGGAGAGCCGCGTGCGCTTATCTGTCAGCACACCACCAGCAGCGCTGAACACACGTTCAGACAGAACGCTGGCTGCGGGGCATGACAAGATCTCCAAGGCGTAAGTGGCTAGCTCCGGCCATTTATCCAGATTGGAAGCCCAAAAAGAGCAAGGGTCCAGTGACACAGTCATGGCTTCAATGTTTACTTGGAGATACTCCTGTACCATCGTCTCTAGGCGTTGACTATGTGTCAGACTTCTTGTCTCCTGTGGCCTTGCAAAGGATGGGCTAAAAAAGTGGTGAAATGATTGCGCAAAATTGATGTTACCAGCAGATACTGTGGTTCTGTTATGGTTTGAGTGCTGAACACTTGACGGTCCCACGGTTGGCAAGTTGGAACTGTGAGATTCACTACGTGCACCACTGGTGTTTTGTGGAAAAGCACATGTAAGATTCTGCAACAGTCTCTGCTGATACTCCTGCATGCGTGCATCCCTTTCTACGGCAGGAATAATTTCTGCAAATTTACTTTTGCACCGGGGATCTAACAGTGTGGCAACCCAGTAGTCAGGATTATTTCTAATTCTCCCAATTCGAGGGTCATGTTGCAGGTAGTGCAGCAAGAAGGCACTCATGTGTGTTGCGCATCCAGGAGCACCAAGTCCCTGTTGTGTTGGTGGCGAGGTAACAATCATGCTTCCTTCCTCTGTCCTCTCCCCCCAACCTCGCACAACAGAAATGTGATCAAGGTCTCACTCATCTGATGAGTCTTCCATCAGTTCGTCCTCCACTTCTTCCTGGGCTCCTGCACCTTCCTCACTAGTTTGGCTGCTACCATGCGCCCTGGTAAAACCATCTCCCCCACCCTCACATGCCTGCCGCCTTGGTGCTGCCGACCGTCTGGACCTTGCAGATGTTAGCCCTTCCGCATACAACTCCTCCTCCTCTACTTCCTCCACCTCCTCTTGT
Organism: Phyllobates terribilis; assembly: GCF_046119375.1. Lineage (NCBI taxonomy): Eukaryota > Metazoa > Chordata > Amphibia > Anura > Dendrobatidae > Phyllobates > Phyllobates terribilis. The sequence goes on along the minus strand of NW_027362762.1, from coordinate 286,107,599 downwards.
GCCACCACCTGACTCCGAATTCTGTTTAACATGTGCTCCAGCATGTAAATCACCGGAATAGTCATGCTGATAATGGCATCGTCAGCACTAAACATCTTCGTCGCCATTTCAAAACTGTGCAGAAGGGTGCATAGGTCCCTGATCTGAGACCACTCCTCCAGCATGATTTGCCCCACGTCTGGATCTCGTTGGCCCAGGCTATACGTCAGAACGTATTGCACCAGGGCTTGTCGGTGCTGCCACAGTCGCTGCAACATGTGCAGAGTTGAATTCCACCGGGTAGGCACATCGCATTTTAGCCGGTGAAGTGGCAGGCCCAATGACTTCTGTAGAGATGTAAGTCGCTGAGCTGCGGCATGCGAACAGCGGAAGTGAGCACACAGCGACTGTGCCCTCTGCAGAAGGCCATCTAGTCTGGGATAGTGGGCTAAAAATTGCTGGACAACCAGGTTCAACACGTGAGCCATACAAGGCACGTGTGTGACATTGCCCCGGCGAAGGGCCGCACCCAGGTTTGCAGCATTGTCGCACACGGCCTTCCCTGGTTTCAGGTCCAGTGGAGACAACCATTCATGAAATTGGTTCTCCAGAGCTGACCACAACTCCTCAGCTGTGTGACTCACATTTCCCAGACATTTCAAAGTAAAAACCGCCTGATGACGTTGAGCCCTACTGCCAGCATAGTAAGAAGGTGTGCAGGATCCCTTCTGCGCAGTTAAAAAGCTTGTGGCATGACCAGACAGGCTTTGGGTGCAGGTGGAAGACCGAGAGGAGGTTGAGGAGGCAGAAGCAGTGGAGGAACTTTGACATAAAGAGGATTGACGCACAACTCGTGGGGACGGCAAGACTTGGACAGCAGCCCCTTGTCCTGCTGTCACCATAGTTACCCAGTGCCCAGTCAGCGACATGTAACGCCCCTGTCCATGCCTACTTGTCCAAGTGTCTGTGGTGAAATGCACCCTGTCACACACAGAGTTTCTCAAAGAAGCGGTGATGTTGTGTGCGACATGCTGGTGGAGCGCAGGCACACCTTTCTTTGAGAAGTAGTGCCGACTGGGCATCTGGTACTGGGGCACTGCGACGGACATAAGGTCTCGAAAATCCTCTGTGTCCACCAGGCGGAAAGGCAGCATTTCTGTAGCCAAGAGCTTGCAGATGGTGAAATTCAACCTCTTAGCTTTTTCATATCTAGGAGGAAATGGTCTTTTACTTGTCCACATCTGAGGGACCGAGGGCTGGCTATTGTGCTTAGACGGGGTTGATAAGGGTGTCCCCGGCAAACTGCCGGTCTGTGAGGAAGATGCAGGCGGAAATGTTAGGTTGCCTTGATCCAAAGGTGGTGCTATCGATGTCGGACAGCGCTCAACACCAGCTGGTGTTACCACCTCCAAAGAAAATGATGACCTGCCAATCACGCTGGCTGTTGCGGGTAAAGAGGTGGCAGGTCTGCGCCCCAAAACAGGTGTGACTGCTGTCCCCCCAGTCACAGAGGATGAAGAGGCCGCGGATGCACAAGATATGGCAGACGGTGGTTGGCCCGGCCGGCTAGGCCGCATTGTAGCACACTGAGCTTCCCACTGCAACTTATGCTTCATGTCCATGTGCCGGTTCATGCATGAAGTACTCAAACTATGTATTTTTTGGCCTCTACTTAGATTTTGCTGACAAATGTTACAGATAACACGAGTTGGGTCATCTTTATCTATCTGAAAAAATGCCCAGGCTATGCAAGGCTTAGCACCCATGCGACCTGAAGAGCCACCACGACTTGTGGTGAGAGGCAGAGTTGTGTTGAGGATGCAGTTGTTGACGTGCTTCCAGTAGTACGTCTCTGTCCAGGAAGGCGCAACCTGACCTCGTCGTCACTAGCATCTTCCTCCACCTCCTCTGCTGACCTCATCTCTTGGCTGACTGTGGGTTGACAGTAAGTGGGATCTCCAATCTCATCATCATCACCCTGAGCGTTATCACACCCGTCGTCCTCAGAGCCAACCTGTTCCTGCCCTGACAAAAAACTAAAGTTGTCGCTCCAATCAGGTATTTGAGTCTCATCATCGTCTTCCTCATTGTCTCCACCAACAGGAGTTACAGTTTGGGAATGAGGGTCTACATTATGGTCAGAACCTTCTGCGTCTGGTCCTGGATCCGACTCATAAAGATTCTGGGCATCAGTGCAGATCATTTCCTCGTCTGGATTCACAGAAGCGCTGGAGTTGACCTCTGATTCCCAGGCTATAGTATGAGTAAACAGCTCTGCAGACTCAACCATCTGTTCTACCTCATACTCAGACGGGCAGCTGGAGATCTGGGAGCTGTGAGGAAGCAAGTGCGATTGGGGTGACACCTCTGAGGACTGGAGTATTTGTGATGTTGAAGTTGATGTGGAGGAGAGCCCACTTAAAGGAGCACTTGATATCCGTTGAAGCACCTGCTGTTTTTGTGCCTCATCTGGAATTTGTAGCGATTGGAGTGGCCATAAGAAAGGGATCTTATCACATTGTCCGCTAAAAGAAGTAGACATTTTAGTTTGGCTGGAAGATGGTCTTTCTTCTGCAGATGTTACTGTTGCTTTAACACCTACCCCACGGACACAACCTTTTTTCCCCTTCCCAACATGACTATTCCCCTTTCCACCAGCAGCAGGCCTTTTTCCACTCATTTTGGTGATTAACTAATTCACAACTCTGGAGTTGTTTGCACAAAAAAACAATGGATGGGAACCGAGCAGAGCTGAGTGGCCAAACTGTGGTATTAGGCCAAAACTATTGGCTGGGTTAGATGCAGAAAAAAATTATATTCAATTTGCAACCTGATGGAGGTCAGTATAGATGGACTAATAGAACAAGTCCCACACACAGCTAGAAGCCCAAATATTTTTTCAGAGGTAGATGCAGAAAAAAAAATATTCAGTTTGCAACCTGATGGAGGTCAGTATAGATGGACTAATAGAGAAAGTCCCATACACTGCTAGAAGGCCAAATATTTTTTCAGAGCTAGATGCAGACAAAAAATTATTTTGAATTTGCAACCTGATGGAGGTCAGTATAGGTGGACTAATAGAACAAGTCCCACACACTGCTAGAAGGCCAAATATTTTTTCAGAGGTAGATGCAGAAAAAAATATATTCAGTTTGCAACCTGATGGAGGTCAGTATAGATGGACTAATACAACAAGTCCCACACACAGCTAGAAGCCCAATATTTTTTCAGAGCTAGATGCAGAAAAAAATTATATTCAATTTGCAACCTGATGGAGGTCAGTATAGATGGACTAATACAACAAGTCCCACACACAGCTAGAAGCCCAATATTTTTTCAGAGCTAGATGCAGAAAAAAATTATATTCAATTTGCAACCTGATGGAGGTCAGTATAGATGGAGTAATAGAACAAGTCCCACACACAGCTAGAAGCCCAAATATTTTTTCAGAGCTAGATGCAGATAAAAATTATTTTTAATTTGCAACCTGATGGAGGTCAGTATAGATGGACTAATAGAGAAAGTCCCACACACTGCTGGAAGGCCAAATATTTTTTCAGAGCTAGATGCAGAAAAAAATTATATTCAGTTTGCAACCTGATGGAGGTCAGTATAGATGGACTAATAGAGAAAGTCCCACACAATGCTAGAAGGCCAAATATTTTTTCAGAGCTAGATGCAGAAAAAAATTATATTCAGTTTGCAACCTGATGGAGGTCAGTATAGATGGACTAATAGAGAAAGTCCCACACACTGCTAGAAGGCCAAATATTTTTTCAGAGCTTGATGCAGAAAAAAATTATATTCAGTTTGCAACCTGATGGAGGTCTGTATAGATGGATTAATAGAACAAGTCCCACACACAGCTAGAAGCCCAATATTTTTTCAGAGGTAGATGCAGAAAAAAATATATTCAGTTTGCAACCTGATGGAGGTCAGTATAGATGGAGTAGTAGAACAAGTCCCACACACAGCTAGAAGCCCAAATATTTTTTCAGAGCTAGATGCAGATAAAAATTATTTTTAATTTGCAACCTGATGGAGGTCAGTATAGATAGACTAATAGAGAAAGTCCCACACACTGCTAGAAGGCCAAATATTTTTTCAGAGCTAGATGCAGAAAAAAATTATATTCAGTTTGCAACCTGATGGAGGTCTGTATAGATGAATTAATAGAACAAGTCCCACACACAGCTAGAAGCCCAATATTTTTTCAGAGGTAGATGCAGAAAAAAATATATTCAGTTTGCAACCTGATGGAGGTCAGTATAGATGGACTAATACAACAAGTCCCACACACAGCTAGAAGCCCAATATTTTTTCAGAGCTAAATGCAGAAAAAAATTATATTGAATTTGCAACCTGATGGAGGTCAGTATAGATGGAGTAATAGAACAAGTCCCACACTCAGCTAGAAGCCCAAATATTTTTTCAAAGGTAGATGCAGAAAAAAATTATATTCAGTTTGCAACCTGATGGAGGTCTGTATAGATGGATTAATAGAACAAGTCCCACACACAGCTACAAGCCCAATATTTTTTCAGAGGTAGATGCAGAAAAAAATATATTCAGTTTGCAACCTGATGGAGGTCAGTATAGATGGACTAATAGAGAAAGTCCCACACACTACTAGAAGGCCAAATATTTTTTCAGAGCTAGATGCAGAAAAAAATTATATTCAATTTGCAACCTGATGGAGGTCAGTATAGATGGACTAATAGAATGATGCTATGTCCAAAAGATTTTACTTCACTAGGTGCAGTAAAAAAATTGGTATTCTATACACAGGTGGTATATCTTGCAACACAGATAGGCTACTCCACTGACTAACACACTCTGCAATAGGCCAAAAAGGATTAGCTTTGCTAGATTCAGCCAAATGCTGTGAAAAACACTTGCACAGCACTGGCACAGACCTGACTGGCAAAAACTGATAGGAACTGATGTAACCTAGTCCTGAAATGGACTCCAATTACAATTAGTCTTTACTCCCACAACCTATCTATTTAAGAGCACAGACCTGCCTGATAAAAGTCGTAGGAAATGCTGTAACCTAGTCCTTAAAAGGACTGCAATCACAACTATTCCCTACTCCCAAGCTATCTGTAGATTTGTGCGAAAATTGGCTTGAAATTAACAAGGTATAGCGCACACAGCAACAGCGGTGCCATCTAACACGCAGCTGCAGCAGTGAGAAAATGGTGGCGGCGGGGAAAATGGCTTGGTCTTATAGGGCAAGGACATGTGACATACGCTGCCAATGACACATGCCCGTGCTTGTGTGAAAAAAAGCACTTCGCTCCGTGTGTGCGCTGCTGATAGGCTGACAGATTGCACCTCCCCACTGTAAATGCGGGAAAGAGAAAAAAAAATGGAGATCTTCATTATTCCTGCAGAGATCCATCCCCTGCCCCTCCCCCCACCCCGCTGTACACTCAAACTGCGTATTAACATTAATTTTCATCATTACTGAGAAAAAATCCAGTTATGATTTTGGTGCACGAACAGTTATCGAACATAACCTCGAACAGCCGAATTTTTCTCAAATCGTTCGTGTTCGCCGAACGGCTCGAACACCGCCCAAAACAGCTCGAATTTGAGATTGGCGAACAGTTCGAGTAGAACAACGCTCATCTCTACTGCAGAGTCTGCATACAGCTCAATTTCAACCCCACAAAATCAAAAGGTGGGCTGCAAGGGCTTGCTTTATCACATTAGCAAGTGAAAAAATAGATTGAAGGCATACTCGTGCATGGAGCAAAATACAATCGGTGCACAACACAGTTCTATGGCATGGGCCCTGCTCTTTCTGTCAGAATCTCAGTAATTGCTCAAGAAAAAAAAATGTGCTGCAACATCGATTTCACAAGTAAACAGCACAGGACTTATCTACACTATCTGACTTCCACACAAGCGCCCATCTATCTATCTAAAATCTCTCATTACACAGGAGCGTCTGGCAGCATTCTGTGACATGCATAAAATGGCGCTGAGGGAACATGGACGCTCTTTATATAGAGAGGACATGTGATTTCAGCAGCCAATGGGAAAAGCCCTTGTGTCTGGACAGTGTGGATGCTTCCTGCGCTCTGATTGGCTAGCCGCACTTTCCTCACATAAAGTTACAGGTAAAAAAAAAATTACAAGTGCGCCGCTGCTCTGACCTGTTCTGAGCTCTCACCAGCCCCTCCACTCATCTAACATGTCCCCCTGCTCATCAACAGGCATAATGCTAGCCAAACTGTTTAAAACGCTGTAGTTGCTCCGTGTAACGGGTCTGGGAGGCGGAACCTCTGAGCTACTATACAAGGGGGCGGTCCTTGTAAGGGAGCGGGTGGCGACCAGGGAAGACGGGCACGCAGTCACAGCAGGTGACCGGGACAGTCTCTGAGTGAACGGGCTGGAGGTCACGGCAAGTGACCGGGGCAGTCTCTGGATGAACGGGCAGGAGGTCACGGCAAGTGACCGGGGCAGTCTCTAGATGAACGGGCAGGAGGTCACGGCAAGTGACCGGGGCAGTCTCTGGATGAACAGGCAGGAGGTCACGGCAAGTGACTGGGGCAATCTCTGGGTAAAGGGTAGGTACGACCTGTGATGGCAGAGCCTCCAGGTAGGCTAGCAGGCAGGTAACAGGTGTGCGCTCCCAGGTGAGCGGGCAGGAGTCTCTGGAATGGCAGGTGGTCACAGCACGTGACGGCGGAGCCTCCAGGTAGGCTAGCAGGCAGGTAGCAGGTGTGCGCTCCCAGGTGAGCGGGCAGGAGTCTCTGGAATGGCAGGTGGTCACAGCACGTGACGGCGGAGCCTCCAGGTAGGCTAGCAGGCAGGTAGCAGATGTGCGCTCCCAGGTGAGCGGGCAAGCTGGTCCTTAGACAGACTGACAGGAGTTGGAGGGCAGACCGTCGGACCTCAGGCTAGCAGGCAGGTAGCAGAAGAGCGCTCCCAGGTGAGCGGGCAAGCTGGTCCTTAGACAGACTGACAGGAGTCGGTAGGCAGACCGTCGGACCTCAGGCTAGCAGGCAGGTAAGCGGAATATCAGGCAGGAATCAGACAGCAACTGGCAGGAATCTGGCAGGTAACTGGCAACGGGACCTGAGGGCTGAAGCAGAGTAGTGAACAGTGCAACAACATTGCTCGGGCACCTCCAATTTGGAGGAGGTGCCTTATATATGGTGAAGTCCTCCGGCCATTGGCCGGGGACTCCTTAGGACGGCGCGCGCGGCCCCTTTAAGAGGGAGGGAGCGCGCGCGCGCCCTAAGCACAGTGGCCGGGAAAGAGCGCGCGCTGCCAGCAGAGCGGGAGGAGGACGCCGGGCTCGGAGCAGAGGGGTGAGGGGAACAGCGTCCCTGCCTAGCAGAGGGCAGGGACGCCGGCGCTACACTCCGCAATCACGTTCTCGCACTTATTCGCCAAACGGTTATGATTTTACCAAATTTAAGAAAAAATCCTCGCCTTTCTGGTCACAAATCCAAATGTGCCACTTTTGTGTCGGATTTCGAACATATTCGGTCATCACTACTCCTGACTTTCTGGTAATTGTGTCTCATCATCATCATCTACCTCTTGCACTTTCCCACTGTCGCCTTTGTGTGACCGTGGCTGCACAAATATTTGGGCATCGCAATCTCCTCTTGACCCGCTTGAAGAGGCCCGAATCTATAAATGGAAAAGTGAACAGCTCTTCGGAGTGTCCAAGTGTGGTATCAGATGTTGCTGGGCACTCGGCTTGGTGGAAGGAAGGTGGATCAGGGTGAGGGATATGCGGTCCAGACTCACGGCTACTGAGACTTGACCATGTGGAAGAAAGGGTGGTGGTGGCAAAGTGACTGGAAGCATTATCTGCTATCCAACCAACAACCTTTTGACACTGCTCTGGGTTCAATAGTGGTATGCTGAGGTCCCCTATTAATTGGGACAGGAAGGTCGTGCGACAAGATGTGGGTGTTTGTTGTGGCACAATTTCAGCTTGCCCACAGCCTCGGCATCTGCATGTACCATGAACATCACGTCCTCTTCTCCGTCCCTTGCAACTTGCCTTTCCCATTTTAAATGGAGGATAATATTTTGCATGATCCCTAATAATGTCTAGATTTGTACCGCGGTAATATGTGATACGTTTGACAGACACCTACGCTTTTAAATACCGGCCTTCTAGTTTCCTATTATTGACAGCGACCACGTGTTAATAGCTTTACCGACACACTGCTGCCAAACTGTAAAAGGAGGATAATATTTTGCACAGTCCCTACAAATGACTGGATTTGTAACGCAGTAATATGTGATACGTCTGACGGACGCCCACGCTTTTAAATGATGACCTTGTGGTTGAAAATTATTTGCAGCGTCCATGTGTAAATAGCCTCACCGACACACTGCTGCCAAACTGTAAAAGAAGGATAATATTTTGCACAGTCCCTACAAATGGCTGGATTTGTACCACAGTAATATGTGATACGTCTGACGGACGCCCACGCTTTTAAATACTGACCTTGTGGTTGAAAATTATTGGCATGGTCCCTACAAATTGCTGGATTTGTACTGCAGTAATATGGGATCACGTCTGATGAAGGAAAAGATCTGGCTGTATTCTTCAGTGCTAACAAGCAAATGGAGCAGTAAAATGTTGGTCACTATTACTTTTTAAGAAAATAATCAGGATTAAGAGCAAAAAAATAATCCCTGATATCTAGACCAATGGCTAACTATAAGAGGCAGCAGCAGCAGACAGAAAGTGCAATGGACACTATTGTGCTCTATAGTGTTCACAAATTTCTCTGCCTGCCTAACTCCTGCTATCACCACTGAATATATGCTGCTGAATTAGTCCTCACAAGGACTGTTAGTTTAAATTTCTTTGTATCTTGGTGTGGAATACCTATATCTAACTATTACACCACCAATTTTGTCTCTCACACAGCAGCACCTCTCCCTACTCTGCCTGTCTGAAGGTTAAACTGTGACGAGCATAGCATCACCAGGTCTTATATAGACCGATGACGCTACAACCAAGATAGCTACGGCATTATAGTGAGTGGCAGACAATCCCTGTATGTTCATTGGCTCTCTAAAGTGCACCAAACATGCAGGGCGGGTACCCAAGCTCCCGCCCGAGCATCCCGGAAATACTCGCCGAGCTCCAAGCATCTCGAGCAGTAAGACGCTCGGGCAAGTACCGAGCAGTGACGAGCACGCTCGCTCATCACTAATAAAGATGTTGGCCACTACTTTATAAGTCATGTGAACTAACTGCCATAGATAGTAGAGTAGGACGATATCACATTGTATGGGCTGTGCTCTGGTAAATGAGAATCCTTTGTGTGTTCCAATATGGGTCTTTATTGTCCCAAAGCATTTTCAGCGCTGGACAGTGCCTTTATCAAGCTAAAAAAAATAAATATACCATAAATGTCATAAATAAGCACTGTACTAAATACCTTGGTTTTCCAACTCCTTCTGTAGGCTGAGCAGCTTCCCAGGTCACATGGTACCTGCTTGAAAATCCTCTAACCTTCTGTGATGTCACGTCAAAATCTTCCTGAGTTCCGGGCTCTGGAATCTGATGGGTGGGTCAGGCTTGCTGTGTGGGTGAGCACAACTCCATTAAGGAAAGCTCACACTGCTCCTGTGTATGCTGCTGCAGACACAGCTCTCTCGCAAGAGCTCTCCCTTGTATTTGTATGTATAGAGCAGGGTGTATACATGCAGATTGTGGAAACAAACAGCATTTTGCTGAAATGATCACCAGCTAAGAGGTCTACTGAGATAAACTGTAAGGCAAAAGATACTGAAATAAAGCTTACTCAATAGTAGAGATGAGCGTTGTTCTACTCGAACTGTTCGCCAATCTCAAATTCGAGCTGTTTTGGGCGGTGTTCGAGCCGTTCGGCGAACACGAACAATTTGAGAAAAATTCGGCTGTTCGAGGTTATGTTCGATAACTGTTCGTGCACCAAAATCATAACTGGATTTTTTCTCAGTAATGATGAAAATTAATGTTAATACGCAGTTTGAGTGTACAGCGGGGTGGGGGGAGGGGCAGGGGATGGATCTCTGCAGGAACAATGAAGATCTCCATTTTTTTTTCTCTTTCCCGCATTTGCAGTGGGGAGGTGCAATCTGTCAGCCTATCAGCAGCGCACACACGGAGCGAAGTGCTTTTTTTCACACAAGCAAGGGCATGTGTGATTGGCAGTGTATGTCACATGTCCTTGCCCTATAAGACCAAGCCATTTTCCCCGTCGCCACCATTTTCTCACTGCTGCAGCTGCGTGTTAGACGGCACCACTGTTGCTGTGTGCGCTATACCTTGTTAATTTCAAGCCAATTTTCGCACAAATATACAGATAGCTTGGGAGTAGGGAATAGTTGTGATTGCAGTCCTTTTAAGGACTAGGTTACAGCATTTCCTACGACTTTTATCAGGGAGGTCTGTGCTCTTAAATAGATAGGTTGTGGGAGTAAAGACTAATTGTAATTGGAGTCCTTTTCAGGACTAGGTTACATCAGTTCCTATCAGTTTTTGCCAGGCAGGTCTGTGCCAGTGCTGTGCAAGTTTTTTTCACAGCATTTGGCTGAATCTAGCAAAGCTAATCCTTTTTGGCCTATTGCAGAGTGTGTTAGTCAGTGGAGTAGCCTATCTGTGTTGCAAGATATAACACCGGTGTATAGAATACCAATTTTTTTACTGCTCCTAGTGAAGTAAAATCTTTTGGGCATAGCATCATTTTATTAGTCCATCTATACTGACCTCCATCAGGTTGCAAACTGAATATAATTTTTTTCTGCATCTAGCTCTGAAAAAATATTTGGGCTTCTAGCGGTGTGTGGGACTTGGTCTATTAGTCCATCTATACTGACCTCCATCAGGTTGCAAATTAAAAATAATTTTTTTCTGCATCTAGCTCTGAAAAAATATTTGGGCTTCTAGCAGTGTGTGGGACTTGGTCTATTAGTCCATCTATACTGACCTCCATCAGGTTGCAAATTAAAAATAATTTTTTTCTGCATCTAGCTCTGAAAAAATATTTGGGCTTCTAGCGGTGTGTGGGACTTGGTCTATTAGTCCATCTATACTGACCTCCATCAGGTTGCAAATTAAAAATAATTTTTTTCTGCATCTAGCTCTGAAAAAATATTTGGGCTTCTAGCAGTGTGTGGGACTTGGTCTATTAGTCCATCTATACTGACCTCCATCAGGTTGCAAATTAAAAGTAATTTTTTTCTGCATCTAGCTCTGAAAAAATATTTGGGCTTCTAGCAGTGTGTGGGACTTGGTCTATTAGTCCATCTATACTGACCTCCATCAGGTTGCAAATTAAAAATAATTTTTTTCTGCATCTAGCTCTGAAAAAATATTTGGGCTTCTAGCAATGTGTGGGACTTGGTCTATTAGTCCATCTATACTGACCTCCATCAGGTTGCAAATTAAAAATAATTTTTTTCTTCATTTAGCTCTGAAAAAATATTTGGGCTTCTAGAAGTGTGTTGGACTTGTTCTATTAGTCCTTCTATACTGACCTCCAGCAGGTTGCAAATTGAATATAATTTTTTTCTGCATCTAGCTCTGAAAAAATAGTTGGGCTTCTAGCGGTGTGTGGGACTTGGTCTATTAGTCCATCTATACTGACCTCCATCAGGTTGCAAATTAAAAATAATTTTTTTCTGCATCTAGCTCTGAAAAAATATTTGGGCTTCTAGCAGTGTGTGGGACTTGGTCTATTAGTCCATCTATACTGACCTCCATCAGGTTGCAAATTAAAAATAATTTTTTTCTGCATCTAGCTCTGAAAAAATATTTGGGCTTCTAGCGGTGTGTGGGATTTGGTCTATTAGTCCATCTATACTGACCTCCATCAGGTTGCAAATTAAAAATAATTTTTTTCTGCATCTAGCTCTGAAAAAATATTTGGGCTTCTAGCAGTGTGTGGGACTTGGTCTATTAGTCCATCTATACTGACCTCCATCAGGTTGCAAATTAAAAATAATTTTTTTCTGCATCTAGCTCTGAAAAAATATTTGGGCTTCTAGCGGTGTGTGGGACTTGGTCTATTAGTCCATCTATACTGACCTCCATCAGGTTGCAAATTAAAAATAATTTTTTTCTGCATCTAGCTCTGAAAAAATATTTGGGCTTCTAGCAGTGTGTGGGACTTGGTCTATTAGTCCATCTATACTGACCTCCATCAGGTTGCAAATTAAAAATAATTTTTTTCTTCATTTAGCTCTGAAAAAATATTTGGGCTTCTAGCAGTGTGTGGGACTTGTTCTATTAGTCCATCTATACTGACCTCCAGCAGGTTGCAAATTGAATATAATTTTTTTCTGCATCTAGCTCTGAAAAAATAGTTGGGCTTCTAGCGGTGTGTGGGACTTGGTCTATTAGTCCATCTATACTGACCTCCATCAGGTTGCAAATTAAAAATAATTTTTTTCTGCATCTAGCTCTGAAAAAATATTTGGGCTTCTAGCAGTGTGTGGGACTTGGTCTATTAGTCCATCTATAGTGACCTCCATCAGGTTGCAAATTAAAATTAATTTTTATCTGCATCTACAGTACCTCTGAAAAAATATTTGGGCTTCTAGCAGTGTGTGGGACTATTTATATTAGTCCATCTATACTGACCTCCATCAGGTTGCAAATTCAAAATAATTTTTTTCTGCATCTAACCCAGCCAATAGTTTTGGCCTAATACCACAGTTTGGCCACTCAGCTCTGCTCGGTTACCATCCATTGCTTTTTTGTGCAAACAACTCCAGAGTTGTGAATTAGTTAACCACCAAAATGAGTGGAAAAAGGCCTGCTGCTGGTGGAAAGGGGAATAGGCGTGTTGGGAAGGGGAAAAAAGGTTGTGTCCGTGGGGTAGGTGTTAAAGCAACAGTAACATCTGCAGAAGAAAGACCATCTTCCAGCCAAACTAAAATGTCTACTTCTTTTAGCGGACAATGTGATAAGATCCCTTTCTTACGGCCACGCCAATCGCTACAAATTCCAGATGAGGCACAAAAACAGCAGGTGCTTCAACGGATATCAAGTGCTCCTTTAAGTGGGCTCTCCTCCACATCAACTTCAACATCACAAATACTCCAGTCCTCAAAGGTGTCACCCAAATCGCACTTGCTTCCTCACAGCTCCCAAATCTCCACCTGCCCGTCTGAGTATGAGGTAGAACAGATGGTTGAGTCTGCAGAGCTGTTTACTCATACTATAGCCTGGGAATCAGAGGTCGACTCCAGCGCTTCTGTGAATTCAGACGAGGAAATGATCTGCACTGATGCCCAGAATCTTTATGAGTCGGATCCAGGACCAGACGCAGAAGGTTCTGACCATAATGTAGACCCTCATTCCCAAACTGTAACTCCTGTTGGTGGAGACAATGAGGAAGACGATGATAAGACTCAAATACCTGATTGGAGCGACAACTTTAGTTTTTTGTCAGGGCAGGAACAGGTTGGCTCTGAGGACGACGGGTGTGATAACGCACAGGGTGATGATGATGAGGTCGGAGATCCCACTTACTGTCAACCCACAGTCAGCCAAGAGATGAGGTCAGCAGAGGAGGTGGAGGAAGATGCTAGTGACGACGAGGTCAGGTTGCGCCTTCCTGGACAGAGACGTAGTACTGGAAGCACGTCAACAACTGCATCCTCAAACACAACTCTGCCTCTCACCACAAGTCGTGGTGGCTCTTCAGGTCGCATGGGTGCTAAGCCTTGCATAGCCTGGGCATTTTTTCAGATCGATAAAGATGACCCAACTCGTGTTATCTGTAACATTTGTCAGCAAAAGCTAAGTAGAGGCCAAAAAATACATAGTTTGAGTACTTCATGCATGAACCGGCACATGGACATGAAGCATAAGTTGCAGTGGGAAGCTCAGTGTGCTACAATGCGGCCTAGCCGGCCGGGCCAATCACCGTCTGCCATATCTTGTGCATCCGCGGCCTCTTCATCCTCTGTGACTGGGGGGACAGCAGTCACACCTGTTTTGGGGCGCAGACCTGCCACCTCTTTACCTGCAACAGCCAGCGTGATTGGCAGGTCATCATTTTCTTTGGAGGTGGTAACACCAGCTGGTGTTGAGCGCTGTCCGACATCGATAGCACCACCTTTGGATCAAGGCAACCTAACATGTCCGCCTGCATCTTCCTCACAGATCGGCAGTTTGCCGGGGACACCCTTATCAACCCCGTCTAAGCACAATAGCCAGCCCTCGGTCCCTCAGATGTGGACAAGTAAAAGACCATTTCCTCCTAGCCATGAGAAAGCTAAGAGGTTGAATTTCACCATCTGCAAGCTCTTGGCTACAGAAATGCTGCCTTTCCGCCTGGTGGACACAGAGGATTTTCGAGACCTTATGTCCGTCGCAGTGCCCCAGTACCAGATGCCCAGTCGGCACTACTTCTCAAAGAAAGGTGTGCCTGCGCTCCACCAGCATGTCGCACACAACATCACCGCTTCTTTGAGAAACTCTGTGTGTGACAGGGTGCATTTCACCACAGACACTTGGACGAGTAGGCATGGACAGGGGCGTTACATGTCGCTGACTGGGCACTGGGTAACTATGGTGACAGCAGGACAAGGGGCTGCTGTCCAAGTCTTGCCGTCCCCACGAGTTGTGCGTCAATCCTCTTTATGTCAAAGTTCCTCCACTGCTTCTGCCTCCTCAACCTCCTCTCGGTCTTCCACCTGCACCCAAAGCCTGTCTGGTCATGCCACAAGCTTTCTAACTGCGCAGAAGGGATCCTGCACACCTCCTTACTATGCTGGCAGTAGGGCTCAACGTCATCAGGCGGTTTTTACATTGAAATGTCTGGGAAATGTGAGTCACACAGCTGAGGAGTTGTGGTCAGCTCTGGAGAACCAATTTCATGAATGGTTGTCTCCACTGGACCTGAAACCAGGGAAGGCCGTGTGCGACAATGCTGCAAACCTGGGTGCGGCCCTTCGCCGGGACAATGTCACACACGTGCCTTGTATGGCTCACGTGTTGAACCTGGTTGTCCAGCAATTTTTAGCCCACTATCCCAGACTAGATGGCCTTCTGCAGAGGGCACGGTCGCTGTGTGCTCACTTCCGCCGTTCGCATCCCGCAGCTCAGCGACTTACATCTCTACAGAAGTCGTTGGGCCTGCCACTTCACCGGCTAAAATGCGATGTGCCTACCCGGTGGAATTCAACTCTGCACATGTTGCAGCGACTGTGGCAGCACCGACAAGCCCTGGTGCAATACGTTCTGACGTATAGCCTGGGCCAACGAGATTCAGAGGTGGGGCAAATCACGCTGGAGGAGTGGTCTCAGATCAGGGACCTATGCACCCTTCTGCACAGTTTTGAAATGGCGACGAAGATGTTTAGTGCTGACGATGCCATTATCAGCATGACTATTCCGGTGATTTACATGCTGGAGCACATGTTAAACAGAATTCGGAGTCAGGTGGTGGCACAAGAGGAGGTGGAGGAAGTAGAGGAGGAGGAGTTGTATGCGGAAGGGCTAACATCTGCAAGGTCCAGACGGTCGGCAGCACCAAGGCGGCAGGCATGTGAGGGTGGGCGAGATGGTTTTACCAGGGCGCATGGTAGCAGCCAAACTAGTGAGGAAGGTGCAGGAGCCCAGGAAGAAGTGGAGGACGAACTGATGGAAGACTCATCAGATGAGGGAGACCTTGATCACATTTCTGTTGTGCGAGGTTGGGGGGAGAGGACAGAGGAAGGAAGCATGATTGTTACCTCGCCACCAACACAACAGGGACTTGGTGCTCCTGGATGCGCAACACACATGAGTGCCTTCTTGCTGCACTACCTGCAACATGACCCTCGAATTGTGAGAATTAGAAATAATCCTGACTACTGGGTTCCCACACTGTTAGATCCCCGGTACAAAAGTAAATTTGCAGAAATTATTCATGCCATAGAAAGGGATGCACGCATGCAGGAGTATCAGCAGAGACTGTTGCAGAATCTTACATGTGCTTTTCCACAAAATACCAGTGGTGCACGTAGTGAATCTCACAGTTCCAACTTGCCAACCGTGGGACGGTCAAGTGTTCAGCACTCAAACCGTAACAGAACCACAGTATCTGCTGGTAACATCAATTTTGCGGAATCATTTCACCACTTTTTTAGCCCATCCTTTGCAAGGCCACAGGAGACAAGAAGTCTGACACATAGTCAACGCCTAGAGACGATGGTACAGGAGTATCTCCAAGTAAACATTGAAGCCACGACTGTGTCACTGGACCCTTGCTCTTTTTGGGCTTCCAATCTGGATAAATGGCCGGAGCTAGCCACTTACGCCTTGGAGATCTTGTCATGCCCCGCAGCCAGCGTTCTGTCTGAACGTGTGTTCAGCGCTGCTGGTGGTGTGCTGACAGATAAGCGCACGCGGCTCTCCACTGATAATGTAGACAGACTCACGTTCATAAAGATGAACAAATCATGGATCCGAAATGACTTTTCTACCCCTGTGTCATCCTGGGGAGAGTAAAAGCTTGATGATTGGTTAAAATCACCCTACCAACCGTTTTAAGCTTTCAAATTACTAATCATGTTTATCTGTATCTTGACTGGAAAATAATTTGGGCTTTGTAGCAGTGTGCAGCACTGATCCTATTAGGCCATCTATACTAAAGCTTCACCAGATTTAAAATTAAAAATAATTTTTAGCTGCATCTAGCCCGGAAAATAATTTTGGGGCTCCGAGATGCGCAAGGCACATAAGTGCCTTCTTGCTGCACTACCTGCAGCATGACCCTCATATTGTCAGAATTCGAAGTAATCATGACTACTGGGTTGCCACACTCTTAGATCCCCCAAACTTTTCGATCAACCTTTTCATTTTAATAAAGACCAAAAAAATGGTCATTTTTGAAATTATAAGCATTAGCAGGTTGTTAGAAACTGAAATCAAACAGTTTTCAACTTAAAACTTTTTTCTAGGTGATGTTACATTTTCACATAGGACCCCTTGTTCGAAAGGAGCTTCTGAACTCTCTCGTCCATTGAATTTGTCAGGTTTTGGATGGTTTCTGCTTCAATTGTTTTGCATGAGGACAGAATACCCTCCCAGAGCTGTTGCTTAGATGTGAACTGCCTCCCGCCATCATAGACACTCCTTTTAATGATGCTCCAAAGGTTCTGAATGGGGTAGAGGTCAGGGGAGCATGGGGGTCACACCATAAGTTTGTCCCCTTTTATGCCCATATCAGCCAGAGATGCAGATGTTTTATGTGCAGCATGAGATGGTGCATTATCATGCAGAAAAATGATCTTGCTGTGAAATACACGGTTCTTCTTCTTGAACCATGGCAGGAAGTGCTGTTTGAGAAAATCCACATACATTATGGAGTTCATCTTTAGCGCCTTCAGGGATCCTAAAGGGGCCGACAATCTCTCTCCCCATGATTCCAGCCCAAAATATTACTCCACCTCCTCCTTGTTGGCGCTGTAGCCGTGTTTGCGTGGGGTGTCCATCAACCAGCCATCCTCCACTCCATCCATCTGGACCATCGAGCGTTGCACGGCACTCATCCGTGAACAAAACAGTTTTGAAATCAGTCTTCATGTAATGTTTGGCCCACTGGAGCCGTTTCTGCTTGTGTGAAGTGGATAGAGGAGGTCGACAGGATGGCGCATGCACAGCTGCAAACCTCTGAAGGACCCTGCATCTTGTTGTTCGGGGGACGTTGGAGGCACAAGCAGCTTCAAAAACGTGTCTGCTGCTATGACAAGGCTTTTTGCCGCTGCTCTTTCAACCTGACGTAATTGCCTGTAGGAAAGAGTCCTCAATTTGCCCTTATCAGCACGCACACGTGTGTACTGTGAATCAGCTACATACTTCTTGATTGCCAAGACACTTCATCCTGATCATCGCACAATGTTGATTGTAGTCATGCCTTGACCTAAACACTCCACAATTTGTTGCTTCTCAGCAGCCGACACATCCTTTTTCTTTCCCATTTTGGCAGAAAATGTAGGCTGCTTAATAATGTGAGAGAGCCTTCTTAAGTAGTCTTGCCTTTCATTGGACACACCTGCCAAACTAATTAGCACAGGTGTCTGCAATTGCTTACAGTGATATAAAGAGCCCTGACACACATCACCATCAATGAGTTTAACTGACAAACAAACAAATTCTTCCCTTATCACTCCTAAACACTTTTTGTATAATAATTTGGAACGCAGTGTACATGTGCTTTTCCACAAAACACCAGTGGTTCACGTAGTGAATCTTACAGTTCTAACTTGCCAACCGTGGTCTGTATGGAGTTGTTCAATAAAGGGCCCAAAATTAAGATAACATAGATGGGAGAGGTCTCTATGAATAGGAATTCCTAAGTATTTGATACCCTGTGAGGGCCAGGCAAAGGGAAAGTTGGACTGGATGGAATCCTATATGGATTTGGGGAGGGAGACATCGAGGGCCTCAGACTTCGCTGCATTGATTTTAAAATTTTACCATGTAACAAAGTGATCTATTTCAGCCATAACAGCATGGATGGATATATGTGATTGAGTGATATATACTAGGACATCATCAGCAAATAGAGAGCACTTGTACTCGGTGCCTCCCACCTCAATCCACCTAATATTGGGGTTATGGCGAATTGATGAGAGCAGGTGCTCCGTCACTAGGATGTATAAGAGAGGGGACAGAGGACATCACTGCCTTGTCCCATTGGTGATTGTGAAAGGTGATGAAAATGTTCTGACGCACCCCCTGGGCCTTGGGACACCCGGAGCCGGACCCTTTTTGGTGGATGCTGGTGGCTGTAGTCTTCGTGGCGGCGACCCAGTTCCGTGGCTCAGGGCGGTCAAACCAGTGGCGGAACTATTTATGTGGTTTTCATGTTTAAATGTCCGACTACGCCACCCGTGGATTGCGGTCAGAGTGAACCGCCGCTACAGGGCAGACCACTGAGGCTGGTGTTGTGGGTGCAGCAGAGCGTAGCATAACTCCCCACGGGAGGAGTATAGCCTCAGGGCAGTGTATGCGGAGGATGGGGGTGATGGTGCAGGGCAGCAGCAGTAACGACACGGAGTCAGTGATGCAGTTCAGGGCCTTTACTCACAGTTCTTATTATCCAGACCACGTCTGCAGGTAACGGCTGCCCACGTCGTACTGTGCTCACCAGGTGAGGGGCTCAGACAACTCCCAGATAACTTTGGAGCACTTCACAGGACCCCCTTTGTGTGTCCTTTGTCTGGCCTTTCTTACCAACACTTCTGTCCGGCTGCCTCGGGCCTCCTCTTGGTAAACTTGGCGCCAGTTTCCCTGACCCTATGTGGTGCCTTCCTAGCGGGTGTAGCGAGGGGCTGCGCCACATAAAATGTCAGAGCCTCCGGTTTCTAGCTGAGGGTCGTTTCCTGCCTCCACTAGTTCGGGGACCGGTCTCCCCCTTTGGCCTGACCCCTCCACGCAGGTGGATTCGGGCGTGCGGTGGCGACTCGCCCGTCCGCACCCCTGGGATCCCTTCATTCCTCGTTCCTAGAGCCTTCTCCGCTCCTCTTCCTTCCTTCTCCCTCTTCCAGGCCTGGGCCTCTGTTACTAGGCCCGCCTCCGGAGCAGAGCTCATGCAAAGCCCCTGCTCCCTGCCACTTCTGCTCAGACTTCTCTGCACTGAACTAAGATGGTGCCCACCTTTTATACTCCCTTCTCAATGCACCCAGGAACTGCTTCCTCCCTGCTCCTGCACTACAGGGTTCCCCTTCCTCAGTGTTCCCTCCCCCCACTCCAGCCAGGGACAGGGACTGTCGTGCCCATCTCAGGGGCATATTGGTCGCCCTGCCCCACGGCAATGTGGTGTAATGCATGCAGGTGTCGGGTCCTGATCCACACTCCATCCTTACCTGAGAGTGAGATATCACACCTCTGGGTGAGGTGCAATACGTCTGTAGCAACCGAGCCCTCAGGGTGCTACAGTTCCATTTATCTTCAGCCTAGGTGACGTATTGCGATACAGGGCCGTGATTTTGGCTATAAAAGGGTCCCCTAGACCCCTACCCCAAGCTTTTTAAGAGAATCATATATGGCGTGCCAGGAGACTCTATGGAATGCTTTCTCAGCATCCAACGAGAGTATCTAATTACAAATTTTTAACTGCATCTAGCCCAGGAAATACTTTGTGCCTAGTAGCAGTGTCTGCTAGTGAGCGGATTATCCCGGCTGTTAAGCAAGCTGCACCACCTGTAGTTTAGACACTTAATTTTTTCAAAGGAAATGCTTCGGGACCATGGGATACTTAGTGAAGAGCATCAGGAGGCACCCCAAGGCATAGGGGCTGGGACTGGCAGTAGGATGCCTTGCGGTGGACAGCTCGATCCTTATAAAAGCTTTTTAACTGCAGCAGCTTTAGTGGACGCTACTGGAGCTGGAATTACCGCGGCTGCTGGCATGAGACTTGCCCTCCAATAGATCCTTGTAAATGGATTTAAAGTGTATTCATTCAAATTAGAGAGACAATTTAAATTAAAAAGCTTAGAGCTGCCTCCACCACAGGGGGGCTCGCTCGACCCACCAGCGGACAGGCACCAGTATTGGGAGAGGGGGGCTGGCCATCAGGGTTCACCGCGGCTCTGGCACAAACCCGGCGACACGGAGGTGGCACGGGCAGGAGCGGACTGGCCGTGTCGGCTTCTCACTTTTTGGATTTTAGAAGGGCATGACATGCCTATATCTGTGTCTCCCCCTCCTTTTACTCCTCCACCTCTTTTATTTTCGCATGACTATATGTACTTGTCACTTTTCCATGTGTTAGTTATGTCTTCTGAGCAGTTTGTCAGCTTTTGGACACCTTTGAAGGTGTTTTCTATGTGTTTCTATGTGTTTTTGTTTGCCTGCCATTGCTTTTAACGGTGTTCGAAGGTGTTCGACGAACAGTTCGACGAACAGTTCGGCGAACACACGGGTGTTCGACGAACCGAACCGAACTCGAACACTACGGGGGTGGCTCAACACTACTCAATAGTTAAAGACAAGCATGTCAGAGTCGGCCTTAAAAGGCTTTGGATGATAATGACACTAGAGATCGCCAGACAAAACCTGATGTGGACCACAGCAAAAGCAGTGGTCATACAGTAAGAAAACTGCCCCACCCAGAAGAGTCTGTAATTCAAACATTTAAGGGGACATTTATCAATGTATTTGGATCAAAATGTTTGCAATTTCATTGTTGCAAATACCTAATATAAATGTATCAATGTTTTACACCACTTATCCCACAAATTTTTTGTATCTATCCTAAAACTTAAAAATTATGAGAAAATAGTGAGTGTTGAAGCTTCAGACATGAAGTTCAACATATTTATGATACCATTTTTGTATAAAAGTCACAAAAAGTTACATATTCTAGACAGGTTATAATTGTATTAAAAGAGCTGTGAAATAAATACACTTATGATAAATCCATTTTTACACAATTTGCTCAACATTTTACATTAACATACAAAATTTCATACGTCTCTCATTCTTTTTTAACATTCGGAAGTGTATGAATTAGCATGCATAAAATGTCACAATTTGCACAGAAATTTGGCATTGACTTGTGACATTGCTTAGGCCCCTATCTAAAATTGGGAAGTGAACTACCAATGTTAGATAGTGTAACTATAAATGAATATTGGTGTAAATTACACAAAGTTTATCATTAAGATGTGACATTTCAGAAATATAGAGTGGCAAAGTTCAAGTGAGTACACAAAAGATTTGTTGTAAGATGAGCCATTTTTGATATGTGTTGGCTATACTGTACATCTAACATGATCACATCATAGTTATAAAGATTAGATTAGAATCTATAGTGATATGCTATCAATGCGCTACCCTTTGGGGAAGCTCCGCGATACCTGCACTCACGGGTGTCATCGTCCCGATGGCTCCGGTGGCGTTTGGCATCTTGTCAGCGGTTATGCTGTGATGCCAACGCTGCTGGTCCCCTTGATGGGGGGACGCACCTTGCGTCACTTCCGGGTAGTCGCGGTGGCTCCCTGGGTAGCTTGGGCTGTTGCCATAGAGATGATGACGCGATTTGCGTCACTTCCGCGGGCCCTGGTGAGCATGTGTTTTGCACACATGATTAGAATTGGAGTGTATTTAAGGCCTGTATTAGTTAGTCTCACATACCCCTTGAGAAAGGCTAGTGCTGAAACGTGCATCGGGGGACACATCCATATGCAGGTGTATACGGTGGTCACTCTCCTCATTAGGTAAGATACGCCATGATGATTTGGCCAGTGATATATTTAAATGAGTAGCAAAGAGATTAGCATGGAGGTGTGCCCATCCATTTTCCCCTTTCCCACCAAATTGTATATGGACTCTATAAATGATACATTATATGGAAATAGGTGGTCCTTGCGTATGTTGTACATGATCTGTTGTTTTTATACATATGTCTATGCAATGCTTTACGCCTCCTGTTTCAGAGGCTTTGTTCAATAAAGTTTTGTATTTTTATACTAAGTGACCGTTTAATCATTTTTTCTTGCTTTTTAGCTCCCCCCTCTGATAGTTATAAAGATGTAGTCAGATTCTTTCTCTGACTAACAGAATTGTGGTTCACTGGGTTTGCTGCGTAACCTAGCTTTCATAAAGCTTTATTGATCAAGTCATGTACAGAAAACATGCATTTTTACTGCAATTCTGCATCATAAATTCAGTAACGGAGTGTATGCTTTTTATACCTGCATAATTTCCACATCTGATTCCAGTCTATATGAGGAAAATCTGCAAATAATGAATTCACTACAATAGAAATTGGCATGCTGCAGATTTCACGTCTGCAAGTCAGTTTCCACAGCTTAAATAAAAGTATAGTCAGCATGAGATTTATATAAATCCCATCCACTTTGCTTGAACTGTAGTATGTTGGAGTTTTTCCGTACACAAATACACAACAGAAAAACTGCAGGTGAGGAATATGGTGTTTTATTATTTTTACTTTTACATTAATAAATCGGTGAAAGAGGGTGGGGAGTGTTTCTTTCAAATAAAGGAGTCTGTGTATTTATTTCAATTAAAGGACTTTACCCTGCTGTATTTTTATTACATTTGACTTTGGAGGTTAGTAATGGGGGCGTCTTCTAGACACCACTCCATTACTATCCTGTGGGCTTGATGTCAGCTGACATTACAAAGCTGACATCAACCCTACAAATATTACCCCACTTACCAATGCAGCAGGTCAAGTGGGAAGAGCCAGGCAAAGCGCTAGAATTGGCGCTTCTAATAGATGCGCCTTTTCAGGGGAGGCTGTGGGCTGCTATTTTTAGACAGGGGAGGGCCACTATTCATGGCCCCTTCCCAGTCTGAGAATACCAGCCCCCAGCAGCCTGATTTATCTTGGCTGGTTGTCAAAAATTGGGGTACCCCACACCATTTTTTTTTAACTATTTATTTAAATAAGGGACCCCTCTATTTTTGATAACCAACCAATATAAAGCTGACAGCTGGGGGCTGCAGCCCATAGTTGTTAGCTTTACTTGTGCTAGTTGGCAAAAATAGAGGGGAACGCACATCATTTTTTACATTTATTTAATTATAGCACAGGCGCTGGCTGATGATTGCTCTCATCAGCCTAGCCTGTTCTGGATGCTATTAGTGAGACCTGGTGTAGGGTGATGAGAGTAGTAATCTCATCAGCCAGCATCTGTGACTGGCAATAAGCATTTTACAGCTGGTCACAGCTGCTGCTGGCTCTCATCCCAGCGATCTGACTGGCGGTAACAAACTTACCGCCAATCAGAACTGGTGTTTCTCGCGCTGTTACACAAATGACAGCGTGGGAAACACCAGATGTTTGGGCTCCTTATTCATTTGAATGGGCCCCAGGTTCAAGTTTGGGTACCGTTCAGGTACCTGAACCAAAATATTTTTAAATGTTCGGCTGAACCCACCGGACCCAAACATCCACGTGTTCGCTAATCACTATAAATCAATAGGATGCTTCATAAGTGTCTCATGGGTACGGATTTCATCTAGGTAACCCTCTTTATATTGAGAGATTGGATGTTCAGCACTCCACAGAAGAAAATATGTTCCCACATTTATGCTCCTCTCCCTATTTTATAGGGGCTGTGAAATGTCCCAGAGTTTTTGTAATTTCTACAATTTACCAATGAAAGAGACACAAAAATTTGGGAATGCCCTTTCTCAGAATAAGTGACAGTCCCATAAGTAGAACATGTATCAACTGGACATTTATGAATGCCAAAAAATGTTTTAGATGGGACTATCTCTCTCCATTTTATTGCAGCCCTTGGGTGTACAACAATCTGACAATGTGTTCCATGGACAGAAAAGATTGAGCAGCTTTAACTTATATCAAAATCAATACCCATCTCTACCCATGCAGTGTTAGTGCTGAGAAATAAAGCTGAGCAGAGTCATCAGATGTGCACAGCCATTATTAATACTACATTAAAATATTCTATAAAAATGCTGAATAAAGCCCATAATGGAAAATAGCCGTAAGGTCTGGGCTACTGCTATGAAATGACAGCTGCAGTCTACAAAATTGCATACAAATGGACTGCAGCAGTAGATTGATGGTTAAAATCAATGACTAGTGCTACAAAAGTCTCCATGTAACCCAGGCCTTACAAAGATAAATTTCAATGTATTCACAAACAATAGGACCATTATTTTTTCTGACAGACTATTTAACTATAACGCCTTACCCAAAATGAATTTGCCTGAATTTCCCAATGATTGATCCATATTTCTGTACTGTGAAGGTATTTCCAAGGTCGACAAGGTACACACAGAAGTGCTGTCATTTTAATATGTGGGATGTCTCTAAGGTAACCAGTGAACCAGAGGTTTCAAAATACAATCAATAGCTCACTTTCTTCAGTAGCACGGAAAAATAAATAAATACTTTACATTGAGGATTAATCATAGTTTATGAATTTGTCCCTGAAGATCATGTATTATTGAGTTATCGCTTTAAAAAAGATTAAAAATCTGAAATGATGTCTGAAAAACACCTTTCATGCATCTCTGTGTATTCCAGTTATAGGAACAGAAATATAGACACTTTAAGACATTTAGCAGAATGAAATGCATTTTATCATTAAAAGAAATAGAATTTAGTGTCAGATATGTCACCAATGTAAGTTGATATTTTATACTTACAGTCATACCTTTCATTGACTGACAAAATAATTCTAAAATGTAAGCTTGTAAGAAAAGTCAGGTTAGTGTTAATCTGGAGTGGTGAGCGCTAATTAGAGTAAATGTAGCACCCTGAGGATTCGGCTGCTACAGGGGTATTGCACCTCAACCCAGAGGTGTGATATTCCACTCCCGGGTAAGGATGGAGTGTGGAACTGAGCTCAGTTAGCTGCATGCACTACACACATCCCATTTCCGAGGAACAGACCGACGGTACTCCCACTAGAGAAATGTGCAGGTACGACAGTGTCTGTTCCTGGCTGGAGTGGGAGGGGGGTGGAACATCCCAGTAGTGTAGGGGCAGATAGGGGGAGCAGTCTGGGTAATGCTAGGAGCTCATTGGGTGCTGGTCACCTGAGCTCACACATAGAGGGAGTATATAAGGTGGGAACCATCTTAGGACAGGGTCAGTCTGTGAGACGTCAGTCTTTTGTAGAGTGAGTAATTCTGTCAGAGGAGCAGAGCAGAGAAGCTCAGCCAGAAGGGCTGACAGGGAGTTGTGGTTCCGGCTGGGCCCAGCTCCAAGGCCAAGAGAGAGAGAGGAGTCAGAAGGACCCAGAGAGAAGAAGAGGGAACCCCAAGACCCCAGAATACAAGCAACAGGGTGAAGGGTTGGCACCTAGGGTACCGGATCCCAAGCTGGCAGAGAGAAAAGCACACCTTAGCCAGAGACCGGAGGTCGTGGGCAGGATCTGCCACGACCCTCACCAAATCCACCAGGAAGGCAGACCAAGTATAGGGTCAGGGAACCCAGAGGAGGTGTACCCACCAAGAGACCCGAGGGAGCCGGACATAGGTGGATCCCTGGTGAGAACGGCCAGAAGAGAGGGAAAGTCAGACAGGTGCTCAGGACCATGCTCCAGAACTGCCTGGGGGTTAGCCGAGTCCAGGACCTGGTGGACGCAGCACGGCTCGGGTGGTCGCTTCAGGCCAGAGTGACCATAAGAACACCCATAAGTAAAAACCCCTGAACTGCACAGCCCGACTCTGAGTCTTCTTGCTGATTCATCCTGCACCTTCACAACCACCATCCTCTACATCTGACCCCCTGAGGCTATACCCCTCCCGTTGGGGGTTATACTACCAAAGCTGCACACATACCAACAGCCTCAGCGGACCCTGCTGCAGCGGCGGCCTTTTGACTGCAAATCAACGGGTGGCGTAGTCGACACAAAGAACTCTAATAACATCTGTAGGACTGCCACACACTGAGCTTGACACCCTGGGCACGGACCGGGTCACAGCCACTCGGAGACTACAACCCCCATCTGATCCGGCTCCGGGTATCCCTAACAACATGGCCCAGGGGGCGCGTCATAAACAACCAGCTATCTATTCAGAAAGTGTGCATATCTACTTATAGCTACATCCCAAATGATGCTTCCATGATTATGCACAAAAATGTAATACGTTAGATATCACTAACAGCAAATGATGGGCTCCAAATAAGATTTAAAGGAAACCTGAAATGTTCCCAAATGCTATTCAATTGCAGATATAGGGTTAATCTGCATTTTAGTAGCATTCTAAAGCCGTGCAGTAGCCGTACTGAAAGCCTGGTTGCCAGGAAAAAATTAACTTAATTCCTCCCAGCAGCCTCCGGCTTTCAGTCACTGAGGTGTGCCGGCACGACTTCAGTCACCGCTCAGTACACAGCGAGAGTTGGCTGTAAGGAGGCCCCAGCACATTGAATGACAGCTGTATCTGCAGCCTATCAGTGCAAAGATGGCTGTCAGTCAATGTGTCAGGGTGTGCTTACAGCCACCTCTCACTTTGTACTGAATAGTGATTGAAGCCTTGCCAGCATGCCTTTATGACTGAAAGCCGGAGACTGCTGGGAGCAATAAATTTCATTTCCTGTAGGTAACCAGGCTTTCAGAATTGGAACACTATTAAAATTATAATTAACCCTATCTATGCAGAGTAATAGGTTACATTCTCTCCATTAGGGCTTATTCAAACAAGCCAGAGCCGACTCCAGGTTTTCGTGGACGCGGGTGAAAGAGTCACAGTGGGCCCCTTTAACACATACTACGATTCATGATGCACAGATACGGCAAAGAAATATATGTATAGTACATTGCTAAAGATTTCACTTATTTCTTACATTACATGAGTAATATCTATTGTAAATTCTACAATAGCACAGAAACTGGCGAATCCCCACAGCTCACAGTGCAGACCGGACAGTATAGTCCTCTATACAGTATTATGGGCACCACATACTGCTCCATATAATATAATGAGCCCCATATATTGCTCCATGCAGAATAATGGGCCCCATATATTGCTCCATACAAAATAATGGACCCCATATAATGCTCCATACAGAATAATGGGCCCCATATAATGCTCCATACAGAATAATGGACCCCATATAGTCCTCCATACAGAATAATGGCCCTCTTATAATGCTCCATACAGAATACTGACCCCTATATAATGCTCCATACAGAATGCTGACCCCCATATAATGCTCCATACAGAATAATGGCCCTCTTATAATGCTCCATACAAAATAATGGGCCCCACATATTGCCCCATACAGAATGATGGGCCCCATATCATGCCCCATACAGAATAATGGACCCCATATATTGCTCCATACAAAATTATGGGCCCCATATAATGCTCCATGCAGAATAATGGACCCTATATATTGCTCCATGCAGAATAATGGTTCCCATATAATGCTCCATACAGAATAATGGACCTCCTATAATATTCCATACAATATAATGGACTTCATATATTGCTCCATACAGAATAATGGGCCCCATATAATGCTCCATACAAAATAATGGGCTCCATATAATGGTCTATACATAATGGGCACCATATAATTCTCCATACATAATGGGCCCCATATAATGCTCCATACATAATGAGTTCCATACAATGCTCCCTACTGAATAATGGACCCCATATAATGCTGCATAAAAAATAATGGACCCCATATAATGCTCCATACAGAATAATGGGCCACATATAATGCTCCATGCAAAATAATGGGCCCCATATAATGCTCCATGCAAAATAATGGGCCCCATATAGTGCTCAATACATAATGGGCCCCATATAATGCTCCATACATAATGGGCCCCATATAATGCTCCATACATAATGGGTCCCATATAATGCTCGATACATAATGGGCCCCATATAATGCTCCATACAGAATAATGGCCCTCTTATAATGCTCCATACAAAATAATGGGCCCCACATATTGCCCCATACAGAATGATGGGCCTCATATAATGCCCCATACAGAATAATGGACCCCATATATTGCTCCATACAAAATTATGGGCCCCATATAATGCTCCATGCAGAAAAATGGACCTCATATAATATTCCATACAATATAATGGACTTCATATATTGCTCCATACAGAATAAAGGGCCCCATATAATGCTCCATACAAAATAATGGGCTTCATATAGTGCTCATTACATAATGGGCCCCATATAATGCTCTATACATAATGGGCACCATATAATGCTCCATACATAATGGGCCCCATATAATGCTCCATACATAATGAGTCCCATATAATGTTCCATACTGAATAATGGACCCCATATAATGCTGCATACAGAATAATGGACGCCATATAATGCTCCATACAGTATAATGGGCCCCATATAATGCTCCATGCAAAATAATGGGCCCCATATAATGCTCCATGCAAAATAATGGGCCCCATATAGTGCTCGATACATAATGGGCCCCATATAATGCTCCATACATAATGGGCCCCATATAATGCTCCATACATAATGGGTCCCATATAATGCTCGATACATAATGGGTCCCATATAATGCTCCATACAGAATAATGGAACCCATATAATACTCCATACTGAATAATGGACCCCATATAATGCTCCATACCGAATAATGGACTTCATATATTGCTCCATACAGAATAATGGGCCCAATATAATGCTGCATACATAATGGAACCCATATAAAGTTCCATACAGAATAATGGGCCCCATATAATGCTCCATACATAATGGGCCCCATGTAATGCTCCATACATAATGGGTCCCATATAATGCTCCATACATAATGGGTATAAAATGCAAAGCCGCTGTAAGAAGAATTAAAATTCCCCCAAGAATCAAGAAAAAAACACAGCAAAATAAGCAGCAGAATTTACCTGCTCAGATCTTCAGATGTGCACTACCAGGGTGCAGCAAACTCATATAATGGGCCCCATATATTACTCCATACATAATGGGCCCATATATTGCTCCACACATATTGGGCCCCATATAATGTTCCATACATAATTGGCCCCATATATTGCTCAATACATAATGGGCCCCATAAAATTCTCCATACATAATGGGCCCATATATTGCTGCATACAGAATGGGCCCCATATAATGCTCCTTACAAAAAAAAAATCATCTTTCTTTGCTGGCTGCTGCAATGTTCCAGACTCCTCAGCATCTTCCCGCTCTCTGCACTGTGACTTGTCAGCGCAGAGGGTGTGCTGTAGTAACTTCATTGTGTCCTCTGCCCTGAGATGTCATAGAGTCAGAAGACATGGAAGACGCCAGAGCTGCGGATGAAAAGGGAAAGGTAAGTATTCCAAGTGCCAGGGCACTGAGCAAGCAGGGTGGCCCACTCACGGGCGCTGGCTCCCCTGAATCATGGGCCCCATAGCGTGCCGGTGTCCCCTATGTAAAATCGGCCACATACTCCTTGTGTATGGCCTGTGGTGCACACAGACTAAATATATGCTTACTCAGGGCCCCGACATTAGCTCGGGTGCGTCGGGTGGTGACGTCGGCCCTTGAAACAAGCGTATAATCAGTCTGCATGCACCACAGGCCATTCACAAGGAGTATGTGGCCAATTTTACACAAAAACTAATGGTCGGTGTGGAAAAAATTAGAATATGAACTATTCTGGGCCATTTTGTGAACCAGAATAATGCATGTAATGTAAAAAGCATGCCAAAGACAGCTTCAGAACCTGAACCGAGGCAAATGAGTACACAGAGTGGCATATATAGCCAAGCCTTACTGTGTTAGAACCAGGGCTCCACAGATTAAACTTTGAAAAATGTTGAGAAGGGGAAAAAATAGCAAACTTTAGCACAAATATGACATATGCTAAAATTTGTATATTTTGTCATTGACAAAAAATGCTACAAATCCTTTTAAAAATGTCTTGGTATTGTGCTGGTTTCTTTAAAAAAAAAAGTTGTTTTAAAATGTCTTATATTTATATACAGATTTTTCAGACTATAAGGAGCACTGGACCATAAGACGCTCCCCAATTTTTGGAGAGGAAAAGAGGGAAAAATAGTCCTATAGTCCGAATTTAAGGTATCTTACCTGGGAGGTGGCAGTGGTGGAGCGGGGTTACAGGAGGCATGGTCCCTTCCTCAGGAAGCTGGCAGTGGCCGAAGTGGGGCAATGCTGCGGGCCCTGGGTGGGAGAAAGTGGTGTCCCAGCGGTGAGGCATTTGATAGGAAGTAAGGTCCCTTCCTCAGGAATCCGATATCTCAATTCGCGCATCCGCCGCCTCTGGCGGCCATTTCCCTGAAGCCCATTTTCCTCCCAAATTTTTTTTGGGAAAAAGTGCGTATTATAGTCCAAAAAATACAGTAGATATCTTTGTGTACGTAGATTTATATTGATGTATATATATATATATATATATATAGCTATATATATACATTTTGTGACTATAAAGTGCTCAACGTAAATGAGTACACCCAAGCACATCAAAACTACTACATTTAGTATTTTGCATGACCTCCATTATTTTTGTGGACAGCACCAAGTCTTCTAAGCATGGATTGAACACGTTTCCAACACATTGCAATATCCACCTTTTATCAAGGACAACCTCTTTTATAGCCTGGATACTGGATGGAGAATGATGCTCAACTTGTCTCTTCAGAATTACCCTGAGGTGTTTCGGTTGGGTTCAGATCAGGAAACATGCTTGGCCAGTGAAACACTTTCACCCTGTTCTTTTTCAGAAATGCAACATATGTATGTTTTGGATCATTGTCATATTGTAAAAGTACACATCTATCAAGGGCATGGAGTGATGGTAGCCTACATCTGATAATTTATGATTCCATCAATGAAATGTAGGCCCTGACAGCAGGTGTACTCATCCAACCCCACATGAGGACTCTCCCATCACCATGATTCACTGAAGGCACAATGCATTTTTCTAAATTCATTTTTCTAAATGCACGGTGCAAACAGTGAAACATGGTGGTGGTAGAGCCCTTATGTAGTGCTGCATGAGTTATCCTAGTGTCAGACAGCTACAGTTTATGTCATCCCAGAATATGTGATATGATTACTGTTGAGCGAGCACTAAAATATTCAGGTGCTCGAAGCTCAGGCCGAGCTCACCGTGATACTCGGGTGCTCGACCCAAGCAACGAGCCCAATGTTAGTCTATGGGAG
The DNA here is from genome assembly GCF_046119375.1 of Phyllobates terribilis. Lineage (NCBI taxonomy): Eukaryota > Metazoa > Chordata > Amphibia > Anura > Dendrobatidae > Phyllobates > Phyllobates terribilis. Next base: position 286,076,004 of record NW_027362762.1, on the reverse strand, counting down.
ACCCGAGCATTTTTGTGGCGGCACCCCCGGCAGTCTGTAGAAAGCCTAAAAAGTGCCCAAAACGATAGTGACAGTGCTCAAATGACATGGGGACAGCATGGGGATCGCCTCAGGAAGCATTTCTGACCCCCAGTCACTGCTGTGAACAACGTGGTCAGAGGTATTAAGCCACTTTTACGGGCTCATAATAAAACGTTCAAAAACGAAACTGAAACTGCTTTCCTGTGAAATATGTTAAGGGACTTCCTTTCCAGGGTAAAGACTTGTGTATAAGGTAAAATAAATAACCAAAAACAAAAATGCTCTTCCTCACCTTGGGCTATGTTCACAAGTAGCATTTTTTATGCTTTTTTGCACTTTTGTATTACTTTCAACCGTGACAAATGCATTCACCGGGAAATGTCATTTTAACATTTTACAACCTTATCTGGCCATGTGCTGTGTGACACATGCATATAGTGCTGAAAAGACATGGGAACAGCATGGGTAAGACCCCTGGAAGCATCTCTGACACCCAGGTCACTGCCTAAAAGTGTGCCCATCAGAAGAGATCCTTGCCACATCAGAAGATGCAGACTTGCAACTATCCCTGTGCAAGTCCTTGCCCCAGGGCAGTGTTCAATTGTACCTCCCCCATTCCTTGCAATTCAAGCGCAAATATGCAGCCAACCACCCACCCACAGGCTGGCTGCAATACTATACTAATAGCTTGCACTTGAAATGAGGCCTTTTCGTTTGGAGGAGGCCGAAGCTGGCCACTACCTCATGGCTGCTTCGGCAGCAAGGTCTCCATACTCAGTCCCCAGCCGCCACTATTTGTCCCGGTAACCTTCCCCACACTTTTCTTAGCCTGGCCTGTTTTAGGGCAGCTTTGGATGAGCCCACCAGACAACCAAACTCCTCCGGTGGGCTTCTCCATCAGGGGAGTTGAGAGTGCCAAGGTGAGGAGCATGATTATGATGATTGAAGTTAGCATCTGCTTTGTTTTCATGGAATGCAAGCGTAAGTGTGCAACCTGCCACCCACCCACCCCCAGCCTGCAATACCATACTGCTAGCTTGCTTGCACTTGAAATGAGGCCTTTTAGGCTTGTGGAGGCAGAAGCCGGCCACCATGTCATGGCTGCGTCGGAGGCCTGGTATCCCATACTCAGTCCCCAGCCGCCCGGCGGCCGGATGTCCACACTCGGTCCGAAGCCACCAGGGGTGGCAGGGTGTCCATACTCGGCCCCCAGCCACCCCTATTTGTCCTTCTGTGCCTTATACACAAGCACGCATGCCAAAACATTACCTGTGCCCTCCCCAGTGCATTTAGTGGGAAGGACAGCCTATTCCGCTGTACCGTGTACATGCCAACCCCCTGTTCATGGCACATGCGAAGATGCCTCCCGCCCTGCACCTGTCGTTGTAGACTTGCAACTATCCCTGTTCAAGTCCTTGTCCCAGGGCAGTGTTCAATTATGCCTCCCCCATTTCTTGCAATGCAAGCGCAAGTATGCAGCCTGCCACCCACCAAACCCCAGGCTGCAATAACATACTGCTTGCTTGCTTGCACTTGAAATTGGGCTTTTTAGGCATGTGGAGGCGGAATCTGGCCACCACGTCATGGCTGTGTTGGCGGCCTTGAATCCATACTCAGTCCCCAGCCGCCCGGCGGCCGGGTGTCCATACTAGGTCCCCAGCCGCCAGGGGGCGGCTTGGTGTCCATACTCGGTCATCAGCCGCCCCGCGACCGGGTGCCCACACACGGTTCCCAGCCGCCTGGGGGCAGTCGGGTGTCCATAAACGGTCCCCAGCCGCCCCTATTTGTCCCGATGCAACTTTAACACAAGCGCGCATACCAAAACATTACCTGTGCCCTCCCCAGTGCATTTAGTGGGAAGGATAGCCTAACCACAAACACGTGGACAAGTGAATGTGGCCAGGGATGGTCCATCTCACTGACGCATTTTCACTGGGTTAATATTGCGGAAGCCGGGACACAGTTGGACACTGGGATGCAACACGTCCTCCAGACAAAGAGGATTGCGGATCCTGGGTCAATTAGGATTCAACACAAAGTTCAAAAGGTAGACAGCAGCAGTGGTCGGCCTCCTACACAACGAGTAAATTAATCATGATCATGAGGCCATCGATCTCCTTAGCTTTCTGTTCCTTGGAATGCAAGCTCATGTATGTACTTGGGGCTAGGTCTGAGGTGGTCAGCGTGTTGGTGCATATCCTACCTCCTCCGAGGATTGCTGGATGTTTTTGTAATGGGTCTGGGAGGCGGAACCTCTGAGCTACTATACAAGGGGGCAGTCCTTGTAAGGGAGCGGGTGGCAGTCTCTGGATGAACGGACAGGGAGATACGGCAAGTGATCAGGGCAGTCTCTGGGTAAAGGGTAGGTACGACCTGTGATGGCAGAGCCTCCGGGTAGGCTAGCAAGCAGATGGTAGATGTGTGCTCCCAGGTGAGCAAGCGAGAGTCTCTGGAATAACATGTGGTCACGGCACGTGACGGCGGAACCTCCGGGCTGGCAAGCAGGCAGGTAATGGAGAAGCGCTCCCAGGTGAGCGGGCAAGAGTCTCTGAAGTAGCTGATGGTCACAGCACGTGACAACGGAGCCTCCGGGCTGGCAAGCAGGCAGGTAACGGAGAAGCGCTCCCAGGTGAGCGGACAAGAGTCTGAAGTAGCTGATGGTCACAGCACGTGACAACGGAGCCTCCGGGCTAGCAAGCAGGCAGGTAACGGAGAAGCGCTCCCAGGTGAGCGGGCAAGCTGGTCCATAGACAGACTGACCGGAGTTGTAAGGCAGACCGTCGGACCTCAGGAAAGTAGGCAGGTAGCTGATGTGCACTCCCAGGTGAGCGGGCAGGCTGGTCCTTTAGACAGACTGACAGGAGTAGTAAGGCAGACCGTCGGACCTCAGACTGGCAGACAGGTAACAAGTAATCAGGCAGGTAACTGGCAGGAAACTGGCAGGTAACTGACAGGAAACTGGCAACGGGACCTGAGGGCTGAAGCACAGGTGAGACACAGGTGCAAACAACATTGCTCGGGCACCTCCATTTTGGAGGAGGTGCCTTATATATGATGAAGTCCTCCGGCCATTGGCCGGGGACTCCTTAGGACGGCGCGCGCGGCCCCTTTAAGAGGAGGGGAGCGCGCGCGCGCCCTAAGCACAGGGGCCGGGAAGGAGCGCGCGCTGAGAGCAGAGCGGGAGGAGGACGCCGGGAAGGAGCGCGCGCTGACAGCAGAGCGGGGAGAGGACGCCGGGCACGGAGCAGAGCGGTGAGGGGAGCAGCGTCCCTGCCTAGCAGAGGGCAGGGACGCCAGCGCTACAGTACCCCCCCCTTTAGGCCCCCCCTTTTTTAGGCCAGACAGAAATTTAGCTAGGATGAGAGGGGCATGGATGTTCTCCCGGGGCTCCCACGTTCTCTCCTCAGGACCAAACCCCTTCCAATCTACCAGAAAAAAGGTCTTTCCTCTTACCCTTTTGGTGGCAAGAATGTTCTCTACCTCAAACTCGTCCACAGCAGAAACCGGAGCAGGAGGCGTACCTGTAGACTTGGAAAAAGAGTTAAGTACCACAGGTTTGAGGAGAGATACATGGAAGGAGTTAGGGATCCGTAAGTTGGCCGGGAGTTTCAATTTATAGGCCACCGGGTTGATCTGACTGATGACCTCCAGTGGGCCGATGAACCGAGGCCCTAACTTATAGGAAGGGATCTTGAGCCGGACATATTTGGACGAGAGCCAGACTTTATCCCCAGGACGGAATTGAGGAGGGTCCAGACGTTTTTTGTCAGCGTGTCTTTTCATACGCTCGGAAGACTGAAGGAGTGCGGATCGGGTACTCTCCCAAATGGAGGAAAATTTGCTAACGAGAGATTCCGCAGCCGGGTTGTCCACCGAGGTGGAGACAGGAAAAGGAATCCGAGGATGCTGACCAAAGACTACAAAAAACGGGGATTTGGAGGAGGATTCGCTCTCGTGATTATTGTAAGAGAACTCGGCCCATGGTAGGAGATCCACCCAGTCAGAATGGTGGGCATTAACGAATTGCCGGAGGTAACTGGTCAGGTTCTGATTGATCCGCTCCACTTGACCATTGGACTGTGGGTGGTAAGCGGAAGAGAAGTCCAGGGAGACGTCTAGTAGTTTACAAGTGGCTCTCCAGAAGCGTGAGGTGAACTGTACCCCACGATCCGACACGATGTGGAGGGGCAGGCCATGAAAACGGAAGATGTGATGAATAAAGTCTCTAGCTAGCTCGGGTGCAGACGGGAGGCCTGGCAGGGGAACGAAATGAGCCATCTTGGAGAAGCGGTCAGCGACCACCCAAATGACCGTACAACCGGCAGAGAGTGGGAGGTCAGTTATGAAGTCCATTGCAATATGCTGCCAGGGGGCAGCAGGTACTGGGAGCGGAAGGAGGCGACCGGCTGGCAGATGTCTCGGAACCTTGTTGCGGGCGCAGGACACACAGGCAGAAACAAAGTCTATTACATCCTTGTGCAGGGTAGGCCACCAGTAGTGCCGGGAAATAAGCTGGAGGGTCTTCTTCTGACCAGCGTGGCCAGCCAGTTTAGACGAGTGACCCCAGTGAAGGATCTTCTCCCGATCAGGTACTGATACGAACGTCTTTCCGGGAGGAAGACGATTTAGACTCACGGGAGCCACCTGCATTACTCTGGCGGAATCGATGATGTGTTTCGGATCTTCCTCGAGATCAGATACCAGAAAGGATCGAGACAAGGCGTCCGCCTTGACTTTTTTGTCAGCCGGGCGAAAATGAAGGACAAAATCAAAACGAGCAAAAAACAAGGACCACCGGGCTTGGCGCGGGTTAAGTCTCTGGGCATGCTGGAGATAAGCCAAGTTCTTGTGGTCAGTGTAAATTATTACCGGGTGAAGAGCCCCCTCAAGCAGGTAACGCCACTCCTCCAATGCCAGTTTGATGGCCAATAACTCTCGATCTCCTATGGAATAATTGCGCTCTGAGGAGGAGAAGAGTTTAGAGAAGAAGCCGCAAGTTACCATCCTCCCGGAAGAAGATTTTTGAGTAAGTACCGCTCCAGCTCCAGAGGAGGAGGCGTCCACTTCCAGGAAGAACTGCTTATTGCCGTCCGGGCGATGCAGCACCGGGGCGGAAGAGAAGGCCTGTTTTAAGGAAAGAAAGGCTTCTTCTGCTTCGGGCGGCCACTCTTTGGGATTAGTACCCTTACGGGTGAGCGCGGAAATTGGGGCAGTCCGGGAAGAGAAGTGTGGTATGAAGAGGCGGTAGTAGTTGGCGAAGCCCAGGAACCGCTGAATGGCCTTCAGCCCCTCCGGTCGAGGCCATTTCTCGATGGCAGACAGTTTCTCTGGATCCATTCGTAGGCCGGTCTGAGAAATAATGTAGCCCAAAAACGGAAGCGAGGTCTGCTCAAAGAGGCACTTCTCGTATTTAGCGAAGAGGTGATTCTGCCTGAGCCTGAGCAGGACCTGACGAACGTCCCTCCGGTGAGTCTGGAGATCCGGAGAGAAGACCAAGATGTCGTCCAGGTACACCACTACGCAGGAGTAGAGAAGGTCCCGGAAGATGTCATTGACCAACTCTTGAAAAACGGCAGGAGCGTTACAGAGACCAAAGGGCATTACCAGGTATTCATAGTGGCCGTCCCGGGTGTTGAATGCCGTCTTCCATTCATCCCCTTGACGGATACGAACCAGGTTGTACGCCCCACGGAGGTCTAGTTTGGTGAAGATTCTAGCCCCCCTCAGACGATCAAATAATTCTGGAATGAGCGGAAGGGGGTACTTATTCTTCACCGTGATCTGGTTTAGGCCTCTATAGTCTATACAGGGACGGAGAGAGCCGTCCTTCTTTTTAACGAAAAAGAAGCCTGCTCCCGCCGGGGAGGTAGATTTCCGGATGAATCCCCTGGCCAGATTCTCCTCAATATATTCGGACATCGACCGGGTCTCAGCAGCGGATAAAGGATAAATACGCCCACGGGGAGGAGTAGTACCGGGTAACAGGTCGATGGGACAGTCGTATGGTCTATGAGGGGGTAATGTCTCTGCCTCCTTTTTTAAAGACATCAGCATAAGACCAATAAGGAATTGGAAGTCCAGGTAGATTAGCTGGGGTAGGAGAGGGACGGACGGGATGGACGGGAACCAGGCAGGTCTTATGACAGTCTTGTCCCCAGCGAAGGACTTCTCCGGTTTGCCAGTCAAGCACGGGTGCATGTCTCTGGAGCCAAGGCAGACCTAGCAAGAGGGCGTGAGAGAGTCCAGGCAGAACATGAAAGGAGATACTCTCAGAATGCAGCATTCCCACCTGCAGAGTAATGGATTCGGTGATGAGTTGGATGGGGCGTGGTAAGAGCCCCCCATCCACGGCAGCCACAGACAAGGGTACAGCCAGAGGTTTGGTGGGGATGCGGTATTTCTCTACCAGGGACTGTGAAATAAGATTCCCGGCTGCTCCAGAGTCCAGTTGGGCTAGTTCGAAATAACGGTTCTCCCCGTAGACGATTGAAACTGACAACAGCAGGGATGGAGAGGATTTATTCTTGTCTAGGTGGACCTCTCTGAGCGAACCTAGACACAGGCGTTTCCCGACCTTTCCGGGCAGGCACGGATCTGGTGCTCCTTACTGCCACAGTAGAAGCAGGTCCCCTCGGCACGGCGTAAGTCCTGACGGGTCTTGACCATCTTGGTCTGGTCGACCTGCATAGGCTCAGGAGGGTGTACCTGGTTAGAGACAGAAGGAGTGACGGGTTTCTGAAAAGTAGGAGCTAGACGTGGTAACCTCCTCTCATGGGTAACCTCTCTGGCATGCTCCTGGAACCGTAGGTCAATCCGGGTGGCAAGAGTTATTAAGTCATCGAGAGTGGTAGGTGTGTCCCGACCGGCAAGTTCATCTTTAATACGGCCGGACAGACCCTCCCAGAAGACGGAAACCAGAGCGTCGTTATCCCAGGTCAGCTCCGAGGCAAGGGTACGGAACCGTATGGCATATTGGCCCACGGTGAGACTCCCCTGACGGAGGCGTAGCAACGATGATGCAGATGAGGTCTTCCGTCCGGGTTCGTCGAAGACTTTCCGGAAAGCCGTGAGAAAAGCAGGCAAGTTGGACACCAGGGGGTCTCCTCTCTCCCATAGAGGATTTAGCCAGGCCAGGGCCTCCTCGGTGAGATGGGACATGATGAAGGCAATTTTGGCCCGGTCGGAGTTAAACTGGTAGGACAAAAGTTCAAAATGCAGGGTGCACTGATTTAAGAAGCCCCGAGCCTGGACGGAGTCGCCTCCGAAGCGAGGAGGTGCAGAAAGCCGGGGTCCGGGGTAGGATACCATGGTATTAGTGGGCAGCGGAGCTGCCGGATTGCAAGATATGGCACTGGCGGAGGTTGCTGGTGGATCAGACAGAGTGTTCAGGCGAGTATTAACATTCCGCAGGTGACCCAGGATGGCCTCCTGTTGGGACCTCTGACGGGACAGTTCAAGACAGAGGTCCGAGAGCGAGGGAGCTTGGGTGCCACCGGGTTCCATGGCCCGAGCAAACTGTAACGGGTCTGGGAGGCGGAACCTCTGAGCTACTATACAAGGGGGCAGTCCTTGTAAGGGAGCGGGTGGCAGTCTCTGGATGAACGGACAGGGAGATACGGCAAGTGATCAGGGCAGTCTCTGGGTAAAGGGTAGGTACGACCTGTGATGGCAGAGCCTCCGGGTAGGCTAGCAGGCAGATGGTAGATGTGTGCTCCTAGGTGAGCAAGCGAGAGTCGCTGGAATAACAGGTGGTCACGGCACGTGACGGCGGAACCTCCGGGCTGGCAAGCAGGCAGGTAACGGAGAAGCGCTCCCAGGTGAGCGGGCAAGAGTCTCTGAAGTAGCTGATGGTCACAGCACGTGACAACGGAGCCTCCGGGCTGGCAAGCAGGCAGGTAACGGAGAAGCGCTCCCAGGTGAGCGGACAAGAGTCTGAAGTAGCTGATGGTCACAGCACGTGACAACGGAGCCTCCGGGCTAGCAAGCAGGCAGGTAACGGAGAAGTGCTCCCAGGTGAGCGGGCAAGCTGGTCCATAGACAGACTGACCGGAGTTGTAAGGCAGACCGTCGGACCTCAGGAAAGTAGGCAGGTAGCTGATGTGCGCTCCCAGGTGAGCGGGCAGGCTGGTCCTTTAGACAGACTGACAGGAGTAGTAAGGCAGACCGTCGGACCTCAGACTGGCAGACAGGTAACAAGTATTCAGGCAGGAATCAGGCAGGTAACTGGCAGGAAACTGGCAGGTAACTGACAGGAAACTGGCAACGGGACCTGAGGGCTGAAGCACAGGTGAGACACAGGTGCAAACAACATTGCTCGGGCACCTCCATTTTGGAGGAGGTGCCTTATATATGATGAAGTCCTCCGGCCATTGGCCGGGGACTCCTTAGGACGGCGCGCGGCCCCTTTAAGAGGAGGGGAGCGCGCGCGCGCGCGCCCTAAGCACAGGGGCCGGGAAGGAGCGCGCGCTGAGAGCAGAGCGGGAGGAGGACGCCGGGAAGGAGCGCGCGCTGACAGCAGAGCGGGGAGAGGACGCCGGGCACGGAGCAGAGCGGTGAGGGGAGCGGCGTCCCTGCCTAGCAGAGGGCAGGGACGCCAGCGCTACAGTTTTCCTGCTACTTTCCCAGTTCTATGACTCCTGTTAAAACAAAGCTTCAGGTGATGAATGATGGATGAGGTGGTGGCAAAGGAGAAAGAGCAGGAGGAACAGGGACCATTCACATCAATATCAGGCCAGTCAACCACACATGTCTTGTAGGATATGTTTCTGTACCAAAAGGAGCAGTTCGGCTACACAGTTATAGGGCATACAGTGAGTGCAATGCCTACCAAAAATTTCGAGGCACTCCATTGCCCCTTGGAAGTGACATGGAGGTCAGAGGGCAATAGCTAAACTGTTTTTTCCATTTATAGCAACTGGGTCTCCTGTACACTGTTGGCCTAAGCAGTGAATGGAAGGCTTTCCAAAAATTATGAGGAACTGCAATGCCCCTTAAAACAGACGTGAATTACAGCATACTAAAAACCTTCTACCCATTATTGGGGCGTGGGTCTCCCTTAGTGTTCGCCTATGCATTGAAAAGCAAAAGTTGACTAAAATTAGGAGGAAATGCAATGCCCGTTGGAAGAGTCGTGGAGGTTAGAGGTAATTAAAAACAACATTTCAATGCCCCTTGGAACAGCTGTGGAGTTCAGAATGGTTTAACAAGACGTTTTTAATGCCCCTTGGAAGAGTGGTGGAGGTTACAGTGGAATAAAAAGACAATATCAATGCCCCATGAAAGAGACGTGGAGGTCACAGTAGCATAACAAGACGGTTTTAATGCCCCTGGGAAGAGTGGTGGAGGTCGCAGTGGAATAAAAGACAATATTAATGCCCCTTGGAAGAGACGTGGAGGTCCCAGTGGAATAAAAAGACAATATCAATGACCCTTGGAAGAGACGTGGAGGTCACAGTAGCTTAACAAGACGATTTTAATGCCCCTTGCAAGAGCCATGCAGTACAGCATATTAAAAACATTATTCCCATTATTAGGGATTGGGTCTCCCACAGTCTTTGCCTATGCCTTCCATGCAAAAGCTGCCAAAAATTAGGATGGAGGAACTTGCAATGCCCCTTACAAGAGCCATGCAGTACAGCATATTAAAACATTATTCCCATTATTGGGGAGTGGGTCTCCCATAGTCTTTGCCTATGCCTTCCAAGCAAAAGCTGCCAAAAATTAGGACGGAGGAACTTGCAAAGCTGGCAACACGGACCATGGTCAACCTGGTGGTATAGTGGTGGTGGAGGCTGAGGATAAGGAAAAGAGCAAAACACAGCAGAAATGAGGAAGCGTATACCCATGTGTGGGTGTGAAGCAGTACATGGGAATAGACCTCCTGAAATAACACAGTGGATTTGACTTTATGTTACTCTGCTGTCACTTGGTGGTGATGAGAAGTCTGGCCCAATCCAGCCCTTGTTCATTTTGATAAGGGTCAGCTTGTCAGCATTGTCAGTTGACAGGCGAGTGCGCTTATCGGTTATTATTCCCCCAGCGGCACTAAAAACACGCTCCGATAACACGCTAGCGGCAGGGCAGGCCAGGACCTCCAAGGCGTACAGAGCGAGTTCATTCCAAGTGTCCAGCTTGGATACCATTAATTAAAAGGCACAGAGGAATCACGGAGGTTGCTGGTACGGTCGGCAAGGTACTCCCTCACCATCTTTTGAAACTTTCCACTCCTTGTGAGAGTACCCCGCACCTCAGGCCCTGTAAGCTGGGTGGGTCTGAGAAAACTGTCCCAGAACGTTGACAGTGATCTACTGCCTCTGCTGGATTGGAGTTGCATCTTTCTCACCTGTACGCCTTGGTTGGGCAACGAACTGTGACCTTTGCCGCTAGCGTGTTCAGATGGGAAATTTTTTAACAGTTCTGCAGCAAGGGCCTTCTGGTACTGCCCCATTTTTGTATACCTCTCCACCTCAGGAATAAGAGAGTGAAAGTTCTCCTTGTAGCGGGGGTCTAAAAGTGTCACCAATCAGTAATGACTGTCACCCAACATTTTGACAACGCGAGGGTCACGGTTAAGGCAGCGTAACATACGTAAAGTCAGCCATGCGTGCCACACTGGTAACGGGCAAGACTTCCGTGTCCTCACCAAGATGATGACTGACCATGCTCTCCTCCTCCTCCTCCCCCCTGTCCTCAGGCCACCCACGCTGAACCGACGGTATGACAGTTGTACAGGTACAGGTACCTTCTAAAGCGCATGATACCAGCTCCTGTTCTTCCTCCTCCTCCTCCTCCTCTCCCTTATTGTCCCCCAATGCACATTGGGATGAGATGAGGCTGGGCTGTGTGTAATCGCCCGCTACGGCTTCTTGATCCATCTCATGATACTCTGGCTGCAATGCCTCCTCTTTAATTCTCTGCAGAGAGCGTTGCAAAAGACAGACAAGTGGGATGCTTAAGCTAATGATGGCGTCATCGCCACTCACCATCTTGGTGGACTCCTCAAAGTTTGTCAGGATGGTACATATGTTAGACATCCAGGTCCACTCCTGAGGTCTTATGTGTGGAGTCTGACCTGAATATCGACGGCCTTGTTGCAGCTGTTACTCAACAACTGCTCTCTTCTGCTCACAAATCCTTTGCAACATGTGGAGGGTAGAGTTCCAATGTGTGGGGACATCACACACCAGTCGATGTGCCGGAAGCTGCAAACGCTGCTGCAACACAGCAAAATGAGCTGACAGGTGGCGTACTTTGACGAGCAGATCTGGCAACTCGGGGTACGATTTAAGAAACCGCTGAACCACGAGGTTAAGCACATGAGCCAGGCATGGTACATGTGTGATCTCGCCTCGCCTCAGAGCCGCCACCAGGTTACGGCCATTGTCACACACGACCATGCCTGGATGTAGGTTCAGCGGTCTCAGCCACAGATCTGCCTGATCTTTCACAGCTGTCCACAACTCACAAGCAGTGTGAGATTTATCACCTAAGCTTATGAGTTTCAGCACAGCCTGTTGCCTCTTGGCTGAGGCAGTACTGCAGTGCTTCCAGCTTGTAACTGATGTGGTGATATCTGAGATGGAGGCTGAACATGAGGAGGAGGAGGATGAGGATGCGCAGGAGCTGTACACTGTGGGGGCAACTCTGACTGACATAGGACCCACAATCCTCGGTGTGGGGAGGATGTGTTCCGTCCCAAGGTCTGACTGGGTCCCGGCTTCCACTATGTTTACCAAGTGTGCCATCAGGGAGATGTACCGTCCCTGGCCACAAGCACTTTTCCACATGTCCGTTGTCAGGTGGACTCTCCCAGTAACTGCGTTGTTGAGGGCACTTTATAAATGTTTTTCCCAGCAATATGCACTCCTGAAGGATGATGATGGAACTTGATATTCGGATTCAAAGATCATTTTTATTTCAAACTAAAATACAACCGGTTTCAACTTGAGGAAGGTTGTATTTTAGTTTGAAACAAAGTGGTATCGCCCATGAAAGCACTGTCCAGTGCTCTCATCAGCTCCCAGATTTCTGCAGCAAACTGAATGGAAAGAGGAAAGGAGTAATCCACTGATTGGATTTACATGCAGTACCTCAAGACACCAAATAGGTGAGTGGATTGATACTGAGTATATACCCTTGGAATCTAACTACTACACTTAGAAGCCTGCGCTTCCTATTTTCTCACCCTACAATCCCCTCTTGTTGAGGGCACAGCAGATGTTTTTGGGACACGTGCTTGTGTAGTGCGGGGATGGCACACCGGACAAAATAGTGTCGGCTGGGGACCGAGTACCGAGGGACGGCCACCACCATAAGGTTGCAGAAGGATTCTGTCTCCACCAGCCTAAAAGGCAGCATTTCCAATGCAAGCAGTCGTGAAATGTGCGAATTTAGGACTGTGGCCTGTGCGGTGTTGGCTGCGAATTTGCGCTTTTGTTCAAAGGTCTGGAATATGGACAACTGAACGCTGCGGTGGGACGTGGACGTGGACGTTGATGCTGTTTCTCGATAAACTGCCATAACAAGTAAAGACTGAGAGGAGGGGGCATCTTTGAATTCAGTATGGACATGGTGTTGCTTTGCACACACAACAGGGGGTTCTCTTACACGCACAACAGCAGAAGAAGCAGTGGTGACACCCGCTGACACTGGTCATGGACACTGGGGTTCGCCCCACAAAGTCGGGTGCTTTGCTGACATGTGCCTGATCATGCTGATGGTGGTTAGGCTGGTAGTTTTGTCACTCCTGCTGATGCTGGCCTGGCAGGTGGTACAAATGGCCTTTTTGGGGTTATCAGCAGAGTCTTTAAAAAAATTCCAGACTCTGGAAAACCTACCGGTTGTACTGGCAACGTCCCTCGTGTTGGTGTTACGGGGAATCGTTGCCCGCCTTCTGTCTGCGGCCACCACACTGCTTCTTCCTGCCTGTTGGGGTACTCTGCCTCCCTCCCCCTGTGTGCTGCTGGCCTCGCTCTGCGTGTCCTCCTGCCACGTTGGGTCAATTACTAGATCATCCACCACCTCCTCCTCTTCCACTTCTGCAACACGGTCCTCCTCCTTACTTCGTGGCAATTGTGTCTCGTCATCGTCCACCTCTTGTGACAAATTGCCGGCGTCACCTTCCTCTGGCCGTGGCTGTTCAAATATTTGGCCATCGCTACATGGGATCTCCTCTTCCACCACTTCAAGCATGCTCGACACTGCTCGGTACTCGCCCGAGCATCACGCTACTCGGGATGTTCGGCGAGCACCAAGCATTTCCGGGTTACTCGGGCGGGAGCTCGGGTCTCCGCCCTGCATGTTTGGCGCTCTTTACAGAGCCAATGAACATGCAGGTATTGCCAGACAGTCACTTTAATGCCGCAGCCATGTTGTTTGTGGGCATTACAGTGATTGGTTGGCCGCACAGCGTCACCTCGAGTATTTAAAACCGGGCGCCGCCATCTTGGACACAGTCGCTCCGGATCAGACAGTGTAGGGACAGCGCTGCTGATTTAGGGAGAGATATATCCTGCGAAATAGTTAGTGTAGGGTCTGTAAAGGCTGCGAGATCAAACAAACAGTCATTCTCAGGACTAATATCCATCCCAGATATCAGGCAGGCAGGCAGGCAGGCTGTATAGGAGACGCAGTGGTTATACCTGCATTACAGTCCTGTGTGCTCCTGTTGCTGAAATTGCTGGACTTAGCTCCAGGACTCGGGGGCCAGGAAAAATCCTTTTTTTTTCATCTAAATCCTCTTTTTTTTTCCTCCTTCACACTGTACAAATACCCATCTTATTAACCTTTTGGTGTCCCCCCCCCAAAAAAAAAAAAGTGTGTCTCTGATTTTTCAGACACAAATATATCTGTTGAAAATAGTCTGGTGTAGGCTAGAGAAATAGAAGTGTGCTTTTGCAGTTCCACGGTTCAAACCTCTGTATTATCCAGTTTTGGGCCATTTGTATCTAAAAAAAACAGTTTGAGTGTGTCGCTCACTGTTCAGCCGCAAATATATACATTTAAAAAAGTCTGGTATACACCAGTAAATTATAACTGTGGTTTTGCCGTTCCACGGTAAAAAATCTCTATTATCCTGCTTTTGGCATTTTTTGCCATAAAAAATAAAACTAATAGTGTCTCCCTGATTTTTCAGACACAAATATATCTGTTGAAAATAGTCTGGTGTAGACCCGAGAAATAGAAGTGTGGTTTTGCAGTTCCATGGGTCTCTGTATTATCCTGATTTTGCCATTTTTTGCTGTAAAGAAAAACTGTAGTAGTGTCTCTTGATTGTTCAGACACAAATATCTGTTGAAAATAGTCTGGTATACACCAGTAAATTATAACTGTGGTTTTGCTGTTCCACGGGTCAAATCTCTGTATTATCCTGCTTTTTTACATTTTTTGCCGTAAAGAAAAACAGTAGTGTCCCCTGATTGTTCAGACACAAATATATCTGTTGAAAATAGTCTGGTGTAGGCCGGAGAAATACAAGTGTGGTTTTGCAGTTCCACGGATCAAATCTCTGTATTATCCTGCTTTTGCCATTTTTTGCCGTAAAGAAAAACAGTAGTAGTGTCTCCTGATTGTTCAGACACAAATATATCCGTTGAAAATAGTCTGGTATACAACAGTAAATTATAACTGTGGTTTTGCTGTTCCACGGTAAAAAATCACTATTATCCTGCTTTTGGCATTTTTTGCCGTAAAAAAAAACCTAATTGTGTCTCCCTGATTTTTCAGACACAAATATATCTGTTGAAAATAGTCTGGTGTAGGCCAGAGAAATAGAAGTGTGGTTTTGCAGTTCCACGGTTTAAACCTCTGTATTATCCACTATTAAGCCGTTTGTATCTAAAAAAAAACAGTTTGAGTGTGTCGCTCACTGTTCAGCCACAAACATATATATTTAAAAAAGTCTGGTATACACCAGTAAATTATAACTGTGGTTTTGCTGTTCCACAGTAAAAAATCTCTATTTTCCTGCTTTTGCCATTTTTTGACATAAAAAAAATGATAGTGTCTCCTGATTCTTCAGACACAAATAGATCTGTTGAAAATAGTCTGGTGTAGGCCCGAGAAATACAAGTGTGGTTTTGCAGTTCCACGGGTCAAATCTCTGTATTATCCTGCTTTTTTGCATCTTTTGCAGTAAAGAAAAACAGTAGTGTCTCCTGATTTTTCAGACACAAATATATCTGTTGAAAATAGTCTGGTGTAGGCCCGAGAAATACAAGTGTGGTTCTGCAGTTCCACGGGTCAAATCTCTGTATTATCCTCCTTTTTTTCATTTTTTGCCGTAAAAAAAAACAGTAGTGTCTCCTGATTGTTCAGACACAAATATATCTGTTGAAAATAGTCTGGTGTAGGCCCGAGAAATACAAGTGTGGTTTTGCAGTTCCACGGGTCAAATCTCTGTATTATCCTGCTTTTTTGCATTTTTTACCGTTAAGAAAAACCGCAGAGTCTCCTGATTGTTCAGACACAAATATATCTGTTGAAAATAGTCTGGTGTAGGCCCGAGAAATACAAGTGTGGTTTTGCAGTTCCACAGGTCAAATCTCTGTATTATCCACTTTTGGACCATTTTTGCCTAAAAAAAAACAGTTTGAGTGTGTCGCTCACTGTTCAGCCGCAAATATATCTAATTAAAATTTTCTGGTATACCCCAGTAAACAATAACTGTGGTTTTGCCATTCCACGGTAAAAAATCTCTATTATTCAGCTTTTGGTATTTTTTCCGTAATAAAAACCAGTAATAGTTTCTCCCTGATTGTTCAGATTCTTTAAAAGAGTTGGGTGTAGGCCAGAGAAATAGAACTGTGGTTTTCCTCTTCCACGGTTCTAATCTACTTTTTATTACCCTTTTTCCATTGATATTGCGAATGTAAGCTATTTTATTTCCTTTACAATGGGCAAGGCGCGTGGCAAGGGACGTGGAACTAGATGTTCTGGTAATGGTGAGTGTAGAGGACGGGGCCATGGCCAAGGTGAAAATGTGCCACAACCAACAGCCACATCTTCTCGCTCCCACTTCTTGAACGAATTACTTGCGAAGCACAGAACAACACCAGTATTGCGAACTGATCAGGGTGAACAGGTTATTAATTGGATAGCAGATAATACTTCCAGTTACCTGGGCACCACCACCTCCAGTCTGTCTTCCACACGGTCAAATCTTAGTAGCCGTGAGTCTCGACCGCATACTCCTCCTCACCCTGATGCTCCTTCCTCCCACCATGCCGAGTGTCGTCAGACTGCAACTGATCCCACACTTGGACACTCTGAAGAGCTGTTCACTGGTCCATTTCCAGATTTGTGCCCCTCGCCTGCTCCGCTTGAAGTGGTGGGTAAACATAGTGGAAGCCGGGACCCAGTCGGACCTTGGGACGGAACACATCCTCCCCACACCGAGGATTGCGGGCCCTATGTCAGTCAGAGTTGCCCCCACATGGTACAGCTCCTGCGCATCCTCCTCCTCCTCCTCATGTTCAGCCTCCATCTCAGATATCATCACATCAGTTACAAACTGGAAGCACTGCAGGACTGCCTCCACCAAGCGGCAACAGGCTGTACTGAAACTCATAAGTTTAGGTGATAAACCTCACTCTGCTTGTGAGTTGCGGACAGCTGTGAAAGAGCAGGCAGATCTGTGGCTGAGAAAGCTGAACCTACATCCAGGCATGGTCGTGTGTGACAATGGCCGTAACCTGGTGGCGGCTCTGAGGCGAGGCGAGATCACACACATACCATGCCTGGCTCATGTGCTTAACCTCGTGGTTCAGCGGTTTCTTAAATCGTACCCCGAGTTGCCAGATCTGCCAGATCTGCTCGTCAGCTCATTTTCGCAAGTCGGCTACAGCTTCCGCCGCCCTTGCTGTGTTGCAGCAGCGTTTGCAGCTTCCGTCACACCGACTGGTGTGAGTTGTCCCCACACAATGGATCTCTACCCTCCACATGTTGCAAAGGATTTGTGAGCAGAAGAGAGCAGTTGTGGAGTACCAGCTGCAACACGGCCATCGATATTCAGGTCAGACTCCACACATAAGACCTCAGGAGTGGACCTGGATGTCTGACATATGTACCATCTTGACAAACTTTGAGGAGTCCACCAAGATGGTGAGTGGCACCATCATTAGCATCAGCATTCCTCTTGTCTGTCTTTTATAACGCTCTCTGGAGAGAATTAAAGAGGAGGCATTGCAGCCAGAGTATGATGAGATGGATCAAGAAGCCGTAGCAGTCGATTACACACAGCCCAGCCTCATCTCATCCCAATGTGCATTGGGGGACAATGGGTATACGCTTCCTCATTTCAGCTGTTTTATGTTCTGCTCCTTATCCTCAGCCTCCACCACCACTATACCACTAAGGTGACCGTGGTCCGTGTTGCCATTATTCAAAATTCCTCCATCTTTATTTTTGTCAGCTTTTGCTTGGGAATTGCTTTGCAATAATGGGAATAATATTTTTAAGATGCTGTACTGTATGGCTCTTGGAAGGGGCATTAAAAGCGTCTTGTTAAGCTTCTGCGACCTCCACCACTCTTCCGAGGGGCATTCAAACCATCTTGTTAAGCTTCTGCGACCTCCAGCACTTTTCCAAGGGGCATTAAAAGTGTATTGTTAAACCACTCTGAACTCCACAGCTCTCCCAAGGGGCATTGAAATGTTGTTTTTAATTAACTCCAACCTCCACGACTCTTCAAACGGGAATTGCATTTCCTCCTAATTTTTGGCAGCTTTTGCTTGGAAGGCATAAGCAAAGCCTATGGGAGACACACTCCCCAATAATGGGAACAATGTTTGTAATATGCTGTACTGCATGGGCCTTGTAAGGGTATTGCAAGTTCCTCCGTCCAAATTTTTGGCATCTTTTGCTTGGAAGGCATAAGCAAAGACTATGGGAGACACACTCCCCAATAATGGGAATAATGTTTGTAATATGCTGTACTGCATGGCTCTTGCAAGGGGCATTGCAAGTTTCTCTGTCCTAATTTTTGGCAGCTTTTGCTTGGAAGGCATAAACAAATACTATGGGAGACCCACTCCCCAATAATGGCAATAATGTTTGTAATATGCTGTACTGCATGGCTCTTGCAAGGGGCATTGCAAGTTCCTCCGTCCTAATTTTTGGCAGCTTTTGCTTGGAAAGCATAAGCAAATACTATTGGAGACCCACTCCCCAATAATGGCAATTATGTTTGTAATATGCTGTACTGCATGGCTCTTGTAAGGGGCATTGCAAGTTCCTCCATCCTAATTTTTGGCAGCTTTTGCTTGGAAGGCATAAGCAAAGACTATGGGAGACCCACTCCCCAATAACGGGAATAATGTTTGTAATATGCTGTACTGCATGGCTCTTGTAAGGGGCATTGCAAGTTCCTCCATCCAAATTTTTGGTAGCTTTTGCTTGGAAGGCATAACCAAATACTATGGGAGACCCACTCCCCAATAACGGGAATAATGTGTGTAATATGCTGTACTGTATAGCTCTTGGAAGGGGCATTAATAGTGTCTTGTTAAACTACTGCGACCTCCACCACTTTTCCGAGGGGCATTAAAACCATCTTGTTAAGCTACTGATACCTCCACATCTGTTCTGAGGGGCATTAAAAGCGTCTTGTTAAGCTACTGTGACCTCCACCACTTTTCCAAGGGGCATTAAAACCGTCTTGTTAAGCTACTGGGACCTCCACATCTCTTCCAAGGAGCATTCAAACCGTCTTGTTAAGCTACTGCGACCTCCACCACTTTTCCAAGGGGCATTAAAACCGTCTTGTTAAGCTACTGTGAACTCCACGTCTCTTCTGAGGGGCATTAAAAGCGTCTTGTTAAGCTACTGTGACCTCCACCACTTTTCCGAGGGGCATTAAAACCGTCTTGGTACGCTACTGGGACCTCCACGTCTCTTTTAAGGGGCATTCAAACCGTCTTGTTAAGCTACTGCCACCTCCACCACTTTTCCAAGGGGCATTAAAAGCGTCTTGTTAAACCACTCTGAACTCCACACCTCTTCAAAGGGGCATTGAAATGTTGTTTTTAATTAACTCTAACCTCCACGACTCTTCGAACGAACATTGTATTTCCTCGTAATTTTTGGCAGCTTTTGTTTGGAAGGCATAAGCAAAGACTATGGGAGACACACTCCCCAATAATGGGAATAATGTTTGTAATATGCTGTACTGCATGGCTCTTGTAAGGGGCATTGCAAGTTCCTCCATCCTAATTTTTGGTAGCTTTTGCTTGGAAGGCATAACCAAATACTATGGGAGATCCACTCCCCAATAACGGGAATAATGTTTGTAATATGCTGTACTGTATAGCTGTTATGATCTGCTACAGAGACTAAGGATAGACAGGAGATCTGTCCCTACAATAGAACTAAACTAGATCCCTACGATGTAACGGGGAACCTGATCCTGCGATCAGACCCGCTAAAGTCCTCGGCTAGTCTGTACTAAGACCTATAGATGTGAGGGAGGTATTCCTACAAGAACTAGGGACTGGGATAAGTTGGACACCTCCTAGCATAAATAGTAGCAGTCAAAGACAAACACACAACAAAAAGCATAGAGGTCAGAAGACCTAGCAAAACTAACAGAGGATGGCAACAGAGCACCAAGCTAGCTCAAGAGTAGTAAATACAATGAAGTCCAGCAAGGCAAGGAGGGCGGAGCCGGATTAAATAGGCAAAAATGGTCATGTGACCAGCAAACTCAAAAAAACCTAAAAGTAGAGTTCTAACAGTACCCCCTCTTCTAAGAGGATCCTCCGGATCCCCTAGGCCCAGGCTTACCAGGAAACCTCCTGTGAAACGCTCTGACAAGTCTGGAAGCAGAAACATCATCTACCCTCACCCATGAGTTATCCTCAAGTCCGAAACCCATCCAAGCGACGAGATACTGCAAACTCCCTCTATACCGTCTAGAATTTAGGATGCAGGAAATTTCATATTCCCCGTCCTCCACCACCGGAGGAACAGTGGCAGAGGCGTCACCATCCGACACATCAGCTTTTTTCAATAGAAAAACATGAAACACCGGGTTAATCTTCCAGGACGTAGGGACCTCCAACCTAACAGCAGATTGGTTAACTATCTGAAGCACCTTAAAGGGCCCTACGAACTTGGGACTCAATTTTTTAGAAGGAATCCTCAATCGCAGATTCTTAGAGGACAACCAAACCATGTCACCAACAGCAAACAAAACCTCTTGCCGTTTCCTATCAAAGTACCTCTTAGATTTTTTGTTAGCCTCCTGAAGATTACCACGCACATCCGTCCAAACTCTCTCCAAATCACCGGAAAAACTCTCCTCCTCAGGCACAGCCGAAACCAATTTGGAGAATGACCCAAAAGATGGATGTCTCCCAGAACAACAAAAAAAAGGCGAACACCCAGCAGAAGAGGATGTATGGTTGTTAAGAGCAAATTCAGCAAGTGGCAGAAACTCAGACCACCCCTCTTGATTGTCTGCCACAAAACAACGCAAGAACTGCTCAACATCCTGGTTCTTCCTTTCTGTCTGGCCATTAGACTCAGGATGATATCCGGATGAAAACGACAAATGAACTCCCAACCTGTCACAAAAGGCACGCCAAAAACGAGCCACGAACTGAGGTCCCCTATCAGAAACAATATCAGGAGGAACACCATGTAGTCTGACAATTTCCTTGACAAAGGCCTTAGCGAGTGTCTTAGCGCAGGGCAGTTTGATGAAGGGAACCAAGTGACACATCTTGCTAAAACGGTCCACGACCACCCAGATGACCGTGAAACCTTCAGAGGGGGGAAGGTCAGTAATAAAGTCCATAGCCAGATGTGTCCAAGGTGCACTAGGAACCTCCAGAGGGCAAAGCTACCCCGCAGCAGGCGCATGCGAAGACTTGGATCTTGCACACACAGTACATTGGCGCACCCACTTAATGACTTCCTTCTGCCATCCAGGCCACCAAAAACTGCGACCCACAAGTCTCTTGGTCTCAGAAATTCCTGGATGACCTGCCAACCGAGACTCATGACACTCAACAAACAAATATCTCCTAAAGGTCCTAGGCACAAGCAACCTCCCATGGGGAGTGTTAGATGGGGCATTCTCCTAAGCTTTAAGAATCTCATCCTCCAAAACGGAGTCCAAAGCAGCAATCACAACACCTTCTTGTAAAATGGTCTCCTCTTCCTCCTCAACACCGACCATGGGAGAAAAGCTGCGAGACAAAGCATCCGCTTTAACATTCTTGGTACCCGGGATGTAAGTAACGGAAAAATTAAACCGCGAGAAAAAAAGTGCCCACCTAGCCTGACGGGCATTCAAGCGCTTGGCAGCATCAAGATAGATCAGATTTTTATGATCAGTGAAAACCTGAATGGGAAATTCAGCACCTTCCAAGAGGTGACGCCAGTGTTCAAATGCGAGTTTAATCGCCAGCAATTCCCGATTACCAATATCGTAATTAAGTTCAGTCTCAGAAAATTTCTTTGAAAAAAAGGCACAGGGATGTACTCCATCCTTGTTTTCCTGAGACAACACCGCACTGACCCCCACCGAAGAAGCATCAACCTCAACCAAAAACGGCTTAGTCACATCAGGCTGCATAAGGATGGGAGCAGAGGTGAACCTCTCCTTTAGAAACACAAAAGCTTCAATGGCCTCAGAAGTCCACTGAACCGCATTAGCACCTTTCCTGGTGAGATCGGTCAGCGGTTTGACAATAATAGAAACATTTTTTATGAATTTTCTGTAATAATTGGCGAAACCCAAAAACCTCCTAGCAGAAATAGTAGCAGTCAAAGACAAACACACAACAAAGAGCATAGAGGTCAGAAGACCTAGCAAAACTAACAGAGAACGGCAACAGAGCACCAAGCTAGATCAAGAGTAGTAAATACAATGAAGTCCAGCAAGGCAAGGAGGGCGGAGC
Source organism: Phyllobates terribilis (assembly GCF_046119375.1). NCBI lineage: Eukaryota > Metazoa > Chordata > Amphibia > Anura > Dendrobatidae > Phyllobates > Phyllobates terribilis. The sequence continues at coordinate 286,054,081 of NW_027362762.1, read as the reverse complement.
CGGATTAAATAGGCAAAAATGGTCATGTGACCAGCAAACTCAAAAAAACCTAACAGGAGAGTTCTAACAATAGCTCTTGGAAGGGGCATTAATAGTGTCTTGTTAAACTACTGCGACCTCCACCACTTTTCCGAGGGGCATTAAAACCGTCTTGTTAAGCTACTGATACCTCCACATCTGTTCTGAGGGGCATTAAAAGCGTCTTGTTAAGCTACTGTGACCTCCACCACTTTTCCAAGGGGCATTAAAACCGTGTTGTTAAGCTACTGGGACCTCCACATCTCTTCCAAGGGGCATTCAAACCGTCTTGTTAAGCTACTGCAACCTCCACCACTTTTCCGAGGGACATTAAAACTGTCTTGTTAAGCTACTGGGACCTCCACGTCTTTTCCGAGGGGCATTAAAACCGTCTTCTTAAGCTACTGTGACCTCTAGGTCTCTTCAAAGGGGCATTAAAAGTGTCTTCTTAAGCCACTCTGAACTCCACAGCTCTTCCAAGGGGCATTGAAATGTTGTTTTTAATTACCTCTAACCTCCACGACTCTCCCAACGGGCATTGCATTTCCTCCTAATTTTAGTCAGCTTTTGCTTTTCAATGAAAACGCGAAAACTAAGGGAGACCCACTCCCCAGTAATGGGTAGAAGATTTTTAGCATGCTTTAATCCACGTCTGTTTCAAGAGGCATTGCAGTTCCTCATAATTTTTGGAAAGCCTTCCATTCACTGCTTAGGCCAACAGTGTACAGGAGACCCAGTTGCTATAAATGGAAAAAACGGTTTAGTTAAGGCCCGCTGACATCCATGTCATTTCCAAGGGGCATTGGAGTGCCTCAAAATTTTTGGTAGGCATTGCACTCACTGTATGCCCTATAACTGTGTAGCCGAACTGCTCCTTTTGTTACAGAAACATATCCTACAAGACATATGTGGTTGACTTGCCTGATATTGATGTGAATGGTCCCTGTTCCTCCTGCTCTTTCTCCTTTGCCACTACCTCATCCATCATTTATCACCTGAAGCTTTGTTTTAACGGGAGTCATTGAACTGGGATAGTAGCAGGAAAACATCCAGCAATCGTCGGAGGAGGTAGGATATGCGCCAAAATGCTGACCACCTCAGGCCTAGCCACTACTACATACATGCGCTTGCATTCCAAGAAAACAAAGCAGATGCTAACTTGTATCATCATCATCATTCTCCTCACCTTGGCACGTTCAACTCCCCTGATGGAGAAGCCAGGGCCCACCGGAGAAGTTTGGTTCTCTGGTGGGCTCGTCCAATGCTGCCCTAAAGCAGGCCAAGCTAAGAAGAGTGTGGGAGGATGTTCCAAGGAGAAATAGGGGTGGCTGAGGACCGTTTATGGACACCCGGCCGCAGGGCGGCTGGGGACCGAGTATGGACACCCAGCCGCCCCCTGGCGGCTGGGGACCAAGCGTGGACACCCGGCCGCCGGGCGACTGTGGACTGAGTGTGGATACCTCGCTGCCGAAGCAGCCATGAGGTAGTGGCCAGCTTCGGCCTCCTCCAAACTAAAGGGCCCCATTTCAAGTGCAAACAAGCTAGCAGTATGGTATTGCAGCCTGTTGGTGGGTGGGTGGCAGGTTGCACACTTACGCTTGCATTCCAAGAAAACAAAGCAGATGCTAACTTCTATCATCATCATCATGCTCCTCACCTTGGCACTCTCAACTCCCCTGATGGGGAAGCCAGGGCCCACCGGAGGAGTCTGGTTCTCTGGTGGGCTCGTCCAATGCTTCCCTAAAGCAGGCCGGGCTAAGAAAAGGGTGTGTGGGGAAGTTGACAGGAGAAATAGGGGTGGCTGGGGACCGTTTATGGACACCCGGCTGCTCCCATGTGGCTGGGAATCGTGTGTGGACACCCGGCCGTGGTGCGGCTGGGGACCGAGTATGGACACCCGGCCACCCCCTGGCGGCTGGGGACCGAGTGTGGACACCCGGCAGCCGGGCGGCTGGGGACTGAGTATGGATTCCAGGCCGCCAATGCAGCCATGACGTGGTGGCCAGATTCCGCCTCCACATGCCTAAAAGGCCCAATTTCAAGTGCAAGCAAGCAAGCAGTATGGTATTGCAGCCTGGGGGTGGGTGGCAGGCTGCACACTTACGCTTGCATTCCAAGAAAACAAAGCAGATGCTAACTTCTATCATCATCATCATGGTCCTCACCTTGGCACTCTCAACTCCCCTGATGGAGAAGCCAGTGCCCACCGGAGAAGTCTGGTTTTATGGTGGGCTCGTCCAATGCTTCCCTAAAGCAGGCCGGGCTAAGAAAAGGGTGTGTGGGGAAGTTGACAGGAGAAATAGGGGTGGCTGGGGACCTGTTATGGACACCAGGCTGCCCCCAGGCGGCTGGGGACCGTGTGTGGACACCCAGCCGCGAGGCGGCTGGGGACCGAGTGTGGACACCCGGCTGGATACCAGGCCGCCAACGCAGCCATGACGTGGTGGCCAGATTCCGCCTCCACATGCCTAAAAGGCCCAATTTCAAGTGCAAGCAAGCAGTATGGTATTGCAGCCTGGGGGGTAGGTGGGTGGTTGGCTGCATATTTGCACTTGCATTGCAAGGAATGGAGTAGGTACAATTGAACACTGCCCTGGGACAAGAACTTGCACAGGGATAGCTGCAAGTCTGCATCTTCTGATGCGGCAAGGATGACTTCTGATGTGCACACTTTTAGGCAGTGACCTGGGTGTCAGAGATGTTTCCAGGGGTCTTCCCCATTCTGTTCCCATGTCTTTTCAGCACTGTATGCGTGTGTCACACAGCACATGGCCAGATAAGGTTGTAAAATGTTAAAATGACATTTCCTGGTGAATGCATTTGTCACGGTTGAAAGCAATACAAAAGTGCAAAAACGCATAAAAAATGCTACTTGTGAACATAGCCCAAGGTGTGGAGGAGTATTTTTTGGGGGGGTTATTTATTTTACCTTATACACAAGTCTTTACCCTGGAAAGGAACTTCCTTAACATATTTCACAGGAAAGCAGTTTCAGTTTCGTTTTTGAACGTTTTATTGTGAGCCCTTAAAAGTGGCTTAATACCTCTGACCACGTTGTTGACAACAGTGACCTGGGGGTCCGAAATGCTTCCTGGGGCAATCCCCATGCAGTCCCCATGTTATTTGAGCACTGTCACTATCCTTTTGGGCATTTGTTAGGCTTTTAAAAGACTGCCGGGGGTGCCGCCGCAAAAATGCTAGGGTCTCCCATAGACTAACATTGGGCTCGTTGCTCGGGTCGAGCACCCGAGTATCACGGCGAGCTCGGCCCAAACTTCGAGCACCCGAGCATTTTAGTGCTCACTCAACACTAATAAAAATGTCAAATATTTGCCTGTAAAAGAAGACAATTTGTTGTCTAAAAGCTGGAAAGTGGCACAATACTGAGTGTCTGCAGGCTACATTGAAGCATGGTGGATGCTCCTTGCACGTTTACGGTTGCATTTCAGGATTGGCAGGGGATTTGTTCAGAATGAATGGTATTCTCAGTGATGAAAAATACCAGCAGATACTTATCTATAATGCGATAGCATCAAGGAGGCATCTGATTTGTTACAGATTAATTCTCCAGCAGGACCATGTCATACCGTCAGTATAGTTAAGAAATATCTTCAGTGTAAAGAAGAACAAGGAGTCATGGAAGTGATGATATAACCCCCACAGAGCCATGTGCAAAAGTTTTAGGTAGGCATGGAAACTGCTTCAGAGTAAAAAGACTTTCAACAAAAGAACTTTTAATAATTTAATTTTAGCAATAAACAAAAGGCAAAGTGAATGTTATATTAAATCAATATTTGTTGTGACCACACTTGCCCTCAAAACAGCATCAAAGCATCAATTCCTTTAGATACACTTGCACACAGTTTTTCAAGAAACTTGTCAGGGAGGTTATTCCAAACATCTTGGAGAACAAACTACAGATCTTCTGTGAATGTAGGCTTGTGCCAATCCTTATTACTCTTAATGAAATTAAAGGACAAACTCTATGATGTTCAGATCAGGGCTTTGTGGCACCATGTAATGAGTTCCAGGACTCTTTGGTCTTAGTTACATTAAAGATAGTTCTTAATGGCACTACCTGTATTTTTGGGTTCTTTACCTTGGTGCAGAATAAATTTGGAGCTAATCAGACATCTACCTGATCGTTTTTCATGAGGGATAAGTATTTCTTACCATTGATACACCATTAATCGTGAAAAAAATCCCCATTCCATTAGCTAGAATGCAGCCCCACACTTGCAAAGAAGCTCAAATATTTTCAGCTGTTGCCTGCAGACAATTACTATTTAACTGCTCAACAGAGATGAGAGGTGTTCGACTCGAACTGTTCGCCAATCTCAAATTCGAGCTCTTTTGGGCGGTGTTCGAGCCGTTCGGTGAACACGAATTTGGCTGTTCGAGGTTACGTTCGATAACTGTTCGTGCACCAAAATCATAACTGGATTTTTTCTCAGTAATGCTGAAAATTAATGTTAATATGCAGTTTGAGTGTACAGTGGGGCAGGGGGAGGGGCAGAGGATGGATCTCTGCAGGAATAATGAAGATCTCCATTTTTTTTCTCTTTCCCGCATTTACAGTGGGGAGGTGCAATCTGTCAGCCTATCGGCAGCGCACACACGGAGCGAACTGCTTTTTTTCACACAAGCAAGGACATGTGTCATTGCCAGTGTATGTCACATGTCCTTGCCCTATAAGACCAAGCCATTTTCCCCGTCGCCACCATTTTCTCACAGCTGCAGCTGCGTGTTAGACGTCACCGCTGTTGCTGTGTGCGCTATACTTTGTTAATTTCAAGCCAATTTTCGCACAAATCTACAGATAGCTTTGGAGTAGGGAAGAGTTGTGATTGCTGTCCTTTTAAGGACTAGGCTACATCATTTCAAATGACTTTTATCAGGCAGGTCTGTGCTCTTAAATAGATAGGTTGGGAGTAAAGACTAATAGTAATTGCAGTCCTTTTCAGGGCTAGGTTACATCAGTTCCTATCACTTTTTGCCAGGCAGGTCTGTGCCAGTGCTGTGCAAATGTTTTTCACAGCATTTGGCTAAATATAGCAAAGCAAATCCTTTTTGGCCTATTGCAGAGTGTGTTAGTCAGTGGAGCAGCCTATCTGTGTTGCAAGCTACACCACCTGTGTATAGAATACAATTTTTTTTACTGCACCTAGTGAAGTAAAACCTTTTGGGCATAGCATCATTCTATTAGTCCATCTATACTAACCTCCACCAGGTTGCAAATTCAATATAATATTTTTCTGCATCGAGCTCTGAAAAAATATTTAGGCTTCTAGCAGTGTGTGGGACTTGTTCTATTAGTCCATCTATACAGACCTCCATCAGGTTGTAAATTCAATATAATTTTTTTCTGCATCTAGCTCTGAAAAAATATTTCAGTTTCTAGCAGTGTGTGGGACTTGTTCTATTAGTCCATCTATACTTACCTACATCAGGTTGCAAATTCAATATAATTTTTTTCTGCATCTAGCTCTGAAAAAATATTTAGGCTTATAGCAGTGTGTGGGACTTGTGTTATTAGTCCATCTATAATGACTTCCATCAGATTGCAATTTCAATATAATTTTTTTCTGCATCTAGCTCTGAAAAAATATTTCAGCTTCTAGCAGTGTGTGGAACTTGTTCTATTAGTCCATCTATACTGACCTCCATCAGGTTGCAAATGCCATATAATTTTTTTCTGCATCTAGCTCTGAAAAAATATTTAGGCTTCTAGCAGTGTGTGGGACTTGGTCTATTAGTCCCTCTATACTGACCTCCATCAGGTTGCATATTCAATATAATTTTTTTCTGCATCTAGCTCTGAAAAAATATTTCAACTTCTAGCAGTGTGTGGGACTTGTTCTATTAGTCCATCTATACTGCCCTCCATCAGGTTGCAAATTCAATATAATTTTTTTCTGCATCTAGCTCTGAAAAAATATTTAGGCTTCTAGCAGTGTGTGGGACTTGTTCTAGTAGTCCATCTATACTGACCTCCATCAGGTTGCAAATTCAATATAATTTTTTTCTGCATCTAGCTCTGAAAAAATATTTCAGCTTCTAGCGGTGTGTGGGACTTGTTCTATTAGTCCATCTATACTGACCTCCATCAGGTTGCAAATTCAATATAAGTTTTTTCTGCATCTAGCTCTGAAAAAATATTTAGGCTTCTAGCAGTGTGTGGGACTTGATCTATTAGTCCATCTATACTGACCTCCATCAGGTTGCAAATTCAATACAATTTTTTTCTGCATCTAGCTCTGAAAAATATTTAGGCTTCTAGCAGTGTGTGGGAATTGGTCTATTAGTCCATCTATACCAACCTCCACCAGGTTGCAAATTCAATATAATTTTTTTCTGCATCTAGCTGTGAAAAAATATTTAGGCTTCTAGCAGTGTGTGGGACTTGGTCTATTTGTCCATCTATACTAACCTTTACCAAGTTGCAAATTAAAAATAATTTTTATCTGCATCTAGCTCTGAAAAAATATTTGGGCTTATAGTAGTGTGTGGTACTCATTGTATTAGGCCATCTATACCAAGCTCCACCAGCTTTGAAATTAATAATAATTTTTAGCTGCATCTAGCCCTGAAAATAATTTTTCTTCCCAATAGTGGTAGCAATAGAAATATGGGGTGCGCGCCTGGCTAACAAAAATATACGCTTCATAGCAAAAAACACCAGCCTAGCGCATTGCATTAATAAGATGGCATCATCGTCTCTCCCAGTGCTAGGCTTACTATGCCGGCTAGCATTCCTGTGCCTAAAACACAATGTATGGGTCCGCGCTAGCCACTATGCTGAGCGGTCTAAAGCTGCTGCTAACGCTTTATAACAATTCAATTGGCAAATTTTCACAGAGCTCTTCCCCAACGCCCACCCATCGTGCAACAGTTGCCCACCCTCCCTATGGGATCTAGTGGCGAATAGTTGATGCCATTAATCAGAGCGTCAGTTACCCCGTCGACGTGGCAAGCATACGGTAAGGCATGGGAAGAGTGGACACGACTAGTAGCAGGCAGACGGTTGACCAATGTGAACAAGCCAGATCACAAGTCACCATAGAATTTCTCCACCAGCTAATGATGAGGGGCATATCAGGGGCGTCAGAGCAGCGGTGTCTGACCAGAGTAGCATTTCACTTCCAACTACTGAATTGGGGAGATGTGCCAAAGATTCATCATCAGACAATCCATAAAAGGGTGGAAAAGGGGTCAGCCAAGTCAGGAGTGTAGACGTCCCGTCCCGTGTCACTAAAACTGATTTCTCACATCATATCCCTAACACCATTAACATGACACTCACAATTTGAAGCAACACTACTGTCTACTGCATTTGTGATCGCCTTCTTCGGGGCGCTATGCATAAGCGAATTAGTCCCTCAATCCAAAATTACCACCAGTGGAGGCTTATTACACCAGGACGTAGTCATAGCCAATAATGCAATACGTCTACGCATACGCCAATCGAAAACGGTTCCAGCGGGCAGGGGCACTTGGGTACTTCTACAACCCACAAACGGTACACTGAGTCGGGTAATAATAGTAAAAACATATCTAACCATCAGATCACAAAGTAATTTCTTCCTATCACACATTGATGGAACGCCATTATCAAGATTCCAGTTCCAAGCTATATTTAATAAAAGCATAACATCGGCAGGGAACCACCCCAAAGATTACGGGACACACTCATTCCGCATAGGCGCAGCCACGGAAGGAGCAAGAGCAGGACAGTCAGAAACGGAAGTTCAGAGGATAGGGAGATGGCGATCCACGTGTTTGGCGAGATACATAAGACCGGACTTGTTATCCTAACGTGGTTTTTTTCTTTTACAGGTGACACTAAGCCAACAGTGTGTGTGGATAGGCCACTCGTATATATATTGGGCAGAAAAAAGGGCGAAAATCCGCCCAGGCTGGAGGAAATTAGAGTTTCATAACACATATTTCAACTGGAGAGGTATTAGAGGCCTGCTATGGCCACAGATACTAATGGAGGTAATCAAGGTAGGGAGAGAGGCAAGAGGTCTGGTCATCTTAGTTATACAGGCCGGGGGAAACAACCTAGGCCATTACAAGAGCGCATAACTAATGGCAATAATGAAACTAGACACTGAGCGCTTCAGAGAATTTTTCACAAAACTAGCTATAGTATGGTCAGAGATTGTGCCGATAGCGGTATGGCAAGGTGCGCGAGACATCACGGCCATCGAACGGACAAGGCGGGTAATAAATATTCGGATGGCAAAATTTAGAAGAGACAGAGGTGGTGTAGTGATATGACACCGACAACTGGAAGGAGATAAAGCTGGCCTCATACGGCCCGATGGTGTTCACTTAATGGATATTGGACTGGACATATTCCTGTCAGGACTCCAGGATGGAGTGGAACAAGCGTTAAGAGTGATGGGTGGGGGTCAGAGTCCTGCATTCGAGTACGCAGGATCCTCCGTGGCCTGGAAATAGAAAGGACATGTTGGAGAGTTACACTTGTTGGCCAACTTGCCGGAGTGGAGACCCAGGGCATGCTGCAACAAGCTGAATTATTTTAGAAATAAAATGCCTTTCTAATGGAATGAGTATAAAGAGTTAATAAAGCTGTGACCGATTCTCACCCATCCAGTTGTAAGAGTTACATTATTGTATTGTCAAGGAAAGGGGGACGGTAGGGGGGCTGACCGTCTGGGTTTGGTTGGGGGTCCCCACAGTCTGCCTAGGCTAGATGCATTTAAAAATTCTTATTAGATACACAGGCGGTGCAGCTTGCTTCGCAGCTGGGCTACTACGCCCAAAGTATTGCCTAGGCTAGATGCAGTTAAAAATTCTACGCTGACTAGCAGACACTGAAGCTTTGGAGCAGACCTCTGAGTAAACAGCTCTTCAGACTCAACCATCTGTGTTACCCCAAGCCATAGTGTATGTAGTTTCTTACAGTTAAAAGGGGGGGGGGGGCGACCCAACCCACCTGGAATTGATGATGCCAAAGTCACGTAAGAAACAGCAAGGGGACTCCAAAAAGAGTCTCCATTTTTTCCCAAAATTGTGGCACAGACACCACTTAACCCTAGAACGCATACCTGGGGCCTCGCAGGCCCACCCTGTTAATTGTTTTCTATTTTCTGCAAGATTACTTTAGTTAGAATTTTGAAACTCTAGGTATTCTTCATGTATATAGTTGTTTGTCATTTGAATTTGAGTTATTTCATGTTATTTGGACATGGGCCTAAAAGGCCCCAGGTATGTGAAAGTGTAGATTTTTATGATCATGCGTTCTAGGGTTAAGTGGCATCAATTGCCCCACAGTTGCTTAAAATGGTTGGTGAGGTGATTTTACCAAATCTTCAAGCTTTTAGTCTCCCCAGGATGACACAGGGGTAGAAAAGTCCTTGCGAATCCATGATTTGTTTATCTTTATGAATGTGAGTCTGTCTACATTCTCAGTGGACAGCCGCGTGTGCTTATCTGTCAGCACACCACCAGCAGCGCTGAACACACGTTCAGAGAGAACGCTGGCTGCCGGGCATGACAAGATCTCCAAGGCGTGAGTGGCGAGCTCCGGCCATTTTTCCAGATTGGAATCCCAAAATGAGCAAGGGTCCAGTGACACAGTCATGGCTTCGATGTTCACTTGGAGATACTCCTGTACCATCCTCTCTAGGCGTTGACTATGTGTCAGACTTCTTGTCTCCTGTGGCCTTGCAAAGGATGGGCTAAAAAAGTGGTGAAACGATTCCACAAAATTGCTGTTACCAGCAGATACTGTGTTACTGTTACGGTTTGAGTGATGAAGACTTGACAGTCCCAAGGTTGGCAAGTTAGAACTGTGAGATTCACCACGTGCACCACTGGTGGAAAAGCACATGTAAGATTCTGCAATAGCGTCTGCAGATACTCCTGCATGCGTAAATCCCTTTTTATGGCAGGAATTATTTCGGCAATTTACTTTTGTACCGGGGATCTAAGAGTGTGGCAACCCAGTAGTCGGGATTACTTCGAATTCTGACAATCCGAGGGTCATGTTGCAGGTAGTGCAGCAAGAAGGCACTCATGTGTCTTGCGCATCCAGGAGGACCAAGTCCTTTTTGTGTTGGCTCCTGCACCTTCCTCAACAGTTTGGCTGCTACCATGCCCCCTGGTTAATCCCTCTCCCCCACCCTCCCATGCCTGCCGCCTTGGTGCTGCCAACCGTCTGGACCTTGGAGATGTTATCCCTTCCGCATACGACTCGTCCTCTACTTCCTCCACCTCCTCTTGTCCCACCACCTGACTCTGAATTCTGTTTAATGTGTGCTCCAGCATGTAAATCACCGGAATAGTCATGCTGATATTGGCATCGTCGTCAGCACTAAACATCTTCGTTGCCATTTCAAAACTGTGCAGAAGGGTGTGTGGCGCCCCTGAGGGTTCAGTCGCCACAGAGTTACTGCATCTCACCCAGAGGTGTGGTATCTCACCCTCAGGTAAGGAAGGAGTATGGCTCGGGACCCTAACACCTGCATCCAACACATACCCGCAGTGGGGGTAGGGCGAGATTGCTCCTAAGGGAGAGCACAGTCCCAGGTCCCTAGCTGGTGGGAGGGTCCTATGTAGTGGGTGCTTAGGGGAGCAGCTTAGGGGAGCACATGACAGGGAGAGTATAAATAGGAAGCCATCTTAGAAAGAGCAAGCCAGTCAGAGGAGGAAAAGTGACAGGAGCCGAGGCTCGGCATGAGCTCTGCTCCGGAGGCGGGCCTAGCCTGGGAGGCGCAGGACTGAAGGAGAGAAGAGAGGAGTGGGAGCAGGAAGGCTCCAGGAACCGAAGGGACCCTAGGGCTACGGGCCGTGCAGAAGGCCACCCGTACTCCTGCTGCTACCAGGAGGTAGAGGGGTCAGGCCAGATAAGGGGAAGTGGTCCCTCAACTAGAGGAGAAACAGCAAGGCTCAACTAGAAACCAGAGGCTGCAGAATTTCATGTACTGCAGGCAAAAGTCCACACCAGTCTCACTAAGAAGGTAGCCACATAGGACCCAGGGGACGGAACACAAGTCGCCTGCCAAGGCCCGAGGATACCGGATAGAAGTGTCACTGGGTGTGAGGTGCAGGGAGAAGGCCAGAGAAAGGACACACAGAAGGGGGTCCTGCTAAGTATTCTGGAGCTATCTGGGGGTGGACTGAGCCCCTCACTGAGTACGCACAGCAAGACGGGTGAGATTGCTCCGGTACCTGTAATCTGGACTGCATCAACAGTGAGTAAAGATCTTGGGACTGCATCACATGGACTCTGTGTTCATTACTGACTCCCTGCACTACAACCACCATCATCTACTCACACTGACCTGAAGCTACACTCTTCCTGTGGGGAGTAATAATACCATTGCTACAAAACCACCAGCTTCAGAGGACTGTTCCACAGCGGCGGCCCCATTGGCCGCACTCCACAGGTGGCGTAGTCGGACATTATAAAACCCATATATACAAATTACCCTTGGATTGACCGCCCTGGGTCACGGACCGGGTCACCGCCACAGTGACTACAACCCCCTGCGTCTACCGGCTCGGCTCCGGGTACCCCACGGCCCAGGGGGCGCGTCAACTTCATAGGTCCCTGATCTGAGACCACTCCTGCAGCGTGATTTGCCCCACCTCTGGATCTCGTTGGCCCAGGCTATACGTCAGAACATATTGCACCAGGGCTTGTCGGTGCTGTCACAGTCGCTGCAACATGTGCAAAGTTGAATTCCATCATGTCGGCACATGGCATTTCAGCCGGTGAACTGGCAGGCCCAACGACTTCTGTAGAGATGTAAGTCGTTGAGCTGCGGGATGCAAACGGCGGAAGTGAGCACACAGCGACCGTGCCCTCTGCAGAAGGCCATCTAGTCCGGGATAGTGGGCTAAAAATTGATGGACAACCAGGTTCAACACTTGAGCCATACAAGGCACGTGTGTGACATTGCCCCATCAAAGGGCCGCACCCAGGTTTGCAGCATTGTTGCACACGGTCATCCCTGGTTGCAGGTCCAGTGGAGACAACTATTCATGAAACTGGTTCTCCAGAGCTGACCACAACTCCTCAGCTGTGAGACTCACAGTTCCCAGACATTTCAAAGTAAACACTGATGCCGTTGAGCCCTGCTGCCAGCATAGTAAGGAGGTGTGCAGGATTCCTTCTGCGCAGTTAGAAAGCAGGTGGCATTACCAGACAGGCTTTGGGTGCAGGTGGAGGACCGAGAGGAGGTTGAGGAGGCAGAAGCAGTGGAGGAACTTCGAGATAAAGAGGATTGATGCACAACTCGTGGGGACGGTAAGACTTGGACAGCAGCCCCTTGTCCTGCTGTCACCATAGTTACCCAGTGCCCTGTCAGCGACATGTAACGCCCCTGTCCATGCCTACTCGTCCAAGTGTCTGTGGTGAAATGCACCCTGTCACACACAGAGTTTCTCAAAGAAGCGGTGATGTTGTGTGCGACATGCTGGTGGAGCGCAGGCACACCTTTCTTTGAGAAGTAGTGCCGATTGGGCATCTGGTACTGGGGCACTGCAACGGACATAAGGTCTCTAAAATCCTCTGTGTCCTCCAGGCGGAAAGGCAGCATTTCTGTAGCCAACAGCTTGCAGATGGTGAAATTCAACCTCTTAGCTTTGTCATGGCTAGGAGGAAATGGTCTTTTACTTTTCCACATCTGAGGGACCGAGGGCTGGCTGTTGTGATTAGACGGGGTTGAGTAGGGTGTCTCCGGCAAACTGCCGGTCTGTGAGGAAGATGCAGGCGGACATGTTAGGTTGCCTTGATCCAAAGGTGGTGCTCTCGATGTCGGAAGGCGCTCAACACCAGCAGGTGTTTCCTCTTCCCAATGAACTGATGACCTGCCAATCACACTGGCTGTTGCGGGTAAAGAGGTGGCAGGTCTGCGTCCAAAAACATGTGTGACTGCTGTCCCCCCAGTCACAGAGGATGAAGAGGCTGTGGATGCACAAGATGGGGCAGATGGTGGTTGGCCCGGCCCGCTAGGCCGCATTGTAGCACAGTGAGCTTCCCACTGCAACTTATGCTTCATATCCATGTGACGGTACATGCATGAAGTACTCAAACTATGGATTTTTTGGCCTCTACTTACCTTTTATTGACAAATATTACAGATAACACGAGTTGGGTCATCCTTATCTCTCTGAAAAAATGCCCTGGATATGCAAGGCTTAGAGCCCATGCGACCTGAAGAGCCACTACGACTTGTGGTCAGAGGCAGAGTTGTGGTTGAGGATGCTGTTGTTGACGTGCTTTCAGTACTCCGTCTCTGTCCAGGAAGGCGCAACCTAACCTCATCGTCAATAGCATCTGTGACGCCCCGCTGCGCTTGGTATCACAGATCCTAGAAGAGTGCATTGATGGAATCCTCCACAAGAGGCCCCCATAAACATTCACACATCTCCACCTTCCACCTCAGACCAGCAGAGGGAGCCCGTTAGGGATATAAATAGGGAAGCTGGAGAAGTCAGTTCAGTTCCTCTGAAGAGTTCCTGCAGTAGAGAAGCCTAAGAGAGGTCAGTCTGCAGTGGAGCTCAGTCTAGTCTATAGAACTCAGTTAATACTTCAGCAGTGGAGCACGAGGCTCCTGCTAGCTAGATTCAAGGATCCCAGATAGAGCTTAAGGTGTGCCGGCGCCATAAGATTGGTGAAGCGCGTCAAGCTGCCGTTAGTGTGTATAGCCTAGTGAGGGCCCGAGTAGGCCGAAGGCGAGTGGCGAGTTAGTACATAAGGGGCAGAGGAGCTTAACCAGCTCACCCCGAAGCATTTACAGGACACCGGATCCGAGCTTACCGGGATCTCTATGACCCAGTAAGGCATAACCGGAATCCCTGGAGAACTACAATCCCAGGATCGCTAAGGTTCTGATACGTAACAGAGCCAGGAGATGCTTAGGCCCCGCATACTGGGAGCGTGAACTCCAAGAGAAGGCCCTACCACAAGGTCAGCCAGCGCAGGACAGAGACAAAGTTAGGTCTAGCTCCAGGCAGGTCAAAAACTTACTACGCAGAGGCAAGAAACAGGAGGCCCTACACCCGCTCATTGGGGAGGATCCTGATATGCACCCTTCACCCTACAGTGCTCCGGGATGTGCCTGAATTTCCACCAGTAAAAGGTACTGAAGTGACTACCGTGTCCATTCCCGTTCTTGCTCTGACCCAGCTGGGTCTCGCCTGTCCTGCATTCCCCCTGCATAGGCTGCCCTGTGACCTAGCTCCACCTGTGGGGAGCTATACCATCGAGCTGCCTTATCACCAGCCTCAGTGGACTGCTGCAGCGCTGGTGCTTCTCAACAGATACCACAGGTGGCGTCACGAACTCTTATAAAATTAACAATTATCCACCCTTTTAAAGAGTGACCGCAGGGTACGGGCCAGGGAGCCGACCACCGCGACATCCCCAAGGCCAGGCAAAGGCCCGGGTACCGAGTCATCCCCATCCCCTGGGCTAGTCACATCCTGCTCCACCTCCTCTGCTGACCTCATCGATTGGCTGACTGTTGGTTGACAGTAAGTGGGATCTCCAACCTCGTCATCATCACCCTGTGTGTTCTCACACCCGTCGTCCTCAGAGCCAACCTCTTCCTGCCCTGACCAAAAAGTCAAGTTGTCGCTCCAATCAGGTATTTGAGTCTCATCATCGTCTTCATCATTGTCTCCACCAACAGGAGTTACAATTTGGGAACGAGGGTCTACATTATGCAAAGAACCTACTTCATCTGGTCCTGGATCCTACTTATAAAGATTCTGGGCATCAGTGCAGATCATTTCCTCGTCTGGATTAACAGAAGCTCTGGAGCAGACCTCCGTTTCTCAGGCTATAGTATGAGTAAACAGCTGTGCAGACTCAACCATCTGTGTTACCCCATACTCAGATGGGCAGCTGGAGACTTGGGAGCTGTGAGGAAGCAAGTGCAATTGGGGTGACACCTCTGAGGACTGGAGTATTTGTGATGTTGAAGTTGAGGTGGAGGAGAGCCCACTTGAAGGAGCACTTGATATCCGTTGAAGCACCTGCTGTTTTTGTGCCTCATCTGGAATTTGTAGCGATGGGCGTGTCCGTAAGAAAGGGATCGTATCACATTGTCCACGAAAAGAAGTAGACATCTTAGTTTGGCTGGAAGATGGTCTTTCTTCTGCAGATGTTACTCCCCCCCCACCGCGGGGGGGCTCGACCCACCAGTGGACAGGCACCAGTATTGGGAGAGGGGGGCTGGCCGTCAGGGTCCACCGTGGCTCTGGCACAAACCCGACGACACGGAGGTCGCACGGGCAGGAACGGACTGGCCGTGTCGGCTTCGCACTTTTTTGGTTTTAGAAGGGCATGACATGCCTATATCTGTGTCTCCCCCTCCTTTTACTCCTCCACCTCTTTTCTTTTCATATGTACTTGTCACTTTTCCATGTGTTAGTTGTGTCTTCTGAGCAGTTTGTCAGGTTTTGGACACCTTTGAAGGTGTTTTCTATGTGTTTTTGTTTGCCTGCCATTGGTTTTAACGGTGTTCGAAGGTGTTCGATGAACAGTTCGACGAACAGTTCGGCGAACATACGGGTGTTCGACGAACCGAACCGAACTCGAACACTACGGGGGTAGCTCAACACTACTGCTCAACTGCCCTTTGGTGAATAAGCTGTCTTTAGTTATAGCCACTTGATTCAAATTCAGACTTATCAGTGCAGCATACTTACTGCAATTTTTCTGCACCCTAGTTCATATCTTGCATAGCTAATGTCCAGCACTTGACCTTATTTTCATGTTAAAAATATGGCATTTTGCCACAATTCTTCCATAAAGACCACTTCTTGGCTGACTACTTCAAACATTAGATTGATGTACCTGAGAAATGTCATGGTTGAGCTGTTCCTGTTGCCTGGCAGCTGTTAATAGAGCCTCCACAGAGAGGCTTAGAGCAACACACTCTGTTTATGAGATCCCAGGGCTTGCATTTGTCTTCACCCTTTAACCCTTCACCCTTTAACCCTTGTAGAGGGACACATAGACCCCTGAGCTGGTGCCACAGAGTCAAACTTGGGTCAGAGAATGGGATAAATCAGGAAGACACAGCAAGAGTAAGGAATATAGCTATAGACTATAAGCAGAACTTATTGACTGGCAATGGAAGTCAGAGATTCAGGAGTTTAAATAGCGGACAGCCTCACCTATGACTGTCAGCCATAAACAAAAATTAACCCCAGAGATCCCTGATTTAACAGCATTGAAAAGTCCCAGGAATAAAACAAGACTGTCACTGTCATTTGTCACCAGCAACAAGGTTGCGCCAATGCCCAGAAGCCAAAGTGGAAAAAAAGGGGACAGGAACTGGCGCAGATGTTAAAGAAACCCACTGGTTGCTGCCAGTTTTGAGCTGTTGGTACTGATAGTCATATTCCAGTTTTGAAGGGAAGATTGTCTTTCATCCACTGCACAAAGTTTCCTTGGCCAACCGCTGCTTCTACGGTCCTCATTGTTGACCATTTCTTAGTATATCAATGCTGAGAAATACACACAGATAATTATAAATGATGCAATATCATCAGTGAGGCGTCTAAATTTATTCTGCATCAAGACAATGAAACCCAAACAACCAGCCAATTTCATTAAGAACTATCTTCAGCATAAAGAAGAAGATGGAAATAATGATATGGCTCCCCATCATCGAGTATATCTGGGATTACATGAAGAGGCAGAAGGATTTGCGCAAGTTCTCTGAGATGCTCTGAATAACCTCCATGCTGATTTCCTTCAAAACCTAGAAGAAATGATGCTTTGACATTGTTTATTTTGAAGGCAAATAGTAGGAATTAGAGGACCCACTGAAGTTCAGGTTCGACGGGTTCGGCCAAACTTTAGTTCAAAGTTTGGTTTGCTTACCAGAACTTAACCAGACCTAGACCCTGAAACTGATCCTCAGAAAAGCTAATGGTGACCTGAACTTTGGTGCTATAAAATGGCTGTAAAATTGTAGAAGGGCTTGGGGAAGCAAAATGGGGGTAAGAGCTGGACAATTGCCCTTCAAACAAATGTGGATAGGGAAATTACTTAAAATAACATAGAATAAAAAATATAAAATTTATTAATCTTGAACCAGAAGGCGGAGGACCAAGAGGAGGAGTGGAGCAGTGAATTGCATGTGTAGTTTACTGTACTCGTTAATAAATAAATAAATGAAAAAATGACTTGGGGTCCCCCCTATTTTTAATAATCAGCCAAGGGAAAACAGACAGCTGTGAGCTGGTCAGATTATGCTGAGAAGGGCCCAATATGCATAGACTTTACCAGCCTATTAACATCAGCCCCCAGGTGTCTGATTTGCCTTTGCTGGTTATTAAAATTGGGAGACCCTTAAAAAATGACATGGGGTTGCCCACTATGTTTAATAACCAGCTAAGACAAAGCAGACAGCTGGAGGCTGATATTAATAGGCTGGGATATTGGCCCTTTTCCAGCTTAATAAGATCAGCCCTTAGCCGCCCCAGAAATGGTGCATTCATTAGATGTGCCAATTTTGGTGTGCAGACTTGGCTCTTCCCAATTGCCCTGATGCGGTTGCAATCTGGATAATAGTTTTTGGGTTTAATGTCATCTGGGTAATAACAGCTGGCATCAAGCCCATGGGTTAGTAATGGAGAGGCGTGTCTCAGACACCCCCATTACTAACCCTGTATTTAAAAATAAAAAGGCACATATACAAGAAAAAAATTTTATTTGAATAAAGACTCCCCGACACATTCCCTGGTTTACCCATTTATTATTAAAAAATGATCACCTCAGCTGTTACATAATCCATTGTGGTTCCCAAGAATGTCCAGCAATTTTCTACTGCAGCCTATGGAGTGTTGTCCTGAGAACGACGCTCCATAGGTCACTCCCGGTCATGTCTCATGAAAGATAAAGTCAGTAAAAGTTATCACCCATGATTCATGACTGTTTATTGAGTGTCGTTCTATAGAGCATCGTTCTGAGAATGAGATTCCATTTTTTAAATTATTTATTTCTTTCTTTTACACTGTCCCTCACTCGTGCAGCATCCTGCCTCTACGCAAGTCAGAGAACAATGGAGGTGACAATCGTGATCCGGTTACTATACAGCCTGGTATGGGTGCCGCTAGCCAATCACAGACATGCCAATATTTGGCATGGCTGTGATGGCTGCAGAAGTGCACACAGCCTAAAAGCTTGTTGATTAACTGCTCTGCAGCCTTTCAATAAACTTTAAGCAGCACCAAACCTGAACAGTAAAATGGACATCCAGAAAAAAGTCTGTGTTCGGAGTTCGGCACCAGACACAAAGCTTTACAGTTCAGGTTCTCTTATCCCTAGCAAAGACTGGTCATACCCAATATTCATTTGAATTCAATTTCTTGATTGATTGATTGATAATAATAAACTACTGTATTATATATATTTATATATACAGTAATGTCTAGCAATATCTCATGAAATATTGGAAATATTGCTAGATATTACTGTCTATTGCATTTAATGCATTCCATCATCCTAAGCTAATCATAGAGATTAATCGTTTATTTTAGGCAACATCTTTTGGTAATCATGTTATACGTGTGTGAAACACCTGTTGTAACAACTTGGTATTGGTCAATTATTTAATCACTCCCCTAATTGACATTGGTCTCTGTAACGGGTCTGGAAGGTGGAACCTCTGAGCAACTATTCAAGGGGGCAGTCCTTGTAAGGAAGCGGGTGGCTCCCAGGGAAGGCGGGCAGATAGTCACGGCTAGTGACGGGGACAGTCTCTGGGTAGAAGGGCAGGAGGACACGGCAAGTGACAGGGACAGTCTCTGGGTAGAAGGGCAGGAGGTCACGGCAAGTGACGGGGACAGTCTCTTGACAGGCGGGTGGTCACGGCAAGTGACGGCAGAGCCTCCAGGTAGGCTAGCAGGCAAGTATCAGGTGGACGCTCCCAGGTGAGCGGGCAAGAGTCTCTGGACAGGCCGGTGGTCACAGCAAGTGATGGCTCCAGGTAGGCTAGCAGGCAGGTAGCAGAGGAGCGCTCCCAGGTGAGTGGGCAAAAGTCTCTGGACAGGCAGGTGGTCACGGCAAGTGACGGCAGAGCCTCCAGGTAGGCTAGCAGGCAGGTAGCAGGTGAGCGCTCCCAGGTGAGCGGGCAAGAGTCTCTGGACAGGCCGGTGGTTACGGCAGGTGAAGGCAGAGCCTCCAGGTAGGCTAACAGGCAGGTAGCAGGTGAGCGCTCCCAGCTGAGCGGGCTAGAGTCTCTGGATGGGCAGGTGGTCACAGCACGTGACGGCGGAGCCTCCAGGTAGGCTAGCAGACAGGTAGTAGGTGAGCGCTCCCAGGTGAGCGGGCAGACTGATCCATAGACAGACTGGCACGGCTGGTAGGCAGACTGTCGGACCGCAGATAGATAAGTAACAGGCAGGAATCTGGCAGGTGACTGGCAGGTAACTGGCAGGTAACTGGTAATGGGACCTGAGGGCTGAAGCAGAGTTGAAAGGCTTTGCAACAACATTGCTCGGGCACCTCCATTTTGGAGGAGATGCCTTATATATGGTGAGGTCCTCCGGCCATTGGCCGGGGACTCCTTAGGACGGCGCGCGCGGCCCCTTTAAGAGAGGGGGAGCGCGAGCGTGCCCTAAGCATAGAGGCCAGGAAGCAGCGCGCGCTGCCAGCAGAGCGGAAGGAAGCCGCCGGGCACGGAGCGGAGAGGTGAGGGGAACGGCGTCCCTGCCTAGCAGGAGGCAGGGACGCCGATGCTACAGTACCCCCCCTTTAGGCCCCCCCTTTTTTAGGCCAGAGAGAAATTTAGCAAGGATGAGAGGGGCATGGATGTTCTCCCGGGGCTACCATGTTCTCTCCTCAGGACCAAACCCCTTCCAATCTACCAAAAAAAAGGTCTTTCCTCTTACCCTCTTAGTGGCCAGAATACTCTCCACCTCAAAGATGTCTTCAGCGGAAACCGGAGCAGGAGGAGTACCTGGATTGTTGGAAAAGAGTTAAAGACAACGGGTTTGAGGAGAGGTACGTGGAAGGAGTTGGGAATCCGTAAGTTGGCCGGGAGTTTTAATTTTTAGGCCACTGGATTAATTTGCCTGAGGATTTCGAAAGGACCAATGAAGCGAGGACCTAACTTGTAGGAGGGTATCTTGAGCCATACATGTTTGGAAGAGAGCCAAACCTTGTCTCCCGGACGGAATTGAGGCGGATCCAGACGTCTCTTATCAGCATATCGCTTCATCCGCTCGGAGGACAGAAGAAGTGCAGACCTAGTACTCTCCCAAATGGTAGAAAACTCGCTGACAAGAGACTGCGCGGCAGGGTTGTCCACAGAGGCGGAGACGGGAAACGGAATCCGGGGGTGCTGGCCATAGACAATAAAGAACGGGAACTTGGAAGAGGATTCGCTCTCGTGGTTATTATAAGAGAACTCGGCCCAAGGAAGGAGGTCCACCCAATCAAAATGATGGGCATTAACAAAGTGCCGGAGATAGCTGGTAAGGATCTGATTGATCCGCTCCACTTGACCATTGGACTGAGGGTGGTAAGCGGAGGAGAAGTCCAGGGTGACGTCCAGCAGTTTACATGTGGCTCTCCAGAAGCGTGAGGTAAACTGAACCCCTCGATCCGACACGATGTGGAGGGGTAGGCCATGGAGACGAAAGATATGGCGGATAAAGTCCTTAGCCAGCTCAGGTGCAGACGGAAGACCAGGCAGGGGAATGAAGTGGGCCGTTTTAGAGAAGCGGTCCGCGACCACCCAAATGACAGTACACCCGGCAGAGGCAGGAAGATCGGTAATGAAGTCCATAGCGATGTGTTGCCACGGGGCTACAGGTATGGGAAGCTGCAGGAGATGACCAGCTGGTAAGTGTCTGGGAACTTTGTTGCGGCCACAAGATGAACAGGCAGAGATGAAGTCTACCACATCCTTACGCAGGGTAGACCACCAGTAATGCCGGGAAATGAGTAGGAAGGTCTTTTTTGGCCGGCATGGCCAGCTAGTTTAGAAGAATGCCCTCAGCGAAGAACCCTCTCACGGTCTGGAGGCGCCACGAACGTCTTGCCGGGTGGAAGACGAGTGAAATCCAAGGGGGCCACATTCATCACCTTGGAGGGGTCGATAATGTGCATAGGCTCCTCCTCTTGGTCGGAGGACAGGAAGGATCGGGACAAGGCATCAGCTTTGACATTTTTGTCCGCCGGGCGGAAATGAAGGATGAAATCGAAGCGGGCAAAAAACAAAGACCACCGGGCCTGACGTGGATTAAGTCTCTGGGCATTTTGGAGATATGCCAGGTTCTAGTGATCCGTGTAGATGATCACCGAGTACAGAGCCCCTTCAAGCAGGTAACGCCACTCCTCCAGTGCCAATTTAACGGCTAGCAGTTCTCGGTCTCTTATGGAGTAATTGCGCTCAGAGGAGGAGAAGATTTTAGAGAAAAAGCCGCAGGTTACCATTCTCCCGGAGGAAGACTTTTGGGTGAGCACTGCTCCGGCTCCAGAGGAGGAGGCATCAACCTCCAGGTAGAACTGTTTGTTGCAGTCCGGACGGTGCAGCACAGGGGCAGAGGAGAAGGCTTGTTTCAGGGAAAGGAAGGCCTCCTCAGCTTCGGATGACCATACCTTGGGATTTGCTCCCTTACGGGTGAGCGCAGATATGGGCGCAGTCCGTGACGAGAAGTGAGGAATGAAGAGACGATAGTAATTAGCGAAGCCCAGGAATCGCTGTATCGCCTTCAAGCCCTCCGGACGGGGCCACTTTAGGACAGCAGAGAGCTTCTCTGGATCCATTCGCAAGCCTGTCTGGGAGATAACATAGCCCAGAAAAGGAAGAGAGGTCTGCTCAAAAAGGCACTTCTCGTATTTAGCATAGAGGTGGTTCTGCCTGATCCTAAGCAGGACCTGACGAACATCCCTCCGGTGTGTGGGAAGATCCAGAGAGAAGACCAAGATGTCGTCCAGGTATACCACCACGCAGGAGTAAAGAAGGTCACGGAAGATGTCGTTGACCAGTTCTTGGAAGACGGCGGGAGCATTGCAGAGACCGAAGGGCATCACACGGTACTCATAGTGTCCGTCCCGGGTATTAAATGCTGTTTTCCACTCGTCTCCCTGACGGATACGGACCAGGTTATATGCTCCACGTAGATCCAGCTTGGAAAAGATCCTGGCGCCTTTAAGGCAATCAAATAACTCAGAGATAAGCGGAAGGGGGTATTTATTTTTAACCGTGATCTGATTGAGTCCTCTATAGTCAATACAGGGGCGAAGCGAGACATCTTTTTTTTTGACAAAGAAGAATCCGGCTCCAGCCGGGGAAGTAGACTTCTGGATGAATCCCCTGGCCAGATTCTCCTCTATGTACTCAGACATGACCCGGGTTTCTGCCGCAGACAACGGATAAATACGCCCACGGGGTGGAGTGGCGCCAGGTACCAGGTCGATCGGGCAATCATATGGCCTATGAGGTGGCAATGTCTCTGCTTCTTTCTTACCGAAGACGTCAGCATAGGGCCAGTAAGGAGCCGGAAGACCGGGTAAATTAGCTGGGATAGGTGGAGGACGAACCGGACGAACAGGAACCAGGCAGGTCTTATGGCAGGCCGGCCCCCACCGGAGTACTTCACCGGAATGCCAGTTCAACACGGGTTCATGTGTCTGGAGCCAAGGTAGACCTAGTAATAGGGAGTGGGAGAGTCCGGACAACACATGGAAGGAGATTACCTCAGAGTGCAGCATTCCCACCTGCAGGGTTATGGGTTCCGTGACGAGCAGGATGGTCACCGGAAGGAGTCGTCCATCCACGGAGGCGACTGACAAAGGTTCAGCCAGAGACTTGGTGGGAATACGGTATTTCTCAACCAGGGACTGAGAGATGAGGTTTCCAGCGGATCCAGAGTCCAGGTGGGTGAGTTCAAAGTGACGGTTCTCTCCCCAGGAGATAGATACAGACAAAGTCAGGGTTGGAGAGGACTTATTTTTGTCTAGGGCGACCTCTCCGAGCGGTCCTAGACACTGGAGTTTCCCGGCATCTCCGGGCAGGAACGAATCAGGTGCTCCTTACTGCCACAATAGAAGCAGCTCCCCTCGGCTCGGCGTGACTCTTGGCGAGATTTGACCAACTTGGTCTGGTCGATCTGCATGGACTCGGGTGAGTGCGCCCAGGGAGTGACAGAAGAGGAGACAGGTTTCTGGAAAGTAGGAGCTAGGCGGGGAAACCATCTCTCACGGGTGGTCTCTTTGGTACGTTCTTGAAACCGGATGTTAATCCGGGTAGCCAGAGACACCAGGTCATCCAGGGTGGTAGGAATGTCCCGACCGGCGAGCTCATCTTTAATCCGACTGGAAAGGCCCTGCCAGAAGACGGACACCAGGGCCTCATTATCCCAGGCAAGCTCAGAAGCGAGGGTGCGGAATCGTATGGCATATTGGCCCACGGTGAGACTCCCTTGGCAGAGACGTAGCAAAGAGGAGGCAGATGAGGTCTTTCGTCCCGGTTCATCGAAGACCCTTCGGAAAGCAGTGAGGAAAGACGAGAGGTCGGACACCAGGGGATCCCCTCTCTCCCACAGAGGGTTAAGCCATGCCAGTGCCTCCCCAGTGAGATGGGACATGATGAATGCCACTCTGGCTCGGTCGGAGATAAACTGGTGGGCCAGGAGTTCAAAGTGCAGGGTGCACTGGTTTATGAAGCCCCGAGCTTGAGCGGGGTCGCCTCCGAAGCGAGGAGGTGCAGAAAGCCGGGGACCGGGGCAGGATGCCATGGTATTGGTGGGCAGCGGCGCTGCCGGGTTGCGAGTCAAGACACTAGCGGTGGTTGCTGGTGGAGCAGTCAGAGTGTCCAGGTGAGAGTTGACGTTCCGCAGGTGGCTCAGGATGGACACCTGTTGGGACCTCTGACGGGACAGTTCATGGCATAGGTCCGAGAGCGAGGGAGTTTGGGTGTCACCGGGTTCCAGGGCCCGAGCAAACTGTAACGGGTCTGGGAGGTGGAACCTCTGAGCAACTATACAAGGGGGCAGTCCTTGTAAGGAAGCGGGTGGCTCCCTGGGAAGGCGGGCAGGTAGTCACGGCTAGTGACGGGGACAGTCTCTGGGTAGAAGGGCAGGAGGACACGGCAAGTGACGGGGACAGTCTCTGGGTAGAAGGGCAGGAGGTCACGGCAAGTGACGGGGACAGTCTCTTGACAGGCGGGTGGTCACGGCAAGTGACGGCAGAGCCTCCAGGTAGGCTAGCAGGCAGGAAGCAGGTGGACGCTCCCAGGTGAGCGGGCAAGAGTCTCTGGACAGGCCGGTGGTCACAGCAAGTGACGGCTCCAGGTAGGCTAGCAGGCAGGTAGCAGAGGAGCGCTCCCAGGTGAGCGGGCAAGAGTCTCTGGACAGGCAGGTGGACACGGCACGTGACGGCAGAGCCTCCAGGTAGGCTAGCAGACAGGTAGCAGGTGGACGCTCCCAGGTGAGCGGGCAAGAGTCTCTGGACAGGCCGGTGGTCACAGCAAGTGACGGCTCCAGGTAGGCTAGCAGGCAGGTAGCAGAGGAGCACTCCCAGGTGAGCGGGCAAGAGTCTCTGGACAGGCAGGTGGTCACGGCACGTGACGGCAGAGCCTCCTGGTAGGCTAGCAGGCAGGTAGCAGGTGAGCGCTCCCAGGTGAGCGGGCAAGAGTCTCTGGACAGGCAGGTGGTCACGGCAGGTGACGGTAGAGCCTCCAGGTAGGCTAACAGGCAGGTAGCAGGTGAGCGCTCCCAGGTGAGCGGGCAAGAGTCTCTGGATGGGCAGGTGGTCACAGCACGTGATGGCGGAGCCTCCAGGTAGGCTAGCAAACAGGTAGTAGGTGAGCGCTCCCAGGTGAGCGGGCAGACTGATCCATAGACAGACTGGCAGGGCTGGTAGGCAGACTGTCGGACCGCAGATAGATAAGTAACAGGCAGGAATCTGGCAGGTGACTGGCAGGTAACTGGCAGGTAACTGGTAATGGGACCTGAGGGCTGAAGCAGAGTTGAAAGGCTTTGCAACAACATTGCTCGGGCAACTCCATTTTGGAGGAGATGCCTTATATATGGTGAGGTCCTCCGGCCATTGGCCGGGGACTCCTTAGGACGGCGTGCACAGCCCCTTTAAGAGAGGGGGAGCGCGCGCGCGCCCTAAGCACGGAGGCCGGGAAGCAGCGCGCGCTGCCAGCAGAGCTGGAGGAAGCCGCCGGGCACGGAGCGGAGAGGTGAGGGGAACGGCGTCCCTGCCTAGCAGGAGGCAGGGACGCCGACGCTACAGTCTCTAATATATATAACATCACTGTATGTTTTATGTTTGACATTCTATGACTAAGGGTGCGTTCTGCACCTGAAACGCATTAGGTCCTCCTGAGGTTTCCATTTTATCATCATGTTTTAAAAAAAAAATCCAAAATAAAAGTTTCTATTTTTAACATTTTCCTGGTTGGTTGTGTTGGTTCAACTCCTCCTTTCTACATTTTGTCTGCGATAAACAATGGGTGCGGCACCCACAGGATAGACTCCAGCTGAGGTTATTCGGTCTTCAACGTGGTAAGCTTCCAACATCCATTCCCCTCCTCCTTATGCTGCATTACTTTTACACACTGGTGTTCTTTTGATTATGTATCAGTTTCAGTGATTAGCATTAGTATTAGTTTTCAGCTATCACAGGATACGTGATGGGTCAATTTTTGCTAATCGGTACAGGTGTAGTGGTCAGACACTAACCAACCAATAAATAACCACTGGACAATCCCTTTAATGTGTCCATCACTGATCTAAAACAGGTAGTTCAGTCCCGCTGTCTGGATCCTCTTGTAGATAGATGTCTTACAAGCCAGATAATAAGAATCTATGCACAATTTATGTTTTATTTGTGCTTATATAGCCCTGACATATTCTGCAGTGCTTTACATATACAGTTGTCATTCACTGTCCCAGATTCACAATCTAAATTCCCAATCAGAATTTCTTTTGCTGTGTGGAAAATAAACCAGAGAACCCAGAGAAAACCTTCTCAAATATGGGGATAGCATATAAACTTCAAGCAAAAGACATCCTTCATTGGATTGGTCCGGAAAGGCAACAATGCAATTCAAGAAAAAACAGAAAAATATTCACCAAACTAAATTGGTAATACGGTATATATATTTACCAGAGAACCATAGACAGAAAAAATACCCAATAAAAATTAACTTTTAATAATTATCCTTAAAAGTGTACTCTATAGTACAAGTGAGAAAAAACTACACATATATCTCAAAAACAGGATACCATGTAAGGAGAATATAATATGAAATTAGCAATTAATTCAGACAAACTTACCCTGGATAGCACCTAATAAGATTGCTCTCCCTACCTAACAGCGGAGTGTTTTTCACCCTAAGGTTCAGATGGTGTCCCCGCTCCTCGGAGGCTGTCCCTCTCCTTTCCCTAGGTATCCCTACACAGTCAAAAGATGCCACACACATACATATAAATGGACCAATTGTAGACTATTCATGTCATAATTGACATGCTCAATATTAAAAATTACAACAATACCATATCAGTGGGGAGTGGGCAAAAATAGATATAGTTGCACAAATAGAAGGTTTTTGATTTTCAGTAGCCCACTAATATAAATAGATAGACATGTGTACCAGTCAGAGCAAGTCCGAAAAAAATATTAAGAATATTTTCATCCCCAATCAAACTAGGATTCAAGCAATGCCATAAATGATATCAATTAGTTGGCCTTTAGTACAATGACTAAATGTAGTCAATCCACAATACAAAATTTCCCAAAGCTATAATAGCAATATTCCAGACATCAATATTATAAGATTCCTCAGACTGGTGTAAAGTCATCCGCAAATAAGGTTATAATTAATCCCTTTGTCCCAACCGACTGGAATAGGTAAAAATGTGTACTAGTCAGACCAAATAAGAAATAGTAATACACTTATCTTAATCTCTAGTCCATCTGAGATTCACACAGTGCCTTGAGTGGTGTCCATTAGATGTCCTTTCTTATATACATAACTGAATATAGTCAATCCACAATTCAGAACTCCCCAAAATAGTAACAGCACTCCAGGCATCAATTTTCAAGGTCCCTCAGACTGGTGTAAAATCATCAGCAGTAAAGTTATTCCTTAGGATTAGTCCCTTCATCCCTACGCATTTCACCCCCTCCTCAATGTGGGGCTCATCAGGGGACAAGAAATATTAGAGGAGATGAGCCTTAATAGATGCCCGCATAATAGCTCCTTGTATACCGGAGTCCAACCGCATGTTCAATGGTGGGATTCATCCCTATATATCTGTGGAATGCCATGTGCCACGAGATTAATTTCACCTGTGATCAATCCCAGCGTTACCCTGACTACGAGACGCAAGCTTTAAGAAACTAGCGTACCACCGTGTTTAACATCACTTCCGGTCCCAACGTAATACGTCATTTCCGATTGCGTAGCCCAGGGTATTAGCTAAGGGATCGTACGTAGAATGCGTAAGCAAAGTACGTATCCTCCCGCTTTTTACGTCACTTCCTGGAACCACCAGGTGGAACGCAGACTGCGTTTCACTATCTGCATGGAGGATACCGCTACTCTCAGTTCAACGGGAACATGCAAGAGACAATCACTGCCACAAAACAATAGACCCGGAAAATCACAAGATGAGCTGAATATTCCACCATAATTAAAAAGATGTGCATCCATCCCCAAAGAAAAGGGGGGGGGGAATAGGTAGCATATTATCCACTTATGTGTGAGTAACTAAGCCAGTATTACAGTCCACCAGTATGGTGAATACACACACCGGGACTATCTGTAGATATATAAAAAAGGCTGATCAGGATTTTTATCCGTAAGGCTAATTGAAACAACAGTAAGGCTATACAAAGCTAGAAAAGCTTAACTGTTCATTAATACCCCCGGGATTCAGAGATTCGAGCCAGAAAATCCATCTGGACTCCCGCTGCAGAATTCTTTTATCCCAGTCCCCCTGTCGCACTGAGGGACTCACCACTTCAATAGAATGAAATGTAATAGAATTTAAATCACCTCCATGGTGTGTATTGACGTGTTTCGCTAGAGGAGTATCTCGCTTGTTTCGGATGTCACCTAAGTGTTCACCAATACGTACTTTAAATTGTCTTCTGGTTTTTCCCACATAGTCTTTTGGGCAAGTGCACGCACATACATAGATGACACTAATTGTTTTACAATTAGCAAAATGTTTGTTCCTATAGGTGCGTCCAGTTACAGAGCTCACAAATGTATCTGAGATGGAGATATAACCACAATAAGTGCACTGTCCACATCTAAAAGTACCAGTAGACCTCCTATCCAACCAGGTCCCCTCCTTCTTGGGGGGCACAAAGTGACTATGTACTAGGTGATCTTTGACAGATCTGCCTCTCCTAAAGGTGACAGAGGGATAGTCTGCAATCCATTTGGAAACATCCGGATCTGTCCTCAAGATACCCCAATATTTTCTCAGGATTGTCATAATCCTAGGATGTTGATCATCATATGTTCCAATTAGCCTAGTAAGGGAGGTCTGTTCGGACCTGGAGTGAGACACCAGTAATTTAGATCTATCCTTTTTAAAGGCATGATTAAATGCTCTATTGATCACCCTTGTTGGATAGTCCCGATCAGAAAAACGGTCCTTAAGGTCCCTAGCCTTATGAAAATAGTCAGAGGTAGAGGAGCAATTTCTCCTTAATCTTAAGAACTGGCCTTTAGGGATCCCTTGTTTCAAAGGAACCGGATGATAACTATCCCATTTTAATAGAGAATAAATCAAAGGGCACATAGGGTGAACCCCAATTTTACATTTGATGAACGGAGAGCATTACAGGATTTGAGTGGTGACACTTCCCTTATCATAAAACCCTCCGAAAAGGGAGGGAACATAGTGCTTCTAGATTGTGATCAATATGTTTCTATGTGTATGAATATTGTTTCAGATACCATGACATATCAGGTATTACAGGGTGATCCTACATCTACTTTTATGAGGACCTTATCTGACATTCTGCAACAAGCTAGACAAAATAATCTGATTTCATTGAGTGAACTGAATTTTCTGCTTCCAAAATTTCCTGTGATTGCAACTTTTTATGCCCTTCCTAAGGTTCATAAGGGCTATCCACCATTGAAAGGGAGGCCAATAGTTTCAGGTGTGGATGCATTGAGTCAAAACTCAAGCATCTATCTTGATCAGATGCTTAGATCTTTTGTTACAGCTCTCCCATCCTATCTGAGAGACACAACAGATTTATTAACAAAATTGGATGACATTACAGTTGACCCTGGTTCTATTTTGGTTTCCATAGACGTGGAGGCATTGTATTCTAGTATCCACCATACGGCTGTTCTGATGGCAGTGGAGTCCTTTTTGAAAACAAGGGGAAACCACTTGATCCCACACAACGAATTCATTCTTCGGTTGCTTGATTATGTTCTTACGCATAATTTTTTTCTTTTTCATGGGAGATTCAACCACCAGCTTAGGGGCACAGCGATGGGGAGCCCCTGTGCCCCCACTTATGCTAATTTGCTCCTTGGCTGGTGGGAGGACAACATAGTCTTTGGGGACGAGGATGTCGTCGGGGGCCCCCACATTCAATTTTGGGGCCGATACATTGACGACATCCTCGTCCTCTGGACTGGAGATGAGGAGTCCTTCATTGGGTTCATACAGCGCCTCAATGAACATGATTTGGGCCTTAAATTTACTTATGAGATAGGAGGTAAAAAGATTGCCTTTTTGGATGTTATAATATCAATTGATGAATCTGGCTCATTGAGATCATCTATCTTTAGAAAACCATCAGCAGCAAATAGCCTATTAAAATGGGATAGTTATCATCCAGTTCCTTTGAAACAAGGGATCCCTAAAGGCCAGTTCTTATGATTAAGGAGAAATTGCTCCTCTACCTCTGACTATTTTCATAAGGCTAGGGACCTTAAGGACCGTTTTTCTGATCGGGACTATCCAACAAGGGTGATCAATAGAGCATTTAATCATGCCTTTAAACAGGATAGATCTAAATTACTGGTGTCTCACTCCAGGCCCGAACAGACCTCCCTTACTAGACTAATTGGAACATATGATGATCAACATCCTAGGATTATGACAATCCTGAGAAAATATTGGGGTATCTTGAGGATAGATCCGGATGTTTCCAAATGGATTGCAGACTATCCCTCTGTCACCTTTAGGAGACGCAGATCTGTCAAAGATCACCTAGTGCATAGTCACTTTGTGCCCCCCAAGAAGGAGGGGACCTGGTTGGATAGGAGGTCTACTGGTACTTTTAGATGTGGACAGTGCACTTATTGTCGTTATGTCTCCATCTCAGATACATTTGTGAGCTCTGTAACTGGACGCACCTATAGGAACAAACATTTTGCTAATTGTAAAACAATAGGTGTCGTCTATGTATGTACGTGCACTTGCCCAAAAGACTATGTGGGAAAAACCAGAAGACAATTTAAAGTACGTATTGGTGAACACTTAGGTGACATCCGAAACAAGCGAGATACTCCTCTAGCGAAACACGTCAATACACACCATGGAGGTGATTTAAATTCTATTACATTTCGTTCTATTGAAGTGGTGAGTCCCTCAGTGCGACAGGGGGACTGGGATAAAAGAATTCTGCAGCGGGAGTCCAGATGGATTTTCTGGCTCGAATCTCTGAATCTCGGGGGTATTAATGAACAGTTAAGCTTTTCTAGCTTTGTATAGCCTTACTGTTGTTTCAATTAGCCTTACGGATAAAAATCCTGATCAGCCTTTTTTATATATCTACAGATAGTCCCGGTGTGTGTATTCACCATACTGGTGGACTGTAATACTGGCTTAGTTACTCACACATAAGTGGATAATATGCTACCTATTTCCCCCCCCCCCCTTTTCTTTGGGGATGGATGCACATCTTTTTAATTATGGTGGAATATTCAGCTCATCTTGTGATTTTCCGGGTCTATTGTTTTGTGGTAGTGATTGTCTCTTGCATGTTCCCGTTGAACTGAGAGTAGCGGTATCCTCCATGCAGATAGTGAAACGCAGTCTGCGTTCCACCTGGTGGTTCCAGGAAGTGACGTAAAAAGCGGGAGGATACGTACTTTGCTTACGCATTCTTCGTACGATCCCTTAGCTAATACCCTGGGCTACGCAATCGGAAATGACGTATTACGTTGGGACCGGAAGTGATGTTAAACACAGTGGTACGCTAGTTTCTTAAAGCTTGCGTCTCGTAGTCAGGGTAACGCTGGGATTGATCACAGGTGAAATTAATCTCGTGGCACATGGCATTCCACAGATATATAGGGATGAATCCCACCATTGAACATGCGGTTGGACTCCGGTATACAAGGAGTTATTATGCGGGCATCTATTATGGCTCATCTCCTCTAATATTTCTTGTCCCCTGATGAGCCGCACATTGAGGAGGGGGTGAAACGCGTAGGGACGAAGGGACTAATCCTAAGGAATAACTTTACTGCTGATGATTTTACACCAGTCTGAGGGACCTTGAAAATTGATGCCTGGAGTGCTGTTACTATTTTGGGGAGTTCTGAATTGTGGATTGACTATATTCAGTTATGTACATAAAAAAGAACATCTAATGGACACCACTCAAGGCACTGTGTGAATTTCAGATGGACTAGAGATTAAGATAAGTGTATTACTATTTCTTATTTGGTCTGACTAGTACACATTTTTACCTATTCCAGTGGGTTGGGACAAAGGGATTAATTATAACCTTATTTGCGGATGACTTTACACCAGTCTGAGGAATCTTATAATATTGATGTCTGGAATATTGCTATTATAGCTTTGGGAAATTTTGTATTGTGGATTGACTACATTTAGTCATTGTACTAAAGGCCAACTAATTGATATCATTTATGGCATTGCTTGAATCCTAATTTGATTGGGGATGAAAATATTCTTAATATTTTTTTTGGACTTGCTCTGACTGGTACACATGTCTATCTATTTATATTAATGGGCTACTGTAAATCAAAAACCTTCCATTTGTGCAACTATATCTATTTTTGCCCACTCCCCACTGATATGGCATTGTTGTAATTTTTTATATTGAGCATGTCAATTATGACATGAATAGTCTACAATTGGTCCATTTATATGTATGTGTGTGGCATCTTTTGACTGTGTAGGGATACCTAGGGAAAGGAGAGGGACAGCCTCTGAGAAGCGGGGACACCATCTGAACCTTAGGGTGAAAAGCCCTCCGCTGTTAGGTAGGGAGAGCAATCTTATTAGGTGCTATCCAGGGTAAGTTTGTCTGAATTAATTGCTAATTTCATATTATATTCTCCTTATATGGTATCCTGTTTTTGAGATATATGTGTAGTTTTTTCTCACTTGTACTATAGAGTACACTTTTAAGGATAATTATTAAAAGTTAATTTTTATTGGGTATTTTTTCTGTCTATGGAACAATGCAATTCACCCTACTGTGCGGCAGCATTGAACACCTTTGGTGGATGATCTGAAAGAGAATCAATAAAAGACCAAAGGGCTCCACAAAAGCCTCTTTCAGATGTCCATGTATCAGTCCAAGTACAGTACATGATGCAGAGAATAGCCTCTGGTGTCTTGACCTGAACTTGACAGTCTCATATCTTCCTATGAGGCTTTCAAGTTTGGGTCTGCAGTCACGCAGCCAGTCAATTCATCGAGGTCAGTACTCGGATCATGATACATGGATGTCTAAATTTGTCTCAAGTTTGTGACCAATAGCCCGGATGTGATAGCAACCCTTGCACCTATTATTGTTACACCCATGTTTGTGACTGCAATATCCATATATTTTCTAATTTTTTTCTAAAAATTATTTGAAATGATGGCTTGCTTGGGCAATTTTATATTTATTTGAGGATACATTTTTATTTAGCAGAAGCAAAAGTTTAATTATTTTATGCGTACATTTCTTTCTAAGACTTCATTAGTTTATGGCATGCCTTTTGTTTAAATAAATATATTTTGGGGGTTTATTTTAGCACACTTTCTTTATATTTTATTTTATTGACTTTTACATAAATTTCAAACATTTAGGATATTATTCTATTCCCTTGGGAACCAAGCATTAGTACAAACAAAACTCAGTGTTCCATTAAATTAGCTACAAATTGGAAAAGCATTTTCATACACAAACATTTATTTTAAGCATAATGAATATACAATAACAATCAAGTGTAACCACCGTGAAAATAAGTAAATTTACAAAAAATAAAAACTTTTAGCTAGGATTCAAGAGTTTAAACCAGAAAGTCTGTTTAAAAATAAAGAACATTTTCTTTTAACCTCTTAAAAAAGACCATATGTGAATTTGGAGCAATGTCAACATGGGCTGTTTTCTCTTCTTTAACTTAGTTTGCCCCATTTGGTGCCAAAAGTCGCACAAAATTACAGTAAATACACTTGAGATTGCAAAAATTTTTGCAACTTTTTAAAAAGTCGAAACTGATGAATCATGCAAAAACATCTGGAATTGCTAAAATCCACCCACAAAGCAGAAAATAAAAAAGCAAGCAAGCAAATATAAAATAGACTTAAAAAAAGGTGCAAAAAGAATAATGAATTGAAAGCAAACCTTCGGAGTCTCACTTATTTCTATGCTTGAAACGCCCTCCAACATATTTGTTACAATCATCAACATACAAGTAGTTTTCTCAAGACTCGTATCCCTATCACAGGGATGACTTCTCACTCCATCTGAAGCTCTAGAAATACGTTGTTTTAATAAAAACATTGTTTTTTTAATACGTCATTGAAGTGACAGCGCCATTGGATCGTCATTTAATATTTTTTATTTTGAATCTATATCTTCACCTTCAGCTGAGGGCTTATGATGAGGGGTGCAGTCTGCTAACATCAGAGTTTTGCCTGAGATTGCCCAACAATTCCAGGTGAGGCTTTTCATTAATGGGCTCGAGTAAGCCAGTCCGGGCTTATTCACACATAGGAGCGCCTCTGATTTTTTCTTTGCATCTGCCATCTCTAATTTCTCTTGTTCTTCCTATATCTTTGAAGCAACTCACCACTCAAAACTCACCACTCAAAAAGGGATGCATTAACCAGCCCTGTTGTACTTAGCAGGAAAGTTACATTACAGCGAGAGTCACTTCACAAGCACAGGAATCCAACCTAGTCCAAATGACATGTAACATGGCTCAAATTAAAGTGGCACAATCCTTCAACTATCTTTGGCCACTGCAATGTGGCACACTGTGGACTCTCAGTTGACCCAATAATCTCTGCTTCAGTCGTTCACTAACTGAGTAATTTGTTATTTCTGTCAATCAATATATGAATATTGTAACAATTTTCTTAAAATGGCAAGATGCAGATATTTTTTACTATGTTTGATGATTGCCATTTCCTGAAAATTGTTATATTATGTATAAGTATACAGTGGCTTGCATAATTATTCACCGCCCTTGGCTTTTTACCTATTTTGTTACATTACAACCTGTGTTTAAATATTTTTATAATATGATTTCTGAGTGATGCATCAGCACTAAATAGTCTAAGTTAGTGAAGTGAGAAAAATATAGGCATAAATTAAATTTATGGGATCAAGTTACTAAAAATTGGCATGTGTATTTGTATTCACTTCTTTTTGCTATGAAGCCCCTAAAAATTTCTGGTGCAAGCAATTACTTTCATAAGTCACATGCTTAGTGAGAGGAAATCCACTTGTCTGCAATCTAAGTGTCACATGGTTTGTCACTGTATACATATCTCTTCTGAAAGGCCACAGAGGCTGCAACACCATTAAGCAAGAGGCACCACTAACCAATCAACACAATGAAGACCAAGAGGATCTTCAAACAAGTCAGAGACAAAGTTGTTGAGAATTCCAAGTCAGATTTGGGAAATAAAAAATATTCCAATTTCTGATGATCCCCCGAAGCACCATCAAATCCATTATCATCAAATGGAAAGAACATTGTACTACAACAAACCTGCCAAGACCCGGGCGCCCACCAAAACTGGCCAGACAAGGAGGGTATTAATCAAAGAGGCAACAGAGAGACCAAAGGTAACCCTCAAGGTGCTGCACAGTTCCCAAGCAGAGACTGGAGTATCTGTACACACGACCACAATAAACTGTACACTCCATAGAGGTGGCCTTTATGGATGAGTGAGCTGAAAAAAGCCTTTACTTATACACAAAAATTGTAAGGCTTGTTTTAAGTTTGTCTAGAGATGTGGGGGACTCCCCAAATGTATGGATGAAATATAGGCAGCAGGGACAGGGAAAATGGTCCAAGTCGAGGGGAAGATGGATGGTGCGAAATACAGGGATATTCTTGAGCAAAACCTGTTTCAATCTATCAGTGATTTGAGACTGGAAGGAAGGTTCACCTTTCAACAAGACAATGACCCAAAGCATACTGCTAAAGCAACACTAGAGTGGTTTAAGGGCAATCATGTAAATGTTTTGGAGTGGCCTAGTCACAGCCTTGACCTTAATCCAATTGAGGTCAGCCTTGAAGATTGCAGTTCGCCAGAGAAAATCATCTAATTTGAAGGAGTTGGAGCAAAAATTCCAGTGGCAAGATGTGGAAAGCTCAAAGAGACTTATCCAAAGTGACATGCAGTTGTAATTTCCGCAAAAAGAGGCTCTACAAAGTACTGACTTTAGGTGGTGAATAGTTATGCACATTGAGGTTTTCAGGTATTTTGTCCTATTTGTTGTTTGCTTCACAATAAAAATAAAAATAAATGTTCACAATTGTAGGCATATTCTTTACATGAACTGATGCAAACCCTCACAAAAAACAATGTAATTCCAGGTTGTGAGGTAGCAAAACATAAAAAATGCCAAAGGGGCATGAATACTTTCCAAAACATTGTATTTCCAGGCATATTTGAAGTTTAATGAAAACCTACCTGAAAAAAAACAACTACAAACCTGAAAATATTTCAACATGCTATGCTTTCATAAAAATACCACTAACCCTTGAAATGCCAATAGCCTAAAACTTGTGCATATAAAACTTCATCCATTTTACTATGCATTTTTAACCAGCACGTAGCAGCAGAAGTCGTAACTGCTAAACATACAGTACAGACCAAAAGTTTGGACACACCTTCTCATTTAAAGATTTTTCTGTATTTTCATGACTATGAAAATTGTACATTCACACTGAAGGCATCAAAATTATGAATTAACACATGTGGAATTATATACTTAACAAAAAAGTGTGAAACAACTGAAAATATGTCTTATATTCTAGGTTCTTCAAAGTAGCCACCTTTTGCTTTGATGACTGTTTTGCACACCCTTGGCATTCTCTTGCTGAGCTTCAAGAGGTAGTCACTGGAAATGGTCTTCTAACAATCTTGAAGGGAGTTCCCAGAGATGCTTAGCACTTGCTGGCCCTTTTGCCTTCACTCTGCGGTCCAGCTCACCCCAAACCATCTCGATTGGGTTCAGGTCTGGTGACTGTGGAGGCGAGGTCATCTGGCGTAGCACCCCATCACTCTCTTTCTTGGTCAAATAGCCCTTACACTGCCTGGAGGTGTGTTTGGGGTCATTGTACTGTTGAAAAATAAATGATGGTCCAACTAAACGCAAACCGGATGGAATAGCATGATATCTTTAGGTTTAGTAAATGGAAGTTCAGGCCAAAAGTGGACAAAGGCCTGGAACAAAGTCAGAATATAGAAGAGCTGACTGAAGGATTGACGGCAACAGTATAGGTATTGGGAGGGCTGAGAATAGGTAAGTAAAAGAGGAGTTTTTTTTATCATGTACAGCACAGATTCAATTTGCATGAAATTTATTTGATTTGAATCATATTTTTTTACCTGAATTGAAGAAATCTGCCCAAATCAAAATTCTGGAGATTTCTTCAACGTTAGAAAAGAAAAACAAAGTCCTTTAGATAATGGTATTGGATAGTTGATCTCAGGGATGAAGAAAAAGGGAGAGCTCCTAATTTTATTCCTTAGCTCTAGAGGGAGTGTATCAGATGTAGTTGTTGCCAGTGCTATCAATAAGTCAACTAATATGCTCTTCAAATAGTCAAAAGTTCATAACTAGTGATGAGAGAGCACTAAAATGCTCGGGTCGAGCACCCGAGCAGCAAGCCCAATGTAAGTCAATGGGGAACTCAAGCATTTTTCCAGCACCCCCCCCTTCCCCCCAGAGGTCTGGAGGGGGCCTAAAAATTGCTCAAATTGATGGGAATAGTGCTCAAATGATATGAGAACAGCGTGGGGAAGACCCCTGGAAGCATCTCTGACTCCCAGGTCACTGCTGTGAACAATGTTGTCAGAGTATTATGCCACTTTTACAGACTCACAATAAAACATACAAAAATGAAACCAAAATGGATTGTCCTGGAAAAAATGTTAAGGAGCATTTTTTCGAAGGGAATGACTTGTATATAAGGTAAAATAAAAAAATAAATAAAAAATGCTCCTCCACACCTTGGCCTATGTTCACAAGTAGCGTTTTTGATGCGTTTTTGCATTGCTTTCAAAGGTGAAAAATACATTCACCGGTAAATGTCATTTTAACATTTTAGTACCTTATCTGGAAATGTGGTGTATGAGACATGATCAGACACATCCTGTTTCATTTATGAAGGAGGGACTGTGAAAGTCACACAGCCTTTTTTTACAAGGCCATCAGGTGACCTTTACTATTGTTAAAGGGCCAGCAGTCAGCCCTCACTATTATTAGAGGGCCATCAGCAGGCTATGCTTTGTTGTTCTAATTATTAAGGAGTGGGTGTCCTATAGTGATAATGCCCATGCAGTGACTGCAAGGGCTGCCAAAAAATTGGAAACACTCCAAAACCCCTTTGAAGAGACTTAGAAGTCCTAATTAAATATTTTTTTACCATTATTAGGGAGTGGGTCTCCTATACTGGTAATGCCAATGCAATAAGTGCATGAGCTGAAAAACACTTACCCCTGGGGGGTATACATGAACATTTGAAATAACATACAGAATGTTAGAGGTAGGACTCTAAAAAAATTTCCTACAGGAATCATAAACACCCTTAAAAAATTATGTGGGTGTTGCATCACGGTCACCCTGGTGATATGGTGGTGGAGGAAGAGGAGAAGGAGGAGGACAACAGAAAATAAACAAAATCAGGAAGCGTATACCCATATAAGAAGAGGTGCATGGAAATAGACCCCCCCAAAAAAATACTGGATTTGACTTTATGTTCCGCTGCTATCACCTGGTGGTGTTGAAAAGTCTAGCCCAATCCAGCCCTTGTTCATTTTGATAAAAGTCAGCCTGTCAGCATTTTCAGTTGACAGGCGGATGCGCCTATCAGTTATAATACCCCGGGTGGCACTAAAAACCCACTCTGACAAAACGCTAGCTGCAGGTTAGGCCAGGACCTCCAAGGCTTAGAGAGCCAGTTCATGCCACGTGTCCAGCTTGGATACCCAATAGTTATAAGGCACAGAAGAATCACAGAGGACGTTGGTACGGTCAGCAAGGTACTCCTTCAGTATCTTCCAAAACTTTTACCTCCTTGTCAGAGTACACCACGCATCAGGGACTGTGTGATGGGAGGATCTGAGAAAACTGTCCCACTATTTTGACAGTGTTCCCCTGCCTCTGCTGCATCATATTTTTGTCTCCCTCGCCTGTACTCTTTGGTTGTCCAGCGAACTGTGACCTCTGCCGCCAGCATTTTCAGACAGGAAATTTTTAATAAAATCTCAACAAGGGCCTTCTGGTACTGCAACATTTTATTAGACCTCTCCACCACAGGAAGGAGAGATAGAAAGTCCTCCTTGTAGCGTGGCGAACTAGTAATTACTGTTGCATAAAAAGGGTAAAATGCGAGGGTCACAGGAAAGGCAGTGGAACATAAAGTCAGCCATGTGTGCCAGACTGCCAACAGCCAAGACTTCCCTGTCCTGACCAAGAGGACAACTGTCCTTGCTCTCATCATCCTCCTCCTGGTCCTCCTCATCATTCTCCCTCTCCTCAGGCCATCCACGCTAAATGAAGGTATGACTGTTGTGTGGGTAGTACCATCTATAGCACAGAAAAACAGCTCCTGTTCCTCCTCCTCCTCTTCCTCCTCCTCCTCATTATCACTGCGTTGAGATGAGATGAGGCTGGGCTGTGTGGCATCACCCTGTATAGTTCCTTGCTCCATTTCATTGTGCTCTGCCTATAATTCCTCCTCTTTAGTTGTGAGCAGCAAGCATTTCAATAGAGAGAGAAGCGGGATGGTGACGCTAATTAAGGCGTCATTGCTGCTCACCATCTTGGTAGAGTCCTCAAAGTTTTGGAGGACGGCACAGATGTCTGACATCCATGCCCACTCATCAACTTTTATGTGCGGAGGCTGACCTGAATAACAACGGGCGTGTAGAAGTTGGTACTCAACAACTGCCCTCTGCTGCTCACAAATCCTTTCCAACACATGTAACATTGAGTTCCAATATCTGTGAGTCGGTGAGCTGGAAACTGCAAATGCTGCTGAAGTACAGCGAAGGTGGCGGAAGCTGTAGCTGACTTTCTGAAATGGGCACACACATGGCGTACTTTGACAAGTAGCTCAGGCAGATCTGAGTAGGTTTTGAGAAACCGCTGAACCACTAGGTTGAGCACATGGTCCGGCATAGTACGTGTGCGAGCTTGCCTAGCCTCAGAGCCACCAACAGGTTCCAGCTTGTGACTGATGTGGTAATTTCGGAGATGGAGGCTGAAGAGGAGGAGGTGCAGGAGTTATAGAATGTGAGGGAAACCCTTATTGACCCAGGGCCCGCAATCTTCGGGGTCTGGAGGACGTGTTTCATCCCAAGGTCCAAGTGTGTCCCGGCTTCCACTATATTAACCCAGTGTGCCGTCAGCGAGATGTACCGCCCTGGCCACAAGCACTTGTCCATATGTCCGTGGTTAGGTGGACCTTCCCAGTAACTGTGTTGTTGAGGGCACGGGTAATGTTCTGGGACATGTGCTTGTGTAAGGCGGGGACGGCACACCGGGAGAAATAGTGGCGGCTGAGGACCGAGTACCGAGTGACGGCCACCGCCATCAGGCTACGGAAAGATTCTGTCTCCATGAGCCTAAGAGGCAAAATTTTAAATGCAGGCATTGGAGATATGTGTCAGTTTAGTGCTGTGGCCTGCAGGTAATTGGCTGCATATTTGCTCTTGCGTTCAAACGACTGGGATAGGGGCATGGACGAGGACATGGTTGCTGATGGTGGTGGTTGCAAGTTTGCAATGACAGATGCAGAGCGGGAGGCATCTTTGCCTGTGCCATGGACAGGTGATTGGCATGCATGTGCAACAGCGGAACAGGCAGTGGTGTCAACCGCAGACACTGTTTCTGGACCCTGATGTTCGGCCCAACTAGTAGGGTGCATTGCTGTCATGTGCCTGAGCATGTTGGTGGTGGTCATGCTAGTAGTTTTGATGCCCTTGCTGATGCTGGCATGGCCGATGTTGCAAATGGCCTTTTTGGGGTTATCTGGACAGTCTTTTAAAAAGAGCCAGACTCTGGGACTAGCAACTTCCCTTGTGCTGGTGTTCCGCAGGGACAGTTACCCGCCTTGTGTCTGTGGCCACCCCACTACTTGTTCCTGTCTGTTTTGGTGCTACACCTGCCTTGCCCTCTGTGCTGCTGTCCTCGCTATGCATATCACCTTGCCAGGTTGGGTCAGTGACTTCATCATCCACCACCTCGTCTTCCACGTACGCACCCTGGGCCTCCTCCTGACCAGCTGGCAATTGTATCTCATCATCATCATCTACCACTTGCAACAGTAATTGCACTTTTCCACCGTTGTCCTCGTGTGACTGTAGCTGCTCAAATATTTGGGCATCACTACATGCAATCTCCTCTTCTTCTGCTTGAAGCGGGCCGGGCAAGAGGCCCGAATCTATAAATGGGAAAGTAAACAGCTCTTCGAAGTGTCCAAGTGTGGGATCAGTTGTCTCCGGGCACTCAGCATAGGGGAAGGAAGGAGGATCAGGGTGAGGAATACACTGTGTTCCAAATTATTATGCAAATAATATTGTCTCAGCTTTTCCCAAATTACCTATATGAATTGCAGTCATTGTAATTTTCCAGTCAAATAACTATTAGAGTACAATTGAAAGGTTTTTGTACAAACTGCCTATGATAACAGTATATTTTTAAAAAAATAAAAAACTCAAACTGCACTCAAAATGCATGTTCCAAATTATTATGCACAGCAGAGTTATCAACCTTTTCATTTTAATAAAGAACAAAAAAATGGTCATTTTTGAAATTATAAGCATTAGCAGGTTATTACAAACTGAAATCAAACAGTTTTCAGCTCAAAACTTTATTCTAGGTGATGTTACATTTGCACATAGGACCGCTTGTTCGAAAGGAGATTCTGAACTCTCTCGTCCATTGAATTTGTCAGGTTTTGGATGGTTACTGCTTCAATTGTTTTGCATGAGGACAGAATACCCTCCCAGAGCTGTTGCTTAGATGTGAACTGCCTCCCGCCATCAATGACACTCCTTTTGATGATGCTCCAGAGGTTCTCAATGGGGTTGAGGTCAGGGGAGCATGGGTGCCACACCATAAGTTTGTCCCCTTTTATGCCCATAGCTGCCAGAGATGCAGATGTGTTATGTGCAGCATGAGACGGGGCATTATCATGCAATGTGCAATGGACCTTATTCTGCTCTATACACTCTCCACAAACTCTGCCTGCCTAACTCCTGCTATCACCATGAATAATATATGCAGCTGGATTAGTCCTTAGAAGGACTGTTAGTTCAGATGTATATTGCTCTTGAATACCTAACTAATAAACCACCAATTCTCTCCCTAGCTCAGCAGCTTCTCTCTCTACTCTGCCTGTCTGAAGGTTAGACCATGACGAGCATAGGTTCACCGGGTCTGATACAGACCCGCTGATGCTATGCGGCCAGCCAATCACTGTAATGCCACAACCAGCATGGCTGTGGCATTACAGTGAGTGACAGGCTATCCCCGCATGTTTATTCGCTGTCTAAACAGCGCCAAACATGTGGGAGGGGACTTGAGCTCTCACCCGACTATCCCGGAAGTACTCGCGGAGCATCTTGCACAGTGAGATGCTCAGGCAAGTACCGAGCAGTAGCGAGCACACTCACTCATCACTATTCATAACCCCTTCAAGCCTAAGGCTATGTTCACACATCATGGGTTTTTTTGCGTTCATTTTCTGCAGCAAAACCTGATCTTTTGCCAGGAGGTTGCTCGGGATTTTTGTTGCAGTTTTCTTGCTTTTTTTGCAGGTGTTTTTTGGTGCGTTTTTTCTGTGTTTTTCACAGTCCTTTTCTCTCTGTTATACATGTAAATAAAGTTCTGTGAAAAAAAATCTCATTCTGGTTAATTCACAAAAACGCTGAAAAAAACGCTGAAAAAAGTTAGCTACGTTTTTGGTGCATTTTTTCAGCATTTTTTCACTACCTGGTACTTCCTATGGGTGAAAAAACGCTGAAAGAAGTGACATGATCTATTTTCCAAAAAACTATGAAAGGCACAAAATCCTGAACGAAAAAAACCCATGATGTGTGAACTAAGAATTCTGGAGTCTCATAGACTTTGCTGGTACTGCAAAAGGCAGCTGAAAATTTGCATAAAATCTGCGGCAAAAAACGCTGAAAAAACTGATGTGTGAACATAGCTTAAACCTGTTATCATTTTCCTGACCAGGACAAATGTTTCAATTCTGGCTAGTGTACTTTGTGTGGTAATAACTCTGGAATGCTGTAACAAATCCCAGTGATTCTGATTAGTGATTAGCGAACGTGCTCGCCACTACTCGGTACTCGCCCAAGCATCACGGTGCTCGACAAGCTTGGCACTCGGCGAGTATTTCTGGGTTGCTCGGGTGGGAGCTAGGGTCCCCGCCCTGCTTGTTTGGCACTCTTTAGAGAGCGAATGAACATGCAGGGATTGCTTGCCACACACTATATTGCAGTAGCCATGTTGGTTGTGGGCATTACAGTGATTGGCTGGCCGCACAGCATCATCAGATCTATTTAAGACCCGGTGATGCTAGGCTCATCACAGTCTACCACGGAAACAAGCAGAGAGCTGCTGCTGAGTAAGGAAGAGATTTGCTTGCTTATAGTTAGTAAAAGTATTCCACAGCATATCTATATATCCATTTGAACTAACAGTCCTTCTGAGGACTAATCCAGCTGCATATATTCAATGGTGATAGCAGGAGTTAGGCAGGCAGGATATGTGGCAGACTGCAGCGCATATAGCACAAGAGGGTCCATAGCACGTTCTGTCTTCTGCTTCTGTGACAGATATTTGTAGACGTAGCCCCAGATATCAGGGGCCAAGGCTATTTTTTTTTATCTTAATCCTGGTTATTTGCTTAAAAAGCAATCCAGAGTACACCATTTTTCTGCCTCATTTGCTTGTTAGCACTGCAGAATACAGCCAGATTTTTTCCATATTACAGCAAGAGAAATCCAGAAATTTGAACTGAACGTGGAAAATATTGGCCTCCGATTACATTTTGTTGCAGTGTGTCGGTGAAGCTATTCACACGAGGTCACTGTGAAGAATAGTTTTAGTAAACTACAGGCCTACTTTTTAAAACCGTGGTTCTCCATCAGACGTATCCCCTTTAACTGTGTTCCACATTCACCTATTTCTGGCCTCCATTTACATTTTGCTGCAGTGTGTCAGCAAATCTATTCACAAGAGGTTGCTGTGCAGAATAGTATTAGTAAAACTACAGGCTCACTATTTAAAACCGTGGTTCTCTGTCAGACGTATCACATTTAACTGCATTTCAAAATCAGCCATTTCTGGCTTCCATTTCCATTTTGTTGCAGTGTGTCGGTGAAGCTATTCACACGAGGTCACTGTGAAGAATAGTATTAGTAAACTACAGGCCTGCTTTATAAAACCGTGGATCTCGATCAGAGGTATCACATATAACTGTGTTCCAAATTCAGCTATTTCTGGCCTCCATTTACATTTTGTTGCAGTGTGTCAGCAAATCTATTCACAAGAGGTTGCTGTGCAGAATATATTAGTAAAACTACAGGCCCACTATTTAAAACCGTGGTTCTCTGTCAGACGTATCACATATAACTGCGTTCCAAAATCAGCCATTTCTGGCTTCCATTTCCATTTTGTTGCAGTGTGTCGGTGAAGCTATTCACACGAGGTCGCTGTAAAGAATAATATTAGTAAACTACAGGCCCGCTTTTTAAAACCGTGGTTCTCCATCACACGTATCACATATAACTGCATTCCTAATTGAGCCATTGCTGGCCTCCATTTACATTTTGTTGCAGTGTGTCAGCGAAGCTAT
Organism: Phyllobates terribilis; assembly: GCF_046119375.1. NCBI lineage: Eukaryota > Metazoa > Chordata > Amphibia > Anura > Dendrobatidae > Phyllobates > Phyllobates terribilis. The sequence goes on along the minus strand of NW_027362762.1, from coordinate 286,009,754 downwards.
TCACGCGAGGTCGCTGTGAAGAATAGTATTAGCAAACTACAGACCCGCTTTTTAAAACAGTGGTTCTCCATCAGACGTATCACATATAACTGAGTTTCAAATTCGGACATTTATGGCTTCCATTTACATATAGTTGCAAAGTGTCAGCGAAGCTATTCACACGAGGTCGCTGTGAAGAATAGTATTAATAAACTACAGGCCCGCTTTTTAAAACCGTGGTTCTCCGTTAGACCTTTCACATATAACTGCGTTCCATAGTCAGCCATTTCCGGCTTCCATTTCCATTTTGTTGCAGTGTATCGGTGAAGTTATTCACAAGAGGTCACTGTGAAGAATCATTAGTAATCTACAGGCCAGCTTTTAAAACCGTGGTTCTCCAGCAGACGTATCACTTATACAGTGCTGGCCAAAAGTATTGGCACCCCTGCAATTCTGTTAGATAATACTCAGTTTCTTCCTGAAAATGATTGCAATCACAAATTCTTTGGCATTATTCTCTTCATTTAATTTGTCTTCAATGAAAAAACACAAAAAGAATAGTCCTAAAGCCAAATTGGATATAATTCCACACCAAACCTAAAAAAGGGGGTGGACAAAAGTATTTGCACTGTTTGAAAAATCATGTGATGCTTCTCTAATTCGTGCAATTAACAGCACCTGTAACTTACCTGTGGCACCTAACAGGTGTTGGCAATAACTAAATCACACTTGCAGCCAGTTAACATGGATTAAAGTTGACTCATCTTCTGTCCTGTGTCCTTGTGTGTACCACATTGAGCATGGAGAAAAAGAAAGAAGACCAAAGAACTGTCTGAGGACTTGAGAAACCAAATTGTGAGGAAGCATGAGCAATCTCAAGGCTACAAGTCCATCTCCAAAGACCTGAATGTTCCTGTGTCTTCCATGCACAGTGTCAACAAGAAGTTTAAAGCCCATGGCACTGTGGCTAACCTCCCTAGATGTGGACGGAAAAGAAAAATTGACGAGAGAATTCAACGCAAGATTGTGCGGATGGTGGATAAAGAACCTTGACTAACATCCAAACAAGTTCAAGCTGCCCTGCAGTCCGAAGATACAGTGTCAACCCGTACTATCCGTCGGCGTCTGAATGAAAAGGGACTGTATGGTAGGATACCCAGTAAGACCCCACTTCTTACCGCGAGATATAAAAAATCCAGGCTGGAGTTTGCCAAAACTTACCTGAGAAAGCCTAAAACGTTTTGGAAGAATGTTCTCTGGTCAGATGAGACAAAAGTAGAGCTTTTTGGGAAAAAGCATCAACATAGAGTGTACAGGAAAAAAAAAAAAGAGGCATTCAAAGAAAAGAACACGGTCCCTACAGTCAAACATGGCGGAGGTTCCCTGATGTTTTGGGGTTGCTTTGCTGCCTCTGGCACTGGACTGCTTGACCATGTGCATGGCATTATGAAGTCTGAAGACTACCAACAAATTTTGCAGCATAATGTAGGTCCCAGTGTGAGAAAGCTGGGTCGCCCTCAGAGGTCATGGGTCTTCCAGCAGGACAATTACCCAAAACACACTTCCAAAAGCACTATAAAATGGTTTGAGAGAAAGCACTGGAGACTTCTAAGGTGGCCAGCAATGAGTTCAGACCTGAATCCCATAGATCACCTGTGGAGAGATCTCAAAATGGCAGTTTGGAAAGGCACCCTTCAAATATCAGGGACCTGGAGCAGTTTGCCAAAGAAGAATGGTCTACAATTCCAGCAGAGCATTGTAAGAAACTCATTGATGGTTACTGGAAGCGGTTGTTCGCAGTTATTTTGGCTAAAGGTTGTGCAACCAAGTATTAGGCTGAGGGTGTCAATACTTTTGTCCGGCCCTTTTTTGGAGTTTTGTGTGAAATGATCAATGATTTGATTTTTGCTTCATTCTCTTTTGTGTTTTTTCCTTGCAAGCAAATTAAATGAAGAGAATAATACCAACGAATTTGTGATTGCAATCATTTTCAGGAAGAAACTGAGTATTATCTGACAGAATTGTAGGGGTGCCAATACTTTTGGCCAGCACTGTAACTGGTTCAAATCCAATCATTTGTAGTGAACATGGAAAATATTGTCCTCCATTTAAAATTGGCAAGGTGTGCGTGGCAAGGGACAGGGAAGTGGACGTGATGGTGATGGTGCATGCAGAGGCCGAGGCCATGAGCAAGCTGAAATTCTGCCACAACAAACACCCACATCTTCTCACTTGATCTTCCTGTCCCAATTACTAGGGGACCGCAGAGTGGTGACTATTGAACACAGAGCATTGTCACACGAAGGCGACGGTGGGAAAGTGCAATTACTGTTGCAAGAGGTGGATGATGATGAGACACAATTGCCAGAACATTAGGAGGAGGACCAGTGTGCGGAAGTGGAAGATGAGGTGGTGGATGATGAAGTAACTGACCCAACCTGGCAGGGGGACATGCAGAGCGAGGACAGCAGCACACAGGGGGAAGGAGGGGTAGAACCACAACAGGCAGGAAGAAGCAGTGTGTTGGCTGCAGACACAAGCGCTCACCATAACGCCAACTTAACGGAAGCTGCCAGTAAAACTGTTAGGTCTTTCCGAGTCTTGTTGTTTTTTAAAGACTCTGCAGATAACCCCAAAAAAGCCATTTGCACCACCTTCCAGTCCAGCATCTGCAGGTGTAGAAAAACTAGCAGCCTGACCAGCACCAGAATGATCAGGCACATAGAAGCAAAGCACCCAACTAAGAGGGCTTAACCCCAGAAACAGTGTATTCAGGTGACACCACTGCTTCCGCTGTTGTGTGTGCACGCCATCCCCTGTCCATGGTGCATGCAAAAATGCCTCCCACCCTGCACCTGTCATTGCACACTCTTAACTAGCACCATCAGCAAGCACGTCCTCATCCTTGTCCCAGCGCAGCGTTCAGATTTCCCTACCCTAGTCCTTGGAACACAAGCGCAAATACGCAGCCAATACCCCACTGCCCACACAACTAAATTCCCATATTTTGCGACTGCTTGCACTCGAAATGTTGCCTTTTAGGCTTGTGGATACGGAAGCTTTCCGCAACCTGATGGCTGGATGGCGTATTCGGTTCTCAGCCGCTACTATTTCTCTCAGTGTGCCATCCCTGCATTACACAAGCACGTGACCCACAACATTAGCCATGCCCTCAAAAACGTAGTTACTGGAAAAGTCCACCTAACCACAGATACGTGGACAATTGGTTGTGGGTAGGGATGGTATATCTCTTTGATGGCACACTGGGTTAAAATAGTGGAAGCCGGGACCCAGTCAGACCTTCAGAAGGAACACATCCTTCCGATGCCAAGGATTGCAGGCCCTGGGTCAATCAGGGTTGCCCCCACATTCTACAGCTCCTGCACCTCCTCCTCCTCTTCAGCCTCCATCTCTGAAATGACCACATTAGTCACAAGCTTGAAGCACTGCAGCACTGTCTCGGCCAAGCGGCAACAGTCTGTGCTGAAGCTAATATGCGTAGGTGACAAACCACACAATGGTGAAGAGTTGTGGACAGCTGTGAAAGAGCAGGCAGATCTGTGGCTGACACCTCTGACCCTACAGCCAGGCATGGTCGTGTGTGATAATGGTTGGACCCTTGTGGCGGCTCTGAGGCAAACTCACACACATACCATGCCTGGCCCATGTGCTTAACCTCGTGGTTCAGCGGTTTCTCAAAACCTACCCAGATCTGCCGGATCTCCTTGTCAAAGTCAGCTACAGCCTCTACCGCACTTGCCGTGCTTCAGCAGTGTTTTCAGCTTCCAGCTCACCGACTGGTGTGCGATGTCCCCACGTGTTGGAACTCTACATTGCAGATGTTGGGAAGTATTTGTGAGCAGCAGAGGGCACTTGTTGACTACCAGCATCAGCAAGGCGGTCGGTGTTAAGGTCAGACTCCACACATAAGACCTCAGGAGTGGGCATGGATGTTAGACTTCTGTACCATCCTCCAAAACTTTGAGGACTTCACCAAGATTGTGAGCAGCGATGATGCCATAATTAGCATCACCATCCCGCTTCTTTGCCTTCTGAAACGCTTTCTGCTCACAATTAAAGAGGATGCATTGCAGTCGGAGCAAGGAACTATATAGGGTGATTCCACACAGACCAGCCTCATCTCATCCCAACGTGGATTGGGTGACAATGAGGAGGAGGAAGAACAGGAGCTAGTTTCCTGAGATGTAGACGGTACTACCTGAACAACTGTCATACCATCTGTTCAGCGTGGACGGCCAGAGGACAGAGAGGTGGAGGAGGAGGAGAGCATGGTCAGTCATCCTCTTGGTGAGGACACGGAAGTCTTGCCTGTTAGCAGTCTGGAACACATGGCTAAGTTTATGTTACGCTGCCTTTCCCGAGACCCTTGCGTTGTCCAAATTTTGGGTGACAGTCATTACTGGTTGGTGACACTTCTAGACCCATGCTACAAGGAGAACTTTCTGTCTCTTATTCCCGTGCCGGACAGGCTTAATAAAATGGGGCAGTACCAGAAAGCTCATGTTGCGGAATTATTAAAAAAATTCCCATCTGAAAATGCTGGTGGCAAAGGTCAAAATTTGTTGGAAAACTAAGGAGTACAGGCAAAAGAGACACAAATCCAATTCAGCCGAGGCAGGGGAACACTGTCAAAGTTCTGGGACAGTTTTCTCAGACCCTCCCATCGCACAGTCCCTGAGGCGCGGGATATTCTCACAAGGAGGAAAAAGTTTGAGAAGATGCTGAGGGAGGACCTTGCCGACTGTACCAACGTCCTCTATGAATCCTCTGTGCCTTATAATTATTGGGTATCCAACACGTGGCATGAACTGGCTCTCTATGCCTTGGAGGTCCTGGCCTGCCCTTATGCTAGTGTTTTGTCAGAGCGGGTTTTTAGTGCCGCTGGTGGAATTATAACCGATAGGCGCATCCACCTGTCAACTGAAAATGCTGACAGGCTGACTCTTATAAAAATGAACAAGGGCTGGATTGGGCCAGACTTCTCAACACCACCGAATGATAGAAGCAATACATAAATTCAAATACAGTGTCTTTTTTTGGGAGATCTAGCTCTATACCCATGCACCTCTGTCTTCACACCCAGACATGGGTATACGCTTCCTAATTTGGTCTATTTGCTCTTGTCCTCCTCCTTCTCCTCATCCTCATCCTCCACGACCATATCACCACCATATCTACCATATCTACGTCTCTTGCAAGGGGCATCGGAGTTCCTCCAAATTTTTGGCAGCTGTTGCATTCACTACATAGGCAAACAGTATGGGAGAGAGACCCACTTCCTATTATTGGGAACATTTTTTTAGGAGGCCCACTGACCTCTTCGTCTTTTGCAAGGGGCATTGGAGTTCCTCCAAATTTTTGACAGCCGTTGCATTCACTGCATAGGCAAACAGTATGGGAGACCCAATTCCTAATAATGGGAAAAATTTTTCAAGGAGGTCCTCCGACCTCTAAGTCTCTTGCAAGGGTCATTGGAGTTCCTGCAAATTATTGGCAGCCGTTGCATTCACTGCATAGGCAAACAGTATGGGAGACCCACTTCCTAATATTGGGAACATTGTTTTCAGGAGGCACTCTGACCTCTACGTCTCTTGCAAAGAGAATTTGAGTTCCTTCAAATTTTTGGCAGCCGCTGTACTCACTGCATACCCTATAACTGGATAGCAGAACCGCCCCTTTCTAGGAACATGTCGTTACTGTGGCCCACCTCTATGTGTCTTTAAATTGTTATTGGGGTTTTTCCTAAATTTTGGCAGCCCTTGTACTCGCTGCCTACCCTATATCTGGATAGCAGACCCTCTCCTTTCTAATGCGAACATGTCATTATTGTTGCCCACCTCTATGTGTCTTTAAATTGTTATTGGGGTTTTTCCTAAATTTTGAAAGCTCATGTACTCACTGCATACCCTATACCTGGATAGCAGACCCTCTCCTTACTAATGGGATCATGTCGTTACTGTGGCCCACCTCTATGTGTCTTTAAATTGTTATTAGGTTTTTTCCTAAATTTTGGCAGCCCATGTACTCAATGCATACTCTATAACTGGATAGCAGACCCTCTCCTTTCTGATGGGAACATGTCGTTACTGTGGCCCACCTCTATGTGTCTTTAAATTGTTATTGGGGATTTTCTACATTTTGGCAGCCCTTGTACTCACTGCATATCCTATAAATGGATAGCAGACCCTCTCCTTTCTAATTGGAACATGTCGTTACTGTGGCCCACCTCTATGTGTCTTTAAATTGTTATTGGGGATTTCCTAAATTTTGGCAGCCCTTGTACTCACTGCATACCATATTACTGGATAGCAGACCCTCTCCTTTCTAATGGGAACATGTCGTTACTGTGGCCCACCTCTATGTGTCTTTAATATTGTTATTGGGGATTTCCTAAATTTTGGCAGCCCTTGAACTCACTGCATACCCTATAACTGGATAGCAGACCCTCTCCTTTATAATGGGAACATGTCGTTACTGTGGCCCACCTCTATGTGTCTTTAAGTTGTTATTGGGGATTTTCCTAAATTTTGGCAGCCTTTGCAGTCACTGCATGGGCATTACCACTATAGGAGACCCACGCCTTTATAATGGGAAATTTTGTTTTAATGAGGCCCTCCTCTATGTCTCTTCAAAAGGGTATTGGGGTGCATCCAAATTTTTGGCAGCCCTTGCAGTCACTGAATACGCAATAACAGTATAAGAGACCCACTCTTAAATAATGGGAACAACAAAGCATAGCCGGCTGTGAGTGCCGACTGCTGGCCCTTTAAGAATAGTAAGGGCCGCTAGATGGTCCTATAAAAATAGGCTTTGTGGCTTTCAGAGTCCCTCCTTCATAAATGAAACAGGATGTGTCTGATGATGTCTCACACACCACATGGTCAGGAAAGATTCTAAAATGTTAAAATTACATTTACTGGTGATTTTTCATCTTTGAAAGCAAAAACGCATCAAAAACGCTAAGTCTGTACATAGCCCAAGGTGTGGAGGAGCATTTTTGTTTTTGTATATTTATTTTGCCTTATATATAAGACATTACCCTGGAAAGGATGTTCCTTAACATTTTTCCTCGAAAAATCCATTTTGGTTTCATCTTTGTATGTTTTAATGTGAGTCCGTAAAAGTGGCGTAATACTCTGACAACATTATTGACAGCAGTGACCTGGGAGTCAGAGATGCTTCCAAGGGTCTTGCTGTTCCCTTGTCATTTGAGCTCTGTTCCCATCGATTTGGGCAATTTTTAGGCCCTCTGCAGACCCCCAGGGGCCGCCGGAGAAATGCTCAAGTTTCCCATAAACTTACATTGGGCTCATTGCTTGGACCGAGCACTCGAGCATTCCAATTTGCTCGACCCAAGCAACGAGTACCCAAGCATTTTAGTGCTCGCTCATCATTAATTCTGATTATTTTTTTCGTGATACTTTGTACTTCATGACAGTCGTAAATTTAGGTTGATATAAATTGCATTCATTTAGGAAAATATCGAAATTTTGAGAAAAAAATTGAAAATTTCACAATTTTCAGTTGAATTTTCATTTACTTTAACCATATATCACGCAAAATAGTTAAAAAATAAAATTTGCTACATGTCCACTTTACATCAGCATCATTTTTTAATCATTCTTTTGTTAGGAAATTGGAAGGGTTTGAAGTTTATCAGCAACTGTTTCTTTTTCCAACAAAATTTTCAAAACCAAGTTTTTTAGGGACCACATCACATTTAAAGTGACTTTGAGGGGCCTATGGGGCAAAAAATTCCCAAACTTTACACCGTTTTAAAAACTCCACTGCTAAAAGTGCTCTAAACCACATTCAAGAAGTTTATTAACCCTTTAGGTATTTCACAGAAATTAAATCAATGTGGAAGGAAACATGAACATTTTCATTATTCCCACAAAAGTGTTGCTTTAGCCCCAAAAATAGATGCCAGAATTTGTTGTGCAATTTCTCCGGTGTATACCGATACCTAATATGTGGAGGAAAACTACTATTTGGGCACACGGCAGGGTTCGGAAGGGAAAGAACACCATTTGACTTTTGGTTAGAAAAATTGGCTGGAATAGATAGAAGCCCCTGATGTGCCTAAACAGTGGAAACCCCCCACAAGTGAAGTCATTTTGGAAACTACACCCCTCAAGAAACTTATCTAAAGGTGTGGTGAGCACCTTATACCCACAGGTGCTTCACAGAATTTTCTAACGTTGACCCTTGAAAATAAAACAATATATTTTTCCTTCAAAAATGTTTTTTTAGCTCCAAATTTTTCATTTTCACAAAGGTAACAGGAGCAAATGGACCCAAAAATTTGTTGTACAATTTCACCTGAGTATACTGATGCCCAATATGTGGTGGAAAACTACTGTTTGAGCACATGGCAGGGCCCGGAAGAGAAGGAGCACTATTTGAATTCTCGAGCGTAATTTTAGCTGGAATAGATTGCAGACACCCTGTCACATTTGAAGAGCCCCTTACATTCCAAACAGCAGAAACCCCCCACAATTTTGGAAACTACACTTCTCAAGGAATTCATCTAGGAATTCCCTGAAACGTAGCCTAAGTCAGTAGATTTAGAACTTGCTGATCCTCTGTTTGCTACATGTCTTGGAGTCGGGATTTCATATTGGTGGCATTTGTGACAAAAGAAAATGTTTACAGTTGCCAAACAAGGAACAAGGACATTTCATCTGTATATGGTAATATACGAAATATGAAATTGCTATTGAAATTGTAACTAAAAGAAATTGCGTACAGTAAAAAACTTTTTATAGCATTTTAATGCTGTTTGGAGTGCATTTTTTCAATTTACTATGTTTTTGATAATGATAAATATCAATGCTATTATTCAGTTACTATGCGGTGATAATATGTGGTCCAGTCATGGTATTTCTCCCTTGTACAGGTGCATCTCATAAAATTAAAATATATCATGAAAAAGTTAATTTATTTCAGTTCTTCAATCTAAAAAGTGAAACTGATATATTATATAGAGTCATTACAAACAGAGTGATCAATTTCAAGTATTTATTTCTGTTAATGTTGATGATTATGGATTACAGCCAATGAAAACACAAAAGTCATTATCTCAGTAAATTAAAATAATTAACGAAAAACACCTGCAAAGGCTTCCTAAGCGTTTAAAAAGGTCCGTTAGTCTGTTTCAGTAGCCTCCACAATCATGGGGAAGACAGCTGACTTGACAGATGTCTAGAAGGCAGTCATTGACACACTCCACAAGGTGTCAGAGTTCCAATTTTCATTTAGAAATCAAGGTCCCAGAGTCTGGGATCCAAGCTGATTGAGGTCTAGTGTGAAGTTTCCACAATCAGTGATGGTTTGAGGAGACATGTGATCTGCTGGTGTAGGTCCACTGTGTTTTATCAAGACCAAAGTCAGTGCAGTCACCTGCCAGGAAATTTTAGAGCACTTCCTGCTTCCCTCTGCCGACAAGCTTTTTGGAGATGGAAATTTCATTCTCCAGCAGGACTTGGCACCTGTCCACACTGACAAAAGTACCAGTACCTGGTTTAAAAACAACAGTATCACTGTGCTTGATTGACCAGCAAACTCACCTGACCTTAACCCCATAGAGACTCTATGGGGTATTGTCAAGAGGAAAATGAAAGACATCAGACCCAACAATGCAGATGAGCTGAAGGCTGCTATTAAAGCAACCTGGGCTTCCATAACACCTCAGCAGTGCCACAGGCTGATCGCCTCCACGCCATGCCACATTGATGCAGTAATTGATGCAAAAGGAGCCCCGACCAAGAATTGAGTGCATTTACTGAACATACATTTCAGTAGGCAATCATTTCGGATTTTAAAAAATTTTCAAGCGGTTGTTATAAAGTATTCTAATTTACTGAGATAATGACTTTTGTGTTTTCATTGGCTGTAAGCCATAATCATCAACATTAACAGAAATAAACACTTGAAATAGATCACTCTGTTTGTAATGACTCTGTATAATATATGTGTTTCACTTTTTGTATTGAAGGACTGAAATAAATTAACTTTTTGATGATATTCTAATTTTGTGAGATGCACCTGTATATGATATTATTATTATATTTATCTTGATATATTAGATTTTGTTCAACAATAGGATAGTGGTTATATTCAGACACTATGTTGTGATAACATATGTTCATTGTGTGATGTATCTATCCCCTTTCTGTGGTTTCTCATTGGTATATTAGTTTTGGTATAGTGGACTTGTTCAACAACAATATGGTGATATTTATTATTTGTTAACTCTATGACTACTGTTTAGAAGAATGAATTATTAGAGAAATCTGGCACTCAATAGTGAGTACGGTGTAAGCTTTTAATTTTGTGGTCCACATGACAATGTGTATACAGTACGTGATGTGTAATTTAACTTTCTCAAACATACACATCTGGATCTGACCACAGGGATAGATGTATGAATAAGGTGGTGCTTAGGGAGAGTGCGACCTCTGTCACTATTGAGCGCTCTGCTTAAAAGCACTGACTTATTTGTACATCTATTTCTGTGGTCAGACCCTATATGTGTGTGTTTGAGAAAGGACCCTATCCGGACACCTTCACCAACCAGGAGTGACATATTTCCTTTTCATTACTAGTGTAAGGCAGCTACCGGGCATATAGTTGATGGGAGATACAGTATGAGTCACAGAGATGGCTGTCATCTGTGATGTAATCCTGGAGTGTTGCTCTAATGCACAAAGCACTAAGAGGATTGTTTGGTGCATTCAGTACCAGGTTACAGGCAGCTATGAGAGATGGGTGGGTCTGGCTGCTCACATACCTCATCTCTGGGTGTGGTTAAGAGGTTAAAATGGAGTCCTTTGTTTGACACATGGTCTATGTATGGAGGGAGATGGCCTCCTGTGTGTGGTTGTCTCCAGACTGAGCCAGTGTACTGGATACTAACCAGCCTGTGTGCCCACAGGACTGGCTAACCAGAGACTTTGCCTGAAGGACTGTTTACTTTCTTTTGCCAGCACTAAAGGCTATTTGTTTTCCCTTTTGCTTATGCATGGTTTATGAGGTAATTGTTATGATCTGCAACAAGAACTAAGGAAAGATAGGGGAAAGCTGTCCCTAGAGTAAGACTAAGCTGAATCCCAACGATGTAGCAGGCGGCCTGTTCATTGTGAAAAAACCCGACTTAGTCCTCGGCTAGTCTGAACGAAGACCTACAGAAATAAGGGAGGGGTCCCTAAAAGTACTAAGGACTGGGACAAAAATGGGACACCTCCTAAACAGAAGTTGTTACAGAACACAAAAGGAAAACTGACAAAAAGTACTAGAGGTCCCAGAGGACCAAGCAAACTGACAGAGATAGGCACTGAAGCACCAGGCTAGCAAAACAGTTAAACACTGAAGTCCAGCAAAGCCAGAAGGGCGGAGCTGGAATATATAGGCAGATAGTCACGTGACCGCAAAACACAAGATAGAAAAAACTAACAGGAGGGTTCTAACAGTAATAAACCGACATGGACATTTAAATGAAAACGCTTCCTGTTTGCCTCCCGACGCACCCAAGTGAGTAGAAACCCTACACTAGTTAGAAGTATTGCTTAGAAAATGATCATATTGCTGTGTTTTCTACGAGATTTATATATTTTATGTGTAGTCTTTTTTTAATAGGGGTGAGGTGGGAGGCAAAAAGATATGTCTTTCAAGGATCTAGAATACTTCACTAATACTACATCTGAAAAACATGCTGGTGGGGACACATAGGACTCGAATTACACTACTCGGGACAGGAATTTTCTGAAACGGGAAAACCCCTATACAGTGGGGAAAAAAAGTATTTAGTCAGCCACTAATTGTTCTCCCACTTAAAAAGGAGAGGCCTGTAATTGATATCATAGGTAGATCTCAAGAATGAGAGACAAAATGAGAAAACAAATCTTGAAAATCACATTGTCTTATTTGGAAAGAAATTTTTTTCAAATTTTGGTGGAAAATAAGTCTTTGGTCACCTACAAAAGTTCATCTCAATACTCTGTTATATATCCTTTGTTGGCAATGACAGAGGTCAAATATTTTCTGTAATTCTTCACAAGGTTGGCACACACTGTTGCTGGTATGTTGGCGCATTCCTCCATGCAAATCTCCTCTAGAGCAGTGATGTTTTGGGGCTGTCGCTGGGCAACATGGACTTTCAACTCCCTCCAAAGGTTTTCTATAGGATTTAGTTCTGGAGACTGGCTAGGCTACTCCAGGACCTTGAAATGCTTCTTACAAAGCCACTCCTTCATTGCCCTGGCAGTGTGCTTGGGATCCTTGTCACGCTGAAAGGTCCAGCCATGCTTCATCTTCAATGCCCTTGCTGATGAAAGGAGGTTTGCACTCAAAATCTCCCGATACATGGCACCATTCATTCTTTCATGTACACGGATCTGTCCCTTGGTAGAGAAACAGCCCCAAAGCATGATGTTCCCACCCCCATGCTTCACAGTAGGTATGGTGTTCTTTGGATGCAACTCAGCATTCTTTCTTCTCCAAACACGGCGAGTTGTGTTTCTACCAAACAGTTCTACTGTGGTTTCTGACCATATGACATTCTCCCAATGCTCTTTGGGATCATCCAAATGCTCTCTAGCAAACTTCAGACGGGCCTGGACATGTAATGGCTTAAGCAGGAGGACACGTCAGGCACTGCAGGATCTGAGTCACTGGCGGCGTAGTGTGTTACTGATGGTAGCCTGTGTAACGTTGGTCCTAGCTCTCTGCAGGTCATTCACTAGGTCCCCCTGTGTGGTTCTGGGATTTTTGCTCACTGTTCTTGAGATCATTTTGACCCCACGGGGTGAGATCTTGTGTGGAGCCCCAGATCGAGGGAGATTATCAGTGGTCTTGTATGTCTTCCATTTTCTAATTATTGCTCCCACAGTTGATTTCTTCACACGAAGCTGCTTGCCTATTGCAGATTCAGTCTTCCCAGCCTGGTGCCGGGCTACAATTTTGTTTCTGATGTCCTTCGACAACTCTTTGGTCTTCACCATAGTGGAGTTTGGAGTGTGACTGTTTGAGGTTGAGGACAGATGTCTTTTATACTGATAACAAGTTCAAACAGGTGCCAGTACTACAGGTAATAAGTGGAGGACAGAGGAGCCTCTTAAAGAAAACGTTACAGGTCTGTGAGAGCCAGAAATCTTGCTTATTTGTAGGTGACCAAATACTTATTTTCCACCAAAATGTGAAAAAAAATTCTTTCCAAATCAGACAATGTGATTTTCAGGATTTGTTTTCTCATTTTGTCTCTCATAGTTGAGGTCTACCTATGATGTCAATTACAGGCCTCTCTCATCTTTTTAAGTGGGAGAACTTGCTCAATTGGTGGCTGACTAAATACTATTTTTCCCCACTGTAACTAAGCAAACTAACACAGGTTATACTTAATGTATTTGTATTAGAGGTGAGTGAATAAATTTGAGTGGAATTGTCTTTTACTTGAATTTTACAAGAAAAACACTTTTGCCAAAATTTAGACGTTTGGTAATTAATTTCTGTGAAGATTCAGCAAATTCAGCAAATTTAAACATGATATAAAAATAGAGGTTAAAATTTAAAGTACCAAAACTATTTATAATTCCCAAACAATAAAGTATGTAAGGTGCAGCAACACAGGTAATAATCAGGACATACAGAATATCAACAAAATAAATACATTAAGGCTCACTCACCAATGACCCAAACTTAACCTTTAACCTCTATTTTTACATCATGCTTATATTTGCTGCGTGACCATTTATGTACCTGTTCATCCTGTGAATGAATCTTGCTGTATTTATATAATTCATACTTTTGGAATTTACTATTATTTTACATATACTTACATTGCTTAGGCATTAGTGATTAGTGAGCGTGCTCGTCACTGCTCGTTGCTCGCTCAACCATCAGTGTGCTTGAGATGCTCATTACTCGGCAAGTATCTTTTTAAAGCTTGGGTGGAGTCTCGCCCCGCATGTTTGGCGCTTTTTAGATAGCCAATAAACATGCGGGGATTGCCTGCCAGTCACTGTAATTCCATAGCCATGTTGGTAGTGGCATAACTATGATTTGCTGGCCACATAGTGTCACCGGGTCTATATAAGACCCGGTACCCTATGCTCGTTACAGTCTACAATATGAGGGACAGAGTTTTAACTGCGGATTAGAGATGAGCATTGTTCTACTCGAACTGTTCGCCAATCTCAAATTCGAGCTGTTTTGGGCGGTGTTCGCGCCGTTCGGCGAACAAGAACAATTTGAGAAAAATTCGGCTGTTCGAGGTTATGTTCGATAACTGTTCGTGCACCAAAATCATAACTGGATTTTTTCTCAGTAATGATGAAAATTAATGTTAATACGCAGTTTGAGTGTACAGCGGGGTGGGGGGAGGGGCAGGGGATGGATCTCTGCAGGAACAATGAAGATCTCCATTTTTTTTTTCTCTTTCCCGCATTTACAGTGGGGAGGTGCAATCTGTCAGCCTATCAGCAGCGCACACACGGAGCGAAGTGCTTTTTTTCACACAAGCAAGGGCATGTGTCATTGGCAGTGTATGTCACATGTCCTTGCCCTATAAGACCAAGCCATTTTCCCCGTCGCCACCATTTTCTCACTGCTGCAGCTGCGTGTTAGACGGCACCGCTGTTGCTGTGTGCGCTATACCTTGTTAATTTCAAGCCAATTTTCGCACAAATCTACAGATAGCTTGGGAGTAGGGAATAGTTGTGATTGCAGTCCTTTTAAGGACTAGGTTACAGCATTTCCTACGACTTTTATCAGGCAGGTCTGTGCTCTTAAATAGATAGATTGTGGGAGTAAAGACTAATTGTAATTGGAGTCCTTTTCAGGACTAGGTTACATCAGTTCCTATCAGTTTTTGCCAGGCAGGTCTGTGCCAGTGCTGTGCAAGTTTTTTTCACAGCATTTGGCTGAATCTAGCAAAGCTAATCCTTTTTGGCCTATTGCAGAGTGTGTTAGTCAGTGGAGTAGCCTATCTGTGTTGCAAGATATACCACCTGTGTATAGAATACCAATTTTTTTACTGCACCTAGTGAAGTAAAATCTTTTGGGCATAGCATCACTCTATTAGTCCATCTATACTGACCTCCATCAGGTTGCAAACTGAATATAATTTTTTTCTGCATCTAGCTCTGAAAAAATATTGGGCATCTAGCTGTGTGTGGGACTTGTTGTATTAGTTCATCTATACTGACCTCCATCAGGATGCAAACTGAATATATTTTTTCTGCATCTACCTCTGAAAAAATATTGGGCTTCTAGCTGTGTGTGGGACTTGTTCTATTAATCCATCTAAACAGACCTCCATCAGGTTGCAAACTGAATATATTTTTTTCTGCATCTACCTCTGAAAAAAATATTGGGCTTCTAGCTGTGTGTGGGACTTGTTGTATTAGTCCATCTATACTGACCTCCATCAGGTTGCAAACTGAATATATTTTTTTCTGCATCTACCTCTGAAAAAATATTGGGCTTCTAGCTGTGTGTGGGACTTGTTCTATTAATCCATCTATACAGACCTCCATCAGGTTGCAAACTGAATATATTTTTTTCTGCATCTACCTCTGAAAAAATATTTGGCTTCTAGCTGTGTGTGGGACTTGTTGTATTAGTCCATCTATACTGACCTCCATCAGGTTGCAAACTGAATATATTTTTTTCTGCATCTACCTCTGAAAAAATATTGGGCTTCTAGCTGTGTGTGGGACTTGTTCTATTAATCCATCTATACAGACCTCCATCAGGTTGCAAACTGAATATATTTTTTCTGCATCTACCTCTGAAAAAATATGTGGCCTTCTAGCAGTGTGTGGGACTTTCTCTATTAGTCCATCTATACTGACCTCCATCAGGTTGCAAACTGAATATAATTTTTTTCTGTATCTAGCTCTGAAAAAATATTTGGCCTTCTAGCAGTGTGTGGGACTTTCTCTATTAGTCCATCTATACTGACCTCCATCAGGTTGCAAATTAAAAATAATTTTTATCTGCATCTACAGTACCTCTGAAAAAATATTTGGGCTTCTAGCTGTGTGTGGGACTTGTTCTATTAGTCCATCTATACTGACCTCCATCAGGTTGCAAATTGAATATAATTTTTATCTGCATCTAGCTCTGAAAAAATATTTGGCCTTCTAGCAGTGTGTGGGAATTTCTCTATTAGTCCATCTATACTGACCTCCATCAGGTTGCAAATTAAAAATAATTTTTATCTGCATCTACCTCTGAAAAAATATCTGGGCTTCTAGCTGTGTGTGGGACTTGTTCTATTACTCCATCTATACTGACCTCCATCAGGTTGCAAACTGAATAAATTTTTTTCTGCATCTACCTCTGAAAAAATATTGGGCTTCTAGCTGTGTGTGGGACTTGTTGTATTAGTCCATCTATACTGACCTCCATCAGGTTGCAAATTAAAAATAATTTTTATCTGCATCTACAGTACCTCTGAAAAAATATTTGGGCTTCTAGCTGTGTGTGGGACTTGTTCTATTAGTCCATCTATACTGACCTCCATCAGGTTGCAAATTGAATATAATTTTTATCTGCATCTAGCTCTGAAAAAATATTTGGCCTTATAGCAGTGTGTGGGACTTTCTCTATTAGTCCATCTATACTGACCTCCATCAGGTTGCAAATTGAATATAATTTTTATCTGCATCTAGCTCTGAAAAAATATTTGGCCTTCTAGCAGTGTGTGGGACTTTCTCTATTAGTCCATCTATACTGACCTCCATCAGGTTGCAAATTAAAAATAATTTTTATCTGCATCTACCTCTGAAAAAATTTTTGGGCTTCTAGCTGTGTGTGGGACTTGTTGTATTAGTTCATCTATACTGACCTCCATCAGGATGCAAACTGAATATATTTTTTCTGCATCTACCTCTGAAAAAATATTGGGCTTCTAGCTGTGTGTGGGACTTGTTCTATTAATCCATCTAAACAGACCTCCATCAGGTTGCAAACTGAATATATTTTTTTCTGCATCTACCTCTGAAAAAATATTGGGCTTCTAGCTGTGTGTGGGACTTGTTGTATTAGTCCATCTATACTGACCTCCATCAGGTTGCAAACTGAATATATTTTTTTCTGCATCTACCTCTGAAAAAATATTGGGCTTCTAGCTGTGTGTGGGACTTGTTCTATTAATCCATCTATACAGACCTCCATCAGGTTGCAAACTGAATATATTTTTTTCTGCATCTACCTCTGAAAAAATATTTGGCTTCTAGCTGTGTGTGGGACTTGTTGTATTAGTCCATCTATACTGACCTCCATCAGGTTGCAAACTGAATATATTTTTTTCTGCATCTACCTCTGAAAAAATATTGGGCTTCTAGCTGTGTGTGGGACTTGTTCTATTAATCCATCTATACAGACCTCCATCAGGTTGCAAACTGAATATATTTTTTCTGCATCTACCTCTGAAAAAATATGTGGCCTTCTAGCAGTGTGTGGGACTTTCTCTATTAGTCCATCTATACTGACCTCCATCAGGTTGCAAACTGAATATAATTTTTTTCTGTATCTAGCTCTGAAAAAATATTTGGCCTTCTAGCAGTGTGTGGGACTTTCTCTATTAGTCCATCTATACTGACCTCCATCAGGTTGCAAATTAAAAATAATTTTTATCTGCATCTACAGTACCTCTGAAAAAATATTTGGGCTTCTAGCTGTGTGTGGGACTTGTTCTATTAGTCCATCTATACTGACCTCCATCAGGTTGCAAATTAAAAATAATTTTTATCTGCATCTACCTCTGAAAAAATATCTGGGCTTCTAGCTGTGTGTGGGACTTGTTCTATTACTCCATCTATACTGACCTCCATAAGGTTGCAAACTGAATAAATTTTTTTCTGCATCTACCTCTGAAAAAATATTGGGCTTCTAGCTGTGTGTGGGACTTGTTGTATTAGTCCATCTATACTGACCTCCATCAGGTTGCAAATTAAAAATAATTTTTATCTGCATCTACAGTACCTCTGAAAAAATATTTGGGCTTCTAGCTGTGTGTGGGACTTGTTCTATTAGTCCATCTATACTGACCTCCATCAGGTTGCAAATTGAATATAATTTTTATCTGCATCTAGCTCTGAAAAAATATTTGGCCTTCTAGCAGTGTGTGGGACTTTCTCTATTAGTCCATCTATACTGACCTCCATCAGGTTGCAAATTGAATATAATTTTTATCTGCATCTAGCTCTGAAAAAATATTTGGCCTTCTAGCAGTGTGTGGGACTTTCTCTATTAGTCCATCTATACTGACCTCCATCAGGTTGCAAATTAAAAATAATTTTTATCTGCATCTACCTCTGAAAAAATATTTGGGCTTCTAGCTGTGTGTGGGACTTGTTCTATTAATCCTTCTATACAGACCTCCATCAGGTTGCAAATTGAATATAATTTTTATCTGCATCTAGCTCTGAAAAAATATTTGGCCTTCTAGCAGTGTGTGGGACTTTCTCTATTAGTCCATCTATACTGACCTCCATCAGGTTGCAAATTAAAAATAATTTTTATCTGCATCTAGCTCTGAAAAAATATTTGGCCTTCTAGTAGTGTGTGGGACTTTCTCTATTAGTCCATCTATACTGACCTCCATCAGGTTGCAAATTAAAAATAATTTTTATCTGCATCTACCTCTGAAAAAATATTTGGGCTTCTAGCTGTGTGTGGGACTTGTTCTATTAATCCTTCTATACAGACCTCCATCAGGTTGCAAACTGAATATATTTTTTTTCTGCATCTAGCTCTGAAAAAATATTTGGCCTTCTAGCAGTGTGTGGGACTTGTTCTATTAGTCCACCTATACTGACCTCCATCAGGTTGCAGATTCAAAATATTTTTTTGTCTGCATCTAGCTCTGAAAAAATATTTGGCCTTCTAGCAGTGTGTGGGACTTTCTCTATTAGTCCATCTATACTGACCTCCATCAGGTTGCAAACTGAATATATTTTTTTTCTGCATCTACCTCTGAAAAAATATTGGGCTTGTAGCTGTGTGTGGGACTTGTTCTATTAATCCTTCTATACAGACCTCCATCAGGTTGCAAACTGAATAAAAAATTTTTCTGCATCTACCTCTGAAAAAATATTTGGGCTTCTAGCTGTGTGTGGGACTTGTTCTATTAGTCCATCTATACTGACCTCCATCAGGTTGCAATTTGAATATAATTTTTTTCTGCATCTAACCCAGCCAATAGTTTTGGCCTAATACCACAGTTTGGCCACTCAGCTCTGTTCGGTTCCCATCCATTGTTTTTTTGTGCAAACAACTCCAGAGTTGTGAATTAGTTAACCACCAAAATGAGTGGAAAAATGCCTGCTGCTGGTGGAAAGGGGAATAGGCGTGTTGGGAAGGGGAAAAAAGGTTGTGTCCGTGGGGTAGGTGTTAAAGCAACAGTAACATCTGCAGAAGAAAGACCATCTTCCAGCCAAACTAAAATGTCTACTTCTTTTAGCGGACAATGTGATAAGATCCCTTTCTTACGGCCACGCCAATCGCTACAAATTCCAGATGAGGCACAAAAACAGCAGGTGCTTCAACGGATATCAAGTGCTCCTTTAAGTGGGCTCTCCTCCACATCAACTTCAACATCACAAATACTCCAGTCCTCAAAGGTGTCACCCCAATCGCACTTGCTTCCTCACAGCTCCCAAATCTCCAGCTGCCCGTCTGAGTATGAGGTAGAACAGATGGTTGAGTCTGCAGAGCTGTTTACTCATACTATAGCCTGGGAATCAGAGGTCGACTCCAGCGCTTCTGTGAATCCAGACGAGGAAATGATCTGCACTTATGCCCAGAATCTTTATGAGTCGGATCCAGGACCAGACGCAGAAGGTTCTGACCATAATGTAGACCCTCATTCCCAAACTGTAGCTCCTGTTGGTGGAGACAATGAGGAAGACGATGATAAGACTCAAATACCTGATTGGAGCGACAACTTTAGATTTTTGTCAGGGCAGGAACAGGTTGGCTCTGAGGACGACGGGTGTGATAACGCACAGGGTGATGATGATGAGGTTGGAGATCCCACTTACTGTCAACCCACAGTCAGCCAAGAGATGAGGTCAGCAGAGGAGGTGGAGGAAGATGCTAGTGACGACGAGGTCAGGTTGCGCCTTCCTGGACAGAGACGTAGTACTGGAAGCACGTCAACAACTGCATCCTCAAACACAACTCTGCCTCTCACCACAAGTCGTGGTGGCTCTTCAGGTCGCATGGGTGCTAAGCCTTGCATAGCCTCGGCATTTTTTCAGATCGATAAAGATGACCCAACTCGTGTTATCTGTAACATTTGTCAGCAAAAGCTAAGTAGAGGCCAAAAAATACATAGTTTGAGTACTTCATGCATGAACCGGCACATGGACATGAAGCATAAGTTGCAGTGGGAAGCTCAGTGTGCTACAATGCGGCCTAGCCGGCCGGGCCAACCACCGTCTGCCATATCTTGTGCATCCGTGGCCTCTTCATCCTCTGTGACTGGGGGGACAGCAGTCACACCTGTTTAGGGGCGCAGACCTGCCACCTCTTTACCCGCAAGAGCCAGCGTGATTGGCAGGTCATCATTTTCTTTGGAGGTGGTAACACCAGCTGGTGTTGAGCGCTGTCCGACATCGATAGCACCACCTTTGCATCAAGGCAACCTAACATGTCCGCCTGCATCTTCCTCACAGACCGGCAGTTTGCCGGGGACACCCTTATCAACCCCGTCTAAGCACAATAGCCAGCCCTCGGTCCCTCAGATGTGGACAAGTAAAAGACCATTTCCTCCTAGCCATGAGAAAGCTAAGAGGTTGAATTTCACCATCTGCAAGCTCTTGGCTACAGAAATGCTGCAATTCCGCCTGGTGGACACAGAGGATTTTCGAGACCTTATGTCCGTCGCAGTGCCCCAGTACCAGATGCCCAGTCGGCACTACTTCTCAAAGAAAGGTGTGCCTGCGCTCCACCAGCATGTCGCACACAACATCACCGCTTCTTTGAGAAACTCTGTGTGTGACAGGGTGCATTTCACCACAGACACTTGGACGAGTAGGCATGGACAGGGGCGTTACATGTCTCTGACTGGGCACTGGGTAACTATGGTGACAGCAGGACAAGGGGCTGCTGTCCAAGTCTTGTCGTCCCCACGAGTTGTGCGTCAATCCTCTTTATGTCAAAGTTCCTCCACTGCTTCTGCCTCCTCAACCTCCTCTCGGTCTTCCACCTGCACCCAAAGCCTGTCTGGTCATGCCACAAGCTTTCTAACTGCGCAGAAGGAATCCTGCACACCTCCTTACTATGCTGGCAGTAGGGCTCAACATCATCAGGCGGTTTTTACATTGAAATGTCTGGAAAATGTGAGTCACACAGCTGAGGAGTTGTGGTCAGCTCTGGAGAACCAATTTCATGAATGGTTGTCTCCACTGGACCTGAAACCAGGGAAGGCCGTGTGCGACAATGCTGCAAACCTGGGTGCGGCCCTTCGCCGGGGCAATGTCACACACGTGCCTTGTATGGCTCACGTGTTGAACCTGGTTGTCCAGCAATTTTTAGCCCACTATCCCAGACTAGATGGCCTTCTGCAGAGGGCACGGTCGCTGTGTGCTCACTTCCGCCGTTCGCATCCCGCAGCTCAGCGACTTACATCTCTACAGAAGTCGTTGGGCCTGCCACTTCACCGGCTAAAATGCGATGTACCTACCCGGTGGAATTCAACTCTGCACATGTTGCAGCGACTGTGGCAGCACCGACAAGCCCTGGTGCAATACGTTCTGACGTATAGCCTGGGCTAACGAGATCGAGAGGTGGGGCAAATCACGCTGGAGGAGTGGTCTCAGATCAGGGACCTATGCATCCTTCTGCACAGTTTTGAAATGGCGACGAAGATGTTTAGTGCTGACGATGCCATTATCAGCATGACTATTCCGGTGATTTACATGCTGGAGCACATGTTAAACAGAATTCGGAGTCAGGTGGTGGCACAAGAGGAGGTGGAGGAAGTAGAGGAGGAGGAGTTGTATGCGGAAGGGCTAACATCTGCAAGGTCCAGACGGTCGGCAGCACCAAGGCGGCAGGCATGTGAGGGTGGGGGAGATGGTTTTACCAGGGCGCATGGTAGCAGCCAATCTAGTGAGGAAGGTGCAGGAGCCCAGGAAGAAGTGGAGGACGAACTGATGGAAGACTCATCAGATGAGGGAGACCTTGATCACATTTCTGTTGTGCGAGGTTGGGGGGAGAGGACAGAGGAAGGAAGCATGATGTTACCTCGCCACCAACACAACAGGGACTTGGTAGTCCTGGATGCGCAACACACATGAGTGCCTTCTTGCTGCACTACCTGCAACATGACCCTCGAATTGTGAGAATTAGAAATAATCCTGACTACTGGGTTGCCACACTGTTAGATCCCCGGTACAAAAGTAAATTTGCAGAAATTATTCCTGCCATAGAAAGGGATGCACGCATGCAGGAGTATCAGCAGAGACTGTTGCAGAATCTTACATGTGCTTTTCCACAAAATACCAGTGGTGCACGTAGTGAATCTCACAGTTCCAACTTGCCAACCGTGGGACCGTCAAGTGTTCAGCACTCAAACCGTAACAGAACCACAGTATCTGCTGGTAACATCAATTTTGCGGAATCATTTCACCACTTTTTTAGCCCATCCTTTGCAAGGCCACAGGAGACAAGAAGTCTGACACATAGTCAACGCCTAGAGACGATGGTACAGGAGTATCTCCAAGTAAACATTGAAGCCACGACTGTGTCACTGGACCCTTGCTCTTTTTGGGCTTCCAATCTGGATAAATGGCCGGAGCTAGCCACTTACGCCTTGGAGATCTTGTCATGCCCCGCAGCCAGCGTTCTGTCTGAACGTGTGTTCAGCGCTGCTGGTGGTGTGCTGACAGATAAGCGCACGCGGCTCTCCACTGATAATGTAGACAGACTCACGTTCATAAAGATGAACAAATCATGGATCCGAAACGACTTTTCTACCCCTGTGTCATCCTGGGGAGAGTAAAAGCTTGATGATTGTTTAAAATCACCCTACCAACCGTTTTAAGCTTTCAAATTACTAATCATGTTTATCTGTATCTTGGCTGGAAAATAATTTGGACTTTGTAGCAGTGTGCAGCACTGATTCTATTAGGCCATCTATAATAAGCTCCACCAGATTTAAAATTACTAATCATGTTTATCTGTATCTTGACTGGAAAATAATTTGGGCTTTGTAGCAGTGTGCAGCACTGATCCTATTAGGCCATCTATACTAAAGCTTCACCAGATTTAAAATTAAAAATAATTTTTAGCTGCATCTAGCCCGGAAAATAATTTTGGGGCTCCGAGATGCGCAAGACACATAAGTGCCTTCTTGCTGCACTACCTGCAGCATGACCCTCATATTGTCAGAATTCGAAGTAATCATGACTACTGGGTTGCCACACTCTTAGATCCCCCAAACTTTTCGATCAACCTTTTCATTTTAATAAAGACCAAAAAAATGGTCATTTTTGAAATTATAAGCATTAGCAGGTTGTTAGAAACTGAAATCAAACAGTTTTCAACTCAAAACTTTATTCTAGGTGATGTTACATTTTCACATAGGACCCCTTGTTCGAAAGGCGCTTCTGAACTCTCTCGTCCATTGAATTTGTCAGGTTTTGGATGGTTTCTGCTTCAATTGTTTTGCATGAGGACAGAATACCCTCCCAGAGCTGTTGCTTAGATGTGAACTGCCTCCCGCCATCATAGACACTCCTTTTAATGATGCTCCAAAGGTTCTGAATGGGGTAGAGGTCAGGGGAGCATGGGGGTCACACCATAAGTTTGTCCCCTTTTATGCCCATATCAGCCAGAGATGCAGATGTTTTATGTGCAGCATGAGATGGTGCATTATCATGCAAAAAAATGATCTTGCTGTGAAATACACGGTTCTTCTTCTTGAACCATGGCAGGAAGTGCTGTTTGAGAAAATCCACATACATTATGGAGTTCATCTTTAGCGCCTTCAGGGATCCTAAAGGGGCCGACAATCTCTCTCCCCATGATTCCAGCCCAAAACATTACTCCACCTCCTCCTTGTTGGCACTGTAGCCGTGTTTGCGTGGGGTGTCCATCAACCAGCCATCCTCCACTCCATCCATCTGGACCATCGAGCGCTGCACGGCACTCAACCGTGAACAAAACAGTTTTGAAATCAGTCTTCATGTAATGTTTGGCCCACTGGAGCCGTTTCTGCTTGTGTGAAGTGGATAGAGGAGGTCGACAGGATGGCGTGTGCACAGCTGCAAACCTCTGAAGGACCCTGCATCTTGTTGTTCGGGGGACGTTGGAGGCACCAGCAGCTTCAAAAACTTGTCTGCTGCTATGACAAGGCTTTTTTGCCGCTGCTCTTTCAACCTGACGTAATTGCCTGTAGGAAAGAGTCCTCAATTTGCCCTTATCAGCACGCACACGTGTGTACTGTGAATCAGCTACATACTTCTTGATTGCCAAGACACTTCATCCTGATCATCGCACAATGTTGATTGTAGTCATGCCTTGACCTAAACACTCCACAATTTGTTGCTTCTCAGCAGCCGACACATCCTTTTTCTTTCCCATTTTGGCAGAAAATGTAGGCTGCTTAATAATGTGAGACAGCCTTCTTAAGTAGTCTTGCCTTTCATTGGACACACCTGCCAAACTAATTAGCACAGGTGTCTGCAATTGCTTACAGTGATATAAAGAGCCCTGACACACATCACCATCAATGAGTTTAACTGACAAACAAACAAATTCTTCCCTTATCACTCCTAAACACTTTTTGCATAATAATTTGGAACACAGTGTACATGTGCTTTTCCACAAAACACCAGTGGTTCACGTAGTGAATCTTACAGTTCTAATTTGCCAACCGTGGTCTGTATGGAGTTGTTCAATAAAGGGCCCAAAATTAAGATAACATAGATGGGAGAGGTCTCTATGAATAGGAATTCCTAAGTATTTGATACCCTGTGAGGGCCAGGCAAAGGGAAAGTTGGACTGGATGGAATCCTATATGGATTTGGGGAGGGAGACATCGAGGGCCTCAGACTTCGCTGCATTGATTTTAAAATTTGACCATGTAACAAAGTGATCTATTTCAGCCATAACAGCATGGATGGATATATGTGATTGAGTGATATATACTAGGACATCATCAGCAAATAGAGAGCACTTGTACTCGGTGCCTCCCACCTCAATCCACCTAATATTGGGGTTATGGCGAATTGATGAGAGCAGGTGCTCCGTCACTAGGATGTATAAGAGAGGGGACAGAGAACATCCCTGCCTTGCCCCATTGGTGATTGTGAAAGGTGATGAAAATGTTCTGACGCGCCTCCTGGGCCTTGGGACACCCGGAGCCGGACCCTTTTTGGTGGATGCTGGTGGTTGTAGTCTCCGTGGCGGCGAACCGGTTCCGTGGCTCAGGGCGGTCAAACCAGTGGCGGAACTATTTATGTGGTTTTGATGTTTAAATGTCCGACTACGCCACCCGTGGATTGCGGTCAGAGTGAACCGCCGCTCCAGGGCAGACCGCTGAGGCTGGTGTTGTGGGTGCAGCAGAGCGTAGCATAACTCCCCACGGGAGGAGTATAGCCTCAGGGCAGTGTATGCGGAGGATGGGGGTGATGGTGCAGGGCAGCAGCAGTAACGACACGGAGTCAGTGATGCAGTCCAGGGCCTTTACTCACAGTTCTTATTATCCAGACCACGTCTGCAGGTAACGGCTGCCCACGTCGTACTGTGCTCACCAGGTGAGGGGCTCAGACAACTCCCAGATAACTTTGGAGCGCTTCACAGGACCCCCTTTGTGTGTCCTTTGTCTGGCCTTTCTTACCCACCCTTCTGTCCGGCTGCCTCGGGCCTCCTCTTGGTAAACTTGGCGCCAGTTTCCCTGACCCTATGTGGTGCCTTCCTAGCGGGTGTAGCGAGGGGCTGCGCCACATAAAATGTCACAGCCTCCTGTTTCTAGCTGAGGGTCGTTTCCTGCCTCCACTAGTTTCGGGGACCGGTCTCCCCCTTTGGCCTGACCCCTCCACGCAGGTGGATTCGGGCGTGCGGTGGCGACTCGCCCGTCCGCACCCCTGGGATCCCTTCGTTCCTCGTTCCTGGAGCCTTCTCCACTCCTCTTCCTTCCTTCTCCCTCTTCCAGGCCTGGGCCTCTGTTACTAGGCCCGCCTCCGGAGCAGAGCTCATGCAGAGCCCCTGCTCCCTGCCACTTCTGCTCAGACTTCTCTGCACTGAACTAAGATGGTGCCCACCTTTTATACTCCCTTCTCAATGCACCCAGGAACTGCTTCCTCCCTGCTCCTGCACTACAGGGTTCCCCTTCCTCAGTGTTCCCTCCCCCCACTCCAGCCAGGGACCGGGACTGTCGTGCCCATCTCAGGGGCATATTGGTCGCCCTGCCCCACGGCAATGTGGTGTAATGCATGCAGGTGTCGGGTCCTGATCCACACTACATCCTTACCTGAGAGTGAGATATCACACCTCTGGGTGAGGTGCAATACCTCTGTAGCAACCGAGCCCTCAGGGTGCTACAGTTCCATTTATCTTCAGCCTAGGTGACGTATTGCGATACAGGGCCGTGATTTTGGCTATAAAAGGGTCCCCTAGACCCCTACCCCAAGCTTTTTAAGAGAATCATATATGGCATGCCAGGAGACTCTATGGAATGCTTTCTCAGCATCCAACGAGAGTATCTAATTACAAATTTTTAACTGCATCTAGCCCAGGAAATACTTTGTGCCTAGTAGCAGTGTTTGCTAGTCAGCGGATTATCCCGGCTGTTAAGCAAGCTACACCACCTGTAGTTTGGACACTTAATTTTTTCAAAGGAAATGCTTCGGGACCACGGGATACTCAGTGAAGAGCATCAGGAGGCACCCCAAGGCACAGGGGCTGGGACTGGCAGTAGGATGCCTTGCGGTGGACAGCCGAGCTCGATCCTTATAAAAGCTTTTTAACTGCAGCAGCTTTAGTGGACGCTACTGGAGCTGGAATTACGCGGCTGCTGGCATGAGACTTGCCCTCCAATAGATCCTTGTAAATGGATTTAAAGTGTATTCATTGAAATTAGAGAGACAATTTAAATTAAAAAGCTTAGAGCTGCCTCCACCACAGGGGGGCTCGCTCGACCCACCAGCGGACAGGCACCAGTATTGGGAGAGGGGGGCTGGCCGTCAGGGTTCACCGCGGCTCTGGCACAAACCCGGCGACACGGAGGTGGCACGGGCAGGAGCGGACTGAACGTGTCGGCTTCTCACTTTTTGGATTTTAGAAGGGCATGACATACCTATATCTGTGTCTCCCCCTCCTTTTACTCCTCCACCTCTTTTCTTTTCGCATGACTATATGTACTTGTCACTTTTCCATGTGTTAGTTATGTCTTCTGAGCAGTTTGTCAGCTTTTGGACACCTTTGAAGGTGTTTTCTATGTGTTTCTATGTGTTTTTGTTTGCCTGCCATTGGTTTTAACGGTGTTCGAAGGTGTTCGACGAACAGTTCGGCGAACACACGGGTGTTCGACGAACCGAACCGAACTCGAACACTACGGGGGTGGCTCAACACTACTGCGGATAGGCAGCGATTCGACACCAATTATATTTCTTTCATCTGCAACAACAGCCCTTATTAGAGCTCATTATAATCAATATTAATACTGCTGTTAACAGTAGTTAGGGAGAGATTGTGCCGGAGGCAGAGTGTAGGACAGGGTAGAGTTCATTGCACGTCCTTTCTGCTACTGGAACTCATATCAATAGCCCTTCTCAGGGCTACTAATATTGTTTTTGATCTTAATCCTGTAAATTATTGTGAAAAGAGATATTATACTTCTTTTATACTGCTTAAGTTGTGCGCTAAAAGCATACAGGCAAACTTGTTTGGTCGCAATAGCATCGCTATATAGTGCAAGCAGTGAAAAAGTCCATCAGAGGTGTGCTAAATTTTCTGTGATACAAATCCTGCAAAGTTTTCTCAGCATCAAAATCTACTATGTGAAAAATACTGGTCCATTTGTGCGTTAAAAGCATACAGGCAGGCTTGTTTGGTTGCAATAGCATCACTATATAGTGCAAGCAGTGAAAAAAGTCCATGTGAGGTGTGAAAAATTTTCTGTGATACAAATCCTGCAAAGTTTTCTCAGCATTAAAATCTTCTACACCAAAACTACTGGTCTATTTGTGTGTTAAAAGCATACAGGCAGACTTGTTTGGTTGCAATTAGAGATGAGCGAAAAATGATTGCCAATTTCAAATTCGTCATGAATATGGCACATTTGGATTCATGATCAGAAACACAAGCATTAAAATTGGCAAAAATCGGTACATTTTGGTAAAAGTGTGGGATATTATTGCGTTGCCACTAAAGTATTTTTAGAACTTTGGCTAGGAAAGTGGTGGTGTATGATGAGCGGTGGGGGGACGTGTTTGATGAGGGGAGGGGTTAGGGAGAGCTCAGAGGAGCTCAGAGGAGCGGCATGCTTGTAATCTTTTTTTTTTCATAACTTTATGTGTGCAAATTGCGGATAGCCAGTCAGGGCGCAGTAACCATACACAATGTCCAGACGCAAGGGCTTGTGCCATTGGCTGCTGAAATCACATGTCCCTCTCTATATAAAGAGCAGACATGTTGTTTTAGCACCATTTTGTCGGTATAATAGCACAGAGAGTATTTTTCTGAAGGGCATAGCAGGGCACATATCTTAGAAGTCTGCTATGCACTTTTTCTATTTTGCTCCACAAAAGGCTACACCTTTAAAAATCTATTTTTTTTCAGTTGCTAACGTGATACAGAAAGCCATAGGCCACCTTGTCATTTTGTGGTGGTGAATTTCAGCTGTATGCAGAGCTCATGCAGAGTAAAAAAATCTATTTTTTTCTAAGACTAACGTGATGCAGCACGCCATAGCCCACCTTGTCATTTTGTGGCGGTGAAATACAGCTGTATGCAGAGTAAAAAAATCTATTTTTTTCTGTGACTACCGTGATGCAGCATGCCATAACCCACCTTATCATTTTTTGGCGGTGAAATTCAACTGTATGCAGAGTAAAATAAACTATTTTTTTCTGTGACTAACATGATGCAGCATGCCATAGCCCACCTTGTCATTTTGTGACAGTGAAATTCAGCTGTATGCAGAGTAAAAATATCTATTTTTTCTGTGACTAATGTGATGCAGCAAGCCATAGCCCACCGTGTCATTATGTGGCGGTGAAATTCAGCTGAATGCACAGCTCATGGAGAGTAAAAAAAATATTTTTTTCTCTGACAAATGTGGTACAGCAGGCTAGATCTGAGTTTGCCATTTCTTTGAGCATATATTCTATTATATACAGGCCTCATCCACAGTAAAAAAAAAATACTTTCATCTGTTACTAACGTGATACAGTAGGGGAGATCTCAGTTTGAAATTGTTTGGAGCATATCTTCTATGTTATACAGGCCTCACCCACACTAAAAAAATACTTTTTTCTGTTAGTAACGTGATACAGTAGGGGAGATCTCAGTTTGAAATTGTTTGGAGCATATCTTCTATGTTATACAGGCCTCATCCACACTAAAAAAATACTTTCTTCTCTTACTAACGTGATACAGTAGGGGACATCTAGGGGTGCCAAGGGAGGGTGGATTACTGCGATCGAGGGGGGGCTGGTGATACTAGACAAACTGTTATTGAAGGTGCAAGAACTGAGGAACAAATGAAGGAGGAAGAGGTGATGAGCTAGCAACTGTCATTAGATGAAGAGGATAATCATCCCCTCTGTGCTATTTGTGGTTGGTGGAAGGGGTCGGAGGAAACAAGCATCATAGTTACCCAGCCACCAACACAAATGGGCTTGGACCTCCTGGAAGAGCCCGACATATCAGCGCCTTTTTGCTGTACTATCTGCAACATAATCCCCATATAGTTATGATTCAAAATAGTACTTACTACTGTGTTGCCACTCTGTTAGATCTACGTTATAAGAGTCAATTTTTTTCCAGATGCTTCCTGTCCTAAAAAGGGACCTGCGAATGCTGGAGTATCGAAACGCGCTTTTACACAGCCTTAGGAGAGGATTTCCACAAGACACCAATGAGGCACACAGTGTGCATCATAGCTCTAGACTTCCAACCTCCGGCATGTCAATTTGTCAATGCCAAAATATTAGCAGCATCAGCAGCAGCAGCAGTGTAAGTGGCAGAAGCAATTTCTGTGAGTCCTTTCACACATTTTTTAGGCCATCTCGTGCACCATCACAACTGAGTACAAGTCTGAGATGTGGTGAATGACTGGAGAGGGTGGTGCAGAAGTATCTAGAACTCAATATCAATACCATCAGGGAGGGTTTGGACCCTTTGACATTTTGGTCTTCAAAAGCTCGCCTGTCACGCCTTGGAGGTTTTATCATGCCCAGCAGCCAGAATTCTCTCAGAACGTGTCTTCAGCGCTGC
The DNA here is from genome assembly GCF_046119375.1 of Phyllobates terribilis. NCBI lineage: Eukaryota > Metazoa > Chordata > Amphibia > Anura > Dendrobatidae > Phyllobates > Phyllobates terribilis. Next base: position 285,979,298 of record NW_027362762.1, on the reverse strand, counting down.
TGGTGGTGTCCTGATGGAGAAACGCAGCCAGCTGTCCCCTGAAAGTGTAGACTGCCTAACTTTCTTATAGATAAACAAGTCATGGATCTCCAAGGACTTTTACACCCCAATCACAGACTGTACAGACTAGGCGATGTTGTAGTTTTACTGTGCTTCATTGATTTCTAGTAATTGCATTCTATGATATCTTTAGTGTGGCTTCTGTGTGTCATGACACAGCTGTCGGGTGACCAGGGACCAGGGGCTCCTACCCTGTCCCTAACACTAGGGGGCGCCCTAGCTTGCCCTATTCCCCGTGATACCTCTCAAGGTGAGGATGCCGGGGCCTTCACCCTCAACCTAACTCCTGAGTAAGACCTCTGTCTGTTCATTACCCCACTCAGAGAAGGGGGCGCTACTGTGCACCGTAGTACACCAACCCGACAAACAGGGTTGCATAGACAGGGGTAAACAGAAAACTTCAGGCACACGAAATATTCATTCACATATAACAGAGGAAAGCACTGGGGTGTGAAGGTAGGGGAATAAACCAAAAATGGATAAGGATAAGGAATTATCATGCGTACAAGCCAGACTATAGTCACAAATAATTAATTCAACACTCCTTCTCATAAGAACTCCCTCTGTTAGCCATGCAGCAAAAGCTATCTCTGACAAGGATTTGTATCAGAGTCGATATTATAAAGTGAAAAGGAGTGGCTAACCGAGCTGAGCTGTGAGCACAAGGAATTCCAACATGGCCGATTAACCCCTGTTCTGCCGGAAGAAATAAAAATACACTTAAAATGATGGAGAAGTGCTTCTTCTCAGAGCTGGAGTATGAGCCATCCGACGCTGAGGTCTTCTGGCTCCAAACTGTCGTGGTAACCCCGTGACACTGTGCCTGCTGTTGCTGCTGCTGCTGCTGCAGATGTTAGCACTAATTTTTGGAAATGTGAACATTCCTCATTGGGTCTCCATCTGCTGGGTTAGCTGTAGTGGAAGAAGTGTCAGTCCCAATTAAACTAGTTCTACTCTACTGAAATTTATGCCACTTCGGTGTTGTCTGGCTCTATTTTTTAGAAATGTGGAGACTCCTGATTGGGTCTCCATCTGCTGGGTTGGCTATAGTGGAAGAGGTGTCGGTCCCCATTTTACTATTTCTACTCCGGTGAAATTGATGCTACTTTGGTAGTGTCTGCCCATAATTTTTTTAAATTTGAAGAATCCTGATTGGGTCTCCATCTGCTGGGTTGCCTGTAGTGGAAGACGTGTCGGTCCCCATTATACTAGTTCTACTCTACTGAAATTGATGCTACTTCGGTGGTGTCAGGCCCTAACTTAGGGAAATGTGAACACTCCTAGTTGGGTCTCCATCTGCTGGGTTGGCTGTAGTGGAAGAAGTGTCAGTCACCATTATACTAGTTCTACTCTAGTGAAATTGTTGCCACTTTGGTGGTGTCAGCCTCTAATTTCAGGAAATGTGGAGACTACTGATTGGATCTCCATCTGCTGGGTTAGCTGTAGTGGAAGAGGTGTCTCCATTATAATAGTTATACTCTAGTGAAATTAATTCTTTGGTGCAGATATTGTTCTCACAGGGGTACACATGATAAAATCAAAATTGGTTTTCTTAGTACTGTGGTATATAAAGCAGGCTACATTTCATCTTTAAATTCTTTTGTGCAAATATTGTTCTCACAGGGGTACACATGATAAAAATCAAAATTCGTTTTCTAACTACCATGTTATATAAAGCAGGCTACATTTCACCTTTTAATTCTTCAGTGCTGATATTGTTTTCCATACAGGGGTACACATTAGTGATGAGTGAGCATTAAATGTGCTCAACTTAGTGGTTCAGCAGTTTCTCAAAACCTACCCAGATCTGCCAGAGCGCCTTGTGAAAGTATGCCGCATGTGTGCCCTTTTCAGAAAGTCAGCTACAGCTTCCGCCGCCCTGGCAGTGCTTCAGCAGTGTTTGCAGCTTCCAGCTCACCAACTGGTGTGTTATGTCACCACATGTTGGAAATCAACGTTGCAGGTGTTGGGAAGGATTTGTGAGCAGCAGAGGGCAGTTGTTGAGTACCAGTTTCAACACGCCAGTTGGAATTCAGGTCAGCCTCCGCACATAAGAGTTTATGATTGGGCATGGATGTCTGACATCTGTGCCATCCTCCAAAACTTTGAGGCCTCCACCAAGATGGTGAGTGGTGATGATGCCATAATTAGCATCACCATCCCGTTTTTCTGTCTACTGAAATGCTCGCTGCTCACAATTAAAGAGGAGGCATTGCAGGCGGAGCAAGGAACTATATAGGGTGATGCTACACAGCCCAGCCTCATCTCATCTCAATGCGAATTGGGTGATAACTAGGAGGAGGAGGAGGAGAACATGGACAGTCATCCTCTTGCTGAGGAGAGGGAAGTCCTGGAAGTCTTGCTACCCTCTTTCAGTCTGTGGGAAAGCTATATGAGTTTCTCTTAATGATGATCTTCAGTGACCTAAATGCATTGCAGATCAGGCCATTGCCCAACTCTGTAGTCATGAAATTCAAGGCATAAACAAAATCTTTGTGTGTCAAAGCACCACCGAGATGTGTGAGCTGATGTTGGACAGGCTGCCATTGCTTATGGAACAAGCTGCATTAGAAGACTTCCTGGGAGAAATGACAGCCAGAGTAGATATGGTTTCCCTCTATGCCAGTCCTCTCACGGAGCTAAAGAATATGGTTGTGGTGAAATACAATTCTCATCGAGAAGCAGCCCTGGCTAAGAAAAGTCAGTGTGAAGGTTCCCGGACACTCCATGGCTGCTTTTTTACTGTGGACTGACTCCAGCAATCTATAAGACTTAAAATGCAATCTGGCACCTTGGCAAAGCCCAATTCTGTTCTCTTTCTGATATCTAACTGTCACGGGTGTGTCAGGTTTGACAGACAGTCATACGGGATTCGGCTGTAGAAGGTCGCTGCATTTGGCATTGTAAACATTTTCCTGATCCTTTCATTATCCCTCTCTCTAGGACCCAGCGGTGATCTTCACCTTGCTTGGGGATTATACTTTTAGGACCCAGCAGTGATCCTCACCTTCTGCTCCTTAAATACACTCAGATTTTCCAGAGAGTTGCTGGTGATAGAGTTTACTCTTCTGTTCAAGCCTGGAATTCTAGTAGTTGGCTAGAATTTCCTTGGGGTTCCTCTGTGGATTGTAGCCATGTTCTTTCCAGTGTCATCTTAAAGCTAAGTGTATTCCCTTGTATGTTTCCCTGGTTTGCACTTTTGTTTGCTGACTAGTGCTCACCCCATCCCTTCCCTACCTAGGACCTAGCTCTAGGGTCAGCTAGGGCTAAGGTATCCTGCTTGGCGATAGGTGTGGAACCAATATAGGGTCAAAAGGGGAGTCAGTGTGTCGCTAGATCTGCTTAGGGGTCTCCACTCTCCCTTTCCCTATTTTAGGGCTCCCTCCCCTGTTTCCGTCATTATACATTGGGTTCTCCCCATACCTAGCGTGACACTAGCAAACAGGTCATGCTGGAGAAACTTGCACCTACTGCCACTCAGCTCCTTTGTGAGAAACTAATGTTTGGGCAGCCTGTCTACCAAATAAGATTCCTGAGATATGGAAATTGTGGATGTCTTCACTTCTGGTACTGGGTGCTAATAGCAAACCATGGCATTCCATAATTCACTGGATATTCCTGGCTGGTTGAAGACAAGCTCATTCCCACAGAAAAGTGCCAGCAAGCTAAGGAGATGATGGCTCCTATCATCATGAAGGAGTTAGCTTGTTGTCTAGGAGACCGACCACCGCTGCTGTCTACCTTGTGAACATAGTGTTGAAGCTTGCAAGGTGTCACGGGTTTACCGTGACAGAGAGGATCCAGAAGACTGCAGCGTCTGATTCTTCCCACTCCTGTACTCATTAGAAGCCTTTCGCCTTCATATTAATCAGTTCAGGTTTATTTTAGCAGTGAGGGGGTTAATCTGCTCAGTTGTGAGCTTCTGCAAGCTTACCTTCATTTAGGCTCTCAGCTGTCCAGGGTTAACCACTCCCCACTCCTATGTATACTGGGCTTTGGCAGGCTATCATTGCCAGAGCTAGCTTAGGCTGCATGGTGCTAGGAGTATGGAGGAGAGTTGTTGTTTGACAAGGCAATTGGAGGATTAATACTAAGACTGTTCTGTGGTTTAGGTTGTGTGTAATCCTTTTCTTTTCCTATTTGTTTTTTCCCCATCCTCCACTCCCCGGTGTTAAACTCTGTTGTTTGTGTTCATATATTTGTATGATTGGTATTTTCCTTTATCCCTGTTTGTATTACCTTGTTAGTGTGGTTGATGTACTGCCATACACTTCTATTCCCCTCTTTCCTGGGTGGGGGAAGAGAACAGATTGAGGGTGGATTGAGGAGCTCAGACAAGGTACGTGGCCCTGGTATCTTCACCTTCAGAAGTAATCCGGGGAACAGTGCCAGTTAGGGCACCCCTAGAATTAGGGACAGGGAAGGAGCCCCGGGATACCGGACAACAGAGTCGTGACACAAGGATTAAGAGGTTACATTGGCGAGTCTCATTTTTATACTAAAGATCCTGTTGTGTTTTTATAGTTTTAAGTGAGCACACAGAGACCGTGGTTTCTGTAGCTGCGCATCCAGGCTGGGATAGTGGTAGAGAAATTGCTTTACCATCAGGTTGAGGATACAAGCCATGCAAGGCACGTGTGTGAGGTTGCCCTGGTGTAGGGCCGCCACCAGATTTGCATCATTATGACACATGGCCTTCCCTTGCTCCAGGTTCAGTGGAGACAGCCATTGCTCAACCTCGGCATGGATAGCTGTCCACTACTCTTGATCAGTTTGACTGTGATATCCAAGGCATATTAATTGAAACACTGCCTGATTGCAGTGAGCCCTGGCTAAGCAGTACAGAGGTGGGGGTATACTATCTGCACTGTTGGAACATGTGTCTCATTAAGGCAGAGGTTGAGGGCGCAGGTGGAGGCCCTGGAGGAGATGGAGGATGCAGAAGCACTGGAGGAAGTGTTAGATACAGAGGTTTGCCCCGCAAGCCTTGGGGATTCCAACACTTGCTATCTAGTGACACCGGTCCTTGGTGTCTAGTAGTTTAGTTCTCCATCCCCTGGTGTGTAGAAGTTTAGTTCTCCAACCCTAGCTGTTTAGTAGTTTCATTTTCCAACCGCTGTTGTCTATTAGTTTAGTTCTTCATTCATGTTCTGGTGTGTATTTTTTTCGTTCTACAACCCTAGCTGTTTAGTAGTTTAGTTCTCCAACTCCTGTTGTCTATTAGTTTGGTTCTCCATCTTCTGGTGGGCATTGGTTTAGTTCTCCATCCCCAAGCATCCTGCAAGCCTTAGGGGTTCCAAGACTTGTGGAGCAGTCCATTCCCTGCCTGGCCTCACAGCCACCAGAGCCACCCAATGCCCAGTCAGTGAAATGCAAAGCCCCTGGACATGCTTGCTTGTCCAGGTGTCAGTGGTGAAATACACCCTGTCAGACCTAGATTTTTTCAAGGAACGGGTGATATTGTCTGCAACATGCTTGTGTAGTGCAGGCACAGCTTTCTTAGAGGAGTAATGGAAACTGGGCAACTGGTAGTGGGGGACTGTGATGGCCATCAGCTTTTGGAAACCATCTGTATCCATCATGCAGAAAGGCAGCATTTCCGTGTCCCACAGATTAGAGATGGTGAAGTTCAAGCTCTTTTGCTTTGGCATGTGTAGGAGAAAACAATCTTTTACGTGACCACAACCGTGGGATTAAGGGCTGGCTGCTGTGCTGAGAGAGAGTGGAGTAGGGGACCACAAGCTACTGGACTGTAAGAGAGGTGCAGACAGAGATGTTGTGGTGGATTGAGTAAGATGGGGTGTGCTAGGTGTCTGAGATCAGTGAAAAACAGCAGGCATGTCCACTTCCGTAACGGGCTCTCACTCCCCCCAACTTTAGAGGGTAAACAAGTGGAGGTTCTGTGGCAAGAGACCTGTGTGAGAACACTTGCCACGGTGATGGAGAAGGAAGAAGCAGAAGATGTGGTTGATGAGGCAGCCATTTGTTGGCGAGGCCCACTAGTCTGCATTTTAGCACAGTGAGATTCCCAGATTAACACTTGTTGATCGCGCATGTGTTAGTTCATGCATGTAGTAGTCAAATTATTGCATTTTTTTTACTCTACTCTGTTTTTGAGGTCTCAAAACAGACCCAGGCTAGGCAACTAAAGAACCGTGAACACTGCTGGCCACTGCCAGAGTTGGGGCTGAGGATACAGTGCTAGTCGTGGTTGCATAACTCTGTGCCTGAAGCTCCTCGTCTTCCTCCTCCTCCACCTACTCTGCTGAGCTACTCAGCTGCATGCCTCTGGGTTCACACCAAGTGGGATCTACAACCTCATCATCATCCTCTGTTATCCCACTCCTTGCCCTGAGAGTCACCCTCCTCCTCTTTCTGCCCTGACAGCACAGTACAGTCCGCGTGCGCTTCAAGTATCTGAGTCTCATCAGGATCACCTCCACTCCCAGGGGTTAACGTCTGGTGATGAGGGTTTGGATTCTGCTCGGACCCTACTTCTGCTGGCCCCGGATAAACTGAAAAAAATTTTGGGCATCACTGTAAATGCTTTTCCCCTCCTGAGTCTGTGAAGCTTTGGATCAGACCTCTGATGCCCCGGAATAGAATGTGTGAACTGCTCTGCAGACTCGTCCATCTGGCGCATCTGTGTGGTTGTAGAGTTGTGATGTGGGTGAAAACAAGGGTAATTGGGGTGCTACCTCTGAGGACTGTTCTGTGTGTGATGTTAAGGTGGAGGAAGAGGAGCACAGGCCACTTGATACATCGATTATCATCTACTGGAGCACATGTTCTTTCGGGCCCTCATCTACAAAGCATGCTGCTGTCTCTGCATCACAGACTTGGCCCTATCTTGGATCTCTTCATACCTAACTGACCGGACATTCTGTGTCTCCCACTCACACACCACCACCTCATCTCGCCCCTATGTGTCAGTGTCTCCCATGGTTTAGTTCTAGGACCCCTGCTCTTCTCCATCTACAGCTTTGGTCTGGGACAGCTCATAGAGTCTCACATCTTTCAGTATCACTTCTATGCTGATGACACACAGATCTACCTCTCTGGAACTGATCTCACCTCCTTACTAACCAGAATCCCACAATGTGTGTCCACTATTTCATCTTTCTACTCTGCTAGATTTGTAAAACTTAACATGAATAAAACCGAATTCATCATCTTTCCACCATCTCATTCACCCCCCCAACTGACCTATCCATCAAAGTCAATGGCTTCCCACTCTCCCCAGTGCCGCAAGCTTGACTCTGATCTGTCCTTCAAACGTCAGATCAAAGCCCTTTCCACTTGCTGCCGACTCAAATTCAAAAATATCTCAGGAATCTGCACATTCCTCAACCATGAATCTACAAAAACTCCAGTGCACACAGTCATCATCTCCCACCTCGACTACTGCAAGCTCCTGATCTGTTGCCTCCCTTCTAACTCTCTCACACCCCTCCAATCTATCCTAAACTGTGCTGAACGACTAATCCACCAGTCACGCCGCTATTCCCCGGCTTCTCCCCTTTGTCAATCCCTGCACTGGCTCGCCGTTGCCCAGAGACTCCAGTTGAAAAGCCTAACTTTGTCATACCAAGCCATACAAAGCCTCCTCCATACATCTGTGACCAAGTCTCCCTGTACATGTGCACAACCTCCCATTCTTACAAGATCTCCTTTTCTACTTCTCTCTTATCTCTTCTTGCCACAATCGCATACAAAATATGTCCCGTGCAGTCCACCCACTGTGGAACTCTCTACTAGTGTTGAGCCACCCCCGTAGTGTTCGGGTTCGGTTCGGTTCGTCGAACACCGGGATGTTCGAGGAACTGTTCGTTGAACTGTTCGTCGAACACCTTAGAACACCGTCAAACACCGTTAAAACCAATGGCAGGCAAACAAAAACACATAGGAACACATAGAAAACACCTTCAAAGGTGTCCAAAAGCTCACAAACTGCTCAGAAGACGCTTTCTTTAAAAAAGCCGGCCGGCAATTCAGCAGCGGCATACACCGGTACCCGACAATTTAGACATGAAGGAATAGAGCATCACACATAGATTAGATAGATAGAAACATGTCAGTCACATATATATGAAGTACAGTGACAGTGTTGCTTACTGTACTTGTCATTTACTGCAAAGGATTTATTAAAAAATATAATAGTGTTTTCGTGCACCGTCTCTTTAAAAAAGCCGGCCGGCAATTCAGCAGCGGTACCCGACAATTTATAACAGAAAGAATAGAGCTTCACACATAGATTAGATAGATAGAAACATGTCAGTCACATATATATGAAGTACTGTGACAGTGTTGCTTACTGTACTTGTCATTTACTGCAAAGGATTTATTAAAAAAAATAATAGTGTTTTCATGCACCGTCTCTTTAAAAAAGCCGGCCGGCAATTCAGCATCTGTACCCGACAATTTAGAATAGAAGGAATAGAGAATCACACATAGATTAGATAGATAGAAACATGTCAGCCACATATATACGAAGTACAGTGACAGTGTTGCTTACTGTAATTGTCATTTAGTGTAAAGGATTTATCAAAAAAAATAATAGTGTTTTCATGCACCGTCTCTTTAAAAAAGCCGGCCGGCAATTCAGCATCTGTACCCGACAATTTAGAATAGAAGGAATAGAGAATCACACATAGATTAGATAGATAGAAACATGTCAGCCACATATATACGAAGTACAGTGAAAGTGTTGCTTCCTGTAATTGTCATTTAGTGTAAAGGATTTATCAAAAAAAATAATAGTGTTTTCATGCACCGTCTCTTTAAAAAAGCCGGCCGGCAATTCAGCATCTGTACCCGACAATTTATAACAGACAGAATAGAGCTTCACACATAGATTAGATAGATAGAAACATGTCAGTCACATATATATGAAGTACAGTGATAGTGTTGGTTACTGTACTTGTCATTTAGTATTAAAATAAAGGATTTATTATTAAAAAAAATTGGCGTGGGGTTCCCCGTAATTTTAGTCTCTAGCGGAGGTTAAGCAGACAGCTGGGGCAGATGTTTGAAGCCTGGGAAGGGGGTAATACCCACGGAGCTTCCCAGGCTACTAATATCAGCCCCCAGCTGAATACCTAGCCTTTACTAGCTATTAAAATGGAGGACCCCCCCCAAAAAAATGACGTGGGGTCCCCCCTAATTTGATAGCTAGCAAAGGCTAGGCAGACAGCTGGGGGCTGATATTAATAGCCCAGGAAGGGAGCCATGAATATTGGCCCCCTCCCAGGCTAGAAACACCAGCCGTCAGCCGCCCCAGAAATGGCGCATCCATAGGATGCGCCAATTCTGGCACTTAGCCTCGCTCTTCCCACTGCCCTGTAGCGGTGGCAGTGGGGTAATAGGGTTGGGGTTGATGTCAGCTTATAATGCCAGCTGACATCAAGCCCAGGTTAGTAATGGAGAGGCGTCTATAAGACACCCCCATTACTAACCCCATAGTCAAAGTTAAAAAAAAAACACAAACACCCAGAATAAAGTCCTTTAATTGAAATAAAGACACAATTCTTTATTGTTCTAAATTAAACCATACTTACCATCACGCCCATTCCAGCTGAAGCCAACGATCTCCTGCAATAAAAGAAAAATAATAAAGCAACCTCATCCTTACCTTTCCATGGTTCCCAGGACAGCTTCAGCTCTGCTACATCGAGATGACAGGCTGGACCGCAGCAGAACGCTGCCATCCAGCTTGCCATGCCGCACACACTGAGAAGCGCAGGCATGCTTGCGCTCCTCAGTGTCTGACTGTGACGGCATCCAGATGAGCCGACAATGAACTCGGCTCACCTCATGTACGTCACTGACAGCGTGGGAAAATTCTCCTGCACTCAGCGCTTCAGCGTGAGAATTTTCCCACGCTGTCAGTGACGTGCATGAGGTGCGCCGAGTTCATTGGACATGACCTCGGCTCATCTGGATGCCGTCACAGAGAGACACTGAGGAGCGCAAGCATGCCTGCGCTTCTCAGTGTCTGCGGGATGACAGGCTGGATGGCAGCGTTCTGCTGCGGTCCAGCCTGTCATCTCGATGTAGCAGAGCTGAAGCTGTCGTGGGAGCCATGGAAAGGTAAGGATGATGTTGCTTTATTATTTTACTTTTATTGCAGGAGATCGTTGGCTTCAGCTGGAATTGGCGTGGCGGTAAGCATGGTTTAATTTAGAACAATAAAGAATTGTGTGTTTATTTCAATTAAAGGACTTTATTCTGGGTGTTTGTGTTTTTTTTAAATACTTTACTAGAAATTCATGGTGGTCATGTCTAATATTGGCGTGACCCCATGAATTTCGGGCTTAGGGCCAGCTGATAATGCCAAGCTGGCCTTAACCCCTTTATTACCCAGTGAGCCACCGCACCAGGGCCCTGGATGAGTTGGGTACAGCGCCAGAAGATGGCGCTTCTATGAACGCGCCATTTTCCGGGGCGGCTGCGGACTGCAATTTGCAGCGGGTGGGGCCCAGAAAGCTTGTGCCTCCCTGCGCTGCAGATTCCAGCCCCCAGCTGCCTAGTTGTACCTGGCTGGACACAAAAATAGGGCGAAGCTCCACATATTTTTTTTTTTAATTCATGAAATTCATGGAATAATTAAGAAAAAAAGGGCTTCCCTAAATTGTTGTGTCCGGCTAGGTACAAATAGGCAGCTGGTGGTTGGGAGCAGCCCGTTCCTGCCTGCTGTACCTGACTGGACACAAATATAGGGCGAAGCCCCACATCAATTTTTTTTTCATTATTTCATGAATTTCCTGAAATAATTTAAAAAAAATTGACGTGGGGCTTCGCCCTATATTTGTGTCCGGTCAGGTACAGCAGGCAGGAACGGGCTGCCCCCAACCACCAGCTGCCTATTTGTACCTGGCCAGACACAACAATATAGGGAAGCCCTTTTTTAAAAAAATTATTTCATGAAATAATTAAAAAAAAATTGACGTGGGGCTTCGCACTATATTTGTGTCCAGCCAGGTACAGCAGGCAGGGACAGGCTGCCCCCAACCACCAGCTGCCTATTTGTACCTGGTTGGACACAACAATATAGGGAAGCCCTTTTTTTCTTAATTATTCCATGAATTTCATGAAATAATTTAAAAAAAAAATGCATGGGGCTTCGCCCTATTTTTGTGCCCAGCCAGGTACAACTAGGCAGCTGGGAGCTGGAATCCGCAGCGCAGGGAGGCCCAAGCTTTCTGGGCCCCACCCGCTGCAAATTGCAGTCCGCAGCCGCCCCAGAAAATGGCGCGTTCATAGAAGCGCCATCTTCTGGCGCTGTACCCAACTCATCCAGGGCCCTGGTGCAGTGGCTCACTGGGTAATAAAGGGGTTAAGGCCAGCTTGGCATTATCAGCTGGCCCTAAGCCCGAAATTCATGGGGTCACGCCAATATTAGACATGACCACCATGAATTTCTAGTAAAGTATTTAAAAAAACACAACACCCAGAATAAAGTCCTTTAACTGAAATAAACACACAATTCTTTATTGTTCTAAATTAAACCATACTTACCGTCACGCCTATTCCAGCTGAAGCCAATGTCTTCTGCAATAAAAGTAAAATAATTAAGCAACCTCATCCTTACCTTTCCATGGTTCCCACGACAGCTTCAGCTCTGCTACATCGAGATGACAGGCTGGACCGCAGCAGAAAGCTGCCATCCAGCCTGTCATCCCGCGGACACTGAGAAGCGCAGGCATGCTTGCACTCCTCAGTGTCTCGCTGCGACGGCATAAAGATGAGACAAGTTCATGTCCAATGAACTCGGCGCACCTCATGCACGTCACTGACAGCGTGGGAGAATTTTCCTGCACTCAGCACTTCAGCGTGAAAATTCTCCCACGCTGTCAGTGACGTACATGAGGTCAGCTGAGTTCATTGGACATGAATGAGCTCACCTCATGCACGTCACTGACAGCGTGGGAAAATTCTCCTGCACTCAGCGCTACAGCGTGAGAATTCTCCCACGCTGTCAGTGACGTGCATGAGGTGAGCTCATTCATGTCCAATGAACTCAGCTGACCTCATGTACGTCACTGACAGCGTGGGAGAATTCTCACGCTGAAGTGCTGAGTGCAGGAGAATTCTCCCACGCTGTCAGTGACGTGCATGAGGTGCGCCGAGTTCATTGGACATGAACTCGTCTCATCTTTATGCCGTCACAGCCAGACACTGCAGAGCGCAAGCATGCCTGCGCTTCTCAGTGTCTGCGGGATGACAGGCTGGATGGCAGCGTTCTGCTGCGGTCCAGCCTGTTATCTCGATGTAGCAGAGCTGAAGCTGTTGTGGGAACCATGGAAAGGTAAGGATGAGGTTGCTTTATTATTTTTCTTTTATTGCAGGAGATCGTTGGCTTCAGCTGGAATGGGCGTGATGGTAAGTATGGTTTAATTTAGAACAATAAAGGAATGTGTCTTTATTTCAATTAAAGGACTTTATTCTGGGTGTTTGTGTTTTCTTTTAACTTTGACTATGGGGTTAGTAATGGGGGTGTCTTATAGACGCCTCTCCATTACTAACCTGGGCTTGATGTCAGCTGGCATTATAAGCTGACATCAACCCCAACCCTATTACCCCACTGCCACCGCTACAGGGCAGTGGGAAGAGCGAGGCTAAGTGCCAGAATTGGCGCATCCTAAGGATGCGCCATTTCTGGGGCGGCTGACGGCTGGTGTTTCTAGCCTGGGAGGGGGCCAATATTCATGGAACCCTTCCTGGGCTATTAATATCAGCCCCCAGCTGTCTGCCTAGCCTTTGCTAGCTATTAAAATAGGGGGGACCCCACATCATTTTTTTGGGGGGTCCCCCATTTTAATAGCTAGTAAAGGCTAGGTATTCCGCTGGGGGCTGATATTAGTAGCCTGGGAAGCTCCGTGGGTATTACCCCCTTCCCAGGCTTCAAACATCTGCCCCAGCCGTCTGGTTAACCTCCGCTAGAGCCTAAAATTATGGGGATCCCCACGCCAATTTTTTTTTAAATAAATCCTTTATTTTAACACTAAATGACAAGTACAGTAATCAACACTGTCACTGTACTTCATATATATGTGGCTGACATGTTTCTATCTATCTAATTTATGTGTGATTCTCTATTCCTTCTATTCTAAATTGTCGGGTACCGCTGCTGAATTGCCGGCCGGCTTTTTTAAAGAGACGGTGCATGAAAACACTATTATTTTTTTTAATAAATCCTTTACACTAAATGACAAGTATAGTAATCAACACTGTCACTGTACTTCATATATATGTGACTGACATGTTTCTATCTATCTAATCTATGTGTGAAGCTCTATTCTGTCTGTTATAAATTGTCAGGTACCGCTGCTGAATTGCCGGCCGGCTTTTTTAAAGAGACGGTGCATGAAAACACTATTATTTTTTTTGATAAATCCTTTACACTAAATGACAAGTACAGTAAGCAACACTGTCACGGTGCTTCTTATATGTGTGACTGACATGTTTCTATCTAACTAATCTATGTGTGAAGCTCTATTCTTTCGGTTCTAAATTGTCGGGTACCGGTGTATGCCGCTGATGAATTGCCGGCTTTTCATGTTTCACTGTTGGCACTGTTCCCATCGATTTGGGCAATCACTGTAATGCCACAACCACCATGGCTGTGGCATTACAGTGAGTGGCAGACAATCCCTGCATGATTGGTGCTCTAAATAGCGCCAGACATGCAGGACAAGCTTTTGGTGCACGAACAGTTATCGAACATAACCTCGAACAGCCGAATTTTTTGCAAATCGTTCGGGTTCGTCGAACAACTCGAACACTGCCCAAAACAGCTCGAATTTGAGATTGGCGAACAGTTCTAGTCGAACACCGCTCATCTCTACTCTCTACCCCAACACATCAGATTCTTGCCTACTGTGGAAACTTTCAAAAGGAAGCTGAAGAAGACCCACTTCTTCTGACAAGCGTACAATCTACAGTAACCCTCGCTCCACCATACTGCTGCAAAGCCAGCTTTTTCCCTTACCTACTGTATCCTCACCCATCCCTTGTACATTGTTTGTGCGCCCTCATGGGCAGGGTCCTCTCTCCTCTTGTACCAGTCGGTGACCCCTTTTCACTAAAGCGCCATGGAATAAATGGTGCTATAATAATAAATAATAATAATTATACTACTTGTACTCTAGGTCAATTGATGGCACTTGCCTGGTTTCAGCCCCTAATTTGATGTGTTTTGGCAGCTTTTGGGCACATTTGAAGGTGTTGTGTATGCGTTTGGTTGTGCCCCCCATTGAACCCAATGTTGTTTGGCAATGTTCCGTGAATATTCAACAAATAAATCAGTTAATATTGCAAAATCAGTGATCGTAATCTGAACCGAATATTGAAATATCTCTAAGTGCAATAGCATTGCTATATAGTGCAAGCAGTGAAAAAAAGTCCATCTGAGGTGTGCTCAATTTTCTGTGATACAAATCCTGCAAAGTTTTCTCAGCATGAAAATTAAATCCTGCATTTGGTATAGGGAGAGGTGCTAAGCATTATCTGCGGGAAATGAGTGTTCATTCTGGTCACATACATTGCTTCCACTGTCAATAACTTGATTGCTTTTTTCAAAACACTCATCGAAAGATTCATGATTTCTACAGTAATCTGTACTCATAAATTCATCAATGCAGGCATGGTTGCTTGTGTTTCTTCACAGTTTGGTGCTGCCACGTACAAAAAATATCTAATTTCAAGGCCGATTCAAATCTATTTTATATTCTACAATATTACTATATTACTTCACTTATCTGCAATTTGTGTACAAGATCTCCTTCTCTACTTCCCTCTTATCTCTTCTTACCACAGTCGCATACAAGTTTTGTCACGTGCATCTCCCCTACTTTTAACTCTATACCCCAACACATCAGACGCTCGCCTACCTTGGAAACCTTGAAAAGGAAGCTGAAGAAGACCCACGTCTTCTGACAAACGCACAATCTACAGTAACCCTCGCTCCACCATACTGCTGCAAAACCAGCTTTTTCCCTTACCTACTGTATCCTCACCCATCCCTTGTACATTGTTTGTGCGCCCTCATGGGCAGGGTCCTCTCTCCTCTTGTACCAGTCGGTGACCCCTTTTCACTAAAGCGCCATGGAATTAATGGCGCTATAATAATAAATAGTAATAATTATACTACTTGTACTCTAGGTCAATTGATGGCACTTGCCTGGTTTCAGCCCCTAATTTGATGTGTTTTGGCAGCTTTTGGGCACATTTGAAGGTGTTGTGTATGCGTTTGGTTGTGCCCCCCATTGAACCCAATGTTGTTTGGCAATGTTCGGTGAATATTCAACAAATAAAACAGTTAATATTGCAAAATCAGTGATCGTAATCCGAACCGAATATTGAAATATCTCTAGTTGCAATAGCATTGCTATATAGTGCAAGCAGTGAAAAAAGTCCATCTGAGGTGTGCTCAATTTTCTGTGATACAAATCCTGCAAAGTTTTCTCAGCATGAAAATTAAATCCTGCATTTGGTATAGGGATAGGTGCTAAGTATTATCTGCGGGAAATGAGTGTTCATTCTGGTCACATACATTGCTTCCACTGTCAATAACTTGATTGCTTTTTTCAAAACACTCATCGAAAGATTCATGATTTCTACAGTAATCTGTACTCATAAATTCATCAATGCAGGCATGGTTGCTTGCGTTTCTTCACAGTTTGGTGCTGCCACGTACAAAAAATATCTAATTTCAAGGCCGATTCAAATCTATTTTATATTCTACAATATTACTATATTACTTCACTTATCTGCAATTTGTGTACAAGATCTCCTTCTCTACTTCCCTCTTATCTCTTCTTACCACAGTCGCATACAAGTTTTGTCACGTGCATCTCCCCTACTTGTAACTCTATACCCCAACACATCAGACGCTCGCCTACCTTGGAAACCTTGAAAAGGAAGCTGAAGAAGACCCACTTCTTCTGACAAACGCACAATCTGCAGTAACCCTCGCTGCAGCATACCACTGCACAACCAGCTGTATCCTGACCTACTGTATCCTCACCCATCCCTTGTAGATTGTTTGTGTGCCCTCGCGGGCAGGATCCTCTCTCCTCGGTGACCCCTTTTCACATGTAAAGCACCGCGTAATAAATGTTGCTATAATAATAAATAATAATTATAGTACTTGTATTCCGGGTCAATTGATGGAACTTTCCTGGTGTCTGCCCCTAATTTGATGTGTTTTGGAAGTTTTTGGGCCTGTTTGAAGGTGTTGTGTATGCATTTGTTTTTGCCCCCGATTGAATCCAATGGCATTCAGTAATGTTCGGTGAATATTCGAGTAATAAATCGGCGAATGTTGCAAATTCGACTATCGTAATCCAAACCGAACATTGAAACATTTGCTCATCTCTATGCTCTACCTTATCAGTACATGTGTTAGTCCCAAAGCAAACTGTTGCCAATTGCATGTATGACCAGGTATGACCCGCTCTTGCAGAGTCAACACTTTCCTGTTTGTGTGGCTCTTATGCAGGTCATGTCACTGAGGAAGAAATTGTCAGAAAGGGCTAAGTTGTTTAAACTTATCAAACTACGTTTTTTTTATTCCATAAGTGCAATTTTCTTTCACAAATTCTTTAAAAATAATTGAAATAGCCAAGCCAGCAGCACCAATTATAATACATATGACATGATGGACCATTTGGTTTATTTGATATATCATTGTTGCAACCTGTGTTGCCGCACTGAAGCCCAAGTGGCAAGGAGCCCATTTTCACCTCTAAAACAGGAAGAATTGTGCGGTATGATGAGCTATTGGACTGTAGAAGGTCCATATTTTGTTCTTGCACAGGGGCCCTTTTCCGTCTGTGTTCGCCAGTGCTATCCTGTGTTCTTTCTCCGGCAGAAACCCTTAGCTCTGATATAATGGATTTCTGGCTCAGCAGATTGAACCAGTGAAAAAGAGTGCATGGATCAGTGCTGACTTTTATTGACTTATGGTTGATGTCAATTATGCAGTAGATATACTATATGTTGACTTCAGCAAAGCATTTGACAAAGTATCTCATACCATCCTTATAGAAAAAATGACCAACTGTGGAATGGACAATGCAATAGTTAGGTGGATTAATAACTGGCTTAGTGATCTGACCTAAAGAGTGGTCATAAATAGTGGCACATCCAATTGGAAGAATTTCTCAAGTGGGGTGCCACAAGGCTCTGTCCTGGGCACTGGGTTTTTCAACATCTTTATCAATGATTGAGATATAAGAATTGAGGGTAAGCTGATTACATTTGCTCATGACACAAAGCTAGGAGGGATAGCTAGTACTAGAGAAGGGAGAGAGAGGAGTCAAAAAGATCTAAACAAACTGGAACTGTGGGCAGCAACTAGCAGAATGGTTTTTAACAGGGAGAAATGCAAAATCCTACATCTGGGCAAGAAAAATGAAAAAAAGCATATACAGAATGGGATGAATAGGGCTAAGCAACAGCACATGTGAAAAAAACTTGGGTATACTAATAGATCACAGACTGATCATGAGTCAACAGTGTGATGCAGCAGCAAAAAAGGCAAACACAATTCTGGGTTTCATTAGCAGAAGCATAGAGTGTAGATCACGTGAAGTAATTATCACCCTCTATTTCTTTTTGGTCAGACCTCATCTGAAATACTATGTCCAGTTCTGGGCACCACATTTTAAAAAAAGACATCGAAAAACTGGAGCAAGTTCAGAGAAGAGCTACCAGGATTGTGACAGGTCTACAAAGAATGTCCTATGAAGAACGTTTAGAGGATTTGGGAATGTTTAGCTTGCAAAAGAGAAGACTGAAAGGAAGCTTAATAGCTGTCTACACATATCTGAAGGGATGTCACTCTGCAGAGAGATCAGTTTTATTCTCATTTGCACAAAGAAAGACTAGAAGCAATGGGATGAAACTGAATGGGAGAAGATACAGATTAGATATTAGAAAAAACTTTTTGACAGTAAAGGTGATCAATGAGTGGAACAGGCTGCCACAAGAGGTGGTGAGTTTTCCTTCAATGGTAGTCTTCAAACAGTGGCTGGACAGACATCTGTCTGAGATGGTTTAGTGAATCCTGCATTGAGCAGGGGGTGGACACGATGACCCTGGAGGTCCCTTCCAGCTCTAACATTCTATGATTACATAGGCCATACCATTTGTCTACCTGATGATGCATTGTCTGTTTTCTACACCATTCTGCTGTTACCGGTGCCTGTGGCTTACACTCAAATAGGCATCTTCTTTCTATTCTAAATGAATTCTAAGTTGGCACTGTACAGAAAATTTCAGTCATTCTCTAAGACTCACAGGCAGCATCATAATTGTCTTATTGATCATAAAAGATTGAGAGTGATCATTTTTGCACCAAATTTTAATAGTAAAAAGCATAAAATTACTGTCAGTGCTGTGTGTTGTTAAACGGCCATTTAATTAATACAGGTTACCATCTATTATGTGGTAAGGTCACTTTGACATACTAAGGATGTGTTTCTGTTAAAAAACTCAAAAAGTGTCTCATAAGACCTCATCGTGTTACATGAATCTTTTCCTGGCAATTGAAGGCTTTGCTGTTTTGCAATCCACATCTAATAAATTTGCTGTGAACCAAACTTTAAAAAAAAATCATAAAGCAGGTGAATTAGAATTTGAAAAGATTTGTACATCTTTAGTTGACTGTCTAGAATCAAATTATGTAATAAATCCATATAACATTGTTAGAGTAAAACAGAGCAAAAGACATATACCGACCTATGACTCATCAGTTTAAGCCACACTTGTGTGTACAAGAGGAATAGCAGTATTTATGGCCATAACATATCTCAGCATTCTTTTCTCTCTGGGAGCTCCATCTAAGATAATAATAATCATCATCATGATCTACAGTATGTGCAATCACAGTGAATGGAGAATAGTTGCTATCATGTCCCCATATACAACAAACACACAGAAAATGAGATTCTGCTCCCCTATCTCTATCCCAAATACGCTCCTAAGCAGCACAATAATGCCAGGTCACATGTTAATCATGCTATTGAGAGTAGTCTTTGTGGCCTATATGTGATATCATGGCTTGAAGTGTCTCCGGACTTGTCTCCCATAGAGCACATCTGGGACGCCATTGGCTGGGACTTACAAAGTGTACTGCCTGCAGTGGATCTTGATGATTTATATGCCCAAGTGCATCTAGCTTGGCTGAACATTCCTCAGACAACTGTTATTAACCTCATTGATGGCAATAAGTGGCGTGTGTTACAGATCCGGGGGGGTGGAACCTCTGTGCTGCGGTGCAAGGAGGGACCAGAGGGGCGCAACTAGGTATCAACTCAGACCGATCAAGGCCGTACGGCGGCTCAATCGACTCCGTGACCAGGGAAGGACCGAGCAGAGGGACCAGGTGCTACTCTGGGGACCGACCTTGTATGAGAGCAGGTGACTCCCACGGGTCAGAAGGCAGGGACTGACCGGTACAGCAGATGAGCACGGCATGCAGGCTGACGGGTGATCCGGGCAGACGGACTGGCAGGCACGGCAGGTAACAAGCAGGAGCCTCCAGGTAGGCTGGCTAGTAGGCACGACAGGTAACAGGCAGGTGCTTCTAGGTAAGCGGGCTGGCAGGCACGGCAGGTAACAGGCAGGAGCCTCCAGGTAGGCTGGCTGGTAGGCACGGCAGGTAACAGGCAGGAGCTTCTAGGTAAGCAAGCTGGCAGGCACGGAAGGTAACAGGCAGGAGCCTCCAGGTAGGCGGGCAGGTAGGCACGGCAGGTAACGGGCAGGTGCTTCCAGGTAAGCAGGCAGAAGGAACCCATAGACAGACTGGCAGACTGGACTGTAGACAGACTGTCGGGCTGGAGAGTAGACAAGCAGACGGACTGGACTTGTAGTCTGGCTGGCGGGCTGGACTTGTAGTCTGGCTGGCGGGCAGGACTAGTAGTCAGGCTAGCAGCGGGACCTGACGGCTGAAGCAGAGTATCAAACACAAAGCTACAATCTTGCACGGGCACCTCCATATTGGAGAAGGTGCCTATTATAGGGGAAGTCCTCCGGCCATTGGTCGGGGACTTTTTAGGACGGCGCGTGCGGCACCTTTATGAGGGAGGGAGCGCATGCGCGCCCTAAGCATAGAGCCAGGGAGGCTGCGTGCACCAGCAGCAGCTGCAGGGAGGCCAGAAGGCTCCAGAACAGGACCGCGGCCGTAAGGTGGATGGCGTCTCTGCCGGGCAGGAGGCAGAGACGCCGATGCTACAGCGTGTAAGTGCATGTAATTCTAAGTGTGGTGCTCATACTCATTACTGCATAAATCAAGATGTTTTTAATATTTTGTTTCCATTACTTTTCATTTCAATTACTTTACAATATATACAATGGTGGTCGGTAATATTGAAAGTCCGTACAAAGAGACTTGTTTCAATTTTAATTTGCAACGTTCTGCAAATTCCTAAAAAATCAACATAAATTTTATTCACATTAAGTCGGTTTGCTCAGTTCTTGTGCCTAACTTTTATGCTCCAGTTCTACTAGCTGAAAAAAATGTTTTGTTTGATTTATTATACGAACTGTAAATCCAGGACAAGATGTGTTACATGCTACTGCCAAAATGTCTCTTATATTAGTGCTTTGTTTGCAGACCCTAGCTTATTTTCCATAACCTTTCTTCTTTCTTCCATCAATTATAATTATCAAGTCCAAATGTAAGGTTATTGCTTGCAAGACATATCGACATTGTGATTATGAAAAGACTTAGAAAGTATTCAAGCAAAATAAATCAATATTTATGTAATTAGCTTAATGCACACATTATTTAAAAACCATGTCAACTACTCCAGACATGCAAAAGATAAAATTAATTCTACTAATTTGATTTATTGATTTTTTAACATTAGTTAAACCATTAACTTTTTATCTTTAGAACTGTACAATGCCCTTCTTGCTTTACTGTAATTAAATTTTATGAAATTATATCCCCGTTGTGCCTTGTTTACCACAATTTTTTTTGTATTTTTTATATCTTTAATAAGTCTCTATGACTATTACAACACTACACTGTTTTCATTTTTGGAAATAAATTAGCAAGGAACAATGTAACATGGGTATCCTTCTTTTCTGTGTTTGCGAGGGATGGAAGTATTATTGAAACAGGTTTTCTACTCTCAAAATACTGATCAAATAAGCCAATGTAAATTAGGCATAATGTGCAGAAAGTACACTTGGTCATGAAGTGTGCTTCAGACATCTATTGCTGCCTAAAATGGCCATACACTAGAGGTTTTAAATGACTGGTTTCTGAAACTCTTGTAATACTCACTTGGTCTAAGAAGATTGTCACAATGGACAACAATTACATTAGCAAATATGACAAGTCAGTTTTCAACCTCTGCCTTCATCTGTGATCTGGTTGGGTTTCCAAAGATGTAATTTGACATAAATTACTTTCCAAGCTTTTCCAACCACTGCCCTCAACAACTCTGTCAAAATCAAATACAACTGATAAACTTTTCCATTTATCTATCCTTAGTCAATATGTATTTCACTTACATCATGAAAAACCTCTGGCTAGTGGCAAAATATTGTTTGTGGTGGAACATGGAAGCAAAAGAGGCCTGTGATTAGTAAGTGAATTTTTAATTGGTCTGACTTCTAAATTAATTATATGGGTCTGAATGAATCTAATTAGGGATTCAAACTTTGAATTGGACAGGTTCACTTGAATTATTCCAGGAAATTTGATTTGCATCAAGTTTATTCGATGCGACTTGAATATGCAGTAACATGCTCTAAAGTCTCTCCAGACAACATAGATAAAATGAAATAAAAAGCATGATACTCACCTGGTCTTTACCTTTCCCACTGTACAGTCCTACTCCAGTCTATTCATCTTCTTCAGTACAAAGCAGTCTCCTCTGTCCAATGTGGCCTAGTCTAGTTTAGTGCACTCTCCTGGTCTAGTGCACTTTCTTTTTTTAGCACATGCCATTTTCATTTCTGCCATAGTCTGGGCTCTAGAATGACATGATGTCACAGGGTGACACACGTCATGACATCACATGAGACCTAGTCACTGAGTTTCATGCAACATCCTGACATGCTTTGCCTGCTATGTCATGATGCCACGACTGGACTCGAGCAGGGCTGCAAGACTGAAAGAAACTAGACTGGAGTGGGACTGCACAGCGAGATGAGTGCGAACTGTAATTTTGCTGATTCACAAAAAAATTGGATTTGGGTAAATCTGGATTTACCGTATTTGTAGGATTCAAGGTGAATTTGATTTCTCTGATAATTTAACTCCTCTCTAAGTCAACCAGTGTAATCTAAAATCTTAATGAGTTTGGGAGTCTTGGGGCTCAATGTGTTTAATATTTTGAGGTGTGAATGAGTTTTTTTGGTCTAAGACAGCTTTCCCACTAACAGATAATCACATTCAAAATTCTACCATGGGCAAATTAAGAACATCTTGTATAAAAAATATAGTTCTAGCAAAAAACAAAAAATGCTGCCCAGTAAGAATGCCTTCAACAATAGAAGTGTCATGATATGGAAATCTATATTCGAAGCAAAACATCTGTCTTCAAGGGTGATTTAAATAAAAGGAAAATGTATTTAGAATAAAAGTTACAATTAAAATAAATAGATAAAGATAAGATATAAAAGGTGTATATGGAATCCATATGAATATGAGAGGAGGAATACTGTTTCAAAAGTATGCATAATTTAAATAAAAATTATGGCTCACAGCTAAAGGTTTATTTTGTGTCTGCTCAAAGCCAAGAATGTTGTAGACCAGCAATAATTAAAAATTGCAAACATAAACAATTATAGGTTTCCAAGGATCATTACCACAAAGACTTGGAGGTGTGTGGTTTTTGTGAGAATATCTTAGCTAAGGAACAACATCATATGTAACATTCTAACAATATCTACAAGCTTAGCCTTGATTTAATTTAGCCAAAACGAACCATTATTTATAAAGCTAGTATGTATCTGACATATAACAAATAATATAACATATTGGCAAATGATGGATTATAATAGCTGTATTGATTATTTCCATGAATCAAGTTTGTCTGGGATTTCAAGAAGTGACAGAGGGATTTGTGTAAGCCTATATCCGCAGAGGATCTGTTGTTAGTTCTCCAAGATGTTTGGAACAATGTCCTTGCTGAGTTCCTTCAAAAACTGTGTACAGTTATACCTAGAAGAATTTATGCAGTTTTGAAGGCAAAGTGTAGTAACACCAAATATTGATTCTATTTAGATCACTCTTAAGTTCATTTTTTCGCATTTTGTTAATTGATAAAAATGAACTATTTACACTTCTATTTTTTAGAACATTCTTAGTTTGGAGAACTTTTACAAACCTGCCTAAAATTTTTACACAGAACTGTGTAAATATATATTGTAAGGTGGCTATAGGTCGTGTAGTTGATGGGAGGTATGTATCACAGAGATGGCTGGTCTCTGTGATGTAACACGGAGTATTTTCTCTAGTGCATGCACCCACTAAGAGGACTAATTGGTGCACCTGGGACCGGGTTACAGGTAGTTTGAGAGATGGGCGGTGTAGGTAACAGCCTATTTAACCCCTTTACCCCAGAGGGTGGTTTGCACGTTAATGACCGGGCCAATTTTTACAATTCTGACCACTGTCACTTTATGAGGTAATTACTCTGGAACGCTTCAATGGATCCCCCTGATTCTGACAATGTTTTTTCCTGACATATTGTAATTCATGATTTTGGTAAAATTTCTTTGATATCACTTGCGTTTATTTGTGAAAAAAATGTAAATTTGGGGTAAATTTTGAACATTTTGCAATTTTCAAAATTTGAATTTTTATGCCCTTAAATCAGAGAGATATGTCATACAAAATAGTTAATAAATAACATTTTCCACATGTCTAATTTACATCAGCACAATTTTGGAACCAATTTTTTTTTATTAGGGAGCTATAAGGGTTAAAAGAAGACCAGCGATTTCTCACTTTTCCAACAAAATTTACAAAACCATTTTTTTAGGGACCACATCACATTTGAAGTCACTTTGAGGGGTCTTTATGACAGAAAATAACCAAAAGTGACACCATTCTAAAAACTGCACCCCTCAAGGTGCTCAAATCCACATTCAAGAAGTTTGTTAACCCTTCAGGTGCTTCACAGGAATTTTTGGAATGTGGAAGAAAAAAATTAACATTTAACCTTTTTCACAAAAATGTTAATTTAGACCCAATTTTTTTTATTTTTTCAGGGGTAACAGGAAAAAATGGACCCCAGAATTTTCTGTGCAATTTCCCTTGAGCATGCAGATACCCCATACGTGGGGAAAAACTACTGTTTGGGCGCACGGCAGGGTTCGGAAGGGAAGGAGCGCCATTTGACTTCTTGATTGTAAAATTTTGCTTGAATAATTAGCAGATGCCATGTTGCGTTTGGAGAGCCCCTGATGTGCCTAAACAGTGGAAACTCCCCACAAGTGACACCATTTTGGAAACTAAACCCCTCAGGGAACTTATCTAGATGTGCGGTGAGCACCCTGAACGCCCAAGTACAGAAGTTTATAACATGGAGCCGTGAAAATAAAAAAATCAAACTTTTTCCACAAAAATGATGTTTTTGCCCCAATTATTTTATTTTCACAAGGGTAAGAGGAGAAAATGGACCCCGAAAACATTTGTGCAATTTCTCCTGAGTACGCCAATACCCCATATGTGGGGAAAATACAGTGTTTGGGTGCAGAGTTCAGATGGGAAGGAGCACTGTGTGACTTTTTGAATGCAAAATTGGCTGGAATTGAGAGCGGACGCCATGTCACTTTTTGAGAGCCCATGATGTGCCTAAATAGTGGAAACCCCCCACAAGTGACCCCATTTTGGAAACTACACCCCTCAAGGATTTTATCAAGGGGTATAGTGAACATTTTGAACCCAGAGGTGCGACACAGAATTTGATAACATTAGGTCATCATATTGAATAAGTTGTCATTAGTCTTGAGAGCAAATGCTCGCTACTTGAGTTTGCATCAGGTACACGGGTATGCACCATGTATCGTGGGTGCTCGACTGACATGCTCGAGTCCCCGTTCGCATGTTTCATGGTTATTAGACACTCAAAAAAAACATGCGGGGATCACTCGTGCATGGCAGGCAATTCCCGAGAGGTTTTTTTGGCCACGAAGCATATGGAGCGGAGACTCGAGCATGTCATTTCAGCACCCGCGATACTCAGTGCTTACCGAGCACCCGATGCAAACTCAAGTAGCGAGCACTTGTGCTCAACACTAGTCGCCATATCGTCATATTTTTTTTTTTTACTTTTCAAAAAAATCCCAAGCCCAACCCTAACCCTAGCCCAAACCTAACCCTAGCCCAATCCTTACCCCAACCCTAGCCCAACCCCAACCCTAGCCCAACCCTAACCCTAGCCCAACTCTAACCCCAACCCCAACCCTAACCCTAGCCCAACCCTAACCCCAACCCCAACCCTAGCCCAACCCCAACCCTAGCCCAACCCTAACCCTAGCCCAACTCTAACCCCAACCCCAACCCTAACCCTAGCCCAACCCTAACCCTAGCCCAACCCTAACCCTAGCCCAACCCTAACCCCAACCCCAACCCTAGCCCAACCCAAACCCTAGTCCAACCCTAACCCAACCCTAACCCCAACCCCAACCTTAACCCTAGCCTAACTCTAGCCCAACCCCAACCCTAGCACAACCCTAACCCTAGCCCAACCCTAACCCTAGCCCAACCCTAGCCCAGCCCTAACCCTAGCCCAACCCTAACCCTAGCACAACCCTAACCCGAGAGTTGATTTTTTACGCTGTTCCTCGTGCGGTACAAGTGATTAGACGACTTTATTCTTCGGGTCGGTGAGATTACAGCGATACCAGAATCATATCGGGTTTTATGATTGACAGCTGTCACCCACTAAAAGACGCATTTTTTTGTAAAATCTAGTTTTTGCATCGCTATATTTTGAGAGCTAGAATTTTTCCATATTTTGGCCAACAGCGTCATGTGATGGATTGTTTTTTGCGGGATGACTTGACGTTTTTATTGGTACCATTTTTAGGCACTTGACATTTTTTTGATCGCTTTCTATTCCGATTTTTGGGAGGCAGAATAAACAAAAACCAGCAATTCCAGAATTGTTTTTTTATGGGGTTTTTTTTATGCTGTTCCGCGAGTGGTAAAATTGATAAGGCAGCATTATTCTTCGGGTCAGTACTTTTACAGTGGTACCACATTTATATCGTTTTTCCATGTTTTGGCGCTTTTACACAATAAAAGCTATTTTATAGAAAAAAACATTTTTTTGCATCGCTTTATTCTGAGAGCTATAACTTTTTTTTTTTTGGCTGATGAAGCTGTATTGTGGCTTGTTTTTTGCGGGACTAGATGACGTTTTCAGCGGTACCATTTTTATTTATATTCTTCTTTTTGATCGCGTGTTATTCCATTTTTTGTTTGGCGATATGATGAAAAAGCAATGTTTTTTGCTTCGTTGTTTATTTTTATTTTTTACTGTGTTCACTAAAGGGGTTAACTAGTGAGCCATTTTTATAGGTCAGGTCATTCCGGACGCGGCGATACTATATATGTGTACTTTTATTGTTTTTTTTTTTTTTTTCATAATAATATTTATTTATTGACTATTTTATTTTTGGTGGATTATTTTTTTTATATATTTTTACAAATTATTATTTTTTTTCATTTTTTCACACTTTTTGGACTTTTATTCTGTATCCCACTATGGGACTTTCACTTTTTTTATTCTGATCGCCTCTATAGCACAGGAATGCAGCACCATTCCTGTGCTATACAGGCTGTCAGTGCTGCAGATGCAGGAGATATTTTGGTCATGCACTGCGCATGACCAAAATATCTTCCTGCTGTCTGGTGACCTGGATGTTGTCAAGATGACATCGGTTCGTCATGGCAACATCTGGGAAGTCGAGGCAGACAGCGCTGGAGGCCGGGAGAGGAGGTGTGTATTGCAATCACCTCCCCTTGCACCCGCAATGCTGCGATCGACTTCCATCGCAGCATTGAGGGGGTTAATGTGCCAGGAGCGGTGCGGGACCGCTCCCTGCACATAGCACCGGGTGTCAGCTGTGACTATCAGCTGACACCCAGCCGCGATCGCCCTGGACCGCTTGTGTGCGGGCACGATTGCCATATGACCTAATAGTACGTCATTGGTCCAATCGGCCCAGGTGACCAAGACGTACTATTAGGACACACGTCAGAAAGGGGTTATTGGAGGCTGTTGTTTGGCACATGGTCTGTGTGTCTGGAGGGAGAAGGCTTCCTGTGTGTGGTTGTCTCCAGACAGGGCCGTGTACTGGTGTACTGGATGCCTACCAGCCTGTGTGATCGGGAATTGGATGTTTCGCCCCCAGCAGTCCGCCCCCAGCAGTTCGCCCCCAGCAATTCGCCCCCAGGTACATTTCGCCCCCGCACATTTCGTCCCCAGCATTTGGCCCCCAGGATGTTTGGCTCTGCACATTTCACCCCCGCACATATTGCCCCCAGTTTGCGAATCGTCCGGGGGTGAAACGTGCGGGGGTGAAGTGTGCGGGGGCGAATCTTCCTTAGGGGTGAAGTGATAGGGGCGAAATGTGCGGGGGCGAAATGTACCTGGGGTCGAACTGATGGGGGTGAACTGCTGGGGGCAAATTGCTGGGGGTGAACTGCGGGGTGCGAAACTTCCTATAACAGTGTGACCACAGCACTGGCTAACCAGAGACTAGGCTAAAAGGACTGTTTTCGTTGTTTTTGCCTGCACGTCTGTTTGTTTGCATTTTGCTTTTGATGGTTTATGAAGCCAATAAACCGATATGGACATTTAAAGAAACATGACTCCTGTTTGCCTCTCATCGCTCCTAAGTGAGTACCATCCCTACAATTGGTGTTAGACGTGCAGGCAGCTTTCCCAGCAGAGACGTGTGACTGCTACAGGAAGGACTGAATGTCCTGGGTTAAGTCTGTCGCAAGCCAGCAAGCATCGCCAGACAAAATGGAGGACCTGCTGAAACACTTGGTCCAGTCACAGCAGCAGCAGGAGACCAATAGGCTGCACCAGCAGGAACAATGGCATCAGATGCAGCTTCTGGCAACCGCCCTCCAGGGCAGGACGAGCGCCCCAACCCTAAGTCCGGCTGATGACACCCACATCCGGAAGGCGATAAGACGGGCCTTGCAGAAAATGACAACGGGGGATGATGTTAAGGCCTTCCTGACAGTGTTAGAAAGGGTCGCCGAGAGGGAGAAACTTACACCTGAGAAGTGGGCAGAGGTACTGGCGCCATACTTGACCGTAGAGCCCCATAAGGCGTACTATGATTTAGCTTTTCTGGAAGCAAAAGAGTATGGCAAGCTAAAAACTGAGATTCTCATGTGCTTGGGGGCGACAGTGACTATCAGGGAGCAGCGGTTCACCGCTGGGCATATCACCTCGCTTCCAAATGTTTGACCTATTGCTCCTGGTCCAGAAGTGGCTGCAGCCGGAGTCCTCTATGCCTGCGTAGATGGTAGAGTGGGTGGTGATGAACCGGTTTGTGCACTCTCTAACGAGGCCCATACAGACTTGGGTTGCCCAGGGGGATCCAGAATGCAGATGAACTGGTCTGACTGGCCGAGACCGCTGTCTAAAAAGCAGGTTAGAGACTCCCTGGGGATCGTGGGATACTACAGGAGGTTCATCCCAAACTTCGCCATGATGGCCACACCCCTGACTGACCTCCTTAAGGGGATGAAATCGGCAATAGAAAAATGGTCTGAAGAGGCGGAGACGGCCTTTCAAGAGATGAAAGTGGCTCTGTGTAGGCAACCGGTCCTGGTTACCCCAGGCTTCAAGAAAGAGTTTATACTCAAGACAGATACCTCAGATGTCGGTTTCGGAGCAGTTCTTTCCCAGGAGATATACAGGGAGGAGCATCCCGTCCTCTACCTAGGTAGAAAGTTGTCTTCCTGCGAGAAAAAATATTCAGTCATAGAGAAGGAGTGCTTGACCATAAAGTGGGCGGTGGACACGTTACGGTACTATCTGGTAGGTCAAAAATTTAGATTAGTATCCGACCATGCCCCACTCAGATGAATGAGGGAAACAAAGGGAAAAAATGCCAGGGTCACCTGCTGGTTTTTAGCCCTACAGGATTTCAACTTCCATGTAGAACATAAAGCAGGGAAGCTACATGGGAATGACGATGCCCTCTCGAGAATCCCTTGTCTGGTAGTAGAAGGTGCCAAGCCCCACAGCTTTAGACAGAGGGGGAGGTATGTAAGGTGGCTAATAGTCGTGTAGTTGATGGGAGGTATGTATCACAGAGATGGCTGGTCTCTGTGATGTAACCCAGAGTATTTTCTCTAGCGCACACACTAAGAGGACTAATTGGTGCACATGGGACCGGGTTATGGGTAGTTTGAGAGATGGACGGGTCTTGCTACCCACATACCTCACCTCTGGGTGTGCTTAACAGCCTATTTAATGGAGGCTGTTGTTTGGCACATGGTCTGTGTGTCTGGAGGGAGAAGACCTCCTGTGTGTGGTTGTCTCCAGACTGAGCTGTGTACTGGATGCCTACCAGCCTGTGTGACAACAGCACTGGCTAACCAGAGACAAAGCCAAAAGGACTGTTTTCATTGTTTTTGCCTCCACTAAAGGCTGTTTGTTTGCATTTTGCTTTTGACGGTTTATGAAACCAATAAACTGCTATGGACATTTAAAGATGACTCCTGTTTGCCTCTCATCGCACCTGAGTGAGTACCATCCCTACAATATACAAACATATATATGAATGTGTGTATATATAAAATATATATACAGTATTTATATATGTACAATATATATATATGTATTTCAATTTTTTTTACTACATCCATACATAGTCTAAGGGTCAAATTAAAGTGAATAATGAAAGAAAAAAGTATACAAATGTATATATACTGTATATATACAGTACAGACCAAAAGTTTGGACACACCATCTCATTTAAAGATTTTTCTGTATTTTCATGACTATGAAAATTGTACATTCACACTGAAGGCATCAAAACTATGAATTAACACATGTGGAATTATATACTTAACAAAAAAGTGCGAAACAACTGAAAATATGTCTTATATTCTAGGTTCTTCAAAGTAGCCACCTTTTTCTTTGATGACCGCTTTGCACACTCTTGGCATTCTCTTGATGAGCTTCAAGAGGTAGTCACCGGAAATGGTTTTCACTTCACAGGTGTGCCCTGTCAGGTTTAATAAGTGGGATTTCTTGCCTTATAAATGGGGTTGGGACCATCAGTTGTGTTGTGCAGAAGTCTGGTGGATACACAAATGATAGTCCTACTGAAGAGACTGTTAGAATTTGTATTATGGCAAGAAAAAAGCAGCTAAGTAAAGAAAAACGAGTGGCCATCATTACTTTAAGAAATGAAGGTCAGTCAGTGCGAAAAATTGGGAAAACTTTGAAAGTGTCTCCAAGTGCAGTTGCAAAAACCATCAAGCGCTACAAAGAAACTGGCTCACATGAGGACCGCCCCAGGAAAGGAAGACCAAGAGTCACCTCTGCTTCTGAGGATAAGTTTATCCGAGTCACCAGCCTCAGAAATCGCAGGTTAACAGCAGCTCAGATTAGAGACCAGGTCAATGCAACACAGAGTTCTAGCAGCAGACACATCTCTTCAACAACTGTTAAGAGGAGACTTTGTGCAGCAGGCCTTCATGGTAAAATAGCTGCTAGGAAACCACTGCTAAGGACAGGCAACAAGCAGAAGAGATTTGTTTGGGCTAAAGAACACATGGAATGGACATTAGACCAGTGGAAATCTGTGCTTTGGTCAGATGAGTCCAAATTTGAGATCTTTGGTTCCAACCACCGTGTCTTTGTGCGACGCACAAAAGGTGAACGGATGGACTCTACATGCCTGGTTTCCACCGTGAAGCATGGAGGAGGAGGTGTGATGGTGTGGGGGTGCTTTGCTGGTGACACTGTTGGGGATCTATTCAAAATTGAAGGCATACAGAACCAGCATGGCTACCACAGCATCTTGCAGCGGCATGCTATTCCATCCGGTTTGCGTTTAGTTGGACTATCATTTATTTTTCAGCAGGACAATGACCCCAAACACACCTCCAGGCTGTGCAAGGGCTATTTGACCAAAAAGGAGAGTGATGGGGTGCTACGCCTGATGACCTGGCCTCCACAGTCACCAGACCTGAACCCAATTAAGATTGTTTGGGGTGAGCTGGACCGCAGAGTGAAGGCAAAAGGGCCAACAAGTGCTAAGAATCTCTGGGAACTCCTTCAAGATTGTTGGAAGACCATTTCCAGTGACTACCTCTTGAAGCTCATCAAGAGAATGCCAAGAGTGTGCAAAGCAGTCATCAAAGGAAAATGTGGCTACTTTGAAGAACCTAGAATATAAGACATATTTTCAGTTGTTTCACACTTTTTTGTTAAATATATGATTCCACATGTGTTAATTCATAGCTTTGATGCCTTCAGTGTGAATGTACAATTTTCATAGTCATGAAAATACAAAAAAATCTTTAAATGAGGTGTGTCCAAAATTTTGGTCTGTACTGTATATTCCTTTCACTATTAACATTAATTTGATCTTTGAGACTATGAATGCAAGGAGTAAAAAAAATAATGAACACATATCATGAAATTTGATACAGTTTTTGTCATAGAATTATTCCTAATGTACAGTATGTACTTTATCATTATGACAGACAACAGCCTCTGTGTAGGTGACTTTAGGTCAAATGCAAGCTTGTATTTCAACTAAAAATCCAATCTGGTTTATCAAAAATTAATTTGTTTTGTTAGATGGGCTATCTTCTCTGGGACCCATTAATTACACTAATCTATTCTTTCATTCATCTATGCATCAACCTGAAGAAAATTAATAAATAAAGCAACATATGGTACCATCTATGTGCATTACCTTGAAAGTATTCTAAGGTGAGGAAAGTGTTATATATTTTGTAAAAGAAGGAAACTGTTCTTAAAAATCATGAGAAACATAAAGGTACATTTGAAGTGACGTTGAGGTGCCTATATGACAGAAAATACATAAAAGTAACCCTTTTCTAAAATTGCACCCCTCAAACTGCTCAAAACCACATCCAATAAGTTCATTAACCCTTCAGGATAAAAAATGAAAATTTTACTTTTACAAACAAAAATTTTATTTTAGCCCCAAATTTTGCATTTTTACAGGGTTAAACAGGAGAAAATTTCCTGCACAATTTGTTGTGCAATTTCTCCTGAGTACGCTGATACCCCATATTTGGTGGAAAGCTACTGTTTGGGCGTACGGCAGGGCTTGGAATGGAAGAAGCATGATTTGAATTTTGGAGCACAAAATTGTCTGGAACAGATAGTAGACGCCATGTCGCATTTTCAGAGCCCATGGCCCATGAAAATGTACCTTAATAGTAGAAACTCTCCACAAGTGACCCTATTTTGGATACTAGACCCCTCAAGGAAATAATCTAGATATGTGATGAGCACCGTGAACCCCCAGGTGCTTCACAGAAGTTTATAACGTTGAGCTGAGAAAATAAAAAAATCATAATTTTCCCATAAAAATTATGTTTTAGCCCCAAAATTTGCATTTTCTCAAGAGTAAGAGGAGAAATTGCATCATAAAATTTGTTGGGCAATTTCTCCTGATTATGCCGATATGTAGTGAAAAACTACTGTTTGGGCGTAATGCAGGGCTTGGAAGTGAAGGATCACCAATTAAATTCTGGAGCGCAATTTTGCCTGGACTAGAGTGTGGATGCCATGTTACATTTAAACAGCCCCTGAAAATGAGTACCATTTGACTTTTTGAATGCAAAATTGTCTGGAATTGTTAGCGGACGCCATTGCGCATTTGGAGAGCCCCTGATGTGCCTACATAGTTGAAACACCTCACAAGTGATCTCATTTTGGAAACTAAGAGTAACAGGAGCAAAATGGACCATACAATTTTTAGTGCAATTTCTCCTGAGTACACCAATACACCATATGTGGTCAAAAACTACTTTTGAGGCACAGTGCAAAGCTTAGAATGGAAAAACCACCATATTGGAATTCAGATTTTGTTTGAATATTTTAAGGGTGCCCTATCACATTGGCAGAGCCCATGAGCTGCCAGAACAGCAAAAACTTTCCGCAAGTGACCTCATTTTACAAACTACATCCCTACAATGATTTCAAAAATTTAGAAAGAGATTGTAGACAAGGAAGCTTGGACAGCACAATACTCTGGTGTCTTTGTTTATTTGGTCTACTACTCCCAAATAACATTTTTCTCTTCAAAAGGTGGTATGTTAGTAATAATAACTGCAGACCTTTAACCCTTTCGTGACGGAGCCAATTTTAACCATAATGACCAGGCCAAATTTTTGAAATATGACAAGTGTCACTTCATGTGGTAATAACTCTAAGATGCTTCAATGTATCCCAGTGATTTTTAGATTTTTTTTTCATGACACATTGTACTTTATGGTATTTGTAAATTTAGGTTGATATGGTTTGTATTTATTTGCGGAAATATTGGAATTTTGGAGAAAAATTTTCAAAATTTGCAATTTTTAAGCTTTCAATTTTTATATCCTTAAACCAGTTAGTCATGCTATACAAAATAATTAATAAATAACATTTCTCATAGGTACAGTTAGGTCCATATATATTTGGACCTTCCAAATGCAAGCACCACACCTCAAATCAACTCCAGGCCTTTTATCTGCTTAATTGAGAATGACATAACTAAGGGATTGCCCACACCTGTCCATGAAATAGCCTAGGAGTCAATTGTCCAATTACTTTTGGTCCCTTTAAAAACAGGGTGGCACATGTTAAGGAGCTGAAACTCCTAAACCCTTCATCCAATTTTAATGTGGATACCCTCAAATGAAAGCTGAAAGTCTGAACTTCAACTGCATCTGAATTGTTTTGTTTAAAATTCATTGTGGTAATGTCTAGAACCAAAATTAGAAAAATGTTGTCTCTGTCCAAATATATATGGACCTAACTGTATACTTTACACCTGCATCATTTTTCAAATGTCTTTTTATTTTTTTAGGATGCTAGAAGGGTTAAAAGTTTAGCAACAATTTCTCATTTTTTTCAAGAAATTTCGAAAACCTATTTCTTTAGGGAGCTATTCATATTTAAATGGACTTTGAGGCGTCTATAAATTGTAATCTCTCCAAAAGTGATACCATTTTAGAAGTGATAAGCCACATGCACAGTTTGTTATTGTTGGTTTTGTCTTTGTTTTTTTTTCTTTTTTGGAAAAATAAATAAAAATCTATTGAAACAAAAGTGATACGATTTTAAAAACTGAACCCTTCAAAAATAATTCAGGAAATTTTTTAACCCTTCAGGTGCTACACACGAATTAATGCAAAGTGAAATGAAAAAAATTAAAACTTTAACTCTAAAATGTTGCTTTAGCCTGTTACAGATCCGGGTGGTGGAACTGGCAGACTGAAGGACTAAACGGAAGACAGACTGTCGGGCTGGAGAGTAGTCAGGCTGGCGGACAGCACTGATAGTCAGGCTGGTGGGCAGGACTAGTAGTCAGGCTAGCAACGGGAACTGAGGGCTGAAGCAGAGGTAAGTACACTGTGCATCAACTATTGCTCGGGCACCTCCATTTTGGAGGAGGTGCCTTATATATGGGAGGACCTCCGGCAATTGGCCAGGGATTCCTTAGGGCGGTGCGCGTGGCCCCTTTAAGAGGAAGTGAGCACGCGCGCTCCCTAAGCACAGTGCCCGGGAAGCCGCGCGCGCCGGCAGCAGAAGCAGGAAGAGGAGCGCTGGAGGACGCCGGGCAGGGAGCGTGGCGGTGAGAGGGACGGCGTCTCTGCCTGGCAGAGGGCAGAGACGCCGATGCTACAGTACCCCCCCCCTTACGCCCCCTCTTTTTTAGGACAGAAGAAGCAGGGCATGAATGTTCTCCCTGGGTTCCCAAGTTCTCTCCTCTGGGCAAAACCCCTTCCAATTCACCAGAAAAAAGGTTTTTCCTCTTACCCTCTTGGTGGCCAGAATGTTCTCTACCTCAAAAACGTCCTCAGTGGAAACCGGAGCAGGGGGATTACCTGGATTGTTGGAAAAAGAATTAAACACAACAGGTTTGAGGAGAGATACATGGAAGGAGTTCAGAATACGTAAGGTGGCCGGGAGTTTTAACTTGTAGGCCACTGGGTTGATTTGTTTGAGGGCTTCAAATGGACCGATGAACCGAGGACCAAGCTTGTAGGAGGGTATTTTGAGCCAAACAAGTTTGGAGGAGAGCCAAACCTTGTCGCCCGGATGGAATTGAAGCGGATCCAGACGTTTCTTGTCAGCATATCTCTTCATCCGCTCGGAGGACTGAAGAAGTGCGGACCTAGTATTCTCCCAAATGGTGGAAAATTCGCTGACCAGAGACTCCGCGGCAGGGTTGTCCACAGAAGCGGAGACGGGAAACGGAATCCGGGGATGTTTACCATAGACTACAAAGAACGGGGACTTGGAAGTCGATTCGCTTTCATGGTTGCTGTAGGAGAATTCGGCCCATGGTAGGAGGTCCACCCAATCGGTATGGTGAGCATTAACAAAGTGCCGGAGGTAGCTGGTAAGGATCTGGTTGATACGCTCCACTTGGCCATTGGACTGTGGATGGTAAGCGGAGGAGAAATCCAGGGTGACATCCAGCAGCTTACACGTAGCTCTCCAGAATCGTGAGGTGAACTGAACCCCTCGATCTGACACAATGTGGAGGGGTAGGTCATGGAGACGGAAAATGTGAAGGAAGAAGTGCTTAGCCAGCTCTGATGCAGACCAGAGATCAGGCAGAGGAATGAAGTGGGCCATTTTAGAAAAGCGGTCGGCGACCACCCAAATGACTGTACAGCCGGCAGAAACAGGGAGATCTGTAATAAAGTCCATAGCAATGTGTTGCCAAGGGGCAGCAGGTACGGGAAGAAGCAGGAGGTGACCAGCTGGAAGATGTCTGTGAACTTTGTTGCGGGCACAAGACGAACAGGCCGAGACTAAGTCAACTACATCCTTGCGCATGGGTGGGCCACCAGTAATGCGCAGGAAAGTCTTCTTCTGACCGGCATGGCTGGCTAGTTTAGATGAAAGACCCCAGTGAAGAATCTTCTCCCGATCTGGAACTGCTACAAATGTCTTACCGGGTGGGAGACGAGTCAGATCTAAGGGGGCCATACTCATTACTTTGGAGGGGTCGATGATGTGCGTAGGCTCCTCCTCTAGATCGGAGGACAGGAAGGATCGGGACAAGGCGTCAGCTTTAACATTCTTGTCCGCCGGGCGGAAATGTAGAATAAAGTCAAAGCGAGCAAAGAACAAAGACCTCCGGGCCTGACGCGGATTGAGTCTTTGGGCATTCTGGAGATATGCAAGATTTTTGTGATCAGTATAGATGATCACTGGGTATAGAGCCCCTTCAAGCAGGTAATGCCACTCCTCCAGCGCCAATTTGATGGCTAACAGTTCTCGGTCTCCTATGGAGTAGTTGCGCTTAGACGAGGAGAAGAGTTTGGAGAAGAAGCCACAGGTTACCATTCTCCCGGATGAAGATTTTTGGGTGAGCATCGCTCCGGCTCCAGAGGAAGAAGCATCAACCTCCAGGAAGAACTGTTTGTTGTAGTCCAAACGGTGCAGCACTGGGGCAGAGGAGAAGGCTTCGGTCGGCCATACCTTGGGATTTGCTCCCTTACGCGTGAGCGCAGAGATGGGAGCAGTCCGAGAAGAGAAGTGCGGGATGAAGAGACGGTAGTAGTTGGCGAAGCCCAGGAATCGCTGAATCGCCTTCAACCCCTCCGGACGGGGCCATTTTAAGACGGCAGAGAGCTTCTCGGGGTCCATTCGTAGACCTGTCTGGGAGATAATATAAGCCAGGAATGGAAGAGAGGTCTGCTCGTAGAGGCACTTCTCAAATTTGGCATAGAGGTGATTCTGCCTGAGCCTAAGCAGGACCTGACGAACATCCCTCCGGTGTGTGGGAAGGTCCGTAGAGAAGACCAAGATGTCGTCCATATACACCACCACGCAGGAATATAGAAGATCACGGAAGATGTCATTGACTAATTCTTGGAAGACGGCGGGAGCATTGCAGAGACTGAAGGGCATTACACGGTATTCATAGTAACCGTCCCGGGTATTGAATGCCGTCTTCCACTTGTCTCCTTGACGGATCCGGACCAGGTTATACACCCCACGTAGATCCAGCTTGGAAAAGATCCTAGCGCCCTTAAGGCGGTCAAACAACTCGGAGATGAGTGGCAGGGGGTATTTGTTTTTGACCGTGATTTGGTTAAGTCCTCGATAGTCTATACAGGGGCATAGTGAACCATCCTTCTTCTTGACGAAGAAGAATCCGGCTCCAGTCGGGGAGGTAGATTTCCGGATGAATCCCCTAGCCAGATTCTCCTTAATGTATTCCGATATGGCCCGGGTTTTGGCCGACGACAATGGGTAAATACGCCCACGGGGTGGCGTGGCACCAGGTACCAGGTCGATCGGGCAATCATATGGCCTATGAGGTGGCAGTGTCTCTGCTTCCATTTTGTCGAAGACATCTGCATAGGACCAGTAAGGTGCCGGTAAACCGGGTAGATTAGCCGGGGTGAGGGGCAGACAAACCGGGCAGACCGGGACCAGGCAGGTCTCTTGGCAATTCTGCCCCCAATGGAGTACTTCACTGGATTGCCAGTTCAGCATGGGTTCATGTCTCTGAAGCCAGGGTAGACCTAGCAATAGGGAGTGAGAGAGACCGGAAAGCACATGGAAAGAGATCCTCTCAGAGTGCAGCATTCCCACCTGCAGGGTTATAGGTTCTGTCACGAGCAGGATGGTCACGGGAAGGAGTCTTCCATCCACAGAGTTGACTGCCAATGGTTCTGCCAGAGGTTTGGTGGGAATGTGATATTTCTCTACCAGGGACTGGGAAATGAGGTTCCCAGCAGCTCCGGAATCTAGGTGTGCAACTTCAAAGTAGCGGTTCTCTCCCCAGGAGATGGAGACAGACAAAGTGAGGGAAGTAGAGGGTTTACTTTTGCCTAGGACGACCTCTCCGAGCGGTCCTAGATACTGGCATTTCCCGGCTTCACCGGGCAGGAACGGATGAAGTGCTCCTTACTGCCACAATAGAAACAGCTCCCCTCGGCTCGGCGTGACTCTTGGCGAGATTTGACCATCTTGGTCTGGTCGACTTGCATAGGTTCGGGCGAGCATGCCCGTGGAGTAGCTAATTGAGAGACAGGTCTCTGGAAAGTCGGAGCAAGGCAAGGAAATCTTCGCTCCCAGTTGGTCTCTTTAGCACGTTTCGGGAAACGGATGTCGATCCGGGTAGCTAGCAAGACCAGGTCATCCAGGGTTGTAGGAATGTCCCGGCCAGCCAACTCATCCTTAATCCGACCGGAAAGGCCCTCCCAGAATATGGACACCAGGGCCTCATTGGCCCAGGCAAGCTCAGAAGCGAGGGTATGGAACTGTATGGCATACTGGCCCATGGTGAGACTCCCTTGGCGGAGACGGAGGAAAGAGGAGGCAGTAGAGGATTTTCGTCCTAGTTCATCAAAGACTTTCCGGAAAGCAGCGAGGAAAGACAATAGATCGGACACCAGGGGATCCCCTCTCTCCCACAGGGGATTAAGCCATGCCAGTGCTTCCCCAGTGAGGTGAGACATGATGAACGCTCCTTGGCCCGGTCGGAGGGAAACTGATGTGCCAAAAGTTCAAAGTGCAGGGTGCACTGGTTTATGAAACCCCGAGCTAGAGTGGGGTCGCCTCCTAAACGAGAAGGTGCAGAAAGCCGGGGACCTGGGTTGGATGCTGTGGTATTGGTGGGCAGTGGCGCTGCCGGAGCGGGAGTCGCATGACTCGAGGCGGACACAGGTGGAACAGGCAGTGTGTCCAGGTGGGAGTTGACACTCCGCAGGAAGTTCAGGATGGTTTCCTGTTGGGATCTCTGACAAGAAACCTCCTGGTACAGGTCAGAGAGCGAGGGGGCTTGGGGGCCACCGGGTTCCATGGCCCGAGCAAACTGTTATGGATCCGGGTGGTGGAACCTCTGTGCTGCGGTGCAAGGAGGGACCCAGAGGGGCGTAACTAAGTATCAACTCGGACCGACCCCGGTCGTACGGCGGCTAACGACTCCGTGACCAGGGAGGGACCGAGCAGAGGGACCAGGTGCTACTCTGGGGACGACCTTGTAAGGGTGCATGTGACTCCAACGGGTCAGATGGCTGAGACTGACCGATACTGCAGATGGGCACAGCAGGCAGGTTGACGAGAGGTCCGGGTAGATGAACTGGCAGAGACAGCAGGCGACAGGCGAAAGTCTCTAGGAAGGCTGTCAGGTGGTCACAGCAAGTGACGGGCAGGAGCCTCCGGGTAGGCAGACAGGTGGTCACGGCAAGTGACAGGCAGGAGCCTCTAGGTAGGCTGTCAGGTGGTCAAGGCAAGTGACTGGCAAGAGCCTCCGGGTAGGCAGACAGGTAACAGGCAGGTGCTCCCAGGTAAGCAGGTGGACGAAGCCCATAGACAGACTGGCGGACTGAACGGCAGACAGACTGTCGGGCTGGAGAGTAGTCAGGTTGGCGGACAGGACTGATAGTCAGGCTGGCGGGCAGGACTAGTAGTCAGGCTAGCAGCAGGACCTGAAGGCTGAAGCAGAGGTAAGTACACTGTGCATCAACTATTGCTCGGGCATCTCCATTTTGGAGGAGGTGCCTTATATATGGGAGGACCTCCGGCAATTGGCCGGGGACTCCTTAGGGCGGCACGCGAGGCCCCTTTAAGAGGAAGGGAGCGCGAGCGCGCACCCTTAGCACAGTGCCTGGGAAGCTGCGCGTGGCGGTAGCAGAAGCAGGAAGAGGAGCGCTGGAGGACGCCGGGCAGGGAGCGCGGCGGTGAGAGGGACGGCGTCTCTGCCTGGCAGAGGGCAGAGATGTCGATGCTACATAGCCCCAATTATTTCACTTTTACAAGGAATAGCACAACAAAATGAACTGCAAAATTTGTTACCCAGGTTCTTCTGAGTGCAATGACACCTCATTTGTGGTCAGAAACCTCTGTTTGGACAAACTGCAGGGAAGAAGCACCATTTGAATTTTGGAACCCAAACTTTGGCTGAAATATTTTGCAGGCGCCATGTTGCATTTGCAGAGCCCCTGATGTGCCTAAACAGCAGAAACCCCCCACAAGAGACCCCATTTTGGAAACTGCATCCCGCAAGGTTTTTATACAGGGGAATAGTTAGCATTTCAACCGACAGGTACACAGAATTTGATAACATGAAGTTGTCATATTGAAAATTTTCACTTTTTGCCCAAAAATGTTGTTTTAGCCCCAAATTTTTCACTTTTTCAAGAGGTAACATGAAAAAGTGGACCCCACAGTTTGTTTCCCACTTTCTTTTGAGCATCATGATAACCCCCATGTAGTCAAAATGTATTGTTTGGACACAGTGCTCGGAAGGGAAGAAGCGACATTTGGTATTTGTAATGTGAATTTGTCTGGAATAGGTTGCAGGACACTGTTTCATTTACAGA
Organism: Phyllobates terribilis; assembly: GCF_046119375.1. Classification (NCBI taxonomy): domain Eukaryota; kingdom Metazoa; phylum Chordata; class Amphibia; order Anura; family Dendrobatidae; genus Phyllobates; species Phyllobates terribilis. Next base: position 285,938,683 of record NW_027362762.1, on the reverse strand, counting down.
GCCCCTGAGGTAACAAAACAGCAGTAACCTGCACAAGTTACCCATCAAGGAACTTATCTAAAGCTGTGTTGAGCATGTTGAACCTATTAAGTTTGTGGCACCCCAGGGGTCTGGTTTCCACAGTAATGTAATGTTATGTCTGAGAGCAGGTGGGAGGTCCTTTGGTCAGGGATCCTGTGCATGCCACACCTCCTGCCCAGTCTTGGGAGGGGAAGAACTTCCCCTATATAAACCCGGGGCTGAGGCAGGGTTAGGAGTCAAGGAGAGTAGAGACGAGAAACAGTCATAGGAAGAAACAGCAGAAGCTCAGTGGGAGCAATACTACTACGAGTCAGGGGCTGGCAGCTGCAGAGCTCGCCCTGACTGAGAAGCTTTCTTACCGGACCCGGCGTCCGAGGCTGTGGGGACTAACTCTTACCCAGCAGCAGAAGCCGACCGGCAGGGGATTTCAGGTCCTCAGGCCCAGAAACCCGAAGGCAAGGTCACACGCGTGGGACCAGCACCGCCATCGTGGAGCGGAAGCCATTAAAAGGCCCCGAGTCACCGGCCATACGGGTGAGCACCACACGGCACACTCAGGGACGTGGGCTACTTATATCCGCTTCTAGCAAGGTAGCCAGAAGAGTACAGTCAGTTTGGGAGGCCTACAACTCCGCCTGGCCAGGGGAGATCCCATCTGCTCAAGGACTGACCAGGCCCCGTTCGCTAGCAAGTACTCCGGGAGGGTCTATCGTTGTTACCAGTAAAGACCCTGAATTACACCGCACCATCTCTGAGTGGTTCCTGCTACCCCCATCTTCCACGTCGGCTGCCCTGAGGCCATACCCCTCCCGTTGGGGGTTATACTATCACGCTGCACAATTCTACACCGGCCTCAGCGGTCTGCCCTGCAGCGGCAGCTCCATAGCTGCAAATCAACGGGTGGCGTAGTCGACACTCAAATAACACCTATCAAGACTGCCACCCACTGAGTTTGACTCCCTGGGCACGGACCGGGTCCCCGCCACTCGGAGACTACAACCCTCATCTGATCCGGTTCCGGGTAAGCCCCCGTGCGCGAGACGCTGCGCGACACAGCAGGCCCAGGGGCGCGTCAAGTTCTTCACATAACTTTTTAAAATGTGGGTGTGAAAATGAAAATTAAGTTTTTTCAGCTAAAATATTGTTGCAGCCCCAAATTTTAAATTTTTACAATGGATAATAGGAGAAGATGGACAGCATAATTCTTTACGCTTTTTCTCATGAACGTGATGATACCCCATATGTGGTCAAAAAATTGCTGTTTGGGCACATGTCAGGGCTCGGAAAAGCAAGAGCGCTATTTGATTTTTGGAGCATTAATTTATCTGGAATAGATTATGAATGCCCTGTCACTTTTGCAGTGCCCTTGAAATGCCAAAACGGCAGAATCCCCCCAAAAGTGACCAGATTTTCGAATCTAGACCCAAAATGAATTTATCTAGTGTCGTAATGAGCATTTTTAACCTACAGGTGATTCATGAAACTTTATAACATTTAGATGTGAAGGCAGAAAATTATATTTTTTACACTAAAATACTGTTTTAGCACCAAATTTATAATTTACATGGAGGTAATTGGAGAAAAAGGACCTCATAAATTGTTATGCAATTTTTACCGAAAGTGGCAGTACCCCATATGTCATTGTTTACTACTGTATGAAAACAAAACCGGGATCGGATGGAAAGAAGAGCTATTTGGCTTTTAGAACGTAGATTCTGTTTGAACAGATTGTGGGCTCCATTAGGCGAGCCCCAGAGGTGCCAAAACAGCAGAAACTCCCCACAAGTGACCCCATTTTATAAACTAATTAAGAACTTTTAAGAAATTAATCTATAGGTGTACTCAGCATTTGTAATCTACCGGTGATTCACAAAACTTTATAACATTTAGATGTGAAACAAAAAATTAATTTTTTTTCATTATAATATTGTTTTAGCACCAGATATATAATTTACATGAGGGATAACAGGAGAAAATAGACCCCATAATTTGTTATGCAACTTTTACCAAGCACAGTGATACTCCATATATGGTTGTACAATACTGTTTGAGCACACAGCAGAGATCGGATGGGAAGGAGTTCTACCTGGCATTTAGAACGTAGATTCAGTTTGAATAGATTGTGGCCTCCATTAGCTGAGACCCTGGGGTGGCAGAACAGCAGAAACCCCCACAAATATTGAAAACTTCACTGCTTAAAGATTTCATCTAGGGGTGTAGTGAGTATTGTGAACCCACAGGTGCCTCACAACATTTTATAACATTGAGACATGTAAATAAAATATTTTTTTATTTGCTGCAAATTTGTCAGTTACACAAGGGTCAATAGGTGAAACTGGTCACAAAATTTATTGCATAATTTCTCCCAAACGTGGTGATGTCGTCAGAAACTACAGTTAGGCCTCATGTCAGGGCTGAGAAGGCAAGAGCGCTATTTGACTTTTGGAAAACAGATTTTGGTATAATAGTTTGCAGGCAACATTTGCAGAGCTCCTAATGTGCCAAAACAGCAGAAAAAAGTGATAATTTTGTAACATCCATGCCAGGCTTTTTTTCTGGAGAAAAAAAATCTGCAAATCTGCCAGTTTAGTGACCATACATTGTGCTCCCAAATATTTTGACACCCCTATACATTATGCCCAGCTTGTACTTCTGGAGACATTCACCCCATAAATTGTCTCCCCGCTACAATAATGGCACACATGTGGCTGGTTGCTGTGGTTTAGGCACAGTGTGGCTCAGAAGGAGGGGGACATTTGGATTTGGGAGCTCAGATTTCACTGGATTTTATTTGAAGGGGTGGGAGCCATGTCGCTTTTCTAGTGACAGATGACCTGAATGGGGCTGTTTTTTTGTGGGGGTAAGTTAGGGGGTTTTATTGGTAACATTTTGGGGTACATAACATTTTTTGATCACTTCTCGTATAAGACAGAGATCACATTCTTTTGTTCTACGCTGAGCACTTACCTTGGGGTTTCTGTGTAAATTCCACAAAAATGCGATTCAGACGTAGCTCCTGACAGAGCCACTCACTATAATGAGGCAGATGGGAACACTTTAGAGTCCCTTTGGCATCTGCCCCTTTTTAGGGGTGCACAGATCTCTGGTCACCCACACTTGTGCACAAGAAAGATGCCTAAAAAAATTGACACTGCCGAAACTGAGACCAGATGGAGTCAAAAGGGAATTCATGTGCTTCATAAGTGAGTGGTTCAATCGAGGGGTTGGCCTGAATCGCAGTTTTTGGGATTTACACGGAAACCCCAATGTAAGCACTCAGCGGAGAGTGCAGGATGAATGGGACCTGAGCCTTATTTTGATTTTTGGGGGTAGAAAAAACAACTAGACAGCAGTACAAGAATAGTTCTTATTTTTCGTCAGGTCAATGTGATTACAACGATACTAGATTTATAAAGTTTTTTGTTTTATTACTTTCACAAAAAATATATATTTTCTTATCGCCATATTCTGAGAGCTGTAACTTTTTCATTTTTTAGCAAACAGAGCTGTATGAGGGCTTAATTTTTGCATAAAGAGTTGGAGATATTTTTGGTACCACTTTGGGGTACAGAACTTTTTTCATCGCCTTTTAATCAGACTTTTCAGACACAGAATGAACAAAAAACAGCAATTCAGTTATTAATTTTTATTTTTTGCGGCGTTAACCTTGCAGTAAAGGTGAGAATACAGATTTATTTGTTGGGTCAGTAAGATTACAGTGATATCAGATTTATATCGTTTTTATAAGTTTTGCTACTTTTACAGACTAAAAACAATATTTTCCAAAAATGAATTTGTTTTTGCATTGTCATATTCTGAGCGCTGTAACTTTTTATATTTTTGTCCAATGAGCCATATTAGGGCTTGTTTTTTTAAAATGGTTTGGCATTTTCATTTACATCATTTTTTTATAAATATGACTTTTTGATAGTTTTTTATTCAATTTTTGTGTCAGTAAGATGAAAAAAGCTAATTTTTTGCTGCATTTTTTTATTTTTTTTTATGCTGTTTGGAATAAATAATGTGACAGTTTTATAGATTGGGTCATTCCAGATGCGGAAAAATCAATTATGTGTACTTTTTTTGTTTTATCACATAGGTTGCGTTTTTAGTGGCAAATCTGCTTTTTGTGATTTGTGTGTGCTTTTTTGTGTTTTTTTTTACTTTATTACATATTTTATATAACTTTCTTTTACTTTTCCACTTAGTCCCACTGTGGGACATGTATAATTTTTACTTTGATATCTGGTTCCATGCATTGCAGCATTCATGTACTGTAATGCCTAAACCTGTCACTGACAGAGCCTGTGAGACCCAGCTTATAGCAGGATATTACAGGCCACCATACCCTGGAGTCATCAGATGACCTTGGGGTGCCATAGCAATGAATGCCACCTTTGATTATGATCTCAGGAGTTTTATAGTGCCATATGGGGTCTTTTAACCCCTTTTTAACCACTTAGCTACTATTGTCATGATTGACAGCGGTATTTAAGAGGTTAATCAGCCCCAATAGGTTACAAAACTGTCTGAAGCTGATATCGCAGAGTGTCAGCTGTCATGTTCAGCTGTCAGCTGTGGGAATTTCAGCCATGGGGAGGCGCTATTCACTTATTAATCAGCACCAGGAACAAGGCCCCTTAATGGCCGCCATTAAAAGGCGTAACAGTGGTCGTTAAGTGGTTAAGAAAGTGGGAGATACAGAAGTAGCAACAAACATTAGCAAGCTCACACTTCTTTTGTTTGTAATTCGTCCAGGCCCAGGAAGTCACCTTTGCCAGATGCAAGCAGACCAGAATTTCAAGTTGATGATTCAGACTTCAGAGTGTATGGTAAAATATTCTTTATTTTACATCACGAAAATACAGGACGGTAACAGTTGAGATAAAACATAAATGTGTTTCAAATGCAGTTTAGAAACGGGACAGGTTCACGGCAACTTTGCTAGAGCGAGCTAAGACAGAAGCTTTACTAACTCTTGAATGCAATGACTACCAAAAATAGAGGTGATCAATGCTTGAAAAGCATACGAGTTTGTGAGGAATTGTTTTGTGTAATCTGATTTGTATTTTTAATTGCAACAATTTAAAGTACATATAATATGTTGAATTATGGTGAATCGTTTTTTCATGAGGTAATGACAAAAATAAAATGGAAAAAAAAACAATTCTGTCATTGCTTTTTGTGTTCTGTTTTGATGTAGTTCACCATGCAGTATAAATGGAATGTTAACTCTATTCTGCGGGTCATCACAATTAAGATCACAAATTTGTCCAGTTTTTTATGTTTACTATTTATGCACAATTAATCCCTTTTTTTTGTAACAAAAATCCTATTTCTTTATCCTTTTCTATTGATGGAACTACATGAATACTTCTTTTTCAGAGCAAGCTGTGGTTTTTATTAGTACAGGTAGTTCTCAAACATTCGACTTCCGTACAACTCATGGTTACTAATATAAAATGTAAAAAAAAAAAATAAATATTAATACCTCATCACTAGTGTTGAGCCACCCCCGTAGTGTTCGAGTTCGGTTCGGTTCGTCGAACACCCGTGTGTTCGCCGAACTGTTCGTCGAACACCTTCGAACACCGTTAAAACCAATGGCAGGCAAACAAAAACACATAGAAACACATAGAAAACACCTTCAAAGGTGTCCAAAAGCTGACAAACTGCTCAGAAGACATAACTAACACATGGAAAAGTGACAAGTACATATAGTCATGCGAAAATAAAAGAGGTGGATGAGTAAAAGGAGGGGGAGACACAGATATAGGCATGTCATGCCCTTCTAAAATCCAAAAAGTGAGAAGCCGACACGGCCAGTCCGCTCCTGCCCGTGCCACCTCCGTGTCGCCGGGTTTGTGCCAGAGCCGCGGTGAACCATGACGGCCAGCCCCCCTCTCCCAATACTGGTGCCTGTCCGCTGGTGGGTCGAGCGAGCCCCCCTGTGGTGGAGGCAGCTCTAAGCTTTTTAATTTAAATTGTCTCTCTAATTTGAATGAATACACTTTAAATCCATTTACAAGGATCTATTGGAGGGCAAGTCTCATGCCAGCAGCCGCGGTAATTCCAGCTCCAGTAGCGTCCACTAAAGCTGCTGCAGTTAAAAAGCTTTTATAAGGATCGAGCTCGGCTGTCCACCGCAAGGCATCCTACTGCCAGTCCCAGCCCCTATGCCTTGGGGTGCCTCCTGATGCTCTTCACTAAGTATCCCATGGTCCCGAAGCATTTCCTTTGAAAAAATTAAGTGTCTAAACTACAGGTGGTGTAGCTTGCTTAACAGCCGGGATAATCCGCTGACTAGCAGACACTGCTACAAGGCACAAAGTATTTCCTGGGCTAGATGCAGTTAAAAATTTGTAATTAGATACTCTCGTTGGATGCTGAGAAAGCATTCCATAGAGTCTCCTGGCACGCCATATATGATTCTCTTAAAAAGCTTGGGGTAGGGGTCTAGGGGACCCTTTTATAGCCAAAATCACGGCCCTGTATCGCAATACGTCACCTAGGCTGAAGATAAATGGAACTGTAGCACCCTGAGGGCTCGGTTGCTACAGATGTATTGCACCTCACCCAGAGGTGTGATATCTCACTCTCAGGTAAGGATGGAGTGTGGATCAGGACCCGACACCTGCATGCATTACACCACATTGCCGTGGGGCAGGGCGACCAATATGCCCCTGAGATGGGCACGACAGTCCCTGTCCCTGGCTGGAGTGGGGGGAGGGAACACTGAGGAAGGGGAACCCTGTAGTGCAGGAGCAGGGAGGAAGCAGTTCCTGGGTGCATTGAGAAGGGAGTATAAAAGATGGGCACCATCTTAGTTCAGTGCAGAGAAGTCTGAGCAGAAGTGGCAGGGAGCAGGGGCTCTGCATGAGCTCTGCTCCGGAGGCGGGCCTAGTAACAGAGGCCCAGGCCTGGAAGAGGGAGAAGGAAGGAAGAGGAGCGGAGAAGGCTCCAGTAACGAGGAATGAAGGGATCCCAGGGGTGCGGACGGGCGAGTCGCCACCGCACGCCCGAATCCACCTGCGTGGAGGGGTCAGGCCAAAGGGGGAGACCGGTCCCCGAACTAGTGGAGGCAGGAAACGACCCTCAGCTAGAAACCGGAGGCTCTGACATTTTATGTGGCGCAGCCCCTCGCTACACTCGCTAGGAAGGCACCACATAGGGTCAGGGAAACTGGCGCCAAGTTTACCAAGAGGAGGCCCGAGGCAGCCGGACAGAAGTGTTGGTAAGAAAGGCCAGACAAAGGACACACAAAGGGGGTCCTGTGAAGTGCTCCAAAGTTATCTGGGAGTTGTCTGAGCCCCTCACCTGGTGAGCACAGTACGACGTGGGCAGCCGTTACCTGCAGACGTGGTCTGGATAATAAGAACTGTGAGTAAAGTCCCTGGACTGCATCACTGACTCCGTGTCGTTACTGCTGCTGCCCTGCACCATCACCCCCATCCTCCGCATACACTGCCCTGAGGCTATACTCCTCCCGTGGGGAGTTATGCTACGCTCTGCTACACCCACAACACCAGCCTCAGCGGTCTGCCCTGTAGCGGCGGTTCACTCTGACCGCAATCCACGGGTGGCATAGTCGGACATTTAAACATCAAAACCACATAAATAGTTCCGCCACTGGTTTGACCGCCCTGAGCCACGGAACCGGGTGGCCGCCACGAAGACTACAACCACCAGCATCCACCAAAAAGGGTCCGGCTCCGGGTGTCCCAAGGCCCAGGGGGTGCGTCAGAACATTTTCATCACCTTTCACAATCACCAATGGGACAAGGCAGGGATGTCCTCTGTCCCCTCTCTTATACATCCTAGTGACGGAGCACCTGCTCTCATCAATTCGCCATAACCCCAATATTAGGTGGATTGAGGTGGGAGGCACCGAGTACAAGTGCTCTCTATTTGCTGATGATGTCCTAGTATATATCACTCAATCACATATATCCATCCCTGCTGTTATGGCTGAAATAGATCACTTTGTTACATGGTAAAATTTTAAAATCAATGCAGCAAAGTCTGAGGCCCTCGATGTCTCCCTCCCCAAATCCATATAGGATTCCATCCAGTCCAACTTTCCCTTTGCCTGGCCCTCACAGGGTATCAAATACTTAGGAATTCCTATTCATAGAGACCTATGTTATCTTAATTTTGGGCCCTTTATTGAACAATTCCATACAGACCACGGTTGGCAAGTTAGAACTGTAAGATTCACTACGTGAACCACTGGTGTTTTGTGGAAAAGCACATGTACACTGCGTTCCAAATTATTATGCAAAAAGTGTTTAGGAGTGATAAGGGAAGAATTTGTTTGTTTGTCAGTTAAACTCATTGATGGTGATGTGTGTCAGGGCTCTTTATATCACTGTAAGCAATTGCAGACACCTGTGCTAATTAGTTTGCCAGGTGTGTCCAATGAAAGGCAAGACTACTTAAGAAGGCTCTCTCACATTATTAAGCAGCCTACATTTTCTGCCAAAATGGGAAAGAAAAAGGATGTGTCGGCTGCTGAGAAGCAACAAATTGTGGAGTGTTTAGGTCAAGGCATGACTACAATCAACATTGTGCGATGATCAGGATGAAGTGTCTTGGCAATCAAGAAGTATGTAGCTGATTCACAGTACACACGTGTGCGTGCTGATAAGGGAAAATTGAGGACTCTTTCCTACAGGCAATTACGTCAGGTTAAAAGAGCAGCGGCAAGAAAGCCTTGTCATAGCAGCAGACAAGTTTTTGAAGCTGCTGGTGCCTCCAACGTCCCCCGAACAACAAGATGCAGGGTCCTTCAGAGGCTTGCAGCTGTGCATACGCCATCCTGTCGACCTCCTCTATCCACTTCACACAAGCAGAAACGGCTCCAGTGGGCCAAACATTACATGAAGACTGATTTCAAAACTGTTTTGTTCACGGATGAGTGCCATGCAGCGCTCGATAGTCCAGATGGATGGAGTGGAGGATGGCTGGTTGATGGACACCCCACGCAAACACGGCTACAGCGCCAACAAGGAGGAGGTGGAGTAATGTTTTGGGCTGGAATCATGGGGAGAGAGATTGTCGGCCCCTTTAGGATCCCTGAAGGCGCTAAAGATGAACTCCATAATGTATGTGGATTTTCTCAAACAGCACTTCCTGCCATGGTTCAAGAAGAAGAACCGTGTATTTCACAGCAAGATCATTTTTCTGCATGATAATGCACCATCTCATGCTGCACATAAAACATCTGCATCTCTGGCTGATATGGGCATAAAAGGGGACAAACTTATGGTGTGACCCCCATGCTCCCCTGACCTCTACTCCATTCAGAACCTTTGGAGCATCATTAAAAGGAGTGTCTATGATGGCGGGAGGCAGTTCACATCTAAGCAACAGCTCTGGGAGGGTATTCTGTCCTCATGCAAAACAATTGAAGCAGAAACCATCCAAAACCTGACAAATTCAATGGACGAGAGAGTTCAGAAGCTCCTTTCGAACAAGGGGTCCTATGTGAAAATGTAACATCACCTACAATAAAGTTTTGAGTTGAAAACTGTTTGATTTCAGTTTCTAACAACCTGCTAATGCTTATAATTTCAAAAATGACCATTTTTTTGGTCTTTATTAAAATGAAAAGGTTGATCGAAAAGTTTGGGGGATCTAAGAGTGTGGCAACCCAGTAGTCATGATTACTTCGAATTCTGACAATATGAGGGTCATGCTGCAGGTAGTGCAGCAAGAAGGCATCTCGGAGCCCCAAAATTATTTTCCGGGCTAGATGCAGCTAAAAATTATTTTTAATTTTAAATCTGGTGGAGCTTATTATAGATGGCCTAATAGGATCAGTGCTGCACACTGCTACAAAGCCCAAATTATTTTCCAGTCAAGATACAGATAAACATGATTAGTAATTTGAAAGCTTAAAACGGTTGGTAGGGTGATTTTAACCAATCATCAAGCTTTTACTCTCCCCAGGATGAAACAGGGGTAGAAAAGTCGTTTCGGATCCATGATTTGTTCATCTTTATGAACGTGAGTCTGTCTACATTATCAGTGGAGAGCCGCGTGCGCATATCTGTCAGCACACCACCAGCAGCGCTGAACACACGTTCAGACAGAACGCTGGCTGCGGGCAAGACAAGATCTCCAAGGCGTAAGTGGCTAGCTCCGGCCATTTATCCAGATTGGAAGCCCAAAAAGAGCAAGGGTCCAGTGACACAGTCGTGGTTTCAATGTTTACTTGGAGATACTCCTGTACCATCGTCTCTAGGCGTTGACTATGTGTCAGACTTCTTGTCTCCTGTGGCCTTGCAAAGGATGGGCTAAAAAAGTGGTGAAATGATTCCGCAAAATTGATGTTACCAGCAGATACTGTGGTTCTGTTAAGGTTTGAGTGCTGAACACTTGACGGTCCCACGGTTGGCAAGTTGGAACTGTGAGATTCACTACGTGCACCACTGGTATTTTGTGGAAAAGCACATGTAAGATTCTGCAACAGTCTCTGCTGATACTCCTGCAAGCGTGCATCCCTTTCTATGGCAGGAATAATTTCTGCAAATTTACTTTTGTACCGGGGATCTAACAGTGTGGCAACCCAGTAGTCAGGATTATTTCTAATTCTCACAATTCGAGGGTCATGTTGCAGGTAGTACAGCAAGAAGGCATTCATGTGTGTTGCGCATCCAGGAGCACCAAGTCCCTGTTGTGTTGGTGGCGAGGTAACAATCATTCTTCCTTCCTCTGTCCTCTCCCCCCAACCTCGCACAACAGAAATGTGATCAAGGTCTCCCTCATCTGATGAGTCTTCCATCAGTTCGTCCTCCACTTCTTCCTGGGCTCCTGCACCTTCCTCACTAGTTTGGCTGCTACCATGCGCCCTGGTAAAACCATCTCCCCCACCCTCACATGCCTGCCGCCTTGGTGCTGCCGACCGTCTGGACCTTGCAGATGTTAGCCCTTCCGCATACAACTCCTCCTCCTCTACTTCCTCCACCTCCTCTTGTGCCACCACCTGACTCCGAATTCTGTTTAACATGTGCTCCAGCATGTAAATCACCGGAATATTCATGCTGATAATGGCATCGTCAGCACTAAACATCTTCGTCGCCATTTCAAAACTGTGCAGAAGGGTGCATAGGTCCCTGATCTGAGACCACTCCTCCAGCGTGATTTGCCCCACCTCTGAATCTCGTTGGCCCAGGCTATACATCAGAACGTATTGCACCAAGGCTTGTCGGTGCTGCCACAGTCGCTGCAACATGTGCAGAGTTGAATTCCACCGGGTAGGCACATCGCATTTTAGTCGGTGAAGTGGCAGGCCCAACGACTTCTGTAGAGATGTAAGTCGCTGAGCTGCGGGATGCGAACGGCGGAAGTGAGCACACAGCGACCGTGCCCTCTGCAGAAGGCCATCTAGTCTGGGATAGTGGGCTAAAAATTGCTGGACAACCAGGTTCAACACGTGAGCCATACAAGGCACGTGTGTGACATTGCCCCGGCGAAGGGCCGCACCCAGGTTTGCAGCATTGTCGCACACGGCCTTCCCTGGTTTCAGGTCCAGTGGAGACAACCATTCATGAAATTGGTTCTCCAGAGCTGACCACAACTCCTCAGCTGTGTGACTCACATTTCCCAGACATTTCAAAGTAAAAATCGCCTGATGACGTTGAGCCCTACTGCCAGCATAGTAAGGAGGTGTGCAGGATCCCTTCTGCGCAGTTAGAAAGCTTGTGGCATGACCAGACAGGCTTTGGGTGCAGGTGGAAGACCGAGAGGAGGTTGAGGAGGCAGAAGCAGTGGAGGAACTTTGACATAAAGAGGATTGACGCACAACTCGTGGGGATGGCAAGACTTGGACAGCAGCCCCTTGTCCTGCTGTCACCATAGTTACCCAGTGCCCAGTCAGCGACATGTAACGCCCCTGTCCATGCCTACTCGTCCAAGTGTCTGTGGTGAAATGCACCCTGTCACACACAGAGTTTCTTAAAGAAGCGGTGATGTTGTGTGCGACATGCTGGTGGAGCGCAGGCACACCTTTCTTTGAGAAGTAGTGCCGACTGGGCATCTGGTACTGGGGCACTGCGACGGACATAAGGTCTCGAAAATCCTCTGTGTCCACCAGGCGGAAAGGCAGCATTTCTGTAGCCAAGAGCTTGCAGATGGTGAAATTCAACCTCTTAGCTTTCTCATGGCTAGGAGGAAATGGTCTTTTACTTGTCCACATCTGAGGGACCGAGGGCTGGCTATTGTGCTTAGACGGGGTTGATAAGGGTGTCCCCGGCAAACTGCCGGTCTGTGAGGAAGATGCAGGCGGACATGTTAGGTTGCCTTGATCCAAAGGTGGTGCTATCGATGTCGGACAGCGCTCAACACCAGCTGGTGTTACCACCTCCAAAGAAAATGATGACCTGCCAATCACGCTGGCTGTTGCGGGTAAAGAGGTGGCAGGTCTGCGCCCCAAAACAGGTGTGACTGCTGTCCCCCCAGTCACAGAGGATGAAGAGGCCGCGGATGCACAAGATATGGCAGACGGTGGTTGGCCCGGCCAGCTAGGCCGCATTGTAGCACACTGAGCTTCCCACTGCAACTTATGCTTCATGTCCATGTGCCGGTTCATGCATGAAGTACTCAAACTATGTATTTTTTGGCCTCTACTTAGCTTTTGCTGACAAATGTTACAGATAACACGAGTTGGGTCATCTTTATCGATCTGAAAAAATGCCCAGGCTATGCAAGGCTTAGCACCCATGCGACCTGAAGAGCCACCACGACTTGTGGTGAGAGGCAGAGTTGTGTTTGAGGATGCAGTTGTTGACGTGCTTCCAGTACTACGTCTCTGTCCAGGAAGGCGCAACCTGACCTCGTCGTCACTAGCATCTTCCTCCACCTGCTCTGCTGACCTCATCTCTTGGCTGACTGTGGGTTGACAGTAAGTGGGATCTCCAACCTCATCATCATCACCCTGTGTGTTATCACACCCGTCGTCCTCAGAGCCCACCTGTTCCTGCCCTGACAAAAAACTAAAGTTGTCGCTCCAATCAGGTATTTGAGTCTTATCATCGTCTTCCTCATTGTCTGACCAACAGGAGTTACAGTTTGGGAATGAGGGTCTACATTATGGTCAGAACCTTCTGCGTCTGGTCCTGGATCCGACTCATAAAGATTCTGGGCATCAGTGCAGATCATTTCCTCGTCTGGATTCACAGAAGCGCTGGAATCGACCTCTGATTCCCAGGCTATAGTATGAGTAAACAGCTCTGCAGACTCAACCATCTGTTCTACCTCATACTCAGACGGGCAGCTGGAGATTTGGGAGCTGTGAGGAAGCAAGTGCGATTTGGGTGACACCTTTGAGGACTGGAGTATTTGTGATGTTGAAGTTGATGTGGAGGAGAGCCCACTTAAAGGAGCACTTGATATCCGTTGAAGCACCTGCTGTTTTTGTGCCTCATCTGGAATTTGTAGCGATTGGCGTGGCCGTAAGAAAGGGATCTTATCACATTGTCCGCTAAAAGAAGTAGACATTTTAGTTTGGCTGGAAGATGGTCTTTCTTCTGCAGATGTTACTGTTGCTTTAACACCTACCCCACGGACACAACCTTTTTTCCCCTTCCCAACACGCCTATTCCCCTTTCCACCAGCAGCAGGCCTTTTTCCACTCATTTTGGTGGTTAACTAATTCACAACTCTGGAGTTTTTTGCACAAAAAAACAATGGATGGTAACCGAGCAGAGCTGAGTGGCCAAACTGTGGTATTAGGCCAAAACTATTGGCTGGGTTAGATGCAGAAAAAAATTATATTCAATTTTCAACCTGATGGAGGTCAGTATAGATGGACTAATACAACAAGTCCCACACACAGCTAGAAGCCCAATATTTTTTCAGAGGTAGATGCAGAAAAAAATTTATTCAGTTTGCAACCTGATGGAGGTCAGTATAGATGGACTAATACAACAAGTCCCACACACAGCTAGAAGCCCAAATATTTTTTCAGAGGTACTGTAGATGGAGATAAAAATTATTTTGAATTTGCAACCTGATGGAGGTCAGTATAGATGGACTAATAGAGAAAGTCCGACACACTGCTAGAAGGCCAAATATTTTTTCAGAGCTAGATGCAGAAAAAAATTAGATTCAGTTTGCAACCTGATGGAGGTCTGTATAGATGGATTAATAGAACAAGACCCACACACAGCTAGAAGCCCAATATTTTTTCAGAGGTAGATGCAGAAAAAAATATATTCAGTTTGCAACCTGATGGAGGTCAGTATAGATGGACTAATACAACAAGTCCCACACACAGCTAGAAGCCCAATATTTTTTCAGAGGTAGATGCAGAAAAAAATATATTCAGTTTGCAACCTGATGGAGGTCAGTATAGATGGACGAATACAACAAGTCCCACACACAGCTAGAAGCCCAATATTTTTTCAGAGGTAGATGCAGAAAAAAATATATTCAGTTTGCAACCTGATGGAGGTTAGTATAGATGGACTAATACAACAAGTCCCACACACAGCTAGAAGCCCAAATATTTTTTCAGAGGTACTGTAGATGCAGATAAAAATTATTTTTAATTTGCAACCTGATGGAGGTCTGTATAGATGGACTAATAGAGAAAGTCCGACACACTACTAGAAGGCCAAATATTTTTTCAGAGCTAGATGCAGAAAAAAATTATATTCAGTTTGCAACCTGATGGAGGTCAGTATAGATGGATTAATAGAACAAGACCCACACACAGCTAGAAGCCCAATATTTTTTCAGAGGTAGATGCAGAAAAAAATATATTCAGTTTGCAACCTGATGGAGGTCAGTATAGATGGACTAATACAACAAGTCCCACACACAGCTAGAAGCCCAATATTTTTTCAGAGGTAGATGCAGAAAAAAATATATTCAGTTTGCAACCTGATGGAGGTCAGTAAAGATGGACTAATACAAGTCCCACACACAGCTAGAAGCCCAAATATTTTTTCAGAGGTACTGTAGATGCAGATAAAAATTATTTTGAATTTGCAACCTGATGGAGGTCAGTATAGATGGACTAATAGAGAAAGTCCGACACACTGCTAGAAGGCCAAATATTTTTTCAGAGCTAGATGCAGAAAAAAATTATATTCAGTTTGCAACCTGATGGAGGTCTGTATAGATGGATTAATAGAACAAGACCCACACACAGCTAGAAGCCCAATATTTTTTCAGAGGTAGATGCAGAAAAAAATATATTCAGTTTGCAACCTGATGGAGGTCAGTATAGATGGACTAATACAACAAGTCCCACACACAGCTAGAAGCCCAAATATTTTTTCAGAGGTACTGTAGATGCAGATAAAAATTATTTTGAATTTACAACCTGATGGAGGTCAGTATAGATGGACTAATAGAGAAAGTCCGACACACTGCTAGAAGGCCAAATATTTTTTCAGAGGTACTGTAGATGCAGATAAAAATTATTTTTAATTTGCAACCTGATGGAGGTCAGTATAGATGGACTAATAGAGGAAGTCCGACACACTACTAGAAGGCCAAATATTTTTTCAGAGCTAGATGCAGAAAAAAATTATATTCAGTTTGCAACCTGATGGAGGTCAGTATAGATGGACTAATACAACAAGTCCCACACACAGCTAGAAGCCCAATATTTTTTCAGAGGTAGATGCAAAAAAAAAATATATTCAGTTTGCAACCTGATGGAGGTCAGTATAGATGGACTAATACAAAAGTCCCACACACAGCTAGAAGCCCAATATTTTTTCAGAGGTAGATGCAGAAAAAAAATATATTCAGTTTGCAACCTGATGGAGGTCAGTATAGATGGACTAATACAACAAGTCCCACACACAGCTAGAAGCCCAAATATTTTTTCAGAGGTACTGTAGATGCAGATAAAAATTATTTTGAATTTGCAACCTGATGGAGGTCAGTATAGATGGACTAATAGAGAAAGTCCGACACACTGCTAGAAGGCCAAATATTTTTTCAGAGCTAGATGCAGAAAAAAATTAGATTCAGTTTGCAACCTGATGGAGGTCAGTATAGATGGACTAATACAACAAGTCCCACACACAGCTAGAAGCCCAATATTTTTTCAGAGGTAGATGCAGAAAAAAATATATTCAGTTTGCAACCTGATGGAGGTCAGTATAGATGGACTAATACAAAAGTCCCACACACAGCTAGAAGCCCAATATTTTTTCAGAGGTAGATGCAGAAAAAAAATATATTCAGTTTGCAACCTGATGGAGGTCAGTATAGATGGACTAATACAACAAGTCCCACACACAGCTAGAAGCCCAAATATTTTTTCAGAGGTACTGTAGATGCAGAT
The DNA here is from genome assembly GCF_046119375.1 of Phyllobates terribilis. Taxonomy (NCBI): domain Eukaryota; kingdom Metazoa; phylum Chordata; class Amphibia; order Anura; family Dendrobatidae; genus Phyllobates; species Phyllobates terribilis. Next base: position 285,922,356 of record NW_027362762.1, on the reverse strand, counting down.
AAAAATTATTTTGAATTTGCAACCTGATGGAGGTCAGTATAGATGGACTAATAGAGAAAGTCCGACACACTGCTAGAAGGCCAAATATTTTTTCAGAGCTAGATGCAGAAAAAAATTAGATTCAGTTTGCAACCTGATGGAGGTCAGTATAGATGGACTAATAGAATGATGCTATGCCCAAAAGATTTTACTTCACTAGGTGCAGTAAAAAAATTGGTATTCTATACACAGGTGGTATATCTTGCAACACAGATAGGCTACTCCACTGACTAACACACTCTGCAATAGGCCAAAAAGGATTAGCTTTGCTAGATTCAACCAAATGGTGTGAAAAAAACTTGCACAGCACTGGCACAGACCTGCCTGGCAAAAACTGATAGGAACTGATGTAACCTAGTCCTGAAAAGGACTCCAATTACAATTAGTCTTTACTCCCACAACCTATCTATTTAAGAGCACAGACCTGCCTGATAAAAGTCGTAGGAAATGCTGTAACCTAGTCCTTAAAAGGACTGCAATCACAACTATTCCCTACTCCCAAGCTATCTGTATATTTGTGCGAAAATTGGCTTGAAATTAACAAGGTATAGCGCACACAGCAACAGCGGTGCCGTCTAACACGCAGCTGCAGCAGTGAGAAAATGGTGGCGACGGGGAAAATGGCTTGGTCTTATAGGGCAAGGACATGTGACATACACTGCCAATGACACATGCCCTTGCTTGTGTGAAAAAAAGCACTTCACTCCGTGTGTGCGCTGCTGATAGGCTGACAGATTGCACCTCCCCACTGTAAATGCGGGAAAGAGAAAAAAAAATGGAGATCTTCATTGTTCCTGCAGAGATCCATCCCCTGCCCCTCCCCCCACCCCGCTGTACACTCAAACTGCGTATTAACATTAATTTTCATCATTACTGAGAAAAAATCCAGTTATGATTTTGGTGCACGAACAGTTATCGAACATAACCTCGAACAGCCGAATTTTTCTCAAATTGTTCGTGTTCGCCGAACGGCTCGAACACCGCCCAAAACAGCTCGAATTTGAGATTGGCGAACAGTTCGAGTAGAACAACGCTCATCTCTACTCATCACTCATCTCTCTGGCTGTTGCTGCCCGCTATTTAGTTGTCTTCTTTCCACCATTATGCAGCACATCTCTGGCCTTCACCAGCATCCAGGCTTTGGAGGTCACTGTGTGTTCTAAGGTAAAGTGTTGTTGCACAGTGACCTCCGATGCTTGGACGCAACCAAAAGTCCTTTTGGTGAAGAGGCCAGAAATGCTGCATGCAACGTCGGAAAGAAGAGAGCCTGACGGTCAGCAGCAAGATGATGGTGAGGTGAGCGATCAGTTGAGTATTGATTAAAGAAAAACCTAATATCTCATCAGTAGTGTTGAGCGATACCTTCCAATATCGGGAAATATCGGATCAGATTGGATCGGACCGATACCGAAAAAGTATCGGATATCGCCGATTCCGATACCGGAAAAAAAAATGCAAGTCAATGGGACAGAAATATCGGAATGAAAATAAACCCTTTCTTTCCTTGTAGGTTAATTCTACATGAAGGAAAACAACTAAGAATAATGTCAAATGTATTGGGGGAGGTTGGGGAGACAATAAAGGCATAGAGGTTTAGCCCAATCAAATGGAATAGCAGGAATTAATATTTTTTTTAAGACGTTCTGAGTTACGGAAATATTGACTATGTTAAGTATTTTTATATTTTGTCAGATATTTATGTTTCACTACTTCCATGCTCTTCACCTTCTTTTTTACTTCTCCCACACTTTCTCCTTCATCATCCTCAGCATCTTTTTCATCCTCTTCTTCTTCACCTTCTTCATCTTCTTCTTCTTCACCTTCTTCGTATTATTCTTTTTTTTTACATTCTTCATATTCTACTTCTTCATCTTCTTCATATTCTTCTTCTTCATCATATTCTTATTTGTGACAGGCATTCCTGTAGTTGTTATCTATAAAAGGTTGGACATTACACCTTACGTTATGCCCGTCACAAAAAATTTACAACAGGATTTGTCCACGTTCAGTTTGGCCTGCAGCAGCAGGTCTTTTCCAGGGGCACCACGAGGAGGAACGGACTCACCCCCATACACTGCTTAGTCATCTTCTGCTTATAATTTAGATATTATCTTTTGCTCTGATTTTTAGTCTTATGCTTAATGTTCTTCCGCTTTTTGTTCTGCAGCTTCTTGTATTTCTGCTTCTTGGTTTTTTGTCTCTTGTTCTTCTGTATCTTGGTGCTTGTCTTCTCTTCTTTGTCCTCTTGGTCAACTTCTTCAGGGTCATCTTCTTGGTCTTCTTCGGGGTGGTCTTCAGGGTCGTCGTCTTCGGGGGTCCTCGTCTTCGGGGTCCTCATCTTCTTCGGGTTGGTCTTCTGGGTCCTCGTCTTCGGGGTCCTCGTCTTCTTCGGGGTGGTCTTCAGGGTCCTCGTCTTCTTCAGGGTGGTCTTCAGGGTCCTCGTCTTCTTCGGGGTGGTCTTCAGGGTCCCCATCTTCTTCGGGGTGGTCTTCAGGGTCCTCGTCTTCTTCGGGGTGGTCTTCTGGGTCCTCGTCTTCGGGGTCCTCGTCTTCTTCGGGGTGGTCTTCAGGGTCCTCGTCTTCTTCGGGGTGGTCTTCAGGGTCCTCGTCTTCTTTGGGGTGGTCTTCAGGGTCCTCGTCTTCTTCGGGGTGGTCTTCAGGGTCCTCGTCTTCAGGGTCGTTGTCTTCGGGGTCCTCGTCTTCTTAGGGTTGGTCTTCAGGGTCCTCGTCTTCAGGGTCCTCGTCAGGGAGGTCCAGAGTGATTACCAAGAACCATTTCAAAAAGCTTGAACTTGGAAATGTATCAGAAGGTACAAGAAAGCTGAGGAACTACCGAGAACCAGCTGACGGTACTGGAACCCGGATGGGTAGCAGAAGGTACAAGAGCCAATGGAACTGCCGAAGACCAGCTGACGGTACTGGAACTCGGTTACTAAGCAGGAGGTACCTGTGCCAGAAAGCACTACCAAGGACCAGCAGACGTTGGTGGAACTTGGATACCGAGAAGGAGGCACCTAATCCAAAGGCACTGCCGAGAACCAGCTGACGGTTCTGGAACCCGGATGGGTAGCAGAAGGTACCCATGTAAAAAAAAGTTCAAGGCCGTGAGCCGGCCGCAGTTACCAAAACCCACAGTCCTACAGGGGGTGCTTGTCCTATTGGCACTATGGAACCAGCCTTCATTGCCTGATCCCGCAGCCCACATAGGAGTCACCTAAACTGCAGGGACCATAGAGTCGCCTAACCCAACCGCAACACGACAGGACAACGCATTGGAGGCAAAGTGACGTTGACACTACCCGGAAACAGCTGGCGTGCTGGAACCAGGCTGGGCAGGAGGGAGTACCCATGCCAAAGTCACTGCCGAGAACTAGCTGACAGTACTGGAACCCGGATGGGTAGTAAAAGGTACAGGAGCAAATGGAACTACCGAGGACCAGCTGACGGTACTGGAACCCGGATGGGTAGCAGAAGGTACAAGAGCCAATGGAACTGCCGAAGACCAGCTGACGGTACTGGAACTCGGTTACTAAGCAGGAGGTACCTGTGCCAGAAAGCACTACCAAGGACCAGCAGACGTTGGTGGAATATGGATACCGAGAAGGAGGCACCTAATCCAAAGGCACTGCCGAGAACCAGCTGACGGTACTGGAACCCGGATGAGTAGCAGAAGGTACCCATGTTAAAAAAAGTTCAAGGCCGCGAGCCGGCCGCAGTTACCAAAACCCACAGTCCTACAGAGGGTGCTTGTCCTATTGGCACTACGGAACCAGCCTTCATTGCCTGATCCCGCAGCCCACATAGGAGTCACCTAAACTGCAGGCACCACAGAGTCGGCTAACCTGACCGCAACACGACAGGACAATGCATTGGAGGCAAAGTGACGTTGACACTACCCGGAAACAGCTGGCGTGCTGGAACCAGGCTGGGCAGGAGGGAGTACCCGTGCCAAAGACACTGCCGAGAACCAGCTGACGGTACTGGAACCCGGATGGGAGGTAGAAGGTACAAGAGCCAATGGAACTGCCGAAGACCAGCTGACGGTACTGGAACTCGATTACTAAGCAGGAGGTACCTGTGCCAGAAAGCACTACCAAGGACCAGCAGACGTTGGTGGAACTTGGATACCGAGAAGGAGGCACCTAATCCAAAGGCACTGCCGAGAACCAGCTGACGGTACTGGAACCCGGATGGGTAGCAGAAGGTACCCATGTAAAAAAAAGTTCAAGGCCGCGAGCCGGCCGCAGTTACCAAAACCCACAGTCCTACAGGGGGTGCTTGTCCTATTGGCACTATGGAACCAGCCTTCATTGCCTGATCCCGCAGCACACATAGGAGTCACCTAAACTGCAGGCACCATAGAGTCGGCTAACCCGACCGCAACACGACAGGACAACGCATTGGAGGCAAAGTGACGTTGACACTACCCGGAAACAGCAGGCGTGCTGGAACCAGGCTGGGCAGGAGGGAGTACCCGTGCCAAAGTCACTGCCGAGAACCAGCTGACGGTACTGGAACCCGGATGGGTAGTAGAAGGTACAAGAGCAAATTGAACTACCGAGGACCAGCTGACGGTACTGGAACCCGGATGGGTAGCAGAAGGTACAAGAGCCAATGGAACTGCCGAAGACCAGCTGACGGTACTGGAACTCGGTTACTAAGCAGGAGGTACCTGTGCCAGAAAGCACTACCAAGAACCAGCAGACGTTGGTGGAACTTGGATACCGGGAAGGAGGCACCTAATCCAAAGGCACTGCCGAGAACCAGCTGACGGTACTGGAACCCGGATGGGTAGTAGAAAGGTACAAGAGCAAATGGAACTACCGAGAACCAGCTGGCGGTGCTGGAACCCAGGGTAAATACTAAAAACAGAGTGGAGCCAGAGGTGTAATTGGAGCAAGTTTTAAATCAGTAGTACATTGGATGTGGACAAAGCAGGAGAATTTGCCGGACACACAGCAGGGGAACAGCTGACGTTACTGAACCCCAATAACACGGCAGCAAGTGTTGACTGTGCAGACTGCACTTCCGAGCGCCAACTGGCGGTGTTGGAGCTCAGGGATAATACTGGAAACAGAGGAGCCAGAGGTGTAATTGGAGCAACTTTAAAATCTGTAGTAGTGAGAATGTGGACAGAGCAGGAGAAATTGCCGTCCGCACAGCAGGGGAACAGCTGACGTTACCGAACCCCAATAACATGGCAGCAAGTGTTGACTGTGCAGACGGCACTTCCGAGCGCCAACTGGCGGTGTTGGAGCTCAGGGATAATACTGAAAACAGAGGAGCCAGAGGTGTATTTGGAGGAGGTTTTAAATCAGTAGTACAGTGGATGTGGACAGAGCAGGAGAAATTGCCGTCCGCACAGCAGGGGAACAGCTGACGTTACTGAACCCCAATAACACGGCAGCAAGTGTTGACTGTGCAGACGGCACTTCCGAGCACCAACTGGCGGTGTTGGAGCTCAGGGATAATACTGAAAACAGAGGAGCCAGAGGTGTAATTGGAGCAACTTTAAAATCTGCAGTAGTGAGAATGTGGACAGAGCAGGAGAAATTGCCGTCCGCACAGCAGGGGAACAGCTGACGTTACCGAACCCCAATAACATGGCAGCAAGTGTTGACTGTGCAGACGGCACTTCCGAGCGCCAACTGGCGGTGTTGGAGCTCAGGGATAATACTGAAAACAGAGGAGCCAGAGGTGTAATTGGAGCAACTTTAAAATCTGTAGTAGTGAGAATGTGGACAGAGCAGGAGAAATTGCCGTCCGCACAGCAGGGGAACAGCTGACGTTACTGAACCCCAATGACACGGCAGCAAGTGTTGACTGTGCAGACGGCACTTCCGAGCGCCAACTGGCGGTGTTGGAGCTCAGGGATAATACTGAAAACAAAGGAGCCAGAGGTGTAATTGGAGCAACTTTAAAATCTGTAGTAGTGAGAATGTGGACAGAGCAGGAGAAATTGCCGTCTGCACAGCAGGGGAACAGCTGACGTTACTGAACCCCAATGACACGGCAGCAAGTGTTGACTGTGCAGACGGCACTTCCGAGCGCCAACTGGCGGTGTTGGAGCTCAGGGATAATACTGAAAACAGAGGAGCCAGAGGTGTAATTGGAGCAACTTTAAAATCTGTAGTAGTGAGAATGTGGACAGAGCAGGAGAAATTGCCGTCCGCACAGCAGGGGAACAGCTGACGTTACTGAACCCCAATAACATGGCAGCAAGTGTTGACTGTGCAGACGGCACTTCCGAGTGCCAACTGGCGGTGTTGGAGCTCAGGGATATTACTGAAAACAGAGGAGCCAGAGGTGTATTTGGAGGAGGTTTTAAATCAGTAGTACAGTGGATGTGGACAGAGCAGGAGAAATTGCCGTCCGCACAGCAGGGGAACAGCTGACGTTACTGAACCCCAATAACACGGCAGCAAGTGTTCACTGTGCAGACGACACTTCCGAGCGCCAACTGGCGGTGTTGGAGCTCAGGGATAATACTGAAAACAGAAGAGCCAGAGGTGTAATTGGAGCAACTTTAAAATCAGTAGTAGTGAGAATGTGGACAGAGCAGGAGAAATTGCCGTCCGCACAGCCGGGGAACAGCTGACGTTACTGAACCCCAATGACACGGCAGCAAGTGTTGACTGTGCAGACGGCACTTCCGAGCGCCAACTGGCGGTGTTGGAGCTCAGGGATTACAGTTCAGGTGGTAGAAACATGAACAGAACAGGAGACCTGGATACTTTTGCCAACAATTATTTATTCTGGAAGAGGACTGGCAAATTCATGAGAGATCCAGGCCTTGTTCATTTTGAGAAAAGTAAGCCGGTCAACGTTATCGGAGGATAGTCGCATGCGACGGTCTGTTAGTACACCACCTGCGGCACTAAAGACGCGTTCCGATAATACACTAGCAGCAGGGCAAGCTAGCACCTCCAATGCATACTGACTTAGCTCTGGCCATGTATCTAGCTTACAGACCCAAAACTTGAAGGGAGAAGAGCCGTCTGGGAGTACACTAAGAGGGCAAGACATGTAGTCTGTCACCATCTGACGGAAACGTTGCCTCCTGCTGACTGGAGCCGTCTGTGATGGTGTAGACATTTGTGGCGGCGGGGACACAAAACTTTGCCACATTTCGGCCATACTGGTCTTGCCTTATTGCCTTGTGCTGAGGCGCTGCTTCTGCTCCCTCTTTGTGCAGAGCTTCCTCCACTGCCTCGACGCACTGAGCTGCTTTGTAAAGCACTAGCAGCACTGCTCTCAGTTGGAATGGAGAACATGATGGAATGCACCAGTGCGTCTTGGTACTCCCGCATTTTACGCTCCCGGTTCAACGGTGTTATGAGGCTTTGTAAGTTGTCCCGGTAGCGAGGATCTAGGAGGGTGGACACCCAATAATCAGCCGTGTTGAGAATGTGGGCGATGCGGCGGTCGTTTCTCAGGCACTGCAGCATGAAATCAACCATGTGCTGCAGACTGCCAACTGGCCAAGAAACGCTGTCCCCTGCTTGAGGCGTGATCTCTGCCTGCTCTGCATCACCCCACCCTCGCTCTAGATACTGACTACTAGAGCATTGTGTACCTCCCTCCCCTGGACAGATGTCTTCCTCATCCATTGACTCCTCCTCATCCTCCTCACAAAGTGTCCCCTGCCTAGGCCTTTGTGAGGAACCACGTTGCGCAGACTGTAGAGAAGCAGATGGCATTTGTGACTCCTCATCCTCCACCTCTTCCAAAACCTCGTCCCTTAGTGCTTGCAGTGTTTTTTCAAGCAGGCAGATAAGGGGGATAGTCATGCTGACTAGTGCATCATCTGCACTCGCCATCCGCGTGGAATAATCGAAGGCACGCAAAACGTGGCAAATGTCCTTCATAGAGGCCCACTCAGTGGTGGTGAAGTGTGAATGGCGCGCACTGCGACTTGTTTGCGCCTGCTGCAGCTGGTACTCCATTACTGCTGCCTGCTGCTCACACAACCTCTCCAACATATGTAACGTTGAATTCCACCTGGTGGGTAGGTCACATATGATGCGATGTTCCGGAAGACGTAATCGGCACTGCAGAGCTGCAATGCATGATCTTGCATTGCTGGAACGCCGCAAGTGAGCGCACTCTATGCGGACCTTGTGAAGCAGTGCATCAAGATCCGGATAGTCCCTCAAAAAACTCTGCACGACCAAGTTGAGCACATGTGCCAGACATGGGATGTGAGTGAGGTTGCCTAGGCCCAGAGCTGCCACCAGATTTCGGCCATTGTCACACACTACCATGCCTGGCTGGAGATTCGCTGGCACAAACCACACGTCGCTCTGCTGCTTGATGGCATTCCAGAGCTCCTGCGCTGTGTGGCTTCGATTCCCCAAAGAAATTAATTTCAATACGGCCTGTTGACGTTTGGCCACGGCTGTGCTCATATTGGTCACCATAACAGGTAACCGTTCACGGGTCGATGTGGAGGTAGACCGTGACGGCTCCTGCAGCGCTGATTCAGAGGAACTGGAGTATGAGGAGGAGTCAATGTGTACAGACTGGATTCCTGCAATCCTTGGAGTTGGCAGAACACGTACAGCGCCACTCTCAAGATCTGTACCCGGCTCCACAACATTTACCCAATGGGCAGTGAGGGAAAGGTATCGTCCCTGTCCATGCTTACTGGTCCACGCATCGGTGGTCAGGTGGACCTTGCTACTGACGGCGTTTTGTAGCGGATGTTTAATTTTTCCCTCCACATGATGTTGCAGGGCAGGGACGGCTTGCCTGCTGAAATAAAATCGGCTGGGCACGTTGTATTGTGGGACTGCCAATACCATAAAGTTACAGAATGTGTCAGTCTCCACCAGCCTGAATGATAGCATTTCAAGGGCCAGTAGTTTAGCAATGCCAGCATTCAGAGCCTGTGCTCGGGGGTGGTTTGCCGAGTATGGGCGCCTTTTCTCCCATGCCTGTGCTAACGATGGCTGTAGACTGGCCTGGGAGTGTGAGGATGACTGGGAAAGTGGTGCTGTGGGTGGAATTACACTGTGTCTCTGTACAACAGTGCCAGAGATTCTTCCATGGCGATCCTGTGAGGAAGCCGAACCAGCTGTGTGTGAGCTGGAGGAAGAGGCTACAACACGAGCTGAAGAGGTGGTAGGTGGCGCTGTAGGTTGGCCTAGGTCTTCAGTGTGTTTTTGTAACTCCACCACGTGCTTGGTCCGCACATGTTTCCACATATTTGTGGTATTGAGGTTGCTGACACTTTTCCCTCTTTTCACCTTCTGATTACACAGCTTGCATTTGACAAAGCAAATGTCATCTGCAACTGTGTCAAAAAAGGACCAGGCACTGCAAGTCTTGGGAGTGCCCGCTTTGGATTTTGGAAGAGCCATGCTCCTAATGGGTGCCGAAGTGGAGGCTACAGGCAACCAAGTCTGCCCCCTCCCTCTCCCTCCTTTTTGGGCTGTTCGGGGAAACTCTTCCTCAGAGCTGCTCCCACCACCTTCCTGTCCCTCACGCCATGATGGGTCAAGGACCTCATTATCTACACCACCCTCTTCAAACAACTGCTTCTCCTGGGTAGTCTCGACAGCACAGTACGCACCAGAAAGTGGCACCTGAGTCTCATCATCAGATGCGTACTGAGGTGTGCTGCTGACCATAGCCACTGGCCCACCCGCCTCTTCAGATTCAGAGAGACAAAACGGTTGCGCATCACTGCATACTACCTCTTCTTCAAATTCTCGAATTCTGCTTGGCTGGCCCCCTCTTTCCAAGCCAAGAGATTCAGAGAACAGAAGTAGAGATGGCTCCTGTCCAGGGCTCTCTGACTGCCTGGGCAATTTGGCAGGTGGTGAAGAGACAGATGGGTGCTCTTCAGTGCTCAGGACCTGAGAGGATCTGGAACTAATTGAAGTCGATGCGTTAGCTGCCATCCATCCGACAACGGCTTCAATTTGGTCCTCCCGCAGCAGTGGGGTACGGCTAGCTCCTATAAAGCTGCACATAAAGGACTGTTCCCTGGTAAAACTGGGGGATGCTGAGTCACTGGTGCCCGCAGCAGGCAAAGAATCCCCACATCCTCTCCCTGCAGGCACAGAATCCTCACATCCTCTCCCTGCAGAAACTCCACGCCCACACCCACGACCACATGCCTTACTCCCTGCCTTCTTCATCTTGGTAGACTGATAAAGATAGGCAGAAAAGTACTAAGGGCTTAGTGTGCTTATTCCTGAACAGCTGCTAACAGGTATAAGAAACACTAATTTTATAAAGTGTGGACTAGACTTTAATATGAGCTAATGTGGCCTACACAACTGTAAAGTGGAGTGTTTGGTGAACTTTATTTAGTTTTTTTTTGTCACAAAAAGACACTGGATGTGCCTAAAGATGTAATAACGATAGTATCACAAACTTTTTGTAGCTATTACAATGTAGGAAGGTAACCTACAATGCAATAGATGAGGCTGCAAAAAATAGGCTAATACTAATCTGGCTGGGGCTGCAGGGCCCAATGCTGCAGAAAGGCTCCTCTAACTACTCCTATATAGTGTGTTTGGAACCAATTTAGCTGAATACGGATGGAACCACCACACTAATAGGAGAAATCAGGAAAAATTATGAATTGGCAAAAAAGGACAACGTATGAGGCAGTGACACACACTGAGTGCACTATAACCAGACGTGGTTGAAGCACACACTACAGGGTGAGCTGCACTCACACACCAGACCTTGCAGACAGCGGTGAACAGTACAGATGCAGAGCACTGTGCACTAGCGCTGCAAGACCAAAAAAATTTCTCTATCTACTCCTATATAGTGTGTTTGGAACCAATTTAGCTGAATACGGATGGAACCACCACACTAATAGGAGATATCAGGAAAAATTATGAATTGGCAAAAAAGGACAATGTATGAGGCAGTGACACACACTGAGTGCACTATAACCAGACGTGGCTGAAGCACACACTACAGGGTGAGCTGCACTCACACACAGAGACCTTGCAGAAAGCGGTGAACAGCACAGAGAACTGTGCACTAGCACTGCAAGGCACAGCGATTTATAAAGTAGCTTGGGTAAAGCAGAATAGACCAAATAGGTAGCTAAAACTGTCTCTCAGAACAACAGCATCCTATCCCTAACTGAATTCACAGCAGAGTGAGCTCAAAATGGCGGCGGCGGCTTTTATAGTGCATCATGACATCATTTCAGCAGACAATCACAGCCATGCCATTAGTTAAGATGCCTACATGCCTAACAGGATGTGCCCACACTTCTTAGGGTCCTCATTGGCTGAATAAAATGAAAATGGCTCATTGCATTATGGGAACTTCCGATTCCGGTATACGATATTGCAAAAGTATCGGAATTAAGTATTGGAATTCCGATACCGCGAATATCGGCCGATACCCGATATTTCAGTATCGGAATGCTCAACACTACTCATCAGCCATTACACTGCCTCCCATCCAGTTCTCTTCGTTCAACCACTGAAAACCACATCTCACTATAGGCAAGGATTTCCGGCTATGTCGAGGCTTCAGAGGTCACTGCATGTCATAAGGTTATGGCGCACATCTTGATGTCTTGACGTTGTGAGTGACCTTATGATATGCAGTAATATTCTAGGCTTTGACACTGCTACTGGACACTGGAAGTCCTGGCCTATAGTGAAGAGGCCGGATGTACAACACGCAATAAATGAAAGAAGGTGGGCAGCAAGCAACGGGATGGCTGAAGAGGTGAAAGATGAGGTGAGTACTGTATGAGTTTTTTTTTGCTCATCCTGTTACAAATTAGATACAAATTAAAGTTATGAACAAACCTATCAAGTTCATAGCCTGGAAACTGCTTGTACCATGTTGTGGTACATATACTACTTTTTGATCATTTATTATACTTTTTTGTTTAAAGGATCAAACACGATTCTTGTATGTATTTTTCTTTTACGGCATTCACTGTGCAGGATAACAAAAAAAACACACAAAAAGCTGGTAATACACATTAGATAACTGTCGGACAAATTTTATTCAGCAAACATCTATCTTTTCTGACATTCCTATACACATTAGCGCTCAGATTGGTCGCGTGTTCTTGTCTTTTCAACAAGAATGTTACTCAACTGTCCAGTCTCCAGTGTTAGGTCTTGCTCCCTTCTACTATGGTTACCACCCTTTTCAATATTTTACCCAAGGTTTCTCTGATAACCCACAAACTCTTCATCACCTAAGATACTTTATGCTGCATCATACCTCAACTAAGCACCTGTCGGAATTGGGCCAATACCAGGGATCTCTAGTATGAAATGTTCTGCAAACAAAGATACATTGTGCAATATTGTTTGAAAGCTAACCTGGCCCCTAGTTGTAATGGTCAATGTCCAGTGAACAAGAACCTCCTCCAAACACCAGGTGAATCTGTATTTTTACACCTTTGGATTGCAACTATCATCACTTTGGGAGTAGTGTTGAGCCACCCCCGTAGTGTTCGAGTTCGGTTCGGTTCGTCGAACACCCGTGTGTTCGCCGAACTGTTCGTCGAACTGTTCGTCGAACACCTTCGAACACCGTTAAAACCAATGGCAGGCAAACAAAAACACATAGAAACACATAGAAAACACCTTCAAAGGTGTCCAAAAGCTGACAAACTGCTCAGAAGACATAACTAACACATGGAAAAGTGACAAGTACATATAGTCATGCGAAAATAAAAGAGGTGGATGAGTAAAAGGAGGGGGAGACACAGATATAGGCATGTCATGCCCTTCTAAAATCCAAAAAGTGAGAAGCCGACACGGCCAGTCCGTTCCTGCCCGTGCCACCTCCGTGTCGCCGGGTTTGTGCCAGAGCCGCGGTGGACCCTGACGGCCAGCCCCCCTCTCCTAATACTGGTGCCTGTCCGCTGGTGGGTCGAGCCCCCCGCGGTGGGGGGGGAGTAACATCTGCAGAAGAAAGACCATCTTCCAGCCAAACTAACATGTCGACTTCTTTTCGTGGACAATGTGATACGATCCCTTTGTTACGGACACGCCCATCGCTACAAATTCCAGATGAGGCACAAAAACAGCAGATGCTTCAGCGGATATCAAGTGCTCCTTCAAGTGGGCTCTCCTCCACCTCAACTTCAACATCACAAATACTCCAGTCCTCAGAGGTGTCACCCCAATCGCACTTGCTTCCTCACAGCTCCCAAGTCTCCAGCTGCCCGTCTGAGTATGGGGTAACACAGATGGTTGAGTCTGCACAGCTGTTTACTCATACTATAGCCTGGGAAACGGAGGTCTGCTCCAGAGCTTCTGTTAATCCAGACGAGGAAATGATCTGCACTGATGCCCAGAATCTTTATAAGTCGGATCCAGGACCAGATGAAGAAGGTTCTGAGCATAATGTAGACCCTCGTTCCCAAACTGTAACTCCTGTTGGTGGAGACAATGATGAAGACGATGATGAGACTCAAATACCTGATTGGAGCGACAACTTGACTTTTCGGTCAGGGCAGGAAGAGGTTGGCTTTGAGGACGACGGGTGTGATAACACACAGGGTGATGATGACAAGGTTGGAGATCCCACTTACTGTCAATCCACAGTCAGCCAGTCGATGAGGTAGGTCACCCGGGCCTTTGCCTGGCCTTTGGGATGTCGCGGTGGTCGGCTCCCTGGCCCGTACCCTGGGGTCACTCTTTAAAAGGGTGGATAATTGTTAATTTTATAAGAGTTTGTGACACCACCTGTGGTATCTGGTGAGAAGCACCAGTGCTGCAGCAGTCCACTGAGGCCCGTGATAAGGCAGCTCGATGGTATAGCTCCCCACAGGTGGAGCTAGGTCTCAGGGCAGCGTATGCAGGGGGAATGCAGGACAGGCGAGACCCAGCTGGGTCAGAGCAAGAACGGAAACGGACACGGTAGTCACTTCAGTACCTTTTACTGGAGGAAATTCAGGCACATCCTGGAGCACTGTAGGGTGAAGGGTGCATATCAGGATCCTCCCCAATGAGCAGGTGTAGGGCCTCCTGTTTCTTGCCTCTGCGCGGTAAGTTTCTGACCTGCCTGGAGCTAGGCCTAACTTTGTCTCTGTCCTGCGCTGGCTGACCTTGTGGTAGGGCCTTCTCTTGAAGTTCACGCTCCCAGTATGCGGGGCCTAAGCGTCTCCTGGCTCTGTTACGTATCAGCACCTTAGCGATCCTGGGACTTGTAGTTCTCCAGGGATTCCGGTTATGCCTTACTGGGTCATAGAGATCCCGGTAAGCTCGGATCCGGTGTCCGGTAAATGCTTCGGGGTGAGCTGGTTAAGCTCCTCTGCCCCTTATGTACTAACTCGCCACTCGCCTTCGGCCTACTCGGGCCCTCAATAGGCTATACACACTAACGGCAGCTTGCCGCGCTTCACCGATCTTATGACGCCGGCACACCTTAAGCTCTATCTGGGCTCCCTGAATCTAGCTAGCAGGAGCCTCGTGCTCCACTGCTGAACTATTAACTGAGTTCTCTAGACTAGATTGAGCTCCACTGCAGACTGACCTCTCTTAGGCTTCTCTACTGCAGGAACTCTTCAGAGGAACTGAACTGCCTAGCTCCACCTTCCCTATTTATATCCCTAACGGGCTCCCTCTGCTGGTCTGAGGTGGAAGGTGGAGATGTGTGAATGTTTATGGGGGCCTCTTGTGGAGGATTCCATCAATACACTCTTCTAGGATCTGTGATACCAAGCGCAGCGGGGCGTCACAGATGCTATTGACGACGAGGTTAGGTTGCGCCTTCCTGGACAGAGACGGAGTACTGGAAGCACGTCAACAACTGCATCCTCAACCACAACTCCGCCTCTGACCACAAGTCGTAGTGGCTCTTCAGGTCGCATGGGCTCTAAGCCTTGCATAGCCTGGGCATTTATTCAGATCGATAAGGATGACCCAACTCGTGTTATCTGTAATATTTGTCACCAAAAGCTAAGTAGAGACCAAAAAATCCATAGTTTGAGTACTTCATGCATGTACCGTCACATGGATATGAAGCATAAGTTGCAGTGGGAAGCTCACTGTGCTACAATGCGGCCTAGCAGGCTGGGCCAACCACCGTCTGCCCCATCTTGTGCATCTGCGGCCTCTTCATCCTCTGTGACTGGGGGGACAGCAGTCACACATGTTTTTGGACGCAGACCTGCCACCTCTTTACCTGCAACAGCCAGTGTGATTGGCAGGTCGTCAGTTCATTGGGAAGTGGAAACACCTGCTGCTGTTGAGAGCTCTCTGACATCGAGAGCACCACCTTTGGATCAAGGCAACCTAACATGTCCGCCTGCATCTTTCTCACAGACCGTCAGTTTGCCAGGGACACCCTACTCAACCCCGTCAAAGCACAACAGCCAGCCCTCGGTCCCTCAGATGTGGACAAGTAAAAGACCATTTCCTCCTAGCCATGAGAAAGCTAAGAGGTTGAATTTCACCATCTGCAAGCTCTTGGCTACAGAAATGCTGCCTTTCCGCCTGGAGGACACAGTGGATTTTTGAGACCTTATGTCCGTCGCAGTGCCCCAGTACCAGATGCCCAGTCGGCACTACTTCTCAAAGAAAGGTGTGCCTGCGCTCCACCAGCATGTCGCACACAACATCACCGCTTCTTTGAGAAACTCTGTGTGTGACAGGGTGCATTTCACCACAGACACTTGCACGAGTAGGCATGGACAGGGGCGTTACATGTCGCTGACAGGGCACTGGGTAACTATGGTGACAGCAGGACAAGGGGCTGCTGTCCAAGTCTTGCCGTTCTCGCGAGTTGTACGTCAATCCTCTTTATCTAGAAGTTCCTCCACTGCTTCTGCCTCCTCAACCTCCTCTCGGTCCTCCACCTGCACCCAAAGCCTGTCTGGTAATGCCACCTGCTTTCTAACTGCGCACCTCCTTACTATGCTGGCAGCAGGGCTCAACGGCATCAGTGTTTACTTTGAAATGTCTGGGAAATGTGAGTCACACAGCGAAGGACTTGTGGTCAGCTCTGGAGACCCAGTTTCATGAATGGTTGTCTCCACTGGACATGCAACCAGGGAAGGCCGTGTGCGACAATGCTGCAAACCTGGGTGCGGCCCTTCGCCGGGGCAATGTTACACACGTGCCTTGTATGGCTCACGTGTTGAACCTGGTTGTCCATAAATTTTTAGCCCACTATCCCGGACTAGATGGCCTTCTGCAGAGGGCACGGTCGCTGTGTGCTCACTTCTGCCGTTCGCATCCCGCAGCTCAACGACTTACATCTCTACAGAAGTCGTTGGGCCTGCCAGTTCACCGGCTGAAATGCGATGTGCCGACACGGTGGAATTCAACTCTGCACATGTTGCAGCGACTGTGGCAGCACCGACAAGCCCTGGTACAATAGTTTCTGATGTATAGCCTGGGCCAACGAGATCCAGAGGTGGGGCAAATCACACAGCAGGAGTGGTCTCAGATCAGGGACCTATGAAGTTGACGCGCCCCCTGGGCCGTGGGGTACCCGGAGCCGGGCCGGTAGACGCTGGGGGTTGTAGTCACTGTGTCGGTGACCCAGTCCGTGACCCAGGGCGGTCAATCCAACGGTAATTTGTATATATGAATTTTATAATGTCCGACTACGCCACCTGTGGAGTGCGGCCAAAGGGGCCGCCGCTGCGGAACAGTCCTCTGAAGCTGGTGGTTTTGCTGCAATGGTATTATTACTCACCACAGGAAGAGTGTAGCTTCAGGGCAGTGTGGGTGGATGATGGTGGTTGTAGTGCAGGGAGTCAGTAATGAACACAGAGTCCGTGTGATGCAGTCCCAAGATCTTTACTCACAGTTGTTGCAGTCCAGATTACAGGTACCAGAGCTATCTCACCCGTCGTGCTGTGCGTACTCAGTGAGGGGCTCAGTCCACCCCCAGATAGCTCCGGAGTACTTAGCAGGACCCCCTTCTGTGTGTCCTTTCTCTGGCCTTCTCCCTGCACCTCACACCCAGTGACACTTCAATCCGGTATCCTCGGGCCTTGGCGGGCGACTTGTGTTCCGTCCCCTGGGTCCTATGTGGCTACCTTCTTAGTGAGACTGGTGTGGACTTTTGCCTGCAGTACATGAAATGCTGCAGCCTCCAGTTTCTAGTTGAGCCTTGCTGTTTCTCCTCTAGTTGAGGGACCGGTTCCCCTTATCTGGCCTGACCCCTCTACTTCCTGGTAGCAGCGGGAGTACAGGTGGCCTTCTGCACGGCCCGTAGCCCTAGGGTCCCTTCGGTTCCTGGAGCCTTCCTGCTCCCACTCCTCTCTTCTCTCCTTCAGTCCTGGGCCTCCCAGGCTAGGCCCGCCTCCGGAGCAGAGCTCATGCCGAGCCTCTGCTCCTGTCACTTTTCCTCCTCTGACTGGCTTGCTCTTTCTAAGATGGCTTCCTATTTATACTCTCCCTGTCATGTGCTCCCCTAAGCTGCTCCCCTAAGCACCCACTACATAGGATCCTCCCACCAGCTAGGGATCTGGGACTGTGCTCTCCCTTAGGAGCAATCTCGCCCTAACCCCACTGCGGGTATGTGTTGGATGCAGGTGTTAGGGTCCCGAGCCATACGCCTTCCTTACCTGAGGGTGAGATACCACACCTCTGGGTGAGATGCAGTAACTCTGTGGTGACTGCACCCTCAGGGGCGCCACACACCTTTCTGCACAGTTTTGAAATGGCGACGAAGATGTTTAGTGCTTACGACGATGCCATTATCAGCATAACTATTCCGGTGATTTACATGCTGGAGCACACATTAAACAGAATTCAGAGTCAGGTGGTTGGACAAGAGGAGGTGGAGGAAGTAGAGGAGGAGTCGTATGCGGAAGGGATAACATCTCCAAGGTCCAGACGGTTGGCAGCACCAAGGAGGCAGGCATGGGAGGGTGGGGGAGAGGGATTAAACAGGGCGCATGGTAGCAGCCAAACTGTTGAGGAAGGTGCAGGAGTGGAGGAAGAAGTGGAGGATGAACTGGCGATGGGCATGGAAGACTCATCAGATGAGGGAGACCTTGATCACATTTCTGTTGTGCGAGGTTGGGGGGAGAGGGCAGAGGAAAGAAGCATGATTCTTACCTCGCTACCAACACAACAAGGACTTGGTCCTCCTGGATGCGCAAGACACATGAGTGCCTTCTTGCTGCACTACCTGCAACATGACCCTCAGATTGCAGAATTCGAAGTAATCTCGACTACTGGGTTGCCACACTCTTAGATCCCCGGTACAAAAGTAAATTTGCCGAAATAATTCCTGCCATAAAAAGGGATTGACGCATGCAGGAGTATCTGCAGACGCTGTTTCAGAATCTTACATGTGCTTTTCCACAAAACACCAGTGGTGCACGAAGTGAATCTCACAGTTCTAACTTGCCAACCGCGGGACTGTCGAGTCTTCATCACTCAAACCGTAACAGTAACACAGTATCTGCTGGTAACAGCAATTTTGTGAAATCGTTTCACCACTTTTTTAGACCATCCTTTGCAAGGCCACAGGAGACAAGAAGTCTGACACATAGTCAATGCCTAGAGAGGATGGTGCAGGAGTATCTCCAAGTGAACATCGAAGCCATGACTGTGTCACTGGACCCTTGCTCATTTTGGTATTCCAATCTGGAAAAATGGCCGGAGCTCGCCACTCACGCCTTGGAGATCTTGTCATGCCCTGCAGCCAGTGTTCTCTCTGAACGTGTGTTCAGCGCTGCTGATGGTGTGCTGACAGATAAGCGCACGCGGCTGTCCACTGAGAATGTAGACAGACTCACGTTCATAAAGATGAACAAATCATGGATTCGCAAGGACTTTTCTAATCCTGTGTTATCCTTGGGAGGCTAAAAGCTTGAGGATTTGGTAATATCACCTCACCAACCGTTTTAAGCAACTGTGGGGCAATTGATGCCACTTAACCCTAGAACGCATGACCATAAAAATCTACACTTTCATATACCTGGGGCCTTTTAGGCCGGTGTGCAAATAACATTGAATAACTCAAACTCAAATGACAAACAACTATATACATGAAGAATACCTAGAGTTTCAAAATTCTAACTAAAGTAATCTTGCAGAAAATAGAAAACAATTAACAGGGCGGGACTGCGAGGCCCCAGGTATGCGTTCTAGGGTTAAGTGGTGTCTGTGCCACAATTTTGGGAAAAAATGGAGTCCCCTTGCTGTGTCTTATGTGACGTTGGCATCGTCAATTCCAGGTGGGTTGGGTCGCTCCCCCCCCCCCTTTTAACTGTAAGAAACTACATACACTATGGCTTGGGGTAACACAGATGATTGAGTCTGAAGAGCTGTTTACTCAGAGGTCTGCTCCAAATCTTCAGTGTCTGCTAGTCAGCGTAGAATTTTTAACTGCATCTAGCCTAGGCAATACTTTGGGCGTAGTAGCCCAGCTGCGAAGCAAGCTGCACCGCCTGTGTATCTAATAAGAATTTTTAAATGCATCTAGCCTAGGCAGACTGTGGGGACCCCCAACCAAACCCAGACGCTCAGCCCCCCTACCGCCCCCCTTTCCTTGACAATACAATAATGTAACTCTTACAACTGGATGGGTGAGGATCGGTCACAGCTTTATTAAATCTTTATACTCATTCCATTAGAAAGACATTTTATTTCTAAAATAATTCAGCTTGTTGCAGCATGCCCTGGGTCTCCACTCTGGCACCTTGGCCAACAAGTGTAACTCTCCAACATGTCCTTTCTATTTCCAGGCCACGAGGATCCTGCGTACTCGTATGCAGGACTCTGACCCCCACCCATCACTCTTAACGCTTGTTCCACTCCGTCCTGGAGTCCTGACAGGAATATGTCCAGTCCAATATCCATTAAGTGAACACCGTCGGGCCGTATGAGGCCTGCTTTATCTCCTTCCAGTTGTCGGTGTCGTACCACTACACCGCCTCTGTCTCTTCTAAATTTTGCCATCCGAATATTTATTACCCGCCTTGTCCGTTCGAAGGCCGTGATGTCTCGCGCACCTTGCCATACCGCTATCAGCACAATCTCTGACCATACTATAGCTAGTTTTGTGAAAAATTCTCTGAAGCGCTCAGTGTCTAGTTTCATTATTGCCATTAGTTATGCGCTCTTGTGATGACCTAGGTTGTTTCCTCCGGCCTGTATAACTAAGATGACCAGACATCTTGCCTCTCTCCCTACCTTGATTACCTCCATTAGTACCTGTGGCCATAGCAGGCCTCTAATACCTCTCCAGTTGAAATATGTGTTATGAAACTCTAATTTTCTCCCGCCTGGGCGGACTTTCGCCCTTTAATCTGCCCAATATATATACAAGTGGCCTATCACCCACACTGTTGGCTTAGCGTCACCTGTAAAAGAAACAAACCACGTTAGGATAACAAGTCTGGTCTTATGTATCTTGCCAAACACGTGGATCACAATCTCTCTATCCTCTGAACTTCCGTTTCTGACAGTCCTGCTCTTGCTGCTTCTGTGGCCGCGCCTATGCGGAATGAGTGTGTCCCGTAATCTTTGGGGTGGTTCCCTGCCGATGTTATGCATTTATTAAATATAGCTTGGAACTGGTATCTTGATAATGGCGTCCCATCAATGTGTGATAGGAACAAATTACTTTGTGATCTGATGGTTAGATATGGTTTTACTATTGTTACCCGACTCAGTGTACCGTTTGTGGGTTGTAGAAGTACCCAAGTGCCCCTGCCCGCTGGAACCATTTTCGATTTGTGTATGCGTAGACGTATTGCATTATTGCCTATGACTACGTCCTGGTGTAATAAGCCTCCACTGGTGCTAATTTTGGATTGAGGGACTAATTCGCTTATGCATAGCGCCCCGAAGAAGGCGATCACAAATGCAGTAGACAGTAGAGATGAGCGTTGTTCTACTCGAACTGTTCGCCAATCTCAAATTCGAGCTGTTTTGGGCGGTGTTCGAGCCGGTCGGCGAACACGAACAATTTGAGAAAAATTCGGCTGTTCGAGGTTATGTTCGATAACTGTTCGTGCACCAAAATCATAACTGGATTTTTTCTCAGTAATGATGAAAATTAATGTTAATACGCAGTTTGAGTGTACAGCGGGGCGGGGGGAGGGGCAGGGGATGGATCTCTGCAGGAACAATGAAGATCTCCATTTTTTTTTCTCTTTCCCGCATTTGCAGTGGGGAGGTGCAATCTGTCAGCCTATCAGCAGCGCACACACGGAGCGAAGTGCTTTTTTTCACACAAGCAAGGGCATGTGTGATTGGCAGTGTATGTCACATGTCCTTGCCCTATAAGACCAAGCCATTTTCCCCGTCGCCACCATTTTCTCACTGCTGCAGCTGCGTGTTAGACGGCACCGCTGTTGCTGTGTGCGCTATACCTTGTTAATTTCAAGCCAATTTTCGCACAAATATACAGATAGCTTGGGAGTAGGGAATAGTTGTGATTGCAGTCCTTTTAAGGACTAGGTAACAGCATTTCCTACGACTTTTATCAGGCAGGTCTGTGCTCTTAAATAGATAGATTGTGGGAGTAAAGACTAATTGTAATTGGAGTCCTTTTCAGGACTAGGTTACATCAGTTCCTATCAGTTTTTGCCAGGCAGGTCTGTGCCAGTGCTGTGCAAGTTTTTTTCACAGCATTTGGCTGAATCTAGCAAAGCTAATCCTTTTTGGCCTATTGCAGAGTGTGTTAGTCAGTGGAGTAGCCTATCTGTGTTGCAAGATATACCACCTGTGTATAGAATACCAATTTTTTTACTGCACCTAGTGAAGTAAAATCTTTTGGGCATAGCATCATTCTATTAGTCCATCTATACTGACCTCCATCAGGTTGCAAACTGAATATAATTTTTTTCTGCATCTAGCTCTGAAAAAATATTTGGGCTTCTAGCAGTGTGTGGGACTTGGTCTATTAGTCCATCTATACTGACCTCCATCAGGTTGCAAATTAAAAATAATTTTTTTCTTCATTTAGCTCTGAAAAAATATTTGGGCTTCTAGCAGTGTGTGGGACTTGTTCTATTAGTCCTTCTATACTGACCTCCAGCAGGTTGCAAATTGAATATAATTTTTTTCTGCATCTAGCTCTGAAAAAATATTTGGGCTTCTAGCGGTGTGTGGGACTTGGTCTATTAGTCCATCTATACTGACCTCCATCAGGTTGCAAATTAAAAATAATTTTTTTCTGCATCTAGCTCTGAAAAAATATTTGGGCTTCTAGCAGTGTGTGGGACTTGGTCTATTAGTCCATCTATACTGACCTCCATCAGGTTGCAAATTAAAAATAATTTTTTTCTTCATTTATCTCTGAAAAAATATTTGGGCTTCTAGCAGCGTGTGGGACTTGTTCTATTAGTCCATCTATACTGACCTCCATCAGGTTGCAAATTAAAAATAATTTTTTTCTGCATCTAGCTCTGAAAAAATATTTGGGCTTCTAGCAGTGTGTGGGACTTGGTCTATTAGTCCATCTATACTGACCTCCATCAGGTTGCAAATTAAAAATAATTTTTTTCTGCATCTAGCTCTGAAAAAATATTTGGGCTTCTAGCAGTGTGTGGGACTTGGTCTATTAGTCCATCTATACTGACCTCCATCAGGTTGCAAATTGAATAAAAAAAATTTCTGCATCTAGCTCTGAAAAAATATTTGGGCTTCTAGCGGTGTGTGGGACTTGGTCTATTAGTCCATCTATACTGACCTCCATCAGGTTGCAAATTAAAAATAATTTTTTTCTGCATCTAGCTCTGAAAAAATATTTGGGCTTCTAGCAGTGTGTGGGACTTGGTCTATTAGTCCATCTATACTGACCTCCATCAGGTTGCAAATTAAAAATAATTTTTTTCTTCATTTAGCTCTGAAAAAATATTTGGGCTTCTAGCAGTGTGTGGGACTTGTTCTATTAGTCCTTCTATACTGACGTCCAGCAGGTTGCAAATTGAATATAATTTTTTTCTGCATCTAGCTCTGAAAAAATATTTGGGCTTCTAGCGGTGTGTGGGACTTGGTCTATTAGTCCGTCTATACTGACCTCCATCAGGTTGCAAATTAAAAATTATTTTTTTCTGCATCTAGCTCTGAAAAAATATTTGGGCTTCTAACAGTGTGTGGGACTTGGTCTATTAGTCCATCTATACTGACCTCCATCAGGTTGCAAATTAAAAATAATTTTTTTCTGCATCTAGCTCTGAAAAAATATTTGGGCTTCTAGCAGTGTGTGGGACTTGGTCTATTAGTCCATCTATACTGACCTCCATCAGGTTGCAAATTAAAAATATTTTTTTTCTTCATTTAGCTCTGAAAAAATATTTGGGCTTCTAGCAGTGTGTGGGACTTGTTCTATTAGTCCTTCTATACTGACCTCCAGCAGGTTGCAAATTGAATATAATTTTTTTCTGCATCTAGCTCTGAAAAAATATTTGGGCTTCTAGCGGTGTGTGGGACTTGGTCTATTAGTCCATCTATACTGACCTCCATCAGGTTGCAAATTAAAAATAATTTTTTTCTGCATCTAGCTCTGAAAAAATATTTGGGCTTCTAGCGGTGTGTGGGACTTGGTCTATTAGTCCATCTATACTGACCTCCATCAGGTTGCAAATTAAAAATAATTTTTTTCTGCATCTAGCTCTGAAAAAATATTTGGGCTTCTAGCAGTGTGTGGGACTTGGTCTATTAGTCCATCTATACTGACCTCCATCAGGTTGCAAATTGAATAAAAAAAATTTCTGCATCTAGCTCTGAAAAAATATTTGGGCTTCTAGCGGTGTGTGGGACTTGGTCTATTAGTCCATCTATACTGACCTCCATCAGGTTGCAAATTAAAAATAATTTTTTTCTGCATCTAACCCAGCCAATAGTTTTGGCCTAATACCACAGTTTGGCCACTCAGCTCTGCTCGGTTACCATCCATTGTTTTTTTGTGCAAACAACTCCAGAGTTGTGAATTAGTTAACCACCAAAATGAGTGGAAAAAGGCCTGCTGCTGGTGGAAAGGGGAATAGGCGTGTTGGGAAGGGGAAAAAAGGTTGTGTCCATGGGGTAGGTGCAGAAGAAAGACCATCTTCCAGCCAAACTAAAATGTCTACTTCTTTTAGCGGACAATGTGATAAGATCCCTTTCTTACGGCCACGCCAATCGCTACAAATTCCAGATGAGGCACAAAAACAGCAGGTGCTTCAACGGATATCAAGTGCTCCTTTAAGTGGGCTCTCCTCCACATCAACTTCAACATCACAAATACTCCAGTCCTCAAAGGTGTCACCCAAATCGCACTTGCTTCCTCACAGCTCCCAAATCTCCAGCTGCCCGTCTGAGTATGAGGTAGAACAGATGGTTGAGTCTGCAGAGCTGTTTACTCATACTATAGCCTGGGAATCAGAGGTCGACTCCAGCGCTTCTGTGAATCCAGACGAGGAAATGATCTGCACTGATGCCCAGAATCTTTATGAGTCGGATCCAGGACCAGACGCAGAAGGTTCTGACCATAATGTAGACCCTCATTCCCAAACTGTAACTCCTGTTGGTGGAGACAATGAGGAAGACGATGATAAGACTCAAATACCTGATTGGAGCGACAACTTTAGTTTTTTGTCAGGGCAGGAACAGGTTGGCTCTGAGGACGACGGGTGTGATAACGCACAGGGTGATGATGATGAGGTCGGAGATCCCACTTACTGTCAACCCACAGTCAGCCAAGAGATGAGGTCAGCAGAGGAGGTGGAGGAAGATGCTAGTGACGACGAGGTCAGGTTGCGCCTTCCTGGACAGAGACGTAGTACTGGAAGCACGTCAACAACTGCATCCTCAAACACAACTCTGCCTCTCACCACAAGTCGTGGTGGCTCTTCAGGTCGCATGGGTGCTAAGCCTTGCATAGCCTGGGCATTTTTTCAGATCGATAAAGATGACCCAACTCGTGTTATCTGTAACATTTGTCAGCAAAAGCTAAGTAGAGGCCAAAAAATACATAGTTTGAGTACTTCATGCATGAACCGGCACATGGACATGAAGCATAAGTTGCAGTGGGAAGCTCAGTGTGCTACAATGCGGTCTAGCCGGCCGGGCCAACCACCGTCTGCCATATCTTGTGCATCCGCGGCCTCTTCATCCTCTGTGACTGGGGGGACAGCAGTCACACCTGTTTTGGGGCGCAGACCTGCCACCTCTTTACCCGCAACAGCCAGCGTGATTGGCAGGTCATCATTTTCTTTGGAGGTGGTAACACCAGCTGGTCTTGAGCGCTGTCCGACATCGATAGCACCACCTTTGGATCAAGGCAACCTAACATGTCCGCCTGCATCTTCCTCACAGACCGGCAGTTTGCCGGGGACACCCTTATCAACCCCGTCTAAGCACAATAGCCAGCCCTCGGTCCCTCAGATGTGGACAAGTAAAAGACCATTTCCTCCTAGCCATGAGAAAGCTAAGAGGTTGAATTTCACCATCTGCAAGCTCTTGGCTACAGAAATGCTGCCTTTCCGCCTGGTGGACACAGAGGATTTTCGAGACCTTATGTCCATCGCAGTGCCCCAGTACCAGATGCCCAGTCGGCACTACTTCTCAAAGAAAGGTGTGCCTGCGCTCCACCAGCATGTCGCACACAACATCACCGCTTCTTTGAGAAACTCTGTGTGTGACAGGGTGCATTTCACCACAGACACTTGGACGAGTAGGCATGGACAGGGGCGTTACATGTCGCTGACTGGGCACTGGGTAACTATGGTGACAGCAGGACAAGGGGCTGCTGTCCAAGTCTTGCCGTCCCCACGAGTTGTGCGTCAATCCTCTTTATGTCATTTTTCCTCCACTGCTTCTGCCTCCTCAACCTCCTCTCGGTCTTCCACCTGCACCCAAAGCCTGTCTGGTCATGCCACAAGCTTTCTAACTGCGCAGAAGGGATCCTGCACACCTCCTTACTATGCTGGCAGTAGGGCTCAACGTCATCAGGCGGTTTTTACATTGAAATGTCTGGGAAATGTGAGTCACACAGCTGAGGAGTTGTGGTCAGCTCTGGAGAACCAATTTCATGAATGGTTGTCTCCACTGGACCTGAAACCAGGGAAGGCCGTGTGCGACAATGCTGCAAACCTGGGTGCGGCCCTTCACCAGGGCAATGTCACACACGTGCCTTGTATGGCTCACGTGTTGAACCTGGTTGTCCAGCAATTTTTAGCCCACTATCCCAGACTAGATGGCCTTCTGCAGAGGGCACGGTCGCTGTGTGCTCACTTCCGCCGTTCGCATCCCGAAGCTCAGCGACTTACATCTCTACAGAAGTCGTTGGGCCTGCCACTTCACCGACTAAAATGCGATGTGCCTACCCGGTGGAATTCAACTCTGCACATGTTGCAGCGACTGTGGCAGCACCGACAAGCCCTGGTGCAATACGTTCTGACGTATAGCCTGGGCCAACGAGATTCAGAGGTGGGGCAAATCACGCTGGAGGAGTGGTCTCAGATCAGGGACCTATGCACCCTTCTGCACAGTTTTGAAATGGCGACGAAGATGTTTAGTGCTGACGATGCCATTATCAGCATGACTATTCCGGTGATTTACATGCTGGAGCACATGTTAAACAGAATTCGGAGTCAGGTGGTGGCACAAGAGGAGGTGGAGGAAGTAGAGGAGGAGGAGTTGTATGCGGAAGGGCTAACATCTGCAAGGTCCAGACGGTCGGCAGCACCAGGGCGGCAGGCATGTGAGGGTGGGGGAGATGATTTTACCAGGGCGCATGGTAGCAGCCAAACTAGTGAGGAAGGTGCAGGAGCCCAGGAAGAAGTGGAGGACGAACTGATGGAAGACTCATCAGATGAGGGAGACCTTGATCACATTTCTGTTGTGCGAGGTTGGGGGGAGAGGACAGAGGAAGGAAGCATGATTGTTACCTCGCCACCAACACAACAGGGACTTGGTGCTCCTGGATGCGCAACACACATGAGTGCCTTCTTGCTGCACTACCTGCAACATGACCCTCGAATTGTGAGAATTAGAAATAATCCTGACTACTGGGTTGCCACACTGTTAGATCCCCGGTACAAAAGTAAATTTGCAGAAATTATTC
This sequence comes from Phyllobates terribilis, assembly GCF_046119375.1. NCBI lineage: Eukaryota > Metazoa > Chordata > Amphibia > Anura > Dendrobatidae > Phyllobates > Phyllobates terribilis. The sequence goes on along the minus strand of NW_027362762.1, from coordinate 285,895,339 downwards.
CTGCCATAGAAAGGGATGCACGCATGCAGGAGTATCAGCAGAGACTGTTGCAGAATCTTACATGTGCTTTTCCACAAAATACCAGTGGTGCACGTAGTGAATCTCACAGTTCCAACTTGCCAACCGTGGTCTGTATGGAATTGTTCAATAAAGGGCCCAAAATTAAGATAACATAGATGGGAGAGGTCTCTATGAATAGGAATTCCTAAGTATTTGATACCCTGTGAGGGCCAGGCAAAGGGAAAGTTGGACTGGATGGAATCCTATATGGATTTAGGGAGGGAGACATCGAGGGCCTCAGACTTCGCTGCATTGATTTTAAAATTTTACCATGTAACAAAGTGATCTATTTCAGCCATAACAGCAGGGATGGATATATGTGATTGAGTGATATATACTAGGACATCATCAGCAAATAGAGAGCACTTGTACTCGGTGCCTCCCACCTCAATCCACCTAATATTGGGGTTATGGCGAATTGATGAGAGCAGGTGCTCCGTCACTAGGATGTATAAGAGAGGGGACAGAGGACATCCCTGCCTTGTCCCATTGGTGATTGTGAAAGGTGATGAAAATGTTCTGACGCACCCCCTGGGCCTTGGGACACCCGGAGCCGGACCCTTTTTGGTGGATGCTGGTGGTTGTAGTCTTCGTGGCGGCGATCCGGTTCCGTGGCTCAGGGCGGTCAAACCAGTGGCGGAACTATTTATGTGGTTTTGATGTTTAAATGTCCGACTACGCCACCCGTGGATTGCGGTCAGAGTGAACCGCCGCTACAGGGCAGACCACTAAGGCTGGTGTTGTGGGTGCAGCAGAGCGTAGCATAACTCCCCACGGGAGGAGTATAGCCTCAGGGCAGTGTATGCGGAGGATGGGGGTGATGGTGCAGGGCAGCAGCAGTAACGACACGGAGTCAGTGATGCAGTTCAGGGCCTTTACTCACAGTTCTTATTATCCAGACCACGTCTGCAGGTAACGGCTGCCCACGTCGTACTGTGCTCACCAGGTGAGGGGCTCAGACAACTCCCAGATAACTTTGGAGCGCTTCACAGGACCCCCTTTGTGTGTCCTTTGTCTGGCCTTTCTTACCAACACTTCTGTCCGGCTGCCTCGGGCCTCCTCTTGGTAAACTTGGCGCCAGTTTCCCTGACCCTATGTGGTGCCTTCCTAGCGGGTGGAGCAAGGGGCTGCGCCACATAAAATGTCAGAGCCTCCGGTTTCTAGCTGAGGGTCGTTTCCTGCCTCCACTAGTTCGGGGACCGGTCTCCCCCTTTGGCCTGACCCCTCCACGCAGGTGGATTCGGGCGTGCGGTGGCGACTCGCCCGTCCGCACCCCTGGGATCCCTTCATTCCTCGTTCCTGGAGCCTTCTCCGCTCCTCTTCCTTCCTTCTCCCTCTTGCAGGCCTGGGCCTCTGTTACTAGGCCCGCCTCCGGAGCAGAGCTCATGCAGAGCCCCTGCTCCCTGCCACTTCTGCTCAGACTTCTCTGCACTGAACTAAGATGGTACCCACCTTTTATACTCCCTTCTCAATGCACCCAGGAACTGCTTCCTCCCTGCTCCTGCACTGCAGGGTTCCCCTTCCTCAGTGTTCCCTCCCCCCACTCCAGCCAGGGACAGGGACTGTCGTGCCCATCTCAGGGGCATATTGGTCGCCCTGCCCCACGGCAATGTGGTGTAATGCATGCAGGTGTCGGGTCCTGATCCACACTCCATCCTTATCTGAGAGTGAGATATCACACCTCTGGGTGAGGTGCAATACGTCTGTAGCAACCGAGCCCTCGGTGCTACAGTTCCATTTATCTTCAGCCTAGGTGACGTATTGTGATACAGGGCCATGATTTTGGCTATAAAAGGGTCCCCTAGACCCCTACCCCAAGCTTTTTAAAAGAATCATATATGGCGTGCCAGGAGACTCTATGGAATGCTTTCTCAGCATCCAACGAGAGTATCTACTTACAAATTTTTAACTGCATCTAGCCCAGGAAATACTTTGTGCCTAGTAGCAGTGTCTGCTAGTCAGCGGATTATCCCGGCTGTTAAGCAAGCTACACCACCTGTAGTTTGGACACTTAATTTTTTCAAAGGAAATGCTTCGGGACCACGGGATACTTAGTGAAGAGCATCAGGAGGCACCCCAAGGCATAGGGGCTGGGACTGGCACTAGGATGCCTTGCGGTGGACAGCCGAGCTCGATCCTTATAAAAGCTTTTTAACTGCAGCAGCTTTAGTGGACGCTACTGGAGCTGGAATTACGCGGCTGCTGGCATGAGACTTGCCCTCCAATAGATCCTTGTAAATGGATTTAAAGTGTATTCATTCAAATTAGAGGGACAATTTAAATTAAAAAGCTTAGAGCTGCCTCCACCACAGGGGGGCTCTCTCGACCCACCAGCGGACAGGCACCAGTATTGGGAGAGGGGGGCTGGCCGTCAGGGTTCACCGCGGCTCTGGCACAAACCCGGCGACACGGAGGTGGCACGGGCAGGAGCGGACTGGCCGTCTCGGCTTCTCACTTTATGGATTTTAGAAGGGCATGACATGCCTATATCTGTGTCTCCCCCTCCTTTTACTCCTCCACCTCTTTTCTTTTCGCATGACTATATGTACTTGTCATTTTTCCATGTGTTAGTTGTGTCTTCTGAGCAGTTTGTCAGCTTTTGGACACCTTTGAAGGTGTTTTCTATGTGTTTCTATGTGTTTTTGTTTGCCTGCCATTGGTTTTAACGGTGTTCGAAGGTGTTCGACGAACAGTTCGACGAACAGTTCGGCGAACACACGGGTGTTCGACGAACCGAACCGAACTCGAACACTACGGGGGTGGCTCAACACTAGTAGACAGTAGTGTTGCTTCAAATTGTGAGTGTCATGTTAATGGTGTTAGGGATATGATGTGAGAAATCAGTTTTAGTGACACGGGACGGGACGTCTACACTCCTGACTTGGCTGACCCCTTTTCCACCCTTTTATGGATTGTCTGATGATGAATCATTGTCACATCTCCCCAATTCAGTAGTTGGAAGTGAAATGCTACTCCGGTCAGACACCGCAGCACTGACGCCCCGGATATGCCCCTCATCATTAGCTGGTGGAGAAATTCTATGGTGACTTGTGATCTGGCTTGTTCACATTGGTCAACCCGTCTGCCTGCTACTAGTCGTGTTCACTCTTCCCATGCCTTACCGTATGCTTGCCACGTCGACGGGGCAACTGACGCTCTGATTAATGGCATCAACTATTCGCCACTAGATACCATAGGGAAGGTGGGCAACTGTTGTCCCGATGGGTGGGCATTGTGGAAGAGCTCTGTGAAAATCTGCCAATTGAATTGTTATAAAACGTTAGCAGCAGCTTTAGACCCCTCAGCATAGTGGCTAGCGCGGACCCATACATTGTGTTTTAGCGCAGGAATGCTAGCCTGGGTAGTAGGCCTAGCACTGGGAGAGACGATGATGCCATCTTATTAATGCAGTGCGCTAAGCTGGTGTTTTTTGTTATGAAGCGTATATTTTTGTAAGCCAGGAGCGCGCCCCATATTTCTATTGCTACCACTATTGGGAAGAAAAATTATTTTCAGGGCTAGATGCAGCGAAAAATTATTATTAATTGAAAAGCTGGTGGAGCTTGGTATAGATGGCCTAATACAATGAGACCCACACACTGCTAGAAGGCCAAATATTTTTTCAGAGTTAGATGCAGAAAAAAATTATATTCAGTTTGCAACCTGATGGAGGTCAGTATAGATGGACTAATAGAACAAGTCCCACACACTGCTAGAAGGCCAAATATTTTTTCAGAGGTAGATGCAGACTAGTGTTGAGCCACCCCCGTAGTGTTCGAGTTCGGTTCGGTTCGTCGAACACCCGTGTGTTCGCCGAACTGTTCGTCGAACTGTTCGTCGAACACCTTCGAACACCGTTAAAACCAATGGCAGGCAAACAAAAACACATAGAAACACATAGAAAACACCTTCAAAGGTGTCCAAAAGCTGACAAACTGCTCAGAAGACACAACTAACACATGGAAAAGTGACAAGTACATATAGTCATGCGAAAAGAAAAGAGGTGGAGGAGTAAAAGGAGGGGGAGACACAGATATAGGCATGTCATGCCCTTCTAAAATCCAAAAAGTGAGAAGCCGAGACGGCCAGTCCGCTCCTGCCCGTGCCACCTCCGTGTCGCCGGGTTTGTGCCAGAGCCGCGGTGAACCCTGACGGCCAGCCTCCCTCTCCCAATACTGGTGCCTGTCCGCTGGTGGGTCGAGAGAGCCCCCCTGTGGTGGAGGCAGCTCTAAGCTTTTTAATTTAAATTGTCCCTCTAATTTGAATGAATACACTTTAAATCCATTTACAAGGATCTATTGGAGGGCAAGTCTCATGCCAGCAGCCGCGTAATTCCAGCTCCAGTAGCGTCCACTAAAGCTCCTGCAGTTAAAAAGCTTTTATAAGGATCGAGCTCGGCTGTCCACCGCAAGGCATCCTAGTGCCAGTCCCAGCCCCTATGCCTTGGGGTGCCTCCTGATGCTCTTCACTAAGTATCCCGTGGTCCCGAAGCATTTCCTTTGAAAAAATTAAGTGTCCAAACTACAGGTGGTGTAGCTTGCTTAACAGCCGGGATAATCCGCTGACTAGCAGACACTGCTACTAGGCACAAAGTATTTCCTGGGCTAGATGCAGTTAAAAATTTGTAAGTAGATACTCTCGTTGGATGCTGAGAAAGCATTCCATAGAGTCTCCTGGCACGCCATATATGATTCTCTTAAAAAGCTTGGGGTAGGGGTCTAGGGGACCCTTTTATAGCCAAAATCAGGGCCCTGTATCACAATACGTCACCTAGGCTGAAGATAAATGGAACTGTAGCACCGAGGGCTCGGTTGCTACAGACGTATTGCACCTCACCCAGAGGTGTGATATCTCACTCTCAGATAAGGATGGAGTGTGGATCAGGACCCGACACCTGCATGCATTACACCACATTGCCGTGGGGCAGGGCGACCAATATGCCCCTGAGATGGGCACGACAGTCCCTGTCCCTGGCTGGAGTGGGGGGAGGGAACACTGAGGAAGGGGAACCCTGCAGTGCAGGAGCAGGGAGGAAGCAGTTCCTGGGTGCATTGAGAAGGGAGTATAAAAGGTGGGCACCATCTTAGTTCAGTGCAGAGAAGTCTGAGCAGAAGTGGCAGGGAGCAGGGGCTCTGCATGAGCTCTGCTCCGGAGGCGGGCCTAGTAACAGAGGCCCAGGCCTGCAAGAGGGAGAAGGAAGGAAGAGGAGCGGAGAAGGCTCCAGGAACGAGGAATGCAGGGATCCCAGGGGTGCGGACGGGCGAGTCGCCACCGCACGCCCGAATCCACCTGCGTGGAGGGGTCAGGCCAAAGGGGGAGACCGGTCCCCGAACTAGTGGAGGCAGGAAACGACCCTCAGCTAGAAACCGGAGGCTCTGACATTTTATGTGGCGCAGCCCCTTGCTAAACCCGCTAGGAAGGCACCACATAGGGTCAGGGAAACTGGCGCCAAGTTTACCAAGAGGAGGCCCGAGGCAGCCGGACAGAAGTGTTGGTAAGAAAGGCCAGACAAAGGACACACAAAGGGGGTCCTGTGAAGCGCTCCAAAGTTATCTGGGAGTTGTCTGAGCCCCTCACCTGGTGAGCACAGTACGACGTGGGCAGCCGTTACCTGCAGACGTGGTCTGGATAATAAGAACTGTGAGTAAAGGCCCTGAACTGCATCACTGACTCCGTGTCGTTACTGCTGCTGCCCTGTACCATCACCCCCATCCTCCGCATACACTGCCCTGAGGCTATACTCCTCCCGTGGGGAGTTATGCTACGCTCTGCTGCACCCACAACACCAGCCTTAGCGGTCTGCCCTGTAGCGGCGGTTCACTCTGACCGCAATCCACGGGTGGCGTAGTCGGACATTTAAACATCAAAACCACATAAATAGTTCTGCCACTGGTTTGACCGCCCTGAGCCATGGAACCGGATCGCCGCCACGAAGACTACAACCACCAGCATCCACCAAAAAGGGTCCGGCTCCGGGTGTCCCAAGGCCCAGGGGGTGCGTCAGAACATTTTCATCACCTTTCACAATCACCAATGGGACAAGGCAGGGATGTCCTCTGTCCCCTCTCTTATACATCCTAGTGACGGAGCACCTGCTCTCATCAATTCGCCATAACCCCAATATTAGGTGGATTGAGGTGGGAGGCACCGAGTACAAGTGCTCTCTATTTGCTGATTATGTCCTAGTATATATCACTCAATCACATATATCCATCCCTGCTGTTATGGCTGAAATAGATCACTTTGTTACATGGTAAAATTTTAAAATCAATGCAGCGAAGTCTGAGGCCCTCGATGTCTCCCTCCCTAAATCCATATAGGATTCCATCCAGTCCAACTTTCCCTTTGCCTGGCCCTCACAGGGTATCAAATACTTAGGAATTCCTATTCATAGAGACCTCTCCCATCTATGTTATCTTAATTTTGGGCCCTTTATTGAACAATTCCATACAGACCACGGTTGGCAAGTTAGAACTGTAAGATTCACTACGTGAACCACTGGTGTTTTGTGGAAAAGCACATGTACACCGCGTTCCAAATTATTATGCAAAAAGTGTTTAGGAGTGATAAGGGAAGAATTTGTTTGTTTGTCAGTTAAACTCATTGATGGTGATGTGTGTCAGGGCTCTTTATATCACTGTAAGCAATTGCAGACACCTGTGCTAATTAGTTTGGCAGGTGTGTCCAATGAAAGGCAAGACTACTTAAGAAGGCTCTCTCACATTATTAAGCAGCCTACATTTTCTGCCAAAATGGGAAAGAAAATGGATGTGTCGGCAGCTGAGAAGCAACAAATTGTGGCGTGTTTAGGTCAAGGCATGACTACAATCAACATTGTGCGATGATCAGGATGAAGTGTCTTGGCAATCAAGAAGTATGTAGCTGATTCACAGTACACACGTGTGCGTGCTGATAAGGGCAAATTGAGGACTCTTTCCTACAGGCAATTACGTCAGGTTGAAAGAGCAGCGGCAAAAAAGCCTTGTCATAGCAGCAGACAAGTTTTTGAAGCTGCTTGTGCCTCCAACGTCCCCCGAACAACAAGATGCAGGGTCCTTCAGAGGTTTGCAGCTGTGCATACGCCATCCTGTCGACCTCCTCTATCCACTTCACACAGGCAGAAACGGCTCCAGTGGGCCAAACATTACATGAAGACTGATTTCAAAACTGTTTTGTTCACGGATGAGTGCCGTGCAGCGCTCGATGGTCCAGATGAATGGAGTGGAGGATGGCTGGTTGATGGACACCCCACGCAAACACGGCTACAGCGCCAACAAGGAGGAGGTGGAGTAATGTTTTGGGCTGGAATCATGGGGAGAGAGATTGTCGGCCCCTTTAGGATCCCTGAAGGCGCTAAAGATGAACTCCATAATGTATGTGGATTTTCTCAAACAGCACTTCCTGCCATGGTTCAAGAAGAAGAACCGTGTATTTCACAGCAAGATCATTTTTCTGCATGATAATGCACCATCTCATGCTGCACATAAAACATCTGCATCTCTGGCTGATATGGGCATAAAAGGGGACAAACTTATGGTGTGACCCCCATGCTCCCCTGACCTCTACCCCATTCAGAACCTTTGGAGCATCATTAAAAGGAGTGTATATGATGGTGGGAGGCAGTTCACATCTAAGCAACAGCTCTGGGAGGGTATTCTGTCCTCATGCAAAACAATTGAAGCAGAAACCATCCAAAACCTGACAAATTCAATGGACGAGAGAGTTCAGAAGCTCCTTTCGAACAAGGGGTCCTATGTGAAAATGTAACATCACCTAGAATAAAGTTTTGAGTTGAAAACTGTTTGATTTCAGTTTCTAACAACCTGCTAATGCTTATAATTTCAAAAATGACCATTTTTTTGGTCTTTATTAAAATGAAAAGGTTGATCGAAAAGTTTGGGGGATCTAAGAGTGTGGCAACCCAGTAGTCATGATTACTTCGAATTCTGACAATATGAGGGTCATGCTGCAGGTAGTGCAGCAAGAAGGCACTTATGTGTCTTGCGCATCTCGGAGCCCCAAAATTATTTTCCGGGCTAGATGCAGCTAAAAATTATTTTTAATTTTAAATCTGGTGAAGCTTATTATAGATGGCCTAATAGGATCAGTGCTGCACACTGCTACAAAGCCCAAATTATTTTCCAGTCAAGATACAGATAAACATGATTAGTAATTTGAAAGCTTAAAACGGTTGGTAGGGTGATTTTAACCAATCATCAAGCTTTTACTCTCCCCAGGATGACACAGGGGTAGAAAAGTCGTTTCGGATACATGATTTGTTCATCTTTATGAACGTGAGTCTGTCTACATTATCAGTGGAGAGCCGCGTGCGCTTATCTGTCAGCACACCACCAGCAGCGCTGAACACACGTTCAGACAGAACGCTGGCTGCGGGGCATGACAAGATCTCCAAGGCGTAAGTGGCTAGCTCCGGCCATTTATCCAGATTGGAAGCCCAAAAAGAGCAAGGGTCCAGTGACACAGTCGTGGCTTCAATGTTTACTTGGAGATACTCCTGTACCATCGTCTCTAGGCGTTGACTATGTGTCAGACTTCTTGTCTCCTGTGGCCTTGCAAAGGATGGGCTAAAAAAGTGGTGAAATGATTCCGCAAAATTGATGTTACCAGCAGATACTTTGGTTCTGTTACGGTTTGAGTGCTGAACACTTGACGGTCCCACGGTTGGCAAGTTGGAACTGTGAGATTCACTACGTGCACCACTGGTATTTTGTGGAAAAGCACATGTAAGATTCTGCAACAGTCTCTGCTGATACTCCTGCATGCGTGCATCCCTTTCTATGGCAGGAATAATTTCTGCAAATTTACTTTTGTACCGGGGATCTAACAGTGTGGCAACCCAGTAGTCAGGATTATTTCTAATTCTCACAATTCGAGGGTCATGTTGCAGGTAGTGCAGCAAGAAGGCACTCATGTGTGTTGCGCATCCAGGAGCACCAAGTCCTTGTTGTGTTGGTGGCGAGGTAACAATCATGCTTCCTTCCTCTGTCCTCTCCCCCCAACCTCGCACAACAGAAATGTGATCAAGGTCTCCCTCATCTGATGAGTCTTCCATCAGTTCGTCCTCCACTTCTTCCTGGGCTCCTGCACCTTCCTCACTAGTTTGGCTGCTACCATGCGCCCTGGTAAAATCATCTCCCCCACCCTCACATGCCTGCCGCCCTGGTGCTGCCGACCGTCTGGACCTTGCAGATGTTAGCCCTTCCGCATACAACTCCTCCTCCTCTACTTCCTCCACCTCCTCTTGTGCCACCACCTGACTCCGAATTCTGTTTAACATGTGCTCCAGCATGTAAATCACCGGAATAGTCATGCTGATAATGGCATCGTCAGCACTAAACATCTTCGTCGCCATTTCAAAACTGTGCAGAAGGGTGCATAGGTCCCTGATCTGAGACCACTCCTCCAGCGTGATTTGCCCCACCTCTGAATCTCGTTGGCCCAGGCTATACGTCAGAACGTATTGCACCAGGGCTTGTCGGTGCTGCCACAGTCGCTGCAACATGTGCAGAGTTGAATTCCACCGGGTAGGCACATCGCATTTTAGCCGGTGAAGTGGCAGGCCCAACGACTTCTGTAGAGATGTAAGTCGCTGAGCTGCGGGATGCGAACGGCGGAAGTGAGCACACAGCGACCGTGCCCTCTGCAGAAGGCCATCTAGTCTGGGATAGTGGGCTAAAAATTGCTGGACAACCAGGTTCAACACGTGAGCCATACAAGGCACGTGTGTGACATTGCCCCGGCGAAGGGCCGCACCCAGGTTTGCAGCATTGTCGCACACGGCCTTCCCTGGTTTCAGGTCCAGTGGAGACAACCATTCATGAAATTGGTTCTCCAGAGCTGACCACAACTCCTCAGCTGTGTGACTCACATTTCCCAGACATTTCAATGTAAAAACCGCCTGATGACGTTGAGCCCTACTGCCAGCATAGTAAGGAGGTGTGCAGGATCCCTTCTGCGCAGTTAGAAAGCTTGTGGCATGACCAGACAGGCTTTGGGTGCAGGTGGAAGACCGAGAGGAGGTTGAGGAGGCAGAAACAGTGGAGGAAAAATGACATAAAGAGGATTGACGCACAACTCGTGGGGACGGCAAGACTTGGACAGCAGCCCCTTGTCCTGCTGTCACCATAGTTACCCAGTGCCCAGTCAGCGACATGTAACGCCCCTGTCCATGCCTACTCGTCCAAGTGTCTGTGGTGAAATGCACCCTGTCACACACAGAGTTTCTCAAAGAAGCGGTGATGTTGTGTGCGACATGCTGGTGGAGCGCAGGCACACCTTTCTTTGAGAAGTAGTGCCGACTGGGCATCTGGTACTGGGGCACTGCGACGGACATAAGGTCTCGAAAATCCTCTGTGTCCACCAGGCGGAAAGGCAGCATTTCTGTAGCCAAGAGCTTGCAGATGGTGAAATTCAACCTCTTAGCTTTCTCATGGCTAGGAGGAAATGGTCTTTTACTTGTCCACATCTGAGGGACCGAGGGCTGGCTATTGTGCTTAGACGGGGTTGATAAGGGTGTCCCCGGCAAACTGCCGGTCTGTGAGGAAGATGCAGGCGGACATGTTAGGTTGCCTTGATCCAAAGGTGGTGCTATCGATGTCGGACAGCGCTCAAGACCAGCTGGTGTTACCACCTCCAAAGAAAATGATGACCTGCCAATCACGCTGGCTGTTGCGGGTAAAGAGGTGGCAGGTCTGCGCCCCAAAACAGGTGTGACTGCTGTCCCCCCAGTCACAGAGGATGAAGAGGCCGCGGATGCACAAGATATGGCAGACGGTGGTTGGCCCGGCCGGCTAGACCGCATTGTAGCACACTGAGCTTCCCACTGCAACTTATGCTTCATGTCCATGTGCCGGTTCATGCATGAAGTACTCAAACTATGTATTTTTTGGCCTCTACTTAGCTTTTGCTGACAAATGTTACAGATAACACGAGTTGGGTCATCTTTATCGATCTGAAAAAATGCCCAGGCTATGCAAGGCTTAGCACCCATGCGACCTGAAGAGCCACCACGACTTGTGGTGAGAGGCAGAGTTGTGTTTGAGGATGCAGTTGTTGACGTGCTTCCAGTACTACGTCTCTGTCCAGGAAGGCGCAACCTGACCTCGTCGTCACTAGCATCTTCCTCCACCTCCTCTGCTGACCTCATCTCTTGGCTGACTGTGGGTTGACAGTAAGTGGGATCTCCGACCTCATCATCATCACCCTGTGCGTTATCACACCCGTCGTCCTCAGAGCCAACCTGTTCCTGCCCTGACAAAAAACTAAAGTTGTCGCTCCAATCAGGTATTTGAGTCTAATCATCGTCTTCCTCATTGTCTCCACCAACAGGAGTTACAGTTTGGGAATGAGGGTCTACATTATGGTCAGAACCTTCTGCGTCTGGTCCTGGATCCGACTCATAAAGATTCTGGGCATCAGTGCAGATCATTTCCTCGTCTGGATTCACAGAAGCGCTGGAGTCGACCTCTGATTCCCAGGCTATAGTATGAGTAAACAGCTCTGCAGACTCAACCATCTGTTCTACCTCATACTCAGACGGGCAGCTGGAGATTTGGGAGCTGTGAGGAAGCAAGTGCGATTTGGGTGACACCTTTGAGGACTGGAGTATTTGTGATGTTGAAGTTGATGTGGAGGAGAGCCCACTTAAAGGAGCACTTGATATCCGTTGAAGCACCTGCTGTTTTTGTGCCTCATCTGGAATTTGTAGCGATTGGCGTGGCCGTAAGAAAGGGATCTTATCACATTGTCCGCTAAAAGAAGTAGACATTTTAGTTTGGCTGGAAGATGGTCTTTCTTCTGCACCTACCCCACGGACACAACCTTTTTTCCCCTTCCCAACACGCCTATTCCCCTTTCCACCAGCAGCAGGCCTTTTTCCACTCATTTTGGTGATTAACTAATTCACAACTCTGGAGTTGTTTGCACAAAAAAACAATGGATGGTAACCGAGCAGAGCTGAGTGGCCAAACTGTGGTATTAGGCCAAAACTATTGGCTGGGTTAGATGCAGAAAAAAATTATTTTTAATTTGCAACCTGATGGAGGTCAGTATAGATGGACTAATAGACCAAGTACCACACACCGCTAGAAGCCCAAATATTTTTTCAGAGCTAGATGCAGAAAATTTTTTTATTCAATTTGCAACCTGATGGAGGTCAGTATAGATGGACTAATAGACCAAGTCCCACACACTGCTAGAAGCCCAAATATTTTTTCAGAGCTAGATGCAGAAAAAAATTATTTTTAATTTGCAACCTGATGGAGGTCAGTATAGATGGACTAATAGACCAAGTCCCACACACCGCTAGAAGCCCAAATATTTTTTCAGAGCTAGATGCAGAAAAAAATTATATTCAATTTGCAACCTGCTGGACGTCAGTATAGAAGGACTAATAGAACAAGTCCCACACACTGCTAGAAGCCCAAATATTTTTTCAGAGCTAAATGAAGAAAAAAATTATTTTTAATTTGCAACCTGATGGAGGTCAGTATAGATGGACTAATAGACCAAGTCCCACACACTGCTAGAAGCCCAAATATTTTTTCAGAGCTAGATGCAGAAAAAAATTATTTTTAATTTGCAACCTGATGGAGGTCAGTATAGATGGACTAATAGACCAAGTCCCACACACCGCTAGAAGCCCAAATATTTTTTCAGAGCTAGATGCAGAAAATTTTTTTATTCAATTTGCAACCTGATGGAGGTCAGTATAGATGGACTAATAGACCAAGTCCCACACACTGCTAGAAGCCCAAATATTTTTTCAGAGCTAGATGCAGAAAAAAAATATTTTTAATTTGCAACCTGATGGAGGTCAGTATAGATGGACTAATAGACCAAGTCCCACACACTGCTAGAAGCCCAAATATTTTTTCAGAGCTAGATGCAGAAAAAAATTATTTTTAATTTGCAACCTGATGGAGGTCAGTATAGATGGACTAATAGAACAAGTCCCACACGCTGCTAGAAGCCCAAATATTTTTTCAGAGATAAATGAAGAAAAAAATTATTTTTAATTTGCAACCTGATGGAGGTCAGTATAGATGGACTAATAGACCAAGTCCCACACACTGCTAGAAGCCCAAATATTTTTTCAGAGCTAGATGCAGAAAAAAAATATTTTTAATTTGCAACCTGATGGAGGTCAGTATAGATGGACTAATAGACCAAGTCCCACACACCGCTAGAAGCCCAAATATTTTTTCAGAGCTAGATGCAGAAAAAAATTATATTCAATTTGCAACCTGCTGGAGGTCAGTATAGAATGACTAATAGAACAAGTCCCACACACTGCTAGAAGCCCAAATATTTTTTCAGAGCTAAATGAAGAAAAAAATTATTTTTAATTTGCAACCTGATGGAGGTCAGTATAGATGGACTAATAGACCAAGTCCCACACACTGCTAGAAGCCCAAATATTTTTTCAGAGCTAGATGCAGAAAAAAATTATATTCAGTTTGCAACCTGATGGAGGTCAGTATAGATGGACTAATAGAATGATGCTATGCCCAAAAGATTTTACTTCACTAGGTGCAGTAAAAAAATTGGTATTCTATACACAGGTGGTATATCTTGCAACACAGATAGGCTACTCCACTGACTAACACACTCTGCAATAGGCCAAAAAGGATTAGCTTTGCTAGATTCAGCCAAATGCTGTGAAAAAAACTTGCACAGCACTGGCACAGACCTGCCTGGCAAAAACTGATAGGAACTGATGTAACCTAGTCCTGAAAAGGACTCCAATTACAATTAGTCTTTACTCCCACAATCTATCTATTTAAAAGCACAGACCTGCCTGATAAAAGTCGTAGGAAATGCTGTAACCTAGTCCTTAAAAGGACTGCAATCACAACTATTCCCTACTCCCAAGCTATCTGTATATTTGTGCGAAAATTGGCTTGAAATTAACAAGGTATAGCGCACACAGCAACAGCGGTGCCGTCTAACACGCAGCTGCAGCAGTGAGAAAATGGTGGCAACGGGGAAAATGGCTTGGTCTTATAGGGCAAGGACATGTGACATACACTGCCAATCACACATGCCCTTGCTTGTGTGAAAAAAAGCACTTCGCTCCGTGTGTGCGCTGCTGATAGGCTGACAGATTGCACCTCCCCACTGCAAATGCGGGAAAGAGAAAAAAAAATGGAGATCTTCATTGTTCCTGCAGAGATCCATCCCCTGCCCCTCCCCCCGCCCCGCTGTACACTCAAACTGCGTATTAACATTAATTTTCATCATTACTGAGAAAAAATCCAGTTATGATTTTGGTGCACGAACAGTTATCGAACATAACCTCGAACAGCCGAATTTTTCTCAAATTGTTCGTGTTCGCCGACCGGCTCGAACACCGCCCAAAACAGCTCGAATTTGAGATTGGCGAACAGTTCGAGTAGAACAACGCTCATCTCTAATGCAGACAAAAAATTATTTTGAATTTGCAACCTGATGGAGGTCAGTATAGATGACTAATAGAACAAGTCCCACACACTGCTAGAAGGCCAAATATTTTTTCAGTGCTAGATGCAGAAAAAAATTATATTCAGTTTGCAACCTTATGGAGGTCAGTATAGATGGACTAATACAACAAGTCCCACACACAGCTAGAAGCCCAATATTTTTTCAGAGGTAGATGCAGAAAAAAATATATTCAGTTTGCAACCTGATGGAGGTCTGTATAGATGGATTAATAGAACAAGTCCCACACACAGCTAGAAGCCCAATATTTTTTCAGAGGTAGATGCAGAAAAAAATATATTCAGTTTGCAACCTGATGGAGGTCTGTATAGATGGATTAATAGAACAAGTCCCACACACAGCTAGAAGCCCAATATTTTTTCAGAGGTAGATGCAGAAAAAAATATATTCAGTTTGCAACCTGATGGAGGTCAGTATAGATGGACTAATACAACAAGTCCCACACACAGCTAGAAGCCCAATATTTTTTCAGAGGTAGATGCAGAAAAAAATATATTCAGTTTGCAACCTGATGGAGGTCTGTATAGATGGATTAATAGAACAAGTCCCACACACAGCTAGAAGCCCAATATTTTTTCAGAGGTAGATGCAGAAAAAAATATATTCAGTTTGCAACCTGATGGAGGTCTGTATAGATGGATTAATAGAACAAGTCCCACACACAGCTAGAAGCCCAATATTTTTTCAGAGGTAGATGCAGAAAAAAATATATTCAGTTTGCAACCTGATGGAGGTCAGTATAGATGGACTAATACAACAAGTCCCACACACAGCTAGAAGCCCAATATTTTTTCAGAGGTAGATGCAGAAAAAAATATATTCAGTTTGCAACCTGATGGAGGTCTGTATAGATGGATTAATAGAACAAGTCCCACACACAGCTAGAAGCCCAATATTTTTTCAGAGCTAGATGCAGAAAAAAATTATATTCAATTTGCAACCTGATGGAGGTCAGTATAGATGGACTAATACAACAAGTCCCACACACAGCTAGAAGCCCAATATTTTTTCAGAGGTAGATGCAGAAAAAAGTATATTCAGTTTGCAACCTGATGGAGGTCTGTATAGATGGATTAATAGAACAAGTCCCACACACAGCTAGAAGCCCAATATTTTTTCAGAGCTAGATGCAGAAAAAAATTATATTCAATTTGCAACCTGATGGAGGTCAGTATAGATGGACTAATAGAATGATGCTATGCCCAAAAGATTTTACTTCACTAGGTGCAGTAAAAAAATTGGTATTCTATACACAGGTGGTATATCTTGCAACACACATAGGCTACTCCACTGACTAACACACTCTGCAATAGGCCAAAAAGGATTAGCTTTGCTAGATTCAGCCAAATGCTGTGAAAAAAACTTGCACAGCACTGGCACAGACCTGCCTGGCAAAAACTGATAGGAACTGATGTAACCTAGTCCTGAAAAGGACTCCAATTACAATTAGTCTTTACTCCCACAATCTATCTATTTAAGAGCACAGACCTGCCTGATAAAAGTCGTATTAAATGCTGCAACCTAGTCCTTAAAAGGACTGCAATCACAACTATTCCCTACTCCCAAGCTATCTGTAGATTTGTGCGAAAATTGGCTTGAAATTAACAAGGTATAGCGCACACAGCAACAGCGGTGCCGTCTAACACGCAGCTGCAGCAGTGAGAAAATGGTGGCGACGGGGAAAAAGGCTTGGTCTTGTAGGGCAAGGACATGTGACATACACTGCCAATGACACATGCCCTTGCTTGTGTGAAAAAAAGCACTTCGCTCCGTGTGTGCGCTGCTGATAGGCTGACAGATTGCACCTCCCCACTGCAAATGCGGGAAAGAGAAAAAAAAATGGAGATCTTCATTGTTCCTGCAGAGATCCATCCCCTGCCCCTCCCCCCACCCCGCTGTACACTCAAACTGCGTATTAACATTAATTTTCATCATTACTGAGAAAAAATCCAGTTATGATTTTGGTGCACGAACAGTTATCGAACATAACCTCGAACAGCCGAATTTTTCTCAAATTGTTCGTGTTCGCCGAACGGCTCGAACACCGCCCAAAACAGCTCGAATTTGAGATTGGCGAACAGTTCGAGTAGAACAACGCTCATCTCTATTTGGGAGGTCTATCTTAATCTTTTAATCTTCTATTATGAGAAACCTATTAATGCAGGCTCCGGCAGAGACCACGTACTTGGGTGTTAGGTAGCACTATCCAAAGTTGCCTCAAGTGTTTTAAGAAGTTTGCTTCTACATCCCTTGGCTTATCTCCAGCCAGGTGTCTGACATCCTATGATACTCCTATTTTTAGTACAACCAATATTATTTCCAAGCTCAATCCAGCTTACTACAGTTGAAACCAGAAGTTTACATACACAATATAAAAAGACACATATGCATGTTTTTCTCAATATATGACATGAAATCAAAATAAACCTTTCCCGTTTTAGGTCAATTAGGATTACCATAATTTTTAATATTTGCCAAAAGCCAGAATAATGAGAGAGAAAGAGAGAGAATGTTTTAAGGCATTTTTATTACTTACTGGGAAAGGTTTATCTGATTTCATGTCAGATATTGAGAAAAACATGAATATGTGTCTTTTTATATGGTGTATGTAAACTTCTGGTTTCAACTTTAGGTGTTGTTCACATATACCACTCAGCATGCAAGTTATTAAATTCTTGTAACTGTTATGAGTGCTGTTCACAACTAGCCTCTGCAATCAAGATAACACATCTCTGTAAGCAAATCTTCAGTCTTCCTATACTTCACTGCTGCGTTTAACCATTTCCCAAGTACAAGTCCTAGTTTGAATGCATCTCTGCTATTCACTATTACTCTACTGGAAGATGGCAGACTGTATTTGCTCCTCTGTCATTCCTGTAATTAATTCCTTCCTTGCTGGAAGATACTGGTTCATATATAAATATCTGGATTCCTGTGAATTACTGCACTCCTGAAAAAGTTACTGTTCCTATTTGTATCTATAAACTAGGCTCAACTCATCTGGTGCAACATGCTCCACTTGTGGTCCTCTCTCTCCTAGAGAGTGTAAGCTCTTATGGTCAGTGGGGTGCTCTCTTCCCTCAACTCAGCTGTATTTTTGGAGCCATTACGAGTTTCTCAGTAGTGAGATTTGATGAATTTATTCATTGCAAATCAAATTTCTTGGGAAAATTTGGTTATCCCCTTCATTCCCTGGCGATTTTTCCGTTCTTCGTTTTCGTTTTTTCCTCCCCTTCTTCCAAGAGCCATAACTTTTTATTTTTCTAGCCATATATCCGTATGAAGGCTTGATTTTTGTGGAACGAGTTGTACTTTTGAATGACAATATTCATTCTGCCACATAGTGTACTAGAAAATAGGAAAAAACTTCCAAGTGCAGTGAAAGAGCAAAAAAAGTGCAATTTTACAATGTTTTTTTTTTATTTATCATGTTCAATATATGGTAAAAGTAATCATGCAATATATTCCCCAGGTCACTATGGATGCTCAGATAACAAATATGTATAATTTTTTTTTACTTAAGTGGTAAAAACAATTCAGAAAAGTATGAAAAAAAAAATTAGCTTTTATCTCCATTTTCCGAGACCCGTAATGATCTCATTTTTCTGGATCTGGGGCTACCTGAAGGTTTATTTTTTGTGTCCTGAGCTGATGCTTTTATTGATACCATTTTAGGGTACATATTATGTTTTGATCGCCTCTTATTGCATTTTCTTGCAATGTTGCGGTAACCAAAAAAAGGAATTTGGTACGTCCTCGTACGTGAAGAGGTTAAGCCAGCAGATTTGAATTTAAAAAGATACGCTCATCTCTAGTAAAATGGCTTGTTCCCTGTTTATTCTGAAGTTACAGTTTACTGCAGCAATATATTTTTCTCATGGTATAGTTATCACATGGTGTCTTATCTCAAGAAATGGTTCCCCTGTAAGAAAAAAGGTTTTATATTTTAAAATCTTTATTTTCATTTTTTTTTACAATCCTATATTTTCTTTTATGCCGCGTAAGGGTCTACACCATCAAATCTTCTGATTGCTGATATAATATATTACAAAAAATTGTATTATGTTGACAGGAATCTTATTAGACCTAGTCTCTCATTCATTGCTGTGACAGACCAGCTGTAACTGCCATGTTGTTACTGTGTGGGCGCAGCTCTTGCCCTCATGATCAGAATGATGTGCTTGTACACCATTTTGCGGAGCGTGAACCCTGCAGATGATGTATGAATTCAAATAGTTCTCCATAAAATACTAATAAAGCACATCCACAAGATTTACCTTCTGAGTCTGTAAAATGGAAATATCTGTGCATATAGGGGTATAAAAATCATTGTATGTAGCTTAATTCTACAACACCTTACACATACTTAAAATTTGCCAAAGCAAAAAAATAAATATTTTAGTTAATAACATCCCAGTGATTTGTAGGGTGGAGAGATATCAGCAATCATACTCATTCCTTTGTAGGTGAGGTTTGTGGTGTGTCCGTAAATCTAGTGCTTTGGTACCTAAAGTCAGTGTGTGTTCAACGTAAGTCCATGAGAGACACGACCTGGTGTGGGTCAGGCAGAGGTCTAAACCTGGACAAATGTCATGGAGCACCATGGTGGGCTATGAGAGAGAGAGGTCTAGTAGTGAAGCCAAACCTACAGAATATTAGAGCCCCCAGCTCTGACCTCTTACCATACCTATTATGTCCTGTCAGGCATATGGTAAGATGCCTTTCACAGTGATAGGCATGATGAAACTGCAATACAGAAGTATTACACTATATTGTATAAGCAATCCAGCTCCAACATGTTCAAGTACCCTATTGAGACTATAAAAAAAAAGGAATTGAAAATCTAGAAACTAAACTTTACTATTGTTAGTTATATAGGTTGTGATGAAATTCCCAAACCAAGATGGAGGCAGTATCAGTAAGTGATTTCAGATAGGTACTTATAATAATGTGTAAAATAACCTGTTATCAGGCCTGATACCCTAGATGCAATTTTATTTCTTATTACTTAACAGGTTGCTTCGCTCTGCTTTGCATTAACAAGTGAAGCTGTTTGGCATACCCATTACTAAGAAGAAAAACTTACATATAGGATTTATTAAAGGTCCATATCTTGATATATCTTGAGAACATCAAGATGGATTTAAAAAATGCATACTCGGGGGAGCAGTGGGAATTATAGGTCCGTTTGAAAAATATGTTATACAAGTTTAAAAGGGGTTATCCAACACTTTAATATTGATGACCTAACCTTATGATAGAACATTAATATCAGAACTGGTGGGAGTTTAACCTATGACGCCCTCACTAATCAGCCGTTATCAGCTCTGGCACTGGAAGGTGTAAACTGTATACAGAGCCAGAGCAGCATAGCTCCAAAAACTGTTTGGTGGTGGTTCATGCTCATTGCATCTCTAGCTTCATACACTGTTTACATCCAGCTGCTGCTGAGGCTGATAATGGCAGCAATGTAGGGGTGCCTGGTGTTCTGCCGCCACAGATCTGATATTGATGGCATGTCCTAACGGTCCATTTACACTAAACAACTGGCGGTGGACAGTGGAGCCATTTGTGCATCTTAACACTAGAACTACTGATGGAGTCATTTTGACTCCTTTCGTTTTTTATTTCTCTTCTGTGACTACATTTTTCAGAATTCCGGCTTGAAACTCGGTGACTTTTCCTCAAATATGATGTGAAAAAAGATTTTGTGAGAATAAATAATTTTGGTGAAAAATTTGCGCGTTTTTTTCAAAATTTACCAAGAACTACTGAAGGGAGTCATTTTGACTCCCTACTATATTTTGAGGTCCTTTTGTCACTAAATGTTGCTATAAAGTTTTGTGCATAATTTTTTCACTCTGTCTTATTTACCCTGATGTTCATATAGATGTAGTTCAATTTACATGTCAACTTTTCACATTTTCCTTGTGTTTTACCTGCTTGTATTACTGTGTAATGCTGAACAAAATAGCTTGTTTACTCTAGGCTCTTATCTTATGCTAATGAAGGGTGGTGTTTTTCTAAGGTCCTAGCAGGAGACAGTATTCTGGATAGTAACTTTACTTTCAGTTCAGCTGAAGAGACAAAGAGAACAGACGCAGACATACGAGCTCTGAAGACTCATACAGGTATGAATTGTTATGAAATAGTTTAGCTGTCTGTCAACTGATTCAGCCCACCTACTTTTGAAGGTGGCAGAACAGTTATTATTTCTTTTAGTTTTCATTTCATTTCTATTTTTCAGCAGGGAACTATATAGAATTATGGAATTTGTGAGGAATATGGAGAGAAGACGTTTGATAAAGCCTCAGGATATTCTGGCTACTTTGCAGTCCATACCGGAGGATGAATCGGAATCCGAATTGCAGGAACATGTATTTGATTCTGACAGTGATGAAGATTTCATTCCTCAGAACATATCAAGTGAATCTGAAAACTCAGAAGGAACAAATCCAGAAGGTAAGTAGTTATGTGTATTTATTTGTTCTTCCACACACTGAGTTAGGGCCTGTGCACACTAGCAGAATTCTGGCTGAATAGCCATCTGGATATTCTTGCCGCAATACAGGCCGTACCTGAACGCTCATGCCTGAAGCTCCGCTCCGAACCCCGGGCTGGAGCCGCTGTCAGGGACGGAGCAGCGTTTGCTTACGCGCGAGCACGGCTCCGTCCCAGACAGCGGCTCCAGCCCGGGGTCCGGAGCGGAGCTTCAGGTATGAAACTCCGCTCTGTACCTGAGCGGGCAGGTACGGGCCGGATTGTGGTGAGAATATCCGGTCGGATATTCCGCCGCTAATCCAGCCAGTGTGCACGGACCCTTACAAAACAAAAATTCTAAATATTCATCAACTTTTTTACAGATATTCCAAGCACATCAACTGGGGATCGGACTCATGCAGTTATGTTGCCTCGTGACGATCCTCCTGGTCGTGGACAGAAAAAATCAGCAAAACGTCCCAGAAATGAAAGAACAACAGATAACGATGGCGGCGAAGGTAATGCAACAACAAACACCAGAGAAGGCGAATCTGAAGGAATACTAGTTTCAGCGGATGGTATTCAATGGAAACCTGTTGAAATTGGAGAACACTTGCCTGGTAGGCGTGACAGCCAAAATATTCTTCGAGAAGCACCTGGCCCTACAGGATACGCCAGAAGAAATATCATTATCGATAGTCCTTTGAGCGCATGGCGTTTATTTTTTGATTCATATATATTGACACATATAAAGAACTGTACGCTTGCAGAAGCATGCAGGAACAATAATTTAGAGTTTACTCTATCTGATGAGGAGCTAGATGCATTCATTGCGATATTCTATGCTCGTGGAATATCTGGCACAAACCGTCACTCGCAGTATTTGGTGTAATGACTGGGGAATACCGTTTTGCAAAGCGACAATGTCTAGGGACCGCTTTGTTGAAATTATGAGGTTTCTCAGATTTGATTAGAAATCTACTCGATCGGAGAGACTGCAAACGGACAAGTTTGCTCTATTTTCTACTGTGTGGGACAGGTTTATTGAAAATTGTATTGCGTGTTACAAACCTGGCCCATACATAACGGTGGATGAGCAACTTTTCCCAAGCAAAACTAGGTGTCCATTCACGCAGTAGATGCCTTCCAAACCAGATAAATATGGCCACAAATATTGGCTAGCTGTTGCTAAGAGGAGCAAATATCTGGCAAATGGCTTCCCTTATCTAGGCAAAGATGACACACGCCGTGCTGAGGACCGTTTAGCTGACCATGTGGTAATGAAGTTATTGGACCCGTTTTTGAAAAAAGGTCGCAATGTTACAACCGATAATTATTTTACTTCAGTAAAATTAGCTAAACAGCTAAAAAGCAAAGGAACAACCATCGTGGGAACACTGAATAAGATAAGGCGAGAAGTGCCTAAAGAAATAAAATCCATGAAAGAGGAATTGTACAACACTAAAGTGTTTAGAAATGAAGACAATTTTACACTTACAGTATATCAAGGAAAGCCCAACAAAAATGTTGTCATTTTGAGTTCCGTCCATCCAGATGTTGTTGTTGCGTCTGATTCCGCTAAAAAAACTCCAGAAACGGTAAAGTTTAACAATGAAACAAAATATGGAGTAGATGTAGTGGATCAGATGGCACGAAAATATACCACACGAACATGCACAAGGAGATGGCCTGTTCATGCATTTGAAAATGCCTTAGACTTTGCGGGTATAAATGCATGGATAATATTCAAGGAGATTACCCACCAAAAAATGTCACGCAAGGCATTTTTGCAAACGCTTGTGAGAGAGTTGAGTGGTCCTTATGTCACAGATAGGGAAAAGGGTTCCACGTCCCAAGTTTCTACATGCTCAGAAGTGATGGTTCAAACAAAATTTTGCCAGATCAAAGAAAAGTGCAAGAAAAATAGATCTGTCGGAAATAGTAAGACTTGTGGTAAGTCTTTGTGTGGGCAATGTACTGCCATAAATCAAAGGCAATGCCTAAAATGCGAAACACCAAATGTTTAGAAGGTGAATTCTGTGCCATATTTTCATTTTTATGCTCCTCCACCTACATTTTCTCTGCTTTTTGTTCTTCAGTTGTTGTTTATATGTGTGCACTTGAATAAAAAAAAATGTTTGAAAAACGTCTATTATAATTATTGTTATTTTCTGTAGAAAAATAAGAAAAGCAGAAAAAAAACAATCAAAAGCATTACTGTTGGATCTCACAATAATAATACATTACAAAAAATATAATTATTAATAAATAACCACAAATGAAACTCTAAAAATAAACGAAAACAAGCAAGGAGTCAAAATGACTCCTTTCAGTAGTTCTAGGCGGGGTCACGAGTCCAGTAGTCCTAGTGTTAAAAGAGTGATGTATCATTGAAAGAGAATATTATGAGTCAAAAGAGTTTTCTTGAACTTTCATGTGCTGAGAGGTACCATGCAAACCTTTACTAATAGTTACAAGCTCATCTGGTGGAATGCTGTTGAAGGAAGTTATCTCCTGTAAACATGTAAATTTGGGGAAATTCTTCTTATTATTGTTCAGCCTGGTCATTGAACCTCAACTGAAGACTTGCTACTACTCTTTTGTTGTTCAAGAGAGTGTGCCCACAGGCAGCTAAAACCAAACACACATGAGGTTGGGTGTTGATTTTAAGTAAAGTGTACCACAGTTTTACTGACAAACCAATAAGCCCCATAACATAATTGCTAACTGTTGCAGAGTTTCCATGGAAGTACAATGGTATTACCGGCAAATCGTGTGGCCAATAAACACTACATTTTAAAATTTCTTGCTTTATGTCTTAGTATGATTTCAGCTGCCCACAGCTGCCGCAAGATGGAAACTCGTGATGAGTGAGCACTAAAATGTAAGGGTAATTGTTGCTCGGGTCGAGCAAATTGGAAAGCTTGAGTGCTCGGTCCGAGTAACGAGCCGAATGTAAGTCTGTGGGAAACTCGAGCATTTTTCCGGTGCCCCCCCCCCGGCGCGGTCTACAGATGGCCAAAAAATTACCCAAATCGATGGGAACAGTGCTTAAATGACATGGGAACAGCATGGGGAAGACCCCTGGAAGCATCTCTGACTCCCAGGTCACTGTTGTCAACAACGTTGTCAGAGGTATTACGCCACTTTTACGGACTCACAATACAACATACAAAAACAAAACCAAATGGATTTTCCTGGGAAAAATGTTAAGGAACATCCTTTCCATGGTTATGACTTGTATATAAGGCAAAATAAATAACCAAAAACAAAAATGCTCCTCCACACCTTGGGCTATATTCACACGTAGCGTTTTTTATGCGTTTTTACACTTTTGCATTGCTTTCAACCGTGAAAAATGCATTCACCAGGAAATATAATTTTAACATTTTACTGCCTTATCTGGCCATGTGGTGTGTGAGACATGATCAGACACATCGTGTTTCATTGTCATAAACACTATTTTTAAAGGGTCATCAGGCAGCCCTTACTATTCTTAAAGGGCGAGCAGTCGGCTATGCTTTATTGTTCCCATTATTAGAGAGTGTGTCTCCTATACTGTTATTGGGTATGCAGTGACTGCAAGGGCTGCCAAAAATTTGGACGCATCCCAATACCCCTTTGAAGAGACATAGTGGAGGGTCTCAGTAAAAAAAACGTTCCCAGTATAAAGGAGTGGGTCTCCTATAGTGGTAATGCCCATGCTGTGACTGCAAGGGCTGCCAAAATTTGGGAAAAACCAAAATACCAATTTAAAGACACATAGAGCTGGGCCACAGTAACTACATGTTCCCATTAGAAAGGAGCGGGTCTGCTATACAGTTATAGGGTATGCAGTGAGTCCAATGGCTGCCAAAATTTAGGAAATACACCAATAACAATTTAAAGACACATAGAGCTGGGCTACAGTAACAACATGTTCCCGTTAGAAAGGAGTGGGTCTCACATACTGTTTCCTTATGCAGTGAATGCAACAGCTGGCAAAAATTTGGAGGAACTCCAATGTCCCTTGCAAGAGACGCAGAGGTCGAACGGCCTCCTGAAAACAATGTTCCCATTATTACGTAGTGGGTCTACCATACTGTTTGCCTATGCAGTGAACGCAATGGCTGCCAAAAATTTGGAGGAACTCCAATGTCCCTTGCAAAAGACGTAGAGGTCGGAGGGCCTCCTGAAAACAATGTTCCCATTATTAGTAAATGGGTCTCCCATACTGTTTGCCTATGCAGTGAATGCAACAGCTGCCAAAAATTTGGAGAATCTCCAATGTCCCTTGCAAGAGACGTAGTGGTTGGAGGGCCTTCTGAAAACAATGTTCCCATTATTAGGAAGTGGGTCTCCCATACTGTTTGCCTATTCAGTGAATGCAATGGCTGCCAATAATTTGTAGGAACTTCAATGTCCCTTGCAAGAGACATAGAGGTCGGAGGGCCTCCTGAAAACAATGTTCCCATTTTTAGGAAGTGGGTCTCACATTCTGTTTGCCTATCCAGTGAATTTAACAGCTGACAAAAGTTGGAGGAACTCCAATGTCCCTTGCAAGAGACATACAGGTCAGAGGGCCTCCTGAAAACAATGTTCCCATTATTAGAAAGTGGGTCACCCATACTGTTTGCCTATGCAGTGAATGCAACAGCTGCCAAAAATTTGTAGGAACTCCAATGCCCCTCGCAAGAAACGTAGATATGGTGATATGGTACATACAGTGGTGGACAAAAGTATTGGCATCCCTGCAATTCTGTCAGATAATACTCAGTTTCTTTCTGAAAATGATTGCATTCACAAATTCTTTGGTATTATTATCTTCATTTAATTTGCTTGCAAGGAAAAAACACAAAAGAGAATGAAGCAAATATCAAATCATTGATCATTTCACACAAAACTCCAAAAATGGGCCAGACAAAAGTATTGGCACCCTCAGCCTAATACTTGGTTGCACAAACTTTAGCCAAAATAACTGCAAACAACCGCTTCCGGTAACCATCAATGAGTTTCTTACAATGCTCTGCTGGAATTGTAGACCATTCTTCTTTGGCAAACTGCTCCAGGTCCCTGATATTTGAAGGGTGCCTTCTCCAAACTGCCATTTTGAGATCTCTCCACAGATGTTCTATGGGATTCAGGTCTGGACTCATTGCTGGCCACCTTAGAAGTCTCCAGTTCTTTCTATCAAACCATTTTATAGTGCTTTTGGACGTGTGTTTTGGGTCATTGTCCTGCTGGAAGACCCATGACCTCTGAGGGAGACCCAGCTTTCTCACACTGGGCCCAACATTATGCTGCAAAATTTGTTGGTAGTTCTCAGACTTCATAATGCCATGCACACGGTCAAGCAGTCCAGTGCCAGAGGCAGCTAAGCAACCCCAAAACATCAGGGAACCTCCGCCATGTTTCACTGTAGGGATCGTGTTCTTTTCTTTGAATGCCTCTTTTTTTTTCCTGTACACTCTATGTTGATGCTTTTTGCCAAAAAGCTCTACTTTTGTCTCATCTGACCAGAGAACATTCTTCCAAAACGTTTTAGGCTTTTTCAGGTAAGTTTTGGCAAACTCCAGCCTGGATTTTTTATGTCTCGGGGTAAGAAGTGGGGTCTTCCTGGGTATCATGCCATACAGTCCCTTTTCATTCAGACGCCGATGGATAGTACGGGTTGACACTGTTGTACCCTCGGACTGCAGTGCAGCTTGAACTTGTTTGGATGTTAGTCGAGGTTCTTTATCCATCATGCGCACAATCTTGCGTTGAAATCTCTTGTCAATTTTTCTTTTCCGTCCACATCTAGGGAGGTTAGCCACAGTACCATGGGCTTTAAACTTCTTGATGACACTGCGCACGGAAGACACAGGAACATTCAGGTCTTTGGAAATGGACTTGTAGCCTTGGGATTGCTCATGATTCCTCACAATTTGGTTTCTCAAGTCCTCAGACAGTTCTTTTGTCTTCTTTCTTTTCTCCATGCTCAATGTGGTACACACAAGGACACAGGACAGAGGTTGAGTCAACTTTAATCCATGTTAACTGGCTGCAAGTGTGATTTAGTTATTGCCAACACCTGTTAGGTGCCGCAGGTAAGTTAAGGCCCCGTCACACTTAGCGACGCTGCAACGATCCCGACAACGATACGACCTGTTTGGGATCGTTGCTGCGTCGCTATGTGGTCGCTGGTGAGCTGTCAAACAGGCAGGCTCACCAGCGATCAGGGGAGAAGCGACATCGTGGAAAGAATCTTTCCACGATGTCCTGCTCCTGGTTGCGAGCATGCAGAAGCAGGAGCAGGCTGGTAACTATGGTAAACATTGGGTTACTAGGGGCACACGCGCACCTAGTAACCCGTTGTTTATCATGGTTACCACTCTGCTACAGTGAGCGGGAGGTTACCGCTCACTTTAGCAGGCTCGTAACCATGATAAACAACGGGTTACTAGGAGCGCGTGTGCCCTTAGTAACCCGATGTTTACCATAGTTACCAGCCTGATTGCTGCTCCCGCTGGTCACGCACAGCGATGTGTGCTGACCAGCGGGAGAGCAACGACCAAAAAATTGTCCAGGACACTTTACAATGATCAGCAACCTCACAGCAGGGGCCTGATCGTTGCAAAGTGTCACACATAGCGACATTGCTGGTGAGGTCGCTGTTGCGTCACCAAAACCGTGACACAGCAGCGATCTCGCTAGCGATCTCGCTATGTGAGAAGGGGGCTTTACAGGTGCTGTTAATTACACCAATTAGAGAAGCATCACATGATTTTTCAAACAGTGCCAATACTTTTGTCCACCCCCATTTTTAGGTTTGGTGTGGAATTGTATCCAATTTGGCTTAAGGACAATTCTTTTTGTGTTTTTTTATTGAAGACAAATTAAATGAAGATAATAATACCAAAGAATTTGTGATTGCAATCATTTTCAGGAAGAAACTGAGTATTATCTGACAGAATTGCAGGGGTGGCAATACTTTTGGCCACCACTGTATTGTGGTGATATGGTGGTGGAGGATGAGGATGAGGAGAAGGAGGAGGACAAGAGAAAATAGACAAAATCAGGAAGCTTATACCCATGTCTGGGTGTGAAGACAGAGGTGCATGCAAATAGAGTTACACCTCCCAAAAAAAAGACACTGTATTTGAGTTTATGCTGCGCTGCTATAATTCGGTGGTGATGAAAAGTCTGGCCCAATCCAGCCCTTGTTCATTTTTATAAGAGTCAGTCTGTCAGCATTTTCAGTTGACAGGCGGATGCACCTATCGGTTATAATTCCATCAGCAGCGGCACTAAAACTTGCTCTGACCAAACGCTAGCGGAAGGGCAGGCCAGGACCTCCAAGGCGTAGAGAGACAGTTTATGCCATGCGTCCAGCTTGGATAGCCAATAATTATAAGGCACAGAGGAATCACAGAGGACGTTGGTATGGTCGGCAAGGTACTCCCTCCGCGTTTTCTGAAACTTTTCCCTCCTTGGGAGAGTACTCCGCGCTAGAGATCAGCGGTGTTCGACTCGAACTGTTCTCCAATCTCAAATTCGAGCTGTTTTGGGCGGTGTTCGAGTCGTTCGGCGAACACGAACAATTTGAAAAAAATTCGGCTGTTCGAGGTTATGTTCAATAACTGTTCGTGCACCAAAATCATAACTAGATTTTTTCTCAGTAATGCTGAAAATTAATGTTAATACGCAGTTTGAGTGTACAGCGGGGCGGGGGGAGGGGCAGGGCATGGATCTCTGCAGAAATAATGAAGATCTCCATTTTTTTTTCTTTTTCCCACATTTACAGTGGGAAGGTGCAATCTGTCAGCCTATCAGCAGCGCACACACGGAACGAACTGCTTTTTTTCACACAAGCAAGGGCATGTGTCATTGGCAGTGTATGTCACATGTCCTTGCCCTATAAGACCCAGCCATTTTCCCCGTCGCCACCATTTTCTCACTGCTGCAGCTGCGTGTTAGACGGCACCCCTGTTGCTGTGTGCGCTATACTTTGCTAATTTCAAGCCAATTTTCGTACAAATCTACAGATAGCTTGGGAGTAGGGAATAGTTGGGATTGCACTCCTTTTAAGGACTAGGTTACATCATTTCCTACGACTTTTATCAGGCAGGTCTGTGCTCTTAAATAGATAGGTTGGGAGTAAAGACTAATTGTAATTGCAGTCCTTTTCAGGGCTAGGTTACATGAGTTCCTATCACTTTTATCAGGCAGGTCTGTGCTCTTAAATAGATAGGTTGGGAGTAAAGACTAGAGATGAGCGTTGTTCTACTCGAACTGTTCGCCAATCTCAAATTCGAGCTGTTTTGGGCGGTGTTCGAGCCGGTCGGCGAACACGAACAATTTGAGAAAAATTCGGCTGTTCGAGG
Organism: Phyllobates terribilis; assembly: GCF_046119375.1. Taxonomy (NCBI): domain Eukaryota; kingdom Metazoa; phylum Chordata; class Amphibia; order Anura; family Dendrobatidae; genus Phyllobates; species Phyllobates terribilis. The sequence goes on along the minus strand of NW_027362762.1, from coordinate 285,865,955 downwards.
TTATGTTCGATAACTGTTCGTGCACCAAAATCATAACTGGATTTTTTCTCAGTAATGATGAAAATTAATGTTAATACGCAGTTTGAGTGTACAGCGGGGCGGGGGGAGGGGCAGGGGATGGATCTCTGCAGGAACAGTGAAGATCTCCATTTTTTTTTCTCTTTCCCGCATTTGCAGTGGGGAGGTGCAATCTGTCAGCCTATCAGCAGCGCACACACGGAGCGAAGTGCTTTTTTTCACACAAGCAAGGGCATGTGTGATTGGCAGTGTATGTCACATGTCCTTGCCCTATAAGACCAAGCCATTTTCCCCGTCGCCACCATTTTCTCACTGCTGCAGCTGCGTGTTAGACGGCACCGCTGTTGCTGTGTGCGCTATACCTTGTTAATTTCAAGCCAATTTTCGCACAAATATACAGATAGCTTGGGAGTAGGGAATAGTTGTGATTGCAGTCCTTTTAAGGACTAGGTTACAGCATTTCCTACGACTTTTATCAGGCAGGTCTGTGCTCTTAAATAGATAGATTGTGGGAGTAAAGACTAATTGTAATTGGAGTCCTTTTCAGGACTAGGTTACATCAGTTCCTATCAGTTTTTGCCAGGCAGGTCTGTGCCAGTGCTGTGCAAGTTTTTTTCACAGCATTTGGCTGAATCTAGCAAAGCTAATCCTTTTTGGCCTATTGCAGAGTGTGTTAGTCAGTGGAGTAGCCTATCTGTGTTGCAAGATATACCACCTGTGTATAGAATACCAATTTTTTTACTGCACCTAGTGAAGTAAAATCTTTTGGGCATAGCATCATTCTATTAGTCCATCTATACTGACCTCCATCAGGTTGCAAACTGAATATAATTTTTTTCTGCATCTAGCTCTGAAAAAATATTTGGGCTTCTAGCAGTGTGTGGGACTTGGTCTATTAGTCCATCTATACTGACCTCCATCAGGATGCAAATTAAAAATAATTTTTTTCTTCATTTAGCTCTGAAAAAATATTTGGGCTTCTAGCAGTGTGTGGGACTTGTTCTATTAGTCCTTCTATACTGACCTCCAGCAGGTTGCAAATTGAATATAATTTTTTTCTGCATCTAGCTCTGAAAAAATATTTGGGCTTCTAGCGGTGTGTGGGACTTGGTCTATTAGTCCATCTATACTGACCTCCATCAGGTTGCAAATTAAAAATAATTTTTTTCTGCATCTAGCTCTGAAAAAATATTTGGGCTTCTAGCAGTGTGTGGGACTTGGTCTATTAGTCCATCTATTCTGACCTCCATCAGGTTGCAAATTAAAAATAATTTTTTTCTTCATTTATCTCTGAAAAAATATTTGGGCTTCTAGCAGCGTGTGGGATTTGTTCTATTAGTCCATCTATACTGACCTCCATCAGGTTGCAAATTAAAAATAATTTTTTTCTGCATCTAGCTCTGAAAAAATATTTGGGCTTCTAGCAGTGTGTGGGACTTGGTCTATTAGTCCATCTATACTGACCTCCATCAGGTTGCAAATTAAAAATAATTTTTTTCTGCATCTAGCTCTGAAAAAATATTTGGGCTTCTAGCAGTGTGTGGGACTTGGTCTATTAGTCCATCTATACTGACCTCCATCAGGTTGCAAATTGAATAAAAAAAATTTCTGCATCTAGCTCTGAAAAAATATTTGGGCTTCTAGCGGTGTGTGGGACTTGGTCTATTAGTCCATCTATACTGACCTCCATCAGGTTGCAAATTAAAAATAATTTTTTTCTGCATCTAGCTCTGAAAAAATATTTGGGCTTCTAGCAGTGTGTGGGACTTGGTCTATTAGTCCATCTATACTGACCTCCATCAGGTTGCAAATTAAAAATAATTTTTTTCTTCATTTAGCTATGAAAAAATATTTGGGCTTCTAGCAGTGTGTGGGACTTGTTCTATTAGTCCTTCTATACTGACCTCCAGCAGGTTGCAAATTGAATATAATTTTTTTCTGCATCTAGCTCTGAAAAAATATTTGGGCTTCTACCGGTGTGTGGGACTTGGTCTATTAGTCCATCTATACTGACCTCCATCAAGTTGCAAATTAAAAATAATTTTTTTCTGCATCTAGCTCTGAAAAAATATTTGGGCTTCTAGCGGTGTGTGGGACTTGGTCAATTAGTCCATCTATACTGACCTCCATCAGGTTGCAAATTAAAAATATTTTTTTTCTGCATCTAGCTCTGAAAAAATATTTGGGCTTCTAGCGGTGTGTGGGACTTGGTCTATTAGTCCATCTATACTGACCTCCATCAGGTTGCAAATTAAAAATAATTTTTTTCTGCATCTAGCTCTGAAAAAATATTTGGGCTTCTAGCAGTGTGTGGGACTTGGTCTATTAGTCCATCTATACTGACCTCCATCAGGTTGCAAATTAAAAATAATTTTTTTCTGCATCTAGCTCTGAAAAAATATTTGGGCTTCTAGCAGTGTGTGGGACTTGGTCTATTAGTCCATCTATACTGACCTCCATCAGGTTGCAAATTAAAAATAATTTTTTTCTTCATTTAGCTCTGAAAAAATATTTGGGCTTCTAGCAGTGTGTGGGACTTGTTCTATTAGTCCTTCTATACTGACCTCCAGCAGGTTGCAAATTGAATATAATTTTTTTCTGCATCTAGCTCTGAAAAAATATTTGGGCTTCTAGCGGTGTGTGGGACTTGGTCTATTAGTCCATCTATACTGACCTCCATCAGGTTGCAAATTAAAAATAATTTTTTTCTGCATCTAGCTCTGACAAAATATTTGGGCTTCTAGCGGTGTGTGGGACTTGGTCTATTAGTCCATCTATACTGACCTCCATCAGGTTGCAAATTAAAAATAATTTTTTTCTGCATCTAGCTCTGAAAAAATATTTGGGCTTCTAGCAGTGTGTGGGACTTGGTCTATTAGTCCATCTATACTGACCTCCATCAGGTTGCAAATTGAATAAAAAAATTTTCTGCATCTAGCTCTGAAAAAATATTTGGGCTTCTAGCGGTGTGTGGGACTTGGTCTATTAGTCCATCTATACTGACCTCCATCAGGTTGCAAATTAAAAATAATTTTTTCTGCATCTAACCCAGCCAATAGTTTTGGCCTAATACCACAGTTTGGCCACTCAGCTCTGCTCGGTTACCATCCATTGTTTTTTTGTGCAAACAACTCCAGAGTTGTGAATTAGTTAACCACCAAAATGAGTGGAAAAAGGCCTGCTGCTGGTGGAAAGGGGAATAGGCGTGTTGGGAAGGGGAAAAAAGGTTGTGTCCGTGGGGTAGGTGCAGAAGAAAGACCATCTTCCAGCCAAACTAAAATGTCTACTTCTTTTAGCGGACAATGTGATAAGATCCCTTTCTTACGGCCACGCCAATCGCTACAAATTCCAGATGAGGCACAAAAACAGCAGGTGCTTCAACGGATATCAAGTGCTCCTTTAAGTGGGCTCTCCTCCACATCAACTTCAACATCACAAATACTCCAGTCCTCAAAGGTGTCACCCAAATCGCACTTGCTTCCTCACAGCTCCCAAATCTCCAGCTGCCCGTCTGAGTATGAGGTAGAACAGATGGTTGAGTCTGCAGAGCTGTTTACTCATACTATAGCCTGGGAATCAGAGGTCGACTCCAGCGCTTCTGTGAATCCAGACGAGGAAATGATCTGCACTGATGCCCAGAATCTTTATGAGTCGGATACAGGACCAGACGCAGAAGGTTCTGACCATAATGTAGACCCTCATTCCCAAACTGTAACTCCTGTTGGTGGAGACAATGAGGAAGACGATGATAAGACTCAAATACCTGATTGGAGCGACAACTTTAGTTTTTTGTCAGGGCAGGAACAGGCTGGCTCTGAGGACGACGGGTGTGATAACGCACAGGGTGATGATGATGAGGTCGGAGATCCCACTTACTGTCAACCCACAGTCAGCCAAGAGATGAGGTCAGCAGAGGAGGTGGAGGAAGATGCTAGTGACGATGAGGTCAGGTTGCGCCTTCCTGGACAGAGACGTAGTACTGGAAGCACGTCAACAACTGCATCCTCAAACACAACTCTGCCTCTCACCACAAGTCGTGGTGGCTCTTCAGGTCACATGGGTGCTAAGCCTTGCATAGCCTGGGCATTTTTTCAGATCGATAAAGATGACCCAACTCGTGTTATCTGTAACATTTGTCAGCAAAAGCTAAGTAGAGGCCAAAAAATACATAGTTTGAGTACTTCATGCATGAACCGGCACATGGACATGAAGCATAAGTTGCAGTGGGAAGCTCAGTGTGCTACAATGCGGTCTAGCCGGCCGGGCCAACCACCGTCTGCCATATCTTGTGCATCCGCGGCCTCTTCATCCTCTGTGACTGGGGGGACAGCAGTCACACCTGTTTTGGGGCGCAGACCTGCCACCTCTTTACCCGCAACAGCCAGCGTGATTGGCAGGTCATCATTTTCTTTGGAGGTGGTAACACCAGCTGGTCTTGAGCGCTGTCCGACATCGATAGCACCACCTTTGGATCAAGGCAACCTAACATGTCCGCCTGCATCTTCCTCACAGACCGGCAGTTTGCCGGGGACACCCTTATCAACCCCGTCTAAGCACAATAGCCAGCCCTCGGTCCCTCAGATGTGGACAAGTAAAAGACCATTTCCTCCTAGCCATGAGAAAGCTAAGAGGTTGAATTTCACCATCTGCAAGCTCTTGGCTACAGAAATGCTGCCTTTCCGCCTGGTGGACACAGAGGATTTTCGAGACCTTATGTCCGTCGCAGTGCCCCAGTACCAGATGCCCAGTCGGCACTACTTCTCAAAGAAAGGTGTGCCTGCGCTCCACCAGCATGTCGCACACAACATCACCGCTTCTTTGAGAAACTCTGTGTGTGACAGGGTGCATTTCACCACAGACACTTGGACGAGTAGGCATGGACAGGGGCGTTACATGTCGCTGACTGGGCAATGGGTAGCTATGGTGACAGCAGGACAAGGGGCTGCTGTCCAAGTCTTGCCGTCCCCACGAGTTGTGCGTCAATCCTCTTTATGTCATTTTTCCTCCACTGCTTCTGCCTCCTCAACCTCCTCTCGGTCTTCCACCTGCACCCAAAGCCTGTCTGGTCATGCCACAAGCTTTCTAACTGCGCAGAAGGGATCCTGCACACCTCCTTACTATGCTGGCAGTAAGGCTCAACGTCATCATGCGGTTTTTACATTGAAATGTCTGGGAAATGTGAGTCACACAGCTGAGGAGTTGTGGTCAGCTCTGGAGAACCAATTTCATGAATGGTTGTCTCCACTGGACCTGAAACCAGGGAAGGCCGTGTGCGACAATGCTGCAAACCTGGGTGCGGCCCTTCGCCGGGGCAATGTCACACACGTGCCTTGTATGGCTCACGTGTTGAACCTGGTTGTCCAGCAATTTTTAGCCCACTATCCCAGACTAGATGGCCTTCTGCAGAGGGCACGGTCGCTGTGTGCTCACTTCCGCCGTTCGCATCCCGCAGCTCAGCGACTTACATCTCTACAGAAGTCGTTGGGCCTGCCACTTCACTGGCTAAAATGCGATGTGCCTACCCGGTGGAATTCAACTCTGCACATGTTGCAGCGACTGTGGCAGCACCGACAAGCCCTGGTGCAATACGTTCTGACGTATAGCCTGGGCCAACGAGATTCAGAGGTGGGGCAAATCACGCTGGAGGAGTGGTCTCAGATCAGGGACCTATGCACCCTTCTGCACAGTTTTGAAATGGCGACGAAGATGTTTAGTGCTGACGATGCCATTATCAGCATGACTATTCCGGTGATTTACATGCTGGAGCACATGTTAAACAGAATTCGGAGTCAGGTGGTGGCACAAGAGGAGGTGGAGGAAGTAGAGGAGGAAGAGTTGTATGCGGAAGGGCTAACATCTGCAAGGTCCAGACGGTCGGCAGCACCAGGGCGGCAGGCATGTGAGGGTGGGGGAGATGATTTTACCAGGGCGCATGGTAGCAGCCAAACTAGTGAGGAAGGTGCAGGAGCCCAGGAAGAAGTGGAGGACGAACTGATGGAAGACTCATCAGATGAGGGAGACCTTGATCACATTTCTGTTGTGCGAGGTTGGGGGGAGAGGACAGAGGAAGGAAGCATGATTGTTACCTCGCCACCAACACAACAGGGACTTGGTGCTCCTGGATGCGCAACACACATGAGTGCCTTCTTGCTGCACTACCTGCAACATGACCCTCGAATTGTGAGAATTAGAAATAATCCTGACTACTGGGTTGCCACACTGTTAGATCCCCGGTACAAAAGTAAATTTGCAGAAATTATTCCTGCCATAGAAAGGGATGCACGCATGCAGGAGTATCAGCAGAGACTGTTGCAGAATCTTACATGTGCTTTTCCACAAAATACCAGTGGCGCACATAGTGAATCTCACAGTTCCAACTTGCCAACCGTGGTCTGTATGGAATTGTTCAATAAAGGGCCCAAAATTAAGATAACATAGATGGGAGAGGTCTCTATGAATAGGAATTCCTAAGTATTTGATACCCTGTGAGGGCCAGGCAAAGGGAAAGTTGGACTGGATGGAATCCTATATGGATTTAGGGAGGGAGACATCGAGGGCCTCAGACTTCGCTGCATTGATTTTAAAATTTTACCATGTAACAAAGTGATCTATTTCAGCCATAACAGCAGGGATGGATATATGTGATTGAGTGATATATACTAGGACATCATCAGCAAATAGAGAGCACTTGTACTCGGTGCCTCCCACCTCAATCCACCTAATATTGGGGTTATGGCGAATTGATGAGAGCAGGTGCTCCGTCACTAGGATGTATAAGAGAGGGGACAGAGGACATCCCTGCCTTGTCCCATTGGTGATTGTGAAAGGTGATGAAAATGTTCTGACGCACCCCCTGGGCCTTGGGACACCCGGAGCCGGACCCTTTTTGGTGGATGCTGGTGGTTGTAGTCTTCGTGGCGGCGATCCGGTTCCGTGGCTCAGGGCGGTCAAACCAGTGGCGGAACTATTTATGTGGTTTTGATGTTTAAATGTCCGACTACGCCACCCGTGGATTGCGGTCAGAGTGAACCGCCGCTACAGGGCAGACCGCTAAGGCTGGTGTTGTGGGTGCAGCAGAGCGTAGCATAACTCCCCACGGGAGGAGTATAGCCTCAGGGCAGTGTATGCGGAGGATGGGGGTGATGGTGCAGGGCAGCAGCAGTAACGACACGGAGTCAGTGATGCAGTTCAGGGCCTTTACTCACAGTTCTTATTATCCAGACCACGTCTGCAGGTAACGGCTGCCCACGTCGTACTGTGCTCACCAGGTGAGGGGCTCAGACAACTCCCAGATAACTTTGGAGCGCTTCACAGGACCCCCTTTGTGTGTCCTTTGTCTGGCCTTTCTTACCAACACTTCTGTCCGGCTGCCTCGGGCCTCCTCTTGGTAAACTTGGCGCCAGTTTCCCTGACCCTATGTGGTGCCTTCCTAGCGGGTGGAGCAAGGGGCTGCGCCACATAAAATGTCAGAGCCTCCGGTTTCTAGCTGAGGGTCGTTTCCTGCCTCCACTAGTTCGGGGACCGGTCTCCCCCTTTGGCCTGACCCCTCCACGCAGGTGGATTCGGGCGTGCGGTGGCGACTCGCCCGTCCGCACCCCTGGGATCCCTTCATTCCTCGTTCCTGGAGCCTTCTCCGCTCCTCTTCCTTCCTTCTCCCTCTTGCAGGCCTGGGCCTCTGTTACTAGGCCCGCCTCCGGAGCAGAGCTCATGCAGAGCCCCTGCTCCCTGCCACTTCTGCTCAGACTTCTCTGCACTGAACTAAGATGGTGCCCACCTTTTATACTCCCTTCTCAATGCACCCAGGAACTGCTTCCTCCCTGCTCCTGCACTGCAGGGTTCCCCTTCCTCAGTGTTCCCTCCCCCCACTCCAGCCAGGGACAGAGACTGTCGTGCCCATCTCAGGGGCATATTGGTCGCCCTGCCCCACGGCAATGTGGTGTAATGCATGCAGGTGTCGGGTCCTGATCCACACTCCATCCTTATCTGAGAGTGAGATATCACACCTCTGGGTGAGGTGCAATACGTCTGTAGCAACCGAGCCCTCGGTGCTACAGTTCCATTTATCTTCAGCCTAGGTGACGTATTGTGATACAGGGCCCTGATTTTGGCTATAAAAGGGTCCCCTAGACCCCTACCCCAAGCTTTTTAAGAGAATCATATATAGCGTGCCAGGAGACTCTATGGAATGCTTTCTCAGCATCCAACGAGAGTATCTACTTACAAATTTTTAACTGCATCTAGCCCAGGAAATACTTTGTGCCTAGTAGCAGTGTCTGCTAGTCAGCGGATTATCCCGGCTGTTAAGCAAGCTACACCACCTGTAGTTTGGACACTTAATTTTTTCAAAGGAAATGCTTCGGGACCACGGGATACTTAGTGAAGAGCATCAGGAGGCACCCCAAGGCATAGGGGCTGGGACTGGCACTAGGATGCCTTGCGGTGGACAGCCGAGCTCGATCCTTATAAAAGCTTTTTAACTGCAGCAGCTTTATTGGACGCTACTGGAGCTGGAATTACGCGGCTGCTGGCATGAGACTTGCCCTCCAATAGATCCTTGTAAATGGATTTAAAGTGTATTCATTCAAATTAGAGGGACAATTTAAATTAAAAAGCTTAGAGCTGCCTCCACCACAGGGGGGCTCTCTCGACCCACCAGCGGACAGGCACCAGTATTGGGAGAGGGGGGCTGGCCGTCAGGGTTCACCGCGGCTCTGGCACAAACCCGGCGACACGGAGGTGGCACGGGCAGGAGCGGACTGGCCGTCTCGGCTTCTCACTTTTTGGATTTTAGAAGGGCATGACATGCCTATATCTGTTTCTCCCCCTCCTTTTACTCCTCCACCTCTTTTCTTTTCGCATGACTATATGTACTTGTCACTTTTCCATGTGTTAGTTGTGTCTTCTGAGCAGTTTGTCAGCTTTTGGACACCTTTGAAGGTGTTTTCTATGTGTTTCTATGTGTTTTTGTTTGCCTGCCATTGGTTTTAACGGTGTTCGAAGGTGTTCGACGAACAGTTCGACGAACAGTTCGGCGAACACACGGGTGTTCGACGAACCGAACCGAACTCGAACACTACGGGGGTGGCTCAACACTAGTAAAGACTAATTGTAATTGCAGTCCTTTTGAGGGCTAGGTTACATCAGTTCCTATCACTTTTTGCCAGGCAGGTCTGTGCTAGTGCTGTGCATGTTTTTTTCACAGCATTTGGCTAAATATAGCAAAGCAAATCCTTTTTGGCCTCTTGCAGCGTGTGTTAGTCAGTGGAGGAGCCTATCTATGTTGCAACCTACACCACCTGTGTATAGAATCCATTTTTTATTACTGCACCTAGTAAAGTAAATAGCATCATTCTATTAGTCCATCTATACTAACCTCCACCAGGTTGCAAATTCAAAATAATTTTTATCTGCATCTAGCTCTGAAAAAATATTTCGGCTTGTAGCAGTGTGTGGGACTTGTTCTATTAGTCCATCTATACTAACCTCCACCAGGTTGCAAATGCAATATAATTTTTTTCTGCATCTAGCTCTGAAAAAATATTTCGGCTTGTAGCAGTGTGTGGAACTTGTTCTATTAGTCCATCCATACTAAGCTCCACCAGGTTGCAAATTCAAAATAATTTTTTTCTGCATCTAGCTCTGAAAAAATATTTCGGCTTGTAGCAGTGTGTGGAACTTGTTCTATTAGTCCACCTATGCTAACCTCCACCAGGTTGCAAATTCAATATATTTTTTTTCCGCATCTAGCTCTGAAAAAATATTTCTGCTTGTAGCAATGTGTGGGACTTGTTCTATTAGTCCATCTATACTAACCTCCACCAGGTTACAAATTCAATATAATTTTTTTCTGCATCTAGCTCTGAAAAAATATTTCGGCTTGTAGCAGTGTGTGGGACTTGTTCTATTAGTCCATCTATACTAACCTCCACCAGGTTGCAAATTCAATACAATTTTTATCTGCATCTAACCCAGCCAATACTTTTGGGCTAATACCACAGTTTGGCCACTCAGCTCTGCTTGGTTCCGATCCATTGTATTTTGTGCAAACAACTCCAGAGTTGTGAATTAGTTAACCAACAAAATGAGTGGAAAAAGGCCTACTGCTGGTGGAAAGGGGAATAGGCATGTTGGGAAGGGAAAAAAGGTTGTGTTCGTGGGGTAGGTGTTAAAGCAACAGTAACATCTGCAAAAGAAAGACCATCTTCCAGCCAAACTAAGATGTCTACTTCTTTTAGCGGACAATGTGATAAGATCCCTTTCTTACGGCCACGCCAATCGCTACAAATTCCAGATGAGGCACAAAAACAGCAGGTGCTTCAACGGATATCAAGTGCTCCTTTAAGTGGGCTCTCCTCCACCTCAACTTCAACATCACAAATACTCCAGTCCTCAGAGGTGTCACCCCAATCGCACTTGCTTCCTCACAGATCCCAAGTCTCCAGCTGCCCGTCTGAGTATGGGGTAGTACAGATGGTTGAGTCTGCAGAGCTGTTTACTCATACTATAGCGTGGGAATCAGAGGTCGGCTCCAGAGCTTCTGTGAATCCAGACGAGGAAATGATCTGCACTGTTGCCCAGAATCTTTATGAGTCGGATCCAGGACCAGACGCAGAAGGTTCTGAGCATAATGTAGACCCTCGTTCCCAAACTGTAACTCCTGTTATTGGAGACAATGAGGAAGACGATGATGAGACTCAAATACCAAATTGGAGCGACAACTTTAGTTTGTCTGCACATAACACATCTGCATCTCTGGCTGCTATGGGCATAAAAGGGGACAAACTTATGGTTTGGAGCATCATCAAAAGGAGTGTCTATGATGGCGGGAGGCAGTTCACATCTAAGCAACAGCTCTGGGAGGGTATTCTGTCCTCATGCAAAACAATTAAAGCAGAAACCATCCAAAACCTGACAAATTCAATGGACGAGAGAGTTCAGAAGCTCCTTTTGAACAAGGGGTCCTATGTGCAAATATAACATCACCTAGAATAAAGTTTTGAGTTGAAAACTGTTTGCTTTCAGTTTGTAATAACCTGCTAATGCTTATAATTTCAAAAATGACCATTTTTTTGCTCTTTATTAAAATGAAAAGGTTGAAAACTCTGCTGTGCATAATAATTTGGAACATGCATTTTGAGTGCAGTTTGAGGTTTTTTTTTTTTTTTAAATATACTGTTATCATAGGCAGTTTGTACAAAAACCTTTCAATTGTTCTCTAATAGTTATTTGACTGGAAAATTACAATGACTGCAATTCATATAGGTAATTTGGGAAAATCTGAGAAAATATTATTTGCATAATAATTTGGAACACAGTGTAGTGAAAACAATAACAATAATCTTGAAGAAAACGTGACGGCGACTGGTACAGGAGGAGCAAAGACCCTACCCGCGAGGGCTCACAGTCTACAAGGGATGGGTGAGGATACAGTAGGTGAGGGTAGGGCTGGCATGCATCCTTTTTATTTGTGAGCAGAGAGCATTTAAGAAGACAGAGAAGTGGGATGGTGACGCTAATTATGGCATCATCACCGCTCACCATCTTGATGGACTCCTCAAAGTTTTGGAGTGTGGTACCGATGTCTGACATCCATGTCCTCTCCTGAGGTCTAATGTGTGGAGTCTGACCTGAAAACTGATGGCCGTGTTGATGCTGGTAGTCAACAACTGCCCTCTTCTGCTCACAAATCCTTCCCAACATCTGCAATGTAGAGTTCCAGCACGTGGGGACATCACACCAGTCACTGCTGAAGCACGGCACGGGTGGTGGAAGCTGTAGCTGACTCTCTAAAATGGGCACACACGTGGCGTACTTTGACAGATGCGGCAGATCTGGGTAAGTTTTGTGAAGCCACTGAACCATGAGGTTAAGCACATGGGCCAAGCATGGTAGGTGTGTGAGCTCGCCTCACTTCAGAGCCGCCACCAGGTTCCGGCCATTGTCACACATGACCATGCATGGCTGTAGGTTCAGTCGTGTCAGCCACAGAGCTGCCTGCTCTTTCAGAGCTGTCCACAACTCTTCAGCGGTGTGCGGTTTGTCACCTAAGCATATTAGCTTTAGCACAGCCTGTTGCCGCTTGGCCGAGGCAGTGCTGCAGTGCTTCCAGATTCTGACTGATGTGCTCATTTCAGAGATGGAGGCTGAAGAGGAGGAGGAGGTGCAGGAGCTGTAGAATGTGGGGGCAACCCTCACTGATCCAGAGCCTGCAATCCTCGGTGTCGGGTGGACGTGTTTCGTCCCATTGTCTGACTGGGTCCCGGCTTCCACTATATTAACCCAGTGTGTCATCAGCGATATGTACCATCTTTGCCCACAAGCACTTGTCCACATGTCCATGGTTAGGTGGACTTTCCCAGTAACTGAGTTGTTGAGGGCATGGCTAATGTTGTGGGACACGTGTTCGTGTAATGCGGGGACGGCTCACCCAGAGAAATAGTGGCGGCTGGGGACCGAGTACGGAGGGACCGCCGCTGCCATAAGGTTGCGGAAAGCTTCTGTCTCCAAGAACCTAAAAGGCAACATTTCGAGTGCAAGCAGACGCGAAATGTGTGAATTGGGTGTGGCCTGTGGGGCATTGGCTGCATATTTGCGCTTGCGTTCCAAGGACTGGAGTAGAGACAACTGAATGCTGCGCTGCGACAAGGAAGTGGACGTGCTTGCTGATGGTGCTAGTTGATAGTGTTCAATGACAGGTGCAAGGTGGGAGGCATCTTCACATGCTCCATGGAAAGGGGATTGGTGTGCATGCACAACAGCGGAAAAAGCAGTGGTGTCACCCACAGATACTGTTTCTGGACCCTGGGGTTCGGCCCACTTAATAGGGTGCTTTGCTGCCATGTGCCTGATCATGTTGGTGGTGATCAGGCTGCTAGTTTTGCTAGCCCTGCTGATGCTGGCCTGGCAGTTGGTGCAAATGGCCTTTTTGGGGTTATCTGCAAAAAAGGGAACCTGTCACGTTCTAGCTACCCTCTAGACTACCCCCATAGCGTTGTTAGTGATGCAATGTGCATCACTAACAAGATGCTTTCCTGAAAATTTGCGCAGCTATAATGATTTTATAACATTTAATATACTTAGATCCTACCTGCCTTTTCAGTCATAGTGGCGTGCTTGTCATATTCAGTCATGGGCGGGCGAAGCATTCACTCACTGCTGGCTCCACCCATGTATTTGAATCCTGCTCCCGGCAAGCGTGGATATTGTGGGGCGCCGGCGCACTTGTATATGTCCGGCCGCCTGCGCAGTGATGCTGTGTGATTACCAGCTTCACTGTACATATGCATAATCACACAGCCTCACTGTGCTTGTGCGGGGAATAGAGCATCATAGCGCATGCGCAGTGCAGCTGTGAACTACACAGCTTCACTGCGCATGCGCTATGACAGGTTATGTTCCCCGCACATGAGCAGTGAAGCTGATAATCACACAGCCTCACAGGCGGTCGGACATATACAAGTGCGCCTGCGCCCCACAATATCAGCACTTGCCGGGAGCAGGATTCAAATACATGGGCGGCAACAGCAGTGAGTGAATGCTGCGCCCGCCCATGACTGAATATGACTGAAAAGGCAGGTAGAATCTAAGTATATTAAACGTTATAAAATCATTATAGCTTCTCCAATTTTCATGAAAACAGCTTGTTAGTGATGCACATCGCCTGGTGGTCAGATGTGTGTGCCCCTGTAGCATTATAAATCCTATAGGACATATGAGTTGCCCACAACATCCCCATCATGTACTAATGTCCACCCGTCCTGTACTAATGTCCCCCATCCTGGCCCCTCCTGGTATATATATCACCTGTCCTGGGATCCTTCCTGGTATATATGTCAACCATCCTAAGCCTATCCTGGTATATTTGTCTACCATCCTGATATATATGTCCCCCATCCTGGTATACTGTATACTTTATTTTTACTCCTTGTTTTACTACTTTTGTACAAAAAAAATCACATATTTAAAAAAAAAGCCTTGTTGCTCTTGGCCATCATATTCTGAGAGACTAAATTTTTTCATTTTTTCTGTTTATAGAGCTGTGTGAGGATGGGATTTCTAGTGTTTTCTTTTGTTCTAGTTTTGGGTATACTTTCGATCACTTTTTATTGCTTTTGTTTGGCACTAGGCATGAAGACAAAAAAATAAACCTGGAACTGTTTTTTAATTTCATTGTTTTTCAGTTCATTATGCAGTATAACTAATGTATAATTGATGTGCTAGCTTAATGCTCTGGGTTGATATGATTTCTGGAACAATTTCAAGGGTGCCAACACTTTCGACCATGACTATATATGGCCCCCATCCTGGGTCCATCCTGTTATATATGTCCCCAATTCTGGTATATATGTCCCACATCCCTGGCCCCTTCTGGTATATACAGTATGTCCTCCATCCTGATATATATGGCTCCCATCCTGGGCCCCTTCCTGATATATATGTCTCCCATCCTGGGCCCATCGTGACGTATATGTTCCCCATCCTGGTATATATGTCTTCCATCCTGGTATATACAGTATGTCCCTCATCCTGGCTCATCCTGGTGTATATGTCTCCAATCCTGGGCCCATACTGGAATATATTTCCTCCATCCTTGGCCCATCCTGATATATATGTCTCCTATCCTGGGCCCATCTTGGTATAAAGTATATGTCTCCCATCCTGGTATATATATCAACCATCCTGGCTTATATGTCCATCTTTCTGGTACTGTTCTTTAATGCATAAAACCCCCAAAAAACAATTCTACTCACCTCCCGCTCCAATGATGCACTGTGTCCTCTACTGTAGCCGGCAGCCGATTTCAGCTTGCAAGCATCTGGCAGTACATGACGGTACTGCCATGCACAGCTAATAACTTGTATGCCGACATCAGCTGCTAGCCTCTGATTGGCTGGTGGTGTGTACTGCGCTCAGGGAACTGGCGGATCTCTGTGCCACAATGCATTTCAGCTGGATTTGCATCCTCGGATGCACATCTAGCTTAAATATGTACTGTCGTCAGTGGGCCCCCCACTCTCATGAGCCCAGGCACAGTCCCGCCCTTTGCAACTGCAATCGTTATGCCCCTGCTTACACAAACAAATATGACCTTAGGGGGGTTGTGCACTTTTTTTAATTTCACTTTTTTAAATGGTCAGAATGGCATAAAGAAAGAAATGACACAGTAATCTCACTGAACCCTTGTCTCTCCAATACGAAAGCTTCCTAGTTGTCCTACTGGTTTCTCTTTCTTGGTGCCCCTCAACACACAACAAATGACTCCTCAACCAATTCATCTGGAAACCTGCTTTAGAAAGCAATTGGGTATGGATAGTCACATGCCCCTGTGCTGGCTTGACATCACTGTCAGAGGAAGTATAGCTTCCAAAGTGGACAACCCTTTTAATTTTTCATGAATAATAACACTGTTATAATATTTGCAATTAACCCAAATCTTAAAGACAGTTCAATTGGTAAGCAATTCTTCAAAAATTTGACATACGGTCATGAGAAAAACTACACCTTCTTTGAATTCTATGATTTTACATATAATATATATATTGTTGGGATTGTACTCACTTGGGTGCGATGGGAGGCAAACAGGAGGCATGTTCCTTTAAATGTCCATAATGGTTTATTCGCTTAAACCGGTCAAAAGCAAAATGCAAACAAACAGCCTTTAGTGCAGGCAAAAACAAAGAAATCAGTCCTTTGAGCAAAGTCTCTCGTTTGCCAGCCCTGTGGTCACACAGGTTGGTAGGAATCCAGTACACGGCCCAGTCTGGAGACAACCCTACACAGGAGGCCTTCTCCTTCCAGACACACAGACCATGTGCCAAATAAGGGCCTCCATTTTATAGGCTGTTAACCACACCCAGAGGTGAGGTATGTGGGTAGCTGGACCAGCCCAACTCTCCAAGCTACCAAAAACCCGGTCCCAGATGCACAAAACAGCCTCTTAGCATTTACGCGCACTAGAGAAACATTCCAGGCTACATCACAGAGGACAGCCATCTTTGTGACACATACCTCCCATCGACTATGCAACAATTAGCCACCTTAAAATATATACATATATATATATATATATACAGGGTGGGCCACTTATATGGATACACCAAAATAAAATGGGAATGGTTGGTGATATCTAATTCCTGTTTGTGGCACATTAGTATATGGGAGGGGGAAAAGTTTTCCAGATGGGTGGTGACCATGGTGGCCATTTTGAAGTCTGCCATTTTGGATCCAACTTTATTTTTTTCAATGGGAAGAGGGTCATGTGACACATCAAACTTACTGAGAATTTAAAAAAAAAAACAATGGTGTGCTTGGTTTTAACATAACTTTATTCTTTCATGAGTTTATGACCACTTATAAGATGTGTTCAAAGTGCTGCCCATTGTGTTGGATTGTCAACGCAACCCTCTTCTCCCACTCTTGACACACTGATAAAAACACCGCAGAAGAAATGCTAGCACAGGCTTCCAGTATCCGTTGTTTCATATGCTGCACGTTTCGTATCTTCACAGCATAGACAATTGCCTTCAGATGACCCCAAAGATAAAAGTCTAAGGGGGTCAGATGGGGAAACCTTGGTGGCCATTCAACTGACCCATGACGACCAATCCACTATCCAAAGTCTTTGTTCCCCAAAGACTTTTATCTTTGAGGTCATCTGATAAGTCTGCAGTCACTCTGTGTGACAGTGCAGGCACTGTGTGCAGTGGGGATTCACTGGTTTCAGACCCAAGAACGGAGGGTATGTATGAGTTATACATACTCCCGACCAGGGGGCACAACCATGCTCTCCATAGACTTATATTGAGCTGAGGCGGCGCCGCCTTTAGCGATGCAGCCGTCTATTGGGCATGGCTGACTAAAAGGAGTGGCCTTGTGTATGGAGAGCAAGGCCACGCCCACAGGCCGGGGGGGTATGTCAAACTCATACATGCCCTCCGTTACCGGATCTGAAACCAGCGAATCCCCGCAGCGCACAGTGCGTGCACTGGGTGGATACATTTGTCTGCAGTCACAGAGAGCGTGACAACCCTGACAACCCCTTTAAGCTCATTGAGGTTTGTGAACATTCTTTTCTGTAAAACTCTCTAAACCCCTTAGTGACCAAGCCAATTTTTGCCTTCAAGATCAAGCCAAATTTTTTTAATCTGACGTGTCGCTTTTTAAGGTAATAAGTCTGAAATGCTTCTAGATATGTCAGTAAATCTGAGATTGTTTTATCATGACACATTGTACTTTAAGTTAGTGTTAAATTTAGGTTGATATGCCTTGCACTTGTTTATAAGAAATAACTGCAAGTTGAAAAATAGCAATTCTCAAATTTAAAAATAATACCCTTAAACCAGATATACATACCAACTAAACAAAATCATAAATAACATTTCCCATATGTTCCTTCTTTATATCAGCATCATTATTCAAATGTCCTTTTATTTTTTAGGATTTAATTAGGCTTAAAAGTTTAGCATAAAATTTTCATTTCTTTAAGGAAATTTACAACACATGTTTTTTACAAGGCTGTCAGTTTTGAAGTGACTTTGATGGGTCTATATTTTGTAATAATCTCCAAAAGTAATATATTTTAAAACCCTTACTCTTTAAACTAACCAAAATGTTTTTTAAGAAGTTGGTTAATCCTTCAGGTGTTGCAAATGAATTAATGCAAAGTGGAATGAAGTGGAATAAAAAATTAGATTTGTTTCCATTAAAATGTTGCTTTAGCTCCTAATTTTTCTTTTTCTCAAGGGGTAGCAGGAGAAAATGGAGTCCACAATTTGTTACACACTTTCTCTCAATTGTGATAATACCCATTATGTAATCAGAGACTGCTGTTTCAGCACATGGTAGGACTCGGATGGAAGAGAGCGATATTTGTTTTTTGGAGAGGAAATTTGGCTGGAATAGATAGTGGGTACAATTTGAAGAGCCCCTAAAATGCCTGAGCAGCTGAACACCCACACAAATAATACAATTTTCGAAACATAAGCCCTTAAGGAACTCATCTACAGGTGTAGTGAGCATTTTGCCAAGGTAGAACAGGTGTTTCACAAAAAAATTAACATTGGGCCGTGAAAATTAAAAATTACATTTTTTTTTCTGCTGAAATGTTGATTTAAACTCAAATTTTTCATTTTCACAACAATTATAGGAAAAAGTGGACCTGCAATATTTTACACAATTTCATCTGAACACAGCAGTATGCTTTATGTGGATAGTAACCACTGACCGTCCACACAACAGGACTCGGAAGGCATGGATAGCTATTTGACTTTTTAAGCGCATAAATTGCTGTCAGAAAGTGATAATGAGCTATCACTGATGATAATAGGTGCAGATTGGGCACACTCCAAAATGAACCCATTTCTATTTGGGAGGGTGGATTTTTATTTTTTTGTACATGATGGGGATCATATTGCTTTTCCGGAGCATTTGTGGTATCGGTAACGTAAAACTCCCTATTTTTCTTTAAATAAATGATGGACACAAGTGGGCACTTGTCTTTTGCAGGATGCAATTAAGTTTTTATTTTTTCAATGTTGAAGTACATACCAGGCATACATAGTAATCATGGGGTCCCACATCAAAAGTTCTAATTGGGCCACTCCACAATTCAAAACATTTTCTTGCTGAGGTAGGCATACCTCACAGTAGGGCTACATTCCAACTTTTAAACACAGGGAGAGGACCAAGTATATTAGCACAAACACAGTAACTGTGCCTCTATTGAAACTTTACACACAAAGTATGATACTCCACAGTTAACACCATAGAAAACTGCCCCCACAGTCCCCCAATTGGTGCTATATATTGAGTACCATCCTTAGGTGGACAGTTGGGGATAGCGTCTTCTAGAGGACATTCAATCGCCTTGTCCAATTTGAGTATGCTAACCCTATGCCCTGGTATCCATAAATCAATTGAATTCTTACCAATTCATTGGGATATTTGGAATAATGTCCTAAAAAGAATAGTTAGGATTAGCACCCTCGAAAAGACATTTAGTCACATTGCCTAATTTCAGTATATTAATATTAACCCTATGTCCCGGATAAAATCATAGATCAATTAAATTTCACCCCAATTGGTGAGATATATGGAGTAGCAAAAGTAAAAATTATTGTAGGAGAAGGAGACCTCAGAAGTATGTTCACTGATTGTCGAACAGCCTTACAAAGACAGGATCAACGTCCTAAAAGGATGTTTGTTAAACTCGCCCAATGTAAGCTCCTGAAGCCCTGTGTCCAGGTCCCCACTTTAGTGCTGGACTAGAATCCTTACATTTCCCTATCCCAACACATTTCATCTTATTGTGATCAACAGGGTGCGATAGTATATAGTAGATTAAAAATATACATAATTAGTGGACATGTGACCAAAGACCTAGAACAACACTCCAGCTGATGGGAGGATAGAACCAAAGGATTTGTAGATGAGCTACATTAGCTGTGGAGCAGAAGGGGAATACTCACATCACAAACAATAGAGCAACCATTTTTAGATCAGAAGACCTGTGTAATAATGTTTACATTGCCTGAAAGGAGAGATACACTTGCACACAAAGGATCAGCCTACCTTAATGTAAAATTTGGGCAGGATTCCCTATGAAGTGTTGTGCAGGGGTCAGCATTACACTCTGGTTCAGGCCATGCCCACCCGATGACACTGCGATATAGGCCATGCCCACCCGATGACATTTCAGTACAAACCACATCATTTGGATGATGCTTCTTTATAGGCCAGACCCATCTGATGGTACTCTGTTATAGACCACACCCATTTGATGATGCTCTGTTATGAGCCATATCTATCAGTTGAGAGGCAGAGGATCTCACGTAGGTAATGCAGGTGGCTCAGATACAAGCCCCGCCCATCTGTTGCAAGGCAGGAGATAACAATGTCCAAAGTGTGTGGAATGGGTGAGCTGTATTTAGATGGGCAGTCATCCTGTACTGTACCTCATGTGTACAGACTTGGATTGTGCTGATGGAATTATATTATCAAACGAGCAAAGAGGCATAGGGTAAATACAAAAAAAGGATAATTCAGTAGGTATTAATAGGAAAATTGATGTACAAGAGAACTACATTATTAGTTCAGTAGCTAAACACAGAAAAACTATATAGAAAAGAACAATAGATATGTCTGTCATGGATAGCTATTAGATACAGTAGCAGCACATGCAGCGCGGTGGCTCAGTTGTTAGCACTGTTGCCTTGCAGCTCTGTGGTCTTTATGTTCTTACCATGTTTTCTTAGATTTCCTTTTGCTGTGAGGCACCAGGCCGCCTGCCCTGCTGGTGCATTGTCGCAGCAGTGGTGGTTGGCGCAGGGCTCTGCTCTCGTTCAGGCAGGAAATGTTAGGACCCACTACGAGGCTTGCCGTGACGTGTCAGTGGGCTTCATACAGTCTGATCAGAATGTTAAACTAAGAACCTCATGTTCAGTTTTATATATTTTTGCCGAGAGGCATTAGATCAACGTATGTTTTTGGAGGTGCTGTCCATTCTCTTTTTCAGCTTAATGCATGATCTGTTCTTTTTTTTCCGGATGTGCACTCCTCCCATTTGGCACAGGTGATTTTAATTAGAAGGAGACTGCAAAGAGGGCCCAGCCTATTTTTGCTCACACTTGAGAGCTTGAGGAAGGTGAGTCACAGTGCTCATTTCATGTGGTGTTGGTGCGGTGTGTCGGCCATTGCTGCTGTGGTTTTGTGCTTGTGGGGCGGCATGGCCTGGAGTCATGGGGACTCGGCCTTGCAGCATGGGTGCTGTGAGGCACCAGGCCGCCTGCCCTGCTGGTGCATTGTCGCAGAGGTGGTGGTTGGCGCACGGCTCCACTCCCGTTCAGGCAGGAAATGTTAGGACCCACTACGAGGTTTGCCGTGACGTGGCAGTGGGCTTCATACAGTCTGATCAGAATGTTAAACTAAGAACCTCATGTTCAGTTTTATATATTTTTGCCGAGAGGCATTAGATCAAAGTATGTTTTTGGAGGTGCTGTCCATTCTCTTTTTCAGCTTAATGCATGATCTGTCCTTTTTTTTCCGGATGTGCACTCCTCCCATTTGGCACAGGTGATTTTAATTAGCAGGAGACTGCAAAAGAGGGTCCAGCCTATTTTTGCTCTCACTTGAGAGCTTTAGGAAGGTGAGTCACAGTGCTCATTTCATGTGGTGTTGGTGCGGTGTGTCGGCTTTTGTTGCTGTGGTTTTGTGCTTGTGGGGTGGCGCGGCCTGGAGTGATGGGGACTCGGCCTTGCAGCATGGGTGCTGTGAGGCACCAGACCGCCCGCCCTGCTGGTGCATTGTCGCAGCTGTGGTGGTTGGCGCACGTCTCCGCTCCGGTTCAGGCAGGAAATGTTAGGACCCACTACGAGGTTTGCTGTGACGTGGCAGTGGGCTTCATACAGTCTGATCAGAATGTTAAACTAAGAACCTCATGTTCAGTTTTATATATTTTTGCCGAGAGGCATTAGATCAACGTATGGTTTTGGAGGTGCTGTCCATTCTCTTTTTCAGCTTAATCTCACGTAGGTAATGCAGGTGGCTCAGACACAAACCATGCCCATCTGTTGTAAGGCAGGAGATAACAATGTCCAAAGTGTGTGGAAAGGGTGAGCTGTATTTAGATGGGCAGTCATCCTGTACTGTACCTCATGTGTACAGACTTGGATTGTGCTGATGGAATGATATTATCAAGCGAGCAAAGAGGCATAGGGTAAATACAAAAAAAGGATAATTCAGTAGGTATTAATAGGAAAATTGATGTACAAGAGAACTACATTATTAGTTCAGTAGCTAAACACAGAAAAGCTATATAGAAAAGAACAATAGATATGTCTGTCATGGATAGCTATTAGATACAGTAGCAGCACATGCAGCGCGGTGGTCAGTTGTTAGCACTGTTGCCTTGCAGCTCTGTGGTCTTTATGTTCTTACTATGTTTGCTTAGATTTCCTACAGGTACTCTAGTGTCCTCCCTCACTCCAAATACTGATAGGGCATTACGATTGTGAGCCCCAATGGGAACAGCGATGATAATGACTGCAAAGCGCTGCGGAATTATTGGTGCTATATAAACGAGTAAAATATATAAATAGTATGGTATTACCTAAAACTGGAATAATATTTTCCTATGGAGAAACAGGAAAATTTAGATCACTATTATTGAAGTTATAATCTATATGGAGCACATAGCTAATGCTGATACTCATCTGAAGAAAGAAGGGTTAATTTATATTCTTGTCAGGAAAAAGTGTGGGTTACAAATGTGAGGTTGGCACAGAAAGCCAAATGCAACTAAATAATTTAAATAATGGCTATAATTGCTATATCATTATTGAAGCATACACTGGAGTCCTGGTCATTGATTCCATATGGTTTTTCAACGTTGACATACAAATCCAACTATCTTCCTTCTGCAAAATCATTGTATCCCAGTACCCATACCCGAGTAGTGGATGCATCTTTTCAATTCCCATAAATTGTAACAGATTTGGATAGTTGTTATGGGAAAGGCACATATGCTTAGCCCAGGGGCGGACACAGACTGTAGTGGGCCCCTGTGCAAGAAATTTTTGGGGGCCCCCCCCCCTGCGCTTCATAAGGCAACAAAGTTATGTAAACATAACCCCCCCATGTGCAGCTCTCATCCCCCCCATGTGCAGCTCACCCCCCCCGATGTTTCTCTCATCCCCCCCCGATGCATCTCATCCCCCCCCCGTGCATCTCTCACCCCCCCATGTGCATCTCTCACCCCCCCATGTGCATCTCTCACCCCCCCATGTGCATCTCTCATCCCCCCCATGTGCATCTCTCATCCCCCCATGTGCATCTCTCATCCCCCCATGTGCATCTCTCATCCCCCCCATGTGCATCTCTCATCCCCCCCCATGTGCATCTCTCATCCCCCCCATGTGCATCTCTCATCCCCCCCATGTGCATCTCTCATCCCCCCCATGTGCATCTCTCATCCCCCCCATGTGCATCTCTCATCCCCCCCATGTGCATCTCTCATCCCCCCCATGTGCATCTCTCATCCCCCCCATGTGCATCTCTCATCCCCCCCATGTGCATCTCTCATCCCCCCCATGTGCATCTCTCATCCCCCCCATGTGCATCTCTCATCCCCCCCCATGTGCATCTCTCATCCCCCCCCATGTGCATCTCTCATTCCCCCCCATGTGCATCTCTCATCCCCCCCATGTGCATCTCTCATCCCCCCCATGTGCATCTCTCATCCCCCCCATGTGCATCTCTCATCCCCCCCATGTGCATCTCTCATCCCCCCCATGTGCATCTCTCACCCCCCCCATGTGCATCTCTCACCCCCCCCCCATGTGCATCTCTCACCCCCCCCCACTCCTAGTTAATTAATTGTATTTAAGAAAAATAAAACTTGTTATACTTACCCCCATGCGATCCCTGCAGAATCCTGGCGCTCGTCCACGTCGCTGCCACCAGGCTCTCCTGACGTTCGGCCATGTGACGGTGCCACATACATAGCCAACAGCTTTTGTTTTGGCCAAAAGATTTTTAAAGCCGCCACCACGATAAGGTAGACTCTTCTGGCCGGGCCCTACTCTAACCTATTAAAATTTTCTTAAAATATCCAATACTCTTTTTAGATATATTTTTATTTAGTTTTCTTTAAGGGAATGTGTCATATACATTTTTTTTTTAAATGACCAATAATACCACATACAGGGAATACCGCCACACCATCACCAGACCACATATTACCACAACATAGTGACCGAATAATACCACACAGAAGGGAGAAAAACTGCCACACCATGACCAGACCACATATTACCACCACATTACTAATATTACCACCACATTACTAATATTACCATAAGTGTCATTATACACGGGAGCTCTATACATGGTATGTATAATGTAAGTGTCCAGGTAATCTAGTGATCACCAGTGACATTATACACAGGAGCTCTGTATATAGTGTCAGTGTACAGGTAATACAGTGATCACCAGTGACATTATACACAGGAGCTCTGTATATAGTGTCAGTGTACAGGTAATACAGTGATCACCAGTGACATTATACACAGGAGCCCGGTACATAGTATATAGTGTAAGTGTACATGTAATGCACTGACTCACTGGTGACGTCTCTAGGTGAAGTCCTTCAGCTACGCTTTTCTCCTTCATCCAGCACAGACCGCCATCACGTCTTCCAGCCAGAACTCGTCTCTGCATAAAATAACACAGTTATCTAGAGCACATTCCCCAACTTCTACATTACGCAGCTGAATATAGACGTGCATCCACCATCAATATATGGTTAGTTATTATGCCACCTACCATTCCAAATATAAATTCTAATCCACCACGGTGCCCCCATTAACTGTAAATAGGCACTTAATATATAATTTAATTAGAACCTCTACTCTATACTTCCTGCTCCCCGCATTCATTATTTACATGCACCCCCTGCCCCAATTCATTATATCATGTCCGTGCTCTCCCCACCCCATCGTCATTTATCATTTACTCTCCCCCACCCCACATTCATTATGTGCAGCTCATTATCCCCCTACTCCCAATTCCCCCATGTGCAGCTCATTTTCTCCCAATTCCCCCATGTGCAGCTCTCACCCCCCCATGAGCAGCTCTCACCACCCCCCCATGTGCACATCTCTCATCCCCCTCCCCCACATGTGCCCCTCTCTCATCCCCCTCCCCCACATGTGCCCATCTCTCATCCCCCTCCCCCACATGTGCCCCTCTCTCATCCCCCCCATGTGCAGCTCTCACCACCCCCCCATGTGCCCCTCTCTCATCCCCCTCCCCCACATGTGCCCCTCTCTCATCCCCCTCCCCCACATGTGCCCCTCTCTCATCCCCCCCATGTGCATCTCTCATCCCCACCATGTGCACATCTCTCATCCCCCTCCCCCACATGTGCACCTCTCTCACCCCCCCATGTGCATCTCTTATCTCCCCCCCATGTGCATCTCTTATCCCCCTCCCCCATGTGCATCTCTTATCTCACCCCATGTGCATCTCTTATCTTCCCCCCATGTGGATCTCTTATCTCCCCCCCATGTGGATCTCTTATCCCCCCCCACATGTGCACCTCTCTCACCACCCCCACCCCATGTGCATCTTTTATCATCCCCCCCCCACGTGCACCTCTCTCATCCCCCTCCCCCCCACATGCACCTCTCTCATCCCCCTCCCCCCACATGTGCACCTCTCTCATCCCCCCCACCCCATGTGCATCTTTTATCATCTCCCCCCCCCCATGCATCTCTTATCACACACACACACCTCCCATTCCCCCCACTCCTAGTAAATTGTATTTTGAAAAAAACAAAACTTGTTATACTTACCCCCATGCGATCCCTGCAGAATCCTGGCGCTCGTCCAAATCGCTGACACCAGGTTCTCCTGACTTCCGGCCATGTGACGGCGCCGTCACATGACCGGAAATCAGGGGAATCATGAAGGCGCTGCCGCAGGAGCGCAGCGCAGCGCTGAGATGTCCCGGACCCGGCGCTTAGCATGGGGCCGGGGGCCCCATGAGGAGAGAGACTCACAAGAGGGGGCCCCCAACGGGGCTCCAAGGGGGCCCCTACCGGCTGGGCCCCACACTGGAGTCAGGGCAGACATGCCCTGATGGCGGCCCTGCTGGAGGCTGGAGGGGCCCCCTCTCCCTCGGGGCCCCCGTTCAATGAACCGGCTGCACGGGCGGTAGTTCCGCCCCTGGCTTAGCCTCTGGTGTGTCTTTCTGATTCAGGATTTCATTAACATGATCCCTGATTTTTATCCTCAATTCCCTTTTTATCTTGCCCACATAGATCAGTTGGTAAGGACAGGTGACCGTATATACCACTCTTTTCTTGATACAATTGATGAAGTGACTTACATAAAATGAGTGATCAATTGTCACACTATAAAAGGTCCTTGTCTCAATAATATTATCACATGCAAGTCAGTGATCACATTTATACATACCTTTAGGTAGTTTGGGTAGCCATTTCTTTGCATATAGCTCCCTGAGGTGACTATGAGTAATACAGTTTCCTATGTTCCTTCCCCTATGAAAAGTGATCATAGGACTCTCAGGTAGGATATCAGGTAGATCCTCATCCATTTTCAAAATTTGCCAGTTCTTTTCTAGGATCTTCCTTATTTTAGAACATTGGCCATCACATGGCCCTATAATCCTCACAATATCCAGTCCTCCATTCCCCTATTATGTGGATCTAAGAGTTTTCTCCTGTCATGACCTTTGCTTCTTTGCACAACACATATTCTGGGTAACCCCATTCCCTAAACTTTTTTCCACTTGATTCCTTTAAAAACCTTTAATTTCTATGGAATCAGTGAGGGTATACTTAATTTTTCACATACTGCTTCTGTATTTTGACCTAGTTTTTGTTAAATAATCATGTGGTATAATTTTTTATGTGTTATTGTTCATATTTACATAATTTCAAGACCTTCTAAGGACCACATTTTTTTTAATTATGCCCTGACGTGTTAAATCATATAATTTAAAGAGGGTGTACTTAGTTTTTCTCATGACTGTACAGTATATGTCCTTCTATTTGTCATAGTAAAAAAAAATACATGAGCGAATATACTAGGCTGTTCACACAGTTTTTATTGATGTGAATCCTAGAAGAGCAAATCTTTTTCGTCATTTTATGGATTGTACTGGCCCAAAAATTACTGCAAACTTAATATGAAATAGAAAAAGTTTCTCACAGTTTTTGGATAATCAATAACAATTGACTTTATAAAGACAAATATATGAAATACTTGAACTTTTTTCTATCATCTGTCACAACTCTGTCTTCAGTGATCATTT
The DNA here is from genome assembly GCF_046119375.1 of Phyllobates terribilis. Classification (NCBI taxonomy): domain Eukaryota; kingdom Metazoa; phylum Chordata; class Amphibia; order Anura; family Dendrobatidae; genus Phyllobates; species Phyllobates terribilis. The sequence goes on along the minus strand of NW_027362762.1, from coordinate 285,839,104 downwards.
TATGCCAGTGATTTGTAAGTATAAAACACTGTCTCCAGCTGTGAGATGTTCTATCAGATGTAGTATCATGCTGGCCTTAAAATATGTATCATTATGTCTTTTTTTTTTTCCATTAATGCAAAAGATTACATTTCATGAACTTTCATGTTATCATAGAGATTAGATTTTCATTAACACTTGTACTTTTTAGTACTGCGTCATATAGATGCTTCATAGCAGTTATTAATGACATTTCATATACTTGTATCTTTTTACTGAAAAAGAAAATGTGAAGTCATTTTTCTATTGATCAAAACTCCTTTGCTAACTTTTTTATTTTAGAAAGTAGTGAATTTCACATGTTTTCATTGTGTTTTTTTTACAAAGATTTTAGAGGTATTTTTTTAAGTTTGTAACATGCATATTTTCATACCCAGAGAATTCTGAAGTTCGAAAAAACTAACATATTTAGATTTAAGAGTCCTCAGTGGTTGATACCTTTTAATGGCTAACTGAAAAGATGGTAACAAATTGCAAGCTTTCAAGACTACTCAGGTCTCTTCATCAGGCATAGTATGCAACAAAATCTGAAGAGTCACATATTTATACACAATAAGACACACAAGAAAAAAAAATGCAATAGGTAAGACAGGTGATGAAAAGCAGAGTTATTATGGAAGAGACCTACATACCTTAAATGGGACAGTTTCCATCCAAAACACATAAAAAACTATATTGTTTACAGCCAAGCCATCAGATACAATCGGATATGTTCCAACCAGATAGATAGAGACAAACACCTTGATGGCCTCAGAAAGACCTTTTTGAAACAGGGCTACCATCCAAGAACAATTGAGAACCAGATTACTAGAGCCACCAGAATATCAAGAAATCATCTCCTACATTACAAAACCAAACAAGAAAACAACCGGGTGCCTCTAGTAGTCACCTACAATCCAAATCTCGAGGCGCTAAGAAGAGCTGCACGGAAACTACAACCCTTACTACAAAAAGATGCCCGATTACAATCCATATTTCCAGACCCTCCACTTCTGTGTTTCAGTCAGCTCCCAAATCTAAGAAGCATCATTGTCAGAAGCTCCCTGTCATCTCCACCAGCTACATGTACCTTTCCTTGCAACCAGAAAAAATGTAAAACCTGCCCATTTAAAATGACCAGAGACAAGATAAAGATGCCCAATTCACATCAGTACTATAAGATCCCAGGTACTTTCTGCTGTATCACATCTAATGTAGTGTACTTAATTATATGTACCAAATGTCTAGCTGGGGGTCTTTATGTAGGGGAGACAGGGCAAAAACTTAGAACAAGGATGAATCATCATCGTCACACAATAAAAGAAAAAAGAATAGATCTGCCTGTAGCCAAGCATTTTTGTTCCCCTGATCACAGCATAAAAGATATGAAATTACTAGTATTAAAAGGTAACTTCAAATCTCAAAGATAAAGAAGAATCTCAGAATATAAACTGATGATGACCTTTAACACTTACAGAGCAGGAATGAATGTGTCGCATGGATTTATGTCATTCTACATCAACTAAGGAATGTGCTCCTCAGAATTGTGAGGCCATCACAACACTGGACCTGGTCACAGAACAATTAGACCTTCACACTCCTTATCTATTAACTGCTAAAATATTTATAGCCAGAACTGTTTATCTCTTCCATAATAACTCTGCTTTTCATCACCTGTCTTACCTATTGCATTTTTTTTTCTTGTGAGTCTTATTGTGTATAAATATGTGACTCTTCAGATTTTGTGGTATACTATGCCTGATGAAGAGACCTGAGTAGTCTCGAAAGCTTGCAATTTGTTACCATCTTTTCAGTTAGTCATTAAAAGGTATCAACCACTGAGGACTCTCAAATCTAAATATTTTTCTATCTACTGGCTAACATGGTACAAGAATATATATTTTCCCTATATTAAAAACTAACATAAACCCTAAAAAAAGCAAAAACAAAATGTTGCAAAGTAAAGCACATTACTTGTGGTGCATTTCATATTTCATAATAAATAGAGATGAGCGGTGTTCGACTCGAACTGTTCGCCAATCTCAAATTCGAGCTGTTCTGGGCGGTGTTCGAGCCGTTCGGCGAACCCGAACGATTTGAAAAAAATTCGGCTGTTCGAGGTTATGTTCGATAACTGTTTGTGCACCAAAATCATAACTGGATTTTTTCTCAGTAATGTTGAAAATTAATGTTAATACGCAGTTTGAGTGTACAGCGGGACGGGGGGAGGGGCAGGGGATGGATCTCTGCAGAAATAATGAAGATCTCCATTTTTTTTTCTCTTTCCCGCATTTACAGTGGGGAGGTGCAATCTGTCAGCCTATCAGCAGCGCACACACGGAGCGAACTGCTTTTTTTCACACAAGCAAGGTTATGTGTCATTGGCAGTGTATGTCACATGTCCTTGCCCTATAAGACCCAGCCATTTTCCCCGTCGCCACCAGTTTCTCACTGCTGCAGCTGCGTGTTAGATGGCAGCGGTGTTGCTGTGTGCGCTATACTTTGTTAATTTCAAGCCAATTTTCGCACAAATCTACAGATAGCTTGGGAGTAGGGAATAGTTGTGATTGCAGTCTTTTTAAGGACTAGGTTGCATCATTTCCTACGACTTTTATCAGGCAGGTCTGTGCTCTTAAATAGATAGGTTGGGAGTAAAGACTAATTGTAATTGCAGTCCTTTTCAGGACTAAGTTACATCAGTTCCTATCACTTTTTGCCTGGCAGGTCTGTGCCAGTGCTGTGCAAGTTTTTTTCACAGCATTTGGCTAAATCTAGCAAAGCAAATCATTTTTGGCCTATTGCAGTGTGTGTTAGTCAGTGGAGTAGCCTATCTGTGTTGCAAGCTATACCACCTGTGCATAGCATACAAATTTTTTTACTGCACCTAGTGAAGTAAAACCTTTTGGGCAGAGCATCATTCTATTAGTCCATCTATACTAACCTCCACCAGGTTGCAAATTCAATCTAATTTTTTTCTGCATCTAGCTCTGAAAAAATATTTCGGCTTCTAGCAGTGTGTGGGACTTGTTCTATTAGTCCATCTATACTAACCTCCACCAGGTTGCAAATTCAATATAATTTTTATCTGCATCTATCTCTGAAAAGATATTTTGGCTTGTAGCAGTGTGTGGGACTTGTTCTATTAGTCCATCTATACTAACCTCCACCAGGTTGCAAATTCAATATAATTTTTATCTGCATCTAGCTCTGAAAAAATATTTGGGCTTCGGCTTGTAGCAGTGTGTGGGACTTGTTCTATTAATTCATCTATACTAACCTTCACCAGATTGAAAATTCAATATAATTTTTATCTGCATCTAGCTCTGAAAAAATATTTGGGCTTCGGCTTGTAGCAGTGTGTGAGACATGTTCTATTAGTCCATCTATACTAACCTCCACCAGGTTGCAAATTTAATATAATTTTTATCTGCATCTAGCTCTGAAAAATTATTTGGGCTTCGGCTTGTAGCAGTGTGTGGGACTTGTTCTATTAGTCCATCTATACTAACCTCCACCAGGTTGCAAATTCAATATAATTTTTATCTGCATCTAGCTCTGAAAAAATAATTTTGGGCTTAGTAGCAGTGTGTGGTACTCATTGTATTAGGCCATCTATACCAAGCTCCACCAGCTTTGAAATTAATAATATTTTTTAGCTGCATCTTGCCTGTAAACTAATATTGGGCATATTAGCAGTGTGTGGTACTCATTCTATTAGGCCATCTAAACTAAGCTCCACCAGCTTTCAAATTAATAATAATTTTTAGCTGCATCTTGCCTGGAAAATAATTTTGGGCATAGTAGCAGTGTGTGGTACTCATTGTATTAGGCCATCTATACCCAGCTCCACCAGCTTTGAAATTAATAATAATTTTTAGCTGCATCTAGCCCATAAAAAATTTTTTCTTCCCAATAGAGGTAGCAATAGAAATATGGGGCGCGCTCCTGGCTAACAAAAATATACGCTTCATAACAAAAAACACCAGCCTAGCGCACTGCATTAATAAGATGGCATCATCGTCTCTCCTGTCTACGCCGGCCAGCATTCCTGTGCCTAAAAGACAATGCATGGGTCTGCGCTAGCCACGATGCTGAGGGGTCTAAAGCTGCTGCTAACGCTTTATCACAATTCAATTGGCAGATTTTCACAGAGCTCCTCCCCAACGCCCACCCATCGGGCAACAGTTGCCCACCCTCCCTATGGGATCTAGTGGCGAATAGTTTATGCCATTAATCAGAGCGTCAGTTGCCCCGTCGACATTGCAAGCATACGGTAAGGCATGGGAAGAGTGGACACGACTAGTAGCATGCAGATGGGTTAACCAATGTGAACAAGCCAGATTACAAGTCACCATAGAATTTCTCCACAATCTAATCATGAGGGGCATATCAGGGGCGTCAGCGCAGCAGTGTCTGACCGGAGTAGCATTTCACTTCCAACTACTGAATTGGGGAGATGTGACAAAGAGATTCATCAACAGACAATCCATAAAAGGGTGGAAAAGGGGTCAGCCAAGTCAGGAGTGAAGACGTCCTGTCCCGTGTCACTAAAACTGATTTCTCATATCATATCCCTAACACCATTAACATGACACTCACAATTTGAAGCAACACTACTGTCTACTGCATTTGCGATCGCCTTCTTCGGGGCGCTATGCATAAGCGAATTAGTCCCTCAATCCAAAATTACCACCAGTTGAGGCTTATTACACCAGGACGTAGTCATAGCCAATAATGCAATACGTCTACGCATACGCCAAATGAAAACAGTTCCAGCGGGCAGGGGCACTTGGGTACTTCTACAACCCACAAACGGTACACTGAGTCGGGTAACAATAGTAAAAACATATATAACTATCAGATCACAAAGTAATTTCTTCCTATCACACATTGATGGAACGTCATTATCAAGATACCAGTTCCAAGCTATATTTAATAAATGCATAACATCGGCAGGGAACCACCCCAAAGATTACGGGACACACTCATTCCGCATAGGCGCGGCCACGGAAGCAGCAAGAGCAGGACTGTCAGAAACGGAAGTTCAGAGGATAGGGAGATGGCGATCCACGTGTTTGGCGAGAAACATAAGACCGGACTTGTTATCCTAACGTGGTTTGTTTCTTTTACAGGTGACGCTAAGCCAACAGTGTGGGTGATAGGCCACTCGTATATATATTGGGCAGAAAAAAGGGCGAAAGTCCGCTCAGGAGGGAGGAAATTAGAGTTTCATAACACATATTTCAACTGGAGAGGTATTAGAGGCCTGCTATGGCCACAGGTACTAATGGAGGTAATCAAGGTAGGGAGAGAGGCAAGGTGTCCGGTCATCTTAGTTATACAGGCCGGGGGAAACGACCTAGGTCATCACAAGAGCTCATAACTAATGGCAATAATGAAACTAGACACTGAGCGCTTCAGAGAATTTTTCACAAAACTAGCTATAGTATGGTCAGAGATTGTGCCGATAGCGGTATGGCAAGGTGCGCGAGACATCACGGCCATCGAACGGACAAGGCGGATAATAAATATTGGGATGGTAAAATTTAGAAGAGACAGAGGTGGTGTAGTGATACAACACCGACAACTGGAAGGAGATAAAGCAGGCCTCATACGGCCCGACGGTGTTCACTTAATGGATATTGGACTGGACATATTCCTGTCAGGACTCCAGGACGGAGTGGAAGAAGCGTTAAGAGTGATGGATGGGGGTCAGAGTCCTGCATACGAGTACGCAGGATCCTCCATGGCCTGAAAATAGAAAGGACATGTTGGAGAGTTACACTTGTTGGCCAACTTGCCGGTGTGGAGACCCAGGGCATGCTGCAACAAGCTGAATTATTTTAGAAATAAAATGCCTTTCTAATGGAATGAGTATAAAGAGTTAATAAAGCTGTGACCGATCCTGACCCATCCAGTTGTAAGAGTTACATTATTGTATTGTCAAGGAAAGGGGGGCGGTAGGGGGGCTGAACATCTGGGTTTGGTTGGGGGTCCCCACAGTCTGCCTAGGCTAGATGCATTTAAAAATTCTTATTAGATACACAGGTGGTGCAGCTTGCTTCGCAGATGGGCTTAGACGCCCAAAGTATTGCCTAGGCTAGATGCAGTTAAAAATTCTACGCTGACTAGCAGACACTGAAGCTTTGGAGCAGACCTCTGAGTAAATAGCTCTTCAGACTTTACCATCTGTGTTACCCAAGCCATAGTGTATGTAGTTTCTTACAGTTAAAAGGGGGAGGAAGCGACCCAACCCACCTGGAATTGACGATGCCAACGTCACGTAAAACACAGCAAGGGGACTCCAAAAAGAGTCTCCATTTTTTCCAAAAATTGTGGCACAGACACCACTTAAGTGGCATCAATTGCCCCAGAGTTGCTTAAAACGGTTGGTGAGGTGATTTTACCAAATCCTCAAGCTTTTACTCTCCCCAGAATGACACAGGGGTAGAAAAGTCCTTGCGGATCCATGATTTGTTCATCTTTATGAACTTGAGTCTGTCTACATTCTCAGTGGACAGCCGCGTGCGCTTATCTGTCAGCACACCACCAGCAGCGCTGAACACATGTTCAGAGAGAACGCTGGCTGGAGGGCATGACAAGATCTCCAAGGCGTGAGTGGCGAGCTCCGGCCATTTTTTCAGATTGGAAGCCCAAAATGAGCAAGGGTCCAGTGACACAGTCATAGCTTCGATGTTCACTTGGAGATACTCCTGTACCATCCTCTCTAGGCGTTGATTATGTGTCAGACTTCTTGTCTCCTGTGGCCTTGCAAAGGATGGTCTAAAAAAGTGGTGAAACGATTCCACAAAATTGCTGTTACCAGCAGATACTGTGTTACTGTTACGGTTTGAGTGATGAAGACTCGATAGTCCCACGGTTTGCAAGTTAGAACTGTGAGATTCACTACGTGCACCCCTGGTGTTTTGTGCAAAAGCACATGTAAGATTCTGCAACAGCCTCTGCTGATACTCCTGCATGCGTGAATCCCTTTCTATGGCAGGAATTATTTCGGCAAATTTACTTTTGTACCGGGGATCTAAGAGTGTGGCAACCCAGTAGTCGGGATTACTTCGAATTCTGACAATCCGAGGGTCATGTTGCAGGTAGTGCAGCAAGAAGGCACTCATGTGTCTTGCGCATCCAGGAGGACCAAGTCCTTGTTGTGTTGGTAGCGAGGTAACAATCATGCTTCCTTCCTCTGCCGTCTCCCCCCAACCTCGCACAACAGAAATGTGATCAAGGTCTCCCTCATCTGATGAGTCTTACATGCCCATCGCCAGTTCGTCCTCCACTTCTTCCTCGGCTCTTGCACCTTCCTCAACAGTTTGGCTGCTACCATGCGCCCTGGTTAATCCCTCTCCCCCACCCTCCCATGCCTGCCGTCTTGGTGCTGCCGACCGTCTGGACCTTGGAGATGTTATCCCTTTCGCATACGACTCCTCCTCTACTTCCTCCACCTCCTCTTGTCCCACCACCTGACTCTGAATTCTGTTTAACGTGTGCTCCAGCATGTAAATCACCAGAATAGTCATGCTGATAATGTCATTGTCGTCAGCACTAAACATCTTCGTCGCCATTTCAAAACTGTGTAGAAGGGTATGTGGCACCCCTGAGGGTTCAGTCGCCACAGAGGTACTGCATCTCACCCAGAGGTGTGGTATCTCACCCTCAGGTAAGGAAGGAGTATGGTTCGGGACCCTAACACCTGCATCCAACACATACCCGCAGTGGGGGTAGGGCGAGATTACTCCTAAGGGAGAGCACAGTCCCAGGTCCCTAGCTGGTGGGAGGGTCCTATGTAGTGGGTGTGGGTGGAGAAAGCAGCTTAGGGGAGTACATGACAGGGAGAGTATAAATAGGAAGCCATCTTAGAAAGAGCAAGCCAGTCAGAGGAGGAGAAGTGACAGGAGCAGAGGCTCTGCATGAGCTCTGCTCAAGAGGTGGGCCTAGCCTGGGAGGCCCAGGACTGATGGAGAGAAGAGAGGAGTGGGAGCAGGAAGGCTCCAGGAACCGAAGGGACCCTAGGGGTGCGGGCCATGCAGAAGGCCACCCGTACGCCCGCTGCTACCAGGAGGTAGAGGGGTCAGGCCAGATAAGGGGAACCGGCCCCTCAACTAGCGGAGAAACAGCAAGGCTCAACTAGAAACCGGAGGCTGCAGCATTTCATGTACTGCAGGCCAAAGTCCACACCAGTCTCACTAAGAAGGTAGCCACATAGGACCCAGGGGACGGAACACAAGTCGCCCGCCAAGGCCCGAGGATACCGGATAGAAGTGTCACTGGGTGTGAGGTGCAGGGAGAAGGCAAGAGAAAGGACACACAGAAGGGGGTCCTGCTAAGTACTCCGGAGCTATCTGGGGGTGGACTGAGCCCCTCACTGAGTACGCACAGCATGACGTGGGAGATTGCTCTGGTACCTGTAATCTGGACTGCAACAACTGTGAGTAAAGATCTTGGGACTGCATCACACGGACCCTGTGTTCATTACTGACTCCCTGCACTACAACCACCATCATCCACCCACACTGCCCTGAAGCTACACTCTTCCTGTGGGGAGTAATAATACCATTGCTGCAAAACCACCAGCTTCAGAGGACTGTTCCGCAGCGGCGGCATCTTTGGCCGCACTCCACAGGTGGCATAGTCGGACATTATAAAACCCATATATACAAATTACCCTTGGATTGACCGCCCTGGGTCACGGACCGGGTCGCCGCCACAGTGACTACAACCCCCAGCGTCTACCGGCCCGGCTCCGGGTACCCCACGGCCCAGGGGGCGCATCAACTTCTTAGGTCCCTGATCTGAGACCACTCCTGCAGCGTGATTTGCCCCACCTCTGGATCTCGTTGGCCCAGGCTATACGTCAGAACGTATTGCACCAGGGCTTGTCGGTGCTACCACAGTCGCTGCAACATGTGCAGAGTTGAATTCCACCGTGTCAGCACATCGCATTTCAGCCGGTGAACTGGCAGGCCCAACGACTTCTGTAGAGATGTAAGTCATTGAGCTGCGGGATGCGAACGGCGGAAGTGAGCACACAGCGACCGTGTCCTCTGCAGAAGGCCATCTAGTCCGTGATTGTGGGCTAAAAATTGCTGGACAACCAGGTTCAGCACGTGAGCCATACAAGGCACGTGTGTGACATTGCCCCAGCTAAGGGCCGCACCCAGATTTGCAGCTTTGTCACACACGGCCTTCCCTGGTTGCAGGTCCAGTGGAGACAACCATTCATGAAACTGGGTCTCCAGAGCTGACCACAACTTCTCAGCTGTGTGACTCACATTTCCCAGACATTTCAAAGTAAACACCGCCTGATGCCGTTGAGCCCTGTTGCCAGCATAGTAGGGAGGTGTGCACGATTCCTTCTGCACAGTTAGAAAGTGGGTGGCATTACCAGACAGGCTTTGGGTGCAAGTGGAGGACCGAGAGGAGGTTGAGGAGGCAGAAGCAGTGCAGGAACTTCTAGATAAAGAGGAGTGACGTACAACTCGTGGGGACGGCAAGACTTGGACACCAGCCCCTTGTCCTGCTGTCACCATAGTTAGCCAGTGCCCAGTCAGCGACATGTAACGCCCCTGTCCATGCCTACTCGCCCAAGAGTCTGTGGTGAAATGCACCCTGTCACACACAGAGTTTCTCAAAGAAGCGGTGATGTTGTGTGCGACATGCTGGTGTAGTGCAGGCACACCTTTCTTTGAGAAGTAGTGCCGAGTGCCAACTGGGCATCTGGTACTGGGGCACTGCGACGGACATAAGGTCTCGAAAATCCTCTGTGTCCACCAGGCGGAAAGGCAGCATTTCTGTAGCCAAGAGCTTGCAGATGGTGAAATTAAACCTCTTAGCTTTATCATGGCTTGGAGGAAATGGTCTTTTACTTGTCCACATCTGAGGGACCGAGGGCTGGCTGTTGTGCTTAGACGGGGTTGAGTAGGGTGTCCCCGACAAACTTGCTGGTCTGTGAGGAAGATGCAGGCAGAAAAGTTAGGTTGCCTTGATCCAAAGGTGGTGCTCTTGATGTCGGAGAGCGCTCAACACCAGCTCTCCAAATGAAATGGCAATCACACTGGCTGTTGCAGGTAAAGAGGTGGCAGGTCTGCGTCCAAAAACATGTGTGACTGCTGTCCCCCCAGTCACAGAGGATGAAGAGGCCGCGGATGTACAAGATGGGGCAGACGGTGGTTGGCCCAGCCCGCTAGGCCGCATTGTAGCACAGTGAGCTTCCCACTGCAACTTATGCTTCATATCCATGTGACGGTTCATGCATGAAGTGCTCAAACTATGGATTTTTTGGCCTCTACTTAGCTTTTGGTGACAAATATTACAGATAACACGAGTTGGGTCATCCTTATCGATCTGAAAAAATGCCCAGGCTATGCAAGGCTTAGAGCCCATGAGACCTGAAGAGCCACTATGACTTGTGGTCAGAGGCAGAGTTGTGGTTGAGGATGCAGTTGTTGACGTGCTTCCAGTACTCCGTCTCTGTACAGGAAGGCACAACCTAACCTCGACGTCAATAGCATCTGTGACGCCCAGCTGCGCTTGGTATCACAGCTCCTAGAAGAGTGCATTGATGGAATCCTCCACAAGAGGCCCCCATAAACATTCACACATCTCCACCTTCCACCTCAGACCAGCAGAGGGAGCCCATTAGGGATATAAATAGGGAAGGTGGAGCTAGGCACTTCAGTTCCTCTGAAGAGTTCCTGCAGTAGAGAAGCCTAAGAAAGGTCAGTCTGCAGTGGAGCTCAGTCTAGTCTAGAGAACTCAGTTAATATTTCAGCAGTGGAGCATGAGGCTCCTGTTAGCTAGATTCAGGGAGCCCAGTTAGAGCTTAAGGTGTGCCGGTGCCATAAGATCGGTGAAGCGCGGCAAGTTGCCGTTAGTGTGTATAGCCTAGTGAGGGCCTGAGTAGGTCTAAGGCGAGTGGAGAGTTAGTACATAGGGGGCAGAGGAGCTCAACTAGCTCACCCCGAAGCATTTACCGGACACCGGAACCGAGCTTACCGGGATCTCGGACCCAGTAAGGCATAACCGGAATCCGTGGGGAACTACAAGTCCCAGGATCGCTAAGGTGCTGATGCGTAACAGAGCCAGGAGATGCTTAGGAACCGCATACTGGGAGCGTGAACTCCAAGTCAAGGCCCTACTACAAGGTCAGCCAGCGCAGGACAGAGACAAAGTTAGGCCTAGCTCCAGGCAGGTCAGAAACTTACTACGCAGAGGCAAGAAACAAGAGGCCCTACACCCGCTCATTGGGGAGGATCCTGATATGCACCCTTCACCCTACAGTGCTCCGGGATGTGCCTGAATTTCCACCAGTAAAAGGTACTGAAGTGACTACCTTGTCCGTTCCCGTTCTTGCTCAGACCCAGCTGGGTCACGCCTGTCCTGCATTCCCCCTGCATATTTTTTTCTGAGGCCTAGCTCCACCTGTGGGGAGCTATACCATCGAGCTGCCTTATCACCGGCCTCAGTGGACTACTGCAGCGCTGGTGCTTCTCACCAGATACCACAAGTGGCGTCACGAACTCTTATAAAATTAACAATTATCCACGCTTTTAAAGACTGACCCCATTGTACGGGCCCGGGAGCCGACCACAGCGACATCCCAAAGGCCAGGCAAAGGCCCGGGTACCGAGTCATCCCCATCCCCTGGGCTAGTCACATCCTCCTCCACCTCCTCTGCTGACCTCATCGACTGGCTGACTGTGGGTTGACAGTAAGTGGGATCTCCAACCTCGTCATCATCACCCTGTGTGTTATCACACCCATCGTCCTCAGAGCCAACCTCTTCCTGCCCTGACCGAAAAGTCAAGTTGTCGCTCCAATCAGGTATTTGAATCTCATCATCGTCTTCATCATTGTCTCCACTAACAGGAGTTACAGTTTGGGAACGAGGGTCTACATTATGCTCAGAACCTTCTTCATCTGGTCCTGGATCCGACTCATAAAGATTCTGGGCATCAGTGCAGATCATTTCCTCGTCTGGATTAACAGAAGCTCTGGAGCAGACCTCCATTTCCCAGGCTATAGTATGAGTAAACAGCTGTGCAGACTCAACCATCTGTGTTACCCCATACTCAGACGGGCAGCTGGAGACTTGGGAGCTGTGAGGAAGAAAGTGCGATTGGGGTGACACCTCTGAGGACTGGAGTATTTGTGATGTTGAAGTTGATGTGGAGGAGAGCCCACTTGAAGGAGAACTTGATATACGTTGATGCACCTACTGTTTTTGTGCCTCATCTGGAATTTGTAGCGATGGGCGTGTCCGTAAGAAAGGGATCGTATCACATTGTCCACGAAAAGAAGTAGACATCTTAGTTTGGCTGGAAGATGGTCTTTCTTCTGCAAATGTTACTCCCCCCCACCGCGGGGGGGCTCGACCCACCAGCGGACAGGCACCAGTATTGAGAGAGGGTAGCTGGCCATCAGGGTCCACCGCAGCTCTGGCACAAACCCGGCGACACGGAGGTCGCACGGGCAGGAACGGACTGGCCGTGTCGGCTTCGCACTTTTTTGGTTTTAGAAGGGCATGACATGCCTATATCTGTGTCTCCCCCTCCTTTTACTCCTCCACCTCTTTTCTTTTCACATGACTATATGTCCTTGTCACTTTTCCATGTGTTAGTTGTGTCTTCTGAGCAGTTTGTCAGCTTTTGGACACCTTTGAAGGTGTTTTCTATGTGTTTCTATGTGTTTTTGTTTGCCTGCCATTGGTTTTAACGGTGTTCGAAGGTGTTCGACGAACAGTTCAACGAACAGTTCGGCGAACATACGGGTGTTTGACGAACCGAACCGAACTCGAACACTACGGGGGTGGCTCAATACTAATGATAAACTTAAATGTAAGATCTGGCTATTAAAAAACTGTTGAAAAATAGCATGTTTACACATCCCATCAAAACTGAAAATTTTACACAGCAGGATTCTGAGACTGTCTCTGGAACTTTTGCTTCTGATTAGCAGTTCACACTGCCATGGATTTAATGGAGCTAATTTTCTGTGCAATACGTGACATGCTACTTATAGTTGTGGCTGATTTTATTCCATGGTGTCAACAAAAATCAAGGTGGAATTTTTTTTTTATGTACTGTATGTGAACAGGGTTACTGAAATTTCATTCACATGAAAGGAATGTGGATTTCACAGACTAAGATTCAAAATTGATCATCAAATCTGTGTAAAGTTCAACACTTTTGAAAGCTGAAATTACACATACAGTATTTGTAGCAGTTTTTTTCTACAAAATTTCTTACATTATACATTATTACATTACATTACTTATATTATTCTTTTAATTTTTCTTACATTATTTTAAGCCAAAGCCTGGAGTGTATTTCAAAGTAATGGAAAATATAAAAGATCCACTTTATGCTGAATCAAAATCTGACGTTAAATTACATAATAAACTGCATTAAAAATTAAGCTATACTCATTTTCAGACGCCACATCCAGCAACATAAAGATTGAGAAAGGGTGGTCCTCCTGGAACAATGATTAGCTGGTGTATATAGCATAAAATAAAATGAACCATAAGGATCACGTGCTGGTATGCTGTTATCTAATTGCTTGTGCTGGATACTTGTACAAATTAGTAGGATTTGTTAAGAAAACGTGCATCTACAAGACAAATACCAAGCTAGGAATGTGCTATGGCAATTCTGCTGCAGAAACGCTTAAAAAATGCTTGGTAGAAGGCCTGCCATGTTCCCCAATGATAATCTGCATGTGCTGTGCACATGCTGCGGAAATTTCCGCTACGGATTATCATTGCGGAAAAAAACGCAGCACTACCAATTATTTACTGAAGCGCTGCGTTTTCGCCACCATTGACTTGCATTAGAAAGCATGGAATCCGCATCACTGGATCTGTACATGCGGATAACATGCGTTTCAATGTGCGGATGGTACCCGGGTCAGGAGGAGAGGAAACTCTCCTCCGGACCCGGGTACCATAGAACCTGCAAAAAAAAAGAATAAAATAAAAAATAAATATTATACTTACCTTCTGATGGCCCCCGATGTGCTTGTCTTGGCTTGCCGGCAGATCGCGGTGGACTGAAGGACCTGCGCTGACGTCATTTAGTCATGTGATGGCAGGTCCTTCAGTGTACAGCGAGCTGCCGGCAAGCCAGGATGGATCGAATAAAGACTCCCGGGGCCATCAGAAGGTAAGTATATATTTATTTTTTTCCATTCTTTACAGTCCCATTATATAAATCCATGCCGTTTGCATGTATTTATATAGTGTGACCAAGTTGTCAAGCACTTTCCAAGTGATGCTAAAATCGCTTGGAAAGCGCTTGTCAACCCGCATGCGGAAATGCATGTGAAGAACGCTTCACATCTGCTTGTCCCTGGCAGGAAAACGCATGTACAATCCGCATGCGTTTTTTCTACCAGGGAGATGCAGAAACCCTCAGGAAAAAATCCGGAGCATTTCTGCATTGTGGGCACATAGCTTTACTTGAGTCTCACGTGTGATCACAATCATCTTAGAACCTATAGTCATGCTCTTGTTCACCAAATAAAATAAGATCACAGACAAACATGATATATATGGTAAGTAGTGATTAGCGAATTTGTTCAAAATCAGAACTTACAACTTAAATTTGACACGAATATGGCACATTCAGATTCGTGATCGGATATGCGAGCAAAATTTCTTAAATTCGGGAAAAATCGGTAATGTTCGGTAAATAAATGTGGGAACGTGATTGCAGTGCAACTACAGCATTTTTAACAGTTTTGCTAGCATAGTGCTTGTGTATGATGAGCGTGAAGACGTGGTGGATGAGTGGGGGCTGATGATAGCTCAGAACAAGTCAGATGAGGGGCGCGCTTATAATTTTATTTTTTCTTCCTGTAGGCGGTAACTTTAAGTCAGGAAAGTGTGCTAGCCAATCAGAGCGCAGGAAGCATCCACATTGTCCAGACACAAGGGCTTCTGCAATTGGCTGCTGAAATCACATGTCCTCTCCATATAAAAAGCGGCCATGTACGCTCAGCGCCATTATATCCATGTCACTGCTGGAGACAGATGCTGCTGAGTGTGCACCTGTGTACTGAGAGATATTAGCTAGATAGATGGGCGCTTGTGTGGAAGTCAGATAGTGCAGATAAGTCCTGTGTTGTGTACCTGTTCAATCGACCTTGCAGCACATTTTTTTTCTTGTGCAATTACTGAGATTCTGACAGAAAGAGCTGGGCCCATGCCATAGAACAGTGTTGTGCACCGGTTGTATTGTGCTCCATGCATGAGTATACCTTCAATCTATTTTTGCATTTGCTAATGTGATAACGCAAGCAAGCCCTTGTAGGCCACTTTTTGATTTTATGGGGTTGGAATTCAGCTGTCTGCAGAGATTGTCAGTGCAGAGCTTCTGAGTGCAGAGCACAAAAATCTTTATTTTTCATTTGCTAATGTGATAGTGCAAGCTGTGTTAGCTCAGTTTGTCCTTTTTTTGGTGGCTGAACTTCAACTGTATGCACAGTATAACAAATATATTTTTTCTGTTGCCAGGCAGAGTCCACAAAATATTTTTTTGTGCCGCAAACATGATATACTCTGCTAAAAGCCACCTATTATCTTAGTGGTGGTGAACATCAGCTGTTTTCAGAGTAAATAAAATGATTTTTTTTTGTCTTGGTAGGCAGAGTCCACAAAAGATTTGTTTGTGTCGGAAACATGATACACTCTGCTAAAAGCCATCTACTATCTTAGTGGCGGTGAACCTCAGCTGTTTTCAGAGTAAAAAAATAGATTTTTTCTCTTGCTAGGCAGAGTCCACAAAAAAATCAAATTTTGTTTGACTAATAGTGTGCTCCTACCATAGTATCTGAGCAACATGAGTGGGAAAAAGAGAGGTGGAAGGGGGAATAGGCTTGGTGTTCAAAGTATAAGTGGGGTAGATGGTAATGTTAGTGATAGAACTAGTGAACCAACACCGTCATGTCCTATCCGAAGACAACTGACAACTTCTGTTAGTGTATGGGCTACTCCACTCCCTTTCTTTGGCAGCCACACAGCGATACGCCTTGTTGATAAGGGCCAGAAAGAGCAGGTGCTCCAGTGGATGGCAAGCGCTGCTTCAAGTGGCCTCTCCTCTTCTTTCTCCACCTCAACATCACACACAGTACAGTCCACAGAGGTGGCACCAAAATTAACCTTGCTTTCCCCCCCCGCGTCACAACTGTCCAAGTGCCCAACTGACTGTAGTGAACCACAGATGGGTGAGTCTGTAGAACTGCTCACCCATTCTATACCACGGGCATCAAAAGTGTACTCCAAACATTCACATAGACAAGAAGAGGAGGAAAGCATCTGCACCGAAATTTTCTTAGGTTGGATTCGGGGTAGGACAGAGTAGGGTCCTAGCAGGTTCCTGACCCTCATCACCAGACGTTAACCACCAGGAAAGGAGGTGATCCTGATGAGACTCAGATACCTGAGGCTCATTCGGACTGTATTGTGCTGTCAGGGCAACAAGAGGAGAAGGGTCACACTAAGGGCAAGGAATGGGATAACACATTAGATGATGACGAGGTTGAAGATCCTACTTAGTGAGAACCCAGAGTCACGCAGCCGAGTAGCTCATCTGAGGAGGCGGAGGAGGAAGACTAGAAGGTTACCTTTCGCCCTACGGTGCAGATTTGAAGTGATGCAAGCACAAGGAGCACTGCATCCTTAGTGGCCAGCAGCAGTCGCAGGTCTGCAACTCACAGGGGCAGCAAGGGTTGCTTAGCCTGGGCCTTTTTGTGACCACAAAGGATGAGCCAACTCACGTTATCTGCAAACTTTGCGATAAAAAACTCAATAGAAGGGAAAAGTGCAATAATTTGACTACTACATGCATGAACGTTCACATGCACAAACAACATGCTTTACGCTGGGAATCTTACTGCGCTAAAATGCGGACCAGCAGACCTCAACAACCATCAGCTGCTCCATCAACTGCATCCGCTGCTTCGTCCTCCTCCTCTATTGCTGAGCCAAGTATTGGCATGCAGGTCTCGCACCGCAGAACTTCTGGTTCTGTACCCGCTCCAGTCAGGCTGAGTGAGAGCCCGTCAGCTGTAACGGAAGTGGACATGCCTGCTGTGTTTGTTTCACTGAGCAAACCACATGTTTCTCAATCCACCATAACATCTGCGCCTGCATCTCACTCACGGTCCAGCAGTTTGTCCGTTTCACTGTACTCTGCCCTCTTTCAGCACTGCAGCCAGCCCTCGGTCCCGCAGTTGTGGTCACGTAAAAGATTGTTTCATTCTACAAATGAAAAAGCTAAGAGGTTGAACTCCACCATCTCCAATCTGTTGGCCACGGAAATGCTGCCTTTCTGCCTGGCAGATACAGATGGCTTTCATAAGCTGATGGCCGTCACAGTCCCCCAATATCAGTTGCCCAGTCACCATTACTTCTCTAAGAAAGCTGTGCCTGTGCTACACCAGCATGTGGCAGACAACATCACCCGTTCCTTGACTAAATCTATTTCTGCCAGGGTGCATTTTGCCACAGACACCTAGACAAGTAAGCATGGCCAGGGGCATTACATATCACTGACTGGGCACTGGGTGACTCTGGTGGCTGTGGAGGCAGGCGCGGAAGGGGCTGCTCCACAAATCTTGGAATGCCCAAGGCTTGCAGAACAAACCTCTGTGTTTCCCACTTGCTCCACTGCTTCTGCCTCCTCCACCTCCTCTAGAGCCGCCACCTGCGCACTCAACCTCTGCCTTAACGTTCCAACAGTGCAGAGCGAATCCACACCACTTCCATACTGCGCAGCCAGTGCTCACTGCAATCAGGCAGTCTTCAAATTAATATGCCTTGGAGATCACAGTCATACAGTTGAAGAGTTGTGGACAGCTCTCCACACTCAGTTTGAGCAATGGCTGTCTCCGCTGAACCTGGAGCCATGCAAGGCTGTGTGCGATAACGGTGCAAACCTGCTGGCAGCCCTATGCAGACGCAAGCTCCCACATGTGCCTTGCATGGCTCACGTCCTCAACCTGATGGTACAGTGATTTGTATGGCACTATCCCAGCCTGGAGGAGCTGCTTCAGAAAGTACAGAAACTGTGTGCTCTCTTCCGCCGTTCGCACCCCTCATGTCATCAACCCAAATGTTTTCAAATATGAACACTCCTGATTGAGTCTCCATCTAATTGGTTGGCTGTAGGGGAAGAGGTGTCGTTCCTAGTTCTACAATTTCTACTGTAGTGAAATTGATGCCACTTTGTTGGTGTCTGCCATTAATTTTTGGAAATGTGGGGAATCCCGATTGGTTCTCCATCTATTGGATTGGCTGTAGTGGAAGAGGTGTCAGTCCCCATTATACTACTTATAGTCTAGTGAAATTGATGCCACTTTGGTGGTGTCTGCCACTATTTTTTTGGAAATGTGGGGAATACTGATTGGGTCTCCATCTACTGGGTTGGCTGTAGGGGAAGAAGTGTCGGTCCTAATTATACTATTTCTACGCAAAGTGAAATTGATGCCACTTTGGTGGTTTTAGGCCCAAATGTTTTCAAATGTTAACATTTCTGATTGGGTATCCATCTACTGGGTTGGCTGTAGTGGAAGAGGTGTCAGTCCCCATTATAATACTTACACTCTAGTGAAATTGATGCCACTTTGGAGGTTTTAGGCCCATATGTTTTCAAATGTGAACACTTCAGTTCTCACACTTCTCTTGGACTTTAAATGTCAGTGTGCGAACTGCAGCCCATTAACGCCTGCTGACTGGCTGCAGTGCTCATGTAGCAGAACAATGTCACATGAGTGCAGTTAGACCCGGCACCGACATTGATAGAATGGATTTGGTGTCCAAAGTGCGTCATACTAAGATTAAGAACAATTTTTTGTTCAAAATGCGTCAGTGAGCATGACCCTGACCATACACCTTTTTTAACAATCATGTTTTTTTTAATCATTATTTTCAATAAAATGTTTTTTTTAATAGACATTTAACTTCTCCAATTTCCAGTGCTGGATGCATCGTTCTTCATTTTTTGACTTTGTTCAACTTGCACCAACACAAGTCCTTTCTGGATCCGTGCACTTCTGGAAAAACACTTTCTAGGAAGTTGGTGAGCTGGAAAAAGCTTTTTTCTTTTTTGCAATTTGGTGCAGAAAGTGAGTATTTGTTACTTTTATTTTACACTGGAGAATATAGTGTTTAAGAAGGGATGGTGCAAGTACGGGAAAACCATTTAAAGACTTAAAAAAGTCATAAGTGCACTGGAGGGAAAGAATGGAACTTATCATATTGAATATTTCACTACATTGCATTACGGGTTTGTGATTTCTCTTTGTCTTATTATTTTTGGAAAGATCGTGGGGAATGCAACACAGATTTGTAAGATTTATTGTTACAATAAAGCTTTAGAATTAACACTAACTGCTATTTCAGTAATGTTGCATTATTAATTGTAATTATTGTACTTAAACCATTCTAATTACCAGAGAGCCTACACGATTCAAACAAATGTGTCTTGATTTTCAGTAGTGAGCAGAAGATGATGAATTATTTGTTAGAAAAGTAATAATCTTGCCATCTGTTCACTCTTTTATACACACAAACAAAATAATGCATCACTGCAATGTTACTGATATCCTTCATCCTGAACAATGTTTGCTTGTATCAGTATTCAAATAAACAGATTTGCACTTAGTGTGCTCACTCAAGGCTACAAACTAGAAAAGAAGGCATACAAGGGGAAAAGCACTTACAGGACAACACTGTGTAGACCAAATATAGAGCGTGGATAAGAGATCAGATTCCCTCTGGTAGTGGCCTGCTCACTTCTGCATGTTGCATTAAGGATACAACACCTTTTAGTCCATATAAACTGATCATTCCACTACTGGCAATCTTGCGTGGGCAAGTAAATAGTCTCATATTAAAGGGGTGGTCCGAAACGAGCATTTATTTTAATCATAAATGTCTGTCTATTTAATGTCATAATCTAATCTCTTTTTCTAATATACTTTAATTAAAAAGTCCCTACTGTTATCTCACTATGCTATATCTGATTTATTTGTTTACCTACTTCTGGATTGATGAAGGTTTGTTTGAGAACTGCCAGTGCATGCTGGAATACTTAAATGGGGGCAGATCCTGTGGTCACTGCTGCAGCCTCTGTTCCCTCCCTGAAAGAAGAGTCATCAGTGATGTCTGATTCAGGGGTTGGGCTTGTCCCTGCTTTACTGAGCATGTGTTTCGATTATCAATTCCAATGGCAGCTCAGTAGCATCTTGTCACTGAGCAATATTATTTTTAATGCACAGTGACAGTGCCCTAATTCACCGACTCTGAGGAGAAATGACAAGCTGGAAAGAGAGTGCACTGTCATTGCGCTTTGTAAGGAGAAAACCAGTAAAGCAGAGACCAGTCCCGCCAAAGCAAGTGACAAAAGGATTAAAATAAATGTTAGTTTCAGACCACCCCTTTAATGCCAAATAGTTTGAATTCTTGTAGGTCAGAACTAGATAACCAGCTGCACTGCAGGCAAAAGAGAATTTGTATGCAAAAGCTGATGGACTTCATTTCCGATGTCTACATCTTCGCTTTTCAGATTTGAACTGACTCTTTCATAGAGACAAACTGTCAATAACTGTTTAACCGCTTCCCGACCGCCCACTGTATATAAACGTCGCTGGCTGGGTTCTGTGCAGCACGGACGTTTATAAACAGTCAGTGGTCCCGCAGCACTCAGGACCCCCAGGGTTCTGCATGCGCTGCAGGTGCGGTGCAGAGCAGTAGCTCTGACAGGAGACATCATCGGGAACTGATTAAATCAGGTCCCAATGATGTCAACCCCTTGCTATCTTTTAGATGCAGTGATCCATAGCGATAGTGGGATTTAGGAGCTAGTGAGAGGAGAGGGGGTCATCCACTCACCTTTCCGATGGCCCCCCTGATACCTGATAGGACCTGGCGTTGTCATGGCAGCCGGAGGTCACATGACCACCTCCGGGTCTGCCATGCACGGTTTCCTGCTAGGCTCAGCCAGCAGCTGAGTCTAGCAGGAGATAATTACAGTGAAAAACTGTCAGCTGGGCTCTCATGCAATGCAATACATGTCTATTGAATTGCATGAGAACAGTGATTAGAAAAATAAAAATTGGAGTTCCATACAGTGACTAAGTAAAAATGTAAAAAAAAGTCTAAAAATGTTTTCAAACTATTAAAAAAATTCACAAAATAAAAAATATATATATTAAACCAATAAATCCGTATATTTATGCAAAAACAAAAAAAACACATATATTTTGTATCGCCACTTCTGGAACAACCCTATCTATAAAACTGTCACACTAATTAACCCCTTCTGTGCACACTGTAAAAAAAAAAGACGACGCAAAAGACAGCTTTTTCATCATATCGCCAAACAAAAAGTGGAATAAACTGCGATCAAAAAGCCAAATGGAAATTAAAATGGTACCGCTGAAAATGCCATCTTGTCCCGCAAAAAAAAGCCGCCATACAGTTCAATCAGCTGAAAACGAAAAAAGTTATAGCTCTCAGAATAAAGCGATGTAAAAAATTATTTTTTCTTTAAAATAGTTTTATTGTGTAAAAATGCCAAAACATAATAAAACTATATAAGTGTAGTATCGTGTAAACGTGCTGACCCGAAAAATAAAGCTGCTTTATCAGTTTTACCACATACAGAATGGCATAAAAATAACTTCAAAAAACAAATCCCGAATTGCTGTTTTTTGTTCATTTTACCTCCCAAAGAACGGAATGGAAAGCGATCAAAAAATGTCACGTACCCAAAAATGGTACCAATAAAAACGTCAACTCGTCTTGCAAAAAACAAGCCATTACATGACTCAGTCGGCCAAAATATGGAAAAACTATAGCTCTCAAAATATGGAGATGCAAAAACTAGATTTTGCAAAAAAAAGCGTAGTGGGTGACAGCTATCAATCATAAAAACCTGATATCAATCTGGTATCGCTGCAATCGCACCGACCCGAAGAATAAAGTCGTCTAATTACTTATACTGCATGAGGAAAGGCGTAAAAAATAAATAAAACCAATTCTTCACTTGCTGCTGATTTATTATGTCTCCCAAAGATAGCAGTAAGGCATGGCTCACATTTATCCTGAGCTCTGCGCTGAGCGTTTACACCGGGGTTTCAGTGTAAATCTCTGAAATACGTGATTCAGACAGAATCCCCAGCCGCAGATTCCCTGTAATGAGGCAGATGGAAGCAATGTGGATGCCGTCTGGCCTATGATCCAGCGGTGTCAGTTATTTTAGGCGTGCATAAAAGTGCGGTTGGATAAAGATTTGTGCACTTCTGAAAAAAAGAACACTGCTACACAGAGGCCAGACAGACTCCAGAGTAACTCTGCTGCCGCATTAAAGTGAATGGATCCCGTGGGGCTTTCATCTGAATTACCTCAGTTGGAAATTTAGATGGAAACCTCGATGTAAGTGCTCATCCTAGAGCGCCGGATAAACGTTATGTAAAATGTTCCCTATAAGAGCTTCAACTCAGTCCTCAAAAAAGCAAGTCTCCCACTCAGGTCTGTCATCTGTTAAAAATATAAGGGACTTCCAAGTTACTGGTAGCACAAAGGCTCTGGAAAAGCGAAATGGCCTTTGCCTCCCAAAAGAAATTCAGAAAATGTTGTACTACCAAATCCAAATGCCTCCCTCCCTTCTGAGCCCCATAATGTGCCTAAACTACATTTAGGGTCCACATGTTTGGCATTCCTGTAGCAATGAAAGCATGCCTAATTTACAGGTGCATGTCTCCAGAAGCATGAGCTGGGCACAACGTACTGGTCAATACAGCATACTGGTCACTTCAACGGCAGTTTGAAATTTTCACTCTGCAACATCCACTGCTGCTTGTTTCTGGAAAAGACCCATGGAGTCAAAATCGTCACTACACCTGTAGGTAAATTCCCAAAGGGGTAGAATTTCCAAAATGGGGTCACTTGAGGGGGGATTCTGCTCTTCTAGCACTTAGGGGGTGTGTATATGGAGTCCGCAAACTATTCTACAATAATTTGTCCTCCAAGAGTCAAATAGCGCTCCGTCCCTCCCGGGTCTTGCCGTATGGCTAAGCGGTACTTTACAGCCACATATGGGGTATTGCCACAGTTAGAAGAAATTGTGTGACACATTTTGGCACCATTTTTACCCATTGCCCTGTGTGAAAATGTAAAATCTGAGGCTAAAACAATTTTTTTGTGGTAAAAATATAATTATTTTTTCTTCACTGCCCAATGGTATAAAATTAAAAATTAAAAAATACTCACTACTCCCCTAGATGAATTCCTTGAGAGGTGTCGTTTACAAAAAGGGGTCACTTATGGTGGTTTCTGCTGTTTCGGCATGTCATCGACTCTTCATATGTGACATGGTGTCTGCAACCTATCCCAGCCAAAATAACGCTCCTTTCTCTTCCAAGCCCTGCCGTGTGCCAAAGCAGTAGTTTTCCACCACATATGAGGTATCAGCATAATCAGGAGAAATTGCGCAACAAATTTCATGGTGCAATTTCTCCTGTTACCCTTATGATAATGCAAATTTAGGGGATGAAAAACATTTTTGTGGGAAAAATGTGAAAATGTTATTTTTACGGCTCAATATTATAAACTTCTGTGAAGCACCTGGGGGTTCAAGGTGCTCACCACATATCTAGATAAGTTCCATAAGGGGTCTAGTTTCCAAAATGGTGTCATTTGTGGGGGGTTTCCACTGTTTAGGCACATCAGGGGCTCCCCAAATGCGACATGGCGTCCGGTACTTATTCAAACAAATTTTACATTCAAAAAGTCAAATGGCGCTCCTTCCCTTCCGAACCCTGCAGTGCGCCCAAACAGTGGTTTCCACCACGTATTGGGTATCAGCGTACTCAGGTGAAATTGCACAACAAATTTCATGGTGCAATTTCTCCTGTTACCCTTATGATAATGAAAATTTAGGGGATGAAAAACATTTTTGTGGGAAAAATGTGAAAATTGTATTTTTACGGCTTAATATTATAAACTTCTGTGAAGCACCCGGGGGTTCAAGATGCTCACCACATATCTTGATAAGTTCCCTAAGGGGTCTAGTTTCCAAAATGGTGTCACTTGTGGGGGGTTTCCACTGCTTAGGCACATCACGTGCTCCCCAAATGCGACATGGCGTCCGCTAATTATTCAAACAAATTTTCCATTCAAAAAATCAAATGGCACTCCTTCCCTTCCGAACCCTACCGTGCGCCCAAACCAAAATTGGGTATCAGCTTACTCAGGTGAAATTGCACTACAGATTGTGTTGTCAATTTTTTCCTGTTACCCTTGCAAAAATAAAAAAATTGGGGTCTAAATTAACATTTTTGTGAAAAAAAATAAATGTTCATTGTTTTCTTCCACATTCCAAAAATTCTCGTGAAGCACCTAAAGGGCTAATAAACTTCTTGAATGTGGTTTTGAGCACCTTGATGGGTGAAGGTTTTAGAATGGTGTCACTTTTGGGTATTTTCTGTCATAAAGGTCCCTCAAAGTCACTTCAAATAAGATGTGGTCCTTAAAAAAATGTTTTGTAAATTTTGCTGGAAAAATTAGAAATTGCTGGTCAACTTTTAACCCCTATTACTTCCTAACAAAAAAAATGTTGGTTCCAAAATTGTGCTGATGTAAATTAGACATGTGGGAAATGTTATTTATTAACTTTTTTGTATGACATATCTCTCTGATTTAAGAGCATGAAAATTGCAACATTTTCTAAATTTTCGCCAAATTTGCAAATTTTTCACAAATAAACGCAAGTCATATCGAAGAAATTTTACCACTATCATGAAGTACAAAATTTCATGAAAAAACATTCTCAGAATCAGTGGGATCCGTTGAAGCATTCCAGAGTTATTACCTCATAAAGTGACAGTGGTCAGAATTGAAAAAAATGGCATGGTCACGAAGGCAAAAACAGGCTCTGGGGCAAAAGAGTTAAATACTAAATGAAGTGCCCAAACTGTGACATCTTATGAGCACATGTTTTGGTAAACATACAAGTTACAGTATATGTATAAATCTACATGTGTGCCATAAAACAATAAAAGATATTAAAAACCTTTAATCAACAAACTTTTCAAATATAATTTGCACAACTGATGTTTAAAGAGTACCTGTAATCACAGTTATGCATAATGAACTAAAGTTACAGTGGGGAAAAAAAGTATTTAGTCAGCCACCAATTGTGCAAATCTCCCACTTAAAAAGATGAGAGAGGCCTGTAATTGACATCATAGGTAGACCTCAGCTATGAGAGACAAAATGAGAAACCAAATCCTGAAAATCACATTGTCTGATTTGGAAAGAATTTTTTTTTAAATTTTGGTGGAAAACACGTATTTGGTCAATTACAAACAAGCAAGATTTCTGTCTCTCACAGACCTTTAACTTCTTCTTTAAGAGGCTTCTCTGTCCTCCACTCATTACCTGTAGTACTGGCACCTGTTTGAACTTGTTATCAGTATAAAAGACACCTGTCCGCAACCTCAAACAGTCACACTCCAAACTCCACTATGGTGAAGACCAAAGAGCTGTCGAAGGACACCAGAAAAAAAATTGTAGCCCTGCACCAGGCTGGGAAGGCTGAATCTGCAATAGGCAAGCAGCTTGGTGTGAAGAAATCAACTGTGGGAGCAATAATTAGAAAATGGAAGACATACAAGACCACTGATAATCTCCCTTGATCTGGTGCTCCACACAAGATCTCACCGCGTGGGGTCAAAATGATCTCAAGAACAGTGAGCAAAAATCCCAGAACCACACGGGGGGACCTAGTGAATGACCTGCAGAGAGCTGGAACCAATGTTACACAGGCTTCCATCAGTAGCACACCCGGGACTCAGATCATGCAGTGCCAGATGTGTCCCCCTACTTAATCCATTACATGTCCGGGCCCGTCTGAAATTTGCTAGAGAGCATTTGGATGATCCAGAAGAGTATTGGGATAATGTCATATGGTCAGATGAAACTCAAGTAGAACTGTTTGGTAGAAACACAACTCGGTGTGTTTGGAGGAGAAAAAACGCTGAGTTGCATCCAAAGGATACCATACCTACTGTAAAGCATGAGGGTGGCAACATCATACTTTGGGGCTGTGTCTCTGACAAGGGACCAGGACGACTGATCCGTGTACATGAAAGAATGTATCATGAGATTTTGCGTGCAAACCTCCTTCCATCAGCAAGGGCATTGAAGATGAAACGTGGCTGGGTCTTTCAGCATGACAATGATCCCAAGCACACCGCCAGGGCAACCGCGTGGCTTCGTAAGAAGCATTTCAAGGTCCTGGAGTCGCCTAGCCAGTCTACAGATCTAAACCCTATAGAAAACCTTTGGGGGGGAATTGAAAGTCTGTGTTGCCCAGCAACAGCCCCAAAATATCACTGCTCTAGAGGAGATCTGCATAGAGAAATGGGCCAACATACCAGCAACAGTGTGTGCCAACCTTTTGAAGACTTACAGAAAATGTTTGACCTCTGTCATTGCCAACAAAAGATATATAACAAAGTATTGAGATGAATTTTTGTAATTGACCAAATACTTCTTTTCCACCAAAATTTGAAGAAAATTTCTTTCCAAATCAGACAATGTGATTTTCAGGATTTGTTTTCTCATTTTGTCTCTCATAGTTGAGGTCTACCTATGATGTCAATTACAGGCCTCTCTCATCTTTTTAAGTGGGAGAACTTGCACAATTGTTGGCTGACTAAATACTTTTTTTCCCCACTGTATGCCCATAATGGCACTGTTTTACTGATTTAATAACAAAAGACACAGATGATCAGCTTATCCTTGAAGATAAATCCAGATAAGTTCCAGCAAAGAGAAGCATAGGATCACGTTGCTGCTGAACGTCAGGTAAGTATACAAAGACAAATAGATCCAGATTGAAACAGGAATTCATAAAAGTAAAAAGTTTTATTCAATAATTAAAAAATATAAAGACAACACTGTATTGCACCCAGAAACCAAACACGTTTTGAACGCTCATGCATTCTTACACTCGTAAACTCGGTCTGAATAAAGTGAAAGCACAAATGGTGGGAGCTTAAATGTTCACATGATTCATTAATTAAAGTGCACAAGGGAGATAACAAAACAGATGAGATGAGTGAATGGAAAAAGCAATATACAGTACACAATAAAAAGATAAAAGTAAAAACAAACGAAAAAATGAAACAATAAATGACTGATTGACATGATCACTGTGCAAAATTAAAAAGGAAAAAAATAATACAAATGAAATCAATAATGTAACATAATCTCCAGTCTAAGATTTAACCCTGTAGGAATTTGAGTGTTTAATTACAAAATCAAAAAATCTTCCCTGTTGCAGAGATTGTTTTCTCTATCACCATCGCGTATATATTTGGGAACAAATTATATTGCATAAACTTGAAGTTTTTCTTTTATGTTCCGTAAAGAAATTGTTGGAAGCATTGAAAACATTGCAATTACTGGGTTGAATAATGTCATATCAATGTTCGCTTATTTTCTATTTTAATTTACTAATAGTAGAACCAATGTATTTTAAGTTACAAATGTGTCATTCTATAATGTAAATTACGTGTTTAAGAAAGTTTTTCATGGAAAAAGTTTTTGTACCATCAAAATTGGAAAACATTTGCATTTTTTTAACTGAATGTGAACATGCTTTACATGGAGGCTTGCCGCATTTAAAGTAACCATTGGCAGAAAGCTAATTATGGGGCTATTAACTCTTCTATCTGAACAATACATACTGGATGAGAGAGTGTTTCCAATAGTAGGTGCACATCGGGAAACAATTATAATACCTTCCTGTAAAATCGATGACATAATACTATCATTTCTTAAGATATGTAAATTGTGATTAACAATATTTCAGATAGCTTTGAAATGGGTATTATAAGTTAGTAAGTTTATAGGACAAAGTACTATTAGATTTAGTGGGAATTTTGTTCAAGTCCTGTCTGATTTTGGAATTCACTATATTAACTGCACGGTTCAAGGACCAAGTAGGATAGTTTCTGTTTTTTACACGCTGTTGTATTACACACAATTCGTTTTAGAAAGAAAATGGATCACTACAATTTCTCTTGACCCTAATTAATTCACCAACAGGAATCGACTTAATGGTATGTGAAAGATGAAAATGATGAAGGATGGAAACTATGGGCGTGTAAAATTGTATTTCCCACTGTCATCTTTTTGTGGGTTCTGCTAGTGACGGGAAAAACTTGTTCTCCCGTCAAATGCAGAGTCAGGAAGGTGACAGAATTTGGATGAGAGAAACCAGTAAACCGATGATTAATCAAGAAAGAGGTATGTCAGACACCTGGCTCCTCCAAACAAGGAGCAGATCGTCAATGTATCTCGCATACACACGGGTTTCTACAGGGTGTAATGGAAGTGGTGGAACCACTGTGCCATGGTCCAAAGAGAGCCTGCTGGGCCTCAGCTATCACTTAAGCTCCTGTACCATGCAAGATTGTCATAACGTATCTATACGTCATTGGTCGGGAACCCCTACTCGACCATGAAGTATAGGTACGTCAAATGTCGTGAAGGGGTTAAAGCACCAGAGAGCAGGCTAATGTCTTTTTGTATGGTTTCCTGCAGCTATGACATCTTATGGATCATTCGTTGTACAGTGGTACCTGGACCATCATAGATCAATGGTTCCCAGTGTAGCACAGTTTATACGGCAGTAATTTTCCATTTTTAGAATCTCTAGGTAAGTCTCTTTCATTTGTAGTATGTAAGCTCTTATGATCAGCAAGGTCTTATCTCTCTCCCTCTCTCTTTCTCTTTTAAGGCCCCGTCACACTTAGCGACGCTGCAACGATCCCGACAACGATCCGACCTGTCAGGGATCGTTGCTGGGTCGCTATGTAGTCGCTGGTGAGCTGTCAAACAGGCAGGCTCACCAACGATCAGGGGAGCAGCGACATCGTGGAAAGAATCTTTCCACGATGTCCTGCTCCTGGTTACCAGCCTGCTGAAGCAGGAGCAGGCTGGTAACTATGGTAAACATTGGGTTACTAGGGGCACACGCGCTCCTAGTAACCCGTTTATCATGGTTACCACTCTGCTACAGTGAGCGGGAGGTTACCGCTCACTTTAGCAGGCTCGTAACCATGATAAACAACGGGTTACTAGGTGCGCGTGTGCCCCTAGTAACCCGATGTTTACCATAGTTACCAGCCTGATCGCTGCTCCTGCTGGTCACACACAGCGATGTGTTCTGACCAGCGGGAGAGCAACGACCAAAGAATGGTCCAGGACACTTTGCAGCGATCAGCGACCTCACAGCAGGGGCCTGATCATTGCAAAGTGTCACACATAGTGTCTCGCTAGCGATCTCGCTATGTGAGACGGGGGCTTAAGAGTTTAAGCTCTATTGATAAGCAGGGTCCTCTCTCTCTCTTCTGTAGTGTGTAAGCTCTTCTCTTTTCTTGCCACCAAGTGTATTTTCTGAGTAATTACAAGCTTTTCAGTATTGAGATTCCCACAAATGTATTCATTAGTGAATAATTCAAAGTTCAAAATATCTAGTGATGTACTGTACGTTGTGACAAATATATCAAATGGGGCAAATGTAGTTAGTTATTTTATTGACTATTTGTGACTAGTTTATAATAAGATAAAAAATAGATGTTGAATAAAAGTAAACAACTTTTCATAACACTATAAAAAAACTCAAGTGAATTGAATTTATTTTTCTAACCTGTAGCAGTAGATTATATATTATACTTTATCTTACAAATACACACTTTAGTATGTTGTATCATACAGAAAAATTAGGGCAAACCAATTATAAATAATAAATATAAAAAAAGCAATATATTAAACTGTAGTATGTAGAAAAAAATAAAAAATAAAAAAATATTTAGCATATGTCATCATGCATGCAGTCTTGGAAGCACTCTTCTAATTAAAAAGTTAGGGGTGCTAAGTGTTTTTTTTTTTTTTAATGAGTGAACTAATTAATTATGCCCTTGGGAGTAATTTTTGAACATAAAAGTGTTGCTTTAAAATCCATTGATAATTCATTGGCCTTTTGGCTAATTAACAGTTTTATTTTTAATTTTTTTTAATTATTTGAAAAAATATTAAGATCACATTATCTATTGCATGCATCAGCTCAGAAAAAAATCTCTTGAGTGAGACAAGATTGACATTAATTTTCCGATTTGTATTGTTAATGACCAAATTCTCTGAAGTCATTAGATTTTAATACATTTTCATTAACCGCATTACTAACATGGAATCCCCAAGTAACTAAACGAACAAAGAAGGAGTTACTAACCCCGATATGCTATTTATAGTATTTTGTGATCATTTTTGTTGCTCCATCCCAAGATGACAACCTAATACATACTAATACTTGAAGTTCTTATAGAAGAGAACACCTGCACCTTAGCTAAAACTGGGGAATTGGGATTTAAATCTACTAAAATAATTACAAGTAAAATGTTCTTTAACCCCTTAATTATTGAGCCAATGTTAGCTTATGTTCTTCAGTTTTTCCCTACTGTTTCCAAGAGCCATAACTTATCTTTTGTCCATTGACATACCGTAGTCTTATGAAGGCTTGTTTTTTGCGAGATGAATTGCTGTTTTGAATGGCACAATTTATTTTTCCATATAATGTAATAAAAAATGGGGAACATATTTTAAATACTTTGAAATGACGAAAAAATGAAAATCCATCACTTTTTGGGAGTTTTGTTTTTAAAGCATTTATTGTGTGGTAAAAATTACATGACATAATTTTTCATGTCTGTTCCCATAATATCACACTTGTATAATTTTTTTTAGTATTTTAAATCGATAACTTTTTAATATGTCTGTCAATGGAGTTGTATAAGGACTTGATTGTGTGTCGAGTTGTAGTTTTTATCGGTACCATATTGGGGTACGTAAAATATTTTGATTGCTTTGTACAGCATTTTGTGTAGAAGGGGCAGTTTCCAAAATATGTCAATTCTTACATTTAGGGCACGTTCACATGTTCATTATTTGGTCAGTATTTTACATCAGTATTTGTAAGCCAAAATCTGGAGTGGAATAAAAATACAGAAGTGGTGCACATGTTTCTATTATACTTTTCCTCTGATTGTTCCACTCCTAGTTTTGGCATACAAATACTGATGTATAATACTTTCCAAATACTAAATATGTGAACGTGACCTTAGATTTATTTATTCATTACTCAATTTACCTTATCAGATATATATTTTTTAAGTTTTGCTACATTAGTCTCTTATGGACAAGGTGATACCCAATATGATTTTTTTTTTTGTTTATTTTTTGAAAGGCAAAAAGGGGGTGATATAAACTATTATTTTTAAAATATTTAAAAAACTTTTTTTTTCACTTAATTTTTTTGTCCAACTAGGAGATTTAAACCTTCAATCATTTGATCTCTTGGACTAGATATTGCAATACTTCAGTAATACAGTATATAGTAAAATAACATGGTCTTTATTGGTGCACAAGAATGGCGATGAAGGTGACTTACAACAGGTCACCAGCTGCTATACAACCCATCGACTCCACACAATCACACCGTGGGTACTACCACTAGGATCTCATAACTTACGTGCAGCTGCCAGATATTGACAGTTACATTTCAGTGATTAAACAGCAGTAACTGGAGCTAGCTCTGGTTGCTGCTAATAGAGGCAGCAACTACCTGTATAACACATTTTGCATGTGCCCTTCTTGGAGTTGGCTCAGCTTCTGAGTCCATTGCATATACTCTTACCCTTCCCATGAGGTACTATTATGTGTTTTTCAGGTCTCAAATGGGATGATCATTACAAAAAACATATATGTGCAGCAAGCTTTATGTGTTTATTAGAAACATATAACCATAATAATATTCCAGCAGACAGTGCAAATTTGAAAACTAATGTTGTGCATGGCAACTAAGTAAATTGCTAATAACTTTATAGTGATGGATAACTTGGCATGACTTGAACACATTTTTCAGTAACATTTGAACATTCTTGAAAATTTAAATAAGATTGTCAGTATGTTACATGGTCAGACCTACCAAACACTACAGTGAAACTGCTGGTACTGTATCTCTCATTTGCAAAGATGTAGTAATTTACAAATGTTGCCAGTTTGATAATGTTGTTTCTCTTCCTTTAACCACCAAGCCTGTTTTCACTTTCATGACCAGGCTAAATTTTACAATTCTGACCAGTGTCATTTTATGAGGTAATAACTCTGGAAAGCTTCAACGGATCGCACTGATTCTGAGAGGGTTTTTTCATGACGTATTGTACTTCATGATAGTGGTAAAATTTGTTCAATATGACTTGGTCGTGCTGAAAAAAATTTAAATTTGGTGAAAATGTTGCAATTTTCAAACTTTGAATTTTTATGCCCTTAAAGCAGAGAGTTATGTCACACAAAATAGTTAATAAATAACATTTCTCACTTGTACACTTTACATCAGCACAATTTTTGAAACATAATTTTTTTTTTGTTTCTTTCCAACAAAATTTACTGAACCATTTTTTTTAGGGACCACATATATATTCTGTCTATATAACAGAAAATACCCAAAAGTGACACCATTCTAAAAACTTCACCCCTTAGGGTGCTCAAAACCACATTCAAGGAGTTTATTAATAGAGATGGGCGAGCACTAAAATGCTCGGGTGCTCGTTAATCGGGTGGAACAAATTGGAATACTCGGGTGCTCAACCCGAGCAACGAGCCCAATGTAAGTCTATGGGAAACTCAAGCATTTTTCAGGTGGCTCCCCCCAGTGATCTGCAGAGGGCCTAAAGATTGACCAAATCGATGGGAACCGTGCTCAAATGGCATGGGAACAGCATGGGGAAGACCCCTGGAAGCATTTCTGACTCCCAGGTCACTGCTGTCAACAATGTTGTCAGAGGTATTATGCCACTTTTACGGACTCACAATAAAACATACTAAAATGAAACCAAAATGGATTTTCCTGGGAAATATGTTAAGGAACATCCTTTCCAGGGTAATGACTTGTATATAAGGCAAAATAAATAACCAAAAACAAAAATAATCCTCCACACCTTGGGCTATGTTCACACGTAGCGTTTTTGATGCGTTTTTGTACTTTTGCATTGCTTTCAACCGTGACAAATGCATTCACCGGGAAATGTCATTTTAAAATTTTACATCCTTATTTGGCCATGTGGTGTGAGAGACATGATCAGACACATCCTGTTTCATTTATGAAGGAAGGACTCTGAAAGTCACAAAGCCTTTTTTTTATAGAGCCATCAGGCGGCCTTTACTATTCTTAAAGGGCCAGCAGTCGGCCCTCACTATTCTTAGAGAGCCATCAGCCGGCTAGGCTTTGTTGTTCTCATTACTAAAGAGTGGTCTCCTATACTGTTATTGTGTATGCAGTGAGTGGCAGGGCTGCCCAAAATTTGGACGCACCCCAATACCCCTTTGAAAATTTGGACGCACCCAAATACCCCTTTGAAGAGACTTAAAGGAGGGCCTCTTGAAAACAATGTTCCCATTATTAGGAAGTGGGTCTCCCATTGTGTTTGCCTATGTAGTGAATGCAAGGGTAGCCAAAAATTTGGAGGCACTCCAATGCCCCTTGGAAGAGACGTGGAGGTCAGAGGGCCTCCTGAAAACAATGTTCCCATTATTAGGAAGTGGGTCTCCCATTGTACTTGCCTATGCAGTGAATGCAAGGGCTGTCAAAAATTTGGAGGCTATCCAATGAACCTTCGAAGAGACATAGAGGGCCTTATGAAAAAGTGTTCCCATTATTAGGAAGTGTGTCTCCCATAATGTTGGCCTATGCAGTGAATGCAAGGGCTGACAAAAATTGGGAGGCAGTCCAATGCCCCTTGGAAGAGACGTGGAGGAGGTCTTCATAAAAATATGTTCCCATTAGAAAGGAGTGGGTCTCCTATACTTGGAATGCCTGTGCACTAAGTGTATGGGCTGACAAACATTTACCCCTGGGGGGTATACATGAACATACTATAGAGTTTTTTTTTTACGGGCATCATAAACATCATTTAAAAAAATTATGTGGGTGTTGCATCATGGACCACGGTCACCATGGTGAAAGGCAGCGTAACATAATCTCAGCCAAGCGTGCCAGACTGCTAACAGGCAAGACTTCCGCATCCTCACCAAGAGGACGACTGACCATGCTCTCCTCCTCCTCTCTGTTCTCATGCCATCCACGCTGAACAGACAGTATGACAGTTGTGCAGGTAGTACCATCTGTAGCGCATGAAAGTAGCTCCTGTTCTTCCTCCTCCTCTTCCTCATTGTCACCCAATCCACGTTGGGATGAAATGAGGCTGGGCTGTGTGTAATCACCCTGTATGGCTCCTTGCTCCATGTTATCATGCTCTGCCTGCAATGCATCCTCTTTAATTGTGAGAAGAAAGCGCTTCAGAAGACAGAGAAGTAGGATGGTGCCGCTAATTATGGCGTAATCGCCACTCACCACCTTAGTGAAGTCCTCAAATTTTGGAGGATGGTACATATGTCTGACATCCATGTCCACTCCTGAGCTCTTATGTGTCGAGCCTGAACTGAATGCCGATGGCCACGTTGATGCTGGTACTCAACAAATGCCCTCTTCTGCTCACAAATCCTTCCCAACATCTGAAGTGTAGAGTTCCAATGCGTGGGGACATCACACACCAGTCTGTGAAGCTGCAAACGCTGATGAACCATGGCAAGGGCAGTGGAAGCTGTAGGTGACTTTCTAAAATGGGTACACAGGCGGCGTACTTTAACAACCAGATCTGGCAGCTCCTGGTAGGATTTGAGAAACCACGAGGTTAAGCACATTGGCCAGGCAAGGTACGTGTGTGAGTTTGCCTTGCCTCAAAGCCGCTACCATGATCCAGCCATTGTCACACACGACTATGCCTGGCTGTAGGTTCAGCGGTGTGAGCTACAGATCTGCCTGCTCTTTCAGAGCTTTTCACAACTCTTCAGCATTGTGCGGTTTGTCACCTAAGCATATTAGCTTCAGCAAAGCCTGTTGCCGCTTGGCCGAGGCAGTGCTGCAGTGCTTTCAGCTTGTGACTGATGTGGTCAATTCGAAGATGGTGGCTGAAGAGGAGTAGGGGGCTGAGGAGGATGAGGTGCAGGAGCTATACACTGTGACGGCAACCCTGATTGACCTAGAGCCCGAAATCCTTGGCGTCGGGAGGACATGTTCCGTCCCAAGGTCCGACTGGGTCCCAGCTTCCACTATGTAAACCCAGTGTGCCGTCAGCGAGATGCACTTGTCCACGTGCCCGTGGTTAGGTGGACTTTCCCGGTAACTGCATTGTTGAGGGCATGGCTGTTTTGGGACACGTGCTTGTGTAATGTGGGGACGACACACAGGGAGAAATAGTGGCGGCTGGGGACCGAGTACCGAGGGACGACCGCCGCCATCAGGTTGTGGAATTCTTCTGTCTCCACGAGCCTAACAGGCAACATTCCGAGAGCAAGCAGTCACGAAATGTGGCAATTAAGTGGTGTGGCCTGTGGGGCGTTGTCTGCGTATTTGCGTTTGCATTCCATGGACTGGGGTATGGACAACTGAATGCTGTGCTGGGACAAGGACGTGCTCCCTGATGCTGCTACTTGAGAGTATGCAATGACAGGTGCATGGCAGGAGGCATCTTCGCATGCACCATGGACAGGAGATTGGCTTGCATGCACAACAGTGGAAGAAGCTGTGTTGCCACTCGCAGACACTGTTCCTTGACCCTGGGGTTTGGCCCACAAAGTCAGGTGCCTTGCTTGCTGCTGTTAGATCTGCTCATATAGGTACCATACACATGATCAGTTTTTAAATACATCAGATAGGGACTGCTCTGATCTGGGTTAACTTGACGTTGGTAGAGAGGCTTAGTATACATTTTTTGCAAAAAACGTGTCAACTAAATACCCTGTTTTTTATCACCTTTTTACTAGCACTTGCTGTTTACTGTTACATTTTTACAACAGAGTATTTTTGTATGTTTGTTTTACTGTGTCCTTGTGAGTTTCAGTCTTTTGGTGGTGTGGTCGCTGTCCTACAGACTTGCTCACTGTGTGCATGGCCATGTGTTTGTATTCAATTTGCCTTGCTTATATGTGCCTGATCATGCTGGTGGTGGTCATGCTGATAGTTTTGCAACCCCTGCTGATGCTGGCCTGGCAGGTGGTGCAAATGGCCTTTTTGTGAGTCTTTAAAAAACATCCAAACTCGGGAAGCCTAACAGTTGTACGGGCAACTTCCTTCGTGTTGGTGTTACGGGGAACGGTTGCCTGCCTTCTGTCTGCGGCCACCACACTGCTTCTTCTTACCTGTTGGGGTGCTTTGCCTCCCCCTGTGTGCTGCTGTCACTTTGCATGTCCTCCTGCCTGGTTGGTTCAGTTACTATATCATCCACCACCTCGTCTTCCACTTCCACACCCTGGTCCTCCTCCTTACTTTCTGGCAATTGTGTCTCATAATCGTCCATCTCTTGTGACACTTTCCTACCGTCACCTTCGTGTGACCATGGCTGCTCAAATATTTGGGCATCGCTATATGCGATCTCCTCTTGCCTCTCTTCAAGTGGATCGGGCAAGAGGCCTGAATCTATAAATGGAAAAGTGAACAGCTCTTTGGCGTGTCCAAGTGTGGGATCAGTTATCTTTGAGTAGTCGGCATGGTGGAAGGAAGGAGATTCAGGGTGAGGAATATGCAGACCACACTCACGGCTACTGAGACTTGACCGTGTGGAAGACAGGGTGGTGGTGGTGGCTAAGTGACTGGAAGCATTATCTGCTATGCAACCAATAACCTTTTCACACTGCTCTGTGTTCAATAATGGTGTTCTGCTGTCCCCTATTAATTGGGACAGGAAGGTCGAGCAAGAAGATGTGGGTGTTTGTTGTGGCACAATTTCAGCTTGCCCACGGCCCATGCACCATCACCCTCATGTCCAGTTCCCCTTCACTTGCCACGTGCCTTGCCCATTTTAAATCGAGGATAATATCTTCCATGCTCACTACAAATGGCTGAATTTGGAGCGAACTTATGTGATCCGTGAAAATGTATATGTGATCCCTGTGACGGAGAAAACACAGTTTTAAATACCTGGCCTGTAGGTAACTATTGTTAACTGCAAACTGGTGTCAATAGCTTCACTGACACACTGAAACAAATTTTTAATGGAGGCCTGAATTGGCAGTATTTTCAGCGCAATTATATGGATTTTTAGTGCTGTAATATAGAAAGGACCTGGCTGTATTTTGCAGTGCCAAGAAGCAAATGGCGCAGAAAACTGTGTTCTCTGGATTGATTTTTAATCAAATAATGAGGATTAAGATCCCAAAAAATTATTCCTGGGCCTATGTCTAGAAATGGGCTTATGTCTAGAAATGTCTAACAGTAGCATCAGCAGACAGAACTGGAATGGAGCATCTTGTGCTATATGCACTGCAGTCTGCTATATACACTGCCTGCCTGCTTATATACACTGCCTGCCTGATATCTCTGCAGATGGATTAGTCCTCAGAAGAACTGTTGGTTGAGATGGATATGTGTAATATACTTCTATTCTACCTACACTACCTAATAAACAAGCAAACCTCTCCCTAGCTCAGCAGCACCTCTCCCTACACTGTCTGATTCCGGAGTGATTGTGACGAGCACGGTGGCGCCAGGTCTGATATAGGCCTGATGACGCTGTGTGGCAAGCCAATCACTGTAATGCCACAACCAACATGGCTGCGGCATTACAGTGAGTGGCAGACAATCCCTGCATGTTCATTGGCTCTGTAAAGAGCGACAAACATGCAGGGAGGGGACCCGAGCTCCCACCGAGCAACCCCGAAGATACTCGGCAAGCGCCGAGCATCTCGAGCAGTGAGATGCTCAGGCAAGCACCGAGCAGTAGCGAGCATGCTCGCTCATCACTATATATTAACCCTTCAGGTGCTTCAAAAGAATTAATAGAATGTGGAAGGAAAAATGAACATTTTACTTTTGTTCACAAAACTTTTACTTAGACCCAATTTTTTTTTTTTTCACAAGGATAACAGGAGAAAATGGACCCCAAAATTTGTTCTACAATTTCACCTCATCATGCCAATACCCCATATGTGGGGGAAAGCCACTGTTTGGGATCGAAAGGGAATGAGCGCCATTTGACTTTTTGAATGTAAAATTTGCTGGAATAATTTGTGGATACCATGTCACATTTGCAGAGCTCCTGATGTGAAAAAATAGTGGAAACCTCCCACAAGTGTCATCATTCTGGAAACTAGACCCCTAAGGGAACTTATCTAGATGTGTAGTGAGCACCCTGAACCCCAATATGCTTTACAGAAGTGTATAACGTTGAGCCATGAAAATAAAAGAAAATCAAATTTTTCCACAAAAATGTTTTTTAGCCCAGAATTTTGCATTTTCACAAGAGTAACAGGAAAAATTGCACCATATCATTTGTTTTGCAATTTCTCCTGAGTATGCCAATACCCAATAAGAGGAGGAAAACTATTATTTGGGCACAGCCGGGCTTGGAAAGGAAGGAGCACCATTTGACTTTTTGAATGTAAAATTTGCAATAATTTGGAATAATTAGCGGATACTATATCGCATTTGGGGAGCCTCTGATGTGCCTAAACAGTAGAAATCACCCACAAGTGACACCATTTTGGAAATTAGACCACTCAGGGAATTTATTTAGATGTGTGGAGAACAACTTGAACCCCAAGGTGCTTCACAGAAGTTTATAACGTAAAGCCAAGAAAATTAAAAATATATAGTTTTCACACAAAAAATGTTGTTTTAGCACCAAATTTTTTCATTTTCACAAAGGTAGCAGGAAAAAATGGACCCCAACATTTGTTTAGCAATTTCTTCTGAGTACGCCGATACCCCATAAGTGGTCAAAAACTATTTTTGAAGCACAGTGCAAAGCTCAGAAGGGAAGGAGCGCCATATTGGAGTTCAGATTTTGTTGGACTGGTTTGAGGGTGCCATGTCACAATGAAAGAGCCCCTGATGTGCCAGAACAACAGAACCCCCCCATAAGTGACCCCATTTAAAAAACTGCACCTCTCAATGAATTCATCTAGTGATGCAGTGATTATATTGACACCACAGGTGTGTCACAGAGTTTTATGCCATTGGGCAGTGAAGATTAAAATAATTACATTTTTACCACAAAAATTATGTTTTAGCCCCAGATTTTACATTTTCACACTGGGAAATTGGTAAAAATGGCACCAAAATGTGTCCCACAATTTCTGCTGAATGTAGAAATACTCCATATGTGGCTATACAGCACTGCTTGGACTCGGGAAGAATGGAGCGCTATTTGCCTCCTGGAGCGCAGATTTTCCTAAAATAGTTTGCAGACTCCATATACAGAGCTAGAAGAGCAGAACTCCTCAAGTGACCCAATTTTGGAATTTATACCCCTTTGGGAATTTATCTACAGTGTAGTGATGATTTTAACTCCATGGGTGTTTTCCAGAAACAAGCAGCAGTGATGTTGCTGAGTTAAAATTGCAAGCTGACATTGTAGTGACCAGTACATAGTAGTGCCTGGTGCATTATAGTCCCTAGTACATTGTAGTCCCCAGTGCATTGTAGTGCCCCTACATTGTGCCCAGCTCATGCTTCTGGAGACATGCACCCGTAAATTAGATGAGCTCTCATTGACACAGAAATGCCAAACATGTAGAGGCTAAATGTGATTTTGGCACACTGTGGTGCTCAGAAGGGAGGGGGACATTTGGATTTGGGAGCGCAGGATTTGCTGAATTTGTTTTTGGGGGCAAGGAGCTATTTTGCTTTTCCAGAGCCTTTGTGCTATCAGTAATGTGGAAGCCCCTATATTTCCATTGGCAAATGACGGACCTGAGTGAGGACTTGCTTTTTTGGCGGATTTATTAGAAGCTTTTGTTAGGAACATTTTACATAACATTTTTGATCACATTTATGCAGCACTCTACACTGAGCACTTATATCGGAGTTTCCATCTAATTGCTATTGTCGTCGCCACATAATGTGAGACGTTCTGAGACATTGAGCTTGTTCCAAATTAAATTATACCCACTTACTATGAACAGATCAAATTATCTGCGAATACTCACCCAACGCACAGTGAAAACCACCAAACAGAGGGATAAATTCAGGTAGTGTAAGAATGAAGCTTCTTACCAATTGCTGCAGCTGTCCCGAGTTATCCATCTCTCTGGGGTCCAGCAAATTGGTTGGGTCAGCAGTCTTTTGCATTAGCGGGTCCCTGTTTGTTGCGCCAGGTTATGTTTTCGCCACATAATGTGAGACATTCTGAGACATTGTGCCTGTTCCAAATTAAATAGTAAAATTCAAATACGTGCACTGCGCATGATCTAACAAACTTGCTAGTGCTTGGTGATCCAGATGTTGTCGGGTCACGATGGCAATGATTGGGCCCCCACGACTTCACGCGGGGGCCCCGATCCAAGGGTTAAGGGGACTCCCTCCCTCTGCCTGCTAAATGCTGCGATCAAAAGAGATCGCAGAATTTAGGGGGTTAAAGTTGGGGGAAGTGGTGGGGCACCGCTCATGGTCTCTTAGTGCCTGGTATCAGCTGTAAGAATCCACTGACACCTGGTGGCGATCGCACGTGCACAGTCTCTGTGCATGCAAAATCGTCATGACGTACCCAGTACATCATAGGTCGGTAAGTACCTACTAAGACAGACTGCGTACGTCTAAGGTCGTGAAGGGGTTAAATAGATTCTGTCAATAGGATTTTGCTCCCAAACTATTTATACACACATATAGCTCTATTTTAAAAACAAGTCCAGCAATACATTTAGGCCACGTGCACACGTTGAGTATTTGGTGAGTTTTTTACCTCAGTATTTGTAAGTCAAAACCAGGAGTGGAACAATCAGAGGAAAAGTATAATAGAAACACGTCACCACTTCTGCATTTTTCACCCACTCCTGGTTTTGGTTAAAAAATGCTGAAGCAAAAAGCTCACCAAATGCTCAAAGCGTGGATGTGGCCTTATATGGCCAGTCCACTCCTCCGTTACTAAGAAATCAGCGTTTGAATTGATATGCAAGTGAGGCAGAAGAACTATTGTAGATCTGAAACTCTGTCACTTAAGTTCTGTTCCTCAAGTAACATGTCTTCTTCCTGCTTGACTGCTTCTTTGCCTGAAGTCGCACAGTATAGAGGCTTTCAGTTGAGCAGGAGGAAGCACTTAATTAGGGATATAGCTGGGGTGACAGAGGCTTCAGATATTCAATTGCTTTTCAGCCTCATTGCATAACAATTGAAATACTGATCTCTCAGTAATGGAGAAATGGACTGCCCATGTAATGGGATTGGTGAAATAGCTACATGTGCATATACGTAGTTTGTGGTGTGAAATCATGTTAATAGATATATATGATATATATGACTTTTCATATTGTCATGTACATTGTTGAAAGTTTAGCCAATCTATACCTTTATTTATAAATTCCATATTGAAAATCATATGCAAATGAGGATAAAGTGCTTTGGGTGTTATCAATGCTCTTCCCAAGCCTCTGCCTCTACAGTGCTATTCCCTATGTGTCACCACTTCTGCTTGATTAACAGTTCACTGGCTTGACTACACAGCTAGTGAGGTGTGTGTGACATTGTATATATTTATTGTGTGTGTATATTTACAGTGAAACCTCTTTCAGACGAAAACTAAAAATTGTTAGGAACAGCTTTCTTAGAGGGGAGTATTCTCAAAGAGGATGGCCAATATGCATAATATATAATAGAACTAAAATGCTTTCCACAAAAATTTAGGTCTGTATATGGGATACATATTATAAAACCACCTGCCTATTTTTGCGTAGCTCTGCCTTGTGTCACTAAAACTGCTCTGTCCTCTGTAGGCATAGACTGCACAAGACTTCTGAAGGTGTTCTAATTTATCTGGAATAAATATGTTAGTATCAGATCCTTTAAGTCCTCTAAGTCGAAAGATGGGTCCTACATTGATCGTACTTGTTTCTCCAGTATATCACAAAAATAGTTGACAGTATTTTATTGGAGATCTGGGAAATTTGGATGCCAAGTCAAAACTCATACTTAGAATAGGTTATCATCATCAAATCAGTCAGTGGTCCAATTTTCAGCACCAGTATGGCATTGCAGTGAACTCCTTTTCAGGCAAAGGCATAACTAAATAGATATAGCTGTTTTTGGAAAGCAATCAATCAATTGACTGATCAATGGCATTGCAAGGAATCATACCGTCACTAATCTGATATTAACTGATAGTAATATGATATCAATCTTTTTGATGGGCATGTAATTTATTGTATTAGTAAACTGATTA
Source organism: Phyllobates terribilis (assembly GCF_046119375.1). Lineage (NCBI taxonomy): Eukaryota > Metazoa > Chordata > Amphibia > Anura > Dendrobatidae > Phyllobates > Phyllobates terribilis. The sequence goes on along the minus strand of NW_027362762.1, from coordinate 285,796,729 downwards.
GCAAAAAGTTGTTTTCTTTTCTTTAATAATGTTAATGGTTTTAGTTCAGATAAGTCAAACTGTGATTTTCACTGATGTGCCTAATATAGGAACTACTTGTTGCAATACTTGAAAAGAGCTTTGAGGTTTAGCTATAAAACTCTTCGTGATTTAAAGCACATATTATTTCTGGTCCTTTTTTTTACCAGCTATAAGAGATAAATAAAATCCATATTGATGTCATACAATCATGGGTAATCATTAATGCATGACATTGTAACGGGTCTGGGAGGTGGAACCTCTGAGCAACTATACAAAGGGGCAGTCCTTGTAAGGAAGCAGGTGGCTCCCAGGGAAGGCGGGCAGGTAGTCACGGCAAGTGACAGGGACAGTCTCTGGGTAGAAGGGGCAGGAAGTCACGGAAAGTGACGGGGACAGTCTCTTGACAGGCGGATGGTCACGGCAAGTGACAGCAGGGTAAGAGTCTCTAGACGGGCAGGTGGTCACGGCAAGTGACAGCAGGAAAAGAGTCTCTAGACGGGCAGGTGGTCACGGCAAGTGACAGCAGGGAAGAGTCTCTAGATAGGCTAGCAGGCAGGTAGCAGGTGAGCGCTCCCAGGTGAGCAGGTAAGAGTCTCTGGACAGGCAGGTGGTCACGGCAAGTGACGGCAGGGCCTCCAGGTAGGCTAGCAGGCAGGTAGCAGGTGAGCGCTCCCAGGTGAGCGGGCAAGAGTCTCTGGACAGGCAGGTGGTCACGGCAAGTGACTGCAGAGCCTCCAGGTAGGCTAGCAGGCAGGTAGCAGGTGAGCGCTCCCAGATGAGCGGACAAGAGTCTCTAGACAGGCAGGTGGTCACAGCGAGTGACGGCTAAGCCTCCAGGTAGGCTAGCAGGTAGGTAGCAGGTAAGCGCTCCCAGATGAGCGAGTAAGAGTCTCTGGACAGGCAGGCAGGTATCAGGCAGGTATCTGGCATGTACTTCCTGGTCCGCAGGCGGACTGATCCATAGACAGACTGGCAGGTGCTGGTAGGCAGACTGTCGGACCACAGGATAGCAAGCAGGTAAGCAGATATCAGGCAGGTATCAGGCAGGTATCAAGCAGGAATCTGGCAGGTGACTGGCAGGTAACTGGTAACGGGACCTGAGGGCTGAAGCAGATTTGAAAGGCTTTGCAACAACATTGCTCGGGCACCTCCATTTTGGAGGAGGTGCCCTATATATGGTGAGGTCCTCCGGCCATTGGCCGGGGACTCCTTGTGACGGCGCTCGCGGTCCCTTTATGAGAGGGGGAGCGCGCGCGCCCTAAGCACAGAGGCCGGGAAGCAGCGCGCGCTGCCAGCAGAGCGGGAGGAAGACGCCGGGCACGGAGCGGAGAGGTGAGGGGAACGGCGTCCCTGCCTAGCAGGAGGCAGGGACGCGGATGCTACAGTACCCCCCCTTTAGGCCCCCCCTTTTTTAGGCCAGACAGAAATTTATCAAGGATGAGCGGGGCATGGATGTTCTCCCGGGGCTCCCATGTTCTCTCCCCTGGACCAAACCCCTTCCAATCCACTAGAAAAAAGGTTCTTCCTCTTACCCATTTTGTGGCCAGAATGTTCTCCACCTCAAACTCGTTTTCAGCGGAAACCGGAGCAGGAGGCGTACCTGTAGACTTGGAAAAAGAGTTAAGTATCACGGGTTTGAGTAGAGATACATGGAAGGAGTTAGGAATCCGCAAATTGGCTGGGAGTTTCAATTTATAGGCCACCGGGTTGATTTGCTTGATAACTTCCAGTGGGCCGATGAACCGAGGCCCTAACTTGTAGGAAGGAATCTTGAGCCGGACATATTTGGACGAGAGCCAGACCTTATCTCCAGGACAGAATTGTGGTGGATCCAGACGTCTCTTGTCAGCCTGTTTTTTAATCCGCTCGGATGACTGAAGAAGTGCGGATCTGGTACTTTCCCAAATGGAGGAAAATTCGTTAACGAGAGATTCCGCAGCCGGATTGTCCACCGAGGCGGAGACAGGAAACGGAATCCGAGGATGCTGACCGAAGGCTACAAAAAACAGGGATTTGGAGGAAGATGCGCTCTCGTGATTATTGTAAGAAAATTCGGCCCACGGTAAAAGGTCCACCCAGTCGGAATGGTGAGCATAAACAAAGTGCCGGAGGTAACTGGTTAAAATTTGGTTGATCCGTTCTACTTGGCCATTGGACTGTGGGTGAGAAGCAGAAGAAAAGTCCAAGGTGACCCCCAGCAGTTTACACATGGCTCGCCAAAAACGAGAGGTGAACTGAACCCCTCAGTCGGATACGATGTGGAGAGGAAGACCATGAAGACGGAAGACATGATGGATAAAGTCTTTAGCTAACTCTGATGCAGACGGGAGACCCGGCAGTGGAATAAAGTGAGCCATTTTGGAAAAGCGGTCAGCGACCACCCATATGACCGTACAACCGGCAGAGACAGGGAGGTCCGTTATAAAGTCCATAGCTATATGCTGCCACGGGGCAGCAGGTACAGGAAGAGGAAGGACACGGCCGGCTGGCAGATGTCTCGGAACCTTGTTGCGGGCGCAGGACACACAGGCTGAAACAAAGTCTATTACGTCCTTGTGCAGGGTAGGCCACCAGTAATGCCGGGAAATAAGCTGGAGGGTCTTTTTCTGACCAACGTGGCCAGCTAGCTTGGACGAGTGTCCCCAGTGTAGAACCTTCTCACGATCAGGAACAGTTACTAACGTTTTACCGGGTGGAAGACGATTTAGATTCACGGGGGCCACCTGCATTACTTTGGCGGGGTCGATGATGTGTTTAGGCTCCTCCTCAAGATCAGAGACCAAAAAGGATCGGGATAAGGCATCAGCTTTGATGTTTTTGTCAGCCGGGCGAAAATGAAGAATGAAATTAAAGCGGGCGAAGAACAAGGACCACCGGGCTTGGCGCGGGTTAAGTCTCTGGGCACTCTGGAGGTAAACCAAGTTCTTGTGGTCCGTGTAAATTATTACTGAGTGAAGAGCCCCCTCGAGCAGGTAACGCCACTCCTCCAGTGCCAGCTTAATGGCCAACAATTCTCGGTCTCCTATAGAATAATTGCTCTCAGAAGAGGAGAAGAGTTTGGAGAAGAAGCCGCAAGTTACCATTCTTCCGGAAGACGACTTTTGGGTAAGTACTGCTCCGGCTCCGGAGGAGGAAGCGTCGACTTCTAGGAAGAATTGTTTGTTGCCGTCCGGACGATGCAGCACAGGGGCGGAGGAAAAAGCTCGTTTTAAGGAAAGGAAGGCCTCCTCTGCTTCGAGCGACCATTCTCTGGGATTAGCGCCCTTACGGGTGAGCGCCGACATAGGGGCAGTCCGGGAAGAGAAGTGCGGAATGAAGAGGCGGTAGTAGTTGGCGAAGCCCAGGAACCGCTGAATAGCCTTCAACCCCTCTGGTCGGGGCCACTTCTCGATGGCAGACAGTCTCTCAGGGTCCATTTGCAGGCCAGTCTGAGAGATTATGTAGCCCAGAAACGGAAGCGAGGTCTGCTCAAAGAGGCACGTCTCATATTTAGCGTAGAGGTGGTTCTGCCTGAGCCTGAGCAGGACCTGACGAACGTCCCTCCGGTGAGTGAGAAGATCCGGAGAGAAGACCAAGATGTCGTCCAGGTACACCACCATGCAGGAGTAGAGAAGGTCACGGAAGATGTCATTGACCAACTCTTGAAAGACGGCGGGAGCGTTACAAAGACCGAAGGGCATTACAAGATATTCATAGTGGCCATCCCGGGTGTTGAATGCCGTCTTCCATTCATCCCCCTAACGGATACAGACCAGATTATACGCCCCACGGAGGTCCAGCTTGGTGAAGATTCTAGCCCCCCTCAGACGGTCAAATAATTCAGGAATGAGCGGAAGGGGGTATTTATTCTTCCCTGTGATCAGGTTAAGGCCTCTATAGTCTATACAGGGACGGAGTGAGCCGTCCTCCTTTTTCACGAAGAAGAAGCCTGCTCCCGCCGGGGAGGTAGATTTCCGGATAAATCGCCGGGCCAGATTCTCCTCAATATATTCAGACATGGACCGGGTCTCAGCAGCGGACAAAGGGTAAATACGCCCACGGGGAGGAGTAGCGCCGGGCATCAGGTCAATTGGGCAGTCATATGGTCTATGAGGGGGTAATGTCTCTGCTTCTCTTTTATTAAAGACGTCCGCGAAAGACCAATAGGGAGCCGGTAGGCCGGGTAGATTGGCTGGGGTAGGAGAAGGACGAGCAGGATGAACGGGAACTAAACAAGTCTTATGGCAGTCCTGTCCACAGCGAAGAACTTCTCCGGTCTGCCAATCAAGCACGGGTGCGTGTTTCTGGAGCCAAGGTAGGCCTAGCAAGAGGGCGTGAGAGAGTCCAGGCAGAACTTGGAAGCAGATGCTCTCAGAGTGCAGCATTCCCACCTGCAGAGTTATGGATTCGGTGATGAGTTGGATGGGATGTGCTAAGAGGCCCCCATCCACGGCGGTGACAGATAAGGGTACAGCCAGAGGTTTGGTGGGAATGCTGTATTTCTCTACCAGGGACTGAGAAATGAGATTTCCGGCAGCTCCAGAGTCAAGTTGAGCCAGTTCAAAATAACGGTTCTCCCCACAGATGATAGAGACCGACAGCATTAGAGATGGAGAGGGTTTATTTCTGTCTAGGGTGACCTCTCTGAGCGATCCTAGACACAGGCGTTTCCCGACCTCTCCGGGCAGGAACGGATCCGGTGCTCCTTACTGCCACAGTAGAAGCAGCTCCCCTCGGCACGGCGTAATTCCTGACGGGTCTTGACCATCTTGGTCTGGTCGACCTGCATAGGCTTGGGTGAGTGCGCCGGAGGAGTAACGGATCTCTGGAAGGTAGGGGCAAGGCGTGGAAACCTCCTCTCACGGGTGACCTCTTTGGTGCGCTCCTGGAACCGGATGTCAATCCGGGTGGCAAGTGTAATCAAGTCGTCGAGAGTGGTAGGAATGCCCCGACCGGCGAGTTCATCTTTAATACGGCCGGACAGACCCTCCCAGAAGACGGACACCAGGGCGTCGTTATCCCAGGCAAGCTCCGAAGCAAGGGTACGGAACCGTATGGCATATTGGCCCACGGTGAGACTTCCTTGGTGGAGGCGTAGCAGAGATGAGGCGGATGAGGTCCTCCATCCTGGTTCATCGAAGACCTTCTGGAAGGCCGAGAGAAAGGCTGGCAGATTGGACACCAGGGTGTCTCCTCTCTCCCATAGAGGATTTAGCCAAGCCAGCGCCTCCCCCGTGAGATGGGACATGATGAAGGCTACTTTGGCTCGGTCGGTGGAAAACTGGTGTGCCAACAGTTCGAAGTGCAGAGTGCACAGGTTCATGAAGCCCCGTGCCTGACCGGCATCTCCGCCAAAACGAGGCTGGGCGGTGAGGCAGGGACCGGGAAGAGATGCCATGGAATTGATGGGCAGCGGCGCTGCCGGGGTAGGAGTCGTGCGACTGGAAGCCGGTCCCGAAGATGTAGTCAGTGTGTCCAGGCAGGAGTTAACACTACGCAGGAGGCTCAGGATGTACTCCTGTTGGGACCTCTGACAGGACAGTTCATGGCATAGGTCCGAGAGCGAGGGAGCTTGGGTGCCACCGGGTTCCATGGCCCGAGCAAACTGTAACGGGTCTGGGAGGTGGAACCTCTGAGCAACTATACAAAGAGGCAGTCCTTGTAAGGAAGCGGGTGGCTCCCAGGGAAGGCGGGCAGGTAGTCACGGCAAGTGACAGGGACAGTCTCTGGGTAGAAGGGGCAGGAAGTCACGGCAAGTGACGGGGAGAGTCTCCTGACAGGCGGATGGTCACGGCAAGTGACAGCAGGGTAAGAGTCTCTAGACGGGCAGGTGGTCACGGCAAGAGACAGCAGGGAAAGAGTCTCTAGACGGGCAGGTGGTCACGGCAAGTGACAGCAGGGAAGAGTCTCTAGATAGGCTAGCAGGCAGGTAGAAGGTGAGCGCTCCCAGGTGAGCAGGTAAGAGTCTCTGGACAGGCAGGTGGTCACGGCAAGTGACGGCAGGGCCTCCAGGTAGGCTAGCAGGCAGGTAGCAGGTGAGCGCTCCCAGGTGAGCGGGCAAGAGTCTCTAGACAGGCAGGTGGTCACAGCGAGTGACGGCTAAGCCTCCAGGTAGGCTAGCAGGTAGGTAGCAGGTAAGCGCTCCCAGGTGAGCGAGTAAGAGTCTCTGGACAGGCAGGCAGGTATCAGGCAGGTATCTGGCAGGTACTTCCTGGTCCGCAGGCGGACTGATCCATAGACAGACTGGCAGGTGCTGGTAGGCAGACTGTCGGACCACAGGATAGCAAGCAGGTAAGCAGATATCAGGCAGGTATCAGGCAGGTATCAAGCAGGAATCTGGCAGGTGTCTGGCAGGTAACTGGTAATGGGACCTGAGGGCTGAAGCAGAGTTGAAAGGCTTTGCAACAACATTGCTCGGGCACCTCCATTTTGGAGGAGGTGCCTTATACATGGTGAGGTCCTCCGGCCATTGACCGGGGACTCCTTAGGACGGCACGCGGTCCCTTTAAGAGAGGGGGAGCGCGCGCGCGCCCTAAGCACAGAGGCCGGGAAGCAGCGCGCGCTGCCAGCAGAGTGGGAGGAAGACGCCGGGCACGGAGCGGAGAGGTGTGGGGAACGGTGTCCCTGCCTAGCAGGAGGCAGGGACGCCGATGCTACAGGCATGGTGTCAATTTGAATGGAACATTTCATCATCGGCCTTGAATTGGTTGTGAAGATATACAGTACAGACCAAAAGTTTGGACACACCTTCTCATTTAAAGATTTTTCGGTATTTTCATGACTATAAAAATTGTACATTCACACTGAAGGCATCAAAACTATGAATTAACACATGTGGAATTATATACTTAACAAAAAATTGTGAAACAACTGAAAATATGTCTTATATTCTAGGTTCTTCAAAGTAGCCACCTTTTGCTTTGATGACTGCTTTGCACATTCTTGGCATTCTCTTGATGAGCTTCAAGTGGTAGTCATCGGAAATGGTCTTCCAACAATCTTGAAGGAGTTCCCAGAGATGTTTAGCACTTGTTGGCCCTTTTGCCTTCAATCTGCGGTCCAGCTCACCCCAAACCATCTCGATTGGGTTCAGGTCTGGTGACTGTGGAGGCAAGGTCATCTGGCGTAGCACCCCATCACTCTCCTTCTTGGTCAAATAGCCCTTACACAGCCTGGAGGTGTGTTTGGGGTCATTGTCCTGTTGAAAAATAAATGATGATCCAACTAAACGCAAACCGGATGGAATAGAATGCCGCTGCAGGATGCTGTGGTAGCCATGCTGGTTCAGTATGCCTTCAATTTTGAATAAATGCACAACAGTGTCACCAACAAAGCACCCCCACACCATCACACCTCCTCCTCCATGCTTCACGGTGGGAACCAGGCATGTACAGTCCATCTGTTCACATTTTCTGCGTCGCACAAAGACACGGTGGTTGGAACCAAAGATCTCAAATTTGGACTCATCAGACCAAAGCACAGATTTCCACTCATCTAATGTCCATTCCTTGTGTTCTTTAGCCCAAACAAGTTTCTTCTGCTTGTTTCCTGTCCTTAGCAGTGGTTTCCTAGCAGCTATTTTACCATGAAAGCATGCTGCACAAAGTCTCCTCTTAACAGTTGTTGTAGAGATGTGTCTGCTGCTAGAACTCTGTGTGGCATTGACCTGGTCTCTAATCTGAGCTGCTGTTAACCTGCGATTTCTGAGGCTGGTGACTCGGATAAACTTATCCTCAGAAGCAGAGGTGACTCTTGGTCTTCCTTTCCTGGAGCGGTCCTCATGTGAGCCAGTTTCTTTGTAGCGCTTGATGGTTTTTGCAACGGCACTTGGGGACACTTTCAAAGTTTGCCCAATTTTTCGGACTGACTGCCCTTCATTTATTAAAGTAATGATGGCCACTCGTTTTTCTTTACTTAGCTGCTTTTTTCTTGCCATAATACAAATTCTAACAGTCTATTCAGTAGGACTATCAGCTGTGTATCCACCTGACTTCTGCACAACACAACTGATGGTGCCAACCCCATTTACAAGGCTAGAACTCCCACTTATTAAACCTGACAGGGCACACCTGTGAAGTGAAAACCATTTCCGGTAACTACCTCTTGAAGCTCATCAAGAGAATGCCAAGAGTGCGCAAAGCAGTCATCAAAGCAAAAGGTGGCTACTTTGAGGAACCTAGAATATAAGACATATTTTCAGTTGTTTCACACTTTTTTGTTAAGTATATAATTCCACATGTGTTAATTCATAGTTTTGATGCCTTCAGTGTGAATGTACAATTTTCAAAGTCATGAAAATACAGAAAAATCTTTAAATTAGAAGGTGTATCCAAACTTTTGGTCTGTACTGTACCTTCACATAAAATTCTTTTTTAAAATTAAATTTTTTTAACATACTTCTTGGAATTTTGTTTTAGCTTTACATCATACTCGTCAAAAGTTTATGTGAAAAATCTGTAGCCAACAACTGTTAGGCAATTTTTTAATCTTTAAGCCAATTTTAAAACATCAACCTTGACAAATCTGCTGTAATATTTTGAAAAAATAAAAATTGCTTAAAAAATGACCAGAACAGTCTATCCACAGATTCCACATTCATGTACTGCAAAACAGCTCATAATCTTTGTATGACTATAGTATAATAAACTTGCAGCTTATAATTTGTCACTTCTTTAAAATCACACATTTTCTTATTGGCTACTTAAGGCATGGTATTATAATTAACTATTTACACATGTACTTTTAAAGATGTTTAACATACACCAATATATATTGCTTTTTATAGTAAAACAAAAATATTTTATAGTACATTTCAACCTACAATGCACAAATGCTATAACTTCATGCCTTAAGTTGTAGCACCATGCAGTGGTCAATCCTGAGACATGCATCTTATGTTTACATGCCTTTTCTCATTTTTTATTCAAACAGCACTGTATGAAAATCAGATTGTGCTGTAAACATTAATATTGAAAGGCAGAAGAAAAGATGCAGTAAAAGACTTGCAAATATTAGAAAATAATTCAGTTATTGCTGGACAATAAAGAATAAAAAGACTTAAAATTTTGCAGTAATTCAAATATAAAGGACATGAAACATAATATTTTATACTTCTGAAATAATTCCTTGAAATCTGCAGGGATGAATATTGAGTTTCTTGGTGGAGACTTCACAATGGATATTAGGGTCTACTGGTCTATAACCTAAAAGAAAAAATTTAGACACATAGATTTTATCTTCCTATCAAAATTAGTGACTCGACAAAGAAAAAAAGAAAACCCCAGAAACTACAACTTGGTCTCCGGGCTTATTTGACACTTGACAAAAATTAAAAGTGGGCCCCAAATGCTTATATATTGTTCCATCACATATAAACATTTAGGGTGCATTTACATGAGTTGACTTCAGACAATTAAATGAGCGCAGACTGACTATTCAAGTCGTTTGGTGTTTGTTTTCCAGCCTCTTTACATAGACTGATGAAGAATGATTGGGACTGAATTATTGATAATAGATAATGGATCATTCTGTACAGACAATATTATATCCTTTTTACGCTGAGCGATTTGCTGTCGAGAACAATGATATTTAAACATTTTACACATACATGAACACTGATGGTTAAATACTCTACATGTTAAAAATATTGCATGTTACACATTCACACTGGACACACACTCACACATACACACACTGCATATTACACATTCCCTGCATGCTACACACATATACTGCATGTTACATACCCACACAAACTGCATGTTACACACATACACTGTACATTACATACGCACTGCATGTTGCACACAAACATACTGCATATTACACAGACAATGCATGTTAGACAAACACTGCATGTTACACACACACGGATAAGTGTAGAGGACATATCAAGCTCTCTCCTATTCTTCATTTCATCTTCCTCTTTGGTTCCTCCATACTGTGCCAGATTGAAGGACCTTTGGTCACATGACCATAAAGAATGATTGCAAATGGATCATTGTGTCCTTATACAGTATATACAGTATAACGTTATCGGCAGCACATGTCCTGTTTACGCTTTTGCCAGGAACAAAGATTCTTGATCGTATCACACATACATACTGCATGTTATACAGACACACTCTACCTGTTACTGATACACTGCATATTATGCACACACATACACATATGCAAACACAAATGTACTCTCACGGAAAATGAACAGGACTCTCACCTCCTCCTTCAGCTCTTCCATAAGAAAGACCCTTGAACACATAACCATGATATTACCAAAGGTCCTTCTACACTTCTAACCTTGAAAATTGTACTAATAGTGCAGGGCAGGCACTATAAATGCAGTTTATGGCTTGTAAAGGCCGAATGGCCCGTTTGGTGTTGTGGGCTCTTGCAGCCATCCCATTAGCCCCACCTAATGCCAGCTCTTCTTGGTCTTGCATTTGCTTTCACAACTACATAACATAAATATATATATATATATATATATATATATATATATATACATATCAGTCATGACCGAAAGTGATGGCACCCTTGAAATAGTTCCAGAAAATAAAGTATTTCTCCCAGAAAATTATTGCAATTACACGTTTTGTTATACGCATATTTATTTCCTTTGTGTGTAATGGAACAACACAAAAAAAACTGAGCACAAAAGGCAAATTGGACATAATTTCACACAGGAAAAAAAAGACAGGAGAAAAAAGGCCTGGGGTCCTGAATTAAGGGCCAAAGATACAAAACTTAGAACCTTTGATCAGGACTCCCAGGTTAAACCTTCTCAACAGCGTCTGAAGGAAATTATTGACTGCTATTTGGGTGATATTATCAGGGGTAAAAAAACATAAGTTTAATAGAGACAAAATGGACTTTCATAACAAATCAGCCTTTAAGTGGTCCCATATGGGTAATCGCTGGATGACCCGTATTGATCATAAGGAAAACATTTCTCCCTCTTCCAGTGATTTTTTTTGTCATCAGACACAAGCGACTTGGAAAATCCACCAGGAGGGGCAAAAGCAAGTCCACGAAATCCAAAGAGGAAAACCCGCAGATACCAAGCCTGGTCTCTGACCTACAAAAGGGAAACGAGACAGAACCAAAAGCGCTAAATAAAGCTTGTGTGACCCCATCGGAACAAGGTAATCTTCAGGTTATTAATCTATAGTCATATCATCTCACTACAGTTGAAACTAATCTGCTATATAGGGGCCTCTCTTTTTCTCCTATGCATGTCCTTGACAAATTACCAAAGACTACTTATTTTGCAGACAATTAACATTTCAATTAATTTATCATCAACCGTCCGTGATAGATACTTTACCTGTTAAAGATCGTCAGACTTTCCAGGACCTATTGGAACTAATAGAAGAGAATTCCAATCAGACAGGTAAGAAGACAAATTTCTTACTCTGCCTACCATCGCAAGCATCCCCGTGTCTTTCGCTGTTTTCAGTGGTCCAGATTTTTTATGAGACCACCTGTCGCAATATATCAAATTTGAAAAAACAAATTAAATAATCAAAGTGTGGATGAACAAAGGCCTTTGACAAATCTTAAGAACATTGATTCATTTCTTATTAAAGAAGCTGACAAAGCGATAACGTGGTCATCTGGCCCACGGACTTATACATTAAAGAGGCTAAACGTCAGCTTTTGAACCTGGACTGCTATAGGCCATTACCTTCAGATCCAACAACTGTGTTTAAGGCTAAGATTGATAGGCTCCTCATCAGGGCACTAAACTTGGGCATTATTAACAAAACGGAAAGGGACTTTCTAATTAGCCCGCATCCGGTGATCCCCACCTTTTACTTATTGCCCAAAGTGCATAAATCCCTGCTTGAACCCCCGAGCAGGCCCATCGTGTCCGGGATTGGGAGCATTTTTGAATGCCACTGTTTATACTTTGACTTTTACTTGCAGCCTCTAGTCTTCTCTTTGGACTCTTTTGTACGTGATTCCTCTCATTTGATCAAGTTGCTTAATGGTTTGACCTTTCCCAGTAATACGCTTATGATAACCATGGATGTGGAATCGCTTTACACTAGCACTGACTACAATTTGGGACTAGGAGTAGTTTATTTTTTCCTGGATTCAAAGAACACAGGGGACCTGTTACACGACTCTTTCATTCTAGACTTGCTGAGACTTGTACTTGAAAATAATTATTTTGTCTTAGACCGCCAATTCTACAAACAAGTTTCGGGGACAGCAATGGGTGCCCGTTGTGCCCCCTCCTACGCCAACCTATTTTTAGGTTGGTGGGATGTGACACACGTCCAGCAGTTGGCATCCTTTCAGTCACACATGTTCCGTTGGTACCACTACATTGATGATGTACTTCCTTTTTGGACTGGATCAATTAATGAGGGAGCAAATCTGTGAACTCAATTTTAATATGTGTAACACCTTGCTGACCTCAAGTTTTTCTTCCACAGAAGTTAACTTCTTGGACCAGACTATCACCCTGAGAGACGGTCTGATTAAAATGTTGCTGTCGTAAAGAGACTGCACTATCAGTCTTTTGCACTTTTGCACTATCACAGCTTTCATCCACAGCATGTTCGGAATGGAATTTCCAAAGGTTAGTTTCTATGTTTGAAACGCAATTGTAGTGATCCTCATGATTTCCGTTCCAAGGCAAAAGATTTTACAGGGCGTTTCAAGGCTAGAGGGTACTATCATCACCTCGTACAACAACCATTGGGGGAATCTTCACCAGATTCTCAAGAAGAATTGGAATATTTTGCTCAGTGAATCCAAGCTGGCTCCTTTTCAGAAGGGCAAAAAACTTGGGCGACTCTTTATCAGCAAGTCATTTCCAGCGCCCGATTCAATCTCTGGGCAGAGGCACTAAATTAGTGGGCACACATCCTTGTGGCAGCTGTAATATTTGCCCCCATATTATTCGGGTTAAAAACATGGTAACCCTGTTTTTTCCTAATTCAATTACTACACGTTTCTATTCCAACTGTCACACTAAGAATGTTGTTTATGTTTTACTTTGCAGCTGCCCTAAGATTTATGTTGGGTAGACCACACAGGAACTGCGTAGAAGAATCCAGCACCACTTTTCGAACATCACGAGAGCTCGGAAAGACCAGTGAAAAGGTAAGCCCATTACTTCCTTGGCAGTACATTTTTTGGAAGATCACTCTGGGTCACCAAAACGGCTAAAAATCATAGTAGTAGACAAAGTTTCCACCACCATCAGGGCCAAGCATCCTACAGATGAAATATTGAGACGAGAAGCCAAATGGATCTTTAATTGTAAAAGTCTGACACCTTAGGGTCTTAATGAAGAATTGCTTTTTTTTTTAGCTTTTAGAAAAAATAAATAACAAAAAATATAAGTCAATAGTCCTATACATTCTGTTCAGCCCATGGCTCACATTTTCACCAGCGTTCACATATGCATACACACGGTCCCATGCGTGTGCCTATGTGTTTGCTTTACACACACATATTACAATATTTATTTTTTGTTCTAACTCAATTGTTTTTCGTATTTCCTCAACATCCTAACATCTATTTTGCATCTTGAAAGGAATCCACTTCTAACCTGGGCTAACCATCTTTTCTGCTTCTATTGGCTTAATCTGCATCATCGTATAAACTTCATGTGGACTAACATACTGTGGCTCTGACATCTCTCCATCCCACTAACATTACTTATGGAGACCATCTACCCCTGACTAGCAAATTCCATCTTTATAATTTTTCTTTTTACACTGTCTGTTATCAATATTTCTGTATGTGTACTAATAAGCATTGGCTCTTATTCTCCTTCTTTAACATCTGTTGTAGTGAATAATTTTGAACCAATATGCCTTTTACATATATCCACCAGCACCACTTTTTTTTTACATGTCTTGGTTGTCAACTTGTATATTTTTTTGGTACACCTCTCCTACAATGTGCCTTAGGACTTTATATTTACAGAGGCATATTCTTGGGAGTACATGTACTCTCTTGTAATTTTTGAGCTGTTATTGCCCCTTTCGATATAATGTGCCCATGAGATCCATACCTATTTGCATTCACTTACCTGTAACTGTATTTAATAGTTGTTGCTCTGGTTTTCTCGTTATCATTCACTTTATTATCTAATTGTGGGTCCTGGGCACATACACATTATGGACACATTTGCTCAATGTGTTATATCTTGCTCTATAGTCGTTTAGCTGATGTGCACACACTCTATATACAACTGTTTGCCGTATCAAGGCTTTCTGACCGCATTGCGCACATGCATTGACATCCCCTTGTGATGGCGGTTCTTTCTACGTATGGCAATCATGATTACGTCACAACTGCCCGGTTGCTTGCTACTGCGCATGCGCCATACTTATCTGCACCTCTTATTGCTGTGACTTTCGCAATGCTTCCCTGCAACTTGTTACGCCGTGTATGATTGGTTCTCGGCTATAGCACATGCATATTTATCCATCGACGATGTCTAGTAACCGCCACCCGATAGGCCTGCCTTGGTGCGCAGGCGTACTCGTACTACGTGGGCAGTCTTTTGCTTCATATGGCGTCGCTTCTCTGCTATATCTCTGCACGAGGTAATTTTACTTACTTGATAACATTTGTGCAATATTTCAGTATATAAATGATGAACTGTGAACCTCCCCTTGTACCTCCTTCCCCTGATGAAGCCACACTAGAGGTCGCGATACGCGTGGGGTTTCCAGCTCCAGATTGTTTCCACCATGATTATGTGACCTTTTTTCCATATTTTGCACATTTGTATTTTCATACATCATTGCTTGTTCTTATTTTATAAGGCCTGTTTTTGATACATTGTCTTATGGTCACTTCATACTTTATCATTCATAGCTCTTGATTATCATATGGTCTGCAGTGTTTTTGGAGGAGAGGTGTCTTGTCCTATTATGGACACATCTGTTGGAACGGAATCAACATAGCATGTTTTTATTTTTAAATGTTTTTAAATTGCTCTTGTTCATTAAAATTATATTATAGTGTATTGAGGTGATCTCATTGTTTTTTGCACACCGCTTTTTCTCTTTTCCTTCATACCATTCTTTGGTGTGCTATTCATTAAGGTAGTGACCTCGGTTCCATGTATTTCCTCTGCTTAAGGCCAGGGTCCCACTAGTGAATCATCGAATGCAATATGTTAATGACATTCGGCTCCTGCTCTACTGCGAGCGAAAGCTGAGTGTCAGTGCTTTGTGCTCAGATCCTCTCGCATAAGATAAATTAATTTCTTCATCTCCTCTGCTACCAGCGTCAGTGGGAATCGCACTGCATTAGGATGATATCCGAGTGCAGTGGGAAGTTGTTTTGCACACGCCCGGACTGACTGGCGTGTGCGTGTTTAGTGATCCCACTGGACCATGAACCGGAGAGTGCCTGGAGGGGCGTAACTAAGTATCTACCCAATCTGACCAAGGTCGCACGACGGCTAACGACGCCAGTGCACCAGGGAGGAACCGAGCAGAGGGACCAGGTGCTACTCCAGGACAGACCCCGGACACGGCTGTTGACCCACACTGGAGAATACAGGAACAGGCAGGTTAGAGCACAGGCTGGGTAGGGTCCAGTACAGACTAGGAGACGGGTTCTGAGCCGCAGATGCGGTAATCAAGCAGAGTAAAGCGAAACCGCAGGTGCGGTGGACGAGGGTGAGCAGAACGAAACCGCAGGGGCGGTGGACAAGGCTGAGCAGAGCGAAACCGCAAGTGCGGTGGACAAGGCTAAGCAGAGCGAAACCGCAAGTGCGGTGGACAGGGCTGAGCAGAGCGAAACCGCAAGTGTGGTGGACAGGGCTGAGCTGAGCGAAACCGCAAGTGCGGTGGACAGGGCTGAGCAGAGCGAAACCGCAAGTGCGGTGGACAGGGCTGAGCAGAGCGAAACCGCAAGTGCGGTGGACAGGGCTGAGCGAGCGAAACCGCAAGTGCGGTGGACATGGCTGAGCTGAGCGAAACCGCAGATTCGGTAGACAAGGCTGAGCAGAGCGAAACCGCAGATGCGGTAGACAAGGCTGAGCAGAGCGAAACTGCATGTGCGGTAGACAAGGCAGAGCAGAGCGAAACCGCAGGCACGGTGGACAAGGCAGAGCAGAGCGAAACCGCAGGTGCGGTGGACAAGGCTGAGCAAAGCGAAACCGCCAGTGCAGTGGACAAAGCAGAGCGGGCAGAAACCTCCAGAGCGGTAAGTAAGGCAGAGCAGAGATAAACCGCCAAAGTAGTGAGCAAAGACAGAGCAGAGGGGACAGGGCTCTGTTCACACGGAACAGACTGGAAGGGAAACGCAGAACCAGATACACACAAGGTACTTGCAAAGAAGTAGCGAGTGAACTCCAAACTCACAAACGGAAGTACAGCGACAACGAGTAGGAGTTAGGTGCAGGTTCAGACTCTGCAAATGAAGAGAAGAAACGGACATAGAGACAAAACAGGTAACAGGTTAGGAGACAGTTCAGACAAGAACTGTACTGCAACGAAATACAGGAACGAGCCTAGGTAAAGCCAAGTGCTGGTTCAGACACTGCAGCAAAAGGGAGGATACGGACAGAGAGACAAAACAAGTAACAGGTTAGGAGACAGTTCAGACAGGAACTGTTACTACAACAAAATACAGGAACGAGCCTAGATATAGCCAAGTGCTGGTTCAGACACTGCAGAAAAAGGGAGGAAGCGGACATAGAGACAAAACAAGTAACAGGTTAGGAGACAGTTCAGACAGGAACTGTTACTGCAGCGAAATACAGGAACGAGCCTGGGTATACGGCCCCCAGAGGCAGAAACGAACAGGCTAGGAGCGTGTTCAGACAGGCCTGGAAATACAGCCTCCAGGAAGGCGGACAGGCAGGCAAGAAAACAGAATAGGACCTGGAACATTCAGAGTCAAAGAGCACACTGAATGTTAAAGTTGCTCAGGCCTCAGCTTCCAAGTGAAGCTGGTTCAAATATCCAGTGACTGACAGCAATAGGCTGAGGACGCATTAGGGGTGTGCCCACAGCAGCTAAAAGAAACAGGAAGTGACCAGGCCGCCGCCCTAAGCAGCCAGAACAGAGACAAACAGTCAGCATGGAAAGAAGCCAGGCTAGCAGACTGGACTGATGATCAAGTTTGCGATCTTGCACAGTGGGAGATGGTGCACTATGCAAGCCCACCACCAGGTATGTTACAGTGCCCCACCCTTACGCCCCCTCTTCTTCAAGCCTGCAAGAGTTCCACAGAGAACTGGGAGGCCAGTCCTTCTCTTCAAGAGGACCACCTCTTCTGTCCACTAGAGGAAACGAAACTGGTCTCATCATCTTGGTAACTAGGATGCTTCCTCCCATCAAGCCATCCTGAGCAACAGATGAGGTGGGTGAAGTACCAGGTACAGGGTGTAAGAAAGTCTCTGTCCATTCGTTATCAGGTAGCACCCCGGAGGGTTCAGGAGACAACTGGAGGTCCTCCGCCTGGTTGGAGGGGTGCAGAGACTCGGGGGTAACCACTGCTTCAGGGTACACTTGGTCAAGCTCACTGGATGAAGTGAGCGAGGCATCAGGTACAGGGTGTAGGAAAGTCTCTGTCCATTTGTTATCAAGTAGCACCCCGGAGAGTTCAGGAGACAACTGGAGATCCTCCGCCTGGTTTGAGGGGTGCAGAGACTCGGGGGTAACCACTGCTTCGGGATACACTTGGTCAAGCTCACTGGACGAAGTGAGCGAGGTATCAGGTACAGGGTGTAGGAAAGTCTCTCTCCATTTGTTATCAGGTAGCACCCCGGAGGATTCAGGAGGCAACTGGAGGTCCTCCACCTGGTGGGAAGGGTGCAGAGACTCGGGGGTAACCTCAGTTTCGGAGTACACTTGGTCAGGCTCACTGGATGAAGTGGGCAAGGTATCCGGTACAGGGTGTAGGAAAGTCTCTCTCCATTCGTTAACAGGCAGCACCCGGAGGATTCAGGAGGCAACTGGAGGTCCTAAGCCTGGTTGGAGGGGTGCAGAGACTCGGTGGTAACCACTGTTTCAGAGTACACTTGGTCAAGCTCACTGGATGAAGTGGGCGAGGTATCCGGTACAGGGTGTAAGAAAGTCTCTCTCCATTCGTTAACAGGCAGCACCCCGGAGCATTCAGGAGGCAACTGGAGGTCCTCCGCCTGGTTGGTGGGGTGCAGAGACTCGGGGGTAACCACTGTTTCAGAGTACACTTGGTCAAGCTCACTGGATGAAGTGGGCGAGGTATCCGGTACAGGGTGTAGGAAAGTCTCTCTCCATTCGTTAACAGGCAGCACCCCGGAGCATTCAGGAGGCAACTGGAGGTCCTCCGCCTGGTTGGTGGGGTGCAGAGACTCGGGGGTAACCACTGTTTCAGAGTACACTTGGTCAAGCTCACTGGATGAAGTGGGCGAGGTATCCGGTACAGGGTGTAGGAAAGTCTCTCTCCATTCGTTAACAGGTAGCACCCCGGAGGATTCAGGAGGCAATTGGAGGTCCTCCGCCACGTTAGAGGGGTGCAGAGACTTGGGAGTATCCTCCGCCTTGATGGACGTATCGCCAGATTTATTAAAGATGGAGAGTTTTTGCTTAGGGACCATCTTCAGTCTGGCTTCTGGGAGGGCAGCAGTCTCTTCGGGCAGGAGAACTGGTGCGCTACCCACATACATCACCCATTGGGGCTGCTCCGGGACACTGGGAAGGGCAGCTTCAGCAGAGTCACCAGGATTAGGGTTGTCGAAGACCATTAGAAAGGCCACAGGAAGGCCTGAAGGTCAAGGACGATAGGATCCCATGCTTCCCATAGGGGGGTGATCCATTTCAAGGCATCACCCACTAGGTAGGACATCATAAATCCCACTTTAACCCGATCGGTAGGAAAATAGTGGGCATAGAACCGGAACTGCAGCATGCATTGCTCCACAAATGCATGGCTTTCTTTAGGATCCCCATAGTACCGTGGCGGATCCGCAGGAACGGGTGCAGAAAGCTCCATTTGGACTGGTGCGTACATCGCCTGGGCCATAGCTAGATAAAAAAAAATGTATTTATTTATTTTTAATGCACGTATTCGCTGGACACGGATTCAAAATGTCTCTGAAAGCGAAGGGCCGTGGGGCTCAATGGGAACCATGGCCTGAGCAAACTGTTATGCACATGCCTGGACTGACTGGCGTGTGCGTGTTTAGTGATCCCACTGGACCATGAACCGGAGAGTGCCTGGAGGGGCGTAACTAAGTATCTACCCGATCCGACCAAGGTCGCATGACGGCTAACGACGCCAGTGCACCAGGGAGGAAACGGGCAGAGGGACCAGGTGCTAATCCAGGACAGACCACGGACACGGCTGTTGACCCACACTGGAGAATACAGGAACAGGCAGGATAGAGCACAGGCAGGGTAGGGTCCAGTACAGACTAGGAGACGGGTTCAGAGCCGCAGATGCGGTAATCAAGCAGAGTAAAGCGAAACGGCAGGCGCGGTGGACAAGGCTAAGCAGAGCGAAACCGCAGGTGCGGTGGACAAGGCTGAGCAGAGCGAAACCACAAGTGCGGTGGACAAGGCTGAGCAGAGCGAAACAGCAAGTGCGGTGGACAGGGCTGAGCAGAGCGAAACCGTAAGTGCGGTGGACAGGGCTGAGCAGAGCAAAACCGCAAGTGCGGTGGACAGGGCTGAGCAGAGCGAAACCACAGATGCGGTAGACAAGGCTGAGCAGAGCGAAACCACAGATGCGGTAGACAAGGCAGAGCAAAGCGAAACCGCAGGTGCGGTGGACAAGGCAGAGCAGAGCGAAACCGCAGGTGCGGTGGACAAGGCAGAGCAGAGCAAAACCGTAGGCGCGGTGGACAAAGCAGAGCAGAGCAGGCAGAAACCGCCAGAGCGGTAAGTAAGGCAGAGCAGAGATAAACCACCAAAGCAGTGAGCAAAGACAGAGCAGAGGGGACAGGGCTCTGTTCACACGGAACAGACTGGAAGGGAAACGCAGAACCAGATACACACAAGGTACTTGCAAAGAAGTAGCGAGTGGACTCCAAACTCACAAACGGAAGTACAGCGACAACGAGTAGGAGTTAGGTGCAGTTTCAGACTCTGAAGAAAAAGAGAAGAAACGGACATAGAGACAAAACAGGTAACAGGTTAGGAGACAGTTCAGACAAGAACTACTGCAACGAAATACAGGAACGAGCCTAGGTAAAGCCAAGTGCTGGTTCAGACACTGCAGCAAAAGGGAGGATACGGACAGAGAGACAAAACAAGTAACAGGTTAGGAGACAGTTCAGACAGGAACTGTTACTACAACAAAATACAGGAACGAGCCTAGGTATAGCCAAGTGCTGGTTCAGACACTGACGCAAAAGGGAGGAAACGGACATAGAGACAAAACAAGCAACAGGTTAGGAGAGAGTTCAGACAGGAACTGTTACTACAACAAAATACAGGAACGAGCCTAGGTATAGCCAAGTGCTGGTTCAGACACTGCAGAAAAAGGGAGGAAGAGGACATAGAGACAAAACAAGTAACAGGTTAGGAGACAGTTCAGACAGGAACTGTTACTGCAGCGAAATACAGGAACGAGCCTGGGTATACGGCCCCCAGAGGCAGAAACGAACAGGCTAGGAGCATGTTCAGACAGGCCTGGAAATACAGCCTCCAGGAAGGCGGACAGGCAGGCAAGAAAACAGAACAGGACCTGGCACATTCAGAGTCAAAGAGCACACTGAATGTTAAAGTTGCTCAGGCCTCAGCTTCCAAGTGAAGCTGGTTTAAATATCCAGTGACTGACAGCAATAGGCTGAGTACGCATTAGGGGTGTGCCCACAGCAGCTACAAGAAACAGGAAGTGACCGGGCCGCCGCCCTAAGCAGCCAGAACAGAGACAAGCAGTCAGCATGGAAAGAAGCCAGGCTAGCAGACTGGACTGATGATCAAGTTTGCGATCTTGCATAGTGGGAGATGGTGCACTATGCAAGCCCGCCACCAGGTATGTTACAGATGTTTCACATTCACTCATTGACTTATATGGGTGCGTGCAATACATATTCAGCATGCAATTTCAGTATGCTGCATTTGTTTTACCTCCCGATCGTGATCCGATCAGAGCAGGGAAAAAATGCAATTGAGAACAGATGCATAGGATTAAATTGGTACAAATGCAATTAGATTTTTATTCGGATTGCATTTGTCTGATTTAATTGCAAGTGGGAATGGGCCCTAATTTTCATAATCAGAAGAGAGAAAGCCAATGGCTCGGGGCTGACGGCTAGGACTAATAGCACTAAATGTTCCCAGGCTATTAATATCAGCTGACAACTGATTAATTAGCGTTTACTAACTAGTTTTCATGGGGGCCCCAAAAACAAATTAACATTGGGTCCCCTTGTAAAATCTAACCAGCAAAGTCTAACCAGACAGCTGCAGGCTGATATTAATAGCCTAGCAAAGGGCCATTAATCCTAAATGTTTCCTGGCTATTAATAACAGCTTACAGCTGTTTGATTAGCGTTTCCTGGGTAGTTTACAGAGGGATCCCAGAAAAAATGTTATGTATGGTCCCCCTATAAAATCTAACCAGCAAAGGCTAATCAGACAGCTGTGGGCTAATATTAATAGCAAGGGAAGGGGCCAAGGATACTAGCCCCCTCTGAGGCTAATGAAATCAGCTCTCAGTCACCCCAGAAATGGCACATCAATAAGATGCACCAAATTGGGCGCTTATCTTCCGCTCTTCCCTCTTGCCCTGGTGCAGTAGGAAGTGAGGCAATAGGGCTGGGTTTCATGTCAGCCTTGTATTGGCAGCTGCCATGAAGCCCAGGTTAGTAATGGAGGGCATCTATAAGACACCCCCATTACCAACCCCATAGTTAAGGTTTGGAAATAAAGACACGGTCTGCAAAAATTCTTTAATTTGAAATAAAAGTCCACACAGTTTTAATCATTTATATAAAAAAGACATTTATACTCACCTAATCCTTATCCCCTGAAGCCATTTTCACCTGTGAAAAAACAAAAATAAAAAACAACAAAATCCCTCACCTGTACAACGTGATACAATAATCCATAATGTCCCACGATGTGTTAGAATCTATGTTGTTTTACTATCGACCATGTTGTTGTGGTTTGCTGGCTACTAGTCTTTTCCTCTGGTGCTGGGTTTCTTGGTCACGTGATCTCTGCACTCTTTATTACCCAGAACCTGGCCCCCATTCCCTGCTGGACATCAGTGTTGTAACGCTCATGCTCTGGCTAAGTAGCCTGGTTTAGTTCTTCTTGCTTTGGACTATTGTTATCCTGGGACTTCTTGTTTCACCAGTTTAGTTTCCTTTAATTTTCGCTTCTGCAACTAACTTTTCTGTTAGGAGGTCTCCTGCTTTTGCTCCCAGTCCTTAGATCTTTTAGGGACCCTTTTCCCTTTCCTACAGGTCTTCATTTGAGTTCAGTGCAGGAGTTTCGGTGGGGCTATTCATAAGGAATAGGGCACCCTGTGTAGGGTAAAGCTGAGTCTCAGTGCAGGGACAGCTTTTCTCTCCTATTTCTTAGTTCTAAGTTGCAGAACATAACAGTATGTCCAGCCACGTTTAAAAAAAATATATATTTTTTTTTTTCTCCTCTCCTCTTCCTGGATTTTCTGCAGTATGAGTACCATCCAGGAGCTTGCTCAATGCTTGCAAGGGCTGACTCTGGAGGTTGCCGATCTTCAGCAGTACGTGAGTAAATACCCTGCAGAACGCTATGAAGAACCTAAGGTAGGATTACCTGAGTGTTTCTCGGGGAAACAACAGGATTTTTTTTCATTTAAAAATGCTTGCTTGTTGTATTTTCAGCTCAGACCTAGATCTTCTGGTAGTGAACTACAGCGTGTAGGAATTATTATGTCTCTATTGCGTAAGGAACCTCAAATCTGGGTGTTTTCCTTGTGTCCTGATGATCCTTGTCTGAGGTCTGTGGAGACATTTTTTGATGCCATGGGTTTGCTATATGATGATCCTGATCGGGTTGCATCAGCTGAGGCAGAGCTCAGATGTCTCAAACAGGGTTCACTATACTGAGAGTTATTGCACCCTGTTCAGATGATGGTCTGCCGAGGTCAAGTGGAATGACCCTGCACTCATGTTTTACTTTCTGGCAGGCTTGAGTGAAAGGGTTAAAGATTTGCTCATTGCATTCCCTGCACCTGATACTCTGCAAGTTGCCATGCAGTTAGCTATCCGTGTGGATAGAAGGTTGAGGGCTAGACAGAATGAGAAGTTTCCTGTATTGTTGGATTCTGTTTCTCACGATATTCCTGCCGACACTGGGGAACCTATGCAGGTCGGGGCAATGTCATCCAGTTCCAGGGAGAGGGACAGGAGGTTCTCTGAGGGACTTTGCTTGTATTGCGGTAAGGCTGATAATTTTTTAAAGCAATGTGAGGTTCGCTTAAGGAAAGAAAAAAAATGGTCAGTAGAAATAACACTCCCATTCGCATTGCGTTTTTACGTTCTGCTGGGGTGTTTTTTCCTGGTAATGCCACGTGTCAGGGTCGTTTGATTGAGTTTCAGGTTATGGTGGATTGTGGTTCTGCACTTAATTTGATTGATCAACAATTTCTTGAAAAGTGTAAGTTTGATTCTGAACCTTTGTCGTCTCCTTTTCCTGTGGTGGCGATTGGTAATACTCCCTTGGAGCATGGGAGCATTCTTCGAAAGGTCACTGGGCTTCCGCATACTATAAATATGGAACATCAGGAGCAGATTGACTTATTTGTACTTGCTAAGTTGCCTTCCCTGGTCGTCCTGGGGTTGCCCTGGTTAAAAGTGCATAATCCTTTGCTGGACTGGTTGTCTGGTTCCATAAGATCCTGAGGTCAGAGATGTTATGGTAAGTGTTGTAATGTTCACATTGCGGCTGTAGTGAAGGGGGAGTTACCTTAACCCATTCAGGATTTTTGGAGGGTTTTTTCGGATGTCGAGTCGAAAGCTTTACCACCTCATAGAGATTACGATTGCGCTATTGACTTCATCCCTGATGCTAAGCTCCCTAAGAGCCGGTTGTTTAATCTGAAAATTCCCGAGAGGGAGGCTTTGAAGGAGTATCTTCAGACTAGTTTAGCTGCAGGTCAGATAAGACCCTCTAAGTCTCCTGTGGCAGTTGGGTTCTTTTTTGTCAAAAAGAAGGATGGGGGTCTTAGGCCATGTCTGGATTTTCGAGAGATTAATAAGATCACTGTGCGCAATCCTTACCCGTTACCACTTATTCCGGATTTGTTTATCCAATAGACCGGAGCTAAATGGTTTTCTAAGATGACCTTCATGGGGCATATAATTTGCTGGGGGTGAAGGACAGAGATGGATGGAAGACAGCTTTTCACACTCCGGAAGGACATTTTGAGTATTTGGTGATGCCTTTTGGACTTACTAACGCCCCTGCATTTTTTCAAAATTTCATCAATGACATTCTGAGACCCTTGATCGATAGGAGTGTTATTGTTTATCTGGATGACATTTTGATTTATTCATCGGATCTTGAGTCTCATTGGTAGAGAGTCCGCGAAGTTCTTCAGATACTGAGAGATAACACACTCTTTGCTAAATTGGAGAAGTGTCAGTTTGCTGTCCAGAAAATTAGTTTTTTGGGTTACTTTGTCTCTTGTGATGGTTTTGAGATGGACCCGGTGAAAGTTCAGGCTGCGCTGGAATGGCCGAGGCCTGAGGGTTTGAAGTCCATACAGAGGTTTTTGGGGTTTGCCAATTATTACAGGAAATTCATAAAGAATTTCTCTGTCATCGCTAAACTCATTACTGATCTCACCAAGAAGGGTGCTAATACAGTCCAATGGTCCACTGAGGCTATTGAAGCTTTTGAGTATCTCAAGGAGAGGTTCAGCTTTGCTCCTGTTCTTATCCAGACAGATGAGACCAAGCCATTTTTGGTTGAGGTGGATGCCTCATCTATAGGTGTAGGGGCAGTTCTATCCCTGGAGGGTGAGGATGGGGTGCATCCCTGTGTTTTCTTTTCAAAAAAATTTATGAGACAGAGCTCAACTATGATGTTGGGAATCGTGAGTTGTTAGCTATTAAACTCACGTTCGAGCATTGGCGACATTTTTTGGAGGGGGCTCGACATGCTATACAGGTTTTCACTGATCATAAGAATTTGATTTATCTGGACGCAGCTAAATGTTTGAATGCCCGTCAGGCTAGGGGGGCACTGTTTTTTGCCTGGTTCAATTTTTCCATAACCTTTGTCCCGGGTACAAAGAATGTTAAGGCTGACGCTTTGTCTCGTAGTTTCTCTCCAGCGGTGAATGCTGAGAGGGAGGAGTGTATTTTGCAGAGAGGGGAGGTGTTGGCTGCATTGGATTCTGAGTTGGAGAATAGCATCTTAGGAGCTCAGAGTGCGGCACCAACTAACACTCCGTGTGGTAAATTGTTTGTGCCTAGAGCCTTGAGGAGAGCGTTGTTTGTTGAATGTCATGAGTCTCAGTTGGTGGGTCACCCAGGGATTTCGGAAACTAGGAAGTCTATTGGTCGGAGTTTCTGTTGGCCAGGGTGGCAAAGGGAAGTCATCAAGTGGGTGCGTCAGTGTTCACTGTGTGCTAGGTCGAAGGCCTCTCACGCTCCGGCTGCAGGGTTGCTATGCCCCTTGGAAGATTCTAGTTTGCCATGGATGCACCTTGCCATGGATTTTATCACCGATCTGCCTTTATCGGAGGGTTTTTCTGTCATCTGGGTTGTTGTGGACCGGTTTAGTAAAATGAGTCATCTGGTTCTGTTCAACAAGTTAGCTTGCGCCAAGACTCTTGCTAAGGCTTTTGTGAAGGAGATTGCCAGGCTCCATGGTGTTCCCACGGACATTGTTTCCAATAGAGGACCACAGTTTGTAGCTCACTTTTGGCGTGCTTTTGGTGACAAATTAAAAATTCATTAGTCATTCTCGTCGGGGTATCATCCAGAGTCCAATGGACAGACTGAAAGTAAGAACCGGGATGTCGAGCAGTTTTTGAGATGTTTTGTGGCAGACAATCAGGAAATGTGGTCAGAATTTCTACCACTTGCTGAGTTTGCCCTTAATAATCATACTTCTTTCTCGGCTGGTTGTTCTTTTTTTTGTTGTACTGGCAGGTATCTATCTTTTGGTCCATTTTCCAAATTTGGGGCTGCTGTACCGGAGGAGGACAATATTTCTGGTGATTTGGAGAGGGTTTGGACCAGTGTACGCCTGAACCTTAACCCCTTAATCCCCGAGGGTGGTTTGCACGTTAATGACCAGGCCAATTTTTACAATTCTGACCACTGTCACTTTATGAGGTAATTACTCTGGAACACTTCAACGGATCCCCCTGATTCTGAGAATGTTTTTTCGTGACATATTGTACTTCATGACTGTGGTAAAATTTCTAGTTTCCATTTTGGAAAATAGACCCCCCAAGGCACCTATCTAGATGCATAGTGAGCACTTGGAACCCCCAGGTGCTTCACAAATTGATTCGTAAAAATGAAAAAGTGTTTTTTTTTTCACTTTTTCATTTTTACGAATCAATTTGTGAAGCACCTGGGGGTTCCAAGTGCTCACTATGCATCTAGATAGGTGCCTTGCATGGTCTAGTTTCCAAAATGGGGTCACTTGTGGGAGAGCTCCAATGTTTAGTCACACAGGGCCTCTCCAAACGCGACATGGTTCCAATTTGTTAGCGGACACCATGTCACGTTTGGAGAGCTCCTGTGTGCCTAAACATTGGAGCTCCCCCACAAGTGACCCCATTTTGGAAACTAGACCACCCAAGGCACCTATCTAGATGCATAGTGAGCACTTGGAACCCCCAGGTGCTTCACAAATTGATTCATAAAAATGAAAAAGTATTTTTTTTCCACTTTTTGATTTTTACCAATCAATTTGTGAAGCACCTGGGGGTTCCAAGTGCTCATTATGGTGTATAGTGAAAATTTTGAACCCAGAGGTACGACACAGAATTTGATAACATTAGGTCATCATATTGAATAAGTCATTGTCATTAGTCTTGAGCGCAAGGGCTCGCTACTTGAGTTTGCATCGGGTACTCAGGTATGCACCATGTACTGCGTGTGCTCGAGTGACATGCTCGAGTCCCTGCCCGGATGTTTCACGGTTATTAGACAACCAAAAAAAACCATGCGGGGATCACTCGTGCATGGCAGGCACTCCCCGCAAAGTTTTTTGGGCCGTGAACCATATGGCGCGGAGACTCGAGCATGTCATTCAAATACCCACGATACTCAATGCATAACAGAACACCCGATGCAAACTCAAGTAGCGAGCACTTGCGCTCAACACTAGTCGCCATATCGTCATCTTTTTTTCTTACTTTTGAAAAAAATGCCAACCCCATCACAACCCTAACCCAAACCCTAACCCCAACCCCAGCCCTAACCCTAACACAACCCTAACCGTAGCACAACCCTAATCCTAGCACAACCCTAATCCTAGCAAAACCCTAACCTGAGAGTTTATTTTTTACGCCGTTCCTCATGCGGTATAAGTGATTAGAAGACTAGAGATGAGCGTTGTTCGACTCGAACTGTTCGCCAATCTCAAATTCGAGCTGTTTTGGGCGGTGTTCGAGCCGTTCGGCGAACACGAACAATTTGAAAAAAATTCGTCTGTTTGAGGTTATGTTCGATAACTGTTCGTGCACCAAAATCATAACTGGATTTTTTCTCAGTAATGCTGAAAATTAATGTTAATACGCAGTTTGAGTGTTCAGCGGGGCGGGGGGAGGGGCAGGGGATGGATCTCTGCAGGAATAATGAAGATCTCCATTTTTTTTTCTCCTTCCCGCATTTACAGTGGGGAGGTGCAATCTGTCAGCCTATCAACAGTGCACACACGGAGCGAACTGCTTTTTTTCACACAAGCAAGGGCATGTGTCATTGGCAGTGTATGTCACATGTCCTTGCCCTATAAGAACCAGCCATTTTCCCCGTCGCCACCATTTTCTCACTGCTGCAGCTGCTTGTTAGACGGCACCGCTGTTGCTGTGTGCGCTATACCTTGTTAATTTAAAGCCAATTTTCGCACAAATCTACAGATAGCTTGGGAGTAGGGAAGAGTTGCGATTGCAGTCCTTTTAAGGACTAGGTTACAGCATTTCCTACGACTTTTATCAGGCAGGTCTGTGCTCTTAAATAGATAGGTTGGGAGTAAAGACTAATTGTAATTGCAGTCCTTTTCAGGACTAAGTTAGATCAGTTCCTATCAGTTTTTGCCAGGCAGGTCTGTGCCAGTGCTGTGCAAGTTTTTTTCACAGCATTTGGCTAAATCTAGCAAAGCTAAACCTTTTTGGCCTATTGCAGAGTGTGTTAGTCAGTGGAGTAGCCTATCTGTGTTGCAAGCTACACCACCTGTGTATAGAATACCAATATTTTTACTGCACCTAGTGAAGTAAAGCCTTTTGGGCATAGCATCATTCTATTAGTCCATCTATACTGACCTCCATAAGGTTGCAAATTGAATATAATTTTTTTCTGCATCAAGCTCTGAAAAAATATTTGGGCATCTAACAGTGTGTGGGACTTGTTCTATTAGTCCATCTATACTGACCTCCATCAGGTTCCAAATTGAATATAATTTTTTTCTGCATCTAGCTCTGAAAAAATATTTGGGCTTCTAGCAGTGTGTGGGACTTGTTCTATTAGTCCATCTATACTGACCTCCATCAGGTTGCAAATTCAATATAATTTTTTTCTGAATCTAGCTCTGAAAAAATATTTGGGCTTCTAGCAGTGTGTGGGACTTGTTCTATTAGTCCATCTATACTGACCTCCATCAGGTTGCAAATTGAATATAGTTTTTTTCTGCATCTAGCTCTGAAAAAATATTTGGGCTTCTAGCAGTGTGTGGGACTTGGTCTATTAGTCCATCTATACTGACATCCATCAGGTTGCAAATTGAATATAATTTTTTTCTGCATCTAGCTCTGAAAAAATATTTGGGCTTCTAACAGTGTGTGGGACTTGGTCTATTAGTCCATCTATACTGACCTCCATCAGATTGCAAATTAAAAATATTTTTTTTCTGCATCTAGCTCTGAAAAAATAGTTGGGCTTCTAGCAGTGTGTGGGACTTGTTCTATTAGTCCATCTATACTGACCTCCATCAGGTTGCAAATTCAATAAAAAAAATTTCTGCATCTAGCTCTGAAAAAATATTTGGGCTTCTAGCAGTGTGTGGGACTTGGTCTATTAGTCCATCTATACTGACCTCCATCAGGTTGCAAATTAAAAATAATTTTTTTCTTCATCTAGCTCTGAAAAAATATTTGGGCTTCTAGCAGTGTGTGGGACTTGTTCTATTAGTCCATCTATACTGACCTCCATCAGGTTGCAAATTGAATATAATTTTTTTCTTCATCTAGCTCTGAAAAAATATTTGGGCTTCTAGCAGTGTGTGGGACTTGGTCTATTAGTCCATCTATACTTACCTCCATCAGGTTGCAAATTAAAAATAATTTTTTTCTGCATCTAGCTCTGAAAAACTATTTGGGCTTCTAACAGTGTGTGGGACTTGTTCTATTAGTCCATCTATACTGACCTCCATCAGGTTGCAAATTAAAAATAATTTTTATCTGCATCTAGCTCTGAAAAAATATTTGGGCTTCTAGCAGTGTGTGGGACTTGGTCTATTAGTCCATCCATACTGACCTCCATCAGGTTGCAAATTCAATATAATTTTTTTCTGAATCTAGCTCTGAAAAAATATTTGAGCTTCTAGCAGTGTGTGGGACTTGTTCTATTAGCCGATTTATACTGACCTCCATCAGGTTGCAAATTGAATATAATTTTTTTCTGCATCTAGCTCTGAAAAAATATTTTGGCTTCTAGCAGTGTGTGGTACTTGGTCTATTAGTCCATCTATACTGACCTCCATCAGGTTGCAAATTCAATATAATTTTTTTCTGCATCTAGCTCTGAAAAAATATCTGGGCTTCTAGCAGTGTGTGGGACTTGGTCTATTAGTCCATCTATACTGACCTCCATCAGGTTGCAAATTCAATATAATTTTTTTCTGCATCTAGCTCTGAAAAAATATTTGGGCTTCTAGCAGTGTGTGGGACTTGTTCTATTAGTCCATCTATACTGACCTCCATCAGGTTGCAAATTGAATATAATTTTTTTCTGCATCTAGCTCTGAAAAAATATTTGGGCTTCTAGCAGTGTGTGGGACTTGGTCTATTAGTCCATCTATACTGACCTCCATCAGGTTGCAAATTGAATATAATTTTTTTCTGCATCTAGCTCTGAAAAAATATTTGTGCTTCTAGCAGTGTGTGGGACTTGGTCTATTAGTCCATCTATACTGACCTCCATCAGGTTGCAAATTAAAAATATTTTTTTTCTTCATCTAGCTCTGAAAAAATATGTGGGCTTCTAGCAGTGTGTGGAACTTGTTCTTTTAGTCCATCTACAGTCATGGCCAAAAGTATTGAGAATTACACCAAAATTATATTTTCACATGATCTGCTGGCCTCTGGTTTTTATTAGTGTTTGTCTGATGTTTATATCACATACAGAAATATAATTGCAATCATATTATGAGTACCAATAGGTTATATTGACAGTTAGAATGAGTTAATGCAGCAAGTCAATATTTGCAGTGTTGCCCCTTCTTCTTCAAGACCTCTGTAATTCTCCCTGGCATGCTTTCAATCAACTTTTGGACCAAATCCTGACTGATAGCAGTCCATTCTTGCATAATCAATGCTTGCATTTTGCCAGAATTTGTTGGTGTTTGTTTGTCCACCCGTCTCTTGATGATTGACCACAAGTTCTCAATGGGATTAAGATCTGGGGAGTTTCCAGGCCATGGACCCAAAATCTCTATGTTTTGTTCCATGAGCCATTTAGTTATCACCTTTACTTTATGGCAAGGTGCTCCATCATGCTGGAAAAGGCATTGTTGGGCGCCAAACTGCTCTTGGACGGTTGGGAGAAGTTGCTCTTGGATGACATTCTGGTACCATTCTTTATTCATGGCTGTGTTTTTAGGCAAGACTGTGAGTGAGCCAATTCCCTTGGCTGAGAAGCAACCCCACACATGAATGGTTTCAGGATGCTTTACAGTTGGCATGAGACTAGACTGGTGGTAGCGCTCACCTCTTCTTCTCCGAATAAGCTGTTTTCCAGATGTCCCAAACAATCAAAAAGGGGATTCATCAGAGAAAATGACTTTGCCCCAGTCCTCAGCAGTCCACTCCCTGTACCTTTTGCAGAATATCAGTCGGTCCCTGATGTTTTTTCTGGAGAGAAGTGGCTTCTTTGCTGCCCTCCTTGAAACCAGCCCTTTTGCTCAAAGAGTCTCCGCCTCACAGAGCGTGCAGAAGCACTCACACGAACCTGCTGCCATTCCTGAGCAAGCTCGGCACTGCTGGTAGTCCGATCCCGCAGCTGAAACAGTTTTAAGATACGGTCCTGGCGCTTGCTGGTCTTTCTTGGGCGCCCTGGAGCCTTTTTGACAACAATGGAAGCTCTCTCCTTGAAGTTCTTGATGATGCGATAGATTGTTGACTGAGGTGCAATCTTTGTAGCTGCGATACTCTTCCCTGATAGGCCATTTTTGTGCAGTGCAATGATGGCTGCACGTGTTTCTTTAGAGATAACCATGGTTAACTGAAGAGAAACAATGATACCAAGAACCAGCCTCCTTTTAAAGTGTCCAGTGATGTCATTCTTACTTAATCATGACTGATTGATCGCCAGCCCTGTCCTCATCAACACCCACACCTGTGTTAATGGATCAATCACTAAAACGATGTTAGCTGCTCCTTTTAAGGCAGGACTGCAATGATGTTGAAATGTGTTTTGGGGGTTAAAGTTCATTTTCTGGGCAAATATTGACTTTGCAAGTACAGTAATTGCTGTTAAGCTGATCACTCTTTGACATTCAGGAGTATATGCAAATTGCCATTACAAAAAATGAAGCAGTAAACTTTGGAAAAATTACTATTTGTCTCATTCTCAATACTTTTGGCCATGACTGTATACTGACCTCCATCAGGTTGCAAATTGAATATAATTTTTTTCTGCATCTAGCTCTGAAAAAATATTTGGGCTTCTAGCAGTGTGTGGTACTTGGTCTATTAGTCCATCTATACTGACCTCCATCAGGTTGCAAATTAAAAATATTTTTTTATTGCATCTAGCTCTGAAAAAATATTTGGGCTTCTAGCAGTGCGTGGGACTTGTTCTATTAGTCCATCTATACTGACCTCCAACAGGTTGCAAATTGAATATAATTTTTTTCTGCATCTAGCTCTGAAAAAATATTTGGGCTTCTAGCAGTGTGTGGGACTTGGTCTATTAGTCCATCTATACTGACCTCCATCAGGTTGCAAATTAAAAATAATTTTTTTCTGCATCTAGCTCTGAAAAAATATTTGGGCTTCCAACAGTGCGTGGGACTTGTTCTATTAGTCCATCTATACTGACCTCCATCAGGTTGCAAATTAAAAATAATTTTTATCTGCATCTAGCTCTGAAAAAATATTTGGGCTTCTAGCAGTGTGTGGGACTTGGTCTAGTAGTCCATCTATACTGACCTCCATCAGGTTGCAAATTCCATATAATTTTTTTCTGCATCTAGCTCTGAAAAAATATTTGAGCTTCCTGCAGTGTGTGGGACTTGTTCTATTAGCCCATTTATACTGACCTCCATCAGGTTGCAAATTGAATATAATTTTTTTCTGCATCTAGCTCTGAAAAAATATTTGGGCTTCTAGCAGTGTGTGGGACTTGGTCTATTAGTCCATCTATACTGACCTCCATCAGGTTGCAAATTAAAAATAATTTTTTTCTGCATCTAGCTCTGAAAAAATATTTGGGCTTCCAACAGTGCGTGGGACTTGTTCTATTAGTCCATCTATACTGACCTCCATCAGGTTGCAAATTAAAAATAATTTTTATCTGCATCTAGCTCTGAAAAAATATTTGGGCTTCTAGCAGTGTGTGGGACTTGGTCTAGTAGTCCATCTATACTGACCTCCATCAGGTTGCAAATTCCATATAATTTTTTTCTGCATCTAGCTCTGAAAAAATATTTGAGCTTCCTGCAGTGTGTGGGACTTGTTCTATTAGCCCATTTATACTGACCTCCATCAGGTTGCAAATTGAATATAATTTTTTTCTGCATCAAGCTCTGAAAAAATATTTGGGCTTCTAGCAGTGTGTGGGACTTGATCTATTAGTCCATCTATACTGACCTCCATCAGGTTGCAAATTGAATATAATTTTTTTCTGCATCTAGCTCTGAAAAAATATTTGGGCTTCTAGCAGTGTGTGGGACTTGTTCGATTAGTCCATGTATACTGACCTCCATCAGGTTGCAAATTGAATATAATTTTTTTCTGCATCTAGCTCTGAAAAAATATTTGGGCTTCTAGCAGTGTGTGGGACTTGTTCTATTAGTCCATCTATACTGACCTCCATCAGGTTGCAAATTCAATATAATTTTTTTCTGCATCTAGCTCTGAAAAAATATTTGGGCTTCTAGCAGTGTGTGGGACTTGTTCTATTAGTCCATCTATACTGACCTCCATCAGGTTGCAAATTGAATATAGTTTTTTTCTGCATCTAGCTCTGAAAAAATATTTGGGCTTCTAGCAGTGTGTGGGACTTGGTCTATTAGTCCATCTATACTGACATCCATCAGGTTGCAAATTGAATATAATTTTTTTCTGCATCTAGCTCTGAAAAAATATTTGGGCTTCTAACAGTGTGTGGGACTTGGTCTATTAGTCCATCTATACTGACCTCCATCAGGTTGCAAATTAAAAATATTTTTTTTCTGCATCTAGCTCTGAAAAATTTTTTGGGCTTCTAGCAGTGTGTGGGACTTGTTCTATTTGTCCATCTATACTGACCTCCATCAGGTTGCAAATTCAATAAAAAAAATTTCTGCATCTAGCTCTGAAAAAATATTTGGGCTTCTAGCAGTGTGTGGGACTTGGTCTATTAGTCCATCTATACTGACCTCCATCAGGTTGCAAATTAAAAATAATTTTTTTCTGCATCTAGCTCTGAAAAAATATTTGGGCTTCTAACAGTGTGTGGGACTTGTTCTATTAGTCCATCTATATTGACCTCCATCAGGTTGCAAATTAAAAATAATTTTTATCTGCATCTA
The DNA here is from genome assembly GCF_046119375.1 of Phyllobates terribilis. Taxonomy (NCBI): domain Eukaryota; kingdom Metazoa; phylum Chordata; class Amphibia; order Anura; family Dendrobatidae; genus Phyllobates; species Phyllobates terribilis. The sequence continues at coordinate 285,762,632 of NW_027362762.1, read as the reverse complement.
GCTCTGAAAAAATATTTGGGCTTCTAGCATTGTGTGGGACTTGGTCTTTTAGTCCATCTATACTGACCTCCATCAGATTGCAAATTCAATATAATTTTTTTCTGCATCTAGCTCTGAAAAAATATTTGAGCTTCTAGCAGTGTGTGGGTCTTGTTCTATTAGCCCATTTATACTGACCTCCATCAGGTTGCAAATTGAATATAATTTTTTTCTGCATCTAGCTCTGAAAAAATATTTGGGCTTCTAGCAGTGTGTGGTACTTGGTCTATTAGTCCATCTATACTGACCTCCATCAGGTTGCAGATTGAATATAATTTTTTTCTGCATCTAGCTCTGAAAAAATATTTGGGCTTCTAGCAGTGTGTGGGACTTGGTCTATTAGTCCATCTATACTGACCTCCCTCAGGTTGCAAATTCAATATAATTTTTTTCTGCATCTAGCTCTGAAAAAATATTTGGGCTTCTAGCAGTGTGTGGGACTTGTTCTATTAGTCCATCTATACTGACCTCCATCAGGTTGCAAATTCAATATAATTTTTTTCTGCATCTAGCTCTGAAAAAATATTTGGGCTTCTAGCCGTGTGTGGGACTTGGTCTATTAGTCCATCTATACTGACCTCCATCAGGTTGCAAATTAAAAACAATTTTTTTCTTCATCTAGCTCTGAAAAAATATTTGGGCTTCTAGCAGTGTGTGGGACTTGTTCTATTAGTGCATCTATACTGACCTCCATCAGGTTGCAAATTGAATACAGTTTTTTTCTGCATCTATCTCTGAAAAAATATTTGGGCTTCTAGCAGTGTTTGAGACTTGGTCTATTAGTCCATCTATACTGACCTCCATCAGGTTGCAAATTAAAAATAATTTTTTTCTGCATCTAGCTCTGAAAAAATATTTGGGCTTCTAGCAGTGTGTGGAACTTGTTCTATTAGTCCATCTATACTGACCTCCATCAGGTTGCAAATTGAATATAATTTTTTCTGCATCTAGCTCTGAAAAAATATTTGGGCTTCTAGCAGTGTGTGGGACTTGGTCTATTAGTCCACCTATACTGACATCCATCAGGTTGCAAATTGAATATCATTTTTTTCTGCATCTAGCTCTGAAAAAATATTTGGGCTTCTAGCAGTGTGTGGGACTTGCTCTTTTAGTCCATCTATACTTACCTCAATCAGGTTGCAAATTAAAAATAATTTTTTTCTGCATCTAGCTCTGAAAAATTATTTGGGCTTCTAGCAGTGTGTGGGACTTTTTCTATTAGTCCATATATACTGACCTCCATCAGGTTGCAAATTGAATATAATTTTTTTCTGCATCTAGCTCTGAAAAAATATTTGGGCTTCTAGCAGTGTGTGGGACTTGATCTATTAGTCCATCTATACTGACCTCCATCAGGTTGCAAATTAAAAATAATTTTTTTCTTCATCTAGCTCTGAAAAAATATTTGGGCTTCTAGCAGTGTGTGGGACTTGCTCTATTAGTCCATCTATACTGACCTCCATCAGGTAGCAAATTCAATATAATTTTTTTCTGCATCTAGCTCTGAAAAAATATTTGGGCTTCTAGCAGTGTGTGGGACTTGGTCTATTCGTCCATCTATACTGACCTCCATCGGGATGCAAATTAAAAATAATTTCTTTCTGCATCCATCTCTGAAAAAATATTTGGGCTTCTAGCAGTGTGTGGGACTTGGTCTATTAGTCCATCTATACTGACCTCCATCAGGTTGCAAATTCAATATAATTTTTTTCTGCATCTAGCTCTGAAAAAATATTTGGGCTTCTAGCAGTGTGTGGGACTTGGTCTATTAGTCCATCTATACTGACCTCCATCAGGTTGCAAATTAAAAATAATTTTTTTCTGCATCTAGCTCTGAAAAAATATTTGGGCTTCTAGCAGTGCGTGGGACTTGTTCTATTATTCCATCTATACTGACCTCCATCAGGTTGCAAATTGAATATAATTTTTTTCTGCATCTAGCTCTGAAAAAATATTTGGGCTTCTAGCAGTGTGTGGGACTTGGTCTATTAGTCCATCTATACTTACCTCCATCAGGTTGCAAATTAAAAATAATTTTTACCTGCATCTAGCTCTGAAAAAATATTTGGGCTTCTAGCAGTGTGTGGGACTTGGTCTAGTAGTCCATCTATACTGACCTCCATCAGGTTGCAAATTCCATATAATTTTTTTCTGCATCTAGCTCTGAAAAAATATTTGAGCTTCTAGCAGTGTGTGGGACTTGTTCTATTTGCCCATTTATACTGACCTCCATCAGGTTGCAAATTGAATATAATTTTTTTCTGCATCTAGCTCTGAAAAAATATTTGGGCTTCTAGCAGTGTGTGGGACTTGTTCGATTAGTCCATGTATACTGACCTCCATCAGGTTGCAAATTGAATATAATTTTTTTCTGCATCTAGCTCTGAAAAAATATTTGGGCTTCTAGCAGTGTGTGGGACTTGTTCTATTAGTCCATCTACACTGACCTCCATCAGGTTGCAAATTCAATATAATTTTTTTCTGCCACTAGCTCTGAAAAAATATTTGGGCTTCTAGCAGTGTGTGGGACTTGTTATATTAGTCCATCTATACTGACCTCCATCAGGTTGCAAATTGAATATAGTTTATTTCTGCATCTAGCTCTGAAAAAATATTTGGGCTTCTAGCAGTGTGTGGGACTTGTTCTATTAGTCCATCTATACTGACATCCATCAGGTTGCAAATTGAATATAATTTTTTTCTGCATCTAGCTCTGAAAAAATATTTGGGCTTCTAACAGTGTGTGGGACTTGGTCTATTAGTCCATCTATACTGACCTCCATCAGGTTGCAAATTAAAAATATTTTTTTTCTGCATCTAGCTCTGAAAAAATTTTTGTGCTTCTAGCAGTGTGTGGGACTTGTTCTATTAGTCCATGTATACTGACCTCCATCAGGTTGCAAATTCAATAAAAAAAATTTCTGCATCTAGCTCTGAAAAAATATTTGGGCTTCTAGCAGTGTGTGGGACTTGTTCTATTAGTCCATCTATAGTGACCTCCATCAGGTTGCAAATTGAATATAATTTTTTTCTGCATCTAGCTCTGAAAAAATATTTGGGCTTCTAGCAGTGTGTGGGACTTGGTCTATTAGTCCATCTATACTTACCTCCATCAGGTTGCAAATCAAAAATATTTTTTTTCTGCATCTAGCTCTGAAAAAATATTTGGGCTTCTAACAGTGTGTGGGACTTCTTCTATTAGTCCATCTATATTGACCTCCATCAGGTTGCAAATTAAAAATAATTTTTATCTGCATCTAGCTCTGAAAAAATATTTGGGCTTCTAGCAGTGTGTGGGACTTGGTCTATTAGTCCATCTGTACTGACCTCCATCAGGTTGCAAATTCAATATAATTTTTTTCTGCATCTAGCTCTGAAAAAATATTTGAGCTTCTAGCAGTGTGTGGGACTTGTTCTATTAGCCCATTTATACTGACCTCCATCAGGTTGCAAATTGAATATAATTTTTTTCTGCATCTAGCTCTGAAAAAATATTTGGGCTTCTAGCAGTGTGTGGTACTTGGTCTATTAGTCCATCTATACTGACCTCCATCAGGTTGCAGATTGAATATAATTTTTTTCTGCATCTAGCTCTGAAAAAATATTTGGGCTTCTAGCAGTGTGTGGGACTTGGTCTATTAGTCCATCTATACTGACCTCCATCAGGTTGCAAATTCAATATAATATTTTTCTGCATCTAGCTCTGAAAAAATATTTGGGCTTCTAGCAGTGTGTGGAACTTGTTCTATTAGTCCATCTATACTGACCTCCATCAGGTTGCAAATTAAATATAATTTTTTCTGCATCTAGTTCTGAAAAAATATTTGGGCTTCTAGCAGTGTGTGGGACTTGGTCTATTAGTCCATCTATACTGACCTCCATCAGGTTGCAGATTGAATATAATTTTTTTCTGCATCTAGCTCTGAAAAAATATTTGGGCTTCTAGCAGTGTGTGGGACTTGGTCTATTAGTCCATCTATACTGACCTCCATCATGTTGCAAATTCAATATAATATTTTTCTGCATCTAGCTCTGAAAAAATATTTGGGCTTCTAGCAGTGTGTGGAACTTGTTCTATTAGTCCATCTATACTGACCTCCATCAGGTTGCAAATTAAATATAATTTTTTCTGCATCTAGTTCTGAAAAAATATTTGGGCTTCTAGCAGTGTGTGGGACTTGGTCTTTTAGTCCATCTATACTTACCTCAATCAGGTTGCAAATTAGAAATAATTTTTTTCTGCATCTAGCTCTGAAAAATTATTTGGGCTTCTAGCAGTGTGTGGGACTTGTTCTATTAGTCCATATATACTGACGTCCATCAGGTTGCAAATTGAATATAATTTTTTTCTGCATCTAGCTCTGAAAAAATATTTGGGCTTCTAGCAGTGTGTGGGACTTGATCTATTAGTCCATCTATACTGACCTCCATCAGGTTGCAAATTAAAAATAATTTTTTTCTGCATCCATCTCTGAAAAAATATTTGGGCTTCTAGCAGTGTGTGGGACTTGGTCAATTAGTCCATCTGTACTGACCTCCATCAGGTTGCAAATTCAATATAATTTTTTTCTGCATCTAGCTCTGAAAAAATATTTGAGCTTCTAGCAGTGTGTGGGACTTGTTCTATTAGCCCATTTATACTGACCTCCATCAGGTTGCAAATTGAATATAATTTTTTTCTGCATCTAGCTCTGAAAAAATATTTGGGCTTCTAGCAGTGTGTGGTACTTGGTCTATTAGTCCATCTATACTGACCTCCATCAGGTTGCAAATTCAATATAATATTTTTCTGCATCTAGCTCTGAAAAAATATTTGGGCTTCTAGCAGTGTGTGGAACTTGTTCTATTAGTCCATCTATACTGACCTCCATCAGGTTGCAAATTAAATATAATTTTTTCTGCATCTAGTTCTGAAAAAATATTTGGGCTTCTAGCAGTGTGTGGGACTTGGTCTTTTAGTCCATCTATACTTTCCTCAATCAGGTTGCAAATTAGAAATAATTTTTTTCTGCATCTAGCTCTGAAAAAGTATTTGGGCTTCTAGCAGTGTGTGGGACTTGTTCTATTAGTCCATATATACTGACCTCCATCAGGTTGCAAATTGAATATAATTTTTTTCTGCATCTAGCGCTGAAAAAATATTTGGGCTTCTAGCAGTGTGTGGGACTTGATCTATTAGTCCATCTATACTGACCTCCATCAGGTTGCAAATTAAAAATAATTTTTTTCTTCATCTAGCTCTGAAAAAATATTTGGGCTTCTAGCAGTGTGTGGGACTTGTTCTATTAGTCCATCTATACTGACCTCCATCAGGTTGCAAATTCAATATAATTTTTTTCTGCATCTAGCTCTGAAAAAATATTTGGGCTTCTAGCAGTGTGTGGGACTTGGTCTATTAGTCCATCTATACTGACCTCCATCAGGTTGCAAATTAAAAATAATTTTTTTCTGCATCCATCTCTGAAAAAATATTTGGGCTTCTAGCAGTGTGTGGGACTTGGTCAATTAGTCCATCTATACTGACCTCCATCAGGTTGGAAATTCAATATAATTTTTTTCTGCATCTAGCTCTGAAAAAATATTTGGGCTTCTAGCAGTGTGTGGTACTTGGTCTATTAGTCCATCTATACTGACCTCCATCGGGTTGCAAATTAAAAATATTTTTTTTCTGCATCTAGCTCTGAAAAAATATTTGGGCTTCTAGCAGTGCGTGGGACTTGTTCTATTAGTCCATCTATACTGACCTCCATCAGGTTGCAAATTGAATATAATTTTTTTCTGCATCTAGCTCTGAAAAAATATTTGGGCTTCTAGCAGTGTGTGGGACTTGGTCTATTAGTCCATATATACTTACCTCCATCAGGTTGCAAATTAAAAATAATTTTTTTCTGCATCTAGCTCTGAAAAAATATTTGGGCTTCTAACAGTGTGTGGAACTTGTTCTATTAGTCCATCTATACTGACCTCCATCAGGTTGCAAATTAAAAATAATTTTTATCTGCAGCTAGCTCTGAAAAAATATTTGGGCTTCTAGCAGTGTGTGGGAATTGGTCTAGTAGTCCATCTATACTGACCTCCATCAGGTTGCAAATTCCATATAATTTTTTTCTGCATCTAGCTCTGAAAAAATATTTGGGCTTCTAGCAGTGTGTGGGACTTGGTCTATTAGTCCATCTATACTGACCTCCATCAGGTTGCAAATTAAAAACAATTTTTTTCTTCATCTAGCTCTGAAAAAATATTTGGGCTTCTAGCAGTGTGTGGGACTTGGTCTATTAGTCCATCTATACTGACCTCCATCAGGTTGCAAATTCAATATAATATTTTTCTGCATCTAGCTCTGAAAAAATATTTGGGCTTCTAGCAGTGTGTGGAACTTGTTCTATTAGTCCATCTATACTGACCTCCATCAGGTTGCAAATTAAATATAATTTTTTCTGCATCTAGTTCTGAAAAAATATTTGGGCTTCTAGCAGTGTGTGGGACTTGGTCTTTTAGTCCATCTATACTTACCTCAATCAGGTTGCAAATTAGAAATAATTTTTTTCTGCATCTAGCTCTGAAAAATTATTTGGGCTTCTAGCAGTGTGTGGGACTTGTTCTATTAGTCCATATATACTGACCTCCATCAGGTTGCAAATTGAATATAATTTTTTTCTGCATCTAGCTCTGAAAAAATATTTGGGCTTCTAGCAGTGTGTGGGACTTGATCTATTAGTCCATCTATACTGACCTCCATCAGGTTGCAAATTAAAAATAATTTTTTTCTTCATCTAGCTCTGAAAAAATATTTGGGCTTCTAGCAGTGTGTGGGACTTGTTCTATTAGTCCATCTATACTGACCTCCATCAGGTTGCAAATTCAATATAATTTTTTTCTGCATCTAGCTCTGAAAAAATATTTGGGCTTCTAGCAGTGTGTGGGACTTGGTCTATTAGTCCATCTATACTGACCTCCATCAGGTTGCAAATTAAAAATAATTTTTTTCTGCATCCATCTCTGAAAAAATATTTGGGCTTCTAGCAGTGTGTGGGACTTGGTCTATTAGTCCATCTATACTGACCTCCATCTGGTTGGAAATTCAATATAATTTTTTTCTGCATCTAGCTCTGAAAAAATATTTGGGCTTCTAGCAGTGTGTGGTACTTGGTCTATTAGTACATCTATACTGACCTCCATCGGGTTGCAAATTAAAAATATTTTTTTTCTGCATCTAGCTCTGAAAAAATATTTGGGCTTCTAGCAGTGCGTGGGACTTGTTCTATTAGTCCATCTATACTGACCTCCATCAGGTTGCAAATTGAATATAATTTTTTTCTGCATCTAGCTCTGAAAAAATATTTGGGCTTCTAGCAGTGTGTGGGACTTGGTCTATTAGTCCATATATACTTACCTCCATCAGGTTGCAAATTAAAAATAATTTTTTTCTGCATCTAGCTCTGAAAAAATATTTGGGCTTCTAACAGTGTGTGGAACTTGTTCTATTAGTCCATCTATACTGACCTCCATCAGGTTGCAAATTAAAAATAATTTTTATCTGCAGCTAGCTCTGAAAAAATATTTGGGCTTCTAGCAGTGTGTGGGAATTGGTCTAGTAGTCCATCTATACTGACCTCCATCAGGTTGCAAATTCCATATAATTTTTTTCTGCATCTAGCTCTGAAAAAAATATTTGAGCTTCTAGCAGTGTGTGGGACTTGTTCTATTAGCCCATTTATACTGACCTCCATCAGGTTGCAAATTGAATATAATTTTTTTCTGCATCTAGCTCTGAAAAAATATTTGGGCTTCTAGCAGTGTGTGGGACTTGGTCTATTAGTCCATCTATACTGACCTCCATCAGGTTGCAAATTAAAAACAATTTTTTTCTTCATCTAGCTCTGAAAAAATATTTGGGCTTCTAGCAGTGTGTGGGACTTGTTCTATTAGTGCATCTATACTGACCTCCATCAGGTTGCAAATTGAATACAGTTTTTTTCTGCATCTATCTCTGAAAAAATATTTGGGCTTCTAGCATTGTTTGAGACTTGGTCTATTAGTCCATCTATACTGACCTCCATCAGGTTGCAAATTAAATATAATTTTTTCTGCATCTAGTTCTGAAAAAATATTTGGGCTTCTAGCAGTGTGTGGGACTTGGTCTTTTAGTCCATCTATACTTACCTCAATCAGGTTGCAAATTAGAAATAATTTTTTTCTGCATCTAGCTCTGAAAAATTATTTGGGCTTCTAGCAGTGTGTGGGACTTGTTCTATTAGTCCATATATACTGACCTCCATCAGGTTGCAAATTGAATATAATTTTTTTCTGCATCTAGCTCTGAAAAAATATTTGGGCTTCTAGCAGTGTGTGGGACTTGATCTATTAGTCCATCTATACTGACCTCCATCAGGTTGCAAATTAAAAATAATTTTTTTCTTCATCTAGCTCTGAAAAAATATTTGGGCTTCTAGCAGTGTGTGGGACTTGTTCTATTAGTCCATCTATACTGACCTCCATCAGGTTGCAAATTCAATATAATTTTTTTCTGCATCTAGCTCTGAAAAAATATTTGGGCTTCTAGCAGTGTGTGGGACTTGGTCTATTAGTCCATCTATACTGACCTACATCAGGTTGCAAATTAAAAATAATTTTTTTCTGCATCCATCTCTGAAAAAATATTTGGGCTTCTAGCAGTGCGTGGGACTTGTTCTATTAGTCCATCTATACTGACCTCCATCAGGTTGCAAATTGAATATAATTTTTTCTGCATCTAGCTCTGAAAAAATATTTGGGCTTCTAGCAGTGTGTGGGACTTGGTCTATTAGTCCACCTATACTGACATCCATCAGGTTGCAAATAGTGTTGAGCCACCCCCGTAGTGTTCGAGTTCGGTTCGGTTCGTCGAACACCCGTGTGTTCGCCGAACAGTTCGTCGAACTGTTCGTCGAACACCTTCGAACACCGTTAAAACCAATGGCAGGCAAACAAAAACACATAGAAACACATAGAAAACACCTTCAAAGGTGTCCAAAAGCTGACAAACTGCTCAGAAGACACAACTAACACATGGAAAAGTGACAAGTACATATAGTCATGCGAAAAGAAAAGAGGTGGAGGAGTAAAAGGAGGGGGAGACACAGATATAGGCATGTCATGCCCTTCTAAAACCCAAAAAGTGAGAAGCCGAGACGGCCAGTCCGCTCCTGCCCGTGCCACCTCCGTGTCGCCGGGTTTGTGCCAGAGCCGCGGTGAACCCTGACGGCCAGCCCCCCTCTCCCAATACTGGTGCCTGTCCGCTGGTGGGTCGAGAGAGCCCCCCTGTGGTGGAGGCAGCTCTAAGCTTTTTAATTTAAATTGTCCCTCTAATTTGAATGAATACACTTTAAATCCATTTACAAGGATCTATTGGAGGGCAAGTCTCATGCCAGCAGCCGCGTAATTCCAGCTCCAGTAGCGTCCACTAAAGCTGCTGCAGTTAAAAAGCTTTTATAAGGATCGAGCTCGGCTGTCCACCGCAAGGCATCCTAGTGCCAGTCCCAGCCCCTATGCCTTGTGGTGCCTCCTGATGCTCTTCACTAAGTATCCCGTGGTCCCGAAGCATTTCCTTTGAAAAAATTAAGTGTCCAAACTACAGGTGGTGTAGCTTGCTTAACAGCCGGGATAATCCGCTGACTAGCAGACACTGCTACTAGGCACAAAGTATTTCCTGGGCTAGATGCAGTTAAAAATTTGTAAGCAGATACTCTCGTTGGATGCTGAGAAAGCATTCCATAGAGTCTCCTGGCACGCCATATATGATTCTCTTAAAAAGCTTGGGGTAGGGGTCTAGGGGACCCTTTTATAGCCAAAATCACGGCCCTGTATCACAATACGTCACCTAGGCTGAAGATAAATGGAACTGTAGCACCGAGGGCTCGGTTGCTACAGACGTATTGCACCTCACCCAGAGGTGTGATATCTCACTCTCAGATAAGGATGGAGTGTGGATCAGGACCCGACACCTGCATGCATTACACCACATTGCCGTGGGGCAGGGCGACCAATATGCCCCTGAGATGGGCACGACAGTCCCTGTCCCTGGCTGGAGTGGGGGGAGGGAACACTGAGGAAGGGGAACCCTGCAGTGCAGGAGCAGGGAGGAAGCAGTTCCTGGGTGCATTGAGAAGGGAGTATAAAAGGTGGGCACCATCTTAGTTCAGTGCAGAGAAGTCTGAGCAGAAGTGGCAGGGAGCAGGGGCTCTGCATGAGCTCTGCTCCGGAGGCGGGCCTAGTAACAGAGGCCCAGGCCTGCAAGAGGGAGAAGGAAGGAAGAGGAGCGGAGAAGGCTCCAGGAACGAGGAATGAAGGGATCCCAGGGGTGCGGACGGGCGAGTCGCCACCGCACGCCCGAATCCACCTGCGTGGAGGGGTCAGGCCAAAGGGGGAGACCGGTCCCCGAACTAGTGGAGGCAGGAAACGACCCTCAGCTAGAAACCGGAGGCTCTGACATTTTATGTGGCGCAGCCCCTTGCTCCACCCGCTAGGAAGGCACCACATAGGGTCAGGGAAACTGGCGCCAAGTTTACCAAGAGGAGGCCCGAGGCAGCCGGACAGAAGTGTTGGTAAGAAAGGCCAGACAAAGGACACACAAAGGGGGTCCTGTGAAGCGCTCCAAAGTTATCTGGGAGTTGTCTGAGCCCCTCACCTGGTGAGCACAGTACGACGTGGGCACCCGTTACCTGCAGACGTGGTCTGGATAATAAGAACTGTGAGTAAAGGCCCTGAACTGCATCACTGACTCCGTGTCGTTACTGCTGCTGCCCTGCACCATCACCCCCATCCTCCGCATACACTGCCCTGAGGCTATACTCCTCCCGTGGGGAGTTATGCTACGCTCTGCTGCACCCACAACACCAGCCTTAGCGGTCTGCCCTGTAGCGGCGGTTCACTCTGACAGCAATCCACGGGTGGCGTAGTCGGACATTTAAACATCAAAACCACATAAATAGTTCCGCCACTGGTTTGACCGCCCTGAGCCACGGAACCGGATCGCCGCCACGAAGACTACAACCACCAGCATCCACCAAAAAGGGTCCGGCTCCGGGTGTCCCAAGGCCCAGGGGGTGCGTCAGAACATTTTAATCACCTTTCACAATCACCAATGGGACAAGGCAGGGATGTCCTCTGTCCCCTCTCTTATACATCCTAGTGACGGAGCACCTGCTCTCATCAATTCGCCATAACCCCAATATTAGGTGGATTGAGGTGGGAGGCACCGAGTACAAGTGCTCTCTATTTGCTGATGATGTCCTAGTATATATCACTCAATCACATATATCCATCCCTGCTGTTATGGCTGAATTAGATCACTTTGTTACATGGTAAAATTTTAAAATCAATGCAGCGAAGTCTGAGGCCCTCGATGTCTCCCTCCCTAAATCCATATAGGATTCCATCCAGTCCAACTTTCCCTTTGCCTGGCCCTCACAGGGTATCAAATACTTAGGAATTCCTATTCATAGAGACCTCTCCCATCTATGTTATCTTAATTTTGGGCCCTTTATTGAACAATTCCATACAGACCACGGTTGGCAAGTTAGAACTGTAAGATTCACTACGTGAACCACTGGTGTTTTGTGGAAAAGCACATGTACACCGTGTTCCAAATTATTATGCAAAAAGTGTTTAGGAGTGATAAGGGAAGAATTTGTTTGTTTGTCAGTTAAACTCATTGATGGTGATGTGTGTCAGGGCTCTTTATATCACTGTAAGCAATTGCAGACACCTGTGCTAATTAGTTTGGCAGGTGTGTCCAATAAAGGCAAGACTACTTAAGAAGGCTCTCTCACATTATTAAGCAGCCTACATTTTCTGCCAAAATGGGAAAGAAAAAGGATGTGTCGGCTGCTGAGAAGCAACAAATTGTGGAGTGTTTAGGTCAAGGCATGACTACAATCAACATTGTGCGATGATCAGGATGAAGTGTCTTGGCAATCAAGAAGTATGTAGCTGATTCACAGTACACACGTGTGCGTGCTGATAAGGGCAAATTGAGGACTCTTTCCTACAGGCAATTACGTCAGGTTGAAAGAGCAGCGGCAAAAAAGCCTTGTCATAGCAGCAGACAAGTTTTTGAAGCTGCTTGTGCCTCCAACGTCCCCCGAACAACAAGATGCAGGGTCCTTCAGAGGTTTGCAGCTGTGCATACGCCATCCTGTCGACCTCCTCTATCCACTTCACACAAGCAGAAACGGCTCCAGTGGGCCAAACATTACATGAAGACTGATTTCAAAACTGTTTTGTTCACGGATGAGTGCCGTGCAGCGCTCGATGGTCCAGATGAATGGAGTGGAGGATGGCTGGTTGATGGACACCCCACGCAAACACGGCTACAGCGCCAACAAGGAGGAGGTGGAGTAATGTTTTGGGCTGGAATCATGGGGAGAGAGATTGTCGGCCCCTTTAGGATCCCTGAAGGCGCTAAAGATGAACTCCATAATGTATGTGGATTTTCTCAAACAGCACTTCCTGCCATGGTTCAAGAAGAAGAACCGTGTATTTCACAGCAAGATCATTTTTCTGCATGATAATGCACCATCTCATGCTGCACATAAAACATCTGCATCTCTGGCTGATATGGGCATAAAAGGGGACAAACTTATGGTGTGACCCCCATGCTCCCCTGACCTCTACCCCATTCAGAACCTTTGGAGCATCATTAAAAGGAGTGTCTATGATGGCGGGAGGCAGTTCACATCTAAGCAACAGCTCTGGGAGGGTATTCTGTCCTCATGCAAAACAATTGAAGCAGAAACCATCCAAAACCTGACAAATTCAATGGACGAGAGAGTTCAGAAGCTCCTTTCGAACAAGGGGTCCTATGTGAAAATGTAACATCACCTAGAATAAAGTTTTGAGTTGAAAACTGTTTGATTTCAGTTTCTAACAACCTGCTAATGCTTATAATTTCAAAAATGACCATTTTTTTGGTCTTTATTAAAATGAAAAGGTTGATCGAAAAGTTTGGGGGATCTAAGAGTGTGGCAACCCAGTAGTCATGATTACTTCGAATTCTGACAATATGAGGGTCATGCTGCAGGTAGTGCAGCAAGAAGGCACTTATGTGTCTTGCGCATCTCGGAGCCCCAAAATTATTTTCCGGGCTAGATGCAGCTAAAAATTATTTTTAATTTTAAATCTGGTGAAGCTTATTATAGATGGCCTAATAGGATCAGTGCTGCACACTGCTACAAAGCCCAAATTATTTTCCAGTCAAGATACAGATAAACATGATTAGTAATTTGAAAGCTTAAAACGGTTGGTAGGGTGATTTTAACCAATCATCAAGCTTTTACTCTCCCCATGATGACACAGGGGTAGAAAAGTCATTTCGGATCCATGATTTGTTCATCTTTATGAACGTGAGTCTGTCTACATTATCAGTGGAGAGCCGCGTGTGCTTATCTGTCAGCACACCACCAGCAGCGCTGAACACACGTTCAGACAGAACGCTGGCTGCGGGGCATGACAAGATCTCCAAGGCGTAAGTGGCTAGCTCCGGCCATTTATCCAGATTGGAAGCCCAAAAAGAGCAAGGGTCCAGTGACACAGTCGTGGCTTCAATGTTTACTTGGAGATACTCCTGTACCATCGTCTCTAGGCGTTGACTATGTGTCAGACTTCTTGTCTCCTGTGGCCTTGCAAAGGATGGGCTAAAAAAGTGGTGAAATGATTCCGCAAAATTGATGTTACCAGCAGATACTGTGGTTCTGTTACGGTTTGAGTGCTGAACACTTGACGGTCCCACGGTTGGCAAGTTGGAACTGTGAGATTCACTACGTGCACCACTGGTATTTTGTGGAAAAGCACATGTAAGATTCTGCAACAGTCTCTGCTGATACTCCTGCATGCGTGCATCCCTTTCTATGGCAGGAATAATTTCTGCAAATTTACTTTTGTACCGGGGATCTAACAGTGTGGCAACCCAGTAGTCAGGATTATTTCTAATTCTCACAATTCGAGGGTCATGTTGCAGGTAGTGCAGCAAGAAGGCACTCATGTGTGTTGCGCATCCAGGAGCACCAAGTCCCTGTTGTGTTGGTGGCGAGGTAACAATCATGCTTCCTTCCTCTGTCCTCTCCCCCCAACCTCGCACAACAGAAATGTGATCAAGGTCTCCCTCATCTGATGAGTCTTCCATCAGTTCGTCCTCCACTTCTTCCTGGGCTCCTGCACCTTCCTCACTAGTTTGGCTGCTACCATGCGCCCTGGTTAAACCATCTCCCCCACCCTCACATGCCTGCCGCCTTGGTGCTGCCGACCGTCTGGACCTTGCAGATGTTAGCCCTTCCGCATACAACTCCTCCTCCTCTACTTCCTCCACCTCCTCTTGTGCCACCACCTGACTCCGAATTCTGTTTAACATGTGCTCCAGCATGTAAATCACCGGAATAGTCATGCTGATAATGGCATCGTCAGCACTAAACATCTTCGTCGCCATTTCAAAACTGTGCAGAAGGGTGCATAGGTCCCTGATCTGAGACCACTCCTCCAGCGTGATTTGCCCCACCTCTGAATCTCGTTGGCCCAGGCTATACGTCAGAACGTATTGCACCAGGGCTTGTCGGTGCTGCCACAGTCGCTGCAACATGTGCAGAGTTGAATTCCACCGGGTAGGCACATCGCATTTTAGCCGGTGAAGTGGCAGGCCCAACGACTTCTGTAGAGATGTAAGTCGCTGAGCTGCGGGATGCGAACGGCGGAAGTGAGCACACAGCGACCGTGCCCTCTGCAGAAGGCCATCTAGTCTGGGATAGTGGGCTAAAAATTGCTGGACAACCAGGTTCAACACGTGAGCCATACAAGGCACGTGTGTGACATTGCCCCGGCGAAGGGCCGCACCCAGGTTTGCAGCATTGTCGCACACGGCCTTCCCTGGTTTCAGGTCCAGTGGAGACAACCATTCATGAAATTGGTTCTCCAGAGCTGACCACAACTCCTCAGCTGTGTGACTCACATTTCCCAGACATTTCAATGTAAAAACCGCCTGATGACGTTGAGCCCTACTGCCAGCATAGTAAGGAGGTGTGCAGGATCCCTTCTGCGCAGTTAGAAAGCTTGTGGCATGACCAGACAGGCTTTGGGTGCAGGTGGAAGACCGAGAGGAGGTTGAGGAGGCAGAAGCAGTGGAGGAAAAATGACATAAAGAGGATTGACGCACAACTCGTGGGGACGGCAAGACTTGGACAGCAGCCCCTTGTCCTGCTGTCACCATAGTTACCCAGTGCCCAGTCAGCGACATGTAACGCCCCTGTCCATGCCTACTCGTCCAAGTGTCTGTGGTGAAATGCACCCTGTCACACACAGAGTTTCTCAAAGAAGCGGTGATGTTGTGTGCGACATGCTGGTGGAGCGCAGGCACACCTTTCTTTGAGAAGTAGTGCCGACTGGGCATCTGGTACTGGGGCACTGCGACGGACATAAGGTCTCGAAAATCCTCTGTGTCCACCAGGCGGAAAGGCAGCATTTCTGTAGCCAAGAGCTTGCAGATGGTGAAATTCAACCTCTTAGCTTTCTCATGGCTAGGAGGAAATGGTCTTTTACTTGTCCACATCTGAGGGACCGAGGGCTGGCTATTGTGCTTAGACGGGGTTGATAAGGGTGTCCCCGGCAAACTGACGGTCTGTGAGGAAGATGCAGGTGGACATGTTAGGTTGCCTTGATCCAAAGGTGGTGCTATCGATGTCGGACAGCGCTCAAGACCAGCTGGTGTTACCACCTCCAAAGAAAATGATGACCTGCCAATCACGCTGGCTGTTGCGGGTAAAAAGGTGTCAGGTCTGCGCCCCAAAACAGGTGTGACTGCTGTCCCCCCAGTCACAGAGGATGAAGAGGCCGCGGATGCACAAGATATGGCAGACGGTGGTTGGCCCGGCCGGCTAGACCGCATTGTAGCACACTGAGCTTCCCACTGCAACTTATGCTTCATGTCCATGTGCCGGTTCATGCATGAAGTACTCAAACTATGTATTTTTTGGCCTCTACTTAGCTTTTGCTGACAAATGTTACAGATAACACGAGTTGGGTCATCTTTATCGATCTGAAAAAATGCCCAGGCTATGCAAGGCTTAGCACCCATGCGACCTGAAGAGCCACCACGACTTGTGGTGAGAGGCAGAGTTGTGTTTGAGGATGCAGTTGTTGACGTGCTTCCAGTACTACGTCTCTGTCCAGGAAGGCGCAACCTGACCTCGTCGTCACTAGCATCTTCCTCCACCTCCTCTGCTGACCTCATCTCTTGGCTGACTGTGGGTTGACAGTAAGTGGGATCTCCGACCTCATCATCATCACCCTGTGCGTTATCACACCCGTCGTCCTCAGAGCCAACCTGTTCCTGCCCTGACAAAAAACTAAAGTTGTCGCTCCAATCAGGTATTTGAGTCTTATCATCGTCTTCCTCATTGTCTCCACCAACAGGAGTTACAGTTTGGGAATGAGGGTCCACATTATGGTCAGAACCTTCTGCGTCTGGTCCTGGATCCGACTCATAAAGATTCTGGGCATCAGTGCAGATCATTTCCTCGTCTGGATTCACAGAAGCGCTGGAGTCGACCTCTGATTCCCAGGCTATAGTATGAGTAAACAGCTCTGCAGACTCAACCATCTGTTCTACCTCATACTCAGACGGGCAGCTGGAGATTTGGGAGCTGTGAGGAAGCAAGTGCGATTTGGGTGACACCTTTGAGGACTGGAGTATTTGTGATGTTGAAGTTGATGTGGAGGAGAGCCCACTTAAAGGAGCACTTGATATCCGTTGAAGCACCTGCTGTTTTTGTGCCTCATCTGGAATTTGTAGCGATTGGCGTGGCCGTAAGAAAGGGATCTTATCACATTGTCCGCTAAAAGAAGTAGACATTTTAGTTTGGCTGGAAGATGGTCTTTCTTCTGCACCTACCCCACGGACACAACCTTTTTTCCCCTTCCCAACACGCCTATTCCCCTTTCCACCAGCAGCAGGCCTTTTTCCACTCATTTTGGTGGTTAACTAATTCACAACTCTGGAGTTGTTTGCACAAAAAAACAATGGATGGTAACCGAGCAGAGCTGAGTGGCCAAACTGTGGTATTAGGCCAAAACTATTGGCTGGGTTAGATGCAGAAAAAAATTATTTTTAATTTGCAACCTGATGGAGGTCAGTATAGATGGACTAATAGACCAAGTCCCACACACTGCTAGAAGCCCAAATATTTTTTCAGAGCTAGATGCAGAAAAAAATTATTTTTAATTTGCAACCTGATGGAGGTCAGTATAGATGGACTAATAGACCAAGTCCCACACACTGCTAGAAGCCCAAATATTTTTTCAGAGCTAGATGCAGAAAAAAATTATTTTTAATTTGCAACCTGATGGAGGTCAGTATAGATGGACTAATAGTCCAAGTCCCACACACTGCTAGAAGCCCAAATATTTTTTCAGAGCTAGACGCAGAAAAAAATTATTTTTAATTTGCAACCTGATGGAGGTCAGTATAGATGGACTAATAGACCAAGTCCCACACACTGCTAGAAGCCCAAACATTTTTTCAGAGCTAGATGCAGAAAAAAATTATTTTTAATTTGCAACCTGATGGAGGTCAGTATAGATGGACTAATAGACCAAGTCCCACACACCGCTAGAAGCCCAAATATTTTTTCAGAGCTAGATGCAGAAAATTTTTTTATTCAATTTGCAACCTGATGGAGGTCAGTATAGATGAACTAATAGACCAAGTCCCACACACTGCTAGAAGCCCAAATATTTTTTCAGAGCTAGATGCAGAAAAAAATTATTTTTAATTTGCAACCTGATGGAGGTCAGTATAGATGGACTAATAGACCAAGTCCCACACACCGCTAGAAGCCCAAATATTTTTTCAGAGCTAGATGCAGAAAAAAATTATATTCAATTTGCAACCTGCTGGACGTCAGTATAGAAGGACTAATAGAACAAGTCCCACACACTGCTAGAAGCCCAAATATTTTTTCAGAGCTAAATGAAGAAAAAAATTATTTTTAATTTGCAACCTGATGGAGGTCAGTATAGATGGACTAATAGAACAAGTCCCACACGCTGCTAGAAGCCCAAATATTTTTTCAGAGATAAATGAAGAAAAAAATTATTTTTAATTTGCAACCTGATGGAGGTCAGTATAGATGGACTAATAGACCAAGTCCCACACACTGCTAGAAGCCCAAATATTTTTTCAGAGCTAGATGCAGAAAAAAATTATTTTTAATTTGCAACCTGATGGAGGTCAGTATAGATGGACTAATAGACCAAGTCCCACACACCGCTAGAAGCCCAAATATTTTTTCAGAGCTAGATGCAGAAAAAAATTATATTCAGTTTGCAACCTGATGGAGGTCAGTATAGATGGACTAATAGAATGATGCTATGCCCAAAAGATTTTACTTCACTAGGTGCAGTAAAAAAATTGGTATTCTATACACAGGTGGTATATCTTGCAACACAGATAGGCTTCTCCACTGACTAACACACTCTGCAATAGGCCAAAAAGGATTAGCTTTGCTAGATTCAGCCAAATGCTGTGAAAAAAACTTGCACAGCACTGGCACAGACCTGCCTGGCAAAAACTGATAGGAACTGATGTAACCTAGTCCTGAAAAGGACTCCAATTACAATTAGTCTTTACTCCCACAATCTATCTATTTAAGAGCACAGACCTGCCTGATAAAAGTCGTAGGAAATGCTGTAACCTAGTCCTTAAAAGGACTGCAATCACAACTATTCCCTACTCCCAAGCTATCTGTATATTTGTGCGAAAATTGGCTTGAAATTAACAAGGTATAGCGCACACAGCAACAGCGGTGCCGTCTAACACGCAGCTGCAGCAGTGAGAAAATGGTGGCGACGGGGAAAATGGCTTGGTCTTATAGGGCAAGGACATGTGACATACACTGCCAATCACACATGCCCTTGCTTGTGTGAAAAAAAGTACTTCGCTCCGTGTGTGCGCTGCTGATAGGCTGACAGATTGCACCTCCCCACTGCAAATGCGGGAAAGAGAAAAAAAAATGGAGATCTTCATTGTTCCTGCAGAGATCCATCCCCTGCCCCTCCCCCCGCCCCGCTGTACACTCAAACTGCGTATTAACATTAATTTTCATCATTACTGAGAAAAAATCCAGTTATGATTTTGGTGCACGAACAGTTATCGAACATAACCTCGAACAGCCGAATTTTTCTCAAATTGTTCGTGTTCGCCGACCGGCTCGAACACCGCCCAAAACAGCTCGAATTTGAGATTGGCGAACAGTTCGAGTAGAACAACGCTCATCTCTAGTTGCAAATTGAATATAATTTTTTTCTGCATCTAGCTCTGATAAAATATTTGGGCTTCTAGCAGTGTGTGGGACTTGGTCTTTTAGTCCATCTATACTTACCTCAATCAGGTTGCAAATTAAAAATAATTTTTTTCTGCATCTAGCTCTGAAAAAATATTTGGGCTTCTAGCAGTGTGTGGGACTTGTTCTATTAGTCCATATATACTGACCTCCATCAGGTTGCAAATTGAATATAATTTTTTTCTGCATCTAGCTCTGAAAAAATATTTGGGCTTCTAGCAGTGTGTGGGACTTGATCTATTAGTCCATCTATACTGACCTCCATCAGGTTGCAAATTAAAAATAATTTTTTTCTTCATCTAGCTCTGAAAAAATATTTGGGCTTCTAGCAGTGTGTGGGACTTGTTCTATTAGTCCATCTATACTGACCTCCATCAGGTTGCAAATTCAATATAATTTTTTTCTGCATCTAGCTCTGAAAAAATATTTGGGCTTCTAGCAGTGTGTGGGACTTGGTCTATTAGTCCATCTATACTGACCTCCATCAGGTTGCAAATTAAAAATATTTTTTTTCTGCATCCATCTCTGAAAAAATGTTTGGGCTTCTAACAGTGTGTGGGACTTGGTCTATTAGTCCATCTATACTGACCTCCATCAGGTTGCAAATTAAAAATATTTTTTTTCTGCATCTAGCTCTGAAAAAATTTTTTGGCTTCTAGCAGTGTATGGGACTTGTTCTATTAGTCCATCTATACTGACCTCCATCAGGTTGCAAATTCAATAAAAAAAATTTCTGCATCTAGCTCTGAAAAAATATTTGGGCTTCTAGCAGTGTGTGGGACTTGGTCTATTAGTCCATCTAGACTGACCTCCATCAGGTTGCAAATTAAAAATAATTTTTTTCTTCATCTATCTCTGAAAAAATATTTGGGCTTCTAGCAGTGTGTGGGACTTGTTCTATTAGTCCATCTATACTGACCTCCATCAGGTTGCAAATTGAATATAATTTTTTTCTGCATCTAGCTCTGAAAAAATATTTGGGCTTCTAGCAGTGTGTGGGACTTGGTCTATTAGTCCATCTATACTTACCTCCATCAGGTTGCAAATTAAAAATATTTTTTTTCTGCATCTAGCTCTGAAAAAATATTTGGTCTTCTAACAGTGTGTGGGACTTGTTCTATTAGTCCATCTATATTGACCTCCATCAGGTTGCAAATTAAAAATAATTTTTATCTGCATCTAGCTCTGAAAAAATATTTGGGCTTCTAGCAGTGTGTGGGACTTGGTCTATTAGTCCATCTATACTGACCTCCATCATGTTGCAAATTCAATATAATTATTTTCTGCATCTAGCTCTGAAAAAATATTTGAGCTTCTAGCAGTGTGTGGGACTTGTTCTATTAGCCCATTTATACTGACCTCCATCAGGTTGCAAATGAATATAATTTTTTTCTGCATCTAGCTCTGAAAAAATATTTGGGCTTCTAGCAGTGTGTGGTACTTGGTCTATTAGTCCATCTATACTGACCTCCATCAGGTTGCAAATTGAATATAATTTTTTTCTGCATCTAGCTCTGAAAAAATATTTGGGCTTCTAGCAGTGTGTGGGACTTGGTCTATTAGTCCATCTATACTGACCTCCATCAGGTTGCAAATTCAATGTAATTTTTTTCTGCATCTAGCTCTGAAAAAATATTTGGGCTTCTAGCAGTGTGTGGGACTTGTTCTATTAGTCCATCTATACTGACCTCCATCAGGCTACAAAAGACAAAAATATATCTCATACCCTACCATCATTATATATAAATGTAAAGCAAAGTTGCATAATAAATATAGGGTACTTAGTTAACTATTTATGATCAAAAAAAGTATCCAAGCCGTCCCACCAGCGGCAAGGTGACCCTAAATTGGGACGGTACCTATGCTGCCTATATTAAAAACCTTACTGTATATCAAAGTTGAAGTACTGCATACAAAAGGGTAGACAAATAGGACCGGGTCCCAACTCCAGACCACCTAGGCCCATGGTAAGCTACATATATACTAATCAGCTCAACAAAGGGGATGCCACACCCTTAAATTACACAGAATGCAAACAAGACAAAAAACCAAGCAATGTGAACTGAGGTCTAAGATGGTAGACATGCAAGAAATAGGAGCATGTTCACACTAGCAAAAAGAAGCAAAACCTACAAAAGACAAAAATATATCTCATACCCTACCATCATTATATATAAATGTAAAGCAAAGTTGCATAATAAATATAGGGTACTTAGTAAACTATTTTTGATCAAAAAAAGTATACAAGCCGTCCCACCAGCAGCAAGGTGACCCTAAATTGGGACGGTACCTATACTGCCTATATTAAAAACCTTACTGTATATCAAAGTTGAAGTACTGCATATAAAAGGGTAGACAAATAGGACCGGGTCCCAACTCCAGACCACCTAGGCCCGTGGTAAGCTACATATATACTAATCAGCTCAACAAAGGGGATGCCACACCCTTAAATTGCACAGAATGCAAACAAGACAAAAAACCAAG
The DNA here is from genome assembly GCF_046119375.1 of Phyllobates terribilis. Classification (NCBI taxonomy): domain Eukaryota; kingdom Metazoa; phylum Chordata; class Amphibia; order Anura; family Dendrobatidae; genus Phyllobates; species Phyllobates terribilis. The sequence continues at coordinate 285,740,745 of NW_027362762.1, read as the reverse complement.
CAATGTGAACTGAGGTCTAAGATGGTAGACATGCAAGAAATAGGAGCATGTTCACACTAGCAAAAAGAAGCAAAACCTACAAAAGACAAAAATATATCTCATACCCTACCATCATTATATATAAATGTAAAGCAAAGTTGCATAATAAATATAGGGTACTTAGTGAACTATTTATGATCAAAAAAAGTATACAAGCCGTCCCACCAGCGGCAAGGTGACCCTAAATTGGGACGGTACCTATACTGCCTATATTAAAAACCTTACTGTATATCAAAGTTGAAGTACTGCATATAAAAGGGTAGACAAATAGGACCGGGTCCCAACTCCAGACCACCTAGGCCCGTGGTAAGCTACATATATACTAATCAGCTCAACAAAGGGGATGCCACACCCTTAAATTGCACAGAATGCAAACAAGACAAAAAACCAAGCAATGTGAACTGAGGTCTAAGATGGTAGACATGCAAGAAATAGGAGCATGTTCACACTAGCAAAAAGAAGCAAAACCTACAAAAGACAAAAATATATCTCATACCCTACCATCATTATATATAAATGTAAAGCAAAGTTGCATAATAAATATAGGGTACTTAGTGAACTATTTTTGATCAAAAAAAGTATACAAGCCGTCCCACCAGCGGCAAGGTGACCCTAAATTGGGACGGTACCTATACTGCCTATATTAAAAACCTTACTGTATATCAAAGTTGAAGTACTGCATATAAAAGGGTAGACAAATAGGACCGGGTCCCAACTCCAGACCACCTAGGCCCGTGGTAAGCTACATATATACTAATCAGCTCAACAAAGGGGATGCCACACCCTTAAATTGCACAGAATGCAAACAAGACAAAAAACCAAGCAATGTGAACTGAGGTCTAAGATGGTAGACATGCAAGAAATAGGAGCATGTTCACACTAGCAAAAAGAAGCAAAACCTACAAAAGACAAAAATATATCTCATACCCTACCATCATTATATATAAATGTAAAGCAAAGTTGCATAATAAATATAGGGTACTTAGTGAACTATTTTTGATCAAAAAAAGTATACAAGCCGTCCCACCAGCGGCAAGGTGACCCTAAATTGGGACGGTACCTATACTGCCTATATTAAAAACCTTACTGTATATCAAAGTTGAAGTACTGCATATAAAAGGGTAGACAAATAGGACCGGGTCCCAACTCCAGACCACCTAGGCCCGTGGTAAGCTACATATATACTAATCAGCTCAACAAAGGGGATGCCACACCCTTAAATTGCACAGAATGCAAACAAGACAAAAAACCAAGCAATGTGAACTGAGGTCTAAGATGGTAGACATGCAAGAAATAGGAGCATGTTCACACTAGCAAAAAGAAGCAAAACCTACAAAAGACAAAAATATATCTCATACCCTACCATCATTATATATAAATGTAAAGCAAAGTTGCATAATAAATATAGGGTACTTAGTGAACTATTTTGGGCTTCTAGCAGTGTGTGGAACTTGTTCTTTTAGTCCATCTACAGTCATGGCCAAAAGTATTGAGAATTACACCAAAATTATATTTTCACATGATCTGCTGGCCTCTGGTTTTTATTAGTGTTTGTCTGATGTTTATATCACATACAGAAATATAATTGCAATCATATTATGAGTACCAATAGGTTATATTGACAGTTAGAATGAGTTAATGCAGCAAGTCAATATTTGCAGTGTTGCCCCTTCTTCTTCAAGACCTCTGTAATTCTCCCTGGCATGCTTTCAATCAACTTTTGGACCAAATCCTGACTGATAGCAGTCCATTCTTGCATAATCAATGCTTGCATTTTGCCAGAATTTGTTGGTGTTTGTTTGTCCACCCGTCTCTTGATGATTGACCACAAGTTCTCAATGGGATTAAGATCTGGGGAGTTTCCAGGCCATGGACCCAAAATCTCTATGTTTTGTTCCATGAGCCATTTAGTTATCACCTTTACTTTATGGCAAGGTGCTCCATCATGCTGGAAAAGGCATTGTTGGGCGCCAAACTGCTCTTGGACGGTTGGGAGAAGTTGCTCTTGGATGACATTCTGGTACCATTCTTTATTCATGGCTGTGTTTTTAGGCAAGACTGTGAGTGAGCCAATTCCCTTGGCTGAGAAGCAACCCCACACATGAATGGTTTCAGGATGCTTTACAGTTGGCATGAGACTAGACTGGTGGTAGCGCTCACCTCTTCTTCTCCGAATAAGCTGTTTTCCAGATGTCCCAAACAATCGAAAAGGGGATTCATCAGAGAAAATGACTTTGCCCCAGTCCTCAGCAGTCCACTCCCTGTACCTTTTGCAGAATATCAGTCGGTCCCTGATGTTTTTTCTGGAGAGAAGTGGCTTCTTTGCTGCCCTCCTTGAAACCAGCCCTTGCTCAAAGAGTCTCCGCCTCACAGAGCGTGCAGAAGCACTCACACCATCCTGCTGCCATTCCTGAGCAAGCTCGGCACTGCTGGTAGTCCGATCCCGCAGCTGAAACAGTTTTAAGATACGGTCCTGGCGCTTGCTGGTCTTTCTTGGGCGCCCTGGAGCCTTTTTGACAACAATGGAAGCTCTCTCCTTGAAGTTCTTGATGATGCGATAGATTGTTGACTGAGGTGCAATCTTTGTAGCTGCGATACTCTTCCCTGTTAGGCCATTTTTGTGCAGTGCAATGATGGCTGCACCTGTTTCTTTAGAGATAACCATGGTTAACTGAAGAGAAACAATGATACCAAGAACCAGCCTCCTTTTAAAGTGTCCAGTGATGTCATTCTTACTTAATCATGACTGATTGATCGCCAGCCCTGTCCTCATCAACACCCACACCTGTGTTAATGGATCAATCACTAAAACGATGTTAGCTGCTCCTTTTAAGGCAGGACTGCAATGATGTTGAAATGTGTTTTGGGGGTTAAAGTTCATTTTCTGGGCAAATATTGACTTTGCAAGTACAGTAATTGCTGTTAAGCTGATCACTCTTTGACATTCAGGAGTATATGCAAATTGCCATTACAAAAAATGAAGCAGTAAACTTTGGAAAAATTACTATTTGTCTCATTCTCAATACTTTTGGCCATGACTGTATACTGACCTCCATCAGGTTGCAAATTGAATATAATTTTTTTCTGCATCTAGCTCTGAAAAAATATTTGGGCTTCTAGCAGTGTGTGGGACTTGGTCTATTAGTCCATCTATACTGACCTCCATCAGGTTGCAAATTAAAAATATTTTTTTTCTGCATCTAGCTCTGAAAAAATATTTGGGCTTCTAGCAGTGCGTGGGACTTGTTCTATTAGTCCATCTATACTGACCTCCATCAGGTTGCAGATTGAATATAATTTTTTTCTGTATCTAGCTCTGAAAAAATATTTGGGCTTCTAGCAGTGTGTGGGACTTGGTCTATTAGTCCATCTATACTTACCTCCATCAGGTTGCAAATTAAAAATAATTTTTTTCTGCATCTAGCTCTGAAAAAATATTTGGGCTTCTAGCAGTGTGTGGGACTTGTTCTATTAGTCCATCTATACTGACCTCCATCAGGTTGCAAATTGAATATAATTTTTTCTGCATCTAGCTCTGAAAAAATATTTGGGCTTCTAGCAGTGTGTGGGACTTGGTCTATTAGTCCATCTATAATGACATCCATCAGGTTGCAAATTGAATATAATTTTCTTCTGCATCTAGCTCTGAAAAAATATTTGGGCTTCTAGCAGTGTGTGGGAGTTGGTCTATTAGTCCATCTATACTGACCTCAATCAGGTTGCAAATTAAAAATAATTTTTTTCTGCATCTAGCTCTGAAAAAATATTTGGGCTTCTAGCAGTGTGTGGGACTTGTTCTATTACTCCATCTATACTGACCTCCATCAGGATGCAAATTGAATATAGTTTTTTTCTGCATATAGCTCTGAAAAAATATTTGGGCTTCTAGCAGTGTGTGGGACTTGGTCTATTAGTCCATCTATACTGACATCCATCAGGTTGCAAATTGAATATAATTTTTTTCTGCATCTAGCTCTGAAAAAATATTTGGGCTTCTAGCAGTGTGTGGGACTTGGTCTATTAGTCCATCTATACTTACCTCCATCAGGTTGCAAATTAAAAATAATTTTTTTCTGCATCTAGCTCTGAAAAAATATTTGGGCTTCTAACAGTGTGTGGGACTTGTTCTATTAGTCCATCTATACTGACCTCCATCAGGTTGCAAATTAAAAATAATTTTTATCTGCGTCTAGCTCTGAAAAAATATTTGGGCTTCTAGCAGTGTGTGGGACTTGGTCTATTAGTCCATCTATACTGACCTCCATCAGGTTGCAAATTCAATATAATTTTTTTCTGCATCTAGCTCTGAAAAAATATTTGGGTTTCTAGCAGTGTGTGGGACTTGTTCTATTCGTCCATCTATACTGACCTCCATAAGGTTGCAAATTGAATATAATTTTTTTCTGCATCTAGCTCTGAAAAAATGTTTGGGCTTCTAGCAGTGTGTGGGACTTGGTCTATTAGTCCATCTATACTGACCTCCATCAGGTTGCAAATTTAAAACAATTTTTTTCTTCATCTAGCTCTGAAAAAATATTTGGGCTTCTAGCAGTGTGTGGGACTTGTTCTATTAGTGCATCTATACTGACCTCCATCAGGTTGCAAATTGAATATAGTTTTTTTCTGCATCTAGCTCTGAAAAAATATTTGGGCTTCTAGCAGTGTTTGAGACTTGGTCTATTAGTCCATCTATACTGACCTCCATCAGGTTGCAAATTAAAAATAATTTTTTTCTGCATCTAGCTCTGAAAAAATATTTGGGCTTCTAGCAGTGTGTGGGACTTGTTCTATTAGTCCATCTATACTGACCTCCATCAGGTTGCAAATTGAATATACTTTTTTCTGCATCTAGCTCTGAAAAAATATTTGGGCTTCTAGCAGTGTGTGGGACTTGGTCTATTAGTCCAACTATACTGACATCCATCAGGTTGCAAATTGAATATATTTTTTTTCTGCATCTAGCTCTGAAAAAAATATTTGGGCTTCTAGCAGTGTGTGGGACTTGGTCTATTAGTCCATCTATACTGACCTCAATCAGGTTGCAAATTAAAAATAATTTGTTTCTGCATATAGCTCTGAAAAAATATTTGGGCTTCTAGCAGTGTGTGGGACTTGTTCTATTAGTCCATATAAACTGACCTCCATCAGGTTGCAAATTGAATATAATTTTTTTCTGCATCTAGCTCTGAAAAAATATTTGGGCTTCTAGCAGTGTGTGGGACTTTATCTATTAGTCCATCTATACTGACCTCCATCAGGTTGCAAATTAAAAATAATTTTTTTCTTCATGTAGCTCTGAAAAAATATTTGGGCTTCTAGCAGTGTGTGGGACTTGTTCTATTAGTCCATATATACTGACCTCCATCAGGTTGCAAATTCAATATAATTTTTTTCTGCATCTAGCTCTGAAAAATATTTGGGCTTCTAGCAGTGTGTGGGACTTGGTCTGTTAGTCCATCTATACTGACCTCCATCAGGTTGCAAATTGAATATAATTTTTTTCTGCATCTACCTCTGAAAAAATATTTGGGCTTCTAGCAGTGTGTGGGACTTGTTCTATTAGTCCATCTATACTGACCTCCATCAGGTTGCAAATTGAATATAATTTTTTTCTGCATCTAGCTCTGAAAAAATATTTGGGCTTCTAGCAGTGTGTGGGACTTGGTCTATTAGTCCATCTATACTTACCTCCATCAGGTTGCAGATTAAAAAGAATTTTTTTCTGCATCTAGCTCTGAAAAAATATGTGGGCTTCTAACAGTGTGTGGGACTTGTTCTATTAGTCCATCTATACTGACCTCCATCAGGTTGCAAATTAAAAATAATTTTTATCTGCATCTAGCTCTGAAAAAATATTTGGGCTTCTAGCAGTGTGTGGGACTTGATCTATTAGTCCATCTATACTGGCCTCCATCAGGTTGCAAATTCCATATAATTTTTTTCTGCATCTAGCTCTGAAAAAATATTTGAGCTTCTAGCAGTGTGTGGGACTTGTTCTATTACCCCATTTATACTGACCTCCATCAGGTTGCAAATTGAACATAATTTTTTTCTGCATCTAGCTCTGAAAAAATATTTGGGCTTCTAGCAGTGTGTGGGACTTGGTCTATTAGTCCATCTATACTGACCTCCATCAGGTTGCAAATTGAATATAATTTTTTTCTGCATCTAGCTCTGAAAAAATATTTGGGCTTCTAGCAGTGTGTGGGACTTGGTCTATTAGTCCATCTATACTTACCTCCATCAGGTTGCAAATTAAAAATATTTTTTTTCTGCATCTAGCTCTGAAAAAATATTTGGGCTTCTAACAGTGTGTGGGACTTGTTCTATTATTCCATCTATACTGACCTCCATCAGGTTGCAAATTAAAAATAATTTTTATCTGCGTCTAGCTCTGAAAAAATATTTGGGCTTCTAGCAGTGTGTGGGACTTGGTCTATTAGTCCATCTATACTGACCTCCATCAGGTTGCAAATTCAATACAATTTTTTTCTGCATCTAGCTCTGAAAAAATATTTGGGCTTCTAGCAGTGTGTGGGACTTGTTCTATTCGTCCATCTATACTGACCTCCATCAGGTTGCAAATTGAATATAATTTTTTTCTGCATCTAGCTCTGAAAAAATATTTGGGCTTCTAGCAGTGTGTGGGACTTGGTCTATTAGTCCATCTATACTGACCTCCATCAGGTTGCAAATTAAAAACAATTTTTTTCTTCATCTAGCTCTGAAAAAATATTTGGGCTTCTAGCAGTGTGTGGGACTTGTTCTATTAGTGCATCTATACTGACCTCCATCAGGTTGCAAATTGAATATAGTTTTTTTCTGCATCTATCTCTGAAAAAATATTTGGGCTTCTAGCAGTGTTTGAGACTTGGTCTATTAGTCCATCTATACTGACCTCCATCAGGTTGCAAATTAAAAATAATTTTTTTCTGCATCTAGCTCTGAAAAAATATTTGGGCTTCTAGCAGTGTGTGGGACTTGTTCTATTAGTCCATCTATACTGACCTCCATCAGGTTGCAAATTGAATATACTTTTTTCTGCATCTAGCTCTGAAAAAATATTTGGGCTTCTAGCAGTGTGTGGGACTTGGTCTATTAGTCCACCTATACTGACATCCATCAGGTTGCAAATTGAATATCATTTTTTCTGCATCTAGCTCTGAAAAAAATATTTGGGCTTCTAGCGGTGTGTGGGACTTGGTCTATTAGTCCATCTATACTGACCTCAATCAGGTTGCAAATTAAAAATAATTTTTTTTCTTCATCTAGCTCTGAAAAAATATTTGGGCTTCTAGCAGTGTGTGGGACTTGTTCTATTAGTCCATATATACTGACCTCCATCAGGTTGCAAATTCAATATAATTTTTTTCTGCATCTAGCTCTGAAAAAATATTTGGGCTTCTAGCAGTGTGTGGAACTTGGTCTGTTAGTCCATCTATACTGACCTCCATCAGGTTGCAAATTAAAAATATTTTTTTTCTGCATCCATCTCTGAAAAAATATTTGGGCTTCTAGCAGTGTGTGGGACTTGGTCTATTAGTCCATCTATACTGACCTCCATCAGGTTGCAAATTGAATATAATTTTTTTCTGCATCTACCTCTGAAAAAATATTTGGGCTTCTAGCAGTGTGTGGGACTTGTTCTATTAGTCCATCTATACTGACCTCCATCAGGTTGCAAATTGAATATAATTTTTTTCTGCATCTAGCTCTGAAAAAATATTTGGGCTTCTAGCAGTGTGTGGGACTTGGTCTATTACTCCATCTATACTTACCTCCATCAGGTTGCAAATTAAAAAGAATTTTTTTCTGCATCTAGCTCTGAAAAAATATTTGGGCTTCTAGCAGTGTGTGGGACTTGTTCTATTAGTCCATCTATACTGACCTCCATCAGGTTGCAAATTAAAAATAATTTTTATCTGCATCTAGCTCTGAAAAAATATTTGGGCTTCTAGCAGTGTGTGGGACTTGATCTATTAGTCCATCTATACTGGCCTCCATCAGGTTGCAAATTCCATATAATTTTTTTCTGCATCTAGCTCTGAAAAAATATTTGAGCTTCTAGCAGTGTGTGGGACTTGTTCTATTAGCCCATTTATACTGACCTCCATCAGGTTGCAAATTGAATATGATTTTTTTCTGCATCTAGCTCTGAAAAAATATTTGGGCTTCTAGCAGTGTGTGTGACTTGGTCTATTAGTCCATCTATACTGACCTCCATCAGGTTGCAAATTCAATATAATTTTTTTCTGCATCTAGCTCTGAAAAAATATTTGGGCTTCTAGCAGTGTGTGGGACTTGTTCTATTAGTCCATCTATACTGACCTCCATCAGGTTGCAAATTGAATATTATTTTTTTCTGCATCTAGCTCTGAAAAAATATTTGGGCTTCTAGCAGTGTGTGGGACTTGGTCTATTAGTCCATCTATACTGACCTCCATCAGGTTGCAAATTAAAAACAATTTTTTTCTTCATCTAGCTCTGAAAAAATATTTGGGCTTCTAGCAGTGTGTGGGACTTGTTCTATTAGTCCATCTATACTGACCTCCATCAGGTTGCAAATTGAATATAGTTTTTTTCTGCATCTAGCTCTGAAAAAATATTTGGGCTTCTAGCAGTGTTTGGGACTTGGTCTATTAGTCCATCTACACTGACCTCCATCAGGTTGCAAATTAAAAATAATTTTTTTCTGCATCTAGCTCTGAAAAAATATTTGGGCTTCTAGCAGTGTGTGGAACTTGGTCTATTAGTCCATCTATACTGACCTCCATCAGGTTGCAAATTAAAAATATTTTTTTTCTGCATCTAGCTCTGAAAAAATATTTGGGCTTCTAGCAGTGTGTGGGACTTGTTCTATTAGTCCATCTATACTGACCTCCATCAGGTTGCAAATTCAATATAATTTTTTTCTGCATCTAGCTCTGAAAAAATATTTGAGCTTCTAGCAGTGTGTGGGACTTGTTCTATTAGCCCATTTATACTGACCTCCATCAGGTTGCAAATTGAATATAATTTTTTTCTTCATCTAGCTCTGAAAAAATATTTGGGCTTCTAGCCGTGTGTGGTACTTGGTCTTTTAGTCCATCTATACTGACCTCCATCAGGTTGCAAATTGAATATAATTTTTTTCTGCATCTAGCTCTGAAAAAATATTTGGGCTTCTAGCAGTGTGTGGGACTTGGTCTATTGGTCCATCTATACTGACCTCCATCAGATTGCAAATTCAATATAATTTTTTTCTGCATCTAGCTCTGAAAAAATATTTGGGCTTCTAGCAGTGTGTGGGACTTGTTCTATTCGTCCATCTATACTGACCTCCATCAGGTTGCAAATTGAATATAATTTTTTTCTGCATCTAGCTCTGAAAAAATATTTGGGCTTCTAGCAGTGTGTGGGACTTGTTCTATTAGTGCATCTATACTGACCTCCATCAGGTTGCAAATTGAATATAGTTTTTTTCTGCATCTATCTCTGAAAAAATATTTGGGCTTCTAGCAGTGTTTGAGACTTGGTCTATTAGTCCATCTATACTGACCTCCATCAGGTTGCAAATTAAAAATAATTTTTTTCTGCATCTAGCTCTGAAAAAATATTTGGGCTTCTAGCAGTGTGTGGGACTTGTTCTTTTAGTCCATCTATACTGACCTCCATCAGGTTGCAAATTGAATATAATTTTTTCTGCATCTAGCTCTGAAAAAATATTTGGGCTTCTAGCAGTGTGTGGGTCTGGGTCTATTAGTCCACCTATACTGTCATCCATCAGGTTGCAAATTGAATATAATTTTTTTCTGCATCTAGCTCTGAAAAAATATTTGGGCTTCTAGCAGTGTGTGGGACTTGTTCTATTAGTCCATATATACTGACCCCCATCAGGTTGCAAATTGAATATAATTTTTAACTGCATCTAGCTCTGAAAAAATATTTGGGCTTCTAGCAGTGTGTGGGACTTGGTCTATTAGTCCATCTATACTGACCTCCATCAGGTTGCAAATTAAAAATAATTTTTTTCTGCATCTAGCTCTGAAAAAATATTTCGGCTTCTAGCAGTGTGTGGAACTTGGTCTATTAGTCCATCTATACTGACCTCCATCAGGTTGCAAATTAAAAATATTTTTTTTCTGCATCTAGCTCTGAAAAAATATTTGGGCTTCTAGCAGTGTGTGGGACTTGTTCTATTAGTCCATCTATACTGACCTCCATCAGGTTGCAAATTCAATATAATTTTTTTCTGCATCTAGCTCTGAAAAAATATTTGAGCTTCTAGCAGTGTGTGGGACTTGTTCTATTAGCCCATTTATACTGACCTCCATCAGGTTGCAAATTGAATATAATTTTTTTCTTCATCTAGCTCTGAAAAAATATTTGGGCTTCTAGCCGTTTGTGGTACTTGGTCTTTTAGTCCATCTATACTGACCTCCATCAGGTTGCAAATTGAATATAGTTTTTTTCTGCATCTATCTCTGAAAAAATATTTGGGCTTCTAGCAGTGTTTGAGACTTGGTCTATTAGTCCATCTATACTGACCTCCATCAGGTTGCAAATTAAAAATAATTTTTTTCTGCATCTAGCTCTGAAAAAATATTTGGGCTACTAGCAGTGTGTGGGACTTGTTCTATTAGTCCATCTATACTGACCTCCATCAGGTTGCAAATTGAATATAATTTTTTCTGCATCTAGCTCTGAAAAAATATTTGGGCTTCTAGCAGTGTGTAGGTCTGGGTCTATTAGTCCACCTATACTGTCATCCATCAGGTTGCAAATTGAATATAATTTTTTTCTGCATCTAGCTCTGAAAAAATATTTGGGCTTCTAGCAGTGTGTGGGAATTGGTCTATTAGTCCATCTATACTGACCTCAATCAGGTTGCAAATTAAAAATAATTTTTTTCTGCATCTAGCTCTGAAAAAATATTTGGGCTTCTAGCAGTGTGTGGGACTTGTTCTATTAGTCCATATATACTGACCTCCATCAGGTTGCAAATTGAATATAATTTTTAACTGCATCTAGCTCTGAAAAAATATTTGGGCTTCTAGCAGTGTGTGGGACTTGTTCTATTAGTCCATCTATACTGACCTCCATCAGGTTGCAAATTCAATATAATTTTTTTCTGCATCTAGCTCTGAAAAAATATTTGAGCTTCTAGCAGTGTGTGGGACTTGTTCTATTAGCCCATTTATACTGACCTCCATCAGGTTGCAAATTGAATATAATTTTTTTCTTCATCTAGCTCTGAAAAAATATTTGGGCTTCTAGCAGTGTGTGGTACTTGGTCTTTTAGTCCATCTATACTGACCTCCATCAGGTTGCAAATTGAATATAATTTTTTTCTGCATCTAGCTCTGAAAAAATATTTGGGCTTCTAGCAGTGTGTGGGACTTGGTCTATTGGTCCATCTATACTGACCTCCATCAGGTTGCAAATTCAATATAATTTTTTTCTGCATCTAGCTCTGAAAAAATATTTGGGCTTCTAGCAGTGTGTGGGACTTGTTCTATTCGTCCATCTATACTGACCTCCATCAGGTTGCAAATTGAATATAATTTTTTTCTGCATCTAGATCTGAAAAAATATTTGGGCTTCTAGCAGTGTGTGGGACTTGTTCTATTAGTGCATCTATACTGACCTCCATCAGGTTGCAAATTGAATATAGTTTTTTTCTGCATCTATCTCTGAAAAAATATTTGGGCTTCTAGCAGTGTTTGAGACTTGGTCTATTAGTCCATCTATACTGACCTCCATCAGGTTGCAAATTAAAAATAATTTTTTTCTGCATCTAGCTCTGAAAAAATATTTGGGCTTCTAGCAGTGTGTGGGACTTGTTCTATTAGTCCATCTATACTGACCTCCATCAGGTTGCAAATTGAATATAATTTTTTCTGCATCTAGCTCTGAAAAAATATTTGGGCTTCTAGCAGTGTGTGGGTCTGGGTCTATTAGTCCACCTATACTGTCATCCATCAGGTTGCAAATTGAATATAATTTTTTTCTGCATCTAGCTCTGAAAAAATATTTGGGCTTCTAGCAGTGTTTGAGACTTGGTCTATTAGTCCATCTATACTGACCTCCATCAGGTTGCAAATTAAAAATAATTTTTTTCTGCATCTAACTCTGAAAAAATATTTGGGCTTCTAGCAGTGTGTGGGACTTGGTCTATTAGTCCATCTATACTTACCTCCATCAGGTTGCAAATTAAAAAGAATTTTTTTCTGCATCTAGCTCTGAAAAAATATTTGGGCTTCTAGCAGTGTGTGGGACTTGTTCTATTAGTCCATCTATACTGACCTCCATCAGGTTGCAAATTAAAAATAATTTTTATCTGCATCTAGCTCTGAAAAAATATTTGGGCTTCTAGCAGTGTGTGGGACTTGATCTATTAGTCCATCTATACTGGCCTCCATCAGGTTGCAAATTCCATATAATTTTTTTCTGCATCTTGCTCTGAAAAAATATTTGAGCTTCTAGCAGTGTGTGGGACTTGTTCTATTAGCCCATTTATACTGACCTCCATCAAGTTGCAAATTGAATATAATTTTTTTCTGCATCTAGCTCTGAAAAAATATTTGGGCTTCTAGCAGTGTGTGTGACTTGGTCTATTAGTCCATCTATACTGACCTCCATCAGGTTGCAAATTCAATATAATTTTTTTCTGCATCTAGCTCTGAAAAAATATTTGGGCTTCTAGCAGTGTGTGGGACTTGTTCTATTAGTCCATCTATACTGACCTCCATCAGGTTGCAAATTGAATATTATTTTTTTCTGCATCTAGCTCTGAAAAAATAATTGGGCTTCTAGCAGTGTGTGGGACTTGGTCTATTAGTCCATCTATACTGACCTCCATCAGGTAGCAAATTAAAAACAATTTTTTTCTTCATCTAGCTCTGAAAAAATATTTGGGCTTCTAGCAGTGTGTGGGACTTGTTCTATTAGTCCATCTATACTGACCTCCATCAGGTTGCAAATTGAATATAGTTTTTTTCTGCATCTAGCTCTGAAAAAAATATTTGGGCTTCTAGCAGTGTTTGGGACTTGGTCTATTAGTCCATCTACACTGACCTCCATCAGGTTGCAAATTAAAAATATTTTTTTTCTGCATCTAGCTCTGAAAAAATATTTGGGCTTCTAGCAGTGTGTGGAACTTGGTCTATTAGTCCATCTATACTGACCTCCATCAGGTTGCAAATTAAAAATATTTTTTTTCTGCATCTAGCTCTGAAAAAATATTTGGGCTTCTAGCAGTGTGTGGGACTTGTTCTATTAGTCCATCTATACTGACCTCCATCAGGTTGCAAATTCAATATAATTTTTTTCTGCATCTAGCTCTGAAAAAATATTTGAGCTTCTAGCAGTGTGTGGGACTTGTTCTATTAGCCCATTTATACTGACCTCCATCAGGTTGCAAATTGAATATAATTTTTTTCTTCATCTAGCTCTGAAAAAATATTTGGGCTTCTAGCAGTGTGTGGTACTTGGTCTTTTAGTCCATCTATACTGACCTCCATCAGGTTGCAAATTGAATATAATTTTTTTCTGCATCTAGCTCTGAAAAAATATTTGGGCTTCTAGCAGTGTTTGAGACTTGGTCTATTAGTCCATCTATACTGACCTCCATCAGGTTGCAAATTAAAAATATTTTTTTTCTGCATCTAGCTCTGAAAAAATATTTGGGCTTCTAGCAGTGTGTGGGACTTGTTCTATTAGTCCATCTATACTGACCTCCATCAGGTTGCAAATTGAATAAAATTTTTTCTGCATCTAGCTCTGAAAAAATATTTGGGCTTCTAGCAGTGTGTGGGTCTGGGTCTATTAGTCCACCTATACTGTCATCCATCAGGTTGCAAATTGAATATAATTTTTTTCTGCATCTAGCTCTGAAAAAATATTTGGGCTTCTAGCAGTGTGTGGGAATTGGTCTATTAGTCCATCTATACCGACCTCAATCAGGTTGCAAATTAAAAATAATTTTTTTCTGCATCTAGCTCTGAAAAAATATTTGGGCTTCTAGCAGTGTGTGGGACTTGTTCTATTAGTCCATATATACTGACCTCCATCAGGTTGCAAATTGAATATAATTTTTAACTGCATCTAGCTCTGAAAAAATATTTGGGCTTCTAGCAGTGTGTGGGACTTGGTCTATTAGTCCATCTATACTGACCTCCATCAGGTTGCAATTTCAATATAATTTTTTTCTGCATCTAGCTCTGAAAAAATATTTGAGCTTCTAGCAGTGTGTGGGACTTGTTCCATTAGCCCATTTATACTGATCTCCATCAGGTTGCAAATTGAATATAATTTTTTTCTTCATCTAGCTCTGAAAAAATATTTGGGCTTCTAGCAGTGTGTGGTACTTGGTCTATTAGTCCATCTATACTGACCTCCATCAGGTTGCAAATTGAATATAATTTTTTTCTGCATCTAGCTCTGAAAAAATATTTGGGCTTCTAGCAGTGTGTGGGACTTGTTCTATTCGTCCATCTATACTGACCTCCATCAGGTTGCAAATTCAATATAATTTTTTTCTGCATCTAGCTCTGAAAAAATATTTGGGCTTCTATCAGTGTGTGGGACTTGTTCTATTCGTCCATCTATACTGACCTCCATCAGGTTGCAAATTGAATATAATTTTTTTCTGCATCTAGCTCTGAAAAAATATTTGGGCTTCTAGCAGTGTGTGGGTCTGGGTCTATTAGTCCACCTATACTGTCATCCATCAGGTTGCAAATTGAATATAATTTTTTTCTGCATCTAGCTCTGAAAAAATATTTGGGCTTCTAGCAGTGTGTGGGAATTGGTCTATTAGTCCATCTATACTGACCTCAATCAGGTTGCAAATTAAAAATAATTTTTTTCTGCATCTAGCTCTGAAAAAATATTTGGGCTTCTAGCAGTGTGTGGGACTTGTTCTATTAGTCCATATATAGTGACCCCCATCAGGTTGCAAATTGAATATAATTTTTAACTGCATCTAGCTCTGAAAAAATATTTGGGCTTCTAGCAGTGTGTGGGACTTGGTCTATTAGTCCATCTATACTGACCTCCATCAGGTTGCAAATTAAAAATAATTTTTTTCTGCATCTAGCTCTGAAAAAATATTTGGGCTTCTAGCAGTGTGTGGAACTTGGTCTATTAGTCCATCTATACTGACCTCCATCAGGTTGCAAATTAAAAATATTTTTTTTCTGCATCTAGCTCTGAAAAAATATTTGGGCTTCTAGCAGTGTGTGGGACTTGTTCTATTAGTCCATCTATACTGACCTCCATCAGGTTGCAAATTCAATATAATTTTTTTCTGCATCTAGCTCTGAAAAAATATTTGAGCTTCTAGCAGTGTGTGGGACTTGTTCTATTAGCCCATTTATACTGACCTCCATCAGGTTGCAAATTGAATATAATTTTTTTCTTCATCTAGCTCTGAAAAAATATTTGGGCTTCTAGCCGTGTGTGGTACTTGGTCTATTGGTCCATCTATACTGACCTCCATTAGGTTGCAAATTCAATATAATTTTTTTCTGCATCTAGCTCTGAAAAAATATTTGGGCTTCTAGCAGTGTGTGGGACTTGTTCTATTCGTCCATCTATACTGACCTCCATCAGGTTGCAAATTGAATATAATTTTTTTCTGCATCTAGCTCTGAAAAAATATTTGGGCTTCTAGCAGTGTGTGGGACTTGTTCTATTAGTGCATCTATACTGACCTCCATCAGGTTGCAAATTGAATATAGTTTTTTTCTGCATCTATCTCTGAAAAAATATTTGGGCTTCTAGCAGTGTTTGAGACTTGGTCTATTAGTCCATCTATACTGACCTCCATCAGGTTGCAAATTAAAAATAATTTTTTTCTGCATCTAGCTCTGAAAAAATATTTGGGCTACTAGCAGTGTGTGGGACTTGTTCTATTAGTCCATCTATACTGACCTCCATCAGGTTGCAAATTGAATATAATTTTTTCTGCATCTAGCTCTGAAAAAATATTTGGGCTTCTAGCAGTGTGTGGGTCTGGGTCTATTAGTCCACCTATACTGTCATCCATCAGGTTGCAAATTGAATATAATTTTTTTCTGCATCTAGCTCTGAAAAAATATTTGGGCTTCTAGCAGTGTGTGGGAATTGGTCTATTAGTCCATCTATACTGACCTCAATCAGGTTGCAAATTAAAAATAATTTTTTTCTGCATCTAGCTCTGAAAAAATATTTGGGCTTCTAGCAGTGTGTGGGACTTGTTCTATTAGTCCATATATACTGACCTCCATCAGGTTGCAAATTGAATATAATTTTTAACTGCATCTAGCTCTGAAAAAATATTTGGGCTTCTAGCAGTGTGTGGGACTTGTTCTATTAGTCCATCTATACTGACCTCCATCAGGTTGCAAATTCAATATAATTTTTTTCTGCATCTAGCTCTGAAAAAATATTTGAGCTTCTAGCAGTGTGTGGGACTTGTTCTATTAGCCCATTTATACTGACCTCCATCAGGTTGCAAATTGAATATAATTTTTTTCTTCATCTAGCTCTGAAAAAATATTTGGGCTTCTAGCAGTGTGTGGTACTTGGTCTTTTAGTCCATCTATACTGACCTCCATCAGGTTGCAAATTGAATATAATTTTTTTCTGCATCTAGCTCTGAAAAAATATTTGGGCTTCTAGCAGTGTGTGGGACTTGGTCTATTGGTCCATCTATACTGACCTCCATCAGGTTGCAAATTCAATATAATTTTTTTCTGCATCTAGCTCTGAAAAAATATTTGGGCTTCTAGCAGTGTGTGGGACTTGTTCTATTCGTCCATCTATACTGACCTCCATCAGGTTGCAAATTGAATATAATTTTTTTCTGCATCTAGATCTGAAAAAATATTTGGGCTTCTAGCAGTGTGTGGGACTTGTTCTATTAGTGCATCTATACTGACCTCCATCAGGTTGCAAATTGAATATAGTTTTTTTCTGCATCTATCTCTGAAAAAATATTTGGGCTTCTAGCAGTGTTTGAGACTTGGTCTATTAGTCCATCTATACTGACCTCCATCAGGTTGCAAATTAAAAATAATTTTTTTCTGCATCTAGCTCTGAAAAAATATTTGGGCTTCTAGCAGTGTGTGGGACTTGTTCTATTAGTCCATCTATACTGACCTCCATCAGGTTGCAAATTGAATATAATTTTTTCTGCATCTAGCTCTGAAAAAATATTTGGGCTTCTAGCAGTGTGTGGGTCTGGGTCTATTAGTCCACCTATACTGTCATCCATCAGGTTGCAAATTGAATATAATTTTTTTCTGCATCTAGCTCTGAAAAAATATTTGGGCTTCTAGCAGTGTTTGAGACTTGGTCTATTAGTCCATCTATACTGACCTCCATCAGGTTGCAAATTAAAAATAATTTTTTTCTGCATCTAACTCTGAAAAAATATTTGGGCTTCTAGCAGTGTGTGGGACTTGGTCTATTAGTCCATCTATACTTACCTCCATCAGGTTGCAAATTAAAAAGAATTTTTTTCTGCATCTAGCTCTGAAAAAATATTTGGGCTTCTAGCAGTGTGTGGGACTTGTTCTATTAGTCCATCTATACTGACCTCCATCAGGTTGCAAATTAAAAATAATTTTTATCTGCATCTAGCTCTGAAAAAATATTTGGGCTTCTAGCAGTGTGTGGGACTTGATCTATTAGTCCATCTATACTGGCCTCCATCAGGTTGCAAATTCCATATAATTTTTTTCTGCATCTTGCTCTGAAAAAATATTTGAGCTTCTAGCAGTGTGTGGGACTTGTTCTATTAGCCCATTTATACTGACCTCCATCAGGTTGCAAATTGAATATAATTTTTTTCTGCATCTAGCTCTGAAAAAATATTTGGGCTTCTAGCAGTGTGTGTGACTTGGTCTATTAGTCCATATATACTGACCTCCATCAGGTTGCAAATTCAATATAATTTTTTTCTGCATCTAGCTCTGAAAAAATATTTGGGCTTCTAGCAGTGTGTGGGACTTGTTCTATTAGTCCATCTATACTGACCTCCATCAGGTTGCAAATTGAATATTATTTTTTTCTGCATCTAGCTCTGAAAAAATATTTGGGCTTCTAGCAGTGTGTGGGACTTGGTCTATTAGTCCATCTATACTGACCTCCATCAGGTAGCAAATTAAAAACAATTTTTTTCTTCATCTAGCTCTGAAAAAATATTTGGGCTTCTAGCAGTGTGTGGGACTTGTTCTATTAGTCCATCTATACTGACCTCCATCAGTTTGCAAATTGAATATAGTTTTTTTCTGCATCTAGCTCTGAAAAAAATATTTGGGCTTCTAGCAGTGTTTGGGACTTGGTCTATTAGTCCATCTACACTGACCTCCATCAGGTTGCAAATTAAAAATATTTTTTTTCTGCATCTAGCTCTGAAAAAATATTTGGGCTTCTAGCAGTGTGTGGAACTTGGTCTATTAGTCCATCTATACTGACCTCCATCAGGTTGCAAATTAAAAATATTTTTTTTCTGCATCTAGCTCTGAAAAAATATTTGGGCTTCTAGCAGTGTGTGGGACTTGTTCTATTAGTCCATCTATACTGACCTCCATCAGGTTGCAAATTCAATATAATTTTTTTCTGCATCTAGCTCTGAAAAATATTTGAGCTTCAAGCAGTGTGTGGGACTTGTTCTATTAGCCCATTTATACTGACCTCCATCAGGTTGCAAATTGAATATAATTTTTTTCTTCATCTAGCTCTGAAAAAATATTTGGGCTTCTAGCAGTGTGTGGTACTTGGTCTTTTAGTCCATCTATACTGACCTCCATCAGGTTGCAAATTGAATATAATTTTTTTCTGCATCTAGCTCTGAAAAAATATTTGGGCTTCTAGCAGTGTGTGGGACTTGGTCTATTGGTCCATCTATACTGACCTCCATCAGGTTGCAAATTCAATATAATTTTTTTCTGCATCTAGCTCTGAAAAAATATTTGGGCTTCTAGCAGTGTGTGGGACTTGTTCTATTCGTCCATCTATACTGACCTCCATCAGGTTGCAAATTGAATATTATTTTTTTCTGCATCTAGCTCTGAAAAAATATTTGGGCTTCTAGCAGTGTGTGGGACTTGTTCTATTAGTGCATCTATACTGACCTCCATCAGGTTGCAAATTGAATATAGTTTTTTTCTGCATCTATCTCTGAAAAAATATTTGGGCTTCTAGCAGTGTTTGAGACTTGGTCTATTAGTCCATCTATACTGACCTCCATCAGGTTGCAAATTAAAAATAATTTTTTTCTGCATCTAGCTCTGAAAAAATATTTGGGCTACTAGCAGTGTGTGGGACTTGTTCTATTAGTCCATCTATACTGACCTCCATCAGGTTGCAAATTGAATATAATTTTTTCTGCATCTAGCTCTGAAAAAATATTTGGGCTTCTAGCAGTGTGTGGGTCTGGGTCTATTAGTCCACCTATACTGTCATCCATCAGGTTGCAAATTGAATATAATTTTTTTCTGCATCTAGCTCTGAAAAAATATTTGGGCTTCTAGCAGTGTGTGGGAATTGGTCTATTAGTCCATCTATACTGACCTCAATCAGGTTGCAAATTAAAAATAATTTTTTTCTGCATCTAGCTCTGAAAAAATATTTGGGCTTCTAGCAGTGTGTGGGACTTGTTCTATTAGTCCATATATACTGACCTCCATCAGGTTGCAAATTGAATATAATTTTTAACTGCATCTAGCTCTGAAAAAATATTTGGGCTTCTAGCAGTGTGTGGGACTTGTTCTATTAGTCCATCTATACTGACCTCCATCAGGTTGCAAATTCAATATAATTTTTTTCTGCATCTAGCTCTGAAAAAATATTTGAGCTTCTAGCAGTGTGTGGGACTTGTTCTATTAGCCCATTTATACTGACCTCCATCAGGTTGCAAATTGAATATAATTTTTTTCTTCATCTAGCTCTGAAAAAATATTTGGGCTTCTAGCAGTGTGTGGTACTTGGTCTTTTAGTCCATCTATACTGACCTCCATCAGGTTGCAAATTGAATATAATTTTTTTCTGCATCTAGCTCTGAAAAAATATTTGGGCTTCTAGCAGTGTGTGGGACTTGGTCTATTGGTCCATCTATACTGACCTCCATCAGGTTGCAAATTCAATATAATTTTTTTCTGCATCTAGCTCTGAAAAAATATTTGGGCTTCTAGCAGTGTGTGGGACTTGTTCTATTCGTCCATCTATACTGACCTCCATCAGGTTGCAAATTGAATATAATTTTTTTCTGCATCTAGATCTGAAAAAATATTTGGGCTTCTAGCAGTGTGTGGGACTTGTTCTATTAGTGCATCTATACTGACCTCCATCAGGTTGCAAATTGAATATAGTTTTTTTCTGCATCTATCTCTGAAAAAATATTTGGGCTTCTAGCAGTGTTTGAGACTTGGTCTATTAGTCCATCTATACTGACCTCCATCAGGTTGCAAATTAAAAATAATTTTTTTCTGCATCTAGCTCTGAAAAAATATTTGGGCTTCTAGCAGTGTGTGGGACTTGTTCTATTAGTCCATCTATACTGACCTCCATCAGGTTGCAAATTGAATATAATTTTTTCTGCATCTAGCTCTGAAAAAATATTTGGGCTTCTAGCAGTGTGTGGGTCTGGGTCTATTAGTCCACCTATACTGTCATCCATCAGGTTGCAAATTGAATATAATTTTTTTCTGCATCTAGCTCTGAAAAAATATTTGGGCTTCTAGCAGTGTTTGAGACTTGGTCTATTAGTCCATCTATACTGACCTCCATCAGGTTGCAAATTAAAAATAATTTTTTTCTGCATCTAACTCTGAAAAAATATTTGGGCTTCTAGCAGTGTGTGGGACTTGGTCTATTAGTCCATCTATACTTACCTCCATCAGGTTGCAAATTAAAAAGAATTTTTTTCTGCATCTAGCTCTGAAAAAATATTTGGGCTTCTAGCAGTGTGTGGGACTTGTTCTATTAGTCCATCTATACTGACCTCCATCAGGTTGCAAATTAAAAATAATTTTTATCTGCATCTAGCTCTGAAAAAATATTTGGGCTTCTAGCAGTGTGTGGGACTTGATCTATTAGTCCATCTATACTGGCCTCCATCAGGTTGCAAATTCCATATAATTTTTTTCTGCATCTTGCTCTGAAAAAATATTTGAGCTTCTAGCAGTGTGTGGGACTTGTTCTATTAGCCCATTTATACTGACCTCCATCAGGTTGCAAATTGAATATAATTTTTTTCTGCATCTAGCTCTGAAAAAATATTTGGGCTTCTAGCAGTGTGTGGGACTTGGTCTATTAGTCCATCTATACTGACCTCCATCAGGTAGCAAATTAAAAACAATTTTTTTCTTCATCTAGCTCTGAAAAAATATTTGGGCTTCTAGCAGTGTGTGGGACTTGTTCTATTAGTCCATCTATACTGACCTCCATCAGGTTGCAAATTGAATATAGTTTTTTTCTGCATCTAGCTCTGAAAAAAATATTTGGGCTTCTAGCAGTGTTTGGGACTTGGTCTATTAGTCCATCTACACTGACCTCCATCAGGTTGCAAATTAAAAATATTTTTTTTCTGCATCTAGCTCTGAAAAAATATTTGGGCTTCTAGCAGTGTGTGGAACTTGGTCTATTAGTCCATCTATACTGACCTCCATCAGGTTGCAAATTAAAAATATTTTTTTTCTGCATCTAGCTCTGAAAAAATATTTGGGCTTCTAGCAGTGTGTGGGACTTGTTCTATTAGTCCATCTATACTGACCTCCATCAGGTTGCAAATTCAATATAATTTTTTTCTGCATCTAGCTCTGAAAAATATTTGAGCTTCAAGCAGTGTGTGGGACTTGTTCTATTAGCCCATTTATACTGACCTCCATCAGGTTGCAAATTGAATATAATTTTTTTCTTCATCTAGCTCTGAAAAAATATTTGGGCTTCTAGCAGTGTGTGGTACTTGGTCTTTTAGTCCATCTATACTGACCTCCATCAGGTTGCAAATTGAATATAATTTTTTTCTGCATCTAGCTCTGAAAAAATATTTGGGCTTCTAGCAGTGTGTGGGACTTGGTCTATTGGTCCATCTATACTGACCTCCATCAGGTTGCAAATTCAATATAATTTTTTTCTGCATCTAGCTCTGAAAAAATATTTGGGCTTCTAGCAGTGTGTGGGACTTGTTCTATTCGTCCATCTATACTGACCTCCATCAGGTTGCAAATTGAATATTATTTTTTTCTGCATCTAGCTCTGAAAAAATATTTGGGCTTCTAGCAGTGTGTGGGACTTGTTCTATTAGTGCATCTATACTGACCTCCATCAGGTTGCAAATTGAATATAGTTTTTTTCTGCATCTATCTCTGAAAAAATATTTGGGCTTCTAGCAGTGTTTGAGACTTGGTCTATTAGTCCATCTATACTGACCTCCATCAGGTTGCAAATTAAAAATATTTTTTTTCTGCATCTAGCTCTGAAAAAATATTTGGGCTTCTAGCAGTGTGTGGGACTTGTTCTATTAGTCCATCTATACTGACCTCCATCAGGTTGCAAATTGAATAAAATTTTTTCTGCATCTAGCTCTGAAAAAATATTTCGGCTTCTAGCAGTGTGTGGGTCTGGGTCTATTAGTCCACCTATACTGTCATCCATCAGGTTGCAAATTGAATATAATTTTTTTCTGCATCTAGCTCTGAAAAAATATTTGGGCTTCTAGCAGTGTGTGGGAATTGGTCTATTAGTCCATCTATACTGACCTCAATCAGGTTGCAAATTAAAAATAATTTTTTTCTGCATCTAGCTCTGAAAAAATATTTGGGCTTCTAGCAGTGTGTGGGACTTGTTCTATTAGTCCATATATACTGACCTCCATCAGGTTGCAAATTGAATATAATTTTTAACTGCATCTAGCTCTGAAAAAATATTTGGGCTTCTAGCAGTGTGTGGGACTTGGTCTATTAGTCCATCTATACTGACCTCCATCAGGTTGCAAATTCAATATAATTTTTTTCTGCATCTAGCTCTGAAAATATATTTGAGCTTCTAGCAGTGTGTGGGACTTGTTCTATTAGCCCATTTATACTGATCTCCATCAGGTTGCAAATTGAATATAATTTTTTTCTTCATCTAGCTCTGAAAAAATATTTGGGCTTCTAGCAGTGTGTGGTACTTGGTCTATTAGTCCATCTATACTGACCTCCATCAGGTTGCAAATTGAATATAATTTTTTTCTGCATCTAGCTCTGAAAAAATATTTGGGCTTCTAGCAGTGTGTGGGACTTGTTCTATTCGTCCATCTATACTGACCTCCATCAGGTTGCAAATTGAATATAATTTTTTTCTGCATCTAGCTCTGAAAAAATATTTGGGCTTCTAGCAGTATGTAGGACTTGGTCGATTAGTCCATCTATACTGACCTCCATCAGGTTGCAAATTAAAAACAATTTTTTTCTTCATCTAGCTCTGAAAAAATATTTGGGCTTCTAGCAGTGTGTGGGACTTGTTCTATTAGTGCATCTATACTGACCTCCATCAGGTTGCAAATTGAATATAGTTTTTTTCTGCATCTATCTCTGAAAAAATATTTGGGCTTCTAGCAGTGTTTGAGACTTGGTCTATTAGTCCATCTATACTGACCTCATCAGGTTGCAAATTAAAAATAATTTTTTTCTGCATCTAGCTGTGAAAAAATATTTGGGCTTCTAGCAGTGTGTGGGACTTGTTCTATTACTCCATCTATACTGACCTCCATTGGGTTGCAAATTGAATATAATTTTTTCAGCATCTAGCTCTGAAAAAATATTTGGGCTTCTAGCAGTGTGTGGGTCTGGGTCTATTAGTCCACCTATACTGACATCCATCAGGTTGCAAATTGAATATAATTTTTTTCTGCATCTAGCTCTGAAAAAATATTTGGGCTTCTAGCAGTGTGTGGGAGTTGGTCTATTAGTCCATCTATACTGACCTCAATCAGGTTGCAAATTAAAAATAATTTTTTTCTGCATCTAGCTCTGAAAAAATATTTGGGCTTCTAGCAGTGTGTGGGATTTCTTCTATTAGTCCATATATACTGACCTCCATCAGGTTGCAAATTGAATATAATTTTTATCTGCATCTAGCTCTGAAAAAATATTTGGGCTTCTAGCAGTGTGTGGGACTTGGTCTATTAGTCCATCTATACTGACCTCCATCAGGTTGCAAATTCAATATAATTTTTTTCTGCATCTAGCTCTGAAAAAATATCTGGGCTTCTAGCAGTGTGTGGTACTTGGTCTATTAGTCCATCTATACTGACCTCCATCAGGTTGCAAATTGAATATAATTTTTTTCTGCATCTAGCTCTGAAAAAATATTTGGGCTTCTAGCAGTGTGTGGGACTTGGTCTATTAGTCCATCTATACTGACCTCCATCAGGTTGCAAATTCAATATAATTTTTTTCTGCATCTAGCTCTGAAAAAATATTTGGGCTTCTAGCAGTGTGTGGGACTTGTTCTATTCGTCCATCTATACTGACCTCCATCAGGTTGCAAATTCAATATAATTTTTTTCTGCATCTAGCTCTGAAAAAATATTTGGGCTTCTAGCAGTGTGTGGGACTTGGTCTATTAGTCCATCTATACTGACCTCCATCAGGTTGCAAATTAAAAACAATTTTTTTCTTCATCTAGCTCTGAAAAAATATTTGGGCTTCTAGCAGTGTGTGGGACTTGTTCTATTAGTGCATCTATACTGACCTCCATCAGGTTGCAAATTGAATATAGTTTTTTTCTGCATCTATCTCTGAAAAAATATTTGGGCTTCTAGCAGTGTTTGAGACTTGGTCTATTAGTCCATCTATACGGACCTCCATCAGGTTGCAAATTAAAAATAATTTTTTTCTGCATCTAGCTCTGAAAAAATATTTGGGCTTCTAGCAGTGTGTGGGACTTGTTCTATTAGTCCATCTATACTGACCTCCATCAGGTTGCAAATTGAATATAATTTTTTCTGCATCTAGCTCTGAAAAAATATTTGGGCTTCTAGCAGTGTGTGGGTCTGGGTCTATTAGTCCACCTATACTGACATCCATCAGGTTGCAAATTTAATATAATTTTTTTCTGCATCTAGCTCTGAAAAAATATTTGGGCTTCTAGCAGTGTGTGGGACTTGATCTATTAGTCCATCTATACTGACCTCCATCAGGTTGCAAATTAAAAATAATTTTTTTGTTCATCTAGCTCTGAAAAAATATTTGGGCTTCTAGCAGTGTGTGGGACTTGTTCTATTAGTCCATATATACTGACCTCCATCAGGTTGCAAATTGAATATAATTTTTTTCTGCATCTAGCTCTGAAAAAATATTTGGGCTTCTAGCAGTGTGTGGGACTTGATCTATTAGTCCATCTATACTGACCTCCATCAGGTTGCAAATTAAAAATAATTTTTTTGTTCATCTAGCTCTGAAAAAATATTTGGGCTTCTAGCAGTGTGTGGGACTTGTTCTATTAGTCCATCTATACTGACCTCCATCAGGTTGCAAATTCAATATAATTTTTTTCTGCATCTAGCTCTGAAAAAATATTTGGGCTTCTAGCAGTGTGTGGGACTTGGTCTATTAGTCCATCTATACTGACCTCCATCAGGTTGCAAATTAAAAATAATTTTTTTCTGCATCCATCTCTGAAAAAATATTTGGGCTTCTAGCAGTGCGTGGGACTTGTTCTATTAGTCCATCTATACTGACCTCCATCAGGTTGCAAATTGAATATAATTTTTTTCTGCATCTAGCTCTGAAAAAATATTTGGGCTTCTAGCAGTGTGTGGGACTTGGTCTATTAGTCCATCTATACTTACCTCCATCAGGTTGCAAATTAAAAATAATTTTTTTCTGCATCTAGCTCTGAAAAAAATATTTGGGCTTCTAACAGTGTGTGGGACTTGTTCTATTAGTCCATCTATACTGACCTCCATCAGGTTGCAAATTAAAAATAATTTTTATCTGCATCTAGCTCTAAAAAAATATTTGGGCTTCTAGCAGTGTGTGGGACTTGGTCTATTAGTCCATCTATACTGACATCCATCAGGTTGCAAATTCCATATAATTTTTTTCTGCATCTAGCTCTGAAAAAATATTTGAGCTTCTAGCAGTGTGTGGGACTTGTTCTATTAGCCCATTTATACTGACCTCCATCAGGTTGCAAATTGAATATAATATTTTTCTGCATCTAGCTCTGAAAAAATATTTGGGCTTCTAGCAGTGTGTGGGACTTGGTCTATTAGTCCATCTATACTGACCTCCATCAGGTTGAAAATTCAATATAATTTTTTTCTGCATCTAGCTCTGAAAAAATATTTGGGCTTCTAGCAGTGTGTGGGACTTGTTCTATTAGTCCATCTATACTGACCTCCATCAGGTTGCAAATTGAATATAATTTTTTCTGCATCTAGCTCTGAAAAAATATTTGGGCTTCTAGCAGTGTGTGGGAATTGGTCTATTAGTCCACCTATACTGACATCCATCAGGTTGCAAATTGAATATAATTTTCTTCTGCATCTAGCTCTGAAAAAATATTTGGGCTTCTAGCAGTGTGTGGGAGTTGGTCTATTAGTCCATCTATACTGACCTCAATCAGCTTGCAAATTAAAAATAATTTTTTTCTGCATCTAGCTCTGAAAAAATATTTGGGCTTCTAGCAGTGTGTGGGACTTGTTCTATTAGTCCATATATACTGACCTCCATCAGGTTGCAAATTGAATATAATTTTCTTCTGCATCTAGCTCTGAAAAAATATTTGGGCTTCTAGCAGTGTCTGGGACTTGATCTATTAGTCCATCTATACTGACCTCCATCAGGTTGCAAATTAAAAATAATTTTTTTCTTCATCTAGTTCTGAAAAAATATTTGGGCTTCTAGCAGTGTGTGGGACTTGTTCTATAAGTCCATCTATACTGACCTCCATCAGGTTGCAAATTCAATATAATTTTTTTCTGCATCTAGCTCTGAAAAAATATTTGGGCTTCTAGCAGTGTGTGGGACTTGGTCTATTAGTCCATCTATACTGACCTCCATCAGGTTGCAAATTAAAAATAATTTTTTTCTGCATCTAGCTCTGAAAAAATATTTGGGCTTCTAGCAGTGTGTGGGACTTGGTCTATTAGTCCATCTATACTGACCTCCATCAGGTTGCAAATTAAAAATATTTTTTTTCTGCATCCATCTCTGAAAAAATATTTGGGCTTCTAGCAGTGCGTGGGACTTGTTCTATTAGTCCATCTATACTGACCTCCATCAGGTTGCAAATTGAATATAATTTTTTTCTGCATCTAGCTCTGAAAAAATATTTGGGCTTCTAGCAGTGTGTGGGACTTGGTCTATTAGTCCATCTATACTTACCTCCATCAGGTTGCAGATTAAAAATAATTTTTTTCTGCATCTAGCTCTGAAAAAAATATTTGGGCTTCTAACAGTGTGTGGGACTTGTTCTATTAGTCCATCTATACTGACCTCCATCAGGTTGCAAATTAAAAATAATTTTTATCTGCATCTAGCTCTAAAAAAATATTTGGGCTTCTAACAGTGTGTGGGACTTGGTCTATTAGTCCATCTATACTGACATCCATCAGGTTGCAAATTCCATATAATTTTTTTCTGCATCTAGCTCTGAAAAAATATTTGAGCTTCTAGCAGTGTGTGGGACTTGTTCTATTAGCCCATTTATACTGACCTCCATCAGGTTGCAAATTGAATATAATATTTTTCTGCATCTAGCTCTGAAAAAATATTTGGGCTTCTAGCAGTGTGTGGGACTTGGTCTATTAGTCCATCTATACTGACCTCCATCAGGTTGAAAATTCAATATAATTTTTTTCTGCATCTAGCTCTGAAAAAATATTTGGGCTTCTAGCAGTGTGTGGGACTTGTTCTATTAGTCCATCTATACTGACCTCCATCAGG
Organism: Phyllobates terribilis; assembly: GCF_046119375.1. Taxonomy (NCBI): domain Eukaryota; kingdom Metazoa; phylum Chordata; class Amphibia; order Anura; family Dendrobatidae; genus Phyllobates; species Phyllobates terribilis. Next base: position 285,712,798 of record NW_027362762.1, on the reverse strand, counting down.
TTGCAAATTGAATATAATTTTTTTCTGCATCTAGCTCTGAAAAAATATTTGGGCTTCTAGCAGTGTGTGGGACTTGGTCTATTAGTCCATCTATACTGACCTCCATCAGGTTGCAAATTAAAAACAATTTTTTTCTTCATCTAGCTCTGAAAAAATATTTGGGCTTCTAGCAGTGTGTGGGACTTGTTCTATTAGTCCATCTATACTGACCTCCATCAGGTTGCAAATTGAATATAGTTTTTTTCTGCATCTAGCTCTGAAAAAATATTTGGGCTTCTAGCAGTGTTTGGGACTTGGTCTATTAGTCCATCTATACTGACCTCCATCAGGTTGCAAATTAAAAATAATTTTTTTCTGCATCTAGCTCTGAAAAAATATTTGGGCTTCTAGCAGTGTGTGGGACTTGTTCTATTAGTCCATCTATACTGACCTCCATCAGGTTGCAAATTGAATATAATTTTTTCTGCATCTAGCTCTGAAAAAATATTTGGGCTTCTAGCAGTGTGTGGGAATTGGTCTATTAGTCCACCTATACTGACATCCATCAGGTTGCAAATTGAATATAATTTTCTTCTGCATCTAGCTCTGAAAAAATATTTGGGCTTCTAGCAGTGTGTGGGAGTTGGTCTATTAGTCCATCTATACTGACCTCCATCAGGTTGCAAATTCAATATAATTTTTTTCTGCATCTAGCTCTGAAAAAATATTTGAGTTCTAGCAGTTTGTGGGACTTGTTCTATTAGCCCATTTATGCTGACCTCCATCAGGTTGCAAATTGAATATAATTATTTTCTGCATCTAGCTCTGAAAAAATATTTGGGCTTCTAGCAGTGTGTGGGACTTGGTCTATTAGTCCATCTATACTGACCTCCATCAGGTTGCAAATTGAATATAATTTTTTTCTGCATCTAGCTCTGAAAAAATATTTGGGCTTCTAGCAGTGTGTGGGACTTGTTCTATTAGTCCATCTATACTGACCTCCATCAGGTTGCAAATTCAATATAATTTTTTTCTGCATCTAGCTCTGAAAAAATATTTGGGCTTCTAGCAGTGTGTGGGACTTGGTCTATTAGTCCATCTATACTGACCTCCATCAGGTTGCAAATTGAATATAATTTTTTTCTGCATCTAGCTCTGAAAAAATATTTGGGCTTCTAGCAGTGTGTGGGACTTGTTCTATTAGTCCATCTATACTGACCTCCATCAGGTTGCAAATTCAATATAATTTTTTTCTGCATCTAGCTCTGAAAAAATATTTGGGCTTCTAGCAGTGTGTGGGACTTGTTCTATTAGTCCATCTATACTGACCTCCATCAGGTTGCAAATTGAATATAATTTTTTTCTGCATCTAGCTCTGAAAAAATATTTGGGCTTCTAGCAGTGTGTGGGACTTGGTCTATTAGTCCATCTATACTGACCTCCATCAGGTTGCAAATTGAAAACAATTTTTTTCTTCATCTAGCTCTGAAAAAATATTTGGGCTTCTAGCAGTGTGTGGGACTTGGTCTATTAGTCCACCTATTCTGACATCCATCAGGTTGCAAATTGAATATAATTTTCTTCTGCATCTAGCTCTGAAAAAATATTTGGGCTTCTAGCAGTGTCTGGGACTTGATCTATTAGTCCATCTATACTGACCTCCATCAGGTTGCAAATTAAAAATAATTTTTTTCTTCATCTAGTTCTGAAAAAATATTTGGGCTTCTAGCAGTGTGTGGGACTTGTTCTATAAGTCCATCTATACTGACCTCCATCAGGTTGCAAATTCAATATAATTTTTTTCTGCATCTAGCTCTGAAAAAATATTTGGGCTTCTAGCAGTGTGTGGGACTTGGTCTATTAGTCCATCTATACTGACCTCCATCAGGTTGCAAATTAAAAATAATTTTTTTCTGCATCTAGCTCTGAAAAAATATTTGGGCTTCTAGCAGTGTGTGGGACTTGGTCTATTAGTCCATCTATACTGACCTCCATCAGGTTGCAAATTAAAAATATTTTTTTTCTGCATCCATCTCTGAAAAAATATTTGGGCTTCTAGCAGTGCGTGGGACTTGTTCTATTAGTCCATCTATACTGACCTCCATCAGGTTGCAAATTGAATATAATTTTTTTCTGCATCTAGCTCTGAAAAAATATTTGGGCTTCTAGCAGTGTGTGGGACTTGGTCTATTAGTCCATCTATACTTACCTCCATCAGGTTGCAGATTAAAAATAATTTTTTTCTGCATCTAGCTCTGAAAAAAATATTTGGGCTTCTAACAGTGTGTGGGACTTGTTCTATTAGTCCATCTATACTGACCTCCATCAGGTTGCAAATTAAAAATAATTTTTATCTGCATCTAGCTCTAAAAAAATATTTGGGCTTCTAACAGTGTGTGGGACTTGGTCTATTAGTCCATCTATACTGACATCCATCAGGTTGCAAATTCCATATAATTTTTTTCTGCATCTAGCTCTGAAAAAATATTTGAGCTTCTAGCAGTGTGTGGGACTTGTTCTATTAGCCCATTTATACTGACCTCCATCAGGTTGCAAATTGAATATAATATTTTTCTGCATCTAGCTCTGAAAAAATATTTGGGCTTCTAGCAGTGTGTGGGACTTGGTCTATTAGTCCATCTATACTGACCTCCATCAGGTTGAAAATTCAATATAATTTTTTTCTGCATCTAGCTCTGAAAAAATATTTGGGCTTCTAGCAGTGTGTGGGACTTGTTCTATTAGTCCATCTATACTGACCTCCATCAGGTTGCAAATTGAATATAATTTTTTTCTGCATCTAGCTCTGAAAAAATATTTGGGCTTCTAGCAGTGTGTGGGACTTGGTCTATTAGTCCATCTATACTGACCTCCATCAGGTTGCAAATTAAAAACAATTTTTTTCTTCATCTAGCTCTGAAAAAATATTTGGGCTTCTAGCAGTGTGTGGGACTTGTTCTATTAGTCCATCTATACTGACCTCCATCAGGTTGCAAATTGAATATAGTTTTTTTCTGCATCTAGCTCTGAAAAAATATTTGGGCTTCTAGCAGTGTTTGGGACTTGGTCTATTAGTCCATCTATACTGACCTCCATCAGGTTGCAAATTAAAAATAATTTTTTTCTGCATCTAGCTCTGAAAAAATATTTGGGCTTCTAGCAGTGTGTGGGACTTGTTCTATTAGTCCATCTATACTGACCTCCATCAGGTTGCAAATTGAATATAATTTTTTCTGCATCTAGCTCTGAAAAAATATTTGGGCTTCTAGCAGTGTGTGGGAATTGGTCTATTAGTCCACCTATACTGACATCCATCAGGTTGCAAATTGAATATAATTTTCTTCTGCATCTAGCTCTGAAAAAATATTTGGGCTTCTAGCAGTGTGTGGGAGTTGGTCTATTAGTCCATCTATACTGACCTCCATCAGGTTGCAAATTCAATATAATTTTTTTCTGCATCTAGCTCTGAAAAAATATTTGAGTTCTAGCAGTTTGTGGGACTTGTTCTATTAGCCCATTTATGCTGACCTCCATCAGGTTGCAAATTGAATATAATTATTTTCTGCATCTAGCTCTGAAAAAATATTTGGGCTTCTAGCAGTGTGTGGGACTTGGTCTATTAGTCCATCTATACTGACCTCCATCAGGTTGCAAATTGAATATAATTTTTTTCTGCATCTAGCTCTGAAAAAATATTTGGGCTTCTAGCAGTGTGTGGGACTTGTTCTATTAGTCCATCTATACTGACCTCCATCAGGTTGCAAATTCAATATAATTTTTTTCTGCATCTAGCTCTGAAAAAATATTTGGGCTTCTAGCAGTGTGTGGGACTTGTTCTATTAGTCCATCTATACTGACCTCCATCAGGTTGCAAATTGAATATAATTTTTTTCTGCATCTAGCTCTGAAAAAATATTTGGGCTTCTAGCAGTGTGTGGGACTTGGTCTATTAGTCCATCTATACTGACCTCCATCAGGTTGCAAATTGAAAACAATTTTTTTCTTCATCTAGCTCTGAAAAAATATTTGGGCTTCTAGCAGTGTGTGGGACTTGGTCTATTAGTCCACCTATTCTGACATCCATCAGGTTGCAAATTGAATATAATTTTCTTCTGCATCTAGCTCTGAAAAAATATTTGGGCTTCTAGCAGTGTGTGGGAGTTGGTCTATTAGTCCATCTATACTGACCTCAATCAGGTTGCAAATTAAAAATAATTTTTTTCTGCATCTAGCTCTGAAAAAATATTTGGGCTTCTAGCAGTGTGTGGGACTTGTTCTATTAGTCCATTTATACTGACCTCCATCAGGTTGCAAATTCAATATAATTTTTTTCTGCATCTAGCTCTGAAAAAATATTTGGGCTTCTAGCACTGTGTGGGACTTGGTCTATTAGTCCATCTATACTGACGTCCATCAGATTGCAAATTAAAAATAATTTTTTTCTGCATCTAGCTCTGAAAAAATATTTGGGCTTCTAGCAGTGTGTGGGACTTGGTCTATTAGTCCATCTAAACTGACCTCCATCAGGTTGCAAATTGAATATAATTTTTTTCTGCATCTACCTCTGAAAAAATATTTGGGCTTTTAGCAGTGTGTGGGACTTGTTCTATTAGTCCATCTGTACTGACCTCCATCAGGTTGCAAATTGAATATAATTTTTTTCTGCATCCAGCTCTGAAAAAATATTTGTGCTTCTAGCAGTGTGTGGCACTTGGTCTATTAGTCCATCTATACTGACCTCCATCAGGTTGCAAATTAAAAATAATTTTTTTCTGCATCTAGCTCTGAAAAAATATTTGGGCTTCTAACAGTGTGTGGGACTTGTTCTATTAGTCCATTTATACTGACCTCCATCAGGTTGCAAATTGAATATAATATTTTTCTGCATCTAGCTCTGAAAAAATATTTGGGCTTCTAGCAGTGTGTGGGACTTGGTCTATTAGTCCATCTATACTGACCTCCATCAGGTTGAAAATTCAATATAATTTTTTTCTGCATCTAGCTCTGAAAAAATATTTGGGCTTCTAGCAGTGTGTGGGACTTGTTCTATTAGTCCATCTATACTGACCTCCATCAGGTTGCAAATTGAATATAATTTTTTTCTGCATCTAGCTCTGAAAAAATATTTGGGCTTCTAGCAGTGTGTGGGACTTGGTCTATTAGTCCATCTATACTGACCTCCATCAGGTTGCAAATTAAAAACAATTTTTTTCTTCATCTAGCTCTGAAAAAATATTTGGGCTTCTAGCAGTGTGTGGGACTCGTTCTATTAGTCCATCTATACTGACCTCCATCAGGTTGCAAATTGAATATAGTTTTTTTCTGCATCTAGCTCTGAAAAAATATTTGGGCTTCTAGCAGTGTTTGGGACTTGGTCTATTAGTCCATCTATACTGACCTCCATCAGGTTGCAAATTGAATATAATTTTTTCTGCATCTAGCTCTGAAAAAATATTTGGGCTTCTAGCAGTGTGTGGGAATTGGTCTATTAGTCCACCTATACTGACATCCATCAGGTTGCAAATTGAATATAATTTTCTTCTGCATCTAGCTCTGAAAAAATATTTGGGCTTCTAGCAGTGTGTGGGAGTTGGTCTATTAGTCCATCTATACTGACCTCAATCAGGTTGCAAATTAAAAATAATTTTTTTCTGCATCTAGCTCTGAAAAAATATTTGGGCTTCTAGCAGTGTGTGGGACTTGTTCTATTAGTCCATATATACTGACCTCCATCAGGTTGCAAATTGAATATAATTTTTTTCTGCATCTAGCTCTGAAAAAATATTTGGGCTTCTAGCAGTGTGTGGGACTTGATCTATTAGTCCATCTATACTGACCTCCATCAGGTTGCAAATTAAAAATAATTTTTTTCTGCATCTAGCTCTGAAAAAATATTTGGGCTTCTAGCAGTGTGTGGGACTTGGTCTATTAGTCCATCTATACTGACCTCCATCAGGTTGCAAATTCAATATAATTTTTTTCTGCATCTAGCTCTGAAAAAATATTTGAGTTCTAGCAGTGTGTGGGACTTGTTCTATTAGCCCATTTATACTGACCTCCATCAGTTTGCATATTGAATATAATTATTTTCTGCATCTAGCTCTGAAAAAATATTTGGGCTTCTAGCAGTGTGTGGGACTTGGTCTATTAGTCCATCTATACTGACCTCCATCAGGTTGCAAATTGAATATAATTTTTTTCTGCATCTAGCTCTGAAAAAATATTTGGGCTTCTAGCAGTGTGTGGGACTTGGTCTATTAGTCCACCTATTCTGACATCCATCAGGTTGCAAATTGAATATAATTTTCTTCTGCATCTAGCTCTGAAAAAATATTTGGGCTTCTAGCAGTGTGTGGGAGTTGGTCTATTAGTCCATCTATACTGACCTCAATCAGGTTGCAAATTAAAAATAATTTTTTTCTGCATCTAGCTCTGAAAAAATATTTGGGCTTCTAGCAGTGTGTGGGACTTGTTCTATTAGTCCATTTATACTGACCTCCATCAGGTTGCAAATTCAATATAATTTTTTTCTGCATCTAGCTCTGAAAAAATATTTGGGCTTCTAGCAGTGTGTGGGACTTGATCTATTAGTCCATCTATACTGACCTCCATCAGGTTGCAAATTAAAAATAATTTTTTTCTGCATCTAGCTCTGAAAAAATATTTGGGCTTCTAGCAGTGTGTGGGACTTGGTCTATTAGTCCATCTATACTGACCTCCATCAGGTTGCAAATTCAATATAATTTTTTTCTGCATCTAGCTCTGAAAAAATATTTGAGTTCTAGCAGTGTGTGGGACTTGTTCTATTAGCCCATTTATACTGACCTCCATCAGGTTGCATATTGAATATAATTATTTTCTGCATCTAGCTCTGAAAAAATATTTGGGCTTCTAGCAGTGTGTGGGACTTGGTCTATTAGTCCATCTATACTGACCTCCATCAGGTTGCAAATTGAATATAATTTTTTTCTGCATCCAGCTCTGAAAAAATATTTGTGCTTCTAGCAGTGTGTGGCACTTGGTCTATTAGTCCATCTATACTGACCTCCATCAGGTTGCAAATTAAAAATAATTTTTTTCTGCATCTAGCTCTGAAAAAATATTTGGGCTTCTAGCAGTGCGTGGGACTTGTTCTATTAGTCTATCTATACTGACCTCCATCAGGTTGCAAATTGAATATAATTTTTTTCTGCATCTAGCTCTGAAAAAATATTTGGGCTTCTAGCAGTGTGTGGGACTTGGTCTATTAGTCCATCTATACTTACCTCCATCAGGTTGCAAATTAAAAATAATTTTTTTCTGCATCTAGCTCTGAAAAAATATTTGGGCTTCTAACAGTGTGTGGGACTTGTTCTATTAGTCCATTTATACTGACCTCCATCAGGTTGCAAATTAAAAATAATTTTTATCTGCATCTAGCTCTGAAAAAATATTTGGGCTTCTAGCAGTGTGTGGGACTTGGTCTATTAGTCCATCTATACTGACCTCCATCAGGTTGCAAATTCAATATAATTTTTTTCTGCATCTAGCTCTGAAAAAATATTTGAGCTTCTAGCAGTGTGTGGGACTTGTTCTATTAGCCCATTTATACTGACCTCCATCAGGTTGCAAATTGAATATAATTTTTTTCTGCATCTAGCTCTGAAAAAATATTTGGGCTTCTAGCAGTGTGTGGGACTTGGTCTACTAGTCCATCTATACTGACCTCCATCAGGTTGCAAATTGAATATAATTTTTTTCTGCATCTAGCTCTGAAAAAATATTTGGGCTTCTAGCAGTGTGTGGGACTTGTTCTATTAGTCCATATATACTGACCTCCATCAGGTTGCAAATTGAATATAATTTTTTTCTGCATCTAGCTCTGAAAAAATATTTGGGCTTCTAGCAGTGTGTGGGACTTTATCTATTAGTCCATCTATACTGACCTCCATCAGGTTGCAAATTCAATATAATTTTTTTCTGCATCTAGCTCTGAAAAAATATTTGAGTTCTAGCAGTGTGTGGGACTTGTTCTATTAGCCATTTATACTGACCTCCATCAGGTTGCAAATTGAATATAATTATTTTCTGCATCTAGCTCTGAAAAAATATTTGGGCTTCTAGCAGTGTGTGGGACTTGGTCTATTAGTCCATCTATACTGACCTCCATCAGGTTGCAAATTGAATATAATTTTTTTCTGCATCTAGCTCTGAAAAAATATTTGGGCTTCTAGCAGTGTGTGGGACTTGTTCTATTAGTCCATCTATACTGACCTCCATCAGGTTGCAAATTCAATATAATTTTTTTCTGCATCTAGCTCTGAAAAAATATTTGGGCTTCTAGCACTGTGTGGGACTTGTTCTATTAGTCCATCTATACTGACCTCCATCAGGTTGCAAATTGAATATAATTTTTTTCTGCATCTAGCTCTGAAAAAATATTTGGGCTTCTAGCAGTGTGTGGGACTTGGTCTATTAGTCCATCTATACTGACCTCCATCAGGTTGCAAATTGAAAACAATTTTTTTCTTCATCTAGCTCTGAAAAAATATTTGGGCTTCTAGCAGTGTGTGGGACTTGGTCTATTAGTCCACCTATTCTGACATCCATCAGGTTGCAAATTGAATATAATTTTCTTCTGCATCTAGCTCTGAAAAAATATTTGGGCTTCTAGCAGTGTGTGGGAGTTGGTCTATTAGTCCATCTATACTGACCTCAATCAGGTTGCAAATTAAAAATAATTTTTTTCTGCATCTAGCTCTGAAAAAATATTTGGGCTTCTAGCAGTGTGTGGGACTTGTTCTATTAGTCCATTTATACTGACCTCCATCAGGTTGCAAATTCAATATAATTTTTTTCTGCATCTAGCTCTGAAAAAATATTTGGGCTTCTAGCAGTGTGTGGGACTTGGTCTATTAGTCCATCTATACTGACGTCCATCAGATTGCAAATTAAAAATAATTTTTTTCTGCATCTAGCTCTGAAAAAATATTTGGGCTTCTAGCAGTGTGTGGGACTTGGTCTATTAGTCCATATTAACTGACCTCCATCAGGTTGCAAATTGAATATAATTTTTTTCTGCATCTACCTCTGAAAAAATATTTGGGCTTTTAGCAGTGTGTGGGACTTGTGCTATTAGTCCATCTGTACTGACCTCCATCAGGTTGCAAATTGAATATAATTTTTTTCTGCATCCAGCTCTGAAAAAATATTTGTGCTTCTAGCAGTGTGTGGCACTTGGTCTATTAGTCCATCTATACTTACCTCCATCAGGTTGCAAATTAAAAATAATTTTTTTCTGCATCTAGCTCTGAAAAAATATTTGGGCTTCTAACAGTGTGTGGGACTTGTTCTATTAGTCCATTTATACTGACCTCCATCAGGTTGCAAATAAAAATAACTTTTATCTGCATCTAGCTCTGAAAAAATATTTGGGCTTCTAGCAGTGTGTGGGACTTGGTCTATTGGTCCATCTATACTGACCTCCATCAGGTTGCAAATTCAATATAATTTTTTTCTGCATCTAGCTCTGAAAAAATATTTGAGCTTCTAGCAGTGTGTGGGACTTGTTCTATTAGCCCATTTATACTGACCTCCATCAGGTTGCAAATTGAATATAATTTTTTTCTGCATCTAGCTCTGAAAAAATATTTGGGCTTCTAGCAGTGTGTGGGACTTGGTCTACTAGTCCATCTATACTGACCTCCATCAGGTTGCAAATTGAATATAATTTTTTTCTGCATCTAGCTCTGAAAAAATATTTGGGCTTCTAGCAGTGTGTGGGACTTGGTCTATTAGTCCATCTATGCTGACTAGAGATGAGCGTTGTTCTACTCGAACTGTTCGCCAATCTCAAATTCGAGCTGTTTTGGGCGGTGTTCGAGCCGGTCGGCGAACACGAACAATTTGAGAAAAATTCGGCTGTTCGAGGTTATGTTCGATAACTGTTCGTGCACCAAAATCATAACTGGATTTTTTCTCAGTAATGATGAAAATTAATGTTAATACGCAGTTTGAGTGTACAGCGGGGCGGGGGGAGGGGCAGGGGATGGATCTCTGCAGGAACAATGAAGATCTCCATTTTTTTTTCTCTTTCCCGCATTTGCAGTGGGGAGGTGCAATCTGTCAGCCTATCAGCAGCGCACACACGGAGCGAAGTGCTTTTTTTCACACAAGCAAGGGCATGTGTGATTGGCAGTGTATGTCACATGTCCTTGCCCTATAAGACCAAGCCATTTTCCCCGTCGCCACCATTTTCTCACTGCTGCAGCTGCGTGTTAGACGGCACCGCTGTTGCTGTGTGCGCTATACCTTGTTAATTTCAAGCCAATTTTCGCACAAATATACAGATAGCTTGGGAGTAGGGAATAGTTGTGATTGCAGTCCTTTTAAGGACTAGGTTACAGCATTTCCTACGACTTTTATCAGGCAGGTCTGTGCTCTTAAATAGATAGATTGTGGGAGTAAAGACTAATTGTAATTGGAGTCCTTTTCAGGACTAGGTTACATCAGTTCCTATCAGTTTTTGCCAGGCAGGTCTGTGCCAGTGCTGTGCAAGTTTTTTTCACAGCATTTGGCTGAATCTAGCAAAGCTAATCCTTTTTGGCCTATTGCAGAGTGTGTTAGTCAGTGGAGTAGCCTATCTGTGTTGCAAGATATACCACCTGTGTATAGAATACCAATTTTTTTACTGCACCTAGTGAAGTAAAATCTTTTGGGCATAGCATCATTCTATTAGTCCATCTATACTGACCTCCATCAGGTTGCAAATTAAAAATAATTTTTATCTGCATCTAGCTCTAAAAAAATATTTGGGCTTCTAACAGTGTGTGGGACTTGGTCTATTAGTCCATCTATACTGACATCCATCAGGTTGCAAATTCCATATAATTTTTTTCTGCATCTAGCTCTGAAAAAATATTTGAGCTTCTAGCAGTGTGTGGGACTTGTTCTATTAGCCCATTTATACTGACCTCCATCAGGTTGCAAATTGAATATAATATTTTTCTGCATCTAGCTCTGAAAAAATATTTGGGCTTCTAGCAGTGTGTGGGACTTGGTCTATTAGTCCATCTATACTGACCTCCATCAGGTTGAAAATTCAATATAATTTTTTTCTGCATCTAGCTCTGAAAAAATATTTGGGCTTCTAGCAGTGTGTGGGACTTGTTATATTAGTCCATCTATACTGACCTCCATCAGGTTGCAAATTGAATATAATTTTTTTCTGCATCTAGCTCTGAAAAAATATTTGGGCTTCTAGCAGTGTGTGGGACTTGGTCTATTAGTCCATCTATACTGACCTCCATCAGGTTGCAAATTAAAAACAATTTTTTTCTTCATCTAGCTCTGAAAAAATATTTGGGCTTCTAGCAGTGTGTGGGACTTGTTCTATTAGTCCATCTATACTGACCTCCATCAGGTTGCAAATTGAATATAGTTTTTTTCTGCATCTAGCTCTGAAAAAATATTTGGGCTTCTAGCAGTGTTTGGGACTTGGTCTATTAGTCCATCTATACTGACCTCCATCAGGTTGCAAATTAAAAATAATTTTTTTCTGCATCTAGCTCTGAAAAAATATTTGGGCTTCTAGCAGTGTGTGGGACTTGTTATATTAGTCCATCTATACTGACCTCCATCAGGTTGCAAATTGAATATAATTTTTTTCTGCATCTAGCTCTGAAAAAATATTTGGGCTTCTAGCAGTGTGTGGGACTTGGTCTATTAGTCCATCTATACTGACCTCCATCAGGTTGCAAATTAAAAACAATTTTTTTCTTCATCTAGCTCTGAAAAAATATTTGGGCTTCTAGCAGTGTGTGGGACTTGTTCTATTAGTCCATCTATACTGACCTCCATCAGGTTGCAAATTGAATATAGTTTTTTTCTGCATCTAGCTCTGAAAAAATATTTGGGCTTCTAGCAGTGTTTGGGACTTGGTCTATTAGTCCATCTATACTGACCTCCATCAGGTTGCAAATTAAAAATAATTTTTTTCTGCATCTAGCTCTGAAAAAATATTTGGGCTTCTAGCAGTGTGTGGGACTTGTTCTATTAGTCCATCTATACTGACCTCCATCAGGTTGCAAATTGAATATAATTTTTTCTGCATCTAGCTCTGAAAAAATATTTGGGCTTCTAGCAGTGTGTGGGAATTGGTCTATTAGTCCACCTATACTGACATCCATCAGGTTGCAAATTGAATATAATTTTCTTCTGCATCTAGCTCTGAAAAAATATTTGGGCTTCTAGCAGTGTGTGGGAGTTGGTCTATTAGTCGATCTATACTGACCTCAATCAGGTTGCAAATTAAAAATAATTTTTTTCTGCATCTAGCTCTGAAAAAATATTTGGGCTTCTAGCAGTGTGTGGGACTTGTTCTATTAGTCCATATATACTGACCTCCATCAGGTTGCAAATTGAATATAATTTTTTTCTGCATCTAGCTCTGAAAAAATATTTGGGCTTCTAGCAGTGTGTGGGACTTGATCTATTAGTCCATCTATACTGACCTCCATCAGGTTGCAAATTAAAAATAATTTTTTTCTGCATCTAGCTCTGAAAAAATATTTGGGCTTCTAGCAGTGTGTGGGACTTGGTCTATTAGTCCATCTATACTGACCTCCATCAGGTTGCAAATTCAATATAATTTTTTTCTGCATCTAGCTCTGAAAAAATATTTGAGTTCTAGCAGTGTGTGGGACTTGTTCTATTAGCCCATTTAAACTGACCTCCATCAGGTTGCAAATTGAATATAATTATTTTCTGCATCTAGCTCTGAAAAAATATTTGGGCTTCTAGCAGTGTGTGGGACTTGGTCTATTAGTCCATCTATACTGACCTCCATTAGGTTGCAAATTGAATATAATTTTTTTCTGCATCTAGCTCTGAAAAAATATTTGGGCTTCTAGCAGTGTGTGGGACTTGTTCTATTAGTCCATCTATACTGACCTCCATCAGGTTGCAAATTCAATATAATTTTTTTCTGCATCTAGCTCTGAAAAAATATTTGGGCTTCTAGCAGTGTGTGGGACTTGTTCTATTAGTCCATCTATACTGACCTCCATCAGGTTGCAAATTGAATATAATTTTTTTCTGCATCTAGCTCTGAAAAAATATTTGGGCTTCTAGCAGTGTGTGGGACTTGGTCTATTAGTCCATCTATACTGACCTCAATCAGGTTGCAAATTGAAAACAATTTTTTTCTTCATCTAGCTCTGAAAAATATTTGGGCTTCTAGCAGTGTGTGGGACTTGGTCTATTAGTCCACCTATTCTGACATCCATCAGGTTGCAAATTGAATATAATTTTCTTCTGCATCTAGCTCTGAAAAAATATTTGGGCTTCTAGCAGTGTGTGGGAGTTGGTCTATTAGTCCATCAATACTGACCTCAATCAGGTTGCAAATTAAAAATAATTTTTTTCTGCATCTAGCTCTGAAAAAATATTTGGGCTTCTAGCAGTGTGTGGGACTTGTTCTATTAGTCCATTTATACTGACCTCCATCAGGTTGCAAATTCAATATAATTTTTTTCTGCATCTAGCTCTGAAAAAATATTTGGGCTTCTAGCGGTGTGTGGGACTTGGTCTATTAGTCCATCTATACTGACGTCCATCAGATTGCAAATTAAAAATAATTTTTTTCTGCATCTAGCTCTGAAAAAATATTTGGGCTTCTAGCAGTGTGTGGGACTTGGTCTATTAGTCCATCTAAACTGACCTCCATCAGGTTGCAAATTGAATATAATTTTTTTCTGCATCTACCTCTGAAAAAATATTTGGGCTTTTAGCAGTGTGTGGGACTTGTTCTATTAGTCCATCTGTACTGACCTCCATCAGGTTGCAAATTGAATATAATTTTTTTCTGCATCCAGCTCTGAAAAAATATTTGTGCTTCTAGCAGTGTGTGGCACTTGGTCTATTAGTCCATCTATACTGACCTCCATCAGGTTGCAAATTAAAAATAATTTTTTTCTGCATCTAGCTCTGAAAAAATATTTGGGCTTCTAGCAGTGCGTTGGACTTGTTCTATTAGTCTATCTATACTGACCTCCATCAGGTTGCAAATTGAATATAATTTTTTTCTGCATCTAGCTCTGAAAAAATATTTGGGCTTCTAGCAGTGTGTGGGACTTGGTCTATTAGTCCATCTATACTTACCTCCATCAGGTTGCAAATTAAAAATAATTTTTTTCTGCATCTAGCTCTGAAAAAATATTTGGGCTTCTAACAGTGTGTGGGACTTGTTCTATTAGTCCATTTATACTGACCTCCATCAGGTTGCAAATTGAATATAATATTTTTCTGCATCTAGCTCTGAAAAAATATTTGGGCTTCTAGCAGTGTGTGGGACTTGGTCTATTAGTCCATCTATACTGACCTCCATCAGGTTGAAAATTCAATATAATTTTTTTCTGCATCTAGCTCTGAAAAAATATTTGGGCTTCTAGCAGTGTGTGGGACTTGTTCTATTAGTCCATCTATACTGACCTCCATCAGGTTGCAAATTGAATATAATTTTTTTCTGCATCTAGCTCTGAAAAAATATTTGGGCTTCTAGCAGTGTGTGGGACTTGGTCTATTAGTCCATCTATACTGACCTCCATCAGGTTGCAAATTAAAAACAATTTTTTTCTTCATCTAGCTCTGAAAAAATATTTGGGCTTCTAGCAGTGTGTGGGACTTGTTCTATTAGTCCATCTATACTGACCTCCATCAGGTTGCAAATTGAATATAGTTTTTTTCTGCATCTAGCTCTGAAAAAATATTTGGGCTTCTAGCAGTGTTTGGGACTTGGTCTATTAGTCCATCTATACTGACCTCCATCAGGTTGCAAATTAAAAATAATTTTTTTCTGCATCTAGCTCTGAAAAAATATTTGGGCTTCTAGCAGTGTGTGGGACTTGTTCTATTAGTCCATCTATACTGACCTCCATCAGGTTGCAAATTGAATATAATTTTTTCTGCATCTAGCTCTGAAAAAATATTTGGGCTTCTAGCAGTGTGTGGGACTTGTTCTATTAGTCCATCTATACTGACCTCCATCAGGTTGCAAATTGAATATAATTTTTTTCTGCATCTAGCTCTGAAAAAATATTTGGGCTTCTAGCAGTGTGTGGGACTTGGTCTATTAGTCCATCTATACTGACCTCCATCAGGTTGCAAATTGAAAACAATTTTTTTCTTCATCTAGCTCTGAAAAAATATTTGGGCTTCTAGCAGTGTGTGGGACTTGGTCTATTAGTCCACCTATTCTGACATCCATCAGGTTGCAAATTGAATATAATTTTCTTCTGCATCTAGCTCTGAAAAAATATTTGGGCTTCTAGCAGTGTGTGGGAGTTGGTCTATTAGTCCATCTATACTGACCTCAATCAGGTTGCAAATTAAAAATAATTTTTTTCTGCATCTAGCTCTGAAAAAATATTTGGGCTTCTAGCAGTGTGTGGGACTTGTTCTATTAGTCCATTTATACTGACCTCCATCAGGTTGCAAATTCAATATAATTTTTTTCTGCATCTAGCTCTGAAAAAATATTTGGGCTTCTAGCAGTGTGTGGGACTTGGTCTATTAGTCCATCTATACTGACCTCCATCAGGTTGCAAATTAAAAACAATTTTTTTCTTCATCTAGCTCTGAAAAAATATTTGGGCTTCTAGCAGTGTGTGGGACTTGTTCTATTAGTCCATCTATACTGACCTCCATCAGGTTGCAAATTGAATATAGTTTTTTTCTGCATCTAGCTCTGAAAAAATATTTGGGCTTCTAGCAGTGTTTGGGACTTGGTCTATTAGTCCATCTATACTGACCTCCATCAGGTTGCAAATTAAAAATAATTTTTTTCTGCATCTAGCTCTGAAAAAATATTTGGGCTTCTAGCAGTGTGTGGGACTTGTTCTATTAGTCCATCTATACTGACCTCCATCAGGTTGCAAATTGAATATAATTTTTTCTGCATCTAGCTCTGAAAAAATATTTGGGCTTCTAGCAGTGTGTGGGACTTGTTCTATTAGTCCATCTATACTGACCTCCATCAGGTTGCAAATTGAATATAATTTTTTTCTGCATCTAGCTCTGAAAAAATATTTGGGCTTCTAGCAGTGTGTGAGACTTGGTCTATTAGTCCATCTAAACTGACCTCCATCAGGTTGCAAATTGAATATAATTTTTTTCTGCATCTACCTCTGAAAAAATATTTGGGCTTTTAGCAGTGTGTGGGACTTGTTCTATTAGTCCATCTGTACTGACCTCCATCAGGTTGCAAATTGAATATAATTTTTTTCTGCATCCAGCTCTGAAAAAATATTTGTGCTTCTAGCAGTGTGTGGCACTTGGTCTATTAGTCCATCTATACTGACCTCCATCAGGTTGCAAATTAAAAATAATTTTTTTCTGCATCTAGCTCTGAAAAAATATTTGGGCTTCAAGCAGTGCGTGGGACTTTTTCTATTAGTCTATCTATACTGACCTCCATCAGGTTGCAAATTGAATATAATTTTTTTCTGCATCTAGCTCTGAAAAAATATTTGGGCTTCTAGCAGTGTGTGGGACTTGGTCTATTAGTCCATCTATACTTACCTCCATCAGGTTGCAAATTAAAAATATTTTTTTTCTGCATCTAGCTCTGAAAAAATATTTGGGCTTCTAACAGTGTGTGGGACTTGTTCTATTAGTCCATTTATACTGACCTCCATCAGGTTGCAAATTAAAAATAATTTTTATCTGCATCTAGCTCTGAAAAAATATTTGGGCTTCTAGCAGTGTGTGGGACTTGGTCTATTAGTCCATCTATACTGACCTCCATCAGGTTGCAAATTCAATATAATTTTTTTCTGCATCTAGCTCTGAAAAAATATTTGAGCTTCTAGCAGTGTGTGGGACTTGTTCTATTAGCCCATTTATACTGACCTCCATCAGGTTGCAAATTGAATATAATTTTTTTCTGCATCTAGCTGTGAAAAAATATTTGGGCTTCTAGCAGTGTGTGGGACTTGGTCTACTAGTCCATCTATACTGACCTCCATCAGGTTGCAAATTGAATATAATTTTTTTCTGCATCTAGCTCTGAAAAAATATTTGGGCTTCTAGCAGTGTGTGGGACTTGGTCTATTAGTCCATCTATGCTGACTAGAGATGAGCGTTGTTCTACTCGAACTGTTCGCCAATCTCAAATTCGAGCTGTTTTGGGCGGTGTTCGAGCCGGTCGGCGAACACGAACAATTTGAGAAAAATTCGGCTGTTCGAGGTTATGTTCGATAACTGTTCGTGCACCAAAATCATAACTGGATTTTTTCTCAGTAATGATGAAAATTAATGTTAATACGCAGTTTGAGTGTACAGCGGGGCGGGGGGAGGGGCAGGGGATGGATCTCTGCAGGAACAATGAAGATCTCCATTTTTTTTTCTCTTTCCCGCATTTGCAGTGGGGAGGTGCAATCTGTCAGCCTATCAGCAGCGCACACACGGAGCGAAGTGCTTTTTTTCACACAAGCAAGGGCATGTGTGATTGGCAGTGTATGTCACATGTCCTTGCCCTATAAGACCAAGCCATTTTCCCCGTCGCCACCATTTTCTCACTGCTGCAGCTGCGTGTTAGACGGCACCGCTGTTGCTGTGTGCGCTATACCTTGTTAATTTCAAGCCAATTTTCGCACAAATATATAGATAGCTTGGGAGTAGGGAACAGTTGTGATTGCAGTCCTTTTAAGGACTAGGTTACAGCATTTCCTACGACTTTTATCAGGCAGGTCTGTGCTCTTAAATAGATAGATTGTGGGAGTAAAGACTAATTGTAATTGGAGTCCTTTTCAGGACTAGGTTACATCAGTTCCTATCAGTTTTTGCCAGGCAGGTCTGTGCCAGTGCTGTGCAAGTTTTTTTCACAGCATTTGGCTGAATCTAGCAAAGCTAATCCTTTTTGGCCTATTGCAGAGTGTGTTAGTCAGTGGAGTAGCCTATCTGTGTTGCAAGATATACCACCTGTGTATAGAATACCAATTTTTTTACTGCACCTAGTGAAGTAAAATCTTTTGGGCATAGCATCATTCTATTAGTCCATCTATACTGACCTCCATCAGGTTGCAAACTGAATATAATTTTTTTCTGCATCTAGCTCTGAAAAAATATTTGGGCTTCTAGCAGTGTGTGGGACTTGGTCTATTAGTCCATCTATACTGACCTCCATCAGGTTGCAAATTAAAAATAATTTTTTTCTTCATTTAGCTCTGAAAAAATATTTGGGCTTCTAGCAGTGTGTGGGACTTGTTCTATTAGTCCTTCTATACTGACCTCCAGCAGGTTGCAAATTGAATATAATTTTTTTCTGCATCTAGCTCTGAAAAAATATTTGGGCTTCTAGCGGTGTGTGGGACTTGGTCTATTAGTCCATCTATACTGACCTCCATCAGGTTGCAAATTAAAAATAATTTTTTTCTGCATCTAGCTCTGAAAAAATATTTGGGCTTCTAGCAGTGTGTGGGACTTGGTCTATTAGTCCATCTATACTGACCTCCATCAGGTTGCAAATTAAAAATAATTTTTTTCTTCATTTATCTCTGAAAAAATATTTGGGCTTCTAGCAGCGTGTGGGACTTGTTCTATTAGTCCATCTATACTGACCTCCATCAGGTTGCAAATTAAAAATAATTTTTTTCTGCATCTAGCTCTGAAAAAATATTTGGGCTTCTAGCAGTGTGTGGGACTTGGTCTATTAGTCCATCTATACTGACCTCCATCAGGTTGCAAATTAAAAATAATTTTTTTCTGCATCTAGCTCTGAAAAAATATTTGGGCTTCTAGCAGTGTGTGGGACTTGGTCTATTAGTCCATCTATACTGACCTCCATCAGGTTGCAAATTGAATAAAAAAATTTTCTGCATCTAGCTCTGAAAAAATATTTGGGCTTCTAGCGGTGTGTGGGACTTGGTCTATTAGTCCATCTATACTGACCTCCATCAGGTTGCAAATTAAAAATAATTTTTTTCTGCATCTAGCTCTGAAAAAATATTTGGGCTTCTAGCTGTGTGTGGGACTTGGTCTATTAGTCCATCTATACTGACCTCCATCAGGTTGCAAATTAAAATTATTTTTTTTCTTCATTTAGCTCTGAAAAAATATTTGGGCTTCTAGCAGTGTGTGGGACTTGTTCTATTAGTCCTTCTATACTGACGTCCAGCAGGTTGCAAATTGAATATAATTTTTTTCTGCATCTAGCTCTGAAAAAATATTTGGGCTTCTAGCGGTGTGTGGGACTTGGTCTATTAGTCCATCTATACTGACCTCCATCAGGTTGCAAATTAAAAATAATTTTTTTCTGCATCTAGCTCTGAAAAAATATTTGGGCTTCTAGCAGTGTGTGGGACTTGGTCTATTAGTCCATCTATACTGACCTCCATCAGGTTGCAAATTAAAAATAATTTTTTTCTGCATCTAGCTCTGAAAAAATATTTGGGCTTCTAGCAGTGTGTGGGACTTGGTCTATTAGTCCATCTATACTGACCTCCATCAGGTTGCAAATTAAAAATAATTTTTTTCTTCATTTAGCTCTGAAAAAATATTTGGGCTTCTAGCAGTGTGTGGGACTTGTTCTATTAGTCCTTCTATACTGACCTCCAGCAGGTTGCAAATTGAATATAATTTTTTTCTGCATCTAGCTCTGAAAAAATATTTGGGCTTCTAGCGGTGTGTGGGACTTGGTCTATTAGTCCATCTATACTGACCTCCATCAGGTTGCAAATTAAAAATAATTTTTTTCTGCATCTAGCTCTGAAAAAATATTTGGGCTTCTAGCAGTGTGTGGGACTTGGTCTATTAGTCCATCTATACTGACCTCCATCAGGTTGCAAATTAAAAATAATTTTTTTCTTCATTTATCTCTGAAAAAATATTTGGGCTTCTAGCAGCGTGTGGGACTTGTTCTATTAGTCCATCTATACTGACCTCCATCAGGTTGCAAATTAAAAATAATTTTTTTCTGCATCTAGCTCTGAAAAAATATTTGGGCTTCTAGCAGTGTGTGGGACTTGGTCTATTAGTCCATCTATACTGACCTCCATCAGGTTGCAAATTAAAAATAATTTTTTTCTGCATCTAGCTCTGAAAAAATATTTGGGCTTCTAGCAGTGTGTGGGACTTGGTCTATTAGTCCATCTATACTGACCTCCATCAGGTTGCAAATTGAATAAAAAAATTTTCTGCATCTAGCTCTGAAAAAATATTTGGGCTTCTAGCGGTGTGTGGGACTTGGTCTATTAGTCCATCTATACTGACCTCCATCAGGTTGCAAATTAAAAATAATTTTTTTCTGCATCTAGCTCTGAAAAAATATTTGGGCTTCTAGCTGTGTGTGGGACTTGGTCTATTAGTCCATCTATACTGACCTCCATCAGGTTGCAAATTAAAATTATTTTTTTTCTTCATTTAGCTCTGAAAAAATATTTGGGCTTCTAGCAGTGTGTGGGACTTGTTCTATTAGTCCTTCTATACTGACGTCCAGCAGGTTGCAAATTGAATATAATTTTTTTCTGCATCTAGCTCTGAAAAAATATTTGGGCTTCTAGCGGTGTGTGGGACTTGGTCTATTAGTCCATCTATACTGACCTCCATCAGGTTGCAAATTAAAAATAATTTTTTTCTGCATCTAGCTCTGAAAAAATATTTGGGCTTCTAGCAGTGTGTGGGACTTGGTCTATTAGTCCATCTATACTGACCTCCATCAGGTTGCAAATTAAAAATAATTTTTTTCTGCATCTAGCTCTGAAAAAATATTTGGGCTTCTAGCAGTGTGTGGGACTTGGTCTATTAGTCCATCTATACTGACCTCCATCAGGTTGCAAATTAAAAATAATTTTTTTCTTCATTTAGCTCTGAAAAAATATTTGGGCTTCTAGCAGTGTGTGGGACTTGTTCTATTAGTCCTTCTATACTGACCTCCAGCAGGTTGCAAATTGAATATAATTTTTTTCTGCATCTAGCTCTGAAAAAATATTTGGGCTTCTAGCGGTGTGTGGGACTTGGTCTATTAGTCCATCTATACTGACCTCCATCAGGTTGCAAATTAAAAATAATTTTTTTCTGCATCTAGCTCTGAAAAAATATTTGGGCTTCTAGCGGTGTGTGGGACTTGGTCTATTAGTCCATCTATACTGACCTCCATCAGGTTGCAAATTAAAAATAATTTTTTTCTGCATCTAGCTCTGAAAAAATATTTGGGCTTCTAGCAGTGTGTGGGACTTGGTCTATTAGTCCATCTATACTGACCTCCATCAGGTTGCAAATTGAATAAAAAAATTTTCTGCATCTAGCTCTGAAAAAATATTTGGGCTTCTAGCGGTGTGTGGGACTTGGTCTATTAGTCCATCTATACTGACCTCCATCAGGTTGCAAATTAAAAATAATTTTTTTCTGCATCTAACCCAGCCAATAGTTTTGGCCTAATACCACAGTTTGGCCACTCAGCTCTGCTCGGTTACCATCCATTGTTTTTTTGTGCAAACAACTCCAGAGTTGTGAATTAGTTAACCACCAAAATGAGTGGAAAAAGGCCTGCTGCTGGTGGAAAGGGGAATAGGCGTGTTGGGAAGGGGAAAAAAGGTTGTGTCCGTGGGGTAGGTGCAGAAGAAAGACCATCTTCCAGCCAAACTAAAATGTCTACTTCTTTTAGCGGACAATGTGATAAGATCCCTTTCTTACGGCCACGCCAATCGCTACAAATTCCAGATGAGGCACAAAAACAGCAGGTGCTTCAACGGATATCAAGTGCTCCTTTAAGTGGGCTCTCCTCCACATCAACTTCAACATCACAAATACTCCAGTCCTCAAAGGTGTCACCCAAATCGCACTTGCTTCCTCACAGCTCCCAAATCTCCAGCTGCCCGTCTGAGTATGAGGTAGAACAGATGGTTGAGTCTGCAGAGCTGTTTACTCATACTATAGCCTGGGAATCAGAGGTCGACTCCAGCGCTTCTGTGAATCCAGACGAGGAAATGATCTGCACTGATGCCCAGAATCTTTATGAGTCGGATCCAGGACCAGACGCAGAAGGTTCTGACCATAATGTAGACCCTCATTCCCAAACTGTAACTCCTGTTGGTGGAGACAATGAGGAAGACGATGATAAGACTCAAATACCTGATTGGAGCGACAACTTTAGTTTTTTGTCAGGGCAGGAACAGGTTGGCTCTGAGGACGACGGGTGTGATAACGCACAGGGTGATGATGATGAGGTCGGAGATCCCACTTACTGTCAACCCACAGTCAGCCAAGAGATGAGGTCAGCAGAGGAGGTGGAGGAAGATGCTAGTGACGACGAGGTCAGGTTGCGCCTTCCTGGACAGAGACGTAGTACTGGAAGCACGTCAACAACTGCATCCTCAAACACAACTCTGCCTCTCACCACAAGTCGTGGTGGCTCTTCAGGTCGCATGGGTGCTAAGCCTTGCATAGCCTGGGCATTTTTTCAGATCGATAAAGATGACCCAACTCGTGTTATCTGTAACATTTGTCAGCAAAAGCTAAGTAGAGGCCAAAAAATACATAGTTTGAGTACTTCATGCATGAACCGGCACATGGACATGAAGCATAAGTTGCAGTGGGAAGCTCAGTGTGCTACAATGCGGTCTAGCCGGCCGGGCCAACCACCGTCTGCCATATCTTGTGCATCCGCGGCCTCTTCATCCTCTGTGACTGGGGGGACAGCAGTCACACCTGTTTTGGGGCGCAGACCTGCCACCTCTTTACCCGCAACAGCCAGCGTGATTGGCAGGTCATCATTTTCTTTGGAGGTGGTAACACCAGCTGGTCTTGAGCGCTGTCCGACATCGATAGCACCACCTTTGGATCAAGGCAACCTAACATGTCCGCCTGCATCTTCCTCACAGACCGGCAGTTTGCCGGGGACACCCTTATCAACCCCGTCTAAGCACAATAGCCAGCCCTCGGTCCCTCAGATGTGGACAAGTAAAAGACCATTTCCTCCTAGCCATGAGAAAGCTAAGAGGTTGAATTTCACCATCTGCAAGCTCTTGGCTACAGAAATGCTGCCTTTCCGCCTGGTGGACACAGAGGATTTTCGAGACCTTATGTCCGTCGCAGTGCCCCAGTACCAGATGCCCAGTCGGCACTACTTCTCAAAGAAAGGTGTGCCTGCGCTCCACCAGCATGTCGCACACAACATCACCGCTTCTTTGAGAAACTCTGTGTGTGACAGGGTGCATTTCACCACAGACACTTGGACGAGTAGGCATGGACAGGGGCGTTACATGTCGCTGACTGGGCACTGGGTAACTATGGTGACAGCAGGACAAGGGGCTGCTGTCCAAGTCTTGCCGTCCCCACGAGTTGTGCGTCAATCCTCTTTATGTCATTTTTCCTCCACTGCTTCTGCCTCCTCAACCTCCTCTCGGTCTTCCACCTGCACCCAAAGCCTGTCTGGTCATGCCACAAGCTTTCTAACTGCGCAGAAGGGATCCTGCACACCTCCTTACTATGCTGGCAGTAGGGCTCAACGTCATCAGGCGGTTTTTACATTGAAATGTCTGGGAAATGTGAGTCACACAGCTGAGGAGTTGTGGTCAGCTCTGGAGAACCAATTTCATGAATGGTTGTCTCCACTGGACCTGAAACCAGGGAAGGCCGTGTGCGACAATGCTGCAAACCTGGGTGCGGCCCTTCGCCGGGGCAATGTCACACACGTGCCTTGTATGGCTCACGTGTTGAACCTGGTTGTCCAGCAATTTTTAGCCCACTATCCCAGACTAGATGGCCTTCTGCAGAGGGCACGGTCGCTGTATGCTCACTTCCGCCGTTCGCATCCCGCAGCTCAGCGACTTACATCTCTACAGAAGTCGTTGGGCCTGCCACTTCACCGGCTAAAATGCGATGTGCCTACCCGGTGGAATTCAACTCTGCACATGTTGCAGCGACTGTGGCAGCACCGACAAGCCCTGGTGCAATACGTTCTGACGTATAGCCTGGGCCAACGAGATTCAGAGGTGGGGCAAATCACGCTGGAGGAGTGGTCTCAGATCAGGGACCTATGCACCCTTCTGCACAGTTTTGAAATGGCGACGAAGATGTTTAGTGCTGACGATGCCATTATCAGCATGACTATTCCGGTGATTTATATGCTGGAGCACATGTTAAACAGAATTCGGAGTCAGGTGGTGGCACAAGAGGAGGTGGAGGAAGTAGAGGAGGAGGAGTTGTATGCGGAAGGGCTAACATCTGCAAGGTCCAGACGGTCGGCAGCACCAGGGCGGCAGGCATGTGAGGGTGGGGGAGATGATTTTACCAGGGCGCATGGTAGCAGCCAAACTAGTGAGGAAGGTGCAGGAGCCCAGGAAGAAGTGGAGGACGAACTGATGGAAGACTCATCAGATGAGGGAGACCTTGATCACATTTCTGTTGTGCGAGGTTGGGGGGAGAGGACAGAGGAAGGAAGCATGATTGTTACCTCGCCACCAACACAACAGGGACTTGGCGCTCCTGGATGCGCAACACACATGAGTGCCTTCTTGCTGCACTACCTGCAACATGACCCTCGAATTGTGAGAATTAGAAATAATCCTGACTACTGGGTTGCCACACTGTTAGATCCCCGGTACAAAAGTAAATTTGCAGAAATTATTCCTGCCATAGAAAGGGATGCACGCATGCAGGAGTATCAGCAGAGACTGTTGCAGAATCTTACATGTGCTTTTCCACAAAATACCAGTGGTGCACGTAGTGAATCTCACAGTTCCAACTTGCCAACCGTGGTCTGTATGGAATTGTTCAATAAAGGGCCCAAAATTAAGATAACATAGATGGGAGAGGTCTCTATGAATAGGAATTCCTAAGTATTTGATACCCTGTGAGGGCCAGGCAAAGGGAAAGTTGGACTGGATGGAATCCTATATGGATTTAGGGAGGGAGACATCGAGGGCCTCAGACTTCGCTGCATTGATTTTAAAATTTTACCATGTAACAAAGTGATCTATTTCAGCCATAACAGCAGGGATGGATATATGTGATTGAGTGATATATACTAGGACATCATCAGCAAATAGAGAGCACTTGTACTCGGTGCCTCCCACCTCAATCCACCTAATATTGGGGTTATGGCGAATTGATGAGAGCAGGTGCTCCGTCACTAGGATGTATAAGAGAGGGGACAGAGGACATCCCTGCCTTGTCCCATTGGTGATTGTGAAAGGTGATGAAAATGTTCTGACGCACCCCCTGGGCCTTGGGACACCCAGAGCCGGACCCTTTTTGGTGGATGCTGGTGGTTGTAGTCTTCGTGGCGGCGATCCGGTTCCGTGGCTCAGGGCGGTCAAACCAGTGGCGGAACAATTTATGTGGTTTTGATGTTTAAATGTCCGACTACGCCACCCGTGGATTGCGGTCAGAGTGAACCGCCGCTACAGGGCAGACCGCTAAGGCTGGTGTTGTGGGTGCAGCAGAGCGTAGCATAACTCCCCACGGGAGGAGTATAGCCTCAGGGCAGTGTATGCGGAGGATGGGGGTGATGCTGCAGGGCAGCAGCAGTAACGACACGGAGTCAGTGATGCAGTTCAGGGCCTTTACTCACAGTTCTTATTATCCAGACCACGTCTGCAGGTAACGGCTGCCCACGTCGTACTGTGCTCACCAGGTGAGGGGCTCAGACAACTCCCAGATAACTTTGGAGCGCTTCACAGGACCCCCTTTGTGTGTCCTTTGTCTGGCCTTTCTTACCAACACTTCTGTCCGGCTGCCTCGGGCCTCCTCTTGGTAAACTTGGCGCCAGTTTCCCTGACCCTATGTGGTGCCTTCCTAGCGGGTGGAGCAAGGGGCTGCGCCACATAAAATGTCAGAGCCTCCGGTTTCTAGCTGAGGGTTGTTTCCTGCCTCCACTAGTTCGGGGACCGGTCTCCCCCTTTGGCCTGACCCCTCCACGCAGGTGGATTCGGGCGTGCGGTGGCGACTCGCCCGTCCGCACCCCTGGGATCCCTTCATTCCTCGTTCCTGGAGCCTTCTCCGCTCCTCTTCCTTCCTTCTCCCTCTTGCAGGCCTGGGCCTCTGTTACTAGGCCCGCCTCCGGAGCAGAGCTCATGCAGAGCCCCTGCTCCCTGCCACTTCTGCTCAGACTTCTCTGCACTGAACTAAGATGGTGCCCACCTTTTATACTCCCTTCTCAATGCACCCAGGAACTGCTTCCTCCCTGCTCCTGCACTGCAGGGTTCCCCTTCCTCAGTGTTCCTTCCCCCCACTCCAGCCAGGGACAGGGACTGTCGTGCCCATCTCAGGGGCATATTGGTTGCCCTGCCCCACGGCAATGTGGTGTAATGCATGCAGGTGTCGGGTCCTGATCCACACTCCATCCTTATCTGAGAGTGAGATATCACACCTCTGGGTGAGGTGCAATACGTCTGTAGCAACCGAGCCCTCGGTGCTACAGTTCCATTTATCTTCAGCCTAGGTGACGTATTGTGATACAGGGCCGTGATTTTGGCTATAAAAGGGTCCCCTAGACCCCTACCCCAAGCTTTTTAAGAGAATCATATATGGCGTGCCAGGAGACTCTATGGAATGCTTTCTCAGCATCCAATGAGAGTATCTACTTACAAATTTTTAACTGCATCTAGCCCAGGAAATACTTTGTGCCTAGTAGCAGTGTCTGCTAGTCAGCGGATTATCCCGGCTGTTAAGCAAGCTACACCACCTGTAGTTTGGACACTTAATTTTTTCAAAGGAAATGCTTCGGGACCACGGGATACTTAGTGAAGAGCATCAGGAGGCACCCCAAGGCATAGGGGCTGGGACTGGCGCTAGGATGCCTTGCGGTGGACAGCCGAGCTCGATCCTTATAAAAGCTTTTTAACTGCAGCAGCTTTAGTGGACGCTACTGGAGCTGGAATTACGCGGCTGCTGGCATGAGACTTGCCCTCCAATAGATCCTTGTAAATGGATTTAAAGTGTATTCATTCAAATTAGAGGGACAATTTAAATTAAAAAGCTTAGAGCTGCCTCCACCATAGGGGGGCTCTCTCGACCCACCAGCGGACAGGCACCAGTATTGGGAGAGGGGGGCTGGCCGTCAGGGTTCACCGCGGCTCTGGCACAAACCCGGCGACACGGAGGTGGCACGGGCAGGAGCGGACTGGCCGTCTCGGCTTCTCACTTTTTGGATTTTAGAAGGGCATGACATGCCTATATCTGTGTCTCCCCCTCCTCTTACTCCTCCACCTCTTTTCTTTTCGCATGACTATATGTACTTGTCACATTTCCATGTGTTAGTTGTGTCTTCTGAGCAGTTTGTCAGCTTTTGGACACCTTTGAAGGTGTTTTCTATGTGTTTCTATGTGTTTTTGTTTGCCTGCCATTGGTTTTAACGGTGTTCGAAGGTGTTCGACGAACAGTTCGACGAACAGTTCGGCGAACACACGGGTGTTCGACGAACCGAACCGAACTCGAACACTACGGGGGTGGCTCAACACTAATGCTGACCTCCATCAGGTTGCAAATTGAATATAATTTTTATCTGCATCTAGCTCTGAAAAAATATTTGGGATTCTAGCAGTGTGTGTGACTTGTTCTATTAGTCCATCTATACTGACCTCCATCAGGTTGCAAATTGAATATAGTTTTTTTCTGCATCTAGCTCTGAAAAAATATTTCGGCTTCTAGCAGTGTTTGGGACTTGGTCTATTAGTCCATCTATACTGACCTCCATCAGGTTGCAAATTAAAAATATTTTTTTTCTGCATCCAGCTCTGAAAAAATATTTGGGCTTCTAGCTGTGTGTGGGACTTGTTCTATTAGTCCATCTATACTGACCTCCATCAGGTTGCAAATTGAATATAATTTTTTCTGCATCTAGCTCTGAAAAAATATTTGGGCTTCTAGCAGTGTGTGGGACTTGTTCTATTAGTCCACCTATACTGACATCCATCAGGTTGCAAATTGAATATAATTTTTTTCTCCATCTAGCTCTGAAAAAATATTTGGGCTTCTAGCAGTGTGTGGGACTTGGTCTATTAGTCCATCTATACTGACCTCAATCAGGATGCAAATTAAAAATATTTTTTTTCTGCATCTAGCTCTGAAAAAATATTTGGGCTTCTAGCAGTGTGTGGGACTTGTTCTATTAGTCCATATATACTGACCTCCATCAGGTTGCAAATTGAATATAATTTTTTTCTGCATCTAGCTCTGAAAAAATATTTGGGCTTCTAGCAGTGTGTGGGACTTGATCTATTAGTCCATCTATACTGACCTCCATCAGGTTGCAAATTAAAAATATTTTTTTTCTTCATCTAGCTCTGAAAAAATATTTGGGCTTCTAGCAGTGTGTGGGACTTGTTCTATTAGTCCATCTATACTGACCTCCATCAGGTTGCAAATTCAATATAATTTTTTTCTGCATCTAGCTCTGAAAAAATATTTGGGCTACTAGCAGTGTGTGGGACTTGGTCTATTAGTCCATCTATACTGACCTCCATCAGGTTGCAAATTGAATATAATTTTTTTCTGCATCTAGCTCTGAAAAAATATTTGGGCTTCTAGCAGTGTGTGGGACTTGGTCTATTAGTCCATCTATACTGACCTCCATCAAGTTGCAAATTCAATATAATTTTTTTCTGCATCTAGCTCTGAAAAAATATTTGGGCTTCTAGCAGTGTGTGGGACTTGTTCTATTAGTCCATCTATACTGACCTCCATCAGGTTGCAAATTGAATATCATTTTTTTCTGCATCTAGCTCTGAAAAAATATTTGGGCTTCTAGCAGTGTGTGGTACTTGGTCTATTAGTCCATCTATACTGACCTCCATCAGGTTGAAAATTAAAAACAATTTTTTTCTTCATCTAGCTCTGAAAAAATATTTGGGCTTCTAGCAGTGTGTGGGACTTGGTCTATTAGTCCACCTATACTGACATCCATCAGGTTGCAAATTCCATATAATTTTCTTCTGCATCTAGCTCTGAAAAATATTTGGGCTTCTAGCAGTGTGTGGGACTTGTTCTATTAGTCTATCTATACTGACCTCCATCAGGTTGCAAATTGAATATAATTTTTTTCTGCATCTAGCTCTGAAAAAATATTTGGGCTTCTAGCAGTGTGTGGGACTTGGTCTATTAGTCCATCTATACCTACCTCCATCAGTTTGCAAATTAAAAATAATTTTTTTCTGCATCTAGCTCTGAAAAAATATTTGGGCTTCTAACAGTGTGTGGGACTTGTTCTATTAGTCCATCCATACTGACCTCCATCAGGTTGCAAATTAAAAATAATTTTCATCTGCATCTAGCTCTGAAAAAATATTTGGGCTTCTAGCAGTGTGTGGGACTTGGTCTATTAGTCCATCTAAACTGACCTCCATCAGGTTGCAAATTCAATATAATTTTTTTCTGCATCTAGCTCTGAAAAAATATTTGAGCTTCTAGCAGTGTGTGGGACTTGTTCTATTAGCCCATTTATACTGACCTCCATCAGGTTGCAAATTGAATATAATTTTTTTCTGCATCTAGCTCTGAAAAAATATTTGGGCTTCTAGCAGTGTTTGGGACTTGGTCTATTAGTCCATCTATACTGACCTCCATCAGGTTGCAAATTAAAAATATTTTTTTTCTGCATCCAGCTCTGAAAAAATATTTGGGCTTCTAGCTGTGTGTGGGACTTGTTCTATTAGTCCATCTATACTGACCTCCATCAGGTTGCAAATTGAATATAATTTTTTTCTGCATCTAGCTCTGAAAAAATATTTGGGCTTCTAGCAGTGTGTGGGACTTGGTCTATTAGTCCATCTATACCTACCTCCATCAGTTTGCAAATTAAAAATAATTTTTTTCTGCATCTAGCTCTGAAAAAATATTTGGGCTTCTAACAGAGTGTGGGACTTGTTCTATTAGTCCATCTATACTGACCTCCATCAGGTTGCAAATTAAAAATAATTTTTATCTGCATCTAGCTCTGAAAAAATATTTGGGCTTCTAGCAGTGTGTGGGACTTGGTCTATTAGTCCATCTAAACTGACCTCCATCAGGTTGCAAATTCAATATAATTTTTTTCTGCATCTAGCTCTGAAAAAATATTTGAGCTTCTAGCAGTGTGTGGGACTTGTTCTATTAGCCCATTTATACTGACCTCCATCAGGTTGCAAATTGAATATAATTTTTTTCTGCATCTAGCTCTGAAAAAATATTTGGGCTTCTAGCAGTGTGTGGGACTTGGTCTACTAGTCCATCTATACTGACCTCCATCAGGTTGCAAATTGAATATAATTTTTTTCTGCATCTAGCTCTGAAAAAATATTTGGGCTTCTAGCAGTGAGTGGGACTTGGTCAATTAGTCCATCTATACTGACCTCCATCAGGTTGCAAATTCAATAGAATTTTTTTCTGCATCTAGCTCTGAAAAAATATTTGGGCTTCTAGCAGTGTGTGTGACTTGTTCTATTAGTCCATCTATACTGACCTCCATCAGGTTGCAAATTGAATATAATTTTTTTCTGCATCTAGCTCTGAAAAAATATTTGGGCTTCTAGCAATGTGTGGGACTTGGTCTATTAGTCCATCTATACTGACCTCCATCACGTTGCAAATTAAAAACAATTTTTTTCTTCATCTAGCTCTGAAAAAATATTTGGGCTTCTAACAGTGTGTGGGACTTGTTCTATTAGTCCATCTATACTGACCTCCATCAGGTTGCAAATTGAATATAGTTTTTTCTGCATCTAGCTCTGAAAAAATATTTGGGCTTCTAGCAGTGTTTGGGACTTGGTCTATTAGTCCATCTATACTGACCTCCAACAGGTTGCAAATTAAAAATAATTTTTTTCTGTATCTAGCTCTGAAAAAATATTTGGGCTTCTAGCAGTGTGTGGGACTTGTTCTATTAGTCCATCTATACTGACCTCCATCAGGTTGCAAATTGAATATAATTTTTTCTGCATCTAGCTCTGAAAAAATATTTGGGCTTCGAGCAGTGTGTGGGACTTGTTCTATTAGTCCACCTATACTGACATCCATCAGGTTGCAAATTGAATATAATTTTTTTCTGCATCTAGCTCTGAAAAAATATTTGGGCTTCTAGCAGTGTGTGGGACTTGGTCTATTAGTCCATCTATACTGACCTCAATCAGATTGCAAATTAAAAATATTTTTTTTCTGCATCTAGCTCTGAAAAAATATTTGGGCTTCTAGCAGTGTGTGGGACTTGTTCTATTAGTCCATATATACTGACCTCCATCAGGTTGCAAATTGAATATAATTTTTTTCTGCATCTAGCACTGAAAAAATATTTGGGCTTCTAGCAGTGTGTGGGACTTGCTCTATTAGTCCATCTATACTGACCTCCATCAGGTTGCAAATTAAAAATATTATTTTTCTTCATCTAGCTCTGAAAAAATATTTGGGCTTCTAGCAGTGTGTGGGACTTGTTCTATTAGTCCATCTATACTGACCTCCATCAGGTTGCAAATTCAATATAATTTTTTTCTGCATCTAGCTCTGAAAAAATATTTGGGCTTCTAGCAGTGTGTGGGACTTGGTCTATTAGTCCATCTATACTGACCTCCATCAGGTTGCAAATTGAATATAATTTTTTTCTGCATCTAGCTCTGAAAAAATATTTGGGCTTCTAGCAGTGTGTGGGACTTGTTCTATTAGTCCATCTATACTGACCTCCATCAGGTTGCAAATTGAATATCATTTTTTTCTGCATCTAGCTCTGAAAAAATATTTGGGCTTCTAGCAGTGTGTGGGACTTGGTCTATTAGTCCATCTATACTGACCTCCATCAGTTTGCAAATTAAAAACAATTTTTTTCTTCATCTAGCTCTGAAAAAATATTTGGGCGTCTA
Organism: Phyllobates terribilis; assembly: GCF_046119375.1. Lineage (NCBI taxonomy): Eukaryota > Metazoa > Chordata > Amphibia > Anura > Dendrobatidae > Phyllobates > Phyllobates terribilis. The sequence goes on along the minus strand of NW_027362762.1, from coordinate 285,681,017 downwards.
GCAGTGTGTGGGACTTGGTCTATTAGTCCACCTATACTGACATCCATCAGGTTGCAAATTCCATATAATTTTCTTCTGCATGTAGCTCTGAAAAATATTTGGGCTTCTAGCAGTGTGTGGGACTTGTTCTATTAGTCTATCTATACTGACCTCCATCAGGTTGCAAATTGAATATAATTTTTTTCTGCATCGAGCTCTGAAAAAATATTTGGGCTTCTAGCAGTGTGTGGGACTTGGTCTATTAGTCCATCTATACTTACCTCCATCAGGTTGCAAATTAAAAATATTTTTTTTCTGCATCTAGCTCTGAAAAAATATTTGGGCTTCTAACAGTGTGTGGGACTTGTTCTATTAGTCCATCTAACTGACCTCCATCAGGTTGCAAATTGAATATAATTTTTTTCTGCATCTAGCTCTGAAAAAATATTTGGGCTTCTAGCAGTGTGTGGGACTTGGTCTATTAGTCCATCTATACTGACCTCCATCAGGTTGCAAATTAAAAACAATTTTTTTCTTCATCTAGCTCTGAAAAAATATTTGGGCTTCTAGCAGTGTGTGGGACTTGTTCTATTAGTCCATCTATACTGACCTCCATCAGGTTGCAAATTGAATATAGTTTTTTTCTGCATCTAGCTCTGAAAAAATATTTGGGCTTCTAGCAGTGTTTGGGACTTGGTCTATTAGTCCATCTGTACTGACCTCCAACAGGTTGCAAATTAAAAATAATTTTTGTCTGCATCTAGCTCTGAAAAAATATTTGGGCTTCTAGCAGTGTGTGGGACTTGTTCTATTAGTCTATCTATACTGACCTCCATCAGGTTGCAAATTGAATATAATTTTTTTCTGCATCGAGCTCTGAAAAAATATTTGGGCTTCTAGCAGTGTGTGGGACTTGGTCTATTAGTCCATCTATACTTACCTCCATCAGGTTGCAAATTAAAAATATTTTTTTTCTGCATCTAGCTCTGAAAAAATATTTGGGCTTCTAACAGTGTGTGGGACTTGTTCTATTAGTCCATCTATACTGACCTCCATCAGGTTGCAAATTGAATATAATTTTTTTCTGCATCTAGCTCTGAAAAAATATTTGGGCTTCTAGCAGTGTGTGGGACTTGGTCTATTAGTCCATCTATACTGACCTCCATCAGGTTGCAAATTAAAAACAATTTTTTTCTTCATCTAGCTCTGAAAAAATATTTGGGCTTCTAGCAGTGTGTGGGACTTGTTCTATTAGTCCATCTATACTGACCTCCATCAGGTTGCAAATTGAATATAGTTTTTTTCTGCATCTAGCTCTGAAAAAATATTTGGGCTTCTAGCAGTGTTTGGGACTTGGTCTATTAGTCCATCTATACTGACTTCCAACAGGTTGCAAATTAAAAATAATTTTTGTCTGCATCTAGCTCTGAAAAAATATTTGGGCTTCTAGCAGTGTGTGGGACTTGTTCTATTAGTCCATCTATACTGACCTCCATCAGGTTGCAAATTGTATATAATTTTTTCTGCATCTAGCTCTGAAAAAATATTTGGGCTTCTAGCAGTGTGTGGGACTTGTTCTATTAGTCCACCTATACTGACATCCATCAGGTTGCAAATTGAATATAATTTTTTTCTGCATCTAGCTCTGAAAAAATATTTGGGCTTCTAGCAGTGTGTGGGACTTGGTCTATTAGTCCATATATACTGACCTCCATCAGGTTGCAAATTGAATATAATTTTTTTCTGCATCTACCTCTGAAAAAATATTTGGGCTTCTAGCAGTGTGTGGGACTTGCTCTATTAGTCCATCTATACTGACCTCCATCAGGTTGCAAATTAAAAATATTTTTTTTCTTCATCTAGCTCTGAAAAAATATTTGGGCTTCTAGCAGTGTGTGGGACTTGTTCTATTAGTCCATCTATACTGACCTCCATCAGGTTGCAAATTCAATATAATTTTTTTCTGCATCTAGCTCTGAAAAAATATTTGGGCTTCTAGCAGTGTGTGGGACTTGGTCTATTAGTCCATCTATACTGACCTCCATCAGGTTGCAAATTGAATATAATTTTTTTCTGCATCTAGCTCTGAAAAAATATTTGGGCTTCTAGCAGTGTGTGGGACTTGTTCTATTAGTCCATCTATACTGACCTCCATCAGGTTGCAAATTGAATATCATTTTTTTCTGCATCTAGCTCTGAAAAAATATTTGGGCTTCTAGCAGTGTGTGGGACTTGGTCTATTAGTCCATCTATACTGACCTCCATCAGGTTGCAAATTAAAAACAATTTTTTTCTTCATCTAGCTCTGAAAAAATATTTGGGCGTCTAGCAGTGTGTGGGACTTGGTCTATTAGTCCACCTATACTGACATCCATCAGGTTGCAAATTCCATATAATTTTCTTCTGCATGTAGCTCTGAAAAATATTTGGGCTTCTAGCAGTGTGTGGGACTTGTTCTATTAGTCTATCTATACTGACCTCCATCAGGTTGCAAATTGAATATAATTTTTTTCTGCATCGAGCTCTGAAAAAATATTTGGGCTTCTAGCAGTGTGTGGGACTTGGTCTATTAGTCCATCTATACTTACCTCCATCAGGTTGCAAATTAAAAATATTTTTTTTCTGCATCTAGCTCTGAAAAAATATTTGGGCTTCTAACAGTGTGTGGGACTTGTTCTATTAGTCCATCTAACTGACCTCCATCAGGTTGCAAATTGAATATAATTTTTTTCTGCATCTAGCTCTGAAAAAATATTTGGGCTTCTAGCAGTGTGTGGGACTTGGTCTATTAGTCCATCTATACTGACCTCCATCAGGTTGCAAATTAAAAACAATTTTTTTCTTCATCTAGCTCTGAAAAAATATTTGGGCTTCTAGCAGTGTGTGGGACTTGTTCTATTAGTCCATCTATACTGACCTCCATCAGGTTGCAAATTGAATATAGTTTTTTTCTGCATCTAGCTCTGAAAAAATATTTGGGCTTCTAGCAGTGTTTGGGACTTGGTCTATTAGTCCATCTGTACTGACCTCCAACAGGTTGCAAATTAAAAATAATTTTTGTCTGCATCTAGCTCTGAAAAAATATTTGGGCTTCTAGCAGTGTGTGGGACTTGTTCTATTAGTCTATCTATACTGACCTCCATCAGGTTGCAAATTGAATATAATTTTTTTCTGCATCGAGCTCTGAAAAAATATTTGGGCTTCTAGCAGTGTGTGGGACTTGGTCTATTAGTCCATCTATACTTACCTCCATCAGGTTGCAAATTAAAAATATTTTTTTTCTGCATCTAGCTCTGAAAAAATATTTGGGCTTCTAACAGTGTGTGGGACTTGTTCTATTAGTCCATCTATACTGACCTCCATCAGGTTGCAAATTGAATATAATTTTTTTCTGCATCTAGCTCTGAAAAAATATTTGGGCTTCTAGCAGTGTGTGGGACTTGGTCTATTAGTCCATCTATACTGACCTCCATCAGGTTGCAAATTAAAAACAATTTTTTTCTTCATCTAGCTCTGAAAAAATATTTGGGCTTCTAGCAGTGTGTGGGACTTGTTCTATTAGTCCATCTATACTGACCTCCATCAGGTTGCAAATTGAATATAGTTTTTTTCTGCATCTAGCTCTGAAAAAATATTTGGGCTTCTAGCAGTGTTTGGGACTTGGTCTATTAGTCCATCTATACTGACTTCCAACAGGTTGCAAATTAAAAATAATTTTTGTCTGCATCTAGCTCTGAAAAAATATTTGGGCTTCTAGCAGTGTGTGGGACTTGTTCTATTAGTCCATCTATACTGACCTCCATCAGGTTGCAAATTGTATATAATTTTTTCTGCATCTAGCTCTGAAAAAATATTTGGGCTTCTAGCAGTGTGTGGGACTTGTTCTATTAGTCCACCTATACTGACATCCATCAGGTTGCAAATTGAATATAATTTTTTTCTGCATCTAGCTCTGAAAAAATATTTGGGCTTCTAGCAGTGTGTGGGACTTGGTCTATTAGTCCATATATACTGACCTCCATCAGGTTGCAAATTGAATATAATTTTTTTCTGCATCTACCTCTGAAAAAATATTTGGGCTTCTAGCAGTGTGTGGGACTTGTTCTATTAGTCCATCTGTACTGACCTCCATCAGGTTGCAAATTGAATATAATTTTTTTCTGCATCCAGCTCTGAAAAAATATTTGTGCTTCTAGCAGTGTGTGGCACTTGGTCTATTAGTCCATCTATACTGACCTCCATCAGGTTGCAAATTAAAAATAATTTTTTTCTGCATCTAGCTCTGAAAAAATATTTGGGCTTCTAGCAGTGCGTGGGACTTGTTCTATTAGTCTATCTATACTGACCTCCATCAGGTTGCAAATTGAATATAATTTTTTTCTGCATCTAGCTCTGAAAAAATATTTGGGCTTCTAACAGTGTGTGGGACTTGTTCTATTAGTCCATTTATACTGACCTCCATCAGGTTGCAAATTAAAAATAATTTTTATCTGCATCTAGCTCTGAAAAAATATTTGGGCTTCTAGCAGTGTGTGGGACTTGGTCTTTTAGTCCATCTATACTGACCTCCATCAGGTTGCAAATTCAATATAATTTTTTTCTGCATCTAGCTCTGAAAAAATATTTGAGCTTCTAGCAGTGTGTGGGACTTGTTCTATTAGCCCATTTATACTGACCTCCATCAGGTTGAAAATTGAATATAATTTTTTTCTGCATCTAGCTCTGAAAAAATATTTGGGCTTCTAGCAGTGTGTGGGACTTGGTCTACGAGTCCATCTATACTGACCTCCATCAGGTTGCAAATTGAATATAATTTTTTTCTGCATCTAGCTCTGAAAAAATATTTGGGCTTCTAGCAGTGCGTGGGACTTGGTCTATTAGTCCATCTATGCTGACCTCCATCAGGTTGCAAATTCAATATAATTTTTTTCTGCATCTAGCTCTGAAAAAATATTTGGGATTCTAGCAGTGTGTGTGACTTGTTCTATTAGTCCATCTATACTGACCTCCATCAGGTTGCAAATTGAATATAATTTTTTTCTGCATCTAGCTCTGAAAAAATATTTGGGCTTCTAGCAGTGTGTGGGACTTGGTCTATTAGTCCATCTATACTGACCTCCATCAGGTTGCAAATTAAAAACAATTTTTTTCTTCATCTAGCTCTGAAAAAATATTTGGGCTTCTAGCAGTGTGTGGGACTTGTTCTATTAGTCAATCTATACTGACCTCCATCAGGTTGCAAATTGAATATAGTTTTTTTTTGCATCTAGCTCTGAAAAAATATTTGGGCTTCTAGCAGTGTTTGGGACTTGGTCTATTAGTCCATCTATACTGACCTCCATCAGGTTGCAAATTAAAAATATTTTTTTTCTGCATCCAGCTCTGAAAAAATATTTGGGCTTCTAGCTGTGTGTGGGACTTGTTCTATTAGTCCATCTATACTGACCTCCATCAGGTTGCAAATTGAATATAATTTTTTCTGCATCTAGCTCTGAAAAAATATTTGGGCTTCTAGCAGTGTGTGGGACTTGTTCTATTAGTCCACCTATACTGACATCCATCAGGTTGCAAATTGAATATAATTTTTTTCTGCATCTAGCTCTGAAAAAATATTTGGGCTTCTAGCAGTGTGTGGGACTTGGTCTATTAGTCCATCTATACTGACCTCAATCAGGATGCAAATTAAAAATATTTTTTTTCTGCATCTAGCTCTGAAAAAATATTTGGGCTTCTAGCAGTGTGTGGGACTTGTTCTATTAGTCCATATATACTGACCTCCATCAGGTTGCAAATTGAATATAATTTTTTTCTGCATCTAGCTCTGAAAAAATATTTGGGCTTCTAGCAGTGTGTGGGACTTGATCTATTAGTCCATCTATACTGACCTCCATCAGGTTGCAAATTAAAAATATTTTTTTTCTTCATCTAGCTCTGAAAAAATATTTGGGCTTCTAGCAGTGTGTGGGACTTGTTCTATTAGTCCATCTATACTGACCTCCATCAGGTTGCAAATTCAATATAATTTTTTTCTGCATCTAGCTCTGAAAAAATATTTGGGCTACTAGCAGTGTGTGGGACTTGGTCTATTAGTCCATCTATACTGACCTCCATCAGGTTGCAAATTGAATATAATTTTTTTCTGCATCTAGCTCTGAAAAAATATTTGGGCTTCTAGCAGTGTGTGGGACTTGGTCTGTTAGTCCATCTATACTGACCTCCATCAAGTTGCAAATTCAATATAATTTTTTTCTGCATCTAGCTCTGAAAAAATATTTGGGCTTCTAGCAGTGTGTGGGACTTGTTCTATTAGTCCATCTATACTGACCTCCATCAGGTTGCAAATTGAATATCATTTTTTTCTGCATCTAGCTCTGAAAAAATATTTGGGCTTCTAGCAGTGTGTGGTACTTGGTCTATTAGTCCATCTATACTGACCTCCATCAGGTTGAAAATTAAAAACAATTTTTTTCTTCATCTAGCTCTGAAAAAATATTTGGGCTTCTAGCAGTGTGTGGGACTTGGTCTATTAGTCCACCTATACTGACATCCATCAGGTTGCAAATTCCATATAATTTTCTTCTGCATCTAGCTCTGAAAAATATTTGGGCTTCTAGCAGTGTGTGGGACTTGTTCTATTAGTCTATCTATACTGACCTCCATCAGGTTGCAAATTGAATATAATTTTTTTCTGCATCTAGCTCTGAAAAAATATTTGGGCTTCTAGCAGTGTGTGGGACTTGGTCTATTAGTCCATCTATACCTACCTCCATCAGTTTGCAAATTAAAAATAATTTTTTTCTGCATCTAGCTCTGAAAAAATATTTGGGCTTCTAACAGTGTGTGGCACTTGTTCTATTAGTCCATCTATACTGACCTCCATCAGGTTGCAAATTAAAAATAATTTTTATCTGCATCTAGCTCTGAAAAAATATTTGGGCTTCTAGCAGTGTGTGGGACTTGGTCTATTAGTCCATCTAAACTGACCTCCATCAGGTTGCAAATTCAATATAATTTTTTTCTGCATCTAGCTCTGAAAAAATATTTGAGCTTCTAGCAGTGTGTGGGACTTGTTCTATTAGCCCATTTATACTGACCTCCATCAGGTTGCAAATTGAATATAATTTTTTTCTGCATCTAGCTCTGAAAAAATATTTGGGCTTCTAGCAGTGTGTGGGACTTGGTCTACTAGTCCATCTATACTGACCTCCATCAGGTTGCAAATTGAATATAATTTTTTTCTGCATCTAGCTCTGAAAAAATATTTGGGCTTCTAGCAGTGAGTGGGACTTGGTCTATTAGTCCATCTATACTGACCTCCATCAGGTTGCAAATTCAATAGAATTTTTTTCTGCATCTAGCTCTGAAAAAATATTTGGGCTTCTAGCAGTGTGTGTGACTTGTTCTATTAGTCCATCTATACTGACCTCCATCAGGTTGCAAATTGAATATAATTTTTTTCTGCATCTAGCTCTGAAAAAATATTTGGGCTTCTAGCAATGTGTGGGACTTGGTCTATTAGTCCATCTATACTGACCTCCATCACGTTGCAAATTAAAAACAATTTTTTTCTTCATCTAGCTCTGAAAAAATATTTGGGCTTCTAACAGTGTGTGGGACTTGTTCTATTAGTCCATCTATACTGACCTCCATCAGGTTGCAAATTGAATATAGTTTTTTCTGCATCTAGCTCTGAAAAAATATTTGGGCTTCTAGCAGTGTTTGGGACTTGGTCTATTAGTCCATCTATACTGACCTCCAACAGGTTGCAAATTAAAAATAATTTTTTTCTGTATCTAGCTCTGAAAAAATATTTGGGCTTCTAGCAGTGTGTGGGACTTGTTCTATTAGTCCATCTATACTGACCTCCATCAGGTTGCAAATTGAATATAATTTTTTCTGCATCTAGCTCTGAAAAAATATTTGGGCTTCGAGCAGTGTGTGGGACTTGTTCTATTAGTCCACCTATACTGACATCCATCAGGTTGCAAATTGAATATAATTTTTTTCTGCATCTAGCTCTGAAAAAATATTTGGGCTTCTAGCAGTGTGTGGGACTTGGTCTATTAGTCCATCTATACTGACCTCAATCAGATTGCAAATTAAAAATATTTTTTTTCTGCATCTAGCTCTGAAAAAATATTTGGGCTTCTAGCAGTGTGTGGGACTTGTTCTATTAGTCCATATATACTGACCTCCATCAGGGTGCAAATTGAATATAATTTTTTTCTGCATCTAGCACTGAAAAAATATTTGGGCTTCTAGCAGTGTGTGGGACTTGATCTATTAGTCCATCTATACTGACCTCCATCAGGTTGCAAATTAAAAATATTTTTTTTCTTCATCTAGCTCTGAAAAAATATTTGGGCTTCTAGCAGTGTGTGGGACTTGTTCTATTAGTCCATCTATACTGACCTCCATCAGGTTGCAAATTCAATATAATTTTTTTCTGCATCTAGCTCTGAAAAAATATTTGGGCTTCTAGCAGTGTGTGGGACTTGGTCTATTAGTCCATCTATACTGACCTCCAACAGGTTGCAAATTAAAAATAATTTTTGTCTGCATCTAGCTCTGAAAAAATATTTGGGCTTCTAGCAGTGTGTGGGACTTGTTCTATTAGTCTATCTATACTGACCTCCATCAGGTTGCAAATTGAATATAATTTTTTTCTGCATCGAGCTCTGAAAAAATATTTGGGCTTCTAGCAGTGTGTGGGACTTGGTCTATTAGTCCATCTATACTTACCTCCATCAGGTTGCAAATTAAAAATATTTTTTTTCTGCATCTAGCTCTGAAAAAATATTTGGGCTTCTAACAGTGTGTGGGACTTGTTCTATTAGTCCATCTATACTGACCTCCATCAGGTTGCAAATTGAATATAATTTTTTTCTGCATCTAGCTCTGAAAAAATATTTGGGCTTCTAGCAGTGTGTGGGACTTGGTCTATTAGTCCATCTATACTGACCTCCATCAGGTTGCAAATTAAAAACAATTATTTTCTTCATCTAGCTCTGAAAAAATATTTGGGCTTCTAGCAGTGTGTGGGACTTGTTCTATTAGTCCATCTATACTGACCTCCATCAGGTTGCAAATTGAATATAGTTTTTTTCTGCATCTAGCTCTGAAAAAATATTTGGGCTTCTAGCAGTGTTTGGGACTTGGTCTATTAGTCCATCTATACTGACTTCCAACAGGTTGCAAATTAAAAATAATTTTTGTCTGCATCTAGCTCTGAAAAAATATTTGGGCTTCTAGCAGTGTGTGGGACTTGTTCTATTAGTCCATCTATACTGACCTCCATCAGGTTGCAAATTGTATATAATTTTTTCTGCATCTAGCTCTGAAAAAATATTTGGGCTTCTAGCAGTGTGTGGGACTTGTTCTATTAGTCCACCTATACTGACATCCATCAGGTTGCAAATTGAATATAATTTTTTTCTGCATCTAGCTCTGAAAAAATATTTGGGCTTCTAGCAGTGTGTGGGACTTGGTCTATTAGTCCATATATACTGACCTCCATCAGGTTGCAAATTGAATATAATTTTTTTCTGCATCTACCTCTGAAAAAATATTTGGGCTTCTAGCAGTGTGTGGGACTTGTTCTATTAGTCCATCTGTACTGACCTCCATCAGGTTGCAAATTGAATATAATTTTTTTCTGCATCCAGCTCTGAAAAAATATTTGTGCTTCTAGCAGTGTGTGGCACTTGGTCTATTAGTCCATCTATACTGACCTCCATCAGGTTGCAAATTAAAAATAATTTTTTTCTGCATCTAGCTCTGAAAAAATATTTGGGCTTCTAGCAGTGCGTGGGACTTGTTCTATTAGTCTATCTATACTGACCTCCATCAGGTTGCAAATTGAATATAATTTTTTTCTGCATCTAGCTCTGAAAAAATATTTGGGCTTCTAACAGTGTGTGGGACTTGTTCTATTAGTCCATTTATACTGACCTCCATCAGGTTGCAAATTAAAAATAATTTTTATCTGCATCTAGCTCTGAAAAAATATTTGGGCTTCTAGCAGTGTGTGGGACTTGGTCTTTTAGTCCATCTATACTGACCTCCATCAGGTTGCAAATTCAATATAATTTTTTTCTGCATCTAGCTCTGAAAAAATATTTGAGCTTCTAGCAGTGTGTGGGACTTGTTCTATTAGCCCATTTATACTGACCTCCATCAGGTTGAAAATTGAATATAATTTTTTTCTGCATCTAGCTCTGAAAAAATATTTGGGCTTCTAGCAGTGTGTGGGACTTGGTCTACGAGTCCATCTATACTGACCTCCATCAGGTTGCAAATTGAATATAATTTTTTTCTGCATCTAGCTCTGAAAAAATATTTGGGCTTCTAGCAGTGCGTGGGACTTGGTCTATTAGTCCATCTATGCTGACCTCCATCAGGTTGCAAATTCAATATAATTTTTTTCTGCATCTAGCTCTGAAAAAATATTTGGGATTCTAGCAGTGTGTGTGACTTGTTCTATTAGTCCATCTATACTGACCTCCATCAGGTTGCAAATTGAATATAATTTTTTTCTGCATCTAGCTCTGAAAAAATATTTGGGCTTCTAGCAGTGTGTGGGACTTGGTCTATTAGTCCATCTATACTGACCTCCATCAGGTTGCAAATTAAAAACAATTTTTTTCTTCATCTAGCTCTGAAAAAATATTTGGGCTTCTAGCAGTGTGTGGGACTTGTTCTATTAGTCAATCTATACTGACCTCCATCAGGTTGCAAATTGAATATAGTTTTTTTTTGCATCTAGCTCTGAAAAAATATTTGGGCTTCTAGCAGTGTTTGGGACTTGGTCTATTAGTCCATCTATACTGACCTCCATCAGGTTGCAAATTAAAAATATTTTTTTTCTGCATCCAGCTCTGAAAAAATATTTGGGCTTCTAGCTGTGTGTGGGACTTGTTCTATTAGTCCATCTATACTGACCTCCATCAGGTTGCAAATTGAATATAATTTTTTCTGCATCTAGCTCTGAAAAAATATTTGGGCTTCTAGCAGTGTGTGGGACTTGTTCTATTAGTCCACCTATACTGACATCCATCAGGTTGCAAATTGAATATAATTTTTTTCTGCATCTAGCTCTGAAAAAATATTTGGGCTTCTAGCAGTGTGTGGGACTTGGTCTATTAGTCCATCTATACTGACCTCAATCAGGTTGCAAATTAAAAATATTTTTTTCTGCATCTAGCTCTGAAAAAATATTTGGGCTTCTAGCAGTGTGTGGTACTTGTTCTATTAGTCCATATATACTGACCTCCATCAGGTTGCAAATTGAATATAATTTTTTTCTGCATCTAGCTCTGAAAAAATATTTGGGCTTCTAGCAGTGTGTGGGACTTGATCTATTAGTCCATCTATACTGACCTCCATCAGGTTGCAAATTAAAAATATTTTTTCTCTTCATCTAGCTCTGAAAAAATATTTGGGCTTCTAGCAGTGTGTGGGACTTGTTCTATTAGTCCATCTATACTGACCTCCATCAGGTTGCAAATTCAATATAATTTTTTTCTGCATCTAGCTCTGAAAAAATATTTGGGCTTCTAGCAGTGTGTGGGACTTGGTCTATTAGTCCATCTATACTGACCTCCATCAGGTTGCAAATTGAATATAATTTTTTTCTGCATCTAGCTCTGAAAAAATATTTGGGCTTCTAGCAGTGTGTGGGACTTGGTCTATTAGTCCATCTATACTGACCTCCATCAGGTTGCAAATTGAATATAATTTTTTTCTGCATCTAGCTCTGAAAAAATATTTGGGCTTCTAGCAGTGTGTGGGACTTGGTCTATTAGTCCATCTATACTGACCTCAATCAGGTTGCAAATTAAAAATATTTTTTTTCTGCATCTAGCTCTGAAAAAATATTTGGGCTTCTAGCAGTGTGTGGTACTTGTTCTATTAGTCCATATATACTGACCTCCATCAGGTTGCAAATTGAATATCATTTTTTTCTGCATCTACCTCTGAAAAAAATATTTGGGCTTCTAGCAGTGTGTGGGACTTGTTCTATTAGTCCATCTGTACTGACCTCCATCAGGTTGCAAATTGAATATAATTTTTTTCTGCATCCAGTTCTGAAAAAATATTTGTGCTTCTAGCAGTGTGTGGCACTTGGTCTATTAGTCCATCTATACTGACCTCCATCAGGTTGCAAATTAAAAATAATTTTTATCTGCATCTAGCTCTGAAAAAAATATTTGGGCTTCTAGCAGTGTGTGGGACTTGGTCTATTAGTCCATCTATACTGACCTCCATCAGGTTGCAAATTCAATATAATTTTTTTCTGCATCTAGCTCTGAAAAAATATTTGAGCTTCTAGCATTGTGTGGGACTTGTTCTATTAGCCCATTTATACTGACCTCCATCAGGTTGCAAATTGAATATAATTTTTTTCTGCATCTAGCTCTGAAAAAATATTTGGGCTTCTAGCAGTGTGTGGGACTTGGTCTACTAGTCCATCTATACTGACCTCCATCAGGTTGCAAATTGAATATAATTTTTTTCTGCATCTAGCTCTGAAAAAATATTTGGGCTTCTAGCAGTGTGTGGGACTTGGTCTATTAGTCCATCTATGCTGACCTCCATCAGGTTGCAAATTCAATATAATTTTTTTCTGCATCTAGCTCTGAAAAAATATTTGGGCTTCTAGCAGTGTGTGGGACTTGTTCTATTAGTCCATCTATACTGACCTCCATCAGGTTGCAAATTCAATATAATTTTTTTCTGCATCTAGCTCTGAAAAAATATTTGGGCTTCTAGCAGTGTGTGGGACTTGGTCTATTAGTCCATCTATACTGACCTCCATCAGGTTGCAAATTGAATATAATTTTTTTCTGCATCTAGCTCTGAAAAAATATTTGGGCTTCTAGCAGTGTGTGGGACTTGGTCTATTAGTCCATCTATACTGACCTCCATCAGGTTGCAAATTGAATATAATTTTTTTCTGCATCTAGCTCTGAAAAAATATTTGGGCTTCTAGCAGTGTGTGGGACTTGGTCTATTAGTCCATCTATACTGACCTCAATCAGGTTGCAAATTAAAAATATTTTTTTTCTGCATCTAGCTCTGAAAAAATATTTGGGCTTCTAGCAGTGTGTGGTACTTGTTCTATTAGTCCATATATACTGACCTCCATCAGGTTGCAAATTGAATATCATTTTTTTCTGCATCTACCTCTGAAAAAATATTTGGGCTTCTAGCAGTGTGTGGGACTTGTTCTATTAGTCCATCTGTACTGACCTCCATCAGGTTGCAAATTGAATATAATTTTTTTCTGCATCCAGTTCTGAAAAAATATTTGTGCTTCTAGCAGTGTGTCGCACTTGGTCTATTAGTCCATCTATACTGACCTCCATCAGGTTGCAAATTAAAAATAATTTTTATCTGCATCTAGCTCTGAAAAAAATATTTGGGCTTCTAGCAGTGTGTGGGACTTGGTCTATTAGTCCATCTATACTGACCTCCATCAGGTTGCAAATTCAATATAATTTTTTTCTGCATCTAGCTCTGAAAAAATATTTGAGCTTCTAGCATTGTGTGGGACTTGTTCTATTAGCCAATTTATACTGACCTCCATCAGGTTGCAAATTGAATATAATTTTTTTCTGCATCTAGCTCTGAAAAAATATTTATGCTTCTAGCAGTGTGTGGGACTTGGTCTACTAGTCCATCTATACTGACCTCCATCAGGTTGCAAATTGAATATAATTTTTTTCTGCATCTAGCTCTGAAAAAATATTTGGGCTTCTAGCAGTGTGTGGGACTTGGTCTATTAGTCCATCTATGCTGACCTCCATCAGGTTGCAAATTCAATATAATTTTTTTCTGCATCTAGCTCTGAAAAAATATTTGGGATTCTAGCAGTGTGTGTGACTTGTTCTATTAGTCCATCTATACTGACCTCCATCAGGTTGCAAATTGAATATAATTTTTTTCTGCATCTAGCTCTGAAAAAATATTTGGGCTTCTAGCAGTGTGTGGGACTTGGTCTATTAGTCCATCTATACTGACCTCCATCAGGTTGCAAATTAAAAACAATTTTTTTCTTCATCTAGCTCTGAAAAAATATTTGGGCTTCTAGCAGTGTGTGGGACTTGTTCTATTAGTCAATCTATACTGACCTCCATCAGGTTGCAAATTGAATATAATTTTTTTCTGCATCTAGCTCTGAAAAAATATTTGGGCTTCTAGCAGTGTTTGGGACTTGGTCTATTAGTCCATCTATACTGACCTCCATCAGGTTGCAAATTAAAAATATTTTTTTTCTGCATCCAGCTCTGAAAAAATATTTGGGCTTCTAGCAGTGTGTGGGACTTGTTCTATTAGTCCATCTATACTGACCTCCATCAGGTTGCAAATTGAATATAATTTTTTTCTGCATCTAGCTCTGAAAAAATATTTGGGCTTCTAGCAGTGTGTGGGACTTGGTCTATTAGTCCATCTATACCTACCTCCATCAGTTTGCAAATTAAAAATAATTTTTTTCTGCATCTAGCTCTGAAAAAATATTTGGGCTTCTAACAGTGTGTGGGACTTGTTCTATTAGTCCATCTATACTGACCTCCATCAGGTTGCAAATTAAAAATAATTTTTATCTGCATCTAGCTCTGAAAAAATATTTGGGCTTCTAGCAGTGTGTGGGACTTGGTCTATTAGTCCATCTAAACTGACCTCCATCAGGTTGCAAATTCAATATAATTTTTTTCTGCATCTAGCTCTGAAAAAATATTTGAGCTTCTAGCAGTGTGTGGGACTTGTTCTATTAGCCCATTTATACTGACCTCCATCAGGTTGCAAATTGAATATAATTTTTTTCTGCATCTAGCTCTGAAAAAATATTTGGGCTTCTAGCAGTGTGTGGGACTTGGTCTACTAGTCCATCTATACTGACCTCCATCAGGTTGCAAATTGAATATAATTTTTTTCTGCATCTAGCTCTGAAAAAATATTTGGGCTTCTAGCAGTGAGTGGGACTTGGTCTATTAGTCCATCTATACTGACCTCCATCAGGTTGCAAATTCAATAGAATTTTTTTCTGCATCTAGCTCTGAAAAAATATTTGGGCTTCTAGCAGTGTGTGTGACTTGTTCTATTAGTCCATCTATACTGACCTCCATCAGGTTGCAAATTGAATATAATTTTTTTCTGCATCTAGCTCTGAAAAAATATTTGGGCTTCTAGCAATGTGTGGGACTTGGTCTATTAGTCCATCTATACTGACCTCCATCACGTTGCAAATTAAAAACAATTTTTTTCTTCATCTAGCTCTGAAAAAATATTTGGGCTTCTAACAGTGTGTGGGACTTGTTCTATTAGTCCATCTATACTGACCTCCATCAGGTTGCAAATTGAATATAGTTTTTTCTGCATCTAGCTCTGAAAAAATATTTGGGCTTCTAGCAGTGTTTGGGACTTGGTCTATTAGTCCATCTATACTGACCTCCAACAGGTTGCAAATTAAAAATAATTTTTTTCTGTATCTAGCTCTGAAAAAATATTTGGGCTTCTAGCAGTGTGTGGGACTTGTTCTATTAGTCCATCTATACTGACCTCCATCAGGTTGCAAATTGAATATAATTTTTTCTGCATCTAGCTCTGAAAAAATATTTGGGCTTCGAGCAGTGTGTGGGACTTGTTCTATTAGTCCACCTATACTGACATCCATCAGGTTGCAAATTGAATATAATTTTTTTCTGCATCTAGCTCTGAAAAAATATTTGGGCTTCTAGCAGTGTGTGGGACTTGGTCTATTAGTCCATCTATACTGACCTCAATCAGATTGCAAATTAAAAATATTTTTTTTCTGCATCTAGCTCTGAAAAAATATTTGGGCTTCTAGCAGTGTGTGGGACTTGTTCTATTAGTCCATATATACTGACCTCCATCAGGTTGCAAATTGAATATAATTTTTTTCTGCATCTAGCACTGAAAAAATATTTGGGCTTCTAGCAGTGTGTGGGACTTGATCTATTAGTCCATCTATACTGACCTCCATCAGGTTGCAAATTAAAAATATTTTTTTTCTTCATCTAGCTCTGAAAAAATATTTGGGCTTCTAGCAGTGTGTGGGACTTGTTCTATTAGTCCATCTATACTGACCTCCATCAGGTTGCAAATTCAATATAATTTTTTTCTGCATCTAGCTCTGAAAAAATATTTGGGCTTCTAGCAGTGTGTGGGACTTGGTCTATTAGTCCATCTATACTGACCTCCATCAGGTTGCAAATTGAATATAATTTTTTTCTGCATCTAGCTCTGAAAAAATATTTGGGCTTCTAGCAGTGTGTGGGACTTGTTCTATTAGTCCATCTATACTGACCTCCATCAGGTTGCAAATTGAATATCATTTTTTTCTGCATCTAGCTCTGAAAAAATATTTGGGCTTCTAGCAGTGTGTGGGACTTGGTCTATTAGTCCATCTATACTGACCTCCATCAGGTTGCAAATTAAAAACAATTTTTTTCTTCATCTAGCTCTGAAAAAATATTTGGGCGTCTAGCAGTGTGTGGGACTTGGTCTATTAGTCCACCTATACTGACATCCATCAGGTTGCAAATTCCATATAATTTTCTTCTGCATGTAGCTCTGAAAAATATTTGGGCTTCTAGCAGTGTGTGGGACTTGTTCTATTAGTCTATCTATACTGACCTCCATCAGGTTGCAAATTGAATATAATTTTTTTCTGCATCGAGCTCTGAAAAAATATTTGGGCTTCTAGCAGTGTGTGGGACTTGGTCTATTAGTCCATCTATACTTACCTCCATCAGGTTGCAAATTAAAAATATTTTTTTTCTGCATCTAGCTCTGAAAAAATATTTGGGCTTCTAACAGTGTGTGGGACTTGTTCTATTAGTCCATCTAACTGACCTCCATCAGGTTGCAAATTGAATATAATTTTTTTCTGCATCTAGCTCTGAAAAAATATTTGGGCTTCTAGCAGTGTGTGGGACTTGGTCTATTAGTCCATCTATACTGACCTCCATCAGGTTGCAAATTAAAAACAATTTTTTTCTTCATCTAGCTCTGAAAAAATATTTGGGCTTCTAGCAGTGTGTGGGACTTGTTCTATTAGTCCATCTATACTGACCTCCATCAGGTTGCAAATTGAATATAGTTTTTTTCTGCATCTAGCTCTGAAAAAATATTTGGGCTTCTAGCAGTGTTTGGGACTTGGTCTATTAGTCCATCTGTACTGACCTCCAACAGGTTGCAAATTAAAAATAATTTTTGTCTGCATCTAGCTCTGAAAAAATATTTGGGCTTCTAGCAGTGTGTGGGACTTGTTCTATTAGTCTATCTATACTGACCTCCATCAGGTTGCAAATTGAATATAATTTTTTTCTGCATCGAGCTCTGAAAAAATATTTGGGCTTCTAGCAGTGTGTGGGACTTGGTCTATTAGTCCATCTATACTTACCTCCATCAGGTTGCAAATTAAAAATATTTTTTTTCTGCATCTAGCTCTGAAAAAATATTTGGGCTTCTAACAGTGTGTGGGACTTGTTCTATTAGTCCATCTATACTGACCTCCATCAGGTTGCAAATTGAATATAATTTTTTTCTGCATCTAGCTCTGAAAAAATATTTGGGCTTCTAGCAGTGTGTGGGACTTGGTCTATTAGTCCATCTATACTGACCTCCATCAGGTTGCAAATTAAAAACAATTTTTTTCTTCATCTAGCTCTGAAAAAATATTTGGGCTTCTAGCAGTGTGTGGGACTTGTTCTATTAGTCCATCTATACTGACCTCCATCAGGTTGCAAATTGAATATAGTTTTTTTCTGCATCTAGCTCTGAAAAAATATTTGGGCTTCTAGCAGTGTTTGGGACTTGGTCTATTAGTCCATCTATACTGACTTCCAACAGGTTGCAAATTAAAAATAATTTTTGTCTGCATCTAGCTCTGAAAAAATATTTGGGCTTCTAGCAGTGTGTGGGACTTGTTCTATTAGTCCATCTATACTGACCTCCATCAGGTTGCAAATTGTATATAATTTTTTCTGCATCTAGCTCTGAAAAAATATTTGGGCTTCTAGCAGTGTGTGGGACTTGTTCTATTAGTCCACCTATACTGACATCCATCAGGTTGCAAATTGAATATAATTTTTTTCTGCATCTAGCTCTGAAAAAATATTTGGGCTTCTAGCAGTGTGTGGGACTTGGTCTATTAGTCCATATATACTGACCTCCATCAGGTTGCAAATTGAATATAATTTTTTTCTGCATCTACCTCTGAAAAAATATTTGGGCTTCTAGCAGTGTGTGGGACTTGTTCTATTAGTCCATCTGTACTGACCTCCATCAGGTTGCAAATTGAATATAATTTTTTTCTGCATCCAGCTCTGAAAAAATATTTGTGCTTCTAGCAGTGTGTGGCACTTGGTCTATTAGTCCATCTATACTGACCTCCATCAGGTTGCAAATTAAAAATAATTTTTTTCTGCATCTAGCTCTGAAAAAATATTTGGGCTTCTAGCAGTGCGTGGGACTTGTTCTATTAGTCTATCTATACTGACCTCCATCAGGTTGCAAATTGAATATAATTTTTTTCTGCATCTAGCTCTGAAAAAATATTTGGGCTTCTAACAGTGTGTGGGACTTGTTCTATTAGTCCATTTATACTGACCTCCATCAGGTTGCAAATTAAAAATAATTTTTATCTGCATCTAGCTCTGAAAAAATATTTGGGCTTCTAGCAGTGTGTGGGACTTGGTCTTTTAGTCCATCTATACTGACGTCCATCAGGTTGCAAATTCAATATAATTTTTTTCTGCATCTAGCTCTGAAAAAATATTTGAGCTTCTAGCAGTGTGTGGGACTTGGTCTACGAGTCCATCTATACTGACCTCCATCAGGTTGCAAATTGAATATAATTTTTTTCTGCATCTAGCTCTGAAAAAATATTTGGGCTTCTAGCAGTGTGTGGGACTTGGTCTATTAGTCCATCTATACTGACCTCCATCAGGTTGCAAATTAAAAACAATTTTTTTCTTCATCTAGCTCTGAAAAAATATTTGGGCTTCTAGCAGTGTGTGGGACTTGTTCTATTAGTCAATCTATACTGACCTCCATCAGGTTGCAAATTGAATATAGTTTTTTTTTGCATCTAGCTCTGAAAAAATATTTGGGCTTCTAGCAGTGTTTGGGACTTGGTCTATTAGTCCATCTATACTGACCTCCATCAGGTTGCAAATTAAAAATATTTTTTTTCTGCATCCAGCTCTGAAAAAATATTTGGGCTTCTAGCTGTGTGTGGGACTTGTTCTATTAGTCCATCTATACTGACCTCCATCAGGTTGCAAATTGAATATAATTTTTTCTGCATCTAGCTCTGAAAAAATATTTGGGCTTCTAGCAGTGTGTGGGACTTGTTCTATTAGTCCACCTATACTGACATCCATCAGGTTGCAAATTGAATATAATTTTTATCTGCATCTAGCTCTGAAAAAATATTTGGGCTTCTAGCAGTGTGTGGGACTTGGTCTATTAGTCCATCTAAACTGACCTCCATCAGGTTGCAAATTCAATATAATTTTTTTCTGCATCTAGCTCTGAAAAAATATTTGAGCTTCTAGCAGTGTGTGGGACTTGTTCTATTAGCCCATTTATACTGACCTCCATCAGGTTGCAAATTGAATATAATTTTTTTCTGCATCTAGCTCTGAAAAAATATTTGGGCTTCTAGCAGTGTGTGGGACTTGGTCTACTAGTCCATCTATACTGACCTCCATCATGTTGCAAATTGAATATAATTTTTTTCTGCATCTAGCTCTGAAAAAATATTTGGGCTTCTAGCAGTGAGTGGGACTTGGTCTATTAGTCCATCTATACTGACCTCCATCAGGTTGCAAATTCAATAGAATTTTTTTCTGCATCTAGCTCTGAAAAAATATTTTGGCTTCTAGCAGTGTGTGTGACTTGTTCTATTAGTCCATCTATACTGACCTCCATCAGGTTGCAAATTGAATATAATTTTTTTCTGCATCTAGCTCTGAAAAAATATTTGGGCTTCTAGCAATGTGTGGGACTTGGTCTATTAGTCCATCTATACTGACCTCCATCACGTTGCAAATTAAAAACAATTTTTTTCTTCATCTAGCTCTGAAAAAATATTTGGGCTTCTAACAGTGTGTGGGACTTGTTCTATTAGTCCATCTATACTGACCTCCATCAGGTTGCAAATTGAATATAGTTTTTTCTGCATCTAGCTCTGAAAAAATATTTGGGCTTCTAGCAGTGTTTGGGACTTGGTCTATTAGTCCATCTATACTGACCTCCAACAGGTTGCAAATTAAAAATAATTTTTTTCTGTATCTAGCTCTGAAAAAATATTTGGGCTTCTAGCAGTGTGTGGGACTTGTTCTATTAGTCCATCTATACTGACCTCCATCAGGTTGCAAATTGAATATAATTTTTTCTGCATCTAGCTCTGAAAAAATATTTGGGCTTCGAGCAGTGTGTGGGACTTGTTCTATTAGTCCACCTATACTGACATCCATCAGGTTGCAAATTGAATATAATTTTTTTCTGCATCTAGCTCTGAAAAAATATTTGGGCTTCTAGCAGTGTGTGGGACTTGGTCTATTAGTCCATCTATACTGACCTCAATCAGATTGCAAATTAAAAATATTTTTTTTCTGCATCTAGCTCTGAAAAAATATTTGGGCTTCTAGCAGTGTGTGGGACTTGTTCTATTAGTCCATATATACTGACCTCCATCAGGTTGCAAATTGAATATAATTTTTTTCTGCATCTAGCACTGAAAAAATATTTGGGCTTCTAGCAGTGTGTGGGACTTGATCTATTAGTCCATCTATACTGACCTCCATCAGGTTGCAAATTAAAAATATTTTTTTTCTTCATCTAGCTCTGAAAAAATATTTGGGCTTCTAGCAGTGTGTGGGACTTGTTCTATTAGTCCATCTATACTGACCTCCATCAGGTTGCAAATTCAATATAATTTTTTTCTGCATCTAGCTCTGAAAATATATTTGGGCTTCTAGCAGTGTGTGGGACTTGGTCTATTAGTCCATCTATACTGACCTCCATCAGGTTGCAAATTGAATATAATTTTTTTCTGCATCTAGCTCTGAAAAAATATTTGGGCTTCTAGCAGTGTGTGGGACTTGTTCTATTAGTCCATCTATACTGACCTCCATCAGGTTGCAAATTGAATATCATTTTTTTCTGCATCTAGCTCTGAAAAAATATTTGGGCTTCTAGCAGTGTGTGGGACTTGGTCTATTAGTCCATCTATACTGACCTCCATCAGGTTGCAAATTAAAAACAATTTTTTTCTTCATCTAGCTCTGAAAAAATATTTGGGCGTCTAGCAGTGTGTGGGACTTGGTCTATTAGTCCTCCTATACTGACATCCATCAGGTTGCAAATTCCATATAATTTTCTTCTGCATGTAGCTCTGAAAAATATTTGGGCTTCTAGCAGTGTGTGGGACTTGTTCTATTAGTCTATCTATACTGACCTCCATCAGGTTGCAAATTGAATATAATTTTTTTCTGCATCGAGCTCTGAAAAAATATTTGGGCTTCTAGCAGTGTGTTGGACTTGGTCTATTAGTCCATCTATACTTACCTCCATCAGGTTGCAAATTAAAAATATTTTTTTTCTGCATCTAGCTCTGAAAAAATATTTGGGCTTCTAACAGTGTGTGGGACTTGTTCTATTAGTCCATCTAACTGACCTCCATCAGGTTGCAAATTGAATATAATTTTTTTCTGCATCTAGCTCTGAAAAAATATTTGGGCTTCTAGCAGTGTGTGGGACTTGGTCTATTAGTCCATCTATACTGACCTCCATCAGGTTGCAAATTAAAAACAATTTTTTTCTTCATCTAGCTCTGAAAAAATATTTGGGCTTCTAGCAGTGTGTGGGACTTGTTCTATTAGTCCATCTATACTGACCTCCATCAGGTTGCAAATTGAATATAGTTTTTTTCTGCATCTAGCTCTGAAAAAATATTTGGGCTTCTAGCAGTGTTTGGGACTTGGTCTATTAGTCCATCTATACTGACCTCCAACAGGTTGCAAATTAAAAATAATTTTTGTCTGCATCTAGCTCTGAAAAAATATTTGGGCTTCTAGCAGTGTGTGGGACTTGGTCTATTAGTCCATCTATACTGACTTCCAACAGGTTGCAAATTAAAAATAATTTTTGTCTGCATCTAGCTCTGAAAAAATATTTGGGCTTCTAGCAGTGTGTGGGACTTGTTCTATTAGTCCATCTATACTGACCTCCATCAGGTTGCAAATTGTATATAATTTTTTCTGCATCTAGCTCTGAAAAAATATTTGGGCTTCTAGCAGTGTGTGGGACTTGTTCTATTAGTCCACCTATACTGACATCCATCAGGTTGCAAATTGAATATAATTTTTTTCTGCATCTAGCTCTGAAAAAATATTTGGGCTTCTAGCAGTGTGTGGGACTTGGTCTATTAGTCCATATATACTGACCTCCATCAGGTTGCAAATTGAATATAATTTTTTTCTGCATCTACCTCTGAAAAAATATTTGGGCTTCTAGCAGTGTGTGGGACTTGTTCTATTAGTCCATCTGTACTGACCTCCATCAGGTTGCAAATTGAATATAATTTTTTTCTGCATCCAGCTCTGAAAAAATATTTGTGCTTCTAGCAGTGTGTGGCACTTGGTCTATTAGTCCATCTATACTGACCTCCATCAGGTTGCAAATTAAAAATAATTTTTTTCTGCATCTAGCTCTGAAAAAATATTTGGGCTTCTAGCAGTGCGTGGGACTTGTTCTATTAGTCTATCTATACTGACCTCCATCAGGTTGCAAATTGAATATAATTTTTTTCTGCATCTAGCTCTGAAAAAATATTTGGGCTTCTAACAGTGTGTGGGACTTGTTCTATTAGTCCATTTATACTGACCTCCATCAGGTTGCAAATTAAAAATAATTTTTATCTGCATCTAGCTCTGAAAAAATATTTGGGCTTCTAGCAGTGTGTGGGACTTGGTCTTTTAGTCCATCTATACTGACCTCCATCAGGTTGCAAATTCAATATAATTTTTTTCTGCATCTAGCTCTGAAAAAATATTTGAGCTTCTAGCAGTGTGTGGGACTTGTTCTATTAGCCCATTTATACTGACCTCCATCAGGTTGAAAATTGAATATAATTTTTTTCTGCATCTAGCTCTGAAAAAATATTTGGGCTTCTAGCAGTGTGTGGGACTTGGTCTACGAGTCCATCTATACTGACCTCCATCAGGTTGCAAATTGAATATAATTTTTTTCTGCATCTAGCTCTGAAAAAATATTTGGGCTTCTAGCAGTGCGTGGGACTTGGTCTATTAGTCCATCTATGCTGACCTCCATCAGGTTGCAAATTCAATATAATTTTTTTCTGCATCTAGCTCTGAAAAAATATTTGGGATTCTAGCAGTGTGTGTGACTTGTTCTATTAGTCCATCTATACTGACCTCCATCAGGTTGCAAATTGAATATAATTTTTTTCTGCATCTAGCTCTGAAAAAATATTTGGGCTTCTAGCAGTGTGTGGGACTTGGTCTATTAGTCCATCTATACTGACCTCCATCAGGTTGCAAATTAAAAACAATTTTTTTCTTCATCTAGCTCTGAAAAAATATTTGGGCTTCTAGCAGTGTGTGGGACTTGTTCTATTAGTCAATCTATACTGACCTCCATCAGGTTGCAAATTGAATATAGTTTTTTTTTGCATCTAGCTCTGAAAAAATATTTGGGCTTCTAGCAGTGTTTGGGACTTGGTCTATTAGTCCATCTATACTGACCTCCATCAGGTTGCAAATTAAAAATATTTTTTTTCTGCATCCAGCTCTGAAAAAATATTTGGGCTTCTAGCTGTGTGTGGGACTTGTTCTATTAGTCCATCTATACTGACCTCCATCAGGTTGCAAATTGAATATAATTTTTTCTGCATCTAGCTCTGAAAAAATATTTGGGCTTCTAGCAGTGTGTGGGACTTGTTCTATTAGTCCACCTATACTGACATCCATCAGGTTGCAAATTGAATATAATTTTTTTCTGCATCTAGCTCTGAAAAAATATTTGGGCTTCTAGCAGTGTGTGGGACTTGGTCTATTAGTCCATCTATACTGACCTCAATCAGGTTGCAAATTAAAAATATTTTTTTCTGCATCTAGCTCTGAAAAAATATTTGGGCTTCTAGCAGTGTGTGGTACTTGTTCTATTAGTCCATATATACTGACGTCCATCAGGTTGCAAATTGAATATAATTTTTTTCTGCATCTAGCTCTGAAAAAATATTTGGGCTTCTAGCAGTGTGTGGGACTTGATCTATTAGTCCATCTATACTGACCTCCATCAGGTTGCAAATTAAAAATATTTTTTCTCTTCATCTAGCTCTGAAAAAATATTTGGGCTTCTAGCAGTGTGTGGGACTTGTTCTATTAGTCCATCTATACTGACCTCCATCAGGTTGCAAATTCAATATAATTTTTTTCTGCATCTAGCTCTGAAAAAATATTTGGGCTTCTAGCAGTGTGTGGGACTTGGTCTATTAGTCCATCTATACTGACCTCCATCAGGTTGCAAATTGAATATAATTTTTTTCTGCATCTAGCTCTGAAAAAATATTTGGGCTTCTAGCAGTGTGTGGGACTTGGTCTATTAGTCCATCTATACTGACCTCCATCAGGTTGCAAATTGAATATAATTTTTTTCTGCATCTAGCTCTGAAAAAATATTTGGGCTTCTAGCAGTGTGTGGGACTTGGTCTATTAGTCCATCTATACTGACCTCAATCAGGTTGCAAATTAAAAATATTTTTTTTCTGCATCTAGCTCTGAAAAAATATTTGGGCTTCTAGCAGTGTGTGGTACTTGTTCTATTAGTCCATATATACTGACCTCCATCAGGTTGCAAATTGAATATCATTTTTTTCTGCATCTACCTCTGAAAAAAATATTTGGGCTTCTAGCAGTGTGTGGGACTTGTTCTATTAGTCCATCTGTACTGACCTCCATCAGGTTGCAAATTGAATATAATTTTTTTCTGCATCCAGTTCTGAAAAAATATTTGTGCTTCTAGCAGTGTGTGGCACTTGGTCTATTAGTCCATCTATACTGACCTCCATCAGGTTGCAAATTAAAAATAATTTTTATCTGCATCTAGCTCTGAAAAAAATATTTGGGCTTCTAGCAGTGTGTGGGACTTGGTCTATTAGTCCATCTATACTGACCTCCATCAGGTTGCAAATTCAATATAATTTTTTTCTGCATCTAGCTCTGAAAAAATATTTGAGCTTCTAGCATTGTGTGGGACTTGTTCTATTAGCCCATTTATACTGACCTCCATCAGGTTGCAAATTGAATATAATTTTTTTCTGCATCTAGCTCTGAAAAAATATTTGGGCTTCTAGCAGTGTGTGGGACTTGGTCTACTAGTCCATCTATACTGACCTCCATCAGGTTGCAAATTGAATATAATTTTTTTCTGCATCTAGCTCTGAAAAAATATTTGGGCTTCTAGCAGTGTGTGGGACTTGGTCTATTAGTCCATCTATGCTGACCTCCATCAGGTTGCAAATTCAATATAATTTTTTTCTGCATCTAGCTCTGAAAAAATATTTGGGCTTCTAGCAGTGTGTGGGACTTGTTCTATTAGTCCATCTATACTGACCTCCATCAGGTTGCAAATTCAATATAATTTTTTTCTGCATCTAGCTCTGAAAAAATATTTGGGCTTCTAGCAGTGTGTGGGACTTGGTCTATTAGTCCATCTATACTGACCTCCATCAGGTTGCAAATTGAATATAATTTTTTTCTGCATCTAGCTCTGAAAAAATATTTGGGCTTCTAGCAGTGTGTGGAACTTGGTCTATTAGTCCATCTATACTGACCTCCATCAGGTTGCAAATTGAATATAATTTTTTTCTGCATCTAGCTCTGAAAAAATATTTGGGCTTCTAGCAGTGTGTGGGACTTGGTCTATTAGTCCATCTATACTGACCTCAATCAGGTTGCAAATTAAAAATATTTTTTTTCTGCATCTAGCTCTGAAAAAATATTTGGGCTTCTAGCAGTGTGTGGTACTTGTTCTATTAGTCCATATATACTGACCTCCATCAGGTTGCAAATTGAATATCATTTTTTTCTGCATCTACCTCTGAAAAAATATTTGGGCTTCTAGCAGTGTGTGGGACTTGTTCTATTAGTCCATCTGTACTGACCTCCATCAGGTTGCAAATTGAATATAATTTTTTTCTGCATCCAGTTCTGAAAAAATATTTGTGCTTCTAGCAGTGTGTCGCACTTGGTCTATTAGTCCATCTATACTGACCTCCATCAGGTTGCAAATTAAAAATAATTTTTATCTGCATCTAGCTCTGAAAAAAATATTTGGGCTTCTAGCAGTGTGTGGGACTTGGTCTATTAGTCCATCTATACTGACCTCCATCAGGTTGCAAATTCAATATAATTTTTTTCTGCATCTAGCTCTGAAAAAATATTTGAGCTTCTAGCATTGTGTGGGACTTGTTCTATTAGCCAATTTATACTGACCTCCATCAGGTTGCAAATTGAATATAATTTTTTTCTGCATCTAGCTCTGAAAAAATATTTGGGCTTCTAGCAGTGTGTGGGACTTGGTCTACTAGTCCATCTATACTGACCTCCATCAGGTTGCAAATTGAATATAATTTTTTTCTGCATCTAGCTCTGAAAAAATATTTGGGCTTCTAGCAGTGTGTGGGACTTGGTCTATTAGTCCATCTATGCTGACCTCCATCAGGTTGCAAATTCAATATAATTTTTTTCTGAATCTAGCTCTGAAAAAATATTTGGGATTCTAGCAGTGTGTGTGACTTGTTCTATTAGTCCATCTATACTGACCTCCATCAGGTTGCAAATTGAATATAATTTTTTTCTGCATCTAGCTCTGAAAAAATATTTGGGCTTCTAGCAGTGTGTGGGACTTGGTCTATTAGTCCATCTATACTGACCTCCATCAGGTTGCAAATTAAAAACAATTTTTTTCTTCATCTAGCTCTGAAAAAATATTTGGGCTTCTAGCAGTGTGTGGGACTTGTTCTATTAGTCAATCTATACTGACCTCCATCAGTTTGCAAATTGAATATAGTTTTTTTCTGCATCTAGCTCTGAAAAAATATTTGGGCTTCTAGCAGTGTTTGGGACTAGGTCTATTAGTCCATCTATACTGACCTCCATCAGGTTGCAAATTAAAAATAATTTTTTTCTGCATCCAGCTCTGAAAAAATATTTGGGCTTCTAGCTGTGTGTGGGACTTGTTCTATTAGTCCATCTATACTGACCTCCATCAGGTTGCAAATTGAATATAATTTTTTCTGCATCTAACTCTGAAAAAATATTTGGGCTTCTAGCAGTGTGTGGGACTTGTTCTATTAGTCCACCTATACTGACATCCATCAGGTTGCAAATTGAATATAATTTTTTTCTGCATCTAGCTCTGAAAAAATATTTTGGGCTTCTAGCAGTGTGTGGGACTTGGTCTATTAGTCCATCTATACTGACCTCAATCAGGTTGCAAATTAAAAATATTTTTTTTCTGCATCTAGCTCTGAAAAAATATTTGGGCTTCTAGCAGTGTGTGGTACTTGTTCTATTAGTCCATATATACTGACCTCCATCAGGTTGCAAATTGAATATAATTTTTTTCTGCATCTAGCTCTGAAAAAATGTTTGGGCTTCTAGCAGTGTGTAGGACTTGATCTATTACTCCATCTATACTGACCTCCATCAGGTTGCAAATTAAAAATATTTTTTTTCTTCATCTAGCTCTGAAAAAATATTTGGGCTTCTAGCAGTGTGTGGGACTTGTTCTATTAGTCCATCTATACTGACCTCCATCAGGTTGCAAATTCAATATAATTTTTTTCTGCATCTAGCTCTGAAAAAATATTTGGGCTTCTAGCAGTGTCTGGGACTTGGTCTATTAGTCCATCTATACTGACCTCCATCAGGTTGCAAATTGAATATAATTTTTTTCTGCATCTAGCTCTGAAAAAATATTTGGGCTTCTAGCAGTGTGTGGGACTTGGTCTATTAGTCCATCTATACTGACCTCCATCAGGTTGCAAATTCAATATAATTTT
The DNA here is from genome assembly GCF_046119375.1 of Phyllobates terribilis. Lineage (NCBI taxonomy): Eukaryota > Metazoa > Chordata > Amphibia > Anura > Dendrobatidae > Phyllobates > Phyllobates terribilis. The sequence continues at coordinate 285,652,915 of NW_027362762.1, read as the reverse complement.
TTTCTGCATCTAGCTCTGAAAAAATATTTGGGCTTCTAGCAGTGTGTGGGACTTGTTCTATTAGTCCATCTATACTGACCTCCATCAGGTTGCAAATTGAATATCATTTTTTTCTGCATCTAGTTCTGAAAAAAATTTTTGGGCTTCTAGCAGTGTGTGGGACTTGGTCTATTAGTCCATCTATACTGACCTCCATCAGGTTGCAAATTAAAAACAATTTTTTTCTTCATCTAGCTCTGAAAAAATATTTGGGCTTCTAGCAGTGTGTGGGACTTGGTCTATTAGTCCACCTATACTGACATCCATCAGGTTGCAAATTCCATATAATTTTCTTCTGCATCTAGCTCTGAAAAATATTTGGGCTTTTAGCAGTGGGTGGGACTTGTTCTATTATTCTATCTATACTGACCTCCATCAGGTTGCAAATTGAATATAATTTTTTTCTGCATCTAGCTCTGAAAAAATATTTGGGCTTCTAGCAGTGTTTGGGACTTGGTCTATTAGTCCATCTATACTTACCTCCATCAGGTTGCAAATTAAAAATAATTTTTATCTGCATCTAGCTCTGAAAAAATATTTGGGCTTCTAGCAGTGTGTGGGACTTGGTCTATTAGTCCATCTATACTGACCTCCATCAGGTTGCAAATTCAATATAATTTTTTTCTGCATCTAGCTCTGAAAAAATATTTGAGCTTCTAGCAGTGTGTGGGACTTGTTCTATTAGACCACTTATACTGACCTCCATCAGGTTGCAAATTGAATATAATTTTTTTCTGCATCTAGCTCTGAAAAAATATTTGGGCTTCTAGCAGTGTGTGGGACTTGGTCTACTAGTCCATCTATACTGACCTCCATCAGGTTGCAAATTGAATATAATTTTTCTCTGCATCTAGCTCTGAAAAAATATTTGAGCTTCTAGCATTGTGTGGGACTTGTTCTATTAGCCCATTTATACTGACCTCCATCAGGTTGCAAATTGAATATAATTTTTTTCTGCATCTAGCTCTGAAAAAATATTTGGGCTTCTAGCAGTGTGTGGGACTTGGTCTACTAGTCCATCTATACTGACCTCCATCAGGTTGCAAATTGAATATAATTTTTTTCTGCATCTAGCTCTGAAAAAATATTTGGGCTTCTAGCAGTGTGTGGGACTTGGTCTATTAGTCCATCTATGCTGACCTCCATCAGGTTGCAAATTCAATATAATTTTTTTCTGCATCTAGCTCTGAAAAAATATTTGGGATTCTAGCAGTGTGTGGGACTTGTTCTATTAGTCCATCTATACTGACCTCCATCAGGTTGCAAATTGAATATAATTTTTTTCTGCATCTAGCTCTGAAAAAATATTTGGGCTTCTAGCAGTGTGTGGGACTTGGTCTATTAGTCCATCTATACTGACCTCCATCAGGTTGCAAATTAAAAACAATTTTTTTCTTCATCTAGCTCTGAAAAAATATTTGGGCTTCTAGCAGTGTGTGGGACTTGTTCTATTAGTCAATCTATACTGACCTCCATCAGTTTGCAAATTGAATATAGTTTTTTTCTGCATCTAGCTCTGAAAAAATATTTGGGCTTCTAGCAGTGTTTGGGACTTGGTCTATTAGTCCATCTATACTGACCTCCATCAGGTTGCAAATTAAAAATAATTTTTTTCTGCATCCAGCTCTGAAAAAATATTTGGGCTTCTAGCTGTGTGTGGGACTTGTTCTATTAGTCCATCTATACTGACCTCCATCAGGTTGCAAATTGAATATAATTTTTTCTGCATCTAGCTCTGAAAAAATATTTGGGCTTCTAGCAGTGTGTGGGACTTGTTCTATTAGTCCACCTATACTGACATCCATCAGGTTGCAAATTGAATATAATTTTTTTCTGCATCTAGCTCTGAAAAAATATTTGGGCTTCTAGCAGTGTGTGGGACTTGGTCTATTAGTCCATCTATACTGACCTCCATCAGGTTGCAAATTGAATATAATTTTTTTCTGCATCTAGCTCTGAAAAAATGTTTGGGCTTCTAGCAGTGTGTAGGACTTGATCTATTATTCCATATATACTGACCTCCATCAGGTTGCAAATTGAATATAATTTTTTTCTGCATCTAGCTCTGAAAAAATGTTTGGGCTTCTAGCAGTGTGTCGGACTTGATCTTTTAGTCCATCTATACTGACCTCCATCAGGTTGCAAATTAAAAATATTTTTTTTCTTCATCTAGCTCTGAAAAAATATTTGGGCTTCTAGCAGTGTGTGGGACTTGTTCTATTAGTCCATCTATACTGACCTCCATCAGGTTGCAAATTGAATATAATTTTTTTCTGCATCTAGCTCTGAAAAAATATTTGGGCTTCTAGCAGTGTGTGGGACTTGGTCTATTAGTCCATCTATACTGACCTCCATCAGGTTGCAAATTCAATATAATTTTTTTCTGCATCTAGCTCTGAAAAAATATTTGGGCTTCTAGCAGTGTGTGGGACTTGTTCTATTAGTCCATCTATACTGACCTCCATCAGGTTGCAAATTGAATATCATTTTTTTCTGCATCTAGTTCTGAAAAAAATTTTTGGGCTTCTAGCAGTGTGTGGGACTTGGTCTATTAGTCCATCTATACTGACCTCCATCAGGTTGCAAATTAAAAACAATTTTTTTCTTCATCTAGCTCTGAAAAAATATTTGGGCTTCTAGCAGTGTGTGGGACTTGGTCTATTAGTCCACCTATACTGACATCCATCAGGTTGCAAATTCCATATAATTTTCTTCTGCATCTAGCTCTGAAAAATATTTGGGCTTTTAGCAGTGGGTGGGACTTGTTCTATTAGTCTATCTATACTGACCTCCATCAGGTTGCAAATTGAATATAATTTTTTTCTGCATCTAGCTCTGAAAAAATATTTGGGCTTCTAGCAGTGTTTGGGACTTGGTCTATTAGTCCATCTATACTTACCTCCATCAGGTTGCAAATTAAAAATAATTTTTATCTGCATCTAGCTCTGAAAAAATATTTGGGCTTCTAGCAGTGTGTGGGACTTGGTCTATTAGTCCATCTATACTGACCTCCATCAGGTTGCAAATTCAATATAATTTTTTTCTGCATCTAGCTCTGAAAAAATATTTGAGCTTCTAGCAGTGTGTGGGACTTGTTCTATTAGACCACTTATACTGACCTCCATCAGGTTGCAAATTGAATATAATTTTTTTCTGCATCTAGCTCTGAAAAAATATTTGGGCTTCTAGCAGTGTGTGGGACTTGGTCTACTAGTCCATCTATACTGACCTCCATCAGGTTGCAAATTGAATATAATTTTTCTCTGCATCTAGCTCTGAAAAAATATTTGAGCTTCTAGCATTGTGTGGGACTTGTTCTATTAGCCCATTTATACTGACCTCCATCAGGTTGCAAATTGAATATAATTTTTTTCTGCATCTAGCTCTGAAAAAATATTTGGGCTTCTAGCAGTGTGTGGGACTTGGTCTACTAGTCCATCTATACTGACCTCCATCAGGTTGCAAATTGAATATAATTTTTTTCTGCATCTAGCTCTGAAAAAATATTTGGGCTTCTAGCAGTGTGTGGGACTTGGTCTATTAGTCCATCTATGCTGACCTCCATCAGGTTGCAAATTCAATATAATTTTTTTCTGCATCTAGCTCTGAAAAAATATTTGGGATTCTAGCAGTGTGTGGGACTTGTTCTATTAGTCCATCTATACTGACCTCCATCAGGTTGCAAATTGAATATAATTTTTTTCTGCATCTAGCTCTGAAAAAATATTTGGGCTTCTAGCAGTGTGTGGGACTTGGTCTATTAGTCCATCTATACTGACCTCCATCAGGTTGCAAATTAAAAACAATTTTTTTCTTCATCTAGCTCTGAAAAAATATTTGGGCTTCTAGCAGTGTGTGGGACTTGTTCTATTAGTCAATCTATACTGACCTCCATCAGTTTGCAAATTGAATATAGTTTTTTTCTGCATCTAGCTCTGAAAAAATATTTGGGCTTCTAGCAGTGTTTGGGACTTGGTCTATTAGTCCATCTATACTGACCTCCATCAGGTTGCAAATTAAAAATAATTTTTTTCTGCATCCAGCTCTGAAAAAATATTTGGGCTTCTAGCTGTGTGTGGGACTTGTTCTATTAGTCCATCTATACTGACCTCCATCAGGTTGCAAATTGAATATAATTTTTTCTGCATCTAGCTCTGAAAAAATATTTGGGCTTCTAGCAGTGTGTGGGACTTGTTCTATTAGTCCACCTATACTGACATCCATCAGGTTGCAAATTGAATATAATTTTTTTCTGCATCTAGCTCTGAAAAAATATTTGGGCTTCTAGCAGTGTGTGGGACTTGGTCTATTAGTCCATCTATACTGACCTCCATCAGGTTGCAAATTGAATATAATTTTTTTCTGCATCTAGCTCTGAAAAAATGTTTGGGCTTCTAGCAGTGTGTAGGACTTGATCTATTAGTCCATCTATACTGACCTCCATCAGGTTGCAAATTAAAAATATTTTTTTTCTTCATCTAGCTCTGAAAAAATATTTGGGCTTCTAGCAGTGTGTGGGACTTGTTCTATTAGTCCATCTATACTGACCTCCATCAGGTTGCAAATTCAATATAATTTTTTTCTGCATCTAGCTCTGAAAAAATATTTGGGCTTCTAGCAGTGTGTGGGACTTGGTCTATTAGTCCATCTATACTGACCTCCATCAGGTTGCAAATTGAATATAATTTTTTTCTGCATCTAGCTCTGAAAAAATATTTGGGCTTCTAGCAGTGTGTGGGACTTGGTCTATTAGTCCATCTATACTGACCTCCATCAGGTTGCAAATTCAATATAATTTTTTTCTGCATCTAGCTCTGAAAAAATATTTGGGCTTCTAGCAGTGTGTGGGACTTGTTCTATTAGTCCATCTATACTGACCTCCATCAGGTTGCAAATTGAATATCATTTTTTTCTGCATCTAGTTCTGAAAAAATATTTGGGCTTCTAGCAGTGTGTGGGGCTTGGTCTATTAGTCCATCTATACTGACCTCAATCAGGTTGCAAATTAAAAACAATTTTTTTCTTCATCTAGCTCTGAAAAAATATTTGGGCTTCTAGCAGTGTTTGGGACTTGTTCTATTAGTCCACCTATACTGACATCTATCAGGTTGCAAATTGAATATAATTTTTTTCTGCATCTAGCTCTGAAAAAATATTTGGGCTTCTAGCAGTGTGTGGGACTTAGTCTATTAGTCCATCTATACTGACCTCCATCAGGTTGCAAATTAAAAATAATTTTTATCTGCATCTAGCTCTGAAAAAATATTTGGGCTTCTAGCAGTGTGTGGGACTTGGTCTATTAGTCCATCTATACTGACCTCCATCAGGCTGCAAATTCAATATAATTTTTTTCTACATCTAGCTCTGAAAAAATATTTGAGCTTCTAGCATTGTGTGGGACTTGTTCTATTAGCCCATTTATACTGACCTCCATCAGGTTGCAAATTGAATATAATTTTTTTCTGCATCTAGCTCTGAAAAAATATTTGGGCTTCTAGCAGTGTGTGGGACTTGGTCTACTAGTCCATCTATACTGACCTCCATCAGGTTGCAAATTGAATATAATTTTTTTCTGCATCTAGCTCTGTAAAAATATTTGGGCTTCTAGCAGTGTGTGGGACTTGGTCTATTAGTAAATCTATGCTGACCTCCATCAGGTTTCAAATTCAATATAATTTTTTTCTGCATCTAGCTCTGAAAAAATATTTGGGATTCTAGCAGTGTGTGTGACTTGTTCTATTAGTCCATCTATACTGACCTCCATCAGGTTGCAAATTGAATATAATTTTTTTCTGCATCTAGCTCTGAAAAAATATTTGCGCTTCTAGCAGTGTGTGGGACTTGGTCTTTTAGTCCATCTATACTGACCTCCATCAGGTTGCAAATTAAAAACAATTTTTTTCTTCATCTAGCTCTGAAAAAATATTTGGGCTTCTAGCAGTGTGTGGGACTTGTTCTATTAGTCAATCTATACTGACCTCCATCAGTTTGCAAATTGAATATAGTTTTTTTCTGCATCTAGCTCTGAAAAAATATTTGGGCTTCTAGCAGTGTTTGGGACTTGGTCTATTAGTCCATCTATACTGATCTCCATCAGGTTGCAAATTAAAAATAATTTTTTTCTGCATCCAGCTCTGAAAAAATATTTGGGCTTCTAGCTGTGTGTGGGACTTGTTCTATTAGTCCATCTATACTGACCTCCATCAGGTTGCAAATTGAATATAATTTTTTCTGCATCTAGCTCTGAAAAAATATTTGGGCTTCTAGCAGTGTGTGGGACTTGTTCTATTAGTCCACCTATACTGACATCCATCAGGTTGCAAATTGAATATAATTTTTTTCTGCATCTAGCTCTGAAAAAATATTTGGGCTTCTAGCAGTGTGTGGGACTTGTTCTATTAGTCCACCTATACTGACATCCATCAGGTTGCAAATTGAATATAATTTTTTTCTGCATCTAGCTCTGAAAAAATATTTGGGCTTCTAGCAGTGTGTGGGACTTGGTCTATTAGTCCATCTATACTGACCTCCATCAGGTTGCAAATTGAATATAATTTTTTTCTGCATCTAGCTCTGAAAAAATGTTTGGGCTTCTAGCAGTGTGTAGGACTTGATCTATTAGTCCATCTATACTGACCTCCATCAGGTTGCAAATTAAAAATATTTTTTTTCTTCATCTAGCTCTGAAAAAATATTTGGGCTTCTAGCAGTGTGTGGGACTTGTTCTATTAGTCCATCTATACTGACCTCCATCAGGTTGCAAATTCAATATAATTTTTTTCTGCATCTAGCTCTGAAAAAATATTTGGGCTTCTAGCAGTGTGTGGGACTTGGTCTATTAGTCCATCTATACTGACCTCCATCAGGTTGCAAATTGAATATAATTTTTTTCTGCATCTAGCTCTGAAAAAATATTTGGGCTTCTAGCAGTGTGTGGGACTTGGTCTATTAGTCCATCTATACTGACCTCCATCAGGTTGCAAATTCAATATAATTTTTTTCTGCATCTAGCTCTGAAAAAATATTTGGGCTTCTAGCAGTGTGTGGGACTTGTTCTATTAGTCCATCTATACTGACCTCCATCAGGTTGCAAATTGAATATCATTTTTTTCTGCATCTAGTTCTGAAAAAATATTTGGGCTTCTAGCAGTGTGTGGGGCTTGGTCTATTAGTCCATCTATACTGACCTCCATCAGGTTGCAAATGAAAAACAATTTTTTTCTTCATCTAGGTCTGAAAAAATTTTTGGGCTTCTAGCAGTGTTTGGGACTTGTTCTATTAGTCCACCTATACTGACATCTATCAGGTTGCAAATTGAATATAATTTTTTTCTGCATCTAGCTCTGAAAAAATATTTGGGCTTCTAGCAGTGTGTGGGACTTAGTCTATTAGTCCATCTATACTGACCTCCATCAGGTTGCAAATTAAAAATAATTTTTATCTGCATCTAGCTCTGAAAAAATATTTGGGCTTCTAGCAGTGTGTGGGACTTGGTCTATTAGTCCATCTATACTGACCTCCATCAGGCTGCAAATTCAATATAATTTTTTTCTACATCTAGCTCTGAAAAAATATTTGAGCTTCTAGCATTGTGTGGGACTTGTTCTATTAGCCCATTTATACTGACCTCCATCAGGTTGCAAATTGAATATAATTTTTTTCTGCATCTAGCTCTGAAAAAATATTTGGGCTTCTAGCAGTGTGTGGGACTTGGTCTACTAGTCCATCTATACTGACCTCCATCAGGTTGCAAATTGAATATAATTTTTTTCTGCATCTAGCTCTGTAAAAATATTTGGGCTTCTAGCAGTGTGTGGGACTTGGTCTATTAGTAAATCTATGCTGACCTCCATCAGGTTTCAAATTCAATATAATTTTTTTCTGCATCTAGCTCTGAAAAAATATTTGGGATTCTAGCAGTGTGTGTGACTTGTTCTATTAGTCCATCTATACTGACCTCCATCAGGTTGCAAATTGAATATAATTTTTTTCTGCATCTAGCTCTGAAAAAATATTTGGGCTTCTAGCAGTGTGTGGGACTTGGTCTTTTAGTCCATCTATACTGACCTCCATCAGGTTGCAAATTAAAAACAATTTTTTTCTTCATCTAGCTCTGAAAAAATATTTGGGCTTCTAGCAGTGTGTGGGACTTGTTCTATTAGTCAATCTATACTGACCTCCATCAGTTTGCAAATTGAATATAGTTTTTTTCTGCATCTAGCTCTGAAAAAATATTTGGGCTTCTAGCAGTGTTTGGGACTTGGTCTATTAGTCCATCTATACTGATCTCCATCAGGTTGCAAATTAAAAATAATTTTTTTCTGCATCCAGCTCTGAAAAAATATTTGGGCTTCTAGCTGTGTGTGGGACTTGTTCTATTAGTCCATCTATACTGACCTCCATCAGGTTGCAAATTGAATATAATTTTTTCTGCATCTAGCTCTGAAAAAATATTTGGGCTTCTAGCAGTGTGTGGGACTTGTTCTATTAGTCCACCTATACTGACATCCATCAGGTTGCAAATTGAATATAATTTTTTTCTGCATCTAGCTCTGAAAAAATATTTGGGCTTCTAGCAGTGTGTGGGACTTGGTCTATTAGTCCATCTATACTGACCTCAATCAGGTTGCAAATTAAAAATATTTTTTTTCTGCATCTAGCTCTGAAAAAATATTTGGGCTTCTAGCAGTGTGTGGTACTTGTTCTATTATTCCATATATACTGACCTCCATCAGGTTGCAAATTGAATATAATTTTTTTCTGCATCTAGCTCTGAAAAAATGTTTGGGCTTCTAGCAGTGTGTCGGACTTGATCTTTTAGTCCATCTATACTGACCTCCATCAGGTTGCAAATTAAAAATATTTTTTTTCTTCATCTAGCTCTGAAAAAATATTTGGGCTTCTAGCAGTGTGTGGGACTTGTTCTATTAGTCCATCTATACTGACCTCCATCAGGTTGCAAATTGAATATAATTTTTTTCTGCATCTAGCTCTGAAAAAATATTTGGGCTTCTAGCAGTGTGTGGGACTTGGTCTATTAGTCCATCTATACTGACCTCCATCAGGTTGCAAATTCAATATAATTTTTTTCTGCATCTAGCTCTGAAAAAATATTTGGGCTTCTAGCAGTGTGTGGGACTTGTTCTATTAGTCCATCTATACTGACCTCCATCAGGTTGCAAATTGAATATCATTTTTTTCTGCATCTAGTTCTGAAAAAATATTTGGGCTTCTAGCAGTGTGTGGGGCTTGGTCTATTAGTCCATCTATACTGACCTCCATCAGGTTGCAAATTAAAAACAATTTTTTTCTTCATCTAGCTCTGAAAAAATATTTGGGCTTCTAGCAGTGTTTGGGACTTGTTCTATTAGTCCACCTATACTGACATCTATCAGGTTGCAAATTGAATATAATTTTTTTCTGCATCTAGCTCTGAAAAAATATTTGGGCTTCTAGCAGTGTGTGGGACTTAGTCTATTAGTCCATCTATACTGACCTCCATCAGGTTGCAAATTAAAAATAATTTTTATCTGCATCTAGCTCTGAAAAAATATTTGGGCTTCTAGCAGTGTGTGGGACTTGGTCTATTAGTCCATCTATACTGACCTCCATCAGGCTGCAAATTCAATATAATTTTTTTCTGCATCTAGCTCTGAAAAAATATTTGAGCTTCTAGCATTGTGTGGGACTTGTTCTATTAGCCCATTTATACTGACCTCCATCAGGTTGCAAATTGAATATAATTTTTTTCTGCATCTAGCTCTGAAAAAATATTTGGGCTTCTAGCAGTGTGTGGGACTTGGTCTACTAGTCCATCTATACTGACCTCCATCAGGTTGCAAATTGAATATAATTTTTTTCTGCATCTAGCTCTGTAAAAATATTTGGGCTTCTAGCAGTGTGTGGGACTTGGTCTATTAGTAAATCTATGCTGACCTCCATCAGGTTTCAAATTCAATATAATTTTTTTCTGCATCTAGCTCTGAAAAAATATTTGGGATTCTAGCAGTGTGTGTGACTTGTTCTATTAGTCCATCTATACTGACCTCCATCAGGTTGCAAATTGAATATAATTTTTTTCTGCATCTAGCTCTGAAAAAATATTTGGGCTTCTAGCAGTGTGTGGGACTTGGTCTTTTAGTCCATCTATACTGACCTCCATCAGGTTGCAAATTAAAAACAATTTTTTTCTTCATCTAGCTCTGAAAAAATATTTGGGCTTCTAGCAGTGTGTGGGACTTGTTCTATTAGTCAATCTATACTGACCTCCATCAGTTTGCAAATTGAATATAGTTTTTTTCTGCATCTAGCTCTGAAAAAATATTTGGGCTTCTAGCAGTGTTTGGGACTTGGTCTATTAGTCCATCTATACTGACCTCCATCAGGTTGCAAATTAAAAATAATTTTTTTCTGCATCCAGCTCTGAAAAAATATTTGGGCTTCTAGCTGTGTGTGGGACTTGTTCTATTAGTCCATCTATACTGACCTCCATCAGGTTGCAAATTGAATATAATTTTTTCTGCATCTAGCTCTGAAAAAATATTTGGGCTTCTAGCAGTGTGTGGGACTTGTTCTATTAGTCCACCTATACTGACATCCATCAGGTTGCAAATTGAATATAATTTTTTTCTGCATCTAGCTCTGAAAAAATATTTGGGCTTCTAGCAGTGTGTGGGACTTGGTCTATTAGTCCATCTATACTGACCTCAATCAGGTTGCAAATTAAAAATATTTTTTTTCTGCATCTAGCTCTGAAAAAATATTTGGGCTTCTAGCAGTGTGTGGTACTTGTTCTATTATTCCATATATACTGACCTCCATCAGGTTGCAAATTGAATATAATTTTTTTCTGCATCTAGCTCTGAAAAAATGTTTGGGCTTCTAGCAGTGTGTCGGACTTGATCTATTAGTCCATCTATACTGACCTCCATCAGGTTGCAAATTAAAAATATTTTTTTTCTTCATCTAGCTCTGAAAAAATATTTGGGCTTCTAGCAGTGTGTGGGACTTGTTCTATTAGTCCATCTATACTGACCTCCATCAGGTTGCAAAATCAATATAATTTTTTTCTGCATCTAGCTCTGAAAAAATATTTGGGCTTCTAGCAGTGTGTGGGACTTGGTCTATTAGTCCATCTATACTGACCTCCATCAGGTTGCAAATTGAATATAATTTTTTTCTGCATCTAGCTCTGAAAAAATATTTTGGCTTCTAGCAGTGTGTGGGACTTGGTCTATTAGTCCATCTATACTGACCTCCATCAGGTTGCAAATTCAATATAATTTTTTTCTGCATCTAGCTCTGAAAAAATATTTGGGCTTCTAGCAGTGTGTGGGACTTGTTCTATTAGTCCATCTATACTGACCTCCATCAGGTTGCAAATTGAATATCATTTTTTTCTGCATCTAGTTCTGAAAAAATATTTGGGCTTCTAGCAGTGTGTGGGACTTGGTCTATTAGTCCATCTATACTGACCTCCATCAGGTTGCAAATTAAAAACAATTTTTTTCTTCATCTAGCTCTGAAAAAATATTTGGGCTTCTAGCAGTGTGTGGGACTTGGTCTATTAGTCCACCTATACTGACATCCATCAGGTTGCAAATTCCATATAATTTTCTTCTGCATCTAGCTCTGAAAAATATTTGGGCTTTTAGCAGTGTGTGGGACTTGTTCTATTAGTCTATCTATACTGACCTCCATCAGGTTGCAAATTGAATATAATTTTTTTCTGCATCTAGCTCTGAAAAAATATTTGGGCTTCTAGCAGTGTGTGGGACTTGGTCTATTAGTCCATCTATACTTACCTCCATCAGGTTGCAAATTAAAAATAATTTTTTTCTGCATCTAGCTCTGAAAAAATATTTGGGCTTCTAACAGTGTGTGGGACTTGTTCTATTAGTCCATCTATACTGACCTCCATCAGGTTGCAAATTAAAAATAATTTTTATCTGCATCTAGCTCTGAAAAAATATTTGGGCTTCTAGCAGTGTGTGGGACTTGGTCTATTAGTCCATCTATACTGACCTCCATCAGGTTGCAAATTCAATATAATTTTTTTCTGCATCTAGCTCTGAAAAAATATTTGAGCTTCTAGCAGTGTGTGGGACTTGTTCTATTAGACCACTTATACTGACCTCCATCAGGTTGCAAATTGAATATAATTATTTTCTGCATCTAGCTCTGAAAAAATATTTGGGCTTCTAGCAGTGTGTGGGACTTGGTCTACTAGTCCATCTATACTGACCTCCATCAGGTTGCAAATTGAATATAATTTTTTTCTGCATCTAGCTCTGAAAAAATATTTGAGCTTCTAGCATTGTGTGGGACTTGTTCTATTAGCCCATTTATACTGACCTCCATCAGGTTGCAAATTGAATATAATTTTTTTCTGCATCTAGCTCTGAAAAAATATTTGGGATTCTAGCAGTGTGTGGGACTTGGTCTACTAGTCCATCTTTACTGACCTCCATCAGGTTGCAAATTGAATATAATTTTTTTCTGCATCTAGCTCTGAAAAAATATTTGGGCTTCTAGCAGTGTGTGGGACTTGGTCTATTAGTCCATCTATGCTGACCTCCATCAGGTTGCAAATTCAATATAATTTTTTTCTGCATCTAGCTCTGAAAAAATATTTGGGATTCTAGCAGTGTGTGTGACTTGTTCTATTAGTCCATCTATACTGACCTCCATCAGGTTGCAAATTGAATATAATTTTTTTCTGCATCTAGCTCTGAAAAAATATTTGGGCTTCTAGCAGTGTGTGGGACTTGGTCTATTAGTCCATCTATACTGACCTCCATCAGGTTGCAAATTAAAAACAATTTTTTTCTTCATCTAGCTCTGAAAAAATATTTGGGCTTCTAGCAGTGTGTGGGACTTGTTCTATTAGTCAATCTATACTGACCTCCATCAGTTTGCAAATTGAATATAGTTTTTTTCTGCATCTAGCTCTGAAAAAATATTTGGGCTTCTAGCAGTGTTTGGGACTTGGTCTATTAGTCCATCTATACTGACCTCCATCAGGTTGCAAATTAAAAATAATTTTTTTCTGCATCCAGCTCTGAAAAAATATTTGGGCTTCTAGCTGTGTGTGGGACTTGTTCTATTAGTCCATCTATACTGACCTCCATCAGGTTGCAAATTGAATATAATTTTTTCTGCATCTAGCTCTGAAAAAATATTTGGGCTTCTAGCAGTGTGTGGGACTTGTTCTATTAGTCCACCTATACTGACATCCATCAGGTTGCAAATTGAATATAATTTTTTTCTGCATCTAGCTCTGAAAAAATATTTGGGCTATTAGCAGTGTGTGGGACTTGGTCTATTAGTCCATCTATACTGACCTCAATCAGGTTGCAAATTAAAAATATTTTTTTTCTGCATCTAGCTCTGAAAAAATATTTGGGCTTCTAGCAGTGTGTGGTACTTGTTCTATTAGTCCATATATACTGACCTCCATCAGGTTGCAAATTGAAAATAATTTTTTTCTGCATCTAGCTCTGAAAAAATGTTTGGGCTTCTAGCAGTGTGTAGGACTTGATCTATTAGTCCATCTATACTGACCTCCATCAGGTTGCAAATTGAATATAATTTTTTTCTGCATCTAGCTCTGAAAAAATATTTGGGCTTCTAGCAGTGTGTGGGACTTGGTCTATTAGTCCATCTATACTGACCTCCATCAGGTTGTAAATTGAATATAATTTTTTTCTGCATCTAGCTCTGAAAAAATATTTTGGCTTCTAGCAGTGTGTGGGACTTGGTCTATTAGTCCATCTATACTGACCTCCATCAGGTTGCAAATTCAATATAATTTTTTTCTGCATCTAGCTCTGAAAAAATATTTGGGCTTCTAGCAGTGTGTGGGACTTGTTCTATTAGTCCATCTATACTGACCTCCATCAGGTTGCAAATTGAATATCATTTTTTTCTGCATCTAGTTCTGAAAAAATATTTGGGCATCTAGCAGTGTGTGGGACTTGGTCTATTAGTCCATCTATACTGACCTCCATCAGGTTGCAAATTAAAAACAATTTTTTTCTTCATCTAGCTCTGAAAAAATATTTGGGCTTCTAGCAGTGTGTGGGACTTGGTCTATTAGTCCACCTATACTGACATCCATCAGGTTGCAAATTCCATATAATTTTCTTCTGCATCTAGCTCTGAAAAATATTTGGGCTTTTAGCAGTGTGTGGGACTTGTTCTATTAGTCTATCTATACTGACCTCCATCAGGTTGCAAATTGAATATAATTTTTTTCTGCATCTAGCTCTGAAAAAATATTTGGGCTTCTAGCAGTGTGTGGGACTTGGTCTATTAGTCCATCTATACTTACCTCCATCAGGTTGCAAATTAAAAATAATTTTTTTCTGCATCTAGCTCTGAAAAAATATTTGGGCTTCTAACAGTGTGTGGGACTTGTTCTATTAGTCCATCTATACTGACCTCCATCAGGTTGGAAATTAAAAATAATTTTTATCTGCATCTAGCTCTGAAAAAATATTTGGGCTTCTAGCAGTGTGTGGGACTTGGTCTATTAGTCCATCTATACTGACCTCCATCAGGTTGCAAATTCAATATAATTTTTTTCTGCATCTAGCTCTGAAAAAATATTTGAGCTTCTAGCAGTGTGTGGGACTTGTTCTATTAGACCACTTATACTGACCTCCATCAGGTTGCAAATTGAATATAATTATTTTCTGCATCTAGCTCTGAAAAAATATTTGGGCTTCTAGCAGTGTGTGGGACTTGGTCTACTAGTCCATCTATACTGACCTCCATCAGGTTGCAAATTGAATATAATTTTTTTCTGCATCTAGCTCTGAAAAAATATTTGAGCTTCTAGCATTGTGTGGGACTTGTTCTATTAGCCCATTTATACTGACCTCCATCAGGTTGCAAATTGAATATAATTTTTTTCTGCATCTAGCTCTGAAAAAATATTTGGGATTCTAGCAGTGTGTGGGACTTGGTCTACTAGTCCATCTTTACTGACCTCCATCAGGTTGCAAATTGAATATAATTTTTTTCTGCATCTAGCTCTGAAAAAATGATTGGGCTTCTAGCAGTGTGTAGGACTTGATTTATTAGTCCATCTATACTGACCTCCATCAGGTTGCAAATTAAAAATATTTTTTTTCTTCATCTAGCTCTGAAAAAATATTTGGGCTTCTAGCAGTGTGTGGGACTTGTTCTATTAGTCCATCTATACTGACCTCCATCAGGTTGCAAATTCAATATAATTTTTTTCTGCATCTAGCTCTGAAAAAATATTTGGGCTTCTAGCAGTGTGTGGGACTTGGTCTATTAGTCCATCTATACTGACCTCCATCAGGTTGCAAATTGAATATAATTTTTTTCTGCATCTAGCTCTGAAAAAATATTTGGGCTTCTAGCAGTGTGTGGGACTTGGTCTATTAGTCCATCTATACTGACCTCCATCAGGTTGCAAATTCAATATAATTTTTTTCTGCATCTAGCTCTGAAAAAATATTTGGGCTTCTAGCAGTGTGTGGGACTTGTTCTATTAGTCCATCTATACTGACCTCCATCAGGTTGCAAATTGAATATCATTTTTTCTGCATCTAGTTCTGAAAAAATATTTGGGCTTCTAGCAGTGTGTGGGACTTGGTCTATTAGTCCATCTATACTGACCTCCATCAGGTTGCAAATTAAAAACAATTTTTTTCTTCATCTAGCTCTGAAAAAATATTTGGGCTTCTAGCAGTGTGTGGGACTTGGTCTATTAGTCCACCTATACTGACATCCATCAGGTTGCAAATTCCATATAATTTTTTTGTGCATCTAGCTCTGAAAAAATATTTGAGCTTCTAGCAGTGTGTGGGACTTGTTCTATTAGACCATTTATACTGACCTCCATCAGGTTGCAAATTGAATATAATTTTTTTCTGCATCTAGCTCTGAAAAAATATTTGGGCTTCTAGCAGTGTGTGGGACTTGTTCTATTAGTCCACCTATACTGACATCCATCAGGTTGCAAATTGAATATAATTTTTTTCTGCATCTAGCTCTGAAAAAATATTTGGGCTTCTAGCAGTGTGTGGGACTTGTTCTATTAGTCCATATATACTGACCTCCATCAGGTTGCAAATTGAATATAATTTTTTTCTGCATCTAGCTCTGAAAAAATATTTGGGCTTCTAGCAGTGTGTGGGACTTGGTCTATTACTCAATCTATACTGACCTCCATCAGGTTGCAAATTAAAAACAATTTTTTTCTTCATCTAGCTCTGAAAAAATATTTGGGCTTCTAGCAGTGTGTGGGACTTGGTCTATTAGTCCACCTATACTGACATCCATCAGGTTGCAAATTAAAAACAATTTTTTTCTTCATCTAGCTCTGAAAAAATATTTGGGCTTCTAGCAGTGTGTGGGACTTGGTCTATTAGTCCACCTATACTGACATCCATCAGGTTGCAAATTCCATATAATTTTCTTCTGCATCTAGCTCTGAAAAATATTTGGGCTTCTAGCAGTGTGTGGGACTTGTTCTATTAGTCTATCTATACTGACCTCCATCAGGTTGCAAATTGAATATAATTTTTTTCTGCATCTAGCTCTGAAAAAATATTTGGGCTTCTAGCAGTGTGTGGGACTTGGTCTATTAGTCCATCTATACTGACCTCCATCAGGTTGCAAATTAAAAACAATTTTTTTCTTCATCTAGCTCTGAAAAATTATTTGGGCTTCTAGAAGTGTGTGGGACTTGTTCTATTAGTCCATCTATACTGACCTCCATCAGGTTGCAAATTGAATATAGTTTTTTTCTGCATCTAGCTCTGAAAAAATATTTGGGCTTCTAGCAGTGTTTGGGACTTGGTCTATTAGTCCATCTATACTGACCTCCAACAGGTTGCAAATTAAAAATAATTTTTTTCTGCATCTAGCTCTGAAAAAATATTTGGGCTTCTAGCAGTGTGTGGGACTTGTTCTATTAGTCCATCTATACTGACCTCCATCAGGTTGCAAATTGAATATAATTTTTCTGCATCTAGCTCTGAAAAAATATTTGGGCTTCTAGCAGTGTGAGGGACTTGTTCTATTAGTCCATCTATACTGACATCCATCAGGTTGCAAATTGAATATAATTTTTTTCTGCATCTAGCTCTGAAAAAATATTTGGGCTTCTAGCAGTGTGTGGGACTTGATCTATTAGTCCATCTATACTGACCCCCATCAGGTTGCAAATTAAAAATAATTTTTTTCTTCATCTAGCTCTGAAAAAATATTTGGGCTTCTAGCAGTGTGTGGGACTTGTTCTATTAGTCCATCTATACTGACCTCCATCAGGTTGCAAATTCAATATAATTTTTTTCTGCATCTAGCTCTGAAAAAATATTTGGGCTTCTAGCAGTGTGTGGGACTTGGTCTATTAGTCCATCTATACTGACCTCCATCAGGTTGCAAATTGCATATAATTTTTTTCTGCATCTAGCTCTGAAAAATATTTGGGCTTCTAGCAGTGTGTGGGACTTGTTCTATTAGTCTATCTATACTGACCTCCATCAGGTTGCAAATTGAATATAATTTTTTTCTGCATCTAGCTCTGAAAAAATATTTGGGCTTCTAGCAGTGTGTGGGACTTGGTCTATTAGTCCACCTATACTTACATCCATCAGGTTGCAAATTCCATATAATTTTCTTCTGCACCTAGCTCTGAAAAATATTTGGGCTTCTAGCAGTGTGTGGGACTTGTTCTATTAGTCTATCTATACTGACCTCCATCAGGTTGCAAATTGAATATAATTTTTTTCTGCATCTAGCTCTGAAAAAATATTTGGGCTTCTAGCAGTGTGTGGGACTTGGTCTATTAGTCCATCTATACTTACCTCCATCAGGTTGCAAATTAAAAATAATTTTTTTCTGCATCTAGCTCTGAAAAAATATTTGGGCTTCTAACAGTGTGTGGGACTTGTTCTATTAGTCCATCTATACTGACCTCCATCAGGTTGCAAATTAAAAATAATTTTTATCTGCATCTAGCTCTGAAAAAATATTTGGGCTTCTAGCAGTGTGTGGGACTTGGTCTATTAGTCCATCTATACTGACCTCCATCAGGTTGCAAATTCAATATAATTTTTTTCTGCATCTAGCTCTGAAAAAATATTTGAGCTTCTAGCAGTGTGTGGGACTTGTTCTATTAGACCATTTATACTGACCTCCATCAGGTTGCAAATTGAATATAATTTTTTTCTGCATCTAGATCTGAAAAAATATTTGGGCTTCTAGCAGTGTGTGGGACTTGGTCTACTAGTCCATCTATACTGACCTCCATCAGGTTGCAAATTGAATATAATTTTTTTTCTGCATCTAGCTCTGAAAAAATATTTGGGCTTCTAGCAGTGTGTGGGACTTGGTCTATTAGTCCATCTATACTGACCTCCATCAGGTTGCAAATTGAATATAATTTTTTTCTGCATCTAGCTCTGAAAAAATATTTGGGCTTCTAGCAGTGTGTGGGACTTGGTCTATTAGTCCATCTATACTGACCTCCATCAGGTTGCAAATTAAAAACAATTTTTTTCTTCATCTAGCTCTGAAAAAATATTTGGGCTTCTAGCAGTGTGTGGGACTTGTTCTATTAGTCCATCTATACTGACCTCCATCAGGTTGCAAATTGAATATAGTTTTTTTCTGCATCTAGCTCTGAAAAAATATTTGGGCTTCTAGCAGTGTTTGGGACTTGGTCTATTAGTCCATCTATACTGACCTCCAACAGGTTGCAAATTAAAAATAATTTTTTTCTGCATCTAGCTCTGAAAAAATATTTGGGCTTCTAGCAGTGTGTGGGACTTGTTCTATTAGTCCATCTATACTGACCTCCATCAGGTTGCAAATTGAATATAATTTTTTCTGCATCTAGCTCTGAAAAAATATTTGGGCTTCTAGCAGTGTGTGGGACTTGTTCTATTAGTCCATCTATACTGACATCCATCAGGTTGCAAATTGAATATAATTTTTTTCTGCATCTAGCTCTGAAAAAATATTTGGACTTCTAGCAGTGTGTGGGACTTGATCTATTAGTCCATCTATACTGACCTCCATCAGGTTTCAAATTAAAAATAATTTTTTTCTTCATCTAGCTCTGAAAAAATATTTGGGCTTCTAGCAGTGTGTGGGACTTGTTCTATTAGTCCATCTATACTGACCTCCATCAGGTTGCAAATTCAATATAATTTTTTTCTGCATCTAGCTCTGAAAAAATATTTGGGCTTCTAGCAGTGTGTGGGAGTTGGTCTATTAGTCCATCTATACTGACCTCCATCAGGTTGCAAATTGAATATAATTTTTTTCTGCATCTAGCTCTGAAAAAATATTTGGGCTTCTAGCAGTGTGTGGGACTTGGTCTATTAGTCCATCTATACTGACCTCCATCAGGTTGCAAATTCAATATAATTTTTTTCTGCATCTAGCTCTGAAAAAATATTTGGGCTTCTAGCAGTGTGTGGGACTTGTTATATTAGTCCATCTATACTGACCTCCATCAGGTTGCAAATTGAATATCATTTTTTTCTGCATCTAGCTCTGAAAAAATATTTGTGCTTCTAGCAGTGTGTGGGACTTGGTCTATTAGTCCATCTATACTGACCTCCATCAGGTTGCAAATTAAAACAATTTTTTTCTTCATCTAGCTCTGAAAAAATATTTGGGCGTCTAGCAGTGTGTGGGACTTGGTCTATTAGTCCACCTATACTGAAGTCCATCAGGTTGCAAATTCCATATAATTTTCTTCTGCATCTAGCTCTGAAAAATATTTGGGCTTCTAGCAGTGTGTGGGACTTGTTCTATTAGTCTATCTATACTGACCTCCATCAGGTTGCAAATTGAATATAATTTTTTTCTGCATCGAGCTCTGAAAAAATATTTGGGCTTCTAGCAGTGTGTGGGACTTGGTCTATTAGTCCATCTATACTTACCTCCATCAGGTTGCAAATTAAAAATAATTTTTTTCTGCATCTAGCTCTGAAAAAATATTTGGGCTTCTAACAGTGTGTGGGACTTGTTCTATTAGTCCATCTATACTGACCTCCATCAGGTTGCAAATTGAATATAATTTTTTTCTGCATCTAGCTCTGAAAAAATATTTGGGCTTCTAGCAGTGTGTGGGACTTGGTCTATTAGTCCATCTATACTGACCTCCATCAGGTTGCAAATTAAAAACAATTTTTTTCTTCATCTAGCTCTGAAAAAATATTTGGGCTTCTAGCAGTGTGTGGGACTTGTTCTATTAGTCCATCTATACTGACCTCCATCAGGTTGCAAATTGAATATAGTTTTTTTCTGCATCTAGCTCTGAAAAAATATTTGGGCTTCTAGCAGTGTTTGGGACTTGGTCTATTAGTCCATCTATACTGACCTCCAACAGGTTGCAAATTAAAAATAATTTTTTTCTGCATCTAGCTCTGAAAAAATATTTGGGCTTCTAGCAGTGTGTGGGACTTGTTCTATTAGTCCATCTATGCTGACCTCCATCAGGTTGCAAATTGAATATAATTTTTTCTGCATCTAGCTCTGAAAAAATATTTGGGCTCCTAGCAGTGTGTGGGACTTGTTCTATTAGTCCACCTATACTGACATCCATCAGGTTGCAAATTGAAAATAATTTTTTTCTGCATCTAGCTCTGAAAAAATATTTGGGCTTCTAGCAGTGTGTGGGACTTGGTCTATTAGTCCATCTATACTGACCTCAATCAGGTTGCAAATTAAAAATATTTTTTTTCTGCATCTAGCTCTGAAAAAATATTTGGGCTTCTAGCAGTGTGTGGGACTTGTTCTATTAGTCCATATATACGGACCTCCATCAGGTTGCAAATTGAATATAATTTTTTTCTGCATCTAGCTCTGAAAAAATATTTGGGCTTCTAGCAGAGTGTGGGACTTGATCTATTAGTCCATCTATACTGACCTCCATCAGGTTGCAAATTAAAAATAATTTTTTTCTTCATCTAGCTCTGAAAAAATATTTGGGCTTCTAGCAGTGTGTGGGACTTGTTCTATTAGTCCATCTATACTGACCTCCATCAGGTTGCAAATTGAATATAATTTTTTCTGCATCTAGCTCTGAAAAAATATTTGGGCTTCTAGCAGTGTGTGGGACTTGGTCTATTAGTCCATCTATACTGACCTCCATCAGGTTGCAAATTCAATATAATTTTTTTCTGCATCTAGCTCTGAAAAAATATTTGGGCTTCTAGCAGTGTGTGGGACTTGTTCTATTAGTCCATCTATACTGACCTCCATCAGGTTGCAAATTGAATATCATTTTTTTCTGCATCTAGCTCTGAAAAAATATTTGGGCTTCTAGCAGTGTGTGGGACTTGGTCTATTAGTCCATCTATACTGACCTCCATCAGGTTGCAAATTAAAAACAATTTTTTTCTTCATCTAGCACTGAAAAAATATTTGGGCTTCTAGCAGTGTGTGGGACTTGGTCTATTAGTCCACCTATACTGACATCCATCAGGTTGCAAATTCCATATAATTTTCTTCTGCATCTAGCTCTGAAAAATATTTGGGCTTCTAGCAGTGTGTGGGACTTGTTCTATTAGTCTATCTATACTGACCTCCATCAGGTTGCAAATTGAATATAATTTTTTTCTGCATCTAGCTCTGAAAAAATATTTGGTCTTCTAGCAGTGTGTGGGACTTGGTCTATTAGTCCATCTATACTTACCTCCATCAGGTTGCAAATTAAAAATAATTTTTTTCTGCATCTAGCTCTGAAAAAATATTTGGGCTTCTAACATTGTGTGGGACTTGTTCTATTAGTCCATCTATACTGACCTCTATCAGGTTGCAAATTAAAAATAATTTTTATCTGCATCTAGCTCTGAAAAAATATTTGGGCTTCTAGCAGTGTGTGGGACTTGGTCTATTAGTCCATCTATACTGACCTCCATCAGGTTGCAAATTCAATATAATTTTTTTCTGCATCTAGCTCTGAAAAAATATTTGAGCTTCTAGCAGTGTGTGGGACTTGTTCTATTAGCCCATTTATACTGACCTCCATCAGGTTGCAAATTGAATATAATTTTTTTCTGCATCTAGCTCTGAAAAAATATTTGGGCTTCTAGCAGTGTGTGGGACTTGGTCTACTAGTCCATCTATACTGACCTCCATCAGGTTGCAAATTGAATATAATTTTTTTCTGCATCTAGCTCTGAAAAAATATTTGGGCTTCTAGCAGTGTGTGGGACTTGGTCTAGTAGTCCATCTATACTGACCTCCATCAGGTTGCAAATTCAATATAATTTTTTTCTGCATCTAGCTCTGAAAAAATATTTGGGCTTCTAGCAGTGTGTGTGACTTGTTCTATTAGTCCATCTATACTGACCTCCATCAGGTTGCAAATTGAATATAATTTTTTTCTGCATCTAGCTCTGAAAAAATATTTGGGCTTCTAGCAGTGTGTGGGACTTGGTCTATTAGTCCATCTATACTGACCTCCATCAGGTTGCAAATTAAAAACAATTTTTTTCTTCATCTAGCTCTGAAAAAATATTTGGGCTTCTAGCAGTGTGTGGGACTTGTTCTATTAGTCCATCTATACTGACCTCCATCAGGT
Source organism: Phyllobates terribilis (assembly GCF_046119375.1). NCBI lineage: Eukaryota > Metazoa > Chordata > Amphibia > Anura > Dendrobatidae > Phyllobates > Phyllobates terribilis. The sequence continues at coordinate 285,630,294 of NW_027362762.1, read as the reverse complement.
TGCAAATTGAATATAGTTTTTTTCTGCATCTAGCTCTGAAAAAATATTTGGGCTTCTAGCAGTGTGTGTGACTTGTTCTATTAGTCCATCTATACTGACCTCCATCAGGTTGCAAATTGAATATAATTTTTTTCTGCATCTAGCTCTGAAAAAATATTTGGGCTTCTAGCAGTGTGTGGGACTTGGTCTATTAGTCCATCTATACTGACCTCCATCAGGTTGCAAATTAAAAACAATTTTTTTCTTCATCTAGCTCTGAAAAAATATTTGGGCTTCTAGCAGTGTTTGGGACTTGGTCTATTAGTCCATCTATACTGACCTCCAACAGGTTGCAAATTAAAAATAATTTTTTTCTGCATCTAGCTCTGAAAAAATATTTGGGCTTCTAGCAGTGTGTGGGACTTGTTCTATTAGTCCATCTATACTGACCTCCATCAGGTTGCAAATTGAATATAATTTTTTCTGCATCTAGCTCTGAAAAAATATTTGGGCTCCTAGCAGTGTGTGGGACTTGTTCTATTAGTCCACCTATACTGACATCCATCAGGTTGCAAATTGAAAATAATTTTTTTCTGCATCTAGCTCTGAAAAAATATTTGGGCTTCTAGCAGTGTGTGGGACTTGGTCTATTAGTCCATCTATACTGACCTCAATCAGGTTGCAAATTAAAAATATTTTTTTTCTGCATCTAGCTCTGAAAAAATATTTGGGCTTCTAGCAGTGTGTGGGACTTGTTCTATTAGTCCATATATACGGACCTCCATCAGGTTGCAAATTGAATATAATTTTTTTCTGCATCTAGCTCTGAAAAAATATTTGGGCTTCTAGCATAGTGTGGGACTTGATCTATTAGTCCATCTATACTGACCTCCATCAGGTTGCAAATTAAAAATAATTTTTTTCTTCATCTAGCTCTGAAAAAATATTTTGCTTCTAGCAGTGTGTGGGACTTGTTCTATTAGTCCATCTATACTGACCTCCATCAGGTTGCAAATTGAATATAATTTTTTTCTGCATCTAGCTCTGAAAAAATATTTGGGCTTCTAGCAGTGTGTGGGACTTGGTCTATTAGTCCATCTATACTGACCTCCATCAGGTTGCAAATTCAATATAATTTTTTTCTGCATCTAGCTCTGAAAAAATATTTGGGCTTCTAGCAGTGTGTGGGACTTGTTCTATTAGTCCATCTATACTGACCTCCATCAGGTTGCAAATTGAATATCATTTTTTTCTGCATCTAGCTCTGAAAAAATATTTGGGCTTCTAGCAGTGTGTGGGACTTGGTCTATTAGTCCATCTATACTGACCTCCATCAGGTTGCAAATTAAAAACAATTTTTTTCTTCATCTAGCACTGAAAAAATATTTGGGCTTCTAGCAGTGTGTGGGACTTGGTCTATTAGTCCACCTATACTGACATCCATCAGGTTGCAAATTCCATATAATTTTCTTCTGCATCTAGCTCTGAAAAATATTTGGGCTTCTAGCAGTGTGTGGGACTTGTTCTATTAGTCTATCTATACTGACCTCCATCAGGTTGCAAATTGAATATAATTTTTTTCTGCATCTAGCTCTGAAAAAATATTTGGGCTTCTAGCAGTGTGTGGGACTTGGTCTATTAGTCCATCTATACTTACCTCCATCAGGTTGCAAATTAAAAATAATTTTTTTCTGCATCTAGCTCTGAAAAAATATTTGGGCTTCTAACATTGTGTGGGACTTGTTCTATTAGTCCATCTATACTGACCTCCATCAGGTTGCAAATTAAAAATAATTTTTATCTGCATCTAGCTCTGAAAAAATATTTGGGCTTCTAGCAGTGTGTGGGACTTGGTCTATTAGTCCATCTATACTGACCTCCATCAGGTTGCAAATTCAATATAATTTTTTTCTGCATCTAGCTCTGAAAAAATATTTGAGCTTCTAGCAGTGTGTGGAACTTGTTCTATTAGCCCATTTATACTGACCTCCATCAGGTTGCAAATTGAATATAATTTTTTTCTGCATCTAGCTCTGAAAAAATATTTGGGCTTCTAGCAGTGTGTGGGACTTGGTCTACTAGTCCATCTATACTGACCTCCATCAGGTTGCAAATTGAATATAATTTTTTTCTGCATCTAGCTCTGAAAAAATATTTGGGCTTCTAGCAGTGTGTGGGACTTGGTCTATTAGTCCATCTATACTGACCTTCATCAGGTTGCAAATTCAATATAATTTTTTTCTGCATCTAGCTCTGAAAAAATATTTGGGCTTCTAGCAGTGTGTGTGACTTGTTCTATTAGTCCATCTATACTGACCTCCATCAGGTTGCAAATTGAATATAATTTTTTTCTGCATCTAGCTCTGAAAAAATATTTGGGCTTCTAGCAGTGTGTGGGACTTGGTCTATTAGTCCATCTATACTGACCTCCATCAGGTTGCAAATTGAATATAGTTTTTTTCTGCATCTAGCTCTGAAAAAATATTTGGGCTTCTAGCAGTGTTTGGGACTTGGTCTATTAGTCCATCTATACTGACCTCCATCAGGTTGCAAATTGAATACAATTTTTTTCTTCATCTAGCTCTGAAAAAATATTTGGGCTTCTAGCAGTGTGTGGGACTTGTTCTATTAGTCCATCTATACTGACCTCCATCAGGTTGCAAATTGAATATAGTTTTTTTCTGCATCTAGCTCTGAAAAAATATTTGGGCTTCTAGCAGTGTTTGGGACTTGGTCTATTAGTCCATCTATACTGACCTCCAACAGGTTGCAAATTAAAAATAATTTTTTTCTGCATCTAGCTCTGAAAAAATATTTGGGCTTCTAGCAGTGTGTGGGACTTGTTCTATTAGTCCATCTATACTGACCTCCATCAGGTTGCAAATTGAATATAATTTTTTCTGCATCTAGCTCTGAAAAAATATTTGGGCTTCTAGCAGGTGTGTGGGACTTGTTCTATTAGTCCACCTATACTGACATCCATCAGGTTGCAAATTGAACATAATTTTTTTCTGCATCTAGCTCTGAAAAAATATTTGGGCTTCTAGCAGTGTGTGGGACTTGGTCTATTAGTCCATCTATACTGACCTCTATCAGGTTGCAAATTAAAAATATTTTTTTTCTGCATCTAGCTCTGAAAAAATATTTGGGCTTCTAGCAGTGTGTGGGACTTGTTCTATTAGTCCATATATACTGACCTCCATCAGGTTGCAAATTGAATATAATTTTTTTCTGCATCTAGCTCTGAAAAAATATTTGGGCTTCTAGCAGTGTGTGGGACTTGATCTATTAGTCCATCTATACTGACCTCCATCAGGTTGCAAATTAAAATTAATTTTTTTCTTCATCTAGCTCTGAAAAAATATTTGGGCTTCTAGCAGTGTTTGGGACTTGTTCTATTAGTCCATCTATACTGACCTCCATCAGGTTGCAAATTCAATATAATTTTTTTCTGCATCTAGCTCTGAAAAAATATTTGGGCTTCTAGCAGTGTGTGGGACTTGGTCTATTAGTCCATCTATACTGACCTCCATCAGGTTGCAAACTGAATATAATTTTTTTCTGCATCTAGCTCTGAAAAAATATTTGGGCTTCTAGCAGTGTGTGGGACTTGGTCTATTAGTCCATCTATACTGACCTCCATCAGGTTGCAAATTAAAAACAATTTTTTTCTTCATCTAGCTCTGAAAAAATATTTGGGCTTCTAGCAGTGTGTGGGACTTGGTCTATTAGTCCACCTATACTGACATCCATCAGGTTGCAAATTCCATATAATTTTCTTCTGCATCTAGCTCTGAAAAATATTTGGGCTTCTAGCAGTGTGTGGGAGTTGGTCTATTAGTCCATCTATACTGACCTCAATCAGGTTGCAAATTAAAAATAATTTTTTTCTGCATCTAGCTCTGAAAAAATATTTGGGCTTCTAGCAGTGTGTGGGACTTGTTCTATTAGTCCATATATACTGACCTCCATCAGGTTGCAAATTGAATATAATTTTTTTCTGCATCTAGCTCTGAAAAAATATCTGGGCTTCTAGCAGTGTGTGGGACTTGATCTATTAGTCCATCTATACTGACCTCCATCAGATTGCAAATTAAAAATATTTTTTTTCTTCATCTAGCTCTGAAAAAATATTTGGGCTTCTAGCAGTGTGTGGGACTTGTTCTATTAGTCCATTTATACTGACCTCCATCAGGTTGCAAATTCAATATAATTTTTTTCTGCATCTAGCTCTGAAAAAATATTTGGGCTTCTAGCAGTGTGTGGGACTTGGTCTATTAGTCCATCTATACTGACGTCCATCAAGTTGCAAATTAAAAATAATTTTTTTCTGCATCCATCTCTGAAAAAATATTTGGGCTTCTAGCAGTGTGTGGGACTTCGTCTATTAGTCCATCTATACTGACCTCCATCAGGTTGCAAATTCAATATAATTTTTTTCTGCATCTAGCTCTGAAAAAATATTTGGGCTTCTAGCAGTGTGTGGGACTTGGTCTATTAGTCCATCTAAACTGACCTCCATCAGGTTGCAAATTGAATATAATTTTTTTCTGCATCTACCTCTGAAAAAATATTTGGGCTTCTAGCAGTGTGTGGGTATTGTTCTATTAGTCCATCTATACTGACCTCCATCAGGTTGCAAATTGAATATAATTTTTTTCTGCATCTAGCTCTGAAAAAATATTTGTGCTTCTAGCAGTGTGTGGCACTTGGTCTATTAGTCCATCTATACTGACCTCCATCAGGTTGCAAATTAAAAATAATTTTATTCTGCATCTAGCTCTGAAAAAATATTTGGGCTTCCAGCAGTGCGTGGGACTTGTTCTTTTAGTCCATCTATACTGACCTCCATCAGGTTGCAAATTGAATATAATTTTTTTCTGCATCTAGCTCTGAAAAAATATTTGGGCTTCTAGCAGTGTGTGGGACTTGGTCTATTAGTCCATCTATACTTACCTCCATCAGGTTGCAAATTAAAAATAATTTTTTTCTGCATCTAGCTATGAAAAAATATTTGGGCTTCTAACAGTGTGTGGGACTTGTTCTATTAGTCCATCTATACTGACCTCCATCAGGTTGCAAATTAAAAATAATTTTTATCTGCATCTACCTCTGAAAAAATATTTGGGCTTCTAGCAGTGTGTGGGACTTGGTCTATTAGTCCATCTATACTGACCTCCATCAGGTTGCAAATTCAATATAATTTTTTTCTGCATCTAGCTCTGAAAAAATATTTGAGCTTCTAGCAGTGTGTGGGACTTGTTCTATTAGCCCATTTATACTGACCTCCATCAGGTTGCAAATTGAATATAATTTTTTTCTGCATCTAGCTCTGAAAAAATATTTGGGCTTCTAGCAGTGTGTGGGACTTGGTCTACTAGTCCATCTATACTGACCTCCATCAGGTTGCAAATTCAATATAATTTTTTTCTGCATCTAGCTCTGAAAAAATATTTGGGCTTCTAGCAGTGTGTGGGACTTGTTCTATTAGTCCATCTATACTGACCTCCATCAGGTTGCAATCTGAATATAATTTTTTTCTGCATCTAGCTCTGAAAAAATATTTGGGCTTCTAGCAGTGTTTGGGACTTGGTCTATTAGTCCATCTATATTGACCTCAGTAAGGTTGCAAATTAAAAATAAATTTTTTCTGCATCTAGCTCTGAAAAAATATTTGGGCTTCTAGCAGTGTGTGGGACTTGTTATATTAGTCCATATATACTGACCTCCATCAGGTTGCAAATTGAATATAATTTTTTTCTGCATCTAGCTCTGAAAAAATATTTGGGCTTCTAGCAGTGTGTGGGACTGGATCTATTAATCCATCTATACTAACCTCCATCAGGTTGCAAATTAAAAATAATTTTTTTCTTCATCTAGCTCTGAAAAATTATTTGGGCTTCTAGCAGTGTGTGGGACTTGTTCTATTAGTCCATCTATACTGACCTCCATCAGGTTGCAAATTCAATATAATTTTTTTCTTCATCTAGCTCTGAAAAAATATTTGGGCTTCTAGCAGTGTGTGGGACTTGGTCTATTAGTCCATCTATACTGACCTCCATCAGGTTGCAAATTAAAAACAATTTTTTTCTTCATCTAGCTCTGAAAAAATATTTGGGCTTCTAGCAGTGTGTGGGACTTGTTCTATTAGTCCATCTATACTGACCTCCATCAGGTTGCAAATTGAAAATAGTTTTTTTCTGCATCTAGCTCTGAAAAAATATTTGGGCTTCTAGCAGTGTTTGGGACTTGGTCTATTAGTCCATCTATACTGACCTCCAACAGGTTGCAAATTAAAAATAATTTTTTTCTGCATCTAGCTCTGAAAAAATATTTGGGCTTCTAGCAGTGTGTGGGACTTGTTCTATTAGTCCATCTATACTGACCTCCATCAGGTTGCAAATTGAATATAATTTTTTCTGCATCTAGCTCTGAAAAAATATTTTGGCTTCTAGCAGGTGTGTGGGACTTGTTCTATTTTTCCACCTATACTGACATCCATCAGGTTGCAAATTGAACATAATTTTTTTCTGCATCTAGCTCTGAAAAAATATTTGGGCTTCTAGCAGTGTGTGGGACTTGGTCTATTAGTCCATCTATACTGACCTCTATCAGGTTGCAAATTAAAAATATTTTTTTTCTGCATCTAGCTCTGAAAAAATATTTGGGCTTCTAGCAGTGTGTGGGACTTGTTCTGTTAGTCCATATATACTGACCTCCATCAGGTTGCAAATTGAATATAATTTTTTTCTGCATCTAGCTCTGAAAAAATATTTGGGCTTCTAGCAGTGTGTGGGACTTGATCTATTAGTCCATCTATACTGACCTCCATCAGGTTGCAAATTAAAAATATTTTTTTTCTTCATCTAGCTCTGAAAAAATATTTGGGCTTCTAGCAGTGTGTGGGACTTGTTCTATTAGTCCATCTATACTGACCTCCATCAGGGTGCAAATTCAATATAATTTTTTTCTGCATCTAGCTCTGAAAAAATATTTGGGCTTCTAGCAGTGTGTGGGACTTGGTCTATTAGTCCATCTATACTGACCTCCATCAGGTTGCAAATTGAATATAATTTTTTTCTGCATCTAGCTCTGAAAAAATATTTGGGCTTCTAGCAGTGTGTGGGACTTGGTCTATTAGTCCATCTATACTGACCTCCATCAGGTTGCAAATTAAAAACAATTTTTTTCTTCATCTAGCTCTGAAAAAATATTTGGGCTTCTAGCAGTGTGTGGGACTTGGTCTATTAGTCCACCTATACTGACATCCATCAGGTTGCAAATTCCATATAATTTTCTTCTGCATCTAGCTCTGAAAAATATTTGGGCTTCTAGCAGTGTGTGGGAGTTGGTCTATTAGTCCATCTATACTGACCTCAATCAGGTTGCAAATTAAAAATAATTTTTTTCTGCATCTAGCTCTGAAAAAATATTTGGGCTTCTAGCAGTGTGTGGGACTTGTTCTATTAGTCCATATATACTGACCTCCATCAGGTTGCAAATTGAATATAATTTTTTTCTGCATTTAGCTCTGAAAAAATATCTTGGCTTCTAGCAGTGTGTGGGACTTGATCTATTAGTCCATCTATACTGACCTCCATCAGGTTGCAAATTAAAAATATTTTTTTTCTTCATCTAGCTCTGAAAAAATATTTGGGCTTCTAGCAGTGTGTGGGACTTGTTCTATTAGTCCATTTATACTGACCTCCATCAGGTTGCAAATTCAATATAATTTTTTTCTGCATCTAGCTCTGAAAAAATATTTGGGCTTCTAGCAGTGTGTGGGACTTGGTCTATTAGTCCATCTATACTGACGTCCATCAGGTTGCAAATTAAAAATATTTTTTTTCTGCATCCACCTCTGAAAAAATATTTGGGCTTCTAGCAGTGTGTGGGACTTCGTCTGTTAGTCCATCTATACTGACCTCCATCAGGTTGCAAATTCAATATAATTTTTTTCTGCATCTAGCTCTGAAAAAATATTTGGGCTTCTAGCAGTGTGTGGGACTTGGTCTATTAGTCCATCTAAACTGACCTCCATCAGGTTGCAAATTGAATATAATTTTTTTCTGCATCTAGCTCTGAAAAAATATTTGGGCTTCTAGCAGTGTGTGGGTATTGTTCTATTAGTCCATCTATACTGACCTCCATCAGGTTGCAAATTGAATATAATTTTTTTCTGCATCTAGCTCTGAAAAAATATTTGTGCTTCTAGCAGTGTGTGGCACTTGGTCTATTAGTCCATCTATACTGACCTCCATCAGGTTGCAAATTAAAAATAATTTTTTTCTGCATCTAGCTCTGAAAAAATATTTGGGCTTCCAGCAGTGCGTGGGACTTGTTCTTTTAGTCCATCTATACTGACCTCCATCAGGTTGCAAATTGAATATAATTTTTTTCTGCATCTAGCTCTGAAAAAATATTTGGGCTTCTAGCAGTGTGTGGGACTTGGTCTATTAGTCCATCTATACTTACCTCCATCAGGTTGCAAATTAAAAATAATTTTTTTCTGCATCTAGCTATGAAAAAATATTTGGGCTTCTAACAGTGTGTGGGACTTGTTCTATTAGTCCATCTATACTGACCTCCATCAGGTTGCAAATTAAAAATAATTTTTATCTGCATCTAGCTCTGAAAAAATATTTGGGCTTCTAGCAGTGTGTGGGACTTGGTCTATTAGTCCATCTATACTGACCTCCATCAGGTTGCAAATTCAATATAATTTTTTTCTGCATCTAGCTCTGAAAAAATATTTGAGCTTCTAGCAGTGTGTGGGACTTGTTCTATTAGCCCATTTATACTGACCTCCATCAGGTTGCAAATTGAATATAATTTTTTTCTGCATCTAGCTCTGAAAAAATATTTGGGCTTCTTGCAGTGTGTGGGACTTGGTCTACTAGTCCATCTATACTGACCTCCATCAGGTTGCAAATTGAATATAATTTTTTTCTGCATCTAGCTCTGAAAAAATATTTGGGCTTCTAGCAGTGTGTGGGACTTGGTCTATTAGTCCATCTATACTGACCTCCATCAGGTTGCAAATTCAATATAATTTTTTTCTTCATCTAGCTCTGAAAAAATATTTGGGCTTCTAGCAGTGTGTGGGACTTGTTCTATTAGTCCATCTATACTGACCTCCATCAGGTTGCAATCTGAATATAATTTTTTTCTGCATCTAGCTCTGAAAAAATATTTGGGCTTCTAGCAGTGTTTGGGACTTGGTCTGTTAGTCCATCTATACTGACCTCCATCAGGTTGCAAATTAAAAATAATTTTTTTCTGCATCTAGCTCTGAAAAAATATTTGGGCTTCTAGCAGTGTGTGGGACTTGTTCTATTAGTCCATCTATACTGACCTCCATCAGGTTGCAAATTGAATATAATTTTTTTTGCATCTAGCTCTGAAAAAATATTTGGGCTTCTAGCAGTGTGTGGGACTTGGTCTATTAGTCCACCTATACTGACATCCATCAGGTTGCAAATTGAATATAATTTTTTTCTGCATCTAGCTCTGAAAAAATATTTGGGCTTCTAGCAGTGTGTGGGACTTGGTCTATTAGTCCATCTATACTGACCTCAGTAAGGTTGCAAATTAAAAATAAATTTTTTCTGCATCTAGCTCTGAAAAAATATTTGGGCTTCTAGCAGTGTGTGGGACTTGTTATATTAGTCCATATATACTGACCTCCATCAGGTTGCAAATTGAATATAATTTTTTTCTGCATCTAGCTCTGAAAAAATATTTGGGCTTCTAGCAGTGTGTGGGACTGGATCCATTAGTCCATCTATACTAACCTCCATCAGGTTGCAAATTAAAAATAATTTTTTTCTTCATCTAGCTCTGAAAAATTATTTGGGCTTCTAGCAGTGTGTGGGACTTGTTCTATTAGTCCATCTATACTGACCTCCATCAGGTTGCAAATTCAATATAATTTTTTTCTTCATCTAGCTCTGAAAAAATATTTGGGCTTCTAGCAGTGTGTGGGACTTGGTCTATTAGTCCATCTATACTGACCTCCATCAGGTTGCAAATTAAAAACAATTTTTTTCTTCATCTAGCTCTGAAAAAATATTTGGGCTTCTAGCAGTGTGTGGGACTTGTTCTATTAGTCCATCTATACTGACCTCCATCAGGTTGCAAATTGAATATAGTTTTTTTCTGCATCTAGCTCTGAAAAAATATTTGGGCTTCTAGCAGTGTTTGGGACTTGGTCTATTAGTCCATCTATACTGACCTCCAACAGGTTGCAAATTAAAAATAATTTTTTTCTTCATCTAGCTCTGAAAAAATATTTGGGCTTCTAGCAGTGTGTGGGACTTGTTCTATTAGTCCATCTATACTGACCTCCATCAGGTTGCAAATTGAATATAATTTTTTCTGCATCTAGCTCTGAAAAAATATTTTGGCTTCTAGCAGGTGTGTGGGACTTGTTCTATTAGTCCACCTATACTGACATCCATCAGGTTGCAAATTGAACATAATTTTTTTCTGCATCTAGCTCTGAAAAAATATTTGGGCTTCTAGCAGTGTGTGGGACTTGGTCTATTAGTCCATCTATACTGACCTCTATCAGGTTGCAAATTAAAAATATTTTTTTTCTGCATCTAGCTCTGAAAAAATATTTGGGCTTCTAGCAGTGTGTGGGACTTGTTCTATTAGTCCATATATACTGACCTCCATCAGGTTGCAAATTGAATATAATTTTTTTCTGCATCTAGCTCTGAAAAAATATTTGGGCTTCTAGCAGTGTGTGGGACTTGATCTATCAGTCCATCTATACTGACCTCCATCAGGTTGCAAATTAAAAATAATTTTTTTCTTCATCTAGCTCTGAAAAAATATTTGGGCTTCTAGCAGTGTGTGGGACTTGTTCTATTAGTCCATCTATACTGACCTCCATCAGGTTGCAAATTCAATATAATTTTTTTCTGCATCTAGCTCTGAAAAAATATTTGGGCTTCTAGCAGTGTGTGGGACTTGGTCTATTAGTCCATCTATACTGACCTCCATCAGGTTGCAAATTGAATATAATTTTTTTCTGCATCTAGCTCTGAAAAAATATTTGGGCTTCTAGCAGTGTGTGGGACTTGGTCTATTAGTCCATCTATACTGACCTCCATCAGGTTGCAAATTAAAAACAATTTTTTTCTTCATCTAGCTCTGAAAAAATATTTGGGCTTCTAGCAGTGTGTGGGACTTGGTCTATTAGTCCACCTATACTGACATCCATCAGGTTGCAAATTCCATATAATTTTCTTCTGCATCTAGCTCTGAAAAATATTTGGGCTTCTAGCAGTGTGTGGGAGTTGGTCTATTAGTCCATCTATACTGACCTCAATCAGGTTGCAAATTAAAAATAATTTTTTTCTGCATCTAGCTCTGAAAAAATATTTGGGCTTCTAGCAGTGTGTGGGACTTGTTCTATTAGTCCATATATACTGACCTCCATCAGGTTGCAAATTGAATATAATTTTTTTCTGCATCTAGCTCTGAAAAAATATCTTGGCTTCTAGCAGTGTGTGGGACTTGATCTATTAGTCCATCTATACTGACCTCCATCAGGTTGCAAATTAAAAATATTTTTTTTCTTCATCTAGCTCTGAAAAAATATTTGGGCTTCTAGCAGTGTGTGGGACTTGTTCTATTAGTCCATTTATACTGACCTCCATCAGGTTGCAAATTCAATATAATTTTTTTCTGCATCTAGCTCTGAAAAAATATTTGGGCTTCTAGCAGTGTGTGGGACTTGGTCTATTAGTCCATCTATACTGACGTCCATCAGGTTGCAAATTAAAAATAATTTTTTTCTGCATCCATCTCTGAAAAAATATTTGGGCTTCTAGCAGTGTGTGGGACTTCGTCTATTAGTCCATCTATACTGACCTCCATCAGGTTGCAAATTCAATATAATTTTTTTCTGCATCTAGCTCTGAAAAAATATTTGGGCTTCTAGCAGTGTGTGGGACTTGGTCTATTAGTCCATCTAAACTGACCTCCATCAGGTTGCAAATTGAATATAATTTTTTTCTGCATCTACCTCTGAAAAAATATTTGGGCTTCTAGCAGTGTGTGGGTATTGTTCTATTAGTCCATCTATACTGACCTCCATCAGGTTGCAAATTGAATATAATTTTTTTCTGCATCTAGCTCTGAAAAAATATTTGGGCTTCTAGCAGTGTGTGGGACTTGGTCTATTAGTCCATCTATACTGACCTCCATCAGGTTGCAAATTCAATATAATTTTTTTCTGCATCTAGCTCTGAAAAAATATTTGAGCTTCTAGCAGTGTGTGGGACTTGTTCTATTAGCCCATTTATACTGACCTCCATCAGGTTGCAAATTGAATATAATTTTTTTCTGCATCTAGCTCTGAAAAAATATTTGGGCTTCTAGCAGTGTGTGGGACTTGGTCTACTAGTCCATCTATACTGACCTCCATCAGGTTGCAAATTGAATATAATTTTTTTCTGCATCTAGCTCTGAAAAAATATTTGGGCTTCTAGCAGTGTGTGGGACTTGGTCTATTAGTCCATCTATACTGACCTCCATCAGGTTGCAAATTCAATATAATTTTTTTCTGCATCTAGCTCTGAAAAAATATTTGGGCTTCTAGCAGTGTGTGGGACTTGTTCTATTAGTCCATCTATACTGACCTCCATCAGGTTGCAAATTGAATATAATTTTTTCTGCATCTAGCTCTGAAAAAATATTTTGGCTTCTAGCAGGTGTGTGGGACTTGTTCTATTAGTCCACCTATACTGACATCCATCAGGTTGCAAATTCAACATAATTTTTTTCTGCATCTAGCTCTGAAAAAATATTTGGGCTTCTAGCAGTGTGTGGGACTTGGTCTATTAGTCCATCTATACTGACCTCTATCAGGTTGCAAATTAAAAATATTTTTTTTCTGCATCTAGCTCTGAAAAAATATTTGGGCTTCTAGCAGTGTGTGGGACTTGTTCTATTAGTCCATATATACTGACCTCCATCAGGTTGCAAATTGAATATAATTTTTTTCTGCATCTAGCTCTGAAAAAATATTTGGGCTTCTAGCAGTGTGTGGGACTTGATCTATCAGTCCATCTATACTGACCTCCATCAGGTTGCAAATTAAAAATAATTTTTTTCTTCATCTAGCTCTGAAAAAATATTTGGGCTTCTAGCAGTGTGTGGGACTTGTTCTATTAGTCCATCTATACTGACCTCCATCAGGTTGCAAATTCAATATAATTTTTTTCTGCATCTAGCTCTGAAAAAATATTTGGGCTTCTAGCAGTGTGTGGGACTTGGTCTATTAGTCCATCTATACTGACCTCCATCAGGTTGCAAATTGAATATAATTTTTTTCTGCATCTAGCTCTGAAAAAATATTTGGGCTTCTAGCAGTGTGTGGGACTTGGTCTATTAGTCCATCTATACTGACCTCCATCAGGTTGCAAATTAAAAACAATTTTTTTCTTCATCTAGCTCTGAAAAAATATTTGGGCTTCTAGCAGTGTGTGGGACTTGGTCTATTAGTCCACCTATACTGACATCCATCAGGTTGCAAATTCCATATAATTTTCTTCTGCATCTAGCTCTGAAAAATATTTGGGCTTCTAGCAGTGTGTGGGAGTTGGTCTATTAGTCCATCTATACTGACCTCAATCAGGTTGCAAATTAAAAATAATTTTTTTCTGCATCTAGCTCTGAAAAAATATTTGGGCTTCTAGCAGTGTGTGGGACTTGTTCTATTAGTCCATATATACTGACCTCCATCAGGTTGCAAATTGAATATAATTTTTTTCTGCATCTAGCTCTGAAAAAATATCTTGGCTTCTAGCAGTGTGTGGGACTTGATCTATTAGTCCATCTATACTGACCTCCATCAGGTTGCAAATTAAAAATATTTTTTTTCTTCATCTAGCTCTGAAAAAATATTTGGGCTTCTAGCAGTGTGTGGGACTTGTTCTATTAGTCCATTTATACTGACCTCCATCAGGTTGCAAATTCAATATAATTTTTTTCTGCATCTAGCTCTGAAAAAATATTTGGGCTTCTAGCAGTGTGTGGGACTTGGTCTATTAGTCCATCTATACTGACGTCCATCAGGTTGCAAATTAAAAATAATTTTTTTCTGCATCTACCTCTGAAAAAATATTTGGGCTTCTAGCAGTGTGTGGGTATTGTTCTATTAGTCCATCTATACTGACCTCCATCAGGTTGCAAATTGAATATAATTTTTTTCTGCATCTAGGTCTGAAAAAATATTTGGGCTTCTAGCAGTGTGTGGGACTTGGTCTATTAGTCCATCTATACTGACCTCCATCAGGTTGCAAATTCAATATAATTTTTTTCTGCATCTAGCTCTGAAAAAATATTTGAGCTTCTAGCAGTGTGTGGGACTTGTTCTATTAGCCCATTTATACTGACCTCCATCAGGTTGCAAATTGAATATAATTTTTTTCTGCATCTAGCTCTGAAAAAATATTTGGGCTTCTAGCAGTGTGTGGGACTTGGTCTATTAGTCCATCTATACTGACCTCCATCAGGTTGCAAATTCAATATAATTTTTTTCTGCATCTAGCTCTGAAAAAATATTTGGGCTTCTAGCAGTGTGTGGGACTTGTTCTATTAGTCCATCTATACTGACCTCCATCAGGTTGCAATCTGAATATAATTTTTTTCTGCATCTAGCTCTGAAAAAATATTTGGGCTTCTAGCAGTGTGTGGGACTTGGTCTATTAGTCCATCTATACTGACCTCCATCAGGTTGCAAATTAAAAACAATTTTTTCTTCATCTAGCTCTGAAAAAATATTTGGGCTTCTAGCAGTGTGTGGGACTTGTTCTATTAGTCCATCTATACTGACCTCCATCAGGTTGCAAATTGAATATAGTTTTTTTCTGCATCTAGCTCTGAAAAAATATTTGGGCTTCTAGCAGTGTGTGGGACTTGGTCTATTAGGCCATCTATACTGACCTCCATCATGTTGCAAATTAAAAACAATTTTTTCTTCATCTAGCTCTGAAAAAATATTTGGGCTTCTAGCAGTGTGTGGGACTTGTTCTATTAGTCCATCTATACTGACCTCCATCAGGTTGCAAACTGAATATAGTTTTTTTCTGCATCTAGCTCTGAAAAAATATTTGGGCTTCTAGCAGTGTTTGGGACTTGGTCTATTAGTCCATCTATACTGACCTCCATCAGGTTGCAAATTAAAAATAATTTTTTTCTGCATCTAGCTCTGAAAAAATATTTGGGCTTCTAGCAGTGTGTGGGACTTGTTCTGTTAGTCCATCTATACTGACCTCCATCAGGTTGCAAATTGAATATAATTTTTTCTGCATCTAGCTCTGAAAAAATATTTGGGCTTCTAGCAGTGTGTGGGACTTGGTCTATTAGTCCACCTATACTTACATCCATCAGGTTGCAAATTGAATATAATTTTTTTCTGCATCTAGCTCTGAAAAAATATTTGGGCTTCTAGCAGTGTGTGGGACTTGGTCTATTAGTCCATCTATACTGACCTCAGTAAGGTTGCAAATTAAAAATAAATTTTTTCTGCATCTAGCTCTGAAAAAATATTTGGGCTTCTAGCAGTGTGTGGGACTTGTTATATTAGTCCATATATACTGACCTCCATCAGGTTGCAAATTGAATATAATTTTTTTCTGCATCTAGCTCTGAAAAAATATTTGGGCTTCTAGCAGTGTGTGGGACTTGATCTATTAGTCCATCTATACTTACCTCCATCAGGTTGCAAATTAAAAATAATTTTTTTCTTCATCTAGCTCTGAAAAATTATTTGGGCTTCTAGCAGTGTGTGGGACTTGTTCTATTAGTCCATCTATACTGACCTCCATCAGGTTGCAAATTCAATATAATTTTTTTCTGCATCTAGCTCTGAAAAAATATTTGGGCTTCTAGCAGTGTGTGGGACTTGGTCTATTAGTCCATCTATACTGACCTCCATCAGGTTGCAAATTGAAAATAATTTTTTTCTGCATCCATCTCTGAAAAAATATTTGGGCTTCTAGCAGTGTGTGGGACTTGGTCTATTAGTCCATCTATATTGACCTCCATCAGGTTGCAAATTCAATATAATTTTTTTCTGCATCTAGCTCTAAAAAAATCTTTGGGCTTCTAGCAGTGTGTGGGACTTGGTCTATTAGTCCATCTAAACTGACCTCCATCAGGTTGAAAATTGAATATAATTTTTTCCTGCATCTACCTCTGAAAAAATATTTGGGCTTCTAGCAGTGTGTGGGACTTGTTCTATTAGTCCATCTATACTGACCTCCATCAGGTTGCAAATTGAATATAATTTTTTTCTGCATCTAGCTCTGAAAAAATATTTGTGCTTCTAGCAGTGTGTGGGACTTGGTCTATTAGTCCATCTATACTGACCTCCATCAGGTTGCAAATTAAAAATATTTTTTTTCTTCATCTAGCTCTGAAAAAATATGTGGGCTTCTAGCAGTGTGTGGGACTTGTTCTTTTAGTCCATCTATACTGACCTCCATCAGGTTGCAAATTGAATATAATTTTTTTCTGCATCTACCTCTGAAAAAATATTTGGGCTTCTAGCAGTGTGTGGGACTTGGTCTATTAGTCCATCTATACTGACCTCCATCAGGTTGCAAATTAAAAATAATTTTTTTCTGCATCTAGCTCTGAAAAAATATTTGGGCTTCTAGCAGTGCGTGGGACTTGGTCTATTAATCCATCTATACTGACCTCCATCAGGTTGCAAATTCAATATATTTTTTTTCTGCATCTAGCTCTGAAAAAATATTTGGGCTTCTAGCAGTGTGTGGGACTTGTTCTATTAGTCCATCTATACTGACCTCCATCAGGTTGCAAATTGAATATAATTTTTTTCTTCATTTAACCCAGCCAATAGTTTTGGCCTAATACCACAGTTTGGCCACTCAGCTCTGCTCGGTTCCATTGTTTTTTTGTGCAAACAACTCCAGAGTTGTGAATTAGTTAACCACCAAAATGAGTGGAAAAAGGCCTGCTGCTGGTGGAAAGGGGAATAGGCGTGTTGGGAAGGGGAAAAAAGGTTGTGTCCCTGGGGTAGGTGTTAAAGCAACAGTAACATCTGCAGAAGAAAGACCATCTTGCAGCCAAACTAAAATGTCTACTTCTTTTAGCGGACAATGTGATAAGATCCCTTTCTTACGGCCACGCCAATCGCTACAAATTCCAGATGAGGCACAAAAACAGCAGGTGCTTCAACGGATATCAAGTGCTCCTTTAAGTGGGCTCTCCTCCACATCAACTTCAACATCACAAATACTCCAGTCCTCAAAAGGTGTCACCCCAATCGCACTTGCTTCCTCACAGCTCCCAAATCTCCAGCTGCCCATCTGAGTATGAGGTAGAACAGATGGTTGAGTCTGCAGAGCTGTTTACTCATACTATAGCCTGGGAATCAGAGGTCGGCTCCAGCGCTTCTGTGAATCCAGATGAGGAAATGATCTGCACTGATGCCCAGAATCTTTATGAGTCGGATCCAGGACCAGACGCTGAAGGTTCTGACCTTAATGTAGACCCTCATTCCCAAACTGTAACTCATGTTGGTGGAGACAATGAGGAAGACGATGATGAGACTAAAATACCTGATTGGAGCGACAACTTTAGTTTTTTTTTAGGGCAGGAACAGGTTGGCTCTGAGTACGACGGGTGTGATAACGCACAGGGTGATGATGATGAGGTTGGAGATCCCACTTATTGTCAACCCACAGTCAGCCAAGAGATGAGGTCAGCAGAGGAGGTGGAGGAGAATGCTAATGACGACGAGGTCAGGTTGCGCCTTCCTGGACAGAGACGTTGTACTGGAAGCACGTCAACAACTGCATCCTCAAACACAACTCTGCCTCTCACCACAAGTCGTGGTGGTTCTTCAGGTCGCATGGGTGCTAAGCCTTGCATAGCCTGGGCATTTTTTCAGATCGATAAAGATAACCCAACTCGTGTTATCTGTAACATTTGTCAGCAAAAGCAAAGTAGAGGCCAAAAAATACATAGTTTGAGTACTTCATGCATGAACCGGCACATGGACATGAAGCATAAGTTGCAGTGGGAAGCTCACTGTGTTACAATGCGGCCAAGCCGGCCGGGCCAACCACCGTCTGCCATATCTTGTGCATCTGCGGCCTCTTCATCCTCTGTGGCTGGGGGGACAGCAGTCACACCTGTTTTGGGATGCAGACCTGTCACCTCTTTACAAGCAACAGCCAGCGTGATTGGCAGGTCATCATTTTCTTTGGATGTGGTAACACCAGCTGGTGTTGAGAGCTGTCCGACATCGATAGCACCACCTTTGGATCAAGGCATCCTAACATGACCGCCTGCTTCTTCCTCACAGACCGGCAGTTTGCCGGGGACACCCTTATCAACCCCATCTAAGCACAATAGCCAGCCCTCGGTCCCTCAGATGTGGACAAGTAAAATACCATTTCCTCCTAGCCATGAGAAAGCTAAGAGGTTGAATTTCACCATCTGCAAGCTCTTGGCTACAGAAATGCTGCCTTTCCGCCTGGTGGACACAGAGGATTTTCAAACCTTATTTCCGTCGCAGTGCCCCAGTACCAGATGCCCAGTCGGCACTACTTCTCAAAGAAAGGTGTGCCTGCGCTCCACCAGCATGTCACACACAACATCACCGCTTCTTTGAGAAACTCTGTGTGTGACAGGGTGCATTTCACCACAGACACTTGGACGAGTAGGCATGGACAGGGGCGTTACATGTCGCTGACTGGGCACTGGGTAACTATGGTGACAGCAGGACAAGGGGCTGCTGTCCAAGTCTTGCCGTCCCCACGAGTTGTGCGTCAATCCACTTTATCTCAAAGTTCCTCCACTGCTTCTGCCTCCTCAACCTTCTCTCGGTCCTCCACCTGCACCCAAAGCCTGTATGGTCATGCCACAAGCTTTCTAACTGCACAGAAGGGATCCTGCACACCTCCTTACTATGCTGGCAGTAGGGCTCAACGTCATCAGGTAGTTTTTACTTTGAAATGTCTGGGAAATGGGTCAAATCACGCTGGAGGAGTGGTCTCAGATCAGGGACCTATGCACCCTTCTGCACAGTTTTGAAATGGCAACGAACATGTTTAGTGCTGACGATGCCATTATCAGCATGACTATTCCCGTGACTTACATGCTGGAGCACATGTTAAACAGAATTCGGAGTCAGGTGGTGGCACAAGAGGAGGTGGAGGAAGTAGAGGAGGAGGAGTTGTATGCGGAAGGGCTAACATCTGCAAGGTCCAGACGGTCGGCAGCACCAAGGCGGCAGGCATGTGAGGGTGGGGGAGATGGTTTTACCAGGGCGCATGGTAGCAGCAAAACTAGTGAGGAAGGTGCAGGAGCCCAGGAAGAAGTGGAGGACGAACTGATGGAAGACTCATCAGATGAGGGAGACCTTGATCACATTTCTGTTGTGCGAGGTTGGGGGGAGAGGACAGAGGAAGGAAGCATGATTGTTACCTCGCCACCAACACAACAGGGAATTGGTGCTCCTGGATGCGCAAGACACATGAGTGCCTTCTTGCTGCACTACCTGCAACATGACCCTCGAATTGTGAGAATTAGAAATATTCCTGACTACTGGGTTGCCACACTGTTGGATCCCTGGTACAAAAGTAAATTTGCAGAAATTATTCCTGCCTTAGAAAGGGATGCACGCATGCAGCAGTATCAGCAGAGACTTTTGCAGAATCTTACATGTGCTTTTCCACAAAACACCAGTGGTGCACGTAGTGAATCTCACAGTTCCAACTTGCCAACCGTGGGACCGTCGAGTGTTCAGCACTCAAACTGTAACAGAAACACAGTATCTGCTGGTAACATCAATTTTGCGGAATCATTTCACCACTTTTTTAGCCCATCCTTTGCAAGGCCACAGGAGACAAGAAGTCTGACACATAGTCAACGCCTAGAGACGATGGTACAGGAGTATCTCCAAGTAAACATTGAAGCCATGACTGTGTCACTGGACCCTTGCTCTTTTTGGGCTTCCAATCTGGATAAATGGCCGGAGCTAGCCACTTACGCCTTGGAGATCTTGTCATGCCCCGCAGCCAGCGTTCTGTCTGAACGTGTGTTCAGCGCTGCTGGTGGTGTGCTGATAGATAAGCGCACGCGGCTCTCCACTGATAATGTAGACAGACTCACGTTCATAAAGATGAACAAATCATGGATCCGAAACGACTTTTCTACCCCTGTGTCATCCTGGGGAGAGTAAAAGCTTGATGATTGGTTAAAATCACCTCACCAACCATTTTAAGCTTTCAAATTACTAATCATGTTTATCTGTATCTTGGCTGGAAAATAATTTGGGCTTTGTAGCAGTGTGCAGCACTGATTCTAATAGGCCATCTATACTAAGCTCCACCAGATTTAAAATTACTAATCATGTTTATCTGTATCTTGGCTGGAAAATAATTTGGGCTTTGTAGCAGTGTGCAGTACTGATTCTATTAGGTCATCTATACTAAGCTGCACCAGATTTAAAATTAATAATAATTTTTAGCTGCATCTAGCCCGGAAAATAATTTTGGGGCTCCGAGATGCGCAAGACACATAAGTGCCTTCTTGCTGCACTACCTGCAACATGACCCTCAGATTGTCAGAATTCGAAGTAATCCTGACTACTGGGTTGCCACACTCTTAGATCCCCCACACTCTGCGATCAACCTTTTCATTTTAATAAAGACCAAAAAAATGGTCATTTTTGAAATTATAAGCATTAGCAGGTTATTAGAAACTGAAATCAAACAGTTTTCAACTCAAAACTTTATTCTAGGTGATGTTACATTTGCACATAGGACCCCTTGTTCGAAAGGAGCTTCTGAACTCTCTCGTCCATTGAATTTGTCAGGTTTTGGATGGTTTCTGCTTCAATTGATTTGCATGAGGACAGAATACCCTCCCAGAGCTGTTGCTTAGATGTGAACTGCCTCCCGCCATCATAGACACTCCTTTTGATGATGCTCCAGAGGTTCTGAATGGGGTAGAGGTCAGGGGAGCATGGGGGTCACAGCATAAGTTTGTCCCCTTTTATGCCCATATCAGCCAGAGATGCAGATGTGTTATGTGCAGCATGAGACGGTGCATTATCATGCATAAAAATGATCTTGCTGTGGAATACACGGTTCTTCTTCTTGAACCATGGCAGGAAGTGCTGTTTGAGAAACTCCACATAAATTATGGAGTTCATCTTTACCCCTTCGGGGATCCTAAAGGGGCCGACAATCTCTCTCCCCATGATTCCAGCCCAAAACATTACTCCACCTCCTCCTTGTTGGCGCTGTAGCCGTGTTTGCGTGGGGTGTCCATCAACCAACCATCCTCCACTCCATCCATCTGGACCATCGAGTGTTGCACGGCACTCATCCGTGAACAAAACAGTTTTGAAATCAGTCTTCATGTAATGTTTGGCCCACTGGAGCCGTTTCTGCTTGTGTGAAGTGGATAGAGGAGGTCGACAGGATGGCGTACGCACAGCTGCAAACCTCTGAAGGACCCTGCATCTTGTTGTTCGGGGGACGTTGGAGGCACCAGCAGCTTCAAAAACTTGTCAGATGCTATGACAAGGCTTTTTTGCCGCTGCTCTTTTAACCTGACGTAATTGCCTGTAGGAAAGAGTCTTCAATTTGCCCTTATCAGCACGCACACGTGTGTACTGTGAATCAGCTACATACTTCTTGATTGCCAAGACACTTCATCCTGATCATCGCACAATGTTGATTGTAGTCATGCCTTGACCTAAACACTCCACAATTTGTTGCTTCTCAGCAGCCGACACATCCTTTTTCTTTCCCATTTTGGCAGAAAATGTAGGCTGCTTAATAATGTGGGACAGCCTTCTTAAGTAGTCTTGCCTTTCATTGGACACACCTGCCAAACTAATTAGCACAGGTGTCTGCAATTGCTTACAGTGATATAAAGAGCCCTGACACACATCACCATCAATGAGTTTAACTGACAAACAAACAAATTCTTCCCTTATCACTCCTAAACACTTTTTGCATAATAATTTGGAACACAGTGTACATGTGCTTTTCCACAAAACACCAGTGGTTCACGCAGTGAATCTTACAGTTCTAACTTGCCAACCGTGGTCTGTATGGAGTTGTTCAATAAAGGGCCCAAAATTAAGATAACATAGACGGAAGAGGTCTCTATGAATAGGAATTCCTAAGTATTTGATACCCTGTGAGGGCCAGGCAAAGGGAAAGTTGGACTGGATGGAATCCTGTATGGATTTTGGGAGGGAGACTTCGAGGGCCTCAGACTTCGCTGCATTGATTTTAAAATTTGACCATGTAACAAAGTGATCTATTTCAGTCATAACAGCAGGGATATGTGATTGAGTGATATATACTAGGACATCATCAGCAAATAGAGAGCACTTGTACTCAGTGCCTCCCACTTCAATCCACCTAATATTGGGGTTATGGCGAATTGATGAGAGCAGGTGCTCCGTCACTAGGATGTATAAGAGAGGGGACAGAGGACATCCCTGCCTTGTCCCATTGGTGATTATGAAAGGTGATAAAATGTTCTGACGCGCCCCCTGGGCCTTGGGACATCCGGAGCCGGACCCTTTTTGGTGGATGCTGGTGGTTGTAGTCTCCGTGGCGACGACCCGGTTCCGTGGCTCAGGGCGGTCAAACCAGTGGCGGAACTATTTATGTGGTTTTGATGTTTAAATGTCTGACTACGCCACCCGTGGATTGCGGTCAGAGTGAACCGCCGCTGCAGGGCAGACCGCTGAGGCTGGTGTTGTGGGTGCAGCAGAGCGTAGCATAACTCCCCACGGGAGGAGTATAGCCTCAGGGCAGTGTATGCGGAGGATGGGGGTGATGGTGCAGGGCAGCAGCAGTAACGACACGGAGTCAGTGATGCAGTCCAGGGCCTTTACACACAGTTCTTTTTATCCAGACCACTTCTGCAGGTAACGGCTGCCCACATCGTACTGTGCTCACCAGGTGAGGGGCTCTGACAACTCCCAGATAACTTTGGAGCGCTTCACAGGACCCCTTTGTGTGTCCTTTGTCTGGCCTTTCTTACCAACGCTTCTGTCCGGCTGCCTCGGGCTTCCTCTTGGTAAACTTGGCGCCAGTTTCCCTGACCCTATGTGGTGCCTTCCTAGCGGGTGTAGCGAGGTGCTGCACCACATAAAATATCACAGCCTCCGGTTTCCAGCTGAGGGTCGTTTCCCGCCTCCACTAGTTTCGGGGACCGGTCTCCCCCTTTGGCCTGACCCCTCCACGCAGGTGGATTCGGGCGTGCGGTGGCGACTCGCCCGTCCGCACCCCTGGGATCCCTTCGTTCCTCGTTCCTGGAGCCTTCTCCACTCCTCTTCCTTCCTTCTCCCTCTTCCAGGCCTGGGCCTCTGTTACTAGGCCCACCTCCGGAGCAGAGCTCATGCAGAGCCCCTGCTCCCTGTTACTTCTGCTCAGACTTCTCTGCACTGAACTAAGATGGTGCCCACCTTTTATACTCCCTTCTCAATGCACCCAGGAACTGCTTCCTCCCTGCTCCTGCACTACAGGGTTCCCCTTCCTCAGTGTTCCCTCCCCCCACTCCAGCAAGGGACAGGAACTGTCGTGCCCATCTCAGTGGCATATTGGTCGCCCTGCCCCATGGCAATGTGGTGTAATGCATGCAGGTGTCGGGGTCCTTATCCACACTCCATCCTTACCTGAGAGTGAGATATCACACCTCTGGGTGAGGTGCAATACCTCTGTAGCAACCAAGCCCTCGGGGTGCTACAGTTCCATTTATCTTCAGCCTAGGTGACGCATTGCGATACAGGGCCGTTATTTTGGCTATAAAAGGGTCCCTTAGACCCCTACCCCAAGCTTTTTAAGAGAATAATATATGACGTGCCAGGAGACTCTATGGAATGCTTTCTCAGCATCCAACGAGAGTATCTAATTACAAATTTTTAACTGCATCTAGCCCAGGAAATACTTTGTGCCTAGTAGCAGTGTCTGCTAGTCAGCGGATTATCCCAGCTGTTAAGCAAGCTACACCACCTGTAGTTTGGACACTTAAATTTTTCAAAGGAAATGCTTCGGGACCCCGGGATACTCAGTGAAGAGCATCAGGAGGCACCCCAAGGCATAGGGGTTGGGACTGGCGGTAGGACGCCTTGCGGTGGACCGCCGAGCTCGATCCTTATAAAAGCTTTTTAACTGCAGCAGCTTTAGTGGATGCTACTGGAGCTGGAATTACACGGCTGCTGGCATGAGACTTGCCCTTCAATAGATCCTTGTAAATGGATTTAAACTGTATTCTTTCAAATTAAAGAGACAATTTAAATTAAAAAGCTTAGACCTGCCTCTACCACAGGGGGCTTGCTCGACCCACCAGCAGACAGGCACCAGTATTGGGAGAGGGGGGCTGGCCGTCAGGGTCCACTGCGGCTCTGGCACAAACCCGGCGACACGGAGGTGGCACAGGCAGGAACGGACTGGCCGTGTCGGCTTCTCACTTTTTGGATTTTAGAAGGGCATGACATGCCTATATCTGTGTCTCCCCCTCCTTTTACTCCTCCACCTCTTTTCTTTTCGCTTGACTATATGTACTTGTCACTTTTCCATGTGTTAGCTATGTCTTCTGAGCAGTTTGTCAGCTTTTGGACACCTTTGAACGTGTTTTCTATGTGTTTCTATGTGTTTTTGTTTGCCTGCCATTGGTTTTAACAGTGTTCGAAGGTGTTCGACGAACAGTCCGACGAACAGTTCGGCGAACACAAGGGTGTTCGACGAACCGAACCGAACTCGAACACTACGGGGGTGGCTCAACACTATAGACGACCTTATTCTTCAGGTCGGTGAGACTACAGCGATACCAGAATCATATGGCGTTTTTATGACTGACAGCTGTCACACACTAAAAGATGCATTTTTTGTAAAATCTAGTTTTTGCATCGCCATATTTTGAGAGCTATAATTTTTCCAGATTTTGGCAGACAGTCATTTGACGGCTTGTTTTTTGCGGGATGGGTTGACGTTGTTATTAGTGCCATTTTCAGGCACGTGACATTATTTGATCGCTTTCTATTCCGATTTTTGTGAGGCAGAATAAACAAAAACCAACAATTCAGGAATTGTTTTTTTTTGTTTTTTTTTATTCTGTTCTGCGTGTGGTAAAAGTGAAAAGGCAGCTTTATTCTTCGGGTCAGTACGTTTACAGTGGTACCACATTTATATCATATTTCTATGTTTTGCACTTTTACATAATAAAAGCAATTTTATAGAAAAAATTATTTTTTAGCATAGCTTTATTCTGAGAGCTATAACTCTTTTATTTTTTGGCTGATGGAGCTGTATGGCAGCTTGTTTTTTGTGGGACGAGATGACGTTTTCAGTGGTACCATTTTTATTTATATTTGTCTTTTTGATCGCGTGTTATTCCATTTTTTGTTTGGCGGTATGATGATAAAGCATTGTTTTTTGCTTCGTTTTTTTATTTATTTTTTTTACCGTGTTCACTGAAGGGGTAAACTAGTGGGACAGTTTTATAGGTCAGGTTGTTCCGGACGCGGCAATATCAAATATGTGTACTTTTATTGCTTTTTTTTTATAATAATATTTATTGATGGGTACATTATATTTTTATTTTTGGTGGATTATTTTTTTTTTAAATATTTTTACAATTTTTTTTTTATTTTATTTTTTTTCACTTTCTCGTAGTTTTTATACTTTATTACTTTGTCCCACTATGGGACTTTCACTTTTTTTTCTCTGATCGCCTGCATGGCACAGGAATGCAGCGCCATCCCTGTGCCATGCAGGCTGTCAGCGCTGGACAGGGAGAAGATTGTTTGGAGATGCACTGCGCATGTCCAAAAAATCTTTCTGCTGTCTGATGACCTGGATGTTGTCACGACGACATCGGGTCGTCATGGCAACATCCTGGAAGCCACGGCAGACAGCACTGGAAGCCGGAAGAGGAGGTGAGCATCTGCGATCACCTCCCCTCGACTTCAATCGCAGCATCGCGGGGGTTAATGTGCTGGGAGCGTGACCGCTCCCTGCACATAGTACCGGGTGTCAGCTGTGACAATCAGCTGACACCCGGCGGCGATCGAGCCCGCACAGCCTGTGTGCGTGCGCGATCGCCATGACGTACTAATACGGGTCTGGCTCTTAAGTCCCAGGGCACAGACGAGTATTAGTACATCTAATGTTGTTAAGGGGTTAAAGAGGCTAACAGGAGATCAAAAAGGTATTTTGACAAAAAAGAAAGGAGTCCTTGTTTGCTGTTGGGGATATGGTTTGGTTGTCCTCTAGGAATCTTCGTTTGAAAATTCCTTCTAAAAAACTGGGGCCTAAATTTGTGGGTCCTTTCAAAGTGGTTAAGATTGTCAACTCGGCAGCTGTGAGGTTGGGCATTCCCTCGTCCGGGAGGATTAATTCTGTGTTTCATGTGTCGTTACTTAAGAAGGCGCACATGCCTGATAAGCAGGTGAAGCCTACTGTTCCTCCTGCTGATGAGGACGGTGAATTTGATATTTCTCGCATTTTGGATTCCAGGTGGCATAGAGGAAGATTACAGTATCTTGTGTCATGAAGAGGTTTCGGCCCCGAGGATTATTCCTGGGTGACGGCCAAGGACGTCTCGGCCTCAAGGATAATTAAGGCTTTTCACAGGAGATTTCCTGGTAAGGCTCGGCCTAGAGGATCCGGAGGATCCTCGTAAAAGGGGAGGTACTGTTAGAATCTAAGTTGTTTTACTATCGGCCATCTTGTTGTGGTTTGCTGGCTTCTAGTCTTTTCCTCTGGTGCTGGGTTTCTTGGTCACGTGATCTCTGCACTCTTATTACTGTAACATCCTGGCAGCGTGCTTGCATGGCTTACCATCTCCCACCATGCAAGACCGCTATCTTACCTTTCAGGCCAGGCTGCATGCTTTTGCTTCAGTACCTGCTGTTTGTATGTCTCTTGTCTGCTGGCTTAGGGCGTCGGCGCTGTTGCTTTCTGATTCTTACAGCTACAGTGTGCGCAGTCCTAATGCGTCCCCAGCCTATTTCTGTGAGTCACTGGATACTTAAACCCCCTCCACCCAGTAGGAGGTGCCTGAGCAAAACTTTCTTACAGTCTGTTCTGTGCAACTGTGAGTTGCCAGGTCCTGTCCTGACTCTAGTCTGTCCGCCACCCTGGGGGCTGAGTACCCAGCGCCTCTACCAGTACCTGTGACTTCTAGTCAGTTTCCGCCACCCTGGGGGCTGAGTACACAGAGCCTCTACCTGTACCTGTGACATCTAGTCAGTTTCTGCCACCCTGGGGGCTGAGTACACAGGGCCTCTACCTGTACCTGTGACATCTAGTCAGTTTCTGCCACCCTGGGGGCTGAGTTTCCAGGCTCGTTCCTGTATCTTGTTACTGGTTCAGATCCTGTCTGAACAGTGTCCTAGTCTGTTACTTGTTTGTCTCTATGTCTGTATCTTTTCTCTTTCCTGCAGTATCTGAACCTGCACCTAACTCCAACTCGTTGTCTCTGTACTTCTGTTTGTGAGTCTTGTGTCCACTCGCTATTTCATTGTTAGTACCTTGTCTGTATCTGGTTCTACTCGTTCTGTTTCCCTCCCTCTGTGTCTAACTCCTGTGTTCCAGCTATCTTCTTGTGTTTTTCAGTCTGTTCCATGTGAACAGAGCCCTGTCCAGTCTACCGCATCTGCGGGTTTTGCTTTGCTCTGCTTGCTCACCGCACCTGCGGTTTTGCTCTGCTTAGCTTGCTCAACACATCTGCGGTTTTGCTCTGCTTTGCTTGTTCACCGCATCTGCGGGTTTTGCTCTGCTTTGCTTGTTCACCGCATCTGCGGTTTTGCTCTGCTTTGCTTGTTCACCACATCTGCGGGTTTTGCTCTGCTTTGCTAGTTCACCGCATCTGCGGGTTTGATCTGCTTTGCTTGTTTACCGCATCTGCGGGTTTTGCTTTGCTCTGCTTGCTCACCGCATCTGCGGTTTTGCTCTGCTTAGCTTGTTCACCGCATCTGCGGTTTTCCTCCGCTTTGCTTGTTCAACGCATCTGCGGGTTTGCTCTGCTTTGCTAGTTCACCGCATCTGTGGGTTTGCTCTGCTTTGCTTGTTTACCGCATCTGCGGTTTTGCTCTGCTTGGCTTGTTCACCGCATCTGCGGGTTTTGCTCTGCTTTGCTTGTTCACCGCATCTGCGGTTTTGCTCTGCTTTGCTTGTTCACCACATCTGCGGGTTTTGCTCTGCTTTGCTAGTTCACCGCATCTGCGGGTTTGCTCTGCTTTGCTAGTTCACCGCATCTGTGGGTTTGCTCTGCTTTGCTTGTTTACCGCATCTGCGGTTTTGCTCTGCTTGGCTTGTTCACCGCATCTGCGGGTTTTGCTCTGCTTTGCTTGTTCACCGCATCTGCGGTTTTGCTCTGCTTTGCTTGTTCACCGCATCTGTGGGTTTTGCTCTGCTTTGCTTGTTTACCGCATCTGCGGGTTTTGTTCTGCTTTGCTTGTTCACCGCATCTGCGGGTTTTGCTCTGCTTTGCTTGTTCACCGCATCTGCGGTTTTGCTCTACTTTGCTTGTTCACCGCATCTGCGGGTTTTGCTCTGCTTTGCTTGTTCACCGCATGTGCGGATTTTGCTCTGGTTTGCTTGTTCACCGCATCTGCGGTTTTGCTCTGCTTTGCTTGTTCACCGCATCTGCGGGTTTTGCTCTGCTTTGCTTATTCACCGCATCTGCGGTTTTGCTCTGCTTTGCTTGTTCACCGCATCTGCGGGTTTTGCTCTGCTTTGCTTGTTCACCACATTTGCGGGTTCTGCTGTGCTCTGCTTGTCTATCGCACCTGCGACTCTGTTCCTATATCCCAGTCTGTACTGGTCCCTATCCTGCCTACGTTTCTACTTGTCAGTACCCGCCTGTCTGCATATCAGCCGTGCCTCCCTGTGCCCACCTGTCTGTATGCCAGCCGTGCCTGTCAGTACCCACCTGTCTGCATATCAGCTGTGCCTGTCAATATCCACCTGTCTGCATACCAGCCATGCCTGCCAGTACCCACCAGTCAATATGCCCGTTTAACCTGCCTGTTCCTGCATTCCCCGGTGTGGGTCAACAGCTGTGACCGGGGTCTGACCTGGAGTAGCAACTGGTCCCTCTGCTAGGTTCCTCCCTGGTTCACGGAGTCCACTGAGCCGCCGTGTGACCTTGGTTGGATCGGGTTGATACTTAGTAACCCCCCGCCAGGCACTCCTCGGTTCATGGTACAGTGGGATCACTAATCACGCTCACGCCAGTCTGCCCGGGCATGTGCGTAACAATTACCCAGCACCTGGCCCCCATTCCCTGCTTGACATCAGTGTTGTAACGCTCATGCTCTGGCTAAGTAGCCTGGTTTAGCTCTTCTTGCTTTGGACTATTGTTATCCTGGGACTTATTGTTCCACCAGTTTTGTTTCCTTTAATTTTCGCTTCTGCAACTAACTTTTCTGTTAGGCGGTCTCCTGCTTTTGCTCCCAGTCCTTAGATCATTCTCTTTCCTACAGGTCTTCGTTTGAGTTCAGTGCAGGAGTTTCAGTGGGGTTATTCATAAGGAATAGGGCACCTATCCCAGCGCAGGGTAAAGCTGAGTCTCAGTGCAGGGACAGCTATTCCTTAGTTCTAAGTTGCAGAACATAACACGATGATCTGGATCAGTTGTAGTGCAGTCACATCAGCAGTCACTGGACACTACAGATGGCTACACACTGACACAGGCAGTGTGTAGCGTTGAGCTGCCGTGAGAGAGGTCACAGGAGTTCATCAGCTGATGAGCTCTGGTGATCTCATGGCACCACCGCTGCGTTAGAATTTTCTCTCAGAGTGGTGCAGTAAGTGAGATCATCAGCTGATGAACTCATGTGACCTCTCTCACGGCAGCTCAGTGCTATTACTGTGGTAGCGATTACGCTCTTGTCAGTGTGTAGCCAGCGGCCGGGTAGAACAGTCACATCTGCCGATGTGACTGTTCTGCAAGTGAGATTGGCATGAGACTATGGATTACCTGGATGACAGTGGATAGGTGAGTATTATGGTGGCTCATCATTTTTCTTTTTTACAGGTGACATGGGCGTTAAGGTGAGTATTATGGTGTTTTTTATTTTTTATTTTTTTTTTACAGGGGACAAGGGCTTCAGGGATTAGGTGTAGGTGACTATAACTGTGTTTTTTATTTTTATTTGAATATTTATTTATTGCTTCTAACCTTGCTTTTTTTTACTAGGAGCACAGGTGCCGGCTGATGAATACTCTCATCAGTGGCATCTGCGCATGCTGTTTACAGTGACTGCAGATGTCAGCTGATGGGAGTAGTAAATGTTACCGCTGATCAGAGCCCATTTCCAGAGCTGAACCCAAACTTTTAGTACCTGTTTGGCCAAACCCACCAAACATTGAGTGGTTCGCTCATCTTTAGTGATAACAGCTTCAAGACACCTCCTGTATGAAGAAACTAGTCACATGCATTGCTCAGGTGTGATTTTGGCATATTCTTTCACACAAACACTCTTCAAATCCTGAAGGTTCCATGGGTCCCTTCTATGAACTCTGAGCTTCAGTTCCTTCCATAAATTTTCTATAGGATTCAGGTCAGGCTATTGGCTGGGCCATTCTATCAGCCTTATTTTCTTTCTCTGAAACCAATTGAGAGTTTCCTTGGCTGAGTATTTGGGATCACTGTCTTGCTGAAATGGTGTCCACTCTCATTTCATCTTCACCATCCTGGAAAATGGCAACAGATTTTTTAAGAATGTCTCTATACATTTGTACATTCATTCTTCCTTCAATCATATTATGTTTGCCAGTGCCTTATGCTGAAAAACAGCCCCACCCCATGATGCTGCCACACCCAAACTGTTAGAACCCTCCTGTTTGTTTTTTCCATCTTGTGTTTTGCGGTCATGTGACCATCTTCCTTTATATTCCAGCTCCGCCCTTTTGGCTGTGCTGGACTTCAGTGTTTGACTGTTTCTCTAGCCAGGTGCTTCTGTGCCTTTCTCTGTCAGTTCGCTTGGTCCTTCTAGGACCTCTAGTACCTTTTTGTCAGTTTGTCTTTTTGTGTTCTGCAACAACTTCTCTGTTTAAGAGGTGTCCCATTTTTGTCCCAGTCCTTAGTTCTTTTAGGGACCCCTCCCCTTAAGCTATAGGTCTAACAGGTTTGTCTAAATGTTGTTGAGCAAAGTTTAAACGTGCTTGACATGCTTTTTGTTTAGCAAAGGAGTCTTGCATAGTGCATCTGCTTACAAGCCACGGAGGTTGAGTCCATTACTTATTGTTTTCTTTGAAACAATTGTACCTGCTGATTTCAGGACTTCTGTAGCTCTCCACAAATGGTCCTTGGCTCTTGGACAACTCTGATATTTATTTTCACTCATCTGTCTGAACTCTTACAGGGAGCACCAGGTTTATGGTGAAATGATGTTCTTTCCACATCTGAATTATGGCCCTAACTGTGCTCACTGGAACCTGCAGCAGTTTAGAAATTCTTCTGTAACCAATGCCATCAGTACGTTTTGCAACAATAAGGTTGCAAAAGTCTTGAGAGAGCTCACTGGTTTTACCCATCATGAGAAGTTTCTTGTGTTGCAACTTGGTAATGAGACACCTTTTTACATGCCATCAGATGAACCAGCAGATATTATTCACTAAGCGGCAGGATTGCTTTCTAATTACTTATGGATTTCAGCTGGTGTCATGACTAGAGATGAGCGTTGTTCGACTCGAACTGTTCGCCAATCTCAAATTCGAGCTGTTTTGGCCGGTGTTCGAGCCGTTCGGCGAACACGAACGATTTGAAAAAAATTCGGCTGTTCGAGGTTATGTTCGATAACTGTTCGTGCACCAAAATCATAACTGGATTTTTTCTCAGTAATGATGAAAATTAATGTTAATACGCAGTTTGAGTGTACAGTGGGGCGGGGGGAGGGGCAGGGGATGGATCTCTGCAGGAATAATGAAGATTTCCATTTTTTTTTTCTCTTTCCCGCATTTACAGTGGGGAGGTGCAATCTGTCAGCCTATCAGCAGCGCACACACGGAGCGAAGTGCTTTTTT
This sequence comes from Phyllobates terribilis, assembly GCF_046119375.1. NCBI lineage: Eukaryota > Metazoa > Chordata > Amphibia > Anura > Dendrobatidae > Phyllobates > Phyllobates terribilis. The sequence goes on along the minus strand of NW_027362762.1, from coordinate 285,598,255 downwards.
TCACACAAGCAAGGGCATGTGTCATTGGCAGTGTATGTCACATGTCCTTGCCCTATAAGACCCAGCCATTTTCCCCATCGCCACCATTTTCTCATTGCTGCAGCTGCATGTTAGACGGCACCGCTGTTGCTGTGTGCGCTATACCTTGTTAATTTCAAGCCAATTTTCGCACAAATCTACAGATAGCTTGGGAGTAGGGAATAGTTGTGATTGCAGTCCTTTTAAGGACTAGGTTACAGCATTTCCTATGACTTTTATCAGGCAAGTCTGTGCTCTTAAATAGATAGGTTGTGGGAGTAAAGACTAATTGTAATTGCAGTCCTTTTCAGGACTAAGTTAGATCAGTTCCTATCAGTTTTTGCCAGGCAGGTCTGTGCCAGTGCTGTGCAAGTTTTTTTCACAGTATTTGGCTAAATCTAGCAAAGCTAATCCTTTTTGGCCTATTGCAGAGTGTGTTAGTCAGTGGAGTAGCCTATCTGTGTTGCAAGCTACACCACCTGTGTAAAGAATACCAATTTTTTTACTGCACCTAGTGAAGTAAAACCTTTTGGGCATAGCATCATTCTATTAGTCCATCTATACTGACCTCCATCAGGTTGCAAATTGAATATAATTTTTTTCTGCATCTAGCTCTGAAAAAATATTTGGCCTTCTAGCTGTGTGTGGGACTTGTTCTATTAGTCCATCTATACTGACCTCCATCAGGTTGCAAACTGAATATCATTTTTTTCTGCATCTACCTCTGAAAAAATATTTGGGCTTCTAGCTGTGTGTGGGACTTGGTCTATTAGTCAATCTATACTGACATCCATCACGTTGCAAATTGAATATAATTTTTTCTGCATCTAGCTCTGAAAAAATAACTGGCCTTCTAGCAGTGTGTGGGACTTGTTCTATTAGTCCATCTATACTGACCTCCATCAGGTTGCAAATTCTAAATAATTTTTATCTGCATCTAGCTCTGAAAAAATATTTGGCCTTCTAGCAGTGTGTGGGACTTGTTCTATTAGTCCATCTATACTGACCTCCATCAGGTTGCAAATTGAATATATTTTTTTTCTGCATCTAGCTCTGAAAAAATATTTGGCCTTCTAGCAGTGTGTGGGACTTGTTCTATTAGACCATCTATACTGACCTCCATCAGGTTGCAAACTGAATATAATTTTTTTCTGCATCTACCTCTGAAAAAATATTTGGCCTTTTAGCAGTGTGTGGGACTTGTTCTGTTAGTCCATCTATGCTGACCTCCATCAGGTTGCAAATTGAATATAATTTTATTCTGCATCTAGCTCTGAAAAAATATTTGGCCTTCTAGCTCTGTGTGGGACTTGTTCTATTAGTCCATCTATACTGACCTCCATCAGGTTGCAAAGTGAAAATAATTTTTTTCTGCATCTACCTCTGAAAAAATATTTGGTCTTCTAGCAGTGTGTGGGACTTGTTTTATTAGTCCATCTATACTGACCTCCATCAGGTTGCAAATTGAATATAATTTTTTTCTGCATCTAGCTCTGAAAAAATATTTGGCCCTCTAGCAGTGTGTGGGACTTGTTCTATTAGTCCATCTATACTGACCTCCATCAGGTTGCAAACTGAATATAATTTTTTTCTGCATCTACCTCTGAAAAAATATTTGGGCTTCTAGCAGTGTGTGGGACTTGTTCTATTAGTCCATCTATACTGACCTCCATCAGGTTGCAAATTGAATATAATTTTTTTCTGCATCTAGCTCTGAAAAAATATTTGGCCCTCTAGCAGTGTGTGGGACTTGTTCTATTAGTCCATCTATACTGACCTCCATCAGGTTGCAAACTGAATATAATTTTTTTCTGCATCTACCTCTGAAAAAATATTTGGGCTTCTAGCAGTGTGTGGGACTTGTTCTATTAGTCCATCTATACTGACCTCCATCAGGTTGCAAACTGAATATAATTATTTTATGCATCTACCTCTGAAAAAATATTTGGGCTTCTAGCAGTGTGTGGGACTTGTTCTATTAGTCCATCTATACTGACCTCCATCAGGTTGCAAATTGAATATAATATTTTTCTGCATCTAGCTCTGAAAAAATATTTGGCCTTCTAGCAGTGTGTGGGACTTGTTCTACTAGTCCATCTATACTGACCTCCATCAGGTTGCAAATTGAATATAATATTTTTCTGCATCTAGCTCTGAAAAAATATTTGGCCTTCTAGCAGTGTGTGGTACTTGTTCTATTAGTCCATCTATACTGACCTCCATCAGGTTGCAAACTGAATATAATTTTTTTCTGCATCTACCTCTGAAAAAATATTTGGGCTTCTAGCAGTGTGTGGGACTTGGTCTATTAGTCCATCTATACTGACCTCCATCAGGTTGCAAATTGAATATAATATTTTTCTGCATCTAGCTCTGAAAAAATATTTGGCCTTCTAGCAGTGTGTGGGACTTGTTCTACTAGTCCATCTATACTGACCTCCATCAGGTTGCAAACTGAATATAATTTTTTTCTACATCTAGCTCTGAAAAAATATTTGGCCTTCTAGCAGTGTGTGGGACTTGTTCTACTAGTCCATCTATACTGACCTCCATCAGGTTGCAAATTGAATATAATATTTTTCTGCATCTAGGTCTGAAAAAATATTTGGCCTTCTAGCAGTGTGTGGGACTTGTTATATTAGTCCATCTATACTGACCTCCATCAGGTTGCAAACTGAATATAATTTTTTTCTGCATCTACCTCTGAAAAAATATTTGGGCTTCTAGCAGTGTGTGGGACTTGGTCTATTAGTCCATCTATACTGACCTCCATCAGGTTGCAAATTGAATATAATATTTTTCTGCATCTAGCTCTGAAAAAATATTTGGCCTTCTAGCAGTGTGTGGGACTTGTTCTACTAGTCCATCTATACTGACCTCCATCAGGTTGCAAACTGAATATAATTTTTTTCTACATCTAGCTCTGAAAAAATATTTGGCCTTCTAGCAGTGTGTGGGACTTGTTCTATTAGTCCATCTATACTGACCTCCATCAGGTTGCAAACTGAATATAATTTTTTTCTGCATCTACCTCTGAAAAAATATTTGGGCTTCTAGCAGTGTGTGGGACTTGTTCTATTAGTCCATCTATACTGACCTCCATCAGGTTGCAAACTGAATATAATTTTTTTCTGCATCTAGCTCTGAAAAAATATTTTGGCTTCTAGCAGTGTGTGGGACTTGTTCGATTAGTCCATCAATACTGACCTCCATCGGGTTGCAAACAGAATATAATTTTTTTCTGCATCTACCTCTGAAAAAATATTTGGGCTTCTAGCAGTGTGTGGGATTTGTTCTATTAGTCCATCTATACTGACCTCCATCAGGTTGCAAACTGAATATAATTTTTTTCTGCATCTACCTCTAAAAAAATATTTGGGCTTCTAGCAGTGTGTGGGACTTGTTCTATTAGTCAATCTATACTGACCTCCATCAGGTTGCAAATTGAATATAATATTTTTCTGCATCTAGCTCTGAAAAAATATTTGGCCTTCTAGCAGTGTGGGACTTGTTCTATTAGTCCATCTATACTGACCTCCATCAGGCTGCAAATTGAATATAATATTTTTCTGCATCTAGCTCTGAAAAAATATTTGTCCTTCTAGCAGTGTGTGGGACTTGTTCTATTAGTCCATCTATACTGACCACCATCAGGCTGCAAACTGAATATAATTTTTTTCTACATCTAGCTCTGAAAAAATATTTGGCCTTCTAGCAGTGTGTGGGACTTGTTCTATTAGTTCATCTATACTGACCTCCATCAGGTTGCAAACTGAATATATTTTTTTTCTGTATCTACCTCTGAAAAAATATTTGGGCTTCTAGCAGTGTGTGGGACTTGCTCTATTAGTCCATCTATACTGACCTCCATCAGGTTGCAAATTGAATATAATTTTTTTCTGCATCTAGCTCTGAAAAAATATTTGGCCCTCTAGCAGTGTGTGGGACTTGTTCTATTAGTCCATCTATACTGACCTCCATCAGGTTGCAAACTGAATATAATTTTTTTCTGCATCTACCTCTGAAAAAATATTTGGGCTTCTAGCAGTGTGTGGGACTTGTTCTATTAGTCCATCTATACTGACCTCCATCAGGTTGCAAACTGAATATAATTATTTTATGCATCTACCTCTGAAAAAATATTTGGGCTTCTAGCAGTGTGTGGGACTTGTTCTATTAGTCCATCTATACTGACCTCCATCAGGTTGCAAATTGAATATAATATTTTTCTGCATCTAGCTCTGAAAAAATATTTGGCCTTCTAGCAGTGTGTGGGACTTGTTCTACTAGTCCATCTATACTGACCTCCATCAGGTTGCAAATTGAATATAATATTTTTCTGCATCTAGCTCTGAAAAAATATTTGGCCTTCTAGCAGTGTGTGGTACTTGTTCTATTAGTCCATCTATACTGACCTCCATCAGGTTGCAAACTGAATATAATTTTTTTCTGCATCTACCTCTGAAAAAATATTTGGGCTTCTAGCAGTGTGTGGGACTTGGTCTATTAGTCCATCTATACTGACCTCCATCAGGTTGCAAATTGAATATAATATTTTTCTGCATCTAGCTCTGAAAAAATATTTGGCCTTCTAGCAGTGTGTGGGACTTGTTCTACTAGTCCATCTATACTGACCTCCATCAGGTTGCAAACTGAATATAATTTTTTTCTACATCTAGCTCTGAAAAAATATTTGGCCTTCTAGCAGTGTGTGGGACTTGTTCTACTAGTCCATCTATACTGACCTCCATCAGGTTGCAAATTGAATATAATATTTTTCTGCATCTAGGTCTGAAAAAATATTTGGCCTTCTAGCAGTGTGTGGGACTTGTTATATTAGTCCATCTATACTGACCTCCATCAGGTTGCAAACTGAATATAATTTTTTTCTGCATCTACCTCTGAAAAAATATTTGGGCTTCTAGCAGTGTGTGGGACTTGGTCTATTAGTCCATCTATACTGACCTCCATCAGGTTGCAAATTGAATATAATATTTTTCTGCATCTAGCTCTGAAAAAATATTTGGCCTTCTAGCAGTGTGTGGGACTTGTTCTACTAGTCCATCTATACTGACCTCCATCAGGTTGCAAACTGAATATAATTTTTTTCTACATCTAGCTCTGAAAAAATATTTGGCCTTCTAGCAGTGTGTGGGACTTGTTCTATTAGTCCATCTATACTGACCTCCATCAGGTTGCAAACTGAATATAATTTTTTTCTGCATCTACCTCTGAAAAAATATTTGGGCTTCTAGCAGTGTGTGGGACTTGTTCTATTAGTCCATCTATACTGACCTCCATCAGGTTGCAAACTGAATATAATTTTTTTCTGCATCTAGCTCTGAAAAAATATTTTGGCTTCTAGCAGTGTGTGGGACTTGTTCGATTAGTCCATCAATACTGACCTCCATCGGGTTGCAAACAGAATATAATTTTTTTCTGCATCTACCTCTGAAAAAATATTTGGGCTTCTAGCAGTGTGTGGGATTTGTTCTATTAGTCCATCTATACTGACCTCCATCAGGTTGCAAACTGAATATAATTTTTTTCTGCATCTACCTCTAAAAAAATATTTGGGCTTCTAGCAGTGTGTGGGACTTGTTCTATTAGTCAATCTATACTGACCTCCATCAGGTTGCAAATTGAATATAATATTTTTCTGCATCTAGCTCTGAAAAAATATTTGGCCTTCTAGCAGTGTGGGACTTGTTCTATTAGTCCATCTATACTGACCTCCATCAGGCTGCAAATTGAATATAATATTTTTCTGCATCTAGCTCTGAAAAAATATTTGTCCTTCTAGCAGTGTGTGGGACTTGTTCTATTAGTCCATCTATACTGACCACCATCAGGCTGCAAACTGAATATAATTTTTTTCTACATCTAGCTCTGAAAAAATATTTGGCCTTCTAGCAGTGTGTGGGACTTGTTCTATTAGTTCATCTATACTGACCTCCATCAGGTTGCAAACTGAATATATTTTTTTTCTGTATCTACCTCTGAAAAAATATTTGGGCTTCTAGCAGTGTGTGGGACTTGCTCTATTAGTCCATCTATACTGACCTCCATCAGGTTGCAAATTGAATATAATTTTTTTCTGCATCTAGCTCTGAAAAAATATTTGGCCTTCTAGCAGTGTGTGGGACTTGTTCTATTAGTCCATCTATACTGACCTCCATCAGGTTGCAAACTGAATATAATTTTTTTCTACATCTAGCTCTGAAAAAATATTTGGCCTTCTAGTAGTGTGTGGGACTTGCTCTATTAGTCCATCTATACTGACCTCCATAAGGTTGCAAAATGAATATAATATTTTTCTGCATCTAGCTCTGAAAAAATATTTGGCCTTCTAGCAGTGTGTGGGACTTGGTCTATTAGTCCATCTATACTGACCTCCATCAGGTTGCAAATTGAATATAATATTTTTCTGCATCTAGCTCTGAAAAAAATATTTGGCCTTCTAGCAGTGTGTGGGACTTGTTCTATTAGTCCATCTATACTGACCTCCATCAGGTTGCAAATTGAATATAATTTTTTTCTGCATCTAGATCTGAAAAAATATTTGGCCTTCTAGCAGTGTGAGGGACTTGTTCTATTAGTCCATCTATACTGACCTCCATCAGGTTGCAAACTGAATAAAAATTTTTTCTACATCTAGCTCTGAAAAAATATTTGGCCTTCTAGCAGTGTGTGGGACTTGTTCTATTAGTCCATCTATACTGACCTCCATCAGGTTGCAAACTGAATATAATTTTTTTCTGCATCTACCTCTGAAAAAATATTTGGGCTTCTAGCAGTGTGTGGGACTTGTTCTATTAGTCCATCTATACTGACCTCCATCAGGTTGCAAACTGAATATAATTTTTTTCTGCATCTACCTGTGAAAAAATATTTGGACTTCTAGCAGTGTGTGGGACTTGTTCTATTAGTCCATCTATACTGACCTCCATCAGGTTGCAAACTGAATATAATTTTTTTATGCATCTACCTCTGAAAAAATATTTGGGCTTCTAGCAGTGTGTGGGACTTGTTCTATTAGTCCATCTAAACTGACCTCCATCAGGTTGCAAACTGAATTTAATTTTTTTCTGCATCTACCTGTGAAAAAATATTTGGGCTTCTAGCAGTGTGTGGGACTTGTTCTATTAGTCGATCTATACTGACCTCCATCAGGTTGCAAATTGAATATAATATTTTTCTGCATCTAGCTCTGAAAAAATATTTGGCCTTCTAGCTGTGTGTGGGACTTGTTCTATTAGCCCATCTATACTCACCTCCATCAGGTTGCAAACTGAATATAATTTTTTTCTTCATCTAACCCAGACAATAATTTTGGCCCTATACCACAGTTTGGCCATTCAGCTCTGCTCGGTTCCAATCCATTGTTTTTTTGTGCAAGCAATTCCAGAGTTGTGAATTAGTTAACCACCAAAACGAGTGGAAAAAGGCCTGCTGCTGGTGGAAAGGGGAATAGGCGTGTTGGGAAGGGGAAAAAAGGTTGTGTCCATGGAGTAGGTGTTAAAGCAACAGTAACATCTGCAGAAGAAAGCCCATCTTCCAGCAGAACTAAAATGTCTACTTCTTTTAGCGGACAATGTGATAAGATCCCTTTCTTACGGCCACACCAATCGCTACAAATTCCAGATGAGGCGCAAAAACAGCAGGTGCTTCAATGGATATCAAGTGCTCCTTTAAGTGGGCTCTCCTCCACATCAACTTCAACATCACAAATACTCCAGTCCTCAAAATGTGTCACCCCAATCGCACTTGCTTCCTCGCAGCTCCCAAATCTCCAGCTGCCGGTCTGAGTATGAGGTAGAACAGATGGTTGAGTCTGCAGAGCTGTTTACTCATACTATAGCCTGGGAATCAGAGGTCGGCTCCAGCGCTTCTGTGAATCCAGACGAGGAAATGATCTGCACTGATGCCCAGAATCTTTATGAGTCGGATCCAGGACCAGACGCAGAAGGTTCTGACCATAATGTAGACCCTCATTCCTAAACTTTAACTCCTGTTGGTGGAGACAATGAGGAAGACGATGATGAGACTCAAATACCTGATTGGAGCGACAACTTTAGTTTTTTGTCAGGGCAGGAACAGGTTGGCTCTGAGGACGACGGGTGTGATAACACACAGGGTGATGATGATGAGGTTGGAGATACCACTTACTGTCAACCCACAGTCAGCCAAGAGATTAGGTCAGCAGAGGAGGTGGAGGCGGATGCTAGTGACGACGAGGTCAGGTTGCGCCTTCCTGGACAGAGACGTAGTACTGGAAGCACGTCAACAACTGCATCCTCAAACACAACTCTGCCTCTCACCACAAGTCGTGGTGGCTCTTCAGGTCGCATGGGTGCTAAGCCTTGCATAGCCTGGGCATTTTTTCAGATCGATAAAGATGACCCAACTCGTGTTATCTGTAACATTTGTCAACAAAAGCTAAGTAGAGGCCAAAAAATACATAGTTTGAGTACTTCATGCATGAACCGGCACATGGACATGAAGCAAAAGATGCAGTGGGAAGCTCACTTTGCTACAATGCGGCCTAGCAGGCCGGGCCAACCACCGTCTGCCCCATCTTGTGCATCTGCGGCCTCTTCATCCTCTGTGACTGGGGGGACAGCAGTCACACCTGTTTTGGGACGCAGACCTGCCACCTCTTTACCCGCAACAGCCAGCGTGATTGGCAGGTCATCATTTTCTTTGGAGGTGGTAACACCAGCTGGTGTTGAGCGCTGTCCGACATCGATAGCACCACCTTTGGATCAAGGCAACCTAACATGACCGCCTGCATCTTCCTCACAGACCGGCAGTTTGCCGGGGACACCCTTATCAACCCCGTCTAAGCACAACAGCCAGCCCTCAGTCCCTCAGATGTGGACAAGTAAAAGACCATTTCCTCCTAGCCATGAGAAAGCTAAGAGGTTGAATTTCACAATCTGCAAGCTCTTGGCTACAGAAATGCTGCCTTTCCGCCTGGTGGACACAGAGGATTTTCGAGACCTTTTGTCCGTCGCAGTGCCCCAGTACCAGACGCCCAGTCGGCACTACTTGTCAAAGAAAGGTGTGCCTGCGCTCCACCAGCATGTCGCACACAACATCACCGCTTCTTTGAGAAACTGTGTGTGACAGGGTGCATTTCACCACAGACACTTCGACGAGTAGGCATGGACAGGGGCATTACATGTCGTTGACTGGGCACTGGGTAACTATGGTGACAGCATGACAAGGGGCTGCTGTCCAAGTCTTGCCGTCCCCACGAGTTGTGCATCAATCCTCTTTATGTCAAAGTTCCTCCACTGCTTCAGCCTCCTCAACCTCCTCTCGGTCCTCCACCTGCACCCAAAGCCTGTCTGGTCATGCCACAAGCTTTGTAACTGCGCAGAAGGGATCCTGCACACCTCCTTACTATGCTGGCAGTGGGGCTCAACGTCATCCGGCGGTTTTTACTTTGAAATGTCTGGGAAATGTGAGTCACACAGCTGAGAAGTTGTGGTCAGCTCTGGAGGACCAATTTCATGAATCGTTGTCTCCATTGGACCTGAAACCAGGGAAGGACGTGTGCGACAATGCTGCAAACCTGGGTGCGGCCCTTCGCCGGGGCAATGTCACACACGTGCCTTGTATGGCTCACGTGTTGAACCTGGTTGTCCAGCAATTTTTAGCCCATTATCCCGGACTAGATGGCCTTCTGCAGAGGGCACGGTCGCTGTGTGCTCACTTCCGCCGTTGGCATCCCGCAGCTCAGCGACTTACATCTCTACAGAAGTCGCTGGGCCTGCCACTTCACCGGCTAAAATGCGATGTGCCTACCGGTTGGAATTCAACTCTGTACATCTTGCAGCGACTGTGGCAGCACCGACAAGCCCTGGTGCAATACGTTCTGACGTATAGCCTGGGCCAACGGGATCCAGAGGTGGGGCAAATCACGCTGGAGGAGTGGTCTCAGATCAGGGATTTATGCACCCTTCTGCACAGTTTTAAAATGGCGACAAAGATTTTTAGTGCTGACGATGCCATTATCAGCATGACTATTCCGGTGATTTACATGCTGGAGCACATGTTAAACAGAATTCAGAGTCAGTTGGTGGCACAAGAGGAGGTGGAGGAAGTAGAGGAGGAGGAGTTGTATGCGGAAGAGCTAACATCTGCAAGGTCCAGACGGTCGGCAGCACCAAGGCGGCAGGCATGTGAGGGTGGGGGAGATGGTTTTACCAGGGCGCATGGTAGCAGCCAAACTAGTGAGGAAGGTGCGGGAGCCCAGGAAGAAGTGGAGGGCGAACTGATGGAAGACTCATCAGATGAGGGAGACCTTGATCACATTTCTGTTGTGCGACGTTGGAGGGAGAGGACAGAGGAAGGAAGCATGATTGTTACCTCGCCACCAACACAACAGGGACTTGGTGCTCCTGGATGCGCAAGACACATGAGTGCCTTCTTGCTGCACTACCAGCAACATGACCCTCGAATTGGGAGAATTAGAAATAATCCTGACTACTGGGTTGCCACACTGTTAGATCCCCGGTACAAAAGTAAATTTGCAGAAATAATTCCTGCCATAGAAAGGGATGCACGCATGCAGGAGTATCAGCAGAGACTGTTGCAGAATCTTACATGTGCTTTTCCACAAAACACCAGTGGTGCACGTAGTGAATCTCACAGTTCCAACTTGCCAACCGTGGGACCGTCGAGTGTTCAGCACTCAAACTGTAACAGAAACACAGTATCTGCTGGTAACATCAATTTTGCGGAATCATTTCACCACTTTTTTAGCTCATCCTTTGCAAGGCCACAGGAGACAAGAAGTCTGACACATAGTCAACGCCTAGAGACGATGGTACAGGAGGATCTCCAAGTAAACATTGAAGCCATGACTTTGTCACTGGACCTTTGCTCTTTTTGGGCTTCCAATCTGGATAAATGGCCAGAGCTCGCCACTTACGCCTTGGAGATCTTGTCATGCCCCGCAGCCAGCGTTCTGTCTGAACATGTGTTCAGCGCTGCTGGTGGTGTGCTGACAGATAAGCGCACGCGGCTCTCCACTGATAATGTAGACAGACTCACGTTCATAAAGATGAACAAATCATGGATCCGAAACGACTTTTCTACCCCTGTGTCATCCTGGGGAGAGTAAAAGCTTGATGATTGGTTAAAATCACCTCACCAACCATTTTAAGCTTTCAAATTACTAATCATATTTATCTGTATCTTGGCTGGAAAATTATTTGGACTTTGTAGCAATGTGCAGCAATGATTCTATTAGGCCATCTATACTAAGCTCCACCAGATTTAAAATTACTAATCATGTTTATCTGTATCTTGGCTGGAAAGTAATTTGGGCTTTGTAGCAGTGTGCAGTACTGATTCTATTAGGCCATCTATACTAAGCTCCACCAGATTTAAAATTAATAATAATTTTTAGCTGCATCTAGCCCGGAAAATAATTTTGGGGCTCCGAGATGCGCAAGACACATAAGTGCCTTCTTGCTACACTACCTGCAATATGACCCTCAGATTGTCAGAATTCGAAGTAATCCTGACTACTGGGTTGCCACACTGTTAGATCCCCCACACTCTTCGATCAAGCTTTTCATTTTAATAAAGACCAAAAAAATGGTCATTTTTGAAATTATAAGCATTAGCAGGTTATTAGAAACTGAAATCAAACAGTTTTCAACTCAAAACTTTATTCTAGGTGATGTTACATTTGCACATAGGACCCCTTGTTCGAAAGGAGCTTCTGAACTCTCTCGTCCATTGAATTTGTCAGGTTTGGATGGTTTCTGCTTCAATTGTTTTGCATGAGGACAGAATACCCTCCCAGAGCTGTTGCTTAGATGTGAACTGCCTCCCGCCTTCATAGACACTCCTTTTGATGATGCTTCAGAGGTTCTGAATGGGGTAGAGGTCAGGGGAGCATGGGGGTCACACCATAAGTTTGTCCCCTTTTATGCCCATATCAGCCAGAGATGCAGATGTGTTATGTGCAGCATGAGACGGTGCATTATCATGCATGAAAATGATCTTGCTGTGGAATACACGGTTCTTCTTCTTGAACCATGGCAGGAAGTGCTGTTTGAGAAACTCCACATAAATTATGGAGTTCATCTTTACCCCTTCAGGGATCCTAAAGGGGCTGACAATCTCTCACCCCATGATTCCAGCCCAAAACATTACTCCACCTCCTCCTTGTTGGCGCTGTAGCCGTGTTTGCTCGGGGTGTCCATCAACCAGCCATCCTCCACTACATCCATCTGGACCATCGAGCGTTGCACGGCACTCATACGTGAACAAAACAGTTTTGAAATCAGTCTTCATGTAATGTTTGGCCCACTGGAGCCATTTCTGCTTGTGTGCAGTGGATAGAGGAGGTCGACAGGATGGCATACGCACAGCTGCAAACCTCTGAAGGACCCTGCATCTTGTTGTTCGGGGGACGTTGGAGGCACCAGCAGCTTCAAACACTTGTCTGCTGCTATGACAAGGCTTTTTTGCCGCTGCTCTTTTAACCTGACGTAATTGCCTGTAGGAAAGAGTCCTCAATTTGCCCTTATCAGCACGCACACGTGTGTACTGTGAATCAGCTACATACTTCTTGATTGCCAAGACACTTCATCCTGATCATCGCACAATGTTGATTGTAGTCATGCCTTGACCTAAACACTCCACAATTTGTTGCTTCTCAGCAGCCGACACATCCTTTTTCTTTCCCATTTTGGCAGAAAATGTAGGCTGCTTAATAATGTGGGACAGCCTTCTTAAGTAGTCTTGCCGTTCATTGGACACACCTGCCAAACTAATTAGCACAGGTGTCTGCAATTGCTTACAGTGATATAAAGAGCCCTGACACACATCACCATCAATGAGTTTAACTGACAAACAAACAAATTCTTCCCTTATCACTCCTAAACACTTTTTGCATAATAATTTGGAACACAGTGTACATGTGCTTTTCCACAAAACACTAGTGGTTCACGTAGTGAATCTTACAGTTCTAACTTGCCAACCGTGGTCTGTATTTAGTTGTTCAATAAAGGGCCCAAAATTAAGATAACATAGACGGGAGAGGTCTCTATGAATAGGAATTCCTAAGAATTTGATACCCTGTGAGGGCCAGGCAAAGGGAAAGTTGGACTGGATGGAATCCTGTATGGATTTGGGGAGGGAGACATCGAGGGCCTCAGACTTCGCTGTATTGATTTTAAAATTTGACCATGTAACAAAGTGATCTATTTCAGCCATAACAGCCTGCTGATGGATATATGTGATTGACATCATCAGCAAATGCAGAGCACTTGTACTCGGTGCCTCCCACATCAATTCACCTAATATTGGGGTTATGGCAAATTGATGAGAGCAAGTGCTCCGTCACTAGGATGTATAAGAGAGGGGACAGAGGACATCCCTGCCTTGTCCCATTGGTGATTATGAAAGGTGATGAAAATGTTCTGACGCGCCCCCTGGGCCTTGGGACATCCGGAGTCGGACCCTTTTTGGTGTATGCTGGTGGTTGTAGTCTCCATGGCGGCGACCCGGTTCCGTGGCTCAGGGCGGTCAAAGCAGTGGCGGAACTATTTATGTGGTTTTGATGTTTAAATGTCCGACTACGCCACCCGTGGATTGAGGTCAGAGTGAACCGCCGCTGCAGGGCAGACCGCTGAGGCTGGTGTTGTGGGTGCAGCAGAGCGTAGCATAACTCCCCACGGGAGGAGTATAGCCTCAGAGCAGTGTATGCAGAGGATGGGGGTGATGGTGCTGGGCAGCAGCAGTAACGACACGGAGTCAGTGATGCAGTCCAGGGCCTTTACTCACAGTTCTTATTATCCAGACCACTTCTGCAGGTAACGGCTGCCCACGTCGTACTGTGCTCATCAGGTGAGGGGCTCAGACAACTCCCAGATAACTTTGGAGCGCTTCACAGGACCCCCTTTGTGTGTCCTTTGTCAGGCCTTTCTTACCAACCCTTCTGTCCGGCTGCCTGGGGCCTCCTCTTGGTAAACTTGGCGCCAGTTTCCCTGACCCTATCTGCTGCTCTCCTAGCGGGTGTAGCGAGGGGCTGCGCCACATAAAATGTCACAGCCTCCGGTTTCTAGCTGAGGGTCGTTTCCCGCCTCCACTAGTTTCGGGGACCGGTCTCCCCCTTTGGCCTGACCCCTTCACGCAGGTGGATTCGGGCGTGCGGAGGCGACTCGCCCGTCCACACCCCTGGGATCCCTTCGTTCCTCGTTCCTGGGGCCTTTTCCGTTCCTCTTCCTTCCTTCTCCCTCTTCCAGGCCTGGGCCTCTGTTACTAGGCCCGCCTCTGGAGCAGAGCTCATGCAGAGCCCCTGCTCCCTGTCACTTCTGCTCAGACTTCTCTGCACTGAACTAAGATGGTGCCCACCTTTTATACTCCCTTCTCAATGCACCCAGGAACTGCTTCCTCCCTGCTCCTGCACTACAGGGTTCCCCTTCCTCAGTGTTCCCTCCCCCCACTTCAGCCAGGGACAGGGACTGTCGTGCCCATCTCAGGGGCATATTGGTCTCCCTGTCCCATGGCAATGTGGTGTAATGCATGCAGGTGTCGGAGGCCTGATCCACACTCCATCCTTACCTGAGAGTGAGATATCACACCTCTGGGTGAGGTGCAATACCTCTGCAGCAACCGAGCCCTTGGGGTGCTACAGTTCCATTTATCTTCAGCCTAGGTGACGCATTGCGATACAGGGCCGTGATTTTGGCTATAAAAGGGTCCCCTAGACCCCTACCCAAGCTTTTTAAGAGAATAATATATGGTGTGCCATGAGACTCTATGGAATGCTTTCTCAGCATCCAACGAGAGTATCTAATTACAAATTTTTAACTGCATCTAGCCCAGGAAATACTTTGTGCCTAGTAGCAGTGTCTGCTAGTCAGCGGATTATCCCGGCTGTTAAGCAAGCTACACCACCTGTAGTTTGGACACTTAATTTTTTCAAAGGAAATGCTTCGGGACCACGGGATACTCAGTGAAGAACATCAGGAGGCACCCCAAGGCATAGGGGCTGGGACTGGCGGTAGGACGCCTTGCGGTGGACAGCCGAGCTCGATCCTTATAAAAGCTTTTTAACTGCAGCAGCTTTAGTGGACGCTACTGGAGCTGGAATTACGCGGCTGCTGGCATGAGACTTGCCCTTCAATAGATCCTTGTAAAAGGATTTAAAGTGTATTCATTCAAATTAGAGAGACAATTTAAATTAAAAAGCTTAGAGCTGCCTCCACCACAGGGGGGCTCGCTCGACCCACCAGCGGACAGACACCAGTATTGGGAGAGGGGGGCTGGCTGTTAGGGTCCACCGCGGCTCTGGCACAAACGGAGGTGGCACGGGCAGGAACGGACTGGCTGTGTCGGCTTCTCACTTTTTGGATTTTAGAAGGGCATGACATGCCTATATCTGTGTCTCCCCCTCCTTTTACTCCTCCACCTCTTTTCTTTTCACATGACTATATGTACTTGTCACTTTTCCATGTGTTAGTTATGTCTTCTGAGCAGTTTGTCAGCTTTTGGACACCTTTGAAGGTGTTTTCTATGTGTTTCTATGTGTTTTTGTTTGCCTGCCATTGGTTTTAACGGTGTTCGAAGGTGTTCGACGAACAGTCCGACGAACAGTTCGGCGAACACACGGGTGTTCGACGAACCGAACCGAACTCGAACACTAAGGGGGTGGCTCAACACTAGTCATGACCTAGCTTTTTGCTATTAGCTTTTCGCAACTCTGTTTCCTCATGTGTTCAATACTTTACAAAATGCTAAGTACCTTACGATTTTAACATTTAAAGCAATATTAGAGTTCATGTATTCATTAATTTCAGTGTGCTGATGCATACTTTATGTGTGTATCTCCAGCATACAGTCTTCTTCAGGCCAACTCACAAATTTTCAATTGGACTCAGGTCTGGGTCCTGTCATGGCCATTCTAAAACTTGGATCTTCTGGCTAAGCCATTCTTTTGTGGATTTAGAAGAATACTTAGGGTCGCAGTCATACTAAAAGGTGAAATTCCTTTTCATCATCAACTTTTTTGATGCAAAATTAACTGATATTTCTAACTAATTCCATCTAACTTGACTAAAGCCCCAAATCTAGCTGTTAACAAACAGCTCCAAAGCATTATGCTGCCTTCACCATGCTTCAATGCAGGTATAATGTAGATCTGGTGATGCACAAGGTTGGCTTTGCGCAAAACATACATTTTTAAATTGTATGTTCATTTTATGTTCACTTTGTTTCTTGTAGGTTTTGTCTGTTTTATGGCCTATGTGAACATGCATTATATGATGCATTTATACCAACTCAAACTCCAGCTCAATATGTGTGCTTTTTCTTTGATTTTGCATTTTGTGCAAGTGAGGGCATGGCCTCCCCTCTTTGAGCAGGACATTACAGTTAAAAAGCTTCCCAAGGCTGAGGTGTCCAGAGTACCAGACCAAGTCCTTTGTCTGCCCTTATTCACACAGGTCACTTCTGACACATGATAAGGTTTTAATATTAGATAGTGTAGGACCGGCCTGAATAGGGTCACCTTCCCATGGTGGGAGAGCTTTTATGCTATTTTTGATCAAAAACAGTGTTACTAAGAACCTCATGTTATTTAAATGCACTTTTGCTTTTTATTTTTAAGTTATAGCAAGGTTTATGATCATTTTGTTTCTTGTAGGTTTTGTCCATTTTTAAATTATGGTCAAAAACATCAACGTTGTTCTCATTAGACCATAACATATTTTCCCACATGCTTTTGACAGGCATTATATAGATTTTAGCAAAACATTGCTGGGCTTGGATATTTTTCTTTGTAAGAAAAGGCTTCCATCTTGCCATCCTACCCAACAGGCTAGAAATATAAAGGGCATGATTCATTGTTCATGGCGGGCTTGAAGAGCTGGCATCAGACGCTCCTGATTTATTAAAAAGTGCAGCACACCAGAAATATCACTCCAGACAGGAATCTAAGTGAGTTTCTGATATAGGGAACATGATAGCTCATCTAATGCAAGCCACCACCGGCCAACGAACCTCCTCTGCTCCACCTATTTTGGCACAGCTGGGAGAAACTGGTGTGAAAACACCAACTCTGACTTGTGCCCAACCTGGCCTTCGGGCTTTGAGGATCCACCTCATCTAGTGAACCTGACAGAATACTAAGATGATGGATGCCAAAGGAACAACATCATTGCTGTGGGTGACAGATACATGTGGGAGGGGCCCTGAGAAGGGGGTACTGTTACGCATCTGTCTCAGATACAAGCTTTCCTCCCCTGACCCTATTCCACTGAACTCTATTGTGCTCACGTCAGGCTTTGCAGCTTGCCTGGTGTGATCATCTGCCAGGGTTTGTATAATGCCTACCAAGATACACACATGGGTCTTGGTATTAAGACTTTCTAGTTCAATTTTATAGTTTCTCCAGAGTTCTGTCTACTACCTGTTCCCGGTTTTCCCGAACCTCGGCTACCTGTTCCTGGTTTTCCAGGACCTCGGCTAAGTGTCTGCCTGCAGTTTCCAGGACCTCTGCTACCTGTTTCCAATCCTCCAGGACCTCTGTTACCTCTTTCCAGTCTTCCAGGACCTCTGCTATGTGTGCACCAGCGGCTTCCAGGATGTCTTCTGTCCGTTTGCGGCTTCCAGGACCTCTGCTATGTGTTCTTGATCCTCCAGGACTTCTGTTACCTTTTTCCGGACTTCCAGGACCTTTGCTATGTGTGCACCAGTGGCTTCCAGGATGTCTTCTGTCTGGTTATGGCTTCCAGGACCTCAGCTACCTGTTCCGGATCTTCCAGGACCTCTGCTACATGTCTGTCTGCGTCTTCTAGCGACATGTCACTTAGTTGAGTGGGACCCCCTTTGGAATGCACTCCAGATTTGACATTGTGAAGTCAAAAGGCTGTAAAACACCATGTAAAAAGAGCTATCAAAAAACACTAAAAAAACACACCATGAAATGCTTCAGGAAATTAACCATGCTACCAATCAAAAATTAAAAAGCACATCTTGAAGTGGATTGCTCTTATAAAGCTTGTCAGAGTTTTCAGCCTCAAAGAAACTTAGTGTGAACTTATTCTATGGGTATTTAGGGTATGCAATGATTACAAAGAAATATTAATTACAATGAGACATCTAGTTTCTTTTTTTCTTACGGAAAGTGTTGTTTGATAAAAATAAGTTCCTAATCAAACGAAAACTTGCCTACTGATAACTAAATTAATCTGTTTTAGTCCTAACAGCAGCACAAAAGATTAAATCTTCAGTGAAACAAATTAAACACTTAGGCCCAGTGCACATGTTGAGTATTGGGTGAGTTTTTGACCTCAGTATTTGTAAGCCAAAACCAGGAATGGGTGATAAATACCGAAGTGGTGCATGTCTTTCTATTATACTTTTCCTCTGATTGTTCCACTCCTGGTTTTGGCTTACAAATACTGAGGTCAAAAACTCACCAAATACTCAACGCTACATTCCTCTGATAAGCTTTTAGTGAGTTTTTGATGTTACAAATTTTCTGCACCGTTTCTGCACCCATTATTTAAAATAAGAAAAAATGAAAATCCGCTCACCTAATATTCTGAATAAGATCATGAATAAGGCTACAGGATAGCCGAAACGCGTCGCTGAATCATCATGGACTGACTTGTATGGTTTTACATGCAATGGACTTTTGTTTTTTAACCTGATTCAAAATTAAATGGAAATTTTATAAGGAGCTTGAAGTACAGGCCCTTTTTCCTCGCTAGTTATTTGGATCTACATTAATTAAAATAGGTTACTTGTATTTTTTTGAAAATACACAGCGTAAAAAAAACTCACCAAAAACTCATTGTAGAAACGTAGCCTTAGGGTATGTGCACACATTAAGTATTTGGTACAGAAATTTCTGCACCATTTCTGCATCTCTTGGCAGAAAAACTGTGCAAAATAAGCACGTTTTGCCCTGCTTTTTTACATGCATTTTTGGTGCATATTTTCCCCATGCGTTAGTATGAGTGGAATCTGCAGCAAAAATGCTGAAACAATTGACATGTTGCAGATTTAAATCTGCATCAAATCTGTAAGTCAATAAATAAGCAGACATCAGGAAACTATTAAAGGGGTATTCCCATCTCCAAGATCCTATCCCAATATGTAGAAGGTATAATAATAGTAATATTAGCAAATACCTCCAATTAGAAACATAGTGTAGTATTTTTGATTCACTATCTCTTTCCTCATGTGCAGGCATCGCAGGACCTTAGGTATCCATGGTTATGACCACTAGCAGCTAGCTGTGACTTTATCAGTGGACGCAACCATGGATACCTAAGGTCCTGCGATGCCTGCACATGAGGAAAGAGATAGTGAATCAAAAATACTACACTACATTTCTAATTGGAGGTATTTGCTAATATTACTATTATTATTACACCTATTGCATATTGGGATAGGATCTTGGAGATGGGAATACCCCTTTAAGGTTTTGGGAAAAATCTGGGCAGAAAAAACTGCATAAAAAATGTGACAAATCTTCAACATGGGCACAGGACCTAATGAGTTAGTGCTCCCTGACCCTACAAAATGCCTCTAAAAGTTCCTAATCCCCTTAGTTTATTATAAAGTAGAAACTAGGGCAAGATACTTGTGCTGCTGTTAAGACCTAAGGAAAACAGATTAAGGCCCCCTTCACATATCGTTTTTTTTGGTCCATATGCGGTCCATTTTTAAAGAATCGCAAATACGGACACCCACACACCCATTGCATTCAATGATGGTGCGCACATGTCAAGTTTTTCACATGGACCACATTAAATAAATAAATAACAAAAATTAGCAAACATCTGTGAGGTTCTATTTTCAGGTTGGGACGGTCCATGGTTAATGGCCCGTCTCGAATCAAAAAATAGAAGCCAGCAGCCAATCTAGTATTGGCACATCACTTTAGATGCAACAATTCTGGTGCTTTAACCGGCTCATCCAAATTGCCCTGGTGCGGTGGTTAGTAATGGAGAGGTGTCAGTCAGACGTCCCCGTTACTAACCCTGAAGTAAAAAAAATAAACACCATTTATTACAAAAAAATTAATCTACAGGGGTCCGCCATAAATCCATAATAAGGTAGTCCCACAACGATTCCGACTCTGTAACGTGACTGCTCACCATGGCCATCGGAACACACTGAGAGTAGTATGACAATCCAGCTGCAGTGACGACCAGTGATGTCATTAACCCTTTCAACCCGAAGCTTGTTTTCACCTTCCTGACCAGGCCAATTTTTTAAATTCTGACCAGTGTCACTTTATGAGGTAATAACTCTGGAACTCTTCAATGGATCCTGGTGATTCTGAGATAGTTTTTTCTTACATATTGTACTTCATGATAATGGTAACATTTATTTGATATGACTTACGTTTATTTGTGAAAAAATCGGAAATTTGGCCAAAATTGTGAACATTTTGCAATTTTCAAACTTTTAATTTTTATGCCCTTAAATCAGAGTCATGTCACACAAAACAGTTAATGAATAATATTTCCCACATGTCTACTTTACAATAGCACAATTCGGGAAACATAATTTTTTTGTTAGGAAGTTATAAGGGTTAAAGATTGACCAGCAAATTCTCATGTTTACAACAAAATTTGCAAAATCATTTTTTTAGGAACCACATCACATTTGAAGTGACTTTGAGCGCTTTATATGACAGAAAATAGCCAAAAGTGACACCATTCTAAAAACTGCACCCCTTAAGGTGCTCAAAACCATATTCAAGAAGTTTATTAACCCTTCAGGTGCTTCACAGGAATTAATGTAATGAGGAAGGAAAAATAAACATTTAACTTTTTTCACAAAACTTTTATTTTAGCCCCAATTTTTTTTACTTTTACAAGGGTAACAGAAGAAAATGGACCCCAAAATTTGTTATGCAATTTCTCTTGAGCACACCCGTTACCCAATATGTGGGGGAAAACCACATCAGGGCTCGGAAGGGAAGGAGCACCATTTGACTTTTTGAATGTAAAATTTGCTGGCATAATTAGCGGACGTCATGTTACATTTAGAGATGTTTAAGCCATGAAAATAAAAAAAATATATTTTTGCCACAAAATTTTTTTTTAGCTCAAAATTTTGTATTTTCACAGGGGTAAGAAGAAAATGGACCCCAAAATGTGTTGAGCAATTTCTTTTGAGTATGCAGATACCCCATATGTGGTCAAAAACGACTACTTTTAAGGCACAATGCAAAGCTCCGAAGGTAAGAAGTGTCATATTGGAGTTCAGATTTTGCTGGATTGGTTTGAGGATGCCATGTCACATTGGTAGAGCCCCTGAGGTGCCAGATTAGCCAAACCTCCCATAAGTGGCCCCATTTTACAAACTACACCTCTCAATGTATTCATCTAGGGGATCATATTGACACCACTGGTGTGTCACAGCATTTTATATCATTGGTCAGTGTAGAAAAAATAATTACATTTTAACCACCAAAATTGTTTTTAGCCCCAGGTTTTAAATTTTCACACTGGGAAATGGGTAAAAATTGCACCAAATGTGTCCCACAATTTCAGCTGAATGTGGAAATACCCTATATGTGGCTGTGCAGTACTGCTTAGCCATACGGCAAGACTTCGGAGAGACGGAGCGCTTTTTGCCTCCAGGAGCGCAGATTTTCCTAGCATAGTTTGAGGACTTCATAAACAGTGCCCATACATGCTAGAAAAGCAGAATCCCCCTCAAGTGACACTATTTTGGAAATTATATCCCTTTGGGAATTTATCTACAGGTGTAGTGACGATTTTGACTCCATGGGTGTTTTCTAGAAACAAGCAGCAGTGAATGTTGCTAAGTGAAGATTGCAAATTGTCGTTGTAGTGACCAAAATGTTGTAGTGACCAGTATGCTGTAGTGACCAGTACGTTATGCCCAGATAGTGTTTCTGGAGACATGCACCCGTAAATTAGGCAGTCTCTCATCGCTACAGGAATGCCAAAAATGTCTACACTAACTGCAGTTTAGGCACCCTGTAGAGCTCAGATGGGAGGGGGACATTTGAATTTGGGAGCTCAGAATTCGCTGGATTTCTTTTGGAGGGTTAGGAGCCATTTCCAGAGCTTTTGTGCTACCAATAACATGGAAACCCCTTATATTTCTGTTAACAGATGACAGACTTGAGTGGGGACTTGCTTTTTTGTGAATGGAGTTGAAGTTTTTATTGGGAACATTCTACATAACATTTGGGATCACATTTATCCTGCACTCTAAGCTGAGTACTTATATTAGGGTTTCCATCTAAATCTCTAAGTGACTTGATTCAGATAAAAAAAAACAAAGGATCCATTCCCTATTATGAGGCAGCAGAGTATCGACTCCATCTTCCCAGTGTTCAGTGTCATCCTTCTTTTCAGAAGTGCACAAAACTGTGGCCGACGTCACTTTTATGCACGCCTAATAAAAAGACGGAACCGCTGGATCACAGGCCAGATGGTGTCCACAGTGCCTCCATCTGACTCATTATAGGAAATCTTCTGCCAGGGTTTCCGTCTGAATCATGCATTTCAGAGATCTACATGGAAACCCCGGTGTAAGCACTCAGCGCAGAGTGCAGGATAAATAAGCTGAGGCTTACTGCGATCTTTGGGAGGCAGAATGAAAAAGTCAACAGAAGGTGAAGAATTTGTTTTATTTATTTTTTATGCCGTTCCTCATGCGGTATAAGTGTATATAGGCAACTATATTCTTCGGGTCAGTGCGATTACAGCAATACCATATTTATACTGGGTTTTTATGATTGGCAGCTGCCACACACTAAAAGATGCATTTTATTGTAAAAACAAGATTTTGCATTGCCATATTTTGATAGCTATAATTTTTCCATATTTCTGCCGACAGTCATGTGATGGCTTGATTTTGTGAGACAAATTGAGGTTTTTATTGTTACCATTTTCAGGCAAATTACATCATTTGATCGCTTTCTATTCTGTTTTTTGGGAGACAGAATAAACAAAAAACAGCAATTCAAGAATTGTTTTCTAGGAATATTTTTTATGCCGTTCCGCATGTGGTGAAATTGATCAGGCAGCTTTATTCTTTGGGTCAGGACGATTACAGTGATACCACATTTATATATTTTTTTATGTTTTGGCGCTTTTACACAATAAAAAATATTTTATAGAAAAAATAATTATTTTTGCATCACTTTATTCTGAGAGCTGTAACTTGTTTATTTTTCTGCTGAGGGAGCTGTATGGTGGTTTGTTTTTTTGCAGGACAAGATGATGTTTTCAGCTATACAATTTTTATATGCATGTGTCTTTTTGATCGTATTTTATTCCACTTTTTGTTCGGCAGTATGTTGATAAAGCAAAGGGTTTTTTTTTTGTTTTTCTTTTATTTTTACGGTGTTCACTAAAGGGGTTAACTAGTGGGCCAGTATTATAGATTGGGTCATTCCGGATGCGGCGATACCAAATATGTGCACTTTTTTTTTTACACAGATAAATGCATTTATTGGATTCATATTTTTCTTTTTTTCTTGTTCTCTATTTTGTGATTTTTTAAAATATTTTTCTAATATAAATAAACTTTTATTTTTACTATTTCACCTTGTCCTAGTATGGTACATCAACTTTCCCTGCCCTGATCGCTGATTTAATACCATGCAATGCTTCTGCACTACAGAGCATCAGATCAGCGTCTGACCGGCAGGAAGGAGGCATCTCTGCTCTTGCTCTCTGAGGAGGCACTGACAGGCCACCTTCCTGCAGGGTCCTGAAAGACCCCACGGCCATCTTGGGACCCGGGGTAACCATGGAAAACATCAGCACAACGCAATCGCATCGCGTTGTGCTGATGGGAGCAGACAGGTAGCTCACTCCCTCTGCGATGCCCTGCAATGTCGATGGCTGTCACTGTTGACAGCGGCATCACAGGGGTTAAATGCCTGCGATCAGTGCTAGCAGCGATCGTTAGCATTGCTGCAGGGTGTCAGCTCTGACATAGAGCTGACACCCGCATGTGATTGCGGCAGCGCTCAGCGTGAGCCCACGCGATCACGGAGTAATATATATATTGCTCTTTGCGGGAACGGAGAGCAGAGCAGTATATGTACGGTGCATGTCAGGAAGGGGTTAAGTTTAACGCAGGTCACAGCCGGCGGTTCTCACGGCATCCTCTGTGTGATCGGCCAGCTGTGAATGGCTTTAACCTTACTGACGTCGCCAATCGCAGCATTTAGAAGGCAGGGAGAGGGTCGGGGTATCGCTGTAATTGTACTGACCCGAAGAATAAAGCTGCCTTATCAATTTTATGGCACGCAGAACAGCATAAAAAACAAAAAATCCTGAATTACTGTTTTTTGCTTATTTCGCCATCAAAAAATCAGAAAATAAAGCCATCAAAAAACGACTGAAAATGGTACCAATAAAAATTTTCAACTCATCACGCAAAAAACACCCCCTAACAGGACTCTGTCGGCAGAAATATGGAAAAATTACAGCGCTCAAAATATGGTAATGCAAAAACTAGTTTTTGCAAAAAAAAAAAAAAATCATCTTTTAGTAGAAGCCAAACATAAAAAAATCTAAATCTGTAATCGCTGTAATCGTCTCAACCCAAAGAATAAAGTTATCTAATCACTTATACATTAACGAGGAACGGCGTGAAAAATAAATAAAACAAATTATTGACCTGCTGTTTAGTTTGTTCATTCTGCCTCCAAAAGATTGCAGTAAGGCTCGGCACAAACTTATTCTGCGCTCTACGCTGATAGCTTACATTGGCTTCTCCATGTAAATCTTTGTAACATGTGATTCAGACAGAACCCCCCAATGAAAGATTCCCTATAATGAGACAGATGGAGTCACTTTGGATGTTGTCTGGCCTATGATCCAGTGTGTCCATCTTTTTAAGCATGCATAAAAGTGCGTTCTGCCAAAGTTGTGAACAGAGGCCAGATGGAACCCAGAGTAACTCTGCTGCCTCATTATAGTGAATGGACCCGTTGTGAATGTCATCTGAATTACATCATTCAGAGATTTAGACTGAAACCCACATTACATTTACATTCAGCAAATATTGTGTGACAAATTTTGGTGCCATTTTTCCCCATTTCCCCTTGAGAAAATGTAAAATCTAGGGCTCAAACTGTCTTTTTTTGGTAAAAATGTAAATGCGCAATGGTATAAAATTCTGTGACACACCTGTGGTGTCAAAATGATCACTGCACCACTAGATGAATTCATTGAGGGGTGTAGTTTGTAAAATAAGGTTATTTATGGGTGATCTGCTGTTCTTGCAACTCAAGGACTCTCCCAGTGGGTCATGGCACCAGCAAACCATAAAAGTAAAATCTGCACTATAATATGGCGCTCCTTCCCTTCTGAGCTTTGCACTGTACCTGAAAGGTATTACCCAATTACATGTAGGGTATTGGTGCACTCGGGAGAAATTGCACAACAAACTGAGAGGTCAATTTTTTGCTATTAGCCATTATAAAAATTAAGAAACGTGGCGCTAAAACAAGATTTTAGTGGTAAAAATGTATTTATTCTTTCTTCATCGCCCAATGGTATAAATTTCTGTGAGGCACATGGTGTCAACATGCTCACTGCACCACTAGATGAATTCATTGGGGGATGTAGTTTGTAAAATGAGATCACTTATGCGGGGTTTCTGCTGTTTTAACACCTCAGGGGCTTTGCCAATGTGACATAGCACCCTCTAATCATTCCAGCAAAATCTGAGCTCCAATATGGCGCTTCTTCACTTCTGAGCTTTGCACTGTGCCTTAAAAGTAGTTTTCGACCACATATGGAGTCCATTTTCGTCTACTATTCTTGTGAAAATGAAAAAATTTGGGACTAAAACATTTTTTGTGGGAAAATATATTTTTTTTTCATTTTCACAGTTCAATGTTGTAAAATTCTGTGAAGAACCTGTGGGTTTAAGGTGCTCACCACATATCTATAAAAATTCCTTGAGGTGTCTAGTTTCCAAAATGGGATCAGTTGTGGGGGATTTCCACTGCTTAGGCACATCAGGGGCTCTCCAAATGTGACATTACACCCGCAGATCAAAATGTCACTCCTTCCTTTCTGAGCCCTGCTGTGTTCCCAAGCAGTAGTTTTTGTCCCACATGTGTGGTATTGGCATACTTAGGAAAATTGCACAACAAATTTTGTGGTCCATGTTCTCCTGTTACCCTTGTGAAAATTTGAAATTTGGTGCTAAAAGAACATTTTGGTGGGAAAAATGTGATTTTCTTTTTCAAGGCTCTACGTTATAAACTTCTATAAAGCACCTAAGGGTTCAAGGTACTCACCACACATCTAGATACATTCCTGAAGGGTCTAGTTTCCAAAATGGGGTCAGTTGTGTGGGGTTTCCACTGTTTAGGCACATTAATGGTCTCTAAACTCTACATCATCTCTCAATTCCACCCATTTTTGCATTCAAAAAGTCAAACAGTGCTCCTTCCTTTATGATCTCTTCCATGCTCCCAAACAGTAGTTTTTGCCCATATATTGGATATAGGCGCACTCAAGAAGAATTTCACAACAAATTTTGTGGTCCATTTTCTCCTAATATTTTTGTCAAAATAAAAAAAATTGGGGCTAAAAGAACATTTTTGTGAAAAAAAGTAAAATGTTCATTTTTTCCTTACACATTGCTTTAATTCATGTGAAGCACCTGAAGGGTTAATAAACTTCTTGAATGTGGTTTTGAAGACTTTGAAGGGTGCCATTTTTAGCATGCTGTCACTTTTGGGTATTTTCTGTCATATAGGCCCTCCAAAGTCACTTCAAATGTCATGTGGTCCCTAAAAAAATAGTTTGATAAATTTTGTTGTAAAATTGAGACATTGCTTATCAATTTTGAACCCTTCTAACTTCCTAACAAAAAATATTGTTTCAAAAATGATGCATATGTAAAGTAGACATATGGGAAATATTATTTTTTAACTATTTTGTGTGACATAACTCCCTGGTATAAGAGCATAAGAATCAAAAGTTTGAAAATTGCAAAATTATCAATTTTTTTTGCCAAATTTCTGATATTTTCACAAATAAACAGAAGTCATATCGAACTAATTTTTCCACTATTATGTAGTACAATGTCTCAAAAAAAACTCTCAGAATTACTGTGATCCATTCACGCGTTCCAGAGTTATTATCACATAAAGTGACAGTGGTGAGAATTGTAAAATTTGGCCTGGTCGTGAAGGTGAAAGCAGGCTAGAGGGTGAAGGGGTTAAACAATGGCCTAATGTAATATTTAATCCAACATCTAAGAAAGCTAAATTAAACTTTATTCTTTGCTTCTTCAGAAGAGACAGCTTATAAATTTTCAAGCTCGCACATCTCCAAGCTGTTAGATGTTAATATAATAGGATAGATCTAGAAATCTAAATTACATTTCTCATAAGAGGATGATTTATGACAAAACGATGGAAGGAGATGATCAATTGAAATTACAAATAAAGGAACTTTGGAGAAAACACTTGGCAGCATCCCTAGTCAGAGTCATGTCAAGGTGAATCCACTGAAGACTAGGCATGATGTCCCCTGATATACCTGGCACATGTTAATGCCAGAACGAAAGTAAGATTTATGAATAGGTATTTATTCAAGACTTATTCCATAAGTACAACGGAAAAGCATAAATCTCTTTTTAGTGCACAGTTTAAAAACCCATTTGCACTAATGATTTTTTTTCTCATAAGAATGAGGATGGTGGGTTCACTCTCACAGACCTCGCCCTGAGGTTCAAAGGGAAAGCATATATTTCTAGGACTCAATTAAAGTACTAACTAGCACAGTTCTAAGGATGAAAAGGTCTTCTTCAAGCAATCCAATTCAGACTACTTACACAAATAACCTTAGAAGAGGATTTACCCAAAAGTGGAAGAGGCTGAAGTTTGTACCTTCAATGCAAATTAATTCAAGTCTCTTAAATATACTTTTTGCATAAAAATGATCTTGATATTCCACAAGTTGGACTATTCACTTTCTTAGTGGAGTATCAAGTTGAAACGCCATGGGATCCTGCTGTAAGCTTTCTTGGTGGGTTCAGACCTGGACTTTGACAAAAACCTTTTTACTTCATCTGACAGCCCACTAGATTATTTTATGGGCTGGACAACCATTACAATGTCAATTTAAATCTTTTAAGGTGATAGCAGAGTGCTCAAAGAAACTAATTCTGCAGCAGGGAAAACTTAATTTGCAATTGCTAACATGAGGTTAGAAACCCACTGGCATGAATGTTCTCACCTGGAAGTTAGGGAAATATATTTCTCTTGGAAATTTATGACAAGCCTAAAAAACTTATTTTTCTTTAATGAAACAATTTACTTATAATTATCCAAAAGTGTTGGAGTACCAGAACAGTAGTCTCAATGACCATATATCAGAATGTCTTCAGAAGAGACTTCTCTTAGCTAATCATTCAGGTAAGAATCTACAGGTATCCCCTGTAATATTAGGACATTTATAGTGTGAGCAAAAAGGTGTGAGGAATTAAAGATCTGGGAAGTAAGAGCTGTGAATTGCAGGTGCTTGACACTGTTTATCTCCACAGCAGTTCTTCAATAGCATCCTGTACAGAAAAGCTGCTTTCAGGTGCTTGATCCTTCGTCTTATCTGCACAGCTATTTTTAAAAAAATGTAAACATCCAGACTGACCAGAAAGATCAAGAAAAATGTCTTCTTTTCTTTAAAAAAGACCATCAAGGCCAATGTGTGCCATGGAGTTTGCATGCACAGCAAATATTAGATTTGAAATTTTCTTCTGCACAGCAGTTGCTAGTTGTAGAGGTGTACCATATTGAGCTCAGAACCAAAGAATCTACTTGACTAATTTTAGTTCATAATAAAAGACAGAAGTGGGAGCATTAAGTACAATCGTGGTTAAAGGTAAAGAGCACATCCACCAGTGGAAGACACGGCCTTAGTGCTATCTGACAAATTATTGTTTGGTGATAGTATCTGCAGACACATGTAAAACGTTGGCATATGAAGAATTATTTGGACACAAAATGATCCATCTCCATGCAGCCTTTTATACTTGATAAATCAATGAAACTCGTCACTCCAGACTTGGGGTTCTCCGTACAAATTTTTAGCAGAGTAAAAGGCGCAATCATTATGGCAATTTTTGAAATATGAACCTGTCTCAATAAGTACTTATCTTTTCGCTGATGCAAGGAGCATCCAGACGAATACAAACTCCTTAAAATGCAATCTCTTAACCCTTTAGTGACAGAGACAATTTTGACATTAATGACCAGGCCAAATTTTAAAAATCTGACCAGATTTATGTGGTAATAATTCTGGAATGATCCAACAGATCCCAGTTATTCTGAAACTGTTTTTGTGACATATTGTAGTTCATAATAGTGGTAAAATTTGTTTGATATGACTTGCGTTTATTTGTGAAAATATCAGAAATTTGGCAAAAATTTTGCAATTTTCAAACTTTCAATTCTTCTGCCCTTAAACCAGAGTTATGTCACACAAAATATTTAATAAATAACTTTTCCAATATGTCTACTTTACATCTGCATAATTGTTTAAGCATACTTTTTTCTTTTTAGGATGTTAGAAGGGTTAAAAGTTGATCATCAATTTCTAATTTTTCTAACAAAATTTACAAAACTATTTTTTTAGGGACCACATCACATTTGAAGTGACTTTGGGGGGCCAATATGACAAAAAATACCAAAAATTTACACCAATCTAAAAACTGCACCCCTCAAAATCTTCAAAACCACATTCAAGAAGTGTATTAACCCTTCAGGTGCTTCACAGGAACTAAAGCAATGTTTAAGGAAAAAATTAACATTTTACTTTTTTTCACAAAAATTTTACTTTAGCCCCAAATTTTTGATTTTCACAAGGGTAACTGGAGAAATTTGTCTCCTAAATTTGTTGTACAATTTCTCCTGAGTACACCGATATGTGAGGGAAAAATACTTTTGGGAACATGGCAGGGCTCGGAAGGGAAGGAGCACTGTTTGACTTTTTGAGCGCAAAAATGGCTGGAATCGAGAGCGGATGCCATACCAAATTTGGAGAGCCCCTGATGTGCATAAACAGTGGAAACCTCCCACAACTGACCCCATTTTGGAAACTAGACCCCTCAAAGAATGTATCTAGATGTGTGGTGAGCACCTTAAACCCCCAGGTGCTTCACAACAGTTTATAACTAGTGATGAAAGAGCACTAAAATGCTTGGGTGGTCATTGCTCGGGTCGAGCAATTCATAATGCTCAGGTGCTCGACCCAAGCAACAAGCCCAATGTAAGTCAATGAGAAACTCGAGCATTTTTCTGGCGCCCCCATCCCCCACAGAGGTCTGGGGTCTAAAACTTGTCCAAACCGATGGAAATAGTGCTGAAATGATATGAGAACAGCATGGGAAGACCCCTGGAAGCAACTCTGACTCCCAGGTCACTGCTATCAACAGTGTTGTCACAGTATTATGCCACTTTTACGGACTCACAATAAAACATACAAAAACTAAACCAAAATGGATTTTCCTGGCAAAAATGTTAAGGAACATCCTTACCAGGGTAATGACTTTTAAGGTAAAATAAATAACCAAAAACAAAAATGCTTCCCAATACCTTGGGCTATGTTCACACATAGCATTTTTGATGCGTTTTTGCACTTATACAAGCATGGGTCCCAGAACATTACCTGTGTCCTCCCCCCCGCAGTTAGTGGGAAGGACCACCTAACCACAAACACATGGACAAGTGAATGTGGCCAGGGAAGGTACATCTCACTGACACATATCACTGGGTTAATATTGTGGAAGCCAGGACCCAGCGGGACCATGGGATGGAATACGTCCTTCCGAGGCAGAGGATTGCAGGTCCTGGGTCAATCAGGGTTGCCCCTACATGCTATAGCTTCTGCACCACCTCCTCCTCCTCCTCCTCTTCAGCCTCCATCTCCATTACTTGATTCATTTTTTTCAGGAGATATTCCACATTATGTACTTAAACTTCATGGGTGCCAATAACAATAAGCAGGACTGTATGCTTAGGTGACAAACAGAACACAGTTACAGAGTTGTTGAAATCTGTATCTGAGAACCTGGCGATGGCTCTGAAGCTAGGCAAGCTCGCACATGTACCATGGCTGGCCAATGTGCTCAACTTTGTGGTTCAGCGGTCTCTTAAAACCTACTTGGATCTGCCACAGCGGCTTGTGAAAGTACGTCACGTGTGTGCCCATTTCAGAAAGTCAGCTACAGCTACCACCATCCTGACAAGGCTTCAGCAGCGTTTGCAGCTTCCAGCTCACCGACTGGTGTGCGATGTGACCACGCATTGGAAATCAACATTGCAGATATTTGGAATGATTCTGAGCAGCAGAGAGCAGTTGTTGAGTACCAGCTTCATCACGCCCATCGGCATTCAGATCAGCCTCTGCACATAAGACCTGATGAGTGGGCATGGATGTCTGACATCTGTCTCATCCTCCAAAACATTGAGGACTCCACGAAGATGGTGAGCGGCGATGACGACATAATTAGCATCACCATCCTGCTTCTCGGTCTACTGAAATGCTCGCTGCTCACAAATAAAGAGGAGGCATTGCAGGCGGAGCAAGGAACTATACAGGGTGATGCTACTCAGCCCAGCCTCATCTCATCTCAACGCGGATTGGGTGATAATGAGGAGGAGGAGGAATAATACATGGACAGTCATCCTCTTGGCGAGAAAAGGGTAGTCTTAGCTGTTGACAGTCTGGCACACAAGGCAGACTATGTTCCGCTGCCTTTATCGTGACCCTCGCGTTGTACGCATTTTGGGCATTACTGAAAATTAACACGGCAGAAGAGAATTCTTGGAGATGGAGGTGTGAGGTTTTGATTAAGGAGGATGTCAGTCTTAGATGAGTTGCAGAATGGAGGACACGGGAGGGGTGATACACAGAAATGAGGCATGAGATATAGGGCGATGCAGAACTGTGGAGAGCTTGGTGGGTGAGAGAGATGAGTTTGTATTGTATTCTGTAGTGATTGTTTAACCTAACCAGTGCAATGACTGTCACAGGGTTGAGGCGTTGGTGAAGTGGCTTGATACAAATATGACCCTGGCCGCTGCATTCAGAAGGGATTGGAGAGGAGACAGTTTGTTTAGAGGGAGAACAATTAGAAGAGAATTGCAGTAGTGAATAAGAGCGACAGTAAGAGTTTTTGCAGTATCAAAGGTGAGAAAAGGTCGAATTCTGGAAATGTTTTTAAGGTGCTGGTGACATGAGCGACTGAGTGATTTTCTACGTTGAATAAAAGAAAATTGTGTGTCAAATATGATTCCAAGACAGCAGGCGTGCCAAGTGGGAGTTATGGTGGCACCACCTAAAGGAAATTGCAAAGTCAGGTATAGTTAGGTTAGTAAAAGTCAGATACAGGTACAGTACAGACTAAAAGTTTGGACACACCTTCTCATTTAAAGATTTATCTGTATTTTCTTGACTATGAAAATTGTACATTCACACTGAAGGCATCAAAACTATGAACTAACACATGTGGAATTATATACTTAACAAAAAAGTGTGAAACAACTGAAAATATGTCTTATGTTCTAGGTTCTTCAAAGTAGCCACCTTTGGCTTTGATGACTGCTTTGCACACTCTTGGCATTCTCTTTATGAGCTTTAAGAGGTAGTCACTGGAAATGGTCTTCCAACAATCTTGAAGGAGTTCCCAGAGAGGGTTAGCACTTGTTGGCCCTTTTGCCTTCACTCTGCGGTCCAGCTCACCGCAAACCATCTCAATTGGGTTCAGGTCTGGTGACTGTGGAGGCTAGGTCATCTGGCGTAGCACCCCATCACTCTCCCTCTTGGTCAAATAGCCCTTACATAGCCTGGAGGTGTGTTTGGGGTCATTGTCCTGTTGAAAAATAAATGATGGTCCAACTAAACGCAAACCGGATGGAATAGCATGCCGCTGCAAGACGCTGTGGTAGCCATGCTGGTTCAGTATGCCTTCAATTTTGAATAAATCCCTAACAGTGTCACCAGCAAAGCACCCCCACACCATCACACCTCATCCTCCATGCTTCATGGTGGGAACCAGGCATGTAGAATCCATCCGTTCACCTTTTCTGCGTCGCACAAAGACATGGTGGTTGGAACCAAAGATCTCAAATTTGGACTCATCAGACCAAAGCACAGATTTCCACTGGTCTAATGTCCATTCCTTGGGTTCTTCTGCTTGTTTCCTCTCCTTAGCAGTGGTTTCCTAGCAGCTATTTTGCCATGAAGGCCTGCTGCACAAAGTCTCCTCTTAACAGTTGTTGAAGAGATGTGTCTGCTGCTAGAACTCTGTGTGGCATTGACCTGGTCTCTAATCTGAGCTGCTGTTAACCTGCGATTTCTGAGGCTGGTGACTCGGATAAACTTATCCTCAGAAGCAGAGGTGACTCTTGGTCTTCCTTTACTGGGGCGGTCCTCATGTGAACCAGTTTCTTCGTAGCGCTTGATGGTTTTTGCAGCTGCACTTGGTGACACTTTCAAAGTTTTCCCAATTTTTCAGACTGACTGACCTTCATTTCTTAAAGTAATGGTGGCCACTCGTTTTTCTTTACTTAGCTGCTTTTTTCTTGCCATAATACAAATTCTAACAGTCTATTCAGTAGGACTATCAGCTGTGTATCCACCAGACTTCTGCACAATACAACTGATGGTCCCAAGAAATCCCACTTTTTAAACCTGAAAGGGCACACCTGTGAAGTGAAAACCATTTCCGGTGACTACCTCTTGAAGCTCATCAAGAGAATGCCAAGAGTGTGCAAAGCAGTCATCAAAGCAAAAGGTTGCTACTTTGAAGAACCTAGAAAATAAGAAATATTTTCAGTTGTTTCACACTTTTTTGTTAAGTATATAATTCCACATGTGTTAATTCATAGTTTTGATGCCTTCAGTGTGAATGTACAATTTTCATAGTCATGAAAATACAGAAAAAAATTTAAATGAGAAGGTGTGTCCAAACTTTTGGTCTGTACTGTAGGTTAGTAAAAATCAGGTAAAGGTGGGTTTGTAATAGTCAGATATGCACGACAAGCCTCCATCAATGATGCCTCCCACCCTGCACCTGCACATTTGCAACCATCACTGTCAGCAACCACGTCCACATCCTTGTCCCAGTGCAGCGTTCAGTTGTCCCTACCCCAGTCCTTTGAATGCAAGAGCAAATACGCAGCCAACCACCCACAGTCCACAACACTAGACTGCCACATTTCTCAACTGCTTGCACAGAAAATGTTGCCTTTTAGGCTCATGGAGACGCAAGCTTTTCGCAACCTCATGGCAGCGGCTGTCCCTCGGTACTCGGTCCCCAGCTGCCACTATTTCTCTTGGTGTCATCCCAGCTTTATAAAAGCATGGGTCCCAAGACATTACCCGTACCCTCACCCCACAGTTAGCAGGAAGGACCGCCTAACCACAGACACGTGGACAAGTGAATGTGGCCAGGGACGGTACATCTCACTGATGCATCACTGGGTTAATATTGTGGAAGCCGGGACCTAGTGGGACCCTGGGATGGAACACATCTTCCCGACGCATAGGATTGTGGGCCATGGGTCAATCAAGCTTCAACAAAATATTCACAAGGTAGACAGCAGCAGTAGTCTGTCTCCTAGTCAACGAGCAAATTATTCATGATGATAGAGGCCACCATCTCCTTAGCTTGCTGCTGGTACTATTCTGTGGGAATCAGCTTGGCTCCAACCAGCTTGGAATATTTCCAGTGAACTATGGCACGACGTCATGGTATTAGCAGTGCCCCTAATATCAGTAGTGAAGCCATCCACAATTTCCTTCTCAGGAATTTTATTTGGTAGACTGAGTGGCTGGTCAAATACATTAGTTTCTTACAAAGGAGCTGAAGATACTGATTGGCAGTAAGTGCAAGTTTCTCCAACATGTTAGATTTCAGAGGGAGAACAGAGAGGGCAGCACGGTGGCTCAGTGGTTAGTACTGAAGTCTTGCAGCTCTGGGGTCCTGGGTTAAAATCCCACCAAGGACAACATCTGCAAGGATTTTTTTATGTTCTCCCCGTGTTTGCGTGGGTTTCAACCTCAGTAAAAAAGCCACCACAGAGTGTCCAGGAACGTTCCCACAGACTTTTTAGCCAGGGTTACTTCTCGGCAGGGTTGGACGGGACCATCAGAGAACCAGAAAATCCTCTGTTGGCCCTGGCTTCTCCATCAGGAGAATTGATAGCGCAAACTTTGCAGCTGCTATGGAGCTCTTGAGCGGGGTAGAAAGGTGGGCCCTCAGAATTAATCCTCTGGTGGGCCCAATGTTCTTCAGTCTGACACTGCTTCTCGGTGACAGTTATATTTCACCACAGCCATATTCTTTAGCTTGGTGAAATGACTGGCATAGAGGGAAACCGTATCTACTCCGGCTGTCATTTCTCCACCACCATGTTCCGGACATTGTGACACATGACCATGCCAGGCTGTATGTCCAGCAGTAAGAGCCACAGTTCTGCCTGCTGTGTTACAGCTTTCACCAACTCTGCAGCGGTGTGTGGTTTGTCACCTAAGAATAAGCATATTATCTTCAGCACAGTCTGTTGCCGCTTGGCCGAGGCAATGCTGCAGTGCTTCCAGCTTGTGACTGATGTGGTCATTTTGGAGATGGAGGCCAAACAGGAGGAGGAGGTGCAGGAGCTGTACGTTGTGATTAAATTCAGGTTACATTGACAAGCCTGGTTTTTATACTAAAGATCCTACTGTTTTTATTTTTAACATCTCTTCAAATGTGTATTGGAGTGCGTCCTAATTTTTGGCAGACCTTGAAATTGCTGCATATGCAATAACAGTATAGGAGACTCACTCCTTAATAATGGGAAGGACAATTTAAATAGACTCTATATTCTAGAATATTAACTGTCTGATCTGAAATTCGTTTACGGGTGAGGTATTGCAGTATGGATAGCGTATTACACTGATCCAGCCAGGTATTATTGCCTTATACTGTGCGCTGCCCAAAAAATTTAAAATCTATTCTATTCCCTATGAATAAAGTTGTTAGATGTATTTACAATAGGGCCAGGTGCTAGGTGGTATCAGCTCCAGATGAGTGTTCATTCTGGTCGCATAAATGTCTTCCACAGTCCATAACTTTTTTTTTTATTATTTCTTTGGCCCTATATACAAGTCATTACCTGGAAAGAATGTTTCTTAACATTTTTTCCATTTTAGCTTGCTTTTTGTATGTTTTTTTTTATTGTCAGTCCATAAAAGTGGCGTGATACTCTGACATTGTTCACAGATATGCTATTTGACAGCGACCAACTGTGAATAGATTTGAATCCACAACTGCAATACTTTAAATGGAGTGTAATATTTGACATGCTCACAAAAATTGCTGGATTATTAAGGCAGTCATATGGGATCACGTTTGATGGCCACGATTTCAGGCAGGTGCCTAATAGTATGGTATTTGTCAGCGACCAAGTGTCAATTGGTTCAACAAAACACAGCTGGTTGACTTTAAATTCAGTGAAATATTTGGCACGCTCCACAAAATTTCTGAATTTTTACAGCAGTCATATGGGATAATATCTGATGGCCACGGTTTCAGGCAGTCGCCTAATAGTATGGTATCTGTCAGTGACCAAGTGTCAATTGCTTCAACAAAACACAGCTGGCTGAATTTAAATGGAGTTGAATATTTGACACGCTCCACAAATTTTCTGTATTATTACGACAGTCATATGGGATAACGTCTGATGGCCACAGTTACAGGCAGTCGCCTAATAGTATGGTATTTGTCAGTGACCAAGAATCAATTGGTTCAACAAAACACAGCTCATTGACTTTAAATTCAGTGGAATATTTGGCACGCTCCACAAAATTTCTGTATTATTACGGCAGTCAGATGAGATCACGTCTGATCATTGAAAAAAGTTTCTCTGCTTCCACGATACAGTAATGTGAATAAAATAAAAAAATCTGGCTGTATTCTGTGAACAAGCAAATGGAGCAGTAAAATGGTGTACTCTGAATTACTTTTTAAGCAAATAATCAGGATTAAGATAAAAAAAAAAATAGCCCTGGCCCCTGATATTTGGGGCTATGTCTACAGATATCAGTAACAGCAGGAGCAGACAGAACGTGAAATGGACCCTCTTGTTCTGTATACACTGCCACAAACCCTGCCTGCCTAACTCCTGCTATCACCACTGAATATATGCAGCTGGAGTAGTCCTCAAAGGACTGTTAGTTCAGATGGATATATGCAATGGGTACGGAAAGTATTCAGACCCCTTTAAATTGTTCACTCTTTGTTTCATTGCAGCCATTTGGTAAATTCTAAATAGCTCATATTTTTCACATTAAAGTACACTCTGCACCCCATCTTGACTGGAAAAAAACAAAAATGTAGAAATTTTTGCAAATTTATTAAAAAAGAAAAACTGAAATATCACATGGTCATAAGTATTCAGACCCTTTGCTCAGTATTGAGTAGAAGCACGCTTTTGAGCTAGTACGGCCATGAGTCTTCTAGGGAATGATGAAACAAGTTTTTCACACCTGGATTTGGGGATCCTCTGCCATTCTTCCTTGCAGATCCTCTCCAGTTCCATCAGGTTGGATGGTGAACGCTGGTGGACAGCCATTTTCAGGTCTCCACCAGCCGGGCCTTTATAGCAGAGTGGCCCGACGGAAGCCTCTCCTCAGTGCAAGACATATGAAATCTCCATCTCCTTTGTTGCTGGCATCAGCGGTAGTCGCACTTGACTCGGCTAATATCCGAGTGCAGTGCGATGTTTCACACGCACCCATAGGCTTATATAGGAGCGTGCGATCAGAATCCAGTATGCAATCACAGCATGCAGCGATTTTTTTCCAGCCCGATCGCAATCTGAATGGAGCTGGAAAAAAAACGCCACTGAGCACACCATCATAGGATTAAATTGGTCCGAATTCAATCCGATTTTTTGTGATTGACAGTGGTATTTAAGGGGTTAATCGGCCCTGATTGGCTTCAAAACTGGACGGGACTGATAACGCAGGGTGTCAGCTGTCATGTACAGCTGACACCTGAGGGAATTTCAGCCACAGGTCGGCGCTATATTCTTATTCCTCAGCGCCGTTAAGAAGCAACCCTGAGTAAAAGGCCCCTTACTAACTGCCGTTAAAATGCATATTAATGGTTGTTAAAGGGTTAAAGAGAGGAACAGGTACATAAGTGCAGGAAGAAAAACATGCATAGGGTTAACAACATCCTTGTATTCTTCCAATATCAATCTAGGAAATACAACATACAAAACTTTAAATAAAAGCATACAAACAAGCCAACAGGCTAAGAACACTATCCCTTGAAGTCCACAGAGGACAAATAAAGATACAGGATAGGAGGGGCAAGGCAGCTTTACTGATAAGTTGGTCCCATTCTTTCTTTTCTCAGTTTTTGAGCCCGTAACTTTGCTGTCACATGACGGCTATATTACGGTATTCTGCCTCTAACAATTGCAAGTATAGATGAGCTCTGTTTGAAGCTGTTAACCTGTTAAATGTTGATGTCAATCTGTGACAGCGACATTTACGGCATGTTTCTAGGGGTGCACTTTTTTAACTGCCCTTTAGCGCCTCTGTGATGCGATTTTGGGGCACCATTAGGTTACCAGGACAGCCAGGGGCCTGCTGAAGACGCCTAAGCCAGTCATGATAGTACTCTTATAAAAGCCAGCATGTGGCTGGAGACCCCCATTTTGGCAACATAGTATATAGTTCTTTTGCTATATTGTATATAATACAAGAAATCAGAAGGTAGCAAGTTTAAGTCTGTTAAGGAACAAAATATGGTAAAAAAAAAGTACAAAATATTTTTAAAAATATGAAGATAAATAAAACTTTGGATCACTCTTTTTCCACCATTAAAAATAAAGAAATGTAAAAACATTTTTAAAAAGTGCACATATGTGATATCGCTACGTAGGTAAAAGTTCAATGTATCAAAATATACATTTTTTTTGCCCTGATCAATAAATGACATAATGAGAAAAAAAACTCAAAACACCAGCTACAGCAACACCTGAAAAAAAATGAGAGGCAATGAAAAAATTGAATCCACCCCAAAGTTGTACGAATAAAAAACACAGTTAATAGTGAAAAAAAATGTTATGGGTCTCAGAAAATGGCAACACAAGCCAAAATTTGCTTTTACAAATTTTCATATTGTTTTTCACCATTTAGATAAAATAAATCTATGCATGTTTGATCATATATGCACTGACCTAGAGAATCATATTACCAGGTCACTTTTGCCGTATAATGAACACTATTAAAACAATACCCCAGAAATAATTGCGGAAATGCGTTTTTCCTGCCGTATTTGGAATTTTTTGCCACATTCTGTATATCAAATGATAAAATGGATGGTGTTAGTCAAAAGTACAACTCGTCTTGCAAAAAATAAGCCCTAATAAAGCTATTTTAACAGAAAAATAAAAAAGTTATGGTTTTTGGTAGGGAGGGGAAAAAAAACAAAACAGCAATAGCAAAAAATTAAAATGTTGGGATGTAACGGAACAAAAGGGAATGGTTTGATAACTTGATAACAAAAGTATAGGAATCAGTCATAGCCTGTCTCCTCCATACATCTGTGACCTAGTCTCCCGGTACATACCCGCACGCAACCTTCGATCCTCACAAGATCTCCTTCTCTACTCCCCTCTTATCTCCTCTTCCCACAATCGCATACAAGATTTCTCCCGTACATCCCCCCTACTCTGGAACACTCTACCCCAACATATCAGACTCTCTCCTACAGTGGAAACCTTCAAAAAGAACCTGAAGACCTACCTCTTTCGACAAGCGTTCAAACTCCAGTAACCACCACTCCACCATACTGCTGCACAACCAGCTCTACCCCCACCTACTGTATCCTCACCCATCCCTTGTAGACTGTGAACCCCCGTGGGCAGGGTCCTCGCTCCTCCTGTACCAGTCGCCGTCATGTTTTGATCAAGATTATTGTAATTGTTTTCGCAATGTATACCCCTTTCTCACATGTAAAGTGCCATGAAATAAATGGCACTATAATAATAAATAATAATAATTTATGTTACATTGGACAAGTTACTGCCAATAGATGGCAGCAAGTACCATGCTTTTTACACTGTCACTTTGATTGCATATAAACACTACATAGATTCTCATTTCTATTCAATATTCTATTCCTACATTTGTTTTATTCTAATCTAAATATGCATATAAATATATAGATATATCTATAATATAATCGTACAAACGTCCCTCTGTCTGAAGCCTCTATAGACTGCGCAAGCGCGACACGCCTGCACAGTCTGGCTCCAGACAGAAGCAGGCATCCAGCCGTTACAGGTAAGAGGAGTGTGTATGGCGCCGGAGATTGCGGTATGCATAGGCACTGAACGCATACCGCGATCTCTGGCACCATACTTACATACTTACCTGACCGGAAACCGGAGCAGGAGTGAAGGCGTCGGAATCGGCGCATGCGCATAGAGCTATCCGGCACCATTTTACTGAAGACACATTTGCAGTGTGTCTTCAGCAAAATGGCGCCGGACAGTGCGCTATGGGCATGCGCGTACTCCGGTGCCACACTCCTCCCCTGGCCTCTGGCAGAACAGGACACAGCAGCGCTGGAGCACAGGGAAGAAAGGTGAGTATAAGTGTTTTTTTTTGCATGTGTGCAGCGTGAAAGGGATGAGGGGGCCACACATACTAGCAATGGAGGGTGAGGGGGCCACACATACCAGGATTGGGGGATGAGGGGGCCACACATGCCCGGATTGGGGGATGAGGAGGCCCCACATACCAGGATTGGGGGATGAGGAGGCCACACATACCAGGATTGGGGGATGAGGGGTACCATACATACCAGGATTGAGTAGCGAGGGGACCATGCATACCAGGATTGGGGGGTGAGGGGACCATGCATACCAGGATTGGGAGTGAGGGGACCATGCATACCAGAAAAGGGGGATGAGGGGTACCATGCATAGCAGGAGGGGGATGAGGGGTACCATGCATACCAGGATTGCGGGTAAGGGGACCATGCATACCAGGATTGGGGGGTAAGGAGGGCCATGCATACCAGGATTGGGGATGAGGGGTGACATGCATACCAGGATTGGGGGGTGAGGGGTGCCATGCATACCAGCATTGGGGATGAGGGGTGCCATGCATACCAGGATTGGGGATGAGAGGTGCCATGCAAACCAGGATTGGGGATGAGGAGTGCCATGCATACCAGGATAGGGATGAAGGGACCATATATACCAGGATTGGGGATGAAGGTGCCATGCATACCAGGATTGGGGATGAGGGGGACATGCATACCAGGATTGGGGATGAGGGGTGAGGGGTGCCATGCATACCAGCATTAGGGATGAGCAGTACCATGCATACCAGGATAGGAATATGTGGTGCCATGCATACCAGGATTGGGGGGTGAGGGGACCATGCATACTAGGATTGGGGGATGAGGGGTGCCATGCATACCAGGATTGGGGGGTGAGGGGTGCCATGCATACCAGCATTGGGGATGAGGGGTGCCATGCATACCAGCATTGGGGATGAGGAGTACCATGCATACCAGGATAGGAATGCGGGGTACCATGCATACCAGGATGATGGATGGGGTGCCATGCATACCAGGATGAGGGGTACCATGCATACCAGAAAAGGAATATGTGGTGCCATGTATACCAGGATTGGGGGATGAGGAGTGCCATGCATACCAGGATAGGGATGAAGGGGCCATACATACCAGGATTGGGAATGAGGGAGCCATGCATACCAGGATGAGGGGTTGGGTGCCATGCATATCAGGATTGGGGGATGAGGAAGCCATACATACCAGGATTGGGGGATGAGGGGTGCCATACATTCCAGAATAGGGATGAGAGGTACCATGCATACTAGGATAGGAATGCCGGGTACCATGCATACCAGGATGAGGGATGGAGTGCCATGCATACCAGGATTGAGGGATGAGGAGGCCATACATACCAGAATTGGGATGAGGGGTGCCATGTATACCAGGATGAGGGGTACTATACATACCAGAATAGGGATGTGGGGTACCATTCATACCAGGATGAGGGATGGGGTGCCATGCATACCAGGATGAAGAGTACCATACATACCATAATAGGGATGCGGGGTACCATGCATACCAGGATGAGGGATGGGGTGCCATGCATACCAGGATGAGAGGTACCATACATACCAGGATTGGGGATGAGGAGTGCCATGCATACCAGGATTGAGCATGAGGGGTACCATGCATACCAGGATTGGGGATAAGGAAGCCATGCATACCAGGATGAGGGATTGGGTACAATACATACCAGGATTTGGGGATGAGGGGTGCCATACATACCAGGATTGGGATGAGGGGTGCAATGTATATCAAATTTGGTATGAGGGGGCATTGTATACCAGGATGAGAGATGGGGTGCCATGCATACCAGGATTGGGATAAGGGGTGCCATGCATACCAGGATTGGGTATGAGGGGTGCCATGCATGCAAGGATTGGGGATGAGGGATGCCATGCATGCCTGGATTGGGATGAGGGGTGCCATGTATACCAGGATTGGGGATGGGGGTTGCCATGCATACAAGGATTGGGGATGAGGTGTGCCATGTATACCAGGATAGGGATGAAGGGGCCATACATACCAGGATTGGGGATGAGGGTGCCATGCATACCAGGATTGGGGATGAGGGGTGCCATGCATACCAGGATTGGGGATGAGGTGTGCCATCCATACCAGGATTGAGGATGAGGTGTGCCATTCATACCAGGATAGGGAAGAAGGGACCATACATACCAGGATTGGGGATGAAGGTGCCATGCATACCAGAATTGGGGATGAGGGTGCCATGCATACCAGGATTGGGGATGAGGGGTGCCATGCAAACCAGGATTGAGGATGAGGGGTGCCATGCATACCAGGATTGGGACGAGGGGTGCCATGCATGCAAGAATTGGGGATGAGGGGTGACATGCATACAAGGATTGGGGATGACGGGTGCCATGCATACCAGGATTGGGGGTGAGGAGTGCCATGCATACCAGGATTGGGGATGAGGAGTGGCATGCAAACCAGGATTGGGGATGAGGGGTGCCATGCATACCAGGATTGGGGATGAGAGGTGCCATGCAAACCAGGATTGGGGATGAGGAGTGCCATGCATACCAGGATAGGGATGAAGGGACCATATATACCAGGATTGGGGATGAAGGTGCCATGCATACCAGGATTGGGGATGAGGGGGCCATGCATACCAGGATTGGGGA
This sequence comes from Phyllobates terribilis, assembly GCF_046119375.1. Classification (NCBI taxonomy): domain Eukaryota; kingdom Metazoa; phylum Chordata; class Amphibia; order Anura; family Dendrobatidae; genus Phyllobates; species Phyllobates terribilis. The sequence continues at coordinate 285,554,927 of NW_027362762.1, read as the reverse complement.
TGAGGGGTGCCATGCATACCAGGATTGGGGATGAGGGGTGCCATGCAAACCAGAAATGGGGATGAGGGGTGCCATGCAAACCAGGATTGGGGATGAGGAGTGCCATGCATACCAGGATAGGGATGAAGGGACCATACATACCAGGATTGGGGATGAGGGGTGCCATGCATACCAGGATTTAGAATGAGGGGTGCCATGCATACCAGGATTGGGGATGAGGGGTGCCATGCATACCAGTATTGGGGATGAGGGGTGTCATGCAAACCAGGATTGGGGATGAGAAGTGCCATGCATACCAGGATAGGGATGAAGGGACCATACATACCAGGATTGGGGATGAGGGTGCCATGCATTCCAGGATTGGGGATGAGGGGTGCCATGCATACAAGGATTGGGGACGAGTGATGCCATGCAAACCAGGATTGGGGATGAGGAGTGCCATGCATACCAGGATATGGATGAAGGGGCCATACATACCAGGATTGGGGATGAGGGTGCCATGCATACCAGGATTGGGGATGAGGGGTGCCATGCATACCAGGATTGGGGTAGGAGGGGTGCCATGCATACCAGGATTGGCGATGAGGGGTGCCATGCATACCAGGATTGGGGATGAGGGGCGCCATGTATACCAGGATTGGGGATGAGGGGGCCATGCATACCAGGATTGGGGATGAGGGGTGCCATGCATACCAGGATTGGGGATGAGGGGTGCCAAGCATACCAGGATTGGGGATGAGGGGTGCCATGCATACCAGGATTGGGGATGAGGGGTGGTATGCATATAAGGATTGGGATGGGGGGTGCCATGCAAACCAAGATTGGGATGAGGGGTGCCATGCATACCAAGATTGAGGATGAGGGGTGCCATGCATACAAGGATTGGGGATGAGGGGTGGCATGCATACTAGGATGGGGGATGAGTAGTGCCATGCATACCAGGATTGGGGATGAGGAGTGCCATGCATACCAGGATTGGGGATGAGGGGTGCCATGCATACCAGGATTGGGGATGAGGGGTGCCATGCATACCAGGACTGAGGATGAGGAGTGCCATGCATACCAGGACAGGGATGAAGGGACCATACATACCAGGATTGGGGATGAAGGTGCCATGCATACCAGGACAGGGATGAAGGGACCATACATACCAGGATTGGGGATGAAGGTGCCATGCATACCAGGATTGGGGATGAGGGGGCCATACATACCAGGATTGGGGATAAGGGTGCCATGCAAACCAGGATTGGGGATGAGGGGTGCCATGCATACCAGGATTGAGAATGAGGGGTGCCATGCATACCAGGATTGGGGATGAGGGGTGACATGCATACCAGGATTGGGGATGAGGGGTGCCATGCAAACCAGGATTGGGGATGAGAAGTGCCATGCATACAAGTATAGGGATGAAGGGACCATACATATCAGGATTGGGGATGAAGGTGCCATGCATACCAGGATAAGGATGAAGGGGCCATACATACCAGAATTGGGGATGAGGGTGCCATGCATACCAGGATTGGGGATGAGTGGTGCCATGCATACTAGGATTAGGGATGAGGGGGCCATGCATACCAGGATTGGGGATGAGGGGTGCCATGCATACCAGGATTGGGGATGAGGGGTGCCATACATACCAGGATTGGGGATGAGGGGTGCCATGCATACCAGGATTGGGGATGAGGGGTGCCATGCATACCAGGATTGGGGATGAGGAGTGCCATGCATACCAGGATAGGGATGAAGGGACCATACATACCAGAATTGGGGATGAAGGTGCCATGCATACCAGGATTGGGGATGAGGGGGCCATACATACCAGGATTGGGGATGAGGGTGCCATGCATACCAGGATTGGAGATGAGGGGTGCCATGCATACCAGTATTGGGGATGAGGGGTGTCATGCAAACCAGGATTGGGGATGAGAAGTGCCATGCATACCAGGATAGGGATGAAGGGACCATACATACCAGGATTGGGGATGAGGGTGCCATGCATTCCAGGATTGGGGATGAGGGGTGCCATGCATACCAGGATTGGGGACGAGTGATGCCATGCAAACCAGGATTGGGGATGAGGAGTGCCATGCATACCAGGATATGGATGAAGGGGCCATACATACCAGGATTGGGGATGAGGGTGCCATGCATACCAGGATTGGGGATGAGGGGTGCCATGCATACCAGGATTGGGGTAGGAGGGGTGCCATGCATACCAGGATTGGCGATGAGGGGTGCCATGCATACCAGGATTGGGGATGAGGGGCGCCATGTATACCAGGATTGGGGATGAGGGGGCCATGCATACCAGGATTGGGGATGAGGGGTGCCATGCATACCAGGATTGGGGATGAGGGGTGCCAAGCATACCAGGATTGGGGATGAGGGGTGCCATGCATACCAGGATTGGGGATGAGGGGTGGTATGCATATAAGGATTGGGATGGGGGGTGCCATGCAAACCAAGATTGGGATGAGGGGTGCCATGTATACCAAGATTGAGGATGAGGGGTGCCATGCATACAAGGATTGGGGATGAGGGGTGGCATGCATACTAGGATGGGGGATGAGTAGTGCCATGCATACCAGGATTGGGGATGAGGAGTGCCATGCATACCAGGATTGGGGATGAGGGGTGCCATGCATACCAGGATTGGGGATGAGGGGTGCCATGCATACCAGGACTGAGGATGAGGAGTGCCATGCATACCAGGACAGGGATGAAGGGACCATACATACCAGGATTGGGGATGAAGGTGCCATGCATACCAGGACAGGGATGAAGGGACCATACATACCAGGATTGGGGATGAAGGTGCCATGCATACCAGAATTGGGGATGAGGGGGCCATACATACCAGGATTGGGGATAAGGGTGCCATGCAAACCAGGATTGGGGATGAGGTGTGCCATGCATACCAGGATTGAGAATGAGGGGTGCCATGCATACCAGGATTGGGGATGAGGGGTGACATGCATACAAGGATTGGGGATGAGGGGTGCCATGCAAACCAGGATTGGGGATGAGAAGTGCCATGCATACAAGTATAGGGATGAAGGGACCATACATATCAGGATTGGGGATGAAGGTGCCATGCATACCAGGATAAGGATGAAGGGGCCATACATACCAGAATTGGGGATGAGGGTGCCATGCATACCAGGATTGGGGATGAGTGGTGCCATGCATACCAGGATTAGGGATGAGGGGGCCATGCATACCAGGATTGGGGATGAGGGGTGCCATGCATACCAGGATTGGGGATGAGGGGTGCCATACATACCAGGATTGGGGATGAGGGGTGCCATGCATACCAGGATTGGGGATGAGGGGTGCCATGCATACCAGGATTGGGGATGAGGAGTGCCATGCATACCAGGATAGGGATGAAGGGACCATACATACCAGAATTGGGGATGAAGGTGCCATGCATACCAGGATTGGGGATGAGGGGGCCATACATACCAGGATTGGGGATGAGGGTGCCATGCATACCAGGATTGGAGATGAGGGGTGCCATGCATACCAGGATTGGGGATGAGGGGTACCATGTATACCAGGATTGGCGATGAGGGGTGCCATGGATACCAGGATTGGAGATGAGGGGCGCCATGCATACCAGGATTGGTGATGAGGGGGCCATGCATACCGGGATTGGGGATGAGGGGTGTCATGCATACCAGGATAGGGATGAGGGTACCATGCATACCAGGATGAGGGATGGGGTGCCATGCATATCAGGATAGGGATGAGCGGCATCATGCATACCAGGATTAGTGGTGAGGGGTGCCATGAATACCAGGATTGGGGGTGAGGGGTACCATGCGTACCAGGATTGGGGGTGAGGGGTGCCATGCATACCAGGATAGGGATGAGGAATGCCATGCATACCAGGATAGGGATGAGGGCAGCACATAACAGGATGGAGGAACAGGATTGGGGAGCACAAATACCAGGATGGGGACTGCACAAATACCAGGATGGGAGCAGCACATACCAGCATGGGAAACCATATACCAATACAAATGTTCGCCACCCGGGCGTAGAACGGGCTCAATAGCTATTATCTATTTATAGGTAACTATATATGGACATACTGTGTGTGTGTGTGTGTTTGTATATATATATATATATATATATATATATATATATATATATATATATATATATATATATATATATATGCATACACACAGTACAGACCAAAAGTTTGGACACACCTTCTCATTTAAAGATTTTTTTATATTTTCATGAGTATGAAAATTGTACATTCACACTGAAGGCATCAAAACTATGAATTAACTCATGTGGAATTATATACTTAACAAAAAAGTGTGAAACAACTGAAAATATGTCTTATATTCTAGGTTCTTCAAAGTAGCCACCTTTTGCTTTGATGACTGCTTTGAACACTCTTGGCATTCTCTTGATCACTCAATTGACATCTCTCATGTTGGAGCCATGATGTTGGAGCAACAGCTCTCCAAGGTGTGATCATTCCTTTTTAGATGCAGACTAACGAGCAGATTTAATTTGATGCAGGTGTTAGTTTTGGAAATTAAAATTTACAGGGTGATTCCATAATTTTTTCCTCAGAATTGAGTGATTCCATAATTTTTTCCCTCCAGTTGGTCTGAAAAAAATGACCCTTACTGAGTACCACATTTTTAATCTTGATTTCTTTTAGAGTTTCTTAAAGCCCTAAAGTTGCCATTTGAAATGACTTTAGTCTTGTGCCATGTCTGTGATCTGCTTTTTTTCAACAACATTAAACAACTGAATGAACATCCTCCGAGCCCAGTGATTTCATAATTTTTGCCAGGGGTTGTAGGAGGGATAGCGTATTTTCGAGTAGGCATATAATCAGGGTTTATTGCCTTACAGTCCTTCTATAGGTATACTGCTGCAACCTAAAAACAACAGTCATTTACAGGACTACATACCATCCTTTCTCTAAAACCGCTGTTACCTGCATTCAGTGAAGTGATAGCTGGTGGAGGAGGGATAGTTTTGGATTAGAGGAATATAGTCAGGGTTTAATATTGCTATTCCAGTACTTGCATACCACTGCTGCACCATTAAAAAAAGTCATTTTCAGGGCTAAATATTTTCCTTTCTCTAGTAAAACCACTGTTACCTGCATTCAGTGGAAGGCATAGTTTTGGATTACAGGCATATAGGCCGTGTTTAATATTGATTTTGCAGTACTTGTATACCGCTGCTTCACCATTAAAAGAAAAGTCCTTTTTAGGGCTAGATATTTTCCTTTCTCTAGTAAAACCGCTGTTATCTGCATTTAATGTAGAGATAGCTGGTGGAGGAGGTATAGTTTTGGATCAGAGGCATATAGGCAGGGTTTATTACCTTACAGTCCTTCTATAGCTATATTGCTGCTGCAATGTAAAAATAAAAGTCCTTTTCAGGGATACATATTTTCTATTAATTCTTGAAAGTCTGCAGGCATGTATTACATACCTAACTTAAAATGTGCAAGGAGTGCACATTTAAGCAAAAACCTATAGCCGTCAGGATAAACTCCTTTAATTCAGCAGAATAAGCGCTATATCGGTTTAGGTGAAAATAAATAGCCTGTATTGCCAATATGTGTGGGATGCAGGAGTATAAATTCTCTATGTCACAAGATATGAAGCTAGAATTGTCGATCAACACCTTCAGCCATTAGTATTGCGCACACCTGTTTTTTTTACGGGATAGTACCAAGGTATTGCAAGCATTTTACAATATTGAGTGGAAAGACAATTATAGCTTCAGATCTGATACATGCCCCTGATGAAGCCGCCCTGCGTGGCGACACGCGTTGGGCACTGAGGTCTCAGCTTCACCTTCCAGAGCGCATGCTGATTTAAGTATATTCATTTAGGGTTATGTTGTGGGCCTAGATTGCCATATTATGCGGGGAGTCACTTTCTCTGCCTCTATAGTCATGGTGACTCACTAATTGCTTGCAGATATTTATCTTTAGGCACACTGTTGGTTTATTGAATACTTATCGTTCATATCCTGACTACTCCAACTATATATAGTTGTGTATTATATCATATGGGGAGAGAGCCAAAAATCTTTTCTGTAAACAGTGTGCTATGTATCACTCCTTGTCGTGGATATGTGTAATATAGGGCTTGTGCAATCATTGACCATTACAGACACACTTTGTGTACATTATTGGTTTATTGAATAATTATTTACTATACCCTATATATGTGTAGTATACTATTGGCTCAGTATTCAGGTATACAAACATAGTGTGCTATATACCATTCCTTATTTTAGTTGTGTGCAATATAGGGCCTGTGCAATTATTGACCACTACAGATACTCTATACAGCCTGTGCGTTCTTTGACTTGATCATGTGCACTTTTTGCATTGTATTCTTTAATATCATGGGAAGGTTTCTTTAGCAGTTGGCTCCTTATATAGTGGGTCATTCCACTTTTTTAATGGTGTTTTAAATTTGGTATGTCCTTTACTTGTGTCTGATTATATTTCAATAAAATGAGTTGATGCACTTTATATTCAGGATACTCATTATTATCCATATATATTTTTTCATATTTTTCCTTTTGTTTATTATCTTGGTGATCACTGCACAAATACACGCTCTTTTTCTGCCTATTTAGTTTATGTCATATTTTCGCGTGTGGCAGGTGGATCCCTATTACCGGATGGTGCCCTCCTTTAATTGTTGTAGCTTCAGATCTCGTGACATAGAGAAGTTATACTCCTGCATCGCACATATATTGGCAATACAGGCTATTTATTTTCACCTAAACCGATATAGCGCTTATTCTGCTGAATTAAAAGAGTTTATCCTGATGGCTATAGATTTTTTGCTTAAACATAATTTTTATATTTTCAATAAGGAATTCCTTTCCAGATAAAAGCAGCTCCTATGGGGTTGCGACTCTCCCCCTCTTTAGCAATATTATATGTTGCCTGGTGGGAAGAACAGTATATCTTTTCGCACAGCAATCCGTTTTTTGGGAGTTTAGACTGGTATGGTCGCTACGTGGATGACATACTCATTGTGTGGTCTTCCAACATGGCGACCATACCAGACTTCATTCATTATCTCAATCACAATGATGTCAATCTGCGTTTTACGTTTAATTGTCCCAGTAACAACTTAGAATTTTTGGATATTTCACTCACTGGCATTATAACATCAAAAAAAGTTGCATGCTCTCTGTATCGTAAACCTGTCAGTGGGAATGCCACACAGAATGCAGATAGCTGCCATCCTTTTCATACCATTGCAGCCATTCTGTAAGGGGAATTTGTCAGAGTAAAAAGACTGTGCTCTGACACTGACACCTACCAGAGGGAAGCATCTGTTAAAATAACAGTTGAAAGAACTAAGTTGAAAGAAAGAGGATATACAAATAAAATTATTGATAGGGGATACAAAAAAGCTTCAGTGCTGGAAAGAAAAGAAACGCTATTTACAAAATATATAAAGTCAAAAATGAAAAATAACAGACACCCAAAAAGTACTAACCAAATTATCACATTTAGTACTTGCTATAGCACCCAATTCAACAAAATTCAAAATATTATAATGAAATAAAATGGGGAAAAAAAAGTATTTTGTCAGCCACCAATTATGCAAGTTCCCCCCTTAAAAAGATGAGAGAGGCCTGTAATTGACATCATAGGTAGAGCTCAACTATGAGAGACAAAATGAGAAACCCAATCCTGAAAATCACATTGTCTGATTTGGAAAGAAATGTTTATCAAATTTTGGTGGAAAATAAATATTTGGTCAATTACAAAAGTTCATCTCGATATTTTGTTATATATCCTTTGTTCAAATGACAGAGGTCAAACGTTTTCTGTAAGTCTTCACAAGGTTGGCACACACTGTTGCTGGTATGTTGGCCTATTCCTGAATGCAGATCTCCTCTAGAGAAGTGATGTTATGGGGCTGTCACTGGGCAACACGGACTTTCAACTCCCTCCAAAGGGTTTCTATAAGGTTTAGACCTGGAGACAGGCTAGGCCACTCTAGGACCTTGAAATGCTTCTTACGAAGCCACTCCTTCATTGCCCTGGCCGTGTGTTTGGGACCATTGTCATGCTGAAAGACCCAGCCACGTTTCATCTTCAATGCTCTTGCTGATGGAAGTAGGATTGCACTCAAAATCTCATGATACATGGCCTCATTCATTCTTTCATGTACACAGATCAGTCGTCCTGGTCCCTTGGCAGAGAAACAACCCCAAAGTATGATGTTGCCACCCCTATGCTTCACAGTAGGTATGGTGTTCTTTGTATGCAACTCAGCATTCTTTCTCCTCCAAACACGCCGAGTTGTGTTGCTACCAAACAGTTCTACTTTGGTATCATTTGACCATATGACATTCTCCCAATACTCTACTGGATCATCCAAATGCTCCCTAGCAAACATTAGACGGGCCCAGACATGTAATGGCTTAAGCAGGGGGACACATCTAGCACTGCAGGATCTGAGTCCCTGGCAGCGTAGTGTGTGGCTGATGGCAGCCTGTGTAACGTTGGTTCCAGCTCTCTGTAGGTCATTCACTAGGTCCCCCATTTGGTTCAGGGATTTTTGCTCACCGTTCTTGAGATCATTTTGACCCCACAGGGTGAGATCTTGTGTGGAGCCTCAGATTGAGGGAGATTATCAGTGGTCTTGTATGTCTTCCATTTTCTAATTATTGCTCCCACAGTTGATTTCTTCACACCAAGCTGCTTGCCTACACCGCGTGCAGAATTATTAGGTAAATGCATATTTTGATCACTTCAATACTTTTTATACATGTTGTCCTATTCCAAGCTGTATAGGCTTGAGAGCCAACTGCCAATTAAGTAAATCTGGTGATGTGCATCTCTGTAATGAGGAGGGGTGTTGTCTAATGACATCAACACCCTATATAAGGTGTGCTTAATTATTAGGCAACTTCCTTTCCTTTGGCAAAATGGGTCAGAAGAGAGATTTGACGGGCTCTGAAAAGTCCAAAATTGTGAGATGTCTTGCAGAAGGATGCAGCAGTCTTGAAATTTCCAAACTTTTGAAGCGTGATCACCGAACAATCAAGAGTTTCATGGCAAATAGCCAACAGGGTCGCAAGAAGCGTGTTGGCCAAAAAAGGCGCAAAATAACTGCCCATGAATTGAGGAAAATCAAGCGTGAAGCTACCAAGATGCCATTCGCCACCAGTTTTGCCATATATCAGAGCTGCAACATTACTGGAGTATCAAAAAGCACAAGGTGTGCGATACTCAGGGACATGGCCAAGGTAAGGAAGGCTGAAAAATGACCACCTATGAACAAGAAACATAAGATAAAACGTCAAGAATGGGCCAAGAAATATCTTAAGACTGATTTTTCAGAGGTTTTATGGACTGATGAAATGAGAGTGGCTCTTGATTGGCCAGATGGATGGGCAAGAGGCTGGATCAATAAAGGGCAGAGAGCTCCACTCCGACTCAGACGCCAGCAAGGTGGAGGTGGGGTACTGGTATGGGCTGGTATCATCAAAGATGAACTTGTGGGACCTTTTCGGGTTGAGGATGGAGTGAAGCTCAACTCCCAGACCTACTGCCAGTTTCTGGAAGACTTCTTCAAGCAGTGGTACAGGAAGAAGTCTGTATCGTTCAAGAAAAACATGATCTTCATGCAGGACAATGCTCCATCACATGCATCCAACTACTCCACAGCATGGCTGGCCAGTAAAGGTCTAAAAGAAGAAAAAATAATGACATGGTCCCCTTGTTCACCTGATCTGAACCCCATAGAGAACCTGTGGTCCATCATAAAATATGAGATCTACAGGGAGGGAAAAGAGTAGACGTCTCGGAGCAGTGTCTGGGAGGCTGTGGTGGCTGCTGCACGCAATGTTGATCGAAAGCAGATCAAGCAACTGACAGAATCTATGGATGGAAGGATGTTGAGTGTCATCATAAAGAAAGGTGGCTATACTGATCACTAATTTTTTTGTTTTTGCATGTCAGAAATGTTTATTTCTAAATTTTGTGGACCGATATTGGTTTACCTGGTGAAAATAAACAAGTGAGATGGGATTATATTTGGTTTTTATTAAGTTGCCTAATATTTCTGCACAGTAATAGTTACCTGCACAAACAGATATCCTCCTAAGATAGCCAAATCTAAAAAAAAAACATTCCAACTTCCAAAAATATTAAGCTTGGATATTTCTGAGTCTTTTGGGTTGATTGAGAACGTAGTTGTTGATCAATAATAAAAATAATCCTCTAAAATACAACTTGCCTAATAATTCTGCACACAGTGTATTGCAGGTTCAGTCTTCCCAGCCTGGTGCAGGGCTACAATTTTTTTTCTGGTGTCCTTCGACAGCTCTTTGGTCTTTACCATAGTGGAGTTTGGAGCGTGACTGTTTGAGCTTGCGGACAGGTGTCTTTAAGGCTATGTGCCCACGATGCAGAAGTGCTCCGGATTTTTCCTGAGCGTTTCTGCATCTCCCTGGCAGCAAAAAACGCATGCGGATTGTACAATGCGTTTTTCCTGCCAGGGACATGCGGATGTGAAGCGTTCTTCACATGCATTTCCGCATGCGGGTTGACAAGCGCTTTCCAAGCAATTTTAGCAGCACTTGGAAAGTGCTTGTCAACTTGGTCACACTATATAAATCCATGCAACCGGCATGGATTTATATACTGTGACCGAAAGAATGTTTAAATATAAAACTATACTTACCTTCCGATGGCCCCCGGTGTCTTGCTTCACTCCGTCCTGGATGCCGGCAGATCGTGGTACACTGCACTGAAGGACCTGCCGTCACATGACTATGACGTCAGCGCAGGTCCTCCAGTCCATCGCCATCTGCCGGCAAGGGAGGACGAGCGCAGCGGGGGCCATCAGAAGGTAAATATACCATTTATTTTTTATTTTATTCTTTCTTTCACAGGTGCTATGGTACCCGGGTCCAGAGGAGAGTCTCCTCTCCTCTAGACCTGGGTACCATCCGCACATTGAACGCATATATTCCGCATGTGCTTATCTAGTGAAGCGGAATACATGCGTTCTAATGCAAGTTAATGGTGGCAAAAACGCAGTGCTTTCGCAAAATAATTGGTAGTGCTGCGTTTTTTTCCGCAATGATAATCCGCAGCGGAAATTTCCGCAGCATGTGCACAGCACATGCGGATTATCATTTGGGAACATGGGAGGCCTTCTACCATGCGTTTTTTAAGCATTTCTGCAGCGTTTTTGCCGCTGCGGAAACGCTTAAAAAACGCATCGTGGGCACACAGCCTTATACTGATAACAAGTTCAAACAGGTGCCAGTACTACAGGTAATGAGTGGAGAACAGAGGAGCCTCGTAAAGAAGTTACAGGTCTGTGAGAGCCAGAAATTTTGCTTGTTTGTAATTGACCAAATACTTATTTTCCATGAAAATTTGAAAAAAAAATTCTTTCCAAATCAGACAATGTGATTTTCAGGATTTGTTTTCTCATTTTGTCTCTCATAGTTGAGGTCTACCTATGATGTCAATTACAGGCCTCTCTCATGTTTTTAAGTGGAAGGCTGACTAAATACTTTTGTTCCCCACTGTATATTCCAGTTTTGTATAAAGATAATAAATTGCATGACATTTTAAATAAAGGATATAGATGTGTTGCCAGAAGAGGAAAATCTATTGCCAATTTACTTACACCAAGTTTATATGAAAAACGCACTGATAATGCAACTTGGCTAATGATCAAAGGATTTCACAAATGTTTTTCTAAGAAATGCAACAACTGTCAATCTGCCAAAAAATGTTAAAAATAAATGACCAGTATACTATCAATTAATTTATTAATTGTGAAACATGTCGTCGTGTCATTTACTGTATTGAGTGTACTTTCTTTGGAATCAAATATATAGGCTACACCAGTCGTAAATTAAAAAAAGGATCTCAGAACACATTTATAATATTGACAGCAACAACAACACTTATTCCGGAGGCGTTAAGACATTTTTTGGGGCGACATGACCGAAAATTGGAGAGTTTTTTGGCATAGAAAAGGTTAAACCTCCCAAACAAAATGGTAGCTGGCAAAATAAGCTATATATGAGGGAGTCTTTCTGGATTGTTGCTTTGGATACAAAACATCCTAATGGAATGAACTATAAAACTGACACCATGTTTATTTATTGAAATGCATTTCACCATAATAGGATACTTTATTGTTGCTTTTTCCCATTGATGTCCTATACTATTTGCTATGCATGTTCCTAATATATATACAGTCATGGCCAAAAGTTTTGAGAATGACACCAAAATTATATTTTCACATGATCTGCTGGCCTCTGGTTTTTATTAGTGTTTGTCTGATGTTTATATCACATACAGAAATATAATTGCAATCATATTATGAGTACCAATAGGTTATATTGACAGTTAGAATGAGTTAATGCAGCAAGTCAATATTTGCAGTGTTGCCCCTTCTTCTTCAAGACCTCTGTAATTCTCCCTGGCATGCTCTCAATCAACTTTTGGACCAAATCCTGACTGACAGCAGTCCATTCTTGCATAATCAATGCTTGCATTTTGCCAGAATTTGTTGGTCTTTGTTTGTCCACCCGTCTCTTGATGATTGACCACAAGTTCTCAATGGGATTAAGATCTGGGGAGTTTCCAGGCCATGGACTCAAAATATCTATGTTTTGTTCCTTTAAATGAAAAGGTGTGTCCAAACTTTTGGTCTGTACTGTATATATTTGTGTCAAATTTTTGATATATTTTCATAAAAAAACACAAATTAGATCCTTCTAAATTTACCTCTTGAAGATTAAAAACTTATATATGTACAGTAGAGATCAAAAGTTTGAACACACCTTTTCATTTAAAGATTTTTCTGTATTTTTATGACTATGAAAATTGTACATTCACACTGAAGGCATCAAAACTATGAATTAACAAATGTGGAATTATATACTTAACAAAAAAGTGTGAAACAACTGAAAATATGTTTTATATTCTAGGCTCTTCAAAGTAGCCACCTTTTGCTTTGATGACTGCTTTGCACACTTTAGCTCCACATTTTTAATTTTTACAAAAGTAAAAGAACTAAATGGACACCACAGTTTGTTGGGCAATTTCTCCAGAGTATACCATTAGAATATATGTGGTTGAAAACAACTATTTTGGCACAAGGTAGGCTCAGAAGGGAAGGAGCGCTGTATGATGTTTGGAGCATAAATTTGGCTGGAACAGATTGCAAACGTCATGCTGCATTTGTAGAACCCCCGCTGAGGTGCCAAAACAGCAACCCCCTCCTACATGTGACCCCAATTTGGAAACTACACCCCTCAAGGAATTAATTTATGGCTATAATGACTATGTTGAACCTACAGATTCTTCACAGAATTTTAAATATTTGGCCTTAGGGGTAACGTTTCTACTTGAGGAGAGTGACATACCGGCTCTGGCATGTCAAGGTAAGGAGGCTTATTTGCCGTGCAATGCTCCTCTGGGAAATTTAATATGCAAATTTTCTATTCAGAGAAAAAGCGGACTTGAACTCTATAGCGCCACCTATTGGAAGCAGCAATCTTACAAGTAACAATCAACCCTTTAATGAATCGTGCAATATGACTTAGGATAAAAGCCAAAACAAAATCTTAATTTGCAGACACGGTGTTTCGGGCTGTTGGCCCTCATCAGTGCAAAGTATGAGAACTGATTTGGCTAGATGAGAGGCTCTGGACTGAGGTCTAAGGGGTAACATTTCTCCTTGTGGAGAGTGACATGCCAGCTCTGGCATGTTAAGGTAAGGAGGCTTACCTCATTTTAAACCTAAAGGTGATTTACATTTGGCTGTGAAAATGAAAAATAAAACTTGTTGTTTTAGCCTCAAGTTTTTAATCTTCAAGAGGTAACTTTAGAAGGATCTAATTTTGTTTTTTATGAAAATATATAAAAAATTTGACACAAGTTTTGAAAAATGTACAATTTTTAAACTGTGAACTCTTATACCCTAAAAAAGTCATACCACACAAAATAATTCATAAATTACATTTACCCCATGTCTATTTTATGTCAGCATAAATTTTTAAATATATTTTTTTGTTAAAAAGTTAGAAGGGTTAATAAATTTGAAGTAATTTTTAATAACTAGTGACTTTGTGGGTCCCATATGTCAGAAAACTCCCAAACAAGACCCCATTGTAAAATGGCACTCAGCATGGTATTCAAAACCACCTTCAGGAAGTTTGTTAAGCCTTCAGATGCTTCAGAGGAATAATAGCAAAGTGGAAGAAAACAATGAAAACTATGTGTTTTTTACTAAAATGTTGCTTTAGATCTATTTTTTTAATTTTCATAAGGGTAAAAGGAGAAAAAGGATCACCCATTTTGATGCAAAATTTCTCATACGTGTGTTGATGTCCCATATGTGGTCAGAATCTACAGTTTGGGCAAACAGCATGGCTTGGAAGTATTTGTAAGCCAAAACCAGGAGTGGGTAAAAAATGCAGAAGTGGTGCACTTGTTTCTATTATACTTTTGCTCTGATTTTTCTACTCCTGCTTTTGGCTTACAACTACTGAGGTAAAAAACTCAACATGTGCACGTGGCCTCATAGTGCAAAATTGGCTGGAATAGATAGCGGACACCATGTCGCAGTTTTAGATCCCTTGATGTGCCTAACAGTAGAAACCCTGCCCCCACAAGTGACCCCATTTTGAAAACTTCACCCATCAGGGGGCTTACCCAGAAGTGAGGTTGGAATAGATTGCGGATGCCATGTCACATTTGAAGAGTCCCTGACATGCCAAAACAGCAGAAAACCCCACACGTGACCCCATTTTGGAAACTATACCTCTTGAAGAATTCATCTAGGGGTGCAGTGGGCATTTTTAACCATCAGCCGATTCACAGAATTATACATTAGACTGAGTAAATGGAAAATTAACATTTTTTCTACTAAAATGTTTTTTTTGCCCTAAGTTTTTAATTTTCAAACAGGATAATAGGAAAAAATGAATGGTAGAATTTGTTACACAATTTCTACTGAGTACGCAAATACCCCGTGTGATGAAATGCCGACTGGCGGGTGCAGCTCTGTGGCGCCCCCTTACCTCTCAGGTGAGTCAAGGTACTGCACCTAGAGTAAGTAGTGCCAGGAAGCTGCTACCAGAGGGGGGAAACACGGCGGTGTGTTGTCCCTTACACGTCACCAATCCGTGATGCCACAATACAGGCACAACTCTCTGGCGCCCCCCTGCCTCTCAGGTAAGTCAAGGTACTGCACCTAATGTGAGTGGTCGCCGGAGAGGCCGTCCTGTAGCCCTCTGGGTATTTGAGGCCCTCTGCAGTGAGGGCGGTATATATATATTTCCCTGGTTGCACCAGTAATATATATCCACACCTCCGACCGTCACTGCCAGCCTTCCTCAAATCCCCCAGATGGTATGCTGCCACCAGTTCTCATTTGATACAAGCCCGGTCCGTTAATAGACTTGCATCGGGTCAGGAACCAACCCAGTAGCGTTTCAGCCAAGCATTTCCGGACCAATGCATTCGTATATGCAGAGTAAAGGATACAGCCCACGATTAATTTATGATTTAATCGATTATAAGAATACACTAGATTACAAGGCTATACAATTAACTATACAACGGTATTTGGCCAGAATTAGAGATATAACAATTAGAATTACAAAACACAGGAATAACAACGATAAATCAGTTAGTGTTCATGTGGTGCAAGGGAGGTTCTGCTATCCCACAGGTTCAAGCTTAGTTGCAGTCATCCAGGCCTCAGTAGCACATGGCAAAGGTGCTTCTCCCACTCAGAGACCTGGCCCCTATGTTAGGAGTTGTTCACATCATCTCCTGGGTCAAAACTGAGGGGGTTTCTGGCTGTCGGCTATACTAAAGTCCTGTCATGCCCACTCTTGGTGATGTCAGTTTACTAAGCCCCCCCCCCCTACCAATGCCAGTTTTGGCTCCATTTGAGAAAAGTACCCATAACTTTCCCTGGGGTGATCTCATCGTATCACCAGAGGTCTCGTCGTGATCCTACTCTTCTGGGGAAGCCATTGACTCTAAACATGCCTCCCCTGGGACCTTGTATATGGTTCTTCTAAATATCTAGCTTTCCAGGCCACTCATGGACTTATAAGTCCGATGATTGTGTCCGCGGGCACCTTCCCCACATGATACATTTTATTTGGGTTCCCTAACTTGTATCGTGTGGTTATGAATTGATAGTATGTCTATATCTTTTGGCGGCCATTTTCCACAAGGAAAGCACATGGTTCCTTGGGACAATGGAGAGGTTGGCAGGCTTGCACAAATGGTTTGCTTCTGGTTTCAAGTGACAGCAAGGTGTTAATTACCCCCTAGGATCTCGCTGACTCTGTCCTGCTTGGACACAACAGAGCTGGCCCATCTATTTACCATATCAAAGAAGTTCCTTGAGACTGATCTCCAGAGGTGGGGGCGAATTGCCCTGTTTACCAGGGGCAGGAGAATAGTGACATGGTAGGATCTGTGTGAGGTATTTTTAGAAATGACAATAGGGAATATTTTCAGGTATGACGTATCTTACCTAAGATGGCGGCTAACTTTCATGACACCTCCCCCTATAAGATGGCGCGAGGGGGTAACACATTCCAGTGTTCTCCCATGCGTCCTTCTGCACCCTCCCCTTGCCGGGATAACCCGTCAGCGTTACCGTGGTCACGGCCTCTTCTGTGGCGAATGGAGAAGTGATACTGCTGGAGAGCGAGGCTCCAGCGTAGCAACCTTCCATTCGACCCAGAGACCGTGTGTAACCAGCTGAGGGGGTTGTGGTCCATCTCCATGGTGAAATGGCTCCTGTACAAGTAGGGCTGCAGACACTGCAGGGCCCATACAATTGCCAGGCATTCCTTTTCCACCGTGGAGTAGGCCACCTCCCTTGGCAGTAGCTTCCTGCTCAGGTTCAAGACAGGATGTTCCTGGCCTGTCGTGTTGACCTGACTTAGCACAGCACCGAGGCCAAAGTCACTGGCGTCGGTCTGTACCACAAACGGTCGGTCGAAGTCGGCAGCTTGAAGTACAGGGGAGCTACTTAGGGTGGTCTTGAGTGCCCTGAAGGCTGTCTCACAGGCGACAGTCCAGTCAACTGCGACAGGCAGCTTCTTCTTGGTGAGGTCCGTCAGGGGCTTGGCCAAGGTGCTATAGTGTGGAATGAACCTCCTGCAGTACCCGGCAGTCCCCAAGAAGGATAGTACCTGCTTTTTGGTCCTGGGGGTGGGCCAGGATGCGATGGCATCCACTTTTCCAGGTTCTGGCTTCAGAACACCCCCGCCTACCCGGTGACCCAGGTAGAGGACCTCACTCATGCCCAGCTGGCACTTTTCCGGCTTGATGGTCAAGCCTGCCTGGTGGATCCATCTGAGCACCTGCCGCAGGTGCTCTAGGTGATCCTCCCAGGTGGGACTGAAGACTGCAATATCGTCCAAGTACGCAGCCGCGTACCCTCCAAGTCCCTCAAGCAGCATATTGACCATCTGCTGAAAAGTGGCAGGGGCATTCCTCATGCCGAATGGCATGACTGTGGACTCGTATAGTCCAAAAGGGGTGATAAAGGCTGAGCGTTCCCTTGCTGCGGGGG
Source organism: Phyllobates terribilis (assembly GCF_046119375.1). Classification (NCBI taxonomy): domain Eukaryota; kingdom Metazoa; phylum Chordata; class Amphibia; order Anura; family Dendrobatidae; genus Phyllobates; species Phyllobates terribilis. Next base: position 285,537,312 of record NW_027362762.1, on the reverse strand, counting down.
TCAACGGAATCTGCCAGTATACCCGGCTCAGATCCATGATGGTCAGGTACTTGGCCCCGGCCATACGATCGAGCAGGTCATCGATGCGTGGTATGGGAAACGCATCGGGGACAGTCACCGCGTTGAGCCCCCGGCAGTCCACGCAGAACCGCGTAGTTCGGTCCTTTTTAGGAACGAGGACTGCAGGTGAGGCCCACGCGCTGTTGGATGCCTGGATCACCCCCAGCTTCAGCATCTCATCTATTTCTTGGTGCAAATTTTCCTGCACCTCGAAAGAGACCCAATATGCTGAACGTCGGATCGGGGGGTGATCGTCGGTGACCACGTCGTGGACAGCCATCTCAGTCCTTCTGGGCAGGCCGCTGAACAGCTCCTGGAAGGAGTGCAGGGTGGCCTCCAGCTGGGACCGTTGGTCCTCCTTGAGCTGGTGGCCAACCCTCATCCTCGATGGATCCACAAGCCTTGGTTTGGGCGAGCAGATCCAGGAGGGTTTCTACTTCTCCCTCCTCGGGAAGGTTGCACACTGGGTGGGCATATGCTTCCCGCTCATGATGAGCCTTCATCATGTTCACGTGGAAGGCCTTCCTCCTTCCACAGGCGTGGTCCAGGGTGACCAGATAGGTGACGGCGTTGAGTTTCTGGTGCACGAGGTATGGACCTTCTCAGGCTGCCTGAAGCTTGTTCTGTGGTAAGGGGACCAGTACCCACACTTTTTGACCCACCTGGTAGGTCCTCTCACAAGCATTCTGGTCGTACCACCGCTTCCGGTCGGCCTGGGCCATATTGTCCTGCACCAGCTTTGCCAAGGCCATTATCCTGTCCCGGTGGCGCGCGACATACTCGATGACCGACACCTCCGAGGTGGCTAAATCCCCTTCCCATGCTTCCTTCACCAGAGCCAGGGGTCCCCGTACATGTCGGCCGTACAGGAGCTCAAAGGGGGAGAACCCCGTTGAGGCCTGCGGAGCCTCCCGGTAAGCAAATAGCAGGTGCGGGAGAAGACGTTCCCAGTTGCTCCCGTAGGAGTCGGCAAACATCTAAAGCATCTGTTTCAAGGTGCCATTGAACCGCTCACACAGGCCATTAGTCTGTGGGTGATACGGGCTGGCCACCAGGTGTTGCACCTGTATTTGCTTACATAGGGACTCCATCAGCTCCGACATGAACTGGGTCCCCTGATCGGTGAGCATTTCCTTGGGAAATCCTACTCTGGAGAAAATCTCCAATAAGGCGGTTGCCACTTTGTCGGCCTTAGTGGAAGACAAAACTACCGCTTCCGGGTATCGGGTGGCGTAGTCTACTACAGTCAGTATGAAGCGTTTCCCATGGGGGCCAGAGGGCAGGGGTCCCACGAGATCCACAGCCACCCTCGAGAAAGGCTATCCAATGATTGGCAGAGGTATCAGTGGGGCTTTGGAGTGCCGCCCCGACTTCCCCACCCTCTGACAGGTGACACACGACTTGCAGTAGGCCGTTGCCTCGGCTCCCTTCCCAGGCCAGTAGAAATGCTGAGCTATCCTGGCCTTGGTTTTAGCGATCCCCAGGAGTCTGGCCATCGGAATCTCGTGCGCGAGCCACAACAATTCCGCCCTGAACGGATAGGGTACCAATAACTGTCGGTCCCTGGGCCACACCTCCGGTGAACCCTGCTGGACCGTCATCCGGTACAGCCGTCCCTGGTCCCAGACCACATACTCGCGTCTGAGTCCTGGGGAGGTTGTGCCGCCCGCTCCTTGAGCACTTTCAGGCTGTCATTGGCTTCCAACGCAGCCCGAAACTCCCGACTCGATGGGGCAAGAATCTGCCACATCTTCCGTCAGCACCTCCGGACATGTCTCCTGGCCGCTGTCTGACCCAGCTGCCACTTGGTCAGAAATGGGGAAGCCTTCAGACCTTTGCGAGGCTCCTTGGGCTCCGGCGCTCCCACTCCTGGTGACAGCGGCTATGACCGCTGTGACCGTGGGTAGTGCCCGCTTCCCCTCGGTTTCTGACCAAGCCGCCAGATCAGGCAGGCTTCCTAGGCCTGTCGACATCCCGGACGTGGGGACCTCCTGCTCTGGGGTCTTACCTGGCGGTTCCTCTCCTGGGACACCCCCACCCCCCATGGCTCACACCCCCCCCCCTCGCAGAGGCCCTAGACTCAGCGGCCTGGATTCTCCTGGAAGCCCTACACTGCCGGTAGCAACCTAACTCTCCATCCCTGAGCCTCCCTCTACAGGATCCCGCCCCCCTCCACCCTCACCAGAGAACAAGAGGTCCCTCTGCGCTGGCTGAGCACCTCTGGGGGCATCCTCACCTTCTCTCACTAACAACCCTGTTTGTGTTGTGTCTGTGTGTGGGTTACTATCAGGTTCCACTCCCTCCTCCTCCGCAGGAGACACACTCCATACAACATTATTGGTGTTAGAAGCAGATAAATCAAGACATTCTGGGGGAGCCGAACTTGGGGGTTCAGTGGGTACATACTGCGACACTAGCCACCCCAAGTCGGTCCCTAATAAAAGGTTTGCGGGAATATTTGGTGTTACTCCCACCTCCCGCATCTCGCTCCCGGCACCCCAATCCAAATACACCATGGCAACGGGAAGTGTCGGCTCCAAGCCTCCAATCCCGGAGACGGAAAGGGTCTTTCCCGATACAAAGTCTTGAGGGGACACCACCTCAGGCCGTACCAGGGTTCGTTCAGCACAAGTTTCCCGCAGTCCCATGACCGCAGAACGGCCTATGGTGACGGGTTGGATATTGTCCAGGGACCTACCACCACCCCTCCCACACACAGTACATTGGGCGCTCTCTGGGACTGGGATGGGGCCTTTTGGCGCTGGGGACACTCAGCGCTAAAGTGTCCTGGCTTGTTGCAATGATGACAATGTCTTACGTCTGTTCCTTGCCTGGAGAGGGCAACAGGGGGATACACCCCTTGTGTTCTAGGGGCTGGGGAAACAGGGGCAGGATTGGGCTTACCCCCTCTCCAGGTGCTGCTGGCAGACTTCTTTGGCTCAGGCGCCCTCTTATTGGCATACTCATCTGCCAGGGCAGCTGTAGCAGAAGCCCCCGTTGGTTTTCCGTCACGGAGGAACTGACGGAGGTCCTCCGGGCAGTTCCACAAGAACTGCTCCGTGACGAATAGTTCATGGACCTCCTGGCGGGTAGTAAGCGTTAGACCCGACATCCAGTGCTCTGCAGCTCTCAACAGCGCCTGCATATGATCGGTCCAGGTGTCCTTGGGGCCATGCAGCAGGCTCCGGATCTTCTGGCGGTACGACTCCGGAGTGAGGTTGTACTGCAGGATCAGGGCCCGCTTGATGCTGTCGTAGTCCTATACCTCCCCGGCAGGTAAGTCCCTTAAGGCATCCAGGGACTTACCCCTCAAACGGGGGGTCAGGTATCTTGCCCACTGATCCCGGGCCAGATGGTGTTGAAGGCAGGTCCTTTCGAATGCCAACAGAAAGGAGTCCAGGTCTCCATCTTTCTCAAGCAGGGGGAAGTCCTCGGCTCGTACTTTACAGGTCTTCGCCTCCTGCTGTGCTGGAGGTGCTGGATGGAATCCACGCTGAGCCAGGTCCAGTTGATGCTTGCGCTCCGCATCCCATTCTGCACGCTCCGCAGCTCGTTCTGCACGCTCCGCCTCTTCTATTCGCCGGCGTTCATCCATGAGGAGCCAAAAAGTGGAGGTGTCCCAAGACCGCTGACTGGCCTGGGCCGATTGCAGGAGGGCATCCATGCTGGACAGGCTGTGGTGGGCAGGTGGTGGGCAGTCCACTGCGGGACCGGATACTGGGGACTGGCTCCTTGAGGTGCCCGAGCAGAGCTCCTCCCCGCCATGAGTAACATTGTCCTCCCCTGCCTGCTCACTAACCAAAGCATTGGTCTTCTCCTTCCACCTAATCCTGGTGCCTTCCGCCATCTTGGTAACCTTGGGTCACTGACACCGCTGCAACCCTGAGTTTGCACACACCTTGTTATAATTTTACTCTGATCGTCTAGTGTTGGGCTGACCTTAAGACTCCAGCAGTGGAAATTACCACTGGCAGTCTTTAATGTCTGTGAGTAGGGAGCCCACGTACACTATACTCTGCAATCCCACCACTCTGCCACCAATGTGATGAAATGCCGGCCAGTGGGTGCAGCTCTCTGGCGCCCCCTTACCTCTCAGGTGAGTCAAGGTACTGCACCTAGAGTAAGTAGTGCCAGAAAGCTGCTACCAGCGGGGGAAAACACGGTGGTGTGTTGTCCCTTACAAGTCACCAATCCGTGATGCCACAATACAAGCACAACTCTCTGGTGACCCCCTGCCTCTAAGGTCAGTCAAGGTACTGTATCTAGAGTGAGTGGTCACCAGAGAGGCCGTCCTGTAGCCCTCTGGGTATTTGAGGCCCTCTGCAGTGAGGGCGGTATATATATATTTCCCTGGTTGCACCAGTAATATATATCCACACCTCCGACCATCACTGCCAGCCTTCCTCAAATCCCCCAGATGGTATGCTGCCACCAATTCTCGTTTGATACAAGCCCGGTCTGTTAATAGACTTGCATCGGGTCAGGAACCAACCCAGTAACGTTTCAGCCAAGCGTTTCCGGACCAATGGATTCGTATATGCAGAGTAAAGGATACAGCCCACGATTAATTTATGATTTAATCGATTATAAGAATACACTAGATTGCAAGGCTATACAATTAACTATACAATGGTATTTAGCCAGAATAAGAGATATAACAATTAGGATTACAAAACACAGGAATAACAATAATAAATACCGTTCTTGTGGTGCAAGGGAGGTTCGGCTATCCCACAGATTCAAGCTTAGTTGCAGTCGTCCAGGCCTCAGTAGCAGATGGCAAAGGTGCTCCTCCCACTCAGAAACCTGGACCCGACATTAGGAGTTGTTCACATCATCTCCTGGGTCAAAACTGAGGGGGTTTCTGGCTGTCGACTATACAAAAGTCCTGTCACGCCCACTCTTGGCGATGTCAGTTTACTAAGCCCCGCCCCCCCTACCAATGCCAGTTTCGGCTCCATTTGAGAAAAGTACCCATAACTTTCCCTGGGGTGATCTCATCGTATCACCAGAGGTCTCGTCGTGATCCTACTCTTCTGGGGAAGCCATTGACTCTAAACATGCCTCCCCTGGGACCTTGTATATGGTTCTTCTAAATATCTAGCTTTCCAGGCCACTCATAGATTTATAAGTCCCATGATTGTGTCCGCAGGCACCTTCCCCACATGATACATTTTATTTGGGTTCCCTAGCTTGTATCGGGTGGTTATGAATTGATAGTATGTCTGTAGCTTTTGGCGGCCATTTTCCACAAGGAAAGCACATGGTTCCTTGGGACAATGGAGAGGCTGGCAGGCTTGCACAAATGGTTTGCTTCTGGTTTCAAGTGACATCAAGGTGTTAATTACCCCCTAGGATCTCGCTGACTCTGTCCTGCTTGGACACAACAGAGCTGGCCCATCTATTTACCATATCAAAGAAGTTCCTTGAGACTGATCTCCAGAGGTGGGGGCGAATTGCTCTGTTTACCAGGTGCTGGAGAATTGTGCCATGGTTGGAGCTGTGTGAGGGATTTTTAGAAATGACAATAGGGAATATTTTCAGGTATGACGTATCATACCTAATATGGCGGCTACCTTTCATGACACCCCGTATGCGGTCAAAAACTACTTTTGATGTTCAGTGTAAAGCTTAGAAGGGAAAAATATTTTTCTGCAATGGTTTGAGGGTGCCATGTCACATTGACAGGACCCTTAAGGTTCCATGACAGCAGAACCCTGTATAAGTAATCCCATGTTACAAACTACACCCCCCCCTCTGAATTAATCTAGGGGTGCGGTGAACATTATAACACCACATGTGCCTCATAAAATTTAATACCATTGGCCTGTGAAGAAAGAATTCCGTATTTTGCGGATTATAAAATGCACCCGATTAGAAGACGCACCCCGAATTTTGAGGAGGAAAACATTTTTTAATAAAATGGTGGTGCGTTGTATAATCCGCTTTTACAGTAGCTTACCTGGGGGGCAACGGCAGTGGAGCAGGGTCATTGCTGCAGGAAGCTGGTGGCGGCGAAAGTAGGAGATGCTGCAGGCCCCAACCTGGTAGGAGGTGGTGTTTGGCAGAGGTAGGAGTGGGTGCGATGCTGCGGGTCCCTGACTGGTAGGAGGTGGTGTTCGGCGGTGCGGGGGCTCCACTGACATTTTGTGAAAGCCCAGAGCCCTTGCACTTTCCATGTTTTTTAATGCAGTGGACTCCCGAAAAATGGCTGCCGGCACGATGCATGCACAATTGAGATGTCAGGAAGCGAAATCTCAGTGGTGAGATCTCAATCTGCGGGCTTTCACAAAATGTCGGCGGAGGCCTGGTGCTGCCGAACACCCCCTCCTACCAACCTGGGACCTGCAGCATTGACCCACCGCTGCCACCACCTCTGCCAGAAGCTTCCTGCAGCAGCGACCCTGGTACCCCGCTCCACAGCAGCCAGTAAGCTACATTCGGATTATAAGACAAAAATACAGTAATTACATTTTTACCACTAAAAAGTTGTTTTAGGCCCAATATTTTAATTTTTTGAAGGGCTAATAGGAAAAAATGGACCCCACAGTTTATTGTGTAATTTTTCCTGAGTGCGACAATACCCTACATGTAATCAGAAACTACTTTTCAGGCACAGTGGAAAGCAAAGAAGGGAAGGAGTGCTGATTTTGCAGTATGGCTTGCGGGTGCCATGACCCACTGGAAGAGCACTTGAGGTGCTAGAACAGCAGGACCCCCCCAGTGATCACATTGACACCATGTGTGTGTCACAGAATTTTATACCATTCGGCAGTGAAGAAAAAATATTACATTTTATCACAAAAAAATAGTTTTAGCCCCAAATTTTACATTTTCACACAGAAAAATGGGTAAAAATGGCACCAACATTTGTCACACAATTTCTGCTGAAAGTGGCAATACACCATAAGTGACTGTACAATACTGCTTAGCCACACGTTGAGACTCAGGAGGGAAGGAGTGCTATTGGACTCTTAGAGAACAAATTATCGTAGAATAGTTTCCATACTCCATATACAGAGCCGTTAAGTGCCAGAATGACAGGATCCCCCCACAAGTGACACCATTTTGAAAATTACACTCCTCTGGGAATTTATCTACACGTGTAGTGACAATGTTGACTCCATGGGTGTTTTCCAGAAACAAGCAGCAGTGCATGTTGCTGAGTGAAAATGGCAAATCTTCCATTGTAGTGCCCAGTACATTGAAGTGCCCACACATTGTGCTCAGGTCATGCTTCTGGAGACAGGCATCCATAAATTAAGTGGGTTTTCTTCACTAAAGAAATGTCAAGCATATGGACGCTAAATGTGGTTTTTAGTACACTGTGGGGTTCAGAAGGAAGAGGGGCATTTGGATTTGGAAGCTCAGAATTCGCTTCTTTTCTTTCAGAGGCAAGGAGCCATAGCGCTTTTCCAGAGCTTTTGTTCTATAAGTCACGTGGAAACCCCCTATATTTCCATTGACAGATGACGCACCTGAATCGGGCTTGCTCTTTTTTGTGAATGGAGTTGAAGCTTTTTTGGGGAAAATTTTACATAACGTTTGGGATCACATTTATCCGGCGTTCTACGCTGAGCACTTACATTGGGGTTCCATCTAAATCTCTGAATGACGTGATTCAGATGAAACTCCGGATGAGTCCATTCACTATAATAATGCAGCAGAGTTACTCTGTACTATGTTTGGCCTCTATTCAATGGTGTCCTTACTTTCAGAGGTGAAAAAAACTGTGACCTACTGCACTTTTATGCACGTTAATAAAACGGACACCGCCATGTCATAGGCCAGAGTCCACACTGTCTCTGCCTCTTTATAAAGAATCTTCCACCAGAGGTTCGATCTGAATCATGTATTTCAGAGATTTACATGGAAATCACAGTGTAAGTGCTCAGTGTAGAGTGCAGGACAAATGTGCGCCAAGCCTTACTGTGATCTTTGGGAGGCAGAATGAACAGGTCAAGAATTGGTTCTATTTATGTTGTTTGTCTTGCAGTATAAGTGATTAGATGACTTTTTTCTATGGGTCAGTGCAATTCCAGCAATACCAGATTTATATCGGGTTTTTTATGTTTGGCTGCCGTCACACACTAAAAGACGTTTTTTTTTTGCAAAAACAAGTTTTTGAATCACCATATTTTGAGAGCTATCATTTTTCTATATTTCTGCCAACAAAGTAATGTGAGGGATTTTCTTTTGCGGAACAAGTTTGTATTGGTACCATTTTCGGGCATATAACATTTTTTGATTGCTTTCTATTCCGATTTTTGGGAAGCAGAATGAACTAAAAATAGCAATTCAGGAATTATTATTATAATTTTTATGCCATTCACCATGTGGTAAAAGTGATAAGGCAGCTTTATTCGTCAACTATTCTTTACACAATAAAAACTATTATATAAAAAAAGAATTGTATTTTACGTCGCTCTATTCTGAGAAGTATAACCTTTTTAATACTTCACAAAGCTGTATGGTGACTTGTTCTTTACGGGGCAAGATGACATTTGCAGTGGTATCATTTTTAATTACATTAAACTTCTTGATCGTGTTTTATTCCACTTTTTTGGCAGTATGATGAAAAAGCATAGTTTTTTCTCACTTTTTTTTTTTACCTAGTTCACTGAAAGGGTTAAATAGTATGACAGTGTTAAAATTCTGGTCATTCTGGACACGGCGATGCCAAATATGTGTACTTATTTAATTTATTTTTACATAGATACAGTACAGACCAAAAGTTTGGACACACCTTCTCATTTAAAGATTTTTCTGTATTTTCATAACTATGAAAATTGTACATTCACACTGAAGGCATCAAAACTATGAATTGACACATGTGGAATTATATACTTAACAAAAAAGTGTAAAACAACTGAAAATATGTCTTATATTCTAGGTTCTTCAAAGTAGCCACCTTTTGCTTTGATGACTGCTTTGCACACTCTTGGCATTCTCTTGATAAGCTTCAAGAGGTAGTCACGAGAAATGGTTTTCACTTCACAGGTGTGCCCTGTCAGGTTTAATAAGTGGGATTTCTTGCCTTATAAATGGGGTTGGGACCATCAGTTGTGTTGTGCAGATGTCTGGTGGATACACAGCTGATCGTCCTACTGAATAGACTGTTAGAATTTGTATTATGGCAAGAAAAAAGCAGTTAAGTAATGAAAAATGAGTGGCCATCATTACTTTAAGAAAAGAAGGTCAGTCAGTCTGAAAAATTGGGAAAACTTTGAAAGTGTCCCCAAGTTCAGTTGCAAAAAACATCAAGCGCTACAAAGAAACTGGCTCACATGAGGACCGCCCCAGGAAAGGAAGACCAAGAGTCACCTCTGCTTCTGAGGATAAGTTTATCCGAGTCACCAGCCTCAGAAATCACAGGTTAACAGCAGCTCAGATTAGAGACTAGGTCAATGCCACCCAGAGTTCTAGCAGCAGACACTTCAACAACTGTTAAGAGGAGACTTTGTGCAGCAGGCCATCATGGTAAAATAGCTGCTGGAAACCACTGCTAAGGACAGGCAACAAGCAGAAGAGACTTGTTTGGGCTAAAGAACACAAGGAATGGACATTAGACCAGTGGAAATCTGTGCTTTGGTCTGATGAGTCCAACTTTGAGATCTTTGGTTCCAACCACCGTGTCTTTGTGTGACGCAGAAAAGGAGAACGAATGGACTCTACATGCCTGGTTCCCACCGTGAAGCATGGAGGAGGAGGTGTGATGGTGTGGGGGTGCTTTGCTGGTGACACTGTTGGGGATTTATTCAAAATTGAAGGCATACTGAACCAGCATGGCTACCACAGCATCTTGCAACGGCATGCTATTCCATCCGGTTTGCGTTTAGTTGGACCATCATTTATTTTTCAACAGGACAATGACCCCAAACACACCTCCAGGCTGTGTAAGGGCTATTTGACCATGGAAGAGAGTGATTGGGTGCTACGCCAGATGACCTGGCCTCCACAGTCACGAGACCTGAACCCAATCGAGATGGTTTGGGGTGAGCTGAACCGCAGAGTGAAGGCAAAAGGGCCAACAAGTGCTAAGCATCTCTGGGAACTCCTTCAAGATTGTTGGAAGACCATTTCCGGTGACTACCTCTTGAAGTTCATCAAGAGAATGCCAAGAGTGTGCAAAGCAGTCATCAAAGCAAAAGGTGGCTACTTTGAAGAACCTAGAATATAAGACATATTTTCAGTTGTTTCACACTTTTTTGTTAAGTATATAATTCCACATGTGTTAATTCATAGTTTTGATGCCTTCAGTGTGAATGTACAATTTTCATAGTCAAGAAAATACAGAAAAATCTTTAAATGAGAAGGTGTGTCCAAACTTTTGGTCTGTACTGTACATCTACTTATTGGTTTAAGATTTTTTTTTTCTTTTTTTTAATTTACAATTTTTAAAAACTTTTTTTTTGTTTTTTCTTCGTCACTCTATGGGACTTTAATTTTTATTAGTTTGATTGCTGGTATAATGCATTGCATGTATGGCAGGTAATCCCCGCAAGTTTTTTTTTGCTTTATAACAGCCGCAAAACATGCGGGGTGGGGACTCGAGTATGTCACTCGACCACACTTTTACTTTTGAAAAAATCCCAACCCCAACCCTAACCTTAACAACCCTAACGTAACCCTAGTCTTAACCCTAACGCAACCCTAACCTCAATCCTAACCCTAACACAACCCTACCCCTAATACTAATCCTAACACTAACACAATCTTACCCCTAATATTAATCTTAACCCTAAAACAACCCTAACCCTAACACAACCCTAACCGTATCCCGAGAGATCTATTCACTATAATGAGGCAGTAGAGTTACTCTGGGCTCTGTCTGGCCTTTGTTTAGCGGTGTCCTTTTTTTCAGAGGTTCACAAAACTGTACCTGACAGCACTTTTATGCACGCCTAATAAAAAGAAGGACACAGTGGGATCACAGGCCAGATGGCGTCCATGGTAGATTGTAAGCTTGTGATCAGGGACCTCAGTCCTAATGTAACTGTTTAAACTGTCTTACCTTGTATTGAACTTATTGCCGGAACATGTCCCCGCTTAATTGTAAAGTGCTGCGGAATATGTTGGTGCTATATAAATAGAAATTTTTATTTATTAATTATTATGGTGCCTCCATCTGCCTCATTACAGGAAAACTTCCACCAGGGGCTCCATCTGAATCACACATTTCAAAGATTTACACGGAAACTCCGGTGTAAGCGCTCAGCGCAGAGTGCAGGATACATGTGAGCCGAGCATTACTGCGATCTTTGGGAGGCAGAATGAACAAATCAGCAGCAGGTGACGAATTGTTTTTATTTATTTTTTACGTTGTTCCTCGTGCGGTGTAAGTGATTAGACAACCTTATGGTTCTGGTCGGTGCGATTAGAGCGATACCAGATTTATATAGGATTTTTATGTTTCGCAGCTGTCACACACTACAAGACCCTTTTTTTTTGGAAAGACTAGATTTTCTATTGCCATATTTTGAGAGCTATAATTTTTTGGACGTTTTTATTAGTTTCATTTTTGGGCACGTGACATTTTTTGATTGCTTTCTATTCCAATTTTTGGGAGGCAGAATAAACAAAAACCAACAATTCAGGAATTTTTTTTTTGGAGGGGGGGGGTTCTCTTATGCCGTTACGCATGTGGTAAAATTGGTAAGGCAGCTTTATTCTTCGGGTCAGTACGTTTACAGAGATACTACATTTATATAACTTTTTTATGTTTTGGCGCTTTTACAGAATAAAAATTATTTTATAGAAAAAAGATTTTTTTTTGCATTGCTTTATTCTGAGAGCTATAATGCTTTTATTTTTCAGCTGATGGAGCTGTGTAGCAGCTTGTTTTTTTCAGGACAAGATGACATTTTCAGCGGTACCATTTTTATTTACATTCATCTTTTTGATCGCATTTTATTCCACTTTTTGTTCGATGGTATGATGATAAAACACAGTGTTTTGCTTCATTTTTTTTTACAGTGCTCCCTAAAGGGGTTAACTAGTGGGATAGTTTTATAGGTCAGGTTGTTCCAGAAGCGGCGATACCAAATATGTGAATTTTTCTCATTTATTTTTTTTTCACAATAATATTGATTTATGGGTACAATATACAGATATATATATTTTTACAACATTTTCTTTACTTTTTTTTCACTTTCTGCAGATTTATCGCAGTTATAATGTATAGCAGTGCAAGATTATAACCACTCAGTGGTGCAGACTCAAGTTATTTTGATCATGCACTGCTCATAATCAAAGTAACTTGCTGATGCCTCGTGACCCAGATGTAGTCATGATGACATTGGGTCACCATGACAACGATCGAGACACCGCTTTGATGAAGCGGGGTCCTTGATGCAAGAGCAGTGGGGCTTCGGTCCCTCTGCTCGATTGTTAAATGCTGCGATCGCACCGGTCGCAGTATTTAGGGGGCTAAATTGCCGAGAGTGGTGCAGGCACTGCTCCTGCCACTGAGTGCCGGATGTCAGCTGTCAGAATCAGCTGACACCCTGCAGCAAACGCGCCCGCACAGCCAGTGTACGGCCGTGATCGCCTGTGCGTAATAATACGTACCTGGTCCATAAGGCCCAGGGCACAGGAACGTATTATTAAGTACAATGTCAGAAAGGGGTTGATAAATAACACATGTCTAATTTACATCAGCACAATTTTGGAAAAATATACACTACCATTCAAAAGTTTGGGGTCATTTAAAAATTTAATTATTTTTGAAATTAAAGCACATTTTTTTTTCAATGAAGCTAACATTTAATGAATCAGAAATGCACTCTATACATTGTTAATGTGGGAAATGACTATTCTAGCTGCAAACGTCTTGTTTTTATTGCAATATCTACATAGCTGTATAGAGGCCCATTCCCAACAACCAGCACTCCAGTGTTTTAATGGTACATTGTGTTTGCTAACTGCGTAAGAAGGCTAATGGATGTTTAGAAAACCCTTGCACAAGTATGTTAGCCCAGCTGAAAATGGCTTGGCTGATTTTAGAAGCTATAAAATTGACCTTCCTTTGAGCTAGTTGAGAATCTGGAGCATTACATTTGTTTGTTCTATGAAACTCTCAAAATGGCCAGAAAAAGTGAACTTTCATGTGAAACTCGGCAGTCTATTCTTTTTCTTAGAAATGAAGGCTATTCCATGCGAGAAATTGCCAAGAAACTGAAGATTTCCTACAACAGAGGAGACCACAAACAGGATCTAACCAGAGTAGAAAGAGAAGTGGGAGGCCCCGCAGCACAACTGAGCAACAAGACAAGTACATTACAGTCTCTAGTTTGAGAAATCGACGCCTCACAGCTCCTCAAGTGGCAGCTTCATTAAATTGTACACGCAAAATGCCAGGGTCAACAGTGAAGAGGCTACTCTGGGATGCTGGCCTTCAGGGCAAAGTGGCAAAGAAAAAGCCATATCTGAGACTGGCTAATAAAAGGAAAAGATTAATATGGGAAAAAGAACACAGACATTGGACAGAGGAAAATTGGAAAAAAGTTTTATGGACAGACGAATCAAAGTTTGAGGTGTTTGGATCACACAAAAGAACATTTGTGAGACGCAGAACAACTGAAAAGATGCTGGAAGAGTGCCTAAAGCCATCCGTCAAGCATGGTGGAGGTAATGTGATGGTCTGGGGTTGCTTTGGTGCTGGTAAAGTGGGAGATTTGTACAAGATAAATGAGATTTTGAATAAGGAAGGCTATCACTCCATTTTGCGACGCCATGCCATACCATGTGGGCGGCGCTTGATTGGAGCCAATTTCAACCTACAACAGGACAATGACCCAAAGCCCACCTCCAAATTATGCATGAACTATTTAGGGAAGAAGCAGGCAGCTGGTATTCTATCTGTAATAGAGTGGCCAGTACAGTCACCAGATCTCAACTCCATTGAGCTGTTGTGGTAGCAGCTTGACCGTATTGTAAAGTGCCCATCAAGCCAATCCCACTTGTGGGAGGGGCTTCAGGAAGCATGGGGGGAAATTGCTCAATATTACCTCAGCAAATTAACAGCTAGAATGCCAAAGGTCTACAATGCTGTAATTGTTGCAAAGGGAGCATTCTTTGACGAAAGCAAAGTTTGAAGGTAAAAATTATTCTTTCAAACAAAAATCATTATTTCTAACCTTGTCAATGTCTGGACTATATTTTCTATTCATTTTGCAACTCATTTGATAAATAAAAGTATAAGTTTTCATGGAAAACACAAAATTGTCTGGGTGACCCCAAACTTTTGAACGGTAGTGTATTTTTTTTGTTAGGAAGTTATAAGGGTTAAAAGTTGAACAGCGATTTCTCATTTTTTACAAAACCATTATTTTAGGGACGACATCAAAATTGAAGAGACTTTGAGGCGTCTTTATGACAGAAAATACCCAAAAGTGACACCATTCTAAAAATTGCACCCCTCAAGGTGCTCAAAAACACATTCAAGAAGTTTATTAACCCTTCATGTGCTTTCCAGGAATTAATGGAATGTGGATGGAAAAAAAAACTTAACTTTTTTCACAAATATTTTACTTTAGACCCATTTTTTAACTTTTACAATGTTAACAGAAAAAAATGGACCTAAAAATTTGTTTTGCAATTTCTCCTTAATACACCGATACCCAATATGTGAGGGAAAACCACTGTTTGGGCACATGGCAGGGCTCGGAAGGGAGGGAGCACCATTTGACTTTTTGAATGTAAAATTTGCTGGCATAATTAGTGGTCGCCATGTTGCATTTGGAGAGCCGCTGATGTGCCTAAACAGTGGAAACCCTCCACAAGTGACAACATTATGAAAAGTAGACCACTGAGGGAACTTATCTAGATGTGTGGTGAGCAACTTGAATCCCCATGTGCTTCACATAGGTTTACAATGTTGAGACATGAAAATAAAAAGATCACATTTTTCGCCAAAATTTTTTTTTTTTAGCCATGAAATGTTGCTTTTTCACAAGGGTAACAGGAGAAAATGGACCTCAAAATTTGTTGTGCAATTTCTCCTGAGTACGCAGACACCCCATGTGTGCTCAAAAACTACTTTTGAGGCATAGTGCAAAGCTCAGAAAGGAGGAAGCGCCATATTGGAATTCAGATTTTGCTGGACTGGTTTGAGGGTGCCATGTCATATTGGTAGAGCCCCTGGGGTACGAGATCAGCCAGAACCCCCATAAATGACCCAATTTTACAAACTACACCTCTCAATGAATTCATCTAGGGGATCATATTGACACTACAGGTGTGTCACAGTATTTTATACCATTGGGCAGTGAAGAAATAAAAATTTAATTGTTACCACCAAAATTTTGTTTTAGCCCCAGATTTTACATTTTCACACTGGGAAATGGGTAAAAAAGGCATCAAAATTAGTCCCACAATTTCTGCTGAATGTAGAAATACCCCATATGTTGCTGTGCAGTACGGGTTAGCCATATGGCGAGACTCGGGAGGGATGGAGCGCTTTTTGTCTCCAGGAGCGCAGATTTTCCTAGAATAGTTTGCGGACTCCATATAGAGAGCCCCTACATGCTCGAAGAGCAGAATCCCCCCCTCAAGTAACCCCATTTTGGAAATTATATCCCTTTATGAATTTATCTACAGGTGTAGTGATGATTTTGACTCCATGGGTGTTTTCCAGAAACAAGCAGCAGTGGATGTTGCTAAGTACAAGATTGCAAACTGCCATTGTAGTGACCAAAACTTTTTACTGACCAGTACATAGTAGTGACCAGAACGTTATGCCCAGCTCATGTTTCTGGAGACATGCACCCGCAAATTAGGCAGGCTCTTATCGCTAAAGGAATGCCAAACGTGTGGACCCTAACTGCGGTTTAGGCACACTGTGGAGCTCAGAAGAGAGGGGGACATTTGGATTTGGGAGTGCTGAATTCGATAGATTTCTTTTGGAGTGCGAGGTGCCATTTAGTTTTTCCAGAGCCTTTGTGCTACCAGTAACGTGGAAGCCACCTATATTTCTGTTAACAGATGACTGACCTGAGTGGGGACTTGCTTTTTTGTGAATGGAGTTGAAGCTTTATTGGGAACATTTTACATAACATTTGGATCACATTTATCCTGGGCTCTACACTGAGCACTTATATCAGGGTTTCCATCTAAATCTCTGAGTGACGTGATTCAGTTTAAACCTCCGAAGGATCCATCCACTATAATGAGGCAGTAGAATTACTCTGGACTCCATCTGACCTCTGTTCAGTGGTGTCCTTCTTTTAAGAAGTGCACAAAACTGTGGCTGACGGCACTTTTATACACGCCTAATAAAAAGACAGGTCAGATGGCGTCCAGAGTGCCTCCATCTGCCTCATTATAGGGAATCTTCTGCCAGGGTTTCCATCTGAATCACATATTTCAGAGATTTACATGGAAACCTCGGTATAAACATTCAGCATAGTGCACAGGATAAATGTGAGCCGAGCCATACTGCGATAATTCGGAGGCAGAATGAACAAAATCAGCAGCAGGTGAAGAATTGGTTTTATTTATTTATTTACTTATTTTTTACGCCATTCCTCGTGGAGTAAAATTCATTAGGCAACTTTATTCTTTGGGTTGGTGCGATTACAGCGATACCAGATTTATATTGGGTTTTTATAATTGGTAGCTGTCACACACTAAAAGACGGTGTATATATCTGGTGCGTGTCGGGAAGCGGTTACTTTATGAAGGATGGACTCTGAAAGTCCCATTTTTTTCAGGGCCATAAGGAGGCCCTCACTTTTTGAAGAGGGCCATCAGGTGGCCCTTACTATTGTTAGAGGGCGAGCAGTCGGCCCTCACTATTGCTAGAGGGCTAGCAGGTGGCCTTCACAATTGTCAGAGGGCCCTCACTCAACATTTTTAGAGAGACAGAAGCCAGCACTCACTAAGCATTTTTGGAGGGGCCGCAGCCAGCTATGCTTTGCATAGTCGTATATTGCTACTGCAAAATAATGTATCCATCTGATCATATTTGGTGGTCAAATTTCCTTTTTCGCATATATTCTGGAAAGTTTGAAACTTGGAGTGCCAGTAAGTGGCCCTCACAATTTATAGAGTGGCAGCAGGTGGCATCCACTATTTTTAGACAGCCAGCAGCCATCTTGTGGACAGATGAGACCAAGATAGAACTTTTTGTTAAAGCACATCATTCAACTGTTTACTGTAAATGGAATGAGGCCTACAAATAAAGGCACTGGGTGCCATGACTGTGTGCAAGGCATCATGAAATGTGAAGATTTCCAGAGGATTTTGGGTCACAATGTAGTGTCCAGTGTTAGAAAGCTGAGTTTGCATCCTATGTCATGGGTCTTCTAGTAGGACAATGACCCCAAAAATACTTCAAGAAGCATTTAGAAATGGATAGAAACATAGCACTGGAGAGTTCTGAAGTGGTAATTCCAGCTCCAGTAGTGTAAAGTCTCCCACCATTACCTCTTACATACAGAAGCTACAGAGAAATTGCGAATGGACACATTAAATCAGTTAATTTTGCCTGCTTTGATGAATTTCTGAGAACAGATCCCTTTAAAAATTATGAATCTGTAAATTAGTGTTTTGTAAAAACAATCAAGTTATAGACAGTGGAAGAGATGTATGTGACTACAATGAACACTCATTTCCAGCAGTTGATTCCTAGCACTTATCCCTATACTAAATACAGCTAACAGTGATATTAATAGGAAATAGAGTAGAATGTTTATTTTCCGTTTAAGCAGCAAGGACTATAAGGCAATAATCCCTGACTAGATGCCTGTAATACGCTATCCGTAGAGCGACAGCTCATCGTACACGAACTGCAGACAAGAGAAGTAATATAGTAATATTGTAGACTATAGAATAAATTTGAATCGGCCGTGAAATTTTTTTTTTATACGTAGCAGCACTAAACTGTGGAGGAGCGCAAGCAACCCTGCCTTTTTACATGAATTTCTGAGTACAGATCAAAGTAAGAATTATGAATCTCAATGAGTTTTTTGAAAAAAATCAATCAAGTTATAGACAGTGGAAGAGATATATGTGACCTCAATCAACACTCATTTCCAGCAGATGATACCTAGCACCTGCACCTATACTAAATGCAGCTAAGAGCGGTATTAATATGGAATAGAATATAATTATTTTTTGGTTGCAGTTCAGTTTAGTTAAAGCTTCCTCTTTAATTGTGAGCAGCGAGTGTTTCAGTAGACAGAGAAACCGAATGGTTATGCAGATTATGGTGTCATTCCAGATCACCATCTTGGTCGAATATTCAAAGTTTTGGAGAACGGCACAGATGTTAGACATTCATGTCCACTCATTAGCTCTTATGGCTACCGGAATACAGATGAGCATGTTGTAGTTGGTATTCAACTACTTGCCTTGCCAACATATGTAATGTTCGGGATGGTGGGAAGAAGGAGAATCAGGGTGAGGATTATGTGGTCCAGACTCACAGCTACTGAGATTGGACCGTGTGGAAGACAGGGAGGTGCTGGCAAACTGACTGGAAGCATTATCTGCTATCCAACCAACCTTTTCACACTGGTCTGGCTTCAAGAGTGGTGTTCCGCGCCCCCCTAAAAAGTGTGACAGGAAGCTAGGTTGACATGATATGTGTTTGTTGTGCTCCCGCAGCAGGCACAGTTTCAACTTACCCAAGGCCAAGACCTCGGCGCTCACCATCAGCATCACGACCACTTATCCGTCCATGCTCTTGCCCATTTCAAAGTACGTACAATATTTACCTGCTGAGAAAACTGGGCAGTATTTTTAGCATGGTAAAATTTGCCCACCTCAGAACAACTTGGTACAGTGCAATAGTAATATAGCGATGCTACTGGTTACCAGCCAAGTCTGGATTTAAATTTTGAATGCAAAACTGATGCAGTTTAAATAGAGTAGAATTTTTAGATGCTGAGAAAACTGCAGTATTTTTAGAGCAGTAAAATTTTCCCACCTCAGATTAACTTGGTACAGTGCAATAGCAATATAGCGATGCTACTGGTTACCTGCCAAGTCTGGATTTACATTTTGAATGCACATCTGGTGCAGTTTAAGTTACGTATAATATTTTGCTGCTTCAAAAAAATTTCAATATTATTATTACAGTAAACTTTGATCATCTCAAATGGACTTGTTACACTGCAGTTGAAAAATAGCGATGCTCTTGGTTACCCGCCAAGTCTGGATGTATGTTTTAAACACAACTGCCACAGCTTAAACGGCATATAATATTTAACTGCTTCAAAAAAAAAAATCAGTATTATTATTGCAGTAAAATTAGCCCACCTCAGGTGGCCTTGTTACACTACTGAAGGAATATAGTGATGCTCTTGGTTACCGGCCAAGTATGGATGCATGTTTCACCGCTTAACTTTCGCAGTTTAAATAACATAGACTATTTTGATGTTGAGAAAACTTTGCAGTATTTGTACCGCATCAAATTTATCACACTACTGATAGCCTTTTTCTCTGCTTGCACTATATAGCGATGCTATTCAAATGAATCAAGTCTGGCTGCATGCTTTTATTGCAGAAATTCAATAAAGTCCGATTTATTGGACAATATTCACACTGGTGAACATCACCGAAATAGACCATAAATCATAAGGAGGGGGAAAGAGAGGAAAAGAGTGTGAATAGATATAAAATATAACTTTTAATATTAATTTAATTTAAAATATCAATAAGTTCATATATATATAAAATCAAATTCTTACATACATCCAATTGGATGTGTATAGGGTCGATATTAAATTGTAAACTCAGACCCTGTAAGTCCTGGATTGTGTATTACAGCCAATAAATTTGTATAAATCCACCACCAGTGTCCCTCAAAATTAAAATTAAAGGTTGGGAATTGTATTATGATGTCTCTATTAGAAGTATATTTCCCTAATATCTCCAAATTAGTCACTATGGAGAATGGTTGCGGATCACCGCTACATTCTGATTGAAAGATTGATTTACATCCATGTGCGGTATGGAAACTGTCCATTGCCATTCAATGTGACAGCTATAGCTGTTATAAAGATATTCACTGTCACATGTTAATAAGGGTCACTCTTATATTACAAGTGACCCCACAAATGAATAAAGCGGGATCCCCGCAAAAATTCACCCAAAGGATTTATCCTGACAATTTGGGTAAATGGGGATATATTATGTCCCCGTTAATTGCGGTGTGCGGCGCCCTAAATCTCAACCCCCGCAGCGGTGTAAGGAGCGGGCAGTAATCTGTCAAAAGCAGCTATGTACAAAGCTGCACTCTCGCTCCTGACACCGGCAAGCCGTCTCGCACGCTGACCGCGTACACGTGGTAAGCACGCGGTCAGTGTAACCAGGAGCTGTCAGGCTCCAGTAAGACGCTATACCATAGGACCTGACGGGGGCATAGTGAGTGGATAGGGAAGGGGCATTGGAGTTGTGGCTGACATGCCAATACGCAGGACATAGACGTCCCTGATGCGCGTTTCGCCGGGGGAACCGGCTTTTTCTAAGGGCGGGATCGGCCGCCTTCTCAAATTATTTATACATCCTGCCATGACTGACAGATATAGCAGCCAATTAAATCAAAGATACGAATTTGCTAAGGCCAGTTAATTCAAGGTGCAACAAACATAAATGTTTCAATTGTAAATTCTGAGCATCAAAGCCCTAGAGAAGTTTTAAATCAATTAATAGATATATAAGATAGTCCATTTGAATGTTTATATAGGGAAAGATTATATAGTCTTAGGATAAACTATTTAATTATGAGGAAGAGATATAATGGGGGTATATAATGGCTGTTAAATATAGATATCAATATGAAAGGGAAAGACAAATTATGGCAAAGTCTTGGACTCGGGTATGGGTTCTTCAAGGGTCAGTTAGGATCATCAGCGGATGGATTCCTAATTCAAGGGAGATATTCTACAAAGGACATGCAGTATATACTGTACATGTATGGTTTAATTATAATCTTAATATGAAACTGCCAGAATAACCACATATCAGAGAGATGGTAGATGGTCTAAAAATATGTTATAAAGGGGTATGTGGTATATATTAGTATGTTATAAAGGGGTATGTGGTATATATTAGTATATATATTTTTATTTTGGACAGATGACATTAAAGCCAATCATATCCCTAAAATACACTGATTCCATGAACAAAATCAGAGAAAACAACCAAAATTCAAATTCTCATTAAGTCCATGAGGTCGGACCGTATTCAATTTGAAAATCCATTCGCTTTCTTTCTTTAGAAGGATTGAATCCAAGTTGCCCCCTCTGATATCCATTTTCTGTTGAAAAATAGCCCACCCTTTCAGTTCTTTCCACCTTAGGGCATGTACATCCTTGAAATGTCTGGCAATAGGGGTGGGTGCAAAAACTTTCCGTTGTTCTTGATTTGCGTGTTCATCCTTATCATAATTGACGATGCTTCTAATATGTTCCCTCACCCGGGTTTTCAAATCTCTGGTGGTTTTCCCCACGTATTGTAGTCCACATGTACATTCCAAGCAGTATATTACTCCAGTAGAAGAACAGTTAAGATGTTGACGCAAGGTAAAAGTTTTTTCAAAAGCATCTCTAAAAGATCTCTTGTGAACTAGAATTTGACAAGCTTTGCACATCTTACAAGGAAAAAAAACAGGATCTCCAACTGTCACGGGTTTGTTGTTCCGATTGAAATGGCTGCTCACCAACAGACTTGAAATAGAGGTGGTTTTTACGATAACCTGCAGATGCCTGTGGTGTGAGACAACAAATGAGATCTCGATCAGATTTCAAGATACCCCAATGTCTATTGAGGATATTCATCATCACGGACCAATCCTCGTGATATTCAGTAATGAATCTCACATTGTCATTTCCCAGTTGTTTCCGTTTCTTCGTGGTCAGAAGATCTTTCCTTTCGGTTCTCAAGGCAATATTGTACGCTTTTTTAATATTGCTTCTAGAATCATTCTTTTCCAACAATCTTTCTTTAAGGTCATTAGCTCTTACTGTAAATCCCTCAAATGTGGAACAGTTGCGGCGTAACCGCAAAAATTCCCCCTTGGGGATGGCTCTAATGGTTGCTGTGGAATGGGCACTTCTGGCGTCCAAAATACTATTAGTAGCAGTTTCTTTCCTGTAGAGATCAGTTTGAATCATGTTATCTACATCTCTATTGATCATAATATCCAGGAAGGGGATATTATCTTGATGATATGAAAGTGTAAGCTTCAATTTGTATTGATCATCATTAGGGATGTCAATAAAATTTTGTAAAGTGTCTCCTGTTCCTTTCCAGATGATCAGGACATCATCTATATAGCGTTTCCATGTTAAGATCTGATCCACATGAATAGACATGTCCTCCGCAAACACAACTTCCTCTTCCCACCATCCCAGGTAGAGGTTGGCGAATGGCCACCGCCGCCCCCATCGTGGCACCCCGCATTTGGAGGTAAATATCGGCCATCAAACACAAAATAGTTCCTCTTCAAAATGAACCTAAGAAGGCCAAGAAGAAATTCTTTCCTAATTGGGTTATATTTTTGATCCTTAGGAAAAAATCTACCGCCTTGCAGCCCATGTCTTGGTCTATACTGGTATATAGACTTTCGACATCACATGTCGCTAAAAGTGCGTGCTCATCCAGTCTGCTACCTTGTAATTCTTGAAGAACCTGCATAGTGTCCCTGGTAAAGGAGGGAAGATCATATACATATCCCCTTAATTCCTGGTCAATCCACTGGTTGGCCCTTTCAGTTAGATTTCCTATACCAGAGACAATGGGTCTCCCTGGTGGATTGTTAATGTCTTTATGGACTTTAGGTAGCATATAAAATGTGGCTATCTTGGGATTCTTGACCTCAAGAAAGTCTCTCTCATTTTTAGTGATTGCCCCACTTTCCCAACCCTGAAGTATGATATCTTTATACTCATTCAGGAATTGGTCCGTGGGGTCACTCCAAAGGGACTTGTAACAGTCCTTGTTGTTGAGCTGTCTCAATATATTTATCTTGTGGCCAAACGACGATATTACCACCTTTGTCACTGGGCTTGAAAACGACATCGTCCAGTCGTTTCAGTTCATTTATTGCCCGTCTATCCTCAAAATCCAAATGTGGTTCTGAGGTTTTGTCAGGTAAAGCTAGTATATCCCTTGTAACCATATCTATAAAGACTTTCACAGCTGGACAGATTTGTAATGACGGCATGTTAGTGGACTTAGGCTTCAAAATTTTTTTATGCCAAGTTGACCCTGTCCCTTCCTCAGATTCTATCCTCTCCATTCCATTATCTGTGTCAAGTTACTCAAGTATTTTCAAAATCTGCAGATCTTGGCTAGAAAAATTAGGAATTGTACCCATTCCTGGAGATAAAATTCAATTTGTAGACTCCTTTGAAAACATCTTTTTAAAAATCAATTTTCTCCCAAAAAGATGCAAATCTTTATCAATGTTGAATTTATTAAGATGGGTTGGGAGACAAAAATTCAGACCCTTCTTTAAGACATTTGCTTGAGACCCAGTAATAGTATGTTTAGATAAGTTAATAATCCTGAAAGAATTAGATTTAACACCAATTGACTCCGTCACTTTCTTTTGTTCCTGCTCTTGATAGAGCCCCTGAACCCCCATCTGCCTCTGTCCCTTAAAAAAGGCCCAGTGGGGTTATGATTGTTATCCATATCCTTCCTTCTAGTACTATGGGAAGGTTGTTCGGAGTCAGACAGATTGCTGCTTTCTGCGTCAGTCCCAGAGAATTCACGTTTTTGGTACTCTTGTTTACTCAAGGCTTGTTTCTTAACACGCTGGGATAAATTTTTGCCCCAATTATAAACCTCACCTTTGGAATGATCCATTTTGTCCCTTAAATATTTCTTTCTCTTACGCATCTTAATTTTAGTTTCAACCTTGTCAATATATTGCAACGTCTGCTTAAAGCCTTCTTCAAATTCAGTTTTACCCTCCAATTTGTCCATATTAGGGGAAATTTCTTCCAATTCCTTCTCCAACTTCTCTAAAATGTATATCTCATCCTCAACAAGAAGTTTCATTAGTTCACGAGAGCATTCAGTGAGGGTTGCTTCCCATCTATCCTTCAAGTTCAGTTTAGTAAGGTCATAAGAGGGAAATATTGATACCCGCAACCCTCTGGAAATTAATCCTTGTTCCAAATACTGTTCCAGGCTCATCTTAGTCCATGTTGCCTGCATATGTTTTATTTGGATATCCCTAAATCTTTTTAAGAGATCATCCACTTCTAAGCTCTCTGTGAATACTTCTCCCTCAATTGGAGATTTTTCATTAAAAATGGTTCTCATATCATTTTTTTGGCGTGCTAGTCTGGACTGCAGTTGGCTAGAGATTTTCAATGTAGCCATATTGGAAGGTTGACACACAAATCCCTATACAAACTATCATAAAAGTTAGTTTCACCCAAAATAAGGTCCAAAAAGCGGCCACAGAAATGTCCTAACAGGACACAAAGTCAGTTAAACTCAATAAAGTCCGATTTATTGGACAATATCCATACTGGTGAACATCACCGAAATAGACCATAAATCATAAGGAGGGGGAAAGAGAGGAAAAGAGTGTGAATAGATATAAAATATAACTTTTAATATTAATTTAATTTAAAATACCAATAAGTTCAGCAACCATTGGAGCCATCCCCAAGGGGGAATTTTTGCGGTTACGCCGCAACTGTTCCACATTTCAGGGATTTAAAGTAAGAGCTAATGACCTTAAAGAAAGATTGTTGGAAAGGAATTATTCTAGAAGCAATATTAAAAAAGCGTACAATATTGCCTTGAGAACCGAAAGGAAAGATCTTCTGACCCCGAAGAAACAGAAACAACTGGGAAATGACAATGTGAGATTCATTACTGAATATCACGAGGATTGGTCCGTGATGATGAATATCCTCAATAGACATTGGGGTATCTTGAAATCTGATCTCATTTGTTGTCTCACACCACAGGCATCTGCAGGTTATCGTAAATCCACCTCAATCTCGAGTCTGTTGGTGAGCAGCCATTTCAAACGGAACAACAAACCCATGACAGTTCGAGATCCGGGATTTTTTCCTTGAAAGATGTGCAAGGATTGTCAAATTCTAGTTACCAAGAGATCTTTTAGAGATGCTTTTGGAAAAACTTTTACCTTGCGTCAACATCTTAACTGTTCTTTTACTGGAGTAATATACTGCTTAGAATGTACATGTGGACTACAATACGTGGGGAAAACCACCAGAGATTTGAAAATCCGGGTGAGGGAACATATTAGAAGCATCGTCAATTATGATAAGGATGAACATGCAAATCAAGAACAACGGAAAGTTTTTGCACCCACCCCTATTGCCAGACATTTCAAGGATGTACATGCCCTATGGTGTAAAGAACTGAAAGGGTGGGCTATTTTTCAACAGAAAATGGATATCAGAGGGGGAAACTTGGATTCAATCCTTCTAAAGAAGGAAAGTGAATGGATTTTCAGATTGAATATGGTCCGACCTCATGGACTTAATGAGAATTTTAATTTTGGTTGTTTTCTCTGATTTTGTTCATGGGCTCAGTGTATTTTAGGGATATGATTGGCTTTGATGTCATTTGTCCAAAATAAAAATATATGTACTAATATATACCACATACCCCTTTTTAACATACTAATATATACCACATACCCCTTTATAACATATTTTTAGACCATCTACCATCTCTCTGATATGTGGTTATTCTGGCAGTTTCATATTAAGATTATAATTAAACCATACATGTACAGTATATACTGCATGTCCTTTGGAGAATATCCCCCTTGAATTAGGAATCCATCCGCTGATGATCCTAACTGACCCTTGAAGAACCCATACCCGAGTCCAAGACTTTGCCATAATTTGTCTTTCCCTTTCATACTGATATCTATATTTAACAGCCATTATATATCCCCATTATATCTCTTCCTCATAATTAAATAGTTTATCCTAAGACTATATAATCTTTCCCTATATAAACATTCAAATGGACTATCTTATATATCTATTAATTGATTCAAAACTTCTCTAGGGCTTTGATGCTCAGAATTTACAATTGAAACATTTATCTTGTTTATATTTATGTTTGTTGCACCTTGAATTAACTGGTCTTAGCAAATTCGTATCTTTGATTTAATTGGCTGCTATATCTGTCAGTCATGGCAGGATGTATAAATAATTTGAGAAGGCGGCTGATCCCGCCCTTAGAAAAAGCCGGTACCCCCGGCGAAACGCGCGTCAGGGACGTCTATGTCCTTTGTATTGGTATGTCAGCCACAACTCCAATGCCCCTTCCCTATCCACTCACTATGCCCCCGTCAGGTCCTATGGTATAGAATCTTACTGGAGCCTGACAGCTCCTGGTTACACTGACCGCGTGCTTACCACGTGTACGAGGTCAGCGTGCGAGACGGCATGCCGGTGTCAGGAGCGAGAGTGCAGCTTTGTACATAGCTGCTTTTGACAGATTACTGCCCGCTCCTTACACCATTGCGGGGGTTGAGGAGCGAGAGTGCATCTTTGTACATAGCTGCTTTTGACAGATTACTGCCCGCTCCTTACACCGCTGCGGGGGTTGAGATTTAGGGCGCTGCACACCGCAATTAACGGGGACATAATATATCCCCATTTACCCAAATTGTCAGGATAAATCCTTTGGGTGAATTTTTTGCGGGGATCCCGCTTTATTCATTTGTGGGGTCATTTGTAATATAAGAGTGACCCTTATTAACATGTGACAGTGAATATCTTTATAACAGCTATAGCTCTCACATTGAATGGCAATGGACAGTTTCCATACCGCACATTGATTTATATCCATCTTTCAATCAGAATGGTTGCAGATCACCGCTACATTCTCCATAGTGACTAATTTGGAGATATTAGGGAAATATACATCTAATAGGGACATCATAATACAATTCCCCACCTTTAATTTTAAGGGACACTGGTGGTGGATTTATACAAATTTATTGGCTGTAATACACAATCCAGGACTTACAGGGTCTGAGTTTACAATTTAATATCGACCCTATACACATCCAATTGGATGTATGTAAGAATTTGATATTATATATATATGAACTTACTGGTATTTTAAATTAAATTAATATTAAAAGTTATATTTTATATCTATTCACACTCTTTTCCTCTCTTTCCCCCTCCTTTTGATTTATTGCAGAAATGAACCAGTATAAATGGTGTATTATATTTATTTTTCACAACAATTAGCATTGGATTAAGCGGTAAAAGAATATTATCCCTGTGAAGGGCTATTGATATGAGCTCCAGCAGGAGAAAGAACGTGTAATGAACCCTATCCTGTCCTACACTATTCCTCCACAAACTCTCCCTCACTACAGCTAACAACAGTTTTAATATTGATTAGAATGTTCCCTTACAAGGGCTGTTACAGATAAAAGAAATAAAAGTGGTGTGGAATCCCTGACAAAAATGCAGGTAAAACTCTCTCCTTCACTAAGCTGCAGCACCTCTCCCTACTCTGCCTGTGTACAGGGTAGACTGTGACAAGCATAGGGTCCCGGGTCTTATATGGACCCGATGACGCTATATGGCCAGCAAATCACAGTAATGCCAGTACCAACATGGCTACAGCATTACAGTGACTGGCATGCAATCCTGGCATGTTTATTGGCTGGCAGCCTAAAAAGCACCAAACATGCGGGGAGGTCTCCGAACATTCAAAAAATACTCGCCGAGTAACAAACATCCCGAGCACAGTGATGCTTGCAAGTCATGAGTAGTGACGTGTATGCTCGCTTATCAGTACATTTTACCTATGGACCATTAGGCACCAGATTAGTCTTTGATAAGATATACAGACCACTTCACATTACCGATGCTCCTAATCTTATTTCTGGTTTCTCTGTATCCTATATTTAAGTTTTTTATTGTTATTGAATTCTATGTTTTTACATCTCCTATTGACTATGGAGGTTCTGGCATTGTGTAATCCATTTTTAATCTTATCAATGTAATTTAATAAAGTATATAAGAGAATTTTTTTTTCGAAACTCGTCTGACTTGATGATGGTTGTTTGACCAAATTGTTTGGATGATAGATTCAAAGTACAATGTCTAGATACAGTGCCTTAAAAAAGCATTTATACTCCGTGAACTTTAGCTTTTCCACATTACACTCAGAAAGACAAGTGTATTTTATTTTGATTATATGTGATATACTAACAAAAAGTAGCAAGTACTTGTGAAGTTTTAAGGAAATGATACATAGTTTTCTAAATACTTTAAAAATATAAATCTGAAAATTGTGATGTGTATTTGTACTCAGCCCCCTTTAGTCTGATACACCTAAATAAAATCCTGAGTGGCCATTTAAGTTTGTGGGTCTAACATAAACAAAATTTGGAAAATTTTGCAGGGTATAAATACATTTTCAAGGCCATGTTGCTCTTGCACTGTCCCTCTTTCTCCTCCTACTCTTCACTCTGCCATAGACTTCAATTGGTACATGTAACCTGTACAGAAAATAAAAATAAAACTAGGCACTACCATAAATCATTAATTAGAGGGTCAGGTTAGGTCAGATGAAGTAAAATGGTGAAGCACATAAACATAAGGTGGTGCTCTTTCTGCAGCTTAGACAATGCAGGAAAAGTGAAGGCTCTCGTCAAAAGTATAAAAAGTCTTCTTTATTAACCCCTTTATCCCCAAAGGTGGTTTGCACGATAATGACCAAGCCAATTTTTACAATTCTCACCACTGTCACTTCATGAGGTAATAACTTAGGAACGCTTCAACAGATCCCACTGTTTCTGAGATTGTTTTTTGTGACATATTGTACTCCATGATAGTGCTAAAATTTCTTCGATATGACTTCTTAAAGTAATGATGGCCACTCGTTTTTCTTTACTTATCTGCTTTTTTCTTGCCATAAAACAAATTCTAACAGTCTATTCAGTAGGACTATCAGCTGTGTATCCACCTGACTTCTGCACAACACAACTGATGGTCCCAACCTCATTTATAAGGCAAGAAATTCCACTTATTAAACCTGACAGGGCACACCTGTGAAGTGAAAACCATTTCCGGTGACTACCTCTTGAAGCTCATCAAGAGAATGCCAATGCCAAGTCATCAAAGCAAAAGGTGGCTACTTTGAAGAACCTAGAATATAAGACATATTTTCAGTTGTTTCACACTTTTTTGTTAAGTATATAATTTCACATGTGTTAATTCATAGTTTTGATGCTTTCAGTGTGAATGTACAATTTTCATAGCCATGAAAATACAGAAAAATCTTTAAATAAGAAGGCGTGTCCAAACTTTTGGTCTGTACTGTATGTCACCTAAAATAGTTAATAAAAAACATTTACCACGTCTACTTTACATCAGCACAATTTTGAAACCAACATTTTTTTTTAAAGAA
Source organism: Phyllobates terribilis (assembly GCF_046119375.1). Lineage (NCBI taxonomy): Eukaryota > Metazoa > Chordata > Amphibia > Anura > Dendrobatidae > Phyllobates > Phyllobates terribilis. The sequence continues at coordinate 285,507,855 of NW_027362762.1, read as the reverse complement.
GTTATAAGGGTTAAAAATTGACCAGCAATTTCTCATTTTTCCAACAAAATTTACAAAACTATTTTTTTAGGAAACACATTTGAAATGACTTTGAGGGGGCTATATGACAGAAAATACCCAAAAGTAACACCATTCTAAAAACTGCACCCCTCAAGGTGTTCAAAACCACATTCAAGAAGTTTATTAACCACTTCCCGACCGCCCACTGTATATGAACGTCGGCGTTGCCTGGGCTCTGTGCAGTGCCAACGTTTATAAACGGTCGGTGGTCCCGCAGCGCTCAGGACCCCCAGGGTCCTGCAAGCGCTGCGGGTGCAATGCAGAGCAACAGCTCTGACAGGGGACATCATCGGGACCTGATTGGATCAGGTCCCAATGATCTTAACGCTTTGCTATCTTCTAGATGCCGCAATCATTAGCGATCGCAGCATTTAGAAGATAGTGAGAGGAGAGGGGGTCATCCACTTACCTCTGATGGCCCCCTGATGTCTGAGAGGACCTGGCGTTGTCATGGCAGCCAGAGGTCACATGACCACCCCCGGGTCAGCCATGTACGGTGTCCTGCTAGGCTCAGCCTGCAGCTTAGTCTAGCAGGAGATAATGACAGTTTTACACTGTCAGCATAGCTCTCGTGCAATGCAATACATGTCTATTGCATTGCATGAGAACAGCGATTAGAAAAATAAAAATTAATGTCTCATACAGGGACTAAGTAAAAATGTAAAAAAATAATAAAAAAAAAAAAATCACAAAATAAATAAAAATAAAAATACGGATTTATTGGTTTAATATTTTATGCAAAAACAAAAAAAGTACATTTATTTGGTAACGCCGAGTCCGAAACAACAAGATCTATAAAACTGTCACACTAATTAACTCCTTCTGTGCACACCGTAAAAAAAAAAAAAAACGGACCAAAAAACTATGCTTTGTCATCATATCGCCAAACAAAAAGTGGAATAAAATGCGATCAAAAAGCCAAATGGAAATAAAAATGGTACCGCTGAAAACGTCATCTTGTTCCGCAAAAAAAAAGCCGCCATACAGCTCCATCAGCCGAAAAATAAAAAAAAGTTATAGCTCTCAGAATAAAGCGAAGTAAAAACAATATTTTTTCTTTAAAATTGATTTACTGTGTAAAAGCGCCAAAACATAAAAATAAATATACGGTAAGTGTAGTATCGCTGTAAACGTACTGACCCGAAGAATAACGCTGCCTTAACACTTTTACCACAAGCAGAATGGCATAAAAAATAACTCAAAAAAGAATTCCTGAATTGTTGGTTTTTGTTCATTTTACCTCCCAAAAAACGGAATAGAAAGCGATCAAAAAATGTCACATACCCAAAAATGGTACCAATAAAAATGTCAACTCGTCCTGCAAAAAACAAGCCCTCACATGACTCTGTCGGCCAAAATATGGAAAAATTATAGCTCTCAAAATATGGCAATGCAAAAACTAGATTTTGCAAAAAAAAGCATTTTTTAGTGTGTGACAGCTATCAAACATAAAAGCCTGATATAAATCTGGTATAGCTGTAATCGCACCGACCCGAAGAATAAAGTAATCTAAATCACTTATACCACACAAGGAATGGCGTAAAAAATAAATAAAAACAATTCTTCACCTGCTAATGATTTGTTTATTATGTCTCCCAAAGATCGCAGTAAGGCTCTGCTCACATTTATCCTGTGCTCTGCGCTGAGCACTTACACCAGAGTTTCCGTGTAAATCTCTGAAATACGTGATTCAGACGGAACCCATGATGGAAGATCCCCTGAAATGAGGCAGATATAGACACTCTGGATGCAGTCTAGCCTGTGATCCCATAGTGTCAGTTTTTTTAGGCGTGCATAAAAGTGCGGTTGGTCACAATTTTGTGCACTTCTGAAGAAAAGGACACCGCTAAACAGAGGCCAGATGGAGTACAGAGTAACTCTGCTGCTTCATTTCATTATAGTGAATGGATCCCGCAGGGCTTTCATCTGAATTACATCACTTGGAAATTTAGATGGAAACCCTGATGTAAGTGCTCAGCCTAGAGCGCCGGATAAATGTTATGTAAAATGTTCCCAATAAAAGCTTCAACTCAGTCCTCAAAAAAAGCTAGTCCCCTCTCAGGTCCGTTATCTGTTAAAAATATAAGGGACTTCCAAGTTACTGGTAGCAGAAAGGCTCTGGAAAAGCAAAATGGCCCTTGCCCCCCAAAAGAAATACAGAAAATTTTGTGCTCCCAAATCCAAATGCCTCCCTCCCTTCTGAGTCCCACAATGTGCCTAAACTGCATTTAGGGTCCACATGTTTGGCATTCCTGTAGCGATGAGAGCTTGCCTAATTTACAGGTGCATGTCTCCAGAAGCACAAGCTGGGCACAACGTACTGGTCACTACAGCATACTGGTCACTTCAACGGCAGTTTGAAATTTTCACTCAGCAACATCCACTGCTGCTTGTTTTGGAAAAGACCCATGGAGTCAAAATAGTCACTACACCTGTAGGTAAATTCCCAAAGCGGTATAATTTCCAAAATGGGGTCACTTGAGGGGGGATTCTGCTCTGCTAGCACTTAGGGGCTGAGTATATGGAGTCCGCAAACTATTCTACAATAATTTGTTCTCAAAGCGTCAAATAGCGCTCCGTCCCTCCCGGGTCTTGCCGTATGGCTAAGCGGTACTGTACAGCCACATATGGGGTATTACCACATTTAGAAGAAATTGTGTGACACATTTTGGCACCATTTTTACCCATTGCCCTGTGTGAAAATGTAAAATCTGAGGGTAAAACATTTTTTTGTGGTAAAAATATAATTATGTTTTCTTCACTGCCCAATGGTATAAATATAAAAATTAAATACTCACTACTTCCCTAGATGAATTCCTTGAGCAGTGTAGTTTACAAAATGGGGTCACTTGTGGGGGGGGTTCTGCTGTTTCGGCATGTCAGTGACTCTTCAAATGTGACATGGTGTCTGCAACCTATCCCAGCCAACATAGCGCTCCTTTCTCTTCCGAACCCTGCCGTACACCAAAGCAGTGGTTTTCTCCCACATATGGGGTATCGGCGTACTCAGGAGAAATTGCACCATGAAATTTGTTGTGCAATTTCTCCTGCTACCCTTGTAATAATGAAAAATTAGGGGATGAAAAACATTTTGTGGGAAAAATGTGAAAATTTTATTTTTACGGCTCAATATTATAAACTTCTGTGAAGCACCTGGGGGTGCAAGGTGCTCACCACACATCTAGATAAGTTCCTTAAGGGGTCTAGTTTCCAAAATGGTGTCACTTGTGGGGGGTTTCCATTGTTTAGGCACATCAGGAGTTCCCCAAATGCGACATGCCGTCCGCTAATTATTGAAACAAATTTTACATTCAAAAAGTCAAATGGCGCTCCTTCCCTTCCGAACCCTGCAGTGCGCCCAAACTGTGGTCTTCCCTCATATTGGGTATCAGCGTGCTCAGGAAAAATTGCACTACAAATTATATATTCCAGTTTTTCCTGTTACCCTTGTGAAAATAAAAAAAATTGGGTCTAAAGTAACATTTTTGTAAAAAAAAGTTAAATGTCCATTGTTTTCTTCCACATTCCAAAAATTCCCGTGAAGCCCCTTGAAGGATTAATAAACTTCTTGAATGTGGTTTTGAGCACCTTGAGGGGTGCAGTTTTTAGAATGGTGTCACTTTGGGGTATTTTCTGTCATAAAGGCCCCTCAAAGTCACTTGAAATATGATGTGGTCCCTAAAAAAATGTTTTTGTAAATTTTGTTGGAAAAATGAGAAATCGCTGGTCAACTTTTAACCCTTAGAACTTCCTACCAAAAAAAACCGTTGGTTCCAAACTTGCGCTGATGTAAAGTAGACATGTTGGAAATGTTATTTATTAACTATTTTGTGTGACATATCTCTCTGATTTAAGGGCATGAAAATTCAAAGTTTGAAAATTGCAAAATTTTCTAAATTTTCCGATTTTTTCACAAATAAACGCAAGTAATATCGAAGAAATTGTACCACTATCATGAAGTACAAGATGTCACAAAAAAAAAACTATTTCAGAATCAGGGGAATCCGTTGAAGCATTCCAGAGCTATTACCTCATAAAGTGACAGTGGTCAGAATTGAAAAAATTGGCGCGAAAAGGTTAACCCTTCAGGTGCTTCACAGGAATTTTTGAAATGTGGAAGAAAACAATGAACGTTTAACTTTTTTTCACAAAAATGTTATTTTAGACCCAATTTTTTTATTTTCGCAAGGGTAACAGGAAAAAATGGACCACAAAATTTGTTGTGCAAGTTTTCCTGAGCACACTGATACCCCATATGTGGGGGGAAAACCACTGTTTGAGCGCACGGCAGGGTTCGAAAGGGAAAGAGCGCCATTTGACTTTTTGAATGTAAAATTTGCTTGAATAATTAGCGAATGCCATGTCGCATTTGGGGAGCCCCTGATGTGCCTAAACAGTGGAAACACCCCACAAATGACATAATTTTGGAAGCTAAACCCCTCAGGGAACTTATCTATATGTGTGGTGAGCACCTTGAACATCCAGGTGCTTCACAGAAGTTTATAACATTGAGCCGTAAAAATAAAATTTTAACATTGTTTCCACAAAAATGTTTTTCAGCCTCCAATTTTGCATTTTCATAAGGGTAACACGAGATATTTCACCATACCATCTGTTGTGTAATTTCTTCTGAGTAAACCGATACCGTATATTTGGAGGAAAACCACTGTTTGGACACATGTTAGGGTTCAGAAGAGAAGGAGCACTATGTGACTTTTTGAATGCAAAATCAGCTGGAATCAAGAGCGGACACCATGTCGCATTTGGAGAGCCCCTAATGTGCCTAAACAGTGGAAACCCCCCACAAGTGACCCTATCTTGGAAACTAAACCCCTCAAGGATTTTATCAAGGGGTATAGTGAACATTTTGAACCCAGATGTACAGCGCCGGCCTGGAGTACCTGGGGCCCACCAGGAAAAAAATCAATCTTGGGGGCCCACCAGCACCATGCAGTTACCGTACATAGGAATAAAATAAGTCCATAAGTCTTTCAAAATGAATCAACTTTATTAACCAATAAATAACCAATATAATGAATAAATAACAAACTAAAGAAACACTCCTGGCAAAAGAGGAATACTGTTATCTTATTCACATCAGTGTGTGATAAAGTGCCATAACAGAACAATAAATACTTTCAAGGTACATTCTCTTAAAGTATAAGTGCCACAAATTGAACCTGCATCTATCTAGCATCCCAGCAAACAGCATCATTGTAGCAGCTTCAAACTTGGCCCACTGGGAAAACTTAAAGAATTCTGTAAGCATTTTGGAAGTTTGTATTGCACGTTTTCCTCTCCTCTATAATACAGTACCATTCAATTGTTAGTGAAAGGCCCAAAACAACAAATAAACACACACTAACAGTCATTCAGCATCAAAATTACAAAAGTTTTTTTTCAGAAAAGAAGATGACATTGCATACGTATTAATAATGTCATGATAGTCTAAGTTCCTTGAAATGTCATACTTAGTGTTGAGCGAACATGCTCGACACTGCTCGGTACTCGCCCGAGCATCACGCTACTCGGGATGTTCGGCGAGCACCGAGCATTTCCGGGTTACTCGGGCGGGAGCTTGGGTCTCCGCCCTGCATGTTTGGCGCTCTTTACAGAGCCAATGAACATGCAGGGATTGCCAGCCAGTCACTGTAATGCCGCAGCCATGATGTTTGTGGGCATTACAGTGATTGGCTGGCCGCACAGCGTCACCTTGAGTATTTAATAACGGGCGCCGCCATCTTGGACACAGTCGCTCCGGATCAGACAGTGTAGGGACAGCGCTGCTGATTTAGGGAGAGATATATCCTGCAAAATAGTTAGTGTAGGGTCTGTAAAGGCTGCCAGAACAAACAAACAGTCCTTCTCAGGACTAATATCCATCCCAGGTATATCAGGCAGGCAGGCAGGCTGTATAGGAGACGCAGAGGTTATACCAGCAAACGCTGCATTACAATCCTGTGTGCTGCTCCTGTTGCTGAAATTGCTGGACTTAGCTCCAGGTCCCGGGGGCCAGGAAAAATCCTTTTTTTTTATCTAAATCCTCTTTTTTTTTTTCCTCCTTCACAATGTACAAATTGTGCATGATCAGGCACATGGCAGCAAAGCACCCGACTTTGTGGGGCGAAACCCAGGGTCCACGACCAGTGTCAGCGGGTGTCACCACTGCTTCTTCCACTGTTGTGCGTGCAATAGAACCCCCTGTTGTGTGTGCAAGGCAATCCACTGTCCATACTGCATGTAAAGATGCCCCCTCCTCTCAGTCTTCACTTGTTATGGCAGTTTCTCAAGAAACAGCATCAACGTCCACGTCCACGTCCCACCGCAGCGTTCAATTGTCCATATCCCAGACCTTTGAACGAAAGCGAAAATTCGCAGCCAACTAGAGATGAGCGTTGTTCTACTCGAACTGTTCGCCAATCTCAAATTCGAGCTGTTTTGGGCGGTGTTCGAGCCGTTCGGCGAACACGAACAATTTGATAAAAATTCGGCTGTTCGAGGTTATGTTCGATAACAGTTCGTGCACCAAAATCATAACTGGATTTTTTCTCAGTAATGATGAAAATTAATGTTAATACGCAGTTTGAGTGTACAGCGGGGTGGGGGGAGGGGCAGGGGATGGATCTCTGCAGGAACAATGAAGATCTCCATTTTTTTTTCTCTTTCCCGCATTTGCAGTGGGGAGGTGCAATCTGTCAGCCTATCAGCAGCGCACACACGGGGCGAAGTGCTTTTTTTCACACAAGCAAGGGCATGTGTCATTGGCAGTGTATGTCACATGTCCTTGCCCTATAAGACCAAGCCATTTTCCCCGTCGCCACCATTTTCTCACTGCTGCAGCTGCGTGTTAGACGGCACCGCTGTTGCTGTGTGCGCTATACCTTGTTATTTTCAAGCCAATTTTCGCACAAATATACAGATAGCTTGGGAGTAGGGAATAGTTGTGATTGCAGTCCTTTTAAGGACTAGGTTACAGCATTTCCTACGACTTTTATCAGGGAGGTCTGTGCTCTTAAATAGATAGGTTGTGGGAGTAAAGACTAATTGTAATTGGAGTCCTTTTCAGGACTAGGTTACATCAGTTCCTATCAGTTTTTGCCAGGCAGGTCTGTGCCAGTGCTGTGCAAGTTTTTTTCACAGCATTTGGCTGAATCTAGCAAAGCTAATCCTTTTTGGCCTATTGCAGAGTGTGTTAGTCAGTGGAGTAGCCTATCTGTGCTGTAAGATATACCACCTGTGTATAGAATACCAATTTTTTTACTGCACCTAGTGAAGTAAAATCTTTTGGGCATAGCATCATTCTATTAGTCCATCTATACTGACCTCCATCAGGTTGCAAATTAAAACTAATTTTTATCTGCATCTACAGTACCTCTGAAAAAATATTTGGGCTTCTAGCTGTGTGTGGGACTTGTTGTATTAGTCCATCTATACTGACCTCCATCAGGTTGCAAACTGAATATATTTTTTTCTGCATCTACCTCTGAAAAAATATTGGGCTTCTAGCTGTGTGTGGGTCTTGTTCTATTAATCCATCTATACTGACCTCCATCAGGTTGCAAACTGAATATAATTTTTTTCTGCATCTAGCTCTGAAAAAATATTTGGCCTTCTAGCAGTGTGTCGGACTTTCTCTGTTAGTCCATCTATACTGACCTCCATCAGGTTGCAAATTAAAAATAATTTTTATCTGCATCTACAGTACCTCTGAAAAAATATTTGGGCTTCTAGCTGTGTGTGGGACTTGTTGTATTAGTCCATCTATACTGACCTCCATCAGGTTGCAAATTAAAAATAATTTGTATCTGCATCTACAGTACCTCTGAAAAAATATTTGGGCTTCTAGCTGTGTGTGGGACTTGTTGTATTAGTCCATCTATACTGACCTCCATCAGGTTGCAAACTGAATATATTTTTTTCTGCATCTACCTCTGAAAAAATAATTGGGCTTCTAGCTGTGTGTGGGACTTGTTGTATTAGTCCATCTATACTGACCTCCATCAGGTTGCAAATTAAAAATAATTTGTATCTGCATCTACAGTACCTCTGAAAAAATATTTGGGCTTCTAGCTGTGTGTGGGACTTGTTGTATTAGTCCATCTATACTGACCTCCATCAGGTTGCAAATTAAAAATAATTTTTATCTGCATCTACAGTACCTCTGAAAAAATATTTGGGCTTCTAGCTGTGTGTGCGACTTGTTGTATTAGTCCATCTATACTGACCTCCATCAGGTTGCAAACTGAATATATTTTTTTCTGCATCTACCTCTGAAAAAATATTGGGCTTCTAGCTGTGTGTGGGTCTTGTTCTATTAATCCATCTATACTGACCTCCATCAGGTTGCAAACTGAATATAATTTTTTTCTGCATCTAGCTCTGAAAAAATATTTGGCCTTCTAGCAGTGTGTCGGACTTTCTCTATTAGTCCATCTATACTGACCTCCATCAGGTTGCAAATTAAAAATAATTTTTATCTGCATCTACAGTACCTCTGAAAAAATATTTGGGCTTCTAGCTGTCTGTGGGACTTGTTGTATTAGTCCATCTATACTGACCTCCATCAGGTTGCAAATTAAAAATAATTTGTATCTGCATCTACAGTACCTCTGAAAAAATATTTGGGCTTCTAGCAGTGTGTGGGACTTGTTGTATTAGTCCATCTATACTGACCTCCATCAGGTTGCAAACTGAATATATTTTTTTCTGCATCTACCTCTGAAAAAATATTGGGCTTCTAGCTGTGTGTGGGACTTGTTGTATTAGTCCATCTATACTGACCTCCATCAGGTTGCAAACTGAATATATTTTTTTCTGCATCTAACCCAGCCAATAGTTTTGGCCTAATACCACAGTTTGGCCACTCAGCTCTGCTCGGTTACCATCCATTGTTTTTTTGTGCAAACAACTCCAGAGCTGTGAATTAGTTAACCACCAAAATGAGTGGAAAAAGGCCTGCTGCTGGTGGAAAGGGGAATAGGCGTGTTGGGAAGGGGAAAAAAGGTTGTGTCCGTGGGGTAGGTGTTAAAGCAACAGTAACATCTGCAGAAGAAAGACCATCTTCCAGCCAAACTAAAATGTCTACTTCTTTTAGCGGACAATGTGATAAGATCCCTTTCTTACGGCCACGCCAATCGCTACAAATTCCAGATGAGGCACAAAAACAGCAGGTGCTTCAACGGATATCAAGTGCTCCTTTAAGTGGGCTCTCCTCCACATCAACTTCAACATCACAAATACTCCAGTCCTCAAAGGTGTCACCCAAATCGCACTTGCTTCCTCACAGCTCCCAAATCTCCAGCTGCCCGTCTGAGTATGAGGTAGAACAGATGGTTGAGTCTGCAGAGCTGTTTACTCATACTATAGCCTGGGAATCAGAGGTCGACTCCAGCGCTTCTGTGAATCCAGACGAGGAAATGATCTGCACTGATGCCCAGAATCTTTATGAGTCGGATCCAGGACCAGACGCAGAAGGTTCTGACCATAATGTAGACCCTCATTCCCAAACTGTAACTCCTGTTGGTGGAGACAATGAGGAAGACGATGATAAGACTCAAATACCTGATTGGAGCGACAACTTTAGTTTTTTGTCAGGGCAGGAACAGGTTGGCTCTGAGGACGACGGGTGTGATAACACACAGGGTGATGATGATGAGGTTGGAGATCCCACTTACTGTCAACCCACAGTCAGCCAAGAGATGAGGTCAGCAGAGGAGGTGGAGGAAGATGCTAGTGACGACGAGGTCAGGTTGCGCCTTCCTGGACAGAGACGTAGTACTGGAAGCACGTCAACAACTGCATCCTCAAACACAACTCTGCGTCTCACCACAAGTCGTGGTGGCTCTTCAGGTCGCATGGGTGCTAAGCCTTGCATAGCCTGGGCATTTTTTCAGATCGATAAAGATGACCCAACTCGTGTTATCTGTAACATTTGTCAGCAAAAGCTAAGTAGAGGCCAAAAAATACATAGTTTGAGTACTTCATGCATGAACCGGCACATGGACATGAAGCATAAGATGCAGTGGGAAGCTCAGTGTGCTACAATGCGGCCTAGCCGGCCGGGCCAACCACCGTCTGCCATATCTTGTGCATCCGCGGCCTCTTCATCCTCTGTGACTGGGGGGACAGCAGTCACACCTGTTTTGGGGCGCAGACCTGCCACCTCTTTACCCGCAACAGCCAGCGTGATTGGCAGGTCATCATTTTCTTTGGAGGTGGGAACACCAGCTGGTGTTGAGCGCTGTCCGACATCGATAGCACCACCTTTGGATCAAGGCAACCTAACATGTCCGCCTGCATCTTCCTCACAGACCGGCAGTTTGCCGGGGACACCCTTATCAACCCCGTCTAAGCACAATAGCCAGCCCTCGGTCCCTCAGATGTGGACAAGTAAAAGACCATTTCCTCCTAGCCATGAGAAAGCTAAGAGGTTGAATTTCACCATCTGCAAGCTCTTGGCTACAGAAATGCTGCCTTTCCGCCTGGTGGACACAGAGGATTTTCGAGACCTTATGTCCGTCGCAGTGTCCCAGTACCAGATGCCCAGTCGGCACTACTTCTCAAAGAAAGGTGTGCCTGCGCTCCACCAGCATGTCGCACACAACATCACCGCTTCTTTGAGAAACTCTGTGTGTGACAGGGTGCATTTCACCACAGACACTTGGACGAGTAGGCATGGACAGGGGCGTTACATGTCGCTGACTGGGCACTGGGTAACTATGGTGACAGCAGGACAAGGGGCTGCTGTCCAAGTCTTGCCGTCCCCACGAGTTGTGTGTCAATCCTCTTTATGTCAAAGTTCCTCCACTGCTTCTGCCTCCTCAACCTCCTCTCGGTCTTCCACCTGCACCGAAAGCCTGTCTGGTCATGCCACAAGCTTTCTAACTGCGCAGAAGGGATCCTGCACACCTCCTTACTATGCTGGCAGTAGGGCTCAACGTCATCAGGCGGTTTTTACATTGAAATGTCTGGGAAATGTGAGTCACACAGCTGAGGAGTTGTGGTCAGCTCTGGAGAACCAATTTCATGAATGGTTGTCTCCACTGGACCTGAAACCAGGGAAGGCCGTGTGCGACAATGCTGCAAACCTGGGTGCGGCCCTTCGCCGGGGCAATGTCACACACGTGCCTTGTATGGCTCACGTGTTGAACCTGGTTGTCCAGCAATTTTTAGCCCACTATCCCAGACTAGATGGCCTTCTGCAGAGGGCACGGTCGCTGTGTGCTCACTTCCGCCGTTCGCATCCCGCAGCTCAGCGACTTACATCTCTACAGAAGTCGTTGGGCCTGCCACTTCACCGGCTAAAATGCGATGTGCCTACCCGGTGGAATTCAACTCTGCACATGTTGCAGCGACTGTGGCAGCACCGACAAGCCCTGGTGCAATACGTTCTGACGTATAGCCTGGGCCAACGAGATTCAGAGGTGGGGCAAATCACGCTGGAGGAGTGGTCTCAGATCAGGGACCTATGCACCCTTCTGCACAGTTTTGAAATGGCGACGAAGATGTTTAGTGCTGACGATGCCATTATCAGCATGACTATTCCGGTGATTTACATGCTGGAGCACATGTTAAACAGAATTCGGAGTCAGGTGGTGGCACAAGAGGAGGTGGAGGAAGTAGAGGAGGAGGAGTTGTATGCGGAAGGGCTAACATCTGCAAGGTCCAGACGGTCGGCAGCACCAAGGCGGCAGGCATGTGAGGGTGGGGGAGATGGTTTTACCAGGGCGCATGGTAGCAGCCAAACTAGTGAGGAAGGTGCAGGAGCCCAGGAAGAAGTGGAGGACGAACTGATGGAAGACTCATCAGATGAGGGAGACCTTGATCACATTTCTGTTGTGCGAGGTTGGGGGGAGAGGACAGAGGAAGGAAGCATGATTGTTACCTCGCCACCAACACAACAGGGACTTGGTGCTCCTGGATGCGCAACACACATGAGTGCCTTCTTGCTGCACTACCAGCAACATGACCCTCGAATTGTGAGAATTAGAAATAATCCTGACTACTGGGTTGCCACACTGTTAGATCCCCGGTACAAAAGTAAATTTGCAGAAATTATTCCTGCCATAGAAAGGGATGCACGCATGCAGGAGTATCAGCAGAGACTGTTGCAGAATCTTACATGTGCTTTTCCACAAAATACCAGTGGTGCACGTAGTGAATCTCACAGTTCCAACTTGCCAACCGTGGGACCGTCAAGTGTTCAGCACTCAAACCGTAACAGAACCACAGTATCTGCTGGTAACATCAATTTTGCGGAATCATTTCACCACTTTTTAGCCCATCCTTTGCAAGGCCACAGGAGACAAGAAGTCTGACACATAGTCAACGCCTAGAGACGATGGTACAGGAGTATCTCCAAGTAAACATTGAAGCCACGACTGTGTCACTGGACCCTTGCTCTTTTTGGGCTTCCAATCTGGATAAATGGCCGGAGCTAGCCACTTACGCCTTGGAGATCTTGTCATGCCCCACAGCCAGCGTTCTGTCTGAACGTGTGTTCAGCGCTGCTGGTGGTGTGCTGACAGATAAGCGCACGCAGCTCTCCACTGATAATGTAGACAGACTCACGTTCATAAAGATGAACAAATCATGGATCCGAAACGACTTTTCTACCCCTGTGTCATCCTGGGGAGAGTAAAAGCTTGATGATTGTTTAAAATCACCCTACCAACCGTTTTAAGCTTTCAAATTACTAATCATGTTTATCTGTATCTTGACTGGAAAATAATTTGGGCTTTGTAGCAGTGTGCAGCACTGATCCTATTAGGCCATCTATAATAAGCTCCACCAGATTTAAAATTAAAAATAATTTTTAGCTGCATCTAGCCCGGAAAATAATTTTGGGGCTCCGAGATGCGCAAGACACATAAGTGCCTTCTTGCTGCACTACCTGCAGCATGACCCTCATATTGTCAGAATTCGAAGTAATCATGACTACTGGGTTGCCACACTCTTAGATCCCCCAAACTTTTCGATCAACCTTTTTATTTTAATAAAGACCAAAAAAATGGTCATTTTTGAAATTATAAGCATTAGCAGGTTGTTAGAAACTGAAATCAAACAGTTTTCAACTCAAAACTTTATTCTAGGTGATGTTACATTTTCACATAGGACCCCTTGTTCGAAAGGAGCTTCTGAACTCTCTCGTCCATTGAATTTGTCAGGTTTTGGATGGTTTCTGCTTCAATTGTTTTGCATGAGGACAGAATACCCTCCCAGAGCTGTTGCTTAGATGTGAACTGCCTCCCGCCATCATAGACACTCCTTTTAATGATGCTCCAAAGGTTCTGAATGGGGTAGAGGTCAGGGGAGCATGGGGGTCACACCATAAGTTTGTCCCCTTTTATGCCCATATCAGCCAGAGATGCAGATGTTTTATGTGCAGCATGAGATGGTGCATTATCATGCAGAAAAATGATCTTGCTGTGAAATACACGGTTCTTCTTCTTGAACCATGGCAGGAAGTGCTGTTGAGAAAATCCACATACATTATGGAGTTCATCTTTAGCGCCTTCAGGGATCCTAAAGGGGCCGACAATCTCTCTCCCCATGATTCCAGCCCAAAACATTACTCCATCTCCTCCTTGTTGGCGCTGTAGCCGTGTTTGCGTGGGGTGTCCATCAACCAGCCATCCTCCACTCCATCCATCTGGACCATCGAGCGCTGCACGGCACTCATCCGTGAACAAAACAGTTTTGAAATCAGTCTTCATGTAATGTTTGGCCCACTGGAGCCGTTTCTGCTTGTGTGAAGTGGATAGAGGAGGTCGACAGGATGGCGTATGCACAGCTGCAAACCTCTGAAGGACCCTGCATCTTGTTGTTCGGGGGACGTTGGAGGCACAAGCAGCTTCAAAAACTTGTCTGCTGCTATGACAAGGCTTTTTTGCCGCTGCTCTTTCAACCTGACGTAATTGCCTGTAGGAAAGAGTCCTCAATTTGCCCTTATCAGCACGCACACGTGTGTACTGTGAATCAGCTACATACTTCTTGATTGCCAAGACACTTCATCCTGATCATCGCACAATGTTGATTGTAGTCATGCCTTGACCTAAACACTCCACAATTTGTTGCTTCTCAGCAGCCGACACATCCTTTTTCTTTCCCATTTTGGCAGAAAATGTAGGCTGCTGAATAATGTGAGAGAGCCTTCTTAAGTAGTCTTGCCTTTCATTGGACACACCTGACAAACTAATTAGCACTGGTGTCTGCAATTGCTTACAGTGATATAAAGAGCCCTGACACACATCACCATCAATGAGTTTAACTGACAAACAAACAAATTCTTCCCTTATCACTCCTAAACACTTTTTGCATAATAATTTGAAACACAGTGTACATGTGCTTTTCCACAAAACACCAGTGGTTCACGTAGTGAATCTTACAGTTCTAACTTGCCAACCGTGGTCTGTATGGAGTTGTTCAATAAAGGGCCAAAAATTAAGATAACATAGATGGGAGAGGTCTCTATGAATAGGAATTCCTAAGTATTTGATACCCTGTGAGGGCCAGGCAAAGGGAAAGTTGGACTGGATGGAATCCTATATGGATTTGGGGAGGGAGACATCGAGGGCCTCAGACTTCGCTGCATTGATTTTAAAATTTGACCATGTAACAAAGTGATCTATTTCAGCCATAACAGCATGGATGGATATATGTGATTGAGTGATATATACTAGGACATCATCAGCAAATAGAGAGCACTTGTACTCGGTGCCTCCCACCTCAATCCACCTAATATTGGGGTTATGGCGAATTGATGAGAGCAGGTGCTCAGTCACTAGGATGTATAAGAGAGGGGACAGAGAACATCCCTGCCTTGTCCCATTGGTGATTGTGAAAGGTGATGAAAATGTTCTGACGCGCCCCCTGGGCCTTGGGACACCCGGAGCCGGACCCTTTTTGGTGGATGCTGGTGGTTGTAGTCTCCGTGGCGGCAACCCGGTTCCGTGGCTCAGGGCGGTCAAACCAGTGGCGGAACTATTTATGTGGTTTTGATGTTTAAATGTCCGACTACGCCACCCGTGGATTGCGGTCAGAGTGAACCACCGCTCCAGGGCAGACCGCTGAGGCTGGTGTTGTGGGTGCAGCAGAGCGTAGCATAACTCCCCACGGGAGGAGTATAGCCTCAGGGCAGTGTATGCGGAGGATGGGGGTGATGGTGCAGGGCAGCAGCAGTAATGACACGGAGTCAGTGATGCAGTCCAGGGCCTTTACTCACAGTTCTTATTATCCAGACCACGTCTGCAGGTAACGGCTGCCCACGTCGTACTGTGCTCACCAGGTGAGGGGCTCAGACAACTCCCAGATAACTTTGGAGCGCTTCACAGGACCCCCTTTGTGTGTCCTTTGTCTGGCCTTTCTTACCAACCCTTCTGTCCGGCTGCCTCGGGCCTCCTCTTGGTAAACTTGGCGCCAGTTTCCCTGACCCTATGTGGTGCCTTTCTAGCGGGTGTAGCGAGGGGCTGCGCCACATAAAATGTCACAGCCTCCTGTTTCTAGCTGAGGGTCGTTTCCTGCCTCCACTAGTTTCGGGGACCGGTCTCCCCCTTTGGCCTGACCCCTCCACGCAGGTGGATTCTGGCGTGCGGTGGCGACTCGCCCGTCCGCACCCGAGATCCCTTCGTTCCTCGTTCCTGGAGCCTTCTCCGCTCCTCTTCCTTCCTTATCCCTCTTCCAGGCCTGGGCCTCTGTTACTAGGCCCGCCTCCGGAGCAGAGCTCATGCAGAGCCCCTGCTCCCTGCCACTTCTGCTCAGACTTCTCTGCACTGAACTAAGATGGTGCCCACCTTTTATACTCCCTTCTCAATGCACCCAGGAACTGCTTCCTCTCTGCTCCTGCACTACAGGGTTCCCCTTCCTCAGTGTTCCCTCCCCCCACTCCAGCCAGGGACAGGGACTGTCGTGCCCATCTCAGGGGCATATTGGTCGCCCTGCCCCACGGCAATGTGGTGTAATGCATGCAGGTGTCGGGTCCTGATCCACACTACATCCTTACCTGAGAGTGAGATATCACACCTCTGGGTGAGGTGCAATACCTCTGTAGCAACCGAGCCCTCAGGGTGCTACAGTTCCATTTATCTTCAGCCTAGGTGACTTATTGCGATACAGGGCCGTGATTTTGGCTATAAAAGGGTCCCCTAGACCCCTACCCCAAGCTTTTTAAGAGAATCATATATGGCGTGCCAGGAGACTCTATGGAATGCTTTCTCAGCATCCAACGAGAGTATCTAATTACAAATTTTTAACTGCATCTAGCCCAGGAAATACTTTGTGCCTAGTAGCAGGGTCTGCTAGTCAGCGGATTATCCCGGCTGTTAAGCAAGCTACACCACCTGTAGTTTGGACACTTCATTTTTTCAAAGGAAATGCTTCGGGACCACGGGATACTCAGTGAAGAGCATCAGGACGCACCCCAAGGCATAGGGGCTGGGACTGGCAGTAGGATGCCTTGCGGTGGACAGCCGAGCTCGATCCTTATAAAAGCTTTTTAACTGCAGCAGCTTTAGTGGACGCTACTGGAGCTGGAATTACGCGGCTGCTGGCATGAGACTTGCCCTCCAATAGATCCTTGTAAATGGATTTAAAGTGTATTCATTCAAATTAGAGAGACAATTTAAATTAAAAAGCTTAGAGCTGCCTCCACCACAGGGGGGCTCGCTCGACCCACCAGCGGACAGGCACCAGTATTGGGAGAGGGGGGCTGGCCATCAGGGTTCACCGCGGCTCTGGCACAAACCCGGCGACACGGAGGTGGCACGGGCAGGAGCGGACTGGCCGTGTCGGCTTCTCACTTTTTGGATTTTAGAAGGGCATGACATGCCTATATCTGTGTCTCCCCCTCCTTTTACTCCTCCACCTCTTTTATTTTCGCATGACTATATGTACTTGTCACTTTTCCATGTGTTAGTTATGTCTTCTGAGCAGTTTGTCAGCTTTTGGACACCTTTGAAGGTGTTTTCTATGTGTTTCTATGTGTTTTTGTTTGCCTGCCATTGGTTTTAACGGTGTTCGAAGGTGTTCGTCGAACAGTTCGACGAACAGTTCGGCGAACACACGGGTGTTCGACGAACCGAACCGAACTCGAACACTACGGGGGTGACTCAACACTACAGCCAACGCCCCACCGGCCACAGTCCTAAATTCGCACATTTCACGACTGCTTGCATTGGAAATGCTGCCTTTTAGGCTGGTGGAGACGGAATCCTTCCGCAATCTTATGGCCGTGGCCGTCCCTCGGTACTCGGTCCCCAGCCGACACTATTTTGCCCGGTGTGCCATCCCCGCACTACACAAGCACGTGTCCCAAAGCATCAGCCGTGCCCTCAACAACGCAGTTACTGGGAGAGTCCACCTGACAACGGACACATGAACAAGTGCTTGTGGCCAGGGATGGTACATCTCTCTGACGGCACACTGGGTAAACATACTGGAAGCCGGGACCCAGTCGGACCTTGGGACGGAACACATCCTCCCCACACCGAGGATTGCGGGCCCTATGTCAGTCAGAGTTGCCCCCACAGTGTATAGCTCCTGCGCATTCTCCTCCTCCTCCTCCTCATGTTCAGCCTCCATCTCAGATATCACCACATCAGTTACAAGCTGGAAGCACTGCAGTACTGCCTCCGCCAAGCGGCAACAGGCTGTGCTGAAACTCTTAAGCTTAGGTGATATACTTCACACTGCTTGTGAGTTGTGGACAGCTGTGAAAGAGCAGGCAGATCTGTGGCTGAGACCGCTGAACCTACATCCCGGCATGGTCGTGTGTGACAATGGCCGTAACCTGGTGGCGGCTCTGAGGCGAGGTGAGATCACACACGTACCATGCCTGGCTCATGTGCTTAACCTCGTGGTTCAGCGGTTTCTTAAATCGTACCCCGAGTTGCCAGATCTGCTCGTGAAAGTACGCCGCCTGTCAGCTCATTTTCGCGAGTCGGCTACAGCTTCCGCCACCCTTGCTGTGTTTCAGCAACGTTTGCAGCTTCCGGCACACCGACTGGTGTGTGATGTCCCCACACGTTGGAACTCTACCCTCCACATGTTGCAAAGAATTTGTGAGCAGAAGAGAGCAGTTGTGGAGTACCAGCTGCAACAATGCCGTCGATATTCAGGTCAGACTCCACACATAAGACCTCAGGAGTGGACCTGGATGTCTGACATATGTACCATCCTGACAAACTTTGAGGAGGCCACCAAGATGGTGAGTGGCGATGACGCCATCATTAGTGTCAGCTTCCCACTTGTCTGTCTTTTGCAACGCTCTCTGCAGAGAATTAAAGAGGAGGCATTGCAGCCAGAGTATGATATGATGGATCAAGAAGCCATAGCGGGCGATTACACACAGCCCAGCCTCATCTCATCCCAACGTGCATTGGGGGACAAAGAGGGAGAGGAGGAGGAGGAGGAAGAACAGGAGCTGCTATCATGCGTTGTAGACGGTAGTACCTGTACAAGTGTCATACCGTCGGTTCAGCGTGGGTGGCCTGAGGACAGGGGGGAGGAGGAAGAGGAGGAGGAGAGCATGGTCAGTCGTCATCTTGGTGAGGACACGGAAATCTTGCCCGTTACCAGTCTGGCACGCATGGCTGACTTTATGTTACGCTGCCTTAACCGTGACCCTCGCGTTGTCAAAATGTTGGGTGACAGTCATTACTGGTTGGTGACACTTGTAGACCCCCGCTACAAGCAGAACTTTCACTCTCTTATTCCTGAGGTGGAAAGGTCTACAAAAATGGGGCAATACCAGAAGGCCCTTGCTGCAGAACTCTTAAAAAAATTCCCATCTGAACACGGTAGCGGCAGAGGTCACAGTTCGTTGCCCAACCAAGGCGTACAGGCAAGAGAGATGCAACTCCAATCCAGCAGAGGCAGGGGAACACTGTCAACGTTCTGGGACAGTTTTCTGACACCCGCCCAGCTTACAGGCACTGAGGCGTGGGGTACTCTCACAAGGAGTGGAAAGTTTCAAAAGATGGTGAGGGAGTACCTTGCCGATCGTACCAGCGTCCTCCGTGATTCCTCTGTGCCTTTCAATTATTGGGTATCCAAGCTGGACACTTGGAATGAACTCGCTCTGTACGCCTTGGAGATCCTGGCCTGCCCTGCCGCTAGCGTGTTATCGGAGCGTGTTTTTAGTGCCGCTGGGGGAATTATAACTGATAAGCACACTCGCCTGTCAACTGACAATGCTAACAAGCTGCCCCTTATCAAAATGAACAAGGGCTGGATTGGGCCAGACTTCTCATCACCACCAAATGACAGCAGAGTAACATAAAGTCAAATCCACTGTGTTATTTTGGGAGGTGTATTCCCATGCATCGCTTCACACCCACACATGGGTATACGCTTCCTCATTTCGGCTGTTTTTTGCTCTTCTCCTTATCCTCAGCCTCCACGACCACTATACCACCAGGGTGACCGTGGTCCATGTTGCCAGCATTGCAAGTTCCTCTGTCCTAATTTTTGGCAGCTTTTGCTTGGACGGCATAGGCAAGGACTATGGGAGACCCACTCCCCAATAATGGGAATAATGTTTTTAATATGCTGTACTGCATGGCTCTTGTAAGGGGCATTAAAATCATCTTGTTAAGCTACTGTGACTTCCACGTCTCTTCCACAGGGCGTTGATATTGTCTTTTTATTCCACTGTAACCTCCACCACTCTTCCAAGGGGCATTGATAGTCTTTTTATTCCACTGCGACCTCCACCACTCTTCCAAGGGGCATTAAAACCATCTTTTTAAGCTACTGTGACCTCCACATCTCTTCCAAGGGGCATTAAAACTGTCTTGTTAAACCACTCTGAACTCCACGTCTCTTCCAAGGGGCATTAAAACCATCTTTTTAAGCTACTGTGACCTCCACATCTCTTCCAAGGGGCATTAAAACTGTCTTGTTAAACCACTCTGAACTCCACGTCTCTTCTAAGGGGCATTAAAACCGTCTTGTTAAACCACTCTGAACTCCACAGCTCTTCCAAGGGGCATTGACATGTTGTTTTTAATTACCTCTAACCTCCACGACTCTTGCAACGGGCATTGCATTTCCTCCTAATTTTTGTCAGCTTTTGCTTTTCAATGCATAGGCGAACACTAAGGGAGACCCACTCCCCAATAATGGGTAGAAGGTTTTTAATACGCTGTAATCCACGTCTGTTTCAAGGGGCATTGCAGTGCCTAATAATTTTTTGGAAAGCCTTCCATTCCCTGCTTAGGCCAACAGTGTACAGGAGACCCAGTTGCTATAAATGGAAAAAACGGTTTAGTTAAGGCCCTCTGACCTCCATGACACTTCCAAGGGGCATTGGAGTGCCTCGAAATTTTTGGTAGGCATTGCATTCACTGTATGCCTTATAACTGTGTAGCTGAACCGCTCCTTTTGGTACAGAAACATATCCTACAAGACATGTGTGGCTGGCTGGCCTGATATTGATGTGAATGGTCCCTGTTCCTCCTGCCCTTTCTCCTTTGCCAATACCTCATCCATCACCTGAAGCTTTGTTTTAACGGGAGTCATAGAACTGGGATAGTAGCAGGAAAACATCCAGCAATCCTCGAAGCAGGTAGAATATGCGCCAAAATGCTAACCACCTCAGGCCTAGCTGCTACTACATACATGCGCTTGCATTCCAAGGAACAGAAAGCTAAGGAGGTGGATGGCCTCATGATCATGAATAATTTACTCGTTGTGTAGGAGGCCGACCACTGCTGCTGTCTACCTTCTGAACTTTGTGTTGAAGCCGGATTGACCCAGGACCCGCAATCCTCTATGTCTAGAGGACGTGTTGCATCCCAGTGTCCAACTGTGTCCTGGCTTCCACAATATTAACCCAGTGTGAAGGCGTCCGTGAGATGGACCATTCCTGGCCACATTCACTTGTCCACGTGTTTGTGGTTAGGCTGTCCTTCCCACTAAATGCACTGGGGAGGGCACAGGTAATGTTTTGGTATGCGCGCTTGTGTATAAGGCGCACCGGGACAAATAGGGGCGGCTGGGGACCGTTTATGGACACCCGGCCACCCCCACGCGGCTGGGGACTGTGTGTGGGCACCCGGCCGCGGGGCGGCTGGGGACTGAGTATGGACACCCGGCCGCCCCCTGGCGGCTGGGGACCAAGCGTGGACACCCGGCCGCCGGGCGGCTGGGGACTGAGTATGAATACCAGGCTACCGACGCAGCCATGACGTGGTGGCCAGATTCCACCTCCACATGCCTAAAAGGCCCAATTTCAAGTGCAAGCAAGCTAGCAGTATGGTATTGCAGCCTGGGGGTGGGTGGGTGGCAGGCTGCATACTTGCGCTTGTATTGCAAGTTATGGGGGAGGTACAATTGAACACTGCCCTGGGACAAGGACTTGCACGGGGATAGTTGCAAGTCTGCATCTTCTGATGCGGCAAGGATCACTTCTGATGGGCACACTTTTAGGCAGTGACCTGGGTGTCAGAGATGCTTCCAGGGGTCTTCCCCATGCTGTTCCCATGTCTTTTTAGCACTATATGCATGTGTCACACAGCACATGGCCAGATAAGGTTGTTAAATGTTAAAATGACATTTCCCGGTGAATGCATTTGTCACGGTTGAAAGCAATACAAACGTGCAAAAATGCATAAAAAATGCTACTTGTGAACATAGCCCAAGGTGTGGAGGAGTATTTTTGTTTTTGGTTATTTATTTTACCTTATACACAAGTCTTTACCCTGGAAAGGATGTTCCTTAACCCCTTTCCGACCTGGTCAGTAATAGTACGCACGAGGTCGGGAAGGCCGGTTCAGCGGGGGCTCCGGCGGTGAGCCCGCACAGAAGCGAGCACATGTCAGCTGATTATTCGAATCGCAATCCACCCGCGGCTGTTAACATGTTAAATCTCTGACAGTGGCATTTAACTCGCGCTTCCGGGATTCCTAAGCCCCGCCCATCAGTGACCCCGTCACGTGATTGCGGGTCACCAATGGGTGGGCATGACAACTCAGGGTCTGCAGCAGACGCCTGTGGTTGTCATCTATCAATTGCTATGAGCGCCACCTCGTGGTCAGCGCTCATAGCAAGTGAGCATTTCTCCTGCATACAAGCGGTCTGCTCATCGCTTGTATGCAGTAGAAGCAATCAGACAACTGTTGCTTCTAGTCTCCTCTGGAGACTATAGAAGCAAGCAGAAAGTGTAGAAAAAAAGTTTTTAAAAAAATAAAAAAATATATAAAAGTTTAAGTCACCCCCCTTTCGCCCCATTCAAAATAAAATATATATACACATATATATAAAAAAAAACATACACATTTGGTATCACCGCGTTCAGAATCGCCCGATCTATCAATATAAAAGAAGAATTAATACAATCAGTAAACGGCGTACGAGAAAAAAATTTTAAACGCAGAATTAAGTTTTTATGGTCGCTACAACTTTGCAATAAAATGCAATAACGGGCGATCCAAACATCGGATCTACCCCAAAATGGTATCAATAAAAACGTCAGCCCGGCACGCAAAAAATAAGCCTTCACCTGGCCCCAGATCCCGAAAAATGGAGAAGCTAAGGGTCTCGGAAAATGGCGTCATTTTTTTTTTGTTTTTTTTAGCAAGCTTTGGATTTTTTTTTCACCACTTAAATAAAAAAGGAACCTATACATGTTTGGTGTCTATGAACTCGTAACGACCTGGAAAATAATGAAAAAAAGGACCCAAAAAACAACTGTGGAATTGCATTTATTTTGCAGTTTCACTGCACTTGGAATTTTTTTCCCATTTTCCAGCACACGATATGGTAAAACCAGTGATGGTGTTTAAAAGTACAACTCGTCCCGCAAAAAATAAGCCCTCACATGGCCATATTGAACGAAAATTAAAAAAGTTCTGGCTCTGGGAAGAAGGGGAGCAAAAAAGGAAAACACAAAAACAGAAAGACCCATGGTCGTTAAGGAGTTAACATATTTCACAGGAAAGCACTTTCACTTTCGTTTTTGAACGTTTTATTGTGAGCCTGTAAAAGTGGCTTAATACCTCTCACCACTTTGTTGACAGCAGTGACCTGGGGGTCAGAAATGCTTCCGGGGGCGATCCCCATGCTGTCCCCATGTCATTTGAGCACTGTCACTATCGTTTTGGGCACTTTTTAGGCTTTCTACAGACTGCCGGGGGAGCCGCCGCAAAAATGTTCGGGTCTCCCATAGACTAACATTGGGCTCGTTGCTCGGGTCGAGCACCCGAGTATCACAGTGAGCTCGGCCCGAGCTTCGAGCACCCGAGCATTTTAGCGCTCGCTCAACACTAGTCATACTCAATGTTCATCAGAAGGAGTGACTCTAAAAGCTCTTGTCCAATGGAAGACCTCAGACGATTTTTTACAATTTTCAGCTTTGAGAACACTCTTTCACATGAAACCTGGGTGAAAGCAAGTGTAAGAAGTGTCTTGTAAACTGCAAAAATGTTTGTGTAAGCAGCAGAATGTAAATTGTAGTCATATAAAAGTCTGTAGCAGCAGGAAAGACAATTGTTTTGCAGGACGAGTTGAACTTCCAGATGCAATCATTTATTTTACCATATAGTGTACAGGGAAATGGAAACAAAAATTCCAAGTGCAGTAAAATTGCAAAAAAAAATTGCAATTACACATTTGTTTATTGGGTTTTTTAGTCACCATGTTCACTATATGGTAAAACCGATGTGACATTGTGATGCCTCGGGTCAGTACGAGTTCGTAGATACCAAAAATGTATACCTCTACTGGTATCTAAGTGGTGAAAACAAATTCACAAGTTTGAAAAAAAAAAAAAAAAAAATCACACTTTTCGCGCCATGTTCTGCGCACTGTAGTGTAGTGTTTTTTTGGATCTGGGGCTATGTGACGGCTTATTTTTTGCGTCTTGAGCTGACGTGCATCTCTGCTGCTGTGTAGTAGTGTCACGCTGTCTCAGCGTACAGGGGGGTCAGGGGCCTGAGCTGACTCTAGACGGGGGACCTGACTAATCCCTCAACCTGCAGGTACTGTTAATGGTACAGAGGTCCAGGCCGCCAGCGTAACCCTAAACTCCTGAATATCCCTGAACCTAAGTAATCTAGTCCTGAGAAGGACCCCGATCACAACAATTGGGAACAGGATAGAAAATGCCCAAAACACAGTACTAGACAAACGAGACAGTACAAGGGGAAAACCAAAAAAACATCTTGCATACAAAAACTAACACCACAATTACAGAGGGAACAACAACAGGTTAGGAGGTAAATGATAAAGGGAGGAAGGGAACAAACCACACCGCATACTCCTCGCTCCGAACTCCACCAAACAATGATCCACTCTGAAGGTCTGCAAGAAATGCTTTCACCGACAACTTCCCTATCAGACCAGCAGGTATTTGAAGGAATCCCAATACTGCAGCATTAACTGCAGCTGGGCGAGGCTGAGCCTCGTCAAGCACAGAGAGAGAGAATTAACTCCCTCACAACCAAAAAACACAAAGCACCAAAAACTCAGCTGCGAGAAGTCAGGCTGTGTAATCGCGACGATCTTCGTGACGACACACCCATGACAAGTAGTCACAACACAGGGAGAGGTTAAACATCCAAGCATTTAATATGTATTGCAAATAAAGAATGTTCCCATTCTTAATATCCGAAAAAACAAGTGACTGACAACAATCCACTATACTTAGACTAATAATACCATATAGAAGAGAGAAATACCGCCACACCATGACCAGAACACATACCACCACATAGTGATCAAATACTACCAAGTACAAGGTACAGTACAGACCAAAAGTTTGGATACACCTTCTCATTTAGAGATTTTTCTGTATTTTCATGACTATGAAAATTGTACATTCACACTGAAGGCATCAAAACTATGAATCAACACATGTGGAATTATATACTTAACAAAAAAGTGTGAAACAACGGAAAATATGTCTTATATTCTAGGTTCTTCAAAGTAGCCACCTTTTGCTTTGATGACTGCTTTGCACACTCTTGGCATTCTCTTGATGAGCTTCAAGAGGTAGTCACCGGAAATGGTCTTCAAACAATCCCAGAGATGCTTAGCACTTGTTGGCCCTTTTGCCTTCACTCTGCGGTCCAGCTCACCCCAAACCATCTCGATTGGGTTCAGGTCTGGAGATTGTGGAGGCCAGGTCATCTGGCGTAGCATCCCATCACTCTCCTTCTTGGTCAAATAGCCCTTACACAGCCTGGAGGTGTGTTTGGGGTCACTATCCTATTGAAAAATAAATGATGGTCCAACTAAACGCAAACTGGATGGAATAGCATGCTGCTGCAAGATGCTGTGGTAGCCATGCTGGTTCAGTATGCCTTCAATTTTGAATAAATCCCCAACAGTGTCACCAGCAAAGCACTCCAACACCTCCTCCTCCATGCTTCACGGTGGGAACCAGGCATGTAGAGTCCATCCGTTCACCTTTTCTGCGTTGCACAAAGACACGGTGGTTGGAACCAAAGATCTCAAATTTGGACTTATCAGACCAAAGCACAGATTTCCACTGGTCTAATGTCCATTCCTTGTGTTCTTTAGCCCAAACAAGTCTCTTCTGCTTGTTGCCTGTCCTTAGCAGTGGTTTCCTAGCAGCTATTTTACCATGAAGGCCTGCTGCACAAAGTCTCCTCTTAACAGTTGTTGAAGAGATGTGTCTGCTGCTAGAACTCTGTGTGGCATTGACCTGGTCTCTAATCTGAGCTGCTGTTAACCTGCGATTTCTGAGGCTGGTGACTCGGATAAACATCCTCAGAAGCAGAGGTGACTCTTGGTCTTCCTTTCCTGGGGCGGTCCTCATGTGAGCCGGTTTCTTTGTAACGCTTGATGGTTTTTGCAACTGCATTTGGGGACACTTTCAAAGTTTGCCCAATTATTCGCACTGACTGACCTTAATTTTTTAAAGTAATGATTGCCACTCGTTTTTCTTTACTTAGCTGCTTTTTTCTTGCCATAAAACAAATTCTAACAGTCTATTCAGTAGGACTATCAGCTGTGTATCCACCTGACTTCTGCACAACACAACTGATGGTCCCAACCCCATTTATAAGGCAAGAAATCCCACTTATTAAACCTGACAGGGCACACCTGTGAAGTGAAAACCATTTCCGGTGACTACCTCTTGAAGCTCATCAAGAGAATGCCAAGAGTGTGCAAAGCAGTCATCAAAGCAAAAGGTGGCTACTTTGAAGAACCTAGAATATAAGACATATTTTCAGTTGTTTCACACTTTTTTGTTAAGTATATAATTCCACATGTGTTAATTCATAGTTTTGATGCCTTCAGTGTGAATGTACAATTTTCATAGTCATGAAAATACAGAAAAAATTTTAAATGAGGTGTGTCCAAACTTTTGGTCTGTACTGTATATATACTGCCACACCATGAGAAGGCAACATATTACCACCACATAGTGATCGACCGAATAATACCACATAAAAGGGACAAATACCGCCATGCCATGACCATGGCACATAATGGCACCAGATAGTGACTGATAATGAAAATGTAAAAAAGCTCTGTATATAGAGTCAGTGTACAGATAATGTAGAGATTATCAGTGACATTATGCACAGGAGCTCTGTATATAGTGTCAGTGTGTGTGTATAGGTAATACAGTGATCACCAGTGACATTATGCACAGGAGCTCTGTATATAGTGTCAGTGTGTGTGTATAGGTAATACAGTGATCACCAGTGACATTACACACAGGAGCTCTGTATATAGTGTCAGTGTGTGTGTATAGGTAATACACATACTCACCAGTGATGTCTGTAGGTGAAGTTCTTTATCTGCCGCAGACCGATATATCACATCTTCTATGCAGGACTTACGGTATCTCTGCAGAAAATAACATATTTAGCTATAACTAGTGTTGAGCATTCCGATACTGAAATATCGGGTATTGACCGATATTCGCGGTATCGGATTTCTGATACTGAGTTCCGATACTTTTAGAAAATCGAATACCGGAATCGGAAGTTCCCATAATGCCTGCGCTCTGCAGTGTCTCTGAAGGATGACAAGCTGGATGGCAGCGCTCAGCTTACTGTACTTGTCATTTAGTGTTAAAGGATTTATTATAAAAAAATATAATAGTGTTTTCATGCACCGTCTCTTTAAAAAAGCCGGCCGGCAATTCAGCATCGGTACCCGACAATTTTGAATAGAAAGAATAGAGCATCACACATAGATTAGATAGATAGAAACATGTCAGTCACATATATAAGAAGTACAGTGATAGTATTGATTACTGTACTTGTCATTTAGTGTTAAAATAAAGGATTTATTAAAAAAAAAAAATTGGCGTGGGTTCCCCGTAATTTTAGTCTCTAGCGGAGGTTAAGCAGACGGCTGGGGCAGATGTTTGAAGCCTGGGAAGGGGGTAATACCCACGGAGCATCCCAGGCTACTAATATCAGTCCCCAGCTGAATACCTAGCCTTTACTAGCTATTAAAATGGGGGACCCCAAAAAAAATGACGTGGGGTCCCCCCTATTTTAATAGCTAGCAAAGGCTAGGCTGACAGCTGGGGGCTGATATTAATAGCCCAGGAAGGGTGCCATGAATATTGGCCCCCTCCCAGGCTAGAAACACCAGCCGTCAGCCGCTCCAGAAATGGCGCATCCACAGGATGCGCCAATTCTGGCACTTAGCCTCGCTCTTCCCACTGCCCTGTAGCGGTGGCAGTGGGGTAATAGGGCTGGGGTTGATGTCAGCTTATAATGCCAGCTGACATCAAGCCCAGGTTAGTAATGGAGAGGCGTCTATAAGACACCCCCACTACTAACCCCATAGTCAAAGTTAAAAAAAAAACACAAACACCCAGAATAAAGTCCTTTAATTTAAATAAACACACAATTCTTTATTGTTCTAAATTAAACCATACTTACCATCATGCCCATTCCAGCTGAAGCCAACGATCTCCTGCAATAAAAGTAATGTCCAATGAACTCAGCTCACCTCATGCACGTCACTGACAGAGTTCATTGGACATGACCTCGGCTCATCTGGATGCCGTCACAGCCAGACACTGAGGAGAGCAATCATGCCTGCGCTTCTCAGTGTCTGCGGTATGGCAAGCTGGATGGCAGCTTTCGGCTGCGATCCAGCCTGTCATGTGAATGTAGCAGAGGTGAAGCTGTCCTGGGAACCATGGAAAGGTAAGGATGAGGTTGCTTTATTATTTTACTTTTATTGCAGGAGATCGTTGGCTTCAGCTGGAATGGGCATGATGGTAAGTATGGTTTAATTTAGAACAATAAAGGATTGTGTCTTTATTTCAATTAAAGGACTTTATTCTGGGTGTTTGTGTTATTTTTTTAACTTTGACTATGGGGTTAGTAATGGGGGTGTCTTATAGACGCCTCTCCATTACTAACCTGGGCTTGATGTCAGCTGGCATTGTAAGCTGACATCAACCCCAGCCCTATTACCCCGCTGCCACCGCTACAGGGCAGTGGGAAGAGCAAGACTAAGTGCCAGAATTGGCACATCCTATGGATGCGCCATTTTTGGGGCGGCTGACGGCTGGTGTTTCTAGCCTGGGAGGGGACCAATATTCATGGCACCCTTCCTGGGCTATTAATATCAGCCCCCAGCTGTCTGCCTAGCTTTTGCTAGCTATTAAAATAGGGGGGACCCCACGTCATTTTTTTGGTGGTCCCCCATTTTAATAGCTAGTAAAGGCTAACCCCAGCAGTCTGCTTAACCTCCGCTAGAGACTAAAATTACGGGGAACCCCACGCCAATTTTTTTTTTAATAAATCATTTATTTTAACACTAAATGACAAGTACAGTAATCAACACTATCACTGTACTTCTTATATATGTGACTGACATGTTTCTATCTATCTAATCTATGTGTGATGCTTTATTCTTTCTATTCTAAATTGTCGGGTACCGATGCTGAATTGCCAGATGGCTTTTTTAAAGAGACGGTGCATGAAAACACTATTATTTTTTTTAATAAATCCTTTAACACTAAATGACAAGTACAGTAAGCAACACTGTCACTGTCACTGTACTTATTATATATGTGACTGACATGTTTCTATCTATCTAATCTATGTGTGATGCTCTATTCTTTCTGTTCTAAATTGTCGGGTACCGGTGTATGCCGCAGCTGAATTGCCGGCTTTTCATGTAATACATTTTACATTATTCTTAGTTGTTTTCCTTCATGTAGAATTAACCTACAAGGAAAGAAAGGGTTTATTTTCATTCCGATATTTGTGTCCCATTGACTTGCATTGGTTTCCGGTATCTGAATCGGCGATATCCGATATTTTTTGGGTATCGGTCCGATCCAATCCGATCCGATATTTCCCGATATTGGAAGGTATCGCTCAACACTAGTTATAACTGATCACTTCCAGAGCACAATCCACACTTTTCCCAAGATTTCTACACTGCATAAAATGATAAAAAAAGAAACAAAGTGCTGCACTACACAGTAACAGTGCTCCAGTGTCATTCTGTGCGTGCTCATCTCTGTCAGCAGACATATTTGTCTGATGGCAAAGATGTAGCAGAGCTGAAGACAGAAGACCTATGGATTACGTTGGAGTGAGGATTTTTCTTCATTAAAGAGAGTTCCTAAATGTGTTTTATTTTTAA
The DNA here is from genome assembly GCF_046119375.1 of Phyllobates terribilis. NCBI lineage: Eukaryota > Metazoa > Chordata > Amphibia > Anura > Dendrobatidae > Phyllobates > Phyllobates terribilis. Next base: position 285,478,200 of record NW_027362762.1, on the reverse strand, counting down.
TAAAAAAAAATTTCTGTCTTTTTTTTTTCACGCTACTCGGGATGTTCGGCGAGCACCGAGCATTTCCGGGTTACTCGGGCGGGAGCTCGGGTCTCCGCCCTGCATGTTTGGCGCTCTTTACAGAGCCAATGAACATGCAGGGATTGCCAGCCAGTCACTGTAATGCCGCAGCCATGTTGTTTGCAGGCATTACAGTGATTGGCTGGCCGCACAGCGTCACCTTGAGTATTTAATACCGGGCGACGCTATCTTGGACACAGTCACTCCAGATTAGACAGTGTAGGGACAACGGTGCTGAGCTAGGGAGAGATTTTTCCTACGAAATAGTTAGTGTAGGGTCTGTAAAAGCTGCCAGAACAAACAAACAGCCCTTCTCAGGACTAATATCCATCCCAGATATCAGGCAGGCAGGCAGGCAGGCTGTATAGGAAACGCAGTCCTGTGTGCTCCTGTTTCTGAAATTGCTGGACTTAGCTCCAGGTCTCTGGGGCCAGTAAAAATCTTTTTTTTTCATCTAAATCCTCTTTTTTTTTCCTCCTTCACACTGTACAAATACCCGTCTTATTAACCTATTGGTGTCACCCCCCCCCCAAAAAAAAAGTGTGTCTCTGATTTTTCAGACACAAATATATCTGTTGAAAAGAGTCTGGTATAGGCCACAGAAACAGAAGTGTGGTTTTGCAGTTCCACGGGTCAAATCTCTGTATTATCCAGTTTTGGGCCTTTTGTATATAAAAAAAAAAACAGTTTGAGTGTGTCGCTCACTGTTCAGCCGCAAATCTATATATTTTAAAAAGTCTGGTATACACACCAGTAAATTAAAACTGTGATTTTGCTGTTCCACGGTAAAAAATCTCTATTATCCTGTTTTTCGCTTTTTTTGCCTTCAAAAAAACCAGTAGTGTCTCCTGACTGTTCTGACACAAAAACATATCTGTTGAAAATAGTCTGTTGTAGGCCCGACAAATCCCAGTGTGGTTTTGTAGTTCCATGGTTCAAATCTTTGTAGTATCCAGTTTTGGGCCTTTTGTATCTAAAAAAAAAACTGTTTGAGTGTGTCGCTCACTGTTCAGACGCAAATCTATATATTTAAAATTTTATGGTATACACCAATAAACAATAACTGTGGCTTTGCCATTCCACGGTAAAAAATCTCTATTATTCAGGTTTTGGTATTTTTTCCGTAAAGAAAAACAGTAATAGTTTATCCCTGATTGTTCTGATTGTTTAAAAGAGTCGGGTGTAGGCCAGAGAAATAGAACTGTGGTTTTGCTCTTCCACGGTTCTAATCTCCTTTTCATTACCCTTTTTCCATTGATAGTGCGAGTGTAAACTATTTTACTTACTTTACAATGGGCAAGGCGCGTGGCAAGGGACGTGGAAGTGGACGTTCTGGTGATGGTGCGTGCAGAAGACGGGGCCGTGGCCAAGGTGAAAATGTGCCACAACCAACAGCCACATCTTCTCGCTCCCACTTCTTGACCGAATTACTAGGGAAGCACAGAACAACACCAGTATTGAGAACTGATCAGTGTGAACAGGTTATTAATTGGATAGCAGATAATACTTCCAGTTACCTGGGCACCACCACCTCCGGTCTGTCTTCCACACGGTCAAATGTTAGTAGCCGTGAGTCTCGACCGCATACTCCTCCTCACCCTGATGCTCCTTCCTCCCACCATGCCGAGAGTCGTCAGACAGCAACTGATCCCACACTTGGACACTCTGAAGAGCTGTCCACTGGTCCATTTCCATATTTGTGCCCCTCGCCTGATACGCTTGAAGTGGTGGAAGAGGAGATCCCATGTAGCGATGCTCAAATATTTGAACAGCCACGGCCACAGGAAGTCGACGCTGGCAATTTGTCACAAGAGGTGGACAATGACGAGACACAATTGCCAGGAAGTGAGGAGGATCGTGGTGTGCAAGTGGAAGAGGAGGAGGTGGTGGATGATCAAGTAACTGACCCAACGTGGCAGGAGGACATGCAGAGTGAGGCCAGCAGCACACAGGGGGAGGGAGGCAGAGTACCCCAACAGGCAGGAAGAAGCAGTGTGGTGGCCACAGACAGAAGGCGGCCAACCGTTCCCCGTAACACCAACACGAGGGACGTTACCAGTACAAGCGGTAGATCGTCCAGAGTCTGGAATTTTTTTAAAGACTCTGCTGATAACCCCATAAAGGCCATTTGTACCACCTGCCATGCCAGCATCAGCAGGGGTGACAAAACTACCAGCCTGACCACCACCAGCATGATCAGGCATATGGCAGCAAAGCACCCGACTTTGTGGGGCGAAACCCAGGGTCCATGACCAGTGTCAGCGGGTGTCACCACTGCTTCTTCAACTGTTGTGCGTGCAATAGAACCCCCTGTTGTGTGTGCAAGGCAATCCCCTGTCCATACTGCATGTAAAGATGCCCCCTCCTCTCAGTCTTCACTTGTTATGGCAGTTTCTCAAGAAACAGCATCAACGTCCACGTCCCACAGCAGCGTTCAATTGTCCATATCCCAGACCTTTGAATGAAAGTGGAAATTCGCAGCTAACGCCCCACAGGCCACAGTCCTAAATTTGCACATTTCACGACTGCTTGCGTTGGAAATGCTGCCTTTTAGGCTGGTGGAGACGGAATCCTTCCACAACCTTATGGCGGTGGCCGTCCCTCGGTACTCGGTCCCCAGCCGTCATTCTTTTGCCCGGTGTGCCATCCCCGCACTACACAAGCACGTGTCCCAAAACATCTGCCATGCCCTCAACAATGCAGTTACTGGGAGAGTCCATCTGACAACGGACATGTGGACAAGTGCTTGTGGCCAGGGATGGTACATCTCCCTGACGGCACACTGGGTAAACTTAGTGGAAGCCGGGACCCAGTCGGACCTTGGGACGGAACACATACTCCCCACACCGAGGATTGCAGGCCCTATGTCTGTCAGAGTTGCCCCCACAGTATACAGCTCCTGCGCATCCTCATCTTCCTCCTCATGCTCAGCCTCCATCTCAGATATCACCACATCAGTTACAAGCTGGAAGCACTGCAGTACTGCCTCCGCCAAGCGGCAACAGGCTGTGCTGAAACTCATAAGCTTAGGTGATATACTTCACACTGCTTGTGAGTTGTGGACAGCTGTGAAAGAGCAGGCAGATCTGTGGCTGAGACCGCTGAACCTACATCCAGGCATGGTCGTGTTTGACAATGGCCGTAACCTGGTGGCGGCTCTGAGGCGACGCGAGATCTCACACGTACCATGCCTGGCTCATGTGCTTAACCTCGTGGTTCAGCGGTTTCTTAAATTGTACCCCGAGTTCCCAGATCTGCTCGTCAAAATACGCCGCCTGTCAGCTCATTTTCGCAAGTTGGCTACAGCTTCCGCTGCCCTTGCTGTGTTGCAGCAGCGTTTGCAGCTTCCGGCACACCGATTGGTGTGTGATGTCCCCACACGTTGGAACTCTACCCTCCACATGTTCCTAAGGATTTGTGAGCAGAAGAGAGCAGTTGTGGAGTACCAGCTGCAACAAGGCCGTCGATATTCAGGTCAGACTCCACACATAGGACCTCAGGAGTGCACCTGGATGTCTGACATAAGTACCATCCTGACAAACTTTGAGGAGGCCACCAAGATGGTGAGTGGCGATGACGCCATCATTAGTGTCAGCATCCCACTTGTCTGTCTTTTGCAACACTCTCTGCAGAGAATTAAATAGGAGGCATTGCAGCCAGAGTATGATGAGATGGATCAAGAAGCCGTAGCGGGCGATTACACACAGCCCAGCCTCATTTCATCCCAACATGCATTGGGGGACAATGAGGGAGAGTAGGAAGAACAGGAGCTGGTATCATGCGCTGTAGACGGTAGTACCTCTACAACTGTCATACCGTTGGTTCAGCGTGGGTGGCCTGAGGACAGGGGGCGGGAGAAGGAGGAGAGCATGGTCAGTCGTCACCTTGGTGAGGACACGGAAATCTTGCCCGTTACCAGCATGGCTGACTTTATGCTACGCTGCCTTAATCGTGACCCTCGCGTTGTCAAAATGTTGGGTGACAGTCATTACTGGTTGGTGACACTTTTAGACCCCCGCTACAAGGAGAACTTTCACTCTCTTTTTCCTGAGGTGGAGAGGTCTACAAAAATGGGGCAGTACCAGAAGGCCCTTGCTGCAGAACTGTTAAAAAAATTCCCATCTGAACACGCTAGCAGCAGAGGTCACAGTTCGTTGTTGCCCAACCAAGGCGTACATGCAAGAGAGACGCAAATCCAATCCAGCAGAGGCAGGGGAACACTGTCAACATTCTGGGAGTTTTCTCAGACCCTCCCTTCGGACAGACCCTGAGGCACGGGGTACTCTCACAAGGAGTGGAAAGTTTCAAAAGATGGTGAGGGAGTACCTTGCCGACTGTACCAGCGTCCTCCGTGATTCCTCTGTGCCTTTTAATTATTGGGTATCCAAGCTGGACACTTGGAATGAACTCGCTCTGTAGGCCTTGGAAGTCCTGGCCTGCCCTGCCGCTAGCGTGTTATCGGAGCGTGTTTTTAGTGCCGCTGGGGGAATTATAACTGATAAGCGCACTCGCCTGTCAACTGACAATGCTGACAAGCTGACCCTTATCAAAATGAACAAGGGTTGGATTGGGTCAGACTTCTCATCCCCACCAAATGACAGCAGAGTAACATAAAGACAAATCCACTGTGTTATTTCGGGAGGTATATTCACATGCACCGCTTCACACCCACACAGGGGTATACGCTTCTTCATTTTGGCTGTTTTATGTTCAGCTCCTTATCCTCAGCCTCCACCACCACTATACCATCAGGGTGACCATGGTCCGTGTTGCCATTATTGAAAGTTCCTCCATCCTGATTTTTGTCAGCTTTTGCTTGGAAGGCATAAGCAAAGACTGTGGGACACCCACTCCCCAATAATGGGAATAATATTTTTAAGATGCTGTACTGTATGGCTCTTCCAAGGGGCATTAAAACCGTCTTGCTATACCACTCTGACCTCCACGCCTCTTGGGCATTAAAAGCGTCTTGTTATACCACTCTGACCTCCACGTCTCTTCTGAGGGGCATTAAAAGCGTCTTGTTATACCACTCTGACCTCCACGTCTCTTGTAAGGGGCATTAAAAGCGTCTTGTTAAGCTACTGGGACCTCCACAACTCTTCGAACGGGCATTGCATTTCCTCATAATTTTTGGAAGCTTTTGCTTGGAAGGCATAAGCAAATACTATGGGAGACCCACTCCCCAATAATGGGACTAATGTTTGTAATATGCTGTACTGCATGGCTCTTGTGAGAGGCATTGCAAGTTGCTCCGTCTTAATTTTTGGAAGTATTTGCTTGGAAGGCATAAGCTAATATTATGGGAGACCCACTCCCCAATAATGTGCCTTATGTTTGTAATATGCTGTACTGCATGGCTCTTGTAAGGGGCATTGCAAGTTGCTCCGTCCTAATTTTTGTAAGCTTTTGCTTGGAAGACATAAGCAAATACTATGGGAGACCCACTCCCCAATAATGGGACTAATGTTTGTAATATGCTGTACTGCATGGCTCTTGTAAGGGGCATTAAAACAGTCTTGTTAAGCTACTGTGACCTCAACGTCTCTTCTAAGAGGCATTAAAACCGTCTTGTTAAACCACTCTGAACTCCACAGCTCTTCCAAGGGGCATTAAAACCGTCTTGTTAAGCTACTGTGACCTCAACGTCTATTCCACGGGGCATTAATAGTCATTCTATTCCACTGTAACTTCCACCACTCTTCCAAGGGGCATTAAAACCGTCTTGTCAAGCTACTGTGACCTCCACGTCTCTTCCAAGGGGCATTAAACCCGTCTTGTTAAGCTACTGTGACCTCAACGTCTATTCCACAGTGCATTGGTATTGTCTTTTTATTCCACTGTAACTTCAACCACTCTTCCAAGGGGCATTAAAACCATCTTGTTAAACCACTCTGAACTCCACAGCTCTTCCAAGGGGCATTAAAAGATTCTTGTTAAGCTACTGTGACCTCCACGTCTGTTCCACGGGGCATTGATATTCTTTTTATTCCACTGCGACCCCACCACTCTTCCAAGGGGCATTAAAACCATTTTGTTAAGCTACTGTGACCTCCACGTCTCTTCAAAGGGGCATTAAAAGCATCTTCTTAAGCCACTCTGAACTCCACAGCTCTTCCAAGGGGCATTGAAATGTTGTTTTTAATTACCTTACCTTTAATCTCCACGACTCTTCCAACGGGCATTGCATTTCCTCCTAATTTTAGTCAGCTTTTGCTTTTCAATGCAAAGGTGAATACTAAGGGAGACCCACTCCCCAATAATGGGTAGAAGGTTTTTAGTATGCTGTAATCCATGTCTGTTTCAAGGGGCATTGCAGTTCCTCATAATTTTTGGAAAGCCTTCCATTCACTGCTTAGGCCAACAGTGCACAGGAGACCCAGTTGCTATAAATGGAAAAAACGGTTTAGTTAAGGCCCGCTGACCTCCATGTCATTTCCAAGGGGCATTGGAGTGCCTCAAAATTTTTGGTAGGCATTGCACTCACTGTATGCCCTATAACTGTGTAGCCAAACCGCTCCTTTTGTTACAGAAACATATCTTACAAGACATAGGTGGTTGACTGACCTGATATTGATGTGAATGGTCCCTGTTCCTCCTGCTCTTTCTCCTTTGCCACTACCTCATCCATCATTTAACACCTGAAGCTTTGTTTCAACGGGAGTCATAGAACTTGGATAGTAGCAGTAAAACATCCAGCAATCCTCAGAGGAGGTAGGATATGCGCCAAAACGCTGACCACCTCAGGCCTAGCCGCTACTACATACATGCGCTTGCAGTCCTTGAAAACAAAGCAGATGCTAACTTCTATCATCCTCATCATGCTCCTCACCTTGGCACTCTCAACTCCCCTGATGGAGAAGCCAGGGCCCACCGGAGGAGTCGGGTTCTCTGGTGGGCTCGTCCAATGCTGCCCTAAAGCAGGCCAGTCTAATAAAAATGTGTGTGGGGATGTTCCGTGGAGAAATCGGGGCAGCTGGGGACCGTTTATGGACACCCGGCCGCCCCCAAGCGGCTGGGGACCGTGCGTGGACACACGGCCGTGGGGCGGCTTGCGACTGAATGTGGACACCCGGCCGCCCCCCTGGCGGCTGGGGACCGAGCGTGGACAACCGGCCGCCGGGTGGCTGGGGACTGAGTATGGATAAAAGGGCCGCCGACGCAGCCATGACATGGTGGCCGGCGTCTGCCTCCACATGCCTAAAAGGCCCAATTTCAAGTGCAAGCAAGCTAGCAGTATGGTATTGCAGCCTGGAGGTGGGTGGGTGGCAGGTTGCACACTTATGCTTGCATTCCAACAAAACAAAGCAGATGCTAACTTCTATCATCATCATGCTCCTCACCTTGGCACAAACAACTACCCTGATGGAGAAGCCAGGGCCCACCGGAGGAGTCAGGTTCTCTGGTGGGCTCATCCAATGCTGCCCTAAAGCAGGCCAGAAAAGTGTGTGGGGATGTTCCGTGGAGAAATCGGGGCGGCCGGGGACCGTGTGTGGACACCCGGCTGCAGGGCGGCTGGGGACCGAGTGTGGACACCTGGCCGCCCCCTGGAGGCTGGGGACCGTGTGTGGACACCCGGCTGCGGGGCGGCTGGGGACCAAGCGTGGACACCCGGCCGCTGGGCGGATGGGGACTGAGTATGGATACCTCGCTGCCGAAGCAACCATGAGGAAGTGGCCAGCTTCGGCCTCCTCAAAACTAAAAGGCCCCATTTCAAGTGCAAGCTAGCAGTATGCTATTGCAGCCTGGGGGTGGGTGGGTGGTTGGCTGCATATTTGCGCTTGCATTGCAAGGAATGGGGGAGGTACAATTGAACACTGCCCTGTGGCAAGGACTTGCACGGGGATAGTTGCAAGTCTGTATCTTCTGATGCGGCAAGGATCACTTCTGATGGGCACACTTTTAGGCAGTGACCTGGGAGTCAGAGATGCTTCCAGGGGTCTTCCCCATGCTGTCCCCATGTCTTTTCAGCACTGTATGCATGTGTCACACAGCACATGGCCAGATTAGGTTGTAAAATATTAAAATGACATTTCCCAGTGAATGCATTTGTCACAGTTGAAAGCAATACAAAAGTGCAAAAACGCATAAAAAATGCTACTTGTGAACATAGCCCAAGGTGTGGAGGAGTATTTTTGTTTTTGGTTATTTATTTTACCTTATACACAAGTCTATACCCTGGAAAAGAAATTCCTTAACATATTTAACAGGAAAAAAGTTTCACTTTGGTTTTTGAACATTTTATTATGAGCCTGTAAAAGTGGCTTAATACCTCTGAACACGTTGTTGACAACAGTGACCTGGGGGTCAGAAATGCTTCCTGGGGCGATCCCCATGCTGTCCCCATGTCATTTGAGCACTGTCACTATCGTTTTGGGCACTTTTTAGGCTTTTTACAGACTGCCGGGGGTGCTGCCGCAAAAATGCTCGGGTCTCCCATAGACTAACATTGGGCTCGTTGCTCGGGTTGAGCACCCGCGTATCACGGCGAGCTCAGGCTGAGCTTCGAGCACCCGAGCATTTTAGTGCTTGCTCAACACTACTGTTTACTAGAAATTCTAATTTGGCATGACACCATGAATCTCGGGCTTAGTACCAGATGATAATACAATTTTTCTAATTTTGGTTCTAGACATTACCACAACGAATCTTAAACAAAACTATTCAGATGCAGTTGAAGTTCAGACTTTAAGCTTTCATTTGAGGGTATCCACATTAAAATTGGATGAAGGGTTTAGGATTTTCAGCTCCTTAACATGTGCCACCCTGTTTTTTAAAGGGACCAAAAGTAATTGGACAGATTAAATAATTGAAAATAAAATGTTCATTTCTAGTACTTGGTTGAAAACCCTTTGTTGGCAATGACTGCCTGAAGTCTTGAACGCATGGACATCACCAGACGCTGTGTTTCCTCCTTTTTGATGCTCTGCCAGGCCTTCACTGCGGTGGTTTTCAGTTGCTGTTTGTTTGTGGGCCTTTCTGTCTGAAGTTTAGGCTTTAACAAGTGAAATGCATGCTCAATTGGGTTGAGATCAGGTGACTGACTTGGCCATTCAAGAATATTCCACTTCTTTGCTTTAATAAACTCCTGGGTTGCTTTGGATTTACGTTTTGGCTCATTGTCCATCTGTAGTATGAAAAGATGACCAATCAGTTTGGCTGCATTTGGCTGGATCTGAGCACACAGTATGGCTCTGAATACATCAGAATTCATTCGCCTGCTTCTGTCCTGTGTCACATCATCAATAAACACTAGTGTCCCAGTGCCACTGGCAGCCATGCATGCCCAAGCCATCACACTGCCTCTGCCGTGTTTTACAGATGATGTAGTATGCTTTGAATCATGAGCTGTATCACGCCTTCGCCATACTTTTCTCTTTCCATCATTCTGGTAGAGGTTGATCTTGGTTTCATCTGTCCAAAGAATGTTCTTCCAGAACTGTGATGGCTTTTTTAGATATTTCTTTAGCAAAATCCAGTCTAGCCTTTTTATTCTTGATGCTTATGAGTGGCTTGCACAGTGCAGTGAACCCTTTGTATTTACTTTCATGCAGTCTTCTCTTTAGATTTGGATATTGATGCGCCTACCTCCTGGAGAGTGTTGTTCACTTGGTTGGCTGTTGTGAAGGGGCTTCTCTTCACCATGGAGATTATTCTGCGATCATCCACCACTGTTGTCTTACGTGGGCGCCCAGGTCTGTTTGCATTGATGAGTTCACCAGTGCTTTCTTTCTTTCTCAGGATGTACCAAACTGTAGCTTTTGCCACTCCTAATCTTGTAGCAATTTCTCAGATGGGTTTTTTCTGTTTTTGCAGCTTAAGGATGGCGTTTTTCACCTGCATGGAGAGCTCCTTTGACCGCATGTTTACTTCACAGCAAAACCTTCCAAATGCAAGCACCACACCTCAAATCAACTCCAGGCCTTTTATCTGCTTAATTGAGAATGACATAACAAAGGGATTGCCCACACCTGTCCATGAAATAGCCTTGGAGTCAATTGTCCAATTACTTTGGGTCCCTTTAAAAACAGGGTGGCACATGTTAAGGAGCTGAAACTCCTAAACCCTTCATCCAATTTTAATGTGGATACACTCAAATGAAAGCTGAAACTTCAACTGCATCTGAATTGTTTTGTTTAAAATTCATTGTGGTAATCTCTAGAACCAAAATTAGAAAAATGTTGTCTCTGTCCAAATATATATGGACCTAACTGTACCTGACAGGAGCCCATAGATTCCGCTGCCTCCAATAATATATACCTGGTAGGAGCCCATAGATTCTGCTGCCTACAATAATATATACCTGACAGGAGCCCATAGATTCTGCTGCCGCTGCCTGGGGCGACGCCAGGTCTGTCCTCCACAGTGCGCACAGGAAGCAATCCCAGGGCGATGACGTCATCGGCCTGAGACTGACCTCCTGCGCACGAGCCGGCAGTGTCGCGCTGCGCAGAGGAGGCAGAGGGGCACTGCGGTAGCAGGCAGATCGCTCTCCCTGCTTTGCCGCTGCAGTGGGCCCATCACTAATCATATCGGCAGTGCTGCCGATATGATTAGTGAACCGGGGGGCCCTCTGTTCTCTGTACAGGGCCCAGGGTGGTAGGGGGGGCGGGGCTTGGCGAGTATGGCCATCGGGACCCAGGGGTTTTCCCGATCCTCTGGTGGGCCAGTACGCCCCTGCAGATGTACGACACAAAATTTGATAACATTAGGTCATCATATTGAATATGTTGTCATTAGTCTTGAGCGCAAGTGCTCACTACTTGAGTTTGCATTGGGTACTCGGGTATGCACCAAGCATCACGGGTGTTCGAGTGAGATGTTGGAGTCTCCACCCTGCATGCTTCACGAGTCTTAGACACCTTAAAAAAAAACATGCGGGGATTGCTTGTGTATGGCAGGCAATCCCAGCATGTTTTTTTTGGCTGTATAACAGCCGCAAAACATATGGAGCGTAGACTCGAGCATGTCACTCAAGCACCCGCGATACTCGGTGCATACCCAATCACCTGATGCAAACTGAAGTAGAGAGCACTTGCGCTCAACACTAGTCACCATATCATCATTTTTTTTCTTTACTTTTGAAAAAATACCAACCCCCAACACAACCCCAACCCGAACACAAACCTAACCCCAACCCTAATACAATCCTAAACCTAATCCTAACCCTAACTAGTGATGAGCAAATATGTTCGAAAAACGATCGCAAGTTTCTAATTCGGCACGAAAATGGCACATTCGGATTTGTGATAGGAAACAAGAGCATTTTTTCTTAAAATCTGCAAAAATCGGTAAAATTCGGTGAAAAAGTGTGGGAAATTATTGCGTTGCAACTGAAGTATTGTTAACACTTTGGCTAGCATAGTGGGGGTGTATTATGAGCGGGGGGGCATGTGTTTGATGAGGGGAGGGGCAGGGGAGAGCTCAGAGCAGCGCCGTAATCTTTTTTTTCCCTAACTTTTTGTGTGCAAATCGCGGCTAGCCAATCAGGGTGCAGGAAGCATCCCTAGTGTCCAGACACAAGGGCTTGTGCCATTGACTGCTGAAATCACATGTCCCTCTCTATATAAAGGGTGGACATGTTGTGTTGTCGCCATTTTCTGATTAAAGCAGGTCACAGAGGCTGCTGCTGACGGTGCTCCTGCATACTGAGATATTTAAGCTAGTTAGATAGGTGGTTGCTTCTAAGTCAGATAGTTTAGATCACTAGTGTCCTGTGTGCCTGTGAAATTGACCTTCCAGCAGATTTTTTTTCTTGTGCCATCACTGAGGTCCACACAAAGACAGAAGGGCACATGTCATAGAAGTTTGTTGTGCACTGCTTCTATTGTGCTCCATGCACGAGTACACCTTTAAAAATCTTTTTTTTTCTCACTTGCTAATGTGATACAGCAAGCCATAGTAGCACACCTTGTCATTTTGTGGCATTGAAATTCAGCTGTGTGGTGACTGAGTAAAAAAAACAATTTTTTTCAATTGCTAACAAGAGTAAAAAAAATATTTTTTTTCTGTAAGAAACGTGATACAGTACGCCATATGTCACCTTGTCATTTTGTGGCGGTAATAATAAGCTGTTTCAGAGTAAAATATCTATTTTTTTATGTGAGAAATGTGACGCAGCACACCATAAGCCACCTTGTCATTTTGTGGCGTTGAAATTAAGCTGTGTGGTGACTGAGTAAAAAAACTATTTTTTTTTTAGTTGCTAACAAGAGTAAAAAAAAAAAAATTTCTGTGAGAAACGGGATGCAGTACGCCATATGTCACCTTGTCATTTTGTAATGGTGAAATTAAACTGTATGCAGAGTAAAAAAATATTTTTTTTTCTGTGACAAACTTGATTCAGCAGGCTAGATCTGAGTTTGGAGCATATCTTCTCTGTTATACAAGCATCATTCACACTAAAAAAATACTTCTCTTACTAACATGATACAGTAGGGGACATCTCAGGGTGCCAAGGGAGGGTGGATTACTGTGATCGAGGAGGGCTGGTGATACTAGACAAACTGTTAGTGAAGGTGCAAGAGCCATGGAACAATAGGAGGAGGAAGAGGTGATGGGCGAGCAACTGTCAGGAGATCAAGAGGATAATCATCCCCTCTCTGTTGTTTGTGGTTGGCAGGAGGGGACGGAGGAAACAAGCATCAGAGTTACCCAGTCACCAACACAGCAAGAGCTTGGACATCATGGAAGAGCCTGACTAGTGCTGACTACTGGGTTGCCACTCTGTTAGATCCACATTATAAGAGTAAACTTTGCCAGATGCTTCCTGCCCTGGAAAGGGACCCTTGAATGCTGGAGTATCGAAACAAGCTTTTACACAACCTTAAGAGAGGTTTTCCCTAAGACAGCAGTGAGGCACAGAGTGTGCATCGCAGCGGTACATTTCCAACCTCCGGCATATCAATTCATCAATGCTAAAATACTAGCAGTAGCAGCAGTGTAAGTGGCAGAAGCAATTTCTGTGAGTCCTTTCACACATTTTCTACACCAGGTTGTGCACTAGCACAACAAAGTACAAGTCTAACATGTGGTGAACGACTGGAGAGAATAGTGCAGGAGTATCTAGAGCTCAATATCAACACCATCAGGGAGGGTTTGGACCCTTTGACATTTTGGTCTTCAAAAATGGATGAGTGGCCCAAGCTCGCTTGTCATGCCATGGAGGTTTTATCATGCCCAGCAGCCAGCATTCTCTCAGAACATGTCTTCAGCACTGCTGGTGGTGTCCTGACAGATAAGCGCAGCCGGCTGTCCCCTGAAAGTGCAGACTGCCTAACTTTCATCAAGAAGAACAAGTCATGAAACTCCAAAGACTTTTGCACCCCAATCTCAGACTGTACAGACTAGGTGATGCTGTAGTTTTTAGTGTGCTGCACTGATCTTGCATAATTGCAGTCTATGATATGTTTAGTGTGGCTTCTGTGCCTGCTGTTGCTGCTGCAGATGTTAACAGTAATTTTTTGAAATGTGAACACTCCTGGTTGGGTCTCCATCTGATGAGTTGGCTGTAGTGGAAGAGGTGTCGGTCCCCATTATAATATTTATACTCTAGTGAAATTAATTCTTTGGTGCAGATATTGTTCTCCACACAGGGGAAAAAAATACGAAGTAGGGTCCGAGCAGCTTCCTTATCATCATCATCAGACGTTAACCCCCGGGGGGGGAGGTGATCCCGATGAGACTGAGATACCTGAGGCTAACACGGACTGTACTGTGCTGTCAGGGCAAGAAGAGGAGGATGGTGACTCTCAGGGTGAGGGAAGGGATAACACATTGGAAGATGATGAGGTTGTGGATCCCACTTGGTGTGAACACAGAGGCATGCAGCTGAGTAACTTATCTGAGGAGGTGGAGGAGGAAGACAAGGAGGTTACGTTGCATCCTATGGTGCAGACACGGAGTAAAGCAACCACATCGAGCACTGCATCCATAGCCATAACTGTGGCAGTGACCAGCACCGGTTGCAGGTCTGCACCTCGCAGGGGCGGCAAGGGTTGCCTAGACTGGGCCTTATTTGACACCACAAGGGATGAGCCAACTCACGTTATCTGGCAACTTTGCAAGAAAAAACTCAGTAGAGGGAAAAAGTGCAATAATTTGACTAATTACATGTATGAACCTTCACATACGCAATCAACATGTGTTACTCTGGCAATTTTACTGCGATAAAATGCGGACCAGCGGACCTCAACAACCATCAGCCGCCCCATCAACCGCATGTGCTGCTTTTTCCTCCTCATCTGTTACTCTGCCAAGTATTGTCACGCAGGTCTCTGACTGCAGAACCTCCCGTTCTTTACCTGCTCCAGTCAGGCTGAGTGAGAGCCCATCAGATGTAAAGGAGGTGGACATGGCTGCTGTTTTTGACCGATCTGAGAGAATGAGTACACCATAACTTTATCAATCCATCGTAACATCTCCGCCTGCACCTCACTCATGGTCCAGCAGTTTGTCCGTTTCACCGTACTCTGCCCTTTCTCAGCACTGCAGCCAGTCCTCGGTCCCGCAGTTGTAGTCACGTAAAAAATTGTTTCCTCCTACACATGACAAAGCTAAGAGATTGAAATCCACCATCTCTAATTTGTTGGCCAAGGAAATGGTGGCGTCAGGCGCTAATTTTTTAAAATTTGAAGACTCCTGATTGGGTCTCCATCTGCTGGGTTGGCTGTAGTGGAGGAGTTGTCAGTCCCCATTATACCAGTCTACTCCACTGAAATTGAAGCCACTTCGGTGATTTTAGGCCCAAATGTTTTCAAATATTAAGACTCCTGATTGGGTCTCCATCTAATGGCTTGGCTGAAATTGATGCCACTTCGGTGGTGTCAGGCCCTAATTTAGGGAAATGTGAACACTCCTGGTTGGATCATCATTTGCTGGGTTGGCTGTAGTGAAAGAGGTGTCGGTCACCATTATAATAGTTATACTCTATTGAAATTAATTTTTGGGTGCTGGTATTGTTCTCCACACAGGCGTACATATGATAAAATCAAAATTGGTTTTCTTACTACTGTGGTATATAAAGCAGGCTATATTTAATCTTTAAATTCTTTGGTGCAAATATTGTTCTCCATACAGAGAAAAAGCATAGCATATCTCCTATGTTATGTTATACAGGCCTTATCCACACTAAAAAAATACTTTCTTCTGTTACTGACATCATACAGTAGGGGACATCTCAGTTTGAAATTGTTTGGAGCATATCTCCTATGCTACACAAGCCTCATCCGCACTAAAAAAAAAAAAAAAATTCTTTCTTCTGTAACTAACGTCATACAGCAGGCCAGATGTCAATTTCAAATTTTTGGGTGCTGATATTGTTCTCCACACAGGGGTACATATGATTAAATCTAAATTGCTTTTCTTACTAATGTCGTATATAAAGCAGGCTACATCTCATCTTTTAATTCTTTGGTGCAGGTATTGTTCTCATAGGGGTACACATGATAAAATAGAAATTTGTTTTCTTTCTACCGTGGTATATAAAGCAGGCTACATTTCATCTTTTAATTCTTTAGTACTGATATTGTTTTCCATACTGGGTTACAAAATAGTGATGAGCGAGCACTAAATGTGCTCAACTTCGTGGTTCAGCGGTTTCTCAAAACCTACCCAGATCTGCTAGAGCTACTTGTGAGAGTACGCAGTGTGTGCCCATATCAGAAAGTCAGCTACAGCTTCCGCCACCCTGGCAGTGCTTCAGCAGCATTTGCAGCTTCCAGCTCATCCACTGGTGTGCAATGTCATCACACGTTGGAAATCAATGTTGCAGATGATGGGAAGGATTTGTGAGCAGCAGAGGGCAGTTGTTGAGTACCAGCTTCAACACGCCTGTTGGAATTCAGGTCAATCTTTGCACATAAGAGCTGATAAGTGGGCGTGGATGTCTGACATCTGTGCCATTCTCCAAAAGTTTGAGGACTCCAGCAAGATGGTGAGCGGCGATGTCACCATCCCGCTTCTCTGTCTACTGAAATGCTCGCTGCTCACAATTAAAGAGGAGGCATTGCAGGCAGGGCAAGGAACCATACAGGGTGATGCTACACAGACTAGCCTCATCTCAGTGCAGATTGGGTGATAATGAGGAGGAGGAGGATGAGGAGAACATGGACAGTCGTCTTGTTGGTGAGGACTGTTACGGGTCAGGGTGGTGGAACCTCTGTGTTACTGTGCAAGGAGTGACCAGAGGGGCGTAACTAAGTGCCTCCTCGGACCGACACAGTTCACACGGCGGCTCAGTCGACTCCGTGAACCAGGGAGGAACTACACAGGTGGACCAGATGCCACTCTGGGACCGACCTTGTGTCGGGTGGACCGGGTAGATAAGTAGGCTGGTACGGCAGATAGCCAGACAGGTGCTCTGGGTAGGCAAGCGGGCGGGCACGGAAGGTAACTGGCAGAGACAGGTGCTACGGGTAGGCAAGCAGGCGGGCACGGCAGATAACAGGCAGGTGCTCCGGGAAGACAGGCTCGCGAGCATGACAGGTTACAGGCAGGTGCTCCAGGTAGGCTGGCTGGCGGGCACGGCAGGTAACTGGCTGATGCTCCAGGTAAGCAGGCTGGTGGGCACGACTGTAGACAGACTGGAGGACAGAACTGTTAGACAGGCTGGCCTGACAGAGGGACCTGAGGGCTGGAGCAAGTGTTAGCACACGGGACAAATACCTTGCACAGGCACCTCAATTTTGGAGGAGATGCCTTATATAGGAAAAGTCCTCCGGCCAGTGGCCGGGGACTTTTTAGGACAGCGTGCGCGGCCCCTCTAAGAGGGAGCGCGCGCTCGCACCCAAAGACAAGTGCCCGGGTAGCAGCGTGCGGTGCACGCCACAGCAGCAGCAGGGGAGCAGGAAAAAGCCGGAACAGGACCGCGGTGGTGAGGGGAACGGCATCTCTGCCCGGCAGGAGGCAGAGACGCCGATGCTACAGTACCCCCCCCTTTCCGCCCCTCCTCTTTAGGCCCGTGAGAAATTTTTTAAGAAGATGAGGGGCATGAATGTTCTCCCTGGGTTCCCAGGACCTCTCCTCTGGGCCAAACCCCTTCCAATCCACAAGAAAGAAAGTCTTTCCTCTTACCGTCTTGGTGGCCAAAATGTTTGCTACCTCAAAGACGTCCTCAGCAGAGACTGGAGCTGGAGCGGTACCTGGATCATCAGAGAAAGAATTAAGGACAACAGGTTGGAGGAGGGATACATGAAAGGAGTTGGGAATCCATAAGGTGGCCGGGAGTTTCAGCTTATAAGCCACAGGATTGATTTGGTTCAGAACCTCGAACGGACCGATGAACCGCGGACCCAACTTATAGGAAGGTATCTTGAGACGAACATATTTGGAGGAAAGCAAGACCTTGTCTCCCAGATGGAATTGAGGCGGATCCAGACGTCTCTTTATCAGCATAACCAACAAGAAGGACATATTGGAGAGGGAGGTTTGTACGTGGAGGGGAAGAAACCGCTAAGTAAGAGTAAATACCTCAGTATACCTATAAGTAATCTCCAAGGTAGCACAAAAGGGATTTTTAATCATAAAAATATATACTTTATTGAGAAAAATTCATATAGTGCACAATATTAGTCAAATATAAATAGTAGGGAAGGGGTATGGGGGGGGGGGGGACAGCTAAAGAGAAGAGCAGGGTAAGATGAAAAAAAGCCCTGCAAGGAGACTTACATCCCATAAACAGCATTCAATAAATAGCAGATGTAAGTATATGCTGCCGACCAGAGAATGGATTAAATGAAATGTCCTAACATAGACCAAACCCAATAATGTTTAATCAAAGGCCATCCAGGGCAAGACTATCAATGAAATAGGGTAGTATAACATAAGGTAGCTCTCCCTGTATGAAATGTATAATCCTGTGTAGAAGATTTGAGAGCATAACAATGGGCATAGGTTCAATTACTGCGCTCTATAAATGAATTGGTACAACTGAAAGTTATCTGTGCAGCAAGAGCCACTGTATCATCAATTCGAGGTTAATAGCATCGAATTTCTGTTACCTTGGGTCATGCTGGTAAGTTCTGAGGCAGCGTTGAAAGGAGTGCTGGGGATGTGTAGCAGCCTCGACGCGCGTTTCGCCAGGAAGTGGCTTCGTCAGGAGGCGTGGCTGTCTTTGGAAAAGGGGACACCTTATGTACAAAAGGATACCAATCCGAGTCCTCGACATCATAGTGCTACGCCCCGGCGATGACGCAGACACACATATGCCGCACGCGACAGGAAGGGAGATGTAATGTCTCCTCCATCACCATAGCAGAGCAGTGTGCCCAGGACGCCGCCGGAGCAGGAACACACATGCGTGAGAACAGGTAATGGTAGGTCGTATGTTACAATGGGGAGCCTAGGTGAGGCAGACAGGAGGCTGCAAAAAAATGCAGTATTATGCGGACGCACGGAATGGCCACTTCACTGTGTCGCAACATACTGCACATTTACTAGCACTATAAAGGCGGTATAAGAGTGTTGTAGATGAATCATTGGACATGTTGTTCTTTGTTCTATAAAAGAGAAATTACCCTATATAGAATACCCCAGCCCTAAAAGTACCAAAATGTATTAGTCAAAGTAAATGTCATAATTATTAAATCAGTAGGAAAACGCATAGGGGTCAGCAGGCTAGACCAGTCGCTATTATTATGGTATGTGAAAGACAGCAGAGTTTATGAGTCATAATAAAGATTTTTAAGAAGATCAATAGCCAATAAAGGGGCATATAGACATCAGTGAAATAAATACAACACAATAGAGGCAGTTTTACAAGAAATCTACAACAAAATAGGAAATATACAGTATATTTGTTAATTCTCTCAGGGATTATTCAGTATTGTCATTCATAAAATATTTCATCTGTCAAGAGGATCTTTCGGAGTATCATAGGATAATACTTATTGTATTGTTGTAGTCATTAAGATAGTCTTCCCAAAGATGTGTTGTCGGTTTACGATGTTCACTTGTGTGTCATCAAAAAATAGTATCTCCTGTAGAGTTGATTAAGGACTCTTTCAAATAGTCCAAGACTCCACGCAGCCGTATATAACGAACCTAGATTAGATTGATATATCAAAGGGCGATATAAGATGAAGACATTCAAAGCACATGGGACATAGACATGTTTTAAAAAAAAATTTTTAAAAAGAAAAAACAACAAAAGGTGTCAATCATAAAACAGCGCAGCACATATTTTTACAGAAAAGACTTGAAACTGACTATGTCATTCAGCCCTTTTGGGGAGATCGTGTCTAATAGCACAATCCACCGTGTTTCTTTCTGAAGCAGCTTCTTTTTAATGTTCCCCCCTCTAATGCTCATATATACGTGGTCAATGCCCCAGACAGTAAGACCACGTGGGTTACCTCTTGTGATTTTCTAAAAAATGTTTCGGTATGGTTTTGAGAGTTTGAGAATCAGTACAGGAAGAGGCATTAATTATATCCCTTATATGTTTCTGTATACGTATTTTCAGGGGTCTGGTGGACATACCTATATAGATCAGCCCACATGGGCAGGGGAGGTGGTAAACAACTGCTTCAGTATTGCAGGTAATATGGTGGACAATCCGGAAAGATTTCTCTCCGTTAAAGTTACAAAAATGCGACGCTCTTGGAAAGAATCTGCATACCGAACATTTGCCACAGGAAAAACTGCCCCAGGAGGGGCCTTGCTTCCAAATAAAAGTGGACTTTTAGGTGGAGTGTAATGACTGTTTGCTAATAAGTCACTTAATATATTTGATTTCCGCCAGGTCATAGCTGGTCGATTAGGAAGCTGACATCTTAGATCTTTATCGGTCCGTAAAACTGGCCAATGCCTGGTCAAAACTTTTTCAATATCTATCCAGTTATTGTTAAATGTGGTTATAAATCTGGGTTATGCATTCTCTAAGTACTCCCTTCCTCTAGATCTTGGATTAATGGCAAGAAGACTTTGTCTGTTCGAATTTTTGGCTCTGATATATGCTCTGTTGATGTCACGGGTGTTATAGCCTCTACTCAAGAATCTCTTAGAGAGGTCTTTTGCTTGGTTGTTAAATCTGTCATTGCTTGAACATATGCAACGAGTTCTAAGATTTTAGCCAATGGGGATTGAACTTTTTAATTTTGGAGGATGGGACGAAGTAAAATGTAGTAAGGAGATGGTGGATGTCTCCTTACGGAAGATGTCTGTACCAATCCTCTTATCTTCTGTTCTAGTGATAAGTATATCAAGAAAATCAATTTGTGACTTACTATATTTATGGGTTAGTTTGATATTTAGTTTGTTATTAAGATGGTGTAAGAACCTGGCTCGTTGCGACGTGGAGCCCTGCCAGATAAACAGCACATGATCTATGAAGCGTGACCAGATGACCGATTCATGGCCAGGTGTTTCAAGGACCGCGTCCCTTTCCCACAGCCCCAGGAAGAGATTAGCGTATGAAGGCGCACAAGACGCCCCTCATCGCTGTCCCCTGGAGCTGTAGGATGGGCCGGTCCTTGAACACCAAGAAATTATGTGTTAGGATAAATTCTAAAAGTTCCAAAATAAAATTAATAAGTACTGGTTCCAGATTGGTCATCTCTAGAAAATACCTGGCCGCTGTGATGCCGTCACTATGCTGTATAGATGTATAAAGGTACTCCACGTCGCAAATGACAAGCCACATATCTGTACAGCAGCAGTAGGGGAGCAGGAAAACGCCGGAACAGGACCGCGCTGGTGAGGGGAATGGCGTCTCTGCCCGGCAGGAGGCAGAGACGCTGATGCTACAGTACCCCCCCCCCCTTTACGCCCCCACTTCTTTAGGCCCGTGAGAAATTTTTTAAGAAGATGAGGGGCATGAATGTTCTCCCTGGGTTCCCAGGACCTCTCCTCTGGGCCAAACCCCTTCCAATCCACAAGAAAGAAAGTCTTTCCTCTTACGCTCTTGGTGGCCAAAATGTTTTCTACCTCAAAGACGTCCTCAGCAGAGACTGGAGCTGGAGCGGTACCTGGATCATCAGAGAAAGAATTAAAGGACAACAGGTTGGAGGAGGGATACATGAAAGGAGTTGGGAATCCGTAAGATGGCCGGGAGTTTCAGCTTATAAGCCACAGGATTGATATGGTTCAGAACCTCGAAAGGACCGATGAACCGCGGACCCAACTTATAA
Organism: Phyllobates terribilis; assembly: GCF_046119375.1. Lineage (NCBI taxonomy): Eukaryota > Metazoa > Chordata > Amphibia > Anura > Dendrobatidae > Phyllobates > Phyllobates terribilis. The sequence continues at coordinate 285,457,012 of NW_027362762.1, read as the reverse complement.
GAAGGTATCTTGAGACGAACATATTTGGAGGAAAGCGAGACTTGAAGCGGATCTAGACGTCTCTTATCAGCATGTCTCTTCATCCGCTCGGAGGACTGAAGAAGTGCAGATCTAATGTCGTCCCAAATAGCCGAAAATTCGTTGACAAGAGACTCTGCGGCAGGATTGTCCACTGAAGAGGAGACGGGAAACGGAATCCGAGCGTGTTGACCATAGACCACAAAGAAAGGGGGTTTAGAAGAAGACTCGCTCTCATGGTTGTTATAGGAGAATTGGGCCCAGGACAGGAGCTCAGCCCAATCGTTATGGTGAGCGTTGACAAAGTGCCAAAGAAAGCTGGTAAGGATCTCGTTGATACGTTTCACTTGGCCATTGGACTGAGGATGATAAGCAGAAGAGAAATCCAAAAGAGACATCCAGCAGATTGCACGCAGCTGTCCAGAAGCGCAAAGTGAACTGAACCCCGCGATCAGACACAATGTGGAGGGGTAGGCCATGAAAAAGGAAGATGTGATGGATGAAGTCCTTAGCCAGCACAGATGCGGATGGGAGACCAGGCAGAGGGATGAAGTGGGCCATTTTAGAAAAGCGGTCGGCGACCACCCAAATGACAGTACAACCGGCAGAAACAGGGAGATCCGTGATGAAGTCCATTGCAATGTGTTGCCACGGAAAGGAAGGTATGGGAAGAGGAAGGAGACGGCCGGATGGAAGGTGCCTGGGAACCTTGTTACGGGCACAGGAAGAACAAGCCGCGACGATGTCTGCAACATCCTTGCGCAGGGAAGGCCACCAGTAATGTCGGGCGATGAACAGAAAGGTCTTCCTCTGGCCAGCATGACCAGCTAGTTTGGATGAATGGCCCCAGAGTTGAACTTTCTTACGATCCGGAATCTCTACAAAAGGTCTTACTGGGTGGAAGATGAGACAGATCAAACGAAGCAACAGTCATTACTTTGGAGGGGTCAATGATATGTAGAGGCTCCTCCTCTTGGTCGGAAGACAGGAATGAGCAGGATAGAGCGTCAGCCTTAATGTTCTTGCCCGCCGGGCGGTAATGCAGAGTGAAGCAGAATCGGGCAAAGAATAGAGACCACCTGGCCTGTCGCGGATTTAGGCTTTGGGTGCTCTTCAATTAAGCAAGGATTTTATGGTCAGTGTAGATGACCACCGGGTACAGAGCCCCCTCCAGCAAGTAGCGCCACTCCTCAAGCGCTAATTTGATGGTCAGCAGCTCATGATCTCCTATGGCGTAGTTGCGCTCGGACGAGGAGAAGAGCTTGGAGAAGAAACCGCAGGTTACCATTCTCCCGGACGAGGAAGCATCAACCTCCAAGAAGAACTGATTGTGGCAATCTGGATGGTGCAGCACAGGAGCGGAGGAGAAGGCTTGTTTAAGGGAGACGAAGGCCTTCTCTGCTTCGGAAGTCCATTCCCTGGGATTTGTTCCTTTACGGGTGAGTGCGGAGATGAGAGCAGTCCCGGAGGAGAAATGAGGAATGAAGAGGCAGTAATAGTTTGCGAAGCCCAGGAATCGCTGAATCACCTTCAACCCCTTCGGTCGGGACCACTTTAAGATGGCAGACACCTTCTCGGGATCCATCCGCAGACCAGTCTCGGAGATAATATAGCCCAGGAATGGTAGGGAGGTCTGCTCAAAGAGGCATTTCTCGAATTTAGAGTATAGGTGATTCTGCCAGAGCCTTAGCAGAACCTGACGAATATCCCTTCGGTGTGAGGGCAAATCCGGAGAGAAAACCAAGATAACGTCCAGATACGCCACCATGCAAGAATACAGGAGATCACAGAAGATGTCATTAACCAGCTCCTGGAAGATGGCTGGAGCATTACAGAGATCAAAGGGCATCACACGGTATTCGTAGTGACCGTCCAGGGTGTTGAATGCAGTCTGCCACTCGTCTCCCTGGCGGATCCAGACCAAATTGTTACGCCCCACGAAGATCGAGCTGGGTGAAGATCTTCGCACCTTTAAGGTGGTCAAACAGCTCCGAGATGAGAGGCAGGGGGTACTCATTTTTTATGGTAATCTGGTTAAGGCCCCTGTAATCGATACAGGGACGTAGAGAGACGTCTTATTTTCTTGACGAAGAATCCTGCTCCAGCTGGAGAGGTGGACTTCTGGATAAATCCCCTAGCAAGATTCTCTTCTATGTACTCAGACATGGCCCGGGTCTATTTGCTCGCGGGGAGAAGCACCAGGTACCAGATCGATGATGCAATCATATGGCCTTTGAGGCGGTAGTGTCTCTGCTTCCTTTTTGTCAAAGACGTCCGAATAGGACCAGTAGGGTGCCGGCAGACCAGGTAGATTAGCCGGAGTAGACGGGGGGATGGTCGAGCTGGACGAACTGGAATCAGACAGGACTCATGGCATTCCTGACCCCAACGGAGCACTTCACCAGATCTCCAATTCAGGACAGGCTCATGTCTTTGTAACCAGGGAAGACCAAGCAAGAGGGGGTGAGAGAGACCGGACAGCACATGAAAGGAGATCTTCTCTGAGTACAGCATTCTCACTTGAAGGGTTACAGGCTCTGTGAGGAGCAAGATGGTCTCCAGAAGAAGCCTCCCATCCACAGAGGCAACCGCCAAGGGCTCAGCCAGACGTACGGTAGGAATCTGATACCGCTCTACAACAGCCTGTTGAAGGAGTTTCCCAGCGGCTCTGGAATCCAGATGGGCAGTCTCGAAGAAGCGGGTCTCACCACTGGAAACAGAAACAGACAGAGTCAAGGATGGAGAGGATTTACTCTTGCCTAGGACGACCTCTCCGAGCGGTCCTGGACACTGGAGTTTCCCTGCCTCACCGGGCAGGAACTGATCAGATGCTCTATACTGCCACAGTAGAAACAACTCCCCTCGGCTCGACGCATCTCCAGGCGAGACTTGACCATCTTGGTTTGGTCAATTTGCATAAGCTCAGGCGAACATGCCCGGGGAATTGCTGGTTGAGAGGCTGGCCAATGGAATACTGGAGCGAAACGCGGAAATCTTCTCTCCCGGGTAGTCTCCTTAGCATGTTCCAAAAAACGGATGTCAATCCGGGTAGCTAATGACACCAGGTCGTCCAGGGTGGAAGGGATGTCACGACCGGCTAGCTCATCCTTGATCCGTCTGGAAAGACCCTCCCAAAAGGTGGACACTAGGGTCTCGTTCCAGGCAAGCTCAGATGCGAGGGTTCGAAAACTAATGGCATACTGGCCCACGGGGAGACTCCCTTGGCGGAGACGAAGTAGTGAGGAGGCAGTAGAAGATTTTCGTCCGGGCTCATCGAAGACCTTCCGGAAGGCAGTGAGGAAAGCCAGAAGATCGGACAGCAGGGGATCCCCTCTTTCCCACAGAGGGTTAAGCCATGCCAATGCCTCCCCGGTGAGGTGAGACATGATGACCGCCACACCTTGGCCCCGTCGGAGGTGAACTGGTGTGCCAGGAGTTCAAAGTGCAGCGTGCACTGATTTAAGAATCCCCGACATAAGACGGGGTCACCACCAAAACGTGGAGGCGCAGAAAGCTGGGGTCCAAAGCCGGGTGCCACAGCGCCACTGGGTTGAGGTACCGCTCTGCAAGAAACGGGGTGGACAGTGTGTCAAGGTGGGAGTTGACAGTCCGCAGATAGGACAGGATAGTTTCCTGTTGGGATCGGACGTGAGACCTCCTGGTACAAGTCAGAGAGCGAAGGATTCTGGGGCCCACCGGGTTCCATGGCCTGTGCAAACGGTTATGGGTCCGGGTGGTTGAACCTCTGTGCTATGGTGCAAGGAGGGACCAGAGGGGCGCAACTAAGTGCCTACTCGGACCGACCCAGGTCACATGGTGGCTCAGTCGACTCCATGAACCAGGGAGGGACCGGGCAGGTGGACCAGGTGCCACTCTGGGACTGACTGTGTGAGAGCAGGTGATTCCCACGGGTAAGATGACAGGAGCTGACCGGTACAGCGGATGAGCACGGCAGGAAGGCTGACGGATGGACCGGGTAGATAAGCAGGCTGGTAAGGCAGATAGCCAGACAGGTGCTCCGGGTAGGCAAGCAGGCGAGCACGGCAGATAAATGGCAGGTGCTCCGGGAAGACAGGCTGGCAAGCACAACAGGTTACAGGCAAGTGCTCCAGGTAGGCTGGCTGGCAGGCACAACAGGTAACAGACAGGTGCTCAGGGTAAGCAGGCTGGCGGGCATGACTGTTGACAGACTGGAGGACAGAACTGTTAGACAGGCTGGCAGGCTGGACTGACAGAGGGACCTGAGGGCTGGAGCAAGTGGCTGGGGACTTTTAGAATTTAAGAGGGAGGAAGCGCGCACTCCCTAAGCACAGTGCCCGGGAAGCTGCGCGTTATGTACGCCACAGCAGCAGGGGAGCAGGAAGACGCCGGAACAGGACCGCGGCAGTGAGGGGAACAGAGTCTCTGCCCGGCAGGAGGCAAAGACACCAATGCTACATGGACAGGGAAGTCTTGGCTGTCTTGATACCCCTCTTTCAGTCTGTTGGAAAGATGTAAGAGTTTGGCTTAATGATGACCTTCAGTGGCCTAAACCATGGCTTTGCTTATGCACATTATTTCTCAAAACACATTGCAGATCAGGCCATTGCCCAACTCTGTAGTCATGAAATTCAAAGCATAAAGAAAGATCTTTGTGTCGAAGCACCACTGAGAAGTATGAGCTGATTTTGGATGGACTGCCATTGCTTATGGAACAATCTGCATTAGAGGACTTCCTGGGAGAAATGACAGCCGGAGTAGATACAATTTCCCTCTATGCCAGTCCTTTCACAGAGCTAAAGAATAGGACTGTGGTGAAATACAACTCTCACCGAGAAGCAGTGTCAGACTGAAGAACATTGGGCCCACGATAGAATTTGATTCTGAGGGCCTACCTTTCTCCCCCACTCAAGAGCCCCATAGGACCTGCAAGGTTTGCATTATGAACTCTCCTGAAGGAGAAACCAGGGCCAACCGGAGGATTCTCTGGTTCTCTGGTGGGCCTGTGCAACCCTGCCGAGAAGCAGCCCTGGCTAAGGAAAGTCTGTGTGAAGGTTCCTGGACACTGTATGGCTACTCTTTTACTGTGGACTGGCTCCAGCAATCTTATATAACAGTTAAGATCTGCAATCTGGCACCTTAGCAAAGCCTAATTATAATAATAATGATGATGATGTTTTTATTTATAAAGCTCCAACATATTCTGCGCTTTACAATTCAGACAATTTACAGACATACAGACATTATAGGCACTGTCCCCATTGGGGCTCACAATCTACATTCCCTATCAATATGTCTTTTGAGTGTGGAAGGAAACCAGAGAAACCCACTCAAACACGGGGAGGACATACAAACTCCTTGCAGATGTTGTCCTTGGTGGAATTTGAGCCCAGGACCCCCAGCGCTGCTCGCTGCTCACAATTAAAAAGGAGGCTTGGCAGGTGGAGCAAAGAACTATATAGGGTGATGCTACACAGCCTAGCCTCATCTCATCTCAATGTGGATTGAGTGATAATGAGGAGGACGAGGATGAGAACATGGACAGTCATCCTCTTGGTGAAGACAGGGAAGTCTTGGCTGTCTTGATATCCCCCTTTCAGTCTGTGGGAAAGCTGTATAAGTTTAGCTTAATGATGACCTTCAGTGGTCTAAATCATGGCTTTGCTTATGCACGTTATTTCTCAAAACGCATTGCAGATCAGGTCATTGCCCAACTCTGTAGTCATGAAATTCAAGGCATAAAGATCTTTGTGTGTCAAAGCACTGATAAGTGTGAGCTGATGTTGGATGGGCTGCCACTGCTTATGGAACAAGCTGCATTAGAGGACTTCCTGGGAGAAATGACAGCCGGAATAGATACAGTTTCCCACTATGCCAGTCCTTTTACCGACCTAAAGAATATGGCTGTGGTGAAATACAACTCTCACCGACAAGCAGCCCTGGCTAAGAAAAGTCTGTGTGAAGGTTCCCGGACACTCTATGGCTGCTTTTTCCTGTGGACTGGCACCAGCAAACTATGAGACTTAAGATGCCATCTGGCACCTTAGCAAAGCCCAATTCTGTTCTCCCACTGATATCTAACAAACAGGTCATGCTGGAGAAACTTGCACCTACTGCCACTCCTTGTCTTCAGCTCCTTTGTGAGAAAGTAATGTTTGGGCGGCCAGTCTACCAAATAAAATTCCTGAGATATGGAAATTGTGGATGGCTTCGCTTCTGGTACTGGGTGTGAATACCAAACCATGGCATGCGATTCACTGGATATTCCTGGCTGGTTGGAGACAAGCTCATTCCCACAGAAAAGTACCAGCACGCTAAGGAGAAGGTGGCCTCTATAATCATGAAGGTGTTAGGTCATTGTCTAGACCGACCACCACTGCTGTCTACCTTGTGTACATTGCGTTGAAGCTTGCAAGGATTAAGGTTACACTGATGAGTTTGGTTTTAATACTAAAGGTCCTGCTGTGTTTTTAACGTTTTAACTGAGCACACAGAGACTGTGGATTCTGCAGCAGCACATCCAGGCCGGGATAGTGGTGGAGAAATTGCTGTTTTATCAGGTTGAGGATGCAAGCCGTGCAAGGCACATGTGTGAGGTTGCCCCGGCGTAGGGATAGCACCAGGTTTGCACAGTTATCGCACACGGCCTTCCCTTACTCCAGGTTCAGTGGAGACAGCCATTGCGCAAACTCTGTATGGATAGCTGTCCACAACTCTTGATCAGTTTGATTGTGATATCCAAGGCATATTAATTGAAACCCTGCCCGATTGTAGTGAGCCCTGGCTGCGCAGTACGGAGGTGGGGGTTCTATCTGCACTGTTGGAACGTGCAGATAGAGGCAGAGGTTGAGGGCGCAGGTGGAGGCCCTAGAGGAGGTGGAGGAGGCAGAAGCACTGAAGGAAGTGTTAGATACAGAGGTCTAGTGATTTAGTTCTCCATCCCTTGGTGTGTAGTAGTTTAGTTCTCCAACCCTAGCTGTTTAATAGTTTAGTTTTCCAACCCCTGTTGTCTAATAGTTTAGTTCTCCATGTTCTGGTATGTATTTGTTTTGTTCTCCAACCCCTGTTTAGTAGCTTAGTTCTCTATGCACTGGTGGGTAGTGGTTTCATTCTCCATCCCCAAGCGCCCTGCAAGCCTTGGGGGTTCAAAGACTTGTGGAGCAGCCCATTCCCCATCGGCCCCCTCAGCCACAGGAGTCACCCAGTACCCAGTCAGCGAGATGTAACACCCCTGGCCATGCTTGCTTGTCAAGGTGTCACTGGTGAAATGCACTCTGTTAGACCTAGATTTTTTTTTCAAGCAATGGGTGATGCTGTCTGCAACATGCTGGTGCAGCACAGGCACAGTTTTCTTACAGAATGGCGACTGGGCAACTGGTACTGGGGGGACTGCGATGGCCATCAGCTTTCAGAAACAGTCTGTATCCATCAGGTGGAAAGGCATCATTTCCATGGCCAACAGATTGGAGATGGTGAAGTTCAAGCTCTTTGCTTTGGCATGTGTAGGAGGAAATAATCTTTTATGTGACCATAATTCTGGGATTGAGGGCTGGTTGCTGTGCTGTGAGAGGGTGGAGTAGGGTGAACATGACAAGCTGCTGGACTGTAAGACGTACAGAGGGAGATGTTACGGTGGATTGAAAAAGAAGGGGTATGCGATTAGTCAAAAACAGCAGGCATGTCCACTTGCGTAAACAGCTGACGGACTCTCACCCCCCACCCCCCCCCCCCGCTCTAACGGGTAAACAAGTGGAGGTTCTGTGGCCAGAGACCTGTGTGAGAACACTTGCCATGGTGATAAAGAAGGAAGAAGCAGAAGATGCGGTTGATGGGGCGGCCAGTGAGATTCCCAGATTAACGCATGTTGATTGCACATGTGCCAGTTCATTGCATTTTTTTTTTTTACCCTACTATGTCCTTTTTAGTTAGCAGGTAACTTGAGTCTGTGAAGCTTTGAATCAGACCTTTTATGGCCCAGTATAGAATGTGTGAACAGCTCTGCAGACTCGCCCATCAGTGGTTTCCCAGTCAGTTGGAGAGTTGTGATGTGGGTGAAAACAAGGATAATTGGGGTGCCACCTCTGAGAACTGTACTATGTGTGACGTTAAGGTGGATGAAGACGAGCAGAGGCCACTTGATGCAGCGCCTGTCATCTACTGGAACACGTGCTTTCTGGCCCTCATCTACAAAGTGTACTACTGTCTCGGCCTTACAGACTTGGCTCCGCGTCTCTCCCCCTATGTGTCAGTGTCACCCAAGGTTCAGTTCCAGGACCCCTGCTCTTCTCCATCTACACCTTCGGCCTGGGACAGCTCAGAGTCAAACTACTTTCAATATCACCTCTATGCTGATGACACACAGATCTACCTCTATGGAACTGATATCACCTCCTTACTAATCAGAATCGCACACTGTGTGTCCGCTATTTCAGCTTTCTTCTCTGCTAGATTAATAAAACTTAACATGAATAAAACCAAATTCATCATCTTTCCACCATCTCATTCATCCCCCAACTGACCTATCTTTCAAAGTCAATGGCTGCCCACTCTACCCAGTCCCGCAAGCTTGACTCTGATCTGTCCTTCAAATGTCAGATCCAAGCCCTTTACACTAGCTGCCGACTGAAACTCTAAAATATCTCCAGGCTCTGCACATTCCTCCACCATGAATCAACAAAAACACCAGTGCACGCCCTCATCATCTCCCCCCTCGACTACTGCAAGCTCCTGCTCTGTGGCTTCCCTTCTACCACTCTCACACCCCTCCAATCTGTCCTGAACGGTGCTGGCCAACTAATCCACCTGTCACTCCGCTATTCCCTGGCTTTTCCCCTCTGTGAATCCCTGCACAGCTCCCCATTGCCAAAAGACTACAGTTGAAAAAGCCTAACTTTGGCATACCAAGCCATCCAAAGACCTAGTCTCCCTGTACTTACCAGCACGCAAGCTCCCATCCTTACACGATCTTCCCACAATCGCATACAAGATTTGTCCTGTGCATCTCCCCAACTGTGTAACTCTGTACCCCAACACATCAGACTCTTGCCTACCATGGAAACCTTGAAAAGGAAGATGAAGAACCACTTCTTCTAACAAGCATACAATCTGCGTAACCCTTGCTCCACGAGCAGCTGTACCCTCACCTACTGTATCCTCACCCATCCCTTGTAGATTGTGTGTGTGTGTGCTTTCACGGACAGGGTTCTCGCTCCTCTTATACTAGCCAGTGACCCCTCTTCACACCTAAAGCGCCATGGAATAAATAAATTATACTACTTATACTCTGGGTCAATTGATGCCACTTTCCTCATGTCTGCCCCTAATTTGATCTGTTTCAGCAGCTTTTGGGCTCGTTTAAAAATGCGTTTGGATTTTAGGGAAGGCAACAACAATGGGGCTCGGATACGTTCGGTGAATATTGCAAAATCAGTGATCGTAATCCGAACTAAACATTGAAATATTCACTCATCTCTAATCAGGACGTGTGAATCCGGCCTCACTCTGGCCTTTGTTTAGTGGTGTCTTTTTTTCCCAAAGGTTCACAAAACTTTGGCCGACGGCACTTTTGTGCATGCTTAATAAAATGATGGACACTGTGGGATCACAGGCCAGACGGCGTACAAGGCACCTCCATCTGCCTCATTGCAGGGTATCTTCCGCCAAAGGTTCCATCAGAATCACGTATTTCAGAGATTAACATAGAAACCCCGGTATAAACGCTCAGGGCAGAGTGCAGACTAAATATGAGATGAGCCATACTGTGATTTTTAAGAGGAAGAACGAACAAATCTGCAGTAGGTGAAGAATTGGTTTTATTTTTTTATGCTCGTTACTCATGCAGCATAAGTGATTAGATGACTTTATTCTTCAGGTCAGTGCAATTACAGCAATACCAGACATTTATCAGGTTTTTACATTTGGCAGCTGTCACACTAAAAAACCTTTTTTTTTTTTTGCAAAGACTAGTTTTTGCATTGTCATATTTTGAGAGCTATAATTTTTCAATATTTTGGGTGACAGTCATGTAAGGGCTTCTTTTCTGCGGGACAAGTTTACGTTTTTCTTGGTACTATTTATCAGTTTCTATACTGATTTTTGGGAGGCAGATTAAACAATACACCAACAATTCATGATTTTTATTTATTTTTTTTAATGCTGTTCCACGTGTGGTAAAATTGATAAGGCAGCTTTATTCTGCAGCGATACATTTATATAGTTTTTTTAATATTTCGGCACTTTTTACACAATAAAAACTATTTTATAGAAAAAATATTTTTTTGCATTGCTTTATTCTGAGGGCTATAATGGTTTTATTTTTCAGCTGATGGAGCTATATGGCGGCTTGTTTTTTTGCGGGAAAAGAGGACGTTTACAGCAGTACAATTTATATTTACATTTGTCTTTTTGATCACGTTTTACTCCACTTTATGTTCTGCGGTATAATATAGCACCGTTTATTGCTTTGTTTAATTCATTTTTTTTTACCGTGTTTACTAAAGGGATTAACTAGTGGGACAGTTTTATAGGTAAGGTCGCTCTGGCCTCGGCAAAATCAAATGTGTACTTGTTTTCATAATTGTATTTGTGGATATAATGAGAAAAATATATATTTTTTAAAAAATATTTTCACTTCTTTGCAACTTTTTTTTTTTTTTTTTAATTTAGCCCCACTGCGATTTTCACATGCTGTAGTCTGATCGCACTTAAGGCATTGCAGGATCACTGTTATACATTATAACCCGTCAGCCCTGCAGACACAAGATAGTATGATCATGCACTGTGCATGATCATACTATCGTACTAGTGCCTGGTGACCTAGATGTCACGAAGACATTGGAACACCATGGCAACGATCAGGACCCCGCGATGACGTTGCGGGGGGTCTCCAAACCAAGAGCAGAGGGGCTTTTGTCCCTCTGCTCGCTCGATAAATGCTGCGATCACAGCATTTTGGGGGTTAAAGTGTCGGGAGCTGTGTGGGCACCGCTCTTAGCACAGAGTGATGGGTATCAGCTGCCAGAATCAGCCGACACCCGGTGGCAATCGTACCCACACAGACTTTACTGGCACGATCGGTAACACATAATACGCACCTGATTATTAAGGCCCAGGGACGTATTATTACATCTCACATCAGAAAGAGGTTAACATTCTATATTTGAATGAGGCTCACCAGTTGTTGCCTTCTAGGATCTATGGATGACCCTACTTAATTTTTTTTTTTACTGGCTTTGCACATTGTGCAAAGCCTTTAGGAGTATTGTGTACCACAACTATAACTTGTTCACAATATTTGAATGAGGCACTACAGTTGGTGCCTTCAAGGGTGTATCAATGACCCTGCATGTAATTTTTGGCAGGATTTGCACCTAATGCCTTAACCACTTCATGCCAGAGCCTGTTTTTGCCTTCATGACCAGGCCAATTTTTTCAATTCTGACCACTGTCACTTTATGAGGTAATTACTCTGGAACGCTTCAACTGATTCTGAGATTGTTTTTCGTGACATATTGTACTTCACGATAGTGGTAAAATTGCTTCGATATCACTTGTGTTTGTGAAAAAAAAAAAAATCGGAAGTTTGGCGAAAATTTTGCAATTTTCAAACTTTGAATTTTCATGCCCTTAAAATCAGAGAGATATGTCACACAAAATAGTTAATAAATAACATTTCCCACATGTCTACTTTACATCAGCACAATTTTGGAACCAAAATTTTTTTTTTTGTTAGGAAGCTATAAGGGTTAAAAAGCTGACCAGCGATTTCTCATTTTTCCAACAAAATTTACAAAAACATTTTTTTTTTTAGGGACCACATCTTATTTGAAGTGACTTTGAGGGGCCTTTATGACAGAAAATACCCAAAAGTGACAGCATTCTAAAAACTGCACCCCTCAAGGTGCTCAAAACCACATTCAAGAATTTTATTAACCCTTCAGGTGTTTCACGGGAATTTTTGGAATGTGGAAGAAAACAAACATTTAACTTTTTTTCACAAAAATGTTACTTTAGACCCAATTTTTTAATTTTCACAAGGGTAACAGGAAAAAAATGGAATACACAATTTGTAGAGCAATTTCTCATTAGCACGCTGATACCCCATATGTGAGGGAAAACCACTGTTTGGGCGCACTGCAGGGTTCGGAAGGGAAGGAGCGCCATTAGACTTTTTCAAAGTAAAATTTGTTTGAATAATTAGCAGACGCCATGTTGCGTTTGGAGAGCTCCTGATGTGCCTAAACAGTGGAAACCCCCCACAAGTGACACTATTTTGGAAACTAGACCCCTTAGGGAACTTATCTAGATGTGTGGTGAGCACCTTGCACCCCCAGGTGCTTCACAGAAGTTTATAATATTGAGCTGTAAAAATAAAATTTTCACATTTTTCATCCCTTAATTTTGCATTATCACAAGGAAAACAGGAGAAATGGCACCATGAAATTTATTGTGCAATTTCTCCTGAGTACGCCGATACCCCATATGTGGGGGAAAACCACTGCTTTGGTGTACGGCAGGGTTCGGAAGAGAAAGGAGCGCTATGTTGGCTGGGATAGGTTGCAGACACCATGTCACATTTGAAGAGTCACTGACATGCCGAAACAGCAGAACCCCCCACAAGTGACCCCATTTTGTAAACTACACCGCTCAAGGAATTCATCTAGGGAAGTAGTGAGTATTTAAATTTTTAAATTTATACCATTGGGCAGTGAAGAAAACAATTATATTTTTACCACAAAAAAATGTTCTACCCTCAGACTTTACATTTTCACACAGGGCAATGGGTAAAAAATGGTGCCGAAATGTGTCACAATTTCTTCTAAAAGTGGCAATACCCCATATGTGGCTGTATCGTACCACTTAGCAATACGGCGAGATCTGGGATGGACGGAGCGCTATTTGACAATTGGAGAACAAATTATTGTAGTTTAAGCATTTGGATTTGGGGAGCACAAAATTTTCTGAATTTCTTTTGGGGGGCAAGGGCCATTTCGCTTTTCCAGAGCCTTTCTGCTACCAGTAACTTGGAAGTCCCTTATATTTTTAACAGATGATGGACCCGAGTGGGGACTAGCTTTTTTTGAGGACAGAGTTGAAGCTTTTATTGGGAACATTTTACGTAACATTTATCCGGCGCTCTAGGCTGAGCACTTACATCAGGGTTTCCATCTAAATTTCAGATGAAACCCCTGCAGGATCCATTCACTATAATGAGGCAGCAGAGTTACTCTGGACTCCCGTCTGGCCTCCGTTTAGCGGTGTCCTTTTTTTCAGAAGTGCACAAAACTGTGGCCAACCGCACTTTTATGCACGCCTTAAAAAAAATATGACACCGTGGGATCACAGGCCAGATGGCATCCACAGTGGCCTATATCTGCCTCATTACAGGGAATCTTCTGTCATGGGTTCCGTCTGAATCACGTATTTCAGAGATTTACACGGAAACTCTGGTGTAAGTGCTCAGCGCAGAGCACAGGATAAATGTGAGCAGAGCCTTACTGCGATCTTTAGGAGACATAATAAACAAATCAGTAGCAGGTGAAGAATTGTTTTTATTTACCTCGTGCGGTATAAGTGATGAGATTACTTTATTCTTCGGGTCGGTGCGATTACAGAGATACCAGATTTATATCGGGTTTTTATGACCGACAGCTGTCACACACCAAGAAGCATTTTTTTTTGGCAAAAGACGTAGTTACTTACCGGTAACGGGATTTCTCGGAACTCATGACGGCACCACGGAGAGAAGGGATCCGCCCTTCAAGGACAGGAAACCTACAGATAAAAAGGGCGGCACCTCTCTCCCACATCAGTTGTTTACAGAGCACAGAGAGGACCGCCAGGTTAGTAACACAAATTTTAACATTTTCCTTAAAAAGGAGCTTGCCAGACCCACCCTGTGACTAAACGTAGGTAAGTAAATGTGCACACCCATGTGTGAAGGGAGGAAATGTACGGGTGCAGTCATGGGTTCCGAGAAATCCCGTTACCGGTAACTACGTCTTTCTCTTTCCCCATGACGGCACCACGGAGAAATTTGCAGAGAAGTGCTGTCTAGGGAGGGACCACCGCCTCCAGAACCCTTCTGCCAAAGGTAAGGTCCGAGGAAGAGGTTAGATCCAGCCGATAGTGCTTAAAAGAATGTAGAAGGGGAAGACCAGGTTGCAGCTCTACATATCTGCTCGATTGAAGCCCCAGCTTTCTCCGCCCAGGAGGCTACCACTGCCCTAGTCGAGTGAGCCTTTAAATCCTCTGGCGCGGTTTCCCCGCTTGAGGAGTAAGCCAGGGAGATGGCGTCCCTTATCCACCTTGCCAGGGTGCTCTTGGAAGCCTTCCGTCCCTTCAGAGATCCCTGGAAGCACACAAAAAGAGACCTATCCTTCCTACACTCCCGTGTGGCCTCTTAAGTACTGGATGATGCACCCCCTGACATCTAAGGTGTGAAGGGCTTCTTCCCCCTTGTTTTTGTGGTTTGAGCAAAAGGAAGGGAGGGTGACCTCCTGCGACCTGTGGAAAAGTGAACCCACCTTAGGAAGGTATGCTGGGTCAGTCCTAAGTGTCACCCTGTCGTCTAGAATTTGCGCAAAGGGGGTCCCCGCTGTTAAGGCTTGTATGTCGCTAACCCTACGAGCCGATGTGAGGGATACTAGAAGGGACGTCTTAAGAGATAGGATTTTAAGGGATGAATCCGCTAGAGGTTCAAAGGGACGCTTGGTGAGGGCTGAAAAAACTAAATTTAAGTCCCAAGGAGGAGCAGTCCGGGAGGGGATGGGCCTGGACCTTTGAGATGCCCTGATGAATCTGGAGATCCACCTATCCCTGGCCAGGTCGCAGTTATATAGGGCACCCAGTGCCACCACCTGAACCTTTAGAGTGCTTGTGGCCAACCCCCGCTTCAACCCCTTTTGAAGGAACTCCAAGATGGCAGTAAAGGGGGCCTCCCCTAATACTTTCAAACCTGTGAATGAGTAATTTTCCCCAGATTTTACCGTAGAGTCTGGTGGTTACGAGTTTCCTACTCTGCAGTAGGGTGGAGATTAAATCGGGGGAAAACCCTCTAACCCTTAAGAGCGCCCTCTCAAACTCCAGGCTGTCAGGTGCAGGTTTGCTACCTGAGGGTGAAGGACTGGTCTCTGACACAGGAGATCCGGAACTTCCGGAAGGACCCAGGGTTCGGTGGTGGACATTGTCATCAGCAAGGAAAACCAAGGCCTCTTTGGCCAGAAGGGGGCGATCAGAATTAGGTTTGCCTCGTCTTCCCTGATTTTCCTCAGAACCGCCGGGATGAGAGCAATCGGAGGAAAGGCATACGCTAGCTGGTGGTTCCAAGGGATTGAGAAGGCATCTAGTGCTGCTGGGCTCCCCTTGGGGAAGGGGGGGGGGGGGGGGTCGATTGAACAGAACATGTCCACTTTTTTGTTTTGCCAGTTGGCGAATAGGTCTATGGAGGGGTTCCCCCAAGCCCTCGTGATTTGGTTGAACACTAGTTGATTCAGCTCCCACTCGCCCTGTTTCAGCTGGGTCCTGCTCAGGAAGTCTGCAGTGATATTCGCTGTCCCTTTTATGTGGAGTGCTGATAGGGAGTCTAGATTGTTGTCTGCTACCTGGAGGATGGAACTTGACACTTGTAGAAGAGAATGGGACAGAGTACCCCCCCTGGCGATTTAAGTATGCCACCACTACCTTGTTGTCCGAAAAAACTCTTACATGATGCCCCCGTAGAGTGTTTAAGAATTCTAAGAGGGCATATTTTACCGCCAGAATTTCCCTCATGTTGGAAGATACCCCTTCCGAATCCTTTGTCCAGACTCCCTGAGCTACCTGGTCGTTTAGATGAGCCCCCCAGCCCTTGGGGCTTGCATGTGTCATTAGGACCTGTGACACGGATCTTGTCCATGGAACGCCTCTGGCTAAGTTGTCCCCCTCTGTCCACCATGTCAGGGAAAGCAAGGTTTTTGATGATAAAGTCAGCCGACCTTTAAGTGCCCTCTTAGTGATCTTTCCGCCCCCAAGATTTCCCATTGTAAGTCCCTGGTGTGCAACTGAGCCCAGCGGACCCCCGGATGCAGGCAGTCATAGAACCTAGGAGGGACATTACTCCCCGCAGAGTGATATAGGGATGGCTCTTTACATGGGATACTCGGGCCATCATACTCAGGATTTTCACCGCCGGGAGACGGGTATCCTATTAGATTTGAGGAATCGGGAATGCCAAGTACTCTTGCACTTGATCTGGCTCCAACCTGGATTTTTTTAGATTCAGAAGCCAGCCTAAATTCGACAAGGAACCCATGACTCTTACTAGATGGTCCTTGCAATGGTTGAACGAGTTGCCTATTATAAGCAGAACGTTCAGGTACAGGATTATCAGAATGTTCTGCTCCCTCAGATGGGCCATAACCTCTGCCACTATCTTTGTGAAGACCCTTGGGGCCATCGCTAACCCAAAAGGAAGAGCCGCATATTGGTAGTGTTTGATTATGCCCTTCAGCGGTATCGCTCTCAGGAATTTCCGGTAGTCTCCGTGTATGGGGACATGATAATAGGCGTCCTTCAGATCCAGGACAGCCATAAAACCGTCTGGGAACAACAATTTCACTGATGTTTTTATTGATTCCATCTTGAACGATTCTACCTTTAGAAATCTATTCAATTTTTTTAGGTTCACAATAGGCCGGAATGTTCCGTCCGTTTTTTTCCTGAGGAACAGAGGGGAGTAGAATCCTTCGCCTTCCTCCTGAGCTGGGACTTCCTGAAGGACTGCTTTGCCTACTAGGCCTAGAACCTCCTGTTCTAGAGCCAGTTCTACCCTTGAAGACCTCACAGGGGTTATGATGAAATTTGGACTGGGAATGGAGAGGAACTGGAATCTTAGTCCTGATTTTATCAGGTCTAAAATCCAACGACTGTTTGAAATTTTTTCCCAGGCCGGGAGGAAATGGAGAAGTCTCCCCCTCACCTAGGGCTGCCTTTCATTGGGCGGGTTTCCTATTAAACATAAACCCCTTGGCCTTTTTTTGTCTCCTGTCCTCCCACCTGTCCTTTGGGGGGGGTTTCTCCACTTGAACTTCCTGCTCCAAAAGGATTTCCTAAATGAAGTACCGGAGAGGACCAGGAAGCGTTTTTTGTTATCCCCAGCTTTGTCAAGGATATCGTCCAGGGTAGATCCGAATAGGAACTCCCCCTCGCAAGGGATGGAGCACAGCCTAGACTTTGTTTGGAGGTCACCCGGCCAGCAATGAGCCAGAGGGCCCGTCTAGCTGCGTTAGAAAAACTCCCAGCCCTGGCTGCCAGTCTGACGGAGTCAGCTGAGGCGTCAGCCAGAAAAGCTGCTGCGCCCTTCATTACTGGGATGGAGCCCATTATGTTATCCCTTGACGTTTTATTTTTTAATTGCGTTTCCAGCTGATCCAGCCAGATCATTTAAGATCTGGCTGTGCATGTGGCTGCCACCACGGGTTTTAGCCCCCCCCTGCCACCTCCCAAGCTCCTTTCAGAAAGGAGTCTGCTTTTTTGTCCATTGGGTCTTTTAGCACCTCCATGTCTTCGAATGGCAGGGAAAATTTTTTAGAGGCCTTGGCTATTGCTACGTCTATTTTAGGCGCCTTCCCCCAGAAGGCGCATACTGGGTCCTTGAAGGGGTATTTCCTTTTGGGCGACAACAATCCTTTCCTCTCCGTTTTTTTCCATTCCCTCTTAATCAGAGAGTGTACTTTATCATTAAGCGAGAAGGATCTCCTTTTCTTCTGTTCCAGGCCACTAAACATTATATCCTAGACTGATTTTTTAGGGCGAGGATCTACGAACCCCATAGTGGACCTAACTGCTTTAATCAAGCTATCGGTTCCAACAGCTACGACACCCATCCCCTGAAGATGACGAAGACTATGAGCAGGATGAATCGTACACTACCCCCTCCTCATCTGAACTACTAGATTCTGACACCGGGGATAGGCGTCTGGTTTTCCCTTGTTTCTTCCCCCCCACCTTCTGTAGGGACTTAAAGGTATCGTCAACCTGAGACTTAAATCAGGGATCTGAGTTCTGAAGCGAACTTAGGGGGTCTCCTCACAGATTGTCTGTTCGATGCATGAGTTGCAGTCTTTTTTGCCACGTGGTGGGCAGATCCTCTGCGCAAAGTGCACAGGTACTGTGCCTGGACTTGCCCGTACTCTTCCTTCCCCGAGAACAAAAGAGAGGGGGGCCCCAAGTTACAAGTGAGCTGTTACAAAGATCACTTTTCGACCCGCTGTAAGAGGGAATACCGGATTTGAACAGGAACCCGTCCTAGTAGCTGGGTCTTTCTTCGAGGTTGATGCCACGCTGGAGTCCTTGCCGCGTTGTGAAGACCTGCCAGACCGTCCGCTCCCGCCGTCACCTTGGCTGTGTTGGCGTGAAGGGTCACTGGAGGGTCCTTTTGTACGCTTCCTGCGTCTTTGAGGTGATGTGGTGAGTGGGGGTGCAGGGGCTGCACCTCCTGCTCACTCATAGCTGAAGAGTGCCAGAGTCTGCCAGGAAGCACTTCCCCTGTGCATCCCTGGCAATTTAATCTCTATAGGGGTCCGCCCCCCCCCCTCTGAGCCATGAGGAGCACCCCCCCCAGGCTAGGCCACCGCTGTGCACCTCCAGCGTGGGGGACGCCCCCCCCCCTCGGTTTCCCACGCACGCGTCCAGAGCGACCCGCGGCACTTCCAGAGCACGCGCCCAGCTGCGCCCCCAGACACGCCAAGTCTCCGTCCCAGGAAGGTGTCCAGCGCGCGCTCCCCCGGAAGCACAGGCAAGCATCTGACCTGGGCCCCAGAGCTCAGTCCTAATCACCAACCAGAGCCCCGCCATACTTACCAACCTGGGCCCCGACACCACTGGAGACCGCAGCGGTCCAATCCCTGCGTCGCATCGCCCTGCCACCCTAGAGGCCCACTGACCCCAGCGTGGCGCTACAGGCAACCGCACCAGCCGAGGCAGGGAACCCCCGCTGCCTGAACCGGTCTGGCCGGGCCTGGTAAGTCCACTTTTTTTTTTTTTTTCTTTCACTTTCTTTCTCCTCATCTGTAGGTCCCCGTCAAGGGCAGGAAACCAACTGATGCAGGAGAGAGGTGCCGCCCTTTTTATCTGTAGGTTTCCTGTCCTTGAAGGGCGGATCCCCTCTCTCCGTGGTGACGTCATGGGGAAAGAGAAATCTAGTTTTTGCATCGCCATATTTTGAGAGCTATAATTTTTCCATATTTCGGCTGACAGTCATGTGACGGCTTGTGTTTTGCGGGATGAGTTGACATTTTTATTGGTACATGACATTTTTTGATCGCTCTATTCCGTTTTTTGGGAGGCAAAATTAACAAAAACCAACAATTCAGGAATTGTTTTTGGAGTTGTTTTTTATGCCGTTCTGCGTGTGGTAAAAGTGATAAGGCAGCATTATTCTTCGGGTCAGTACGTTTACAGCGATACTACACTTACTGTATATTTTATGTTTTGGCGCTTTAACACAAAATTTTATAGAAAAATTTTATTTTTTGCTTCGCCTTATTCGGAGAGCTATAACTTTTATATTTTTGGCTGATGGAGCTGTATGGCGGCTTTTTTTGAGGAACAAGATGACGTTTTCAGCGGTATTCGTTTTATTTCCATTTTGCTTTTTGATTGCATTTTTTCCACTTTTTGTTTGGCGATATGATGAAAAAGCATAGTTTTTTGCCCCGTTTTTTTTATTTATTTTTATTACGGTGTGCACAGAAGGAGTTAGAGTTTTATAGATCGGGTTGTTTCAGACATGGCGATACCAAATATGTGTACTCTGTTTTTGCATAAATATTCGGATTTATTGGTTTGATATTTTATTTATTTAGTGATTTTTTTTTTTAACAGTTTAAAAACATTTAGACTTTTTTTTTACATTTTTACTTAGTTCCTGTATGGGACATTAATTTTTATTTTTCTAATCACTGATCTCATGCAATGTAATAGACATGTATTGCAGTGGATGAGATCTTTGCTGACAGTTTCACACTGTCTCCTGCTGGACTCAGCTGCAGTCTGAGCCTAGCAGGACACCATATATGGCAGATCTGGAGGCAGTCATGTGACCTCCAGCTGCCATAACAGCAGGTCCTAGAAGGCATCAGGGGGCCGTCGGAGAGTTAAGTGGACGACCCCCTCTCACTATCTTCTATATGCCGCGATCACAATAGATCGCGGCATATAGAAGATAGCAAAGGGTTAACATCATTGGGACCTGATCCAATCAGGTCCCGATGATGTCCCCTGTCAGAGCTGTCGCTCTGAACTGCAACCGCAGCACTTGCAGGACCACCGACCGTTCATAAACGGTCGGCGCTGCACAGAGCCCAGGCAGTGCCGACGTTTATGTACAGTGGGCGGTCGGGAATCGGTTAATGAGTCTAGGAGAACAAATACATGACAATTTGAACAGAATGTATTATACATAAAGGAGGGCCTCATTACACAGTGTATCAGAGTCCTTAATTGTTGGCAGTTATTGCTTCCTTCATAAAATTACACTGAAATTTCCAATTTAATAAAATCATTTGAGAGATTATATCTATATATATATTTTTTATTTTACCATATATACAAGTCCTTATACAGGAAAAAAATGCATCTTATATTTTTTTCCTGTAAAATGCAATTTGTCGATTTGGAATGTTTTATTGTCAGTCCTTAAAGTGGAGTAAAAGTGTGACAGCATTGTGTTCAGCAGTGATCTGGGAGTCAGAGATGCTTCCAGGGATCTTCCCCATGCTGTTCTCTTTCCATTCAGTACTTTCCCCATCTATTTGAATATTTTCACTGCCCCCCAGACCTCCTCCTAGGGTCTGCAGGAAAAATGCTCGGCTTTCCCATTGACTCCAATTATACTCGTTACTTGAAATGAGCACCCGAGTATTAGAAATTGCTCGGTTCGAGTAACGAGCACCCGAGCATTTTAGTGCTCGCTCATCTCTAACCATTCCCCAAAGCTCCAATTAAACAATCATGTAGATTATATTGTTAGCTTATGCTCTCCTGCCTTGTGACCGTAGAGGACACATGCTCTGGGGTAACAATGTAGTGAAAGTTCACTATTCAGGAGTGAGGAAGGAGAGCACACAGTAACTTTCCATGTTGCAGTACACTAGGAGTATCAGTGCACACGAGTAATTGTTAAAAGGGACTGTTAGCTTAGGATGACTGTTCAAACCAAGCACATGCGTTCGATACATCTTCCCTCTTGCTTGCTTGTTTTCCATCTATTGCAGCCCTTGTCTGGCTCTGTGGAGCTAGAGGGGGGTTGTAGCTAAAGAGAAAACAAGCAGGTGGGAAGGTGTATTTAAAGGATTGGCTCCGGCATGAAGCACTGAGAGGTGGGACTTAGTTTGAAGAGTCATTTTGTGCTAAAAGAGTCCCTTTAAGTGAATGCTGCCAATGAAATGAAGAGGCAGTACACCCCATGATAATTAAGGGGGTTGCACAGTGCACAGAGCACTTGATCAAACCAATGGTGCATCAAGGACCGCAGATTAACATATTAAATAAAACATTTTTTCCCTAATCAACAAAATCCGTAAAATCTATAGTACAAGTTTTTTGGTGTTTTTTTCTCCCATACGTGCCAAGTCCCCTAGAAAACCAACGAAAAAATTGGGGTGCCAAAGTATGTGTCAAACACTATAACAGTACAATTTAAAGACAAATTTATTTTTATTTGTAACATCTAAAAATCCCCATGACAAAAGGATAATGTTAAACGTGTGTGTAACAATTATTTCCACATTGCTTTATATGCTATGCATTTTTTTGAATAGGATACTAGAATAATGTGGTTATACAACATAGTATTATTTAGTTCTATAATCATGCAAAAATGTTAGTCCCTATACTCTACTTATACAGTGCATTGTGAAAGTATTTGGCCCCCCTCAAACTTTTCTACCTTTTGGACACATTTCTGGCTTCAAACAAAGAAATAAAATTCAAATTTTTTTTGGAAGAATCAACAAGTGGGACACAATCGTGAAGTGGAATGACATTTATTGGATATTTTAAACTTTAACAAATTAAAAACTGAAAAGTGGGACCTGCAATATTATTTGGCCCCCTTAGAGCAGAGCTTCCCAAACTCCAGAC
The DNA here is from genome assembly GCF_046119375.1 of Phyllobates terribilis. Lineage (NCBI taxonomy): Eukaryota > Metazoa > Chordata > Amphibia > Anura > Dendrobatidae > Phyllobates > Phyllobates terribilis. The sequence continues at coordinate 285,434,893 of NW_027362762.1, read as the reverse complement.
CTCACGGACCCCACAGGTCATGTTCTCAGGATTTCCATAGCATTGCACAGGTGAAGAATTCCTGATGCCTTGATGATACTTCCATCACCTGTGCAATACTAAGGAAATCCTGAAACCATGACCTGTGGAGGGGGGGGGGGGGTCCATGAGGACTGGAGTTTGGGAAACACTGGTTTAGAGGGACAGCCGGGTCTTGGTAGATTTGCAGTGGTCTGATACTCCTTCCATTTCAATATGATCGCTTGCACAGTGCTCCTTGAGACGTTTAAAAATTGGGAAATCTTTTTGTATCCAAATCCGGCTTTAAACTTCACCACAACAGTATCTCGGACCTGCCTGGTGTGTTCCTTAGTCTTCATGATGCTCTCTGCACTTGAAACAGAACCATGAGCCTGTCACAGACCAGGTGCATTTATACGGAGACTTGATTACAGGTGGATTCTATTTATTATTACCAGTCATTTAGGACAACATTGGATCATTCAGAGATCCTCCCTGAACTTCTGGAGTGAGTTTGCTGCACTGAAAGTAAAGGGGCCGAATAATATTGCACGCCCCACTTTTCAGTTTTTAATTTGTTAAAAAAAAGTTTAAAGTATCCAATAAATTTCGTTCCACTTCACGATTGTGTCCCACTTGTTGTTGATTCTTGCCCAAAAAATTCGAATTTTATATCTTTACTACCTTTTGGCCACATTTCTGGCTTCAAACAAAGTTCAAGGGGGCCAAATACTTTCACAATGCACTGTATAAAATACATTCAAACAAATCTGCCATAAATTATGTACAGGGCCGGCTCCAGGTTTGAGGGCCCCTTTAACACAATTCATGATGCACAGATATGGCAGAGAAAGATCCTAGTTACTTACCGGTAACGGGATTTTACAGAGCCCATGACAGCACCACCTGAGAGAGGGTATCCGCCCACCAAGGACAGGAACCTACTGAATAAAAAGGCGGTACCTCTCCTCCGCATCAGTTTTTTGTTTCAGAGCATGAGAGGGCCTCCGAAGACAGGTTAATACATAACCACCACCTCAGCATATGTACTAAACACCTTAAAAAAAGTGCACACCACAGTGATAAAGGGGAGGGAATTAATAGGGTGCTGTCATGGGCTCTGTAAAATCCCGTTACCGGTAAGTAACTAGGATCTTTTCCCCTTCTCCCATGACAGCACCACCTGAGAGATTTATAGAGATTAAATACCAGAGGGAGGGATCACCGCTTGCAACACCCTTCTACCAAAGGACAGATCAGTAGAAGAGGAAAGGTCAAGACGGTAATGTTTGTAAAATGTAGCAGGGGATGACCAAGTTGCCGCCTTACATATAATGTCGATGGGCACATCCGCCTTCTCAGCCCAGGAAGCAGCTACCGCTCTGGTGGAATGGGCCTTCAGGTTCTCAGGAACCGGCAGATTGCTAGAAGAGTAGGCTAAGGTAATAGTATCCCTGACCCATCTAGCTATGGTCCCCCTTGTAACCTTAAGTCCTTTCCTAGCCCCCTGAAAGGATATAAATAAAGCGTCACTCTTTCTCCAGGCTTTTGTCACTTCCAAATACTGGACTAACACCCTCCTAACATCTAAGGTGTGAAGCTTATATTCCTCAGAATCCCTAGGATTAGGATAGAAGGAAGGGAGAGTGATTACTTGCGTCCTATGGAACTTGGAGGCTACCTTTGGAAGATAGGCCGGGTCTGGTCTTAAGATTACTCTATCCATACATACTTGAGTGAATGGATGGTTAATGGATAGTGCGTGTAAGTCACTGACTCTACGAGCTGATGTCAGGGCCACCAATAGCGCAGTCTTTAAGGTTAAGATTTTTTCTGAAACCTTCTCTAAGGGCTCGAAGGGAGGTTTGGTTAATGCTTCCAGAACTAAATTAAGGTCCCAAGGAGGCATTCTTGGAACAGGAATAGGTCTGGATCTATGACAGGCTTTAATAAATCTAATGATCCATCTATTTGCTGCCAAGTCATAATTATACAGTGCCCCCAGAGCAGATACCTGTACCTTAAGAGTACTGGTAGCTAGTCCCATGTTTAACCCCTTCTGGAGGAATTCTAGTATGGCCTCAATAGGAACCCTCCCTTTGGCAGACTGACCCGAGGTAGACAAGAACTTAGCCCAGGTTCTACCATAGATTCTAGTTGTTATCGGCTTTCTACTTGCTAGAAGGGTAGTAACAAGATCTGGAGAAAACCCCCTTTGCGTCAATAGCGACCTCTCAAAATCCAAGCCGTCAAATGCAGGCCCGCTCTTTGGGGATGACAGACTGGGCCCTGCCTGAGGAGATCCGGGATGTCCGGAAGAACCCATGGATCTGCTTGGGACATTCTCTTCATCCAAGTGAACCATGGTCTCTTGGGCCAGAACGGGGCGATCAATATAACCCTCGCCCGTTCCTCTCGGATCTTCCTCAGGATAGTAGGGATCAGTACTAAAGGGGGAAAGGCATAAGCTAGAGTGAAATCCCACTGAATCTGCAGCGCGTCCACCGCAAACGCCCCCTCTTTTGGATTCAGGGAGCAAAAGGTTTCGGTCTTCCGATTGTGTCTGTTTGCAAACAGATCTATCTGGGGCTGTCCCCACCGATCCACAATCTGCTGAAAAACGGCTGGATTCAACTCCCACTCTCCTTGTTTCAAGATGTGACGACTCAAGAAATCGGCCTTTATGTTCTCTTCCCCTTTTATATGCAGTGCCGAGAGCGTAACCAGCCGACTCTCGGCAAACCTGAAGATCTGATCCGCTATTAACATCAGAGGGAGAGACCTGGTACCCCCCTGATGATTGATGTAGGCGACTGTTGATCTGTTGTCTGACATTATCCTGACGTGAGGACCCTGAAGAACAGAACTGAATTCTTTTAGCGCGTTTCTGGCTGCCAACAGCTCTTTCATGTTGGAAGAGAGGCTTGTCTCGCTGTCCGACCAGAGGCCTTGTACAGAACGATCCCTTAGGTGAGTTCCCCAACCTTCCGCACTTGCGTCTGTTGTAATTGTATCCGACACCTGGAAGGTCCAAGGAACCCCCAAAGATAGGTTGACTGGAGATGTCCACCAGTCCAGGGAGTTGATCACAACATCTGGAAGAGATATTTTCCCATTCAGGCGACCTTTGAGCCGCCTGTCCGCTGCCAGAATCTCCTGTTGAAGACATCTGGAATGGTGCTGGGCCCACTGAACCGCCGGAATGCAAGACGTCATTGTACCCAACAGAGACATTGCACTCCTCAGGGTGATGGTCGGATTGCTGACAATCTGAGATGTTAGGGATCTGATCTTCAGTTTCTTTTCCTCTGGCAGAAGACAGGTTTGGTTTTCCGAGTCCAGAACGAGACCCAGGAAAGACTGAACCCTCTTTGGTTCCAGCCTTGACTTCTCCAGATTTAACAGCCAACCTAGGCGTCTTAGACTGGCCATGACGTCCGCCAGGGCTAGAGCACAGAGTTGACTTGATCTGCCCACTACTAAGAAATCGTCCAGATAAGGGATGACTAAAATATCTCTTTCCCTCAAGTGCGCTGTGACCTCCAGAATGATTTTTGTGAAGACTCTCGGCGCCATGGAAATGCCAAAGGGAAGAGCTGCGAACTGAAAATGCCTTACGTGCCTGCCGAATTGTACAGCTACTCTTAGAAACTGTTGATGATCTGGCAAAATCGGGACGTGGTAGTAGGCGTCCTTCAGATCGAGGACGCACATAAAACAGTCCGGAAATAACATCTTTATGGCTGATTTTATTGTTTCCATCTTGAAAGGCCTGTAGATTAAATGGTCGTTCAGTCTCTTTAAGTTCGCAATGGTCCTGAAGGAGCCGTCCGGCTTCTTTATTAGGAAGAGGGTCGAATAGAATCCTCTTCCTTGCTCGGGTGCAGGTGTTTCCACCAGAACTCCTTTCCTGAGCAGAGAGAGAACTTCCTGCTGTAAGGCTATCTGTTCCACTAAACCTCTGGGGGCTGATATTTTGACAGTGTTCTTGGGCCTGCTCTTGAACTCTAGTGTGAGCCCCCTCCTGATTATCCCTAAGATCCAAGAATTGGATGAAATTTTCTTCCAGGCAGGCAGGAAGTGGGACAATCTTCCTCCCACCTGGGGGGAACTGTCACTTAGGGGCTTTCTTATTCTCGGAGGAGGGACCCCCAAACATGAAGCCTCTGCTATACGGCTTTCGGTCTTTCCAGCTACCTTGGTCTCTGGGAGCTTTACTGCGGCTGTATTTTCTCTTCCGAAAGGAACTGTTAAATCGGGAACCAGACACCATGGGAAATCCATGTTTTTTGTCTGCGGCTTTATCTAGGATGTCATCTAGACCTTTGCCGAACAAGAAGTCCCCCTCACAAGGGATTGAGCACAGTTTAGACTTTGACTGCACATCTCCTGGCCAGCTCTTGAGCCATAGCGCCCTACGGGCTGCATTAGAGAGGTTTGCAGACCGGGCAGCCAGCCTAACTGAATCTGCCGATGCATCTGCCAGGAATGCAGCCGCTCCCTGCATAAGAGGAAGGTCTGATAGAATTTTCTCCCTGGACACATTCCCCCTGATCTGGTCTTCCAATTGTTGAAGCCAGATCATCATAGATCTAGCAGTGCAGGTCGCTGCTACTGCCGGTTTAAGGGCCCCTGCTGACGACTCCCAGGTTTGCTTAAGGAAGGACTCCGCTTTTTTATCCAGCGGGTCTTTTAGGGCTCCTAAAACCTCAAAGGGCAGAGTGGATTTTTTTGAAGATTTTGAAATGGCCACGTCAATCTTAGGGGTTTTGTCCCATTTAGCCGCATCCTCATCCTCAAAGGGGTACCTCCGCTTGGAGGATGACGGCAGCTGACCCTTCCTCTCCGGTTTCTTCCATTCCCTTTCTATCAGAGATTTAATCCTGTCATTGACCGGGAATGAGCGTCTCCTCCTTTGGTCTAAGCCCCCGAACATAACATCCTGGACTGTTCTGGGCACTTTGGTATCGGTAATACCCATAGTCCCTCTGACAGTTTTAACTAGTCTCTCAGTATTATCAACCGAAAAACAAGGTCTGCCCCCCCCATTATCATCCGAAGACTCCGATGATGATGAGGAGTGATTAGAGGAGGAAGGCAGTTCTCTCGTAAAACGGGACTCCACTGATTCCTCCGATTCTGAAGAAACTAGTTTTCGCTTCTTCTTTTTGAGTGAGGTTAAGCCTCTTAAAGACTCTCTGACCTCTGTCTGGATTAGATCCTTTAATTCTAAAGAAAACCTGGGGGACTCCTCTGCAATGGTTTTCTGAATACAGTCTGAGCATAGGTTTTTGGCATAGGAGGTGGGAAGACCGATTTTGCATAAAGCACACTCCCTGTTTTTATTTTTAGCACTACACTTCTTCGCCTCCTGCCCCAAGAAATAAAAGGAGAAGAAGGAGGAAAAGAGAGAGAGAGAGAAGAGCACATTATTCAAGGTGAGACTTTCACGAAGATCACTCACCACACTGCCGTTCAGACTAGGGTACCGGAGGCGGTGGTTGCCGTTCACATGAGGGCTCCCATCTGGCGGAGGTGGACTGACGAAGTCTTTTCTGACCAGTCTTGCCGGAACTCGTACGCCCCTCACTGCTGTGACTGTCGATGGGAAGATTCCCGTTCCATTTGTTTGAGCTGCTTGCGTTGCTTTGATGGCTGTGGCTGCTGCTGTACTTCCTGTGGCGGTGACAGCTGCTGCCCAGGTGACTGCGGTTCCTCATTCATCATGGCGGGGATGCAGACACCGCCATCCTGATTGCTCCCCATCCTTAAAAGCAGTAGGGCTCCACCTCCTTTAGGCTCCTCCCCTTCCGGCAGCGTGCTCATCTCTCTTTTTCCTTTTTTTTTTAAATTTTAGCCAGCTGGCGCGCTACCCGCAGATCCACCTGCCTCTGCGCGTGCGCAGCCCAGCGGCACCCGGCGCGCTTGCAGCGGGATGACAGCTTCCCACCCGCGCATGCGCAGACCCGGTTTCCGGCGCACTCCGTGATAGGGCGCGTCAGCACCCCGCGCGTGCGCAGCCCGGACTTCCGGCGCGCTCCGTCAGAGGGTGCGACGCGACCCCCACGTGCGCAGCCCGGAAGACCTGCCGGCCGGCGCGCTCAGTTAATCTTTGCGAGGCGCAGACCCGGCCGCAGGCCCCGGCGCACGCGGGGAGGCATCCGAAGGAAAACAGCACCTCCTCCCCACACGCAGACCCGGGCAGCAGCCAGACGGGCTGGGAACAGGGACCATCTGCTACTTCCACGGCCTCCAGGCCGCACCGTCCATAATCCAGGTACGTGAGGTACCACCTGGTGAGGCTCCCATCAGGGACAGGAACCAAAAACTGATGCGGAGGAGAGGTACCGCCTTTTTATTCAGTAGGTTCCTGTCCTTGGTGGGCGGATACCCTCTCTCAGGTGGTGCTGTCATGGGAGAAGGGGAAAATACAAGTATAGTACAATATCAAAGATTTCACTTACTTCTTACGTTACATGAGTGATATCTATTGCAAATTCTACAATATCATACATATAGTATAATGCACAGCCCATAGTCCTCCATATCATATAATGGACCTCCATATATAATGCACAGTCCATAGTCATCCATGTACTCACGGATTTAAAAAAAAAAAAAAAAAAAACCTTCCCATCACCTCCCCTGCCATGTGGCATCCTCTTCTGAAGCCTGCAGCCAACTTCAGAGTACAAGTAACGAGAGCACATGACCTCACTCATGCGCCCCCGGTCACGCCAGCTGCTTGGCTCAGAATGGCCGGCGGCTTGTATTACTGTGCAGACCCGACGGACGCACATTCAGCCAAAAGTATCTGCTGGCATCCACGGTAATTATGCCCCTGAGAGAGTACCGTTTGTCCAGGGGCCCCCCCATCCTTGAGTTTGTACGCCCTAACTATGTCAATTTTGTGTTCATACCTTTAACCCGTTTACCCCCGAGGGTGATTTGCACGTTCATGACAGAGCCAAATCTGACCACTGTCATTTTATGAGGTAATACCTCTGGAACGCTTCAATGGATCCTGCTGATTCTGAGATTGTTTTTCGTGACATTGTACTTCTTTATAGTGGTAAACTTTCTTCAATATCACTTGCGTTTATTTGTGAAAAAAATAATTTAGCAATTTTCAAAATTTGAATTTTTATGCCCTTCAATCAGAGATATATCACACAAACTAGTTAATAAACAACATTTCTCACATGTCTACTGTACATCGGCACAATTTTGGAACCAACTTTTTTATTAGAGCGCTATAAAGCGTTAAAAGTTGACCAGTGATTTCTCATTTTTACAACAAAACTTGCAAACCCATTTTTTTTTTTTTAAAGGGACTACATCACATTTGAAGGGACTTTGCGGAGCCTTTATGACAGAAAATAACCAAAAGTGACACCATTCTAAAAACTGCACCCCCCCCCACCCCCCCAAGGTGCTCAGAACCACATTCAAGAAGTTCATTAACCCTACAGGTGCTTCACAGGAATTTTTGGAATGGGTTAGAAAAAAATGAACATTTAACTTTTCACAAAAAAATGTTACGAGACCAATTATTTTTTTTGCAGTGATAAACAGGAAAAAAAAAGGACCTAAAAATTTGCTGTGCAATTTCCCCTGAGCATGCAGATACCCCATACGTGGGGAGGAAAGAAAAAAAAAAACCCAAACTTTCCACAAAAGTGGAGCATCTGGGAAGCCGCGGCAGACAGCGTTGGACGCAGGCAGAGGAGGTGAGTAACGGCGATCACCTACCCTTGTTCCCTACAATGCTGCAATCGACTTCGATTGCAGCATTGCAGGTGTTAATGTGCCGGGAGCGGTGCGGGACCGCTCCCAGCAAATAGCACCGGGTGTCAGCTGTGACAATCAGGCGAGATCGCTATGACGTACTAATACGTATCTGGCTCTTAAGTGCCAGGGCACAGATACGTATTAGTAAGTCTTGGGCTTTAAAAGGGGTTAAGCAAGAGGTACCATTAAGACCAAAGAGCTCTCCAAACAAGTCAGGGTCAAAGTTGATGAGACATACAAGTCAGGATTGGGTTATAAAAAAAAAAAAAAAAAAAAAAAAAAACCTCGATCTCTGATGATTCCAAGGAGCACCATCAAATCCATTATTAACAAATTGAAAGAACATGGTACCACAACAAACCTACCAAGAGGGCAGTTCACCAAAACTCTCAGCCTGGGAAAAGGGGGGGGGGGGGTTTAATCAACGAGGCAGAGACCAAAAGGTAACCCTGAAAGAGTCACAGAGATCCCAAGCAGAGACTGGATTATCTGTCGATACAGCCACAATATGACATATGCTCCATAAGTGTGGGGAGTAAAAGAAAACTTTATTTACTCACAAATTGTAAGGCTCATTTGGAGTTTCCAAAAAACATTTGGGAGACTCCCCAAATGTATCAAGTGCTGTGGTCAGATGACAAAAAACGTTTTGGCCACCAAAGTAAACGCTATGTCTGGCGCCAAACCAACACAGCTCATCACTGCAAGAACACCATCCCCACAGTGAAACATGGTGGTGGCAGCATCATGCTGTGGGGATGTTTTTCAGCCGCAGGGACAGGGAAAATGGTCCTAGTCGAGTGGAAGATAAATGGTGTAAAATGCAGGGATATTCTTGAACAAAACCTATTTCAGTATGTCAGTAATTTGAGACCGAGATGGAGGTCCACCTTCCAACAAGACAATGACCCAAAGCATACTGCTAAAAGCAACACTCGAGTGGCTTAAGGGGAAATGTGTAAATGGTTTGAGATGGCCTAGTCAAAGGCCAGACCTTAATCCAATTGACAATCTGTGGTCAGATTTGAAGATTGCTGTTCACCAGAGGAAACCATGTTGACACCACTTATGCCTCACAGAAATTTATATTATTGGGCAGTGAATAAATACACTTTTACTGCTAAAATTGTTAAACAGGGTTAATAGGAAAAAATGGACCTCTCAATTTGTTGTGCAATTTCTCTTGTTTAAAACAAATACCCTACGTGTAATTGGGAACTACTTTTGAGGCACAGAGCAAAGATCAGAAAGCCACCAGGTTATAATGCAGATTTTACGGTTATGGTCTGCAGGTGACATGACCCACTGGAAGAGCCCCTGATGTGCCAGAGCAGCAGAACTCCCATCCCCCACGAGTGACTCAAACTACACCTCTCAAATTTATCTAAGGGTGCAGTCATCATATTGACGCCGCGGGTGTCACTGAATTTTATACCATTGGGCAGTGAAGAAAAAAAAAGGTAAAAAAAAATGCATTTTTACCACAAAAATGGTTTAGCCACATATTTTATGTTTTCAAAAAAGGGAAATGGGTAAAAATGGCACCAAAATTTGTCACAATTTCTTAATGTGGAAATACCTATATGTGGCTGTACAGTACTGGTTAGCCACATGGCAAGACTCCGGAGGGACAGAGCGCCATTTGTCTCCTGGAGCATAAATTTTCCTAGAATAGTTTGTAGACTCCATATACAGAGCCCCCAAGTGCTAGAAGAGCAGAACACCCCCTCAAAATGACCCCATTTTGAAAAAATACCCATTTTTGGAATTATACTCCTTTGTGCTACCAGTAATGTGGAAGGCCCCTATATTTTTGTTAACAGATGACGGACCTTAGTGGGGACTTGCTTTTTTTTGTGGCTTGAGGTGAAGATTTTATTGAGAACATATTGCATAACTGTTGGGATCACATTTATCTGGCACTCTACAATGAGCACTTACATCAGAATTTCCATCTAAGGCCAGGGTCCCACTAGCCTGTGAGAGGAGTGTCAGAGCTCTGATCTTCTTGCACGAGATCACAGTACAGCTGTGGAGACGGGAGAAAGTAATTTCTCCATCTCCTCTGTTGCTGGCGGGAATCTCACTGCACTCGTACCCATACACTTAAATGGGGCTTCATGCACTATGAGGAAGCAGTGTTATTCTTGACTCAGTCTAGCCTCTGTTCAGCGTCCTTTTATGAAAGCTTAAAAAGACAGATATCGCCAAATCCCAACCCACACTGCGTCCCCAATCTGCATCATTATAGGGAATCTTCTGCCGGGGGTTCCATCGGTATCACGTATTTCAGAGATTTACACTGAAGACCTAGTGTAAGCACTCAGCGTAGGATAAATGTGAGCCAAACTACACTGTGATCTTGAGACAGAATGAACAGTAGGACAAGAATTGATTTTATTTTTACATTGTTCCTCGTGTGGTATATTTTCAAAAATTGTGGTCCATATTGGTTATTAACAAAGAAAGTTTTTAAGTTTTGCTACTTTTGCACACTGAAAACTGCTGCAAATGTATTGATCCAAGGAATATACCGTATTTTTTTGGACTATAAGACTCGATCCCCCCCCCAAGTTTTGGATGGAAAATAAGGGTGTGTATTACAATCCAAATGTAGCTTGGCAGGCGTGGGACGGTAGTGGATCGGGATCACAGGGGGCAGGGTCACTGCTACATGAAGCTGGCGTGGCAGGAGTGGGGCGATGCTGTGGGCCCTGGGGTGCCCCAACAGTGTGAGGCTGTGGGCCATGGGCTTCAAGAAAATGTCAGTAGTGAGGCAGAAGTATTTTCCTAAAGCCCACTAGTGCCCACTAGAAACAGTCAACTCGTCCCGCAAATTACAAGCTCTCACGTGACTGTCAGCAGAAATATGTAAAAATTATAGCTATCCAAATATGGCGATGCTTTTTTGGGGGGCAAAAAAATAAATAAATCTAGTAACACTGTAATCACACTGACCCGAAGTCACCAGTACGTTGTCTCCAGAAGCAGGAGCTGGGCACATGCATCTGTAAGTTAGGCAAGCTCTCATTGCTACAGGAATGCCAAACATGTGGACCCTAGATGTAGTTTAGGCACATTGTGGGGCTCAGAAGGGGAGGGAGGCATTTGGATGCACAAGATTTTCTGAATTTCTTTTGGGGGGCAAGGGCCACAGCCTGTGCTAATAGTAACTTGGAAGTCCCTTATATTTTTAACAGATGACGGACCTGAGTGGGGACTAGCTTTTTTTGAAGACAGAGTTAAAAGCTTTAATTGGGAACGTTTTACGTAACGTTTATCCAGCACTCTAGGCTGCACTTACATCGGGGGTTTCCATCTAAATCTCCAAGTGATGTAACTCAGATGAAATCCCCGCAGAATCCATTCACTATAAAAAGGCAGCAGAGTTACTCTGGACTCTGTCTGGCCTCCGTTTAGCAGTGTCCTTTTTTTACCAGAAGTTAACAAAACTGTGGCCAACCGCACTTTTATGCACGCCTAAAAGACACCGTGGGATCACAGGCCAGATGGCATCCACAGCGCCTCCATTTGCCTCATTAGGCTATGTGCCCACATTGCAGAAATGAAGCAGAAAATTTCTGCATGTCCTCTCCCGGAAAAACGCATGTGGAATTCCGCACGCGTTTATTGTGCATTTATCGCACGTTTTCCACATGCGGAATTGCCTTGCGTTTTTTATTGCATTGCAAAGGCAATTCCGCTTACGGAAACGCAAAGTTAGTGGACATGCTGCGGATTTTTCCACGCATCAGAAACGCTGCGGATGCGGGCATATAACTTGCGGAATGCCCTTGGGGACCATGGGGGCGGATTACCTAGCGTTTCACAAGCGTTTACGCTGCGGAAATTCTGCAGCATATACGCTTGAAAAACGCTACGTGGGCACATACCCTTACAGGGAATTTTCCACCGGGGGTTCTGTCTGAATCACGTATTTCAGAGTTACACGGAAATCCCGATGTAAACGCTCCGTGCAGGATAAATGTGAGCAGAGCCTTAATGCGATCTTAATCAGCAGCAGGTGAAGAATTTTTTTTTTTTTTACACCGTTCCTCGTGCAGTTTAAGTGATTAGACGACTTTATTCTTCGGGTCGGTGCGATTACAGAGATACCAGATTCATATCGTGTTTTTTTTATTGACAGCTGTCACACTAAAAGACAATTTTTTGCATCGCCATATTTTGAGAGCTATAATTTTCCCATATTTCGGTCGACAGTCAGGTAAGAGCTTGTTTTTTGCGGGACAAGTTGACGTTTTTATTGGTACATCACATTTTTTGATTGCTTTCTATTCCATTTTTTGGGAGGTAAAATTAACAAAACAGCAATTCAGGATTTGTTTTTTTTGGGGTTATTATGTTTTGGCGTTTTTACACAATACAACTAATTTACAGAAAAAATAATTTTTTTTGCATCGCTTTATTCTGAGAGCTATAACTTATTTTTCGGCTGATGGAGCTGTATGGCGGCTTTTTTGCAGGACAAGATGACGTTTTCAGCGGTAGCATTTTTATTTCCATTTGGCTTTTGGATCGCATTTTATTCCACTTTGTTTGGCGATATGATGAAAAAGCAGTTTTTGCTCCGTTTTTTTATGGTGTGCACAGAAGGGGTTAGTGTGACAGTTTTATAGATTGGGTTGTTTCAGACGCGGTGATACCAAAGGTGTACTTTTTTTGTTTTTGCATAAATATATGGATTTATTGGTTTAATATTTAAAATAAAAAAATTATAATTTTAAGTTTTAAAACTTTAGAATTTTTTTATTACATTTTACTTATTCCCTGTATGGGGCATTAATTTTTATTTTTCCAATCACTGTTCTCATGGAATGCAATAGACATGTATTGCATTGCACGAGAGCTGACAGTTTTACACTGTCATATCTCCTGCTAGACTCAGCTGCAGGCTGAGCCTAGCAGGACACAATGCATGGCAGACCCAGAGATGGTCATGTGACCTCCGGCTGCCATGACAACGCCAGGTCCTCACAGGCATCACGGGGGCCGTCGGAAAGGTAAATGGACGACCCCCTCTCTCACCATCTTCTAAATGCAGTGATCGCTATGGATCGCTGCATCTAGAAGATAGCAAAGGGTTAAGATCATTGGGACCTAATCCAATCAGGTCCCGATGAGGTCCCCTGTCAGCTGTTGCTCTGCACCGCACCCGCAGCGCTAGCAGGACCACCGACCGTTTATAAACGTCGGAGCTGCAGAGCCCAGGCAGCGCTGTTTATATACGGTGGGCGGTCGGGAAGAGGTCAAGTAGTCAAATGGAAATGTTTCATTTTTTCATGAAAAGGTTTAGTCCCAAATTTGTAATTTTCACAATGGATAATAGGCGAAAAGACTCCCTAAACACAAATTTTGCTATAATAGTTAATTTGCGGAGTACCTAAGATGCCAGAACAGCAGAAAAAAAAAAAAAAAAATGACCCTATAGTAGAAAATGCACCTCTCAATGAATTCATCTACAGCTGCAGTGACGATTTTGTAACGTCCACGTCAGGCTTTTTTTCCCTGGAGAATTACAAATATGCCAGTTTAGTGCCCATACTTTGCACCCAGCTTGTGCTCCAGGCGATACGCACCCCATAAATTGTTAGGTGCTCTCTCCTCACTACAATAATGTCAACATGTGGCAGTTTACTGCCATTTAGACACAGTAGGGTATTTGGATTTGGGAGTGCAGAACTCATCAGATTTTATTTGAGGGGGCAAGAGCCATATCGCTCTTCCAGAAGTAACGTGGGAACCCCCTATAGTTCATGACAGATGACGGACCAGAGTGGGGGCTGGTTTTGTGTGGGATAAAGTAGGGATTTATTGGTAACATTTTTGGATACATATTTTTCGATCGCTTCCAGAATAACACTGGGATTACAATCGTGTGTTCAACGCTGAGCACTTGCGTCTGGTTTTCCGTGTAAATTTCACAAAAATGCGATTCAGACGAACCCCCAACAGAATCACCCAAGAGGCAGATGGAGACACTTCGTACTCCGCTTGGCATGTGCTCCGCTAGTGTGCATCTTTATAGGTGTGCACAGAATTTTTATTGTTATGAAAAACTAGAAAAAAAATAGTATGCAAAGAACTATTGGGATCACACGATAAATTTTTATTTGAAAACTACAAAAACCTAAATGATTAAAAACAAGGGTTTGTGTATATCATAAAGGTGTGCAAAATAATACCAATCACCTAAACCTCATCTGCTCCACAATATATTTCATAGGAACTGTAAATAGAATGCTATAATAAACACCTACCGTATTTTTCGGACTATTAGACGCACCTAGGTTTTAGAGGAGGAAAATAGAAGGAAAAAAAAAAAAAGGAAAAAATGTGGTCATGAAGCCCTGTTAAGGGGGAGGGGTCTGCTGCTGACACTGTTATAGGGGTAATGTCTGTTAATATCCCCCATCTTGGTATATATGGCAACGCACCCCCTGATCCCCATCATGCTGCATTCACAAAAAAAAAAAAAAATATACTCACCACCCCTCTCCTCCAGCACTGCGTTCAGCTCTGCTGCCGACACTCACTGTGTGAGTTGTGCATGGCGTTACTGTGAGATGCTGTGCGGGAATAGTCACTGCTCCCCAGGCCAGAACTGTGTGCGTGGAGAGCAGTGACCACTCACCTTAATAGTGCGCACACTGTATCCGCAGCACAGCTCCTGCTGCAGCCGATGGGTCTGTGTGCCTGTTATTAAAGACCATGAATATTCACTACAACCCATGGGAGTGGCTTGTAGTGAATATTCATGGTCTTTAATAGCGGGCACACAGACTGCAGGGCGGCTGCAGGAGCTTCGCTGGGGCTACAATGTGCGCGCTATTAAGGAAAATATTCGTTGCTTTCCATGCCCATGGGGAGCAGTGAATATTAATTTTCTTTAGCAGCTGGCACAGCATAGGCTCCAGAAGGCAGCTGCTGCCACCTGTGCCACATTTCCCCCCCCCCCCCCCCACCACCACACACACACACACACACACACACACACACTTCCAGCCATTGGTATATAGTAGGGGGCACCGTTTGGACTATAAGACACCCCCCCAATTTCCTCCAAAATTTGAGGAAAAAAAGTGTGCCTTATAGTGCGAAAAATACGGTAATTAGATATAGATTTAATGCAAGTGATATAGTGCTGATCACTGGCAAGAAAAGGGGATCAAGGCACCCAAGTTGCACTGAATAAAAGTAAATGTTACAAAAACATGAATATTGCACAAATATCAAACCTGCCTATTAAAATGAAGATGTAAATCTATTAAATTAAGGTCGCATTACAGTCCTAATGGATGACGCAAAAATATAAGGGATGAGGGACATCTCCACCTGCCTAGTGGCTTCCTCATGGTACAATACCATAGTTAAGTGTCCGCATTTTATAAATAAATAATCACAAGGCAAGCATTACCTGCTGGTCAGCGAAATGTTGCCTAATTAGCCCTGGTAAGGTACGGCGTACAGAAATAGTCAAAAGGAGTGAACATAGGTATACTCAAATCTTTATTGCACAGATGCAGGAAAACCACTGTCTCAACCCCGCCTGCATGAAAAGCATGACGCAATCCAGTATGAAAGAACAGATCAAGCAAGAGGTGCTGGGAGATTTACGCCCAGTCACATAATAGCGCATATGATCACACTGCACAAGCATGGAACGCACCAAGCGCTCCACTGAATGCAACGGTATTTCCCTGCCCCATGAGACAAGGGACACAAATTGCACATGCGTGAAACGAACGCTCCACTGATTATGTCAGAATGGTTGTCAGGCGCATATTATTGCCCACAAAGCAGAAAGAACATACATACATTTTTCTCAGATGTGACCCCTAATAGACTTGCCGCACAAACCATGTTAGAAAGATAATTCCCAATGGAAATGCTTTATCAATGATCTAACTCAATATATAAATTGAAGATCTTATAAGCTAGAAAAGTAATTGCTTATTAGAGAGACAATAGTTAAATGGACATACTCTACCATACATTAAAAACAGGAACCCTACATTAAGGGATACGCGCATTTAGCTAAAAATTGTCTAGCAATCAATTACTTTTTAGGTTTAGGTCTTCTATTTCTATATCGAGTTAGAGCATTTGATAAAGAATTTCCTTTGGGGATTATCTTTCTAACATTGTTTGTGCAGTGAATCGATTGGGGGGGGGGGGGGGGGCCCACATCTGCGAAAAATGTATATGTGATCTTCCCTTTGGGCAATAAAGTGCGCCCGAAAACCATGCTGACATTATCAGTGGAGCGCTCATTTCACGTATCTGCAATTTGATTGTGCAGGGAAATAACGTTGTATTCAGTGGAGCGCTTGGTGTGTTCTACGTTTGTAGTGTGATCAGATGGGCCATTTTATGTGACTGGGCGGAAATCTCCAAGTACCTCTTGCTTGATTTGTTCTTTCATACTGGAGCACGTCAGGCGTTTCATTCAGGCGCGGTCGAGACAGTGATTTGCCCGCATCTGCACAATTAAGATTTGAGTATAATTATTCACGCATCCGCTTTTCACTATTTCCGGATGCCGTACCTTACCATGACTAAATAGGCAAATTTCGCTGACCAGCACGCAATGCTTGCCTTGTGATTATTTCTTTATAAAATGTGGACACTTAACTATGCTATTGTACCCCGAGGAAGCCACTAGGCATGTGGCGATACGAGTGGAGATCCCCCTCATCTCTATTTTTGCTTCATCCATTAGGACTGTAATGCGACCTTAATTTTAAAGATTTAAATCTTCATTTTAATAGGCAGGTTTGATATTTGTGCAATATTCATGTTTTTGGAACATTACTTTTATTCAACGCAACTTGTGCCTTGATGCCCTTTTCTTGCCGGTGATCAGCACTATATCACTTTATTACTTACCGATTGCATGCATCTAGGCGTTTATAGCATTCTATTTATTTACAGTTCCTATGAAATCTATTGTGAAGCAGATAAGGTGTGCTATTTTGCACACCTTTATCATGTATACAAATCCTAGTTTTTAATCATTGCAGTTGGGGCAGTACCCCAAAAGTTTGTTTTGGATTCTGGCTTATATCCCAATTCATGTGATAAGGCTCATTAAAAGGGTAACCCCACCCACAACCCAGCAGCCACAGCGGGGACTCCAGCGCCGAGTTACGCCTCACTTGTGATGTCAGAGCTGGGTCACGTGATGCCTGTGAGCGGCACCATCAGCAACGGAAGATATTTACAAAAAGTCTTAGGGGCCATGGGGGTGGGGGGTAATATAAAGTATACAACTTTAATTTTTTTGCTGAATGAGCCATATTAGGGCTTGTTTTCTGGGGGACAGTTTAGAGTATATTTGTAGCTTTTTTGATATGACTTTTTGATCCAGAAAAAAAAAAAAAAAAACTAAACGTTAAGTTTTTTTAACTTTGATAACTAATTCATTTTTATGGCAGTTCTATAAAAAAAAAGCTGTGTTTTTTGCATATTGTTAGTTTCTACGTTTTAGAAACTGTATTTTTTGTTGCAAAAGGTTTACTTACATAGTATCAAAAAAACAATAGTTTGTTTTGTAACGATGTGTGGGATTGTAGGACGTTAGACCTGCCAGTTTGATACTGACAGGAGGTGTATCATACAATTATGGCAGTGTACAACATGCTATTGCAGCTGGCTGATTCAAAGCCATTACTTGACCTGTTAACCTTGAGAGAACACTGCAAATATAGGGGGCAAATGGGCTAATTTTCCACTATTATGACAACCCCCTTCTTGATCTAAATGTTTGGCAGTTATATAAAAAAAAAAAAAAAAGCCTACACTCACCTCCAGTGGTGCCAGCAGTCGCGCGGTTGTACTGACGCGAGCCGGGCGCCGAATCAGCGCTGGTGTTACTGTCCCTGCCTTTGTACAAATTGAACATGAAGACAAAGTCCAGCCTGCAGCTGATTTGACTTCTTCATATTCAATTCGTACGAAGGCGGAGACAGTGACGCCAGCGATGACTGGGCACCAGGCTCACATGTCATAACTGCATGAGAGCGATTGCCCACACTGCTGAAAAAGCAATGGCACGGGAGTATAAGCTTTATTTTATCGGGGCCAAACATTTATATCAAGGGGGAGGCATTGTCCTAGTAGTGGACAGCCCCTTTAAGCACAGATCACAGCATGTCACAATCTAGTTGACACACTGATTAAACTGTCTGCTTGTGCGCTCGCAAAATCATTGCGCATGTACAGTGGTTTGCAGAACCACATTACATGCCGCAGTGCTCATTGCCAAATGGATAACTCTGTAGCAAGTCAATCCACCCAAAAAAGTAACGATAATACCAAATATTAAAAAATCTGAAGTTTAACTGCACAATAGCCATTTCTTCTTACTTCCTTAACCCTTTCGCAACCCTGGGATTTTGCGTTTTTTGCTCCCCTTGTTCCCAGAGCCATAGCGTTTTTTTGGGTCATTATGGCCGTGTGAGGGCTTATTTTTTGCGGGATGAGTTCTACTTTTCAACGCCATTACTAGTTTAACCATATCGTGTACGGGAAAAAATTCCAAGTGCGGTGAAATTGCAAAAAAGTGCAATACCACAGTTGTTTATTTTTTTTACCACGTTCACTGAATGCTAAAACTGACCTGCCATTATTATTCTCCAGGTCATTAAGAGTTCGTAGACACCAAACATGTATAGGTTCTTTTTTATTTAAGTGGTGAAAAAAAATTCTAAAAGTTTGGTAACAAGAAAAAAAAAAAAAATAGAAAATTGCGCTAAGACCTGTAGCGTCTCCATTTTTCGGGATCTGGGGCCGGGTGAGGGCTTATTTTTTGCGCACCGAGCTGACGCTTTTATTAATACCATTTTTGGGTAGATCTGATGTTTTGATCGCCATTATTGCATTTTATTGCAATTTTGCGGCGACCAAGAAACGTAATTCTGGTGTTTAGAATTTTTTTCTCGTTACGCCGTTTACCGATCGGATTATTTTTTTTTTATATTGATAGATTGGGCGATTCTGAACGCAGCGATACCAAATGTGTATGTAGGTTTAACATGTTAACAGCCGAGGGTGGATCGTGATTCCACCCCCGGCTGTTGCGGGCTCATGTCAGCTGTAATAATCAGTTGACATGTGCTCGGTTCAGCGCAGGCTCACCGCCGAAGCCCTCACTGAACCGGGGGATTACAGCCTGTGCGTACTAATACGTCACAGGTTGTAAAGGGGTTAAGATAAATAGAAAGATGTATGTAGCCCAAAATAGCATAAATTTTTTTACAAATTATACTGTGAAAACAAGCTCTTACACAGCTTAAGCTGACAAACTAGTAGAAGCTTTCAAATACTAAGATACAGTATGTGAGTGATACATGTTAATAATGACCTGTCTTAAATACTCAGCAGCAACACCTAATGAGTTTGACAGGAGAGTACTGCTTGTCAGCATGGTACACACATTCCCCACCCCATGATCATAGGGTGTTCTAGTAGTCCTGTCAGACAGACATACACGGCATTACAAAAATAGGACATTTAAAATGACCCAAGGCTTGCATGTTTAATTCCTCTGATGGAAACAAAGAATGTAAAAAGAAAAAAAAAAAGAAAAAAAGTTTAGAGTAACTGCCATTTTAATTTATATTTAACAAGTCGAGAAATTCACTTCCTCCTCCAGGACTGATCATTTTCGAAATTCTCAATTCACAGGAAAATTCTGTATTCTGCGAAAACAGATTTTCCATTACTGAGATAGGAGATGGCAGTTGATAGTGATAAGATTCGATGTAGAGGGGAGGAGAAGGGTGGGGCTCTGCCTTTAGCACCTCCTGCTCCCCTTCGAGATACAACTATATGAGAACCCACTCACTTCCCATCACAGTAATGGGAATTTCTATTCACAGGAGAAAGATTTATCCTGAAAATTGAAAATGAATTATTAGTCCTGGAAGTAGATTTTACTGATCTACACATGTAAAACTGATTTATGAAATTTAAATTAAAAACACTGCAATTACAATTTAAGGGTTTAAAAAGACAGCTGAAATTTACACTTCAACCCAACCACATTGCATAAGAGTAACATTTGTTAAAAAAACGACACTTTTTTGCACCCGTGGAGTGACTAAATGCCTCAATGCACGATCTCAATTATTTAGGTTGCTGCCACCCCTACGATGACCGACAGTGCTGCCTTGTCCAGAGCTCTAAAGACATGTACAAACAACCCAACTTTTGCCCCAATTAAAAAACAAATACATTAAAAACTACACATTTGTATCACTGCATTCAGAAATGTTCAACCAAAATATAAAATTAATCTGATCGGTAAAAGGTAACGAGAAAAAAAATATCAAAATGCCAGAATTACGTTTTTTTGTTTTTTTTTTAGACAGCGGAACATTGCAATAAGAGGCAATCAAAACACTATGTACCCAAAATGGTATCAAAAAAAGTCAGCCCAGGGCACAAAAAAAATAAAATAACTCAAAACACCAAGTCCTCATGTATTGCTGAAGGAATATGAGCAGTTAAAGCTCAACACAAAAGTTATTCAGTGTGATAATGAAAAATAATTTTGTATCATCGCAATTGTACCAACTTCACAATAAAGTTAACATGTCAATTACACAAGGTTAATTCAGTGTACAGGGGAAAAAAAAACAAAAAACTTTCCATTACAGATTAGAAGGGATTGCCATTACATTCACAATAAGACCATGGCTCTATCACATAACCTCTCCTATCAATATCGCATTAGTGAAAAACCTTCTGTTTGTTCCATTTATTTTTCTTTGAAGAACAAATAAAAGGGGGATTAAAAAGCTGCATGTACCCAAAATGGGCAGTAAAATGTATGTTAAACAGAAAAAAAATATATATGTATTTATACATCTCTCAATCGAGAAACAAAAGGAAAAAGTGATTGAAGGCCAAAAAACACGCCTGTATTAATGCATGAATATACTCAATTTTCTTTTGTTGTAGTACTGGAGAAAAGCGTTGCGCAGTGTCTGATCAGTGTTTTCTGCAGTTACACATGAAGATGCAAGCTCCATCTCCAGCGTTATATCACATGTATACCCCACCGGCACTGGGCAGCCTATAATGCAGTATTACAATGGGATGAAGTCAGTCACCAACTAGACAAACTAAACCCAGCAGATCAGATACAACTGGAGATGCAGAAGATAAAATCCAGATACTGCTTCTCACTGGAAACACAGGACACTTCAAACAACTCCTTTAAGGCATTTGACATTCTTGCACAATAACTGATGAGTCGTGTAACTCCTCCCCTTTGAGGAGTGGCTCTAAGAGCAGAGAGTAAGAATACGCCATAAAGATACCCCGCCAGTGCTTCATGCTCACTCCCCAAGAACAATGAGTAAGGAGTGCAAGGGCCTAGCTGACTACATATTACTAGTAAACCCCAGAGCTCATCTATCAGCAGCCAAGCAGAGAAGTCAATTACAGAATAGGATGGAGTTACAAGGTAACAGTGCTAGCACCACATGCCTCAGATTTAGGAAACCCTATCGTCGGTGTAAAAACACTGATAACACAGCAAATATATAAGAATATTTAGATAAATGTCTACAAGACAGAATGAACAGTTTTATTGAAGACTAGGCCTTTGGAAGAAACCACAAGATTCTTTACAGAACATTGTGACGACTAGATTACACTCACATATTAAAAGATAAATCCCAACTATCCTCAACAGGCCGGGACAAGTGCAATACCACAATTAACGACAGCATTGCAATCAATCCCAACCTGCACAGAACGTGGCATATCTTTCTTCAGTGTCCAGCAGTATGTGGTGGCATGATCAGTTTTGCATGGATTTGCACAGCAAGCCTTTAAGCAGCTGGACGCAAATCTGCAAAACTACTCATGGGACACCCCAAAAAAATGGTACTCCAACAAAGAATAAAAGGGTAGTGAAGATTCGCAGCCAGTAATACTTCAAGTGCTCATGATGCAGTAGAACACTACACACTACCTGCACTATAAGCACTTTAGTACTCCTGACGCCAGAATACAGCCATCGCTCCGCAAGGTCAGATCACCGCACAGCTGACAACACAGACCGCTATCAGTTTTGCATAGATTTGCACAACTCATTTCTTCTTGTAGTGCAACTATGCAAAACTAACAGAAGACTGCATAAGGCATGAGAACGCATCAGTGGGGGCAATTCATAGGGCAGCGCTCAATAACAGTACTTCTTATGCCAGAAGGAGCATTTAGGGCAGTAGATGCTAATCTACTTCACTATCTGCACTAGATGCACCTTAGAACAAGAAGCACAGGAGTAGTAGGTAATCTGTTACCACCGTGCCAACCTCCGCCAACATAATGCTACAAGTGCCTTCACTGCAGTAGGTTGTCTTGTATAACTACCTGCACTGTAAGCACTTTGGCATTACCATTGACACTTAGTGATACCAAGGCTTCTGCCCTTCACAGATCTGAAAAAAAGGAAAAAGTGTCATTAGTGTATACTCTATGTCACACTGACTTTAAGAGCAAGTTTAAAGGGACAAAGCCCTGCAGGCAACCCCCTGAAAGCTAGAAGTCTCCTCCGTGGGATGATCAGGTGTAATGGGGATGAGGCATCACAAAGCCTTCAATAAGCCAGGATGAATCATCAATACGCCACTATGAGTAATCAGCTACAAAGAAACCATTGCCAGCGATGTAATGCGATAGCTGGCCCTCAGAGATGACTCACTATGGGGGAACATGTGACAGAGTCCTGCTCCTTTGTGGTGAGGAGCATGCACACATGGGGGAGAGGAGCAGGCAGTGACAGCACACAATGGACCCCTGCAGGCGGGCCACGTGTTGGGCCTCGCACCCCGGATGGCGGCCCTCTAGGTGTCCCTGTCAGGGAGGATAGCGCGGGGAGCTGCGCCTCTGCGGCCCTCATGGAAACAACACGTGTTGCTGCTGTAGTGCCAGTGACCGCTAGGGGCGCTGCCCGGCCCGCTGCGTACACACACAGTACCTCACACGAACCCTGAGAAACGAGGAGGCACAAGGCAGCGCAGTAATGCGCCACCGACTCCCCCAGCGCCAGTGTCACCGCGCAGCAATGGCCTCCACTTCCTCCCCCTCCCGTGTACCAGAGTGAGGTGAAGCTGCGGCAGACAGCGAGGCCTCGGCACTCTCCTGCGCAGCACTAATGTGCATGTAGTGTGCGGCCTCCCCTCCCCCACACTTCGCTCTCCCGCCTAACATGGCGCCGTAGAGTCCCTCAGCTGTTACTGCCGCTTTCCCCATTAACAATGAGCGGGCGGCGCGGCCCGGACTCCGCGCCACACGGGATGTAAACAAACGCGGCCGTGACGGGAGGCCACGACAAGCCGCGTGACAACGGCACCCCACACAATGACCCCGCGTGAGGCTAAGCAGGGGGTTCCGGGGCCACACAAAGGGCTTTGTCCCTGGGGGATAGAGGAGGCCGCCGGACAATCCCCGGGGAAACGGCCACAATGGGGCCAGGTCTGCAAACAATGGAGGGCTGCCGGGGAGAACGTGTGTGCAGGCCGGTACCGCCGCACGGCCTACACCGCGGCGTGTGGGCTGCTTTGTTCACACACAAACTTTCCCTCCCGAGCGTGGAGTGGATACCCCACAGCCCCTTCCCCAGTGTGGACTGGACACCCCACGGTTCCCTCCCGAGCATGGACTGGACACCCCACGGCCCCATCCCCAGCGTGGACTCCCCTCCCGAGCGTGGTGTGGATACCCCACGGCCCCCTCCCGAGCGTGGAGTGGGAGGAGAAGAGCACTGCAGCACGCGTTTCAAATCTCCCTCATTCTTCCGCACTATGGAGCGCCGCGGCTGCCATGCGCTCTGCCTCTACTATGATAAACACCGGCGGAGGCGCCTCCATCTTCACACGCTGCCCACCTCAGCCTGACAGCGCGAAACCAGCCCGCATCCAGCGCCCCCCGCCGCGCAGCCCATCCCGGCCTCACCTCACAAGCCCCCTCAGGAGGCGCAGCGGCTCCCCATTAGCAATACGACCGCCAAAGTGGCGCGAATGCTGTCTGAATCCGACCATGTGGGTGAATGAAGGGCGTCTCCCGCATGAACGTAAATATCTACAAGCCCAGCTTGGTCATTAGCATAAAAAAAATGGACTTCCGACCCGGTGCTCAGCCAATCAGAGGGCCGCCAGCGCTCGGCGCACAGGGGAAGTGCTGCGCCCCCTTACTACACACAGATGCGTGCAGTACTACGAGTCCACACAGGACACAGCGGCAGCAAACAACACAACGTGTTCCCACGGCCAGCGCCGGTGTAGTGCTGCGTGGGGAGCCACACTCGCTACACACCGCGGCAGGTGCACGCCGGGGCTACTCCGTGTGTAGGAGCAGGCACGGGATAATAGGAAAACATCATGTGGTTTCCTCTCCCGTGTCACGTGTGGGAAGGACGGGCTGCAGGGACCGCCGTGATTCATGACCCACGCTCATAGCCGGACGTATAAACCCGCGGGACCGCGTGTAGAGAATAGCCGAGGAGCCCACACTACACAGGGGTCACTGCCACATGGCAGGAGGCCTCTACCCCACACTGTCACAGGGCCCGCTCACACCATGCGACTGTGGATGTGTCACACGTGGTGACATGTGCTGCTGCTGCTGGAAGGTTGTACAGTGTGAACATGCACCAAGCCGAAAGCCTTCAGCTCCAGGTGTACTCAGCTCAGTGCCACCAGCCTGTGTAGTGCTGCTCCTTCTATATTACTATTGCTTTATAGATCCCTATATTCCTCTTTATATCACTATCGCTTTATCTATTAATATCTCTTTTATATTACTGTTTATTCCTACTTGATAAATACCGGTCTAAACAAAGGGACAAAGTCAGAACTCCATAAAGAAATGCTGTACCTCCTCCTTCCTGCTCCACTCCATTCTCTGGCTATGTCTCTATCCCATTATCTATCTACTGCTCTGTGCATATATAATAGAGAAATAAGCAGCGCTCCTAATGATGTGAAAATAGTGAGGGACTCTATAAGCCCATGTGGCAACATTTCGGTTCCTTACCACAACCTTTCTCAAGGGTTGATTGGCTAATTAAAAGTCCCTCACTTTTTCACATCATTAGGAGTGATATTTCTATGTATATTATATTGGACTAAGGGCAAATGCCCAAAAAGTTTTGCACCCGTATTATAGTATTTTTGGCGCTGCTTTGCTATATATATATATATATATATATATATATATATATATATATATATATATATATATATAGATATAGGAGTTGTACACACACGCACGACTGGTAAATACGGTTGCATGAATAAGAGAAGTTAATATCAATCATCGAGGCACAGAGCGACCCAATCTCATTAATATTCCATAGTGTGACATTATTTGCTATATTGTGAATATGAAATAGACATATTACAATAACTACAACTTCTTTTGTGTAACAGACACATCTCCTCCCCTCTATCATACATCTCCTTACTTTGGTAGTAGTGTGTATTAGTCCTTGTTATATTGCTGCATGCTCATAGTTCTCCACCTCTGGATAGTGGTTGTGACGTGTACTGGTTGTATTAGATGTGACGGCGGTGTCTGACACATAGAGCAGTATGGAATGTAAACTTTTCTATATCCGCCTTTGCTATATCATAGTCCATTGTATAATGCTGTTAGGTACAGCCATTGATAACTTTCTGCTGTTATTTTGGAGCCATATTCCTCAATCTGTTTATAACACTCTTAAGTTTATGTCTGATTTATAACCATGTTGTCTGTCAGTCTCAAGGTTGTCATATAATAACCATTCATGTACAATAATCCACTAATTTACCAAGTCTCAAAGAGTAATTTTTTCCCATAATACGTTCAGCATGAGTAGACTTGATAAATAATACAATAATATCTGATTTATAGCAATTGTTTCCAATCAAATTGTGTAATATCTCACTGATGTTAATCCCAACCCAGCAATTCACTGGACTGTATTTGTAGCATTTTGTCAAAGTAACCCCTTCAATGTTTTTTTGTAGGAAATCACCCTAAACCTTAACTGATTTTACTAAAATTATTTTTTTGCTCATTGTATAATGGAAGTCCAAGCAAAATGTGTAGGTTTCATGTGCTAGCCAAATATGTGACATATAATATCCTATCTATTAGCTTTCTCATTTTAGGTTTCCTCTTCTGGTGTCATATTACCAGGGCTTTCTTTTCCTTTCCTCTGGATCAACGCTTGATGAGAATAATAGGCTGGAGTCAATAGGCTTCATTGATCAAAACTGTCTCAAAGAACAACTTTGTTGTCCATAGTAACCAATCAGTGCTCAGCTTTCATCTTTGTAACGGCTCTGATAATATGAAAGCTGAAGTGTGATTGATTGTTATGGGGAAGAAAGACTTTTTTCAGACAGTTCTCATAAATCTGGATTTATCTCTGTTTTCGACCTTACTATGTAATTATGCAAACAATGAAATAAAGTGCTGCCATATGTAAGAGCCAACAGTTATAAAATAATATTTTGTAAACTTGTGTGAAGAAGTAGTATGGTTGTACATACAATGCCATGTGAAATAGTTTTTAAAGCTCAATAAAAATGTATCCATTTGTCAGCATGATGCAGAGTTAGTTTTTTTTTTCCAATTTTGAGTGATGTGTAAATGACTCATAATTGTGTTTCCCAGTGAGAATATTACTCATAATGCTCAAAAGCACTAAACTGTTTTCACCCATAAGTTTATGTTCACACGGTTTGTATTTGCAGTAGACTTTGTTGGAAAAGTTTTGCAACTTTCCCATTTATCTGAGGCAAACCTGTTCAGATGAATGAACTGATTTACAGTAACCAAAATTTTTTGAAACAAAATCTGCAGTGTAGAGATTTCTCCTAAAAAATTCTCTATTCACATAACATCATGACATTCTAGTCTCCTAAGCACAAATCTGCATTATCTGTTTTGTAAGAGGGGCCATCTGAAGTCTTTTATTTCCTAATACAGAATAGGCATCACTTGTGTGGTACAAGTCTGCTGTAACCCAAATTACCTAGTGAAATTCAGGTTCCACTACTGACTACTTAACACATCATTACTGAAGGTTTATAGATAGCATACAACACTTCAGTAGGAAATGTTAAATGATGTGGATCACTTTTGGCCAACAGATAAGCATTTAGGAGATGAGCTGTTGATATGCTAACACCTGAACAATTAAGATACTTTGGGAATGGGTGGATGTGTGAATGCCTATGCTAAGAAGGTTAGGCTTTAATCACAACAATTAGTGTAGAAATGTATATTAACTACTGTTTTTTATCCTTTCCATCATGTGCAGGATTTTTAAGGATTTCCATAATGTTTAAAATAATGTTGCAACAACCACTTTATTTCCCATTTATTCTAGTTAACTTTTTTCATGTGCTTAGTCGTAAAATAGTACACGCAAACATTTATCAGTCTGTTTGTGTTAATAGACGCGTAGGCTGAGCTTTAGTCCAAGACCATGGTATAGAAATAATAGTTTACACATTATAGTAGAATAATTTTGAAAACTAGTGCTGTGAATATTGTACCCTGTTATGGTAGTAACAGTGTGTAACTGCTCATGTGATTTCCTTATAGACGCCACAGCTTTTTACTTATGACATCTTCATGCATTTTTAAAGCAAGATGATATTTCTCCTTTAAATAAATATCATGTTTACAATTTGTCAATTTTCTACTTTTTTTACATCAACCATTAGATTTCTGTGCTAGCATTAAATCATGGTCTGATATATAACCATTGGCTACTTGCACCATATGTCAGATCATTTGGTAACTTGTGTGATTTTTTTTTTGTTCAAAATAAATAGAAATCAACATTCTTACCAGGTCACATATTCTGGACTTACATGACAATTCCTATATCAGTTACATCCCATGTGGCTTACATCCCATGTATGAGAATTCCATTTTCTTATTTCTATGATATATAAATCATGTTCTAGAAATAGCATATTGGGACACTTTACATTACCATCAGCCTCAATACCATATTGTTACTTAGAAAAGTGTAAAATATCTATTCTATCTATCTATGCATTTACCAGTATAATACATATATCATACACATAAATGTATTATGCCATATTGTTACTCAGAAAAGTGTAAAATATAATAATAAATATCTATCTCTATCTGTCTATCTGTATACATCTGCATCTATCCTATCTATTACATATATTATACACGTATAAATTTGTGCTTAAATTCCTTTTCACTCCAGTTTGTGAGCTATGACCCGTTGTGCCTCTTTTATCCTATTTATTACTGTCTTAGATGTTTATAAGAACTGTGAATTACACATAATTTTAGCCCCACACTTATGAGCATTTGAAATATGTAATAAATTATATTTTCTGTTTTGGGAAATATAAATGGTTTGTTTTAAGTTTTTCATCTTCTGTCAAGTAAGTGCTAATCAAACAACATCTAGAACTAACGGTGAAATGTTTCCTGCACAATCCGGTGTATTTATGAAGGCTAAGGATGAAGTCAATTATTTTTCCCTCAAAAGGAAGCTAAAATGTTTCCTAAAAAGTTATTGCCCATAGTTTATATTTTTAATATACTATAAAAATAAATACTGTGACTTAATATATAATGCATTAATTTGGTTTGTGTCGTATATTTTTTGTTCTAGAGAGACATTTATTTTCATTGTATAATCTTAAAATGTGGTTTTCTTTGCAATGTTTTAACATGTTAAATGTCTACATTTATATGATGAAAGAACAATGCGTGTTCTAGTAATTTATTTTACTTTTTATTGTATAATTCAATAGTGCACATGAAAATAAGAAACTTTATAATATATTTTATTAGAGAAATCTGCTTATTTCTCCTCCAGGACTGATCAGTCATTCTCAAAATTGTCAATTCCCAGGTAAAATCTGTATTCAGTGTAGACAGATTATTACATTACTGAGATAGGAGACGGCGGTTGCTACTGATAAGATTCCTTTTAGGGGGGGAGGGGGCTAGAAGCAGAGCTCCAACCTCCTCTCCCATCCCTTCTGCCTAAAAAAACAACGATCATCTATCTCAGTAATCTAATAATGTGTCTTGACTAAATACAGATTTCACCTGTTAATTGAGATATTTGAAAATGAGTGACCAGTCCTGGAGGAGAAAGAAGCCAATTTCAGTAATAACATATATTGAAAAGATTCTTATTTTGATGTTTACAACTGATTTATGAAATAAAAATTAAATAGATGGTTACTCTTTAACATCTACTCCAGTTGCAACTCAATTGTATAAAGATCCGTTAAATAGTTAACGTTAAACATGAAACCCTGCATAGTAATTTCAGGATGCAAGCTATAACATCTGATAGTCAGGCAATGAGTTGTGTTCATTTCTTTTTATCACTGTTTTATTTTAACAAAGAGCGACCATATAAGTTTTATGGCAATGTAAATATTTGTGTGATTGCAAAATCAAGTTACATTGAACAAGCCAAGGTTATGAATCTAAACATTTTTGAAAAATGCATTGTAGAAATAGGTTGGCTTTTGACCACAAAACACCATATATTTGTTATTTATTTATTATGCTCCATCGTATTCTACTGCACTTTACAGACATTAATCATTACTGTCCACATTTGGGGTCACAATCTAAATTTCCCATCAGTACGGCTTTGGAGTGTGGGAGGAAACCCATGCAAACATGGCGTAGCTAAAAGGTTCATATGTGTTCCAGTAAAGAATTATGTTTCATTATTTTTCCTTTCACCTTCCATCACTAGATTTCAGATCCACTCTAATCCGTTGCATGGCAGCAACCTGTATCAGGATTTTGTGACCCTACTTTTTCAGTCAATGGGTATAAATGTACATCACTAATTACAGTCACTTCCTGTATGATGTGATTACATGGACTGTCCACAAAGACTTTCCATAGCACACAAAGATTTCTTTTACATGGATTTTGAAGTGAATCCACTTTAAAATCCACATCATAAACATCTTCATGTACTTTTGGTAAACTCTTTAATGTGCATTTTGGACTTGAGTTATAGCAAAGTAGTTAATGTTCCCTGGCTGTATGCTTATACTCCTAACCCCCCATACACAATAGATTAACGGTGAATTAGACCAGAAATTTTGGCTAAGTGGGATCGTCCTATTAGCTAATGTACAGTCATGGCCAAAAGTATTGAGAATGAGACAAATAGTAATTTTTCCAAAGTTTACTGCTTCATTTTTTGTAATGGCAATTTGCATATACTCCTGAATGTCAAAGAGTGATCAGCTTAACAGCAATTACTGTACTTGCAAAGTCAATATTTGCCCAGAAAATGAACTTTAACCCCCAAAACACATTTCAACATCATTGCAGTCCTGCCTTAAAAGGAGCAGCTAACATCGTTTTAGTGATTGATCCATTAACACAGGTGTGGGTGTTGATGAGGACAGGGCTGGCGATCAATCAGTCATGATTAAGTAAGAATGACATCACTGGACACTTTAAAAGGAGGCTGGTTCTTGGTATCATTGTTTCTCCTCAGTTAACCATGGTTATCTCTAAAGAAACACGTGCAGCCATCATTGCACTGCACAAAAATGGCCTAACAGGGAAGAGTATTGCAGCTACAAAGATTGCACCTCAGTCAACAATCTATCGCATCATCAAGAACTTCAAGGAGAGAGCTTCCATTGTTGTCAAAAAGGCTCCAGGGCGCCCAAGAAAGAGCAGCAAGCGCCAGGACCGTATCTCAAAACTGTTTCAGCTGCGGGATCGGACTACCAGCAGTGCCGAGCTTGCTCAGGAATGGCAGCAGGCTGGTGTGAGTGCTTCTGAACGCACTGTGAGGCGGAGACTCTTTGAGCAAGGGCTGGTTTCAAGGAGGGCAGCAAAGAAGCCACTTCTCTCCAGAAAAAACATCAGGGACCGACTGATATTCTGCAAAAGGTACAGGGAGTGGACTGCTGAGGACTGGGGCAAAGTCATTTTCTCTGATGAATCCCCTTTTCGATTGTTTGGGACATCTGGAAAACAGCTTATTCGGAGAAGAAGAGGTGAGCGCTACCACCAGTCTTGTCTCATGCCAACTGTAAAGCATCTTGAAACCATTCATGTGTGGGGTTGCTTCTCAGCCAAGGGAATCGGCTCACTCACAGTCTTGCCTAAAAACACAGCCATGAATAAAGAATGGTACCAGAATGTCCTCCAAGAGCAACTTCTCCCAACCGTCCAAGAGCAGTTTGGCGCCCAACAATGCCTTTTCCAGCATGATGGAGCACCTTGCCATAAAGCAAAGGTGATAACTAAATGGCTCATGGAACAAAACATAGAGATTTTGGGTCCATGGCCTGGAAACTCCCCAGATCTTAATCCCATTGAGAACTTGTGGTCAATCATCAAGAGACGGGTGGACAAACAAAAACCAATAAATTCTGGCAAAATGCAAGCATTGATTATGCAAGAATGGACTGCTATCAGTCAGGATTTGGTCCAAAAGTTGATTGAGAGCATGCCAGGGAGAATTACAGAGGTCTTTAAGAAGAAGGGGCAACACTGCAAATATTGACTTGCTGCATTAACTCATTCTAACTGTCAATATAACCTATTGGTACTCATAATATGATTGCAATTATATTTCTGTATGTGATATAAACATCAGACAAACACTAATAAAAACCAGAGGCCAGCAGATCATGTGAAAATATAATTTTGGTGTCATTCTCAAAACTTTTGGCCATGACTGTATATGGGGGATTTCCACTTTCCCCCAATGGCAGAGAAAAGATTAGGCTCTTTTAACTAAAGCACCACTCTAGCATTCTGTTTTTTTTTCAGCACTGGTGTGGAACTTTAAATGTAAGCTCCCTGTCCCCGGTCATATACTCCCCCTCCGGCGTCTTCACCGTTTTTCGGCATGGCTCCAGTCCAACGACGCCATCTTGCGGGCACAGCTTCTGCCTGGTCGTAAGTCAGAAGCTACGTTTCAAGCTCATAATGCAAGTCTATGAGAGCCAGAACAAGGCTCTCATAGACTTGCTTTGAAGAGTGACCTCCGTGCAGCCCCATGAAACTCTGGAGCTGCTCGACAGGTCACTTTTCAGCAGAGACCAACGGGACCGACGCTGGAAAAGGATGAAGGCGGCGGCAGGAGGCTAACATTTCACAACTAGCACCACTCCAGCAATGCAATTAAAAAAATGCTGGAGTGGTGCTTTAAACAATCGTGATCCTTTTCTTCTTAAATGAGTCAGCCAATTTCTCTTGTACAGTTTTGTTCACAAATAGACCAGCACTTCTGTCCATAAAATGGCTGGTGATGGACAAGCATGTGACCTGACCAGTCCATCAATCTTCTCCAATTGTAATACATCTTAGATCAGAAAGCTGCTTTTCTTTTGGAGGAGGCTGATAAGCAGGTCTGGTTGCATGCTCCTCCAAAAGAAACCATTGTATGGTCTGAAGTGCTGGCCAGTTTGTGAGGAAAACTGCACTAACAAGAGAAAGTAGTCAACCACTTTAATGGATGTAAACCATTGCCAGAGGTGTCTAGCATTAGTTTACGTCCCTCTCCCTATTGAAACATGCATGCTCATCTAAATCAAATGTGTATGGGGGTTGGCTGAGCGATAATTGTGAGACACATGCTCATTAAAGAAGCACTCCCATCAAAATATTTATCCCCTTAATATATTGCAATCATCATATTATATGGCACTGTGTACTTACCATTGCTCATTTTGCCTTTCTACCCAGCTAATTCTTTTTTACATCTGTGACATGTGATTACAAACTGCCTAGCTGAATCCTTCTAAGCTCTATGCGGAAACAGGAAGTAAATTTTCCCTGCATGACTCATGAGTCACTGCAAAAGTGGGGGGGGGGTGAGCAGCTGGGTCAGGAGTTGAAGGGGGGAATGATTTATACAGGGAAAAGAGACTAACTGTTTCTACATAGAGCAGAGAAAAGAGAAGAATTTGCCGGGTAGAAAGGCAAAATGAGCAATTGTAAGTACACAGTGCGGTATGATATGATGATTGCAATATAATAAAAGGAGAAACACTTGGATGGGAGTGCTTCTTTATGCAGACAGCTATTTAATGGATATACCCAATATAGTTCATTGTTTACTAACGTCACAGGTTACGGCCTCCCCTGCTGTCACTTGAAGTTAAAAAAGGATATTTCCCATTTTAGTAACTGCTTGAATTTTATTTTTATAAAATAACAATTCTGAAATTCTTTACTTACAATTCTACTTGTGCTGTTCATTTGCTCCAGAAAACATATGAATAAATATTGACATGTCTATACCATTATAATAAGAAAAATGATAATGATAAGTTCTTCATTTATCTTTGTATTTCTAGGATTAATAATACTAACAGAGCAATGCAGAATTCTTAGAATAAAAGCATTGGCAAAATGCTGAGGTTTGCGCTGTCTGCTAAGTCCTGTATTGATATTCTGGATTCTTATAGGTTTTTTTTTTTTACAGGACTTTGTTCCCAACCGGTGAGGAATGGAAACCTCTTTAATAGGAGACATTGGTTTTGAAAATTATTTGTGTTTTACAATATGTTTTATTAACCAGAATATTGTCTAATTATTTAGTCTTGACTACTGTAAATTTGGGTAGGTGCATTGCTGCCTTTTGTTTATGTTAGACAAGGGAATGCAATGATTTTCAAAACTTGAATAATAGAAAACAGTTGTTTCAGGAGAATAATACATAGTGTATTATTAAGCAATATAGGCAGGCTTGGACTGGCCCACAGGAGAATCCTCCGGTGGGCCACCACCCCCTTATGTGAGCAGTACTTGGCACCAAATATTTGAGTCACTATGTACAGACAAACACAGCATCTTATTCTTTTAAGAATCTACCCAGTTTATTGTTATATAGATTTGTGATTGAGGATAATGTCACATTTGCATGTAGTTGAAAAGTGGGGACCTGGAGTTGGTTACTAGTGTTGAGCGAAAGTGTTCGGCATTTCAAATTCAGGTTCGTGTTCATCTGCGTGGCAAATCAGGGATGCTCATAGGAGGAGCCGTTTTTTTGTCACGAACAAGCCGGAACCCCGAACACAAACCCGAATTTGAAATGCCGAACAAATTTGCGCAACACTATTGGTTACTGGTGGGCCCTTGGCTCCCTTTTCCGACACTGAATGTAGGTGGGCATATGAACATAAGTTTTATGTGAACTTGGAGCTTCCAGCTGCATATATGCAGCATGTATTAGAAAAATGCAGGGTCTCCTGTTTTCAAAGCACAGAAGTAGATTTTTTCAATTCCTCAATAGTGGTTAAAGGGTTTTACAAACCCTAGTTTGGTATTTACGAGGCACAGTTGTGCTAGCTAAACAGTGCTGATCAACTACAATCAAGCCGGTCAACAGCTGTTTTAACCTCTTAGCACAAAATGATGTACATGTACATCAGTGCTGGGGACACTGTGTATAGAGAGGTCTAAAGAGCTAAGCTCTCTCCACACAAGGTAGATGCCAGTTATATCACAAAGCCAACACCTGTCTCAACAGAAGTGACCATTTAGTAGCCTGATGAAGGCCCATGTTGTTGCCACCTGATACTCCTGTGAAACTCAGCCAATGGATGAGTTTCATAGGAGACCTCCATTTCACTATATACTACAATACTGGGTAATTGCATTATATAATATAAGTGATCAGATGATCATCGATAGTTTAAAGTGAACCTGTCATCAGGATTTTGCTAAGTAAACTACAGGCACCGTTACACTGATTAAAATGATACCTGGGTTGATTAAATCTTTCTTGTGGTTGTTTAATCTATGTTTGCAGTTTTCACTTAATGAGATTCTCATGCTCTGGGGTGGGCCTGTGGGCGGGGCTTTCTTTGGTGCTCTGTTTTCATATTCATCCTCATGGGCTTATATGTCAGGTCACAGAATCTTCAGTGATGACAGGTTCGCTTTAATTCCAATAAGGTTAAAAATAAAGTAAAATCTAAAAATGTAAAATTATATAAAAATATTAATCACCAACTTTTTTCTCACTAAAATGAAAGAACTTAAAAATTAAACTTATGTAGGATTTCTGCATTTGTCATGTTTATCAAAATATAAAATTAACTCGTGTGGTAAACGCTGTAGAGGGGAAAAAAATCATAACACCAGAATTGTGTTTTTTTGATCACCACCCACACTTCCTGATAAATAAAGAACGATCAAAACAGTTACCCCAAACTGGTATCAATAAAACCAGCAGTTCTCCACGCCAAAAAAATAACACATCTCTATGGGTGAAAAAATAAAAACATTATTGATCTGAAAAATGGTGACACAAACCAAAATTTATTAATTTTATTTCAACACAAAAAATTACGCAAGTTTTCTAATTGTACTGACCTGCAAAATCGTGCTTACAGGTCAATATTACAGTGCAATGTACACCGTATACAAATGTGGAATTGCATTTTTTTACCATTTCATCCCACTTGGAATTTTTTATCTTGCTTTTTGGTTTATTTTATGGTAAAATAGGTGATGTCATTCTAAGCTACAACTCGTCCAGCAAAATAAATAAATAAAAACAAACCCTCAAGCAGCTATGTTGTGGGAAGAAAAAAGGTATGGGTCTTGGAAAAAGGGTAGGGAGAAATGCAAATGTATAAACTAAAATTAAATGTGGAGACAAAGGGTTAATTGCCTGTTTAGACTGGAAAGCCACACTTCTATGTGCAGAGAACCATTGCTAACCCCTTCATGACCTTAGATATATCCTTATGTCCTGGTTGGGGGGGACTTCCCAACATTGGACATATGAATACTTTCTGATTATTTTGCGCGCACAACAGCTGTGCACTCACGATTGGCGCCGATTGTTCAGCGAATGTGACAGCTGACACATGGCTCTCACTGCCAGGAGCGGACCAGCACCGATCTCCCGACGGTTTAAACACCGAAATGTTGCTATCGATAGTAGTATTTAGAAGGCAGGGAGTGAGAAGGGGCTCCCTCCCCTCTGATCGGCGCCCCCGAAACTTCATCGCAAGGGGATGATTGTTGCCATGGTGACCCGACGTCTTTGTGATGACTTCCGGGTTACCAGGGCTAGCAAGCTTGTTAGATCATGCGCAGAGCATGGTCTAACAAGGTTGTGCCAGTGCATCACTGACAGCTTATAAAGTATTGCAATGCTTTATAACTGAGATCAGACTTCAAAAAGTGAAATTCCCCTATAGGGACTAAGTAAAAAAAAATTGTAAAAATATTTTTTAAAAAATCACTAAATAATAATAAAAAAATATATATTGTACCCATAAATACATTTTTTTATAAAAAAATAAATAAAGTACACAGATTTGGTATCGCCGTGTCTGTAATGACTCAACCTATAAAAATGTCCCATTAGTTAACCCCTTTAGTGGACACCTAAAAAAAAAAGCAAAAAACGATGCTTTTTCATCATACCACCGAACAACAAGTGCAATAAAACGCGATAAAAAAAAACAAATGGAAATAAATACAACATATTGTCCTGTAAGATACAAGTCGCCATACAGCTCCATCAGCGGAAAAATAAAAAAGTTAATGCAAAAATAAATATTCTTTCTATAAAATAGTTTTTATTGTGTAGAAGCGCCAAAACATAAAAAAATGATATGAATGTGGTACCGCTGTAATCGTACCGACCCGAAGTAAAAAGTTGCCTTTTCAATTTTACCACACACGGAACGGCATAAAATAAAAACAATTCCTAAATTGCTGGTTTTTGTTCATTCTGCCTCCCAAAAATCGAAATTAAAAGCGATCAAAAAATGTCATGTGCTCAAAAATGGTACCAATAAAAACGTCAACTTGTCCCTCAAAAAATAAGCCCTCACATGACTGTCGGCAGGAATATGAAAAAATTATAGCTCTGAAAATGTTGTGATTAAAAAACTTTTTTACAAAAAAAAGGGTCTTTTAGTGTGACAGCTGCCAAACCTAAAAACTACATAAATCTGGTATTGCTGTAATTGCACCGACCCGAAAAATAAAGTCGACTAATCACTTATACCACAAAAAAATACCAGAAAGATAACCAACAACTGTTGGAAAAACAGGGTATATATATAAACTAACTAACAGACCAAAAAGCAGAAAAAATACCCATTAAAAAATAGCTTTTAATTTATCATTTAAAAATGTGTACTCAATAGTACAGTTAGGACAAACTACACATAATGAGAAGAGATACCTTATATTAAAGGGATGGTGGGGATAAGCATATAGCAATCAAAAATTAGCCCTGAATGGCCCTGGTAGAGGAGCTCTCCCTACCTGTCACTTATACCACACAAGGAACGGAGAAAAAATAAAACCAATTCTTGACCTACTCTTCATTTTTTCATTCTGCCTCACAAAGATCACAGTAAGGCTCGGCGCACATTTATCCTGCGCTCTGCGCTGAGCACTTGCATCGCGGTTTCCATGTAAATCTCTGAGATACGTGACTCAGGCAGAACCCCCAATGGAAGATTCTCTATAATGAGGCAGATGGAGGCACTGTGGACTCTGGCGTATGATCCAGCAGTGTCCATCTTTTAAGTTGTGCATAAAAGTACGGTCGGCCACAGTTTTGTGCACCTCTGAAAAGAAGGACACCTCTGAACAGAGGCTAGGTGCAGTCCAGAGTAACTCTGCTGCCTCATTATAGGGAATGGATCCCTCGGGGGTTTCATCTGACTCCTGTCACTTGGAGATATAGATGAAAACCCCGATGTAAGTGCTCAATGTAGAGCGCCGGATAAATGTGATCCCAAACGTTATGTAAAATGTTTCCAATAAAAGCTTCAACTCAGTCCATAAAAAAAGCATGTCCCCACTCAGGTCCGTCATCTGTTAATGGAAATATAGGGGGCTTCCACATTACTGTTAGTACAAAGGCTCTGGAAAAGCGCTATGCACCTCCCAAAAGAAATCCAGTGAATTCTGCACTCCCAAGTCCAAATGACCCTCTGCCTTCTCAGCCCCAAGTGTGTCTAAACCACATTTAACGTCCACATGTTTGGCATTTCTATAACAATGAGAGCCTGCCTAATTTATGGGTGGATGTCTCCAGAAGCACCAGCTGGGCATAATGTACTGGGCACTACAACATACTTGGCACTACAATATATGGGCACTACAATAGCAGATTTGCAGTTTTTACTCAGCAACATCCACTGCTGCTTGTTTCTGGAAAACAACCATGGAGTCACATCATCATGATAGCTGTAGATAAATTCCCAAAGGGGTATAATTTCCAAAATGGAGTTACTTGAGGGGGCTATTCCGCTCTTCTAGAACTTAGGGGCTCTGTATATAGAGTCTGCAAACTATTCTAGGAAAATCTGAGCTCCAGGAGGCATATAGCTCTCCGTCCCTTCCGAGTCTTGCTAAGCAGCACTGTACAGCCACATAAGGGGTATTTCCACGTTAAGTAGAAAATTGTGTGACAAATTTTGGTGCCATTTTTACCCATTTCCCTTTGTGAAAATGTAAAATCTGGGGCTAAAACAAAATTTTTGTGTAAAAATGTAATTATTTTTTCTTCACTGCCCAATGTTATAAAATTATGTGACACCCATTGTGTCAATATGATCTCTGCACCCTTAGATGAATTAATTGAGAGATGTAGTTTGTAAAATGGAGTCACTTATGGATGGTTCTGCTATTTTGACACATCAAAGGCTCTCCCTGTGGGTCATGGAACCCGCAAACCATAACAGTAAAATCTGCACTAAATTATGGCGCTCCTTCCCTTCTGAGTATTGAACTGTGCCTCAAAAGTAGTTTCTGATTACATGTAGGGTATTTGCGTACTCAGGAGAAATTGCACAACAAACTGAGAGGTCCATTTTTTCCAATTAGCCCTTATAAAAATTAAAAATTTGGGGCTAAATCAACATTTTAGTGGTAAATATATAATCATTTTTTCTTCACCGCCCAATGGTATAAATTTTTATAAGACACATGTGGTGTCAACATGCTCTCTGCACCCCTAAATGAATTCATTGAGAGGTGTAGTTTGCAAAATGATATCACTTATGGGGAGTTTTTGCTGTTCTGGCACCTCAGGGGCTCTTACAATGTGAAATGGCACCCTCAAACCATTCCAGAAAAATCTCTACTCCAATATGGCTCTTCTTCCCTTCTGAGTTTTGCACTGTGCCTCAAAAGTAGTTTTTGACTACACATGGGGTATTGGTGCATTCAGGAGAAATTGCACAAAAAATTATACTGTGTATTTTATCCTGTTACCCTTATGAAAATAAAAAATTTGGGGGCTAAAAGAACATTTTTGTGGATAAAAATGTGATTTTCTTTATTTTCACGGCTCTACTTTATAAACATTTGTAAAGCACCTGGGGGTTCAAGGTGCTCACCACCCATCTAGATACATTCCTTGAAAGGTCTAGTTTCCGAAATGGGGTCACTTGTGGGGAGTTTCCACTGTTTAAGTATATCAGGGACTCTCCAAACACGACATGGCTGCCGCTCTCGATTCCAACCATTTTTGCATTCAAAAAGTTAAACGGTGCTCCTTCCCTTCTGAGTCCTACCATGCGTCCAGCCAGTATTTTTTCCCCACATATGGGGTATTGGCGTACTCAGGAGAAATTGCACAACATAATTTGGGGTCCATTTTCTCCTGTTACCTTTGGGAAATGTAAAAATATGGGGGTAAAGTAAAATGTTTGTGAAAAAAAGTAAAATGTTTTTCCTTCCACTTTGCGTTAATTCATGTGAAGCACCTGAAGACTTAGTAAAATTCTTGACTGTGGTTTTGAGGACTTTGGGGGGTACCGTTTTTAGAATGGTGTCACATTTGGGTATTTTCATATGTCGTATAGGTCCCCCAGGGTGACTTCAAATGTGATGTGGTCCAAAAAAAAATAGTTTTGTAAATTTTGTTGGAAAATGAGAAATTGCTAGTGAACTTTTAACCCTTCTAACTTCCTAACAAAAGAAAATGTTATTAAAAAAATGTGCTGATGTAAAGTAGACATGTGGGAAATGTTATTTATTAACTATATAATGTGACGTAAATTATTTAAGGGCATAAAAATTCAAAGCTTGAAAATTGCAAATTTTTCTCAATTTTTGCCAATCTTCTGTTTTTTTTCACAAATAATCACAAGTCATATCGAACAAATTTTACCACTATCATAAAGTGCAATATGTCCCGAAAAAAGAGTCGCAGATCAATTGAAGGATTCCAGAGTTATTACCACATAAAGTGACACTGGTCAGAATTGTAAAATTTGACCTGGTCATGAAGGTGATAATAGGCTTGGGGGGTGAAGGGGTTAATACATCAGCCATTTAGACAGGATTATGTGCTGCCCATAAAAATTACTCCAACTATTTACTTGTTCATAAGTTGTTTGGTGGCCTGTTTAAATGGGCCGATAATTGGGAATGAGTGTTCCTATGATCACTTATTTCCTCCATTATTGGCCTTTCTGTAGGGGCCTATGTTTGAAATCCCTTTTAAGGTAATATCTCTATAACAAAACCAGAAGTATATCATATGCATATGGGAAATATAGTGTACATAGAAGAATTGATGCTGTTTTGAAGGCAAAAAGAAGTCATACCAAATTTGATTTAGATTTTGCTTTTATTCATTTACTTTACATTTTGTTAATTGATAACAATGAAAAATTAGCACTTCTATTTTTCCCCATTCCTACCTAAAAAATATCCATTTTAGGGTTAGGGCAGTCCATGTATTGAGTACTTTTGATTAAAAAAACCTTTTCGCTACCAATACACAATCCCATCCACAAGGTCTATAAACGCATTGCCCCATCAGAGGAAACTCCTTTCAAAATGCAGTGGCCTGTTAGAAGTTCAGATAATTGGACATCTATCGATACAAGTAGGGCTCAGTTCCACCATATTGCTAGCTTCTCCTAAAAAACAGGTTGATGTTCTTACTCACAAAGTGATGGGAGCGCAGTGTTTTCCATATGTGTTAACAAAGAGCATCAAGGTAACCAGAAAAAATAACTAACAGGATAAAAGCCCCCATGAAAATAGGTAACAGGAAAAAAAATAATCATACGCACATAAGAAAAATGCCCACATTGAATATTGTTCAAATGGAAAAAATGCCCACACTGAAGCATACAAAGAAAATATACTGAAGAAAGCTCTTGTGGAGCATTGTGTGACTGTAAGGTCCTGGTAGTCGAGTGTTCCTGCAGCTGTATGTACTGTACTCCATTTACAAATGTGTGTTGTCTGGTACTGGAAAAGTCAGATTCTACAGATAAAGTTGTGTAATATCTGAGTATGCAGATAACGCATAGATTTGTAGCTGAAGTGAGTAATCTTTGCTGGTGTTTAGCTGTAAGGACCTTCTTGTCACATCCCTCTCTGAAAACAGCGGAAACAATTCTAGAAAGTCCTTCCCGCCTTTCCATAGCTCTAATGTCTGGAGAACTCATGGTAGGGTGAGAGATTTGTATATGGTATTATGATGGGGCATCATGACTGCTATTTTAGTGGGGCTGCACTATCTGGCATTGTAGTGGGGCATTTTTCGCTAATGTGGTGAATCACTCACTAGTATTGTGGTAGGACACTGTGGTACTCTATTATCAACATGTGAGAACTCTTCTTCAACATGATGGGACACTCCCAGAATTCCAGTCGGCCTTTGTGGCTGCAAATCCGGCAGTGGGGCATTGACTATTATTGTGGCTGGGCACTATCCGGCATTGTGATGTGACACTATTTGACTTTGTGGTTTGGTATTTTCCTGCAGTATGGGGCATTCACTAGCATTGTCATGGGGCACTGTAGTACTGCATTAGTACCATGCGAGAGCTCTTTAATTGGCCGTATGATGGGGCCCTATGGCTGACACAATGTGACACACTATTTGACAATGTCATGGTGCCCTGACTAGCATTATAACCGGTCACTGTGGTAGGGTACTATCTGGCAGGCATTATGGTAGAGCACTATCTGACATTGCAGTGAGACACTGATTAACATTGTGGTTGACACTGTCTGGCATTGTGGTGTGATACTGTAATACTCGATTAGTACCATGTGAGAGCTCTTTATTCAGTAATGTTTTTGCACT
Source organism: Phyllobates terribilis (assembly GCF_046119375.1). Lineage (NCBI taxonomy): Eukaryota > Metazoa > Chordata > Amphibia > Anura > Dendrobatidae > Phyllobates > Phyllobates terribilis. Next base: position 285,392,967 of record NW_027362762.1, on the reverse strand, counting down.
GTTGTTGGCATTATGGTGGGGCAATGTTTGGCATTGTGGCGGGATACTGTGCTGCTGTATAATTTTCCAACTCTTTACTTGGCAATATGATGGGGAACTGACTAGCATTGTGATGGTGTGCTACCTAATATTCTATTGGGTGCTATTTGACATTGTGGCGAGGCACTATCTGGCATTGTGGCGAGGCACTATCTGGCATTGTGGCGAGGCACTATCTGGCATTGTGGCGAGGCGCTATCTGGCATTGTGGCGAGGCGCTATTTGGCATTGTGGGGTACTCTCTGGCATTGTGGTGGGGTACTGTGGTATTTCAGACTGAACCAAGTGATGGCTCTTTATTTGGCATTACGATAGGGCACTGTAGCAAGGCAATTTACCTCAAGCCTTCTTGAAATGCCATTGTTTGTACAAAAGTAAAAAAAAAGAATATTTCATCAAATTTTTCATTTTAATATAAATAAAAATATTTATTAGCTGTACCATATTTTTTGAACTGTACGATGATACATTTCCAGTTGATAATATTCAGAGTGACATAGTACAGATATAGTACCACTATACCCCACTAAAATGCCAGTCTGTGCCCTACCACATTGCCAGATATTCTTCACTGCCCCACACTGATGCCACACCACAATACCAGTCACAGTGCCCCTTTCATCTTGATGCATACAGAGCCATCACATTCCGATGAGCTCTCCTGACTGCAGTTGTGTGGATAGGCAGAGAGAACTTCTAGAATTGATTCTGTCCTGTTCTCAAGAGAGAGACGTGGTCCTTGCAGTTCATTATCTATGTGTTATCTGCAAACTGGACAGTCAGAATATTACACTGGTGTGTGTCTGTGTGTGTGTGTTTGAGTGCTGGACCTGATTGCTTAGTTATCAGACAATTTGTACAGAGATTTGTACACTGCCCGGAACATGATCCTGTAGCACTGCATCAAGATCACACAGAGATCTGTGTCAGTAATTTTTCAAGTGAGCATTTTTCTATTTCAGCAATATCCCTTTTGGGCATTTTTCTCAAGTTTATATATCAAAGTTTTTTTTCTGAAAGCTTATTTTTCTTTTTTTTTCCATAGACCCATGTATGAGAGGGGATTGTCTTTATGAGATTAAAATGATTGGATTTTAAACAGATCATTCTGGTATCTTGCTGCGGCCCTTTTTGGCTATGTACTATTTCCAACAATTTTTTAACCTTCAGAACAAGACTCACGAGGCACAGTATCAAAAGCCTTTGCAAAGATATATCACATCAGCAGATATTACCAAAATCTAGATTTACATTTATCTCCCCATAGACACAAAGCATGTTGGTTAACCATGAAAACAATTATAAAACTTATATGTTTCAATTATCACAGGTGCCATGATTTTCAGATATCCCTTCTGGTTTCAGGCTTTGCAGCTTCACTTTTGGCCCTAAGCTTGACACAGCAGAGATTCTTATGTTGGCATATCATTAGTGCCTGGTCCACTGAGGTAGTGTAATAAAAACTTTTTATTTGGTATAATAAAAGAAATAGATTATATTAAAATCTTTAGTGAATTAGCAAAGGTAGATTCAATTCATAGATGATCTGTGGCATTGAGAATACAGTGGGTCAAGGCACCTGTAAGAAGTATAAATTCTTTGGGGGGTCTGGTTATACCTGGTATTGAGAAGAATACTGGTAAATTTTCACGTATTTGGTTCAGAGGATTTTTTTCACAGTGTCCACCTAGGTATTGAGAAGGTTGAAGTCGTGAGTATAAATTCCTATAGGGGTCTTTTTGGAAATGCTTCTTGTGTGCACATGATATTTTTACACGTGGGACCCACTAAGTTTTTCAGGAAGTTTTTCCTGAAGCATCTTTTTTTGCATGGTTTTGATCATTTCCTAACATACAAGTTATTAAACAGATAGTATGTATCCCAGTGCCTATCTATAATATAATCAGGGATGTGTCCTTCTGTCCGGAGCCTCTATAGACTGCGCATGCGCAATGCATCTGCGCAATCTGGCCGCAGACAGAAAGACACATTCACATCCTAGGGATGAGGAGTGTGGTGTCCGAGATCACGGTATGCGCTCAGCGCCTAAGCGATGTCCTGCGCCATAAACACATAACGTCCTGTTCGGGCCTGTCATATCTGGAGGGGCCGGGGGAGGAGTATGGCACTGGAATCAGCTCATTGTGCGATATCCGGCGCCATTTGAGTGAAGACAAATTTACACAGTGTCTTCAACAAAATGGCGCCGGACAGCGCGGTATGCACATGTGCTTACTCCGGCGCCATTTTGTTCAATACACTCTTCCTCTTTTTCTTCAATAAAATGGGGCTGGATATCGCGCTATGCGCAGGCACTGATCCTGGCTCTATTTTAGCAAAATATACACAGGCAATGCGCTGCAGGGGAGCGGTGGAAAGGTGAGTAGAGTGTTTCGGGTTTTTTTTATTCATGGATAGATGGATGGAGGAGCATATAACAGGATGGGGGAGCATGGACCAGGATGGGGGACCATGATGGGGGAGCATATACAAGAATGGGGAACCGGGATGTGGGACCATATACCAGGATGGGGGAGCACATACTAGGATGAGGGAGCATATACCAGGATGGGGGAGTACATACCAGGATGGGGGACCAGGATGGGGGGAAGCATATACCAGGATGGGGGAGCATGGACCAGGATGGGTGAGCATATACCAGGATGGGGGAGCATATACCAGGATGGGGGAGCATATACCAGGATGGAGAATCATATGCCAGAATGGGGGAGCATTTTCCACGATGGGGATCAGGATGGGGGGGCAAATACCAGGATGGGGGCACAAGTACCAGGATGGGGGAGCGTATACCAGGATGGGGGAGCTTATACCAGAATTGGGGAGCATACAAGATGGAGGAGTATATACCAGGATGGGGAAGCATATACCAGGATGGGGAGCATATATACCAGAATAGGGGACCAGGATGGGGGAGCATATACCAGGATGGGGGACCCGGATTGGGGAGCATATACCAGGATAGGGGACCAGGATTGAGGAGCATATACCAGAATGGGGGACCAGGATTGGGGAGCATATACCAGGATGGGGACCAGGATTGGGGAAATATACCAGTATGGGGGACCAGGATTGGGGAGCATATACCATGATAGGGGACCAGGATTGGGGAGCATATACTAGTATGAGGGACCAGAATGGGGGAGCATATACCAGGATGGGGGAGCATATACCAGGATAGGGGACCAGGATGGGGAAGCATATACTAATACAAATGCTCGCAACTCGGGGGTAGAACGGGTTCAATAGCTAGTAGGGTATATCCCTCTGAACAATGTAAAACCAGCATGCTATTTTATGGTGGAGGCAATACTTACATCTAACAATGAAGAAATGGGACAGTTGCTGTGTGTCCCAGGTACCTTACACATCAACTGTCCAATTTCTTCATCAGGACAACCACATGTGAAGTGGAAAGGTTACATACATGTGGTTAAATACATAAAAAATTCAAATAAGGGAGCCAAACGCAATAGGTTTCCTGAGGAAGGAGTCCTTATGGACTTTGAAACACGTTGGCAATAAACCATTTTCTATTTTTAATTGTCTTGTCCTCAGAATTTGGAATCAGAAGCACATTTGAAATCCACTATTACCATTTTTTTTATTACGATTTTGTTCATCTGTGGATGATGCAACAGCTGTCAGTTACGCTATAATAGTGGTTGTGTCACACACAATCCTATTAGGTGAGCACGTCACTCTTATCTTTCTCCTATTTACACTTGGATAAGACCTTATTGGGCTTTTGCACATGTTTTAAATATCTGTGTTTTTACACGGACTGTGTGTCCACACAAAACACACGGAAACATCTACTTTTTCAGGCAGCACGAATGACAAAGGCCAATACAAGTCTATTAGTCCGTGAAAAACACGTACAGCATACAGATTGCATCCATGTGCTATCCGTATTTAACAATGAAAAGTATAGAAGAAGCTTTGTAATTTCTTTCTTTCTTTATCCATGCCGGAAAAACAGATGACACCGTACCATTTATTCACGTATGTGTTTTATACGAACATGTGAAGGAGGCCTTACATAGTGTATGCTAGCAGGCTCACCACACCGGTTGAGATAGATTTTCAAATTATAACTTTGTACCTGGCAACAATTACAGTTCATGAGTCTCTCCTTTTGATGAGCTGAAAGAATTAAATTACTTATTCAAAGATGTAGATGCAGGAATGAATTAATTATTCTTATGTTTGAACATAAAGAGTTGTAAGATGGCACTCGGACATGTCCTTGAGGGGAGATATGTATCGCTGAGGTTGATAGCTTCAGTGATGTAAACCCGGGAAAGCATGCTGCAGCACACATAGTGCTGAGAGGGTTAATAGGATGTAGCATGGCTGTTTTTTTCAAATAGTCATAAGAGAAGGGTGGGATTGGCTGCTCACATATCCCCACCCCAGGGTGTGTGTATAAAATGGAGACAGAGTGTCTCATTCAGGGTCTGTGGCTGGAGGTGTGGAGACCTCCAGCGTGTCTGTGCAAAAAGACACTGACTGTGAGCGGGCGAACCCACAGTACTACATGGACTGTTCATTTTCCGGTCTTGTTACTTTGTGCTGGAGAAGGCTGTGTTTTGTTTTCTTAGAAAGTGCGGTTTATGAAGCCTGAATAAACCTGCCTTGGATATTTTAAAGAGACAGTGTCCTGTGCCTACCTCTAATGCGGCTGAGTTGAGTACAAAAATCTACAATTGGGCACGAATCCCAAAGGGCAGTGTGACTGTTACAGGAAACCATTTATGTCCTGGGTAAAGGCCGCCAGTCAGCCAGGGACGCCGGACAAAATGGATGACCTGCTTAAACATTTGTTGCAGGTACAGCAAACGCACCATCTGCAAAGCATGCAGCCGCACTTTCAGAGCCAGCAGAACATGCAACAGCAGCATCGGGAGCAGTTGCAGAGCCAGCAGAACATACAGCAGCAGCGACAGGAGCAGCAGCAGGAGACAAATAGACTTCTGATGCAGCAAATCCAACAGCAGCAAAGACAGATGGAACTCCTAGCAGAGCTGATCTGTGGCAGGACAACCGCCCCACACCCAACACCAGGTGATGACTCTCACATGAGGAAAACGGTAAGAAGAGCATTACGAAAGATGACCCCGGGTGATGACGTCGAGGCATTCCTAACGGTCTTTGAGAGGGTGGCAGAGCGGGAGAAATTGCCTCCGGAGAAGTGGGCGGAAGTACAGGCGCCATATTTAAAGTGGAGCCGCAGAAGGCCTATTATGACCTAGCCTTGCAGGATGCAAAAGAGTACGCCAAATTGAAAACTGAGATTTTGGCGCACTTGGGAGTGACTCTGACTGTCAGGGCGCAACGGGTGCACCACTGGGCCTATTGCAGTGACAAACCTCCCCGATCCCAAATGTTTGACCTCCTACACCTGGTCCAAAAGTGGTTGCAACCTGAATCTTCCTCCCCAGCACAGATGGTGGAGAGGGTCGTTATAAACAGGTTCATACACTCTCTTTCGAGGTCAGGGCAATCCTGGGTTGTCCAGGGAGATCCCCATAATGTCGATGACTTGGTGGGGTTGGTGGAAAAATACCAGGCGGTTGAAAGTTCCTTGGGGAAACAAGGGGTTGTAGCCTCATCATACTGCCATACTGGGGTTCCCAAAAGGGGGTGGACACCCAAAAGAGGGGAGCTAGAGCCACACTTGGGGTGCGTCCTAGAGTTCAGGAGGGGTCTGAGTTGCTGCCCAAGGTCACGCCCCATATTGTAGTGTGTTGGAGATGTCATACCAGGTCACATAGCCGCCCGTTGCCCCATCACCAACGAGCCAATGGACTGCAGCGCAGGACAGCACTGCTCGTACTTTGCATATCCTGATTGCAGTGCTGTTCCTCAACCAGGCGAGGAACCCCAGGCATGCTCCGTATCTGTGAATGGAGTGCTAGTGACTGCTCTGTTAGACTCGGGGAGTCTGGTAACCCTAGTGCGGGCCACAGTTCCTTATCAACTGGTTCCGGAGAAAAAGGTCGGCGTCTGTTGTATCCATGGGGACGCTAAGGACTACCCTGTGGCCCGAGTGGTCATAGAAACAAACTGTGGCGCCAGGTCCCATGAGGTGGGCGTACTCAAGGACCTGTTGCACCCGGTGATAATAGGGCGGGACTTTGCCTTGTTTTAGGACTTGTGGGAGGAAGCCAGGTTGTCCGGACAACAACCCATATGCTCCTGAAGAAACCGCATCACAGGCCGTGTGCTTGTTGGGGATGAGGAGGAGGCGGCATCCCCGGAGGCCAACATCCCTGAGCTGGAGGTGTCCGGGGGAAACTTTGGAACTGCCCAGCTCAGAAACTTGACTCTAAAAGTTACCGAGAAACTGTAAATTTTTGTAGGTCATGTCCCACCTGCCAACTGACCTCCCCGGTGGCCCACTTCGGTAGCCCCTTAGTGCCATTGCCAATCATTGAGGTGCCATTTTATTGCATATACATGGATCTAGTGGGACCCCTGGTCAAGTCTGCCAGAGAACATCAGTATATCTGGACTATGCTACGCGGTATTCGGAGGCCGTGCCACTACGTAACTTCTCTGCCAAATGTATAGCCCGGGAGTTGGACCACATCTTCTCTAGAATGGGGTTGCCTAAGGAGATCCTAACGGACCAAGGGACCCCATTTATGTCACGGGTGATGAGGGAGTTGTGCAGAACCCTGCAGATCACACAACTGAGGACCTCAGTCTACCACCCCCAGACAGATTGCTTAGTGGAGAGGTTTAATAAAACCTTGAAGGCCATGTTAAAGAAGGTAGTGGAGAAAGACGGCGGGACTGGGACTGTCTACTGCCGTACCTTCTATTCTCCATCAGAGAAGTACCAGAGGCCTCTATGGGGTTTTCCCCGTTTGAGCTGGTATATGGCCAACACCCCCGCGGACTCCTGGACGTAGCAAAGGAGACCTGGGAGGCGGAGTCTACACCCTAAAGGAGTGTGATCGAACATGTGGCCCAGATGCAAGAGAGGATTGTAGAGGTGATGCCCATTGTGAAAGAACACCTCCTCAAAGCACAAGAGGCACAGTCGAGGGTGTATAATAGATTAGCGAAGGTGAGACACTTCAACCCTGGGGATCGGGTACTAGTGCTGGTACCTACGGTGGAGAGCAAGTTCCTGGCCAAGTGGCAGGGCCCCTATGAAGTAGTTGAAAAGCTTGGCGATGTCAACTATAGGGTCCACCAACCTGGGAGAAGGAAGCCCTACCAGGTGTACCACGTCAACCTTATTAAGCCGTGGCGAGACAGGGAGCCAGTGGAAGCCCCATGTCTGATGGCGAAGACTGAAACCGACGTGGAGGAAGTCAAGGTGGCAGAGTCGCTGTCACGTGCCCAGAAGCAACAATGCCGAGAGTTGCTGCAGCGGAACAGGGACCAGTTCTTGGATCTACCGGGCTGTACTCATGTCATAGAGCATGAAGTACTTACGGAGTCTCATGTTCGAGTGACTATGAAGCCATATCAGATTCCTGAAGCCTGCCGAGAGGTAATCTGGGCATGCTGAATCTGGGGGTCATCGAGGAGTCCAAGAGTGGCTGGTCCAGTCCCATAGTCTTAGTGCCGAAACCAGATAGAGAATGGCGGTTCTGCAATGACTATAGGAAACTGAATGAGGTCTCTAAGTTTGATTCCTAACCAATGCCCAGGGTAGATGAGCTAATTGAGAGACTAGGGCCGGCCAGGTACATTACCACGCTTGACCTCACAAAAGGGTATTGGCAGATCCCTATTTCCCAAGAGGCTACGGAGAAGACGGCCTTTTCGATGCCAGATGGGTGTTTCCAATACACCAGAATGCCGTTTGGATTGCAAGGAGCTCCAGCTACCTTCCAGAGAGCCATGGACCGAATTCTAGCTCCCAACAAGATGTATGCAGCTGCCTATCTGGCTGATATCGTGATCTACAGCCAGTATTGGGGTACCATCTGAGCAAAGTCCAGGCGATATTCAATGCTCCACGGAAGGCGGGGTTTTCCATCAACCCGAAGAAATGTGCCATGGGCATGGAGGAGGCCAGATATTTGAGCTATGTCATAGGTAGAGGCGTGATAAAGCCACAAATAAATAAAATTGACGCAATCCAGGGTTGGCCACAACCTCTCACAAAAAAGCAGGTCAGAGCATTCCTGGGCATAGTGGGCTACTACCGCCAGTTCATCCCTAACTTTGCCATGACAGCTGCCCCTTTGATAGACCTCCTTAAAGGGACAAAGTCGGCTATGGCTAAGTGGTCTCCAGAAACCGAGACAGCCTTCCAGGAACTCAAGCAAGCCCTGTGTAAACAACCGGTGTTGGTGGCACCGGATTCATCGAAGGAGTTTGTGGTCCAGACGGACGCGTCAGATGTCGGGCTGGGTGCGGTACTTTCACAAGAGATGAACGGCGAAGAGCACCCCATAATGTATTTAAGCCGGAAACTGACGTCTTGTGAGAGAAATTACTCCATAGTAGAGAAGGAATGGTTGGCCATCAAGTGGGCGCTAGACACTCTAAGATACTACCTCTTAGGCAGGAAATTCAGGCTGGTATCAGACCATGCCCCACTAAGGTGGATGAGCGAGAAGAAGGGGAACAATGCTCGAGTGACCAGGTGGTTCCTAGCTCTTCAGGAGTTCAGCTTCCAGGTAAAGCATAGGCCTGGGAAGCTGCATGGCAATTCTGACACATTGTCAAGGGTCCACTGTATGTTAGTGGAAGGTGCCAAGCCCCCCGGCTTTGGGCAGTGGGGGTATGTAAGATGGCTGCCGGATATGTCCTTGGGGGGAGATACAGTACAGACCAAAAGTTTGGACACACCTTCTCATTTAAAGATTTTTCTGTATTTTCATGACTATGAAAATTGTACATTCACACTGAAAGCATGAAAACTCTGAATTAACACATGTGGAATTATATACTTAACAAAAAAGTGTGAAACAACTGAAAATATGTCTTATATTCTAGGTCCTTCAAAGTAGCCACCTTTTGCTTTGAAGACTGCTTTGCACACACTTGGCATTCTCTTTATGAGCTTCAAGAGTTAGTCACTGGAAATGGTCTTCCAACAATCTTGAAGGAGTTCCCAGAGATGCTTAGCACTTGTTGGCCCTTTTGCCTTCACTCTGCGGTCCAGCTCACCCCAAACCATCTCGATTGGGTTCAGGTCTGGTGACTGTGGAGGCCAGGTCATCTGGCGTAGCACCCCATCACTCTCCTTCTTGGTCAAATACCCCTTACACAGCCTGGAGGTGTGTTTGGGGTCATTGTCCTGTTGAAAAATAAATGATGGTCCAACTAAACGCAAACCGGATGGAATAGCATGCCGCTGCAAGATGCTGTGGTAGCCATGCTGGTTCAGTATCCTTCAATTCTGAATAAATCCCCAACAGTGTCACCAGCAAAGCACACCCACACCATCACACCTTCTCCTCCATGCTTCACGGTGGGAACCAGGCATGTAGAGTCCATCCGTTCACCTTTTCTGCGTCGCACAAAGACATGGTGGTTGGAACCAAAGATCTCAAATTTGGACTCATCAGACCAAAGCACAGATTTCCACTGGTCTAATGTCCATTCCTTGTGTTCTTTAGCCCAAACAAGTCTCTTCTGCTTGTTGCCTGTCCTTAGCAGTGGTTTCCTAGCAGCTATTTTACCATGAAGGCCTGCTGCATAAAGTCTCCTCTTAACAGTTGTTGAAGAGATGTGTCTGCTGCTAGAACTCTGTGTGGCATTGACCTGGTCTCTAATCTGAGCTGCTGTTAACCTGTGATTTCTGAGGCTGGTGACTTGGATAAACTTATCCTCAGAAGCAGAGGTGACTCTTGGTCTTCCTTTCCTGTGGCGGTCCTCATGTGAGCCAGTTTCTTTGTAGCGCTTGATGTTTTTTTGCAACTGCACTTGGGGACACTTTCAAAGTTTTCCCAATTTTTCGCATTGACTGACCTTCATTTCTTAAAGTAATGATGGCCTCTCGTTTTTCTTTACTTAGCTGCTTTTTTCTTGCCATAATACAAATTCTAACAGTCTATTCAGTAGGACTATCAGCTGTGTATCCACCTGACTTCTGCACAACACAACTGATGGTCCCAACCCCATTTATAAGGCAAGAAATCCCACTTATTAAACCTGACAGGGCACACCTGTGAAGTGGAAACCATTTCCGGTGACTACCTCTTGAAGCTCATCAAGAGAATGCCAAGAGTGTGCAAAGCAGTCATCAAAGCAAAAGGTGGCTACTTTGAAGAACCTTGAAAATAAGAAATATTTTCAGTTGTTTCACACTTTTTTTGTTAAGTATATAATTCCACATGTGTTAATTCATAGTTTTGATGCCTTCAGTGTGAATGTACAATTGTCATAGTCATGAAAATACAGAAAAATCTTTAAATGAGAAGGTGTGTCCAAACTTTTGGTCTGTACTGTATGTATCGCTGAGGTTGATAGCTTCAGTGATGTAAAGCCAGGAAAGCATGCTCCAGCACACATAGTGCTGAGAGGGTTAATAGGGCATATCAGGGCTGTTTTTTTCGAGCAGTCATAAGAGAAGGGTGGGATTGGCTGCTCACATATCCCCACCCCAGGGTGTGTGTATAAAATGGAGACAGAGTGTCTCATTCTGGGTCTGTGGCTGGAGGTGTGGAGACCTCCAGCGTGTCTGTTCAAAAAGACACTGACTGTGAGCGGCGAACCCGCAGTACTACATGGACTATTCATTTTCTTGTTTTGTTAGTTTGTGCTGGAGAAGGCTGTGTTTTGTTTCCTTTGAAAGTGCGGTTTATGAAGCCTGAATAAACCTGCCTTAGACATTTTAAAGAGACTGTGTCCTGTGCCTACCTCTAACGCGGCTGAGTGAGTACAAAACCCTACAGAGTGGATATACTGAATGTATGTACTTGCCGCCAGGTCTGTTTTGAAAATATGGCAAATAGTAGGCTCCTTCACAGTGGGCCCTGAGCAGCTGCTCTATTTACAACTGTGTTTGTTTCACGCAGCATACTGGTATAGTTAAGCTCTGTCAGAGGTGTATATAGGGGGTATATAATTCAGCAGGGAGAAGTGAATGTCACAATTAAAATATAACTTTTAATGATATATGCTAAAAAAGAACTAAGACATTAGGCAAAAAAAAACTCACAAACGATTAGAAGTATCTAGAGGTACTAGTGCTCAGTGTGAACCAGTGCTCAATAAAAAAGGTTTGATCTCACCAATTTTTCAGACTCCAGGTAGTTCCAGGTTTTACCGATAGGAGCAGAACCAGAAAGATCATTTAGTATTAAAATAGAAGGGTTCTTATATCCTCTATATATCTATGTAGAGTACCTTGTCGTGCCCCTGTATTGATCCTGCCCTCACAAGGGCAGGAGCAATACAGGGTCGCATGAGTATTGAGGGTGGGTGCAGGCACAGTATAGTGAGTCAGGGGGATGTGTGAAGAGGAATTGTGGAGGCCAATGGGGTAAATATGTGAGGAGACAGTATGGTTAGCAGGGGGATGTGAGAAGAGACAGTATGACGAGGGAGGGGGAAATTTATGAGAAGAATATTGAGGGAAATAGTGTGAGTGGGCAAAGAATAGAGACTGAATAGTGTGGGGAGGGTAGCATGGGGGCACAGTATAAAGACTGAGACCTATAGAGGGGACACAGTGTGAGAGGACAATGTGAAGGACTGGCCCAGTATGGGAAAGGAGGGGGCAGTGTGGAGTGCATGTACCATAAGGGGGATAGTGTGTGGGTCATATTTTGTGCAGGGAATACAGTGAGGGGAAATTATTTATTCAGAGGTTCAGCGTATGACAGATATTTTTATTCATAATGACACTGCTATTTTTAAAGGTATCGTGTGGGAATGTGCTGCACAAGACCGGAGAATATGGAAGTCTGCAGAGATGAGCTGTGGCTGTGAAAAGTCATCATTTCATCTGAACAAGATAAAGAAAAGAAATAGAACGACTCCACTCAGAGACAACGCCATCTATAAGGTACCTGGATGTAAAAAATGTTTTGTGATACTGACTAATTCTTATCAGTACTGTGTTTCCTGTATGGTTCGCAGCCTGATGATGACTGATAGCAACAACTCCCAGTATCTCCTTACCATTGTTAAGTACGTACTGGAAGTTGTAGGTTCATGCGATACTTATGTTTATGGGTCTTTACCTGACATTACAATTGATGTACCATGTACTGATGGTGGTCCTAGTAGTTTATTCATGTACTGAGGTGGTCCTGGTTATGTATTCCTGTACTGATGGTGGTTTTTGCAATGTGTGCCTGTACTGATGAGGGTTATATGAATGTATTTCTGTACTGTTAGTGGTTTTGATGATGAATTTCTGTACTGTTAGTGGTTCTGATGATGAATTTTTGTTCTGCTGATTGTTCTGGTGATCTATTTCTGTACTGATAATGGATTCTTGTGCTGTTATTGGTTCTGATCCTGTACACATGTAACAATCCATAACTTGTAAGATTATGTGATACATGGTTAGGTTAATAAAGTGTTGTGTTGTCTGACAAGTTAAGGGTTACTATGTTTTTTTATGTTTGGAGCATTAAAGGGGTTATCCAAGTTTGTTATGAGTCTGCAGTCATTCTATGTGACTGCAGACTTCTTAATTCTCACAGTGTACACTGCTGTCAGGATTCTCTGGTGCCGGCATTGAGAGTGGGAGGTCATGAAACCAAAAGTATGCAATTTTCATACATGTGGGCGCGTGCCGACTAGACATGTGCGGCCTCACTGAATGAAAATTAATTGAGCGAGGCAGGACACGTCTAGTTGGAATGTGGTCAGAAGTATTCAAATTGCATACTTGTGCTCACATGACAATCCACTCTTGCCTCCGGCCAGGGAGAATCCGAAAAGTGTGCACTGCATGCGCTGTGAGAATTCAGAAGCCTGCACTCACCTAGATTGACTGCAGACTTTTATCTCAAACCTGGACTTTAGTTATAAAATGAAGCACTGTAGCATGCCAATCCTAACAGCGTGAAATATACTCACTGTCAGGATTCAGCTCTGCTTGCTAGTTCCAGCCACTTCACTCATATGCGATTTTCATACTTACAGTTATGTGACAACTAGCTTTTCTTCCTGCTTCTTCTCAGTTTTCACTGAACATTGAGAGAATTAGGAAGAGCAGCTCGTCAGCACGTACTAAGTATTCAAATCATATATATGCTTGTGGATGGGGGGGGGGTACCATACTGATTTCTTGCCCCAGGGGCTGAAAAACCTAGATACACCTCTGAGCTCTGCAGTAGTGCAGGCAGACACGATCTCTTTGCACTGCCGCACTCCGTTCTGTAGACTGCAGGTCGCTTTAAGCCTGCAGTCTACAGGACTGCCTGAGGTTCCAGTGCAAGCACAGGACATCAGATTCTTGGCGCAGGGACTCACATCCTGTGCATGCGCTGGCAGAGTGACATCAACGTGTTGGTCTACCCGCGCTTTTGCCGGAGGACTTGTCAGGATCATGGATTAGGTGAGTATATGATGTTTTTTATTTTGATCAAAACTTGTGATGTTACTGTGGGGGCATCATAAAGTATGGCAGCCCCTCATACATTGTAAGGACTACTGTGGGGGCCCATCATACATTGTGGGGGCCATCATACAGCTTGTGAGCTAATGTGGAGCCATTATACTGCATGGCAACTAGTATGAGGGCTATCATAGATTGTGAGCTGATGTTGGAGCCATTATACAGCGTGGGAGCTAATTTGGGGGCCATTATACAGCATAGGAACTAATATGGGGGCCATTAGGGCCATTATACAGCATGGGAGCCAATGTTGAAACCATTATACAGTATAGGAACTAATATGGGGACCATTATACAGCATCTGATCTATTATGGGGGCTATTATACAGCTTGGCAACTAATATGGGGTTATTATACAGGGTGGGAGCTAATGTTGCAGCCGTTATACAGCATGGAAGCTAATGTGGGGCCATTTTACACCGTGGGAGCTAATATGGAGCCATTATACAGCGTGGGAGCTAATGTGGGGCCATTATACAGCATGGGAGATAATATAGGGCCATTATACAGTTTGGGGACTACTGTGGGGGGGCACATACAATGTGGGCCCCATAAAGTGTGGGGACTATGGTGGGGCCATTATACAGTGTCGGGGCTACTGTAGGGACCATTCTACTGTGTTTTGATGGGTGGAGCAGTGGGGACATCATGCTGTGTATAGGGGAGCTGTTGGTTTATTATACTACGTATAGGGGAGCTGTGGGCCCATCAAACTGTGTATAGGGGAGCTGTGGGCCCATCATACTGTTGGGGAGTTGTACATGTGGGGAATCAAAGGACATTATTAAATGTTAAGTGAGCACTTAAGAAGTAGTATTGATATAGGGGCACACAGGGTATTGTGACCGTTAAAGGTGTGCATGGGGCATTATTACTTTCTAGGGACAAAATGTGGACACTGTTTTCTAGGGCACTTGCACAGGGAAATAATGTTTTATAGGTTTCAATTTTACCATCTAGAGGACACAAAGGAAACATTTTACTTTGTAAGGACAGTAGTGGCATTAGTATGTGGGGGCACAGTGATGGACATTATTATATGGGGGCACAATGGTGGGCATTATTATGTGGGGTAGGAGGAGCATTATTATTGTGCCAATCAGCAAGTGCTGTAATAGGGACACATGCAGCAGCGGCACAGCATTGGTTTGAGCAGTTTGTGCAGGTTGGGAATAGATGGAGATGCTGCTGGAAATGTGAGAAGTCAAATGTGTCTTTGCTGTAAACTCTGCAGATGAATCATGGCTGGAGAAATTGTCTTGTTGGTCTGGACCAGATGGAAAAGATGGCAAAAGTGAACGACTCCATCAGAGAGAATGTCACCTGTAAGTCTCTATCTATAACTGTACTGTGATCACTTGTATGTTTTACCACTATATGGTCACCATATGGCAGTTATATCAGTGTTGGTCTTTGTATAAACCACCATAGTTGTAATCAGAGTTACCTGGTTAGGGGCCACTGAGATATCCCCCCCCCCGAGCTGAACCCCTAGCTACGCCTCTGCGTACAGCACAGTGAGCAGAATGGTAAATGGCTTAAAAAATGGATGATGATTGTTGTGATTAATTTTTCTCTATTGAATCCATAAAAATGTAAAAATAATGTAAGGCTTATTCTTCCAATGACTAAGGGTGCTCTATGCGGCAGAAATGCGTCAGGTGTTGTTTTTAACTATGTTTAATGGTTTCCCAATAAAATAAGGTTTTTTATCACTAGGATGGTTATGCTGAATTGGAATCCCCCCCCACTCCTCATTATTGCTGCTTTCACCCTCCAGTGAATTCCTACCGGAATGAATACTGTTTCCAGCATGATGAGCTGTATCCACCCCTTTTTCTCTAAGGCTGTGTTCACGCGTAGTGTAAATGCTTCATTTTTTCTGCACGTTTTCTGCAGGTGTCCGTACAAAACTACTCAAAAATTGTGTTTTTTCTGAACGTTTTTATGCCTTTTCCCCCCTATTTAATGTGTTTTAGTGCAGATTTACAGCTTCATTTTTAATGCTTTTTTTTAATACAGAGAAGCTTTGATTCAGCACTTAAAACACACCTGCATTTTTTATATGTGTTTTTTTCAGGCTCCACATAGAAGCTTAGAAAAAAATATGCTCCAAACCGTACCGTTCAACATCTTCTGATGAACTATGAGGTTTTGGTGCTTTTTTTTTCTCTGGTGTGCCTGTTAGAAATGCATGCAGAAAACTGCATGTAAAAAAGGCATGTAAGCAAAGTGTGTAAAAAACACAGTTGCTTTTGCAAGTGCAGAATCAAAGTTTTTCTGTACGTTAAAATATACCTAAAGACCTCATTCACACCTCTGGGTTTAAAGTTAAATGTGAAAAATGGTATCGTGTCATCAGTGTTTTGGATCAATGTGTCATCCGTGTGTCCATTTTTGCCATCTGTGTTTGGACATCAGTGTTTTTCATGAATAAATAAAAGAATTACGAAGCTTCTCTTATCCTTTCCAAGGTTAAATATAGACAGCACATGCATTGCAAATGAATGCCATGCTGTACGTGCTTTTCACAGACCTATGGACTTGTAATGGCACTTTTAATCCATGATACCGGAGAAAAACGGACATGTCCATGAAGAAACTTGAATATGTGATTAGTACCATAGATTATAATGTAGAAAGGAATAAGTCCAGCGCTATATGTTCATAAAAAAATCCATTCTTTATTTATTTCATAGCTTCAAATGGTATAAAATCCATTAGGTCACAGTCCAGACATTAAAAACATACGCTTTTCGACGCAAAGCAGTGCGTCTTAATCATTGACAAGGATCTCATGGCAGACTGAACATTTTAAACTAGTTCACAATTCAGTCCCCACTCACCAGATCCTTCCACTAGATGGGAACAGCTGTGCAGAGAAACCTGGTGGGGGATTAACTGTTAACCCCTTACAGACTGTTTTCAGAACTTTCTCAGTTCTGAAAACTTGCCGCACAGCAGGATCCGTGCGCTCCAGGAGGTGGTGAGCAGACATTAACTATTTTGTATGTTTTTCAAATAGATTATAATGGGTACATAATCTATCCATGAAAAAAAGGATAGCACATGTATGTGCAAAACAGATGTCTGAATGAGCCCTAAAGGGAATCTGTTAGTAGTGTCAACTCTCCCAAGCCGTTTATATAGGCATGCTGGCTATTGAACATTGAATAAAATGATATCTTGATAGCTCTAATCTGATTTCTTATTCCAGAGTAATCCACATTTTCTTAACCCTCAATTGGTGAGGTGGGGTTTGCCACACCCCATCGAATTTTTGTTCGGCTGCCATTCATTGAAAAATGCTGTATGAGGATATGTGTCTCACTAGCTTCCATCCCTTTGTGGGTGTCAAAAATTTGTTATACTCATGTGTAATCAATCGCCAATAAGAAAATGATTAAAACAAACGTGATCTTTGCATTTTCTGTAAAAATAAGAGATTTCTAAACACTGGAAAAAGAGAACACCAGGTATCCAGTGGATACCACATGGTAGTCTACCATGCTCTGTGGATTAGTACTCCGTGTGTTGTCCTTGTGACATGGCTGCTTTTATATGTTTCCAATAAAAGCTATATTTTAATGAAGATCCGCTGGATACCTGGTGCTCTCTTTTTCCTTGCTCTATATTCCAAGTGATTGCCTGGAACCAAGGCTATTTCGCTGTCGGATCACCTCTAACACAGAGCCTCCAGCTGTCTACTAACGGGTGAGCTGATATTTTTTCCCTCTCCCTCTTCCCTGCTATTTTGCCATTTCTAAACACTGGGGTATAGGAAACCCCACCTCACCAGTTGAGGGTTAATATATAAATGAGTAGAGATGAGCGAACTTGTTCGGAAAACGTTTGTCCATCTCAAATTCGGCATGAACATTGCACATTTGGATTCATGCTCGTACCCCTAAGCGTTTTTACTCAAAATCAGCAAAATTTGGCCAAAGTGCGGTAAATGATTACGTTTCCACTAGTGTTTTTTTAAGACTTTGGCTAGGATATTGATGCTGTCTGATAAGCGGGGGTGACGTGTTTGATGAGGGGAGGGGGTGGGGAGAGTTCAGAAGAGCCGCAAACTGTTATTTTTAATTTACTTTTTTTCTTAACTAAATGTGTGGAGATCAAGAGGCAGGAACCATCCACAGCGTCCAGACACAAGGGCTTGTGTCACTGGCTGCCGATGTCACATGTCCCTCTCCATATAAGAGCGGACATGTTGTTTTGGCGCCATTTTGTCAGTGTAACAGCGCAGAGAGGCTGCTCTTGCTACTGGATAGTGAGATAGTTAGCTAGTCGGTTGACTGTCAGTCAGCTAGTTCAGATAGATAGGATGCTGTGTGGCTGTGAAATCGACCTTCCAGCAGATCAGTCCTGTTTGCTAATAGTGTGGTACAGAGACAGCAGGCCACATTTCAGCATATAACTCTGTTGTACTGCTAATATTGTGCTCCAGGAAGGAGGCAACCTTTGAAAATCTAAATTCTTTCTGCTACTAGCGTGGTGCTGAAAGAAGGAAACATTTGTGCATAGAAATACTTGGTGCTGATAATTTTTTTGGCAAGGCAGGAGTCCACATTTGAAAATCTAAATTCTTTCTTCTAATAGCGTGGTCCTGAAACCTGGACACATTTCAGCTTTTATTTCTTCAATGCTAATATTGTGCTCCATCCAGGAGTCCACATTTCAAAACCAAAATTCTTTCTGCTACTAGCGTGCTACAGAAAGCAGGCCACATTTCAGATTTAATTCTTCAGTGCTAATATTGTGCTCCATTCAGGAGTCCACATTTGAAAATCAAAATTCTTTCTGCTAATAGCATGTTCCTGAAACCAGGCCACATTTCAGCTTTTAATTCTTTTGTTTTAATATTGTGCTCCATCCAGGGGTCCACATTTCAAAATCAAAATTCTTTCTGCTACTAGCGTGCTACAGAAAGCAGGCCACATTTCAGCTTTTGTTTTGTGCCAATAATGTGCTCTATTCAGGGGTCCACATTTCAAAATCAAAATTCTTTACGCTACTAGTGTGCTACAGAGAGCAGGCCACATTTCAGCTTTTAATTCTTTTGTGATAATATTCTGCTCCAGTCTTGATTTCATAATCTAAATTGTTTGTGATAACAGCATGGTCCTGAAACCAGGCCACATTTCAGCATGAGACAGGGCTTGGACCAGCATTTCTAGCTTAAACTTTGATTAGTTACTGGAGAATGAGTGACTGGTGTAGGACTGGTTCTCTGAGAGCAAGGCCAGCTCCAAGTTTTTGTCGGCCCTGGGAGAAAGAGTCTCAGTGGGCCCCTTTAACACATACCAATATTCATGATGCACAGATACCGCAGAGAAATATACATATATTACAAGGCCAAAGATTTCACTTCTTACATTACATGAGTGATATCTATTGTAAATTCTACAAAAGCTCAGAAACCGGCGAATCCTCGCAGCGCACAGTGCAGACCGGACAATATAGTCCTCCATACAGTATTATGGGCACCACATAGTCCTCCATACAGTATTATGGGCCCCATATATTGCTCCATACAGAATAATGACCCCACATAGTCCTTAATACAGTATTATGGGCCCCATATATTGCTCCATACAGAATAATGGACCCCATATAACACTCCATAGAGGATACTGGCCCCCATATAACGCTCCATAGAGGATACTGGCCCCCATATAACGCTCCATACAGAATACTGGCCCCCACATAATGCCCCATGCAGGATGTCATCCCCCCCTCCATATAATGCCCCATGCAGGATGTCATCACCCCCACATATAATGCCCCATGGAGGATGTCACCCCCCATATAATGCCTCATGCAGGATGTCACCGCCCCATATAATGCCCCATGCAGGATGTAATCACCCCCCCATATAATGCGCTATGCAGGATTTCTTTACCCCCTATATATAGTGCACCATGTCACCTCTCCCCCCCATATAATGCCCTATGCAGGATGTCACCTCTCCCCCCATATAATGCCCCATGCAGGATGTCACCTCTCCCCCCATATAATGCCCCATGCAGGATGTCACCTCTCACCCCCATATAATGCCCCATGCAGAATGTCACCTCTCCCCCCCCATATAATGCCCTCTATCGGATGTCACCTCTCCCCCCCATGTAATGCCCCAGACAGGATGTCACCTCTCCCCCCATATAATGCCCCGTGCAGGATGTCACCTCTGCCCCCCATATAATGCCCCATGCAGGATGTCATCACCCCCCATATAATGCCCCATGCAGGATGTCACTTCCCCCCCATATAATGCCCCATGCAGGATGTCATCCCCCCCTCCATATAATGCCCCATGCAGGATGTCATCACCCCCCCCGATATAATGCCCATGCAGGATGTCATCACCCTCCCCATATAATGCCCCATGCAGGATGTCATCACCGCCCCATATAATGCCCCATGCCACCATACATATAAAAAACGTGAGATCAATGCAGAACACTAAAAGCTACATCATCGCCTAGTCTGCCCAGTCTGCGACTGGGGTGCAAAAGTCATTGGAGATCTATGACTTGTTCATCATGATGAAAGTCTGCCCAGTCTGCGACTGGGGTGCAAAAGTCATTGGAGATCCATGACTTTTTCGTCATGATGAAAGTTAGGTGGTCTATACTTTCAGGGGACAACCGGATGCGCTTATTTTTCAGTACACCACCAGAAGCACTGAAGACGAATTCTGAAAAAATGCTGGTTGCTGGACATGACAAAACATCCAAGGCGTGATAGGTGAGCTCAGTTCACTCTTCCATTTTTCTAGACCAAAATTCAAAAGGGTCCAAACTCCCCTTGATGGCATTAATATTGATTTTGAGATACTTCTGCACCATCTTCTCCAGTCATTCAATATGTGTCAGACTTGTACGCTGTTTTGCTGGTGCATGGGTTGGTCTAAAAAATGAGTGAAATGACTCACAGAAATTTTTTATTTTTTTTAATTTATTTTACTCATATAGCGCCATTAATTCCACAGATCTTTACAGACATTTACAGACATTGTTGGCACTGTCCCCATTGGGGCTCACAATCAAAATTTTCTATCAGTATATCATTGGAGTGTGGGAAGAAGCCGGAGTACCTGGAGGAAACCCAAGCAAGCACGAGAAGAACGTACAAACTCCTTGCAGATGTTGTCCTTGGTGGGGTTGGAACCCAGGACCCCAGTGCTGCAAGGCTGCTAATGTTTTTGCATTGACAGCTCAACATTCCTGGAGTTGGAAGTCTAGAATTGCGATACACACTGTGTGCTTCACTGCTATCTTGGGGAAAACCACTCTTAAGATTGTCTACAAGCATGTCTCGATACTCCAGCATGTGTGCATCCCTTTCTAGGGGGGGAAGCATGTGACAAAATTTACTCTTGTACTGTGGATCTAATGGAGTGGCAACCCAGTAGTTAACACTATTTCTAATCCTAACAATACGGGCAACAATCATGTTGCAGATAGTGCAGCAAGTAGGCGCTCATGTGTCGGGTGCTTCCATGATGTCCAAGTCCATGGTGTGTTGGTGGAGGGGTAACACTCAACCTTGCTTCCTCCGTCCCCTCCTGCCAACCACGGACAACAGAGAAGAGATCATTATCGTCTTCATCTCCTGGCTGTTGCGCGCCCATCACCTTTAGCTCCTCGTCCTCCTCCATTTGTTCCTCGGCTCCTGCACCTTCACTAACAGTTTCTCTGGTACCATGACCCCCTCTTGATTGCTGTAATTCACTGTCAATTTGCAACCGTCTGTGCGACGACAGTCTGGAGCCGCATCCTCCTTTGCTTTCTCCTCTTACTCTGGGAACACCACTTCCTTCCGTAGACTATTCAAAGTGTGCTCTAGCATGTAGATGACCGGAATAGTGATACTGATGATGGCATCGTCAGCGCTAACCATCTTAGTAGCCATTTCAAAACTGTGCAGAAGGGTGCAGAGGTCCTTTATTTGTACACACTCCGCAACCATGATTTGCACTACATCCATACTGGGTTGGCCCAGGCTATGCTAAATGACATACTGCACCAGGGCTCGTCGCTCTTGCAACAGTCACTGCAACATGTGCAGAGTTAAATTCCACCATGTCGTCACATCACATATCAACCGTTTAACCGGTAGGCTGAAAGATCTCTGTAGCGATGCAAGTGGATGACCTGCGGGGTGTGAATGGCGGAAGTGAGCACACAGTAACCGTGGTTTTTACAGCGGCATATCCAGGCTTGAATAGTGGTGGAGAAATAGCTGTACCACCATGTTGAGGATGTGAGCCATGCAAGGCATGTGTGTGAGATTGCCCCGACGTAGGAACACCTTCACTGGCTCCAGGCTCAGTGGAGACAGCCATTACTCAAACTCAGCATGGATAACTGTCCAAAACTCCTGAGCTGTGTGATTGAAATCCTCAAGGCATATAAATTTAAACACTGCCTGATTGCGGTGAGCCCTGCATGGAGTGGGGGGTTGTCGCTGCACTGTTGGAACACATGTCTTATTAAGGGAAAGGTTGAGGGCGCAGGTGGAGGCCCGAGAGTAGGTGGAAGTGGCAGAAGCAGTGGAGGAAGTGTTCGATACAGAGGTTTGTCCTTAAGCCTTGGGGATTCCAAGACTTGGTGTCTAGTGGTTTAGTTCTTCATCCCCTGGTGTATAGTGGTTTAGTTCTCCAACCCTAGGTGTTTAGTAGTTTAGTTCTCCAACCCCTGTTGTCTGTTAGTTTAGTTCTCCATCTTCTGATGTGTAGTGGTTTAGTTCTCCAACCCTAGGTATTTAGTAGTTTAGTTCTCCAACCCCTGTTGTCTAGTACTTTAGTACTTTAGTTCTCCATCTTCTGGTGTGTAGATATTTAGTTCTCCAAACCCAAGTGCCCTGGAAGCCTTGGGGATTCCAAGACTTGTGGAGCAGCACCTTGCTCACCTACCCCCATAGCCACCAGATTCACCCAGTGCCCAGTCAGCGGGATGTAATGCCCCTGGCCATGCTTGCTCGTCCAGGTATCAGTGGTTGTAACGGGTCTGGGAGGCGGAACCTCTGAGCTACTATACAAGGGGGCGGTCCTTGTAAGGGAGCGGATGGCGACCAGGCAGGCAGTCACAGCAGGTGACCGGGACAGTCTCTAGAAGAACGGGCAGGAGGTCACGGCAAGTGACCGGGGCAGTCTCTGGATGAACGGGCAGATGGTCACGGCAAGTGACCGGGGCAGTCTCTGGGTGAACGGGCAGATGGTCACGGCAAGTGACCGGGGCAGTCTCTGGGTTAACGGGCAGATGGTCACGGCAAGTGACCGGGGCAGTCTCTGGGTGAACGGGCAGATGGTCACGGCAAGTGACCGGGGCAGTCTCTGGGTGAACGGGCAGATGGTCACGGCAAGTGACCGGGGCAGTCTCTGGGTAAAGGGTTGGTACGACCTGTGGCGGCTGATGGTAGACGTGAGCTCCCAGGTGAGCAGGCGAGAGTCTCTGGATAAACGGGTGGTCACAGCATGTGACGGCGGAGCCTCCAGGAAGACCAACAGACAGGCGGCAGATGAGCACTCCCAGGTGAGCGGGCAGAAGTCTCTGGACAGGCGGGTGGTCACAGCACGTGACGGCAGAGCCTCCAGGTAGGCTAGCAGACAGGCAGCAGATGAGCGCTTCCAGGTGAGCGGGCAGGAGTCACTGGACAGGCAGGTGGTCACAGCACGTGACGGCAGAGCCTCCAGGTAGGCTAGCAGGCAGGTAGCAGATGTGCGCTCCCAGGTGAGCGGGCAAGCTGGTCCATAGACAGACTGACAAGAGTTGGAAGGCAGACCGTCGGACCTCAGGCAAGCAGGCAGGTAGTTGATGTGCGCTCCCAGGTGAGCGGGCAAGCTGGTCCTTAGACAGACTGACAGGAGTAGTAAGGCAGACCGTCGGACCTCAGGCTAGCAGGCAGGTAGCAGAATATCAGGCAGGAATAAGACAGCAAGCTGGCAGGAATCTGGCATGTAACTGGCAACGGGACCTGAGGGCTGAAGCAGAGTAGTGAACAGTGCAACAACATTGCTCGGGCACCTCCATTTTGGAGGAGGTGCCTTATATATGGTGAAGTCCTCCGGCCATTGGCCGGGGACTCCTTAGGACGGCGTGCGCGGCCCCTTTAAGAGGGAGGGAGAGCGCGCGCGCCCTAAGCACAGTGGCCGGGAAGGAGCGCGCGCTGCCAGCAGAGCGGGAGGAGGACGCCGGGCACGGAGCAGAGAGGTGAGGGGAACAGCGTCCCTGCCTAGCAGAGGGCAGGGACGCCGGCGCTACAGTACCCCCCCCTTTAGGCCCCCCCTTTTTTAGGCCAGACAGAAATTTAGCAAGGATGAGCGGGGCATGGATGTTCTCCCGGGGCTCCCACGTTCTCTCCTCAGGACCAAACCCCTTCCAATCTACTAGAAAAAAGGTCTTTCCTCTTACCCTTTTGGTGGCAAGAATGTTCTCTACCTCAAACTCGTCCTCAGCAGAAACCGGAGCAGGAGGCGTACCTGTAGACTTGGAAAAAGAGTTAAGTACCACAGGTTTGAGGAGAGATACATGGAAGGAGTTAGGGATCCGTAAGTTGGCCGGGAGTTTCAATTTATAGGCCACCGGGTTGATCTGACTGATGACCTCCAGAGGACCGATGAACCGAGGCCCTAACTTGTAAGAAGGTATCTTGAGTCGGACATATTTAGATGAGAGCCAGACTTTATCTCCAGGACGAAATTGTGGAGGATCCAGGCGTTTTTTGTCAGCGTGTCTTTTCATCCGTTCGGACGACTGAAGGAGTGCGGATCGGGTACTCTCCCAAATGGAGGAAAATTTGCTAACGAGAGATTCCGCAGCCGGGTTGTCCACAGAGGTGGAGACAGGAAAAGGAATCCGAGGATGCTGACCGAAGACTACAAAAAACGGGGATTTGGAGGAGGATTCGCTCTCGTGATTGTTATAAGAGAACTCGGCCCATGGTAGGAGATCCACCCAGTCTGAATGATGGGCATTAACGAAGTGCCGGAGGTAACTGGTCAGGTTCTGATTGATCTGCTCCACTTGACCATTGGACTGTGGGTGGTAAGCGGAAGAGAAGTCCAGGGTGACGTCTAGCAGTTTACAAGTGGCTCTCCAGAAGCGTGAGGTGAACTGTACCCCACGATCCGACACGATGTGGAGGGGCAGGCCATGAAGACGAAAGATGTGACGAATAAAGTCTTTCGCTAGCTCGGGTGCAGACGGGAGGCCTGGCAGGGGAACGAAATGAGCCATCTTGGAGAAGCGGTCAGCGACCACCCAAATGACCGTACAACCGGCAGAGACTGGGAGGTCAGTTATAAAGTCCATTGCTATATGCTGCCAGGGGGCAGCAGGTACAGAAAGCGGAAGGAGGCGACCGGCTGGCAGATGTCTCGGAACCTTGTTGCGGGCGCAGAACACACAGGCAGAAACAAAGTCTATTACGTCCTTGTGCAGAGTAGGCCACCAGTAGTGCCGGGTAATAAGCTGGAGGGTCTTTTTCTGATCGGCGTGGTCAGCCAGTTTAGACGAGTGACCCCAGTGAAGGATCTTCTCCCGATCAGGTACTGATACGAACGTCTTTCCGGGAGGGAGACGATTTAGACTCACGGGAGCCACCTGCATTACTCTGGCGGGATCGATGATGTGTTTCGGATTTTCCTCGAGATCAGACACCAGAAAGGATCGAGACAAGGCGTCCGCCTTGACGTTTTTGTCAGCCGGGCGAAAATGAAGAACAAAATCAAAGCGAGCAAAAAACAAGGACCACCGGGCTTGGCGCGGGTTAAGTCTCTGGGCATGTTGGAGGTAAGCCAAGTTCTTGTGGTCAGTGTAAATTATTACCGGGTGAAGAGCCCCCTCGAGCATGTAATGCCACTCCTCCAATGCCAGTTTGATGGCCAATAACTCTCGGTCTCCTATGGAATAATTGCGCTCTGAGGAGGAGAAGAGTTTAGAGAAGAAGCCGCAAGTTACCATCCTCCCGGAAGATGATTTTTGAGTAAGTACCGCTCCGGCTCCAGAGGAGGAGGCGTCAACTTCCAGGAAGAACTGCTTGTTGCCGTCCGGGCGATGCAGCACCGGGGCGGAAGAGAAGGCCTGTTTTAAGGAAAGAAAGGCCTCCTCTGCTTCGGGCGGCCACTCTTTGGGATTAGTACCCTTACGGGTGAGCGCGGAAATTGGGGCAGTCCGGGAAGAGAAGTGCGGTATGAAGAGGCGGTAGTAGTTGGCGAAGCCCAGGAACCGCTGAATGGCCTTCAACCCCTCCGGTCGAGGCCATTTCTCGATGGCAGACAGTTTCTCTGGATCCATTCGTAGGCCGGTCTGAGAAATAATGTAGCCCAAAAACGGAAGCGAGGTCTGCTCAAAGAGGCACTTCTCGTATTTAGCGAAGAGGTGATTCTGCCTGAGCAGGACCTGACGAACGTCCCTCCGGTGAGTCTGGAGATCCGGAGAGAAGACCAAGATGTCGTCCAGGTACACCACTACGCAGGAGTAGAGAAGGTCCCGGAAGATGTCATTGACCAACTCTTGAAAGACGGCAGGAGCGTTACAGAGACCAAAGGGCATTACCAGATATTCATAGTGGCCGTCCCGGGTGTTGAATGCCGTCTTCCATTCATCCCCCTGACGGATACGAACCAGGTTGTACGCCCCACGGAGGTCCAGTTTGGTGAAGATTCTAGCCCCCCTCAGACGATCAAATAACTCCGGAATGAGCGGAAGGGGGTACTTATTCTTCACCGTGATCTGGTTAAGGCCTCTATAGTCTATACAGGGACGGAGAGAGCCGTCCTTCTTTTTGACGAAAAAGAAGCCTGCTCCCGCCGGGGAGGTAGATTTCCGGATGAATCCCCTGGCCAGATTCTCCTCAATATATTCGGACATCGACCGGGTCTCAGCAGCGGATAATCGATAAATACGCCCACGGGGAGGAGTAGTACCAGGTAACAGGTCGATAGGGCAGTCGTATGGTCTATGAGGGGGTAGTGTCTCTGCCTCCTTTTTATTAAAGACATCAGCATAAGACCAATAAGGAATCGGAAGTCCAGGTAGATTAGCTGGGGTAGGAGAAGGACGGACGGGATGGACGGGAACCAGACAGGTCTTATGGCAGTCCTGTCCCCAGCGAAGGACTTCTCCGGTCTGCCAGTCAAGCACGGGTGCATGTCTCTGGAGCCAAGGTAGACCTAGCAAGAGGGCGTGAGAGAGTCCAGGCAGAACATGAAAGGAGATACTCTCAGAATGCAGCATTCCCACCTGCAGAGTAATGGATTCGGTGATGAGTTGGATGGGGCGTGGTAAGAGACCCCCATCCACGGCAGCAACAGACAAGGGTACAGCCAGAGGTTTGGTGGGGATGCGGTATTTCTCTACCAGGGACTGTGAAATAAGATTCCCGGCTGCTCCAGAGTCAAGTTGGGCTAGTTCGAAAAAACGGTTCTCCCCGCAGACAATTGAGACTGACAGCAGCAGAGATGGAGAGGATTTATTCTTGTCTAGGTCGACCTCTCTGAGCGAACCTAGACACAGGCGTTTCCCGACCTCTCCGGGCAGGCACGGATCCGGTGCTCCTTACTGCCACAGTAGAAGCAGCTCCCCTCGGCACGGCGTAAGTCCTGACTGGTTTTGACCATCTTGGTCTGGTCGACCTGCATAGGCTCAGGAGAGTGTACCTGGGGAGAGACGGATTTCTGAAAAGTAGGAGCTAGACGTGGAAACCTCCTCTCACGGGTGACCTCTTTGGCACGCTCCTGGAACCGTAGGTCAATCCGGGTGGCAAGAGTTATTAGGTCATCGAGAGTGGTAGGAATGTCCCGACCGGCAAGTTCATCTTTAATACGGCCGGACAGACCCTCCCAGAAGACGGATACCAGAGCGTCGTTATCCCAGGCCAGCTCCGAGGCAAGGGTACGGAACCGTATGGCATATTGGCCCACGGTGAGACTTCCCTGACGGAGGCGTAGCAGTGATGATGCGGATGAGGTCTTCCGTCTGGGTTCGTCGAAGACTTTCCGGAAAGCCATGAGAAAGGCAGGCAAGTCGGACACCAGGGGGTCTCCTCTCTCCCATAGAGGATTTAGCCAGGCCAGGGCCTCCCCGGTGAGATGGGACATGATGAAGGCAATTTTGGCCCGGTCGGAGTTAAACTGGTGGGACAGGAGTTCAAAGTGCAGGGTGCACTGATTTATGAAGCCCCGAGCCTGGGCGGAGTCGCCTCCGAAGCGAGGAGGTGCAGAAAGCCGGGGTCCGGGGTAGGATACCATGGTATTAGTGGACAGCGGAGCTGCCGGATTGCGAGTCATGGCACTGGCGGAGGTTGCTGGCGGAGCAGTCAGAGTGTCCAGGCGAAAATTGACATTCCGCAGGTGACCCAGGATGGACTCCTGTTGGGACCTCAGACGGGACAGTTCATGACACAGGTCCGAGAGCGAGGGAGCTTGGGTGCCACCGGGTTCCATGGCCCGAGCAAACTGTAACGGGTCTGGGAGGCGGAACCTCTGAGCTACTATACAAGGGGGCGGTCCTTGTAAGGGAGCGGGTGGCGACCAGGCAGGCAGTCACAGCAGGTGACCAGGACAGTCTCTAGAAGAACGGGCAGGAGGTCACGGCAAGTGACCGGGGCAGTCTCTGGATGAACGGGCAGATGGTCACGGCAAGTGACCGGGGCAGTCTCTGGGTGAACGGGCAGATGGTCACGGCAAGTGACCGGGGCAGTCTCTGGGTTAACGGGCAGATGGTCACGGCAAGTGACCGGGGCAGTCTCTGGGTGAACGGGCAGATGGTCACGGCAAGTGACCGGGGCAGTCTCTGGGTGAACGGGCAGATGGTCACGGCAAGTGACCGGGGCAGTCTCTGGGTAAAGGGTTGGTACGACCTGTGGCGGCTGATGGTAGACGTGAGCTCCCAGGTGAGCAGGCGAGAGTCTCTGGATAAACGGGTGGTCACAGCATGTGACGGCGGAGCCTCCAGGAAGACCAACAGACAGGCGGCAGATGAGCACTCCCAGGTGAGCGGGCAGAAGTCTCTGGACAGGCGGGTGGTCACAGCACGTGACGGCAGAGCCTCCAGGTAGGCTAGCAGACAGGCAGCAGATGAGCGCTCCCAGGTGAGCGGGCAGGAGTCACTGGACAGGCAGGTGGTCACAGCACGTGACGGCAGAGCCTCCAGGTAGGCTAGCAGGCAGGTAGCAGATGTGCGCTCCCAGGTGAGCGGGCAAGCTGGTCCATAGACAGACTGACAAGAGTTGGAAGGCAGACCGTCGGACCTCAGGCAAGCAGGCAGGTAGTTGATGTGCGCTCCCAGGTGAGCGGGCAAGCTGGTCCTTAGACAGACTGACAGGAGTAGTAAGGCAGACCGTCGGACCTCAGGCTAGCAGGCAGGTAGCAGAATATCAGGCAGGAATAAGACAGCAAGCTGGCAGGAATCTGGCAGGTATCTGGCAGGTAACTGGCAACGGGACCTGAGGGCTGAAGCAGAGTAGTGAACAGTGCAACAACATTGCTCGGGCACCTCCATTTTGGAGGAGGTGCCTTATATATGGTGAAGTCCTCCGGCCATTGGCCGGGGACTCCTTAGGACGGCGCGCACGGCCCCTTTAAGAGGGAGGGAGAGCGCGCGCGCGCGCCCTAAGCACAGTGGCCGGGAAGGAGCGCGCGCTGCCAGCAGAGCGGGAGGAGGACGCCGGGCACGGAGCAGAGAGGTGAGGGGAACAGCGTCCCTGCCTAGCAGAGGGCAGGGACGCCGGCGCTACAGTGGTGAAATGCACCCTGTCAGACATAGATTTTTTCTAGGAATGGGTGATGTTGTCTGCGACATGCTGGTGTAGCACAGGCACATCTTTCTTAGAGAAGTAATGGTGACTGGGCAATCGGGTCTGGGGGACTGCGATGGCCATCAGCTTTTGGAAACCGTCTGTATCCACCAGGCGGAAAGGCAGCATGTCCGTGACCAACATTATGGAGATGGTGAAGTTCAAGCTCTTAGCTTTGGCATGTGTAGGAGGAAACAATCTTTTACGTGACTTCAACTGTGGGACCGAGGGCTGGCTGCTGTGCTAAGAGAGGGTGCAGTATACTGAATATGATAAACTGCTGGACTGTGAGAGAGGTGCAGGGGGAGATGTTATGGTGTATTGAGAAAGATGTGGTGAGCTCGGTGTCTGAGATAGGTCAAAAACAGCAGGCATGTCCACTTCCGTAAAGCTGATGGTCTCTCACTCACCCCGACTGTAACGGGTAAACAAGTGGAGGTTCTGCGGCAAGAGACCTGTGTGAGCAAAAATTGCCATGGTGATGGAGGAGGAAGAGTTAGCAGATGCGGTTGATGGGGCGGCCTGTGGTTGGCAAGGCCCGCTAGTCTGCATCTTAGCGCAGTGAGATTCTCAGACTAACTCATTTTGATGGTGCATGTGCCAGTTCATGCAAGTAGTAGTCAAATTATTGCACTTTTTGCCTCTACTCAGTCATTTTTTACAAAGTTGGCAGATAACATGAGTTGGGTCATCCTTTACGGTCTCCAAAAAGGCCCAGGCTAGGCAACTTGCCGCCCCTGCGAACTGCAGACCTGCGACTTCTGCTAGCCACAGCCAGAGTTATAGCTAAGGATGCTGGTGCAGGAAGCCTCAACGTAACCTCCTCATCTTCCTCCTCAACCTCCTCTGCTGAGCTACTCAGCTGCGTGTTTCTGGGTTCACACCAAGAGGGGTCTACAACGTCATTGTCATCCTCTCTGTTCTCCCACTCCCACTCCATCAGGTTCACCTCGTCCAACCTCAGATCCAACTGAAAACAATTTTGGGCATCTGTGCAGATGCTTTCCTTCTCTTGAGTCTGTGAATCTTTGGAGCAGACCTCTGATGCCCATGCAATAGAATGTGTGAACAGCTCTGCATACTCACCCATCTGTGGTTCCCCACAGTCAGTTGGGTGGTTAGAGAGTTGTGACACAGGGGGAAACAGGGGTAATTGGGGTGCCACCTCTGAGGATTGCATTGTGTGTAATGTTAAGGTGGAGGAAGAGGAGGAGAGGCCACTCGATGCAGCACTTGCCATCCACTGAAGCACATGTTTTTTCTGGCCTTCATCTACAAGGCATACTGCTGTGTGGCTGCCAAAGTTAGGGAGTAGATTAGCCCATCCAGTAAAAGAAGTTGTCAAAATGCTGTGCAATTACTCATTGCAGCAAAACAAACCTACTTATCATCTCTCATATCATCCCTTTTCCACAACCATAAACAGCTATTCAGTACTTTCAATTATCTCCTCAATCCACCAGTTCCCCTCTCTTCTCTCATCTCAGCTGAAGACTTTGCCTCATTCTTCAAGCAAAAGATTAAGAAAAAGCTCTGCCTTATGTTATCAAAGTCCCCACAGCTCCTCCTTATAACTACTCAACTCTCCTCCTCCAAAACCAGGTTCTCCACCTTCACAGAAGATCAACTTTCCTCTTTACTATCCAAATCACTTTTCACCACCCGTGAACTTGACCCAATCCCGTCCCACCTCATTCCAAACCTTACAACAGTCTTCATTCCAACCCCAACCCACCCCTGTCACTAACAACTGGTGTCTTCCCCTCATGCTTCAATCATACCTTAATCACACCCATCCTCAAAAAGCCCTACCTTGACCCATCCTCGGTATGTAGCTATCGCCCCATATCACTTCTTCCCTATGCCTCAAAACTACTGGAACAACATGCCCATTTTGATCTGTCATAGAATCATAGAATCATAGAATCATAGAATGGTAGAGTTGGAAGGGACCTCCTGGGTCATCTGGTCCAGCCCCCTGCTCAAAGCAGGATTCACTAGATCATCTCAGACAGATGTCTGTCCAGCCTCTGTTTGAAGACGTCCATTGAAGGGGAACTCACCACCTCTCGTGGCAGCCTGTTCCACTCATTAATCACCCTAACTGTCAAAAAGTTTTTTCTAATATCTAATCTGTGTCTCCTCCCATTTAGTTTCATCCCATTGCTTCTAGTCTTTCCTTGTGCAAATGAGAATAAAGATGATCCTTCTACAATGTGACAGCCCTTGACATATTTGTAGACAGCTATTAAGTCTCCTCTCAGTCTTCTTTTTTGCAAGCTAAACATTCCCAAATCCTGCAACCGTTCCTCATAGGACATGGTTTGCAGACCAGTCACCATTCTGGTCGCTCTTCTCTGAACTTGCTCCAGTTTGTCGATGTCTTTTTTAAAATGTGGTGCCCAAAACTGTACACAGTATTCCAGATGAGGTCTGACCAAAGAGGAGTAAAGACCGATAATGACTTCACGTGATCTAGACTGTATGCTTCTGTTAATACATCCCAGAATTGTATTTGCCTTTTTTGCTGCTGCATCACACTGTTGACTCATGTTCAGTCTATGATCTATTAGTATACCTAAGTCTTTTTCACATGTACTGTTGCTTAGCTCTATTCCTCCCATTCTGTATATGCTTTTTTCATTTTTATTGCCCAGATGTAGTACTTTGCATTTTTCCCGGTTAAAAAACCATTCTGTTGGTTGCTGCCCACTGCTCCAGTTTATTTAGGTCTTTTTGAATCCTCTCTCTCTCTTCTCTAGTATTAGCTATCCCTCCTAGCTTTGTGTCATCAGCAAATTTAATCAGTTTACCCTCAATTCCTTCATCTAAATCATTGATAAAGATGTTGAACAATACAGGTCCCAGGACGGAGCCCTGTGGTACCCCACTTGAGACATTCATCCAGCTGGATGTGAAGCCATTTACAACCACCCTTTGAGTCCGATCACTAAGCCAGTTATGAATCCACCTAACAGTTGCCTGGTCCATTGCATACTTGGTCATTTTTTCAATAAGGATGATGTGAGATACTTTGTCAAATGCTTTGCTGAAGTCAAGATATACTATATCTACAGCATTTCCCTGATCCACCCAGTCAGTGATTCTGTCATAGAAGGAAATTAAGTTAGTCTGACATGACTTGTTAGTTACAAACCCATGCTGACTCTGGTTAATCACTTCATTCTTATCCATGTACTTACATACATGTTGTTTAATAATTTGTTCAAAGATCTTTCCTGGTATAGAAGTCAGACTCACCGGCCTATAATTCCCTGGGTCCACCTTCTTCCCCTTTTTGAAGATAGGAACAACATTTGCTCTTCTCCAGTCTTCTGGGACTTCTCCTGTTCTCCAAGAATTTTCAAAGATTATGGAGAGTGGTTCTAAAATTTCTTCTACAATCTCCTTCAGTACTCTGGGGTGTAATTCATCTGGACCTGGAGACTTGAACTCATTTATGTTAGCTAAATATTCCCTCACAATCTTTCTGTTTACTGATAACTTGGATTCCTCTATTCCTTTAAAAGGACAGTGAAGATCAGTTGATGTTACATTTTCTTTCTGAGAGAAAACAGATGCAAAATAGGAATTAAAAAGTTCGGCCTTTTCAACATCCTCTCTTACCATTTCTCCATTTTCATCCTGTAAAAATCCTATAGCATCTTTGACTTTTCTTTTACTTTTGACATACCCCCAAAATCCTTTTTTATTGCTTTTGACATCTCTTGCAAGCCTTAATTCATTGTCAGCTTTAGCTAACCTGATACGTGCCCTGCAGGATCTGCAGACTGCATTATAATCTTCTTTAGATATGCCTCCCTCTTTCCATTTAATAAACATTTCTTTCTTTCTTTTTAGCATGTGTTTAAGTTCTGTGTTCATCCATCCTGGTTTCCTTAAATGCTTCCCATTCTTCCTACTTTTCGGGATTGTTAACGATTGTGCTTTGAGAATCTCATTTTTAAAAATTTCCCATCCTTCCTGGACATTTTTGTCCTTAAGGACATCCAGCCATTGGATCCCTCCTATTCTCTTTCTGAGTCTCTTAAAATCTGCCTTTCTAAAATCTAACCTTGAAGTTTGAGTCTTCACATGTCTTCCTCCTCTAGTTATCCAAAATTCTATAATAGCATGATCGCTGCCTCCTAGGGTCCCAGCCACCTTTACCTCCTCAACCATTTCCTCCCTGTTTATAAGGATTAGATCCAAAGTAGCAGATCCCCTTGTTTTCTCCCCTACCTTTTGGAAGATAAAGTTGTCAGCAAGAGAGGATAAGAATTTGCTTGACCTGTTAGTTTTACTTGAGAGAGATTCCCAACAAATGTCTGGATAGTTGAAATCTCCCATGACCACTACGTCATATTTTTTGGAGAACTTGGTCATTTGATACATAAAGAGTTCATCCATATCTTCAGCTTCCCCAGGTGGCCTGTAGTAAATGCCTACAATGGTGTCCTTTCCGTTGTTCTCTCCTTGTATTCTTACCCAAACAGTTTCCACAGAACTCCCAGTCTCTGAAGCTTCAATCTCTGTGCAGATATACGCTTTTCTAACATACAATGCAACACCTCCTCCTCGTTTATCAAGTCTGTTTCTTGCAAATAAGTTGTATCCTTTTAGCCTTTTATTCCAATCATGTGTATCGTCCCACCAAGTTTCAGTGATTCCAATGACATCATATTCCTTTTCCTGCATTAGTAGTTCCAATTCTCCTTGTTTGTTGCCCATGCTTTGTGCATTTGTATAAAAACATTTTAGTTTGTGATTGGTTTCTCTTCCTCCCATATTTTTATTATTTAGATTTTTTTGTCTTTGTTCTTCTTTTCCACTTCCAGTAGCAGAGATCTCAATAGTATTTGTCAGCTGTATGGCTTTTTCTGGCCTTTTGCTTCCCTTCCCACATTGTTCTAGTTTAAAGCTCTTCTGATGAGTGTAGCAAGGCGACTTCCAAATACATGTTTTCCAGTCTTCGTAAGGTGCACCCCATCTCTAGCAAGTAGTCCATCGTATAGGTAATTCATTCCGTGATCCAGAAATCCAAATCCTTGTTGACGGCACCATCGACGTAGCCAGATGTTCACCTGTAGAATCTTATTCCACCTCATTGTTCCATGGCCATCCACTGGGAGGATGGATGAGAAGACCACCTGCGCTCCCAATTCTTTCACTTTCTTGCCTAAGTCTTCAGAGTCACTGCAGATGGTTGCCAGGTCCTTTCTTGCGGTGTCATTTGTCCCCACATGTATTAGCAGGAATGGGTAGTGATCTGTAGGTCTGAAGAGTCTTGATATCCTGTCAGACACATCTTTAATTTTTCCTCCTGGAAGACAGCACATTTCTCTTGAGGTTATGTCTGGTCTGCAGATAGCGGCCTCTGTTCCTCTTAACAGGGAATCCCCCATGACCACCACTCTCCGTTTTTTCTTCACAACATTCTTCTTTCTCCATCCAGGAGGATTCTGAGGGCTTACAAGGTCATTCATTGCTGGCAAAGTCTTATCTTGCTGTATTTCTTCATGGTTCTCCTGTGTGAGAGCCTGGTACTGGTTCCTGAGCAGTATGGGTGCTGACTGCCTCTCGATCCTCCTGCTTCTGTGGGTCACATGCTTCCATTCCTCTGTTTCGTCAGGTGCAGTTCGAATTTCTTCTCTTTCTGAATCATGAAGAGATAATTCTGCTCTGTCTAAGAACTCTTCACCTTCCTTAATGATTTTCAAGGTAGTTAACCTCTCTTCTAGATTTCGCAACTTTTCCTCCAACAGGGACACAAGCTTGCATTTCTGGCATGTGAAGTCTGGCTTTTCCACTGGCAAGTCTGTGAACATGTAGCAGGATATGCAGCTCACCAAATGGCTCCTGGACTCTTCCATGTTCTTATTGTTAATGTTCTGAAAACAGTGAAAAAAGCTTAAAAAAAAAGCTTCAAAAATTTACCGATGTCCTCTTTTCAGCTCCAACAGCCAAAATCCAGTGTTCTTTGAGCTCGCGGAGACTCTTCACTTACCCCAAAATGCAGTGGGAATATGCAAATTATCTCCTCAGGACTCCTCCCCTGGTTTACCGATGTCCTCTTTTCAGCTCCAACAGCCAAAATCCAGTGTTCTTTGAGCTCGCGGAGACTCTTCACTTACCCCAAAATGCAGTGGGAATATGCAAATTATCTCCTCAGGACTCCTCCCCTGGTTTACCGATGTCCTCTTTTCAGCTCCAACAGCCAAAATCCAGTGTTCTTTGAGCTCGCGGAGACTCTTCACTTACCCCAAAATGCAGTGGGAATATGCAAATTATCTCCTCAGGACTCCTCCCCTGGTTTGTCCTCCCTCCTCTCCTCCTGCTCCCTCTTTGATCACTTACAATTTGAATTGTGACCGCACTATTCCACTTAA
Source organism: Phyllobates terribilis (assembly GCF_046119375.1). Classification (NCBI taxonomy): domain Eukaryota; kingdom Metazoa; phylum Chordata; class Amphibia; order Anura; family Dendrobatidae; genus Phyllobates; species Phyllobates terribilis. The sequence goes on along the minus strand of NW_027362762.1, from coordinate 285,357,162 downwards.
ACTGCTTTGACTAAAGTCACCAATGACCTACTAACCCCCAAATCCAAGCGACACTAGTTTGTCCTCCTCCTGGACCAGGCATCTGCCTTCGATACAGTGGACCATTCTGACTCTCTGATCTCTTGTCATCACAGACTTGGCCCTATCTTGGATCTCCTCATACTTAACATACAGGACATTCAGTTTCTGCCACCTCCTCATCTCACCCCCTATCTGTCGGTGTCCCCCAAGGTTCAGTTCTAGGACCCCTGCTCTTCTCCATCTACACCTTCAGACTGGGACAGCTCATAGAGTCTCACAGCTTTCAGTATCACCTCTATGCTGATGACACACAGATCTACCTCTCTGAACCTGATATCACCTCCTTACTAACCAGAATCCCACAATGTCTGTCCACTATTTCATCTTTCTTCTCTGCTAGATTTCTAAAACTTAACATAGATAAAACCTAATTCATCATCTTTTCACCATCTCATTCAATCCCCCCAACTGACCTATCCATCAAAGTCAATGTCCGTTCTCCCTAGTCCCACAAGCTTGACTCTGATCTCTCCTTTAAACCTGAGATCCAAGCCCTTTCCACTTCCTGCCGACTCCAACTCAAAAATATTTCCCGGATCTGCACATAAGAATCTGCAAAAACACTAGTGCACACCTCATCATCTCCGGCCTCAATTACTGCAACCTCCTTCTCTGTGGCCTCCCTTCTAACACTTTCACACCCCTCCAATCTATTCTAAACTCTGGCCAACTAATCCACCTGTCACCTTGCTATTCCCCAGCTTCTCCCCTCTGTCATTCCCTGCACTGGCTCCTTGTTGCCCAGAGACTCCAGTTCAAAACCCTAACTTTTGCATGCAAAGCCATCCAAAACCTCTCTCCTCCATACATTTGTGACCTAGTCTCCCGGTACTTACCCGCATGCAACCCCGATCCTCACAAGATTTCCTTTTCTACTCCTCTCTTATCTCCTCTTCCCACAATCGCATATAAGATTTGTCCTGTGCATCTCTCCTACTTTGGAACTCTCTTCCCCGACATATCAAACCCTTGCCTCCCGTGGAAACCTTCAAAAGGAACCTGAAGACCTACCTCGTCCAACAAGCGTGCAACCTGCAGTAACCCTTGTTCCACCATACCGCTGCATGACCAGCTCTACCCTCACCTACTGTATCCTCACCCATTCCTTGTAGATTGTGAGCCCTTGTGGGCAGGGTCCTCTCTCCTCCTGTACCATTCGGTGACTTGTTTTTGTTCAAGATTATTGTTTGCTATGCATAACCCATATTTCTGCTGTGGGAGAACTAATGAGGGAGTGTGGCAACCACTCACTCAGTGGTAATACAAAAAAAAACTGATTTGAAGTAGCGCTGAAGTGGCATAGGCTTTAGCGGCTAAATAATTCTTATTTTATTTTACTACATTATCTGCTTTGTTTCTTTTTTTTTTCCTGAGAAGGAAAAGTTTAAACTAAAATACTTCTTTTTATAGCAATAGCAATATAATCCACTAAGTTTCAGAATGGAATTAAATAGTAAACTATCCTTCATAAGACCTAATGTTTAAAGTGCACTTTCCATGATTAGCAATAAATCCGTTTATGTCCATAATGTGTGCAGCCGCTTGAAATAGTGAGTGGCTTTCCTGATTAATAGAGGTTGTTTAAAAGCTCCCTTACACAATAGTTTTCTATCAGTGAACAAAGCTGCAGCCAATCATTCGACTGACAACTATCTCAACATGACATCTCCCATGTTCTCTATGAGAAAGCTGCCAGCCGACACGGGGTGGCTTATCTCCAGGAGAACAATTTGATTGGGCATGTCTGAAATAGGATGGCCAATCAACATCATCACTGACCATCAACTGGTTGGCACCCCCAATATGAGGCCGATGTGCAGTACCCTGACGTGGCCACTATCAGAAGATAGAACAGCTGATCGGCGGGGGTGCTAGGTGTAGGCCCCCGAATGATCAGACTTTGATGACCTATCCAAATGATAGGTCATCAATGATAAAGTAATAGACAGCCTCTTTGAGCATGTTTGTAAAATTTGATGGGGAGGCTAGCAAACCCAGCAGATTTATCTATGGAATACTGTACATGAAAATGGGCATCATCTGAAAGAATGGAAGCTGAGAGACTGAGGAACTTTGCACTTATGAAATTAGAAGATGAGAAAATCCCTTTAACCGCTTCCCGACCCCCCACTGTACATAAACGTCGGTGCTTGCTGGGCTCTGTGCAGCACTAACATTTATGTACGGTTGGCGTTCTCACAGCGCTCAGGACCCCCAGGATCCTGCAAGTGCTGCGATTCCTGTGCGGATCAACAGCTCTGATAGGTAACATCATTGGGACCTGAATGGATCAGCTCCCGATGATGTTAACCCTTTGCTATCTTTTAGATGCTGTGATCCATAGCGATTGCATCATTTAGAAGAGAGGGAGAGGGGGTCGTCCACTCACTTTTCCGATGGCCCCTGTGATAAGTTCTGGCGTTGTCATGGCTGCCGGAAGTCACATGAGGGAGCGCCAAAGGAATACTGGACAATTTAATAGATGGCAACCGACTTTTATTCTTCCTCCAATACCACTGCCACTGGAGGTATTGGAGGAAGAATAAAAGTCGGTTGCCATCTATTAAATTGTCCAGTATTCCTTTGGCGCTCCCTGAGACTGCTGCACCATTGTTTACTTGTGAAATATCTCCATACGGAGCCAAAGCGGCAGGAGCAGCATATTGATGTTTGAGGACCTGTGGTTATCCAGCCACCGGGATAAACAACTGAGGACCTGCGGTGACGTGGTATCTGGTCCGGCAGGATCATGTGACCACTTGAGGAGCACGGAGTTGCGAGGCAAACACCGACAGGACGGTATTACAAATAGAGGTGACCCGGAGCCTCATTAATCACACGCTTAATCTTGGTTGTGTAGACGTACACAACCATCACAGGTGAGTGTACTGGCACTTTTTAAATTATATAAATAGCCCTGTGAGTCTACACATGCGCCCTTTCTTTTCTTTTTGGAAGTCACATGATGACCTCCAGGTCTGCCACTTATGGTGGTAAGCTAGACTCAGCCAGCAGCTGAGTCTAACAGGAAATCTGACAGTGTAAAACTGTGCAATGCAATACATGTCTATTGCATTGCTTGAGACCAGTGATCAGAAAAAGTAAAAGTGAAGTCCCATACAGGGACTAAGTAAAAAACTAAAAACAAAGTCTAAAAATGTTTTCAAACTATTAAAAAAAATCACAACGTAAATAAAAAAAAAATACATAAAACCAATAAATCCGTATATTTATGCAAAAACAAAAAAAGTACACGTATTTAGTATTGCCGCGTCCGGAACAACTTGGTCTATAAAACTGTCACACTAACTAACCCCTTCTGTGCACACCGTAAAAAAATTAAAAACGGAGCAAAAAATGATGCTTTTTCATCTTACCGTCAAACAAAAAGTGGAGTAAAATGCGATCAAAAAGCCAAATGTAAACAAAAATGGTACGGCTAAAAAGGTCATCTTGTCCCGCGAAAAAAAAAGCTGCCATGCAGCTCCATCAGTGGAGAAATAAAAAAGTTATAGCTCTCAAAACAAAGTGATGCAAAAACAATTTTTTTTTCTATAAAATAGTTTTTATTGTGTAAAAGCACCAAAACATAAAAAAACTATATAAGTGTAGTATTGCTCTAATCGTACTGACTCGAAGAATAAAGCTGCCTTATCACATTTCACCACACACGGAACGGCATAAAAAAACCCCTCAAAAAACAAATCCTGAATTGCTGTTTTTTGTTCATTCTGTCTCCCAAAAAAAACGGAATAGAAAGCAATCAAAAAATGTGTGCCCGAAAATGGTACCAATAAAAACATCAACTCATCCCACAAAAAACAAGCCTTAACTTGACTCTGTCGGCCAAAATATGGAAAAATTTTAGCTCTCAAAATATGGCGATTCAAAAACTAGATTTTGCAAAAAAACGCGTCTTAGTGTGTGACAGCTGCCAAACATAAAAACCCGATATAAATCTGGTATCGCTGTAATTGCACCGACTCGAAGAATAATCTAATCATTTATACCGCACGAGGAACGGCGTAAAAAATAGATAAAAATTCTTCACCTGCTGCTGATTTGTTCATTCTGTTTCCCAAAATAATACAGTAAGGCTCGGCTCACATTTATTCTGCGCTCTGCTATGAACGCTTACACCGGGCTTTCCATCTAAATCTCTGAAATACATGATTCAGACAGAACCCCCAGTGAAAGATTCCCTGTGATGAGGCAGATGGAGGCACTGTGGACACTGTCTGGCCATTGATCCCACGGTGTCAGTTTTTTTAGGTGTTCATAAAAGTGCGGTTGGCCACAGTTTTGTGCACTTCTGAAAAAAAGGACACTTCTAAACAGAGGCCAGATGGAGCCCAGAGTAACTCTGCTGCCTCATTATAGTGAATGGATCCTGCGGGGGTTTCATCTGAATTACATCACTTGGAGATTTAGATGGAAACCCCAATGTAAGTGCTCAGCCTAGAGCGCCGGATAAACGTTATGTAAAATGTTCCCAATAAAAGCTTCAACTCAATCCACAAAAAAAGTCCCCACTCAGTTCCATTATCTGTTAGTGAAAATATAAGGGGTTTCCACGTTACTGGTAGCACATAGGCTCTGGAAAAGCAAAATGGCCCTTGCCCCCCAAAAGAAATTCAGAAAATTCTGTGCTCTCAAATTCAAATGCCCTGCCCTTCAGAAACCCCACAGGGTGCCTAAACTATATTTAGGGTCCACACGTTTGTAATTTCTGTAGCGATGAGAGCCCGCTTAATTTACGGGTGTATGTCTCCAGAATCATGAGCTGGGCACAACGTACTGGTAACTTCCACGGCAGTTTGAAATTTTCACTAAGCAATATTCACTGCTGCTTGTTTCTGGAAAACACCCATGAAGTCCAAATCATCACTACACCTGTAGATAAATTCCCAAAGGGGTATAATTACCAAAATGGGGTCACTTGGGGGGGATTTTGCTCTTTGAGCCCTTAGGGGCTCTGCATATGGAGTCTGCAAACTATTCTACAACAATTTGTTCTCCAAGAGTCAAATAGCGCTCCGTTCCTCCCGGGTCTCGCCATATGGCTAAGCTGTATTGTACAGCCACATATGGGGTATTGCCACATTTAGAAGAAATTGTGTGACACATTTCAGCACCATTTTTACCCATTGCCCTGTGTGAAAATGTAAAATCTGGGGCTAAAACAATTTTTTTTTGGTAAAAATATAATTATTTTTCTTCACTGCCAAATGGTATAACTTTCTGTGAGTCACATGTGGTGTCAATATGATGACTACTACCCTAGATGAATTCCTTGAGAGGTGTAGTTTACAAAATGGGGTCACTTGTGGGGGTTTCTGCTTTTTTGGCATGTCAGCGTCTCTTCAAATGTGACATGGTGTCCGCAAGCTATCCCAGCCAACATAGCACTCCTTCCCTTCCAAGCCCTGCCGTGCGCCAAAGCAGTAGTTTTCCACCACATATGGGGTATCGGCGTACTCAGGAGAAATTTCACACAGTTTTTGTGATCTATTTTCTCCTCTTACTCTTGTGAAATTAAAAAATTTGGGGCTAAAAGATAATTTTTGTGGAAAAAGTTAGATTTTTTTATTTTCACGGCTCTCTGTTATATACTTCTGTGAAGCACATGGGGGTTCAGGGTGCTCACCACACACCCAGATAAGTTCCTTGAGGGGTCTAGTTTCCAAAATGGGGTCACTTGTGGGAAGTTTCCACTGTTTAAGCACATCAGGGGCTCCCCAAACGCGACATTGCGTCCTCTAATTATTCAAGCAAATTTTACAATCAAAAACTAAAATGGCGCTTCTTCCCTTCGAAACCCTGCCATGCGCACCAACAGTGTTTTTTCACCACATATTGGGTCACAGGAGAAATTTTACAACAAATTTTGTAGTCTGTTTCTTCCTGTTACCCTTGTGAAAATTGGGTCTAAAGTAACTGTGTTTTTCCCACACATATGGGGTATCGGCTTACTCAGGAGAAATTTCACAACAAATAGTGTGGTGCAATTTCTCCTCTTACACTTATGAAAATGCAAAATTGGAGGCTGAAAAACATTTTTGTGGGAAAAATGTGAAAATATTCTTTTTACTGCTCAACGTTATAAACTTCTGTGAAGCACCTGGGGGTTCAAGGTGCTCACCACACATCTAGATAAGTTCCCTGAGGGGGTCTAGTTTCCAAAATGGTTTAACTTGTGGAGGGTTTCCACTGTCTAGGCATATCAGGGGCTCCCCAAAGGCGACATGGTGTCCACTAATTATTCAAGCAAATTTTACATTCAAAAAGTCAAATGGTACTCCTTCCCTTCCGAGCCCTGCCGTGCGCACCAACAGTGGGTCACAGGAGAAATTTTACAACAAATTTTGTAGTCTGTTTCTTCCTGTTACCCTTGTGAAAATTTGGTCTAAAGTAAACTTTTTGTTTATTGTTTTCTTCCACATTTCAAAAATTCCTGTGAAGCACCTTAATATTTAATAAACTTCTTGAATGTGGTTTTGAGCTCCATGAGGAGTGCAGTTTTTAGAATGGTGTCACTTTTGGGTATTTTCTGTCATAAAGGCCCTTCAAAGTCACTTCAAATATGATGTGGTCCCTGAAAAAATGGTTTTGTAAATTTTGTTGGAAAAATGAGAAATCAATGGTCAACTTTTAACCCTTATAACTTCCTAACAAAAAAAAATTTGGTTCCAAAATTGTGCTGATGTAAAGTAGACATGTGAAAAATATTATTTATTGACTATTTTGTGTGACATATCTCTCTGATTTAAGGGCATGAAAATTCAAAGTTTGAAAATTGCGACATGCTCACAATTTTTGCTAAATTTGTGATTTTTTCACAAAGTACACAAGTCATATCGAAGAAATTTTACCACTATCGTGAAGTACAGTATGTCACAAAAAACTCTCTCAGAATCAGTGGGATCCATTGAATTGCTCCAGAGTTATTACCAAAATTAACAGTGGTCAGAAGTGAAAAAATTGGCCTAGTCACGAAGACGCAAAACGAGCTCTGGCATGAAAGGGTTAAACCATCTCATCTCTCATTGGATACCATGTTAAAAAACACATGTTGAATGTATATTTATTTTACTACATGGCTGTGACTGATGTCTTTGATAGATTTCATCCTTCAGCCATTAGTCACCTTTAGGCCACGGCCCCACTATCAGTTTTTGGTCAGTATTCGGTCAGTATTTTTTCTCAGCAGTGGGAGCCAAAACCAGGAGTGGGTGATAAATGCAGAATTGGTGCACTTGTTTCTATTATATCTTTTCTCTGATTGTTTCTCACCTTGTTTTGGCTCCCACTCCTGAGAAAAAATACTGACCGAATACTGATAGTGGGGCCATGGCCTTAGACTCCAGTGTTAGCACTCATTCAGATGTCAGTGATTTTTTATCAATTTTTGTATGTCAAAACCAGGAGTGTCTCCAAAACCCAGAACAGGTGTCAATCTTTCATTTATAGTTTTTCTCTGTTCCACTCTTGGATTTGGCATGCTGATGTAAAATCACTGATGTCTGAATGAGCCCTTAAAAAAGTATTGTGAAATTTGGTATACCTGTAATGTTGGTTTCCATAAGTCCAAATGCAGCACAGAAGACTTACAGTGCCTTGTGAAAGTATTTGGCCCCCTTGAACTTTTCTACCGTTTGCCACATTTCTGGCTTCAAACATAAAGATGTAAAATTCTAATTTTTTGGGGAAGAATCAACAAGTGGGACACAATCGTGAAGTGGAACGAAGTTTATTGGATGTTTTAAACTTTTTTAACAAATTAAAAACTGAAAAGTGGGGCGTGCAATATTATTCGGCCCTCTTGAGTTAATACTTTGTTGTGCCACCTTTTGCTGCGATTACAGCTGCAAGTCGCTTGGGGTATGTCTCTATAAGTTTTTCACATCAAGAGGCTGAAATTCTTGCCCATTCTGACTTGCTAAACAGGTCGAGCTCAGTGAGGTTGGATGGAGAGCATTTGTGAACAGCAGTTTTCAGCTCTTTCCTCAGGTTCTCGATTGGATTCAGGTCTGGGCTTTGACTTTGCCATTCTAACACCTGGGTACGTTTACTTTTGAACCATTCCATTGTAGATTTTGCTTCATGTTTGGGATCATTCTCTTGTTGGAAGATAAATCTCCGTCCCAGTCTCAGGTCTTTTGCAGGCTCCAACAGGTTTTCTTCCAGAATGGTCCTGTATTTGGCTCCGTTCATCTTCCCATCAATTTTAACCATCTTCCCTGTCCCTGCTGAAGAAAAGCAGGCCCAAACCATGATGCTTCCACAACCATGTTTGACAGTGGGGATGGTGTTTTGAGGGTGATAAGCTGTGTTGCTTTTACGCCAAACATATCGTTTTGCATTGTGGCCAAAAAGTTTGATTTTGGTTTCATCTGACCAGAGCACCTTATTCCACAAGTTTGGTGTGTCTCCCAGGTGGCTTATGGCAAACTTCAAACAAGACTTTTTATGGATATCTTTGAGAAATGGCTTTCTTCTTGCCACTCTTCCATAAAGGCCAGATTTGTGCAGTGTACGACTGATTGTTGTCCTATGGACAGACTCTCCTACCTCATCTGTAGATCTCTGCAGTTCATACAGAGTGATCATGGGCCTTTTGGCTGCATCTTTGATCAGTCTTCTCCTTGTTCGAGATGAAAGTTTAGAGGGACGGCCAGGTCTTGGTAGATTCGCAGTGCTCTGATACTCCTTCCATTTCAATATGATCGCTTGCACAGTGCTCCTTGAGATGTTTAAAACTTGGGAAATCTTTTAGTATCCAAATCCAGCTTTAAACTTCGCCACAACAGTATCTCGGACCTGCCTGGTGTGTTCCTTGGTCTTCATGATGCTCTCTACACTTGAAACAGAACCCTGAGACTTTCACAGAGCAGGTGCATTTATACGGAGACTTGATTACAGGTGGATTCTATATATCATTACCAGTCATTTAGGACAACATTGGATCATTCAGAGATCCTCACTGAACTTCTGGAGTGAGTTTGCTGCACTGAAAGTAAAGGGGCCGAATAATATTGCATGCCCCACTTTTCAGTTTTTAATTTTTTTAAAAAGTTTAAAATATCCAATAAATTTCATTCTACTTCACAATTGTGTCCCACTTGTTGTTGATTTTTCCCCCTAAATTTAGAATTTTATATCTATATGTTTGAAGCCAGAAATATGGCAAAAGGTAGAAAAGTTCAAGGGGGCCAAATACTTTCACAAGTCACTGTATTTCTCACCAAATCTCCTCTATGTGACCAGCACATCAATAAGTTATAATTAATAGAAATGTCTATAAAACCACCACAATGCCAGTGGTGTAATAAAAGTAGGGTGAATTGCTACAACAAATAAATTTGTTGGGCGCGTATTATGAGCTGCTTTTGGATATTAAAGGGGTACTCTCATGTAATGAAATAATATAGTTAGACAGCATGAAAAATAGCAAGTTTGCAGTCGACTTGCTTTTTTATCTGTTTTCATTTTCCTGCTATGAGAGCTTTCATCTTACATAGCGTGCAGCTTGTTGCCAAGAACAACCAAGTATGCAAAGTAGCTACATTCCAGGCTGAGGTATTAACTCCTGTGATACTAATCATAAAGCGCTGATTAAAAGTAACCAGGGCCCCTGGCAGTTTAGAAAGCAAGAGCCTCCCAGCCTCCGATGTGTGACATGACATGTCACATGATTCGCTTAATAGATCATGTGACATGTCATGTGATTAACACGCAGGTGCTCTGTTTTTTCCCTTACGTACAGTGCTATACAGTACAGACCAAAAGTTTGGACACACCTTCTCATTTAAAGATTTTTCTGTATTTTCATGACTATGAAAATTGTACATTGTAACGGGTCTGGGAGGCGGAACCTCTGAGCTACTATACAAGGGGGCGGTCCTTGTAAGGGAGCGGGTGGCGACCAGGCAGGCAGTCACAGCAGGTGAACGGGACAGTCTCTAGAAGAACGGGCAGGAGGTCACGGCAAGTGACCGGGGCAGTCTCTGGATGAACGGGCAGATGGTCACGGCAAGTGACCGGGGCAGTCTCTGGGTGAACGGGCAGATGGTCACGGCAAGTGACCGGGGCAGTCTCTGGGTGAACGGGCAGATGGTCACGGCAAGTGACCGGGGCAGTCTCTGGGTAAAGGGTTGGTACGACCTGTGGCGGCTGATGGTAGACGTGAGCTCCCAGGTGAGCAGGCGAGAGTCTCTGGATAAACGGGTGGTCACAGCATGTGACGGCGGAGCCTCCAGGAAGACCAACAGACAGGCGGCAGATGAGCGCTCCCAGGTGAGCGGGCAGAAGTCTCTGGACAGGCGGGTGGTCACAGCACGTGACGGCAGAGCCTCCAGGTAGGCTAGCAGACAGGCAGCAGATGAGCGCTCCCAGGTGAGCCGACAGGAGTCACTGGACAGGCAGGTGGTCACAGCACGTGACGGCAGAGCCTCCAGGTAGGCTAGCAGGCAGGTAGCAGATGTGCGCTCCCAGGTGAGCGGGCAAGCTGGTCCTTAGACAGACTGACAGGAGTAGTAAGGCAGACCGTCGGACCTCAGGCTAGCAGGCAGGTAGCAGAATATCAGGCAGGAATAAGACCGCAAGCTGGCAGGAATCTGGCAGGTATCTGGCAGGTAACTGGCAACGGGACCTGAGGGCTGAAGCAGAGTAGTGAACAGTGCAACAACATTGCTCGGGCACCTCCATTTTGGAGGAGGTGCCTTATATATGGTGAAGTCCTCCGGCCATTGGCCGGGGACTCCTTAGGACGGCGCGCGCGGCCCCTTTAAGAGGGAGGGAGAGCGCGCGCGCCCTAAGCACAGTGGCCGGGAAGGAGCGCGCGCTGCCAGCAGAGCGGGAGGAGGACGCCGGGCACGGAGCAGAGAGGTGAGGGGAACAGCGTCCCTGCCTAGCAGAGGGCAGGGACGCCGGCGCTACAGTACCCCCCCCCTTTAGGCCCCCCCTTTTTTAGGCCAGACAGAAATTTAGCAAGGATGAGCGGGGCATGGATGTTCTCCCGGGGCTCCCACGTTCTCTCCTCAGGACCAAACCCCTTCCAATCTACTAGAAAAAAGGTCTTTCCTCTTACCCTTTTGGTGGCAAGAATGTTCTCTACCTCAAACTCGTCCTCAGCAGAAACCGGAGCAGGAGGCGTACCTGTAGACTTGGAAAAAGAGTTAAGTACCACAGGTTTGAGGAGAGATACATGGAAGGAGTTAGGGATCCGTAAGTTGGCCGGGAGTTTCAATTTATAGGCCACCGGGTTGATCTGACTGATGACCTCCAGAGGACCGATGAACCGAGGCCCTAACTTGTAAGAAGGTATCTTGAGTCGGACATATTTAGATGAGAGCCAGACTTTATCTCCAGGACGAAATTGTGGAGGATCCAGGCGTTTTTTGTCAGCGTGTCTTTTCATCCGTTCGGACGACAGAAGGAGTGCGGATCGGGTACTCTCCCAAATGGAGGAAAATTTGCTAACGAGAGATTCCGCAGCCGGGTTGTCCACAGAGGTGGAGACAGGAAAAGGAATCCGAGGATGCTGACCGAAGACTACAAAAAACGGGGATTTGGAGGAGGATTCGCTCTCGTGATTGTTATAAGAGAACTCGGCCCATGGTAGGAGATCCACCCAGTCTGAATGATGGGCATTAACGAAGTGCCGGAGGTAACTGGTCAGGTTCTGATTGATCCGCTCCACTTGACCATTGGACTGTGGGTGGTAAGCGGAAGAGAAGTCCAGGGTGACGTCTAGCAGTTTACAAGTGGCTCTCCAGAAGCGTGAGGTGAACTGTACCCCACGATCCGACACGATGTGGAGGGGCAGGCCATGAAGACGAAAGATGTGACGAATAAAGTCTTTAGCTAGCTCGGGTGCAGACGGGAGGCCTGGCAGGGGAACGAAATGAGCCATCTTGGAGAAGCGGTCAGCGACCACCCAAATGACCGTACAACCGGCAGAGACTGGGAGGTCAGTTATAAAGTCCATTGCTATATGCTACCAGGGGGCAGCAGGTACAGAAAGCGGAAGGAGGCGACCGGCTGGCAGATGTCTCGGAACCTTGTTGCGGGCGCAGGACACACAGGCAGAAACAAAGTCTATTACGTCCTTGTGCAGGGTAGGCCACCAGTAGTGCCGGGTAATAAGCTGGAGGGTCTTTTTCTGACCGGCGTGGCCAGCCAGTTTAGACGAGTGACCCCAGTGAAGGATCTTCTCCCGATCAGGTACTGATACGAACGTCTTTCCGGGAGGGAGACGATTTAGACTCACGGGAGCCACCTGCATTACTCTGGCGGGATCGATGATGTGTTTCGGATTTTCCTCGAGATCAGACACCAGAAAGGATCGAGACAAGGCGTCCGCCTTGACGTTTTTGTCAGCCGGGCGAAAATGAAGAACAAAATCAAAGCGAGCAAAAAACAAGGACCACCGGGCTTGGCGCGGGTTAAGTCTCTGGGCATGCTGGAGGTAAGCCAAGTTCTTGTGGTCAGTGTAAATTATTACCGGGTGAAGAGCCCCCTCGAGCAGGTAACGCCACTCCTCCAATGCCAGTTTGATGGCCAATAACTCTCGGTCTCCTATGAAATAATTGCGCTCTGAGGAGGAGAAGAGTTTAGAGAAGAAGCCGCAAGTTACCATCCTCCCGGAAGATGATTTTTGAGTAAGTACCGCTCCGGCTCCAGAGGAGGAGGCGTCAACTTCCAGGAAGAACTGCTTGTTGCCGTCCGGGCGATGCAGCACCGGGGCGGAAGAGAAGGCCTGTTTTAAGGAAAGAAAGGCCTCCTCTGCTTCGGGCGGCCACTCTTTGGGATTAGTACCCTTACGGGTGAGCGCGGAAATTGGGGCAGTCCGGGAAGAGAAGTGCGGTATGAAGAGGCGGTAGTAGTTGGCGAAGCCCAGGAACCGCTGAATGGCCTTCAACCCCTCCGGTCGAGGCCATTTCTCGATGGCAGACAGTTTCTCTGGATCCATTCGTAGGCCGGTCTGAGAAATAATGTAGCCCAAAAACGGAAGCGAGGTCTGCTCAAAGAGGCACTTCTCGTATTTAGCGAAGAGGTGATTCTGCCTGAGCCTGAGCAGGGCCTGACGAACGTCCCTCCGGTGAGTCTGGAGATCCGGAGAGAAGACCAAGATGTCGTCCAGGTACACCACTACGCAGGAGTAGAGAAGGTCCCGGAAGATGTCATTGACCAACTCTTGAAAGACGGCAGGAGCGTTACAGAGACCAAAGGGCATTACCAGATATTCATAGTGGCCGTCCCGGGTGTTGAATGCCGTCTTCCATTCATCCCCCTGACGGATACGAACCAGGTTGTACGCCCCACGGAGGTCCAGTTTGGTGAAGATTCTAGCCCCCCTCAGACGATCAAATAACTCCGGAATGAGCGGAAGGGGGTACTTATTCTTCACCGTGATCTGGTTAAGGCCTCTATAGTCTATACAGGGACGGAGAGAGCCGTCCTTCTTTTTGACGAAAAAGAAGCCTGCTCCCGCCGGGGAGGTAGATTTCCGGATGAATCCCCTGGCCAGATTCTCCTCAATATATTCGGACATCGACCGGGTCTCAGCAGCGGATAATCGATAAATACGCCCACGGGGAGGAGTAGTACCAGGTAACAGGTCGATAGGGCAGTCGTATGGTCTATGAGGGGGTAGTGTCTCTGCCTCCTTTTTATTAAAGACATCAGCATAAGACCAATAAGGAATCGGAAGTCCAGGTAGATTAGCTGGGGTAGGAGAAGGACGGACGGGATGGACGGGAACCAGACAGGTCTTATGGCAGTCCTGTCCCCAGCGAAGGACTTCTCCGGTCTGCCAGTCAAGCACGGGTGCATGTCTCTGGAGCCAAGGTAGACCTAGCAAGAGGGCGTGATAGAGTCCAGGCAGAACATGAAAGGAGATACTCTCAGAATGCAGCATTCCCACCTGCAGAGTAATGGATTCGGTGATGAGTTGGATGGGGCGTGGTAAGAGACCGCCATCCACGGCAGCAACAGACAAGGGTACAGCCAGAGGTTTGGTGGGGATGCGGTATTTCTCTACCAGGGACTGTGAAATAAGATTCCCGGCTGCTCCAGAGTCAAGTTGGGCTAGTTCGAAATAACGGTTCTCCCCGCAGACGATTGAGACTGACAGCAGCAGAGATGGAGAGGATTTATTCTTGTCTAGGTCGACCTCTCTGAGCGAACCTAGACACAGGCGTTTCCCGACCTTTCCGGGCAGGCACGGATCCGGTGCTCCTTACTGCCACAGTAGAAGCAGCTCCCCTCGGCACGTCGTAAGTCCTGACGGGTTTTGACCATCTTGGTCTGGTCGACCTGCATAGGCTCAGGAGAGTGTACTTGGGGAGAGACGGATTTCTGAAAAGTAGGAGCTAGACGTGGAAACCTCCTCTCACGGGTGACCTCTTTGGCACGCTCCTGGAACCGTATGTCAATCCGGGTGGCAAGAGTTATTAGGTCATCGAGAGTGGTAGGAATGTCCCGACCGGCAAGTTCATCTTTAATACGGCCGGACAGACCCTCCCAGAAGACGGATACCAGAGCGTCGTTATCCCAGGCCAGCTCCGAGGCAAGGGTACCGAACCGTATGGCATATTGGCCCACGGTGAGACTTCCCTGACGGAGGCGTAGCAGTGATGATGCGGATGAGGTCTTCCGTCCGGGTTCGTCGAAGACTTTCCGGAAAGCCATGAGAAAGGCAGGCAAGTCGGACACCAGGGGGTCTCCTCTCTCCCATAGAGGATTTAGCCAGGCCAGGGCCTCCCCGGTGAGATGGGACATGATGAAGGCAATTTTGGCCCGGTCGGAGTTAAACTGGTGGGACAGGAGTTCAAAGTGCAGGGTGCACTGATTTATGAAGCCCCGAGCCTGGGCGGAGTCGCCTCCGAAGCGAGGAGGTGCAGAAAGCCGGGGTCCGGGGTAGGATACCATGGTATTAGTGGACAGCGGAGCTGCCGGATTGCGAGTCATGGCACTGGCGGAGGTTGCTGGCGGAGCAGTCAGAGTGTCCAGGCGAGAATTGACATTCCGCAGGTGACCCAGGATGGACTCCTGTTGGGACCTCAGACGGGACAGTTCATGACACAGGTCCGAGAGCGAGGGAGCTTGGGTGCCACCGGGTTCCATGGCCCGAGCAAACTGTAACGGGTCTGGGAGGCGGAACCTCTGAGCTACTATACAAGGGGGCGGTCCTTGTAAGGGAGCGGGTGGCGACCAGGCAGGCAGTCACAGCAGGTGACCGGGACAGTCTCTAGAAGAACGGGCAGGAGGTCACGGCAAGTGACCGGGGCAGTCTCTGGATGAACGGGCAGATGGTCACGGCAAGTGACCGGGGCAGTCTCTGGGTGAACGGGCAGATGGTCACGGCAAGTGACCGGGGCAGTCTCTGGGTGAACGGGCAGATGGTCACGGCAAGTGACCGGGGCAGTCTCTGGGTAAAGGGTTGGTACGACCTGTGGCGGCTGATGGTAGACGTGAGCTCCCAGGTGAGCAGGCGAGAGTCTCTGGATAAACGGGTGGTCACAGCATGTGACGGCGGAGCCTCCAGGAAGACCAACAGACAGGCGGCAGATGAGCGCTCCCAGGTGAGCGGGCAGAAGTCTCTGTACAGGCGGGTGGTCACAGCACGTGATGGCAGAGCCTCCAGGTAGGCTAGCAGACAGGCAGCAGATGAACGCTCCCAGGTGAGCTGGCAGGAGTCACTGGACAGGCAGGTGGTCACAGCACGTGACGGCAGAGCCTCCAGGTAGGCTAGCAGGCAGGTAGCAGATGTGCGCTCCCAGGTGAGCGGGCAAGCTGGTCCATAGACAGACTGACAAGAGTTGGAAGGCAGACCGTCGGACCTCAGGCAAGCAGGCAGGTAGTTGATGTGTGCTCCCAGGTGAGCAGGCAAGCTGGTCCTTAGACAGACTGACAGGAGTAGTAAGGCAGACCGTCGGACCTCAGGCTAGCAGGCAGGTAGCAGAATATCAGGCAGGAATAAGACAGCAAGCTGGCAGGAATCTGGCAGGTATCTGGCAGGTAACTGGCAACGGGACCTGAGGGCTGAAGCAGAGTAGTGAACAGTGCAACAACATTGCTCGGGCACCTCCATTTTGGAGGAGGTGCCTTATATATGGTGAAGTCCTCCGGCCATTGGCCGGGGACTCCTTAGGACGGCGCGCGCGGCCCCTTTAAGAGGGAGGGAGAGAGCGCGCGCGCGCGCCCTAAGCACAGTGGCCGGGAAGGAGCGCGCGCTGCCAGCAGAGCGGGAGGAGGACGCCGGGCACGGAGCAGAGAGGTGAGGGGAACAGCGTCCCTGCCTAGCAGAGGGCAGGGACGCCGGCGCTACATACATCAAAGGCATCAAAACTATGAATTAACACATGTGGAATTATATACTTAACAAAAAAGTGTGAAACAACTAAAAATATGTCTTATATTCTAGGTTCTTCAAAGTAGCCACCTTTTACTTTGATGACTGCTTTGCACACTCTTGGCATTCTCTTGATGAGCTTCAAGAGGTAGTCACCAGAAATGGTTTTTACTTCACAGGTGTGCCCTGTCAGGTTTAATAAGTGGGATTTCTTGCCTTATAAATGGGGTTGGGACCATCAGTTGTGTTGTGCAGAAGTATGGTGGATACACAGCTGATAGTCCTACTGAATAGACTGTTAGAATTTGTATTATGGCAAGAAAAAAGCAGCTAAGTAAAGAAAAACGAGTGGCCATCATTACTTTAAAAAATGAAGGTCAGTCAGTCCGAATAATTGGGAAAACTTTGAAAGTGTCCAAAAATGCAGTTGCAAAAACCATCAAGTGCTACAAAGAAACTGGCTCACATGAGGACCGCCCCAGGAAAGGAAGACCAAGAGTCACCTCTGCTTCTGAGGATAAGTTTATCCGAGTCACCAGCCTCAGAAATCACAGGTTAACAGCAGCTCAGATTAGAGACCAGGTCAATGCCACACAGAGTTCTAGCAGCAAACACATCTCTTCAACAACTGTTAAGAGGAGACTTTGTGCAGCAGGCCTTCATGGTAAAATAGCTGCCAGGAAACCACTGCTAAGGACAGGCAACAAGCAGAAGAGACTTTTTGGGCTAAAGAAAACAAGGAATGGACATTAGACCAGTGGAAATCTGTGCTTTGGTCTGATGAGTTCAAATTTGAGATCTTTGGTTCCAACCACTGTGTCTTTGTGCGATGCAGAAAAGGTGAACGGATGGACTCTACATGCCTGGTTCCCACCGTGAAGCATGGAGGAGGAGGTGTGATGGTGTGGGGGTGCTTTGCTGGTGACACTGTTGGGTATTTATTCAAAATTAAAGGCATACTGAACCAGCATGGCTACCACAGCATCTTGCAGCGGCATGCTATTCCATCTGGTTTGCATTTAGTTGGACCATCATTTATTTTTCAACAGGACAATGACCCCAAACACACCTCCAGGCTGTGTAAGGGCTATTTGACCTAGAAGGAGAGTAATGGGGTGCTACGCCAGATGACCTGGCCTCCACAGTCACCAGACCTGAACCCAATCGAGATGGTTTGGGGTGAGCTGGACCGCAGATTGAAGGCGAAAGGGCCAACAAGTGCTAAGCATCTCTGAGAACTCCTTGATGATTGTTGGAAGACCATTTCCGGTGACTACCTCTTGAAGCTCATCAAGAGCATGTCAAGAGTGTGCAAAGCAGTCATCAAAGCAAAAGGTGTCTACTTTGAAGAACCAAGAATATAAGACATATTTTCTGTTCTTCCGCACTTTTTTGTTAAGTATATAATTCCACATGTGTTAATTCATAGTTTTGATGCCTTCAGTGTGAATGTACAATTTTCATAGTCATGAAAATACAGAAAAATCTTTAAATGAGGTGTGTCCAAACTTTTGGTCTGTACTGTACATAACATAGCGCTATACATAATAGAGCAGGGGTGAGAGATTAATTTTCTCCAAGGGCCACTGAGTGACCATGACTGTTGGGAAGGCCGAACCAATAGGCTGAAAATATTTATGCTCAATATTAATATTAACATATGAATTATAATGTATCACTTAATATTCGGCAGAATTAAGTATGCTGACATTCCCTATATAAAGTATAAGCCTGCACACCTCTATATACAGTATGAGCCCAACACACAGTCCCCTATATACAGCATGAGCCCCCATATAGCTCCATATACACAGGATGAGCCCTCACATAGCCCCACAACAGAAATTGACATGCTTCGGCTTGTAAAACCGCTCCGCAGGTGAGTTTACATGGCGTCAAATAGAATCACAGTGGGTATGGGATTTCTATAAATCCCATCCAATGTTCTTGTACTGTACAACGCAGTGGTTTGGATGCAGCACAGGTGAGCTGTGTCCAAACCGTTGCCACTACGGATCGTGGGCACATACCCTAAAAAAAAGGCTATGTCTGCTCTTTTAGCCCACTATGTAGCTGTTGAAATTGTTGGGCCTTTACTGGAAACTTTTGAGGCTCGTCTTCAACTAAGTACGCTTGCAGATTTGCAATTTTTATCCCCTTGACCCAAGAATCTTTGGATTAATTTAGATTTTTACTTAGCCCTGCAACTCCTTAGTGCTTTGAATATATATAGCTCTTTTTACATCCAAAGCATGAAGGACAGCTTGTTCCTGGTTCACAGGGTGAGGAAAAAATGCTGGGATAAAGGACTCTCCATTAGCATTCACAGAAGAAGGCACTTTATGAACTTAAAATGAGAAGAACCTGTCAGGTAAAAAACGTAGACATGGATAATAAGAAGATAACTCCTGAATATGCTATCCTGGTGTCTTGGTTGATGTGATAGTGAGAAGAAAGAGAACTTTAGAGAATAACTGCTTAGTGTTTGTCTGAATAATAGGTTCAAAGAGAGCTACAATAAGCTTTTTCAGAACAAAGGATAAGTCCTACACATGGGGTTAGGGTCTTTAACATCCAATATGAGATTCTTCAGGGCTGTAAAGAACCTGTAAACAATAGGTGATGAGAAAACTTCCCATCTGTCATGCAATTTATGGCAGTAAAATGCACTTTGAGGTTGTTGGACTTGAGACCTTTAAGAATTCCATTGTGTAGAAAGCTGAACCATGCATGGAATATTATCAGTAAATTCAGATTCAGCAAACCAAGATGAAAATTTAGGACAAAAACTATTAGATTTTTGTTGAGTCATCATTAAGTTCATTTCTGGAACTTACCACTAGATGGTGATTAGGTGAAAGTAAACTGGATTCACTTCACACTCTGATATTACTTTTCTACTTTTAAGTCCATTACACTGATGCCTATTTTCACCTTCCTGACCAGGCCATTTTTTTTTTCGGTTCTGACCATTGTCACTTTATGTTATAATAACTCTGGAACGCTTCAAAATATCTCAGTGATTCTGAGAGTGTTTTTCATTATACATTTTATTGTTTTTGACAACAATTTTGAAAAATTATCAATTTTAAAACTATGAATTTGTATGCCTTAACACAAATAGTCATACCACACAAAATAATTTATAAATATCATTTATTTTATGTTTACTTTCTATTAGCATCATTTTTGCAGCATATTTTTTAAAGTTTAGAAGTAATTTTTCATTTTTCCAACAAAATTTACAAATCCTATTTCTTTAGGAACCACTTCACTTTTGAAGTGACTTTGAGGAGTCCTGTGTGTCAGAAACCCCCAAACAAAATCCCAATTTAAAAACGGCACCCCTCACAGTATTCAAAACTGCATGTAAGAAGTTTGTTAACCCTTTAGGTACTTCATAAGAATAATAGCAAAGTGGAAGAAAATAATGAAAAATTTAATTTTTTCCCAAAAAATGTTGCTTTAGCCTCAATTTTTTCATTTTCATAAGGATAATGGGAGAGAATTGACCACCCTATTTGTTGTTCAATTTCTCCTGAGTATGCCAATTCCCAATATGTGGGTGAAAACTACTGTTTGGGTACACGGGAGGGCTCAGAAGGCAAGGAGCGCTATTTGGCTTTTCGAGCGCAGATTTGACCAAATAGACTGCAGACGCCATGTCGCATTTGAAGAGTCCCCAAACAGCAGAATTCCCCTACAAGGGACCCCATTTTGGAAACTACACCTCTTATGGAATTTATCTAGGGGTGTGGTGAGTATTTAAAACACACAGGAGCTATACAAAATTTTAAAACATTGGACCATGAAAATGAAAAATTACATTTTTTCCCCCAAAATGTCGCTTGAACCTCAAATTTAATAGCAAACATGGTACTTTTTTCCTTTACTTCTGTTTTTACAGAAAAACAGCGTTTTTACTTGCAAAACATTTTTCTTTTTTTTTTACTTTACTTTTAGTTTTTCACATTTTTACAAACTGTATTTCACTATTTTTTCACTTTTTTGCCTAGTCCCAGTATTGAACATCAACTATCCCTGCTATGATCACAGGTATAATATCCTGCAATGCTTTTGCCTCAGGCAAAATGGGCTAAAAAAGAGATTTAACTGACTGCAAAGTCACAAATTGTTACAATTCTTTCACAGGGATGCAGCACTCTTGAAATTGCTAAGGTGTTGGGACATGATCACAGAACCATCAAAAGTTTTGTTGTAAATAATCAAGAGTCGCAGAAACATGTTGAGATAAAAAGACACATTAATTGGCAAAGATTTGAGAAGAATCATACATGAAATGACTAGGAACCCATTCCATTAGCTTTCCAGAGCATTTCTTCTTTGCCTTTTTTCAGGGGTGGTCGGGTTTCAGCTTTCCTTACCTTTGTAAGGTGCCTCAGCGAGTTAGTCGTGGGCGAGCTGTAGCCCCTGCTCGCTCTGACACCCTACAGACAATATGTGTCCTCCCTCTGATGTGTGGATGTGTATGTGGTGCTCTCCACTTACTTCCAACCATCCGATCGCGGCTGTCTCCAGGCATTTCTCTTCTGGGACCAGGGCAGCAATAAATTCAGAGGACACGAGGTTCTTAACCAGAACTTGGACTTTACTTGGGGAAGAGGAATATGTACAATATTTACAGGCAGATATAATGGATAAGGCCTGACAGCATCTTCAGCCCTGGTTCCCTCTTTAAGTGAAGCATCTCTGTGATTCTAATCTCTAGCCCAAGAGACTCTTCTGCAATACCAACAGTGTTCCGGATCCGATATCTCCCCCAAGTCTTATCCTGAAGTCCTATTTATCTTCCTCTACTGCCTGCAGACTAG
This sequence comes from Phyllobates terribilis, assembly GCF_046119375.1. Taxonomy (NCBI): domain Eukaryota; kingdom Metazoa; phylum Chordata; class Amphibia; order Anura; family Dendrobatidae; genus Phyllobates; species Phyllobates terribilis. The sequence goes on along the minus strand of NW_027362762.1, from coordinate 285,335,892 downwards.
AAGTGCCCCGGGTCCTCAATACCTCTGTTGAGTTTCTCCGGCCGGCTAACAGGACTCTTGCGTAGGGAGACTTTCACACTGGTGATCCCACTGTCTGAGGGTATGGAGCTTCCGTCTACCCTAGCAGCCACCATATAGTCTGGCTACCAGTACAGTTCACTGTCCTATCTCTTACTTCTCATCACTTCCTGCTCCTGGAAACTAAGCAGGGATTTTCCTAATGTGCCCACCCTCTGTGGGTTGCCATCACACAGCATTAACCCCATCACTGTCTAACACTGCTAGCAGACTCAACCTGACATCTGCACCCAGGACAGTGGCATCTTGAGGCTGGTTACAAGTACTGCAGCCCACAAGGAATTATGACAGGAACAAGCTCTATAACACGCAAGGCTTGATCAGGGCACTAAGTTCCCCCCTCTACTCTACTGACTGGACCACTAGAGCTAACCCCTTAGCTTGGCCCACCAACAGTTTAGAGAGGTATAACTACAGGAACACTTTCGTTAACTACTTCAGTGTCAAAGGAAGGCTATGTCCTTCCCCACTATTACATTCCCCCACACTTTAATGTTGGTCGTCCCCGACCATACTAAACAATCAATACAGATCAGCAGCTATGACATCATATCACATTACTACATTTACTAAAACATTTTAGTACACGACTGGTCCTGAAGTCTTCTTCTTGAGTAGGAGACCAGCCCTTCTCGGTTAAGGGTCCCGGAACTGCAATTCAGGACAGTCCATTATCAACTTTCAAACTTCTCAAAAGTACCGGTCCTTCTTGGTAAGGACCCTGGAAACACAGTGTCCATGTCCATATTTTTAAGACAGGTCACACACCAATAGCCCTCAATCTCCTTTGAAGGCTGCATTCTGAGGCACACGGTCACAGGGAACACCCAGTGAGTCACTTTGTTCTTGGCCCTAGCGGGGGTGACCGGTTCTTCCTGCTAGGCCACAAGTCTCTTAGATTTAGAGGACAGTCATCCTCAAAGTGTGCCTCAGTGTTTCAAATTACAGCAGAAAAAGGCGCAACAAGCGCAACAAAAATAAAAGTAAAAACAAAAAGTGCAGCTGTCTTGGGCACACAACTTAGTGCTGCTAAAGGCCTTCCTGGCCTCGGAGGTAGAGAAACAGTCCTCCATTTTTCGACTTAACTCAACATAGGGCATTCCGCCCCCATTGGGAAACAGTCCCGGAAACAGGACCACAGCTGGTGGATCCTAGTAGAGGAAGAAGTAGAAGGTCAAACGACCTTTTAGCCAACTAGCTCACTTCTTCCGGGCCTCCTTCCGCTCCTTCATAAAGGCGGCCCATGCTGTAGATGAAGGTGGATTTTTCCACCTCCAAGGCTGATCAGGGTACCTGCTGGGCCCAGGGTCCTCATCCGAGGACGTGGCACTGCCGCAGCCAACCTGGGTAGGGCCATAGCTGGTAACTGTGAAATTGTGAACCACATTACTGGCGCCAGCCTGAAATCTTCTGGCAGCTCCCTGCTCAATTGCCTCAGCCCCTCCTGGGTGTTTGATTGCTGAGTCAGCATCAGACGCCTCACTGGGAGAGTAGGCTCTGCTGCAGCTTGTGAAGTCTTCCTCCTCTTCACTTACACGACGTCTCCCCACTGCTGCTTCCTTGATTCGTCCTCCTGCAGGACACTGGCCTTGGGAAGGGGTAAGAATCCTTTAGGGGCTTCTCTAGCCCAGCGCTGCAGGGCCTCTCTCTTGACCCTTCGCCTGAGGACCTCCTTGTCCTTCTCAAGGACATCCTCCCACTCATACGGTCGGGTGAGCGCAGCCGCGTACCACCCCCTGGAACATTCACACTTTACAAAGTGTACTGTGTCTCCCACACGCAGGTTGTGGAGACGGTCGGGCAGATAGTCCCACTTAATCACTTCACGGGTCACGAACACCTCATGCCCGGTCCACTACTCTTCCAGAAACCTATACCCCTCACGGATACCGAACTCTATGACCCGCCCCCGGGTCTGGGAAGCCTCTACCGACTCCCTCCGCGCCGCGTTGGACCCTTCCAGCCAGCCTCTCAGGAAGATAATGTTCCATCGCCGCTGTTCTCGTGGCATCATCGGAGGGTTGCGGGTAGTCCACTTCAGACTACCGAGTTCAGCGTAACGCTTTTCCGAGGGGGCGTTTAGGGCCTCTAGTGCCAACTGCCAGAAATTTTCCCATGTGGCCTTCCTTCCAGGAGGCCTCCCCCGCATCAGCTTCTTCAGGCCAAGGGGCCCCCGCCGCTGCCCCGGAAGTTGTCATTAGCGGCTCCGCAAGCGGGACCAGCCACCGGGGTGTGGGCCGCTCACCTTCATCAGGCCATGCTGTGGCAGCTGCTTCGGCCCCACCGGGATGTCCTTCGCCCTCCGTCGAGGAGGATGCATCTTCCAGCATCCGGCTCCAACTCCACACACGCAGTTCATGGATGAGCAGACCCATCTCCGGGTCAGGCCTAGTGGACCACTGCACTGCCACTGGGGGCAAAGGCAAAGACTAACGGGCAGCGTCCGCGGGTGAGTGACTTCCGATTGCGGCCCCTGGGGTGATCAGCTTTAGGATTTCCTCCTCACCGCTCAACCCGGACAGGTCATCCAATCCTCCGGCTGCCATCTTCCTAGAGCGTCCACTGCAGCACCTCCTTCCTCTCGTGCGCTGGACAGAAAATGGCGCTGGTCGCTTACCAGTGACGCACGTCCTGCGCGTCCAACTCCTCCTCTTCCTGGGCCGGCCTTCTGACGCAACCGCCGCATCACTCGTCACTCTCGGCAGCTCCGCTTTCAGCCGCGCCCCTTCCCTGGGCTCGCTGATACTCACTGTGCCGGATTTCATTTTACGCCGCGCCCACTCCTTCACTGGACGTCCCAGCCTGGGACGCATCTTCACTGCTGGGCCCATCCTCCTTTGGGCCGGAACTCGTAGGGGCTGGACATCTTTTCACGCTGTCCTGCGCCGTCCACTCCCACGATAGGCGGTTCTTCTCCTAGACTTTACCACCACTGTCACCATCTTGGAATCCATGCTTCGGGCCGCCATCTTGGGCCGCATGCCTTCGAACACTTTCTCTTCAGTTTTCTGCGTCGGCTCTTCCCCGTTTTCTTCATCCGAGGAGCTCGCATCCTGCCGACTACGCCAAATGTAAGGTGCCTCAGCGAGGTAGTCGTGGGCGAGCTGTAGCCCTCGCTCGCTCTGACACCCTACAGACATTATGTGTCCTCCCTCTGATGTGTGGCTGTCTATGTGGTGCTCTCCACTTACTTCCAACCATCCGATCGCGGCTGTCTCCAGGCATTTCTCTTCTGGGACCAGGGCAGCAATAAATTCAGAGGACATGAGGTTCTTAACCAGAACTTGGACTTTACTTGGGGAAGAGGAATATGTACAATATTTACAGGCAGATATAATGGATAAGGCCCGACAGGTTATTAACTCGCTCACAGGCGCTGGCAACATCTTCAGCCCTGGTTCCCTCTTTAAGTGAAGCATCTCTGTGACTCTAATCTCTAGCCCAAGAGACTCTTCTGCAATACCAACAGTGTTCCGGATCCGATATCTCCCCCAAGTCTTATCCTGAAGTCCTATTTATCTTCCTCTGCTTCCTGCAGACTAGAAGTGCCCCGGGTCCTCAATACCTCTGTTGAGTTTCTCCGGCCGGCTAACAGGACTCTTGCGTAGGGAGACTTTCACACTGGTGATCCCACTGTCTGAGGGTATGGAGCTCCCGTCTACCTTAGCAGCCACCATATAGTCAGGCTGCCCGTACAGTTCTCTGTCCTATCTCTTACTACTCATCACTTCCTGCTCCTGGAAACTAAGCAGGGATTTTCCTAATGTGCCCACCCTCTGTGGGCTTCCATCACACAGCATTAACCCCATCACTGTCTGTAACACTGCTAGCAGACTCAACCTGACATCTGCACCCAGGACAGTGGCATCTTGTGGCTGGTTACAGGTACTGCAGCCCACAAGGTATTATGACAGGAACAAGCTCTTTAACACTCAAGGCTTGATCAGGGCACTAAGTTCCCCCCTCTACTCTACTGACTGGACCACTAGAGCTAACCCCTTAGCTTGGCCCACCGACAGTTTAGAGAGGTCTAACTACAGGAACACTTTTGTTAACTACTTCAGTGCCAAAGGAAGGCTATGTCCTTCCCCACTATTACACCTTGTCCATGTTCCTGAGCACTAGACACCTTGTACTTCTGGACACTCCAGGGAGGTTACAGTTCCGGAATATTACAGCACTTGAGGATAATGGGTTCCTGGTCGCTTCATGTTTGACTCTTCTCAAATCTTTACAGTTAATGTCTGTCTTCTCAACATGTTTTTTATGACACTATTGAAAAGTGCTGCTGTAACAATTTTTGACTTTTCAAAGTCAGTTAAGTCTCATTTTTGACCCAATTTGTCTGAGGAAAACAAGGTGCCTAAGGCCATGGCCCCACTATTAGTATTTGGTCAGTATTCGGTCAGTATTTTTTCTCAGAAGTGGGAGCCAAAACCAGGAGTGGGTGACAAATGCAGAATTGGTGACTTATTTCTATTATACCTTTTCTCTGATTGTTCCTCACCTGGTTTTGGCTCCTACTCCTTAGAAAAATTACTGACTGAATACTGACCAAATACGGACAGTCGGGACGTGGCCTAATAATTCTGCACACCTTGATAACGGGTGTTGAAATCCGTATGCCACAACCTTCTTCAGTACACAAATACACATCACCTGATCTGGCTCATCCAATAAGCATTCAAGGTTATAAAGCTTGGAGTTTGAACATCTGCATAAAAATGAGGATATGGTCAAAATACTCACTTGCCTAATAATTCTGCACACTGTGTAATACTTGTTCATTAAAGTGGATCTGACAGCAGATTTTTGCTATGTAATCTAAAGACAGAATGAGATAGGGATTAAAATACAGATTTCAGCCATGTCTCTCTTATAAAGCTCATTGGTTGAGATCAAAAATAAAATAAAATAGATAAGTACGCATGGAAAACTGCAGTATATAAAACAGACAGCAGAGGGAGCCAAAGGAGCTGTACTTTGCTGTCAGGCACAAAAAACACTGACTCAGGAGACCAGAGAGCCTTAACAGGGGAGGTAATGTAATAATCCAGTATGGAGATGGCAACGCTCCTGTACAATCAAGAAAAACAGGAAAATATTACTCACCTTTTCAGGTGTAGAAACAGTCAAGTGTGCATGTGCACAGCAAACATTAAGCTATATGAATCCAGTAGAACTTCCCAGCCTCCAGTCATGTGGCTATTGGACATGCGAGCAGCAGATTTAATGTTTTTCTGCCTTCTCATACATTGTGGAAAACTCAACTTTTTTGGAGAGAAATGGCTGCTGAGGTAAATATCTTATCAGCAAATATAAAGCAGCAATGGCGTTGTAGAACATCCAGCAGATGGCGGGCAATATCTAATTATGTGTGAAGCATACTATATAGAGGAGCCAAAGCCTACTGTTGTAAAAACAACCATCAGGGACCATTCTAAGGAAAACACATGGTCTGCTGGTAAGGTCTGACATACACCCCGTGGCACTACCCAGACATGCAATACATATTCCCTTTAATCAGGGTACAGCAGGAATGATGACATAAACGTGTGCATGCTCCTTGGTAGTGGTTTTAAAGACACTCCTATTAGTTATGTCACTTCTTTGCTGTAGTTGAGCTGATTCTAGGGAGGATTTTAAATGGGTTATAAGCCTTCTATGCTGCCGAGGACAAAAATGGAAATATTCAATATACAGTTTTTTACTTGATTGCTTGACAATGAATTGAATTGGTATTATGACAATTGAAAAAGTCAATACATGTTAAGGAGGGAAAGTCATACCATAACAAAGGTACAGTTGTAACACAGTAATCAAAACATACATAAAGTATGTATTTTTAGTATATGTACCCATATGCTACTATGTGATTATGTGGTGGTCATGCTCTACCACAAACACTGACAAGTTGCTTTCAACCAGTCATCCAGGGAACTATTCTTTTGTCTGCCTCGTTGTAGCTTTCTCTTGTTCATTGGGCATGTTGATGAAAAAAGTGAGATGTCCACTTTTACTTTGCCAATTACATGTCACTTAACTGAGAAACCTGTCATCTGTCATTGCAGGATGGCTAAAGAATTTATCTCATCATTCTGTGTCTCATTACTGGTGTTGTCTTGAGAACTGGATTGGTAAGTAGCAAAAAATTATCTTGCTAATGTAATGCATCAGAATTCATCTAGGATATCATATAGTAGTATATTAAACAAAAGGAAAAAGACGTAAACCTAACAATATCCAAAAAGTGCAAAATTTTATTAATCATTATTAAAAAATCCAAAAAGACATGATAGATAAAAACATGGCAACAAGTATCAATAATGAGCCAAGAAAATAAGAAAGCACCAAAACAGATGCCAAAATGAGCATAAATTACAATGATACAGGTCAGACAAAAATAGACCCAATAATGGACCTTATTCAAAAAAGGAAACCTTGTATAGCTAAATCGTCTGATCAATGTGAGGTATTATGACATGCACAGTGCAATAATATATATAATAATAAGAAAGGAAACAATTCTGCATCAAAACAACATGTAAGTAACCTCACAATACTCACTTATAGGTATCAGTCTATGGTGCATTCGCCCCTACGCGCGTTTCGGCGCTGTGCCTTCTTCCGGGGGTGTCAAATTCTGTCTCATTACTGGTGTTGTCTTGAGAACTGGATTGGTAAGTAGCAAAAAATTCTCTTGCTAATGTAATGCATCAGAATTCATCTAGGATATCAGTTGAAGACTTATTTTCTTTTCTATAAACGTCAACAGCTCAAAATGAGTCTTCTCCAAACGGCTGTCACAAAGTGGGAACCATAGAAATGTCTAAAATGTCTTTGAATGCTGAATCATTAAGATTTACTTTCACTGGAACTAAGGGGACTAAGATAACCCCTCAAAAACATTTTCACTTCTCAGAATCTAGTGGCAGCATCAGGGCCAGAACAAGGTACTTTGGTGCCATAGGCAGATGAACTCAAGTAAAGGAATAGGTCAGAGACTAAGGTAACAGGATCCCTAACGCCCCCCTTCCCTCTCTGATGGGTCAGGTAACAAGCACTGATGCGCACTTCCACTAGAATTGTTACCTGTTTCACAAAAAATACCAGGTAAAAAGTGATGTGCCCTAGAGGTGAGGCTCAACAGGGAGTATGTTTTCATAGATATTATTGATGAGCGAGCACTAAAATGCTCGGGTGCTCGATACTCGGGTCAAGCACATTGAAATACTCGGGTGCTCGACCCGAGCAGTGAGCCCAATGTAAGTCTATGGGAAACTCAAGCATTTTTCAGGCTGCTCCCCACGGCGGTCTGCGGAGGGCCTAAAAATTGCCCAAATCGATGGGAACAGTGCTCAAATGACATGGGGACAGCATGGGGAAGACCCCTGGAAGCATTTCTGACTCCCAGGTCACTTCTATCAACAACATTGTCAGAGGTCTTACGCCACTTTTACAGACTCACAATAAAAACATACCAAAACAAAACCAAAATGGATTTTCCTTGGAAATATGTTAAGGAACATCCCTTCCAGGGTAATGACTTGTATATAAAGCAAAATAAATAAACAAAAACAAAAATGCTCCTCCACACCTTGTGCTATGTTCACACGTAGCGTTTTTGATGCGTTTTTTCACTTTTGCATTGCTTTCAACCGTGACAAATGCATTCACCAGGAAATGTCATTTTAACATTTTACAACCTTATCTGACCATGTGGTGTGTGAGATATCACCAGACACATTGTATTTCATTTATGAAAGAGGGACTCTGAAAGTCACAAAGCCTATTTTTATAGGGCCATCAGGCAGCCTTTACTATTCTTAAAGGGCCAGCAGTCGGCCCTCACTATTCTTAGAGAGCCATCAGCCGGCTATGTTTTATCCCCTAAAGAGTGGGTCTCCTATACTGTTATTGCGTATGCAGTGAGTGCCAGGGTTGCCCAAAATTTGGACGCACCCTAATACCACATTGAAAATTTGGATGCAACCCAGTACCCCTTTGAAGAGACTTAGAGAATGGCCTCCTGAAAACAATATTCCCATTATTAGGAAGTAGGTCTCCCATTGTGTTTGTCTATGCAGTGAATGCAAGGGTTGCCAAAAATTTGGAGGCACTCCAATGCCTCTTGGAAAAGACGTAGAGGAGGGCCTCATAAAAAAATATTCCCATTATTAGGACGTGGGTCTCCCATAGTGTTGGCCTATGCAGTGAATGCAAGGGTTGCCAAAAATTGGGAGGCACTCCAATGCCCCTTGGAAGAGACGTGGAGGAGGGCCTCATAAAAAATGTTCCCATTAGAAAGGAGCGGGCCTCCTATACTTGTAATGCCCATGCACTAAGTGTATGGGCTGACAAACATTTACCCCTGGGGGTATACAGGAACATACTCTATAAAAAAAATTTTTTAAGGGCATCATAAACACCCTTTAAAAAAATTATGTGATGATATGGTGGTGGAGGATGAGGAGAAGGAGGAGGACAAGAGCAAATAGCCAAAATCAGGAAGCGTATACCCATGTGTGGGTGTGAAAAGGTGCATGGGAATACACCTCCCAAGAAAAGACACTCGATTTGAGTTTGTTACACTGCTATCATTCGGTGGTGTTGAGAAGTCTGGCCCAATCCAGCCCTTGTTCATTTTTATAAGAGTCAGCCTGTCAGTATTTTCAGTTGACAGGCGGATGCGCTTATCAGTTATAATTCCACAAGCGGCATTAAAAACCCGCTCTGATAAAACGCTGGCGGCAGGGCAGGCCAGGACCTCCAAGGCATAGAGAGCCAGTTCATTCCACGTATCCAGCTTGGATACCTAATAATTATAAGGCACAGAGGAATCACGGAGGACGTTGGTATGGTCGGCAAGGTACTCCCTCAGCATCTTCCCAAACTTTGCACTCTTTGTGATAGTACCCCTCCCCTCAGGGCCTGTGCGATGGGAGGGGCTAAGACAACTCTCCCAGAACTTTGACAGTGCTCACCTGCCTCTGCTGGATTGAAGTTGTTTCTCTCTCGCCTGTACTTCTTGGTAGTCCAACGAAGTGTGCCCTCTGCCGCCAGCGTTTTCAGATGGGAATTTTTTTTAATAGTTCCGCAACAAGGGCCTTCTGGTACAGCCCCATTTTTGTAGACCTGTCCACCTCAGGAATAAGAGATATAAAGCTATCCTTGTAGCATGGGTCTAGAAGTGTCACCAACCAGTAATAACTGTCACCCAAAATTTTGAGAACGTGAGGGTCATGGGAAAGGCAGCGTAACATAAACTCAGCCATGCGTGCCAGACTACTAACAGGCAAGACTTCTGTGTCCTCACCAAGAGGATGACTGACCATTCTCTCCTCCTCCTCCTCTCTGTCCTCTGGCCATCCACACTGAACAGACAGTATGCCAGCTGTGCAGGTAATACCGTCTATAGCGCATGAAACTAGCTCCTGTCCTTCTTCCTCCTCCTGCTCTTCCTCATTGTCACCCAATCCACGTTGGGATGAGATAAGGCTGGGCTGTGTGTAATTACCCTGTATGGTTCCTTGCTCCATCTCATCGTGCTCCGCCTGCAATGCATCCTCTTTGATTGTGAGCAGAGAGCGTTTCAGAAGACAGAGAAGTGGGATGGTGACGCTAATTATGGTGTCATCGCCGCTCACCATCTTGGTGGAGTCCTCAAAGTTTTGGAGGATTGTACATATGTCTGACATCCATGTCCACTCCTGAGGTCTTATGTGTGGAGTCTGAACTGAATACCGATGGCTTTGTTGATGCTGGTACTCAACAACTGCCCTCTTCTGCTCACAAATCCTTCCCAACATCTGCAGTGTAGAGTTCCAACACGTGGGGACATCACACACCAGTCTGTGAGCCGGAAGGGGCAAACGCTGCTGAAACACGGCAAGGGCGGCGGAAGCTGTAGGTGACTTTCAAATATGGGCACAAAGGCGGCGTACTTTAACAAGCAGATCCTGCAGCTCCGGGTAGGATTTGAGAAATCGCTGAACCACTAGGTTAAGCACATGGGGCAGGCATGGTACGTGTGTGAGCTTGCCTCGACTCAGAGCCACCACCAGGTTCCGGCCATTGTCACACACGACCATGCCAGGCTGTAGGTTCAGCAGTGTGTGCCACAGATCTGCCTGGTCTTTCAGAGCTGTCCACAACTCTTCAGCATTGTGCGGTTTGTCACCTAAGCATATTACCTTCAGCACAGCCTGTTGCCGCTTGGCCGAGGCAGTGCTGCAGTGCTTCCAGCTTGTGACTGATATGGTCATTTCGGAGTTGAAGGCTGAAGAGGAGGCTGAGGAGGATGAGGTACAGGAGCTGTAGACCATGAGGGAAACCCTGATTGACCTAGGGCCCGCAATCCTTGACGTCAGAAGGACGTGTTCCGTCCCAAGGTCCGACTGAGTCCCAACTTCCACTATGTTAACCCAGTGTGCCGTCAGCGAGATGTACCATCCCTGCCCACAAGCACTTGTCCACGTGTCCGTGGTTAGGTGGACTTTACTGGTAACTGCATTGTTGAGGGCACAGTTATTGTTTTGGGACATGCTTGTGTAATGCGGGTCGGCACACTGTGAGAAATAGTGGCCGCCGCCATCAGGTTGCGGAATGCTTCCATCTCCACAAGCCTAAAAGGTAACATTTCGAGCGCAAGCAGTCGTGAAATGTGAGAATTTAGTAGTGTGGCATGTGGGGCGTTGGCTGCATATTTGCTGGGACAAGGACATGGACGTGCTTCCTGATGCTGCTACTTGAGAGTGTGCAACGACAGGTGCAGGGCAGGAGGCATCTTTGCATGCACCATGGACAGGGGATTGGCTTGCATGCACAACAGCGGAAGAAGCAATGGTGCCACTCGCAGACACTGTTCCTGGACCTTGGGGTTCGGCCCACGAAGTCGGGTGCTTTGCTGCCATTTGCCTGATCATGCTGGTGTTGGTCAAGCTGGTCGTTTTGCTGGCCTGGCAGGTGGTGCAAATGGCCTTTTTGGGGTTATCGGCAGAGTCTTTAAAAAACAAGCAGACTCGGGAAGACCTAACAGTTGTACTGGCAACTTCCTTCGTGTTTGTGTTACGGGGAACGGTTGCCTGCCTTCAGTCTGCGGCCACCACACTGCTTCTTCCTGCCTGTTGGGGTGCTCTGCCTCCCTCCCTCTGTGTGCTGCTGTCCTTGCTCTGCATGTCCTCCTGCCAGGTTGGGTCAGTTACTATATCATCCACCACCTCTTCTTCCACTTCCGCACCCTGGTCCTCCTCCTGACTTTCTGGCAATTGTGTCTCTTCATCGTCCACCTCTTGTGACACTTTCCCACCGTCGCCTTCATGTGACCGTGGCTGCTCAAATATTTGGGCATCCTACACGCGATCTCCTCTTGCCCCGCTTCAAGTGGACCGGGCAAGAGGCCCGAATCTATAAATGGAAAAGTGAACAGCTCTTCAGAGTGTCCAAGTGGATCAGTTGTCTCCGGGCACTCAGCATGGTGGGAGGAAGGAGGATCAGGTTGAGGAATATGCGGTCCAGATTCACGGCTACTGAGACTTGACCGTGTGGAAGACAGGGTGGTGATGGTGGTGGCTAAGTGACTGGAAGCATTATCCGCTATCCAACCAACAACCTTTTGACACTGCTCTGGGTTCAATAGTGGTGTGCTGCAGTCCCCTAGGAATTGGGACAGGAAGGTCGGGCGAAAAGATGTGGGTGTTTGTTGTGGCACAATTTCAGCTTGCCCACGGCCTTGTCCTCGGCCTCTGCATGCACCATCACCATCACGTAAAGTTCCCTGTCCCTTGCCATGTGCCTTGCCCATTTTAAATGGAGGACAGTATCTTCCACGCTAACTACAAATGATTGAGTTTGGAGCGAACTTATACGTGCTCCGTGTGACGGCGAAAACAGAGTTTTAAATACCTGGCCTGTAGGTAGCTGATGTGAATTGCTTCACTGACACACTGAAAGAAATTTTTAATGGAGGCCAGAAATGGCAGTATTTTCTGACAACGTATATGTCATCCGTGTGACGGAGAAAACACAGTTTTGGATAGCTGGATTTTTTGAGCTGTAATATGGAAAGGACCTGGCTGTATTGTGCAGTGCCAACAAGCATTTAAGCAAATAATGAGGATTAAGATCCAAAAAAAGTATTCCTGGCCCTGCGACCTGGGCCTTTGTATAGAAATATCTAACAGCAGCTGAAGGCAGAATTGGAATGGAGCCTCTTGTGCTATATGCACTGCAGTCTGCTATATGCACTGCCTGCCTGCCTATATACACTGCCTGCCTGATATCTCTGCAGATGGATTAGTCCTCAGAAGGACTGTTTATTAAGATGGATATGTGTAATGTACGTTTTTTCTCCCTACACTACCTAATACACAAGCAAATCTCTCCCTGACTCAGCAACACCTCTCCCTACTCTGCCTGATTCTGGAGTGACTGTGACGAGCCCAGCGGCGCCAGGTCTGATATACACCTGATGACATTGTGCGGCCAGCCAATCACTGTAATGCCACAACCACCATGGCTGCGGCATTACAATGAGCAGCAGGCAATCCCTGCATGTTGATTTGCGCTCTAACGAGTGCCAAACATGCAGGGAGAGGACCCGAGCATCCGCCCGAGCATCTCACAAGTACTCGGCGAACTCCGATCATCTCGAGTACTGAGATGCGCGGGCGAGTACCGAGTACTTGCGAGTATGCTCTCTCATCACTAGTGACATCCCATTACACTACCATACTTGAATATATGACAGTGGGACTGAATGCAACAATATTGTGGTGTGTCACACTACGTTTATCCATATAGTGTATTATATAACAACACATTTCCAGAATTTCATACACCTGATCTTGCCTAAAGAATTAGGTTAGTGCATGGAGTTGGCATAATCATAACTACAAGAGCAATTGTTGGTATAATTATGGCTCCCCAACTTGGGAAAACAATAAAATAGTAAAGAACATATTAATGGCACTTTTTAAAATTAAAATCCCTACTGAAGAAATATCCATTTCCTCCACCCTTGGTGCCTGCCGCCACGCTATCACAAGTGATCTTGCACATGACAATTGCAGTTTTAGGCTATGTGCCCACGATGCAGAAATGAAGCAGAACATTTCTGCAGCATTTCTGCATCTCCCTGGCAGAAAAAACGCATGCGGATTGTACATGCATTTTTCCTGCGTAATACATGCGGATTCACATGCGTTTCCTCATGCAGATTGACAAGCGCTTTCAAAGCGATTTTAGCATCACTTTGAAAGTGCTTGACAACTAGGTCACACTATATAAATCCATGCAAACAGCATGGATTTATATAGTGCGACCTTTAGAATGGTTAAAAATAAAAAAATAAACTTTAATACTTACCTTCCGATGGCCCGGGGTGTGTTGCTGCGCTCCTTCCTGGCTGCCAGCTGATCGCAGGACACTGCACTGAAAGACCTGCCGTCACATAACTGTGACGTCAGCGCAGGTCCTTCAGTCTGTTGGCAAGCACAGGGAAGGAGACCGGGGGGCCGTCGGAAGGTGAATATAATCTTTATTTTTTATTTTATTCTTTTTTTTACAGTTTCTATGGTACCTGGGTGTGGAGGAGAGTCTTCTCTTCTCCACACTCGGGTACCATCCGCACATTAGAACGCACCAATTAAGCAAGTACAGATGCAGTTTTGCGGAATTGGCGCGTTCTAATGCAAGTCAATGGCGGCGAAAACGCAGTGCTTCCTCAAAATTAATGGACATGCTGCGGATTTTTGAGCGCAGCATAAACGCTGCGAAAAAATCCGCAGCATGGGCATTGAAAGTGCGGAATTGCATAGGGGACCATGGCAGGAGGCTTACCATGCTTTTCCCAAGCGTTTACGCTGCGGAAAATTCCGCAGCAAAAACGCTTGAAAAACGCACCGTGGGCACACAGCCTTACTCACACAAAGAACAGTACCAGATTTGACTAACATCCAGTCTTTGGTGCCATTATTCTCCATCAAATACAGCACATCTGCAATTTTTTTCTTACCTGTCATGACTGTCATAGCGAACTTTCACAGTCTGAAAATATATATTCAACAAAATCTTCATTGAATGGTAAACTTTCAAAAAATGTACTGTACTCTGAAGTCATCCTGCTAGACTTTCCTGATAGCCCTCTCTTTTGTTCTCTTGTGAGGCAGAATTGGGAATGAGGCTTATGGAAAAGAAGAATTAAATTTTTACATATTTACACAATGTGGCACATTAATACTGTACAATTCTTATAATGTTTATATTGTGCAAACGTATCCTAGACAGTCTTAAAATTAACATAGCAGTTTATGCTGTTTGATAGATCTGTTGTATCTTTAGACTGTCTAGTCTAAGTTTACACCGTCTATTAGCCGACTTACTTTGTGCCACAAATGTGCGCCACAATTCTTTTTGCAATCTTGGCACATTGTTGCATGTTAGGCTCCCTTTCGATAAAGCATTCCTCTTTTCAATAAGACCACACATTTTTATCGGAAAAGGCAAAGCATGTGGTGCAGGTTATGAAAAACTGTTTTTTGCAATATTTAGCTTGATGAATCTCCTCCGTTTTCTCTAAATGTAGTACGTCATAAGAAAATCATGAAATAATGAATTATAAGGTGGTACAAGTTGCCAGAGCTGCTTTACCATTCAGGCCTTTCAAACAGAAAACCTGTGCTGGAGATGTGGGAGATACATGGCACTCTTTCACACATTTGGTGACACTGCTAAGTAATTAAATAGGCTGTCCACTACCCTAACTCAGTTAGTGGTTTTGCCATAAGTGGCTTGGGATAATGTTCCTAAAGATCCCCATATACCATTTCTTCCAAGTTTCATGTTGTTTTATGCCTTTCTGCTTTACTTCCTGTTCCCTGACATATGCTCTGGTATTACAGCCATCACTTGCTCTTCAAAATCCTCTGTTCCCTTCTGACTACTTTTCCCATCAGCACTTGTGCTGGGCTGCAAGACAGCAATGAGCACAGCTCCTGTAGTTCCACCTAAACACTTCCCACTCCTCCCCCAGCTTCTCACACAGAATCAGCATAACCTCCTATCCAGGACACTGCTGCAAGAAAGTAATGATGCAGTGCATATAAGTAACACAGAGCCCTAGAATACCAGCCCTGACAATAAGATTTATCACATACTCCTCTTCACTGACTGAATAGAGCCATGCCCACCACACAGCATGAAAGTGACACATCAGATTCCAGAGGCACGAACTCAAGGAGAATCTAAGGTGATGTCACAGGAAATCAGAGGTTTCTCAGCCGGAGATCATGTGACCAGGAGAGCATCTCAGTTTACAGAAGGATTTGGGAAAGCCTAGTATTTACAATAGAACTTATGTGTGCCAGTTAATTCACATGAAAGGGACTTAAGTAGTGGCCAATCCCTTAGAACCGTTTTGGCTACCAGTAAAATCAGTCATTAAGATGTACACACAACTAAATAAACCTAACAATCGAAATAGACCTACACCCAAATCAACCTAAGGTTATGTGCCCACGATGCAGAAATGCTCAGGATTTTTTCCTGAGCGTTTCTGCATCTCCCTGGCAGAAAAATGCATGCGGATTGTACATGCGTTTTCCTGCCAGGGACATGCGGATGTGAAACGTTCTTCACTTGCATTTCCGCATGTGGGTTGTCAAGCGCTTTCCAAGCGATTTTAGCATCACTTGGAAAGTGGTTGTCAACTTGGTCACACTATATAAATCCATGCAAACAGCATGGATTTATATAGTGTGACCGAAAGAATGGTATACTTACCCTCCGATGGCCCGCGCTGTCTTGCTTCGCTCCGTCCCGGCTACCGGCAGCGCTACACTGAAGGACCTGCCGACGTCAGCGTCGCGTGACCCGTCACATGACTCTGACGTCAGCTCAGGTCCTTCATTCCATCGCGAAGTGCCAGGAAGCAAGGGTTTGCAAGGGAAGCAAGCAAGGAGGAGTGCAGCGCGGGCCGCCAGAAGGTAAGTATACATTTATTTTTTATTTTATTCTTTTTTTACAGCTTTTTTAATGGTACCTGGGTGTGGATGAAACTCTCCTCTACACCAGGGTACCATCCGCACATTAGAAAGCGCCAATTACGCAAGTACAGATACAGTTTTGCGGAATTGGTGTGTTCTAATGCAAGTCAATGGCGACGAAAATGCAGCACTTCCGCAAAATAATTGGTAGTGCTGCGTTTTTTTCCGCAATAATAATCCGCAGCAGAAATTTCCGCAGCATGTGCACAGCACATGTGGATTATCATTGGGGAACATGGCAGGCCTTCTACCATGTGTTTTTTTAGCATTTCTGCAGCGTTTTTGCCGCTGCGGAAACGCTTAAAAAACGCATCGTGGGCACACAGCCTTACATCAAAAGACCTACATCTGCTTTTCCCAACTTCCAAATAAAACTGCTTAATCAATATATTTCTGAAGATGATTGTCTTGTAACCTAATTCTGGAGACAAACAAACCCATTGACTAAACCTTAACCCATAAATTAAGTGTCACAACTCTGTAGTCAGATTACCCGGGGCCAGGGGCTCCTGCCCTGTTCCTAATTCTAGAGGCCCCTAGCTATTTCAGCTCCCTGGATTACTTCTGATGGTGAAGACACCGGGGCCCCGTACCTTGCTGAACTCCTGAATTAGTCCTTTATCTGTCCACCTCCCCCAACCAGGGAAGTGGGGAGTTATAGTGTATGAATATACATAAACCAGACAAACAAGGGAGGACGTACAGGGATAGATGGAAATACCAATCATACAAATATCCACTCACAGACAACCGAGATGAACACCAGGAAGAAAAGGTAGGGAAGCTAAATAAGAGAGGATGATTACTTGCACACAGCCGAAACACCAAGCAACAGTTACAGATCAACACTCCAAATGCCTCTAGCAATAACCAACACCTCCACCCCACACCAGGCAATATGAAACTAACGCTGACAATCTAGACTGCCAGAGGCGAGTATATATAGGAGAGGGGAGTGGCCAAAACTGAAAAGCTGAGATCATCCAAGCATGGAAGCTTCAGAGACTCCAAGCTGAACAGTTTAACCCATGCACTGCTAACAGAAACCTGCGCAATTTAATATGAAGGAGAAGTGCTTCTGATTAGTGCAGGAGCACGTGAAATCAGATGCTGCGGTCTTCTGGCCCCTTTCTGTCATAGTAAACCCTTTTCAGCATACTAAAAGGAATAGAGCAGCTGACAGGACCACCATCATAACGTCCTTCAGAACCTTTAGACCTCTGGTTTAGGTACTTCTATGAGACTTCATAAACCAAATATGTACACTACCGTTCAAAAGTTTGAGGTCATTTAGAAATTTCATTATTTTTTAAAGAAAATCACAATTTTTTTCAATGAAGCGAACACTAAATGAATCAGAAATACACTCTATACATTGTTAATGTGGTAAATGACTATTCTAGCTGCAAACTTCTTGTTTTTATTGCAATATCTACATAGGTGTATAGAGGCCCATTTCCAACAACCACCACTCCAGTGTTTTAATGGTACATTGTGTTTGCTAACTGTATAAGAAGGTTAATGGATATTTAGAAAACCCTAGAAAAACCCTTGCACAAGTATGTTAGCCCAGCTGAAAACGGTTTGGCTGATTTGAGAAGCTAAAAATTGACCTTCCTTTGAGCTAGCTGAGAATCTGGAGCATTACATTTGTTTGTTCTATGAAACTCTCAAAATGGCCAGAAAAAGAGCACTTTCATGTGAAACTTGGCAGTCTATTCTTGTTCTTAGAAATGAAGGCTATTCCATGCGAGAAATTGCCAAGAAACTGAAAATTTCCTACAACGGTGTGTACTACTCCTTTCAGAAGAGAGCACAAACAGGCTCTAGCCAGAGTAGAAAGAGAAGTGCGAGACTCCGCTGCACAACTGAGCAACAAGACAAGTACATTAGAGTCTCTAGTTTGAGAAATCGACGCCTTACAGCTCCTCAAGTGGCAGCTTCATTAAATAGTACACGCAAAACGCCAGTGTCAACGTCAACAGTGAAGAGGCGACTCCGGGATGCTGGCCTTCAGGGCAAAGTGGCAAAGAAAAAGCCATATCTGAGACTGACTAATAAAAGGAAAAGATTAATATGGGCAAAAGAACACAGACATTGGACAGAGGAAGATTGGAAAAAAGTTTTATGGACAGACGAATCAAAGTTTGAGGAGTTTGGATGACACAGAAGAACATTTGTGAGATGTAGAACAACTGAAAAGATGCTGGAAGAGTGCCTGACGCCATCTGTCAAGCATGGTGGAGGTAATGTGATGGTCTCGGGTTACTTTGGTGCTGGTAGAGTGGGAGATTTGTACAAGGTAAATGGGATGTTGAATAAGGAAGGCTATCACTCCATTTTGCAACGCCATGTCATACCCTGTGGACAGCTCTTGATTGGAGCCAATTTCATCCTACAACAGGACAATGACCCAAAGCACACCTCCAAATTATGCATGAACTATTTAGGGAAGAAGCAGGCAGCTGGTATTCTATCTGTAATGGAGTGGCCAGCGCAGTCACCAGATCTCAACCCCATTGAGCTGTTGTGGGAGCAGCTTGACCGTATGGTATGCAAAAAGTGCCCATCAAGCCAATCTAAGTTGTGGGAGTGGCTTCAGGAAGCATGGGGTGAAATTTCTCAAGATTACCTCAGCAAATTAACAGCTAGAATGCCAAAGGTCTGCAATGCAGTAATTGCTGCAAAGGGAGCATTCTTTGACGAAAGCAAAGTTTGAAGGAGAAAATTATTCTTTCAAATAAAAATAATTATTTCTAACCTTGTCAATGTCTGGACTATATTTTCTATTAATTTTTCAACTCATTTGATAAATAAAAGTATGAGTTTTCATGGAAAACACAAAATTGTCTGGGTGACCCCAAACTTTTGAACGGTAGTGTACTTCAACCCATGGCAGTTTCTGCCAGGTTATATGTATATGTGGTGTCTGAAGACTATCTGTCCACTGGAAGCTAGATCTATACCTCTTAAATTAACATGCACCATGATGGAGCAAACCGAAATGCATAGTTTCCTTGAGGCCATGAGAAAGCGTGTGTTCACACAAAATGGCGTTGGCCACCTGGGTTTTTCATCTGCCAAGCTTAGCAATTTCATGCTTCAATAAAAGGTCAGTACTTTATTTGGTATTGAGTGCTGCTATTTTTTATTACCTGTATTACAACATAGTTCTCACTATGAGCTGAGCACCACTACCTTTTCTGTCTGCCTTGGGAAATGTTTTAAGATCTGTGGATGAGTTTTTTCCCTCTCTGTCGTATTAAGTAGCTGTTATCTGAAGCTTGCAGTGCCGGTGAGCATTACTCTCTTTTTCACTGAAATATAAGTGCTTCTCCCAGAATTAGAATATCATCAAAAAGTTAATTTATTTCAGTTCTTCAATACAAAAAGGGAAACTCATATATTATATACTGGGTGGGCCATTTATATGGATACACCTAAATAAAATAGGAATGGTTGGTGATATCAACTTTCTGTTTGTGGCACATTAGTATATGGGAGGGGGAAAACTTTTCCAGATGGTTGGTGACCATGGCGGCCATTTTGAAGTTGGCCATTTTGGATCCAACTTTATTTTTTTCAATGGGAAGAGGGTCATGTGACACATCAAACATATTGAGAATTTCATAAGAAAAACAATGGTGTGCTTGATTTTAATGTAACTTTATTCTTTCATGAGTTATTTAAAAGTTGCTTTTTGTTTACTGCCATTGACATGTCGCAGAGGTTAACACGTGAGGAGCTGACAGAAATTGTGCTGATGTCTGGTGAACGCTGGACCCGGGTCATTGCTGCAGATTTCAATGCAAGACACCCTACGAAACCACCCATCTCCCATGCTACAGTTAGCAAACTGCTTGCCAAATTTCGTGAAACAAGTTCAGTGTTGAATTTTCCAAAATGTGAACGCAATAAAACTGTCACGTATCCAGGACATGGGCTACAATTGTCGCATTCCTTGTGTCAAGCCACTCATGACCAATAAACTACACCAGAACCGTCTTACCCGGGCGAAGGAGAAAAAGACCTGGATGGACTGTTGCTCAGTGGTCCAAGGTGTTGTTTTCAGATGAAAGTAAATTTTGCATTTCATTTGGAAATCAAGGTCCCAGAGTCTGGAGGAAGAGTGGAGAGGCACACAATCCAAGCTCCTTGACGTCTAGTGTGAAGTTTCCACAATCAGTGATGGTTTGGGGAGCCATGTCATCTGCTGGTGTAGGTCCATTGTGTTTTATCAAGACCAAAGTTAGTGCAGCAGTCTACCAGGAAACTTTAGGGTACTTTATGCTTCCCTCTGCCGACAAGCTTTTTGGAGATGGAAATTTGATTCTCCAGCAGGACTTGGCACTTGTCCACACTGTCAAAAGTACCAATACCTGGTTTAAAAACAACAATATCACTGTGCTTGATTGGCCAGCAAACTCACCTGACCTTAACCCCATAGAGAATCTATTGTCAAGAGGAAGATGAGAGACACCAGACCCAACAATGCAGACGAGCTGGGCTTCCATAACACCTCAGCAGTGCCACAGGCTGATCGCCTCCATTCCACGTTGCATTGACGCAGTAATTAATGCAAAAGGAGCCCCGACCAAGTATTGAGTGTATTTTGCATTTACTGAACATACATTTCAGTAGGCCAACATTTCAGATTTTAAAAACATTTTTCAAGATGTTGTTATAAAGTATTTTAATTTACTGAGACAATGACTTTTGTGTTTTCATTGGCTGTAAGCCATAATCATTAACATTAATAGAAATAAACACTTGAAATAGATTGCTCTGTTTGTAATGACTCTATATAATAAATGAATTTCACTTTTTGCATTGAAGAACTGAAATAAACTAACTTTTTGATGATATTCGAATTTAGTGAGAATCACTTGTACATATTATGTTACAGTTCACATGGCACATGGGGTGGATATCTGAAGCCATTTCACATCCTGAGTCCTTGCAGCATTTGAACTTTCAAGTGGTCAGGGACCGTCAGGCTGCACACAGAACCTGTTTCCGAGGACCGACTTTCGCACCTGCCCGTGACATTCTCTTTTGGCAACTCTATGGTCTCATCTATTACCCAGATTTTCCGCAAAAGTGAAGGAGATGCGGAAGGAAAGGGCACTCAATGAAGGACTTAAAGGACTATGCCTGCGAGGTTTGTCAAATGACAGGCCACAGTATGAAGGACTTCCCGAAGAAGTCGGCATGTAACCTGTGTGACCTACCGGCACACGTCTACAAGGACTGCCCCAAAAGAAACAGATCCAGGGTATGAATGGCTGTAAAGACTCCAGCTGTGGCAGCCAGGGACCCGGCGATCAAGGTCCCAGCTGCGACCCCAGTGGCCACAAAGCCCAGCAAGAAGTTTGCGGGTAAGAGGACCGTGCTCCCTATCCTGATTACCTCCCCCCCCACTGCTACTCCTATCCGAATCCCCTCCATTTTGGCCACCCTACTGAGGATTCCACCTCCTCCTTCCCCTATGTTATGATAGTGTAGCAACTCACTTGGGAAAATAGATAATACACTAAAAATTGCAACTGACCCTGCCGGTTCCTGTACAGACTAAAGTTCCTGACCCCACAGTCCCTAATGGTTCCTGCGTGAGCTGAGATAGTCATAACCACAGACTAGACGATAGCAACTCGGACCTATGCTTCCTGACAGGCGTTCAAGCACTTCACGTTCCTCCCAAAGAACCTGAGGGCAGAGCACAGTGCAAACTATGTACAGAAGGGAAAGTGTGCTGAAATAGAAAGAGATTCCAGAGTGAGTAAAACAAACCACGAAATGCTACATACTGTTAGAAAATATGCTGCCTACTTTCTAAAAAGACACAAAAGACAGGTGCAGGGTAAAGAATTTAAACAGCAGAGAGATAAACCCTAAGTGGTCTTTCACTGACTGGCTTAAACTACAACAGTATCGCTGGACATCCAAATGAAACTTTCACCTGCAGGAAATACCAGCAGGGAAAAAGTATATAAAGCCACATCCAAAAGGTGATAGGGCAGACAAATTAGTTAATGAAAACACATGCTACTCTAAAAAGACTGAAGCAAAGATAACAGAAACTAAACACCCAGAGAAAAGGTGTATCTACTGTGACTTGACGGACAGGGAAGCCGACCACAAAGCACAGACTCAATTGCCCAGAGGCATGACACCCTAATCCTCAGCAGGTGTCCTTTCCACTGCCCCGAAGGCCACTCTTCCTCCCCAGACCATAGTTGTAGTAGAAGTTAACCTTCCTCCATCCACTGCCATCTTTACCTGGAGGATTTTCCTGCTCTTGTTTCCTCAGGTTCAACTCAGAGAAAGAGGAAGGTGGCAGACAACCGTGTGGCTGAAGCCTCCAAGATAATTTTCATGTAATGTGTAACCGTCGCTTTAATTTCTATTTCATAAATCACATGAAAATAAGCAACTTTGTAATAAATCTTCTCAGAAAAACTAGCTTCTTACTCTGACAAAATTGATCAGTCATTATCAAAATTCTCAATTCTGAGGTAAAAATCTGTATTCAGTGAAAATAGACTTTCCGATAACTGAGATAGGTGTGGCGGCTTGGCACGTCACTTTGATGGCAGCAAAATGCTCTTTGCCTCTATATCCTTTAGAATCAACAGGACCCCAGGCAATGACAGTCTTCCAGCGGCACTCCATGTAACGCTTGGAGACCTCATCTGTCCGGATCTGTTGGAACTGTGTGAGTAGATAGTGGTAAAGGGCAGAATGCCTCCGTCTCTGAGGGAAGGAATGGTCATGATCCTGTATAACTGGAAGGGAAAGAGGTGCGACCTGAAGAATTGGTGTCCCATCACTCTTCTAAACGTGGACTACAAGATCCTGGTCAAAGTGATGACAATGAGACTGAAGATGGTAGATGGTCATAGTACAGATCATTCATCTGGACCAGACCTGCGGCATACCCATGCATCTCATAGCAGACAGCCTCGCTTTCATGTGGGACATGGTTGAGTACATCAAGCGCCGCCGTGCACATGTGGACCTGGTCAGGAGGTTCAAGACAAAGCTTTTGACTGGGTTTCCCATGAGTTCATGAAATAGGCGCTGCACAGGTTAGGTTTGGGTAATATATTTTGTTCTTATGTCCAATTAATGTACTTTGACATCCACAGTACAGTGGTACTGTGTAAACGGCTAGAAGATTGACTCCTTAATGGTCCTCTCTGGGGTCAGACAAGGCTGCCCTCTTTTGCCTCTTTTTATTTGCATTATAGAACTCTCCACAGAGTCTATCTGGGAAAATGGAGAGATCAGAGAGATAATCACATCGGGACCATAATGCTGCGAGGTTAATTGCTCGCTCTACATGGACAATGTGACCATTTTCTGCACAGACTGGAGCTCAGCCAGCACCCTCGTCCAGATGTGCAAGTTTTTCAGACAAGCTTCATGGGCTTAAGTCAACTGAGGAAAGTCGGAAGCCGTGACCTTCGTAGACTGGCAGCTAGCCTCCTCCGCCCCCTTCACCTTCAACATCCAGCTGGATTTCATCAAAATTCTTGTAGTCTGGTTCGGTAAGGAAGAAGCAGCTCTGAAGTCTAGGGAGGAATACTTGTCCAAGATCAACCAGCAGATTGGAGGGTGGAGCTTCAGACATCTCACTTGTGATGGCAAAGCACTGGTTCTGCATAATGAGGTACTACCCAAGCAGAAGTACACGGCCTAAGCCTGGCCGCCATGTCACCTTGTGCAGGGCCATTATCACGACGGTGTTTTGCTTTGTCTGGGGTTCCAGAGTGAATCGGACAATCATGTACAAGGAGCCATGCAAGAGTGGGGGGCATCCCAGGTATCTCCACTGTCCTTTGGACCTCTTTGTTAGTGATTTTGTTCTCCAAACTCTGCAAGTGAAAAGAGTCTCTGCATGCTGGTCCATATTTTGATTCTTCCTACTTTGTCTTTAGAGGTGGGTTAACTGGGACAAGTCAGACAGCTTTTACCCTACAACTGGATGACACCCTGATTCTATGGATGTCCAGTTCATGGGTGAACACCATCTGGAGCGACTCAAGCCCGATTTGTTTTTTACAAGCCAAAGACTCTCCACAAACTCATCAAAGCCAAGGACGAAAAGGAGAATATTCCAGGACTCCACGCTGACACATTGAGAACCATGTGGGCTAATGTGTCATCGAACAGATTGACCAACAGGCACAATGACTTGTCTTGGATGGCCATACAGGGTAGGCTGCCCATTTGTTCATTTATGTATGCCTGGAACCTGAGCACTGCCTAAGGTGTCCCTTCATGGAGCAAACATCTTTGCACATCTTTTGGGATTGCCATTTCACACTACACCTGTTGGTTGACCTGGAGGAGGACCTGAGTAACTCTGTCCCTGGGGTTCATACTGTCAAAGCCATCCAGGAGGCTTGGCGCCTTATGAACTCTTCTAAGGACGCTATTTGAGTCGCCAGGAACCAGCTCATCTTGAGGAGGGAGAGCATGTTCATCCGGGACTGCCACAGGGTGATCCGCAGCCTGCTCAGAGACTATTGCACCTTGGACAGTCTGGATGATGAGGACGAGGACTAAACCCCTTTTCCTCCCGCTCTCCCCTCTATGTGTATTGTCTTTCAATAAAGCTCTCGGTCTGTAATTTTCCCACCCCCTTCTTCCCTTTTCCGTTCCCCTATCGTTCATTGTACTTTATTATTTGACTTGTTTTTTCTTTCAGCTTGCGTGTTTTGTGTAGCGTAGGAACTTAATCTATAGTTCAGATGTACCTGTGCGGTACGTTATATTCTTATGCTGTGTACGAATGATGTAGAATGATGTAGAATAATGTGTGTACTGTTTCTTACTTTTTTGACAAGTGCTTGATAATAAATTTATATAAAATAAAAAATCTGTATGTGTTAGTCACATAAAATAAAGTAATGTTTATAATGGATTCCTGTGGCTGGATACCTTTTTTCTGATGATTGGTTCTTACATAGCCATATTTTATTCATAACAGAACACGTATTAGAAGTTAAAATATAGACATTTCTACTCATGCAGAAAATGATGACCGCAACATATCTCAAAAAAGTTGGGACAGGGCCATGTCTACAATTGTGCAGCATCTACTCCACTTTTAAGGTCTGTATATGTCTGACAAGCGAAAGGACCAGTTGCTGGAGTTTTGGGAGAAGAATGTTGTCCCATTCTTGTCTGATGTAGGATTTTAGCTGCTCAACAGTCCTTAGTCTTCTTTTCTAGATTTTTTTTGTTTCAAAATGCGCCAAATGTTTTGGGTTTGTGGAAGGTTTGGACTGCCGGTGGCCAGTTCATCATCCAAACTCTTCTTTTGTGAAGACATGCTGTTGTGATAGATCCAGTATGTGGTTTAGCATTGTTTTGCTGAAAAATGCAAGGCCTTCCCAGAAATGGACGTTGTCTAGATAGGAGCGTAAGATGGTCTAAAACCTTTTCATAATGCTCAGTTTTGAAAGTGCCTGTGTATTTGCCTCCCATGCCACAGGCACTAATGCTACCGTATACCATGAGAGATGTAGAGTTTTGAACTGTGCGATGATAACAAGCTGGATAGGCATGACACAGCATCCATTGTTTTCATAAAAAATGTCACATTTTGACTCTTCTGATCACAGAACAGTTTTCCATTTTGCCTCAGTCCATTTTAAGTGAGCTTTAGCTCAGACAAGATGGCAGCATTTCTGGATTATGCTGAAATACGGGTTCTTAGCATGATAGAGCTTTCACTTGCATTTGTGAATTTCATGACAAACTGTGTTTACAGAAAATGATTTCTGGAAGTGTTTCTGAGCCCATACAGTGATTTGCATAATCGAATCATGCGGTGTTCAATGCAATGTATTTTCTATCAATGATGCTGTGTCAGAGATTGTTTTTAATGAGATGAGCAGTAGTCTTTACTGGCGTCATATATTTTTTAATCATATCTTATTCTATGTTTTGCAAGGTTAGCAATGATTTTAAAAGGCTATCAATTACAGTTTAACATTTTGGGTTTTTCTTTTAGTTTATGTTGAAGCTTTTTATATGTTTTAATCTATTTAGGAGTCTTAAACATAATATATATTGAAAAAACATATTGCTCTGGAGGATATTGTACTCTCACCAGTTGTAGGGAAAGGGTCTTTATTCAAGAGCTTACCTTTAGCCTCCAGACTTCCTGTTTTCGGGGGAAGGGGTGGTGCACTCCTGATTGACTGACAGTTTGGGCCAGTGGCATGGTTGCGTTGTTGGCCTGAATTATGTGCTCTCGGATTCTCCAAGCAATTCCTCTGAAGCTCCAGCCAGCTTCAGGACAGTGATTACAAGTTCTATAGAAAAGAGCTTGTAAGCACTGCGCATGTTCGGCCGCCATTGCAAGACTGCAGAAACCAGTAAATAGATTAAAAAAAGTCTGTTTATGATGATAAGACAGAGGATTTTTAATAACAAGTACATTTGGAAGTTGCTTAGTTTTAAAAGAACTTTGGATTTTTACTCATTTAAAATAACAAAAAATAACCCTTTTCAGTTAGAGGAAATGTAATCTCCATAACTTGGCTGGAGTCTCTTTTAACATATTTGGTTATCAAAAATCACTGCAGGCCATTATGATAAACCGTGAGTAAAGTCACCAACTTTTTTTTCTGTTAATCAGTCTACATTAAAATGTGTAGTTTCCACAGTCTTTTCATCAGTAGCTAAGATCCTGATGATTTTCTATTACTTCCATAGACTGCACAATTTCAATTATCAAACCTATTCAAAGCTCAGCGTAACAAATTGAATTTTCTTGACTTTCCTTGATCTAATTTTTGCTTTGACTGCAATGTTGCTTTTTTCAGTTTATCAGTATAATACAATGTTAAAAGAAAATAGAATTGCTTGTATAATATATAATAACTCAGGTGATCTGGTCTTGATATACCAGCTGCTTTGCTCTCTACTATCCTGATCATGAGATATATAGCACTGAAAACAACTAGACCTATTTTCCCCAAGCCCAACTAGAAAAAAAATCAAGAGATTGGACTCAGTTTACTCTGT
Organism: Phyllobates terribilis; assembly: GCF_046119375.1. NCBI lineage: Eukaryota > Metazoa > Chordata > Amphibia > Anura > Dendrobatidae > Phyllobates > Phyllobates terribilis. The sequence goes on along the minus strand of NW_027362762.1, from coordinate 285,308,728 downwards.
TCAGTCAACAACTTTTGATATATGTAAGACTGATCTGATCTGGCACTTTACATACATATTTTGTTAATCAGTCAGACATTTACTGTTTACAAGGACATTGCTCTCACAGTGCATGGAACATAGGTAGACTCTTGATAGTTATGTAATCATGTGATTACTATAATACCAGAAGAAGGGACTTACTGGGTCTCACTGGACCTTGCAAGGCCCTAAAAGTAACATAACTTTGGTAATTTTCCCTGTAACTGTTTTAACGTGGCTCAACCCTATGATTGACATACGTCACATGTCATTTCCCTGCTTTTGATGCAGGCTCGCATGCCAAACCCACATCTTCTACTGCAGATGATGGCTAATTTAATCAGCCATCATGTCCCTATAACAGCTGTGGGTGGGCGACATTACACTGGTAAAAATGATACATTGGTTGATGAAATCCATCCTGTGGTTCTTGTGTAATCTTTACTTTCAGTTTGGAGATAATGATATACTCATGCTCCGGGGCGGCCTGTGGGTGGCGCTCTATCTGGTGTTCTGCTTCCATATTCATCTGTATGCTCTTATGACAGCTCACTGACCGTTCACTGACCTGCCTCCTATTTACCCAAAGCATCTAGTAGTGCGGGGCTAGGTAAAAATAGGAGGCAGGTCAGTGAAGGCACACTGAGCTCTCATAAGAGCATACAGATTAATATGTAAGCAGAGCACCAGATGGAGCGCCCCCCACAGGCCGCCCCAGAGCACGAGCATATCATTATCTCCAAACTGAAAGTAAAGAATACACAAGAACCACAGGATGGATTTAATCCGCCAAGGTATCATTTTAATCAGTGTAATGTCGCCCACCTGACAGTGTATGTAGTTTACTGAGCACAAACCTGCTGAGAGGTACACTTTAAAGAGCAGGTTTGATCTAATGCTAATTGAAAATAGTCTTAGACTGATGGGAGGAGTGCTCAGCCAACTAAGGAGCAGTCAATATTCCCAAATAAATAAAGAGGCAGAAAACTGACCAGCACCTTCAAACAGAATTAAGCAAGTGTGAATAGGTGTAAGTTGCTCTGACTATTACATACAGGTATTGCAGTACACTCAATATGCTAAGATATATGCAAACACTGAATATGTGAAATTTGAAATGCATTATTGCTATATAGAAAGTAATTATAAAATGAAGGGCAGGGTTATACAAAGCTCATGAATATGGATGACTACATGGCAGCAGGTTTCCTAGTTCTCTAGTAATAAACTTCTGATAATAAAAAATATTTTTTTCAAAAGTACAGCAAGCAGCCCAGTGAGTGTCACATCACTGGAATCAGGGTCTCTGTATCTACATTATGCTGCCCTCAGTGAAACCTAGTTACAGATTCCTTTTATGAATAATAACCGCTTTATGGAGATATTGAGTACAAACTTACACCTTTCAAAGTAAAATTCTAACAACAGGAAGGAAAAGTTGAGGAATTCTGAAAATCATTTGATTGATAGACATGTTAATGATATGAAAAAATGGAACATTTTCTAAAAATTTTGTTTTATGAAGTATCAAGTATGAGCTTAATGCACAAAAATACATGCACTTACACACCTTGGTTTGCTCTCAATAAGATTATTAATGGTTGTCTGAGGAATGTATTCCTGCACTTGGGCATATAAATATTCAAGATCTGCTGCTAGCGTCTCCCTTTGCAATTGCAAACCAATGACATCCCAAGTCTGGAAATGCTGCAGGCCATAATAGCATGTTTAGACCACACATGCTACTCAAAGTAGCATGAGCAGCATGTAGCCTGGCATTGTCATGTTGAAAAACAGATCCTAGGACACTTTCACATTCCCTCTTGAAGGTCTCTTTATGGCGTTGCCCATGTGGTCTCCAGACTAATCTCCAGCTATCATTACAAACAAGACAAAATTGGGACTCATTGCTGAAGAGGATAGACCTCCATTCCAGCCTCTATAGCTTTTTTTCATTCACCATGATGCCCCTTGCAAGCTGTGGCGTGAGTTCAGTGGAACACTAGTGCCTGGATGACTGTCTCATAGCCCAAAACATGCAAACATATTTAGATGGTTTGTCTGCACCCTGTTTGACACCTAAAGATTGGAATGTGATGTCCAATTTTACTGGCAGCATAGAATGAATCACTATGCTCCTTTGTTCAAATCTGATGAGACCACGTGGGCAATACCATGAAGATTCCTTGAAGATTCCTTCATGATGGAATGTCTCACCGGTTCTACTCTGGGATTATGGTGTAGAGTAGCATAAAGTACAATAGCTAGAGCCTTTTAGTCTTCATTCCTGGTATTATATCTACTTAGCGTTACATTGATTTGTTCATGGAATCAGTGGTAAAGCCATTTCCCTAAAGTGTCCCAGGAGCCATTTTTCCATTTGACAACACGAGACTGCATACTGCTTATGCTACTGTTATCAGCGTGCTTGGCCTAAACTTGTTACCACGGCCTGCAGAGTCTCCAGACTGGTCTCCAATCAAGCAGACATGGGATATCGTTCTTTGGCAATTGTAAGGGGAGCTGCCAACAGCAGATCTTGCTGATTTCGTTCCCAAGTGCATTCAACGTGGCAGAACATTCCTCAGATAAGCCAATTTAAACTCATTGCAAGCATGCCAGTGCATATATTTCTACTTGTGATATTCATAGTCTATACTGAATAAATCAACTTGTTTGAAAATTTTATTCTCATTTTTTCATCATTTTCATATCATTAACATGTTTGTTTATCCATCTTGAGATTTTAATGATTTCACAACTTTTCCTTCGTGGTGTAATTTTAATATTGAGGAGTGTATAATAAGCTATACAGAAATATATTTTTCAAGGTATATGTGATTTTGCCCAGGGAAATTTTTGTATGTAGAAAATAAATGATTGTAAACATAACTTTTAAAAGAAAATTACCGGTGGAAGATTTCATTAGATACTGAAGAGTTGCTCAGCTTTTCATAGTTTGTTCTGAGATAAATATATCTTTTATGTCATTAACTGTAAAATATATGAAAAGGATTGTGTATGCATTCCATGATAAAAAAGAACAAGAACACCATAACATTACATTCGTAAGACTCCTATCTTTAGCATTGCCATCCAACCACACTACATAAAATCTGGAAGAAATTGAAAACTCAAAGCTTCCTATATGTAATATATTTTACTAGGGGATCAAAACGTTTTTAGGTGAGAACTATGTATAACAATAGGGGCCATTTGAAAAGGGAAATATGTGATATCACATCTCTTTATGTCAAGAAGCACATTAGAAAATAGTTTGCACATTTAATGCACACCATCAATATTTTTTAGTTTTTTTTAATTATTTTCTCACAGTTATACTGTATCTACACATTCTCCTTTTCATTATAGAAAATTGGGTATGTAATCTGACAAACAGTCCAGTCCGGTCACTAATGTGTAGACAGGAAGTCAGTCTTCCTGTGAACGATAGGATGAGATAATAACCTATCAGATCCCTCCTGGCAGCTCCTAGATTCCTCCCTTCCCCACCCAGCTCCATCTTCTCAGTCTCTTTCTAGGACTTCTTGTACAGCTAAAGATATGGTTAAAGACCTATGAAACTGTTTATCACTGTTGTCACTACATAGCAGCAAGAGTGATATGATGAGACTCTGGCATGATTGGAAACGTAGTCTGTATTAGGTGTACCATATCAGAGGAGAAGAAATAATCAAGATGGAATAAATCTCAGAAATATCACATCAAGCAAAACAGTTACACAGAAAATACACACAAAAACCTCTACATTATTTATTAATACTAGCCTATAATGCTCTACATAAGCAAAAAAAAACAAAACTTTTTTCTGGAGTGCTTCTTTAAGTTTATATACTATGCCAGCTGACTCCTAGCCCAGGTCTAAATAGCACTACCGCTAATTTATGTCCAAAATGGTAAACACGATATCTAGACAACACAAATTAGTATGATCAGTATAAAAGGCAAAAAAGTGAATTTATTCTTTTTCTTTTTCAATTTGATTTTAAGTCTGTTGTGATCATTTTCCATGGGTACCTTGAAATAGGAAATTATCTTTTCCCGTCTCCAGTTTGAACAGGATGTGGTCATGTCAGCGGCCTCTTTAAATAATACCACAAGTTTCCTCATTAACAACACTTCCGATTCCTTATAGCCGTTACCTTTTTCTGAACACAGATGGCTTCATTTCATGACAGATAGTTGAATAATATCTCCAACCACACAATTAACTGTTTTCTTGCAATTAAAAGAGGTTTTATAGTGACTAAAAACTGTGACATGCAACATCTTGTAAACACATATATACTTATATCCAATCCACATTAATGTTGTCTTAAATGTATGACTGTTGCCACCCCCAGCTGTCCCTAAAATGGGATGTCTGGACCTCCATTTCCCAAAGTATGGAGACCATACATGACTTATTACAAGGATACAAATACTCACTTAGCTGTTTCTATATATCCAATGAACTATAGTAGTATTGACATACAGTATATAACATATTCATCCATTTTTTTGCTTTTTTTAAATGTTACAAAGTACAAATTATACCAAAAACACTTGTAAGAAAGAAAAAAAAAGTTTGAAATGTTTAGCCTTATTACAATTGGTTAAAAACATATGACTGTCAACGACTGGGTTTCCTCACTAGATTCCCGAGTCAGAATAGAGGTACTGTAACGGGTCTGGGAGGTGGAACCTCTGAGCAACTATACAAAGGGGCAGTCCTTGTAAGGAAGCGGGTGACTCCCAGGGAAGGCGGGCAGGTAGTCACGGCAAGTGACAGGGACAGTCTCTGGGTAGAAATGCAGGAGGTCACGGCAAGTGACGGGGACAGTCTCTTGACAGGCGGATGGTCACGGCAAGTGACAGCAGGGTAAGAGTCTCTAGACAGGCAGGTGGTCACGGCAAGTGACAGCAGGATAAGAGTCACTAGACGGGCAGGTGGTCACGGCAAGTGACAGCAGGGAAAGAGTCTCTAGATGGGCAGGTGGTCACGGCAAGTGACAGCAGGGAAAGAGTCTCTAGATAGGCTAACAGGCAGGTAGCAGGTGAGCGCTCCCAGGTGAGCGGGCAAGAGTCTCTGGACAGGCAGGTGGTCACGGCAAGTGACGGCAGAGCCTCCAGGTAGGCTAGCAGGCAGGTAGCAGATGAGCGCTCCCAGGTGAGCGGGCAGGAGTCTCTGGACAGGCAGGTGGTCATGGCAAGTGACGGCAGAGCCTCCAGGTAGGCTAGCAGGCGGGTAGCAGGTGAACGCTCCCAGGTGAGCGGGCAAGAGTCTCTGGACAGGCAGGTGGTCACGGCAAGTGACGGCAGAGCCTCCAGGTAGGCTAGCAGGCAGGTAGCAGGTGAGCGCTCCCAGGTGAGCGGGCGGGCAGATTCATAGACAGACTGACAGGTGTTGGAAGGCAGACTGTCGGACCGCAGGAATGCAAGCAGATAGACAGGAATCAGATAGGTATCAAGCAGAGATCTGGCAGGTAACTGGCAGGTATCTGGTAACGGGACATGAGGGCTGAAGCAGAGTTGAAAGGCTTTGCAACAACATTGCTCGGGCACCTCCATTTTGGAGGAGGTGCCTTATATATGGTGAGGTCCTCCGGCCATTGGCCGGGGACTACTTAGGACGGCGCGTGCGGCCCCTCTGAGAGAGGGGGAGCACGCGCCCTAAGCACAGAAGCCGGGAAGCAGCGCGCGCTGCCAGCAGAGCGGGAGGAAGCCGCCTGGCACAGAGCGGAGAGGTGAGGGGTACGGCGTCCCTGCCTAGCAGGAGGCAGGTACGCCGACGCTACAGTACCCCCCCCTTTAGGCCCCCCCTTTTTTACGCCAGAGAGAAATTTATCAAGGATGAGAGGGGCATGGATGTTCTCCCGGGGCTCCCATGTTCTCTCCTCAGGACCAAACCCCTTCCAATCCACTAGAAAAAAGGACTTTCCTCTTACCCTTTTGGTGGCCAGAATGTTCTCTACCTCAAACTCGTTTTCAGCGGAAACCGGAGCAGGAGGCGTACCTGTAGACTTGAAAAAAGAGTTAAGTACCACAGGTTTGAGTAGAGATACATGGAAGGAGTTAGGAATCTGCAAATTGGCCGGGCGTTTCAATTTATAGGCCACCGGGTTGATTTGTTTGATAACTTCCAGTGGACCGATGAACCGAGGCCCTAACTTGTAGGAAGGAATCTTGAGCCGGACATATTTGGACGAGAGCCAGACCTTATCTCCAGGAAGGAATTGTGGTGGATCCAGACGTCTTTTGTCAGCCTGTTTTTTCATCCGCTCGGATGACTGAAGAAGTGCGGATCTGGTACTTTCCCAAATGGAGGAAAATTCGTTAACGAGAGATTCCGCAGCCGGATTGTCCACCGAGGTGGAGATGGGAAACGGGATCTGAGGATGCTAACCGAAGACTACAAAAAACGGGGATTTGGAAGAAGATTCGCTCTCGTGATTATTGTAGGAAAATTCGGCCTACGGTAAAAGATCCACCCAGTCAGAATGGTGAGCATTAATAAAGTGCCGAAGAAAACTGGTTAAAATTTGGTTGATCCGTTCTACTTGGCCATTGGACTGTGGGTGATAAGCAGAAGAAAAGTTCAAGGTGACCCCCAGCAGTTTACACACAGCTCGCCATAAGCGAGAGGTGAACTGAACCCCTCGGTCGGATACGATGTGGAGAGGAAGACCATGAAGACGGAAGCCATGATGGATAAAGTCTTTAGCTAACTCTGATGCAGACGGGAGACCCGGCAGGGGAATAAAGTGGGCCATTTTGGAAAAGCGGTCAGCTACCACCCAAATGACTGTACAACCGGCAGAGACAGGGAGGTCCGTTATAAAGTCCATAGCTATATGCTGCCACGGGGCAGCAGGTACAGGAAGAGGAAGGAAACGGCCGGCTGGCAGATGTCTCGGAACTTTGTTGCGGGCGCAGGACACACAGGCTGAAACAAAGTCTATTACGTCCTTGTGCAGGGTAGGCCACCAGTAATGCCGGGTAATAAGCTGGAGGGTCTTTTTCTGACCAGCGTGGCCAGCTAGCTTGGGCGTGTGTCCCCAGTGTAGAACCTTCTCACGATCAGGTACAGTAACGAACGTCTTACTAGGTGGAAGACGATTTAGATTCACGGGGGCCACCTGCATTACTTTGGCGGGGTCGATGATGTGTTTAGGCTCCTCCTCAAGATCAGAGACCAAAAAGGATCGGGACAAAGCATCAGCTTTGATGTTTTTGTCAGCCGGGCGAAAATGAAGAATGAAATTAAAGCGGGCAAAGAACAAGGACCACTGGGCTTGGCGCGGGTTAAGTCTCTGGGCACTCTGGAGGTAAGCCAAGTTCTTGTGGTCCGTGTAAATTATTACCAGATGAAGAGCCCCCTCGAGCAGGTAACGCCACTCCTCCAGTGCCAGCTTAATGGCCAACAATTCTCGGTCTCCTATAGAATAATTGCGCTCAGAAGAGGAGAAGAGTTTGGAGAAGAAGGCGCAGGTTACCATTCTTCCGGAAGATGACTTTTGGGTAAGTACCACTCCGGCTCCGGAGGAGGAAGCGTCGACTTCAATGAAGAATTGTTTGTTGCCGTCCGGACGATGCAGCACAGGGGCAGAGGAAAAAGCTTGTTTTAAGGAAAGTAAGGCCTCCTCAGCTTCGGGCGGCCATTCTCTGGGATTAGCGCCCTTACGCGTGAGCACCGAGATAGGGGCAACCCGGGAAGAGAAGTGCGGAATGAAGAGGCGGTAGTAGTTGGCGAAGCCCAGGAACCGCTGAATAGCCTTCAACCCCTCTGGTCGGGGCCACTTCTGGATGACAGACAGTTTCTCAGGATCCATTCGTAGGCCGGTCTGAGAGATTATGTAGCCCAGTGTAACATACCTGGCGGCGTCCTTGCATAGTGGTCCATCTCCCACTGTGCAAGAGCGCGCACTTGATCTCCTGTCCAGAATGTCTCTCTGGCTTCCCTCCATGCTGTCTGTTTGTGTCTGTTTCTGCTGCTTAAGGGCGGCGCCCGATCACTTCCTGCTTTTTGTACCTGCTGTGGGTCACACCTCTTGTGCGTCCTCAGCCTATTGCTGTCTGTCACCTGGTATATAGCTCAGCTGCTCCCATCTATTCCTGCCTGAGCATAGTGTTTCATTCAGTGTGTGCTTGCACTCTGAAGGTGCCAGGTCCCGTTCTGTGTTCTCTTGTCTGCCTATCCTGGAGGCTGTATTTCCAGGCCTGTCTGAACACGCTCCTAGCCTGTTCCTCCTGCCTTCTAGGGGCCGATTACCTAGACCTGTTCCTGTATCTTGTCTGACCTGTCTGAACACGCTCCTAGCCTGTTCCTCTCGCCTTCTAGGGGCTGATTACCTAGACCCGCTCCTGTATCTTGTCTGTCCTGTCTGAACACGCTCCTTGCCTGTTCGTCCTGCCTCTCTGGGGGCCGTATTCCCAGACCCGCTCCTGTATCCCGCTGCAGTGTCGGTCTCCTCCGTACACTCAGTTCCAGTCTGAACTCTCTCCTATCCTTTACCTGTTTTGCCTCTATGTCCGTTCCCTTCCTTTTTCTGCAGAGTCTGAACTCGTACCTAACTCCTGCTTGTTGTCTCTGTACTCCCGTTTGTGAGTTTGTGGTCCACTCGCTACTTCACTGCAAGTACCCTGTGGGTGTCTGGCTCTGCCTTTCCCTTCCTGTCTGTTCCGTGTGAACAGAGCCCTGTCCCCCCTACTCAGCCTAGCCTGCTCTGACTCCTTTGCTCACCGCTCCGGCGGTTCTAGTCTGCTCTGACTCCTTTGCTTACCGCTCCGGCGGTTCTAGCCTGCTCTTACTCCTTGCTCACTGCTCCGGCAGTCCTGTCCTGCCCTGCTTCTGCCCACTGCTCCGGCAGTCCTGTCCTGTCCTGCTTCTGCCCGCTGCTCCGGCAGTCCTGTCCTGTCCTGCTTCTGCCCGCTGCTCCGGCAGTCCTGTCCTGCCCTGCATCTGCCCGCTGTTCCGGAAGTCCTGCTCCGGCAGTCCTGTCCTGCCCTGCTTCTGCCCGCTGCTCCGGCAGTCCTGTCCTGCCCTGCTTCTGCCCGCTGCTCCGGCAGTCCTGTCCTGCCCTGCTTCTGCCCGCTGTTCCGGCAGTCCTGTCCTGCCCTGCTTCTGCCCGCTGTTCTGGCAGTCCTGTCCTGCCCTGCTTCTGCCCGCTGTTCCGGCAGTCCTGTCCTGCCCTGCTTCTGCCCGCTGTTCCGGCAGTCCTGTCCTGCCCTGCTTGTGCTCGCTGCTCCTGCAGCCCCGTCCTGCTCTGTTCTTGCCCACCGCTTCGGGCGTTCCCTCTCTGCTGTGGTTGTATACCGCATCTGCGGTTCTGTGACCCAGTCTGTACTGGGTCTTAACCTTTCTGTGCTCCAGCCCGTCCTTTCGGTCAGTACCTCCCTGCCTGCATACTCGCCTGTATCCACCCATCTGCATACCTGCCGTGTTTGCTTATATCCACCAGTCTGTGCCAGCCTAACCTGCCTGTTCCTGAGTCCCAGTGTGTACTGGGTCCTATCCCGCCTGTGTTCCTACCTGCTAGTGCCTCCCTGTCTACACTCTAGCTGTGCTTGCCTGTACCCCTCTACCTGTATTGTTCCTGAGTCCCAGTGTGTACTGGGTCCTATCCCGCCTGTGTTCCTACCTGCTAGTGCCTCCCTGTCTGCACTCTAGCTGCGCTTGCCTTTACCTGCCTGCCTGCATACCAGTCGTGCCTGCCTATACCCTCCAGTCTGTGCGCCAGCCTAACCAGCCTGATCCAGTAATCCCTGTGTGGGTCAACCCCCGTGTCCGGAGTTTGACCTGGAGTGGCACCTGGTCCCTCTGCCCGGTTTCTCCCTGGTGCACTGGCGTCGTATGCCGTCGTGCCATCTTGGTCGGATCGGCCAGATACTTAGTCACGCCCCTCCAGGCACTCTCCGGTTCATGGTCCAGTGGAATCACTACAATCACACGCACACGCCGCTCAGCCCGGGCGTGTGCATAACACCCAGAAACGGAAGCGAGGTCTGCTCAAAGAGGCACTTCTCATATTTAGCGTAGAGGTGGTTCTGCCTGAGCCTGAGCAGGACCTGACGAACGTCCCTCCGGTGAGTGAGAAGATCCGTAGAGAAGGCCAAGATGTCATCCAGGTACACCACCACGCAGGAGTAGAGAAGGTCACGGAAGATGTCATTGACCAACTCTTGAAAGACGGCGGGAGCGTTACAGAGACCGAAGGGCATTACAAGGTATTCATAGTGGCCGTCCCGGGTGTTGAATGCCGTCTTCCATTCATCCCCCTGACGGATACGGACCAGGTTATACGCCCCACGGAGGTCCAGCTTGGTGAAGATTCTAGCCCCCCTTAGATGGTCAAGTAATTCTGGAATGAGCAGAAGGGGGTATTTATTTTTCACCGTGATCTGGTTAAGGCCTCTATAGTCTATACAGGGACGGAGTGAGCCGTCCTTCTTTTTGACGAAGAAGAAGCCTGCTCCCGCTGGGGAGGTAGATTTCCGGATAAATCCCCGGGCCAGATTCTCCTCAATATATTCAGACATGGACCGGGTCTCAGCAGCGGACAAAGGGTAAATACACCCACGGGGAGGAGTAGCGCCGGGTATCAGGTCGATTGGGCAGTCGTATGGTCTATGAGGGGGTAATGTTTCTGCTTCTTTTTTATTAAAGACGTCCGCATAAGACCAATAGGGAACCGGTAGGCTGGGTAGATTGGCTGGGGTAGGAGAAGGACGGACAGGATGAACGGGAACTAAACAACTCATATGGCAGTCCTGTCCCCAGCGAAGGACTTCTCCGGTCTGCCAATCAAGCACGGGTGCATGTTTCTGAAGCCAAGGTAGGCCTAGCAAGAGGGCGTGAGAGAGTCCAGGCTGAACATGAAAGAAGATGCTCTCAGAGTGCAGCATTCCCACCTGCAGAGTTATGGATTCGGTGATGAGTTGGATAGGATGTGGTAAGAGGCCCCCTTCCACGGCGGTGACAGATAAGGGTACAGCTAGAGGTTTGGTGGGAATGCGGTATTTCTCTACCAGGGACTGAGAAATGAGATTTCCGGCAGCTCCAGAGTCAAGTTGAGCCAGTTCAAAATAACGGTTCTCCCCGCAGATGATAGAGACCGACAGCATTAGAGATGGAGATGGTTTATTTCTGTCTAAGGCGACCTCTCTGAGCGATCCTAGACACAGGCGTTTCCCGACCGGTCCGGGCAGGAACGGATCCGGTGCTCCTTACTGCCACAGTAGAAGCAGCTCCCCTCGGCACGGTGTAATTCTTGACGGGTCTTGACCATCTTGGTCTGGTCGACCTGCATAGGCTCGGGTAAGTGCGCCAGGGGATTAACGGAGGAAGTGACGGGTCTCTGGAAGGAAGGGGCAAGGCGTGGAAACCTCCTCTCACGGGTGGCCTCTTTGGTGCGCTCCTGGAACCGGATGTCAATCCGGGTGGCAAGTGTAATTAAGTCGTCGAGAGTGGTAGGAATGTCCCGATCGGCGAGTTCATCTTTAATACTGCCGGACAGACCCTCCCAGAAGACGGACACCAGGGCGTCGTTATCCCAGGCAAGCTCCGAAGCAAGGGTACGGAACCGTATGGCATATTGGCCCACGGTGAGACTTCCTTGGCGGAGGCGTAGCAGAGATGAGGCGGATGAGGTCTTCCGTCCTGGTTCGTCGAAGACCTTCCGGAAAGCCGTGAGAAAGGCTGGCAGGTTGGATACCAGGGGTCTCCTCTCTTCCATAGAGGATTTAGCCAAGCCAACGCCTCCCCCGTGAGATGGGACATGATGAAGGCTACTTTGGCTCGGTCGGTGGGAAACTGGTGTGCCAGCAGTTCGAAGTGCAGAGTGCACAAGTTAATGAAGCCCCGTGCCTGACCGGGATCTCCGCCAAAACGAGGCGGGGCGGAGAGGCGGGGACCGGGAAGAGATGCCATGGAATTGATGGGCAGCGATGCTGCCGGGGTAGGAGTCGTGCAACTGGAAGCAGGTCCCGAAGAGGTAGTCAGTGTGTCCAGGCGGGAGTTAACACTACGCAGGTGACACAGGATGGACTCCTGTTGGGACCTCTGGCGGGAAAGTTCATGACATAGGTCCGAGAGCGGGGGAGCTTGGGTGCCACCGGGTTCCAGGGCCCGAGCAAACTGTAACGGGTCTTGGAGGTGGAACCTCTGAGCAACTATACAAAGGGGCAGTCCATGTAAGGAAGCGGGTGACTCCCAGGGAAGGCGGGCAGGTAGTCACGGCAAGTGACAGGGACAGTCTCTGGGTAGAAGTTCAGGAGGTCACGGCAAGTGACGGGGACAGTCTCTTGACAGGCGGATGGTCACGGCAAGTGACAGCAGGGTAAGGGTCTCTAGACAGGCAGGTGGTCACGGCAAGTGACAGCAGGATAAGAGTCACTAGACGGGCAGGTGGTCACGGCAAGTGACAGCAGGGAAAGAGTCTCTAGACGGACAGGTGGTCACGGCAAGTGACAGCAGGGAAAGAGTCTCTAGATAGGTAAGCAGGCAGGTAGCAGGTGAGCGCTCCCAGGTGAGCGGGCAAGAGTCTCTGGACAGGCAGGTGGTCACGGCAAGTGACGGCAGAGCCTCCAGGTAGGCTAGCAGGCAGGTAGCAGATGAGCGCTCCCAGGTGAGCGGGCAGGAGTCTCTGGACAGGCAGGTGGTCACGGCAAGTGACGGCAGAGCCTCCAGGTAGGCTAGCAGGGGGGTAGCAGGTGAGCTCTCCCAGGTGAGCGGGCAAGAGTCTCTGGACAGGCGGGTGGTCACGGCAAGTGACGGCAGAACCTCCAGGTAGGCTAGCAGGCAGGTAGCAGGTGAGCGCTCCCAGGTGAGCGGGCGGGCAGATTCATAGACAGACTGACAGGTGTTGGAAGGCAGACTGTCGGACAGCAGGAATGCAAGCAGATAGACAGGAATCAGGTAGGTATCAAGCAGAGATCTTGCAGGTAACTGGCAGGTATCTGGTAATGGGACCTGAGGGCTGAAGCAGAGTTGAAAGGCTTTGCAACAACATTGCTCGGGCACCTCCATTTTGGAGGAGGTGCCTTATATATGGTGAGGTCCTCCGGCCATTGGCCGGGGACTCCTTAGGATGGCGCGCGCGGCCCCTTTAATAGAGGGGGAGCGCGCACGCGCCCTAAGCACAGAAGCCGGGAAGAAGCGCGCGCTGCCAGCAGAGCGGGAGGAAGCCGCCGGGCACGGAGCGGAGAGGTGAGGGGAACGGCGTCCCTGCCTAGCAGGAGGCAGGGACGCCGACGCTACAGGTACAGTGTAGTGCGCACATTCATTCTATGGATAATTCATTCATTTGAATCTTCAAGATAAAAACTTAAGTTTATCTAATTTGTTATCTAATTTGTCACAACTTATGTTACAGATATGAACTCCTTTTAGCTTCACCTTAGTATGCTAATTTTTTCATTATTATGGAGGTTCTCAACATTTACCCATTTTAATTGCTGGTAGATAAAGAGCAAAACATTATGATTTTCGAACAGCCTAAATTTTTTTTTCATTGATTATGTCTTAAGTATTGTTTTTCAAACTCTTTACTGGCCAAAGTAACAGCGACACTGAGATGGAGTGCATCCATTACCCCATAGAGCCTGTGCTTCTTTTATCAACATCATGGCTGCAGGGCTTTATGTTAAGCTCCCTTCCCACGTCAGTGTTTCCAGTATGTGTGGTGACAGTTTTCACATGTACTGGAGTCACTTACACAAGCACACACATTATAGTCTATGGGGCTGCGCACATGTCTGTGTGTTCAAACGGACCATGTGTCCATGTGACCCACAAGTAGACTTGTCCATTTTTTTCCGGCAGCACAGATGTCAATACATACCACACACGTGCACATGCATAACAGAAGGTGTGACATCCCTGTGCCGTCCATGTGACATGTACCGGAATAGAATGCAGAATAGAAATGACAGATGTTTGGGTGTTAAAGATGTGCAAAGATATCAACTTCCTGTTTCTGGCACATTAGTATATGGTAGGGGGAAAACTTTTCCAGATGGGTGGTGACCATGGTGGCCATTTTGAAGTCAGCCATTTTGGATCCAACTTTATTTTTTTCAATGGGAAGAGGGTCATGTGACACATCAAACTTATTGAGACTTTCATAAGAAAAACAATGGTGTGCTTGGTTTTAACGTAACCAACATATCACCAACCATTCCCATTTTATTTAGGTGTATCCATATAAATGGCCCACCCTGTAATAGATAGATATTTGCTGGATAATGAGGGGGAGGGGTGAATATTCATTTATCATTTACATATGCTTAAGTTGCCGGCGCGAGACAATAAATTTGTCCAGAGCTTACAGCAAGACAAGGGGGCCACATGGAGAAATAAAAATTATATAACCTGAAAGGGCTGCCCAAGGCCTATTTCAGGATACTGCTAGTATACTACAAAGAAATTACCTGACAGATTACCTTTAACATGATTGTCCAAAGGGATCATTTATGGCACAACATACCTATTGTATAAACTGAGAAGAGAACATATGTAGAATGTATCTAAAAAATGCTAAATGTCACCCTTGGTCTAGACATTATGCAACAAAAGATGGGAGCTATTTTACATGGTCAATAGTCAACAGTCAAATCACGTTGACAAGAAGGCATTTACACTACATGTATTTCACAAATAGAGATTTTGGAGCTGGGCAATTTAACTTCACAAGGTCTGAATAGTGAAATATAACAATTTGCTTTTCAATTAGCTATATGCAGCTTAGTTAATAGAAACATTTTGTCAAGAAAACGCCATCATTTTAAAATTTGGAGGTTCTTCAGAAATTTGCAATTTTATGGGGAGCTTCTTTATACAGTGAAGGACCAGAGGAACCGAAGCAAGCATCATCCCTGAAGAAGGAGAACAGGTTTCTCTGAAATGTGTAGGATCAATTGTAGACTGATTTTCATCCAGTAGAATATTGTGTAGAGATGAGCAAATCTTTTGAAATTCAAATTCACTGACATTGCAGCACTTTCACAAAAAATTCCTTTTGCAGCAATTAAATTTATACAAATTTCAATACTGGAAAGCTTGTAATTGCTCATATTCCATAGGAGCTTAGACTTTACAGGCGAGAAAGACAGGACTACTTACCATAAGAGCTTACAATTTACTGGTGAGAGAGAAAGGGCAGTGAAAGAGGGAGGACACCGCTGACCATAAGATCTAACACTCTACAGAAGAAAGTGACTTATCCAGTGGCACTGGAGCTGGAAATTGATGCTACTGTACAAACTGTTCTCCTGTGGGAACAGCTAATTTGTGATGGCCTAGGTATTGATCATCACTGTGCAAGGTACACTGTTTACCGCAAAATTGATTAGGGAGACAAAAACTGTTGAATTTAAATAATTTTGTGATGCTGAATATGAATATAATGCTTAAATTTGCTAATTGGCTCTAATTTTCAGGATCCAGAGGAGGTGGTAATTACTGGTTATGACATTTTACATTCAGCCTTATAGAAAAATTGTGTTTTTATTATTTAATCATCATTATTGCATTGTTAGTAGCTAATTTATTACATAAATAATATTTAGTCTATTGAACCATCAGTATTCTATCATCTTAGGGTGACCAACAAAAAATGCCAACTCAGCTCTGATGACGTTATTACAGTTGCATCACCTACTTTTATAAATGCTCTGTGTAGGGTATACAGTTTTAGGATTCCTTAGCATAGTTTCTTAGCATATTGACATGTTTTATACATTTTTTCTGATATGCCTCTTTCTTGCATTAGCAAAAACGGTAGGTTTTGCTACATATGCGGAGAAGTCACTTTTGCGTCACAAAGGCAAAACTTCACTACTATGCTAAGGAAAGCCTACAACCTGTATTTTGGCTGTAGAATAGGAGATCAGAACAAGAGTTGGGCTTGTAAGAGGGTAGCTAGTAATGTCCTGGTGATATGTTTCACTGAGGTTATTAGCTTCAGTGATATGAACCTGGAAGTTCGCTCCAGCATGTTATGTGCTGAGAGGAGTTAATCGGCCATGACAGGGCCAGTTTTTTGTTTAACAGCCAAACAGTGGGGCGGGATGGCTGTTCAGCATATCTCCACCCTAGGGTGTGGTCAAGGAGGTAAACCTGCAGCCTCTGGAGTTAATAATTGTTCTGTGTGTGCTCTGAAGGTGAAGCTGACCTAAAGAGCTGTGCTCTTGCTAAAGAGAGCTGAACTTTGTTTTCTGAGCTGGCAGATCCCCACAGTGATATGCACTGTAGAGGTTGATGTATGTTTATGCTAGCTAGTCTAAATACGGCTATTTTTCTGTTGACCTGGTTAAAATGCAGGTTTTAATAAACCAGCTGAAGATTTAAACAAAAAGCATTCCTGTGACTAACTCTTTAAGTAGCTGAATGAGCCAATCTATCACAGGTTCCATACATATGCTGCAGTATATGGGCATCACATCTTATCCAGTGGTTGCATAGGAAGAGGCAATCTATGCCTTTTGCAGTCCCAATGATCTGGAGAGAGCCACACTAGCAATTTCTTTTTCTGTATGGAAAAGACATAAAGGAGTTTCAAGAAACAAGAAGTGGACTTTACAGTATCCAAACATTCCATCTACAGTACGCTCGGTACCACATACAGAAGAACTGCTGGATCCAAAAGCACCAGAAACATTTTCAGTCGAGTCTAGTGAGGAAGAGAAGGGTGGTTGGCGTCATGAAGCATCTTCCTCTCCTGACCAGATTGTCAGCAGCCTCAACTGAACCAAACTTTATAACACAAATCAACTGAACGATCTTGTTAAAGATTTGGATCTGCCCAAGAGTAAGGCTGAGCTCTTAGGTTCCATGCTACAGCAGTGGAATTGTCTAGTGGGCGATGTACAGATTTCTTTGTTCCGCAACCGTGATAAAGATCTTGTCCAATATGTCTTCATGAAGTATGATTTATTGGCTTGCAACAAGATCAACAGTTTAATGGAAGCTCTGAAGATAAGTCATAACCCAGAGGAATGCAGGTTCTTCATTGATACATCCAAAGCAAGCCTAAAAGCCACCTTCATGCATAATGTCAATGTGCTACCTTCAATATCAGTTGGTTATGCAGTCCACATGATAGAAACCTATGACAATATGAAACAGCTGTTGAGGTCCTCACTGAATTATGACCAACATTTGTAGCCCCTCTGTGGTAACTTAAGTCAGGGAAAAAATGTCCTGCATTCAGCACTTGTTGATCCACATAAGATTTTGTTATCATCATTGCAGGTCAAGTAGGGCCTAATGAAGAACTTTGTATAGGCAATGGATAAAAATGCAAAGGCATTAAAGTATCTCATTGATAAATTTCCAAGGTTGTTGTAACAAAGATAAAATAAAGAGTCTTTATTGGACTTCTCTGTTTGTTACAGGGCAAGGAAAAGGCTTCATGGGTAGCATTCGCATTAGTAGTAACTAATTTTTTGGAAAACTCAAGAGCAGATAACCATAAAGAGTTGGTGGAACATCTCCTGAAAACATATAAGGATCTTGGCTGTAACGTGCCCTTAAATATTAATTTATACATTTGCATCTAGACTTTTTTCCATCAAACTACGGAAAAGTGAGCAACGAGCACAGTGAGAGATTTCACCAAGATATTGCGACTATGGAGAAAAGATATCAAGGAAAATGGAATCCATCAATGCTTGCAGATTACTTTTTCAGAAATTGTAAGAGATGATCCAATGCAGGAGTACAAGAGACAAGCAAAAAAGAGTTGTCACTGAATGAGGAACAAAGTTTTCTTTAAATAAATATCAGAAAATTGACTTAACAAAATATTCTGCATCTTTATATTTGCAAAAATAATAATGTTTCAAAGTGCTGAAACTTTTATGCATTAATTATACAGTGGGGAAAATAAGTATTTGATACACTGCCGATTTTGCAAGTTTTCCTACCTACAAAGAATGGAGAGGTCTGTAATTTGTATCGTCAGAACACTTAAACAGTGAGAGACAGAATCTTAAAATAAAAAACAAAAAATCACATTGTATGATTTTTAAATAATTAAATTGCATTTTATTGCATAACATAAATATTTGATCACCTACCAACCAGCAAGAATTCTGGCTCTCATAGACCTGCTAGTTTTTCTTTAAGAATTCCTCCTACTCTGCACTCATTACCTGTATTAATTTCACCTGTTTGAACATGTTACCTGTATAAAAGACACCTGTCCACACACTCAATCGATCACAGTCTAACCTCTCCATCATGCCCAAGACCAAAGAACTGTCTAAAGACACCAGGGACAAGATTGTAGACCTGCACAAGCCTGGGATGGGCTACAGGACAATGGGCAAGCAGCTTGTTGAGAATGCAACAACTGTTGGTGAAAAATAATTAGAAAATGGAAGAAACGCATGATGACTGTCAATCTTCCTCGGTCTGGGGCTCCATGCAAGATCTTGCCTCATGGGGTAAGGATGATTCTGAGAAAGGTCAATTATCAGCCCAGAATTACACAGGAGGACCTGGTCAATGACCTGAAGACAGCTGGGACCACAGCGTCAAACATTACCATTAGTAACACACTACGCTGTCATGGATTAAAATCTTGCAGGGCATGCAAGGTACCCCTGCTCATGCCAGCACATGTCTAGACTCGTTTGAAGTTTGTCCATGATCATCTGGGTGATCCAGAGGAGGCATGGGAGAAGGTCATGTGGTTAGATGAGATGAAAATATAACTTTTTGGTATCAACTCCACTCACCGTGTTTGGAGTTAGAAGAAGGGTGAATACAACTCCAAGGACACCATCCCAACTGTGAAGCATAGTGGGGGAAACATCATACTTTGGGGGTGCTTTACTGCAAAATGGACATGAAGACTTCACTGTATTGAAGAGAGGATGCATAGGATCATTTATCGCAATATTTTGGCCAACAACCTCCTTCCCTCAGTAAGAGCATTGAAGATGGATCATGGCTTGGTCTTCCATGACCCAAAACACACAACCAGGCAACTAAGGAGTGGCTCCTTAAGCATTTTAAGGTCCTAGAGTGGCGTACCCAGTCTCCAGACCTGAGCCCAATTGAAAATTTTTGGAGGGAGCTGAAACTCAATGTTGCCCAGTGACAGCCCCGAAACCTGAAAGATCTGGAGAAGATCTGTATGGAGGACTAGACCAAAATCCCTGCTGCAGTGTGTGCAAACTTGGTCAAGAACTAATAGAAATGTCTGACCACTGTAATTGCAAACAAAGGTTTTTGTACCAAATATGAAGTTCTGTTTTCCTATTGTATCAAATACTTATTTCATGCAATAAAATGCAAATTAGTTATGTAAAAATCATACAATGTGATTTTCTGGATTTTTTTTTAATCTGTCTCTCACAGTTGAAGTGTACCTATGATAAAAATCACAGACCCCTCCATTCTTTATAGGTGGGAAAACTTGCAAAATCGGCGGTGTATCAAATGCTTACTTTCCCCACTGTATGTAGCAATAAGTTGAAAACTTTGATATCATAGAAATGAGAGACAACTAAAAATTTTCATTTGTCAGATTTAAATTTAGGAGATGAAAATCATTAAAAATATGTCTCATTTCATAACAGAACCTGAGAACCATTGAAAATATGTAGAACAGTGTAATCCATAAGGTATCATAGCTGCATGGTATTATGGGGACGCTCACGTGGCAACACAAAAGGACATTTGCCTGCTCTCTTATGCTTCCGCAGTAAGGGAAATAGTGCCAAACAAGCTTTTTTTTTTTTTTTGCTAACCGTAAATCGAATCTCAAAATGCTTGAATTGGTATGAAACTGTGCATTTCAGAAAATTGGACTCAAATTTGATTGTTTGCAAATGGATCCTCTTATTTATAATATTGTTACTTCACATCCGCAAACCTAGAACTTTAGTCTGTGATTGTGAATAAGATTGTGGAGGCGATATTACTGGCTTGAGCTCTCCCCATATCTAACAGGAGAACTTTTAAGTACACTAAAAAGGAAAATAAGACATACAGGATCTTACTTGAGCCACATACCAACTAAGCATTTGAAGCTATTCGCCAACAACTAGTTTGCCCAGGGCGGGAAGATCACCCCAAATCTCAGTTGAATGCAGAATAACAAACGTCAACCAATATACCTACCAGTGAGACATTGCTGACAGGTATTTAAGATCCATGCACACCAAATAAAGGGATTGTACATTTTGTTAGACTTTATAATATACTGCCATATTCAAAAATTAGTTTATGATTTCTTTTGATAATTATTTTTTTTTATTGTGCATCTGTTTGTTTATTACTTTCCATGGTTTAATTTTTGCACGTTATACCATGCATGATTGTTAATACTGAACATCATTGTGGGGATTGCAGGCCAAATTGCGTGAAAGGTGCTGTAAAGTTTGCAAGTGGTAGAAAGCTTTCACTCTGAGAAAGTAAATAGTTTTTTTATGATATCATTTTCATTACATTTATTGCATTCATTAAAAGAGTAGGGGGTGTTCTTAAATACATTATTATATAATTTGGCACAACACCTGATAGTTATTTTTTCTCAGATGGTTCTTTCTTGAGGGTCCTTTGATGCTTCCTCCAAGGCAGTCTGTCTCTCTATATCACCCCTTTTCTTCTTTTTCTTTAATTTATTCTTGTACTTTTAGATGGTGAGAAGTTCCTCATTGTCCATGCAAAAGCCACTATATCTTTGAAAAATGTATTTGCATTTTGCTGTTGACTGCTTTTTTCAATCTCTGGATTGTGTCCCACAAACTACACAGCCTGAACCCCGTGTCCCAAACTATAATATTCAAACCTCTCTCAACCCTTCTTTCTGTATACTTTTGTACTGATAGAATCAGGCGGTTAAAAGAAAAATGTTCCATCAGAAAGAAGTATTTTTCCAAATAAGCTTCTCTGGCACCTGACGTAGTCTGTATGACAGTATACATAAAATAAATGGTTCTTCAATGTGTTTATGTGATTATTTCATGTCAAATGTTAAATATTAAAATGAAATAGCTTGCAGAATGTACTATATACACAACTAAGCCTTCGTTGATGCATCCAGAAGTAACCATGCTATATGTCAATTTAATTAATTGGTTGTGCTGACTGCAGAAAAAGCATACCGTATTGTTCAAGGTGTTGCTTGTTGTAGCAGAATTTGGAAGTTCTTTTAATTAGGAACAGAACTGTATAAATCACTAAATAATGTCGTTTTTTGTTTCAGATTTTAATGAAATGTCACTCCGTGATCAAAATGTTACTGAAATGAATGACAGTAGAGGGCAGTATTGCATAAGATTTCTTCATCAGAGTTAAACGTTTGTGTTATTTTTTTTAATATAGCCAACGTACATGGTATATTTATATCATTATGTCTGGAAAATCACGCATTTATTTTCAAGGCCTAAACCATTAGACAAAGTTGAAAAGGTAATATTAGCGAGAAACTGTGCATTTTCAATAATGCGAGGACAAAGGGAAGTTTCAGTAGAAAGAACACTATGTCAGAATTGTCTATTTGCGACAATAAATAACTTCAGTTATTTGCTTAGCATATTGTTGACATTAGTACTTCTGCATTGAAAAACAATAACAATAAGGGCAAATTTAACAAAAAATGGTATGCACAAAGCAGTAACAAGCTAAACAGTGCACCAGCCATCTCGTCTTGGGCGTACCCACAGTGGGGCGGGGGGGGCAGCTGCCCCCCCCTAGAAGCAGGGACGCACGGCGCACACCAGGCCCGGCATCAGCACTCGGGCAAATGCCGGGGACCTGAGCAGGCGGGGGGCCTCTTACCGTCAGCGCCTGCTCCCCCCCGCTTGCTCAGGGCCCCGGCATCCGGCAGAATACTTACTCCTCCCCGTGCCTCCGCAGCAGCTCCTGCATCATCCATGGCTGCTGCACTGTGACGTCTCAGGTCAGAGGGCGCGGTGACGTCTTTACACCACGCTCTCTCCTGAGCAGTCACAGTGCAGAGCGTGAAGACGCCGGCGATGCTGAGGAGTCCGGAGCAGCAGGTGAGAAGTGAGATGAGTATTTGATTTTTTTTTTAATTGTATGGAGGCATGGGGCAGTATAAGGGAGGGGGGTGTGTGACATCCTGCATGGGGCATTATAAGGAAGGGGGGGTGTGTGTCATCCTGCATGGGGCATTAAATGGGGGGGACAGCCTGCATGAGGCATTATGTGGGGGGAACAACCTGCGTGGGGCATTATGTGGGGGGGGGACAACCTGCATGAGGCATTATGTGTGGGGCACAGCCTGCATGGAGCATTATATGGGGGCCAGTATTCTGTATGGAGCATTATATGGGGGCCAGTATTCTGCATGGAGCATTATATGGGGGCCAGTATTCTGTATGGAGCATTATATGGGGGTCAGTATCCTGTATGGAGCATTATATGGGAGCCAGTATCCTGCATGGAGCGTTATATGGGGGCCAGTATCCTGCATGGAGCATTATATGGGGGCCAGTATCCTGCATGGAGCGTTATATGGGGGCCAGTATCCTGCATGGAGCGTTATATGGGGGCCAGTATTCTGTAGGGAGCGTTATATGGGGGCCAGTATCCTGTATGGAGTGTTATATGGGAGCCAGTATTCTGTATTGAGCATTATATGGGGGCCAGTATTCTGTATGGAGCGTTATATGGGGGCCAGTATCCTGTATGGAGCGTTATATTGGGACCAGTGTCCTGTAAGGGGCATTTTATGGGGACCAGTATACTGTGTGGAGCGATTCGCCGGCTTCTGAGCTATTGTGGAATTTACAATAGATATCGGTCATGTAATGTAATAAGTGAAATCTTTGCATTGCACTATATATATATTTCTCTTCGGTATCTGTGACCATGACTTGCCCCCCCCACCCTAATTTTGATCCTGGGTACGCCCATGCATCTCGTAATCACTCATATGATGTAGCTGAATTTTACTGTCTCTTCAGGTATCTTTAATAACTCGGAATATCCACACACATAAAAGAAACTACTAGAGATGATCAAATATTTTGAAATCTGTATTTGCCCAGTTCAACAAATTTTTCCTAAAATTTGATTTGCAGTGAATTACAATACTACAAATCTTCTAATTGCCTGGAGAAGAACTGTGTAAAACTCCGAGGTCATCTAGGACAATAATGACCCCTTCAATGCAAACAGAACCTTGGAAATATTTAAGTGGCCTCAATGTTTCTGGTTCGAGGATAACGGATGGTAATAACCAGTGGTAACTAACAACACATTACACTAACAAGCTTTATAGGTTTCTTAAAAGGAACCTGTCACCAGGTTTTCCCCATATATAAACACTCACTTCCATTCATTGATTCCTGTAAATATGATTCAAATCAGCTGACAAACATGCAAACGGCGTCCGATTGCGACTTTTATGCAGGTCATCAATGTGGATCAGCAGCACATTCCCTTGTGTAAACAGAGGTTGTGCTGCTGAAAATATAGAACTTGTATGATGAGAATGAGCAAATGGAATAACAATTGTTTATCCCCAGAGTTTATTCATGCAAATATTTCTTATGATTCATTATAACTATAGTATTTATTAATAATAATAATATTTTATTGATATTTATATTGTGCTATATATTCTATGTTATACTGTAGATATTGTTATATATATAATTATATCTTATTATTAGTTATACTAAATAATAATAATTGTAACAAGAATTATAATAATACAATTAATATTCATTGTTAATGTTAATTATAATTAATTATAATTGCCGCATCTAAACCATACCACCTATAAACATGCTGTATCATTCATCGCTGTTTGTTTTTCCTGTGTAAAAACAACTTAACAACTTCAATGTAAATAAAAATTTACAGCACTCCAGAGAATTTTCATATATATAGGATATACATTCACCAATTGCAGATGCTACTTTTCTACCATTATTGTATATTGTCAAGCTTAAAGGGAATCTGTGAGTATGATCATCCCTCCTAAGCCATCTATAAGGCTTACTGCCCACGATGCAGAAATGAACAGAAATTTTCCGGAGCATTTCTGCATGTCCTTGGCAGAAAAAACGCATGCGGATTTTACACGTATTTTTGAAGCATTTTTTAAGAGTTTTTACTTGCAGATTTGCCATGCGTTTTTCCAATGCATTGTATAGGCAAATCCGTAGGCATAAACGCACAAGAAATGGTCATGCTGTGTTTTTTTCCGCACCTAAAATCCACACAGAAAAAATCCTGACCACCTGACCATGTGCACAGAACTTGCAAAATGTCATAAGAAGTCAAGGGATAAGATATGCAATGCGTTTCTGCTACATTTCCGCACAGAAAAAAACACGCAAAAAACACCCAAATCCGCATCGTGTGCACATAGCCTAAGGGCATACAAGTCATAGGAAGTTGAATAAAATTATACTTTGATATCTGTGATCCTATGTCTTATATCAAAGAAATCCACATTTTTCTTATATGTAAATAAGCCGTAAAGATCTCCCTGAGAATACGCCTCAAGGGCTTATTTTAAATGAAAAAGGGGTGTTACCTTTGTGAGACATGTAATGTCTGACAGTCTGCTCTCTTTATCTATATAGAATTGATAAGACACGGCACTCCTGGTAGTAGGTGCACAAGTAGAATTCCTATCCTGTGATATATTGGTAAGAGAACTTGGTGCTCAAATTCAGATTAGATCGTTTCATTCATGCAAGCAATCCAAAATTGAATTATAAACGTTTCGGTCTTATCATTAGACCTTTATCAGTAATGCCATAAACAAAGAAATAAAAAAAAATGACTATAATACAAAGTAAAAGACCATGTCATGTTCCAATATATCTTTTACAAAATTGGTAATGATAAATAGAAATACAAGAACAACCATAAAGCATAAATTTGTATATATCCATGTATTCAGAACAACAAGTATGCATGGAAAATACAGATAAGGAAACAAGCACAAAAAATTATGATAATTGTTTTATATTCTGGCTCATGGAATCATAAAATGTCAATTCTCGTAAGTTATATAAGGTAAATAGACAACAGAAAGAGGTAAAATCGTGGTACTGGCGCTGGATGTATAAGGCGTAGGATAAAAGGCGTAAAATATATATATAAGTGACAACAATAATTTAAAACAGATTATAATTTGACAATCTGTGGTTGGTTGTATTGCTTGCAGCAGGTGTTTTAGGCTGCCCTACCAGCGCCACCACCCTCTTTTTATAGACAACAGAAAGACATTATAAAAGAACCTAGCATCAATAATGCACTTCCCAGATTGCACAAGAACTGAATGTAAAGTGGAATGTAAAAGTTTGGGCACCCCTGGTCAAAATTACTATTATTGTGAACAGTTAAGCAAATTGAAGATTAAATGATCTCTAACAGTGCTAAAGCTAAAGAAGACACATTTCTTTTGTATTTCAGAAAATATACAGTACAGACCAAAAGTTTGGACACACCTTCTCGTTTAAAGATTTTTCTGTATTTTCATGACTATGAAAATTGTACATTCACACTGAAGGCATCAAAACTATGAATTAACACATGTGAAATTATATACTTAACAAAAAAGTGTGAAACAACTGAAAATATGTCTTATATTCTAGTTTCTTCAAAGTAGCCACCTTTTGCTTTGATGACTGCTTTGCACACTCTTGGCATTCTCTTGAGTTATGGCTCTGGGAGGCCATGAGGGCAAAAAACGAAAATAAAAAAACCCAAGGTCGATAAGGGGTTAATGGAATCTGTCAGTAGGATCAACCCTACCAAGCCATCTATATCTACATTTAGTTAATAGAAAGTTGAATAAAATGATACCTTGATCTACGAAGGAGGCCAGACAAGGGGACCAGTGTTAAGAGGGCCTTTGACACAATGATAGTTACTCGCTCTCGGGTAAACCTTCCTAGGACAAAAATATTCCTCTAAATATTAGGGTGTAGCAGAATTATTCCATTTTTTTCATCCTGCAGAGCACTCTGTTTCACAATTAAAATTTCAAGTCATTGAACAAATAGCATTACCCCGGCGAAGTATAGATTGTCACCACATCCTAAAACAGTATGAAGCTTCCTGGATACATAAGCTATAGTGTTGAGCGAACATGCTCGACACTGCTCGGTACTCACCCGAGCATCACGCTACTCGGGATGTTCGGCGAGCACCGAGCATTTCCGGGTTACTCGGGCGGGAGCTCGGGTCTCCGCCCTGCATGTTTCGCGCTCTTTACAGAGCCAATGAACATGCAGGGATTGCCAGCTAGTCACTGTAATGCTGCAGCCATGTTGGTTGTGGGCATTACAGTGATTGGCTGGCCGCACAGCGTCACCTCGAGTATTTAAAACGGGGCGCCGCCATCTTGGACACAGTCGCTCCGGATGTGTAGGGACAGCGCTGCTGATTTAGGGAGAGATATAAACTGCGAAATAGTTAGTGTAGGGTCTGTAAAGGCTGCCAGAACAAACAAACAGTCCTTCCCAGGACTAATATCCATCCCAGATACCAGGCAGGCAGGCTGTATAGGAGACACAGTGGTTATACCAGCAAACGCTGCATTACAGTCCTGTGTGCTCCTGTTGCTGAAATTGCTGGACTTAGCACCAGGTGCCGGGGGCCAGGAAAAATCCTTTTTTTTTCATCTAAATCCTTCTTTTTTTTTCCTCCTTCACACTGTACAAATACCCGTCTTATTAACCTTTTGGTGTGTCCCCCCCCCCCCAAAAAAAAGCGTGTCTCTGATTTTTCAGACACAAATATAACTGTTGAAAATAGTCTGGTGTAGGCTAGAGAAACAGAAGTGTTGTTTTGCACTTCCACGGTTCAAATCTCTGTATTATCCATTTTGGGCCATTTGTTCAGCCGCAAATATCTCTATTTAAAAAAGTGTGGTATACCCCAGTAAACAATAACTGTGGTTTTGCCATCCCACGGTAAAAAATCTCTATTATTCAGCTTTTGGTAGTTTTTTCCGTAAAGAAAAACAGTAGTGTCTCCTGACTGTTGTGCCACAAAAATATATCTGTTGAATATAGTCTTGTGTAGGCCCGACATCCCAGTGTGGTTTCGCAGTTCCACGTGTCAAATCGCTGTACTATCCAGTTTTGGGCCTTTGGTATCTAAAAAAAAAGCAGTTTGAGTGTGTCGCTCACTGTTCAGCCGCAAATATCTCTATTTAAAAAAGTGTGGTATACCCCAGTAAACAATAACTGTGGTTTTGCCATCCCACGGTAAAAAATCTCTATTATTCAGCTTTTGGTAGTTTTTTCCGTAAAGAAAAACAGTAGTGTCTCCTGACTGTTGTGACACAAAAATATATCTGTTGAAAATAGTCTTGTGTAGGCCCGACATCCCAGTGTGGTTTCGCAGTTCCACGGGTCAAATCGCTGTACTATCCAGTTTTGGGCCTTTGGTATCTAAAAAAAAAGCAGTTTGAGTGTGTCGCTCACTCTTCAGCCGCAAATATCTCTATTTAGAAAAGTGTGGTATACCCCAGTAAACAATAACTGTGGTTTTGCCATCCCACGGTAAAAAATCTCTATTATTCAGGTTTTGGTAGTTTTTTCCATAAAGAAAAACAGTAGTGTCTCCTGACTGTTGTGACACAAAAATATATCTGTTGAAAATAGTCTTGTGTAGGCCCGACATCCCAGTGTGGTTTCGCAGTTCCACGGGTCAAATCGCTGTACTATCCAGTTTTGGGCCTTTGGTATCTAAAAAAAAAGCAGATTGAGTGTGTCGCTCACTGTTCAGCCGCAAATATCTCTATTTAAAAAAGTGTGGTATACCCCAGTAAACAATAACTGTGGTTTTCCTCTTCCACGGTTCTAATCTACTCTTTATTACCCTTTTTCCATTGATAGTGCAAGTGTAAGCTATTTTACTTAATTTACAATGGGCAAGGCGCGTTGCAAGGGACGTGAAAGTGGACGTTCTAGTGATGGTTCGTGCAGTGGATGGGGCCGTGGCTAAGGTGAAAATGTGCCACAACCAACAGCCACATCTTCTCGCTCCCACTTCTTGACCGAATTACTAGGGAAGCACAGAACAACACCAGTATTGAGAACTGATCAGTGTGAACAGGTTATTAATTGGATAGCAGATAATACTTCCAGTTACCTGGGCACCACCACCTCCGGTCTGTCTTCCACACGGTCAACTCTTAGTAGCCGTGAGTCTCGGCCGCATACTCCTCCTCACCCTGATGCTCCTTCCTCCCACCATGCCGAGTGTCGTCAGACAGCAAGTGATCCCACACTTGGACACTCTGAAGAACTGTTCACTGGTCCATTTCCATATTTGGGCCCCTCGCCTGATAAGCTTGAAGTGGTGGAAGAGGAGATCCCATGTTGCGATGCCCAAATATTTGAACAGCCACGGCCACAGGAAGTCGACGTTGGCAATCTGTCACAAGAGGTGGACGATGACGAGACACAATTGCCAGGAAGTGAGGAGGAGGATCGTGGTGCGCAAGTGGAAGAGGAGGAGTTGGTGGATGATCTACTAACTGACCCAACGTGGATGGAGGACATGCAGAGTGAGGCCAGCAGCACACAGGGGGAGGGAGGCAGAGTACCCCAACAGGCAGGAAGAAGCAGTGTGGTGGCCGCAGACAGAAGGCAGGCAACCGTTCCCCGTAACACCAACACGAGGGACGTTGCCAGTACAAGCGGTAGGTCTTCCAGAGTCTGGAATTTTTTTAAAGACTCTGCTGATAACCCCAAAAAGGCCATATGTTCCACCTGCCATGCCAGCATCAGCAGGGGTGACAAAACTACCAGCCTGACCACCACCAGCATGATCAGGCACATGGCAGCAAAGCACCCGACTTTGTGGGGCGAAGCCCAGGGTCCACGACCAGTGTCAGCGGGTGTCACCACTGCTTCTTCCACTGTTGTGCGTGCAATAGAACCCCCTGTTGTGTGTGCAAGGCAATCCCCTGTCCATACTGCATGTAAAGATGCCCCCTCCTCTCAGTCTTCACTTGTTCTGGCAGTTTCTCAAGAAACAGCATCAACGTCCACGTCCACGTCCCACCGCAGCTTTCAATTGTCCATATCCCAGACCTTTGAATGAAAGCGGAAATTTGCAGCTAACGCCCCACTGGCCACAGTCCTAAATTCGCACATTTCACGACTGCTTGCATTGGAAATGCTGCCTTTTAGGCTGGTGGAGACGGAATCCTTCTGCAATCTTATGGCGGTGGCCGTCCCTCGGTACTCGGTCCCCAGCCGACACTATTTTGCCCGGTGTGCCATCCCCGCACTACACAAGCACGTATCCCAAAGCATCTGCCGTGCCCTCAACAACGCAGTTACTGGGAGAGTCCACCTGACAACGGACACGTGGACAAGTGCTTGTGGCCAGGGACGGTACATCTCTCTGACGGCACACTGGGTAAACATAGTGGAAGCCGGGACCCAGTCGGACCTTGGGACGGAACACATCCTCCCCACACCGAGGATTGCGGGCCCTATGTCAGTCAGAGTTGCCCCCACAGTGTACAGCTCCTGCGCATTCTCCTCCTCCTCCTTCTCCTCATGTTCAGCCTCCATCTCAGATATCACCACATCAGTTACAAGCTGGAAGCATTGCAGTACTGCCTCCGCCAAGCGGCAACAGGCTGTGCTGAAACTCATAAGCTTAGGTGATAAACCTCACACTGCTTGTGAGTTGTGGACAGCTGTGAAAGAGCAGGCAGATCTGTGGCTGAGACCGCTGAACCTACATCCTGGCATGGTCGTGTGTGACAATGGCCGTAACCTGGTGGCGGCTCTGAGGCGAGGTGAGATCACACACGTACCATGCCTGGCTCATGTGCTTAACCTCGTGGTTCAGCGGTTTCTTAAATCGTACCCCGAGTTGCCAGATCTGCTCGTGAAAGTACGCCGCCTGTCAGCTCATTTTCGCAAGTCGGCTACAGCTTACACCGCCCTTGCTGTGTTGCAGCAGCGTTTGCAGCTTCCGGCACACCGACTGGTGTGTGATGTCCCCACACGTTGGAACTCTACCCTCCACATGTTGCAAAGGATTTGTGAGCAGAAGAGAGCAGTTGTGGAGTACCAGCAGCAACAAGGCCGTCGATATTCAGGTCAGACTCCACACATAAGACCTCAGGAGTGGACCTGGATGTCTGACATATGTACCATCCTGACAAACTTTGAGGAGGCCATCAAGATAGTGAGTGGCGATGATGCCATCATTAGTGTCAGCATCCCACTGGTCTGTCTTTTGCAACGCTCTCTGCAGAGAATTAAAGAGGAGGCATTGCAGCCAGAGTATGATGAGATGGATCAAGAAGCCGTAGTGGGCGATTACACACAGCCAGCCTCATCTCATCCCAACGTGCATTGGGGGACAATGAGGGAGAGGAGGAGGAGGAGGAAGAACAGGAGCTGCTATCATGCGTTGTAGACGGTAGTACCTGTACAAGTGTCATACCGTCGGTTCAGCGTGGGTGGCCTGAGGACAGGGGGGAGGAGGAAGAGGAGGAGGAGGAGGAGGAGAGCATGGTCAGTCGTCATCTTGGTGAGGACACGGAAATCTTGCCCGTTACCAGTCTGGCACGCATGGCTGACTTTATGTTACGCTGCCTTAACCGTGACCCTCGCGTTGTCAAAATGTTGGGTGACAGTCATTACTGGTTGGTGACACTTGTAGACCCCTGCTACAAGGAGAACTTTCACTCTCTTATTCCTGAGGTGGAGAGGTCTACAAAAATGGGGCAGTACCAGAAGGCCCTTGCTGCAGAACTCTTAAAAAAATTCCCATCTGAACACGCTAGCGGCAGAGGTCACAGTTCGTTGCCCAACCAAGGCGTACAGGCGAGAGAGATGCAACTCCAATCCAGCAGAGGCAGGGGAACACTGTCAACATTCTGGGACAGTTTTCTGACACCCGCCCAGCTTACAGGCCCTGAGGCGCGGGGTACTCTCACAAGGAGTGGAAAGTTTCAAAAGATGGTGAGGGAGTACCTTGCCGATCGTACCAGCGTCCTCCGTGATTCCTCTGTGCCTTTTAATTATTGGTATCCAAGCTGGACACTTGGAATGAACTCGCTCTGTACGCCTTGGAGGTCCTGGCCTGCCCTGCCGCCAGCGTGTTATCGGAGCGTGTTTTTAGTGCCGCTGGGGGAATTATAACTGATAAGCGCACTCGCCTGTCAACTGACAATGCTGACCCTTATCAAAATGAACAAGGGCTGGATTGGGCCAGACTTCTCATCACCACCAAATGACAGCAGAGTAACATAAAGTCAAATCCACTGTGTTATTTCGGGAGGTGTATTCACATGCACCGCTTCACATCCACACATGGGTATACACTTCCTCGTTTCGGCTGTTTAATCTTCTTCTCCTTATCCTCAGCCTCCACCACCACTATACCACCAGGGTGTCAGCATTGTTAGTTCCTCCGTCCTTATATTTGGCAGCTTTTGCTTGCAAGGCATAAGCAAATACTATGGGACACCCACTCCCCAATAATGGGACTTATGTTTGTAATATGCTGTACTGCATGGCTCTTGTAAGGGGTATTGCAAGTTGCTCCGTCCTAATTTTTGGCAGCTTTTGCTTGGAAAGCATAAGCAAATACTATGGGACACCCACTCCCCAATAATGGGACTTATGTTTGTAATATGCTGTACTGCATGGCTCTTGTAAGGGGCATTGCAAGTTGCTCCATCCTAATTTTTGGCAGCTTTTGCTGGGAAAGCATAAGCAAATACTATGGGACACCCACTCCCCAATAATGGGACTTATGTTTGTAATATGCTGTACTGCATGGCTCTTGTAAGGGGCATTGCAAGTTGCTCCGTCCTAATTTTTGGCAGCTTTTGCTGGGAAAGCATAAGCAAATACTATGGGACACCCACTCCCCAATAATGGGACTTATGTTTGTAATATGCTGTACTGCATGGCTCTTGTAAGGGGAATTGCAAGTTGCTCCGTCCTAATTTTTGGCAGCTTTTGCTGGGAAAGCATAAGCAAATACTATGGGACATCCACTCCCCAATAATGGGACTTATGTTTGTAATATGCTGTACTGCATGGCTCTTGTAAGGGGCATTGCAAGTTGCTCCGTCCTAATTTTTGGCAGCTTTTGCTGGGAAAGCATAAGCAAATACTATGGGACACCCACTCCCCAATAATGGGACTTATGTTTGTAATATGCTGTACTGCAGGGCTCTTGTAAGGGGCATTGCAAGTTGCTCCGTACTAATTTTTGGCAGCTTTTGCTGGGAAAGCATAAGCAAATACCATGGGACACCCACTCCCCAATAATGGGACTTATGTTTGTAATATGCTGTACTGCATGGCTGTTGTAAGGGGCATTGCAAGTTGCTCCGTCCTAATTTTTGGCAGCTTTTGCTGGGAAAGCATAAGCAAATACTATGGGACACCCACTCCCCAATAATGGGACTTATGTTTGTAATATGCTGTACTGCATGGCTCTTGTAAGGGGCATTGCAAGTTGCTCCGTCCTAATTTTTGGCAGCTTTTGCTGGGAAAGCATAAGCAAATACTATGGGACACCCACTCCCCAATAATGGGACTTATGTTTGTAATATGCTGTACTGCAGGGCTCTTGTAAGGGGCATTGCAAGTTGCTCCATCCTAATTTTTGGCAGCTTTTGCTGGGAAAGCATAAGCAAATACCATGGGACACCCACTCCCCAATAATGGGACTTATGTTTGTAATATGCTGTACTGCATGTGACGGGCCCCCTGGGCCGTGTGTACATGTGTGTGGGATACCCGGTGCCAGGTCTCTGGGGTCTGTAGTCTCCGTGGCGGTGACCCGGTCCCGTGGCTCAAGCTGGTTAAACCAGTGGCAGTCTTTCTTAGGTTTTGAGGTTAATTGTCCGACTGCGCCACCCGTGGATTGCGGTCAGGGAGTACCACCGCTGCGAGGCAGACCGCTGAGGCTGGTCTTGTGTGCGCAGCATAGAATGGGATAACTCCCCTCGGGAGGAGTATAGCCTCAGGGCAGTGAGTGTGGATGTTGGGGGTGATGGTGCACGAGCGCAGCAGGAATGACTCAGAGTCTTTGCAGTGCAGTTCAGGGTCTTTACTGATGATTATAAGGTAGACCCTCCCGGGAGTACTGGCTAGCATAAGAGGCCTGGTCAGTCTGTGAGCAAGCAGGAGTTCCCCTGGCCAGGTGGAGTTGTAGGCCTCCTCGTCTGTCTGCACTCTTCCTGGCTACCTTGCTGTAAGCGGGTAGAAGTAGCCCACGTCCCTGAGTGTACCGTGTAGTGCTCACCCGTATGGCTGGTGACTTGGGGCCTTCTGTTAGCCTCCGCTCCACGACGGCGGTGCTGGTCCCTTGCTTGTGACTGAGCCTCCGGGCTTCTATGGCCAGAGGACCTGAAATCCCCTGCCGGCTGGTTTCTGCTGCTGGATATATAAGTCCTCACAGCTTCGGACACCTGTGTCCGGTTCCTATTGTCTTCTGCCAGGGCGAGCTCTGCTCAGCTTCTAGCCCCTGGTCTTTAGCTCCTAGCTCCTACAGAGCTCCTTGCTGTTACTTTCCCTTGCTCTCACTCTGACTCTGACTGTTCTCTGACTCACTCAACCCCGCCCCAGATCCAGTTTATAAGGGCAGAATTCTCCCCTCCCAGGATTGGGGCAGGAGGATGTTGCATGTTTAAGGGATCCTGACCAGGAAACCTCCCACTTGCTCTCCGACGTAATATCTCTATTACTGTGGTGACCAGACCCCTGGGGTGCCACACATGGCTCTTGTAAGGGGCATTGCAGTTCCTCATAATTTTTTAAAGCCTTCCATTCACTGCTTAGGCCAACAGTGCACGGGAGACCCAGTTGCTATAAATGGAAAAAAAGGTTTAGTTAACGCCTTCTGACCTCCATGTCATTTCCAAGGGGCATTGGAGTGGCTCGAAATTTTTGGT
Source organism: Phyllobates terribilis (assembly GCF_046119375.1). Taxonomy (NCBI): domain Eukaryota; kingdom Metazoa; phylum Chordata; class Amphibia; order Anura; family Dendrobatidae; genus Phyllobates; species Phyllobates terribilis. The sequence goes on along the minus strand of NW_027362762.1, from coordinate 285,274,808 downwards.
AGGCATTGCACTCACTGTATGCCCTATAACTGTGTAGCCGAACCGCTCCTTTTGTTACAGAAACATATCCTACAAGACATATCTGGTTGACTGGCCTGATATTGATGTGAATGGTCCCTGTTCCTCCTGCTCTTTCTCCTTTGCCACTACCTCATCCATCATTTATCACCTGAAGCTTTGTTTTAACGGGAGTCATAGAACTTGGATAGTAGCAGGAAAACATCCAGCAATCCTCGGAGGAGGTAGGATATGCTCCAAAACGCTGACCACCTCAGGCCTAGCCGCTACTACATACATGCGCTTGCATTACAACAAAACAAAGCAGATGCTAACTTCTATCATCCTCATCATGCTCCTCACCTTGGCACTCTCAACTCCCCTGATGGAGAAGCCAGGGCCCACCGGAGGAGTCTGATAGTCCGGTGGGCTCGGCCAATGCTGCCCTAAAGCAGGCCAGGCTAAGAAAAGTGTGGGAAAGGTTACCGGGACAAATAGGGGTGGCTGGGGACCGAGTATGGACACCCGGCCACCCCCTAGAGGCTGGGGAGCAAGCGGGGACACCCGGCCACCAGGCGGCTGGGGACTGAGTATGGATACCCGGCCGCCGACACAGCCATGGCGTGGTGGCCAGATTCCGCCTCCACATGCCTAAAAGGCCCAATTTCAAGTTCAAGCAAGCAAGCAGTATGTTATTGCAGCCTGGGGGTGGGTGGGTGGCAGGCTGCATACTTGAGCTTGTATTGCAAGGAATGGGGGAGGTACAATTGAACACTGCCCTGGGACTAGAACTTGCATGGGGATAGTTGCAAGTCTGCATCTTCTGATGCGGTAAGGATCACTTATGATGGGCACACTTTTAGACAGTGACCTGGGAGTCAGGGATGCTTCCAGGGGTCTTCCCCATGCTGTTCCCTTGTCTTTTCAGCACTTTATGCATGTGTCACACAGCACATGGCCAGATAAGGTTGTAAAATGTTAAAATGACATTTCACGGTGAATGTATTTGTCATAGTTGAAAGCAATACAAAAGTGCAAAAACGCATAAAAAATGCTACTTGTGAACATAGCCGAAGGTGTGGAGGAGTATTTTTGTTTTTGGTCATTTATTTTAACCTATACACAAGTCTTTACCCTGGAAAGGATGTTCCTTAACATATTTCACAGGAAAAAAGTTTCACTTTCGTTTTTGAACGTTTTATTGTGAGCCTATAAAAGTGGCTTAATACCTCTGACCACGTTGTTGACAGCAGTGACCTGGGGGTCAGAAATGCTTCCTGGGGCGATCCCCATGCTGTCCCCATGTCATTTGAGCACTGTCACTATCGTTTTGGGCACTTGCTAGGCTTTTAAAAGACTGCCGGGAGTGCCACCGCAAAAATGCTCGAGTCTCCCATAGACTAACATTGGGCTCGTTGCTCGGGTCGAGCACCCGAGTATCACGGTGAGCTCGGCCCGAGCTTCGAGCACCCGAGCATTTTAGTGCTCGCTCAACACTAATAAGCTACAGTATTTAAGACCAAAGGGCCTCAGTAGGGAATATGACAATCAGTCATTTTCTTTCTGATACTCTGATATAGTTTTTTCTTGGGTCCTCTATGGTTACAGTTAAAATAAGTTCATTATTTTTTACATGTTTTTCCATACATTGGTCATTGTGCTATTTAACTGAAAAATTTTGATCTGCATTTCATTTATTCCATTTGTAATTATTATTATTTGTGTACCTTATCTATCACTTAATGTTTTCTATCTACAGAATTACTTAGAATTGCACCACTTATCACCAGTAACACATATGGATCCAGCTCTCATGACGACATCACCACTCCACTCCTTCTCCAACGTCATGGACAGTATATGGTTTCCTTGGCACTGCCCCAGAACTGCAGCACCTATGTCACTGCTTCTCTGAGCTTGGGCACTGAGCACCGGATCCTCTACCGCTCATTTACCAGAATCAAGTTTCCATCACACCACCTCAGGACGTCAGCACGTACATCACAGTTCTTTTGCTCATGCGCGCTGAGCGCTTCATTGTACATTACTTGCCCACTCCCTCTCACATGACGTAGGTCTTCCGGTTTTACACTAAGCACTACTCTGTTCTGAATGGCTGATTGGTTTTCCCCACTTCTGGGTCATAGTGTAGTTAAGCCTAGAGGGCACACATTTTCTGAGCGCCTATTTCCATTGCAGGAAACACCATTGATCTTCATAGTGGAATTTTTCATACCTACAGTGGCAAGTAAAAGTTGGGGCACCCCTAGTTATAATTACTGTTATTGTCAATAGTTAAGCAAGTTGAAAATTAAATTATCTCTAAAAAGCCTAAAGTTAAAGATGACACATTTACCTTGTATGTTAGGCAAAAAATATATATTGTCATTTTGTAAATTTTAAAAATTACAAAAATGGGCAGATGCAAAAGTTTGGGTACCCAGCATGGTTAGTACCTAGTAGTGTAGCACCCTGAGGATTCGGCTGCTACAGGAGTATTGCACCTCAACCCAGAGGTGTGATATTCCACTCCCGGGCAAGGATGGAGAGTGGAACTGAGCTCAGTCAGCTGCATGCACTACACACATCCCATTTCCGAGGAACAGGCCGACGGTACTCCCACTTAGAAATGTGCAGGTACGACCGAGTCTGTTCCTGGCTGGAGTGGGAGGGGGGGTGGTACATCCCATGTAGTGTAGGGGCAGATAGGGGGAGCAGTCTGGGTAGTGATAGGAGCTCATTGGGTGCTGGTCACCTGAGCTCACACATAGAGGGATATATAAGGTGGGCACCAACTAGAATCAGGGTCAGTGGTAGAGAACAAGTCAGTTGGAGAGGAGCCTGTCTGATGCAGAGAACAAGTCAGCAGAGAGAAGGAAACAGCAGCCCTGGAGAGAGAGAGTGGAGCAGAGAAAGACCCAGAGGGGGAAGACAAAAGGGACCCAAGAACCCAAATTAGAGCACCGGGTGAGGAGTCAGCAAAAGGGTACCGGAACCCAAACTGGTGGGGGCAGAAAGCACACCCCAGCCAGAGACCGGAGACCGTGGGCAGCGTCTGCCACGGTCACCCATCACATCCACCCCGAAGGCACACCACATGAAGGGTCAGGGAACCCGAGGCCAAGGGTGTCCCAACAGAAGGCCCGAGGGAGCTGGACCTAGGTGGAACACTGGTGGGGACGGCTGAGGAAAGGACAGAGGGAGAGCTCAGGGCCACGCTCCGGACTTGTTTGGGGGTTGGCTGGATCCAGGACCTGGTGGACGCAGCACGGCTCGGGTGGTCACTAGCAGCTGGAGTGACCAGTACAACATCTGCAGTAAGTAAACACCCTTAACTGCACTACCCGACTCTGTCTTCATTGCCGTCTGCACTGCACCACCACAACCCCCATCCTCTGCACCTGTCCCCCCTGAGGCTATACCCCTCCCGTTGGGGGTTATCCCACCAAGCTGCGCACCCACCATCAGCCTCAGCGGACCTTGCTGCAGCGGCGGCCACAGTGACCGCATCACAACGGGTGGCGTAGTCGACACAAAAGAACTTTAGTAACATCTGTAGAACTGCCACATCACACTGAGCTTGACGCCCTGGGCACGGGACCGGGTCACAGCCGCTCGGAGACTACAACCCCCCATCTGATCCGGTGCCGGGTATTCCCCTCAAAAAGGAATATGTCCCAGGGGGCGCGTCAACTTTGGCGTAGTCGGCAGGATTACGTGCCCGCAACACCCGGGTACTGCGTGCCTGAAGAAAAGTGCAAGTTTACCTCAGAAAGAAGTCTCCCACCGGTTCCGGAGGGTCCACGCCATCGGACCCCATCACAAGTCGTTTCCCGCCGATTGTCCGCCATTTCCAACTTGTTCCCGCCATCTGCAGAGTTTCCCGCCACTGGGCGACGCTTCCCGCCAAAACCGCAGATTTCCCGCCTTGGAAGAGCAGCGGACGCCATTATGGGCGTGCCAAAGGAGAGCAAGAGGCCACCTCCCATCGTGGGCCAGGACCGAAAATGGCGCCAAAAGTGGAAACCGCCCCCACCAACAGAGACTGTGATGCTAGAGGTGTCTGTCAGCGTGAGAGAACTGCCCCTGGAGCTGACAGTCACCCAGTGGCCCCGGGACCGCCCTCGAAGTGGGAGGAGACGAAAGAGAAGAGAAAAGATGGGTGTCGCTTGGAGCAGTCTGGAGCGAGCGCACCCGGAGGCAAGAGGTCTAACGAGGAGTAGCGGAGGAGCTTACCCGGAGATGGAGAGAAAGCAGAACAGCACCGGCCCGCTGGCCAGGAGTCTGCTAGAGACCGAGGAAGGAGGGCAGAGCAGCACCGGCCCGCTGGCCAGGAGCCTGCCGGAAGAAGAGCAGAGCAGCACCGACCCGATGGTCAGGAGCCTGCTAGAGTCCACAACCCCGCTAGGTCTAGCGGAGATCTTAGCGCAGCTCCCCCGAGACCGGGAGTGTGCACAAACTGCCTTGGAGGGCCTCGCAAGGAGGATGGCCCGGGTGCAGCGCGAGATACTGGCGGAGTGGAGCCGGGAGATGACCCAGCAAGCTGAGACCAGTCAACGGAGCACGCTACCCTGGAAGAGGAAGCAGACCGCCTCTGAGGATGGCGCGGGAGGACCCAAGGCCGGAGACGGCGCCGAGAAGGGAGCCGAACGCATGGAGGCAGGTAAAGGGGACGCCTATACCCCAAGCCGTGACACCGCTTACCTGCCCCAGCTCCCCGTCGCAGAGCCCGAAAGTCCCCCTGCTGTGCCCGTAGCCGCCATGTCACCGCTATGGACTAGGCCCCGACCGGAAGCCGCCGCAGAGACCCCTGTGACGTCACGCGCCTCGACCCGGAGCGTGACAAAGCAGGAAATACCACCAGCCTGGTCGCAAGGCCTAGTACCCCCGGGCGCCGCATCACCAACAGCGCCCCCTACCTCCGCGGAGCCTCCGGCCTGGCCGCAAGGCCAGGTAGCCCAGGGCGCCGCCGTATTAACGGTGCCCTTCACCTTCCAGGTGCCCCAGGCCTGGCCGCAAGGCCTGGGCAACCCGGGCGCCACCACCACCGCGCCCGCGCCCGTAAAACCAAGGGTGCCACACCTGGGGGAGGACTTGTTCAGCCAGCTCACATGGCCGGACGGGCGGCCCTTCATCTGGCCCGAAGGATACCATGAGCTGGAGCGGCAACAAAGACTAGGGCCCTTGTGTGAGCCCCTGATCCCGGCTCCGAAGCCCGTGACTCGGGTCTCGCCTCCTTTAGAAGAAGCCCAATTCGAGTGGGACCCCACGGGAGAAGATTTGATGGGGTTCACCGGAGAAACTCGGGCAGTCGCCGCTGAGCGTACTGAGTGTTGTCGTCAGCAGCTAGCAGAGTTTGCCAGAGAACGGGAGGAGAGGCGGGTCAGAGAACAACAGGCCCAAATCCGGAGCGCGGAGCAGAAGAGCCGGACTAGGAGGAACCCCCGTGCAGCGCACTGTCCCCGCACCATCGGGACGGTGATAAAGTTCAACCCGCAGCATGGGTGGGGCTTTATTCGGGACCGTAACAACCGCGGTGACGTTTTTGTGACCCGCAGAGACGTCGAGTCCCACCTGCCGGAAGGTCACAAAGGCCGTGACCTCTACGTAGGAGACGAGGTCACCTTCACCCGGCACAAGTGTGCCAAAGGACCTTACGCCCTCCACGTACACCGCTTGACGGAGGAGGAGTTGCGGTACGGGGAGGAGGAGCCAGAGGACCCGGGCGGGTCTGAAGCAACACCGTATCGCCAAGAAAAAGCAGGAGGGAGCCGTCGTTGAGGACGGGAGTAGAGACTGTATATAGTTGCCCGTCGGGGCACAGTGAACCGTTGCTGCTAAAATAGTCCCCGTTGGGACCAGTGAACTGTTTACCCGTTAACCCCTTCATCCTACAGGCTGAGGACTGTGAGCAGCCATTCCCTTCCCTCTACCTGGCCGAGGACTGGGAGCGGCCAACTTCCCCTGTAAATAGTTGCGCGTCCTAAAGCGCCCCCTACCGGTTTTATAGAAGACCAGTTTTTGCAAAGTGACTGTCGCACTTTTCCCGGACACACGTTGCATAGTGTCCGGAGGAGAAACTTGAAACAAGAGACGACGAGAAAGTTTTATCTGCTAAGATATGTTATTTATATAATGTTTTATATGTTTTATATGTTTATATGGAAAATTTTGTATGTTTTGGTGTTTATGTCTTTACAGCCCGAGGACGTGCTGTGATTTACCATAGGGGAATGTAGCACCCTGAGGATTCGGCTGCTACAGGAGTATTGCACCTCAACCCAGAGGTGTGATATTCCACTCCCGGGCAAGGATGGAGAGTGGAACTGAGCTCAGTCAGCTGCATGCACTACACACATCCCATTTCCGAGGAACAGGCCGACGGTACTCCCACTTAGAAATGTGCAGGTACGACCGAGTCTGTTCCTGGCTGGAGTGGGAGGGGGGGTGGTACATCCCATGTAGTGTAGGGGCAGATAGGGGGAGCAGTCTGGGTAGTGATAGGAGCTCATTGGGTGCTGGTCACCTGAGCTCACACATAGAGGGATATATAAGGTGGGCACCAACTAGAATCAGGGTCAGTGGTAGAGAACAAGTCAGTTGGAGAGGAGCCTGTCTGATGCAGAGAACAAGTCAGCAGAGAGAAGGAAACAGCAGCCCTGGAGAGAGAGAGTGGAGCAGAGAAAGACCCAGAGGGGGAAGACAAAAGGGACCCAAGAACCCAAATTAGAGCACCGGGTGAGGAGTCAGCAAAAGGGTACCGGAACCCAAACTGGTGGGGGCAGAAAGCACACCCCAGCCAGAGACCGGAGACCGTGGGCAGCGTCTGCCACGGTCACCCATCACATCCACCCCGAAGGCACACCACATGAAGGGTCAGGGAACCCGAGGCCAAGGGTGTCCCAACAGAAGGCCCGAGGGAGCTGGACCTAGGTGGAACACTGGTGGGGACGGCTGAGGAAAGGACAGAGGGAGAGCTCAGGGCCACGCTCCGGACTTGTTTGGGGGTTGGCTGGATCCAGGACCTGGTGGACGCAGCACGGCTCGGGTGGTCACTAGCAGCTGGAGTGACCAGTACAACATCTGCAGTAAGTAAACACCCTTAACTGCACTACCCGACTCTGTCTTCATTGCCGTCTGCACTGCACCACCACAACCCCCATCCTCTGCACCTGTCCCCCCTGAGGCTATACCCCTCCCGTTGGGGGTTATCCCACCAAGCTGCGCACCCACCATCAGCCTCAGCGGACCTTGCTGCAGCGGCGGCCACAGTGACCGCATCACAACGGGTGGCGTAGTCGACACAAAAGAACTTTAGTAACATCTGTAGAACTGCCACATCACACTGAGCTTGACGCCCTGGGCACGGGACCGGGTCACAGCCGCTCGGAGACTACAACCCCCCATCTGATCCGGTGCCGGGTATTCCCCTCAAAAAGGAATATGTCCCAGGGGGCGCGTCAGTAGCACCCCCTTTTGCAAGTATCACAGCTTGTAAATGCTTTTTGAAGACAGCCAAGAGTCTTTCAATTCTTGTTTGAGGGATTTTCATTCATTCTTCATTGCAAATTTCTTCCAGTTCTGTGAGATTCCTGAGTCGTCTTGCATGCACTGCTATTTTGAGGTCTAGCCACAGATTTTCAATGATGTTCAGATCAGGGGATTGTGAGGGCCATTGTAAAACCTTCAGGTTGTGCCTTTTGAGGTAGTCTATTGTGTGTTTAGGATCATTATTAGTGATGAGCGAGCACTAAAATGCTCGGGTGCTCGAAGCTCGGGTCGAGCACCCGAGTATTCCAATGTGCTCGACCCGAGCTTCGAGAAATGAGCCCAATGTAAGTCTATGGGAAACTCGAGCATTTTTTTTTAGTTTTTGGTCAATATGGCCATGCGATGGCTTGTTTTTGTTGTACGAAACCATTGGTTTTACCATTTTATGTACTGGAAAATGGAGAAAAAATTCAAAGTGCAGTGAAATTGCAAAAAAAGTGCAATTCCACAATTGTTTTTTTTTTTTTTTTTACCATATTTGCTAAATGTTAAAACTAACTGCCAATTATGATTCCCAAAGTCATTACAAGTTTGTAGATACCAAACATGTATAGGTTCTTTTTATTTAAGTGGTGAAAAAAAATCCAAAGTTTGCAAAAAAAATGACGCCATTTTCCGAGACCCGTAGCCTCTCCATTTTGTCAGGATCTGGGGCCGGGTGAGGACTTATTTTTTGCACGCTGAGCTGACTTTTTTATTGATATCATATTGGGGTAGATACGATCTTTTGATCGCCTGTTATTACAATGCTGCGGCGATGAAAAAAAGCAATTGATTTTTTTCTCGTTACGCTGTTTACGATCCGATTAATTCTTTTTATATATCGATAGATTGGGCAATTCTGAATACGGCGATACCAAATATGTGTAGATTAGATTTTTTTTATTGTTATAGTTTGAATGGGGCGAAAGGGGGATGATTTGAACTTTTATACTGTATTTTTTTTCACTTTGCGCATGCTTCAATAGTCTCCTTGTGAGACTAGAAGCTGCGATTATCTGATCACCTGTGCTATACACAGGCGATCATCCTTTCGTCTGTGTGTATCAGAAATGCTCATTTGCTATGAGCGCTGACCGCAGGGTGGTGCTCATAGCATCCTTGCAATGACAACCGCAACGGTCTCCTGCAGACCCTGGGTTGTCATGCCAACCCATCAGTGACCTGCTGTAATGTGATACAGGCGTCGATGGGCATGACTTATAATGTCCTTCCGCCACGGCCATGTTAAATGCTGCTGTCAGAGATTGACAGCAGCAGTCAACTAGCTAACAGCCACGGGTGGATCACGATTCCACCTGCGGCTGTTAGGGGTGCATGACAGATGTACATAGGGGTTAAAGAACATTATGAATCTTAATGGGGTTGTCCCATGAAAAAGTTAATTTTAATCAATAGCTCTTGGAATAATAATAATTTCCACAATTGGATGTGTTAAAAAAGTGTTCCTGTGCTGTGATAATCTCATAAATGTACCCCTGCTGTGTACTGTGTAATGGCTGTGTCTCAACATAGAGGAACATGTTCTGCACATACCACAGCTCCTGGGCAGCGGAGGAAGCAAAAGAGAATACAGACATTACAGCACGGGATCACAAATAATTCTTTCTGTGATCCCCTGCTGTAATGTCTGTGTACTCTTTTGCTTCCTCCGCTGCCCAGGAGCTGTGGTATGATCAGACCATGTCCCTGTATGGTTAGAAAGCCATTACACAGTACACAGCAGGGGCACATTTATAAGATTATCTCAGCATAGGAACACATCCAGTTGTGGAAATTATTATTATTCCAAGATGTATTTATTAAAATCAACTTTAGAATTAACTTTGTCCATGGGAAAACCCATACATTGATGTGACATTGCACCCCTGAAGGAGATTGCTCTCTAATGTAATTATTTGACTTGTAATGAGTTTTTCGCATTAACTTTTGTAAATATTTTTATGGTATACTTTGGTATACTTTAAGAAACAGTCAGTGAACCCATCCAGCCCCTTCGAGTATGTGAGGGATGAGAGTAGTACATATTTGATATTTTTTGCTTTTGGACTGGTGATAAAGACAGCGCTTCTGAGATGAGTTGAAATTACATCAAGACTAACCAAATTGTAATGAATATAAGGATTCCAAAGTCAGTGCAACAAGTGAAGAAATCCTTATTATTAAAAGACAATTACATTAATTAAAACATTAAAAGGTGCGAAGTAATAAAAAGGGAAAAAAATATATAGATATATATTGTGACAGAGTCACTGGCATGAATACTGCAGGGGAGATATGTTTCACTGGGGCTGTTGGCTTCAGTGATGTTAAGTCTTCTCCTGGATAGTAGCTGCAGAGAGAGTTAATCAGCCATTTAAAAAGGGCATGTTTTATAGGTGAATGACCATAGTGCGGGCGGGAGGTCATTTACCTTATCTCCACCCTAGGGTGTGGTCTGGGCTTTAACCCCTTGAAAGCCCATGACGTACTAATACGCGTCTGTGCCCTGGGCTTTAAGAGCCTGACCCGTATTAGTACGTCATCGCGATCGCGCGTGCACACAGGCTGTGCGGGCGCGATCGCCGCCGGGTGTCAGCTGATTGTCACAGCTGACACCTGGTACTATGTGCAGGGAGCGGTCCGGCACCGCTCCCGGCACATTAACCCCCGCAATGCTGCGATCGAAGTCAATCGCAGCATTGCGGTGGCAAGGGGAGGTGATCGGTATACTCACCTCCTCTTCCGGCCTCCAGCGCTGTCTGCCGCGGCTTCTCGGGTGTTGCCATGACGACCCGATGTCGTCAAGACAACATCCGCGTCACCAGGCAGCAGGAACATTGTTTGGTCATGCGCAGTGCACGACCAAACAATGTTCTCACTGTGCAGCGCTGACTGCCTGCATGGCACAGGGATGGTGCTCCATCCCTATGCTATGCAGGTGATCAGAATAAAAAAAGTGAAAGTCCCAGAGTGAGACGAAGTAAAAAAGTGTAAAAACTCCCAGAAAGTGAAAAAAAAAAAAAATTGTAAAAATATTAAAAAAAAAATAAAAAAAATAATCCACCAAAAATAAAAATATAATGTACCCATCAATAAATACACTGTGTTCCAAATTATTATGCAAATAATATTTTCTCAGATTTTCCCAAATTACCTATATGAATTGCAGTCATTGTAATTTTCCAGTCAAATAACTATTAGGTTTTTGTAAAAACTGCCTATGATAACAGTATATTTTTTAAAAAATAAAACACTCAAACTGCACTCAAAATGCATGTTCCAAATTATTATGCACAGCAGAGTTTTCAACCTTTTCATTTTAATAAAGAACAAAAAAATGGTCATTTTTGAAATTATAAGCATTAGCAGGTTATTACAAACTGAAATCAAACAGTTTTCAACTCAAAAGTTTATTCTAGGTGATGTAACATTTGCACATAGGACCCCTTGTTCGAAATGAGCTTCTGAACACTCTCATTCATTGAATTTGTCAGGTTTTGGATGGTTTCTGCTTCAATTGTTTTGCATGAGGACAGAATACCCTCCCAGAGCTGTTGCTTAGATGTGAACTGCCTCCGGCCATCATAGATTCTCCTTTTGATGATGCTCCAGAGGTTCTCAATGGGGTTGAGGTCAGGGGAGCATGGGGGCCACACCATAAGTTTGTCCCCTTTTATGCCCACAGCAGCCAGAGATGCAGATGTGTTATGTGCAGCATGAGATGGGGCATTATCATGCATGAAAATGATCTTCCTGTGGAATGCATTTTTACGGATTCATTTGTGAAGCACCTGAGGGTTCAAAATGCTCACCACCCATCTAGATAAGTTCCCCGGGGGGTCTAGTTTCCAAAATGGGGTCACTTGTGGGGGGTTTCCACTGTTTAGGCACATCAGGGGCTCTCCAAACGCAACATGGCGTCCGCTAATTATTCAAGCAAATTTTACAATCGAAAATTCAAATGGCGCTCCTTCCATTCCGAGCCCTGCCGTGCGCCCAAACAGTGGTTTTTCCCCACATATGGGGTATCTGCGTGCCCAGGGGAAATTGCACAACAAATTTTTGGGTCCATTTTTTCCTGTTACCCCTGCGAAAATAAAAAAAATTGGGTCTAAATTAACATTTTTGTGAAAAAAGTTAAATGTTCATTTTTTTCTTCCACATTCCAAAAATTCCTGTGAAGCACGTGAAGGGTTAATAAAGTTCTTGAATGTGGTTTTGAGCACCTTGAGGGGTGCAGTTTTTAGAATGGTGTCACTTTTGGGTATTTTCTGTCATAAAGACCTCTCAAAGTGACTTCAAATATGATGTGGTCCCTAGAAAAATGGTTTTGTAAATTTTGTTGGAAAAATGAAAAATCGCTGGTCAACTTTTAACCCTTATAGCTCCATAACAAAAAAAAATTTTGGTTCCAAAATTGTGCTGATGTAAAGTAAACATGTGGGAAATGTTATTTATTAACTATTTTGTGTGACATATCTCTCTGATTTAAGGGCATAAAAATTCAAATTTTGAAAATTGCAAAATGTTCAAAATTTTTGCCAAATTTCCGTTTTTTTTACAAATAAACGCAAGTGATATCGAAGAAATTTTACCACAATCATGAAGTACAATATGTCACGAAAAAACAATCTCAGAATCAGGGGGATCCGTTTAAGCGTTCCAGAGTAATTACCTCATAAAGTGACAGTGGTCAGAATTGTAAAAATTGGCCTGGTCATTAACGTGCAAACCACCTTGCGTTGTAAAGGGGTTAAATAGCCAGCCTTTTCACTCAGGTTGGGTCAGTATCTGGAGACCAGCTCCAGAGAGAGGAGCTTGTGTTTTTTTGTGCTAATCTGAACCGTGTGGTTTTGCTAATCCTGAGTGGCCGGACACCGGCCAGTGCAAGGACGATGCTGGACATTTTCTTATTTTGTTTTGCTGTTATACCAGATGGGCTGTGTTTATTTTTATGAACTCTACCTTTGTTTATGCCATTTAATAAACTAACAGAGAATTTAAACAGACAGTGTCTACCTTCATGTGCAGCCGAGTGAGCAGATCTACCACAGTATATATATATTTATTTACACACAAATATATATATATATATATATATATAATAACAATTCAATAAGGATGCATAAAAAGGATGAAATGTCGAAAAATAACCACTACAATATCCCAATAGGGCCCTAAATCATGAGCCTGACCTATCCGTGGAGGTTGACACCCTAATAGTCAATGCAAGTGTCTCGTCATCTAGCCCTGAGAACTCCTATCAAGACTCTAGATAGGTGTTTTACCCTTAGAGCGCAGATTATACCACAAGAAACACAGACGTGATAGTCTATAAGACACAAAAAAGCAGTAATCTCCTTATGTGCCAATAGATGCATCAGATGAGTAGTAGTGAAAGATGTTACATTGATAGCATCCAAAATATGTGCACCTCCACAAAAAGAAAGAAAAAAGATAAATAACCAGCCGCAGAAGTATATCAGCATATCCCTGTAATAGTGTATCCAATCAAAATAACTCGATAAACTGTGTAAATTGGGGTACCATACATGTGTATAAATGCAGCCTGTTCAGATGCTATGGTTTAGATGCATATACAGAATTTGCAGGTGGCTATCACTATATGGAGTTGACTAAACTACATTGTAAAACAATTGGAGAAATGTGTTCTTCCCTTAATTGGTGTCCAGCATGGCCCCGACGCATTTACCCTCTAGGATTAGATTCATTAGGAGGCTGGGTAGGGTGGACCAGTGTAATGCCATAACATGCAGTCATTAAGTATCCCATTTCACACAGTTTATCAAGGTATTTTGATTGAGATACATTATTACAGGGATACGCAGTTATACTTGTGCGGCTGGTCATTTATCTACTTTTGTGGAGGTGCATGTATTTTGGACACTATCAATTTAACATCTTATACTTTTACCCATATGACGCATCTATTGCCACATAAGGAGACTACTATTATTTTGTGCCTTATAGACTATCTTCTCTTTGTTTCTTATGGTAGAATCTGTGCTTTAAGGGTAAAAAACCTATTTAGCATCATCACAGGGCTAGATGAATAGGAATGGGAGTGCCTTCACTTGCGTTTCCTATCAGGGTGTCAATCTCCACGGATATATACTGGTCATGATTTAAAGCCTTACGGTGATATTGTAGTGGTTATTTTGCCACATTCCCCCTTTTTTATGTACCCTTATTGGATTGTTATTATATATATACAGTACAGACCAAAAGTTTGGACACACCTTCTCATTTAAAGATTTTTCTGTTTTTTCATGACTTTGAAAATTGTACATTCACACTGAAGGCATCAAAACTATGAATTAACACATGTAGAATTATATAGTTAACAAAAAAGTGTGAAACAACTGAAAATATGTCTTATATTCTAGGTTCTTCAAAGTAGCCACCTTTTGCTTTGATGACTGCTTTGCATACTCTTGGCATTCTCTTGATGAACTTCAAGAGGTAGTCACTGGAAATGGTTTTCACTTCACAGGTGTGCCCTGTCAGGTTTAATAAGTGGGATTTCTTGCCTTATAAATGGGGTTGGGACCATCAGTAGTGTTGTGCAGAAGTCTGGTGGATACACAGCTGATAGTCCTACTGAATAGACTGTTAGAATTTGTATAATGGCAAGAAAAAAGCAGCTAAGTAAAGAAAAACGAGTGGCCATCATTACTTTAAGAAATGAAGGTAAGTCAGTGCGAAAAATTGGGAAAACTTTGAAAGTGTCCCCAACTGCAGTTGCAAAAACCATCAAGCGCTGCAAAGAAACTGGCTCACATGATAACCGCCCCAGGAAAGGAAGACCAAGAGTCACCTCTGCTTCTGAGGATAAGTTTATCCGAGTCACCAGCCTCAGAAATTGCAGGTTAACAGCAGCTCAGATTAGAGACTAGGTCAATGCCACACAGAGTTCTAGCAGCAGGCACATCTCTTCAACAACTGTTAAGAGGAGACTTTGTGCAGCAGGCCTTCATGGTAAAATAGCTGCTAGGAAACCACTGCTAAGGACAAGCAACAAGCAGAAGAGATTTGTTTGGGCTAAAGAACACAAGGAATGGACATTAGACCAGTGGAAATCTGTGCTTTGGTCTGATAAGTGCAAATTTGAGATCTTTGGTTCCAACCACCGTGTCTTTGTGCGACGCAGAAAAGGTGAATGGATGGAATCTACATGCCTGGTTCCCACCGTGAAGCATGGAGGAGGAGGTGTGATGGTGTGGGGGTGCTTTTCTGGTGACACTGTTGGGGATTTATTCAAAATTGAAGGCATACTGAACCTGCATGGCTACCACAGCATCTTGCAGCGCCATGCTATTCCATCCGGTTTGCGTTTAGTTGGACCATCATTTATTTTTCAATAGGACAATGACCCCAAACACACCTCCAGGCTGTGTAAGGGCTATTTGACCAAGAAGGAGAGTGATGGGGTCCTACGCCAGATGACCTGGCTCCCACAGTCACCAGACCTGAACCCAATCGAGATGGTTTGGGGTGAGCTGGACTGCAGAGTGAAGGCAAAAGGGTCAACAAGTGCTAAGCATCTCTGGGAACTCCTTCAAGATTGTTGGAAGACCATTTCCGGTGACTACCTCTTGAAGCTCATCAAGAGAATGCCAAGAGTGTGCAAAGCAGTCATCAAAGCAAAGGGTGGCTACTTTGAAGAACCTAGAATATAAGACATATTTTCAGTTGTTTCAGACTTTTTTGTTAAGTATATAATCCACATGTGTTAATTCATAGTTTTGATGCCTTCAGCGTGAATGTGCAATTTACATAGTCATGAAAATACAGAAACATCTTTAAATGAGAAGGTGTGTCCAAACTTTTGGTCTGTACTGTATATATATATATATATATACAGTACAGACCAAAAGTTTGGACACACCTTCTCATTTAAAGATGTTTCTGTATTTTCATGACTATGTAAATTGCACATTCACGCTGAAGGCATCAAAACTATGAATTAACACATGTGGAATTATATACTTAACAAAAAAGTGTGCAACAACTGAAAATATGTCTTATATTCTAGGTTCTTCAAAGTAGCCACATTTTGCTTTGATGACTGCTTTGCACACTCTTGGCATTCTCTTGATGAGCTTCAATGGGGATGTTGAAGTCATCCATGAGGGTAGTGGGGATGTCAACGGAGAGGAAATTAATTAGCCAGGTGGTGAAGTGGTCAAAGAAGGTGGTGGTTGATCCTGGGGGGCGATAAATGACAGCCAGTTGGAGGTTGGAGGGGTAGTAGATGCGCACACTGTGCACCTCAAAAGAGAGGAAAGTAATGGAGGGCGGCAGTGGGATTTGGGTGAAGGAGCAGTTATCTGATAGGAGGAAACCTATTCCTCCACCATGCTTGCTGGTGGGGCGGAGTGTGTAGGAAAGGTGGAATCCAACATACGAAAGAGCAGCAGGAGAGGCAGTGTCGGAGGGAGTGAGCCAGGTTTCAGTGATGCCGAGGAAGGAAAGCTTGTTAGTGATGAAGAGATCGTGAATGTAGGAAAGTTTGCTGCAGACGGAGCGAGCATTCCATAGAGCTCCTGTTAGAGGGACTGGGGAAGTGGGGGCTGGGCAGATGGGTATAAGGTTAGAAGGGTTACGAGAGTTTGGGATAGATCGTGGATAGGAGGTGGAAGTGATTGTAGGGATATAGTGAAGAGGGCCAGGATTTGGCGAGATGCCACCGGAAGTGAGGAGGAGCTGAGAAAGTGTTAGTAGATGGGAGCAGTAGAGGGCATGAGGTGGCTGTCTGTGCTTAGAGACACACGATTCAATGTTGAGGAATAGTTCAGAGGAAGAGGTGAGATGAATGGGGAGGATGGCGGGAGAGATGAAGAGTTCATTACTGGGTGTAGGGATTAGGGGTGGTTGGAAAAGGTGAAGGATTAAGGAGGTGAGAGTGAAAACAAAGACAAACATTGTTTACTGTGACTTAGTATCCAGTTACCTTCAGTTCACTTCAGGTTCAATTCAGGATTAAATATCATGCGGACTACTATGTCCAGCAGTGGGGTACTGCAATGGGGACCAGGTTCACACTCAGCTATGCAAATCTGTATGTCAGCAGGTGGGAGGATGTGATAATGTTCCCCAATGGGGAGCTGCGTGTGAACCTGGTCATCTGGAAGAGATTTATTGATGATGTTATTTTTATTTGGTCAGGAGGCAAAGCCTCCCTTTTAGAGTTTTTTTAAAGAAATAAATAAAAATTAACCTTACTTACATTTTACATCTTCATATAGCACACAAAAAATTAACTTTTTAGATCTCACAATATATGTGGACAATGGCACCTTATACCCACGCACTTTTAGGAAACCCACAGATAGCAATAGCTACATCTCCTTAACAAGCTGCCATCTACCACGAGGGTTACTAAATGTGCAAAAAAACGTCAGTACACAAGACTTCATCGAAATTGCACAAGGATCCAGGACTTTGAGAATGAGGCCGGCCTTTTAGCAACTAAATTTATGGAAAAGGACTATAATGGCAACTTCCTTCATAATATCCAGATGGCAATTAAAAATATTCCACAACAAGAATAAATATCTAAAACTAAACCTGTCAATAAAGATGAGTGCAATGATTTTAATATATCAATAATCGCTCAATATAATTTCCAGAATAAATTCTTGAGAATCATTGTCAACAAGTTTTGGGACATACTCAAAGAGGATAAAGTTATAGGAGAATTTATACCAAATCAACCACGTTTTGTATACCGCAAAGCCCGCAACATTGGAAATCTGGTGGCCCCTACCGTAAAGGAACCACATAAACCAAACAGACAAATCACATCATTTTTGAGTCTTAAGGGCTTTTTTCCTTGTAACCATTCCTTAACGGGCACAAAAATGTGGGGTATTCAAACAGTTCAAAAAGACTGGCAAGGGGCCAATTTCATCAAGAAAATGTCATGGATAGAAAGCGAATGGATTTTTCAATTAAACACCTTAAAACACAATGAGCTGAATAGTGAGATAGAGATGTTCATATTCCAATGAATAGGTGAAACACCAACGCCTATTTATATAATTAACTATGCAATTTACTAGCTATAAAAGACTGCTATGCTCATTAAGGACCATCCCTGGGGAAGAAAGCCGTTCCGCTTTCGAAACGCGTCGGAATTGATCATACAGTTCTAACTACCATCATTGTGACGTCACACACAAAGCTATGGGAGTTTACCAAGCATCCGGGGATCTTCCCAAAATTCGGACGTAGATCCCAGGCCGACTTGACCTCAAATGTGCACCGGCGGCTGGGGCACCACCTGAACCACTGAACTATTGACTACGACTGAGGAGCACCACATCAGTTAAAGATCAAGTAAACACTTATTGGAAGAAAGGACAATTGAATTCTCGTCATGCTCACTACAGGTCAGTTATTATACTTACCTAGCAGAAGTGGTCTACCGTCTCAACCGACTGCAAGGTCCACGCTATATGGGAGTCAGGGAAAGGAGACTGGAGACACACTCCTCTCTGACTGAATCATGCGCATAGTGTCGGTGTGTTAGAAAGGAATTTTATTGAATGTGCTAACAGGTGTATGCAGCATCGGGATTCACTACCATTAACGCTCTCACATAGATTTGCATTATTTATCCATGAGTAATGGTTGGACTATGCCATTGTTTTCCTGCATAGGAATATCATTATCCTAGTAAAGTGAGATAGCAATATGTGGACATATTGTGCTTTTATTCCTTATGTGCCACTACCCTCCAGAGCTATTTGGCTACATAGTTTTTCAGTTAAGGTTATAGGAAGTGATTGATTACAGTTATTTATTCCAAAGGGTGTGCAATACTGATGGGCGAGCACTAAAGTGCTCGGGTCGAGCAAATCGGAATGCTCGGGTGCTCGACCCGAGCAGCGAGCCCAATGTAAGTCTATGGGAAACTCGAGCATTTTTCAGGCGGCTCCCCCCGGCAGTCTGCAGTGGGCCTAAAAATTGCCCAGTTTAATGGAACAGTGCTCAAATTACATGGGAACAGCATGGGGAAGACCCCTGGAAGCATTTCTGACTCCCAGGTCACTGCTGTCAACAACGTTGTCAGAGGAATTATGCCACTTTTACGGACTCACAATAAAACATACAAAAACGAAACCAAAATGGATTTTCCTGGGAAGTATGTTAAGGAATATCCTTTCCAGGGTAATGACTTGTATATAAGGCAAAATAAATAACCAAAAACAAAAATACTCCTCCACACCTTGGGCTATGTTCACATAGCATTTTTGATGTGTTTTTGCACTTTTGAATTGCTTTCAACCGTGACAAATGCATTTACCGGGAAATGTCATTTTAACATTTTACATCCTTATCTGGCCATTTGGTGTGTGAGACATGATCAGACACATCCTGTTTCCTTTATGAAGGAGGGACTCTGAAAGTCACAAAGCCTATTTTTATAGGGCCATCAGGTGGCCTCTACTATTCTTAAAGGGCCAGCAATCGGCCCTCGCTCTTTGTAGAGAGCCATCAGCCGGCTATGCTTTGTTGTTCTCATTTCTAAAGAGCGGGTCTCCTATACTGTTATTGCGTATGCAGTGAGTGTCAGGTCTGCCCAAAATTTGGATGCACCCCAATACCCCTTTGAAAATTTGGACCTACTCCAATGCCCCTTGGAAGAGACGTAGAGGAGGGCCTCCTGAAAAAAAATGTTCCCATTATTAGGAAGTGGGTCTCCCATAGTGTTGGCCTATGCAGTGAATGCAAGAGCTGCTAAAAATTGTGAGACGCTCCAATGCCCCTTGGAAGAGACGTAGAGGGCCTCATGACAAAATGTTCCCATTATTAGGAAGTGGGTTTCCCATAGCGTTGACCTATGCAGTGAATGCAAGGGCTGCCAAAAATTGGAAGGCACTCCAATGCACCTTGGAAAAGACGTGGAGGAGGGCCTCGTTAAAAAATGTTCTCATTATTAGGAAGTGGGTCTCCCATAGTGTTGGCCTATGCAGTGAATGCAAGGGCTGTCAAATATTGGGAGGCACTCCAATGCACCTTGGAAAAGACGTGGAGGAGGGCCTAATAAAAAAAATTCCCATTAAAAAGGAGCGGGTCTCCTATACTTTTAATACCCATGCACTAAGTGTATCGGCTGACAAACATTTACCCCTGGGGGGTATACATGAACATACTGTATAGAAAATATTTTATTACGGGCATCATAAATACCCTTTAAAAAAATTATGTGGGTGTTGCATCACGGACCACGGTCACCCTGGTGATATGTGGTGGAGGATGAGGATGAGGAGAAGGAGGAGGACAAGAGCAAATAGCCAAAATCAGAAAGCGTATACCCATGTGTGGGTGTGAAGAGGTGTATGGGAATACACCTCCCAAAAAAAGACACTGGATTTGAGTTTATGTTACGCTGTTTTCATTCGGTGGTGTTGAGAAGTCTGGCCCAATCCAGCCCTTATTCATTTTTATAAGAGTCAGTCTGTCAGCATTTTCAGTTGACAGGCGGATGCGCTTATCAGTTATAATTCCACCAGCGGCACTAAAAACCCGATCTGATAAAACGCTAGCGGCAGGACAGGCCAGGACCTCCATGGCGTAGAGAGCCAACTCATTCCACATGTCCAGCTTGTATACCCAATAATTATAAGGCACAGAGGAATCACGGAGGACGTTGGTAGGGTCAACAAGATACTCCCTCAGCATCTTCCCAAACTTTGCACTCCTTGTGAGAGTACCCTGCTCCTCAGGGTCTGTGCGAGAGGAGGGGCTGAGAAAACTCTCCCAGAACATTGACAGTGTTGCCCTGCCTCTGCTGGATTGGAGTTGTGTCTCTCTCGCCTGTACTCCTTGGTTGTCCAACGAACTGTGACCTCTGCCGCCAGCGTTTTCAGGTGGGAATTCTTTTAATAGTTCTGCAACAAGGGCCTTCTGGTACTGCCCCATTTTTGTAGACCTGTCCGCCTTAGGAATAAGAGATATAAAGTTCTCCTTGTAGCGTGGGTCTAGAAGTGTCACCAACCAGTAATGACTGTCACCCAAAATTTTGAGAAATCGAGGGTCACGAGAAAGGCAGCGTAACATAAGCTCAGCCATGCCTGCCAGACTGCTAACAGGCAAGACTTCCATGTCCTCACCAAGAGGACAACTAACCCTGCTCTCCTCCTCCTCCCTGTTCTCGGGCCATCCAGGCTGAACAGACGGTATGACAGTTGTGCAGGTAGTACCGTCTATAGCGCATGAAACTAGCTCCTGTTCTTCCTCCTCCTCCTCTTCCTCAATGTTACCCAATCCACGTTGGAATGAGATGAGGCTGGGCTCTGTGTAATCACCCTGTATGGTTCCTTGCTCCATCTCATCGTGCTCCACCTGCAATGCATCCTCTTTGATTGTGAGCAGAGAGTGTTTCAGAAGACAGAGAAGCGGGATGGTGACGCTAATTATGGGGTTATTGCTGCTCACCATCTTGGTGGAGTCCTCAAAGTTTTGGAGCATGGTACATATGTCTGACATCCATGTCCACTCCAGAGGACTTATGTGTGGAATCTGAACTGAATACCGACTGCCTTGTTTATGCTGGTAGTCAACAACTGCCCTCTTCTGCTCACAAATCCTTCCCAACATCTGCAGTCTAGGGACATCACACACAGGTCGGTGAGCCAGAAGCTGCAAGCGCTGCTGAAGCACGGCAAGGGCGGTGAAAGCTGTAGCTGACTTTAAAAATGGCCACACAGGTGGCATAGTTTGACATGCAAATCCGGCAGCTCCGGGCAGCTTTTGAGAAACCGCTGAACCACGTGGTTAAGCACATGGGCCAGGCAAGCTCGCCTCCCCTCAGAGCCACCACCAGGTTCCAGCCATTGTCACACATGACCATGCCTGGCTGTAGGTTCAATGGTGTCAGCCACAGATCTGCCTGCTCTTTCAGAGCTTTCCACAACTCTTCAGCATTGTGCGGTTTGTCACCTAAGCATATTAGCTTCAGCACAGCTTGTTGCTGCTTGGCCGAGGCAGTGCTCTAGTGCTTTCAGCTTGTGATTGATGTAGTCATTTCCGAGATGGAGACTGAAGAGGAGAATGCTGAGGAGGATGAGGTGCAAGAGTTGTCTTGCCAAAATCTGACCATTCTGTGTTCATTAAATGATCAATATTTCAGCATTGATGCCAATTTATTTTCTTAACCTAAACCAAATTTGGGAGGGTTTCAGCTTTCAAAAGAATAATTTATAAAACCAATGGATGAATTTAGCGTCAGGTTATAAGCTTTTATTTACATAACATGGATAAGCAACATAACTTCTGTCAGGGAGTGTATGCAGCAAACCAACTGAATGGAGAAAATTCCTTTCTTTGTGATTCTTAGAGATCGGTAAGCTGAATTGAAAGATCAAATAAAGGTGAGTGCAAAAGACCATTATAAATATTCATATTACCGCTATATAGTACACTTAGATTGGTGCGCTCTCTGTCTACCTTTCTCTCCCTTTTGTGGAGACAGGCTACCATTACTGCCATCACTAACACACTACACCACCAGGGACTCAGATCCTGTAGTGCCAGACGTATCCCCCTGCTTAAGCCATTCTGAAGTTTGCTAGAGAGCATTTGGATCATCCAGAAGAGTATGGAGAAAATGTCATATGGTCAGATGAAACCAAAGTAGAAATGTTTTACTCGTCGTGTTTGGAGAAAAAAGAATGCTGAGTTGCATCCAAAGAACACCATACCTACTGTAAAGCCTGGGGGAGGCAATATCATGCTTTGGGGCTGTTTCTCTGCCAAGGGACCAGGACCACTGATCCGTGTACATGAAAGAATGAATGGGGCCATGTGTCGTGAGATTTTGAGTGCAAACCTCCTTCCATCAGCAAGCGCATTGAAGATGAAACGTGGCTGGGTCTTTCAGCATGACAATGATCCCAAGCACACCACCAGGGCAATGAAGGAGTGGCTTCATAAGAAGCATTTCAAGGTCCTGGAGTGGCCTAGCCAGTGTCCAGGTCTAAACGCTATAGAAAACCTTTGGAGGGAGTTGAAAGTCCGTGTTGCCCAGCGACAGCCCCAAAACATCACTGCTCTAGAGGAGATCTGCATGGAGGAATGGGCCAACATACCAGCAACAGTGTGTGCCAACCTTGTGAAGAATTACAAAGAACGTTTGACGTCTCTCATTGCCAACAAAGGATATATAGCAAAGTATTGAGATGAACTTTTGTAATTGACCAAATACTTATTTTCCACCAAAATTTGAAAAAAATTTCTTTCCAAATCAGAAAATGTAATTTTTAGGATTTGTTTTCTCATTTTATCTCTCATAGTTGAGGTCTATCTATGATGTCAATTACAGACCTCTCTCATCTTTTTAAGTGGGAGAACTTGCACAATTGGTGGCTGACAAAATACTTTTTTCCCCACTGTACACTTCAGCACTGTTGTATTGCTTCTGTGTCAATTATTATCTTACTGTGGAAACAAAATATATTAATGGTTTATTTATCTAACATTGTCATTTATTGTTGTGGCTTAATTTGCTAATAATTTACCACTTAATGTAATCACTATTTCCACTCTCTAGCACTTAGCGCCCAGTACCATTAAGTCCTGCTATTTTCTGGGTACTATCTGGTGCTATAAAGATATAGCTTAGGGCACATTATTTGTAAAATTCAATCACTTACTATTTTGATACATTTAATTTGTTTTTAATAATTTTAGTACTTATGTGTATGCTCATTTAGGATTTTAGTATGAATAAATATTAAAAGTTAAATTTTATAAATATGTTACTCCAATTGGATTTGACAGTGAATCAGGTACCAGGTAAAGGAACATTTTACCTTTTAATCAGAATTCTCAGTGTGTAAACTAAAATGTTCATTTGGCCTATATATGGTGAGAAAAATATGTTTCACTTAGTGAAACATGAACATAATGTGGAAGAGCTCATTTTTGATGGAGTTGGTCTCCTACATAGAGGTGAAAATAAGGAGAAACTGTTGAGGAGAATGAAGCTTAATAGATCTACCAATTGGATACCCTAAATTTGAGGCAGCGCAATAGAAAATTTAAAGTCAGTTCAATTTATCTAAGTCCTGAAATAATAAATAACATGTTTATCCATTGGGTCTGATAAGACTGTTATCCTTGGTAATAGTGTAAAGTGTGCATAATGTTGTATAGTTAAAAAACATATTTTTCGGACTATTATTATTAGTGATGAGCGAGCATGCTCGCCACTGCTCGGTACTCGCCCGAGAATCTCAGTACTCGAGATGCTCGGAGCTCGCCGAGTACTTGCGCGATGCTCGGGCGGGAGCTCGGGTCCCCGTCCTGCATGTCTGGCGCTATTTAGAGCACCAGTCATGCAGGGATTGTCTGCCTCTCACTGTAATGTCACAGCTATGGTGGTTGTGGCATTACAGTGATTGCCCAAATCGATGGGAACAGTGCTCACAGTGAAACATGAAAAGCCGGCAATTCATCAGCGGCATACACCGGTACCCGACAATTTAGAACAGAAAGAATAGAGCATCACACATAGATTAGATAGATAGAAACATGTCAGTCACATATATAATAAGTAGAGTGACAGTGTTGGTTACTGTACTTGTCATTTAGTGTTAAAATAAAGGATTTATTAAAAAAAAAATGGCGTAGAGTTCCCCGTAATTTTAGTCTCTAGCGGAGATTAAGTAGACGGCTGGGGCAGATGTTTGAAGTCTGGGAAGGGGGTAATACCCACGGAGTTTCCCAGGCTACTAATATCAGCCCCCAGCTGAATACATAGCCTTTACCAGCTATTAAAATGGGGGACCACCCCAAAAAATGACGTGGGGTCCCCCCCTATTTTCATAGCTAGCAAAGGCTAGGCAGACAGCTGGGGGCTGATATTAATAGCCCAAGAAGGGTGCCATGAATATTGGCCCCCTCCCAGGCTAGAAACACCAGCCGTCAGCCACCCCAGAAATGGCGCATCCATAGAATGCGCCAATTCTGGCACTTAGCCTCGCTCTTCCCACTGCCCTGTAGAGGTGGCAGTGGGGTAATAGGGTTGGGGTTGATGTCAGCTTATAATGCCAGCTGACATCAAGCCCAGGTTAGTAATGGAGAGGCGTCTGTAAGACACCCCCATTACTAACCCCATAGTCAAAGTTAAAAAAAACCCACAAACACCCAGAATAAAGTCCTTTAATTGAAATAAACACACAATTCTTTAATGTTCTAAATTAAACTATACTTACCATCATGCCCATTCCAGCTGAAGCCAACGATCTCCTGCAATAAAAATAAAATAATAAACCAACCTCATCCTTACCTTTCCATGGTTCCCAGGACAGCTTCAGTTCTGCTACATTGAGATGACAGGCTGGATCGCAGCCGAAAGCTGCCATCCAGCTTGCCATGCCGCAGACACTGAGAAGCGCAGGCATGCTTACGCTCCTCAGAGTCTTGCTGTGACGACATCCAGATGAGCTGAGGTCATGTCCAATGAACTCAGCTCACCTCATGCACGTCACTGACAGCGTGGGAGAATTCTCCTGCGCTCAGCGCTTGAGCAGGAGAATTCTACCACGCTGGGATGGCATTGAGATGACAGGCTGGATCGCAGCTGAGCGCTGCCATCCAGCATGCCATCCTTCAAAGACACTGCAGAGTGCAGGCATGCTTGCGCTCTGCAGTGTCTCTGAAGGATGACAAGCTGGATGGCAGCGCTCAGCTGAAATCCAGCCTGTCATCTCAATGCCATCCCAGCGTGGGAGAATTCTCCTGCTGCAGCACTGAGCGCAGGAGATTTCTCCCATGCTGTCAGTGATGTGCATGAGAAACAAGAGGGGATTGTAGGGAGAGAAAATAGGAAGCGCAGGCTTCTAAGTGTAGTAGTTAGATTCCAAGGGTATATACTCAGTATCAATCCACTCACCTATTTGGTGTCTTGAGGTACTGCATGTAAAACCAATCAGTGGATCACTCCATTCCTCTTTCCATCTAGTTTGCTGCAGAAATCTGGGAGCTGATGAGAGCACTGGACAGTGCTTTCATGGGCGATACCACTTTGTAAATGTTTTTCCCAGCAATATGCGCTCCTGAAGGATGATGATGGAACTTGATATTCGGATTCAAAGATAATTTTTATTTCAAACTAAAATGCAGCCGGTTTCGAGTTCTTTGAGTCTTCCTCAGGTGACGTGCATGAGGTGAGCTGAGTTCATTGGACATGAACTTGGCTCATCTGGATGCCGTCACAGCCAGACACTGAGGAGCGCAAGCATGCCTGCGCTTCTCAGTGTCTGCGGCATGGCAAGCTGGATGGCAGCTTTCGGCTGCGATCCAGTCTATCATCTGAAAGTAGCAGAGCTGAAGCTGTCCTGGGAACCATGGAACGGTAAGGATGAGGTTGGTTTATTATTTTATTTTTATTGCAGAAGACATTGGCTTCAACTGGAATGAGCGTGATGGTAAGTATGGTTTAATTTTGAACATTAAAGAATTGTGTGTTTATTTCAATTAAATGACTTTATTCTGGCTTTTGTGTTTTTTTTAAATACTTTACTAGAAATTCATGGCGGTCATGTCTAATATTGGTGTGACCCCATGAATTTTGGGCTTAGGGCCATCTGATAATACCAAGCTGGCCCTAACCCCTTTATTACTCAGTGAGCCACCGCACCAGGGCCCTGGATGAGTTGGGTACAGCGCCAGAAGATGGCGCTTCTATGAACGCGCCATTTTCTGGGGTGGCTACGGACTGCAATTTGCAGCGAGGGGGGCCCAGAAAGCTTGGGCCTCCCTGCGCTGCGGATTCCAGCCCCCAGCTGCCTAGTTGTACCTGGCTGGACACAAAAATAGGGCGAAGCCCCACGTCAATTTTTTTTTTGAAGTATGGTTTCATTTATAACATTATAGAATTGTGTGTTTATTTCAATTAAAGGACTTTATTCTGGGTGTTTGTGTTTTTTTTTAACTTTGACTACGGGGTTAGTAATGGGGGTGTCTTGTAGACTCCTCTCCATTTCTAACCTGGGCTTGATGTCAGCTGGCATTATAAGCTGACATCAACCCCAACCCTATTACCCCACTGCCACCGCTACAGGGCAGTGGGAAGAGCGAGGCTAAGTGCCAGAATTGGCGCATCCTATGGATGCGCCATTTCTGGGGTGGCTGGCGGCTGGTGTTTCTAGCCTGGGAGGGGGCCAATATTCATGGCACCCTTCCTGCGCTATTAATATCAGCCCCCAGCTGTCTGCCTAGCCTTTGCTAGCTATGAAAATAGGGGGGACCCCACATCATTTTTTTGGAGGGTCCCCTATTATAATAGCTGGTAAAGGCTAGGTATTCAGCTGGGGGCTGATATTAGTAGCCTGGGAAGCTCCGTGGGTATCACTCCCTTCCCAGGATTCAAACATCTGCCCCAGCCATCTGCTTAACCTCCGCTAGAGACTAAAATTACGGGGAACCCCACGCCAATTTTTTTTCTAATAAATCCTTTATTTTAACACTAAATGAAAAGTACAGTAACCAACACTATCACTGTACTTATTATATATGTGACTGACATGTTTCTATCTATGTAATCTATGTGTGATGCTCTATTCTTTCTGTTCTAAATTGTCGGGTACCAGTGTATGCTGCTGATGAATTGCCAGCCGACTTTTTTAAAGAGACGGGTGCATGAAAATCAAAGGGCACCAGTGTGTTCCAAGTGCCCTGCTATGTTTTTCATGCACCCTCCTATATACCCTGCCTGTCTGTCTGCCTATACAGTATTTTCTGCCTGCCTGATGTTTAATTGAGCACCGTTCCCATCGATTTGGGCAATTTTTGACCTTCTGCAGACCGCCGGGGGGGGGACGGCCACCAGAAAAATGCTCGAGTTTCCCATAGACTTACATTGGGCTCGTGGCTCGGGTCCAATGCACCCGTCTCTTTAAAAAAGTCGGCCGGCAATTCATCAGCGGCATACTCTGGTACCCGACAATTTCCAGAAGCGAGTTCCTGGTTGCTGGAGTGACTGAATAGATTTAGAAGAAATAAGAAGTACTGTTGATCAGTAGGCCACAAGTGGAACGTGTATAGCGACTGAGGAACTGAAGGGTTAAAGTTCAGAACAATGTTACAGAAACCAGCTTGCCATCTGCAAGGCCGGAGTACAGAGACAGAAAAGAAGTCACAATGACAGACGTTGACCTGTTTGACTTTGATAAATACAAATAAGATCCTTCACTCGTCAGTGATTACCTGCTGTAGCATGGACAGAGCTGAAGGAGGCATACTTCCAGTGGGCAGCTAGAAGGAGTGAAACAAAAATAATATATTGATCCTTAGAAAAAGGGGTCAAAAAGTACAATCTAACATAGAAAAATCCCAATTAAAATATACCTTTTATTTTGTTATTTAAAATAGGACTAATAACTTGTAGGACACACAATAATAAAATGGACCCTCCTGGACTAACCCTCCTATAAATCCTTTCCTGGTTACCTATCTACCAGCGGAGGTTGGCACCCTTGATATGCGACAATGATGCCCCCACTCCACAGCGACTGTCCCTTCTTACCCTGGTGTGTCCTTTTCTAAATTTGATAACAACATTACCAGAGGAATCTATAACCAGGTGCAGAAGTTTAAACAATTTGCCACAAAAGGACCTCAAAAGGTATATTGCTGCAATTCTTTCAAAAAGCCCTACAGCTTTCTTCCAAGTGCAAAAATAAAAAAAAGAAGATTATTAACCTGCCCGGTGCCCCCCTTAGCCAAATACTGCAGTTAGAAAATGAACTTTATTCCCCCCACCTTTTTCCGGATCCAGTCACGGAGGCGGAGCCGGTGCTGGTTCAGTCACTGCTCTGAGTATACATAGCGGCAGCTGTAACCGTGTCACTGGCCTTGACTGACAGCCAATCCTAATGAGTGTCAGTCAGGGCCGGGGTGCAGTTACAGCTGCTGCTCTGTATGCTCAGAGCTGTGACTGAACCAGTGCCTGCGCTGCTCTGGTTATTAAAACTGGAACACTGCGGGGGGTGAATAAAGTTAATTTTCTCCCTGCAGCGTTCAGCTAAGTGCGGGAGCCGAGTTGGTTAATTACGCTATTAACCTGCACATTAACCCCTATATCTGCAGGTTAATAGCATTTTTTCTGGCGACAGGTTCCGTTTAAAAAACTTATCGACGTCATCAGGAGAAGAATCATCAACGTGATTTCCTTAAATGCTCAATCATATTGAAATTTAGAGATTTTGGACGCCGAAGAAACATTTTTTAAGTCTTGATCTTGTTTCTCAACAATTTTTCCACTGTGTAATAAAACATTATGCTTCTGAAAATAGGATGCACTGTAGCCATGGAGTGGTATACTTGGTCTGCAACAATATTAAGGTAGATTGAAATTTGGCATATAACAGCCACATGAGTGCCAAGTCTCAAGGTTACCCAGCAAAATATTATCTAGAGCTGCACTATGACAAGTTGCCTTCTTTTCATTGTGCATCCTGGTAAGGTTGTAACGCACATGCTGCTGACCTTCGACAAGATTTAAAAGAAGATATGATTTGACAGATCAGACTACCTTCTATGATGGTCTTATATTGATACTCTGGAGCCAAAAGTGGTTTGCATTGGCCTTCTAATTAGTCTGGGGCTATGTAGCCCCAAGTGAAACAATTTGTGTATTCTTAAACCTTTCTAACGTAGACAGCTTGGGACTTGGCCCTTCACCATTAGGTTGCATAACCATAAAATCCCCTGGCTATGTGAATGGCATGCCAATACCACTTAGAAATGTTTAAATTACTGTTAATAGCGTGGGGGAGGTGCAGGGTATCAGATTGGGATTTTTTTTTCTCCAAGTAAACTTAATGCAGACTTAGATGTGCCACAACGGTTTTGGGACAAAATGATTGTAGCATCGGCGTCTCTGCCCCCTGACAGGAAGAGACGTCGTCTCCCTTACCGCCGCGCTCCTGGCCCAGCGTCTTCCGGCTCTCCTGCTGCTTCTGCTGCCGGCGCGTGCAACTTCCCGGGTACTGTGCTTAGGGTGCGCGCGCGCTCCCTCCCTCTCAAAGGGGCCGCGCGCACCATCCTAAGGAGTCCCCGGCCAATGGCCGGAGGACTTCTCATATATAAGGCACGTCCTCCAAAATGGAGGTGCCCGTGTAAGGTTGTAGCTCTGTGTACTAACTCTGCTTCAGCTAGTTTGACTACCAGTCCAGTCCTCCAGCCTGACTATCAGTCCAGTCCGTCAGCCTGACTTCCAGTCCAGTCCGCCAGCCTGACTTCCAGTCCAGTCCGCCAGCCTAGCCTGACTACCAGTCCAGTCCGCCATTTGGGTATTTTGCTTGTCTTTGGTTTTTCTCTGTCTAGTGGCCTTATGTAAACATGCATTTACATTTTGCATGCACATCAATTTACGTTTCAGTTCAGACTTCCAGGTTTTTTCTTTGTAGTTTAGTGCGCTTCAGGGCATATAAGGGTGTGGCCGCCCATTGTCTGAGCTGAAAGGTTCATTCTGCCTCTCAGGTCTATGCTTCTACTAGGGGTTCAGTCTCTCTGCCCTTATCCATATGTATGTCACTTGACAAATGGTAAGGTTTTAATATTAGAGTTAGGACTGTCCCATAAGGGTTGCCGTGACGTGGCGGGATGGCTTTTACATAATTTTGATAAAAATTATGTTAACTAAATACCCTTTATTATTTATCATTATTTTGCACTGTGCGATTTATCCATTTACTTCCAGTTATTTGGGTATTTTGCTTGTCTTTGGTTTTTCTCTGTCTAGTGGCCTTATGTGAACATGCATTTACATTTTGCATGCACATCAATTTACTTTTCAGTTCAGACTTCCATGTTTGCAGTCCACTCCGCCAGCCTGACTACCAGCCCAGTCTGCCAGCCTGACTACCAACCCAGTCCCCCAGCCTGACTACCAGTCCAGCCCAACAGTCTGCATACAGCCCAGCCTGCCAGTCTGTCTATGGGCTTGGCCAGTTCACTTATCCGGAGCCTTTACCTGCTACCTGTCTCTACCAGCCAAGTACACTCTCCAGCCCGACGGTCTGTCTACGGTCCAAACCCGCCAGTCTGTCTATGGGCCAGGCTAGCCTGCCTACCTGGAGAACGTACCAGTTACCTGCCGTGCCTACCAGCCAGCCTACCTGGAGGCTCCTGCTTGTTACCTGCCATGCCTACCAGCCTGCCTACCTGGAGGCTCCTGCCAGTTACCCGTGGTGTCTGCCAGTCCATCTACCCGGATCACCCATCAGCCTGCCTGCCGTGCTCATCTGCTTTACCGGTCAGTCCCTGCCTTCTGACCCGTGGAAGACACCTGCTCTCATACAAGGACTGGTCCAGAGTAGCACCTGGTCCCTCTGCTCGGTCCTTCTCTGATTCACGGAGTCAATTGAGCCGCCATGTGATCTTGGTCAGTCCGAGTTGATACCTAGTTACGCCCCTCTGGTCCCTCCTTGCACCGCAGCACAGAGGTTCCACCACCCGGATCCGTAACAGTTTGCATGGACCATGGAACCTGGTGGCCCCCAAGCTCCTTCGCTTGCTGACCTGTACTAGGAGGTTTCTCGTCAGAAAACCCAACAGGAGACCATCCTGACCTACCTGCGGTCTGTCAACTCCCACCTGAACACGCTGTCCGTCCCACCTGTGTCCCCTTCGAGACGAGCGGCATCCGCTCCGGTGGCGCCTCAGCCTACTGGTGCCATGGCATCCAGCTCTGGACCCCGTCTCTCTGCGCCTCCTTGTTTCAGGGGTGACCCCGTCTTATGTTGGGGTTTTCTGAACCAGTGCACGCTGCAATTTGAACTCCTGGCACATCAGTTTCTCTCCGACCGGGCCAAGGTGGCATTCATCATGTCTTACCTCACCGGGGAAGCATTGGCATGGCTAAACCCTTTATGGGAGAGAGGTGTCTCTGGTGTCTGATCTTCCGGCTTTCCTCACTGCCTTTCGGAAGGTCTTCGATGAGCCCAGACGAAGGACTTCTACTGCCTCCTCATTGCTCCATCTCCACCAAGGGAGTCTCACCGTGGGCCAGTATGCCATACAGTTCCGTACCCTCGTAACTGAGCTTGCCTGGAACAACGAGGCCTTGGTGTCCACCTTTTGGGAGGGTCTTTCCAGACAGATCAAGGACGAGCTAGCCGGCCGGGACATTCCTACCACCCTGGATGACCTGGTGTCACTAGATACCCGGATTGACATTCGTTTCCTGGAACGAGCTAAGGAGACTACCCGGGAGAGAAGATTTCCTCGTCTTGCTCCTGTTTTCCAGAAACCTGCCTCCCAACCAGCAACTCCCCGGGCACTCTCACCCGAACCCATGCAGATCGACCAGACCAAGATGGTCAAGTCTCGCCAAAAAACACGCCGAGCCGAGGGGAGCTGTTTCTACTGTGGTAGGAAGGAGCATCTGATCTGTTCCTGTCCAGTGAAGCCGGGAAACTCCAGTGTCTAGGACCGCTCGGAGAGGTCACCCTAGGCAAGAGTAAATCCTCTCCGTCCTTGACTCTATCCATTTCTATTTCCTGTGGAGAGACCCGCTTCTTTGAAACTGCCCACCTGGATTCCAGAGCCGCGGAGAATCTCATTTCTCAGTCCCTTGTAGAGAAGTATCAGATTCCCACCAAACCTCTGGCTGAACCATTGGCAGTCGCTTCCATGGATGGAAGACTCCTTCTGGTGACCATCTTGCTCATCACAGAGCCTGTAACCCTTCAGGTGGGAATGCTGCACTCAGATAGGATCTCCTTCCATGTGCTATCTGGACTCTCTCACTCTCTTTTGCTAGGTCTACCCTGGCTACAGAGACATGAACCTGTTGTGAATTGGCGATCCGCTGAGGTGCTCCGTTGGGGGCAGGATTGCCATGAGACCCGCCTGGTTTCGGTTCGCCCGGCTCGATCTCCGTCTACTCCGGCTAATTTACCTGGTCTACCGGCACCTTACTGGTCCTATGCAGATGTCTTCGACAAGAAGGAAGCAGAGACACTGCCACCTCATAGGCCATATGATTGCCCTATCGACCTGGTACCCAGTGCCTCTCCACCCCGTGGGCATATCTACCCCTAGTCGCTGGCCGAAACCCGGGCCATGTCAGATTATATCGAAGAAAATCTATCTAGGGGATTCATCCAGAAATCTACCTCCCCGGCTGGAGCAGGATTCTTCTTCGTAAAAAAGAAAGACGGTTCACTCCACCCCTGTATTGATTATAGGGGACTCAACCAGATTACCATCAAAACCAAATATCCCCTGCCGCTCATCTCAGAGCTGTTCAACCGCCTTAAAGGCGCGAAGATCTTCACTAAGCTCGATCTTCGTGGGGCGTATAACTTGGTCCGGATCCGCCAAGGAGACGAGTGGAAGATGGCATTCAATACCCGGGACAGCCACTATGAATACCATGTGATGCCCTTCGGCCTCTGTAATGCTCCAGCCTCTTCCAAGGAAATAGTTAATGACAGCTTCCGTGACCTCTTATATTCATGCGTGGTGGTGTACCTGGACGACATCTTGGTCTTCTCTCCGGATCTACCCACACACCGGAGGGATGTTCGTCAGGTCCTGCTTAGGCTCAGGCAGAATCACCTATATGCAAAATTTGAGAAATGCCTCTTCGAGCAGACCTCTCTTCCGTTCCTGGGCTGTATTATCTCTAAGACTGGTCTATGGATGGACCCCAAGAAGGTCTCTGCCATCTTAATGTGGCCCCGACCGGAGGGGTTGAAGGCGATTCAGCGATTCCTGGGCTTCGCCAACTATTACAGTATCTTCATCCCACATTTCTCTTCCCGGACTGCACCCATCTCTGCGCTCACCCGTAAGGGAGCAAATCCTAAGGAATGGACGCCCGAAGCGGTGGAGGCCTTCCTCTCCTTAAAACAAGCCTTCTCTTCTGCCCCGGTGCTGCACCATCCGGATTGCAACAAACAGTTCTTTCTGGAGGTTGATGCTTCCTCTTCCGGAGCCCTGAGCGGTGCTCACCCAGAAATCTCCGTCCGGGAGAATGGTAACCTGCAGCTTCTTCTCCAAGCTCTTCTCCTCATCCGAGCGCAACTACTCCATAGGAGACCGAGAACTGCTAGCCATCTAATTGGTGCTGGAGGAGTGGCGTTACCTGCTAGAGGGGGCTCTGCACCCGGTGGTCATCTACACTGACCACAAAAACCTGGCATATCTACAAAATGCCCAAAGACTCAATCCGCGTCAGGCCCAGTGGTCTTTGCTCTTCACCCGTTTCAACTTTACCCTACATTACCGCCCTGCGGACAAGAACATTAAACCCGACGCTTTGTCCCGATCCTGCCTGTCCTCCCATCAAGAGGAGGAGCCTATGCATATCATCGATCCCTCCAAAGTGATGAATGTGGCTCCCTTGGACCTGTCTTGTCTCCCACCCGGTAAGACGTTAGTAGCGGTTCCGGATCGTAAGAAGGTTCTTCACTGGGGTCATTCATCTAAACTAGCCGGCCATGCTGGCCAGAGGAAGACCTTCCTGCTCATTACTCAGCATTACTGGTGGCCTTCCCTGCTCATGGATGTAGACTTTGTCACGGCCTGTTCATCCTGTGCCCGCAACAAGGTTCCCAGACATCTTCCAGCCAGCTGTGTCCTGCCACTTCCCGTACCTGCTGCCCCGTGGCAACACATTGCTTTGGACTTTATTACTGATCTCCCTGTTTCTGCCGGTTGTACTGTCATTTGGGTGGTCGCTGACCGCTTTTCTAAAATGGCCCACTTTATCCCTCTGCCTGGTCTCCCGTCTGCATCTGTGCTGGCTAAGGACTTCATCCATCACATCTTTCGTCTCCACGGCCTACCCCTCCACATTGTGTCTGATCGCGGGGTCCAGTTCACTTCGCGCTTCTGGAGAGCTACGTGTAAGCTGCTGGATGTCTCCCTGGATTTCTCCTCTGCTTATCATCCTCAGTCCAATGGCCAAGTGGAACGTATCAACCAGATACTTACCAGCTTCCTCCGG
Organism: Phyllobates terribilis; assembly: GCF_046119375.1. Lineage (NCBI taxonomy): Eukaryota > Metazoa > Chordata > Amphibia > Anura > Dendrobatidae > Phyllobates > Phyllobates terribilis. Next base: position 285,240,283 of record NW_027362762.1, on the reverse strand, counting down.
CACTTCGTCAACGCTCACCATACCAATTCGGTAGAGCTCCTACCATGGGCCGAATTCTCCTATAAAAACCATGAGAGCGAATCTTCTTCCAAGTCCCCTTTTTTTGTGGTCTGCGGACAACACCCCCGGATTCCATTTCCACTCTCCGCTTCAGTGGACAATCCTGCTGCGGAGTCTCTAGTCAGTGAATTTTCCACCATTTGGGAGGACACTAGATCCGCACTTTTTCAATCCTCCGAGCGGGTGAAGAGACATGCAGACAAGAGACGTCTGGACCCACCTCAATTCCGTCCGGGAGACAAGGTTTGGTTCTCCTCCAAACATGTTCGTCTCAAAATACCCTCCTATAAGTTGGGTCCACGGTTCAGCGGTCCTTTTGAAGTCCTCAAGCAAATCAATCCAGTGGCCTACAAGTTAAAACTCCCGGCCACCTTACGGATTCCCAACTCCTTCCACGTATCTCTCCTCAAACCGGTTGTTCTTAATTCTTTTTCCGACGATCCAGGTACCTCCCCAGCTCCAGTCTCCGCTGAGGACGTCTATGAGGTAGAGAACATTCTGGCCACCAAGAGGGTAAGAGAAAAAAACTTTTTTCTGGTGTATTGGAAGGGGTTTGGCCCAGAGGAGAGAACTTGGGAACCCAGGGAGAACATCCACGCCCCGCTTCTTCTTAAAATTTTTTTTTCAGGCCTAAAAAAGAGGGGGCGTAAGGGGGGGTACGGTAGCATTGGCATCTCTGCCCCCTGAAAGGCAGAGACACAGTCCCCCTTATCGCCGCGCTCCTGGCCCGGCGTCTTCCGGCTCTTCTGCTGCTTCTGCTGCCAGCGCGCGCAGTTTCCCCGGCACTGTGCTTAGGGCGCACGCACGCTCCCTCCATCTTAAAGGGGCCGCGCGCACCATCCTAGGAGTCCCCGGCCAATGGCCGGAGAACTTCTCATATATAAGGCACTTCCTCCAAAATGGAGGTGCCCGTGCAAGGTTGTAGCTCTGTGTACTAACTCTGCTTCAGCCCTCAGGTCCTGCTGCTAGTCTGACTACCAGTCCAGTCCGCCAGCCTGACTACCAGTCCAGTCCGCCAGCCTGACTACCAGTCCAGTCCCCCAGCCTGACTACCAGTCCGCCAGCCTGACTACCAGTCCAGTCCGCCAGCCTGACTACTAGCCCTGTCCGCCAGCCTGACTACCAGTCCAGCTCGACAGTCTGCTTTCAGCCCAGCCCGCCAGTCTGTCTATGGGCTTGGCCAGTCCACTTATCCGGAGGCTTTACCTGCTACCTGTCTCCGCCAGCCAAGTACACTCTCCAGCCCGACGGTCTGCCTACGGTCCAAACCCGCCAGTCTGTCTATGGGCCAGGCTAGCCTGCCTACCTGGAGAACGTACCAGTTACCTGCCGTGCCTACCAGCCAGCCTACTTGGAGGCTCCTGCTTGTTACCTGCTGTGCCTACCAGCCTGCCTACCTGGAGGCTCCTGCCAGTTACCCGTGGTGTCTGCCAGTCCGTCTACCCGGATCACCCATCAGCCTGCCTGCCGTGCTCATCTGCCTTTCTGGTCAGTCCCTGCCTTCTGACCCATTGTAGTCACCTGCTCTCATACAAGGACTGGTCCAGAGTAGCACCTGGTCCCTCTGCTCAGTCCTTCCCTGGTTCACGGAGTCGATTGAGCCACCGTGCGACCTTGGTCAGTCCGAGTTGATACCTAGTTACGCCCCTCTGGTCCCTCCTTGCACCGCAGCACAGAGGTTACACCACCCAGATCCGTAACAATGATACTCACAAGAAAAAGCTCTTTCCTGCACTTCAGCTCTTGAACCCTCACTGCAGTTTTATTATTATTTTTTTTTTATACTGTTACATGGTTCTTTAGCATCAGAATGAACATCAACTTTCAGAAAATGCATGCCTAACCACTTCCCTCCACAGCCAATTTTCATTTATGAGCTTTATTTTTTCTCTCCTTTTAAATATATTCTGTCAATATAGCCGCATGTGGTTTTGACTTTTGCAGGATGAGTTTTAGTTTTGACGTCATTCCTTTTAACATTCAGTGAATTGTAAAATGGGAAATGAATTCCAAGTGTGGTGTAATTTTGAAAAATAAGTAATTCCACCATGATTTTTTGAGTTTTGTTTTAACAGAATACATTCTGTAGTAAAAATTACTCTGAATCTTGATTCTCCAGGTCAATTGATTGATCTGGTCAGGGATTGTTTTTTGCATAACGATCTGACAATTTGATTGATATCTTTTTGAGGTAGATATGATATTTTTCATGTATTTTTATTGAATTCCTAGGAAGGTGTGGTTTATATTTTGATAGATCGGACTGGTTTTTGTTTTTTTACTCTCTTTATTTTAAAATACCTCCTTTGTAAATTCTTCGTTTGTGTACATTAGTTGGTAAAATTGCACCCTAAAAAATATTAATGCCCCTTGCAAATGCCCTAGAAAACAGTGCTCATATTTTGCCCCTAGAAAGTAAAAATGAGGGGCAAAACCCTGATTTCCCCTTTATCAATTTTGCTTCTTTTGTACCCACTTAACATTTAATAATGTCCTGAGTTTCCTCCATTTATAGTTCTGCTCTACATAGCATGATGCCCTCCACAGCTTCCACATATACAGCATGTTGAGCCCACAGCTCCCTATACACAACATGATGGGCCCCACAGTAACTCTCACTTTAATACTGCCCTCAGCAGCCCCCCCCCACTGTATTTCAGCTTTCAGTAGCTCCCCACTGTAGAATGGCCCATAGTAGCCCCTCCAAACTGTAGATGGCCCCTAGTAGTCCCCCAACACTGTATGAATGGCTCCCAGTAGTGCCTCAACTGTATAATGGCCCTCAGTAGTCCCCTTACACTGTATGATAGCTCTCAGTATTCCCCAACACTGTATGATACAAAAACAGAGGGGAATGCGGGGTAAAGGAATAGTCAGCTCACCAAACATTGATTAGCAGTCTTCATCTGTCAGGCAGCGCACGCAGCCGTCCCAGTCTCGGACGTGGAGACAAATAGCAGAAAAGCAAGAAAATCCTCCAGCGGTCGCCAAAGATATAAAAACTGAAAATTTACTGATCACATTAAAACTGTAGTAGCAGGTCACCAAATGAGATCCAAAAGACATAGGAAAAACAGACCTATGTCTTTTGGATTTCATTTGGTGACCTGCTTGTACTGTTTTTAATGTGATCAATAAATTTCAGTTTTTATATCTTTGGCTAACACTATATGATGGCCCCCAGTATTCCCCCACACTGTCTGATGGCCCTCAGTAGCACGCCACACTGTATGATAGCCCCACTATTTCCCCCTCTACACTGTATGGGTGGCCCCCAGGATTATCTCTGCACTGTTTGGATGGCGACCATTATTCCCCCCCACATTGTATGGATGGCCCCCAGTATTCCCCCCACACTGTATGAATGGCCTCCAGTATTTCCCCCACATTGTATAAATGGCCCCCAGGAATTTCCCCACAGTGTATGGATGGCCACTAGTATCCCCCCACACTGTATGGGTGGCCCCCAGTATTCCCCCACACTGTATGAATGGCCCCAAGTAGTCTCCACACACATTTTATTTTGCCACCAGTAGTCTCCCCACACTGTATGGATTGCCAACAGTATTCCCCCTACACAATATGGATGGCCCCAAGTAGTCTCCCCACACATTTTATGAATTGCCACCAGTAGTCTCCTCACACTGTGTGGGTGGCCCCCAGTATTCCCCCCACACTGTATAAATGGCCCCAAGTAGTCTCCCCACACATTTTATAAATTGCCACCAGTAGTCTCCCCACACTGTATGGATGACCACCAGTATTCCCCCCCACACAGTATGGATGGCCACCAGTATTCCTGCCACTCTATGAATGGCCTCCACTAGTCTCCCCACACTGCATGGATGACTAGAAGTATTCCCCCCACACAGTATGGATGGCCCTAAGTATTCCCACCATACTGTATGGATGGCTCCCACTATCCCCCCACACTGTATGAATGGCCTCCAGTATTCCTTGCACACTATATGGGTGGTCATCTTTATTCCCCCACACTGTATAGATGGCCACCAGTATTCCCCCCACAATGTATGAATGGCCCCCAGTAGTTTCCCCTCCCCACACTGTGTGAATGGCCACCAGTATTCCTCCCATACAGTATGAATGGCACCCAGTATTCCACCTATACTGTATGGATAGCTCCCAGTAGTTCCTCCAAACTATATATATGCCCCCCAGTAGTCCAGTAATCCCCTCACACTGTATGGATGGCTCCCAATATCCCCCCGCACTATGTATGATCCCCAGAGGTCCAGTAGTCCCCCCACACTATATGGATAGCCCCCAGTATTACAGTAGTCCCCCCACACTGTATGGATGATCCCCATTAATGCCCCCACACAATATGGATGGCCGCAAGTAGTCCAGTATTCCCCCCCCCCACTCTGTGGATCACCTCCACTAGTACAGTAGTGCACCCACATTGTATGGTTGTCCCCCAGTAATCCCCCCACACTGTATGGATGGTCCACAGTAGTACCCCTCGCACTGTATGGATGGCCCTCAGTAATCCCCCTATGAGCACTATTAAAATAAAATTTTAAAAAAGTATGCCCACCTAACCATGGCTTTACCGGCAGACAGGACCAAGGCATGGGTGGACCAATGCGATGATATCATCACTAGTGTTGAGCCACCCCCGTAGTGTTCGAGTTCGGTTCGGTTCGTCGAACACCCGTGTGTTCGCCGAACTGTTCGTCGAACTGTTCGTCGAACACCTTCGAACACCGTTAAAACCAATGGCAGGCAAACAAAAACACATAGAAACACATAGAAAACACCTTCAAAGGTGTCCAAAAGCTGACAAACTGCTCAGAAGACATAACTAACACATGGAAAAGTGACAAGTACATATAGTCATGCGAAAAGAAAAGAGGTGGAGGAGTAAAAGGAGGGGGAGACACAGATATAGGCATGTCATGCCCTTCTAAAATCCAAAAAGTGAGAAGCCGACACGGCCAGTCCGCTCCTGCCCGTGCCACCTCCGTGTCGCCGGGTTTGTGCCAGAGCCGCGGTGAACCCTGATGGCCAGCCCCCCTCTCCCAATACTGGTGCCTGTCCGCTGGTGGGTCGAGCGAGCCCCCCTGTGGTGGAGGCAGCTCTAAACTTTTTAATTTAAATTGTCTCTCTCATTTGAATGAATACACTTTAAATCCATTTACAAGGATCTATTGGAGGGCAAGTCTCATGCCAGCAGCCGTGTAATTCCAGCTCCAGTAGCGTCCACTAAAGCTGCTGCAGTTAAAAAGCTTTTATAAGGATCGAGCTCGGCTGTCCACCGCAAGGCATCCTACTGCCAGTCCCAGCCCCTATGGCTTGGGGTGCCTCCTGATGCTCTTCACTGAGTATCCTGTGGTCCCGAAGCATTTCCTTTGAAAAAATTAAGTGTCCAAACTACAGGTGGTGTAGCTTGCTTAACAGCCGGGATAATCCGCTGACTAGCAGACACTGCTACTAGGCACAAAGTATTTCCTGGGCTAGATGCAGTTAAAAATTTGTAATTAGATACTCTCGTTGGATGCTGAGAAAGCATTCCATAGAGTCTCCTGGCACGCCATATATTATTCTCTTAAAAAGTTTGGGGTAGGGGTCTAGGGGACCCTTTTATAGCCAAAAGCACGGCCCTGTATCGCAATACGTCACCTAGGCTGAAGATAAATGGAACTGTAGCACCCTGAGGGCTCGGTTGCTACAGAGGTATTGCACCTCACCCAGAGGTGTGATATCTCACTCTCAGGTAAGGATGGAGTGTGGATCAGGACCCGACACCTGCATGCATTACACCACATTGCCGTGGGGCAGGGCGACCAATATGCCCCTGAGATGGGCACGACAGTCCCTGTCCCTGGCTGGAGTGGGGGGAGGGAACACTGAGGAAGGGGAACCCTGTAGTGCAGGAGCAGCGAGGAAGCAGTTCCTGGGTGCATTGAGAAGGGAGTATAAAAGGTGGGCACCATCTTAGTTCAGTGCAGAGAAGTCTGAGCAGAAGTGACAGGGAGCAGGGGCTCTGCATGAGCTCTGCTCCGGAGGCGGGCCTAGTAACAGAGGCCCAGGCCTGGAAGAGGGAGAAGAAAGGAAGAGGAGCGGAGAAGGCTCCAGGAACGAGGAACGAAGGGATCCCAGGGGTGCGGACGGGTGAGTCGCCACCGCACGCCCGAATCCACCTGCATGGAGGGGTCAGGCCAAAGGGGGAGACCGGTCCCCGAAACTAGTGGAGGCGGGAAACGACCCTCAGCTAGAAACCAGAGGCTGTGACATTTTATGTGGTGCAGCCCCTTGCTACACCCGCTAGGAAGGCACCACATAGGGTCAGGGAAACTGGCGCCAAGTTTACCAAGAGGAGGCCCGAGGCAGCCAGACAGAAGGGTTGGTAAGAAAGGCCAGACAAAGGACACACAAAGGGGGTCCTGTGAAATGCTCCAAAGTTATCTGGGAGTTGTCTGAGCCCCTCACCTGGTGAGCACAGTACGACGTGGGCAGCCGTTACCTGCAGACGTGGTCTGGATAAGAACTGTGAGTAAAGGCCCTGGACTGCATCACTGACTCCGTGTCGTTACTGCTGCTGCCCTGCACCATCACCCCCATCCTCCGCATACACTGCCCTGAGGCTATACTCCTCCTGTGGGGAGTTATGCTATGCTCTGCTGCACCCACAACACCAGCCTCAGCGGTCTGCCCTTCAGCGGCGGTTCACTCTGACCGCAATCCACGGGTGGCATAGTCGGACATTTAAACATCAAAACCACATAAATAGTTCCGCCACTGGTTTGACCGCCCTGAGCCACGGAACCGGGTCGCCGCCACGGAGACTGCAACCACCAGCATCCACCAAAAAGGGTCTGGCTCCGGGTGTCCCAAGGCCCAGGGGGTGCGTCATTTTCATCACCTTTCATAATCACCAATGGGACAAGGCAGGGATGTCCTCTGTCCCCGCTCTTATACATCCTAGTGACGGAGCACCTGCTCTCATCAATTCGCCATAACCCCAATATTAGGTGGATTGAGGTGGGAGACACCGAGTACAAGTGCTCTCTATTTGCTGATGATGTCCTAGTATATATCACTCAATCACATATATCCATCCCTGCTGTTATGGCTGAAATTGATCACTTTGTTACATGGTCAAATTTTGAAATCAATGCAGCGAAGTCTGAGGCCCTCGATGTCTCCCTCCCCAAATCCATACAGGATTCCATCCAGTCCAACTTTCCTGGCCCTCACAGGGTATCAAATACTTAGGAATTCCTATTCATAGAGACCTCTCCCATCTATGTTATCTTAATTTTGGGCCATTTATTGAACAACTCCATACAGACCACGGTTGGCAAGTTAGAACTGTAAGATTCACTACGTGAACCACTGGTGTTTTGTGGAAAAGCACATGTACACTGTGTTCCAAATTATTATGCAAAAAGTGTTTAGGAGTGATAAGGGAAGAATTTGTTTGTTTGTCAGTTAAACTCATTGATGGTGATGTGTGTCAGGGCTCTTTATATCACTGTAAGTAATTGCAGACACCTGTGCTAATTAGTTTGGCAGGTGTGCCCAATGAAAGGCAAGACTACTTAAGAAGGCTGTCCCACATTATTAAGCAGCCTATATTTTCTGCCAAAATGGGAAAGAAAAAGGATGTGTCGGCTGCTGAGAAGCAACAAATTGTGGAGTGTTTAGGTCAAGGCATGACTATAATCAACTTTGTGCGATGATCAGGATGAAGTGTCTTGGCAATCAAGAAGTATGTTGCTGATTCACAGTACACACATTTCAAATAAATACCGCCTGATGACGTTGAGCCCTACTGCCAGCATAGTAAGGAGGTGTGCAGGATCCCTTCTGCGCAGTTAGAAAGCTTGTGGCATGACCAGACAGGCTTTGGGTGCAGGTGGAGGACCGAGAGGAGGTTGAGGAGGCAGAAGCAGTGGAGGAACTTTGAGATAAAGAGGATTGACGCACAACTCGTGGGGGCGGCAAGACTTGGACAGCAGCCCCTTGTCCTGCTGTCACCATAGTTACCCAGTGCCCAGTCAGCGACATGTAACGCTCCTGTCCATGCCTACTCGTCCAAGTGTCTGTGGTGAAATGCACCCTGTCACACACAGAGTTTCTCAAAAAGCGGTGATGTTGTGTGCGACATGCTGGTGGAGCTCAGGCACACCTTTCTTTGAGAAGTAGTGCCGACTGGGCATCTGGTACTGGGGCACTGTGATGGACATAAGGTCTCGAAAATCCTCTGTGTCCACCAGGCGGAAAGGCAGCATTTCTGTAGCCAAGAGCTTGCAGATGGTGAAATTCAACCTCTTAGCTTTCTCATGGCTAGGAGGAAATGGTCTTTTACTTGTCCACATCTGAGGGACCGAGGGCTGGCTATTGTGCTTAGACGGGGTTGATAAGGGTGTCCCCGGCAAACTGCCAGTCTGTGAGGAAGATGCAGGCGGACATGTTAGGTTGCCTTGATCCAAAGGTGGTGCTATCGATGTCGGACAGCGCTCAACACCAGCTGGTGTTACCACCTCCAAAGAAAATGATGACCTGCCAGTCACGCTGGCTGTTGCGGGTAAAGAGGTGGCAGGTCTGCGCCCCAAAACAGGTGTGACTGCTGTCCCCCCCAGTCACAGAGGATGAAGAGGCCGCGGATGCACAAGATATGGCAGACGGTGGTTGGCCCGGCCGACTAGGCCGCATTGTAGCACAGTGAGCTTCCCACTGCAACTTATGCTTCATGTCCATGTGCCGGTTCATGCATGAAGTACTCAAACTATGTATTTTTTGGCCTCTACTAAGCTTTTGCTGACAAATGTTACAGATAACACGAGTTGGGTCATCTTTATCGATCTGAAAAAATGCCCAGGCTATGCAAGGCTTAGCACCCATGCGACCTGAAGAGCCACCACGACTTGTGGTGAGAGGCAGAGTTGTGTTTGAGGATGCAGTTGTTGACGTGCTTCCAGTACTACATCTCTGTCCAGGAAGGCGCAACCTGACCTCGTCGTCACTAGCATTCTCCTCCACCTCCTCTGCTGACCTCATCTCTTGGCTGACTGTGGGTTGACAGTAAGTGGGATCTCCAACCTCATCATCATCACCCTGTGTGTTATCACACCCGTCGTCCTCAGATCCAACCTCTTTCAGCCCTGACAAAAAACTAAAGTTGTCGCTCCAATCAGGTATTTGAGTCTCATCATCGTCTTCCTCATTGTGTCCACCAACAGGAGTTACAGTTTGGGAATGAGGGTCTACATTATGGTCAGAACCTCCAGCGTCTGGTCCTGGATCCGACTCATAAAGATTCTGGGCATTAGTGCAGATCATTTCCTCGTCTGGATTCACAGAAGCGCTGGAGCCGACCTCTGATTCCCAGGCTATAGTATGAGTAAACAGCTCTGCAGACTCAACCATCTGTTCTACCTCATACTCAGACGGGCAGCTGGAGATTTGGGAGCTGTGAGGAAGCAAGTGCGATTGGGGTGACACCTTTGAGGACTGGAGTATTTGTGATGTTGAAGTTGATGTGGAGGAGAGCCCACTTAAAGGAACACTTGATATCCATTGAAGCACCTGCTGTTTATGTGCCTCATCTGGAATTTGTAGCGATTGGTGTGGCCGTAAGAAAGGGATCTTATCACATTGTCCGCTAAAAGAAGTAGACATTTTAGTTTGGCTGGAAGATGGTCTTTCTTCTGCAGATGTTACTGTTGCTTTAACAACTACCCCACGGACACAACTTTTTTTCCCCTTCCCAACACGCCTATTCCCCTTTCCACCAGCAGCAGGCCTTTTTCCACTCATTTTGGTGGTTAACTAATTCACAACTCTGGAGTTGTTTGCACAAAAAAACAATGGATGGGAACCGAGCAGAGCTGAGTGGCCAAACTGTGGTATTAGGCCAAAACTATTGGCTGGGTTAGATGCAGAAAAAAATTATATTCAATTTGCAACCTGATGGAGGTCAGTATAGATGGACTAATAGAACAAGTCCCACACACAGCTAGAAGCCCAAATATTTTTTCAGAGGTAGATGCAGAAAAAAATTATATTCAGTTTGCAACCTGATGGAGGTCAGTATAGATAGACTAATAGAACAAGTCCCACACACTGCTAGAAGGCCAAATATTTTTTCAGAGCTAGATGCAGAAAAATATTATTTTCAATTTGAAACCTGATGGAGGTCAGTATAGATGGACTAATAGACCAAGTCCCACACACTGCTAGAAGGCCAAATATTTTTTCAGAGCTAGATGCAGAAAAATATTATTTTCAATTTGCAACCTGATGGAGGTCAGTATAGATGGACTAATAGACCAAGTCCCACACACTGCTAGAAGCCCAAATATTTTTTCAGAGCTAGATGCAGAAAAAAATTATATTCAATTTGCAACCTGATGGAGGTCAGTATAGATGGACTAATAGAACAAGTCCCACACACAGCTAGAAGCCCAAATATTTTTTCAGAGGTAGATGCAGAAAAAAATTATATTCAGTTTGCAACCTGATGGAGGTCAGTATAGATAGACTAATAGAACAAGTCCCACACACTGCTAGAAGGCCAAATATTTTTTCAGAGCTAGATGCAGAAAAATATTATTTTCAATTTGCAACCTGATGGAGGTCAGTATAGATGGACTAATAGTCCAAGTCCCACACACTGCTAGAAGGCCAAATATTTTTTCAGAGCTAGATGCAGAAAAATATTATTTTCAATTTGCAACCTGATGGAGGTCAGTATAGATGGACTAATAGACCAAGTCCCACACACTGCTAGAAGCCCAAATATTTTTTCAAAGCTAGATGCAGAAAAAAATTATATTCAATTTGCAACCTGATGGAGGTCAGTATAGATGGACTAATAGAACAAGTCCCACACACAGCTAGAAGCCCAAATATTTTTTCAGAGGTAGATGCAGAAAAAAATTATATTCAGTTTGCAACCTGATGGAGGTCTGTATAGATGGACTAATAGAACAAGTCCCACACACTGCTAGAAGGCCAAATATTTTTTCAGAGCTAGATGCAGACAAAAAATTATTTTCAGTTTGCAACCTGATGGAGGTCAGTATAGATGGACTAGTAGAACAAGTCCCACACACTGCTAGAAGGACAAATATTTTTTCAGAGCTAGATGCAGAAAAAAATTATATTCAATTTGCAACCTGATGGAGGTCAGTATAGATGGACTAATAGAACAAGTCCCACACACTGCTAGAAGGCCAAATATTTTTTCATAGCTAGATGCAGACAAAAAATTATTTTTAATTTGCAACCTGATGGAGGTCAGTATAGATGGACTAATAGAACAAGTGCCACACACTGCTAGAAGGCCAAATATTTTTTCAGAGCTAGATGCAGATAAAAATTATTTTTAATTTGCAACCTGATGGAGGTCAGTATAGATGGACTAATAGAACAAGTCCCACACACTGCTAGAACCCCAAATATTTTTTCAGAGCTACATGCAGACAAAAAATATTTTAAATTTGCAACCTGATGGAGGTCAGTATAGATGGACTAATAGACCAAGTCCCACACACTGCTAGAAGGCCAAATATTTTTTCAGAGCTAGATGCAGACAAAAAAATATTTTTAATTTGCAACCTGATGGAGGTCAGTATAGATGGACTAATAGAACAAGTCCCACACACTGCTAGAAGCCCAAATATTTTTTCAGAGCTAGATGCAGACAAAAAATTATTTTGAATTTGCAACCTGATGGAGGTCAGTATAGATGGACTAGTAGAACAAGTCCCACACACTGCTAGAAGGACAAATATTTTTTCAGAGCTAGATGCAGAAAAAAATTATATTCAATTTGCAACCTTATGGAGGTCAGTATAGATCAGGGGTCTCAAACTCGGCTGGGTATATGGGCCGCACATGGAAAAAATTTGAATTTGGGGGGCCGCATTCTTTGTTCAATGTGACATTTTTAGTGATACAATTTTTTTTGTATACACCTTTTGAACATTTTTGCCGTGTTTATTTTTTTATGGCTTGGGTCGTTATGGATGTGGCGATAATAAACGTGCACTTTTTTGTGTTTACTTTAGTTTACATATAAAACAGCATTTTTAGTGCCCAATATTTTTTCATGCTTTATTTTATTTTTTATTTTTTTTACAATTTTATTTCCCCCAATTGGCCACATACAGTAATATTGTCTTACAATTAGCATCATATAGTAATAATGGAAAACATCTTGTAGTAATGTTCCCCATCCAAGTCCCCATCTTGTACTAATGTGCCCCATCCAGGTCCCTATCCTGTGGCTATGTGCCCTATCCAGGTCCCCATCCTGTGGCAACGTTCCCCATCCTGGCGCCCATCTTGTACTAATGTGCCTCATCCAGGTCCCCATCTTGGGGCTATGTGCCCCATCCAGGTCCCATCCTGTGGCAATGTTCCCCATCCAGGTCACCATCTTGTGGCTCTGGTCCCCATCTTGTGGCTCTGTGCCCCATCCAGGTCCCCATCTTGTGGCTCTGTGCCCCATCCAGGTCCCCATCTTGTGGCTATGTGCCCCATCCAGGTCCCCATCCTGTGGCAACGTTCCCCATCCTGGCGCCCATCTTGTACTAATGTGCCTCATCCAGGTCCCCATCTTGGGGCTATGTGCCCCATCCAGGTCCCCATCCTGTGGCAATGTTCCCCATCCAGGTCCCCATCTTGTGGCTCTGGTCCCCATCTTGTGGCTCTGTGCCCCATCCAGGTCCCCATCTTGTGGCTCTGTGCCCCATCCAGGTCCCCATCTTGTGGCTATGTGCCCCATCCAGGTCCCCATCCTGTGGCAACGTTCCCCATCCTGGTGCCCATCTTGTACTAATGTGCCTCATCCAGGTCCCCATCTTGGGGCTCTGTGCCCCATCCAGGTCCCCATCCTGTGGCAATGTTCCCCATCCAGGTCCCCATCTTGTGGCTATGTGCCCCATCCAGGTCCCCATCTTGTGGCTATGTGCCCCATCCAGGTCCCCATCCTGTGGCAATGTTCCCCATCCAGGTCCCCATCTTGTGGCTCTGGTCCCCATCTTGTGGCTCTGTGCCCCATCCAGGTCCCCATCTTGTGGCTCTGTGCCCCATCCAGGTCCCCATCTTGTGGCCTTGTGCCCCATCCAGGTCCCCATCTTGTGGCTATGTGCCCCATCCAGGTCCCCATCCTGTGGCAACGTTCCCCATCCTGGCGCCCATCTTGTACTAATGTGCCTCATCCAGGTCCCCATCTTGGGGCTCTGTGCCCCATCCAGGTCCCCATCATGTGGCAATGTTCCCCATCCAGGTCCCCATCTTGTGGCTATGTGCCCCATCCAGGTCCCCATCTTGTGGCTATGTGCCCCATCCAGGTCCCCATCTTGTGGCTATGTGCCCCATCCAGGTCCCCATCTTGTGGCTATGTGCCCCATCCAGGTCCCCATCTTGTGGCTATGTGCCCCATCCAGGTCCACATCTTGAGGCTATGTGCCCCATCCAGGTCCACATCTTGAGGCTCTGTGCCCCATCCAGGTCCCCATCCTGTGGCTATGTGCCCCATCCAGGTCCCCTCTTGTGGCTATGTGCCCCATCCAGGTCCCCATCTTGTGGCTATGTGCCCCATCCAGGTCCCCATCTTGTGGCTATGTGCCCCATCCAGGTCCCCATCTTGAGGCTATGTGCCCCATCCAGGTCCACATCTTGAGGCTCTGTGCCCCATCCAGGTCCCCTCTTGTGGCTATGTGCCCCATCCAGGTCCCCTCTTGTGGCTCTGTGCCCCATCCAGGTCCCCTCTTGTGGCTCTGTGCCCCCTGTGCTGTTCTTCACACACATAAAATAGAAAAAAAAAAAGATGATTCTCACCTGTCCTCCGTTCCCTCGGCGGCCTTCCTGCAGATGTGGCCCGCAGGCACCACAGAGTCCGACCCCTTGACGATCCCGACCTGGTCCAGGAGGAGCCGCCGACAGCAGCGCTGCATTGCCGCACATAGACTGTCTCCCAGCACAGCATTTTCAATGTCAGCCGCCGGCCAATCAGAGGCCAGCAGCTGACATCTGCATATGGCAATGACGTCATACTCTCTGCGCCGACACGCAGATATCAGCTGCTGGCCTCTGATTGGCCAGTGGCTGGCATTGGAAATGCAGTGCTGGGAAACAGTCTCTGTGTGGCAATTCAGCGCTGCTGTCGGCGGCTCCTCCTGGACCAGGTCGGGATCGTCAAGGGGTCTGTGCCTGCGGGCCGCATAAAGCAGCCTCAGGGGCCGCATGCGGCCCGCGGGCCGCGTGTTTGAGACCCCTGGTATAAATGGACTAATAGAATGATGCTATGCCCAAAAGGTTTTACTTCACTAGGTGCAGTAAAAAAAATGGTATTCTATACACAGGTGGTGTATCTTGCAACACAGATAGGCTACTCCACTGACTAACACACTCTGCAATAGGCCAAAAAGGATTAGCTTTGCTAGATTCAGCCAAATGCTGTGAAAAAAACTTGCACAGCTCTGGCACAGACCTGCCTGGCAAAAACTGATAGGAACTGATGTAACTTAGTCCTGAAAAGGACTGCAATTACAATTAGTCTTTACTCCCAACCTATGTATTTAAGAGCACAGACCAGCCTTATAAAAGTCATAGGAAATGCTATAACCTAGTCCTTAAAAGGACTGCAATCACAACTATTCCCTACTCCCAAGCTATCTGTAGATTTGTGCGAAAATTGGCTTGAAATTAACAAGGTATAGCGCACACAGCAACAGCGGTGCCGTCTAACATGCAGCTGCAGCAGTGAGAAAATGGTGGCGACTGGGAAAATGGCTGGGTCTTATAGGGCAAGGACATATGACATACACTGCCAATGACACATGCCCTTGCTTGTGTGAAAAAAAGCACTTCGCTCCGTGTGTGCTCTGCTGATAGGCTGACAGATTGCACCTCCTCACTGTAAATGCGGGAAAGAGAAAAAAAAATGGAGATCTTCATTATTCCTGCAGAGATCCATCCCCTGCCCCTCCCCCCGCCCCGCTGTACACTCAAACTGCGTATTAACATTAATTTTCATCATTACTGAGAAAAAATCCAGTTATGATTTTGGTGCACGAACAGTTATCGAACATAACCTCGAACAGCCTAATTTTTCTCAAATCGTTCGTGTTCGCCGAACGGCTCGAACACCGCCCAAAACAGCTCGAATTTGAGACTGGCGAACAGTTCGAGTCGAACAACGCTCATCTCTAATCATCACGCCTTTATAAACAATCCTTGAAATGTTAGAACCTAAACAATTATAGACATATATAACCAATACCAAAAACCAGACCAAAGGGAACAATGGGGCCGGGAGTATAGATAATAGGAAGATATGGTATGGTGTGGATAAGATACCCTATTGCAAAAACTATCACACCTTACCTTGCCAAAGAGGATTAATAGGCATCTGATCCAATTATGCCATTTCTGACTGTTGGTACTGCATTGCTGGTCTTTTTTCCATGGTAGTACAGGTCGGTTAGGGCCCAATAGGGTTTATCAGGGTCAGCTGTTGGTAAGTGGGGGAGTCAGTTGTGCATTTAGAGTGCCAACCTCCGTGGCAAGGTAGGATGTGATAGTTTTTACAATAAGGCATCTTATCCACAACATACCATATTTTCTTAATATCTATACTAACATTGTTCCCTTTGGTCTAGTTTTTAGTAGTGGTTATGTGTATAATTGTTTAAGTACTAACATTTTAAAAATTATTAATAAAGGTTATTTTTTATGATACATTCCTTGTGGTGAATTTGTTGGAGATTCATGTACGTTATCTTGGTTTTGGCTGTGATATTTATAATCTGATGTCATTGCATCAGGGCACACAGAGTCCTGGAGTGATGATGTCATCACACCTCCCCTCCCCCCTTCCTCGTCCATGTGTCTGCCTGCTTTTCTGAAGACCGAAGGCTTAAATCATCCTGCTGTATGCTGTATACAGAACAGAAATTACACTAAGGAAATCCACATCTATGGGAGATTTCAAAGAAGACTCATTGATCAATATGAAAGCCCATATAATTAAGGATTGTGTACTATGTGGACATAGTAAATGGCAGACAATTCGGATGAGAACACAAGGAAAGGAGAACCACCGAATGTCAGGTCCAAAAATCAATTAGACATTAGCTATATATAAAAAACCTTTATTAACGGAATGGTTATAGTGGTGATACAAACACAAGATGTGTCCGCAATCAAAATGGTACAATTGCAACATCAATGTAATCAATGAATTAATAGGATTGGACCACAGAAGACTTGGTATACAACACATGCAACAGGTATGTCAGAGCCAATCTAGCAAATATAATAGTGATGGCAGTACATGGTGCCCGAATGGTGCATGTGACAACAAAATATATATATAGTGAGTACTTCAGGTAAATGAATTATCATGTCACCGGGCACCATGCACGACCATCTACAATGAATGATGGTCGGTATCTGCCCTCCTATATAAGTATATGATAAAATAGAGATGGAAATGTGACTATATAATGCTCATATAATGCCTATTTGAAAATTATTGACCATACCTGATTCCTGGGTCCAAAAGAGGGAGATTGCGGCATAGCCCCGACGTGCGTTTCTGACAGAAAGTCCTTCGTCAGGGGGTGTTGTTCCGTAGAACCAACAAGGTTTAAAAAGGAGGGTATGGCCAATCAAGTGAGGCGCCAGCAAAATAAATGTGTATCCGGCCGCCTAAAACGAAATCGGAAGTGTCATAGCGTGTCAGTCAAAGGGGGTGGGTACCTGATCATGCCTGTCAGTATCAGCAATGTGTGCTCTAATTCATGTGATGCGGTCTGTCAGATTGGTTGCACGTGCGCAGCCAGGAGGGACCAGGACCTGCGGGCATCCGCGTCACGTGACCGGTGGCCTCAGGTCCTTGTGACCCGAGCCTCCGGACACATAAAGATACGGAGCCGGCCGGCACAAGGAACGCAGGGTTGCGCAAGTGCACTGACCAGACCCAGGCTCGTGAGCAATTTGAAGGGACCCTAGCCAAATAGATTATATGAGTCTATAGATAGGATGTAAAATTATATGCAAAATAAAACACAAATCAATAAAAATTATTGAAAGTTTTTAAAAATTAAGTAAGATGGATATAGTCAGAGTAATTAAATCAAGTCACAAAATTGCAGAATAACACTATTGTGTGAAAGGTGAAAAAGATGTAGCGTACTACATCGTTTTTGCATAGGTCCAACATATATTATACTAAAGGACAATGGACCTATATATATACTGTATATATATGTATATATATATATATATATATATATATATATAAGTGTCACAAAATCTATTTATTATATCCATCCATGCACATATTGCACTTTTTCATCTTATCATTAATTTTATTGTTACATGCAATAGCATATTTTCTATTTTTATTACCATATATATTTATATATGTGACATATTGCTCAGCACTTGGCACTTTTTCATATCGCTAATAGTTAGCACTTGCACAGCAAGTGACATTTCATATTGCACATCACTTGGCACTTTTTCATAGATATACATATACACTTTTTACAGCAATCAGTCATGCACTTTTGTAATTACACATAGCTACTTGCACAGTACGCTACATCTTTTTCACCTTTCACACAATAGTGTTATGCTGCACTTTTGTGACATGATTTAATTACTCTGACTATATCCATCTTATTTAATTTTTAATAACTTTCAATAATTTTTATTGATTTGTGTTTTATTTCGCATATAATTTTACTTCCTATCGGTAGACTCATATAATCTATTTGGCTAGGGTCCCTTCAAATTGCTCACGAGCCTGGGTCTGGTCAGTGCACTTGCGCACCCTGCGTTCCTTGTGCCGGCCGGCTCCGTATCTTTGTGTCCAGAGGCTCGGGTCACAAGGACCTGACGCCACCGGTCACGTGACTCGGATGCCCGCAGGCCCTGGTCCCTCCTGGCTGCGCACGCGCAACCAATCTGACAGACCGCATCACATGATTTAGAGCACACATTGCTGATACTGACAGGCATGCTCAGGTACCCGCCCCCTTTGACTGACACGCTATGACACTTCCGGTTTCGTTTTAGGCGGCCGGATACACGTTTATTTTGCCGGCGCTTCACTTGATTGGCCATACCCTCCTTTTTAAACCTTGTTGGTTCTAAGGAGCAACACCCCCTGACGAAGGACTCTCTGTCCGAAAAGCGCATTGGAGCTGTGCCGCAATCTCCCTCTTTTGGACCCAGCAATCAAGTATGGTCAATTTTTCAATAGGCCTTCTCCCCCTCCACATTGCATGAGCATTATATAGTCACATTTCCATCTCTATTCTATTGTATACTGATGTGGGAGGGCAGATACCGACCATCATTCATTGTAGATGGTCGTGCATGGTGCCCGGTGACATGATAATTCATTTACATGAAGTGCGCGTTATATATATATTTTGTTGTCACATGCACCATTCGGGCACCATGTACTGCCATCACTATTATATTTGCTAGATTGACTCTGACATACCTGTTGCATGTGTTGTATACCAAGTCTTCTGTGGTCCAATCCTGTTAATTCATTGATTACATTGATGTTGCAATTGTACCATTTTGATTGCGGACACATCTTGTGATTGTATCACCACTATAACCATCCCGTTAATAAAGGTTGTTTATATATAGCTAGTGTCTAATTGATTTTTGGACCTGACATTCGGTGTGGTTCTCCTTTCCTTGTACCTACAGAACAGGTAGTGATAGTGCAGGGAGACCTTCTGCACTAAAACTTATACTGTTTCAGCACGTTGTGCCCATCGATGCAGCTTAGAGTGGCTGTAGCACTGGATGGGCCCCTCTGAGGATGTGTCCCGGGGTGATCATCCCCTCTGCCTACACGGCAGCTACGCTACTGATCCAGTCCAATTGCCACAAGTGCATAAAATCCAGCCCCAGGATGCCGATACAGTTGAAAGTATGATGTATGATGGGGTATAGCCCAGAGCTGGCCCTGCCCCCCTGACTCACTAGCCCCATACCAGCTGCATGGTCTGCCTGTATTATTGGTATACCACTGACTGCAGTATATCACAGTTCAATCAATTCACAGTCACAAAAACTCTGCAGGTCACAGACTGAGAATACCACTCCCATTTTCTTTGTTCTTTAGAGTTGCATTAGTGCATTACTCTCTGATTTACGCCTTTCTATCCCTATCTCTAAGACCACGTTCACAAGTTCGGTATTTGGACAGTATTGTACATCAGTATTTATAAGCCAAAACCAGGAATGGAACAGTCAGAAGAAAAGGCGCAAGCTGAAGGTTTTACAATGGCCTTCACAGTCCCCTGATCTGAACAACACTGAAAATCTGTGGCTAGACCTCAAAATAGCAGTGCATGCAAGACGCCCCAGGAATCACACAGAGCTGGAAGAATTTACCAAGGAAGAATGGATGAAAATCCCTCAAACAAGAACTGAAAGACTCTTGTCTGGCTACAAAAAGCGTTTACAAGCTGTAACTTTCAAAAGGGGGCGCAATTAGGTACTAACCATAAGTAAACTGATATAGAAAAGTGGAGACCTTATTCATAAAATAATTAATTTTTATTTAAACATGATTAAAAAACTTTTTACATAAAATCAAATAAAAAACATGAGGTGATACAAAAACAGGAATCAAGTGACTTGACCAACTATCATAACAATTTCCTCCAATAATGGAGCACAGAATTCATATATAGAATAACCTAAATTACTTTGTGTAATAGTAAATAAAATGCTTAGTGCTAATATATTTTAAAATATTGAAATGTGGTGCCACCTAGTGGTACAAAGAATTCTATCACCATATTTATTACCGCTCACTACTATGTAAGGCTATGTGCCCACGATGCAGAAATACTCAGGATTTTTTCCTGAGCGTTTCTGCATCTCCCTGGCAGAAAAAAACACATGCGGATTGTACATGCGGATTGTACATGCGTTTTTCCTCCCAGGGACATGCGGATGTGAAGCGTTCTTCACTTGCATTTCCGCATGCGGGTTGACAAGCGCTTTCCAAGCAATTTTAGCATCACTTGGAAAGTGCTTGTTAACTTGGTCACACTAAATAAATCCATGCAAACGGCATGGATTTATATAGTGTGACCGAAAGAACGGTAATAAATAAAAAATAGATATATACTTACCCTCTGATGGCCCGTGCTGTCTTGCTTCACTCTGTTCTCCCTTGCCGGCAGCGGTACACTGAAGGACCTGCCGACGTCAGCATCGCGTGACCCGTCACATGACTATGATGTCAGCGCAGGTCCTTCAGTCCATCGCGAACTGCCGGCAAGCAAGGAGAAGCGCATCGGGGGGCCGTCAGAAGGTAAGTATATATTTATTTTTTATTTTATTCTTTTTTTTTTTACAGTTTTCTATGGTACCCAGGTCCGGAGGAGAGTCTCCTCTTCTCTAGACCTGGGTACCATCCGCACATTAGAACGCATGGAATGTGCATCTACATATACAGTGATGCGTAATCCAAGTCAATGCAAGTCAATGGTGGCGAAAATGCAGCACTTCCGCAAAATAATTGGTAGTGCTGCGTTTTTTTCCACAATGATAATCCGCAGCAGAAATTTTCGCAGCATGTGCAAAGCACATGCGGATTATCACTGGGGAACATGGCAGACCTTCTACCAAGCGTTTTTTAAGCATTTCTGCAGTGTTTTTGCCGCTGCGGAAACGCTTAAAAAATGCATCGTGGGCACACAGCCTTATACATGCAGATAAGTTAATAATTAGGGTTGAGAGAGTATGTTCTGTCCGAGTATGCTCGGCCGAGCTCCGAGTATTTACAGCTGCTCGGTGATAAGGTTGAATCGCTCCCATGTGTGTGATTTGCAACTGTTTGACAGCTTTATTACATGTGAGGAATGTGTAAGAAATAGACATTCCTCACATGTAATAAAACTGTCAAACCGTTGCAAATCATGCACATGGGAGCGATTCAAACACATCACCGAGCAGCTGTAAATACTCGGAGCTCGGCCCGAGCATACTCGGCGAAAGGGTTAATAGAACATACTTGCTCATCACTATTAATAATACATGCAACCCAACAGTATAAAAGCAGATCCATTCATATTAAGGGGTTCCCTGTGTGACTGACCAGCATCTCCCCATCTGGGTAATTATATTTTGGCAGGTTGTGTGTCTTTTATGTGAGGGTGCCTCTTAGAGTTGGAGAACTATTTTGCCACATTGGCTAGGGAGTGTTACTACCGATGAATCTCGATCCCTGTGATTGATCCCTGTAAGACACTTACCCTCCTTACCAATATAAACAGTACAGAGCATATGAATTGATCATCTTCTATACTGTTGGGTTCACTGCTTTCCTGGTCTGATCTTTTGCATCTCTTCTTTCCCCCTTTGCACCATTATTTGCACTTTCTCTGGCCTCGTCAGTCCTGGACAGTGCTTCTAGGTCAACTAGGCCTCGGGCGTCACTACTTATGTGGGTTAGATCTTTATCAATGCATGTCGTAACTATGTGAATTCACAACATATGGCTCGCAATGACCTTTGTCTGAGGCTCTTTATTGTTAAGCAAAATGGCAGTTGCTGTTGGCTGTCATTTTGCTGAATTTGCACAGAGTAGATTGCAAAAAAAAATCCACATTTTGGATAATATGGATTTTTGTAAAATTTAAGTAGAACTCAATTACACTCTAATAAATTCTCATTTCTAATTATCCCATCTATTTTTGAAAGCATTCTTACTTTGCAGAAATGTTTTTCACACATGCCTAATAGTTTTGCATATTACTGTATATAATATCAATATCACCACAAATGAGCATCAAAAATATAAAACAATGACTGGATTGTTTTTTTAATTCCACCCATCATTGACTTGTTTGCTTTTTTTTAACGGATTATGTGATGATGAGAAGGGTGTCATTCAAAACTACAATTCATCTCTCAAAAAATGAGCCCTCATAAAACTAAGTCATTGTTCTTGGAAGGCAAGAAGAAAATATGAAAGCAAAAAAACCCAAACTAATACGAAGGAAAAAAAAACCCCAAACAGGCTGTGTTCTGAAGGGGGCAATGTATATGATATAGAAATGTTAGTAAGCCCATTAAAAGGATTTATTAGTTTCAAACAAGCTAAAAAATAAGTTGAAATACTGTGTTTAATTCGTTTTCATTTACATAAAAGAGATTTAGGCTTTACTTTAAAAAAGAAAAATATAGTTTACCTTGCAGCATGAGAATGACATAGAAAAAAAAATGTTTTTTTTTTTTTTTTTTACACAAATGAGAATCTAGAGTTTGTGGTGTGTAAAATAGCGTTCATGCAGAATAAATTCTAGGAATTGGAAATTATAGTTGCAGATCCATTTAACTGAAGCAATATCATTTCATATTTCTAATTTCTCTTTCAACTCATAAAGAACACACTGAATGTGGTTTTATTTCTGTTTGGTATTTTTCTTTTAAATTGAAATGCTTTTGCTTTTATAATAAATTCATTTTATTATCATTTGGTTTGTAGTCTGTGTAGCGTCTTAAATTTTGCATTGATGTTTTATGGAAACCTGGCAGCAAAGATAATGGTTTTAAATAATATTTGTATCATCCTAAAAGTATATCAATGCTAAAAACTATGGCAGTTACTGTGTTTTTAGGTCTGTAAGACAAAAGCCCATTAAAAATATGTCTTTCAGAAAAATATATAATTTTATAATACCCCATTAAAATATATGTAAAACATTTATTGAAAAAAGGAAATAATTCAAGGTAGTAAATTTAAAGCAATATATAAAATACAAAGAGGTTCTATGCTTTCTTTCTAAAAGCTACTGTTCATATGACGGTTAAAGGGAACCTGGTATATGAGCAATGAGCATTTAAGAAAATCATTATGTCTCTTCCCCTGATGATGCCGATAAGTTTTTTAAAGGGAACCTGTCGCCAGAAAAAATGCTATTAACCTGCAGATATGGTGTTATTCTACAGGTTAATAACGTATTGAAGTGGCCCAGCGCCTGCCATAAGAGCCCCTCTGCCAGGAGGAAATTAACTTTATTCCTTCCGACAACATCTGGCTTTCAATCATAGGGGTGGGCCGGCGCAGCTTCAGTCACCGCTTCATGTACTGTATAGTGAGTGTCAGCTATATCAGCACCCTTGCCACTGACTGACTATCAGCTCAGAATTAGAGCCAGCTGTCAGTCCGTGGTGGGGCTGTCAACCCTATAACTAAAAGTCCGAGGCTCCCAGCAGAAATAGCGGGGCTCGCCTTGCGGGTTCCGGGCAGCTTAAGAATGCCATTATCCTGCAAATGAACCCCATATCGGCAATATCCTTTTTCACGTGACATCAGTTCATAAACTGATTTTAAAGGGATAGTTCCAGAATGTAAAATTATCCCTTATTCATAGGATAGGGGATAATGTACTAATCATGGGAGTCCAACCTTTGGAACCAATTTCCGACAGTTCCATAGACAATGAATGCAGCAGAGGTTGTGCACACACACCTCTATTCTATTCAAAATTGATCTCTCTGATGCCCCATTCTGTGAATCCAGAGCAGGTATTTCAGTAAGTTATTCCCTATCATATGGAATATTCCTTTAATAGCTCAGTTATTCCATTAATTACAGATTGGTTTAGAGGTGCTTGGTTTTGCAGTGCACTCAACTTGCCACAATAGCATAAAAACTATATACACTTTAGCATTGCTTGTTTTATTGTTCATTTGCATCCTGTTCCAACAAGAGCGATCACAATCCTACAACATTAATTGATCAGCAGTACGAGATGGTTATCCCCTTCCTGACATCCGCTGTACTTGTACAGCATAATTCAGGAACAGGTGTAAGGAGCAAGTTCACAGACCAAGCCTGCACCATACTCAACAAATAATGGCTGTGACATACAGCCAAGTGCTGGCTCTAACAGTCAAGGGTGGAGTGGAGCTCTGCTTATGACTTTTAACCTGTTAAATGCGGCTCTTAATCTTTTGACAGCACATTAATAGTGGTGCGGCATAGGGGCAAGTAATTCTATTCACCTATTGGCCACCCAGCAACATTATGGTAGGGTGCCAATCAGTTGCTATGACAGCTTGGAATCTGCTGAAGAGCCCTACATATGTCATTACGGAGGTCCTTGAAACCCAACTTGTGGTTAGGTTTCGATGAAGACCTTGCTGTATATAGTACAAGCGATTGGATGATCGCAGGTTCAAGTGGTCCAAGGGAACTAAGAAATACACTAACACGTAAAAAAACTGAAAATAAAGTTTCTTTTCTCCCATTAAAGATAAAAACATTAAAAAAACACATATAGTTGAAACCAGAAGTTTACATACACTACATGGTGGGCCATTTATATGGATACACCTAAACTAAATGGGAATGGTTGGTGATATCAACTTCCTGTTTGTGGAACATTAGTATATGGGAGGGGAAAAACTTTTCCAGATGGGTGGTGAGCATGGTGGCCATTTTGAAGTCGGCCATTTTGGATCCAACTTTATTTTTTTCGATGGGAAGAGGGTCATGTGACACATCAAACATATTGAGAATTTCATAAGAAAAACAATGGTGTGCTTGGCTTTAACGTAATTTTATTCTTTCATGAGTTTTTTACAAGTTTATGACCACTTGGAAGTGCATTGAGCTGTAGGGTGCATTGCTGGAAAAGGGAAAAAAAAAAAAAAACTCTTTAAATCTTAGTTTGCGAGTGTGAACGAGCTGAGTGTGACCGGAGCGTAAGTGCAAGCAAAAGTAAGCGTGTGACTTGTTTTTCAGTGACTTTGGATTCAGGGAGTTTGGAAGGGAGGACTTTGGACTGAATTGCTGTCTGTATTTTATTAACTCTTTACTTTTCTTTTTACTTAACATTCTGTCTATTGCAATCCCCATTAGGAAATGAGCTCCATTATTGACAATGCTATCCAGTGTACATCTTGCCACATGTATGTATTCCTTGAACAGCCGGTCAGGGTTGCTTACTGCTGCGTGAGATGTGTGCATGTTGTGCGTTTGGGAGCCCAGGTACTGGATCTAAATGAGCAGCTGGCAACACTGAGATCCATTGACAATATGGAAAGGAGTCTGCTGCTCACTGAGCAGCAGCTCAATGGTGTAGATGTGGGGGAGGGTGGTAGTCGGGAGCTGCAGGACAGTGAGGTCGCTAGTTGGGTGAAAGTTAGAAGGGGGTAGAGGGAAGAGTGCCAGGGAGGCTAGTCCTGATCTGGCACACCCCAATAAGTTTGCAAAGTTGGCAGATGAGGAACGTGACGGTACAGGGGTAGCACTACTGCAGCAAGGCATGTCCCATGAAAGCCGGAGGAGTGTCAGCTCCAGTAAAGAGGGAAATAGGAGAGCAGGGCAGGCCAGGCAGGTGCTGGTAGTGGGGGACTCAATTATTAGGGGAACAGATAGGGCATTCTGTCACAAAGACAGGGATCGTCGAACAGTGTGCTGCCTACCTGGCGCTCGAGTCCGGCATATCGCTGATCGGGTTGACAGATTACTGGGAGGGGCTGGTGAGGACTCAGCGGTCATGGTGCACATTGGCACAAATGACAAAGTTAGAGGTAAGTGGAAGGTCCTTAAAGATGATTTCAGGGAATTAGGCTTCAAGCTGAAAGCAAGGCCCTCCAAGGTGGTATTCTCTGAAATACTACCGGTACCACGTGCCACGCCAGAGAGGCAACGGGAGATTAGGGAGATAAATAAGTGGCTCAAGAACTGGTGTAGGAAGGAGGGATTTGGGTTCCTGGAGAACTGGGCCGACCTCTCAGTTGGCTACAGACTCTATGCTAGGGACCGGATGCACCTCAATGGGGAGGGTGCAGCTGTGCTGGGGGAGAAAATGGCTAGAAGGTTGGAGGAGTGTTTAAACTAGGGATTGGGGGGGAGGATATTCATTTTATAGGTGGGGAAAATAGTGCAGATAGTGACCTGGGCACAAATAAAGAAATTGGGGGTGGGGTTAGAACAGTCAAAAAAGTAAGAAGGAATAGAGGTACAGAGAGATACATAAAATGCAAGTACACTAATGCCAGAAGCCTCACCAACAAAATGGAGGAATTAGAATTAATTTTTTTGGAAAATAATTATGACATGGTAGGGATATGTGAGACGTGGCTGGACAAGAGCGATCACAATCCTACAACATTAATTGATCAGCAGTACGAGATGGTTATCCCCTTCCTGACATCCGCTGTACTTGTACAGCATAATTCAGGAACAGGTGTAAGGAGCAAGTTCACAGACCAAGCCTGCACCATACTCAACAAATAATGGCTGTGACATACAGCCAAGTGCTGGCTCTAACAGTCAAGGGTGGAGTGGAGCTCTGCTTATGACTTTTAACCTGTTAAATGCGGCTCTTAATCTTTTGACAGCACATTAATAGTGCTGCGGCATAGGGGCAAGTAATTCTATTCACCTATTGGCCACCCAGCAACATTAAGGTAGGGTGCCAATCAGTTGCTGTGACAGCTTGGAATCTGCTGAAGAGCCCTACATATGTCATTACGGAGGTCCTTGAAACCCAACTTGTGGTTAGGTTTCGATGAAGACCTTGCTGTATATAGTACAAGCGATTGGATGATCGCAGGTTCAAGTGGTCCAAGGGAACTAAGAAATACACTAACACGTAAAAAAACTGAAAATAAAGTTTCTTTTCTCCCATTAAAGATAAAAACATTAAAAAAACACATATAGTTGAAACCAGAAGTTTACATACACTACATGGTGGGCCATTTATATGGATACACCTAAACTAAATGGGAATGGTTGGTGATATCAACTTCCTGTTTGTGGAACATTAGTATATGGGAGGGGAAAAACTTTTCCAGATGGGTGGTGAGCATGGTGGCCATTTTGAAGTCGGCCATTTTGGATCCAACTTTATTTTTTTCGATGGGAAGAGGGTCATGTGACACATCAAACATATTGAGAATTTCATAAGAAAAACAATGGTGTGCTTTGCTTTAACGTAATTTTATTCTTTCATGAGTTTTTTTACAAGTTTATGACCACTTGGAAGTGCATTGAGCTGTAGGGTGCATTGCTGGAAAAGGGAAAAAAAAAAAAAAAAACTCTTTAAATCTTAGTTTGCGAGTGTGAACGAGCTGAGTGTGACCGGAGCGTAAGTGCAAGCAAAAGTAAGCGTGTGACTTGTTTTTCAGTGACTTTGGATTCAGGGAGTTTGGAAGGGAGGACTTTGGACTGAATTGCTGTCTGTATTTTATTAACTCTTTACTTTTCTTTTTACTTAACATTCTGTCTATTGCAATCCCCATTAGGAAATGAGCTCCATTTTTGACAATGCTATCCAGTGTACATCTTGCCACATGTATGTATTCCTTGAACAGCCGGTCAGGGTTGCTTACTGCTGCCTGAGATGTGTGCATGTTGTGCGTTTGGGAGCCCAGGTACTGGATCTAAATGAGCAGCTGGCAACACTGAGATCCATTGACAATATGGAAAGGAGTCTGCTGCTCACTGAGCAGCAGCTCAATGGTGTAGATGTGGGGGAGGGTGGTAGTCGGGAGCTGCAGGACAGTGAGGTCGCTAGTTGGGTGAAAGTTAGAAGGGGGGTAGAGGTAAGAGTGCCAGGGAGGCTAGTCCTGATCTGGCACACCCCAATAAGTTTGCAAAGTTGGCAAATGAGGAGAGTGACGGTACAGGGGTAGCACTACTGCAGCAAGGCATGTCCCCTGAAAGCCGGAGGAGTGTCAGCTCCAGTAAAGAGGGAAATAGGAGAGCAGGGCAGGCCAGGCAGGTGCTGGTAGTGGGGGACTCAATTATTAGGGGAACAGATAGGGCATTCTGTCACAAAGACAGGGATCGTCGAACAGTGTGCTGCCTACCTGGCGCTCGAGTCCGGCATATCGCTGATCGGGTTGACAGATTACTGGGAGGGGCTGGTGAGGACCCAGCGGTCATGGTGCACATTGGCACAAATGACAAAGTTAGAGGTAAGTGGAAGGTCCTTAAAGATGATTTCAGGGAATTAGGCTTCAAGCTGAAAGCA
Source organism: Phyllobates terribilis (assembly GCF_046119375.1). Lineage (NCBI taxonomy): Eukaryota > Metazoa > Chordata > Amphibia > Anura > Dendrobatidae > Phyllobates > Phyllobates terribilis. The sequence continues at coordinate 285,212,198 of NW_027362762.1, read as the reverse complement.
AGGCCCTCCAAGGTGGTATTCTCTGAAATACTACCGGTACCACGTGCCACGCCAGAGAGGCAACGGGAGATTAGGGAGATAAATAAGTGGCTCAAGAACTGGTGTAGGAAGGAGGGATTTGGGTTCCTGGAGAACTGGGCCGACCTCTCAGTTGGCTACAGACTCTATGCTAGGGACCGGATGCACCTCAATGGGGAGGGTGCAGCTGTGCTGGGGGAGAAAATGGCTAGAAGGTTGGAGGAGTGTTTAAACTAGGGATTGGGGGGGAGGATATTCATTTTATAGGTGGGGAAAATAGTGCAGATAGTGACCTGGGCACAAATAAAGAAATTGGGGGTGGGGTTAGAACAGTCAAAAAAGTAAGAAGGAATAGAGGTACAGAGAGATACATAAAATGCAAGTACACTAATGCCAGAAGCCTCACCAACAAAATGGAGGAATTAGAATTAATTTTTTTGGAAAATAATTATGACATGGTAGGGATATGTGAGACGTGGCTGGACAAGAGCCATGACTGGGCAGTTCATTTACAGGGCTATAGTCTGTTCAGAAATGACCGTACAAACAAGCGAGGGGGAGGTGTGTTTATATGTAAAATCATCCTTAAAACCCGTCTTGCGGGAGGATATATGTGAATCTAATGAAAATGTAGAGTCCCTGTGGGTGGAGATAAGGGGAGGGGGAAAAAATAATAAATTACTGATAGGGGTTTGTTATAAGTCTCCAAAAATAATGGAAGTAGCGGAGAATATCCTCGTAAAGCAAATAGGTGAAGCAGCGACTCAAGGAGAAGTCATTATTATGGGAGACTTCAACTACCCTGAAATACATTGGGGGACAGAAACATGTAGTTCAAGCAAAGGTAATAGGTTTTTGAAAACTATGAGAGACAATTACCTTTCACAACTGGTTCAGGACCCAACAAGAAGGGGGGCACTGCTAGACCTAATATTAACCAATAGGCCAGACCGTATATCAAATATTCGAGTTGGGGGTCACTTGGGTAATAGTGATCACAAAGTAATACGTTTTCATGTATCCTTTAATAAGATGTGTAGTAGAGGGGTTACAAGTACACTAAACTTCAGGAAGGCAAATTTCCAACGATTGAGAGATGATCTTAGTGCAATAAACTGGGACGATATCCTGAGACATAAAGCTACACAAAGCAAATGGGAGACATTTATTAACATCCTGAATAGGACCTGTGCACAATATATACCTTTTGGGAATAAACATGCTAGAAATAGGAGGAAACCACTATGGCTAAATAGAGCTGTAAAGGGCGCAATAAGTGACAAAAAAAACATTTAGAGAACTAAAGCAAGTAGGTAGTGATGAGGCATTAAATAAATATAGAAAATTAAATAAATTATGTAAAAAACAAATCAAGGCAGCAAAGATTGAGGCAGAGAGAATCATTGCCAGAGAAAGTAAAAATAATCCCAAAATATTCTTTAACTACATAAATAGTAAAAAACTAAAAAATGATAGTGTTCGCCCCCTTAAAAATAGTCTGGGTGAAATGATGGATGAGGATGAGGAAAAAGCCAATATGCTAAATGATTTTTTTTTCAACCGTATTTACACAAGAAAATCGCAGGACAGAAAACATGATTAGTGATAACAAAAATTCTCCATTAAATGTCACTTGCTTAACCCAGCAGGAAGTAATGCGGCGTCTAAAAATCACTAAAGTTGACAAATCCCCAGGCCCGGATGGGATACACCCGCGAGTACTGCAGGAATTAAGTAACGTCATAGATAGACCATTATTTTTGATCTTTAAATATTCCATAATAACAGGGTCTGTACCACACGACTGGCGTATAGCAAATGAGGTGCCAATATTCAAAAAGGGGACAAAAACTCAACTTGGAAATTATAGGCCAGTAAGCTTAACCTCTACTGTGGGTAAAATCCTGGAGGGTTTCCTGAGAGATGCTATACTAGAGTATCTGAAGAAGAATAACCTCATGACCCAATATCAACATGGGTTTACGAGGGACCATTCCTGTCAAACTAATCTGATCAGTTTTTATGAGGAGGCAAGTTCGGGACTGGACCAAGGAAATGCAGTGGATGTTGTGTATATGGACTTTTCAAAAGCTTTTGATGCGGTTCCACACAAAAGGTTGATACATAAAATGAGAACAATGGGGATAGGGGAAAATATATGTATGTGGGTTAAGAATTGGCTCAGTGATAGGAAACAAAGGGTGGTTATTAATGGAAAACACTCAGACTGGGTCTCGGTTAACAGTGGGGTACCACAGGGGTCAGTATTGGGCCCCCTTCTTTTTAACATATTTATTAATGACCTTGTAGGGGGCATACAGAGTAATATTTCAATATTTGCAGATGACACTAAACTCTGCAGGGTAATCAATACAGAGGAGGACAATTTTATATTACAGGAGGATCTATGTAAACTAGAAGCTTGGGCTGATAAATGGCAAATGAGCTTTAATGGGGATAAATGTAAGGTAATGCACATGTGCAGAGGAAATAAAATGTATAATTATATGCTTAATTGTAAAACACTGGGCAAAACTGTAACTGAAAAAGACCTGGGTGTATTGGTGGACAACAAGCTCACGTTTAGTGGCCAGTGTCAGGCAGCTGCTGCAAAGGCAAATAAAATAATGGGATGCATTAAAAGAGGCATAGATGCTCATGAGGAGAACTTAATTTTACCTCTATACAAGTCATTAGTGCGACCACACTTAGAATACTGTGTACAGTTTTGGTCTCCGGTGTATAAGAAAGACATAGCTGAACTAGAGAGGGTGCAGAGAAGAGCGACCAAGGTTATTAGAGGACTGGGGTGTCTGCAATACCAAGACAGGTTATTACACTTGGGGTTATTTACTGTGCAAAAAAGAAGGCTTAGGGGTGATCTTATTACTATGTACAAGTATATGAGGGGACAGTACAAAGACCTTTCTACTGATCTTTTTACTCTGAGGGCAGAGACAGGGACAAGGGGGCATCTTCTACGTCTGGAGGAAAGAAGGTTTAATCATAATCACACACGGGTATTCTTTGCTGTAAGAGCAGTGAGACTATGGAACTCTCTGCCGCATGATGTAATCAGTAGTGTTGAGCGAACATGCTCAACACTGCTCGGTACTCGCCCGAGCATCACGCTACTCGGGATGTTCGGCGAGCACCGAGCATTTCCGGGTTACTCGGGCGGGAGCTCGGGTCTCCGCCCTGCATGTTTGGCGCTCTTTACAGAGCCAATGAACATGCAGGGATTGCCAGCCAGTCACTGTAATGCCGCAGCCATGTTGTTTGTGGGCATTACAGTGATTGGCTGGCCGCACAGCGTCACCTCAAGTATTTAAAACCGGGCGCCGCCATCTTGGACACAGTCGCTCCGGATCAGACAGTGTAGGGACAGCGCTGCTGATTTAGGGAGAGATATATCCTGCAAACTAGTTAGTGTAGGGTCTGTAAAGGCTGCCAGATCAAACAAACAGTCCTTCTCAGGACTAATATCCATCCCAGGTATATCAGGCTGGCAGGCAGGCAGGCTGTATAGGAGATGCAGTGATTATACCAGCAAACGCTGCATTACAGTCCTGTGTGCTGCTCCTGTTGCTGAAATTGCTGGACTTAGCACCAGGTCCCGGGGGCCAGGAAAAATCCTTTTTTTATATCTAAATCCTCTTTTTTTTTTCCCTCCTTCACAATGTACAAATACCCATCTTATTAACCTTTTGGTGCCCCCCCCCAAAAAAAAAGTGTGCCTCTGATTTTTCAGACACAAATATATCTGTTGAAAATAGTCTGGTGTAGGCCAGAGAAATAGAAGTGTGGTTTTGCAGTTCTATGGGCCATTTGTATAAAAAAAAACAGTTTGAGTGTGTCGCTCACTGTTCAGCCGCAAATATATATATATTGTAAAAAGCCTGGTATACACCAGTAAATTATTACTGTGGTTTTGATGTTCCACGGTAAAACATCTCTATTATCCTGTTTTTGGCATTTTTTGCTGTATAAAAATGATAAGTGTCTCCCTGATTTTTCAGACACATATATATCTGTTGAAAATAGTCTGGTGTAGGCCAGAGAGACAGAAGTGTGCTTTTGCTGTTCCACGGTAAAAAATCTCTATTATCCTGCTTTTTGCATTTTTTGCTGTAAAAAAAAAAAAATAGTGTCTCCCTGATTTTTCAGACACAAATATATCTGTTGAAAATAGTCTGGTGTAGGCCCGAGAAATACAAGTGTGGTTTTGCAGTTCCACGGTACAAACCTCTGTATTATCCACTTTTGGGCCATTTGTATCTGAAAAAAACAGTTTGAGTGTGTCGCTCACTGTTCAGCCGCAAATATATATATATTTTAAAAAGCCTGGTATACACCAGTAAATTATTACTGTGGTTTTGATGTTCCACGGTAAAACATCTCTATTATCCTGTTTTTGGCATTTTTTGCTGTATAAAAATAATAATAGTGTCTCCCTGATTTTTCAGACACAAATATATCTGTTGAAAATAGTCTGGTGTAGGCCAGAGAGACAGAAGTGTGCTTTTGCTGTTCCACGGTAAAAAATCTCTATTATCCTGCTTTTTGCATTTTTTGCTGTAAAAAAAAAAAATAGTGTCTCCCTGATTTTTCAGACACAAATATATCTGTTGAAAATAGTCTGGTGTAGGCCCGAGAAATACAAGTGTGGTTTTGCAGTTCCACGGTAAAAACCTCTGTATTATCCACTTTTGGGCCATTTGTATCTAAAAAAACAGTTTGAGTGTGTCGCTCACTGTTCAGCCGCAAATATATATATATTTTAAAAAGCCTGGTATACACCAGTAAATTATTACTGTGGTTTTGATGTTCCACGGCAAAACATCTCTATTATCCTGTTTTTAACATTTTTTGCTGTATAAAAATAATAATAGTGTCTCCCTGATTTTTCAGACACAAATATATCTGTTGAAAATAGTCTGGTGTAGGCCAGAGAGACAGAAGTGTGCTTTTGCTGTTCCACAGTAATAAATCTCTATTATCCTGCTTTTTGCATTTTTTGCTGTAAAAAAAAATAAATAGTGTCTCCCTGATTTTTCAGACACAAATATATCTGTTTAAAATAGTCTGATGTAGGCCCGAGAAATACAAGTGTGGTTTTGCAGTTCCACGGTACAAACCTCTGTATTATCCACTTTTGGGCCATTTGTATCTAAAAAAACCAGTTTGAGTGTGTCGCTCACTGTTCAGCCGCAAATATATATATATTTTAAAAAGCCTGGTATACACCAGTAAATTATAACTGTGGTTTTGCTGTTCCACGGTAAAAAATCTCTATTATTCAGGTTTTGGTCGTTTTTTCCGTAAAGAAAAACAGTAGTGTCTCCTGACTGTTGTGACACAAAAATATATCTGTTGAAAATAGTCTTGTGTAGGCCCGACATCCCAGTGTGGTTTCGCAGTTCCACGGGTCAAATCGCTGTACTATCCAGTTTTGGGCCTTTGGTATCTAAAAAAAAAGCAGTTTGAGTGTGTCGCTCACTCTTCAGCCGCAAATATCTCTATTTAAAAAAGTGTGGTATACCCCAGTAAACAATAACTGTGGTTTTCCTCTTCCACGGTTCTAATCTACTCTTTATTACCCTTTTTCCATTGATAGTGCAAGTGTAAGCTATTTTACTTCATTTACAATGGGCAAGGCGCGTGGCAAGGGACGTGGAAGTGGACGTTCTGGTGATGGTTCGTGCAGAGGATGGGGCCGTGGCCAAGGTGAAAATGTGCCATAACCAACAGCCACATCTTCTCGCTCCCACTTCTTGACCGAATTACTAGGGAAGCACAGAACAACACCAGTATTGAGAACTGATCAGTGTGAACAGGTTATTGATTGGATAGCAGACAATACTTCGAGTTACCTGGGCACCACCACCTCCGGTCTGTCTTCCACACGGTCAACTCTTAGTAGCCGTGAGTCTCGACCGCATACTCCTCCTCACCCTGATGCTCCTTCCTCCCACCATGCCGAGTGTCGTCAGACAGCAAGTGATCCCACACTTGGACACTCTGAAGAGCTGTTCACTGGTCCATTTCCATATTTGGGCCCCTCGTCTGATACGCTTGAAGTAGTGGAAGAGGAGATCCCATGTTGCGATGCCCAAATATTTGAACAGCCACGGCCACAGGAAGTCGACGTTGGCAATCTGTCACAAGAGGTGGACGATGACGAGACACAATTGCCAGGAAGAGAGGAGGAGGATCGTGGTGCGCAAGTGGAAGAGGAGGAGGTGGTGGATGATCTAGTAACTGACCCAACGTGGAAGGAGGACATGCAGAGTGAGGCCAGCAGCACACAGGGGGAGGGAGGCAGAGTACCCTAACAGGCAGGAAGAAGCAGTGTGGTGGCCGCAGACAGAAGGCAGGCAACCGTTCCCCGTAACACCAACACGAGGGACGTTGCCAGTACAAGCGGTAGGTCTTCCAGAGTCTGGAATTTTTTTAAAGACTCTGCTGATAACCCCAAAAAGGCCATATGTTCCACCTGCCATGCCAGCATCAGCAAGGGTGACAAAACTACCAGCCTGACCACCACCAGCATGATCAGTCACATGGCAGCAAAGCACCCGACTTTGTGGGGCGAAACCCAGGGTCCACGACCAGTGTCAGCGGGTGTTACCACTGCTTCTTCCACTGTTGTGCGTGCAATAGAACCCCCTGTTGTGTGTGCAAGGCAACCCCCTGTCCATACTGCATGTAAAGATGCCCCCTCCTCTCAGTCTTCACTTGTTATGGCAGTTTCTCAAGAAACAGCATCAACGTCCACGTCCACGTCCCACCGCAGCGTTCAATTGTCCATATCCCAGACCTTTGAACGAAAGCGGAAATTCGCAGCTAACGCCCCACAGGCCACAGTCCTAAATTCGCACATTTCACGACTGCTTGCATTGGAAATGCTGCCTTTTAGGCTGGTGGAGACGGAATCCTTCCGCAATCTTATGGCGGTGGCCGTCCCTCGGTACTCGGTCCCCAGCCGACACTATTTTGCCCGGTGTGCCATCCCCGCACTACACAAGCACGTGTCCCAAAGCATCTGCCATGCCCTCAACAACGCAGTTACTGGGAGAGTCCACCTGACAACGGACACGTGGACAAGTGCTTGTGGCCAGGGACGGTACATCTCTCTGACGGCACACTGGGTAAACATAGTGGAAGCCGGGACCCAGTCGGACCTTGGGACGGAACACATCCTCCCCACTAGAGATGAGCGTTGTTCTACTCGAACTGTTCGCCAATCTCAAATTCGAGCTGCTTTGGGCGGTGTTCGAGCCGTTCGGCGAACACGAACAATTTGAGAAAAATTCGGCTGTTCGAGGTTATGTTCGATAACTGTTCGTGCACCAAAATCATAACTGGATTTTTTCTCAGTAATGATGAAAATTAATGTTAATACGCAGTTTGAGTGTACAGCCGGGTGAGGGGAGGGGCAGGGGATGGATCTCTGCAGGAACAATGAAGATCTCCATTTTTTTTTTCTCTTTCCCGCATTTACAGTGGGGAGGTGCAATCTGTCAGCCTATCAGCAGCGCACACACGGAGCGAAGTGCTTTTTTTCACACAAGCAAGGGCATGTGTCATTGGCAGTGTATGTCACATGTCCTTGTCCTATAAGACCAAGCCATTTTCCCCGTCGCCACCATTTTCTCACTGCTGCAGCTGCGTGTTCGACAGCACCGCTGTTGCTGTGTGCGCTATACCTTGTTAATTTCAAGCCAATTTTCGCACAAATATACAGATAGCTTGGGAGTAGGGAATAGTTGTGATTGCAGTCCTTTTAAGGACTAGGTTACAGCATTTCCTACGACTTTTATCAGGCAGGTCTGTGCTCTTAAATAGATAGATTGTGGGAGTAAAGACTAATTGTAATTGGAGTCCTTTCCAGGACTAGGTTACATCAGTTCCTATCAGTTTTTGCCAGGCAGGTCTGTGCCAGTGCTGTGCAAGTTTTTTTCACAGCATTTGGCTGAATCTAGCAAAGCTAATCCTTTTTGGCCTATTGCAGAGTGTGTTAGTCAGTGGAGTAGCCTATCTGTGTTGCAAGATATACCACCTGTGTATAGAATACCAATTTTTTTACTGCACCTAGTGAAGTAAAATCTTTTGGGCATAGCATCATTCTATTAGTCCATCTATACTGACCTCCATCAGGTTGCAAATTGAATATAATTTTTTTCTGCATCTAGCTCTGAAAAAATATTGGGCTTCTAGCTGTGTGTGGGACTTGTTGTATTAGTCCATCTATACTGACCTCCATCAGGTTGCAAACTGAATATATTTTTTTCTGCATCTACCTCTGAAAAAATATTGGGCTTCTAGCTGTGTGTGGGACTTGTTGTATTAGTCCATCTATACTGGCCTCCATCAGGTTGCAAATTAAAAATAATTTTTATCTGCATCTACAGTACCTCTGAAAAAATATTTGGGCTTCTAGCTGTGTGTGGGACTTGTTCTATTAGTCCATCTATACTGACCTCCATGAGGTTGCAAATTGAATATAATTTTTATCTGCATCTAGCTCTGAAAAAATATTTGGCCTTCTAGCAGTGTGTGGGACTTTCTCTATTAGTCCATCTATACTGACCTCCATAAGGTTGCAAATTAAAAATAATTTTTATCAACATCTACCTCTGAAAAAATATTTGGGCTTCTAGCTGTGTGTGGGACTTGTTCTATTAATCCATCTATACAGACCTCCATCAGGTTGCAAACTGAATATAATTTTTTTCTGCATCTAGCTCTGAAAAAATATTTGGCCTTCTAGCAGTGTGTGGGACTTGTTCTATTAGTCCACCTATACTGACCTCCATCAGGTTGCAAATTCAAAATAATTTTTTGTCTGCATCTAGCTCTGAAAAAATATTTGGCCTTCTAGCAGTGTGTGGGACTTTCTCTATTAGTCCATCTATACTGACCTCCATCAGGTTGCAAACTGAATATATTTTTTTTCTGCATCTACCTCTGAAAAAATATTGGGCTTGTAGCTGTGTGTGGGACTTGTTCTAATAATCCATCTATACAGACCTCCATCAGGTTGCAAACTGAATACAAATTTTTTCTGCATCTACCTCTGAAAAAATATTTGGGCTTCTAGCTGTGTGTGGGACTTGTTCTATTAGTCCATCTATACTGACCTCCATCAGGTTGCAAATTGAATATAATTTTTTTCTGCATCTAACCCAGCCAATAGTTTTGGCCTAATACCACAGTTTGGCCACTCAGCTCTGCTCGGTTCCCATCCATTGTTTTTTTGTGCAAACAACTCCAGAGTTGTGAATTAGTTAACCACCAAAATAAGTGGAAAAAGGCCTGCTGCTGGTGGAAAGGGGAATAGGCGTGTTGGGAAGGGGAAAAAAGGTTGTGTCCGTGGGGTAGGTGTTAAAGCAACAGTAACATCTGCAGAAGAATGACCATCTTCCAGCCAAACTAAAATGTCTACTTCTTTTAGCGGACAATGTGATAAGATCCCTTTCTTACGGCCACGCCAATCGCTACAAATTCCAGATGAGGCGCAAAAACAGCAGGTGCTTCAACGGATATCAAGTGCTCCTTTAAGTGGGCTCTCCTCCACATCAAGTTAAACATCACAAATACTCCAGTCCTCAAAGGTGTCACCCCAATCGCACTTGCTTCCTCACAGCTCCCAAATCTCCAGCTGCCCGTCTGAGTATGAGGTAGAACAGATGGTTGAGTCTGCAGAGCTGTTTACTCATACTATAGCCTGGGAATCAGAGGTCGACTCCAGCGCTTCTGTGAATCCAGACGAGGAAATGATCTGCACTGATGCCCAGAATCTTTATGAGTCGGATCCAGGACCAGACGCAGAAGGTTCTGACCATAATGTAGACCCTCATTCCCAAACTGTAACTCCTGTTGGTGGAGACAATGAGGAAGACGATGATAAGACTCAAATACCTGATTGGAGCGACAACTTTAGTTTTTTGTCAGGGCAGGAACAGGTTGGCTCTGAGGACGACGGGTGTGATAACGCACAGGGTGATGATGATGAGGTTGGAGATCCCACTTACTGTCAACCCGCAGTCAGCCAAGAGATGAGGTCAGCAGAGGAGGTGGAGGAAGATGCTAGTGTCGACGAGGTCAGGTTGCGCCTTCCTGGACAGAGACGTAGTACTGGAAGCACGTCAACAACTGCATCCTCAAACACAACTTTGCCTCTCACCAGAAGTCATGGTGGCTCTTCAGGTCGCATGGGTGCTAAGCCTTGCATAGCCTGGGCATTTTTTCAGATCGATAAAGATGACCCAACTCGTGTTATCTGTAACATTTGTCAGCAAAAGCTAAGTAGAGGCCAAAAAATACATAGTTTGAGTACTTCATGCATGAACCGGCACATGGACATGAAGCATAAGTTGCAGTGGGAAGCTCAGTGTGCTACAATGCGGCCTAGCCGGCCGGGCCAACCACCGTCTGCCATATCTTGTGCATCCGCGGCCTCTTCATCCTCTGTGACTGGGGGGACAGCAGTCACACCTGTTTTGGGGCACAGACCTGCCACCTCTTTACCCGCAACAGCCAGCGTGATTGGCAGGTCATCATTTTCTTTGGAGGTGGTAACACCAGCTGGTGTTGAGCGCTGTCCGACATCGATAGCACCACCTTTGGATCAAGGCAACCTAACATGTCCGCCTGCATCTTCCTCACAGACCGGCAGTTTGCCGGGGACACCCTTATCAACCCCGTCTAAGCACAATAGCCAGCCCTCGGTCCCTCAGATGTGGACAAGTAAAAGACCATTTCCTCCTAGCCATGAGAAAGCTAAGAGGTTGAATTTCACCATCTGCAAGCTCTTGGCTACAGAAATGCTGCCTTTCCGCCTGGTGGACACAGAGGATTTTCGAGACCTTATGTCCGTCGCAGTGCCCCAGTACCAGATGCCCAGTCGGCACTACTTCTCAAAGAAAGGTGTGCCTGCGCTCCACCAGCATGTCGCACACAACATCACCGCTTCTTTGAGAAACTCTGTGTGTGACAGGGTGCATTTCACCACAGACACTTGGACGAGTAGGCATGGACAGGGGCGTTACATGTCGCTGACTGGGCACTGGGTAACTATGGTGACAGCAGGACAAGGGGCTGCTGTCCAAGTCTTGCCGTCCCCACGAGTTGTGCGTCAATCCTCTTTATGTCAAAGTTCCTCCACTGCTTCTGCCTCCTCAACCTCCTCTCGGTCTTCCACCTGCACCCAAAGCCTGTCTGGTCATGCCACAAGCTTTCTAACTGCGCAGAAGGGATCCTGCACACCTCCTTACTATGCTGGCAGTAGGGCTCAACGTCATCAGGCGGTTTTTACATTGAAATGTCTGGGAAATGTGAGTCACACAGTTGAGGAGTTGTGGTCAGCTCTGGAGAACCAATTTCATGAATGGTTGTCTCCACTGGACCTGAAACCAGGGAAGGCCGTGTGCGACAATGCTGCAAACCTGGGTGCGGCCCTTCGCCGGGGCAATGTCACACACGTGCCTTGTATGGCTCACGTGTTGAACCTGGTTGTCCAGCAATTTTTAGCCCACTATCCCAGACTAGATGGCCTTCTGCAGAGGGCACGGTCGCTGTGTGCTCACTTCCGCCGTTCGCATCCCGCAGCTCAGCGACTTACATCTCTACAGAAGTCGTTGGGCCTGCCACTTCACCGGCTAAAGTGCGATGTGCCTACCCGGTGGAATTCAACTCTGCACATGTTGCAGCGACTGTGGCAGCACCAACAAGCCCTGGTGCAATACGTTCTGACGTATAGCCTGGGCCAACGAGATCCAGAGGTGGGGCAAATCACGCTGGAGGAGTGGTCTCAGATCAGGGACCTATGCACCCTTCTGCACAGTTTTGAAATGGCGACGAAGATGTTTAGTGCTGACGATGCCATTATCAGCATGACTATTCCGGTGATTTACATGCTGGAGCACATGTTAAACAGAATTCGGAGTCAGGTGGTGGCACAAGAGGAGGTGGAGGAAGTAGAGGAGGAGGAGTTGTATGCGGAAGGGTTAACATCTGCAAGGTCCAGACGGTCGGCAGCACCAAGGCGGCAGGCATGTGAGGGTGGGGGAGATGGTTTTACCAGGGCGCATGGTAGCAGCCAAACTAGTGAGGAAGGTGCAGGAGCCCAGGAAGAAGTGGAGGACGAACTGATGGAAGACCCCTCAGATGAGGGAGACCTTGATCACATTTCTGTTGTGCGAGGTTGGGGGGAGAGGACAGAGGAAGGAAGCATGATTGTTACCTCGCCACCAACACAACAGGGACTTGGTGCTCCTGGATGCGCAACACACATGAGTGCCTTCTTGCTGCACTACCTGCAACATGACCCTCGAATTGTGAGAATTAGAAATAATCCTGACTACTGGGTTGCCACACTGTTAGATCCCCGGTACAAAAGTAAATTTGCAGAAATTATTCCTGCCATAGAAAGGGATGCACGCATGCAGGAGTATCAGCAGAGACTGTTGCAGAATCTTACATGTGCTTTTCCACAAAATACCAGTGGTGCACGTAGTGAATCTCACAGTTCCAACTTGCCAACCGTGGGACCGTCCAGTATCTGCTGGTAACATCAATTTTGCGGAATCATTTCACCACTTTTTTAGCCCATCCTTTGCAAGGCCACAGGAGACAAGAAGTCTGACACATAGTCAACGCCTAGAGACGATGGTACAGGAGTATCTCCAAGTAAACATTGAAGCCACGACTGTGTCACTGGACCCTTGCTCTTTTTGGGCTTCCAATCTGGATAAATGGCCGGAGCTAGCCACTTACGCCTTGGAGATCTTGTCATGCCCCGCAGCCAGCGTTCTGTCTGAACGTGTGTTCAGCGCTGCTGGTGGTGTGCTGACAGATAAGCGCACGCGGCTCTCCACTGATAATGTAGACAGACTCACGTTCATAAAGATGAACAAATCATGGATCCGAAACGACTTTTCTACCCCTGTGTCATCCTGGGGAGAGTAAAAGCTTGATGATTGGTTAAAATCACCCTACCAACCGGTTTAAGCTTTCAAATTACTAATCATGTTTATCTGTATCTTGGCTGGAAAATAATTTGGGCTTTGTAGCAGTGTGCAGCACTGATTCTATTAGGCCATCTATAATAAGCTCCACCAGATTTAAAATTACTAATCATGTTTATCTGTATCTTGACTGGAAAATAATTTGGGCTTTGTAGCAGTGTGCAGCACTGATCCTATTAGGCCATCTATACTAAAGCTTCACCAGATTTAAAATTAATAATAATTTTTAGCTGCATCTAGCCCGGAAAATAATTTTGGGGCTCCGAGATGCGCAAGACACATAAGTGCCTTCTTGCTGCACTACCTGGAGCATGACCCTCATATTGTCAGAATTCGATGTAATCATGACTACTGGGTTGCCACACTCTTAGATCCCCCAAACTTTTCGATCAACCTGTTCATTTTAATAAAGACCAAAAAAATGGTCATTTTTGAAATTATAAGCATTAGCAGGTTGTTAGAAACTGAAATCAAACAGTTTTCAACTCAAAACTTTATTCTAGGTGATGTTACATTTTCACATAGGACCCCTTGTTCGAATGGAGCTTCTGAACTCTCTCGTCCATTGAATTTGTCAGGTTTTGGATGGTTTCTGCTTCAATTGTTTTGCATGAGGACAGAATACCCTCCCAGAGCTGTTGCTTAGATGTGAACTGCCTCCCGCCATCATAGACACTCCTTTTAATGATGCTCCAAAGGTTCTGAATGCGGTAGAGGTCAGGGGAGCATGGGGGTCACACCATAAGTTTGTCCCCTTTTATTCCCATATCAGCCAGAGATGCAGATGTTTTATGTGCAGCATGAGATGGTGCATTATCATGCAAAAAAATGATCTTGCTGTGAAATACACGGTTCTTCTTCTTGAACCATGGCAGGAAGTGCTGTTTGAGAAAATCCACATACATTATGGAGTTCATCTTTAGCGCCTTCAGGGATCCTAAAGGGGCCGACAATCTCTCTCCCATGATTCCAGCCCAAAACATTACTCCACCTCCTCCTTGTTGGCGCTGTAGCCGTGTTTGCGTGGGGTGTCCATCAACCAGCCATCCTCCACTCCATCCATCTGGACCATCGAGCGCTGCACGGCACTCATCCGTGAACAAAACAGTTTTGAAATCAGTCTTCATGTAATGTTTGGCCCACTGGAGCCGTTTCTGCTTGTGTGAAGTGGATAGAGGAGGTCGACAGGATGGCGTATGCACAGCTGCAAACCTCTGAAGGACCCTGCATCTTGTTGTTCGGGGGACGTTGGAGGCACCAGCAGCTTCAAAAACTTGTCTGCTGCTATGACAAGGCTTTTTTGCCGCTGCTCTTTCAACCTGACGTAATTGCCTGTAGGAAAGAGTCCTCAATTTGCCCTTATCAGCACGCACACGTGTGTACTGTGAATCAGCTACATACTTCTTGATTGCCAAGACACTTCATCCTGATCATCGCACAATGTTGATTGTAGTCATGCCTTGACCTAAACACTCCACAATTTGTTGCTTCTCAGCAGCCGACACATCCTTTTTCTTTCCCATTTTGGCAGAAAATGTAGGCTGCTTAATAATGTGAGACAGCCTTCTTAAGTAGTCTTGCCTTTCATTGGACACACCTGCCAAACTAATTAGCACAGGTGTCTGCAATTGCTTACAGTGATATAAAGAGCCCTGACACACATCACCATCAATGAGTTTAACTGACAAACAAACAAATTCTTCCCTTATCACTCCTAAACACTTTTTGCATAATAATTTGGAACACAGTGTACATGTGCTTTTCCACAAAACACCAGTGGTTCACGTAGTGAATCTTACAGTTCTAACTTGCCAACCGTGGTCTGTATGGAGTTGTTCAATAAAGGGCCCAAAATTAAGATAACATAGATGGGAGAGGTCTCTATGAATAGGAATGGATGGATATATGTGATTGAGTGATATATACTAGGACATCATCAGCAAATAGAGAGCACTTGTACTCGGTGCCTCCCACCTCAATCCACCTAATATTGGGGTTATGGCGAATTGATGAGAGCAGGTGCTCCGTCACTAGGATGTATAAGAGAGGGGACAGAGAACATCCCTGCCTTGTCCCATTGGTGATTGTGAAAGGTGATGAAAATGTTCTGACGCGCCCCCTGGGCCTTGGGACACCCGGAGCCAGACCCTTTTTGGTGGATGCTGGTGGTTGTAGTCTTCGTGGCGGCGACCTGGTTCCGTGGCTCAGGGCGGTCAAACCAGTGGCGGAACTATTTATGTGGTTTTGATGTTTAAATGTCCGACTACGCCACCCGTGGATTGCGGTCAGAGTGAACCGCCGCTCCAGGGCAGACCGCTGAGGCTGGTGTTGTGGGTGCAGCAGAGCGTAGCATAACTCCCCACGGGAGGAGTATAGCCTCAGGGCAGTGTATGCGGAGGATGGGGGTGATGGTGCAGGGCAGCAGCAGTAACGACACGGAGTCAGTGATGCAGTCCAGGGCCTTTACTCACAGTTCTTATTATCCAGACCACGTCTGCAGGTAACGGCTGCCCACGTCGTACTGTGCTCACCAGGTGAGGGGCTCAGACAACTCCCAGATAACTTTGGAGCGCTTCACAGGACCCCCTTTGTGTGTCCTTTGTCTGGCCTTTCTTACCAACCCTTCTGTCCGGCTGCCTGGGGCCTCCTCTTGGTAAACTTGGCGCCAGTTTCCCTAACCCTATGTGGTGCCTTCCTAGCGGGTGTAGCGAGGGGCTGCGCCACATAAAATGTCACAGCCTCCTGTTTCTAGCTGAGGGTCGTTTCCTGCCTCCACTAGTTTCGGGGACCGGTCTCCCCCTTTGGCCTGACCCCTCCACGCAGGTGGATTCGGGCGTGCGGTGGCGACTCGCCCGTCCGCACCCCTGGGATCCCTTCGTTCCTCGTTCCTGGAGCCTTCTCCGCTCCTCTTCCTTCCTTCTCCCTTTTCCAGGCCTGAGCCTCTGTTACTAGGTCCGCCTCCGGAGCAGAGCTCATGCAGAGCCCCTGCTCCCTGCCACTTCTGCTCAGACTTCTCTGCACTGAACTAAGATGGTGCCCACCTTTTATAATCCCTTCTCAATGCACCCAGGAACTGCTTCCTCCCTGCTCCTGCACTACAGGGTTCCCCTTCCTCAGTGTTCCCTCCCCCTACTCCAGCCAGGGACAGGGACTGTCGTGCCCATCTCAGGGGCATATTGGTCGCCCTGCCCCACGGCAATGTGGTGTAATGCATGCAGGTGTCGGGTCCTGATCCACACTGTATCCTTACCTGAGAGTGAGATATCACACCTCTGGGTGAGGTGCAATACCTCTGTAGCAACCGAGCCCTCAGGGTGCTACAGTTCCATTTATCTTCAGCCTAGGTGACGTATTGCGATACAGGGCCGTGATTTTGGCTATAAAAGGGTCCCCTAGACCCCTACCCCAAGCTTTTTAAGAGAATCATATATGGCGTGCCAGGAGACTCTATGGAATGCTTTCTCAGCATCCAACGAGAGTATCTAATTACAAATTTTTAACTGCATCTAGCCCAGGAAATACTTTGTGCCTAGTAGCAGTGTCTGCTAGTCAGCGGATTATCCCGGCTGTTAAGCAAGCTACACCACCTGTAGTTTGGACACTTAATTTTTTCAAAGGAAATGCTTCGGGACCACGGGATACTCAGTGAAGAGCATCAGGAGGCACCCCAAGGCATAGGGGCTGGGACTGGCAGTAGGATGCCTTGCGGTGGACAGCCGAGCTCGATCCTTATAAAAGCTTTTTAACTGCAGCAGCTTTAGTGGACGCTACTGGAGTTGGAATTACGCGGCTGCTGGCATGAGACTTGCCCTCCAATAGATCCTTGTAAATGGATTTAAAGTGTATTCATTCAAATTAGAGAGAGAATTTAAATTAAAAAGCTTAGAGCTGCCTCCACCACAGGGGGGCTCGCTCGACCCACCAGCGGACAGGCACCAGTATTGGGAGAGGGGGGCTGGCCGTCAGGGTTCACCGCGGCTCTGGCACAAACCCGGCGACGCGGAGGTGGCACAGGCAGGAGCGGACTGAACGTGTCGGCTTCTCACTTTTTGGATTTTAGAAGGGCATGACATGCCTATATCTGTGTCTCCCCCTCCTTTTACTCCTCCACCTCTTTTCTTTTCGCATGACTATATGTACTTGTCACTTTTCCATGTGTTAGTTGTGTCTTCTGTGCAGTTTGTCAGCTTTTGGACACCTTTGAAGGTGTTTTCTATGTGTTTCTATGTGTTTTTGTTTGCCTGCCATTGGTTTTAACGGTGTTCGAAGGTGTTCGACGAACAGTTCGGTGAACACACGGGTGTTAGACGAACCGAACCGAACTCGAACACTACGGGGGTGGCTTACACTACTCCCCACACCGAGGATTGCGGGCCCTATGTCAGTCAGAGTTGCCCCCACAGTGTACAGCTCCTGCGCATCCTCCTCCTCCTCCTCCTCATGTTCAGCCTCCATCTCAGATATCACCACATTAGTTACAAGCTGGAAGCATTGCAGTACTGCCTCCACCAAGCGGCAACAGGCTGTGCTGAAACTCATGAGCTTAGGTGATAAACCTCACACTGCTTGTGAGTTGTGGACAGCTGTGAAAGAGCAGGCAGATCTGTGGCTGAGACCGCTGAACCTACATCCCGGCATGGTCGTGTGTGACAATGGCCGTAACCTGGTGGCGGCTCTGAGACGAGGTGAGATCACACACGTACCATGCCTGGCTCATGTGCTTAACCTCGTGGTTCAGCGGTTTCTTAAATCGTACCCCGAGTTGCCAGATCTGCTCGTGAAAGTACGCCGCCTGTCAGCTCATTTTCGCAAATCGGCTACAGCTTCCGCCGCCCTTGCTGTGTTGCAGCAGCGTTTGCAGCTTCCGGCACACCGACTGGTGTGTGATGTCCCCACACGTTGGAACTCTACCCTCCACATGTTGCAAAGGATTTGTGAGCAGAAGAGAGCAGTTGTGGAGGACCAGCTGCAACAAGGCCGTCGATATTCAGGTCAGACTCCACACATAAGACCTCAGGAGTGGACCTGGATGTCTGACATATGTACCATCCTGACAAACTTTGAGGAGGCCACCAAGATGGTGAGTGGCGATGACGCCATCATTAGTGTCAGCATCCCACTTGTCTGTCTTTTGCAACGCTCTCTGCAGAGAATTAAAGAGGAGGCATTGCAGCCAGAGTATGATGAGATGGATCAAGAAGCTGTAGCGGGCGATTACTCACAGCCCAGCCTCATCTCATTCCAACGTGCATTGGGGGACAATGAGGGAGAGGAGGAGGAGGAGGAAGAACAGGAGCTGCTATCATGCGTTGTAGACGGTAGTACCTGTACAAGTGTCATACCGTCGGTTCAGCGTGGGTGGCCTGAGGACAGGGGGGAGGAGGAGGAGGAGGAGGAGAGCATGGTCAGTCGTCATCTTGGTGAGGACACGGAAATCTTGCCCGTTACCAGTCTGGCATGCATGGCTGACTTTATGTTACGCTGCCTTAACCGTGACCCTCGCGTTGTCAAAATGTTGGGTGACAGTCATTACTGGTTGGTGACACTTGTAGACCCCCGCTACAAGGAGAACTTTCACTCTCTTATTCCTGAGGTGGAGAGGTCTACAAAAATGGGGCAATACCAGAAGGCCCTTGCTGCAGAACTCTTAAAAAAATTCCCATCTGAACACGCTAGCGGCAGAGGTCACAGTTCGTTGCCCAACCAAGGCGTACAGGCGAGAGAGATGCAACTCCAATCCAGCAGAGGCAGGGGAACACTGTCAACGTTCTGGGACAGTTTTCTGACATCCGCCCAGCTTACAGGCCCTGAGGCGCGGGGTACTCTCACAAGGAGTGGAAAGTTTCAAAAGATGGTGAGGGAGTACCTTGCCGATCGTACCAGCGTCCTCCGTGATTCCTCTGTGCCTTTTAATTATTGGGTATCCAAGCTGGACACTTGGAATGAACTCGCTCTGTATGCCTTGGAGGTCCTGGCCTGCCCTGCCGCTAGCGTGTTATCGGAGCGTGTTTTTAGTGCCGCTGGGGGAATTATAACTGATAAGCGCACTCGCCTGTCAACTGACAATGCTGACAAGCTGACCCTTATCAAAATGAACAAGGGCTGGATTGGGCCAGACTTCTCATCACCACCAAATGACAGCAGAGTAACATAAAGTCAAATCCACTGTGTTATTTCGGTAGGTGTATTCACATGCACCGCTTCACACCCACACATGGGTATATGCTTCCTTGTTTCGGCTGTTTAATCTTCTTCTCTTTATCCTCAGCCTCCACCACCACTATACCACCAGGGTGCCAGCATTGCAAGTTCCTCCGTCCTTATTTTTGGCAGCTTTTGCTTGCAAGGCATAAGCAAATACTATGGGACACCCACTCCCCAATAATGGGACTTATGTTTGTAATATGCTGTACTGCATGGCTCTTGTAAGGGGCATTGCATGTTGCTCCGTCCTAATTTTTTGCAGCTTTTGCTGGGAAAGCATAAGCAAATACTATGGGACACCCATTCCCCAATAATGGGACTTATGTTTGTAATATGCTGTACTGCATGGCTCTTGTAAGGGGCATTGCAAGTTGCTCCGTCCTAATTTTTGGCAACTTTTGCTTGGAAAGCATAAGCAAATACCATGGGACACCCACTCCCCAATAATGGGACTTATGTTTTTAATATGCTGTACTGCATTTGACGCGCCCCCTGGGCCGTGTGTACACGTGTGTGGGATACCTGGTGCCGGGTCTCTGGGGTCTGTAGTCTCCGTGGCGGTGACCCGGTCCCGTGGCTCAGGCTGGTCAAACCAGTGGCAGTCTTTCTTAGGTTTTGAGGTTAATTGTCCGACTGCGCCACCCGTGGATTGCGGTCAGGGAGTACCACCACTGCGAGGCAGACCGCTGAGGCTGGTGTTGTGTGCACAGCATAGAATGGGATTACTCCCCTCGGGAGGAGTATAGCCTCAGGGCAGTGAGTGTGGATGATGGGGGTGATGGTGCACGAGCGCAGCAGGAATGACTCAGAGTCTTTGCAGTGCAGTTCAGGGTCTTTACTGATGATTATAAGGTAGACTCTCCCGGGAGTACTGGCTAGCATAAGAGGCCTGGTCAGTCTGTGAGCAAGCAGGAGTTCCCCTGGCCAGGTGGAGTTGTAGGCCTCCCCGTCTGTCTGCACTCTTCCTGGCTACCTTGCTGTAAGCGGGTATAAGTAGCCCACGTCCCTGAGTGTACCGTGTAGTGCTCACCCGTATGGCTGGTGACTTGGGGCCTTCTGTTAGCCTCCGCTCCACGACGGCGGTGCTGGTCCCTTGCTTGTGACTGAGCCTCCGGGCTTCTATGGCCAGAGGACCTGAAATCCCCTACCGGCTGGTTTCTGCTGCTGGATATATAAGTCGTCACAGTTACGGACTCCTGTGTCCAGTTCCTATTGTCTTCTGCCAGGGCGAGTTCTGCTCAGCTTCCAGCCCCTGGTCTTTAGCTCCTAGCTCCTACAGAGCTCCTTGCTGTTACTTTCCCTTGCTCTCACTCTGACTCTGAATGTTCTGTGACTCACTCAACCCCGCCCCAGATCCAGTTTATAAGGGCAGAATTCTCCCCTCCCAGGATTGGGGCAGGAGGATGTTGCATGTTTAAGGGATCCTGACCAGGAAACCTCCCACTTGCTCTCCGACGTAATATCTCTATTACTGTGGTGACCAGACCCCTGGGGTGCCACACATGGCTCTTGTAAGGGGCATTGCAGTTCCTCATAATTTTTGGAAAGCCTTCCATTCACTGCTTAGGCCAACAGTGCACGGGAGACCCAGTTGCTATAAATGGAAAAAAAGGTTTAGTTAACGCCCTCTGACCTCCATGTCATTTACAAGGGGCATTGGAGTGGCTCGAAATTTTTAGTAGGCATTGCACTCACTGTATGCCCTATAACTGTGTAGCCGAACCGCTCCTTTTGTTACAGAAACATATCCTACAAGACATATCTGGTTGACTGGCCTGATATTGATGTGAATGGTCCCTGTTCCTCCTGCTCTTTCTCCTTTGCCACTACCTCATCCATCATTTATCACCTGAAGCTTTGTTTTAACGGGAGTCATAGAACTTGGATAGTAGCAGGAAAACATCCAGCAATCCTCGGAGGAGGTAGGATATGCGCCAAAACGCTGACCACCTCAGGCCTAGCCGCTACTACATACATGCGCTTGCATTACAACAAGACAAAGCAGATGCTAACTTCTATCATCCTCATCATGCTCCTCACCTTGGCACTCTCAACTCCCCTAATGGAGAAGCCAGGGCCCACCGGAGGAGTCTGATAGTCCGGGGGGCTCGGCCAATGCTGCCCTAAAGCAGGCCAGGCTAAGAAAAGTGTGGGAAAGGTTATCGGGACAAATAGGGGTGGCTGGGGACCGAGTATGGACACCCGGCCACCCCCTGGATGCTGGGAAGCAAGCGGGGACACCCGGCCACCAGGCGGCTGGGGACTGAGTATGGATACCAGGCCGCCGACACAGCCATGGCGTGGTGGCCAGATTCCGCCTCCACATGCCTAAAAGGCCCAAATTAAAGTGCAAGCAAGCAAGCAGTATGGTATTGCAGCCTGGGGGTGGGTGGGTGGCAGGCAGCATACTTGAGCTTGTATTGCAAGGAATGGAGGAGGTACAATTGAACACTGCCCTGGGACTAGGACTTGCATGGGGATAGTTGCAAGTCTGCATCTTCTGATGCGGTAAGGAACCCTTATGATGGGCACACTTTTAGACAGTGACCTGGGAGTCAGAGATGCTTCCAGGGGTCTTCCCCATGCTGTTCCCTTGTCTTTTAAGCACTTTATGCATGTGTCACACAGCACATGGCCAGATAAGGTTGTAAAATGTTAAAATGACATTTCACGGTGAATGCATTTGTCATAGTTGAAAGCAATACAAAAGTACAAAAACGCATAAAAAATGCTACTTGTGAACATAGCCGAAGGTGTGGAGGAGTATTTTTGTTTTTGGTCATTTATTTTAACTTATACACAAGTCTTTTCCCTGGAAAGGATGTTCCTTAACTAGTGTTGAGCATTCCGATACTGAAATATCGGGTATCGGCTGATATTCGCGGTATTGGAATTCCGATACTTAATTCCGATACTTTTACAATATCGAATACCGGAATCGGAAGTTCCCATAATGCCTGCGCTCTGCAGTGTCTCTGAAGTATGACAAGCTGGATGGCAGCGCTCAGCTGAGATCCAGCCTGTCATCAGAATGCCATCCCAGCGTGGGAGAATTCTCCTGATCGTTTAAAAGCCGGCGGGCGGTAAAAAGCCGCCGGCTTTTAAACAATCACACAGCCCCATTCTGCTTCCCTGCAGCCTCCCACCCCGATCCTCCGCTCCCCTCGCCACCTCCCATCCCGATCATAAGTTAGGACCGGGCGGGGAGCGCAGCACCAAGGAGCGGGAAGCGAAGGACCCGGGCGGGGAAGCCGGCAGTGAAAAGACTTCACCGCCGGCTTTCCCGTTCTGTGCTGCGCTTTCCCGCCGGTTATTTCAAATGAACAGCTGAGGTATCAGGTGATGCTGATCAGCTGTTCATTTGAAGTAGCCGCGGTGCCCTCAGAGGGTTCACGTGAGTTCATGCTTGACTGCATTGCATGAACTCACATGAACTTTCCCACGGCCACACAGGTCAGCCTCACCTCCCAGACGATCAGCCCGTCATGATTGGTGTGTGTGCGTGTGTCTGCGAGTGTGTGCGGGGTGTCTGTGCGTGTGTCTGCGAGTGTGTGCGGGGTGTCTGTGCGATGTCTGCGGGTGTGTGCGATGTCTGCGGGTGTGTGCGGTGTCTGTGCGATGTGTGCGGGTGTGTGCGGGTGTGCGCAGTGTCTGTGCGATGTCTGCGGTGTCTGTGCGATGTCTGCGAGTGTGTGCGGTGTCTGTGCGATGTCTGCGAATGTGTGCGGTGTCTGTGCGATGTCTGCGGGTGTGTGCGGTGTCTGTGCGATGTCTGCGAGTGTGTGCGGTGTCTGTGCGATGTCTGCGGGTGTGTGCGTGCAGGCAGACATAGGCCGATGTGACACTACTACTCCCATCGGCCTATGTCTGTCCCCCGTCCACTCGTGCCAGCAGGATCAGCTCGATGGGAGCAGTAGTTCCCATCAGCCTGATCCTGCTATTTAAATTGCCCTACTGTGTCCCCAATAAATTTTAAATACATGTCATTGGTGGCCAGTGGTTGCCTACAATAAATTAGTTCATACATTACCTGTCCCCGCCGATCGCCACCTAAAATAAAGTAAAAAATAAAAAACTACACCTATACTCACCTAGACACCTAATTCCCCGAAGCCATCGATCTCCTGTAATAAAATATAAAATAATAAACCACAACCTTATCCTTACCCCTCCGTAGTAGTCCACGAGTGTCCCACGATGATCTCCAGTTTAGAGCAGCCACATAGAATGTGACCGCTCTGAACCGCTGCCGCCGCTAGAATGATGGGGCCGTAAAGCAGCCCCGTCATTGCATAAGCGGGTTCGCTGGAGTTCAGGCAGCGCTGCTCCGGTTAGCTCCTTTACGGCCCTGCTGTATCGTGAGAAATTCCCACGGTACAGCAGCGCTGTAAAGGAGATCTCCGGAGCTGCGCTGCCTGAATACACTCCGGTGACCTCAGTCAGTGGCTCCCGCTGCCGGGAGCGGACGTGTTCCCGGCAGTGTGAGCTTACAGCAGCCATGCTCAGCTGTCACCATCTCCAGATGTGACTGCTGTGCATGGGAGATCAGCGCAGGAACGTGGACAGGTAACTATTTTTTTTTAGTAAACTAAGAATTAAATAAAATTGTGTGTTTTATTTCAAATAAATTATTTTTTTCTGGGTGTAGTGTGTTTTTTCTTTTTAACACTTTGTAGGTTAGTAATGGGGGTGTCTTATAGACGCCCATCATTACTAACCTGGGCTTCATGGCAGCTGGCGCTGACATGATCCCCAACCCTATTACCCCCTGCCACCGCACCAGGGCAGCGTGGAAGAGCGAGGCTAAGTGCCAGAGTTGGCGCATCCTATGGATGCGCCATTTCTGGGGCGGCTGACGGCTGGTGTTTCTAGCCTGGGAGGGGGCCAATATTCATGGCACCCTTCCTGGGCTATTAATATCAGCCCCCAGCTGTCTGCCTAGCCTTTGCTAGCTATTAAATAGGGGGTACCCCACGTCATTTTTTTGGGGGGGTCCCCCATTTTAATAGCTAGTAAAGGCTAGGTATTCAGCTGGGGGCTGATATTAGTAGTCTGGGAAGCTCCGTGGGTATTACCCACTTCCCAGGCTTCAAACATCTGCCCCAGCCGTCTGCTTAACCTCCGCTAGAGCCTAAAATTATGGAGGATCCCACGCCAATTTTTTTTAAAATAAATCCTTTATTTTAACACTAAATGACATTTGAGGAGTTAATAAAGATGCAGTCCCTAAATTATTATTTATTTTTTAATTAATTTTTCCCAAAAATTTTGACGTGGGCTTTGCCATATTTTTGTATGCCAGCCAGGTACAGCATCCAGCTTCTATGAACGCGCCATTTTCCAGGGTGGCTGCGGACTGCAATTTGCACCGGGGGGGGGCAGAAAGCTTGGGCCTCCCTGCGCTGCAGATTCCATCCCCCAGCTGCCTAGTTGTACCTGGCTGGACACACAAATAGGGAGAAGCCCCACGTATTTTTTTTTTTAATTATTTCATGAAATTCATGAAATAATAAAGAAAAAAAGGGCTTCCCTATATTGTTGTGTCCGGCCAGGTACAAATAGGCAGCTGGTGGTTGGGCGCAGCCCGTTCCTGCCTGCTGTACCTGGCTGGACACAAATATAGTGCGAAGCCCCACGTCAATTTTTTTTAATTATTTCAGGAAAATTTTAAAAAATTATTTCATGAAATAATTTAAAAAGAATTGACGTGGGGCTTCGCACTATATTTGTGTCCAGCCAGGTACAGCAGGCAGGAATGGGCTGCCCCCAACCACCAGCTGCCTATTTGTACCTGGTTGGACACAAGAATATAGGGAAGCCCTTTTTTTCTTAATTATTTCATGAATTTCATGAAATAATTAAAGAAAAAAATACGTGGGGCTTCGCGCTATTTTTGTGTCCAGCCAGGTACAACTAGGCAGCTGGGGACTGGAATCCGCAGCGCAGGGAGGCCCAAGCTTTCTGGGCCCCACCCGCTGCAAATTGCAGTCCGCAGCCACCCCGGAAAATGGCGCGTTCATAGAAGCGCCATCTTCTGGCGCTGTACCCAACTCATCCAGGGCCCTGGTGCGATGGCTCACTGGGTAATAAAGGGGTTAAGG
This sequence comes from Phyllobates terribilis, assembly GCF_046119375.1. Classification (NCBI taxonomy): domain Eukaryota; kingdom Metazoa; phylum Chordata; class Amphibia; order Anura; family Dendrobatidae; genus Phyllobates; species Phyllobates terribilis. The sequence continues at coordinate 285,186,844 of NW_027362762.1, read as the reverse complement.
CCAGCTTGGCATTATCAGCTGGCCCTAAGCCCGAAATTCATGGGGTCACGCCAATATTAGACATGACCACCATGAATTTCTAGTAAAGTATTTAAAAAAACACAACACCCAAAAAAAAGTCCTTTAATTGAAATAAACACACAATTCTTTATTGTTCTAAATTAAACTATACTTACCATCACGCCCATTCCAGCTGAAGCCAACGATCTCCTGCAATAAAAGAAACATAATAAAGCAACCTCATCCTTACCTTTCCATGGTTCCCAGGACAGCTTCAGCTCTGCTACATCGAGATAACAGGCTGGACCGCAGCAGAACGCTGCCATCCAGCCTGTTATCCCGCAGACACTGAGAAGCGCAGGCATGCTTGCGCTCCTCAGTGTCTCTCTGTGACGGCATAAAGATGAGCCGAGGTCATGTCCAATGAACTCGGCTCACCTCATGCACGTCACTGACAGCGTGGGAAAATTCTCCTGCACTCAGCGCTTCAGCGTGAGAATTTTCCCACGCTGTCAGTGACGTGAATGAGGTCAGGTCATGTCCAATGAACTCAGCTCACCTCATGCACGTCACTGACAGATTGGGAGAATTCTCCTGCACTCAGCGCTTCAGCGTGAGAATTTTCCCACGCTGTCAGTGACGTGCATGAGGTGAGCTGAGTTCATTGAACATGACCTCACCTCATTCACGTCACTGACAGCGTGGGAAAATTCTCACGCTGAAGCGCTGAGTGCAGGAGAATTCTCCCACGCTGTCAGTGACATGCATGAGGTGAGCTAAGTTCATTGGACATGAACTCGGCTCATCTGGATGCCGTCACAGAGAGACACTGAGGAGCGCAAGCATGCCTGCACTTCTCAGTGTCTTCGGGATGACAGGCTGGATGGCAGCGTTCTGCTGCGGTCCAGCCTGTCATCTCGATGTAGCAGAGCTGAAGCTGTCCTGGGAACCATGGAAAGGTAAGGATGAGGTTGCTTTATTATTTTTCTTTTATTGCTGGAGATCGTTGGCTTCAGCTGGAATGGGCGTGATGGTAAGTAGAGTTTAATTTAGAACAATAAAGAATTGTGTGTTTATTTCAATTAAAGGACTTTATTCTGGGTGTTTGTGTTTTTTTTTTAACTTTGACTATGGGGTTAGTAATGGGGGTGTCTTATAGACGCCTCTCCATTACTAACCTGGGCTTGATGTCAGCTGGCATTATAAGCTGACATCAACCCCAGCCCTATTACCCCACTGCCACCGCTACAGGGCAGTGGGAAGAGCGAGGCTAAGTGCCAGAATTGGCGCATCCTATGGATGCGCCATTTGTGGGGCGGCTGACGGCTGGTGTTTCTAGCCTGGGAGGGGGCCAATATTCATGGCAACCTTCCTGGGCTATTAATATCAGCCCCCAGCTGTCTGCCTAGCCTTTGCTAGCTATTAAATTAGGGGGGACCCCACGTCATTTTTTTGAGGGGGTCCCCCATTTTAATAGCTAGTAAAGGCTAGGTATTCAGCTGGGGGCTCATATTAGTAGCCTGGGAAGCTCCGTGGGTATTACCCCCTTCCCAGGCTTCAAACATCTGCCCCAGCCGTCTGCTTAACCTCCGCTAGAGACTAAAATTAAGGGGAACCCCACGCCAATTTTTTTTTAAATAAATCCTTTATTTTAACACTAAATGACAAGTACAGTAATCAACACTGTCACTGTACTTCATATATATGTGACTGACATGTTTCTATCTATCTAATCTATGTATGATTCTCTATTCCTTCTATTCTAAATTGTCGGGTACAGATGCTGAATTGCCGGCTGGCTTTTTTAAAAAGACGGTGCATGAAAACACTATTATATTTTTAAATAAATCCTTTACACTAAATGACAAGTACAGTAAGCAACACTGTCACTGTACTTAATATATATGTGACTGACATGTTTCTATCTATCTAATCTATGTGTGAAGCTCTATTCTGTCTGTTATAAATTGTCGGGTACTGCTGCTGAATTGCCGGCCGGCTTTTTTAAAGAGACAGTGCATGAAAACACAATTATTTTTTTAAATAAATCCTTTACACTAAATGACAAGTACAGTACTCAACACTGTCACTGTACTTCATATATATGTGACTGACATGTTTCTATCTATCTAATCTATGTATGATTCTCTATTCCTTCTATTCTAAATTGTCGGGTACAGATGCTGAATTGCCGGCCGGCTTTTTTAAAAAGACGGTGCATGAAAACACTATTATATTTTTAAATAAATCCTTTACACTAAATGACAAGTACAGTAAGCAACACTGTCACTGTACTTCATATATATGTGACTGACATGTTTCTATCTATCTAATCTATGTGTGAAGCTCTATTCTGTCTGTTATAAATTGTCGGGTACCGCTGCTGAATTGCCGGCCGGCTTTTTTAAAGAGACAGTGCATGAAAACACAATTATTTTTTTAAATAAATCCTTTACACTAAATGACAAGTACAGTAAGCAACACTGTCACTGTACTTCATATATATGTGACTGACATGTTTCTATCTATCTAATCTATGTGTGAAGCTCTATTCTTTCTGTTGTAAATTGTCGAGTACCGGTGTATGCCGCTGATGAATTGCCGGCTTTTCGCGTAATGCATTCTACATTATTCTTAGTTGTTTTACTTCATGTAGAATTAACCTACAAGGAAAAAAAGGGTTTATTTTCATTTTGATATCTGTGTCCCATTGACTTGCATTGGTTTCCAGTATCGGAATAGGCGATATCCGATACTTTTTGGGTATCGGTCCGATCCAATCCGATACGATATTTCCTGATATCGGAAGTTATCGCTCAACACTATCCTTAACATATTTCACAGGAAAAAAGTTTCACTTTCGTTTTTGAACGTTTTATTGTGAGCCCGTAAAAGTGGCTTAATACCTCTGACCACGTTGTTGACAGCAGTGACCTGGGGGTCAGAAATGCTTCCTGGGGCGATCCCCATGCTGTCCCCATGTCATTTGAGCACTGTCACTATCGTTTTGGGCACTTGTTAGGCTTTTAAAAGACTGCCGGGGGTGCCACCGCAAAAATGCTCGAATCTCCCATAGACTAACATTGGGCTCGTTGCTCGGGTCGAGCACCCGAGTATCACGGCGAGCTCGGCCCGAGCTTCGAGCATCCGAGCATTTTAGTGCTCGCTCAACACTAGTAATGAGTGATTCACTTCTAACATTTAAGAAGGGCATGGATGCCTTTCTTGAAAAGTATAATATTACAGGTTATACAGTTATATGAAAAAGTTTGGGCACCCCTATTAATCTTAAGCTTAATGTTTTCTTAAAATTGGTGTTTTTGCAACAGCTATTTCAGTTTGATATATGTAATAACTGTTGGACACAGTAATGTTTCTGCCTTGAAATGAGGTTTATTGTACTAACAGAAAATGTGCAAACTGCATTCAAACAAAATTTGACAGGTGCATAAGTATGGGCACCCTTATCATTTTCTTGTTTTAAATACTCCAACCTACTTTTTACTGACTTACTAAAGCACTTTTTTGGTTTTGTAACCTCATTGATCTTTGAACTTCATAGCCAGGTGTATGCTATCATGAGAAAAGCTACTTAAAGTGGCCACTTGCAAGTTGTTCTCCAGTTTGAATCTCCTCTGAAGAGTGGCATCATGGGCTCCTCAAAACAACTGTCAAATGATCTGAAAACAAAGATTATTCAACATAGTTGTTCAGGGGAAGGATACAAAAAGCTGTCTCAGAGATTTAACCCGTCAGTTTCCACTGTGAGGAGCATAGTAAGGAAATGGAAGAACACAGGGACAGTTCTTGTTAAGGCCAGAAGTGGCAGGCCAAGAAAAACATCAGAAAGGCAGAGAAGAAGAATGGTGAGATCAGTCAAGGACAATCCTCAGACCACCTCCAGAGAGCTGCAGCATCAACTTGCTGCAGATGGTGTCACTGTGCTTCGGTCAACTACACAACGCACTTTGCACAAGGAGAAGCTGTATGTGTGAGTGATGCGAAAGAAGCCATTTCTGCAAGCACGCCACAAACAGAGTCGGCTGAGGTATGCAAAAGCACATTTGGAGAAGCTAATTTCTTTTTGGAAGAAGGTCCTGTGGACTGATGAAACCAAGATTGAGTTGTTTGGTCATACAAAAAGGCGTTATGCATGGCATCAAAAAAACACAGCATTCCAAGAAAAACACTTGCTACCCACAGTAAAATTTGGTGGAGGTTCCATCATGCTTTGGGGCTGTGTGGCCAATGCCGGCATCGGGAATCTTGTTAAAGTTGAGGGACGCATGGATTCCACTCAGTATCAGCAGATTCTTGACAATAATGTTCAAGAATCAGTGATAAAGTTGAAGTTATGCAGGGGATGGATCTTTCAGCAAGACAATGATCCAAAACACCGCTCCAAATCTACTCAGGCATTCATGCAGAGGAACAATTACAATGTTCTGGAATGGCCATCCCAGTCCCCAGACCTGAATATCATTGAACATCTGTGGGATCATTTGAAGAGGGCTGTCCATGCTCGGCGACCATCAAACTTAACTGAACTGGAATTGTTTTGTAAAGAGGAATGGTCAAAAATACCTTCATCCAGGATCCAGGAACTCGTTAAAAGCTACAGGAAGCGACTAGAGGCTGTTATTTTTGCAAAAGGAGGATCTACTAAATATTAATGTCACTTTTGTGGTGAGGTGCCCATACTTATGCACCTGTCAAGTTTTGTTTGAATGCAGATTGCACATTTTCTGTTAGTACAATAAACCTCATTTCAAGGCAGAAACATTACTGTGTCCAACAGTTATTACATATATCAAACTGAAATAGCTGTTGCAAAAACACCAATTTTAAGAAAACATCAAGCTTAAGATTAATAGGGGTGTCCAAACTTTTTCATATAACTGTATATACTAGATTCCTTCATAGGGCGTTGATCCAGGAAACTACTCTGATTGTCGTTGGAGTCGGGAAGGATTTTTTTTCCCCAATGTGGAGCTTAGTGTTTGCCACATGTTTTTTTTTTGCCTTCATCTGGATCAACATGTTATGCTATGGGTTGAACTAGATGGACTTAGTCTTCCTTCAACCTTAAAACTATGTTACTATGTTACTATGTTACTTATAAAATGTGTTCAAAGTGCTCCCCATTGTGTTGCACTGTCAATGCAACCCTCTTCTCCCACTCTTGACACATTGATAGCAACACCACAGAAGAAATGCTAGCACAGGCTTCCAGTATCCGTTGTTTCAGATGCTGCACATCTATTATCTTCACAGCATAGACAATTACCTTCAAATGACCCCAAAGATAAAAGTCTAAGGCGGTCAGATTGGGAGACCTTGATGGCCATTCAACTGGCCCACGACGACCAATCCACTTTCCAGGAAACTGTTCATGTAGGAATGCTCGGACCTAAAACCCATAATGTGGTGGTGCTCCATCTTGTTGGAAAAACTCAGGAAACATGCCATCTTCAGTGCAACACATCATCATTTAGCAATTTCAGATATCCAGAGGCATTGAGGTTTCGATTGATGAAGAATGGCCCCACTATCTTTGTACCCCATATACCACACCATACCATCAAGATACGAGATGGGCCGCATCTGAAACAACGGATACTGTAAGTCTGTGCTAGCATTTCTTCTGCAGTGTTGCTATCAGTGTGTCAGGAGTGGGAGAAGAGGGTTGCATTGACAATCCAACACAATGGGCAGCACTTTGAACACAATTTATAAGTGGTCATAATCTTGTAAAAAACTCATGAAAGAATAAAGTTACATTAAAATCAAGCACACCATTGGTTTTCTTATGAAATTCTCAATAAGCTTGATGTGTCACATGATCCTATTCCCATAGAAAAAAATAAAGTTGGATCCAAAATGGCCGACTTCAAACTGGCCGCCATGGTCACCACCCATCTGGAAAAGTTTCCCCCCTCCCATATGCTAATGTTGATATCACCAACCATTCCCATTTAATTTAGGTTTATCCATATGAATGGCCCACCCTGTATATAAAAAGACACATATGCATGTTTTTCTCAATATCTGACATGATATCAGAATTAACCTTTCCCGTTTTAGGTCAATTAGGATTACCATCATTTTTAATATTTGCCAAATGCCAGAATAATGAGAGAGAGAGAATGTTTTAAGGAATTTTATTACTTACAACAAAGTCAAAAGTTTACATTCACTAAGATTACTATGTCTTTAAACAATTCTGGACTGCCCATATGATGATGTCATATGTTTGGAAGCTTCTGATGGTTTTTTTTTGCAACATCTGAGTTAATTAGAGATACACCTGTGGATGTATTTTAATGCACACCTGAAACACTCTGCATCTTTGTGTAGCATCATAGGAAAGTCTAAAGAAATCAGCCAAGATATCAGGAAGAGAACTGTGTACTTGCACATGTCTGGCTCATCCTTGGGTACAATTTCAAGATACCTGAGGGTGCCTCGTTCATCTGTACAAACAATTATATGCAAGTACAAACAAGATGGGTGTAGCATACCTGGCGGCGTTCTTGCATGGTGTTCCATCTCTCATCATGCAAGATCGCAAACTTCATCTCCCGCCCAACTTCCTGGTCTGGCTTCTTTCCTTGTGCTCTGCTCTGCTCCACTTTGGCTGCATAGGGCGACGCCCGCTGAACTTCCTGTTTCTTGTACCTGCTGCGGACACGCCCCTGTTGCACCTTCAGCCTATTGCTGTCCATCTTTGGGTATTTATACCACCTTCTTCCTCAAGATGGCGCCTGAGCATTGTTTCTTGTCAGTTGGCTTTTTGTCTCTGACATGCCAGGTCCTATCCTGTTTTCCTGCCTGTTTTCCAGTTCTGTGTCTGAACTGTGGTCTGTTCTTGTGAACACGCTTCTTGCCTGTTCTTTCGCCTTCTAGGGGCCGTATTCCTAGATCTGCCTGTCTGTGCCTTGCGGTATCTGTTCCCGTCTGAACAGAGTCCTGTTTGTGTCTCTGCCTTGCGGTATCTGTTCCCGTCTGAACAGAGTCCTGTTTGTGTCCCTGCCTTGCGGTATCTGTTCTCGTCTGAACAGAGTCCTGTTTGTGTTCCTGCCTTGCGGTATCTGTTCCCGTCTGAACAGAGTCCTGTTTGTGTTCCTGCCTTGCTGTCTCTGTTCCCGTTCCTCTGTTCCCTGCTGTCTGTGTCTCGTTTCTACTTTAACCTTGTCTCCCTTTTCCCTCTATGTCTGTTTTCTGCGTCCTTCTGCAGAGTCTGAACCCGCTCCTAAATTCCTTCTCGTCGTCTCTGTACCTCTGTTGTGAATTTAGTGTACGCTCGCTACTTCTATGTAAGTACTGTGCGTGCTTCTGGTTCTGCCTTTCCTTCTCCGTCTGTTCTTTGTGAACAGAGTCCTATCCCCTTGCCTTGTTTACCCCTCTGCGGTGTCCGCTCTGCTCCTGCTTAGCTTGCCGCTCTTGCGGTTTCTGCTCTGCTCCTGCCTTGTTTACCGCTCTGCGGTGTCCGCTCTGCTCTTGCTTAGCTTGCCGCTCTTGCGGTTTCTGCTCTGCTCCTGCCTTGTTTACCCCTCTGCGGTGTCCGCTCTGCTCCTGCTTAGCTTGCCGCTCTTGCGGTTTCTGCTCTGCTCCTGCCTTGTTTACCGCTCTGCGGTGTCCGCTCTGCTCCTGCTTAGCTTGCCGCTCTTGCGGTTTCTACTCTGCTCCTGCCTTGTTTACCACTCTGCGGTGTCCGCTCTGCTCCTGCTTAGCTTGCCGCTCTTGCGGTTTCTGCTCTGCTCCTGCCTTGCTTACCGCTCTGCGGTGTCCGCTCTGCTCCTGCTTAGCTTGCCGCTCTTGCGTTTTTCACTCTGCTCTTGCCTTGCTTGCCGCTCCTGCGGTTTCTGCTCTGCTCTTATCTTGCTTACTGCTTCTGCGGTTTCCGCCCTGCCCTGCTTCTGCCCGCTGCTCCGGCAGTCCTGTCCTGCCCTGCTTGTGCTCGCTGCTCCTGCAGCCCCGTCCTGCTCTGTTCTTGCCCACCGCTTCGGGCGTTCCCTCTCTGCTGTGGTTGTCTACCGCATCTGCGGTTCTGTGACCCAGTCTGTACTGGGTCTTAACCTCTCTGTGCTCCAGCCCGTTCTTTCGGCCAGTACCTCCCTGCCTGCATATTCGCCTGTATCCACCCATCTGCATACCTGCCGTGTTTGCTTACATCCACCAGTCTGTGCCAGCCTAACCTGCCTGTTCCAGTAATCCCAGTGTGGGTCAACCCCCGTGTCCGGAGTTTGACCTGGAGTAGCACCTGGTCCCTCTGCCCGGTTTCTCCCTGGTGCACTGGCGTCGTATGCCGTCGTGCCACCTTGGTCGGATCGGCCAGATACTTAGTCACGCCCCTCCAGGCACTCTCCGGTCCATGGTTCAGTGGAACCACAACACCCGCACACGCCAGTCAGTCCGGGCGTGTGCATAACAGCATGCTCAGGCCATGGTTCCCATTGAGCCCCACGGCCTTCGCTCTCTGAGACGTTTTCCAGCTAATACGTGCATTAAAAATAAATAAATAAATTTTTTTTTTTCTCTAGCTGAGTTCCAGGCTAATTTCGCACCCGTCCAGATGGAGCTTTCTGCACCCGTTCCTGCGGATCCGCCCCAGTACTATGGGGATCCAAAACAAAGTCGTGCATTTGTGGAGCAATGCATGCTGCACTTCAAGTTCTACCCTCTTTCTTTTCCTTCTGATTGGTCTAAAGTGGCATTTATAATTGACTACCTAGCGGGGGATGCCTTGAAGTGGGTCACCCCCCTATGGGAAGCTTGGGATCCTATCGTCCTCGTCCTTGACCTGCAGGCCTTCCTGGTGGCCTTCCTAATGGTCTTCGATGACCCCAACCCTGGAGTCCCTGCTGAAGCTGCACCTGCTCCCGCGGATCCACCACGGTACTACGGGGATCCAAAACAATGCCGTGCGTTTGTGTGGCAATGCTTGCTGCAGTTCCGGTTCTATGCTAATGCTTATTCTTCTGATCGGGTTAAGGTGGGATTTATAATGTCCAACCTAGCGGGTGATGCCTTGGAATGGATCAACCCCCTATGGGAAGCACAGGATCCTATCGTTCTTGACCTACAGGCCTTCCTGGTGGCCTTCCTTTTGGCTTTCGATGATCCTAACCCTGAAGCCCCTGCTGAAGTTTCACTTCCCTGTATCCCGGAGCAGCCCCGACGGGTAATGTGCATAGGTAGCGCACAAGTTCTTATGCCCGAAAAGACTGTTGCTTGCCCTGAATCCACTCAGGATGACTACACTCTCCGGAATACTGCTCCCAACCTCAAGAGGCAGTCCAGACGTGCTAGACGCAGAGGCAAGCCGTCACGCCAGGATCTGTCCTCCCTGAGACCTCCTGACCCCAACCTTGAAGTCCCTACTGAAGCTTCATCTTCCTGTATCCCGGAGAAGCCCCAGCGGGTGATGTGCGTGGGTGGTGCACCAGTTCTCCAGCCAGAAGAGACTGCTACCCATCCAGAGTCCACACAGGAGAGCTTCCTGCACCTGGCATCAGATTCTACACCCACTTTAACCAGTGTGCATGTCCAAGGATGCTCCAAAGCTGTGTTTTCCTCCGAGTCTGTACACCTCTACTACCTGGCGGAGGACCCCTTGTTGCCTCCTGAATCCTCCGGGATACCACTCGATGACAATTGGAGAGAGACTTCCCTACACCCGGTACCCGATACTTCGTCCGCTCAGTCCTGTGGGCCTGACAATGGGTGCCTCAAAGTGGTAGTTACTCCCGAGTCTCTACACCCCTCTGACCAGGCGGAGGACCTCCAGTTGTCTCCAGAACCCTTCGGGGTGCTACCTGGTAGCGAAAGGACAGAGACTCTCCTATTCTCTGTACCTGATACCTCGCCCACTTCTTCCAGTGAGTCCGACCTAGTGTACTCCAAAGCAGAGGTTACCCCCGAGTCTCTACACCCCTCCGACCAGGCGGAGGACCTCCAGTCGCCTCCTGAACCCTTCGGGGTGCTACCTGATAGCGAATGGACTGAGACTCTCCTTTACTCGGTACCTGATACCTCGCCCGCTTCTTCCAGTGAGTCCGACCTAGTGTACTCCGAAGCAGAGGTTACCCCCGAGTTTCTACACCCCTCCGACCAGGCGGAGGACCTCCAGTCATCTCCTGAACCCTCCGGGGTGCTACCTGATAGCGAATGGACAGAGACTCTCCTTTACTCGGTACCTGATACCTCGCCCGCTTCTTCCAGTGAGTCTGACCTTGTGTACTCCGAAGCAGAGGTTACCCTCGAGTCTCGGTATCCCTCCAACCTGGCGGAGGACCCCCAGTTGTTTCCTGAATCCTCCGGGGTACCACCACATAACAAAGAGGCAGTGTCTTCTCTACACCTTGTACCTGATACTTTGCCCATTTCATCCTGTGAGCTTGACAAGATGTACCCCAAAGCAGAGGCTACCCCCGAGTCTCTGCACCCCTCCAACCCGGCAGAGGACCTCCACTTGTCTCCTGAACTTTTTGGGGTGCTGCCTAAAAATAAATGTAGAGAGACTTTTTTGTGTGCTGTTTCTGGTACTTCACCCGTTTCATCTGTTGCTGAAGATGGCTGGATGGGAAGTCGCATCCTAGCCATCCAGATTATGAGACCAGTTTTGTCTCCTCCTGTGGACAATAGAAGTAATCTCCTTGAAGAGAGGGATTGGCCCCCAAATTCCCTGCGGAAGATCCTTGCAGGCCTGAAGAAGAGGGGGCGTAAGGGGGGGGTACTGTAGCATACCTGGCGGCGTTCTTGCATTGTGTTCCATCTCTCATCATGCAAGATCGCAAACTTCATCTCCCGCCCAGCTTCCTGGTCTGGCTTCTTTCCTTGTGCTCTGCTCTGCTCCACTTTGGCTGCATAGGGCGACGCCCGCTGAACTTCCTGTTTCTTGTACCTGCTGCGGACACGCCCCTGTTGCACCTTCAGCCTATTGCTGTCCATCTTTGGGTATTTATACCACCTTCTTCCTCAAGATGGCGCCTGAGCATTGTTTCTTGTCAGTTGGCTTTTTGTCTCTGACATGCCAGGTCCTATCCTGTTTTCCTGCCTGTTTTCCAGTTCTGTGTCTGAACTGTGGTCTGTTCTTGTGAACACGCTTCTTGCCAGTTCTTTCGCCTTCTAGGGGCCGTATTCCTAGATCTGCCTGTCTGTGCCTTGCGGTATCTGTTCCCGTCTGAACAGAGTCCTGTTTGTGTCTCTGCCTTGCGGTATCTGTTCCCGTCTGAACAGAGTCCTGTTTGTGTCCCTGCCTTGCGGTATCTGTTCCCGTCTGAACAGAGTCCTGTTTGTGTTCCTGCCTTGCGGTATCTGTTCCCGTCTGAACAGAGTCCTGTTTGTGTTCCTGCCTTGCTGTCTCTGTTCCCGTTCCTCTGTTCCCTGTTGTCTGTGCCTCGTTTCTACTTTAACCTTGTCTCCCTTTTCCCTCTATGTCTGTTTTCTGCGTCCTTCTGCAGAGTCTGAACCCGCTCCTAAATTCCTTCACGTCGTCTCTGTACCTCTGTTGTGAAATTAGTGTACGCTCGCTACTTCTATGTAAGTACTGTGCGTGCTTCTGGTTCTGCCTTTCCTTCTCCGTCTGTTCTTTGTGAACAGAGTCCTATCCCCTTGCCTTGTTTACCCCTCTGCGGTGTCCGCTCTGCTCCTGCTTAGCTTGCCGCTCTTGCGGTTTCTGCTCTGCTCCTGCCTTGTTTACCGCTCTGCGGTGTCCGCTCTGCTCTTGCTTAGCTTGCCGCTCTTGCGGTTTCTGCTCTGCTCCTGCCTTGTTTACCGCTCTGCGGTGTCCGCTCTGCTCCTGCTTAGCTTGCCGCTCTTGCGGTTTCTGCTCTGCTCCTGCCTTGTTTACCGCTCTGCGGTGTCCGCTCTGCTCCTGCTTAGCTTGCCGCTCTTGCGGTTTCTGCTCTGCTCCTGCCTTGTTTACCGCTCTGCGGTGTCCGCTCTGCTCCTGCTTAGCTTGCCGCTCTTGCGGTTTCTACTCTGCTCCTGCCTTGTTTACCGCTCTGCGGTGTCCGCTCTGCTCCTGCTTAGCTTGCCGCTCTTGCGGTTTTCACTCTGCTCTTGCCTTGCTTGCCGCTCCTGCGGTTTCTGCTCTGCTCTTATCTTTCTTACTGCTTCTGCGGTTTCCGCCCTGCCCTGCTTCTGCCCGCTGCTCCGGCAGTCCTGTCCTGCCCTGCTTGTGCTCGCTGCTCCTGCAGCCCCGTCCTGCTCTGTTCTTGCCCACCGCTTCGGGCGTTCCCTCTCTGCTGTGGTTGTCTACCGCATCTGCGGTTCTGTGACCCAGTCTGTACTGGGTCTTAACCTCTCTGTGCTCCAGCCCGTCCTTTCGGACAGTACCTCCCTGCCTGCATATTCGCCTGTATCCACCCATCTGCATACCTGCCGTGTTTGCTTACATCCACCAGTCTGTGCCAGCCTAACCTGCCTGTTCCAGTAATCCCAGTGTGGGTCAACCCCCGTGTCCGGAGTTTGACCTGGAGTAGCACCTGGTCCCTCTGCCCGGTTTCTCCCTGGTGCACTGGCGTCGTATGCCATCGTGCCACCTTGGTCGGATCGGCCAGATACTTAGTCACGCCCCTCCAGGCACTCTCCGGTCCATGGTTCAGTGGAACCACAACACCCGCACACGCCAGTCAGTCCGGGCGTGTGCATAACAATGGGAATGTCCAGCCATCATACCGCTCGGGAAGGAGACGTGATCTGTGTTCCAGAGATGAATGTGCTTTGGTCCAACATGTGCATATCAACCCAAGGACAAAAGCCAACGACCTTGTGAAGATGATGGCGGAAGCTGGTAAGATTGTGTTAATAACCACCGTGAAACGAGTACTGTATCAATGTGGGCTGAAAAGCCACTCTGCCAGTAAGAAGCCATCACTCCAAAAGAAACATAAAAAAGCCAGATTAATGTTTGCAAATGCACACAGGAACAAAGACTTTCATTTTTGGAAACATGTCCTGTGGTCTGATGAAACTAAAATTGAACTTTTTGTGCCTAATGACCATCGTTACGTTTGGAGAAAAAAAGGGAGAAGCTTGGAAGCCTAAGAACACCATCTCAACTGTGAAACACAGGGGTGGCAGCATCATGTTTGGTGTTGTTTTGCTGCAGGAGGGACTGGTGCACCTCACAAAATAAATGGCATCATGAGAAAAGAAGATTATGTGGCAAAACTGAAGCAATATCTCAAGACATCAGTCGGGAAGTTAAAGCTTGGGCAGAAATGGGTCTTCCAAATGGACAATGACCCGAAGCATACTGCCAAAATGGTAACAAAGTGACTTAAGGATAACAAAGTCAATGTTTTGGAGTGGCCATCACAAAGCCCTGATCTCAATCCTATTGAAAATTTATGGGCAAAGCTAAAAAGACAGGACCGGGCAAGGCGACCTACAAACCTGGATCAGTTACACCAGTTTTGTCAGGAGGAATGGGTCCAAATTCCGACCAACTATGGTGAGAAGCTTGTAGAAAGATATGCCAAACATTTCACCCAAGTCATTCAGTTAAGGGCACTGGTACCAAATACTATTGAAATGTATGTAAACTTTTGACTTTGCAGTAAGTAATAAAAATGTCTTAAAACATTCTCTCTCTCATTATTCTGGCATTTGGCAAATATTAAAAATTATGGTAATCCTAATTGACCTAAAACGGGAAAGGTTTATTCTGTTTTTATGTCCGATATTGAGAAAAACATGCATGTGTCTTTTTATATAGTGTATGTAAACTTCTGGTTTCAACAGTGTGTGGAATTGTTATGTCCATAAAAGTCTGATTGAATGCTGCAAAAACATGCATTAATAAGCTATCAAAATGTCATATCTACCCCCCTACTGTATGAAGAACAACATCGGATTGTCCTGCCTGAAAAGTAAACAGGTTACTGGTCTTGGAAAGTGGCAACATAATCAAATTTTTTTATTTTTACAAATTTCTGATTTTTTTCAGCATTAAAATAATTAAAAAAACTGGACAAGTTTGGTATTCTCATAATCATAATTGCAAGGAAAGTCAAGATGTCAGGTCATTTCTACCACACAATGTATTCCGTAAAAACAATTACAAAAAGAACAATGTCAGAACTGCATTTTTTTTTTTTTTGCAATTTCACCGCATTTGGAATTTTTTACACTTTTCCAGTACATTATGTGGTAAAATGAATGGCATCATTTAAAAGTACATAAATAAAAAAACGTTATGGCTCTTAGAAAGAGTAGAGGAAAAAACGAAGACGCAAAAACAGCAACTTGCCATTTTGGAAAGGAGTGAAAATACCTTCTGCCTTTAGATAAGTGCTCACGTTAACAGAAGTTACAAGTTTGCAGCAGAAGTTAAACGTTTGACAAACAATGCAACAACCCTGCAAAATTGTTCGTTCCTGAAAATACTAAACAGCCACAGGAAAAGCCTCACAACTTGCAGTGCACACTATGTGAGGATTCACACGTCTGCAACCACATAGAGTACATGCAGACTTGTAATTTTAGACCAGACAACCCCTTTAAGTGTATAATTGTGTGTTCTCATCTATTGACACACAGCTTATGATTTTATAGGTTATCAGAAAAGGTCTGTGTATATACAGGTGCTTCTCACAAAATACAAGAATATCATCAAAAAGTTAATTTATTTCAGTTCTTCAATTCAAAAAGTGAAACTCATATATTATATAGAGTCATTACAAACAGAGTGATCTATTTCAAGTGTTTATTTCTGTTAATGTTGATGACTATGGCTTACAGCCAATGAAAACACAAAAGTCATTATCTCAGTAAATTAGAATAATTACCAAAAAACACCTGCAAAGGCTTCCGAAGCATTTACAAAGGTCCCTTAGTTTGTTTCAGTAGGCTCCACAATCATGAGGAAGACTGATGACTTGACAGATGTCCAGAAGGCCGTCATTGACACACTCCACAAGGAGGGTAAGCCACAAAAGGTCATTACTAAAGAAACTAGCTGTTCACAGAGTGCTGTATCCAAGCATATTAATGGAATGTTGAGTGGAAGAAAAAGTGTGGTAGAAAAAGGTGCACAAGCATCCGGGATGACCGCAGCCTTGAAAGGATTGTTAAGAAAAAGCCATTCAAAAATTTGGGGGAGATTCACAAGGAGTGGACTGCTGCTGGAGTCATTGCTTCAAGAGCCACCACACACAGACGTATCCAGGACATGGGCTACAAGTGTCGCATTCCTTGTGTCAAGCCACTCATGACCAATAGACAACACCAAAAGCATCATACTTGGGCCTAGGAGAAAAAGACCTGGACTGTTGCTCAGTGGTCCAAGGTGTTGTTTTCAGATGAAAGTAAATTTTGCATTTCATTTGGAAATCAAGGTCCCAGAGTCTGGAGGAAGAGCGGAGAGGCACTCAATCCAAGCTGCTTGAGGTCTAGTGTGAAGTTTCCACAATCAGTGATGGTTTGGGGAGCCATGTCATCTGCTGGTGTAGGTCCACTGTATTTTATCAAGACCAAAGTCAGAGCAGCTGTCTATCAGGAAATTTTAGAGCACTTCATGCTTCCCTCTGCCAGCAAGCTTTTTGGAGATGGAAATTTCATACTCCAGCAGGACTTGACACCTGTCCACGCTGCCAAAAGTACCAATATCTGGTTTAAAAACAACAGTATCACTGTGCTTGATTGGCCAGCAAACTTGCCTGACCTTAACCCTATAGAGAATCTATGGGGTATTGTCAAGAGGAAGATGAGAGACACTAGACCCAACAATGCAGACAAGCTGAAGGCTGCTATGAAAACAACGTGGGCTTCCATAACACCTCAGCAGTGCCACAGGCTGATCGCCTCCATGCTACACCGCATTGATGCAGTAATTGATTTAAAAGGAGCCCCGACCAAGTATTGAGTGTATTTACTGAACATACATTTCAGTAGGCCAACATTTCGGATTTTAAAAACATTTTTCAAGATGTTGTTATAAAGTATTCTAATTGACTGAAATTATAACTCTTGCGTTTTCATTGGCTGTAAGCCATAATCATCAACATTAACAGAAATAAACACTTGAAATATGTCACTCTGTTTGTAATGACTCTATATAATATATGAGTTTCACTTTTTGTATTGAAGAAGTTAAATAAATTAACTTTTTGATGCTATTTCAATTTTGTGAGAAGCACCTGTATGTATATATCTATAATATAATGGGAGATGCTTCTCTCTGTCTGAAGCCTCTATAGACTGCGCAAACGCGACACGCCTGCGCAGTCTGGCTCCAGACAGAAGCACGCATGGAGCCGTTACAGGTAAGAGGAGTGTGTGTGGCACCGGAGATCACGGTATGCGTAGACACTGAATGCATACCACGATCTCCGGCGCCATACTTTCATACTTACCTGATCGGGAGGAGAATTGCCACTGCGCCTCTCTTTGCCGGTGACCGAGGCAGGAGTGAAGGTGTCGGAATCGGCGCATGTGCATAGCACTATCCGGCGCCATATTACCAAAGACACATTTGCAGTGTTCCATCAGCAAAATGGCACCGGACAGCACAGTATGGGCATGCGCGTACTCTAGCACCGCCCTCCTCCCCCGACTTCCGGCAGAACAGGACACCGGAGTGCTGGAGCACAGCGACGAAAGGTGAGTATAAGTGTTTATTTTTTTGTATGTGTGCAGCGTAAAAGGGATGAGGGGTGCCATGCATACCAGGCTAGGGATGAGAGGTACCATGCATACCAGGATTGGGGGGTGAGGAGTGCCATGCATACCAGCATTGGGGATGAGGGGTACCATACATACCAGGATTGGGGGAAGAGGGGTACCATACATACCAGGATTTGGGGATGAGGAGTACCATACATACCAGGATTTGGGGATGAGGGGTACCATACATACCAGGATTGAAGGGTGAGGGGACCATGCATACCAGGATTGGGGGATGAGGGGTACCAAGCATACCAGGGGTTGGGGATGAGGGGTACCATACATACCAGGATTTGGGGATGAGGGGTACCATACATACCAGGATTGGGGGATGAGGGGTACCATACATACCACGATTGGAGGGTGAGGGGACCATGCATACCAGGATTGGGGGGTGAGGTTACCATGCATACCAGAATAGGGATGAGGGGTACCATGCATACCAGTATAGGGATGAGGGGTAGGTACCATGCATACCAGGATAAAGGATGGGGTGCCATACATACCAGGATAGGCATGAGGGGTACCATACATACCAGGATGAGGGATGAGGTGCCATGCATACCAGGATTGGGGGATGAGTGGTGCCATGCATACCAGGATGAGGGATTGGGTACCATACATACCAGGATTGGGGGATGAGGGCTGCCATGTATGCAAGATTTAGAATGAGGGGTGCCATGCATACCAGGATGGGAGATGGGGTGCCATGCATACCTGGATTGGGGATAAGGGGTGCCATGCATACGAGGATTGGGGATGAGGGGTGCCATGCAAACCAGGATTGGGGATGAGAAGTGCCATGCATACCAGGATTGGGGATGAGGGGTGCCATGCATATTTTGGATTGGGGATGAGGGGTGCCATGCATAGCAGGATTGGGCATGAGGGGTGCCATGCATAGCAGGATTGGAGATGAGAGGTGCCATACATACCAGGATTGGGGATGAGGGGAGCCATGCTTTCCATGATTGGGGATGAGGGGTGCCATACATACAAGGATTGGGGATGAGGGGGCCATGCATACCAGGATAGGAATGAGGGGTACCGTGCATACCAGGATTGGACATGAGGGGGGTCATGCATACCAGGATTCGGATGAGGGGTACCATGCATACCAGGATAGGGATGAGGGGTACCATCCATACCAGGATGAGGGGTACCATACATACCAGGATAGGGATGAGGGATGGGGTACCATGCATACCAGGATTGAGGATGAGGGGTGCCATGCATACCAGGATGGGGGTGAGGGGTGCCATGCATACCAGGTTTGGGTATGAGAGTGCCATGCATACCAGGATTGGGGGTAAGGGGTGCCATGCTTTCCAGGATTGGGGATGAAAGGTGCCATGTATACCAGGACTGGGGATGAGGGGTGCCATGCATACCAGGATAGGGATGAGGGGTGCCATGCCTACCAGGATAGGATGGTAGGGACAGGATGGGGGCAGCACAAATACCAGGATGGGGGCAGCAGAAATACCTGGAGGGGGGCAGCACATACCTGCATGGGAGACCATATACCAATAAAAATGCTCGCCACCAGTTCGTAGAATGGATTCAATAGCTAGTATAGATATATATTATATATATATATTTATATATATTATATATATATATTATATATATATATATACATAGATATACAGGGTGGGTTTCTATGGATACACCTAAATTAAAAGGGAATGGTTGGTGATATCAACTTCCTGTTTGTGGCACATTAGTATATGGGAGGGAGAAAACTTTTCCAAATGGGTGGTGACCATGGCGGCCATTTTGAAGGCAGCCATTTTGGATCCAACTTTATTTTTGGGAAGAGGGTCATGTGACACATCAATCTTATTGAGAATTTCATAAGAAAAACAATTGTGTGCTTGGTTTTAACGTAACTTTATTCTTTCATGAGTTTTTTACAAGTTTCTGACCACTTATAAAATATGTTCAAAGTGCTGCCCATTGTGTTGGATTGTCAATGCAACCCTCTTCCACCTCTCTTGACAACACCGCAGAAGAAAATGCTAGCACAGGCTTCCAGTATCCGTTGTTTCAGATGCTGCGCATGTCATATCTTCACAGCATAGACAATTGCTTTCAGATGACCCCAAAGATAAAAATGGCCCACCCTGTATATATATATATATATATATATATATATATATATATATATATATATACATATATATATATATATATACATATATATACACAGTATCTCCCCCAGAAGATTATTGCAATTACACATGTTTTGTTATACACATGTTTATTTCCTTTCTTTGTATTGGAACAACACAAAAAAACTGATAAAAAGGCAAATTGGACATAATTTCACACAAAACCCCAAAAAAGGGCTGGACAAAATTGTTGACACCTTTACAAAATTGTGGGTAAACAACTTTGTTTCAAGAATGTGATTCTCGTTCAAACTCACCTATGTCAAGTAGCAGTGGTGAGCAATATGAAAATCGCATCTAAAACCAGATACAAAAGAAGTTGACGCAATCTTTGCATTGTGTGTCTGCGTGTTCCACACTAAGCATGGAGATCAGAAAGATGAGAAGAGAACTGTCTGAGGACTTGAGAACCAAAATTGGATGTTTGGCAGTGTGACTTATGACCAAAACATCATGTAGCCCAAGCATAAATCTTAAAGGGGTTGTCCAGGCCTTCAAGGTTGGGGTTGTCAAGTATGCAATCACTCTATGTAGCTGCAGACTTACGAATCCTCAAAACATGCACAGTGCGCGCTTGGAGAATTCTCCGGTCCTTGTGGCGAGAGCAAGTGGTCAAGTGACCACAAGTATTTGATTTGCACATTTCTGGTCACATTCAGGCTAAACGGGCGTGGCCTTGCTCAATGCAAGTGAATTGAGCGAGGCTGCACACAACTAGTCGGAGTGGGGCCGAAAGTATGCAGACTGCATACTTGCTGGCACTTGACCACTCTGTCTCCCGCCGTCACCGAAGAATTCTCACAGTGTGCACTGTGCACGATGTGAGGATTCACAAGTACATAGAATGACTGCATAGAATGACAAGTTTAAAAATGCAGTGTGCATTCAAAAAACATTTGATTATCTCATGAGTTTTCTCCATACTCCCTTACACACTAAAACACATAGTGTGTCATGTATTTTATACTTTTAATCATTTATAATAAAGGACATTTTTTAAAGATATTTGGATAGGAATCTGGATCGTCTTTCCTCCTTGCATTCACTGGACGCTATGCAATGGCATGATCATGGGCTTCTCCATCAGATGGACATTTCCTGAAGGGTGAGCTGGTTATTCACTTTTTTCCTTGCTAAAAAAATAGATACATGCTTGTATATCTTCATTACACACACACATACATATTGTATTATACACACATGGTATATGTATAACTACTATAGACATACATTAGCTGCTACATATAGTTTTCATTACACAATATTCATTTGTATATCAGGGGTAATGTAAGAGGACATGTGACACTGCTTTGTCTCTTCCAGTGCTGGAATGAATGATAGCGGTCAGTGCTGGGACAGATACTAACAGCCAACGAGTGTGTAGTGGGCGAGCAGAGGAAAAGTATTAGAGGACTAAAATAATAAAAAATAAACTGTTTATTTTACTACTTACCAGCTCATCATTAAATAAAGTTTGGATTCATATATTTCATGGAAATTGTTGCTAATTCCTCCAAAATTTTTTAATGTTGAACTGGTATTCGGAGCTCCTGTCTCATTTTTCATCATTTGCAGGTTACCGAGTTCTGCTAATGACTGTGCTTTTGGAAAATAAATGCATTTCAAGAGTGAAATCAATTATATTTACGTTAAATGTAGATATCTGATAAAAGGCCAGGTTTTCCAATAGATTATTACGGCTTTTGTAGAGCTCAAAAGAGAATTGTGACATAAAAGCTAAAATTAAATTTAAGGTCAGTATTTTAAAGACAGGAATAAAAAGATCTCAGATTAGAAATGCCAATATATAGTGCAAAGTATACTATACAATTCAATAAAACACTCAGGAATAAATGACTAAAAATAAAAAGACAGACAGTCATAATATTGCACTTGTAGTGAATGTTTCCAGTCCAAAGGCTAAAATACATAATAGCGGGACTGGAAAATAACCTGTGTTCAACTTTGTGAACATGCTGTAAATGCGATAGCGTCCACAAGAGAAAAGAATGAAAGAGATGTACATCAGCGGCTTGCAGGAGGAAAAAGGGAATAGAAATAAAATAGCAGCAAACAGCAGCACTTGCAGGAAAATATGATCGTTGATAATATGCATCCTACACATTTACTGATATGCTGGAGAATAAAAGATACAAACTCACTTATGTGGCATTTTCTCAAAAAGCTGTCATTTATTGAGGTTTACTGTATACAAGCTTTTAAACATTAAAATGTTTCTTATTGTAATGGTGGTTTGCCAGGCCAAGGCTATATTGTAACATATGAAAATGGAAAGGAAATATGAAGTGCCATCTATTTTGAAAATGTAACCCTTTTGAGATACCAGCCGTACATTTGCAGAATATTTATTGTATGGAGCGTAATTTAGGCGCTGAACCCCCTCTGTACATTGTGGGTGCTAAGTCTGTTATACAACCCATGCCCAAGTAAAACCTCTGCTATCAAAGCTAGCTCTAATCACGACAGTTTAATCTCTGACACCACTGTCAATTGTGAAAGTGCCATTTAATAGGTTTGGAAACAGGAAGGGGTCACTTCTGACACCTATCGGTCCCTTACAACACAAGTTCATGGTTCCATAGAGTTGTCATGGCATATATTTACAGGTATGTTGAACTATAGTCCATAATAGAAAAAGTGGGGAAAAAAGGGGATATAAATAGTTGCTACAAATGAAGAAACATCAGCGCCGACTGCAACAGTGTTGGGCCTGTATAGAAGCTCACATTTTTAAAGGGAATGTGTCATAATTTTTTTTTTTATAATTATTGTTAATTATATAACCATATATTTTTAAAACAACTGCTTCCAGCAGTTCTTGGTGACACAGTCCACATCTCAACAACCAAATGTTTCTGCAACTTAATAAAAAACTTTAGCCTTCCTTAATAGGCGTAGCTAAGTGTTTAGATCAGGAGGGTTGAAACATCTGAGTGGGCCCTTATCCAGGTAATCCTGATAACAACTATGGTGGCACATTCTAATTGTGGGTTTAGGGAAAATTTAGCAGATGACCGTATTGTTACTAAAACTAAATTCTATACAAAGACCAACACCGATATTACCCACATATTATGACCATGTAGTGGGAGATACTAGTGATGAGTGCTCGAAGCTCGGGTCGAGCACATTGGAATACTCGGGTGCTCGACCCGAGCAACGAGCCCAATGTAAGTCTATGGGAAACTCAAGCATTTTTCTGGCGGTCCCCTCCGGCGGTCTGCAGAAGGTCAAAAATTGCCCAAATCGATGGGAACAGAACTCAATTAAACGTCAGGCAGGCAGAATATATAGGCAGACAGGCAGGCAGGGTATATAGGAGGGTGCATGAAAAACATAGCAGGGCACTTGGAACACACTAGTGCCCTCCGATTTTCATGCACCCTTCTCTTTAAAAAAGCCGGCCGGCAATTCAGCAGCGGCATACACCGGTACCCGACAATTTAGAACAGATATAATAGAGCATCACACATAGATTAGATAGATAGAAACATGTCAGTCACATACAGTACAGACCAAAAGTTTGGACACACCTTCTCATTTAAAGATTTTTCTGTATTTTCATGACTATGAAAATTGTACAGTCTATTCAGTAGGACTATCAGCTGTGTATCCACCAGACTTCTGCACAACACAACTGATGGTCCCAACCCCATTTATAAGGCAAGAAATCCCACTTATTAAACCTGACAGGACACACCTGTGAAGTGAAAACCATTTCCGGTGACTACCTCTTGAAGCTCATGAAGAGAATGCCAAGAGTGTGCAAAGCAGTCATCAAAGCAAAAGGTGGCTACTTTGAAGAACCTAGAATATAAGACATAGTTTCAGTTGTTTCACACTTTTTTGTTAAGTTTATAATTCCACATGTGTTAATTCATAGTTTTGATGCCTTCAGTGTGAATGTACAATTTTCATAGTCATGAAAATACAGAAAAATCTTTAAATGAGAAGGTGTGTCCAAACTTTTGGTCTGTACTGTATGTAATAAGTACAGTGACAGTGTTGGTTACTGTACTTGTCATTTAGTGTTAAAATAAAGGATTTATTTAAAAAAAATAATAGTGTTTTCATGCACCCGTCTCTTTAAAAAAGCCGGCCGGCAATTCATCATCGGTACCCGACAATTTAGAACAGAAAGAATAGAGCATCACACATAGATTAGATAGATAGAAACATGACAGTCACATATATAATAAGTACAGTGACAGTGTTGGTTACTGTACTTGTCATTTAGTGTTAAAATAAAGGACTTATTTAACAAGAAATTGGCGTGGAGTTCCCCATAATTTTTGTCTCTAGCGGAGATTAAGCAGACAGCTGGGGCAGATGTTTGAAGCCTGAGAAGGGGGAAATACCCACGGAGCTTCCCAGGCTACTAATATCAGCCCTCAGCTGAATACCTAGCCTTTACTTGCTATTAAAATGGGGGACCCCAAAAAAAATGATATGGGGTCCCCCCTATTTTAATAGCTAGCTAAGGCTAGGCAGACAGCTGGGGGCTAATATTTATAGCCCGGGAAGGGTGCCATGAATATTGAAAAAAAATACGAACACCCAGAATAAAGTCCTTTAATTGAAATAAAGACACATTCCTTTAATGTTCTAAATTAAACCCTACTTACTGTATCGCCCATTCCAGCTGAAGACAATGATCTCCTGCAATAAAAATAAAATAATAAACCAACCTCATCCTTACCTTTCCATGGTTCTTAGGACAGCTTCAGCTCTGCTACATTGACATGACATGCTGGAGCACAGCAGAACCCTGCCATCCAGCTTGCCATGCCGCAGACACTGAGAAGCTCCTCAGTGTCTGGCTGTGACGGCATCCAGATGAGCCGAGTTCATGTCCAATGAACTCAGCTCACCTCATGCATGTCACTGACAGCGTGGGAGAATTCTCCCATGCTGGGATGGCATTGAGATGACAGGCTGGATCGCAGGAGAGCACTGCCATCCAGCTTGTCATCCTTCAGAGACACTGCAGAGCACAAGCATGCCTGCGCTCTGCAGTGTCTCTGAAGGATGACAAGCTGGATGGCAGCGCTCTGCTGCGATCCAGCCTGTCATCTCAATGCCATCCCAGCGTGGGAGAATTCTCCTGCTCAAGCGGTGAGCGCAGGAGAATTCTCCCACGCTGCCAGTGATGTGCATGAGGTGAGCTGAGTTCATTGGACATGAACTCGGCTCATCTGGATGCCATCAAGGCCAGACACTGAGGAGCTTCACTGAGGAGCTTCTCAGTGTCTGCGGCATGGCAAGCTGGATGGCAGCGTTCTGCTGCGCTCCAGCCTGTCATGTCAATGTAGCAGAGCTGAAGCTGTCCTTGGGAACCATGGAAAGTTAAGGATGAGGTTGGTTTATTACTTTATTTTTATTGCAGGAGATCATTGGCTTCAGCTGGAATGGGCGATACGGTAAGTAGGGTTTAATTTAGAACATTAAAGGAATGTGTCTTTATTTCAATTAAAAGACTTTATTCTGGGTGTTTGTGTTTTTTTTAACTTTGAGTATGGGGTTAGTAATGGGGGTGTCTTATAGACGCCTCTCCATTACTAGCCTGGGCTTTATGTCAGCTGGCATTATAAGCTGACATCAACTTCAACCCTATTACCCCACTGCCACCGCTACAGGGCAGTGGGAAGAGCGAGGCTAAGTGACAGAATTGGCGCATCCTACGGATGCGCCATTTCTGGGGTGGCTGAAGGCTGGTGTTTCAATCCCCGGAGGGGGCCAATATTCATGGCACCCTTCCTGGGCTATTAATATCAGCCCCCAGCTGTCTGCCTAGCCTTTGCTAGCTATTAAAATAAGTGGGACCCCACCTCATTTTTTTTGGGTCCCCCATTTTAATAGCTAGTAAAGGCTAGGTATTCAGCTGGGGGCTGATATTAGTAGCCTGGGAAGCTCCGTGGGTATTACCCCCTTCTCAGGCTTCAAACATCTGCCCCAGCCATCTACTTAACCTCCGCTAGAGACAAAAATTATGGGGAACCCCACGCCAATTTTTTTTAAATAAATCCTTTATTTTAACACCAAATGACAAGTACAGTAACCAACACTGTCACTGTACTTATTATATATGTGACTGTCATGTTTCTATCTATGTATTCTATGTGTGATGCTCTATTCTTTCTGTTCTAAATTGTCGGGTACCGATGATGAATTGCCGGCCGGCTTTTTTTAAAGAGACTGGTGCATGAAAACACTATTATTTTTTTTAAATAAATCCTTTATTTTAACACTAAATGACAAGTACAGTAACCAACACTGTCACTGTACTTATTATATATGTGACTGACATGTTTCTATCTATCTAATCTATGTGTGATGCTCTATTCTTTCTGTTCTAAATTGTCGGGTACCTGTGTATGCCGCTGATGAATTGCCAGCTTTTCATGTTTCACTGTGAGCACTGTTCCCATCAATTTGGGCAATCACTGTAATGCCACAACCACCATGGCTGCGGCATTACAGTGAGAGGGAGACAATCCCTGCATGATTGGTGCTCTAAATAGCGCCAGACAGGAAGGACGGGGACCCGAGCTCCCGCCCGAGCATCTCAAAAGTACTCGGCGAACTCCGAGCATCTCGAGTACTGAGATGCTCGGGCGAGTACCGAGTGTTATGTTCTGCTACCAAAGCTAAGGAAAGAGAGGAGATCTGTCCCTACTATAAGACTCAGCTGAATCCCTACGATGTAACAGGGAACCTGATCCTGCGATCAGACCTGCTAAAGTCCTAATCTAGTCTGTACGGAGACCTATAGATGTGAGGAGGGAATCCCTACAAGTACTAAGGACTGGGAGGAATATGGGACACCTCCTAACAGAAATAGTAGCAGACAGACGAACAAACAAAATGGATAGAACATAGAGGTCCGTAGACCAAGCAAACTAACAGAGTTAGATACAGAGCACAGGCTAGCTAGAAAGTAGATATACAATGAAGTCCAGCAAAGCCAGAAGGGCGGAGCAGGATTAAATAGGCCAACAAGGTCATGTGACCAGCAAAGGAAAAAAAACCTAACAGCAAGGTTCTAACAGTACCCCCCCTTCTAAGAGGATCCTCCGGATCCCCTAGGACCAGGCTTATCAGGAAATCTCCTGTGAAACGCTCTGATAAGTCTGGACGCGGAAACATCATCTGACCTCACCCAAGAGTTATCCTCGGGTCCGAAACCTTTCCAGGCCACAAGATACTGCAAACTACCTCTATACCGTCTAGAGTCAAGGATGCGAGAAATTTCATATTCCCCATCCTCCACCACCGGAGGAACAGAGGCAGAGGCGTCACCATCCGACACAACAGCTTTTTTTAACAGAGAGACATGAAAGACCGGATTAATTCTCCAGGAGGTAGGAACCTCCAACCTAACAGCAGATTGGTTGACAACCTGAAGCACCTTAAAGGGCCCTACAAACTTGGGACCCAATTTCTTAGAAGGAATCCTCAACCGCAGATTCCTAGAGGACAACCAAACCATGTCACCAACAGCGAACAAAACCTCCTGTCGTTTCCTATCAAAGTAGTCTTTAGATTTTCTGTTGGCCTCCTGAAGATTACCACGCACATCCGTCCAAACTCTTTCCAAATCACCGGAAAAATTCTCCTCCTCAGGCACGGCAGATCCCAACTTGGAGAACGACCCAAACGACGGATGTCTCCCAGAACAACAAAAAAAAGGCGAACAACCAGCAGAAGAAGATGTATGATTGTTCAGAGCAAATTCGGCAAGTGGCAGAAACTCAGACCACCCCTCTTGATTGTCTGCCACAAAACAACGCAAGAACTGCTCAACATCCTGGTTTTTCCTTTCTGTCTGGCCATTAGATTCAGGATGATATCTGGACGAAAACGACAAATGAATTCCCAACCTGTCACAAAAGGCACGCCAAAAACGAGCCACGAACTGAGGACCCCTATCAGAAGCAATGTCAGTAGGAACGCCATGAAGTCTGACAATTTCCTTGACAAAGGCCTTAGCGAGAGTTTTAGCGCAGGGCAGTTTGACGAAGGGAACCAAGTGACACATCTTGCTAAAACGGTCCACGACCACCCAGATGACAGTAAAACCCTCAGAGGAGGGAAGGTCAGTTATAAAGTCCATAGCCAAATGTGTCCAAGGAGCACTGGGGACCTCCAAAGGACAAAGCAACCCCGCAGCAGGAGTATGTGAGGACTTAGATCTAGCACATATAGTACATTGGCGCACCCACTTAATGACTTCCTTCTGCCATCCAGGCCACCAAAAACTGCGACCCACCAGTCTCTTGGTCTCAGAGATTCCGGGATGACCTGCCAACCGAGATTCGTGACACTCAACAAACAAATCTCTCCTAAAGGTCCCAGGCACAAACAACCTCCCATGAGGAGTGTTAGATGGGGCATTCTCCTGTGCTTTAAGAATCTCATCTTCCAAAACGGAGTCTAAAGCAGCTATCACAACACCTTCTTGTAAAATGTTTTCCTCTTTCTCAACACCGACTATGGGAGAAAAACTGCGAGACAAGGCATCCGCCTTAACATTCTTAGTACCAGGGATGTAAGTAACGGAGAAATTAAACCGCGAGAAAAACAGTGCCCACCTAGCCTGACGGGCATTCAGGCGCTTGGCAGCATCAAGATATATCAGATTTTTATGATCCGTAAGAACCTGAACGGGAAATTCCGCACCTTCCAAGAAGTGGCGCCAGTGTTCAAATGCGAGTTTAATAGCCAATAATTCCCGATTACCAATATCGTAATTCAGTTCAGTCTCCGAAAATTTTTTTGAAAAAAAGGCACAGGGATGTAATCCATCCCCGTTATCCTGAGACAATACTGCGCCAACCCCCACAGAGGAAGCATCAACCTCAACCAAAAACGGCCTAGTAACATCAGGCTGCATAAGGATGGGAGCAGAGGTGAACCTCTCCTTGAGATACACAAAAGCTTCAATGGCCTCAGAAGACCACTGAACCGCATCAGCACCTTTCCTGGTGAGATCAGTCAGAGGTTTGACAATACTAGAAAAATTTTTTATGAATTTTCTGTAGTAATTGGCGAAACCCAAAAACCTCTGTATCGATTTCAAACCAATAGGCCTAGGCCATTCCTGCACAGCCTGAACCTTAACCGGATCCATCTCAAAACCTTTGCTGGAGATAATGTAGCCCAAAAAACTAATTCTCTGTACAGCGAACTCACATTTCTCCAGCTTAGCAAAAAGCGAATTGTCCATTAATAACTGTAATACCTCACGCACGCTCCGCCAAAGAGACTCCAGATCTGGCGAATAAATCAAAATGTCATCCAAATACACAACCACATTTTTACCGATCAAAGGTCTAAGGATGTCATTAATCAGATTCTGAAAAAATGCAGGAGCATTAGTAAGACCAAAAGGCATAACCAGATTCTCAAAATGACCCACAGGAGTGTTAAAAGCAGTCTTCCATTCATCACCCTCCTTCATGCGCAACAGATTGTATGCCCCCTTAAGGTCAATTTTAGAGAACCACTTGGCCCCCAATAACTGGTTAAACAGATCAGGAATCAATGGCAGTGGGTAAGGATTGCGTACCGTAATTTTGTTAATCTCACGAAAATCCAGACAAGGACGTAAACCGCCGTCCTTTTTTTTTACAAAAAAAAATCCAACCGCCACAGGAGACTTAGAGGGCCTAATGTGACCGGCGGCCAAACTTGTCTGTATGTATTCCTCCAAAGCCTTCCTCTCAGGAATGGTAAGGTTAAATAAACGACTTTTAGGAAGAGTCGCTCCAGGGACAAATTCAATAGAACAATCATAGTCTCTATGGGGAGGCAAAACCTGCGATTCCTTCTCAGAAAAAACTCTCCAAAAATCCTGAATAGGAACAGGCAATTCTCCCCTATCCAAAGCTGCAATACGCCCGTTACAACACTTGTCATAACATTTATGGCTCCAGGATTTAATTTCACTTGTAGACCAATCCAGTACAGGATTGTGAAATTTTAACCAGGGCAAACCCAATATTACTGGAGAAGGCAAGTTATTCAACACTACCAAATCCAATTTCTCATGGTGAACACCATTAATAGTGAGAGGAAATTCACTGACCTTGAGAGTAATATTCTTCAAAGGGGAGCCATCCACAGAAACCACAGCAATGGGGGATGATAAAGGTTCAGGTTTTAAATTGAGTTTTTCCACGAATCCCCCATCAATTACATTCAGTGTAGACCCGCAATCAACAAACACCCGAAATTCCATTAATTTTTCCTGAGCAATCGTGGAAGCAGCTAAAAATATACCCTTGGAATTTAAACAGGCAATACGGGCGTGACTGACCATTTTTTTTTCTTTCTTCATACGAAGCTCACAGCCTTTAATCAAATGACCAGATTTTCCGCAATAGAAACACAAGCCTTCTGAAAAACGACGGTCTTTTTCTTGAGAGCGAGGTGCCACCGATCCAATCTCCATCGGTTCACCACTGTTAGTACACACATTATCATAACCAGAAACTGACATAGCAGAGGATTTGCTCTCATTAACCCTAGCACGCAGTCTTCTATCCACCCGTATAGCTAATTGCATAGCCTGTTGCAAATCCTCAGGTGTAGGATAAGCAATTAGCAGGTCTTTAACCCTTTCACTGAGCCCAGCAAGAAATAGACTTTTCAGAGCAGAATCGTTCCACCCTGTTTGAGTGGACCAACGACGAAAATGAGTACAATATTTTTCGACATTACCTGATCCTTGTTTTAAACGTCTCAACTCAGTCTCAGCTGATGCCACACGGTCAGGATCATCATATAATAGTCCTAAAGCAGAAAAAAAACTATCCACTGATCTGAAGCATGTATCACTAGGTTGCAAAGAAAAGGCCCACTCCTGAGGCTCTTTGCGCAAAAGTGACATTATGAACCCTACGCGCTGGGATTCATCCCCAGAGGACTTGGGTCTCAAACGAAAATACAATAAGCAAGCATTTTTAAATGAAAAAAATTCTCGATGTTCACCAAAAAATAAATCCGGCAAACATACCTTAGGCTCCAAGAAATATGCTCCAGGACAGTTACTCACGTGCTGACGGTGCTCGGCCACTTCCAGAGAGAGTCCCTGCAGGTGTTTAGCCAAATCCTGAACCGACACCATGATGGAACAAAAAAAAAAAAAAAAAAAATCTTTCCTTAGAGAATTTGCAGGCTGGACTTACTGTTATGTTCTGCTACCAAAGCTAAGGAAAGAGAGGAGATCTGTCCCTACTATAAGACTCAGCTGAATCCCTACGATGTAACAGGGAACCTGATCCTGCGATCAGACCTGCTAAAGTCCTAATCTAGTCTGTACGGAGACCTATAGATGTGAGGAGGGAATCCCTACAAGTACTAAGGACTGGGAGGAATATGGGACACCTCCTAACAGAAATAGTAGCAGACAGACGAACAAACAAAATGGATAGAACATAGAGGTCCGTAGACCAAGCAAACTAACAGAGTTAGATACAGAGCACAGGCTAGCTAGAAAGTAGATATACAATGAAGTCCAGCAAAGCCAGAAGGGCGGAGCAGGATTAAATAGGCCAACAAGGTCATGTGACCAGCAAAGGAAAAAAAACCTAACAGCAAGGTTCTAACACCGAGCAGTGGCGGGCATGTTCGCTCATCACTATTAGATACCAGTCCTGCAGAACATGCAAGTGATTACAGTTCAGTTATATTTAGGTACTTATAGCTGACATTCTTTCTTATGGAGCCATTAATTTTTCCCATCTTTTCTATCTTGCTCATACCACCATGACAACTTGCTCCAGCTATGACTTGTCTGCACAGATTACAACAAAGATACATTTGATGTCTAAGATTTCCAGCACCGTCCTCATCTTTTCCCAATTTGCTCAAAGTCCTCATCATGCTGTCACACCAATGCTGAGCCGTTGCTGCCATATGTGTCTCTATTACTGCACCTGCTGTGTTGCACAAAAACAGTGGTCTTCTTAATGCCCCACATAATAATGCACACCACTGCGTCCTTTACTAAGTATAATACCTCCTTTGTGCCCTCTAGATGGCAAAATTGCCCCATATAAAACTTTAGTGCTCTGTGCAAGCGTCCTAGAAAACAGTGTCCATATTTTTCCCTTAGAAAGTAATAATGCCCCATGTGCACCTTTGATGGTCACAATACCCTAAGTTCCCCTATAACAATAATGCTTACAAAGTGCCCACTTAACATTTAAAAATGTCCCCCCATGTACAGCTCCCCTATTCACTGTATAATGGTTCCACAGCTCCCCTATACAAAGTATAATGGGTCCACAGCTCCCTTATACACAGTATTATGAGCCTTCAACTCACCTATACACAGTATATTTAATTCCCCTATTCACAATTTCATGGGTCAACAACTGCATTTTACACAGTATAATGACCCCATAAATCTCCTGTGCATACACAGTATGGTGGGACACAGCTCCCCTATACACAGTATTATGGGCCCACAACTCCCCTATACACAGTATAATGGGCCAACATCTTCACTATAGACCGTATAAAGCCCCACAACTCCCCTGTACACAGTGTGATGGGCCCACAGCTCTCCTATGCACAGTATGATGTCCCCCCTGCTACCCCTAAAGACAGTATAATGATCCCCATGGTAGTACTCACACTGTATGATGGGCATCACACTGTGTACTAGCCCCCACATTAGCACCCACACTGTATAATGGCCTTCACACTGCATAATAGCCTTCACACTGTACAATGGCCAACACAATAGCCCCCACACTGTTTACTGGTCCCCACAGTAGCCCCCTCACTGTTTAACGATCCCCACACAGTTTAATGGCCTCTAAAGTAGCCCCCACACTGTATAATGGCCCTGTGATGCTCAGTCAGGGTAGTCAGAAGGTCTGAGGTCAGATACCAGGAGATCTCATAGTACAGAGGGGTAAGTCAAAGGTGTGGTCAGCAAACAGTCCATGGTCAGGTCAAATGCCAGGAGGGTACGTCAAAACCAGGGGGTACAACAAACGCATAGTCAGAGGTCAAATTTTGGGTCAGATGTCAGGAGGGTATAGCAAAACCAGAAGGGGAAATCCACAAGAATAGTCACGACAAATCTTAGGTTCGACAACAGCGTCAGCGGAAAGAGACACAGGGCTAAGCAAACATATCCAGCTAAGCAAAGTTAAAACTGACACAGACTCATAGGAGCTAGCCAGCTAAATATCTTTCAAATGATTAAGGAAGGGAGACACCTGGGGAGAAACGCCCATAGACTAAACCAGATAGGACAGTAGGGCTGTCAATCAAAATTCTGACAGCTCAGCACACGCCTGATTTCATACGGCAGCTGAGCTGTCGCTCACAGCGTCCCTAGGCCACAGTCAGTTATGAAACCGTGACAGGCCCCCAGAGTAGTCCCCACACTTTGAGTGCCCCCCACACTGTATGAAGGCCCCCATATTGTGTCCCCACACTTTAGCTCCCATACTGTATAATAGCCTCCAAATTAGCTCCCGCATTATATAATGGCCACCATATTAGCTCCCACACTGTACGAAGGCCCCCACAGTTGTACCCTCACCATATGATGGCCCCCATGTAATGAACCCCACATTATCTGACACACTGAATAATGGCCTCCACACTTTGAGGGCCCTCCACCAGTCCCTACATTGCATGAGGGGTCCCCCACACTGTATGAGGTTCTCCCCACAGTAACCTCTACACTGCTTGAGGGCCTCCCACAGTAGACCCACATTGTATGAGAGTCCATAATACTTTATGATGCCCCCACAGTCATACCACAAGTTTTAATTAAAATAAAAAACACCATTTACTCACTTAATCCAAGATCCTGAAGAGTCCACCTGAAAAACATGAATGAACGTTAATGTCATCGCATCAGCGTACATACAGGATGTTAGAGTCCCAGCACGGTAACGTCATCACACTGCACTTGCCCTGCATCGACTAGAGCTGTACCCCATTCTGTAGACCACAGGCTTAAAGTAACCTGCACACTACGGAGTGGAGAGCAGTAGTGCAGGAAGATCATGCCAAAACTTAACTGTATATACAGTTAAGAGTACAGCAGCCCCGATTGAGCCCCTCAGATTGAGGGGCCCAGGGCAACCGCCCCTCTGCCCGCCCTCCCTCCATGCCTGCAATATTGTCTCCCCATCTTTTGCAAAAAATGGGCAGGAAAAAGTAGCATCAGACACATGTGAACTGATACTGCCCACATTTACTAGTGTCATAATGCGAGTTAGCATTACGTTAGGTTTTCATGACAATTGTCAGCAGGTGCTCCCTGTAGTGTTTTGAAATTTGAAAACATCAAAGCTTTTGAAATACTTTTTCATATTTTATACCATTAAAAAGTATATATTTTTATCAAAATTAAGACATTAATACTTTCTATTTTTTAAATTGTTTAAAAAAATTGTCCCCAATCTAATAAGTATAAATGAGTGAATAAATTTGAATGGAATTTAATTTTACTGTAATTTTACAGAAATCTGCGTCCGCCAAAAAGCAAATTTAGGGTAATTAATTTCCTCGTGGATTCAGCAAAATGGCTGGTGTTGGTGGCCTGTTCCAATTGACAAACATTGTTTAACTCCGCACATTGCTCAGTGTAAATAGACCTTTTGTTTTTATTTGTACTAATTAATATTCTTGGTATCAGCCTCACATTCTACCCAGTCTATGTGATTCAAAGGGAGCAAATACCACTAACAAGTCACCATGTTTCCATTGACAAGAATTTGTTTATATGATCATTATATATTATGTATCTACTCTGTTAAGCAATTGTTAATAGTTTAGATATAGATCTAATCTATGCTAATAGGTTCATTAAACTTTTCAATCATTTTAATGGCACACAGACTGTAGTAATAAAGCAAACTGTGAAATACAAACTGTATTATAGCTTTATGGGTGGCCTACACAACAGTTTATCTAGCACAAGCATTATCAGTACCTCAATAGTTGATGATTTGTATTCTACCTGCTTCAGGGTGACTTTGAATCATACAGTATTTGGATAACAGTAATCAGTTATCAAATATACTAAACTGATTAGAAATTAAGTTCTATCTTAATCTCAAATATTAGTATGCACGAATCAATTAGCATATTTAAAAGTCTAATTGAAATAGATTTAAATCACACTTTAACAACTTCATCACATAATGGGAAGTTTAATTAATATAAGGAAAAAACATGTAAATTAAGTCGGCAAAGAACTCAAGATAAAACATCAAGCTCCATAAGAGATTCTGTTAAGATCTATTCATGTTCATATATCAAAGGACATCTACTATTTTCTTCCTAGTTTTTTTTCTTAAGATTCAGTTTGTTATGGCCTTAATTCCTTCCCAACATTTGACTCACTTATATGTCATAATGTGGAACGTGTCCACGCAAAATGAATTACAGGCCCTGTGCCCACATGATCACCACCTGAAGTTCGGCTGCAGCACCAGTCAGGGCCAATGCCAGCATTGTCTCTCAGTGTTTAACCCTCTAGAAGGTTGCGAGAAGAACGTGGCACTATCTCTCATCCTAATGGCCCATGTGATGCATTCACAGGATGTCAATGGTTGTCATGGTAATCAGGGGTCATAAAATGATCACCGAGTCTGCCAGGTTCGATGGCTTGTTAGCCTCTGCCATAAGCAAGGTCTAACAGAACTCTTGTCAGTGTAATTCTAGGTGCAGAATCTCATCTGAGTGAATTGGGTCAATTATGCAAATCACATTTGAGCAGAGTATGATCAGAGTATGAACATAGTGTGATCCGATTCTCTCGGATGAGGAGAAGATGGAGAAAAAAGATTCTCCATCTTCTCTGTTTTGTCAGTCCGTGCAAATGAGACTGTACTCAGATGTCGTCGAGTGCTGCCTCAGGTTTTCCATGCTCTCATTGATTTGATTTGTGTGATCTGACCATGAGATCAAACTCGGGTATGCAGCAATCTTTTCCTCGAACCGGTCGGTCCTGGGAAAAAATCGCATTTAGACCGAAAACATGGCATGTGCATCAGCCTTAAGTCTGAAAGGTGTATTGCATTGCAATAAAATTACTATTCCAGTTCATTAGACCAGTGATCAGACTACTGCTCGTATAAGTCCCATATTGTAAAAAAAATAAAAGTAAAAATATAAAAGAAGAAAATAAAAATGTTTTACCATTAAAAACACATTTTTATGTAAAAACCAAAATGAACAAACAAAGCACACTTATTTCTTATTTCCCCATCTGCAATGACCCAAACTATGAATGAGTTACATTATTTAACACATACAGTGAACACCGAAAAAAAATAAAAATAATAATTTTTCCCCTTACAACTGCATAAAATATAGAATAAAACATCATAAAAAGTTGAATGTAAAGAAAAATTGTATAACTAAAAAATATCATCCTATCCCACAAAAGCAAGCTTTCATTCTGCTCAGTCCACATAAAAATAGTGTGCTGAAGTAGCAAAACATAGAAAACTATAGAAATGTGGTTTCACTGTAATAATAAAACTGACCTGAAAAATAAAGTTGCCATATTACTTTTTCTTCAAGGTAAAAGACTTAAAAAGATGAAAATAATTCATAAATTGCTGTTTGTTTGCTCATTCTGCTTCCTGAAATTCAAAATAGAAAGCAATAAAAATTGTTATTTAGCCTTAAATGATACCAATAAAAATGTCAATCCATCCTACAAAAAATATGCCCTCACACAACTCTGTCAGTAGAAAAATAAAAAGTTTCAGCTCTCAAAAATATGACAATAAAAAAAGAAATATTTTTAGCAAAAAAAAAGGAGTTTTAATGTGTAGAAATAGCAAAACATAACAACCTATATGAACCTGACAACGGTATAATTGTACTGACTAGAAAAATAACTTAAATCGTGTACTGTATATAACTGCCATTTCTTAATTACATTTCAAACTGAGGAAAGGTCAACTTGAAAACGCTTTGCTATCTTCTTATGGCTTTCTCCTGGCTTGTGGGCCTCTACCATTTTCATTTTCTGAGTTCTAGGCAGCTGCTTAGAAGAACTCATGACTGCTGTTTTTTGGCGCTAGGTTTTTATAAAGCTGGGAAATTTGCATCATCTGGCCTTTCCCAATGATGATAGTGAACAAGCCATAACCCTAACAGGCTAATTAAGGTCTGAAACCTTGGTCAAAGTTATCTGAGCACACAAATCACCAACACTGTTTCATCGGCCCATTTTCCTTTTTGTAATTTTTAAAATGTAAAAAATTACTATATATACAGTCATGGCCAAAAGTTTTGAGAATGACACCAAAATTATATTTTCACATGATCTGCTGGCCTCTGGTTTTTATTAGTGTTTGTCTGATGTTTATATCACATACAGAAATATAATTGCAATCATATTATGAGTACCAATAGGTTATATTGACAGTTAGAATGAGTTAATGCAGCAAGTCAATATTTGTAGTGTTGCCCCTTCTTCTTCAAGACCTCTGTAATTCTCCCTGGCATGCTCTCAATCAACTTTTGGACCAAATCCTGACTGATAGCAGTCCATTCTTGCATAATCAATGCTTGCATTTTGCCAGAATTTGTTGGTTTTTGTTTGTCCACCCGTCTCTTGATGATTGACCACAAGTTCTCAATGGGATTAAGATCTGGGGAGTTTCCAGGCCATGGACCCAAAATCTCTATGTTTTGTTCCATGAGCCATTTAGTTATCACCTTTGCTTTATAGCAAGGTGCTCCATCATGCTGGAAAAGGCATTGTTGGGCGCCAAACTGCTCTTGGACAGTTGGGAGAAGTTGCTCTTGGAGGACATTCTGGTACCATTCTTTATTCATGGCTGTGTTTTTAGGCAAGACTGTGAGTGAGCCGATTCCCTTGGCTGAGAAGCAACCCCACACATGAATGGTTTCAGGATGCTTTACAGTTGGCATGAGACAAGACTGGTGGTAGCGCTCACCTCTTCTTCTCCGAATAAGCTGTTTTCCAGATGTCCCAAACAATCGAAAAGGGGATTCATCAGAGAAAATGACTTTGCCCCAGTCCTCAGCAGTCCACTCCCTGTACCTTTTGCAGAATATCAGTCGGTCCCTGATGTTTTTTCTGGAGAGAAGTGGCTTCTTTGCTGCCCTCCTTGAAACCAGCCCTTGCTCAAAGAGTCTCCGCCTCACAGTGCGTGCAGAAGCACTCACACCAGCCTGCTGCCATTCCTGAGCAAGCTCGGCACTGCTGGTAGTCCGATCCCACAGCTGAAACAGTTTTAAGATACGGTCCTGGCGCTTGCTGGTCTTTCTTGGGCGCCCTGGAGCCTTTTTGACAACAATGGAAGCTCTCTCCTTGAAGTTCTTGATGATGCGATAGATTGTTGACTGAGGTGCAATCTTTGTAGCTGCGATACTCTTCCCTGTTAGGCCATTTTTGAGCAGTGCAATGATGGCTGCACGTGTTTCTTTAGAGATAACCATGGTTAACTGAAGAGAAACAATGATACCAAGAACCAGCCTCCTTTTAAAGTGTCCAGTGATGTCATTCTTACTTAATCATGACTGACTGATCGCCAGCCCTCTGTCCTCATCAACACCCACACCTGTGTTAATGGATCAATCACTAAAACGATGTTAGCTGCTCCTTTTAAGGCAGGACTGCAATGATGTTGAAATGTGTTTTGGGGGTTAAAGTTCATTTTCTGGGCAAATATTGACTTTGCAAGTACAGTAATTGCTGTTAAGCTGATCACTCTTTGACATTCAGGAGTATATGCAAATTGCCGTTGCAAAAAATGAAGCAGTAAACTTTGGAAAAATTACTATTTGTCTCATTCTCAATACTTTTGGCCATGACTGTATATATATATATATATTTATTTATTTTTTTGCCTAACATATAAAAAAGATGTGTCAATTTTAAATTTAGACAGTTTAGAGACCATTTCATCTTTGACTTGCTTAACTGTTCACAATAACAGTAATTTTGACCAGAGGTGCCAAAATGTTTACATGCCATTGTACATTGGGGTTTATGTCTAAAACTCTGCAAAACAGTACTCATAAAAACCTCGTAATGGAACCATTTGCTTTTGTTTTTTTTCAAGATTTCAATGGAAACCCAGACATAAGTGTTTACAATACAACACAGGATAATTGAGAACCTAGCCTTAAAAGTAATAAAAAAAATGTACCAATGAAAAGTCAACTCATTCCAAAAAGAAGAACCCTCACTCAGGTCTGTTATTTTGCAATTAAAAATATGGGGTTTCCATGTTGCTGGTAGCCCAAAGACTTTGTAAAAGTGACATTGCTAACCACCCCACCTGCAAAATATCCAGAAAAATAATTATAATTATATAGCATTAGTGTCCAAAAGATATATTATGCTGTGAAACACCCGTGGTGTTAACATGCTCGCTACAGCTCTTCATAAATTCATGTAGAAGTATAGTTTATAAAATAGGGTCAATTTTAAATACTTCAAACTAAAATAAAAGAAAATTGAAATAATCAATAATATGTTTTTATTCAGAAAGCCTTCTGTTAGGATGAAACCCATCCAGTGATTTGCACGCATGTACAAGTCACAGAAGTTTCCAACTGTATCATTCCTGCAAAACTCTGCAACCAATAACAATTAGCAAACCATTTGCAATTTATTTCTAATGACGTTGTGGAAAGCTACTGCTAGCTACACATAGGAAATTACTTTTAGTAGCCGCACGTCAGACACACCCGAAATACAACTCTGTAGAGATGATTGAGTCTGTCTGATAAGAATCGAATTTGAGTCTAATTTTATGATTTCAGATAAGTAATGCACTGGCTGTTTTCCAAAATTTTGTTAATGACATATATTACTGCTCAATATATGGTTGCCTGCGTGAATGACATTTTGGTTAATTCACTTGATATCAAATCACACATTCTACATGTACATACTGTACTCCAAAGACTCAGTGTTATTTTTTTATTTTATAAACTTGAAAAATGTGCTTGGTTCATGAAGTACATTTCCTGGGGTCTATCTTGTCAGTTAAAGTTTCTGAATTGATTCCTATAAAATCCAAGCTGTCAAGGTGTGGGTATGATCCATGTCTCTGAAAGTCTTGCAGCTTTTCCTTGGGTTTGCCAACTACTACCGTAAATTTATTAAAAATGTTTCTAAGATTTCCATACCACTTATTGACTTGACCAAGAAGGGGGCAGATGTAGCCTTTGCTGAGTTAAAAGAGCATTTTTCATCTGACCAACATGTATGCTGAACTCTCATGTAGAAGGGCCAACAAATGTAGTAGGGCAAAGGAAAAAACACCTAATATCACAGATCTGAATGTGTTAGCTTCTAGCAGTAGCACATCTGACACTTCTGGCTGCATTCATCCTGGCAGTAGTACCAAAAGCAGATCACATTTTGCCTGTGACAAAAGTAGTAGTGAGGAGGAAGTGGAAGGTGTAAAGGAATATAAGCCCCATCAGTCTTTTCCATTACAGAAGGATATAGCTTCTAACAGTGACATCATCAACTGGAGTCAGTGTTTTGCTCAGTCCATCTCTTCCACCGCTATAACGTTTAATGTTGTACATAGCTGAATTTCCAATCTTTCAATGACTCTTATTTCTGTTCTGCCCCATATTCCCCTAACTCACAGAACCCTAGGGATTAAGGAACATACACTACAAAAACTTCCAGTTGATTTTTTGGAAGAGTTGAGCAGTCAGCCTTTGTTCACGCTAAACAGGGTGCCGGAGAAGATGAAGAACACCATTATAATCCCAATCTAGATTCTTCAACCTGTGGTGGTAGGGACACTGTCAGTTTAGTAGCACTCTGAGCAAGGACAAATATTGGATTAGGAATCAGATGGGGGGGGGGCAAGGAACAGTAGCTAAATCCCACACCATGGCACCTGTCAGCTGAATCATGTATGATGTATGTGCTAGCTCTCTGGTCTCACGTGAAAAGAATGTAGGCCACTCTCTGGACATGTCTGTGAGCTTTATTATGCACATTCTAGATACCTGGAGCAGCAACTATGGCCGTGAACATAACATGAGTTTCATTGCTCATTGGGTGAATGTTTTCAGCGGTACCAATGCACCACCACATTTGGGACAGGTGGTGAGGCCTCCAAGGCTGGGAGCTGCATTTGTTTTCACCACCAGGTGTCAGTTATCTGTCTCCTCCTATACCTCCTCCATGTCCTGTTCATGTGACATGACTCTAATCCAAAACAGGCACTTGACACAATATTGTTGATTGAACACACTGAGAATTTTCTTTTTGTAAAGTGTAGAGATGAGCTTTGTTCGACTCGAACTGTTCGCCAATCTCAAATTCGAGCTGTTTTGGGCGGTGTTCGAGCCGTTCGGCAAACACAAACGATTTGAAAAAAATTTGGCTGTTCGAGATTATGTTCGATAACTGTTCGTGAACCAAAATCATAACTGGATTTTTTCTCAGTAATGATGAAAATTAATGTTAATACGCAGTTTGAGTGTACAGCGGGGTGGGGGGAGAGGCAGGGGATGGATCTCTGCAGGAATAATGAAGATCTCCATTTTTTTTTCTCTATCCCGCATTTACAGTGGGGAGGTGCAATCTATCAGCCTATCAGCAGCGCACACACGGAGCGAAGTGCTTTTTTTCACACAAGCAAGGGCATGTGTCATTGGCAGTGTATGTCACATGTCCTTGCCCTATAAGACCCAGCCATTTTCCCCGTCGCCACCATTTTCACACTGCTGCAGCTGCGTGTTAGACGGCACCGCTGTTGCTGTGTGCGCTATACCTTGTTAATTTCAAGCCAATTTTCGCACAAATCTACAGATAACTTGGGAGTAGGGAATAGTTGTGATTGCAGACCTTTTAATGACTAGGTTACAGCATTTCCTACGACTTTTATCAGGCAGGTCTGTGCTCTTAAATAGATAAGTTGGGAGTAAAGACTAATTGTAATTGCAGTCCTTTTCAGGACTAAGTTACATCAGTTCCTATCAGTTTTTGCCAGGCAGGTCTGTGCCAGTGCTGTGCAAGTTTTTTTCACAGCATTTGGCTAAATCTAGCAAAGCTAATCCTTTTTGGCCTATTGCAGAGTGTGTTAGTCAGTGGAGTAGCCTATCTGTGTTGCAAGCTACACCACCTGTGTATAGAATACCAATTTTTTTACTGCACCTAGTGAAGTAAAACCTTTTGGGCATAGCATCATTCTATTAGTCCATCTATACTGACCTCCATCAGGTTGCAAATTGAATATAATTTTTTTCTGCATCTAGCTCTGAAAAAATATTTAGGCTTCTAGCAGTGTGTGGGACTTGGTCTATTAGTCCATCTATACTGACCTCCATCAGGTTGCAAATTAAAAATAATTTTTATCTGCATCTAGCTCTGAAAAAATATTTGGGCTTCTAGCAGTGTGTGAGACTTGGTCTATTAGTCCATCTATACTGACCTCCCTCAGGTTGCAAATTGAATATAATTTTTTTCTGCATCTAGCTCTGAAAAAATATTTGGGCTTCTAGCAGTGTGTGGGACTTGATCTATTAGTCCATCTATACTGACCTCCATCAGGTTGCAAATTCAATCTAATTTTTTTCTGCATCTAGCTCTGAAAAAATATTTGGGCTTCTAGCAGTGTGTGGGACTTGGTCTATTAGTCCATCTATACTGACCTCCATCAGGTTGCAAATTGAATATAATTTTTATCTGCGTCTAGCTCTGAAAAAATATTTGGGCTTCTAGCAGTGTGTGGGACTTGGTCTATTAGTCCATCTATACTGACCTCCATCAGGTTGCAAATTGAAAATAATTTTTTTCTGCATCTAGCTCTGAAAAAATATTTGGGCTTCTAGCAGTGTGTGGGACTTGTTCTATTAGTCCATCTATACTGACCTCCATCAGGTTGCAAATTGAATATAATTTTTTTCTCCATCTAGCTCTGAAAAAATATTTGGGCTTCTAGCAGTGTGTGGGACTTGGTCTATTAGTCCATCTATACTGACCTCCATCAGGTTGAAAATTAAAAATCATTTTTTTCTGCATCTAGCTCTGAAAAAATATTTGGGCTTCTAGCAGTGTGTGGGACTTGGTCTATTAGTCCATCTATACTGACCTCCATCAGGTTGCAAATTGAATATAATTTTTTTATGCATCTAGCTCTGAAAAAATATTTGGGCTTCTAGCAGTGTGTGGGACTTGTTCTATTAGTCCATCTATACTGACCTCCATCAGGTTGCAAATTGAATATAATTATTTTTTTCTGCATCTAGCTCTGAAAAAATATTTGGGCTTCTAGCAGTGTGTGGGACTTGATCTATTAGTCCATCTATACTGACCTCCATCAGGTTGCAAATTCAATCTAATTTTTTTCTGCATCTAGCTCTGAAAAAATATTTGGGCTTCTAGCAGTGTGTGGGACTTGGTCTATTAGTCCATCTATACTGACCTCCATCAGGTTGCAAATTAAAAATAATTTTTATCTGCATCTAGCTCTGAAAAAATATTTGGGCTTCTAGCAGTGTGTGAGACTTGGTCTGTTAGTCCATCTATACTGACCTCCATCAGGTTGCAAATTCAATCTAATTTTTTTCTGCATCTAGATCTGAAAAAATATTTGGGCTTCTAGCAGTGTGTGGGACTTGGTCTATTAGTCCATCTATACTGACCTCCATCAGGTTGCAAATTGAATATAATTTTTATCTGCGTCTAGCTCTGAAAAAATATTTGGGCTTCTAGCAGTGTGTGGGACTTGGTCTATTAGTCCATCTATACTGACCTCCATCAGGTTGCAAATTGAAAATAATTTTTTTCTGCATCTAGCTCTGAAAAAATATTTGGGCTTCTAGCAGTGTGTGGGACTTGTTCTATTAGTCCATCTATACTGACCTCCATCAGGTTGCAAATTGAATATAATTATTTTTTTCTGCATCTAGCTCTGAAAAAATATTTGGGCTTCTACCAGTGTGTGGGACTTGGTCTACTAGTCCATCTATACTGACCTCCATCAGTTTGCAAATTAAAAATAATTTTTTTCTGCATCTAGCTCTGAAAAAATATTTGGGCTTCTAGCAGTGTGTGGGACTTGGTCTATTAGTCCATCTATACTGACCTCCATCAGGTTGCAAATTGAATATAATTTTTATCTGCGTCTAGCTCTGAAAAAATATTTGGGCTTCTAGCAGTGTGTGGGACTTGGTCTATTAGTCCATCTATACTGACCTCCATCAGGTTGCAAATTGAAAATAATTTTTTTCTGCATCTAGCTCTGAAAAAATATTTGGGCTTCTAGCAGTGTGTGGGACTTGTTCTATTAGTCCATCTATACTGACCTCCATCAGGTTGCAAATTGAATATAATTTTTTTCTCCATCTAGCTCTGAAAAAATATTTGGGCTTCTAGCAGTGTGTTGGACTTGGTCTATTAGTCCATCTATACTGACCTCCATCAGGTTGAAAATTAAAAATCATTTTTTTCTGCATCTAGCTCTGAAAAAATATTTGGGCTTCTAGCAGTGTGTGGGACTTGGTCTATTAGTCCATCTATACTGACCTCCATCAGGTTGCAAATTGAATATAATTTTTTTCTGCATCTAGCTCTGAAAAAATATTTGGGCTTCTAGCAGTGTGTGGGACTTGTTCTATTAGTCCATCTATACTGACCTCCATCAGGTTGCAAATTGAATATAATTATTTTTTTCTGCATCTAGCTCTGAAAAAATATTT
Source organism: Phyllobates terribilis (assembly GCF_046119375.1). Lineage (NCBI taxonomy): Eukaryota > Metazoa > Chordata > Amphibia > Anura > Dendrobatidae > Phyllobates > Phyllobates terribilis. The sequence continues at coordinate 285,143,270 of NW_027362762.1, read as the reverse complement.
GGGCTTCTACCAGTGTGTGGGACTTGGTCTACTAGTCCATCTATACTGACCTCCATCAGGTTGCAAATTAAAAATAATTTTTTTCTGCATCTAGCTCTGAAAAAATATTTGGGCTTCTAGCAGTGTGTGGGACTTGGTCTATTAGTCCATCTATACTGACCTCCATCAGGTTGCAAATTAAAAATAATTTTTATCTGCATCTAGCTCTGAAAAAATATTTGGGCTTCTAGCAGTGTGTGAGACTTGGTCTGTTAGTCCATCTATACTGACCTCCATCAGGTTGCAAATTCAATCTAATTTTTTTCTGCATCTAGATCTGAAAAAATATTTGGGCTTCTAGCAGTGTGTGGGACTTGGTCTATTAGTCCATCTATACTGACCTCCATCAGGTTGCAAATTGAATATAATTTTTATCTGCGTCTAGCTCTGAAAAAATATTTGGGCTTCTAGCAGTGTGTGGGACTTGGTCTATTAGTCCATCTATACTGACCTCCATCAGGTTGCAAATTGAAAATAATTTTTTTCTGCATCTAGCTCTGAAAAAATATTTGGGCTTCTAGCAGTGTGTGGGACTTGTTCTATTAGTCCATCTATACTGACCTCCATCAGGTTGCAAATTGAATATAATTATTTTTTTCTGCATCTAGCTCTGAAAAAATATTTGGGCTTCTACCAGTGTGTGGGACTTGGTCTACTAGTCCATCTATACTGACCTCCATCAGTTTGCAAATTAAAAATAATTTTTTTCTGCATCTAGCTCTGAAAAAATATTTGGGCTTCTAGCAGTGTGTGGGACTTGGTCTATTAGTCCATCTATACTGACCTCCATCAGGTTGCAAATTAAAAATAATTTTTATCTGCATCTAGCTCTGAAAAAATATTTGGGCTTCTAGCAGTGTGTGAGACTTGGTCTGCTAGTCCATCTATACTGACCTCCATCAGGTTGCAAATTCAATCTAATTTTTTTCTGCATCTAGATCTGAAAAAATATTTGGGCTTCTAGCAGTGTGTGGGACTTGGTCTATTAGTCCATCTATACTGACCTCCATCAGGTTGCAAATTGAATATAATTTTTATCTGCGTCTAGCTCTGAAAAAATATTTGGGCTTCTAGCAGTGTGTGGGACTTGGTCTATTAGTCCATCTATACTGACCTCCATCAGGTTGCAAATTGAAAATAATTTTTTTCTGCATCTAGCTCTGAAAAAATATTTGGGCTTCTAGCAGTGTGTGGGACTTGGTCTATTAGTCCATCTATACTGACCTCCATCAGGTTGCAAATTGAATATATTTTTTTTCTGCATCTAGCTCTGAAAAAATATTTGGGCTTCTAGCAGTGTGTGGGACTTGTTCTATTAGTCCATCTATACTGACCTCCATCAGGTTGCAAATTGAATATAATTATTTTTTTCTGCATCTAGCTCTGAAAAAATATTTGGGCTTCTACCAGTGTGTGGGACTTGGTCTATTAGTCCATCTATACTGACCTCCATCAGGTTGCAAATTAAAAATAATTTTTTCTGCATCTAGCTCTGAAAAAATATTTGGGCTTCTAGCAGTGTGTGGGACTTGGTCTATTAGTCCATCTATACTGACCTCCATCAGGTTGCAAATTGAATATAATTTTTTTCTGCATCTAGCTCTGAAAAAATATTTGGGCTTCTAGCAGTGCGTGGGACTTGGTCTATTAGTCCATCTATACTGACTTCCATCAGGTTGTAAATTGAATATAATTTTTTTCTGCATCTAGCTCTGAAAAAATATTTAGGCTTCTAGCAGTGTGTGGGACTTGGTCTATTAGTCCATCTATACTGACCTCCATCAGGTTGCAAATTAAAAATAATTTTTATCTGCATCTAGCTCTGAAAAAATATTTGGGTTCTAGCAGTGTGTGAGACTTGGTCTATTAGTCCATCTATACTGACCTCCATCAGGTTGCAAATTGAATATAATTTTTTTCTGCATCTAGCTCTGAAAAAATATTTGGGCTTCTAGCAGTGTGTGGGACTTGATCTATTAGTCCATCTATACTGACCTACATCAGGTTGCAAATTCAATCTAATTTTTTTCTGCATCTAGCTCTGAAAAAATATTTGGGCTTCTAGCAGTGTGTGGGACTTGGTCTATTAGTCCATCTATACTGACCTCCATCAGGTTGCAAATTGAATATAATTTTTATCTGCGTCTAGCTCTGAAAAAATATTTGGGCTTCTAGCAGTGTGTGGGACTTGGTCTATTAGTCCATCTATACTGACCTCCATCAGGTTGCAAATTGAAAATAATTTTTTTCTGCATCTAGCTCTGAAAAAAATATTTGGGCTTCTAGCAGTGTGTGGGACTTGTTCTATTAGTCCATCTATACTGACCTCCATCAGGTTGCAAATTGAATATAATTTTTTTCTGCATCTAGCTCTGAAAAAATATTTGGGCTTCTAGCAGTGTGTGGGACTTGGTCTATTAGTCCATCTATACTGACCTCCATCAGGTTGAAAATTAAAAATCATTTTTTTCTGCATCTAGCTCTGAAAAAATATTTGGGCTTCTAGCAGTGTGTGGGACTTGGTCTATTAGTCCATCTATACTGACCTCCATCAGGTTGCAAATTGAATATAATTTTTTTCTGCATCTAGCTCTGAAAAAATATTTGGGCTTCTAGCAGTGTGTGGGACTTGTTCTATTAGTCCATCTATACTGACCTCCATCAGGTTGCAAATTGAATATAATTATTTTTTTCTGCATCTAGCTCTGAAAAAATATTTGGGCTTCTACCAGTGTGTGGGACTTGGTCTACTAGTCCATCTATACTGACCTCCATCAGGTTGCAAATTAAAAATAATTTTTTTCTGCATCTAGCTCTGAAAAAATATTTGGGCTTCTAGCAGTGTGTGAGACTTGGTCTGTTAGTCCATCTATACTGACCTCCATCAGGTTGCAAATTCAATCTAATTTTTTTCTGCATCTAGATCTGAAAAAATATTTGGGCTTCTAGCAGTGTGTGGGACTTGGTCTATTAGTCCATCTATACTGACCTCCATCAGGTTGCAAATTGAATATAATTTTTATCTGCGTCTAGCTCTGAAAAAATATTTGGGCTTCTAGCAGTGTGTGGGACTTGGTCTATTAGTCCATCTATACTGACCTCCATCAGGTTGCAAATTGAAAATAATTTTTTTCTGCATCTAGCTCTGAAAAAATATTTGGGCTTCTAGCAGTGTGTGGGACTTGTTCTATTAGTCCATCTATACTGACCTCCATCAGGTTGCAAATTGAATATAATTATTTTTTTCTGCATCTAGCTCTGAAAAAATATTTGGGCTTCTACCAGTGTGTGGGACTTGGTCTACTAGTCCATCTATACTGACCTCCATCAGTTTGCAAATTAAAAATAATTTTTTTCTGCATCTAGCTCTGAAAAAATATTTGGGCTTCTAGCAGTGTGTGGGACTTGGTCTATTAGTCCATCTATACTGACCTCCATCAGGTTGCAAATTAAAAATAATTTTTATCTGCATCTAGCTCTGAAAAAATATTTGGGCTTCTAGCAGTGTGTGAGACTTGGTCTGCTAGTCCATCTATACTGACCTCCATCAGGTTGCAAATTCAATCTAATTTTTTTCTGCATCTAGATCTGAAAAAATATTTGGGCTTCTAGCAGTGTGTGGGACTTGGTCTATTAGTCCATCTATACTGACCTCCATCAGGTTGCAAATTGAATATAATTTTTATCTGCGTCTAGCTCTGAAAAAATATTTGGGCTTCTAGCAGTGTGTGGGACTTGGTCTATTAGTCCATCTATACTGACCTCCATCAGGTTGCAAATTGAAAATAATTTTTTTCTGCATCTAGCTCTGAAAAAATATTTGGGCTTCTAGCAGTGTGTGGGACTTGGTCTATTAGTCCATCTATACTGACCTCCATCAGGTTGCAAATTGAATATATTTTTTTTCTGCATCTAGCTCTGAAAAAATATTTGGGCTTCTAGCAGTGTGTGGGACTTGTTCTATTAGTCCATCTATACTGACCTCCATCAGGTTGCAAATTGAATATAATTATTTTTTTCTGCATCTAGCTCTGAAAAAATATTTGGGCTTCTACCAGTGTGTGGGACTTGGTCTATTAGTCCATCTATACTGACCTCCATCAGGTTGCAAATTAAAAATAATTTTTTCTGCATCTAGCTCTGAAAAAATATTTGGGCTTCTAGCAGTGTGTGGGACTTGGTCTATTAGTCCATCTATACTGACCTCCATCAGGTTGCAAATTGAATATAATTTTTTTCTGCATCTAGCTCTGAAAAAATATTTGGGCTTCTAGCAGTGCGTGGGACTTGGTCTATTAGTCCATCTATACTGACTTCCATCAGGTTGCAAATTGAATATAATTTTTTTCTGCATTTAGCTCTGAAAAAATATTTGGGCTTCTAGCAGTGTGTGGGACTTTGTCTATTAGTCCATCTATACTGACCTCCATCAGGTTGCAAATTGAATATAATTTTTTTCTGCATCTAACCCAGCCAATAGTTTTGGCCTAATACCACAGTTTGGCCACTCAGCTCTGCTCGGTTCCTATCCATTGTTTTTTTGTGCAAACAACTCCAGAGTTGTGAATTAGTTAACCACCAAAATGAGTGGAAAAATGCCTGCTGCTGGTGGAAAGGGGAATAGGCGTGTTGGGAAGGGGAAAAAAGGTTGTGTCCGTGGGGTAGGTGTTAAAGCAACAGTAACATCTGCAGAAGAATGACCATCTTCCAGCCAAACTAAAATGTCTACTTCTTTTAGCGGACAATGTGATAAGATCACTTTCTTACGGCCACGACAATCGCTACAAATTCCAGATGAGGCACAAAAACAGCAGGTGCTTCAACGGATATCAAGTGCTCCTTTAAGTGTGCTCTCCTCCACATCAACTTCAACATCACAAATACTCCAGTCCTCAAAGGTGTCACCCCAATCGCACTTGCTTCCTCGCAGCTCCCAAATCTCCAGCTGCCCGTCTGAGTATGAGGTAGAACAGATGGTTGAGTCTGCAGAGCTGTTTACTCATACTATAGCCTGGGAATCAAAGGTCGGCTCCAGCACTTCTGTGAATCCAGACGAGGAAATGATCTGCACTGATGCCCAGAATCTTTATGAGTCGGATCCATGACCAGACGCAGAAGGTTCTGACCATAATGTAGACCCTCATTCCCAAACTGTAACTCCTGTTGGTGGAGACAATGAGGAAGATGATGATGAGACTCAAATACCTGATTGGAGCGACAACTTTAGTTTTTTGTCAGGGCAGAAACAGGTTGGCTCTGAGGACGACGGGTGTGATAACACACAGGGTGATGATGATGAGGTTGGAGATCCCACTTACTGTCAACCCACAGTCAGCCAAGAGATGAGGTCAGCAGAGGAGGTGGAGGAGAATGCTAGTGACGACGAGGTCAGGTTGTGCCTTCGTGGACAGAGACGTAGTACTGGAAGCACGTCAACAACTGCATCCTCAAACACAACTCTGCCTCTCACCTCAAGTCGTGGTGGCTCTTCAGGTCGCATGGGTGCTAAGCCTTGCATTGCCTGGGCATTTTTTCAGATCGATAAAGATGACCCAACTCGTGTAATCTGTAACATTTGTCAGCTAAAGCTAAGTAGAGGCCAAAAAATACATAGTTTGAGTACTTCATGCATGAACCGGCACATGGACATGAAGCATAAGTTGCAGTGGGAATCTCACTGTGCTACAATGCGGCCTAGCCGGCCGGGCCAACCACCGTCTGCCACATCTTGTGCATCCGCGGCCTCTTCATCCTCTGTGACAGGGGGGACAGCAGTCACACCTGTTTTGGGATGCAGACCTGCCACCTCTTTACCCGCAACAGCCAGCGTGATTGGCAGGTCATCATTTTCTTTGGAGGTGGTAACACCAGCTGGTGTTGAGCGCTGTCCGACATCGATAGCACCACCTTTGGATCAAGGCAACCTAACATGTCCGCCTGCATCTTCCTCACAGACCGACAGTTTGCCGGGGACACCCTTATCAACCCCGTCTAAGCACAACAGCCAGCCCTTGGTCCCTCAGATGTGGACAAGTAAAAGACCATTTCCTCCTAGCCATGAGAAAGCTAAGAGGTTGAATTTCACCATCTGCAAGCTCTTGGCTGCAGAAATGCTGCCTTTCCGCCTGATGGACACAGAGGATTTTTGAGACCTTATATCCGTCGCAGTGCCCCAGTACCAGATGCCCAGTTGGCACTACTTCTCAAAGAAAGGTGTGCCTGCGCTCCACCAGCATGTCGCACACAACATCACCGCTTCTCTTAGAAACTCTGTGTGTGACAGGGTGCATTTCACCACAGACACTTGGACGAGTAGGCATGGACAGGGGCGTTACATGTCGCTGACTGGGCACTGGGTAACTATGGTGACAGCAGGACAAGGGGCTGCTGTCCAAGTCTTGCCGTCCCCACGAGTTGTGCGTCAATCCTCTTTATCTCAAAGTTCCTCCACTGCTTCTGCCTCCTCAACCTCCTCTTGGTCCTCCACCTGCACCCAAAGCCTGTCTGGTCATGCCACAAGCTTTCTAACTGCGCAGAAGGGATCCTGCACACCTCCTTACTATGCTGGCAGTAGGGCTCAATGCCATCAGGCGGTTTTTACTTTGAAATGTCTGGGAAATGTAAGTCACACAGCTGAGTTGTGGTCAGCTCTGGAGAACCAATTTCATGAATGGTTGTCTCCACTGGACCTGAAACCAGGGAAGGCCGTGTGCGACAATGCTGCAAACCTGGGTGCGGCCCTTCGCCGGGGCAATGTCACACACGTGCCTTGTATGGCTCACTTGTTGAACCTGGTTGTCCAGCAATTTTTAGCTCACTATCCCGGACTAGATGGCCTTCTGCAGAGGGCACAGTCGCTGTGTGCTCACTTCCACCGTTCGCATCCCGCAGCTCAGCGACTTACATCTCTACAGAAGTCGTTGGGCCTGCCACTTCACCGGCTAAAATGCGATGTGCCTACCCGGTGGAATTCAACTCTGCACATTTTGCAGCGACTGTGGCAGCACCGACAAGTCCTGGTGCAATACGTTCTGACATATAGCCTGGGCCAACGAGATCCAGAGGTGTGGCAATTCACGCTGGAGGAGAGGTCTCAGATCAGGGACCTATGCACCCTTCTGCACAGTTTTGAAATGGCGACGAAGATGTTTAGTGCTGACGATTCCATTATCAGCATGACTATTCCGGTGATTTACATGCTGGAGCACATGTTAAACAGAATTCGGAGTCAGGTGGTGGCATAAGAGGAGGTGGAGGAAGTAGAGGAGGAGGAGTTGTATGCGGAAGGGCTAACATCTGCAAGGTCCAGACGGTCGGCAGCACCAAGGCGGCAGGCATGTGAGGGTGGGGGAGATGGTTTTACCAGGGCGCATGGTAGCAGCCAAACTAGTGAGGAAGGTGCAGGAGCCCAGGAAGAAGTGGAGGACGAACTGATGGAAGACTCATCAGATGAGTGAGACCTTGATCACATTTCTGTTGTTCGAGGTTGGGGGGAGAGGGCAGAGGAAGGAAGCATGATTGTTACCTCGCCACCAACACAACAGGGACTTGGTGCTCCTGGATGCGCAAGACACATGAGTGCCTTCTTGCTGTACTACCTGCAACATGACCCTCGAATTGTGAGAATTAGAAATAATCCTGACTACTGGGTTGCCACACTGTTAGATCCCCAGTACAAAAGTAAATTTGCAGAAATTATTCCTGCCATAGAAAGGGATGCATGCATGCAGGAGTATCAGCAGAGACTGTTGCAGAATCTTACATGTGCTTCTCCACAAAACACCAGTGGTGCACGTAGTGAATCTCACAGTTCCAACTTGCCAACCGTGGGACCGTCGAGTGTTCAGCACTCCAACCGTAACAGAAACACAGTATCTGCTGGTAACATCAATTTTGCGCAATCATTTCACCACTTTTTTAGCCCATCCTTTGCAAGGCCACAGGAGACAATAAGTCTGACACATAGTCAATGCCTAGAGACGATTTTACAGGAGTATCTCCAAGTAAACATTGAAGCCATGACTGTGTCACTGGACCCTTGCTCTTTTTGGGCTTCCAATCTGGATAAATGGCCGGAGCTAGCCCTTACGCCTTGGAGATCTTGTCATGCCCCGCAGCCAGCGTTCTGTCTGAACGTGTGTTCAGTGCTGCTGGTGGTGTGCTGACAGATAAGCGCACGCGGCTCTCCACTGATAATGTAGACAGACTCACGTTCATAAAGATGAACAAATCATGGATCCGAAACGACTTTTCTACCCCTGTGTCATCCTGGGGAGAGTAAAAGCTTGATGATTGGTTAAAATCACCTCACCAACCGTTTTAAGCTTTCAAATTACTAATCATGTTTATCTGTATCTTGGCTGGAAAATAATTTGGGCTTTGTAGCAGTGTGCAGTACTGATTCTATTAGGCCATCTATACTAAGCTCCACCAGATTTAAAATTACTAATCATGTTTATCTGTATCTTGGCTGGAAAATAATTTGGGCTTTGTAGCAGTGTGCAGTACTGATTCTATTAGGCCATCTATACTAAGCTCCACCAGATTTAAAATTACTAATCATGTAATCATGTTTATCTGTATCTTGGCTGGAAAATAATTTGGGCTTTGTAGCAGTGTGCAGCACTGATTCTATTAGGCCATCTATACTAAGCTCCACCAGATTTTAAATTACTAATCATGTTTATCTGTATCTTGGCTGGAAAATAATTTGGGCTTTGTAGCAGTGTGCAGTACTGATTCTATTAGGCCATCTATACTAAGCTCCACCAGATTTAAAATTAATAATAATTTTTAGCTGCATCTAGCCCGGAAAATAATTTTGGGGCTCCGAGATGCGCAAGACACATAAGTGCCTTCTTGCTGCACTACCTGCAACATGACCCTCAGATTGTCAGAATTCGAAGTAATCCTGACTAATGGGTTGCCACACTCTTAGATCCCCCACACTCTTCGATCAACCTTTTCATTTTAATAAAGACCAAAAAAATGGTCATTTTTTAAATTATAATTATTAGCAGGTTATTAGAAACTGAAATCAAACAGTTTTCAACTCAAAACTTTATTCTAGGTGATGTTACATTTTCACATAGGACCCCTTGTTCGAAAGGAGCTTCTGAACTCTCTCGTCCATTGAATTTGTCAGGTTTTGGATGGTTTCTGCTTCAATTGTTTTGCATGAGGACAGAATACCCTCCCAGAGCTGTTGCTTAGATGTGAACTGCCTCCCGCCATCATAGACACTCCTTTTGATCATGCTCCAGAGGTTCTGAATGGGGCAGAGGTCAGGGGAGCATGGGGGTCACACCATAAGTTTGTCCCCTTTTATGCCCATATCAGCCAGAGATGCAGATGTGTTATGTGCAGCATGAGACGGTGCATTATCATGCATGAAAATGATCTTGCTGTGGAATACACGGTTCTTCTTCTTGAACCATGGCAGGAAGTGCTGTTTGAGAAACTCCACATACATTATGGAGTTCATCTTTACCATTTCAGGGAACCTAAAGGGGCCGACAATTTCTCTCCCCATGATTCCAGCCCAAAACATTACTCCACCTCCTCCTTGTTGGCGCTGTAGTCATGTTTGCGTGGGCTGTCCATCAACCAGCCATCCTCCACTCCATCCATCTGGACCATCGAGCGTTGCACGGCACTCATCCGTGAACAAAACAGTTTTGAAATCAGTCTTCATGTAATGTTTGGCCCACTGGAGCCGTTTCTGCTTGTGTGCAGTGGAGGAGGTCGACAGGATGGCGTACGCACAGCTGCAAACATCTGAAGGACCCTGCATCTTGTTGTTCGGGGGACGTTGGAGGCACCAGCAGCTTCAAAAACTTGTCTGCTGCTATGACAAGGCTTTTTTGCCGCTGCTCTTTTAACCTGACGTAATTGCCTGTAGGAAAGAGTCCTCAATTTGCCCTTATTAGCACGCACACGTGTGTACTGTGAATCAGCTGCATGCTTCTTGATTGCCAAGACACTTCATCCTGATCATCGCACAATGTTGATTGTAGTCATGCCTTGACCTAAACACTCCACAATTTGTTGCTTCTCAGCAGCCGACACATCCTTTTTCTTTCCCATTTTGGCAGAAAATGTAGACTGCTTAATATTGTGGGACAGTCTTCTTAAGTAGTCTTGCCTTTCATTGGACACACCTGCCAAACTAATTAGCACAGGTGTCTGCAATTGCTTACAGTGATATAAAGAGCCCTGACACACATCACCATCAATGAGTTTAACTGACAAACAAACAAATTCTTCCCTTATCACTCCTAAACACTTTTTGCATAATAATTTGGAACACAGTGTACATGTGCTTTTCCACAAAACACCAGTGGTTCACGTAGTGAATCTTACAGTTCTAACTTGCCAACCGTGGTCTGTATGGAGTTGTTCAATAAAGGGCCCAAAATTAAGATAACATAGACGGGAGAGGTCTCTATGAATAGGAATTCCTAAGTATTTGATACCCTGTGAGGGCCAGGCAAAGGGAAAATTGGACTGGATGGAATCCTGTATGGATTTGGGGAGGGAGACATCGAGGGCCTCAGACTTCGCTGCATTGATTTTAAAATTTGACCATGTAACAAAGTGATCTATTTCAGCCATAACAGCAGGGATGGATATATGTGATTGAGTGATATATACTAGGACATCATCAGCAAATAGAGAGCACTTGTACTCGGTGCCTCCCACCTCAATCCACCTAATATTGGGGTTATGGCGAATTGATGAGAGCAGGTGCTCCATCACTAGGATGTATAAGAGAGGGGACAGAGGACATCCCTGCCTTGTACCATTGGTGATTATGAAAGGTGATGAAAATGTTCTGACGTGCCCCCTGGGTCTTGGGACACCCGGAGCCGGACCCTTTTTGGTGGATGCTGGTGGTTATAGTCTCCGTGGCGAGCGACCCGGTTCCGTGGCTCAGGGCGGTCAAACCAGTGGCAGAACTATTTATGTGGTTTTGATGTTTAAACGTCTGACTACGCCACCCGTGGATTGCGGTCAGAGTGAACCGCCGCTGCAGGGCAGACCGCTGAGGCTGGTGTTGTGGGTGAAGCAGAGCGTAGCATAACTCGCCACGGGAGGAGTATAGCCTCAGGGCAGTGTATGCGGAGGATGGGGTGATGGTGCAGGGCAGCAGCAGTAATGACACGGAGTCAGTGATGCAGTCCAGGGCCTTTACTCACAGTTCTTATTATCCAGACCACTTCTGCAGGTAACGGCTGCCCACGTCCTACTGTGCTCACCAGGTGAGGGGCTCAGACAACTCCCAGATAACTTTGGAGCGCTTCACAGGACCCCCTTTGTGTGTCCTTTGTCTTACCTTTCTTACCAACCCTTCTGTTTGGCTGCCTCGGGCCTCCTCTTGGTAAACTTGGCGCCAGTTTCCCTGACCCTATGTGGTGCCTTCCTAGCGGGTGTAGCGAGGGGCTGCGCCACATAAAATGTCACAGCCTCCGATTTATAGCTGAGGGTCGTTTCCCTCCTCCACTAGTTTCGGGGAACGGTCTCCCCCTTTGGCCTGACCCCTCCACGCAGGTGGATTCGGGCGTGCGGTGGCGACTCGCCGTTCTCCCAGCAAAATTAGGTATAAAAAAGCGGTAATACCCAAGTATGATACACCCGGTAATTTACCTCCCCCACCTTTTCTCGAACCTCATATGGCCCTTGCCACTTGGCCATAAGCTTACTCTCGGCTGTGGGTACCAGCACTAATACCTGATCGCCCTTGTTAAAAGACCTAACTGTGGCTCTTTTATTATATGTACACTTCTGTGCTGCCTGGGCATCTAACAGATGTTCTTTCACAATGGGCATAACTGCCGCGATCCGGTCCTGCATACTAGCCACGTGTTCAATTATACTCCTATGTGGAGTCGGCTCTTTTTCCCACGTCTCTTTAGCTACGTCTAACAGACCCCTAGGGTGTCTGCCATACAATAACTCAAAGGGAGAGAACCCTGGGGAAGCCTGGGGTACCTCACGGACTACAAACATCAAATAGGGTAGCAACATGTCCCAATCCCTTCCGTCCTTAGAAAACACCTTTTTTAACATAGGCTTGAGGGTTTTATTGAACTGTTCTACTAGCCCGTCGGTTTGAGGGCTGTACACCGAGGTGTGCAATTGTTTTATTTTTAGCAGTTTGCACAGTTCTTTCATCACCTTGGACATAAAAGGGGTCCCTTGATCCATCAGGATCTCCTTAGGTAGCCCAAGGCGACAGAACATGGCAAACAGCTCCCATGCAATAAGTTTTGCCGAGGTGTGGCGTAGCGGTACAGCCTCCGGGTACCGGGTGGCATAGTCTACGGCCACTAGTATAAGTTGGTGGGCACAAGTGGATTTTACAATGGGCCCTACCAATTCCATTGAAATCCATTCAAAAGGTACCTCTATCACAGAGGTACCAATGGGCTACGGAAACTGGCGGTGGGTGTGGTCACTTGACATTCGGGCAGGATTCGCAGTACTTTTGGACTTCCACGTAAATCCCAGGCCAAAAGAATCGCTGCAAGATACGTTCTTGCGTCTTTTTAACCCCTAAGTGTCCACCCAGCAGGTGTGTGTGTGCCATCTCCAGAGCCGCCCGACCGTACGACTGGGGTACCACTAACTGTTCCATGACCTCGTCCCTGATTTTGTCTACCCTATAGAGCAACTCACCATTGACTACCATGCGTGGAAATACAGTATCTGCACCGGGCTGTTGAGCTATGCCATTTACCTCTAACACCCTTTCCCGCGCCTGAGTCAGGGTGGGATCCTGTAGCTGAGTTGTCCCTGGGACACTTCCAGCTTGGGGATTGATGGGGTCTCCTTGACCTCTCCTGCCAGCACCTCTAGGGGAGACCTATCGGGGTCACACTCTGTCCCTTATTTGGACACCCCTACGGCAGGTACCCCTAACTCGTGTTCGTCAGGTACAGCGCCTGTAACAAATTTTACTGGGGGAGAGTGGATTTTGTTTTTCCACAGAGTCCAGAACAGGGGCAAGTCTCTTCCCAACACAGTTCCATAGGGAAGAGTTTTTACCACCCCCACCACATATTTTATGTCACAACATGGCGTGGACAAAACTACCTCTGCGATTGGGTGCTCTCGGAGGTCCCCATGGATTCGCACAACCTTGACTATCCATCCACTGGGGTTGTTTCCTGCCACCAGCGACCCATGTACCAAAGTCACTAGGCTCCCCGAGTCTAGGAGGGCCTCCGTGGGGTACCCATTAACCAGTACCTGGCACATTTGAGGTTCACTGTCCGAGGGGTCGGCACTCACAGTGCAGACAGTCTGGGTGTACATTGAGACCCAGCGGTTATACCCACAGTCCATGGGTTCCGTAGTTAGGGGGCAGTTACAAACCACATGTCCCGGCCCCTGACACCGCCAGCACCTAATGACGGAGGTACTGTTAGGTCTTATGACCATTTGGGAGGGAACCAGTCTCCTGCCACTCTCACTCCAGGATACCCCTTCAGCATGGGTAAGGTGCTGACTGTCCTCAGTAGAGGGACGCGACCCCTTTCCCGGTTCCTTAGTTGGCAGGGATCGGCGTGACAGCCGCGAGGGGGCAGAATCCCGGATAAACTCCTGAGTGGCCGAGTAGCGCTCGATCAGGCTGACCACATGGTCGAGGGCGCCAGGGTCCCCTTGCCCCACCCAATGTTGGATAGCGGCTGGCAGAGTCCTCACCACCCTCTCCAGCATCTGGGCTGGAGTCAAAGACTCAGGCTGGAGCCACCTCTTTTCCAGCTGCAAAATGTCATAAGCCTGAGACCGGGCGGGTCGGGTCTCCACTTAGGCCCACGAATGTATTGACCCCGAGCCGGGCAAGGATCTCACCTTTGAGCCTCTGGTAGTCCTGGGCGTCCTCCCGACAGAGGTGGAAGTAGGCCTTCTGGGCATCGCTGACCAAAAACGGAGCCACCACTTCTGCCCACTGGCCGGTTGGTAGGTTTTCCCGCTCTGCTGTACCCTCATAGATGGATAGGAAGGCTTTGACGTCATCCTCCGCCCCACTGCCTTCCTGTAGAGTCTTCCAAAAAATGAAGGCCCTGCTGGGTTTTACTAATCTGCCTTAGCCAGATAGCCTGACCAGGTCAATGCTCACCTTCATTCCTGCATTACAGCTGCAGGTGAGTTTGTGACTGCAATGCACTCCAATGGATTTAATAGGTCTCTGTACACATTCAGAGATATATATTACGTCCCTCGTATATGATCCCGGTCACTGCCTCACAAGTGTTATACATAATTTTTCCAGGAAATTAAAGTTTTTTTTATTATACAGTAGCATGTAAAAGTTTGAGTACCCCTGGTCAAAATTACTGTTATTATGAACAGTTAAGCAAGTTGAAGATGAACTGATCTCTAAAAGGCCTAAAGTTAAAGATTACACATTTCCTTTGTATTTTAGGTAAAATAGGCCAGTGCAAAAGTTTGGGCGCCCTTTGAGATTTGTGTGCTCAAATAACTTTGACCAAGGTTTCAGACCTAAATTAGCCTGGTAGGGTTATGGTTTCTTTACTGTCATCGTTAGGAAAGGCCAGGGGATGCATATTTCCTAGCTTTACAAAAACCCAGCCTCCTCTAACCTTGTGCCAAGAAACAGCAGCCATGTGTTCTTCTAAGCAGCTGCCTAGCATTCTGAAAATGAAAATGGTGGTGGCCCACAAAGCTGAAGAAGGCTATAAGAAGATAGCAAAGCATTTTCAAGTTGCCGTTTCCTCAGTTTGAAATGTAATTAAGAAATGACAGTTAACAGGAACACTGGGGGTCAAGATAAGGTCTGGAAGACCAAGCAAAATTTCAGTGAGAGATGCTCATAGAATTGCTAGAGAGGCAAATCCGAACCCCCGCTTGACTGCAAAAGACCTTCAGAAAGATTTTGCAGACTCTGGAGTTGCAGTACATTGTTCTACTGTTCAGAGACACCTGCACAAATATGGCCTTCATGGAAGAGTCATCAGAAGAAAACTTCTCCTGTGTGCTCACCATAAAATTCAGTGTCAGAAGTATTCAAAAGAACATCTAAACAAGCCTTATGCATTTTGGAAACAAGTCCTATGGACCGATGAGGTTAAAATAGAACTATTTGGCCACAATGATCAAAGGTAAGTGTGGAGAAAAATGGGCACAGAACTTCAGGAAAAGAACATCTCGCCAACCTTTAAGCATGGGGGTGGATCTATTATTCTTTGTGGTAGTATTGCAGCCAATAGCACGGGGAACAATTCACAGGTAGAGAGAAGAATGGATTCAATGAAATTTCAACAAATTTCAACAAATTCTTGATGCAAATATAACACCATCTGTAAAAAAAGCTGAAGTTGAAATGAGGATGGTTTCTACAAATGGATAATGATCCTAAACACACTTCAAAATCCACAATAGACTACCTCAAAAGACACAGGCTGAAGGTTTTACAATGGCCCTCACAGTCCCCTGATCTGAACATCATTGAAAATCTATGGCTAGACCTCAAAATAGCAGTGCATGCAAGACGACCCTGGAATCTCACAGAACTGGAAGAATTTTCCAAGGAAGAATGGATGAAAATCCCAGAAGCAAGAATTGAAAGACTCTTGTCTGATTAGAAAAAGTGTTTACAAGCTGTGACACTTTCAAAAGGGGGTGCTACCAGGTACTAACCATGTAGGTTGCCCAAACTTTTCCATCATCCCATTTTCCTTTTTGTAATTTTTAAAATGTAAAATATTTACCATATTTTTCAGACTATAAGACGCACCGGACTATAAGACGCACCTAGGTTTTAGAGGAGGAAAATAGAAAAAAAATGTAAGCAAAAAATGTAGTCATGATGCACTGTTAATGGGGAGGGGGTCTGCTGCTGACACTGTTATAGGTGTAATGTCCCCCAATTCTGTTAATATCCCCCATCCTGGAATATATGGCCCCCTCCTTCCTGTTATACTTGGCCCTAATCCCATCCTGATATGCATGGCACCCCAATCCCCCATCCTGGTATGCATGGCCCCCTCATCCCTCTTCCTGGTATGTATGGCACCCTTCATCCTGTTATGTATGGCCCCCCTCACACCCATCCTGGTATGTATGGCACCTTCATCCCTCTTACTGGTATGTATGGTATCTTCATTCTTCTTCCTGGTATGTATGGCCCCCTTCATCCCTGTATGTATAGCCCCCCTCATCCTTCAACCCTGTATGTATGGCCCCCCTCATCCCTAATTTGTGCACGTCCTCAATTTTTTTAACAAATCATCCTTGATCAAGGTGGTGATCATGGCCAGGAGAGTATGTGGCATGTCAACGATTCTTACATGATGAAGAATGGCCTCCAGGGTTTGCAAGAGCAGAGCGGTATGACTGAGCCCTGCTTGGTTTGGGACATTGCAATGTAATGCAGTTCAACACTGCATGTATTGGATAGTCTGTGCAAGCACTGTAAGGCTTGAGGTGACAGATTTTATCATGCAGTAGAGAAACTGAAGCTTATGTTACCTTGAGATCTGCCATTGGCAAGTGATGAGAAACACGTGTCACTTACCGAGGCCCTTCTAAGAAAGTTCAAAATTTGCAAACAGGGACAACTATGTTATTCCCTTCCTAATTATAATGAAAAAAATGCTGACTTCAAAACTTATCCTACCAACCTTTTAGGGCCTCTCATGTCTCCCTTTGCTTTTCCATGGACCATAGTGGTTGGAATTACCCTTGTTACTTCATATTGCTGTATAAATGTCATTAATAACTTCACCTTGGGACTTTCTTCAGGATGTGGTGGTCAATTTACTATTTTAGGAAATTTATTGCTGCGATACAAAAAAAATGTTTTGTCACAGCTTGAAAAATGAGCCACTGCTTACATGATTACTTATTTACCATTTTCATCATTTTTGTTAATATTTTAATTGGACATTCAGTGGTGTGAAGTCCCCCAGTAGACCATGATTGGGCCCTTGCAAAAGACTTAGTATTAAAGACTAAAAAAAATGTAAATAAATTCATGGCTTTCATTATTATTACTATTTTGTTTAACATTATACTCGTTGTTACGTACATTTTTCTTCAGTGCTGAGCTTCGCTTTAATATTGTTTGCTCCATTATGGGACTTGGATAATCCAATGATGCATTTCATAGAGTTTTTGATGAACCAGATTGTGTCCACTCAGCTGCTGATTCTATACTCTATACTGCAGCTTAGACAAGGGACTATCTCTGAGGGACATTATGTCATCAAGTTCCGTACCCTGTCTGATTATTTTGCCTGGAATAATAATGCTCTCCTGCCTATCTTCTACACCAGCCAATCAAAATGAATCAAAGAAAAACTTGCTGGTAGAGATTTGTCTTCCTTCATTTAATTTCTCTTACCACCTAAGTGGACTTATAGTACATTTTAGAGAGCAGTCAAGAGAAAAAGCTCTAGGTTCCTGGGTTCCACATTGCAGAGCATTTTCAAAATCTCCTACTGGAGTGGTCATACCCATACAAATTGGTTGGATCTATCAATGGCCAAAAGATCCCATCACCTTTCTGAAGGACTTTGTTTATATTGTGGTAAACGGGATGATTCTCACATGAATTGTTCCAAACCGAAGGACAAGAAGGAAGGATCTCTTTCTTCACATATGTTAAGACAAACTTCTCATTCCTATGTCTGTTTCTTCCAGTTCTCCCATATCCTCAGGACACAAGTTAATTGATTCGGCAGCTGAAAATAATTGTATTAATTTCTTTCTAGCCACAAATCTGAAAATCTCTTTTGTTTCTCTGCAGACGTCTAGGAAGCTAATCTCCACGAATGGCTTCTGAAGGCGGTATCCAGATCAGGAAGGAAAAAGTGACTGTTCTAATAGGAGCACTACATGTTGAGGACATTTTATTTTTAATTTTGCCATTTTCTGAAGCAACTGTGCTTTTGGGTCTTCCATGTCTAAGGCTACATGCTTCAGTCATTCATTGGTCATCTGACCGGTTGTCCAGTGGGGACCATCTTGTTTTCACAATTGCCTACCTCAAACAACTTCTCTGAAACTATTCTTTGTCTGCATTGACTCCAGTTTGTCTGCTTTATATCAGGACATTGTATATATCTTATCTAAGCAAAAGGCTGAGACACAACCTCCTCATTGGCCAGTGAATCACCCAGATTGAGAGTTTATCCTCTATCTCTCCCAGAGATTGAGGCAATGGTTGCATACATTAAATAGAATCTGCATAGGGGGTTCATCTGCAAATTTTCATTTTGTTCTTATGCAGGCTTCTTCTTTGTAAAAACAAAAGACGGGTCTCTGAAACCATGCATTGACAATCGGGGTCTGATTAAAATCAGAATGAAAGATCATAGTCCATTGCACCTCATCTCTGAATTATTTCATAGTATTAAAGATGCGTCTTTACCAAATTAGATCAGCGTTGCGCTTATAACTTACTCCCTATTAAGGAGAGCGATGAATGGAATACGGCATTTAATACCCATGATGGTGATTATGAATATCTAATTATGCATTTTAGATCATGCAATGCACCAGCAGGATTATAGCACTTTGTGAATATGATTTTTCATCATATCCTGTATTAATATACTGTGTTTACAAATATTAGCTAATTTGTATTTTTATTGATTAATTTTATTATTGAACAACTGCAGTGCTGTTGGTCAATCCAAAAGGTTAATAAACCTGAATAATTATGAAAGTTAAAGTGAGTTTTTGTCTTTCTTAGGAGAATATCGTTGGTTGTATAATTACTGGGCAACTGTTTGTGCGCAAAATTATTATGCAACTAAATAAAAAATGAAAAATGTTCCATCTGAATTATATTCTTTTATTTGTCAAAGTGAGAATAATGACTAAACAAGTCAAAATGTACAAAAATAAATTTCTGACATTTCAAAAAAATGTCATTGACCAATATATAGCCACTTTTCTTTTCAATAGCAATCATAAGCCTTCCATTCTTGGAGTCTGGGGAAAGCTGCAGCTGATTCCTTCCATCTCTGGAATTGAAACAAGGTTGTGCCTAGTATTTGCTCATCACTTCAATGTGAGCATAGTACCAAATTCCCTTTTTGTCAGCCCTCTCCATCTTCACTTCATTAAGTATTTCTGTACTATAGAGTGCCCTGCCTTTTTTTTCTCTTTATAGGT
Source organism: Phyllobates terribilis (assembly GCF_046119375.1). Classification (NCBI taxonomy): domain Eukaryota; kingdom Metazoa; phylum Chordata; class Amphibia; order Anura; family Dendrobatidae; genus Phyllobates; species Phyllobates terribilis. The sequence goes on along the minus strand of NW_027362762.1, from coordinate 285,124,082 downwards.
TCATTTATGGAGTTTGTTTCTTAATCTATCGACAATCAACTCTTTGGGCAGTGCCAATCACTTCCTCCCAGACACTGGTCCGAGAGGTGTACTGTTTTCCTTCACCGTAAATCTCCCATTTATAAAAGTCCCACAAGTTCTCAATAGGGTTTAGGTCAGGTGAGTAAGGTGCCATGCAATTATTCTTTCATCTTTAAAGTCTTTAGCTAAGCAGTGGAATATTTCGATGCATGCAATGGAGCCTTGTCCTGTATGCAAAATCATCAAAATATCAATGGTCACCAATTCTCATGGTTTGACTTCATCTTTATTAACCATCCAGCCAAGAAAAACTGCAGGGCTGATGTTCGATCCAGGTCCTTTGATCCTGTGATGCATGTGAAGATGTGCCCTCACATGTTAAAGAACCTAAACATGTTTTTGTTATAATCTTTTCTTCTTCTTCTGCACCAAAAGGACATTCTCTAGTTTCAAAAGCACTCCAGTTATCCTGGGTTTAAACAAACTGCTGGACTCCTTTCTCCATTTTTCTGGTGGCTCAAATGCAGACAACATGTCAAAGAATCTTGCCCTGAGAGTGTGCCATTCAAGTCTTCACATTAAATGTCTCTCCCTGTACCACCAGCATTCTGGGCTGAAATTTCTATGGGCTTTGTTACAGATATTCCTTAATTTCAAGGGTTCACTATGTCTTGGGTTGTAGTGAATTGTTTTCATGTGTTTTTTTTTTTAATTCTAGTTGCACAGTGTCCTAGCTTACATAGTCTCTAACTGTGGTGTGCAATATGTTTCTAGATTATGTAAAGTGCTCTGCATGAATTTAAAAATCTCCTTAATGTCTCAATCAGTCTATGGAACAATATCTACAAATTTTCTCCAACTGCCAGCAAGATAAATGGATAGAATTGATCTTTTGGCTAAATTTGCCAACAATAATTCAATTTCAGAGTCTTCTGGGAAATCTCCATTTATTATAGTATATGGTTGAGAGATTCATCTTCCTATGCCAGTTGCACCAAAGAATATATTACCTGTTGTGAACTTCATCTCTCAGGACATACAGTACAGACCAAAAGTTTGGACACACCTTCTCATTTAAAGATTTTTCTGTATTTTCATGACAATGAAAATTGTACATTCACAATAAAGGAATTAAAACTACGAATTAACACATGTGGAATTATATACTTAACAAAAAAGTGTGAAACAACTGAAAATATATCTTATATTCTCGGTTCTTCAAAGTAGCCACCTTTTGCTTTGATGACTGATTTGCACATTCTTGGCATTCTCTTGATGAGCTTCAAGAGGTAGTCACCGGAAATGGTCTTCCAACAATCTTGAAGGACTTCCCAGAGATGCTTAGCACTTGTTGGCCCTTTTGCCTTCACTCTGCGGTCCAGCCCACCCCAAACCATCTCAATTGGGTTCAGGTCTGGTGACTGTGGAGGCCAGGTCATCTGGCGTAACACCCCATCACTCTCCTTCTTGGACAAATAGCTTACACAGCCTGGAGGTGTGTTTGGGGTCATTGTCCTGTTGAAAAATAAATGATGGTCCAACTAAACGCAAACCGGATGGAATAGCATGCCGCTGCAAGATGCTGTGGTAGCCATGCTGGTTCAGTATGCCTTCAATTTTGAATAAATCCCCAACAGTGTCACCAGCAAAGCACCCCCACACCATCACACCTCCTCCTCCATGCTTCACGGTGGGAACCAGGCATGTAGAGTCCAACCGTTCACCTTTTCTGCGTCGCACAAAGACACGGTAGTTGGAACCAAAGATCTCAAATTTGGACTCATCAGACCAAAGTACAGATTTCCACTGGTCTAATGTCCATTCCTTGTGTTCTTTAGCCCAAACAAGTCTCTTCTGCTTGTTGCCTGTCCTTAGCAGTGGTTTCCAAGCAGCTTTTTTACCATGAAGGCCTGCTGCACAAAGTCTCCTCTTAACAGTTGTTGTAGAGATGTGTCTGCTGCTAGAACTCTGTGTGGCATTGACCTGGTCTCTAATCTGAGCTGCTGTTAACCTGCGATTTCTGAAGCTGGTGACTTGGATAAACTTATCCTCAGAAGCAGAGGTGACTCTTGGTCTTCCTTTCCTGGGGCGGTCCTCATGTGAGCCAGTTTCTTTGTAGCGCTTGATGGTTTTTGCAACTGCATTTGGGGACACTTTCAAAGTTTTCCCAATTTTTCACACTGACTGACCTTCATTTCTTAAAGTAATGATGGCCACTCGTTTTTCTTTACTTAGCTGCTTTTTTCTTGCCATTATACAAATTCTAACAGTCTATTCAGTAGGACTATCAGCTGTGTATCCACCAGACTTCTGCACAACACAACTGATGGTCCCAACCCCATTTATAAGGCAAGAAATCCCACTTATTAAACCTGACAGGGCACACCTGTGAAGTGAAAACCATTTCCGGTGACTACCTCTTGAAGCTCATCAAGAGAATGCCAAGAGTGTGCAAAGCAGTCATCAAAGCAAAAGGTGGCTACTTTGAAGAACCTAGAATATGAGACATATTTTCAGTTGTTTCACACTTTTTTGTTAAGTATATAATTCCACATGTGTTAATTCATAGTTTTGATACCTTCAGTGTGAATGTACAATTTTCATAGTCATATAAATACAGAAAAATCTTTAAATGAAACGGTGCATCCAAACTTTTGGTCTGTACTGTATATAACATCTTGACTTAGTTTCTATATAATTTTGCTGCAGCTGTGGTTAAAGCACAGAAGAGTGGTGACAGACAAAGTTAACCTGTTTAAAACATTTTTCCTAGAAATAAGATTTTTCTTTCCACCATAACATTAGTTTGAAGGCTTTTTGCAAAAAATCGGCTCCTAAGATCATTCCTCATTGCAAATTTTATTGCAAATTAATTCAGTCACTTTTCATCTACCTACAATTTTTTTTTTAATAAATTCCTACAATGTCCGGTACTCAACAAATTCTCTCCTACAGTCAAACAGTCCCTGATTCTGACTTTGACCCAGATATAGAGTATGAGATTGACAAAATTCTGGACTGTAAGAAAGTTAGTGCGGATCTCTACTACTTAATAAACTAGAGAGAATACAGTTTCAAAAAGAGTTGCTGGATATCCAATCATGCTTAAAAGATTTAATTCAAAGCATCCCTCAAAGGGAAGCTAGTATTACACACCTGTCTTGTCTTCTTGTCTTGGGTAAGCTCTGCTCCCGTTCGCTATGGCCACTGCTTTTTGTTGTGCTCCATATTGGGTCTTAAAATTAGCCCGGTGTTACATCATGTACCAAATTCTTTTAAGGTGCACTCACCACTATTTTTCCAAGATATGAAGGGTCAGTGCTATTTTTTGGTTGGTTGGTGAGGTTTGCATGTCAATATTGCTTTTTCATCCTATTTTGGCCCTGTGTCTGAGTGTTGAGACTGGAATTGTTTGGAGTTTGTTCAATTGCTATTATTTGGAGTTTTCCACCATCCAGGGTCTTCTGTTGTTGTTATCATCTCCTCAGACTCCTGTAATTTGTATAATTAGCACTTAATGCTCCTTAAGACCTATTGATTAACTCATAATTTGTAGTAAATATTATGAACCAATATATAGAGACTATTCACTATGCTGCAGACTAGGCAATCCCTAACCTGACACTAATTTGTCCGTACCAGACCCTGGAGGTTGGCACCATAAAATTACGCAATGGTGCCCCCAACTCAATGTCGGCTGACCCTGAGTGTCCTTAACTATAACAACAGAACAGAGTGCACACAGACAGAGGGTGAGACACAGGGCTAAAAACGTGTTCACACAGTCATGAATGAAAGAAGGAAAAGAAATGAACCCAAAAAGACCTTTGGTATACGTGAAAACCCCAAGACACTGAACGTAATAAAATGGGAAAAGAGCTGAGAAGGGGAATACATAAACAAACCGCAGGAGTAGCAATAGCAAAAATCTCAGCAAGATAATCTTTCACTGGGGAGCTGGGACTCCAAGCATCTATCTAACTTGAAATATAGTCATCAAAGACTGCATGTGCCAGGAGAGTATAACTAGCCCCTCCCAAGAAGTGATAGCACCAACCAAAACAAAGAAGTGAAAACACCTTCATAGAAGCAACACAGCAAAGCAAAGACAAAAGCATTATCAGCAGTTGGACAGATACAACACAGGCTATGCCCAAACAAAGAGGGAAACTGGCCCACAGCCAGAGATCACCAGAACGAGTCCTGGAGTCTTGTTTAGACTGCATAATTATCATAAAATGAACGTTCTAAGTAACTCACTTTCACAATAATCATGCAGTGTAAATGCATCAGTACCTGGAAACCTCATTCAGCTGCAGCATGTATTGCTCACCACTATTTTACCAATATATGAAGGGTCAGTGCTATTTTATGGTTAGTTGGTGAGGTTTGCATGTCAAGATTGCTTTTTCATCGTACTTTGGCCTTTGTTTGAATATATATCTAAATAACTTACTAATGTACATGTATTACCAAAAATGCTACATTTTCTAGATATCAGTGTTGGTCCTGGATCCCTGCAGCTTTACTTCCAACTTGTATTAGATACAGGTGACATATACTACTGGGATATGCTGTATATTTTAGGAAGATAATAGTATATGTTCAGATCTGTGACAGAAATGTCTATGACTGACAAATCCGATAACTACAACTAGACAAGACAAATGGATGAGGACACATCTGCAAAACATAAAAAACATTTCATATGTGAACTTAGCCTGAGTGTCTATTACATTGATCTTTTATTGGATATCCTTGTTTAAAGGGGATCTGTCACTAGCTCATAAGTGGCCAGTTTTAGTTAAATTTTATTATTGCTATTTCTTTGATATATATGTACTTAATTATTTGAAAGTTCAGCTTGTGGTTTCAGGACTATTGCCCTTTTTACTTAGCGATAATTTTATGGTCTTTACCAATAGGGGAGTGCTCGTTGGGTAATAATGCAGAACATCCTAAATACACGCCCCCAAAAATCTTCAGAGCCATGCACCCTTGGTAAAAACCATAACATTTAACATTAAAAAAGACCCCTATCTCTGAACTGTATGGCAGGTTAACAAAATGACATTGGGAAGCAGTGCGAATAAAGTAAAAGAGTAAAAACTGTCTGTTTTGACCCGGTGACAGATCCTCTTCTAGTTACCTTTGTCTCAAAACATATTTTAATTAGCTTTAAATGAAAGACATAAGCATATTTGCATTTTTGAACTTCAAAATAATTGGTATTTAGTAAGTTAATTACTAGTTTAAGAGTTGAAACATCCTTACATTTCTATAAGGAAATGAACTAGGATAGGTACTTAAAATGCAAAGCAAGTTGCCACAGGGAATGAATTTACAATTTGATTTAAAACCTTTTCATTCCAGCTATTCAAATAAACAAAATTGAATTGGTAATTAGATATTTGTTTCATTATTTTTGTCAATCAATGCTATTCTTCTAAAGTCCAGAGAAGCATGTTTTTTTATTTCATTGTCTCAATATTAGAACATAAACTTCTTGCTACACATTTCATGCATGGCTAGACTGATCCAGTGCAGTGCATCAATAATAATGTTGTTTTTCTTCAGAATAGCTACTGCATCAGTGTAATACTTAAAATACTTTTAGGATTCCTATGCACTTTTTATAATGTCTTTATTTCAGTTGCAAGCACAAATTGAAAGATAAATATAATGAACACAATAGAAGATAAATAAAATATTACGGTTTATTATATGAGTTAGTGTTTTTATTGTTCCACAGAGTGCTGATAATTGCAATTATTTGTGCATATTGTAAATAATGTTTTATTTATTTGATTTTTTGATTTTATTACACAATCTACATTTTCTGTGTAAGTGCTAAAAACTTTATTGAAGACGAAAAAGCATTGGGATTTTACCCGGAAAGGAAATAATTTCTGCACTCGTTTTTGAATATTTGTATCTTTGATCCTTAATATAATATTTATACAAATTATAGTAGGAAGCAGAGATACAAATATTTATTGGAAGAACTTTTGAGCTTAGTCTAACACAAGTACAGAAATATTACCTTTCTAGTTAAAATCATAAGACTTAATCATAAGAATACACAAACTAATGGCTCTCTGTGCTCCAATGAAACTGCTGTGAGTTAAGAAATTGTTTGATTGGGAGCTGTGCACTAGGCTGAGCTCTAGTCAGTCAGGATTTGCATGTTTAGTTAGCAGCCAGACAGCCAAGGATTTTATGTAATATTCTTTGTATTTCCTTTTGCTATTACATACGGAACCAATAAAACTGATTGAAGCCAATTGAATCAACCCTGCCTGCTGTTAACTGTGACTTGGAGTGCCTGAAGTGCCTGTCTGACTAATGAGACAGCAATCATTCAAGCTAATCCATGAACCTGTCACAATATATATATATATACATATATATATATATATATATATATACAGTGCAGACCAAAAGTTTGGACACACCTTCTCATTTAAAGATTTTTCTGTATTTTCGTGACTATGAAAATTGTACATTCACACTGAAGGCATCAAAAATATGAATTAACACATGTGGAATTATATACTTAACAAAAAAGTGTGAAACAACTGAAAATATATCTTATATTCTAGGTTCTTCAAAGTAGCCACCTTTTGCTTTGATGACTGCTTTGCACACTCTTGGCATTCTCTTAATGAGCCTCAAGAGGTAGTCACCAGAAATGGTCTTCCAACAATCTTGAAAGAGTTCCCAGAGATGCTTAGCACTTGTTGGCCCTTTTTCCTTCACTCTGCGGTCCAGCTCACCCCAAATCATGTCTATTGGGTTCAGGTCTGGTAACTGTGGAGGCCAGGTCATCTGGCGTAGCACCCCATCACTCTCCTTCTTGATCAAATAGCTCTTGCACAGCCTGGAGGTGTCTTTGGGGTCATTGTCCTGTTGAAAAATAAATAATGGTCCAACTAAACGCAAACTGGATGGAATAGCATGCCGCTGCAAGATGCTGTGGTAGCCATGCTGGTTCAGTATGCCTTCAATTTTGAATAAATCCCCAACAGTGTCACCAGCAAAGCACCCCCACATCATCACACCTCCTCCTCCATGCTTCATGGTGGGAACCAGGCATGTAGAGTCCATCCGTTCACCTTTTCTGCATCACACAAAGACACGGTGGTTGGAACCAAAGGTCTCAAATTTGGACTCATCAGACCAAAGCACAGATTTCCACTGGTCTAATGTCCATTCCTTGTGTTCTTTAGCCCAAACAAGTCTCTTCTGCTTGTTGCCTGTCCTTAGCAGTGGTTTCCTAGCAGCTATTTTACCATGAAGGCCTGCTGCACAAAGTCTCCTCTTAACAGTTGTTGTAGAGATGTGTCTGCTGCTAGAACTCTGTGTGGCATTGACCTGGTCTCTAATCTAAGCTGCTGCTAACCTGCGATTTCTGAGGCTGGTGACTCGGATAAACTTATCCTCAGAAGCAGAGGTGACTCTTGGTTTTCCTTTCCTGGGGCGGTCCTCATGTGAGCCAGTTTCTTTGTAGCGCTTGATGGTTTTTGCAACTGCACTTGGGGACACTTTCAAAGTTTTCCCAATTTTCCACACTGACTGACCTTCATTTCTTAAAGTAATAATAGCCACTCGTTTTTCTTTACTTAGCTGCTTTTTTCTTGCCATAATACAAATTCTAACAGTCTATTCTGTAGGACTATCAGCTGTGTATCCACCAGACTTCTGCACAACACAACTGATGGTCCCAACCCCATTTATAAGGCAAGAAAACCTGACAGGGCACACCTGTGAAGTGAAAACCATTTCCAGTGACTACCTCTTGAAGCTCATCAAGAGAATGCCAGTAGTTTGCAAAGCAGTCATCAATGCAAAAGGTGGCTACTTTGAAGAACCTAGAATATAAGACATATTTTCAGTTGTTTCACACTTTCTTGATAAGTATATAATTCCACATGTATTAATTCATAGTTTTGATGCCTTCAGTGTAAATGTACAATTTTCATAGTCATGAAAATACAGAAAAATCTGTAAATGAGAAGGTGTGTCCAAACTTTTTGTCTGTACTATATATATATATATATATATATATATTTATATATATATATATATATATATATATATATATATATACAGTGAAGAAAATAATTATTTGATCCCTTGCTGTTTTTGTAAGTTTGCCCAATGACAAAGACATGAACAGTCTATAATTTTAAGGATAGGTTAATTTTAACATTGAGAGAGAAGAATATCCCCAAAAAATCAAGAAAATCACATGGTATAAATTAGATAACTTTATTTGCATTTTGCAGTAAGAAATAAGTATTTGATCCCCTACAAACCATTATGAGTTCTGGCTCCTACAGACCAGTTAGATGCTCCTAATCAACTCGTTACCTGCATTAAAGACAGCTGTCTTACATAGTCACCTGTATAAAAGACTCCAGTCCAGACTTAATTAATCAGTCAGACTTTAACCTCTACAGCATGGGCAAGACCAAAGGGATTTCTAAGGATGTCAGGGACAAGACCAGCACAAAGCTGGAATGGGCTACAAAACCATAAGTAAGACGCTGGGTGAGAAGGAGACAACTGTTGGTGCAATAGTTAGAAAATGGAAGAAATACAAAATGACTGTCAATCGACATTGATCTTGGGCAACATGCAAAATCTCATCTCGTGGGGTATCCTTGATCATGAGGAAGGTGAGAGATCAGCCTAAAGCTACACGGGGGGAACTTTTTAATGATCTCAAGGCAGCTGGGACCACCGTCATCGAGAAAACCATTGTTAACACATTATGCCTTAAAGGTTTAAAATCCTGCAGTGCCCGCAAGGTCCCACTGCTGAAGAAGGCACATGTGCAGGCCTGTCTGAAGTTTGCCAATGAACACCTGGATGATTCTGTGAGTTATTGGGAGTAGGTGCTGTGGTCAGATGAGACAAAAAATTGAGCTCTTTGGCATTAACTCAACTCGCCATATTTGGATTAAGAGACCTGGGACCACAGTCTCAAACATTACTATTGGTAACACACTACGCCATCATGGATTAAAATACTGCAGGGCATGCGAGGTCCCCCTGCTCACGCCAGCACATGTCCAGGCCCATTTGAAGTTCGCCAATGACCATCTGGATGATCCAGAGGGGGCATGGGAGAAGGTCATGTTGTCAGATGAAACCAAAATAGAACTTTCTGGTATCAACTTCACTCGCCTTGTTTGGAGGAAGAAGAAGGAGTACAACCTCAAGAATACCATCCCAACTGACCGTAAAGCATGGTGGGGGAAACATCATACTTTGGAGGTGTTTTTCTGCAAAGGGGGGCAGGATGACTGTACTGTATTGAACAGAGAATAGATGAAGTCATGTATCGTGAGATTTTCACCAACAACCTCCTTCACTCAGTAAGACCATTGAAGATATATCGTGGCAGAGTCTTCCAGCATGACCAAGACCAGAAACACACAGCCACGGCAACTAAGGAGTGGCTCCGTAAGAAGCATTTCAAGGTCCTGGAGTGGCCTTGCAAGTCTCCAGACCTGAACCCAATAGAAAATTGTTGGATGGAGCTTAAACTCAATGTTGCCCAGTGACAATCCCGAAACCTGAAAAATCTAGAGAAGATCTATATGAAGGAGTGGGTCAAAATCCCTGCTGCAGTGTGTACAAACTTGGTCAAGAACTACAGGAAACGTCTGACCTCTGTAATTGTAAACATGGGTTTTTGTACGAAATATTAAGATCTTTTTTCTATTGTATCAAGTACTTATTTCATGCAATAAAATGCAAATAAATTATGTTAAAATTATACAATGTGATTTTCTGAATTTTTTTCGATTCTGTCTCTCACAGTTGAAGTGTACCTACGATAAAAATTACTGACCTCTCCATTCTTTGTAGATGGGAAAACTTGCAAAATCGGCAGTGTATCAAATATTTATTTTCCCCACTGTTTAGGACTTGTTTGTTCTTAAACTGGTTGTCCGGTCTTCTGATAAAAGTCCGCATTTTATCAATGTGACTGCAGACTTCTTAATTTAGACAGCGTGGTGTGGTACGTACACTGTTAGGATTTACCGGTATTGCCTAGTTCCCGTTTGACCCCATGTATACGATTTGCATATATGCATTCACTTGCTGTTTAGACGTGCTCAGTTTCTCGCAATTTACTTTTATCCATTGAAGCAAGTCACATCTAGTTGGAGTGTGGCCAAAAGTATGCAAATCGCATACTTGTGGTCATGTGACTGCCCGTTCTCACCAGTAATACCGGTGAATCCTGAGAGTCTGCACTCTGCACGCTGACAGGATTCAGAAGTTCGCAGTCAAATAGAGTGACCACGCCTTTAAAGTTAGTGCATATTCTAACAGGCTTTGCACATGTTAATCATTTGTACCTGGTAATTGCTTCTGATGAATATTTATTAAGAAATCTTATGCTCTGGATATATGCCAAACAGTACAGTTTTGTGGTATAAGCATTGATCTATTTTTTTAACTGTAACCTTTTTATGGAGGAATTTTTCTCATTTTTATATACTGTATAAATTGAAAAATAAAAATGTTTCAAAACCATTATGTAGATGATGAAAACCTACTACTAAAAATTATTTTTAATATTCAAATGTGTAAAGGTGAATCACAAGCATTGTTCTGTGATAAGCTTTGAATAAATGAAAAAGAATAAATTAAAAGCAGCAGCATTGCCAATTTACGTTTGTATGGAAACAGAATTCAGCTGTGAATAAAAAAATGAATGTTCGACTTGGTTCCCAGATAATAATGCATTTTATGGAATAATAAAGTATGAGCTACAGTAATTGTTTAATCCAAACAAATTACTGATTTGCTAAACAACTTTTAGCATTGCTATGCAGAAGCTAAGAGGACACTTTGCTGGCATTAGCATGTTTATTTTATAATGTTAGCTTCGAAATTCATTATTGAAAAAAATAGTTTTTTTTCAGGATAATAGTATTTACCAACCATAAGAATTTTTTTCACCTACCATTTCACATACCATAGGTGACAGATATAAGAAGACTACAATAGTAGATATAGATATCCATTCTATAAATCTATTTAGTTGTTTCTGTAGCATGTTCAATCATTTCTAAATTCAGATGAATGAGAGAATCGCATAAATTATTTACTGTATTTTATAGAGACCTTCAAAATTTAACAGTAGTCACGGAACGCGCAATGCACATGCATGGTGACCTCCTTTAAAGTTTTGTGCTGCCTATAAGCTGATTATCAGATTTCTTCAATAATCTAAGATGGCCACAGAACATCTCACATTACCCGATGCAAATTTATTGCCTGATACACTTTATGCTACTCTTGGTTAGGCAAGTAGTTTTCATCTGAAGTATTTTCTCAAAGAAGCACAGCATCCAGGGGACAATAATGTAATATTGCTCAGTATAGAGGCACCATAGTATATATGGCAGTAATAATTTTTCAGGGAAATTGCCAGCAAAGTAGTTTGTTTTAAGGAATTGACAAATACACAGTAAAGAAATGAGAAACAAATGCCAGACATAAAAGCAAAAAATTGAATATGCTTTATTAAATAATTGTTAAAAGAGAGTCACAACACTAAAAGAGGACACCATAGGCATGACCAGCATAGGAAGCATGCAGGGCATACGATTATTATCAATATTATTACTTGGCTGATATAATGAGTTAGTTTTGAAAAAAAAAATGTATCAGGGAATTTAGAACACTCACAGGTTCATAGTCATGTCACAGTAAAAAAAGGTTATAAATGGTAGTCTAAGTTTATATGTTGTGAAATAATATATATAAATAAAGACAAAAATTATCATTGATTGATACAACAAATATGCATAAAGACATATACACGTGGTCAAAATTGTTGGTACCCCTCATTTAATGAAAGAAAAACCCACAATGGTCACAGAAATAACTTCAATGGGACAAAAGTAATAATAAATTAAGAATCTATGAAAATGAACAAATGAAAGTCAGTCATTGCTATTCAACCCTGCTTCCACAGAATTAAAAAAAAAATTAAACTCATGAAATAGGCCGGGACAGAAATGATGGTACCCCTGAAAATAATGTAACAAAAGGGACATGTTAAATCAAGTTGTGTCCACTAATTAGCACCACAGGTGTCTATAATCTTGTAATCAGTCAGTGGGCCTGTATATAGGGCTTCAGATACTCACTGTGCTGTTTGGTGACATGGTGTGTACCACACTCATCATGGACCAGAGGAAGTAAAGGAAAGAGTTGTCTTAGGAGATTAGCAAGAAAAATAATAGACAAGCATGTTAAAGGTAAAGGTTATAAGACCATCTCCAAGCAGCTTGATGTTCCTGTGACTACAGTTGCATATATTATTCAGAAAATTAAAATCCATGGGACTGTAGCCAACCGCCCTGGAAGTGGCTGAAGGAGGAAAATTGATGACAAATCAAAGAGACGGATAATACGAATGGTAACAAAAGAGCCCAGGATAACTTCTAAAGAGATTAAAGGTAAACTTCAAGTTCAAGGAACATTAGTGTCAGATCGCACCATCCGTCATTGTTTGATCCAAAGTGGACTTCATGAGAGACGACCAAGTAGAACACCATTGTTGAAAAAAATCATAAAAAAGCCAGACTGGAATTTGCCAATCTACATGTTGACAAGCCACAAAGCTTCTGGGAGAATGTCCTATGAGCAGATGAGACAAAAATGGAAGTTTTTGGCAAGGCACATCAGCTCTATGTTCACAGATGGAAAAATGAAGCATATCAAGAAAAGAACACTGTCTCTACTGTGAAACATGGAGAAGGCTGTTATGTTTTGGGGCTGCTTTGCTGCATCTGGCACAGAGTGTCTTTAATTTGTGCAGGGTTCAATGAAATCTCAAGACTATCAAAGGATTCTAGAGACAAATGTGTTGCCCAGTATCAGAAAGCTTGGTCTTAGTCGCAGGTCATGGGTCTTGCAACAAAATAATGACCCAAAACACACAGCTAAAACACCCAAGACTGGCTAAGAGGAAACGACTGGACTATTCTGAAGTGGCCTTCTATGAGCTCTGACCTAAATCCTATTGAGCATCTTTGGAAAGAGCTGAAACATGCCGTCGGGACAAGGCAACCGTCAAACACTAGACAGCTGGAGCAGTTTGCTCATGCAGAGTGGGCCAAAATACCTGTCGAGAGGTGCAGAAGTCTCATTGACAGTTACAGGAATCGTTTGAGTGCAGTGATTGAATCAAAAGGTTGTTCAACAAAATATTAAGTTAAGGGTACCATCATTTCTGTCCAGGCCTAGTTCATGAGTTTAATTTTTTTTAAAATTCTGTGGAAGCAGGGTTGAAAAGCAATGTCTGACTTTCATTTGTTCATTTTCAAAGATTTTTAATTTATTATTACTTTTGTCAGATTCAAGTTATTTCTGTGACCATTGTGGGTTTTCTTTCATTAAACGAGGGGTACCAACAATTTTGACCATGTGTGTATATATAAGTGGACAATGTCAACCAAACATTCAGATATAAAATGACTGGAATATCCATAAGTGCAGCCCATTATGCATGGTGGATATCTCAGCAGCCAAAAAGAAAAACACTGTCACATAGTAAATATCAATAACAAAAGTAGAGCCATATTTATATAGAGTACATATACTCATCCATAAGTAACACACGACTTGCGTTTTGCTGGGATACTAGATGAAGCCTCAGCGAAATGTGCATTGGGCGTGTTCCTTACGGATGGGTATATGTACTCTATATATTATGGCTCTACTTTCCTTATTGATACTTATTGACTGTATATTTAGTTTTGACTGCTGAGGTATCCACCATGCATAATAACATAATGATTATGACAGTCCTCTGAGTGTTATACATTCCCTCACTTGGCTTTTGCAAACATAACTCATTATATCTGCCAACTACTAATATTGATGATAATTGCATGTCCTATACAGTCTATTCATCTTCTATGTACTTTTATTATGGCCATTTTCCATTTATACCAATCTTTTTGCATATTTCCCATGCCTATGAACTCCTCTTTTAGTGTTGTGATTCCCTTTTAACGACTATTTAATAAAGGATATACAATTTTTTTGCATTTATGTCTGGCATTTGCTTCTCCTTTCCTTGTTGCGTATATGGTAGTAGTAATATGCAGATATCATTTTAAAGGCTCTCTATACACAGCTCTCCCGTGCACAGCTCTGAGTTTACACTTGTTTGCTAAATACAATTGATTGTAAGTTCTTCTGCAGCATAGAATATTGTACTGTGAAGTACTGTGATCAATGCTGGGTTTATAGAATTTGTGACAGCGTAAAACAAGATGATAACATCCATACAGGATTTTTTTCTTGTATCTGTTCATTGAAGTGATCAACAAAACGAAAAGAACATCAACGTATAGCCATAGGGCTGGTTTGCAGAATGTAATCATAGGAACCAAATCTTTTAAGTGGAATCTCAAAGGTGTACAGCAATGTCAGTTGTCTCAATGGATGTCCCTTAGATAGAATCATTCAGCACTCAGGGGCTTAGTTTTTAGTGCAGTAAAAACTTATAGTGGAATCAAACATTGGTAGATCACAGCAAAGATCTTTGTAAGAGCCAAAATAAGGTTATTAATGATCCAAAATTACTAGATATATGTTATGCACACGCCCGGGCTAAGCGGCGTGTGCGTGTGATTGGTAGTGATTCCACTGGACCGTGCCGGAGAGTGAATGCCTGGAGGGGCGTGACTAAGTATTCACCCGATCCGACCAGGGTCGCACGACGGCATACGACGCCAGTGCACCAAGGAGGAACCGAGCAGAGGGACCAGGTGCTACTCCAGGACAGACCCCGGACACGGCTGTTGACCCACACAGGGGAATACAGGAACAGGCTGGTAGGCTGGCACACAGACTGGTGGGTATAGGCAGGCACGACTGGTATGCAGGCAGGCGGGTATGCAGGCAGGGGGGTAAAGGCAAGCACAGCTAGAGTGCAGACAGGGAGGCACTAGCAGGCAGGAACACAGGCGGGACAGGACCCAGTACACACCGGGACTCAGGAACAATACAGGCAGAGGGTTACAGGCAAGCACAGCTAGAGTGCAGACAAGGCTGAGAAGGGAGGACAGGGCTCTGTACACACGGAACAGACAGGAAGGGAAAGACAGAGCCAGATACTCACACAGTACTTGCAGAGACAACAAGCAGGAGCTAGGCACGAGTTCAGACTCTGCAGAAAAAGGAAGGGAACGGACATAGAGGCAAAACAGGTAAAGGACAGGAGAGAGTTCAGACTGGAACTGAGTGTACGGAGGAGACCGACACTGCAGCGGGATACAGGAGCGGGTCTGGGAATGACAGGACAGACAAGATACAGGAGCGGGTCTAGGTAATCGGCCCCTAGAAGGCAGGAGGAACAGGCTAGGAGCGTGTTCAGACAGGTCAGACAAGATACAGGAACGGGTGTAGGTAATCGGCCCCTAGAAGGCAGGAGGAACAGGCTAGGAGCGTGTTCAGACAGGTCAGACAAGATACAGGAACGGGTCTAGGTAATCGGCCCCTAGAAGGCAGGAGGAACAGGCTAGGAGCGAGTTCAGACAGGACAGACAAGAGAACACAGAAAGGACTCAGTTCAGACACGGGAACTAATACCGCAAAGCAGGAGACATACAGGACTCAGTTCAGACACGGGAGCTGATACCGGAAAGCAGGAGACATACAGGACTCAGTTCAGACACGGGAGCTGATACCGCAAAGCAGGAGACATACAGGACTAAGTTCAGACAGGCCTGGAAATACAGCCTCCAGGAAAGGCAGACAAGGAAACAAAGAACGGGACCTGGCACCTTCAGAGTGAAAGCACACACTGAAGGAAACACTATGCTCAGGCAGGGATAGAAGGGAGCTGCTGAGCTATATACCAAGTGACAGACAGCAATAGGCTGAGGACGCACAAGGGGTGTGACCCACAGCAGGTACAAAAGGCAGGAAGTGATCGGGCGCCGCCCTTAAGCAGCAGAAACAGACACAAACAGACAGCATGGAGGGAAGCCAGAGAGACATTCTGGACAGGAGATCAAGAACGCCCTCTAGAAACAGTGGGAGATGGACCACCATGCAAGGACGCCGCCAGGTATGTTACAGTACCTCCCCCCTTACGCCCCCTCTTCTTCAGGCCTGCCAGAATCTTCCGCAGGGAATTCGAGGGCCAGTCGTTCACTGGGTTGGAGGGGGACAGAGACTTAAGGGTAATCTCTGCTTCGAGGTACATCTTGTCAAGCTCACAGGAAGAAATAGACGGGTTATCAGGTACATAATGAGGAAAAGTCACTGTCTCTTTGTTATCTGGTGATATCCCGGAGGATTCAGGAAACAACTGGAGGTCCTCCGCCGGGTCAGAAGAATGCAGAGGCTCAGAGAAAACAACTGCTTCAGAGTACACTAGGTCGGACTCACTGGAGGAAGCAGGCGAGGTATCGGGTACCGAGTATAGGAAAGTCTCTGTCCATTCACCACCAGGTGGCACCCCGAAGGGTTCTGAACACAACTGGAGGTCCTCCGCCTGGTCGGAGGGGTGTAGAGACTCAGGAGTAACCTCTGCTTCGGAGTACACTAGGTTGGACTCACAGGACGAAGCAAGCGAGGTATCAGATCCAGGATATAGGAAAGTCTCTGTCCATTCACCACCAGGTGGCACCCCGAAGGATTCTGAACACAACTGGAGGTCCTCCGCCTGGTCGGAGGGGTGTAGAGACTCAGGAGTAACCTCTGCTTCGGAGTACACTAGGTTGGACTCACTGGACGAAGCGAGCGAGGTATCAGGTACAGAGTATAGGAGAGTCTCTGTCCTTTCGCTACCAGGTAGCACCCCGAAGGGTTCAGGAGACAACTGGAGATCCTCCGCCTGGTCGGAGGGGTGTAGAGACTCGGAGGTAACTACCACTTTGGGGTACCCATTGTCAGGCTCACAGGACGAAGCGGACAAAGTATTGAGTACCGGGTGTAGAGAAGTCTCTCTCCATTTGTCATCGAGTGGTATCCCGGAGGGTTCAGGAGGCAACAGGGGATCCTCCGCCAGGTAGTAGAGGTGCACAGACTCTGAGGTAACCACAGCTTTGGAGCATCCTTGGACATGCACACCGGTTAAAGAGAAAGAAGCATCTGATGCCGGGTGCAGGAAGTTCTCCTGTGTGGAGTCTGGATAGGCAGAAGTCTCTTCGGCCAGGAGACCTGGTGCACTACCCACGCACATTACCCATTGGGGTTTCTCCGGGGTACAGGGAGATGAAGCTTCAGTAGGGACTTCAAGGTTGGGGTCAGGCGGTCTCAGGGAGGACAGACCCTGGCGTGACGGCTTGCCTCTAAGTCTAGCACGTCTGGACTGCCTCTTGAGGTTGAGAGAAGTATTCCGGAAAGCGTAGTCACCCTGTGAGGATTCTGGGTGGGCAGTAGTCTCATTGGGCTGGAGGACTATTGCGCTACCCACACACATTACCCGTCGGGGCTGCTCCGGGATATTGGGAAGTGAAGCTTCAGCAGGGGCTTCAGAGTTAGGGTCCTCGAAGACCATACGAAAGGCCACCAGGAAGGCCTGCAGGTCAAGGATGACAGGATCCCATGCTTCCCATAGGGGGGTGACCCATTTCAAGGCATCACCCGCTAGGTAGTCAATCATGAAGGCCACTTTAGCCCAATCGGAAGGAAAATAGAGAGGGTAGGCCTTAAAGTGTAGCATGCATTGCTCCACAAATGCACGACACTGTCTTGGATCCCCATAGTAACGTGGCGGATCCGCAGGAACGAGGGCTGATAGATCCATCTGGACGGGTGCGTAATTCGCCTGGAACTCAGCTAAAGGAGGAAAAAAATTTATTTATTTATTTTAATGCATGTATTCGCTGGAAAAACTTCTCAAAGAGCGAAGGCCGTGGGGCTCAACGGGAACCATGGCCTGAGCATGCTGTTATGCACACGCCCGGGCTAAGCGGCGTGTGCGTGTGATTGGAGTGATTCCACTGGACCGTGCCGGAGAGTGAATGCCTGGAGGGGCGTGACTAAGTATTCACCCGATCCGACCAGGGTCGCACGACGGCATACGACGCCAGTGCACCAAGGAGGAACCGAGCAGAGGGACCAGGTGCTACTCCAGGACAGACCCCGGACACGGCTGTTGACCCACACAGGGGAATACAGGAACAGGCTGGTAGGCTGGCACACAGACTGGTGGGTATAGGCAGGCACGACTGGTATGCAGGCAGGCGGGTATGCAGGCAGGGGGGTAAAGGCAAGCACAGCTAGAGTGCAGACAGGGAGGCACTAGCAGGCAGGAACACAGGCGGGACAGGACCCAGTACACACCGGGACTCAGGAACAATACAGGCAGAGGGTTACAGGCAAGCACAGCTAGAGTGCAGACAAGGCTGAGAAGGGAGGACAGGGCTCTGTACACACGGAACAGACAGGAAGGGAAAGACAGAGCCAGATACTCACACAGTACTTGCAGAGACAACAAGCAGGAGCTAGGCACAAGTTCAGACTCTGCAGAAAAAGGAAGGGAACGGACATAGAGGCAAAACAGGTAAAGGACAGGAGAGAGTTCAGACTGGAACTGAGTGTACGGAGGAGACCGACACTGCAGCGGGATACAGGAGCGGGTCTGGGAATGACAGGACAGACAAGATACAGGAGCGGGTCTAGGTAATCGGCCCCTAGAAGGCAGGAGGAACAGGCTAGGAGCGTGTTCAGACAGGTCAGACAAGATACAGGAACGGGTCTAGGTAATCGGCCCCTAGAAGGCAGGAGGAACAGGCTAGGAGCGTGTTCAGACAGGTCAGACAAGATACAGGAACGGGTCTAGGTAATCGGCCCCTAGAAGGCAGGAGGAACAGGCTAGGAGCGAGTTCAGACAGGACAGACAAGAGAACACAGAAAGGACTCAGTTCAGACACGGGAACTAATACCGCAAAGCAGGAGACATACAGGACTCAGTTCAGACACGGGAGCTGATACCGGAAAGCAGGAGACATACAGGACTCAGTTCAGACACGGGAGCTGATACCGCAAAGCAGGAGACATACAGGACTAAGTTCAGACAGGCCTGGAAATACAGCCTCCAGGAAAGGCAGACAAGGAAACAAAGAACGGGACCTGGCACCTTCAGAGTGAAAGCACACACTGAAGGAAACACTATGCTCAGGCAGGGATAGAAGGGAGCTGCTGAGCTATATACCAAGTGACAGACAGCAATAGGCTGAGGACGCACAAGGGGTGTGACCCACAGCAGGTACAAAAGGCAGGAAGTGATCGGGCGCCGCCCTTAAGCAGCAGAAACAGACACAAACAGACAGCATGGAGGGAAGCCAGAGAGACATTCTGGACAGGAGATCAAGTACGCCCTCTTGCACAGTGGGAGATGGACCACCATGCAAGGACGCCGCCAGGTATGTTACAATATATTTGATTTCAACTTCGCTATGATTTCAATGCCAGTATAATCAATATAGGACCGTTTGTATATTTGGCTATGTTCACATGTAATTTCGTTTTTTACGAGTAGATTCCCATAATGTTACATGAGGCCATCAAATGCCTCCAATTTTTCCCTCACATTAAGGGAAAATGTAGTTCTTTTACTTGTCATTTTTTTAAAATTATGATGATAAAAAATGTTATTGTGCTTTGTGACTAAAGCCTAACAACATTCCCAACCATCCACAAATTTATTGACATTAAAAAACAATAACGTGTCTGATTTCATTTGTAGCTGAAGGAACTTGTGAAAATTATTATAAACAGTAAATTGTGATAACTGACGATGAGCAAATTTTTTGAAATTCAGATTTGTCAAAGTCAATAATTTTTCCAAAATTCCCATAATCTCAATACTGCAGAGTTTAATTGCCTGTAAACACGTCTATAACTCATGTCTTCTAGGATTGCATTAAACCCTTTACTTCTCTTTAATGCAACCACAGTCCTAGGCTAGATTCACACATTTATGTGAAATGTCTGTATGCTGTGTGCTTTTCATTGGACAGTGCACACACCAATTGAGAAATGATCAATTCTGATACATCTGATAGATAAAAACAAACTGGAATAGGACAAGCTTTGAGTCTCATTGATCTCACTCTCCATGATTTTAACAAACGTCTGAATACATCAATTTTACGCATTCAGTTAGTGTGCTTTTGGATAAAAATCAGACAGGACATGTATATTTCACACAGATGTATGAATGCAGCCTAAGAAATGTCCAGGTGACTTCAACATATCTGGCTAAGAGAAAACTTGTAGTTGTCATGGTAACCAGCAGCCTATTTAAAAACACTTTAGTAACAAAATTTTTAGTCTACTGAAATTTAAAAAATGTTCCAAAAATTATCCCTTTATTGTGGCAGATTCTGGCCTTACCTGCGTTTATACAAAAGTGGTGCAAATGTAAGATGCCTTGGCTTTTTCAATTATAGGGTGGTGTGAAAATGATCCATTTTTGGAGACCATCAAAAGCTTTGTTTTTGATAGATGAAGAAGCAATAGCTTTTCTACAAGCAATCCAAAAAAATTTCCATTATTTTGGGAGCAGATACAGCTGGATATAATGGTAGAATGTAGAGTCAAATGATCTTTCTTTCACTGTTCAATTTAAGTAAAGACTGAAGATCCTGCCAGTATCTTTAGGATACGTGACAGTCTCAGGTCTCATATTGGCAGCTAGGAAGAGCAGCAGGACACCAAGTGTGTTTGTGTGTATATATAGCAAAACTGAGTGTGTATATAGCAAAGTTGGGTGTGTATAGGATAGCTAAATGTGTGTCTATATACAGTGCCTACAAGTAGTATTCAACCCCCTGCAGATTTAGCTGGTTTGATAAGATGCAAATAAGTTAGAGCCTTCAAACTGCAAACGAGAGTAGGTTTTATGAACAGAAGCATAAATCTTACAAACCAAAAAGTTATGTTGCTCAGTTTAATTTTATTAAATTTTAAACACAAAAGTGTGGGTCAATTATTATACAACCCCTATGTTTAATATTTTGTGGAATAACCCTTGTTTGCAATTACAGCTAATAATTGTCTTTTATAAGACCTGATCAGGCCGGCACAGGTCTGTGGAGTTATCTTGGCCCACTCCTCCATGCAGATCTTCTCCAAGTTATCTAGGTTCTTTGGTTGTCTCATGTGGACTTTATTTTTGAGCTCCTTCCACAAGTTTTCAATTGGGTTAAGGTCAGGAGACTAACTAGGCCACTCCAACACCTTGACTTTTTCCCTCTTGAACCAGGCCTTGGTTTTCTTGGCTGTGTGCTTTGGGTCGTTGTCTTGTTGGAAGATGAAATTACGACCCATTTTAAGATCCTTGATGGAGGAGCGGAGGTTCTTGGCCAAAATCTCCAGGTAGGCCGTGCTATCCATCTTCCCATGGATGCGGACCAGATGGCCAGGCCCCTTGGCTGAGAAACAGCCCCACAGCATGATGCTGCCACCACCATGCTTGACTGTAGGGATGGTATTCTTGGGGTCGTATGCAGTGCCATCCAGTCTCCAAACGTCACGTGTGTGGTTGGCACCAAAGATCTCGATCTTGGTCTCATCAGACCATAGAACCTTGAACCAGTCTGTCTCAGAGTCCTCCAAGTGATCATGAGCAAACTGTAGACGAGCCTTGACATGACGCTTTGATAGTAAAGGTACCTTACGGGCTCGTCTGGAACAGAGACCATTGCGGTGGAGTACGTTACTTATGGTATTAACTGAAACCAATGTCCCCACTGCCATGAGATCTTCCCGGAGCTCCTTCCTTGTTGTCCTTGGGTTAGCCTTGACTCTTCGGACAAGCCTGGCCTCGGCACGGGAGGACACTTTCAAAGGCTGTCCAGGCCGTGGAAGGCTAACAGTAGTTCCATAAGCCTTCCACTTACGGATGATGCTCCCAACAGTGGAGACAGGTAGGCCCAACTCCTTGGAAAGGGTTTTGTACCCCTTGCCAGCCTTGTGACCCTCCACGATCTTGTCTCTGATGGCCTTGGAATGCTCCTTTGTCTTTCCCATGTTGACCATGTCTGAGTGCTGTTCACAAGTTTGGGGAGGGTCTTAAATAGTCAGAAAAGGATGGCAAAAGAGATCTTTAATCCACACATGTGAAGCTCATTATTCTTGGTGCCTGAACTACTTCTTAATACTTTAGGGGGACCAAACAGAATTCTTGTGGTTTGAGGGGTTGAATAATAAATGACACTCTGAATTAACTTTTAACGTTTTAAAAAAAACAAAAAAACAAAAAACAAAAACAAAATTTGCTGCAGTGCATTTCCCACTTCCAGGCTGATCTACAGTACAAATGTCACAATGCCAAGTTAATTCCGCATGTGTCAACCAGCTAAATCTGCAGGGGGTTGAATATTACTTGTAGGCACTGTATATAGCAGAGCTGAGTGCTTATGTATATACCAAAGCTGAGTGCGTGTATTCATACAGTGCTCAGCATAAATGAGTACATTTCTTTTGAAAAGCAAGATTTTAATCAATATCTTACCTAATACAAGAACAGTTTCCTAATTTTTGACAAGACTGAGTTTCATGGCTCATTTTTTTTAACCTACAACTTGAAAATATGGTTAATATTATAACTTTCAGATATTGAGTTTTACTCAAATTAGTTGATGTTGTTGTAGCAGTGTCCAAAGAACACCACAAGGCAGGATTCAAGTACAGCACAGCAGTAGGCATAAGAAGACAGAAACAAAACACTGGCTTTATTAAGTCAAAGAGAATATATGCCAGAAGATAGAAATAACAGTTTTTATACCAATAATGTTAATAATATGAATATAAGGAGAAATAGATGAAGCTTGTCACAAAACTGTGCTCCAGCTATGGCAATGACAACCCTCATCAGGATACAGGCAAATGTCCTGGCTGTTACCTCAGACGCACACGAGGTCTCCCTCACTTCCTGGTTCTATTTTCTTTAATAGCACACACCGAAACAACAGGGACGAGGAGGGTGACGACTAGTCCAAGAACAGTAATCAGAGTAGAGGATGGTCTCTTAAAGCCACAGTGTCATTCAATGTCCAGTAAGGGCTGACCCCCTACATTGTTGTTCTAGTGTTTTGTATCACCTCCATGATTTTAAAGGACAGCACCAAGTCTTCTAGGCATAGAATGAACAAGTTTGCATTTTTTTCCCATTTTTTAAGAATTACCTCCTTTAGAGCCTGGATGCTGGATTGAGAGCAATGTTCAAATTTTCTCTTCAGAATTCTACATACAGTGGTGGTCAAAAGTATTGGCACCCCTGCAATTCTGTCAGATAATACTCAGTTTCTTCTTGAAAATGATTGCAATCACAAATTCTTTGGTATTATTATCTTCATTTAATTTGTCTTCAATGAAAAAACACAAAAAGAATTGTCCTAAAGCCAAATTGGATATAATTCCACACCAAACCTAAAAAAGGGAGTGGACAAAAGTATTGGCATTGTTTGAAAAATCATGTGATGCTTCTCTAATTCATGTAATTAACAGCACCTGTAACTTACCTGTGGCACCTAACAGGTGTTGGCAATAACTAAATCACACTTGCAGCCAGTTAACATGGATTAAAGTTGACTCAACCTCTGTCCTGTGTCCTTGTGTGTACCACATTGAGCATGGAGAAAAGAAAGAAGACCAAAGAACTGTCTGAGGACTTGAGAAACCAAATTGTGAGGAAGTATGAGCAATCTCAAGGCTACAAGTCCATCTCCAAAGACCTGAATGTTCCTGTGTCTTCCGTGCGCAGTGTCATCAAGAAGTTTAAAGCCCATGGCACTGTGGCTAACCTCCCTAGATGTGGACGGAAAAGAAAAATTGACGAGAGATTTCAACGCAAGATTGTGCGGATGGTGGATAAAGAAACTCGACTAACATCCAAACAAGTTCAAGCTGCCCTGCAGTCCGAGGGTACAACAGTGTCAACCTGTACTATCCGTCGGTGTCTGAATGAAAAGAGACTGTATGGTAGGATACCCAGGAAGACCCCACTTCTTACCCCGAGACATAAAAAAGCCAGGCTGGAGTTTGCCAAAACTTACCTGAGAAAGCCTAAAATGTTTTGGAAGAATGTTCTCTGGTCAGATGAGACAAAAGTAGAGCTTTTTGGGAAAAGGCATCAACATAGAGTGTACAGGAAAAAAAAAGAGGCATTCAAAGAAAAGAACACGGTCCCTACAGTCAAACATGGTGGAGGTTCCCTGATGTTTTGGGGTTGCTTTGCTGCATCTGGCACTGGACTGCTTGACCGTGTGCATGGCATTATGAAGTCTGAAGACTACCAACAAATTTTGCAGCATAATGTAGGGCCCAGTGTGAGAAAGCTGGGTCTCCCTCAGAGGTCATGGATCTTCCAGCAGGACAATGACCCAAAACACACTTCCAAAAGCACTATAAAATGGTTTGAGAGAAAGCACTGGAGACTTCTAAGGTGGCCAGCAATGAGTCCAGACCTGAATCCCATAGAACACCTGTGGATAGATCTCAAAATGGCAGTTTGGAGAAGGCACCCTTCAAATATCAGGGACCTGGAGCAGTTTGCCAAAGAAGAATGGTCTACAATTCCAGCAGAGCATTATAAGAAACTCATTGATGGTTACCGGAAGCGGTTGTTCGCAGTTATTTTGGCTAAAGGTTGTGCAACCAAGTATTAGGCTGAGGGTGCGAATACTTTTGTCTTGCCCATTTTTGGAGTTTTGCGTGAAATGATCAATGATTTGATTTTTGCTTCATTCTCTTTTGTGTTTTTTCCTTGCAAGCAAATTAAATGAAGATAATAATACCAAAGAATTTGTGATTGCAATCATTTTCAGGAAGAAACTGAATATCATCTGACAGAATTGCAGGGGTGCCAATACTTTTGGCCACCACTGTAGATGCTTTGGTTAGTTTTCTGATCAGGAGTCATAGTTGGCCACTGAATCACTTTCACCCTGTTCTTCAGAAATGCAACAGATATATGTTTTAGATTGCCGTCCCGTAGGAAAAGTTCACATCTACAAGGGCCCAGAGTGATGGTACCAACTTCTCTTTCAATATAGAGCAGTACATCAGCGAATTCATAATACCATAACTGAAATGTAGCTCAATGACACCATTAGCACTCATGCAGCCACACATAACGACACTGCCACCACCAGGTTTCACTGTTGCACCATGCACTTTTCTAAATTATTTTTTCTATATGCCTAACATTTCTATTGTCTCTCTCTCTCTCTCTCTCTCTCTCTCTCTCTCTCTCTCTCTCTCTCTCTCTCTATATATATATATATATATATACACTGTATATATATATATATATATATATATATATATATATATATATATATATAGATATATTTATATACAGTATATATACATATATATACACACTACCGTTCAAAAGTTTGGGGTCACCCAGACAATTTTGTGTTTTCCATGAAAACTCATACTTTTATTTATCAAATGACTTGCAAAATGAATAGAAAATATAGTCCAGCATTGACAGCATTGCAGCAATTACAGAATTGCAGACCTTTGGCATTCTAGCTGTTAATTTGCTGAGGTAATCTTGAGAAATTTCACCCTATGCCTCCTGAAGTCACTCCCACAAGTTGGATTGGTTTGATGGGCACTTTTTGCATACCATATGGTCAAGCTGCTCCCACAACAGCTCAATGGGGTTGAGATCTGGTGACTGCGCTGGCCACTCCATTACATATAGAATACCAGCTGCCTGCTTCTTCCCTAGATAGTTCATGCATAATTTGGAGGTGTGCTTTGGGTCATTGTACTGTTGTTGGATGAAATTGGCTCCAATCAAGTGCTGTCCACAGGGCATGGCATGGCGTTGCAAAATGGAGTGATAGCCTTCCTTATTCAAAATCCCATTTACCTTGTACAAATCTCCCACTTTACCAGCACCAAAGCAACCCCAGACCATCACATTTCCTCCACCATGCTTGACAGATGGCGTCAGGCATTCTTCAAGCATCTTTTCAGTTGTTCTGCGTCTCACAAATGTTCTTCTATGTGATACAAACACCTCAAACTTTGATTCGTCTGTCCATAAAACTTTTTTCCAATCTTCCTCTGTCCAATGTCTGTGTTCTTTTGCCCATATTAATCTTTTCCTTTTTTTAGCCAGTCTCAGATATGGCTTTTTCTTTGCTACTTTGCCCTGAAGGCCAGCATTCCGGAGTCGCCTCTTCACTGTAGATGTTGACACTGGCGTTTTGCGTGTATTATTTAATGAAGCTGTCAGCTGAGGAGCTGTGATTTCTCAAACTAGAGACTCTAATGTACTTGTCTTGTTGCTCAGTTGTGCAGTGGGACCTCCCACTTCTCTTTCTACTCTGGTTAGAGCCTGTTTGTGCTCTCCTCTGAAGGGAGTAGTACACACTGTTGTAGGAGATCTTCAGTTTCTTGGCAGTTTCTCGCATGGAATAGCCTTCATTTCTAAAAACAAGAATAGACTGTCAAGTTTCACATGAAAGTTCTCTTTTTCTGGCCATTTTGAGAGTTTCATAGAACAAACAAATGTAATGCTCCAGATTCTCAACTAGCTCAAAGGAAGGTCAATTTTATAGCTTCTCAAATCAGCCAAACCATTTTCAGGTGGGCTAACATACTTGTTCAAGGGTTTTCTATGGTTTTCTAAACATCCATTAGCCTTCTTACACAGTTAGCAAACACAATGTACCATTAAAACACTGGAGTGGTGGTTGTTGGAAATGGGCCTCTATACACCTATGTAGATATTGCAATTTACCACATTAACAATGTATATAGTGTATTTCTGATTCATTTAATGTTAGCGTCATTGAAAAGAAATGTGCTTTTCTTTCTAAAATAATGAAATTTCTGAATGACCCCAAACTTTTGAACGGTAGTGTATATATAATCCAGAAGTGGAAAGAACATCATTTCACCATAAACCGGTCACTACCTAGATTTACATAAAGACCTTGAATCAGCAGCTACAATTGTTTCAAAGAATACATTAAGTTTTTAATTTGTTAAAAAAGTTTAAAATATCCAATAAATTTCGTTCCACTTCACGATTGTGTCCCACTTGTTGATTCTTCCCAAAAAAATTGGAATTTTATATCTTTATGTTTGAAACTAGAAATGTGGCAAAAGGTAGAAAAGTTCAAGGGGGCCAAATACTTTCACAATGCACTGTATATACTCGAGTATAAGCCGACCTGAATATAAGCCGAGGCACCTAACCACAAAAAACTGGGAAAACTTATTGACTCGAGTATAAATCTAGGGTAGGAAATGCAGCAGTTACTGGTTAATTTCCTTATCCTGGTAAGCATTGCCTACTCATTACCAATCCTGGTATGCATGGCCCCCTCATCCCCAATCCTGATATGCATGGCCCCCTCATCCCCATTCATGGTATGCATGGCCCCTTCATCACCAATCCTGGTATGCATGGCCCTCGTATCCCCAATCCTAGTATGCTTTGCCCCCTCATCCCCATTCCTGGTATGCATGGCCCCCTCATCCCCAATCCTGGTATGCATGGCCCCCCTATCCTGGTATATATGGCCCCCCATCACTGCACACATGCAAAAAATAAAAACTTCTACTCACCTTCCTTCCCTGTGCTCCAGCTCACTCCTCTCTACTTCCATGGGCATGGAGAAGAGTGAATATTAATTTTCTTTAGCAGCGGACACACGTGGTAGCTGCAGCAGCCGGCTAATGCCTGTGCACCTCTCCTCCGCTGCCGCAACCCCCCCTCCACCACCTGCCACAGCCGGAATGTAAGTATATACTCGAGTATAAGCTGAGGAGGGCTTTTTCAGCATAAAAATTGTGCTAAAAAAGCGCTTATACAAGATTATATATGGTATATATACACATATACAGTATATGTATATTTGTGTGTACATATACAGTACAGACCAAAAGTTTGGACACACCTTCTCATTTAAAGGTTTTTCTGTATTTTCATGACTATGAAAATTGTACATTCACACTGAAGGCATCAAAACTATGAATTAACACATGTGGAATTTTATACTTAACAAAAAAGTGTGAAACAACTGAAAATATGTCTTATATTCTAGGTTCTTCAAAGTAGCAATTTTTTGCTTTGATGACTGCTTTGCACACTCTTAGCATTCTCTTGATGAGCTTCAAGAGGTAGTCACCGGAAATGGTCTTCCAGCAATCTTGAAGGAGGTCCCAGAGATGCTTAGCACTTGTTGACCCTTTTGCCTTCACTCTGCGGTCCAGCTCACCCCAAACCATCACAATTGGGTTCAGGTCTGGTGACTGTGGAGGCCAGGTCATCTGACATAGCACCCCATCACTCTCCTTCTTGGTCAAATAGCCCTTACACAGCCTGGAGGTGTGTTTGCGGTCATTGTCCTGTTGAAAAATAAATGATGGTCCAACTAAATGCAAACCTGATGGAATAGCATGCCGCTGCAAGATGCTGTGGTAGCCATGCTGGTTCAGTATGCCTTCAGTTTTGAATAAATCCCCAACAGTGTCACCAGCAAAGCACCCCCACACCATCACACCTCCTCCTCCATGCTTCACGGTGGGAACCAGGCATGTAGAGTCCATCCGTTCACCTTTTCTGCGTCGCACAAAGACACGGTGGTTGGAACCAAAGATCTCAAATTTGGACTCATCAGACCAAAGCACAGATTTTCACTGGTCTAATGTCCATTCCTTGTGTTCTTTAGCCCAAACAAGTCTCTTCTGCTTGCTGCCTGTCCTTAGCAGTGTTTTCCTAGCAGCTATTTTACCATGAAGGCCTGCTGCACAAAGTCTCCTCTTAACAGTTGTTGAAGAGATGTGTCTGCTGCTAGAACTCTGTGTGGCATTGACCTGGTCTCTAATCTGAGCTGCTGTTAACCTGCGTTTCTGAGGCTGGTGACTCGGATAAACTTATCTTCAGAAGCAGAGGTGATTCTTGGTCTTCCTTTCCTGGGGCGGTCCTCATGTGAGCCAGTTTCTTTGTAGCACTTGATGGTTTTGCAACTGCACTTGGGGACACCTTCATTTCTTAAAGTAATGATGGCCACTCGTTTTTCTTTACTTAGCTGCTTTTTTCTTGCCATAATACAAATTCTAACAGTCTATTCAGTAGGACTATCAGCTGTGTATCCACCAGACTTCTGCACAACACAACTGATGATCCCAACCCCATTTATAAGGCAAGAAATCCCACTTATTAAACCTGACAGGGCACACCTGTGAAGTGAAAACCATTTCCGGTGTCTACCTCTTGAAGCTCATCAAGAGAATGCCAAGAGTGTGCAAAGCAGTCATCAAAGCAAAAGGTGGCTACTTTGAAGAACCTAGAATATAAGACATATTTTCAGCTGTTTCACACTTTTTTGTTAAGTATATAATTCCACATGTGTTAATTCATAGTTTTGATGCCTTCAGTGTGAATGTACAATTTTCATAGTCAAGAAAATACAGAAAAATCTTTAAATGAAAAGGTGTGTCCAAACTTTTGGTCTGTACTGTATATACAGTGGCTTGTGAAAGTATTCATCTCCCTTGACATTTTTCGCGTTTTGCTACCTCTCAACCTGGAATTTCACTGGTTCTTTAAGGCTTTTCATCAGTTCATGTAAAGATCATGCCTACAACTGGGAACATTTGTTTTTCTTTTTATTGTTTTATTATGAAGAAAACAAAAAATTGGACAAAATAGCTGAAAACTTCAGTGTGTATAACCATTCACCCCCCAAAAAGTCAGTACATTGTAGAGCCTTGTTTTGCGGCAATTACTGCTTCAAGTCACTTTGGATAAGTCTCTATGAGCTTTCCACATCTTGCCACTGGGATTTTGCTCATTCCTCAAGGCAAAACTGCTCCAGCTCCTTCAAATCAGATGGTTTCCTCTAGTGAGCAGCAATCTTCAAGTGTGACCACAGATTCTCAATTGGATTAAGGTCTGGGCTTTAACTAGGCCACTCCAAAATATTTACACGTTTCCCCTTAAACCACTTGAGTGTTGCTTTAACAGTATGCTTTGGGTCATTATATTGTTGTAAATTTGAACCTTCGTCCCAGTCTCAAATCACTGAAAGACTGAAACAGGTTTTTCTCAAAAGTATCCCTGTATTTTGCACCATCCATCTTCCCCTCGACTCGGACCATTTTCCCTGTCCCTGCTGTTGAAAAACATCCCCACAGTTTGATGCTATCACCACCATGTTTCACTGTGGGGATGGTGTTCATGGGGTGATGAGCTGTGTTGGTTTGGTGCCAGACTTAGGTTTACCTTTGTGTCCAAAAAGTGTAATTTTGATCTTATCTGATGACTGCACCCTCTTCCATACACTTGGCGAGTCTCCCATATGTCTTTTGGCAAACTCAAAATTAGCCTTACAATTTTTGTGTGTAAGTAAAGACTTTTTTCTGCCCACTCTTCCATAAAGGCCACCGCTATGAAGTGTATAGCTTATTGTGGTCGTATGGACAGATACTCTAGTCTCTGCTTGGGAGCTCTGCAGCTCCTTCAGGGTTACCTTTGGTCTCTGTGCTGCCTCTCAGATTAATTCCCTCCTTGCCCTTGCTGAGAGTTTTAGTTGGCGGCACTCTCTTGGCAAGTTTGTTTTGGTACAATACTCTTTCCATTTGAAGGTAATGGATTTAATGGTGCTCTGGCGGATCATGAGAGATTGGGATATTTTTTTATAACCCAACCCTGACTTGTACTTCTCCAAGCAAGTCAGGGACAAAGTTGTTGAGATCTCCTTGGTCTTCATGGTGTTGTTTAGTTACTGGTGCCCTTTTGCTTAATGGTGTTGCAGCCTCTGTGGCCTTTCAGAAGAGATGTGTATATATTGAAAGACAATGTGACACTTAGATTGCACACAGGTGGACTTCTTTTCACTTAGCATGTGACTTAAGATGGTAATTTCTTGAATCAGAATTTTTTAGGGGCTTTATATCAAAAGGGGTAAATACATATGCACATGACAATTTTTAGTTATTTGATCCCATAAATTTAATTTATGCCTATATTTTTCTCATTTCACTTCACCTACTTAGACTATTTAGTGCTCATGTATCACACACAAATCGGATTACAAAAATATTTAAACACAAGTTGTAATGTAGCAAAATAGGTAAAAAGCCAAGGGGGCGAATACTTTCACAAGCCACTGTATATATACTACACTCTATGGGACACAATATACTTTTTGGTGGGGGCATCAGGCTATGGGGCAGTCTGTGAATGGCATCATATTGTGGGGGTGGTCTGCACAGGTCATTATACTTTGTCACAGTGAGTCTGTGTTGGGGCATGATACAGTATAATGGGAACAGGTTAACTGAAAGTAAAGTAAAGTAGCTGTAAAATCCTAAAACAGCCTCTGCTTTCCTGCCCTTATCTTTTATAGTCTGTGATAGTCCCTCTTGACTGGTTGCACTAGCTGATAGTCCCTTTTGACTGGCTGCACTGTGATGTGATTGCTACGAGGCACAATCTACAATCCTCAAAATCTGGAACTGCAGATTACCATCAACCATTACTGGGGGTGGTGGTAGAGGTGAGGTCTCAAGAGGTTCCACATACTTCTTGAGTAAGGACCTGTGGAACACGTTGTGGACCTTAAGGCCCTGAGAAACTTCAAGACGAAACGCTGCAGGGTTAATGACGGAGGTTATTTTGTAGGGACCAATAAACCTAGGTCCAAGCTTCCAAGAAGGAACTTTCAATCTTATATTCCTGGTAGACAACCACACAAAGTCATTCACATTCAGGTCCGGACCTGGCAAGCGTTTTCTGTCAGCCATACGTTTATACCTGTCTCCCATGATCTTTAAATTACTCAGAACACCCTGCCATACCGAGGAGAGTGATGAAGCAAACCGTTCCTCCTCAGAAACTCCTGAAGCTCCTCCCCCACTAAAGGTACCAAACTGTGTGTGATTCTTGCCAGTGGATTCTTGATGATGATTATTAATGGCAAATTCTGCCACAGTTAAGTTGGATGCTCAATCCTCCTGTTTTTCAGAGATGAAACACCTGAGATAGGTCTCCAAATTCTGATTGACACGCTTGGTCTGTCCATTCGGCTGAGGGTGGAAGCCAGAGGAAAAGGACAGCTGCACCCCCAGTCGAGAACAGAATGCCTTCCAGAACTTGGAAACAAACTGGGTCCCCCGATCTGACACCACATCAGAGGGAACCCGTGAAGCTTCACGATCTCATTTATGAACACCTGAGCAAGTGTCTTGGCATTTGGAAATGCAGGCAATGCAACAAAGTGAACCATTTTACTGAACCTATCTACTACCACCAAAACCACCATTTTGCCTGCAGAAACCGGTAGGTCAGTAATAAAATCCATGGACAAGTGTGTCCATGGCAATCTAGGGATAGGTAGCGAAAGAAGAGTAACAGACGGACGGGTATGCGAAACCTTAGAACACGCGCAAATAATACAAGCAGCTACATGTTCAATCATATCCCAATGCAACCCCGGCCACCAAAACCGACGAAAGAGGAGGTCCGCAGTTGCCTTACCACCTGGATGCCCAGCAAGCACAGAGTTATCATGCTCCTTAATTACTTTGTGGCGCAGATTAGATGGTACAAATAACCTTCCTGAAGGGCGTCCCCCTGAGCCTCCAACACCTCACCCTCCAGTTCAGGATAAAGTGCCGAATTGACTACCCCTTTGTGTAATATCGGGGCTGGGTTCTCATGATCAGCACCACTAAGGAAGCTCTTCCTTGACATTTTTGACCCCTGGACGAAAAGTGACAAAAAATTAAACCTAGTAAAAAACAGGGACCTTGCCTAGGGCTGAGATGTTTAGCTGACTGGAGATATGACAGGTTCTTATGGTCATTAATAACAGTAATATGATGGACAGCCCCCTCCAACCAGTGTCGCCATTCCTCAAACACCAATTTGATCTCCAAAAGTTCCCTATTACCCACGTCATAATTTCTCTCTACCGAAGACAATTTTTTAGAAAAGAAGGCGAATGGATGCCATTTACCAGGGGGCGGACCCTGAGACAACACAGCCACAACCCTGACATCTGACACTTTAGCCTCCACAATAAAGGGTTGGGAAACATTGAGTTAACTGAGTATAGGTGCAGTGGCAAAATGATTCTTTAGGGAAGAAAAAGCCTGGAGGGAGGCATCCGACCATTTGGAAAAATCAGACCCCTTCTTAATCATGTCAATAAGGGGTTTTACAATTACTGAGTAATTTTGAATTAATTTCTGGTAAAAATTAGTAAAGCCCAGAAAATGTTGTAGAGCCTTCAGGTTCTCGGGATGTTCCCAATCAAGGACTGCATGGATCTTGTCCAAATCCATCCGAAAACCAGAAGATGACAGCAAGTACCCAAAAACTGCACCTCCTGAACAGCAAAAACACATTTTTCCAGTTTGGCATAAAGTTTGTTATCCCTTAATATCTGGAGCACCTGCTTAACATGCCCCCGATGTGTCTCAAAATCAGGTGAGGAAACCAAAATATCATAATACCAGATAGACCACCCCAAACCTCCCCACCAAATGATGGAAAATATAATTTATGAAATGCTGTAATACCGCAGGCGCATTGGTCAAACCAAAAGGCATAACCAGACTCTCAAAATGTCCTTTCGGGGTATTGAACGCTGTTTTCCATTCGTCCCCTTCTCTGATTCTAACCAAATTGTAGGCTCCTCTTAAATCCAACTTGGAGAATACCTTAGCTCCTACAACCTGGCTGATGAAATCAGGAATCAGAGGAAGAGGGTATGGATCACGGATGGTAATTTGATTTAATTCCCAGAAATCTAAAGAGGGACATAGACCGCCATCTTTTTTCTTCACAACGCATAACCCTGCCACCACGGGCAAAGATGAGGGTCTAATATATCCCTTCTCCAGATTTTCCGGAATGAAATCTTTCATGGCTTGTCTCTCAGGGCCAGAAAGATTATACTGTCTGGACTTCGGTAATTTAGTTCCGGGGGTCAGGTTAATAGGAAAGTCATATGCACGATGAGAAGGCAAATCCTGACACCCCTTCTCAGAAAAACGTTCTCAAATACAGACAGAAAAGCAAGTAATATTTCCGTAGAGACAGTAGCAAGGGAAATATCGAAACAGTTCTCATAGCAGTAAACTTCCCATTCAATAATCTCCCCAGTTTGCCAATCCACCAACAGATTATGTTTAACATGCCAAGGAATACCCAAAACAATAGGTGTGGGAAGATTGTCCAGGGCATAGCAAGGGATTATTTCACAATAAACTGACCCCACCCTCAGTTTTACATTATGTACCATCTGAGTAAATGCTTTCTGTGCAAGTGGCGCCGAGTCGATGACGAAGATGGTAATAGGTTTAGCTAAAGTTCAGCAAGTAAGACCATAAGTTTTCACAAACTCAGCATCAACCATGCTGACTCCGGCTCCACTGTCAACAAACACGGAAATTTTCTCAGTTTTGCTCTCTAGCACCACCTCTGCTGTCAGGAAAAAGCAGGAACTGCAGGTTTTCAACAAATGAACCCCTTGTTTATCCAACTCCAGACTACCAAGAGTTAATTGAGCCTCCTTTGTGTAGGAATTGAAGGACAGGTCCCAACAAAATGTTCCTTTTTCCCACAAAAAAAATACGCCTTTTTTCTTGCGAATCTCTGGGGTGATGTATGATGCAGAGACACCCCCTAACTGCATGGATTCCTCCACCTCCCCCAGTACTGGTTCACCCCCAGACCGCTCCCCCGGCAGAGGTACACAACCCCGACAAGAATGCCCCTGAAAAGGTGGTCTTACCCGTCTATCAAGACGTATGGCCAACTATATGGCAGCCTCCAACGACTGAGGGGTTTCATATACTGCCAAGGCATCTTTCAACCTTTCAGTAAGCCCCTCACAAAATTAACTTCTAAGGGCTGAGTCATTCCATTTGGAATCCGTTGCCCATCTATGGATTTCGGAACTGTACGTCTCCACTGACCGATTTTTCTGCTGAAGGAGGCGCAGCCTAGACTCAGCCAAGGCGACATGGTCAATGTCATCAAAGACGAGGGCCAGAGTCCTGAAAAAACCCTCCACAGGCTGGAGACAAACCGAGTCCTGTGGTAAACAAAACGACCACGCACACACAAGTATCACATACACATGCAACATTTACACACACACACTACAGATACCTCATACACAAGTAACACACACTTATCACACACACACATATCACACACATCACACACAGACATATCACACGCACACACATATCACACGCACACACAAGTATAACACACACAAGTATCACACGCACACACAAGTATCACATGCATGCATACAACTTTTACACACACACTACAGATACTTCATACCCAAGTTACACACACACATTACAGATACCTCATACACAAGTAACACACACACACTACAGATGTCTCACACACACACTCCTCTGTGCTGCAGGAGAGGCTGCTGTACATGTGCAGCTCCTCAGCTTCTCCTGCTCACAGCAGCACTGTCCCAGCACCTCCCCCGCTCTCTCCTTCTCTCTGAGGCTGCAGACCAGAGCAGGAGAAGATGTGACCTTGTGGACTGGAGCTGCTTCCCTATAGCTCCCTGGGAGCACACACAGGTAGCTATGGCTGACCTTGCAGCTTGGTTGCTGGCTCTCTCCCTCAGAGTCGCGTTGTGCAGGAGGACAGAAGCACTGACCAATCAGCTCGTCTATCAGTCTGATGCTCATTGGCCAGTGTTATTCTCCTGCTCGGTACTCCCTCTTTGAAATGTTTTGCTCTCAAGTTGACGCTGACACAGTTCAATGCTCAGGAGATCCGGGGATCTGAGCAAAATGTTTGGGGCTGGAGCCCCGAATCTTGCTATCTAACATACAGTAATACAGTATAATCTGCACGGAGCTAAACAACAAGCCTTCAATCCCATGTCCTGCCAATGGTCATTTATAGTGTTGAGCGAACATGCTCGACACTGCTCGGTACTCGCCCGAGCATCACGCTACTCGGGATGTTCGGCGAGCACCGAGCATTTCCGGGTTACTCGGGCGGGAGCTCGGGTCTCCGCCCTGCATGTTTGGCGCTCTTTACAGAGCCAATGAACATGCAGGGATTGCCAGCCAGTCACTGTAATGCTGCAGCCATGTTGGTTGTGGGCATTACAGTGATTGGCTGGCCGCACAGCGTCACGTCGAGTATTTAAAACCGGGTGCCGCCATCTTGGACACAGTCGCTCCGGATTAGACAGTGTAGGGACTGAGTTGCTGATTTAGGGAGAGATATAAACTGCGAAATAGTTAGTGTAGGGTCTGTAAAGGCTGCCAGAACAAACAAACAGTCCTTTTCAGGACTAATATCCATCCCAGATACCAGGCAGGCAGGCTGTATAGGAGACACAGTGGTTATACCAGCAAATGCTGCATTACAGTCCTGTGTGCTCCTGTTGCTGAAATTGCTGGACTTGGCACCAGGTGTCGGGGGCCAGGAAAAATCCTTTTTTTTCATCTAAATCCTCCTTTTTTTTTCCTCCTTCACACTGTACAAATACCCGTCTTATTAACCTTTTGGTGTGTCGTCCCCCCCCCAAAAAAAAAAGCGTGTCTCTGATTTTTCAGACACAAATATAACTGTTGAAAATAGTCTGGTGTAGGCTAGAGAAACAAAAGTGTTGTTTTGCACTTCCACTGTCCAAACCTCTGTATTATCCATTTTGGGCCATTTATATCTAAAAAAAAAAACAGTTTGAGTGTGTCGCTCACTGTTCAGCCACAAATCTATATATTTAAAAAAGTGTGGTATACCCCAGTAAACAATAACTGTGGTTTTGCCATCCCACGGTAAAAAATCTCTATTATTCAGCTTTTGGTAGTGTTTTCCGTAAAGAAAAACAGTAGTGTCTCCTGACTATTGTGACACAAAAATATATCTGTTGAAAATAGTCTTGTGTAGGTCCGACATCCCAGTGTGGTTTCGCAGTTCCACGGGTCAAATCGCTGTACTATCCAGTATTGGGCCTTTGGTATCTAAAAAAAAAGCAGTTTGAGTGTGTCACTCACTGTTCAGCCGCAAATATCTCTATTTAAAAAAGTGTGGTATGCCCCAGTAAACAATAACTGTGGTTTTGCCATCCCACGGTAAAAAATCTCTATTATTCAGATTTTGGTAGTTTTTTCCGTAAAGAAAAACAGTAGTGTCTCCTGACTGTTGTGACACAAAAATATATCTGTTGAAAATAGTCTTGTGTAGGCCCGACATCCCAGTGTGGTTTCGCAGTTCCATGGGTCAAATCGCTGTACTATCCAGTTTTGGACCTTTGGTATCTAAAAAAAAAGCAGTTTGAGTGTGTCGCTCACTGTTCAGCCGCAAATATCTCTATTTAAAAAAGTGTGGTATACCCCAGTAAACAATAACTGTGGTTTTCCTCTTCCACGGTTCTAATCTACTCTTTATTACCCTTTTTCCATTGATAGTGCAAGTGTAAGCTATTTTACTTCATTTACAATGGGCAAGGCGCGTGGCAAGGGACGTGGAAGTGAACGTTCTGGTGATGGTTCGTGCAGAGGACAGGGCCGTGGCCAAGGTGAAAATGTGCCACAACCAACAGCCACATCTTCTCGCTCCCACTTCTTGACCAAATTACTAGGGAAGCACAGAACAACACCAGTATTGAGAACTGATCAGTGTGAACAGGTTATTAATTGGATAGCAGATAATACTTCCAGTTACCTGGGCACCACCACCTCCGGTCTGTCTTCCACACGGTCAACTCTTAGTAGCCGTGAGTCTCGACCGCATACTCCTCCTCACCCTGATGCTCCTTCCTCCCACCATGCCGAGTGTCGTCAGACATAAAGTGATCCCACACTTGGACACTCTGAAGAGCTGTTCACTGGTCCATTTCCATATTTGGGCCCCTCACCTGATACGCTTGAAGTGGTGGAAGAGGAGATCCCATGTTGCGATGCCCAAATATTTGAACAGCCACGGCCACAGGAAGTCGACGTTGGCAATCTGTCACAAGAGGTGGATGATGACGAGACACAATTGCCAGGAAGTGAGGAGGAGGATTGTGGTGCGCAAGTGGAAGAGGAGGAGGTGGTGGATGATCTAGTAACTGACCCAACGTGGAAGGAGGACATGCAGAGTGAGGCCAGCAGCACACAGGGGGAGGGAGGCAGAGTACCCCAACAGGCAGGAAGAAGCAGTGTGGTGGCCGCAGACAGAAGGCAGGCAACCGTTCCCCGTAACACCAACACGAGGGACGTTGCCAGTACAAGCGGTAGGTCTTCCAGAGTCTGGAATTTTTTTAAAGACTCTGCTGATAACCCCAAAAAGGCCATATGTTCCACCTGCCATGCCAGCATCAGCAGGGGTGACAAAACTACCAGCCTGACCACCACCAGCATGATCAGGCACATGGCAGCAAAGCACCCGACTTTGTGGGGCGAAACCCAGGGTCCACGACCAGTGTCAGCGGGTGTCACCACTGCTTCTTCCACTGTTGTGCATGCAATAGAACCCCCTGTTGTGTGTGCAAGGCAATCCCCTGTCCATACTGCATGTAAAGATGCCCCCTCCTCTCAGTCTTCACTTGTTATGGCAGTTTCTCAAGAAACAGCATCAACGTCCACGTCCACGTCCCACCGCAGCGTTTAATTGTCCATATCCCAGACCTTTGAACGAAAGCGGAAATTCGCAGCTAACGCCCCACAGGCCACAGTCCTAAATTCGCTCATTTCACGACTGCTTGCGTTGGAAATGCTGCCTTTTAGGCTGGTGGAGATGGAATCCTTCCGCAATCTTATGGCGGTGGCCGTCCCTCGGTACTCGGTCCCCAGCCAACACTATTTTGCCCAGTGTGCCATCCCCGCACTACACAAGCACGTGTCCCAAAGCATCTGCCGTGCCCTCAACAATGCAGTTACTGGGAGAGTCCACCTGACAACGGACACGTGGACAAGTGCTTGTGGCCAGGGACGGAACATCTCTCTGACGGCACACTGGGTAAACATAGTGGAAGCCAGGACCCAGTCGGACCTTGGGACGGAACACATCCTCCCCACACCGAGGATTGCGGACCCTATGTCAGTCAGAGTTGCCCCCACAGTGTACAGCTCCTGCGCATCCTCCTCCTCCTCCTCCTCATGTTCAGCCTCCATCTCAGATATCACCACATCAGTTACAAGCTGGAAGCATTGCAGTACTGCCTCCGCCAAGCGGCAACAGGCTGTGCTGAAACTCATAAGCTTAGGTGATAAACCTCACACTGCTTGTGAGTTGTGGACAGCAGTGAAAGAGCAGGCAGATCTGTGGCTGAGACCGCTGAACCTACATCCCGGCATGGTCGTGTGTGACAATGGCCGTAACCTGGTGGCGGCTCTGAGGCGAGGTGAGATCACACACGTACCATGCCTGGCTCATGTGCTTAACCTCGTGGTTCAGCGGTTTTTTAAATCGTACCCCGAGTAGCCAGATCTGCTCGTGAAAGTACGCCGCCTGTCAGCTCATTTTCGCAAGTCGGCTACTGCTTCCGCCGCCCTTGCTGTGTTGCAGCAGCGTTTGCAGCTTCCGGCACACCGACTGGTGTGTGATGTCCCCACACGTTGGATCTCTACCCTCCACATGTTGCAAAGCATTTGTGAGCAGAAGAGAGCAGTTGTGGAGTACCATCTGCAACAAGGCCGTCGATATTCAGGTCAGACTCCACACATAAGACCTCAGGAGTGGACCTGGATGTTTGACATATGTACCATCCTGACAAACTTTGAGGAGGCCACCAAGATGGTGAGTGGCGATGACGCCATCATTAGTGTCAGCATCCCACTTGTCTTTCTTTTGCAACGCTCTCTGCAGAGAATTAAAGAGGAGGCATTGCAGCCAGAGTATGATGAGATGGATCAAGAAGCCGTAGCGGGCGATTACACACAGCCCAGCCTCATCTCATCCCAACGTGCATAGGGGGACAATGAGGCAGAGGAGGAGGAGGAGTAGGAGGAGGAAGAACAGGAGCTGCTATCATGCGTTGTAGACGGTAGTACCTGTACAAGTGTCATGCCGTCGGTTCAGGGTGGGTGGCCTGAGGACAGGGGGGAGGAGGAAGTGGAGGAGGAGGAGGAGAGCATGGTCAGTCATCATCTTGGTGAGGACACGGAAATCTTGCCCGTTACCAGTCTGGCACGCATGGCTGACTTTATGTTATGCTGCCTTAACCGTGACCCTCGCGTTGTCAAAATGTTGGGTGACAGTCATTACTGGTTGGTGACACTTGTAGACCCC
Source organism: Phyllobates terribilis (assembly GCF_046119375.1). Taxonomy (NCBI): domain Eukaryota; kingdom Metazoa; phylum Chordata; class Amphibia; order Anura; family Dendrobatidae; genus Phyllobates; species Phyllobates terribilis. The sequence continues at coordinate 285,083,800 of NW_027362762.1, read as the reverse complement.
CGCTACAAGGAGAACTTTCACTCTCTTATTCCTGAGGTGGAGAGGTCTACAAAAATGGGGCAGTACCAGAAGGCCCTTGCTGCAGAACTCTTAAAAAAATTCCCATCTGAACACACTAGCGGCAGAGGTCACAGTTCGTTGTCCAACCAAGGCGTACAGACGAGAGTGATGCAACTCCAATCCAGCAGAGGCAGGGGAACACTGTCAACGTTCTGGGACAGTTTTCTGACACCCGCCCAGCTTACTGGCCCTGAGGCGCGGGGTACTCTCACAAGGAGTGGAAAGTTTCAAAAGATGGTGAGGGAGTACCTTACCGACCGTACCAGCGTCCTCCATGATTCCTCTGTGCCTTTTAATTATTGGGTATCCAAGCTGGACACTTGGAATGAACTCGCTCTGTACACCTTGGAGGTCCTGGCCTGCCCTGCTGCTAGCGTGTTATCGGAGCGTGTTTTTAGTGCCGCTGGGGGGAATTATAACTGATAAGCGCACTCGCCTGTCAACTGACAATGCTGACAAGCTGACCCTTATCAAAATGAACAAGGGCTGGATTGGGCCAGACTTCTCATCACCACCAAATGACAGCAGAGTAACATAAAGTCAAATCCACTGTGTTATTTCAGGAGGTGTATTCACATACACCGCTTCACACCCACACATGGGTATACGCTTCCTCGTTTCGGCTATTTTATCTTCTTCTCCTTATCCTCAGCCTCCACCACCACTATACCACCAGGGTGCCAGCATTGCAAGTTCCTCCGTCCTTATTTTTGGCAGCTTTTGCTTGCAAGGCATAAGCAAATACTATGGGACACCCACTCCCCAATAATGGGACTTATGTTTGTAATATGCTGGGCTGCATGGCTCTTGTAAGGGGCATTGCAAGTTGCTCCGTCCTAATTTTTGGCAGCTTTTGCTTGCAAGGCATAAGCAATACTATGGGACACCCACTCCCCAATAATGGGACTAATATTTGTACTATGCTGTACTGCATGGCTCTTGTAAGGGGCATTGCAAGTTGCTCCGTCCTAATTTTTGGCAGCTTTTGCTTGCAAGGCATAAGCAAATACTATGGGAGACCCACTCCCCAATAATGGGACTTATGTTTGTAATATGCTGTACTGCATGGCTCTTGTAAGAGGCATTGCAAGTTGCTCCGTTCTAATTTTTGGCAGCTTTTGCTTGCAAGGCATAAGCAAATACTATGGGACACCCACTCCCCAATAATGGGACTTATGTTTGTAATATGCTGTACTGCATGGCTCTTGTAAGGGGCATTGCAAGTTGCTCCGTCCTAATTTTTGGCAGCTTTTGCTTGGAAAGCATAAGCAAATACTATGGGAGACCAACTCCCCAATAATGGGGCTTATGTTTGGAATATGCTGTACTGCATGGCTCTTGTAAGGGGCATTGCTAGTTGCTCCGTCCTAACTTTTGGCAGCTTTTGCTTGCAAGGCATAAGCAAATACTATGGGAGACCCACTCCCCAATAATGGGACTTATGTTTGTAATATGCTGTACTGCATGGCTCTTGTAAGGGGCATTGCAAGTTGCTCCATCCTAATTTTTATCAGCTTTTGCTTGCAAGGCATAAGCAAATTCTATGGGAGACCCACTCCCTCATAATGGGACTTATGTTTATAATATGCTGTACTGCATGGCTCTTGTAAGGAGTATTGCAAGTTGCTCCGTCCTAATTTTTGGCAGCTTTTGCTTGCAAGGCATAAGCAAATACTATGGGACACCCACTCCCCAATAATGGGACTTATGTTTGTAATATGCTGTACTGCATGGCTCTTGTAAGGGGCATTGCAAGTTGCTCCGTCCTAATTTTTGTCAGCTTTTGCTTGGAAAGCATAAGCAAATGCTATGGGAGATCCACTCCCCAATAATGGGACTTATGTTTGTAATATGCTGTACTGCATGGCTCTTGTAAGGGGCATTGCAAGTTGCTCCGTCCTAATTTTTGGCAGCTTTTGCTTGCAAGGCATAAGCAAATACTATGGGACACCCACTCCCCAATAATGGGACTTATGTTTGTAATATGCTGTACTGCATGGCTCTTGTAAGGGGCATTGCAAGTTACTCCGTCCTAATTTTTGGAAGCTTTTGGAAGCTTTTGCTTGCAAGGCATAAGCAAATACTATGGGACACCCACTCCCCAATAATGGGACTTATGTTTGTAATATGCTGTACTGCATGGCTCTTGTAAGGGGCATTGCAAGTTGATCTGTCCTAATTTTTGGCAGCTTTTGCTTGCAAGGCATAAGCAAATACTATGGGACACCCACTCCCCAATAATGGGACTTATGTTTGTAATATGCTGTACTGCATGGCTCTTGTAAGGGGCATTGCAAGTTGTTCTGTCCTAATTTTTGACAGCTTTTGCTTGCAAGGCATAAGCAAATACTATGGGAGGCCCACTCCCCAATAATGGGACTTATGTTTGTAATATGCTGTACTGCATGGCTCTTGTAAGGGGCATTGCAAGTTGCTCCGTCCTAATTTTTGGCAGCTTTTGCTTGCAAGGCATAAGCAAATACTATGGGAGACCCACTCCCCAATAATGGGACTTATGTTTGTAATATGCTGTACTGCATGGCTCTTGTAAGAGGCATTGCAAGTTGCTCCGTTCTAATTTTTGGCAGCTTTTGCTTGCAAGGCATAAGCAAATACTATGGGACACCCACTCCCCAATAATGGGACTTATGTTTGTAATATGCTGTACTGCATGGCTCTTGTAAGGGGCATTGCAAGTTGCTCCGTCCTAATTTTTGGCAGCTTTTGCTTGGAAAGCATAAGCAAATACTATGGGAGACCAACTCCCCAATAATGGGACTTATGTTTGGAATATGCTGTACTGCATGGCTTTTGTAAGGGGCACTGCTAGTTGCTCCGTCCTAATTTTTGGCAGCTTTTGCTTGCAAGGCATAAGCAAATACTATGGGAGACCCACTCCCCAATAATGGGACTTATGTTTGTAATATGCTGTACTGCATGGCTCTTGTAAGGGGCATTGCAAGTTGCTCCATCCTAATTTTTATCAGCTTTTGCTTGCAAGGCATAAGCAAATTCTATGGGAGACCCACTCCCTCATAATGGGACTTATGTTTATAATATGCTGTACTGCATGGCTCTTGTAAGGAGTATTGCAAGTTGCTCCGTCCTAATTTTTGGCAGCTTTTGCTTGCAAGGCATAAGCAAATACTATGGGACACCCACTCCCCAATAATGGGACTTATGTTTGTAATATGCTGTACTGCATGGCTCTTGTAAGGGGCATTGCAAGTTGCTCCATCCTAATTTTTGTCAGCTTTTGCTTGGAAAGCATAAGCAAGTGCTTTGGGAGATCCACTCCCCAATAATGGGACTTATGTTTGTAATATGCTGTACTGCATGGCTCTTGTAAGGGGCATTGCAAGTTGCTCCGTCCTAATTTTTGGCAGCTTTTGCTTGCAAGGCATAAGCAAATACTATGGGACACCCACTCCCCAATAATGGGACTTATGTTTGTAATATGCTGTACTGCATGGCTCTTGTAAGGGGCATTGCAAGTTACTCCGTCCTAATTTTTGGAAGCTTTTGGAAGCTTTTGCTTGCAAGGCATAAGCAAATACTATGGGACACCCACTCCCCAATAATGGGACTTATGTTTGTAATATGCTGTACTGCATGGCTCTTGTAAGGGGCATTGCAAGTTGATCTGTCCTAATTTTTGGCAGCTTTTGCTTGCAAGGCATAAGCAAATACTATGGGACACCCACTCCCCAATAATGGGACTTATGTTTGTAATATGCTGTACTGCATGGCTCTTGTAAGGGGCATTGCAAGTTGTTCTGTCCTAATTTTTGACAGCTTTTGCTTGCAAGGCATAAGCAAATACTATGGGAGGCCCACTCCCCAATAATGGGACTTATGTTTGTAATATGCTGTACTGCATGGCTCTTCTAAGGGGCATTGCAAGTTGCTCCGTCCTAATTTTTGGCAGCTTTTGCTTGCAAGGCATAAGCAAATACTATGGGAGACCCACTCCCCAATAATGGGACTTATGTTTGTAATATGCTGTACTGCATGTGACGCGCCCCCTGGGCCGTGTGTACACGTGTGTGGGATACCCGGTGCCGGGTCTCTGGGGTCTGAAGTCTCCGTGGCCGTGACCCGGTCCCGTGGCTCAGGCTGGTCAAACCAGTGGCAGTCTTTCTTAGGTTTTGAGGTTAATTGTCCGACTGCGCCACCCGTGGATTGCGGTCAGGGAGTACCACCGCTGCGAGGCAGACCGCTGAGGCTGGTGTTGTGTGCGCAGCAGAGAATGGGATAACTCCCCATGGGAGGAGTATAGCCTCACGGCAGTGAGTGTGGATGATGGGGGTGATGGTGCACGAGCGCAGCAGGAACGACTCAGAGTATTTGCAGTGCAGTTCAGGGTCTTTACTGATGATTATAAGGTAGACCCTCCCAGGAGTACTGGCTAGCATAAGAGGCTTGGTCAGTCTGTGAGCAAGCAGGAGTTCCCCTGGCCAGGTGGAGTTGTAGGCCTCCCCGTCTGTCTGCACTCTTCCTGGCTACCTTGCTGTAAGCGGGTAGAAGTAGCCCACGTCCCTGAGTGTACCGTGTAGTGCTCACCCGTATGGCTGGTGACTTGGGGCCTTCTGTTAGCCTCCGCTCCACGACGGCGGTGCTGGTCCCTTGCTTGTGACTGAGCCTCCGGGCTTCTATGGCCAGAGGACCTGAAATCCCCTGCCGGCTGGTTTCTGCTGCTGGATATATAAGTCCTCACAGCGTCGGACTCCTGTGTCTGGTTCCTATTGTCTTCTGCCAGGGCGAGCTCTGCTCAGCTTCCAGCCCCTGGTCTTTAGCTCCTAGCTCCTACAGAGCTCCTTGCTGTTACTTTCCCTTGCTCTCATTCTGGCTCTGACTGTTCTCTGTTCTCTGACTCACTCAACCCCGCCCCAGATCCAGTTTATAAGGGTGGAATTCTCCCCTCCCAGGACTGGGGCAGGAGGATGTTGCATGTTTAAGGGATCCTGACCAGGAAACCTCCCACTTGCTCTCTGACGTAATATCTCTATTACTGTGGTGACCAGACCCCTGGGGTGCCACACATGGCTCTTGTAAGGGGCATTGCAGTTCCTCATAATTTTTGGAAAGCCTTCCATTCACTGCTTAGGCCAACAGTGCACAGGAGACCCAGTTGCTATAAATGGAAAAAAAGGTTTAGTTAACGCCCTCTGACCTCCATGTCAATTCCAAGGGGCATTGGAGTGCCTCAAAATTTTTGGTAGGCATTGCACTCACTGTATGCACTATAACTGTGTAGCTGAACCGCTCCTTTTGTTACAGAAACATATCTTACAAGACATATCTGGTTGACTGGCCTGATATTGATGTGAATGGTCCCTGTTCCTCCTGCTCTTTCTCCTTTGCCACTACCTCATCCATCATTTATCACCTGAAGCTTTGTTTTAACGGGAGTCATAGAACTTGGATAGTAGCAGGAAAACATCTAGCAATCCTCGGAGGAGGTAGGATATGCGCCAAAACGCTGACCACCTCAGGCCTAGCCGCTACTACATACATGCGCTTGCATTACAACAAAACAAAGCAGATGCTAACTTCTATCATCCTCATCATGCTCCTCACCTTGGCACTCTCAACTCCCCTGATGGAGAAGCCAGGGCCCACCTGAGGAGTCTGATAGTCCGGTGGGCTCGGCCAATGCTGCCCTAAAGCAGGCCAGGCTAAGAAAAGTGTGGGAAAGGTTACCGGGACAAATAGGGGTGGCTGGGGACCGAGTATGGACACCCGGCCACCCCCTGGAGGCTGGGGAGCAAGCGAGGCCACCCGGCCCCCAGGCGGCTGGGGACTGAGTATGGATACCAGGCCGCCGACACAGTCATGGCGTGGTGGCCAGATTCCACCTCCACATGCCTAAAAGGCCCAATTTAAAGTGCAAGCAAGCAAGCAGTATGGTGTTGCAGCCTGGGGGTGGGTGGGTGACAGGCTGCACACTTGCACTTGCATTGCAAGGAATGGGAGTGGTACAACTGAACACTGCCCTGGGACAAGGACTTGAATGGGGATAGTTGCAAGTCTGCAATGACAGGTGCAAGGTGGGAGGCATCTTCGCATGTACCATGAACAGGGGTTTGGCATGCACACACTACAGCGGAATAGGCTCTCCTTCCCACAAAATGCACTGGGGAGGGCACAGGTAATGTTTTGGTATACGCGCTTAATCTTATGTATAAGGCACACCAGGACAAATAGGGGCGGCTGGGGACTGAGTATGGATACCTCGCTGCCGAAGCAGCCATGAGCTAGTGGCCAGCTTCGGCCTCCTCCAAACTAAAAGGCCCCATTTCAAGTGCAAGCTAGCAGTATGGAATTGCAGTCTGGGGGTGGGTGGGTGGCAGGCTGCACACTTACACTTCCATTAAAAGAAAACATAGCAGATGCTAACTTCTGTCATCATCATCATGCTCCTCAACTTGGCACTCTCAACTCCACCAATGGAGAAGTCAGGGCCCACCGGAGGAGTCTGGTTCGCTGGTGGGCTCGTCCAATGCTGCCTCAAGCAGGCCGGGCTAAGAAAAGTGTGTGGGGGGATGTTCCAAGGAGAAATAGGGGCGGCTGGGGACCGTTTATGGACACCCGGCTGCCCCCAGGCGGCTGGGGACCGTGTGTGGATACCCGGCCGCGGGGCGGCTGGGGACCGAGTATGGACACCCGGCCGCCGGGCAGCTGTGGACTGAGTATGGATTCCAGGCCGCCAACACAGCCATGACGTGGTGGCCAGATTCCGCCTCCACATGCCTAAAAGGTCCAATTTCAAGTTCAAGCAAACAAGCAGTATGGTATTGCAGCCTGGGGGTGGGTGGGTGGCAGGCTGCATACTTGCGCTTGTATTGCAAGGAATGGGGGAGGTACAATTGAACACTGCCCTGGGACTAGAACTTGCATGGGGATAGTTGCAAGTCTGCATCTTCTGATGGGGCAAGGATCACTTATGATGGGCACACTTTTAGACAGTGACCTGGGAGTCAGAGATGCTTCCAGGGGTCTTCCCCATGCTGTTCCCATGTCTTTTCAGCACTTTATGCATGTGTCACACAGCACATGGCCAGATAAGGTTGTAAAATGTTAAAATGACATTTCCCGGTGAATGCATTTGTGATAGTTGAAAGCAATACAAAAGTGCAAAAACGCATTAAAAATGCTACTTGTGAACATAGCCGAAGGTGTGGAGGAGTATTTTTGTTTTTGGTCATTTATTTTAACTTATACACAAGTCTTTTCCCTGGAAAGGATGTTCCTTAACATATTTCACAGGAAATAAGTTTCACTTTCGTTTTTGAACGTTTTATTGTGAGCCCGTAAAAGTGGCTTAATACCTCAGACCACGTTGTTGACAGCAGTGACCTGGGGGTCAGAAATGCTTCCTGGGGCGATCCCCATGCTGTCCCCATGTCATTTGAGCACTGTCACTATCGTTTTGGGCACTTGTTAGGCTTTTAAAAGACTGCCGTGGGTGCCACCGCAAAAATGCTTGAGTCTCCCATAGACTAACATTGGGCTCGTTGCTCGGGTCGAGCACCCGAGTATCACGGCGAGCTCGGCCCGAGCTTCGAGCACCCGAGCATTTTAGTGCTCGCTCAACACTAGTCATTTACAAAGCTTTATCAGACCAACAACCAAATAGCAAAAAGCTGAGACTCCATCTGCTATTAGACCTTATGTTTTATAACTTATCATTTTAATGTAGATACTAGAGATATTGATGGTTGTTGAATCATCTAACTATTATACTCATGTGAATCTAAAATAAGAGCAAGCTGACCCATCACTTTGGGAATATTGCCATTCACAAATGTCACATGAGCGGTACGGTCTGATTAGTAACCTGTGCCATGTAGTCATTGATTAGCTCTTTTAAATTTATTTATGTCTAGCTATCTACTGTTACCTTAAGGTCACGAGTGACAAATATTGTGTCGCTTGTGAGAATTACAATGTTCTTCATTTTGGATCTGCAGTAGTTTATGTTATAAACATGCAAATCACCCAATTAATTTGTAATCTAGGCACTCAATCCAACTTCTTTCAAGGAAAATTATAATACATATTTGACATAAACACATGGTTTTCAGCAAGTAATTATTCTGAATCAGTATCACCAGGGGAAATCAATTGTGAAAAAGATACATGCTATTAATACTGAAATGAGAATCCAAAGTTCTTCTAAAAACCTCGGCCCTTGTGATGCAATCAGTAACTCTCAACAATTTTATTCTATTACTTACAGATTGTTATTACACTTACAATAGTCTCATATACATGATTAATATTTGTAAAACAGAATAAAAGATACTTGTCAATAATCTATGAATATTACAGAAAGATATTGTACATTTTTTCAAATTTTGAAACATGCATTTGTACTGTGCATTGCCTGCTACGGAGACATATTTTTATCTAATTCCTCATTGGCGTATTTTACAAGCATAATATATTATGAATATATTTACATTTTAGGCCTCAATTAAATATGCATATTATGTCTGTGTTTATTTGCTTATATTCTGGACAGAAATCTCATACTCTTGTTGCTAAAAGTTGGGTTCAGTAAAGCCATTGCATTAAAACTGGAATATGGACATCTGAAATATTGTGCCATTAGAGTAATTTATGTGAATACAATGGCATTTTGATTTAATTTTAACTGAGTTTGCATTAACCACTATGTATAAACATAAAAGGGTTTTGCCATCACAGTAAATGATAACCTATCGTTAATGTATATATCATGAACAGTGCTAATCCCAACAGCAAATCCTTTGTGTATCGCTTATAAGCTTTGCTTCGTCTGGGAGCTCAAAGAGTTTTGAAAAATACAAGATCGAAAAAATAAATAATCAAAAACAGAGCATCAACTTACAAATGGACATCTTAGGGGCATTTGGGTCATGTACATACTGGGGATGGTGCCAACAAACCTCTCATTCAAGAGTGTTAACCCTTCATGACCGGAGCATTTTCTGTTATTGGGTTTTCGATTTTTGCTCCACTTCTTCCCAGAGCAATAATGTTTTTTTATTTTTGGTCAATATGGCCGTGTGAGAGCTTATTTTTTGCGGGACAAGTTGTACTTTTGAACAATATCACTGGGTTTACCATATCATGTACTGGAAAATGGGAAAAATATTCCAAATGCGGTGAAATTGCAAAAAAAAGTGCAATTCCACAGTTGTTTTTTTTTTTTTTTTTACCATGTTCACTGAATGCTAAAACTGACCTGCAATAATTATTCTCCAGGTCATTACAAATTCGTAGATACCAAATATGTATAGGTTCTTTTTTAATTAAGTTGTGGGAAAAAAATCCAAAATTTGCTAAAAAAAAGAAAAAAAAATAGCGTCATTTTCCAAGACCCATAGCGCCTTCATTTTTCAGGATCTGGGGCCGGGTGGGGGCTTATTTTTTGTGCGCCGAGCTGACATTTTTGGTGATATTTTGGGGTAGATCCAATGTTTTGATCGCCCGTTATTGCATTTTATTGCAATGTTGCAGTGACCAAAAAAAATGTAATTCTGGCGTTAAGAATTTTTTTCTCATTATTCAGTTTACTGATCGGATTAATTATTTTTTTAAGTTGCTAGATCAGGCGATTCTGAACGCGGCGATACCAAATATGTGTATGTGTGCTTTTATTTCCGGTTTTATTTTGAATGGGTTGAAAGGGGGGTGATTTAAACTTTTATATATCTTTTATATTTTTAAAAACAATTTTTTACACTTTTTGCATGCTTCAGTGGTCTCCATGGGACACTAGAAGCTGCAATTGTCTGATCCCCTCTGCTACACACAGGCGATGATCAGATCGCCTGTGTGCAGCAGAATTGCTCACTTGCTGGCAATGACAACCACAGGGGTCTCCTGCAGACCCTGGGTTGTCATGCTAACCTATCGTTGACCCGCGATCATTTGACGGGGTTGCTGATGGGCGGGGTAAATGACATGCTTCCCAGAAGCATGAGTTAAATGCCGCTGTCAGAGACTGCACCTGCAAGTGCACCCGCAGCTGTCGCGGGCACATGTCAGCTGTATAGATCAGCAGACATGTCCCCGGAAAGGTCCAGCTCAGCACCGGAGCCCGCACCAAACACGGGGATGTGACATGGGGCGTACTATTAAGCTCCACGTCAGAAAGGGGTTAAAGTCAGTGCAATCAAATTATTTTCCACAGGTGAGGAGAAGCATAATTACTGCTAACAAAGCATTATAGCATCACCTGTTAGAGAATACTTTCTGTTATGAAATACTCATCATATTCAAAAGCATGCTGTGCTATACAAATACCTGCATATATATATACATATATATATATATATATTGTAGGGGTTTGTACTCACTGAGCCGCGTTGGAGGTAGGCACAGGTGAACACAGTGATGCAGTCCGCGGGTTCAAACAATCTGGTGGTTTATTTAGTGTCCATACACCCATGAGGAAACAAAAGTAACAGCCTTTTCCTGGCACAAAAAAGGAATAACAGAACAAAGCTCAAAATAACAAGTCCATGCTGCACGGCCTCAGCCATTTAAACAAAGTGCCTTCCTCTGCCTCCTGCAGAGTCTAAGCTGCACATGCAAGGTCTGCTCACCTTGCCCAACACAAACAGACAGATTGAGACAGGCGCAGCAGTCTTAAATCAGCCTCACAAGACCTGGACTGGAGGTAAGTGAGCAGCTGTTCCCCCCCAGCTCTTTCAGCTGCTCGTAAAACCCGGCCCTGTAATCCGGGCCCATTAAATTCCTCTCAGCACTATGTGTGCTGGAGCCTGCTTTTCCGGGTCCTACATCACCGAAGCTTGGTACTTTGGGGACGCATACCTCCCATCCACGACCTGTCTGGCAGCCACCTTACATACCCTTCCCCTTTGCCCAAAGCCGGGGGGCTTGGCACTTTCTGTCACTATACAATAAACCCTTGACAAGGCATCAGCATTCCCATGTTGTTTCCCAGGCCTATGCTCTACCCGGAAACTAAAATTTTGTAGAGCCAGGAACCACCTAGTCACTCTGGCATTGTTCCCCTTCTTTTCTCGCATCCACCTCAGTGGGGCATGGTCTGACACTAACCTGAACCTTCTACCTAACAGGTAATACCTCAGAGTGTCTAACGCCCACTTAGTGGCCAAACATTCATTTTCTACAATGCAGTAGTTCTTCTCACAAGTGGAGAGCTTCTGACTGAGGTATATTACAGGGTGTTCTTCTCCGTTAATCTCCTGGGACAAGACTGCTCCCAGCCCGACATCCGATGCATTGGTCTGGACCACAAACTCCTTGGAGAAGTTGGGCGCCAACAAGACTGGCTGTTTACAGAGGACCAGTTTAAATTCCTGGAAGGCCGCTTCTGATTCCGGGGACCACTTGGCCATAGCCGACTTCGTCCCTTTCAGAAGATCCGTCAGTGGCTCTGCTATCAGGGCAAAGTTAGGGACAAATCTTCGATAGTAGCCCACAATGCCTAGAAACGCCCTGAACTGCTTCTTCGAGAAGGGCTGTGGCCAGTTCAAGATCGCCTCAACCTTATTTATTTGTGGTTTTATTTCCTCTCTACCAACCACGTTCCCTAGGTCCTTGGTTTCCTCCATCCCCATGGCACATTTCTTCGGGCTGATAGTAAAGCCTGCCTTCCTTAGGGCATCAAGTATGGCTTGAACTTTGTCCAGATGACTTTCCCAGTCCTGGCTAAATATGACGATGTCATCTAGTTAGGCCGCTGCATACTTTTTGTGGGGTGCTAAGATCCGGATAATGGCTCTCTGGAAGGTGGCCGGAGCTCCCTGTAACCCAAACGGCATCATGACGTATTGATAGCATTCGTCTGGCGTCGAGAAGGCTGTCTTCTCCTTGACCTCTTTGGACAGGGGAATTTGCCAATATCCTTTGGTGAGGTCCAGAGTGGTGATGTAACGGGCGGGTCCTAGCCTTTCGATAAGCTTATCTACCCTAGGCATTGGGTAGGCGTCGAACTTCGAGACCTCATTCAGCTTCCTATAGTCATTGCAAAACCGCCATTCTCCATCTGGTTTCGGCACTAAGACTATAGGAATGGACCATCCACTTTTGGACTCTTCAATGACTCCCAGGTTAAGCATCCGCCTCACTTCTTTTGAGATCACCTCTCTGCGGGCCTCGGGGATCCGGTATGGTTTTAGATTGATGCGAACATGAGGCTCTGTGAGAACCTCATGCTCTATGACCTGAGTGAGTCCTGGCAACTCCGAAAACAGGTCTTTATTTCGCTGTAGTAACTCTTTGCACTGTTGCTTTTGGGCATGTGACAGTGACTCTGCCACCTTGACCTCTTTCACATCGGCCTCAGCCTCAGCCACTAAACAGGGAGCTTCCACGGGCTCTCTAACTTGCCATGGCTTAATCAAGTTAACATGGTAAATTTGGTAGGGTTTCCTCCTCCCCGGTTGGTGGATTTATAGTTGACTTCCCCCACTTTCTCTACCACCTCATAGGGACCCTGCCACTTGGCCGTGAACTTGCTAACTGCTGTGGGCACTAGTACAAGCACTCGATCTCTTGGGTTGAACTATATCACCCTGGTCGACCTATTATACACCCTGGACTGTGCCTCTTGTGCCTTCAGGAGGTGCTCCCTCACAATGGGCATCACGTGGGCAATCCTCTCTTGCATCTGGGCAACGTGCTCCACCATGATCCTATAAGGTGTGGTCTCAGCTTCCCAGGACTCTTTCGCCACATCCAGGAGTCCTCAAAGGTGTTGTCCATAGAGTGGTTCAAATGGGGAGAAACCTGTGGAAGCTTGGGGAACTTCTCTGATGGCAAACAACAGATAAGGAGGCAGACAGTCCCAGTCTCGGCCATCCCTTTCCGCTGCTCAAGGTTTTGTTAAACCTTTCGACCAGTCCGTCTGTCTGGGGATGGTACACGGAGGTTCTCAGTTGTGCAATCTGCAATGTCTTGCACAATTCCCTCATGACCTTCGACATAAATAGAGTTCCTTGGTCTGTTAGGATCACCTTAGGCAACCCCGTTCTTGAAAACTTGTGGACTAACTCCCGGGCTTTACACCTGGTGGAGGAGTTTCGTAGTGGTACGGCCTCTGGATACCGTGTAGCATAATCTAATACTACCAGGATATACTGATACCCTCGGGCGGACTTGACCACAGGCCCCACTAGTTCCATTGCTATGCGTTCGAATGGAACCTCGATGACAGGTAGGGGCACTAGGGGACTACGGAAATGGGCCACTGGGGAGATTATCTGGCATGTGGGGCAGGAACGACAATAACTCTTTATTTCTCTATAGCAACCTGGCCAGTAGAATCTCTGGAGGATCCATTCCTGAGTCTTGTCTGCACCCAGGTGACCACCCAACACATGGGAATGAGCCATGTCTAATACCCTGCGTCTATAGGGCCCTGGCACCAGCAACTATTACTTCACCCCTTGGCTTGGTTACTCTGTTACTCCCCATTGACAGCAAAATGAGGGAACCGAGTGTCAGCCCCCGGTTCCTGAGGCACCCCATTTAACACAGTAACATTTTCAAAGGCCCCTTCAGTTAAATCCCTGAGTTGGGCAGTTCCAAAGTTTCCCTTGGGCACCTCCAGCTCAGAAATATTGGCCTCAGGGGATGTTGCCTCATCCTTAACGCCCACAAACACACACATGGGAAACTCATCTACTATGTTCTGCTGATAAGTTTCCTTAGGGGCGATCTGGCTGTCGTCCGAGCAACCATGTGTCCCCGCTTTCCCCCACATTTCCCAGAATAATGCAAAGTCACATCTAATTATTATGGGATGCAATAGGTCCTTAACGACTGCCACTTCATGAAATGTGGTGCCACAGTCCGTGTTTACATCCACCTGGGGCACAGGATAGTTCTTAGCATCCCCATGGATACACCAGACACCCACCACGTTCCCAGGAACCAGTCGATGAGGGAGTGTGGTCCTTATCAGGGTCACCAAACTTCCTGAGTCCAATAGTCCAGAGACTTGTACCCCGTTTACTGACACTGAGCATGCCTGAGGGCCCTCGCCATTTTGAGGAACCACGCTGCAGGTGGGGTAGGCAAAATAGGAGCAACGCCGGCCCATGTTGTAGTCCATTGGCTCAGAGTTTATGGGACACCAGGCAACAATATGGCCAGGGGTATGACATCTCCAACACACTATATTATGGGGTGGAACCTTGGGCAGCAACTCAGACCCCTCCTGAACTCTAGGACGCCCCCCAGGTGTGGCTCTAGCTCCCTTCTTTTGGGTGTCCACCGCCTTTTGGGAACCCCAGTATTGCTGGCTTCAACTCAAAAATATCTACCGGATACGCACATTCCTCAACCATGAATCTGCAAAAACACTAATGCACGCCCTCATCATCTCTCGCCTTGACTACTGCAACCTCCTGCTCTGTGGCCTCCCTTCCAACACTCTCACACCCCTCCAATCCATCCTAAACTCTGCTGCCCGACTAGTCCCCCCGCTATTCCCCGGCCTCTCCTCTCTGTCAATCTCTTCACTGGCTCCCCATTGCCCAGAGACTCCAATTCAAAACCCTAACCATGACATACAAAGCCATTCACAACCTGTCTCCTCCACATATCTCTGACCTAGTCTCCCACTACATACCCGCACGCAACCTCCGATCCTCACAAGATCTCCTTCTCTACTCCCCTCTAATCTTCTCCTCCCACAATCGCATACAAGATTTCTCCCGTGCTTCCCCCCTACTCTCTACCCCAACACATCAGACTCTCATCGACCGTGGAAACCTTCAAAAAGTGCCTGAAGACCCACCTCTTCCGACAAGCCTACAACCTGCAGTAACCACAACTCCACCAATACTGCTGCATGACCAGCTCTACCCTCACCTACTGTATCCTCACCCATCCCTTGTAGACTGTGAACCCTCACGGGCAGGGTCCTCACTCCTCCTGTACCAGTCGCTGTCACATTGTGTTCAAGATTATTGTAATTGTTCTTGTATGTATACCCCTTCTTCACATGTAAAGTGTCATGGAATAAATGGCGCTATAATAAATAATAATAATAATAATAAATAATCTGCTCACACACAGTACATGTGGAGGATTGTCCATTTATACAGACATACAGGTGCTTCTCACAAAATTAGAATATCCTCAAAAATTTAATTTATTTCAGTTCTTCAATACAAAAAGTGAAACTCATATATTATATAGAGTCAGTACAAACAGAGTGATCTATTTCAAGTGTTTATTTCTGTTAATGTTGATAATTATGGATTACAGCCAATGAAAACACAAAAGTCATTATCTCAGTAAAGCTGATAGTCCTACTATTCAGTAGGACTATCAGCTGTGTATCCACCAGTCTTCTGCACAACACAACTGATGGTCCCAACCCCATTTATAAGGCAAGAAATCCCACTTATTAAACCTGACAGGGCACTCCTGTGAAGTGAAAACCGTTTCCGGTGACTACCTCTTGAAGCTCATCAAGAGAATGCCAAGAGTGTGCAAAGCAGTCATCAAAGCAAAAGGTGGCTACTTTGAAGAACCTAGAATATAAGACATATTTTCAGTTGTTTCACACTTTTTTGTTAACTATATAATTCCACATGTGTTAATTCATAGTTTTGATGCCTTCAGTGTGAATGTACAATTTTCATAGTCATGAAAATACAGAAAAATCTTTAAATGAGAAGGTGTGTCCAAACTTTTGGTCTGTACTGTATGTAGAACAGATCATTTTTAGAATTCATTCCATTTCGAAATTTGGTATTCAAGGTAAGAATCCAGAAAGCTTCTGCTTTGGTTAAATGTCTCTGCCAGTTACTCTACTTGGGCACCTCAGTTTTTCAATTTCATAGAATTTAAAATGAGAAGTGTCACCATTATGTGTGTTCACAAAGTGTTTGGCTGACCTCGAGTAGGAACTTAATTTATTTTTAACATTTTTTAAATGCTCGGCTATACATCTCTTCAATTTTTTGATAGTACAGCCCACATAATGCAATTGACACAAGGTGCAAACAATACAATAAACAACATGATGCGAATCACAATTAATAAATGCATCATTCATATGACTGGCACCAGTGGGCAATGAAAATTAAGTTTTTTTATTTATAGAAAAATCACAGACTTTACACAAATTGTCTGTGCATTTAAAAAAACTTTCTGTGAAAGCCAAGTTACCATTAGATGGATGTTTTTTAAATAAACTGGGAGATAGGGTATCTCTCAAGGACCATTCTCGTTTTGCAACATAACGACATCCATTGTCCGGTATGTGGCTCAAAATATTGTTTTGGTTAATAACCAATATTTTGAGATAATCGCTTTAACCTTATTGAATTAGAGGCTGTAAGAAGTAAAGAAGGTAACGGAACTTGAGGTCAATATATTAGATTTAAATTTATTGTTAAATTTATTGTTCTTTTCTGGATTTCTTATTCACTTTATTTAATGCTGATTTTATTATAGATGTGCTGTATTCCCTATCCCTTAATCTGGTAAATTCACTGTCTTTTTCTGTGTTGAATGTATGATCATCCGAGCAAATATGTTTTGCTCGCACCAGCTCCCCATAGGGGATTGACTTTGTGGTGTTACTAGGCTGACAACTGGAAGCCAATAGTATCAATAGTATGGTATTGCCTGAGATATCCTTTCTAAACAAAGGGGTATGGACTTTACCATTAACAGGATCACCTTGAAGGCATAGATCAAGAAAAGGGGTAGAGTTACTGGGAAAACAACATGTGAATCTTAAATTAAGATTATTAGAGGTCAAACAAGAAACAAAGTGTGGCACGGATGACATGTCACCAGATCACACGATGAGCAGGTCGTCGACATATCTTCAGTACCAAACCACGCTGTCAAGGAATGGATTGGACCAACTGAAAATGTATATTTCTTCCCACCATGCCATGTATAGGATTGCAAGGGAAGGTGAGAATGTTGAGCCCATGGGAGCTCCTCCCACTCACAGGAAGTATTCCAAATTAAACATGAAAAAATTAAGTCCTAAAAGATATTGCAATGCATGTATAATAATTTGTTTTAGTTCCAAAAAATATGATCTGTAACAATAAATATGATGTTGAATTCCACAAATGGCTAGATGGTGTGGAATAACCGAGTAGAGGTTCACTACATCACATGAAAAAAGGAGAAATTTGAATTCCAATTAAAATTATCAAATACTTCCAGTACAGTAGAGCTATCCTTAAGGTAACCAGGTATTCTGGAAACTAGCGGCTACAGATATTCATCCAACCATTCATTGATTTTTTTGTTAAGCGAGCCAATACCAGTTATAATGGGGATAATGATGGATGGAAAACATCTTTATGGGTTTTGGGTAGACCACGAAATATATGGAAAATGGGATGCTCTGCCAAATAATGCTTCTTTTCTTTTACTTTAAAAACCTCCAAAGCAATGCCCACCTCAAGGCATTTGGACAAGTTATTTTTGAAAAAGTAACTGTCATAGACATTTAACCACATGAGAATCTTTCTGGATACTTACCTTGAACACCAAATTTCCAAATGGAATGAATTTTAAAAATGATATGTTCTACATATATTAATTATGTATCACATGAAGTGCTGTGTCCTCTCTATCTGTTCTTACAATTGTTATTCTAGCATTTGTCTAGTTCACATGTTTCTGATTTCTAGGTGATTTGTGCAATGATGTTCACTATTGACTGTTTGCATTCTTCCTTGTGAATGGTCTTTTGTTGTCTATTTAATTTTTTGCTGATGTAATTTCCACTATACTATGATTTAGGGCGTCTATTGCCAGAAACATGTCAGATTTAAAAGTCTTTTATATCTGTTTTTTTTTTGGTTTTTAATGGACCAACAATAAAGCAACTAATTTTTTTAATATTATCAATGGATGGACGTGCTGAATTTCCTTCCACTTGTTTTCTGCTCCTCCTAATATGCCTTCCTCCCCTCTTTCCCATCTTGATGCATGTAACATTAAACTGGATGGTCCCCAATAGTCCTTGGATGGCAATGAATGTGTACAAGTTGCTGTTTGTAAGGTTTTTTTTCCATTTTAAATAGGAGCGGGATAAGACTGATGATGCCACAGTTCTCCCTACAGTCAAATTTATTAGTCTCTTCTAAGGGCTTCACTAGGCAACAAAGAACTCGTATCAGCTGCTGCCAAAAGCAGAAAGATTTGTCATTGATGGAATGCAGTGTAAAAGTTTACCTGTTAGTGCAGCAGAGGAGGAGTAGTGTGCAGAACACTGACTGAAATGGTGTCACTATCAGAGGTAACATCATCCCTTTCTTCCAAAAAGGATGTGACATGAAATGCTAAGGTAGGTCAAAAACCCAGCTACTGCAACAGCCCACTGTATTTATGTGGCATGTATGGAAGTCAAATTGGACTAATTACTCAGTTGTCCAAAAAAGACAACAATTTAGTGCCTGGATTTTTTTTGTTATTTTTTTAAAAACATCCCTCCACACATTTCTCAAAAAGTATGTAACAAGAAATGCTTAGTAAAAAAGTATATGTAGAAAAGCAGTAACTTTCCACAACAGACATTAGAATTGATGTGGCATGTATGGTTGTCATATTTGACTAAGAAAGCAGGCATGTGTGCAAAAACAGTCATGCATAGTTAACTGTATGGATTTATTTGTCATTTTTATACTGTGTTTTTTTTTAAAACATTCCCACTCCCACCCTAGTCTCAAAAAGGATAGAAAAATAAATGTTAGATAAGTTGGTAGGTATACATCCAAAATGCCAGCAACTTTCTGCATCTGGCCTCGCTATGGGTGTGATGGTTATGGCTGACAAATGAATAGAGTAAACAGGTGTGCAAAAACAAATTAAAGGAACCTGTCACTTCAAAAAAATCCAAAATGCTACAAACGTCTGTATCTGTGTGCTACAGTATCTTGAAAAAGTATCCATACCTCATGAACTTTTCTACATTTTTTCATGTTACACCCACAAACTAAAATGTGTTTTATTTATATCTTATGTGATATGTCAATTCGAAGTAGCAAGTATTTTTCGAATACAAAGGAAATGATACATAGTTTTGTAATTATTTTAAAAATATAAATCTGAAAATTGTGACATGCATTTGTTTTCAATCTCCTTTAGTCTGTTACCCTTAAATAAAATCCTGAGTGACTAATTGCCTCAAGAAATCACATAATTAGTAAATTGAGTATGTACTGTAATTTATTCTCAGTAAAACTACAGCTGTTTTATGAAGGCCTCAGAGGTTTGATTGAGAACATTAGGGATAAAACAGCATCATGAAAACTAAGGAGCACACCAGACAGGTCAGGGATAAAAGTTTGGAGAATAGAAAAGCAGTTAGGTTATAGAAACCAAAACTCTTAATATCTCATGGAGCACTGTTCACTTCATTATCCAAAAATTGAAGGAGAATGCCACAACTGCAAACCTACCAAACATGGCCATCCACCTAAATTGACATCCCAAGAAAAGAAAGGACTAATTAGAGAAGCAGCCAAGAGGCCTATGATCACTCTGGAGCTGCAGAATTCCACAGCTAATGTGCTAGAATCTGTCTCCAGGGCAACTATTAGTCCTACACTCTACAAATCTAGCCTTCATGGACAAGCGACAAGAAGAACAACATTTTTGAAAGCAACCAAAATAAGTCCCATTTGCAGTTTGCAAAGGGCCATCTAGGGGACACAGCTAGCATGTGAAAGAAGGTGCTCTGGACAGATGAGAACTGTTTGTGCTAAATGCAAAATGCTATGTGTGGCTAAAAACTTATGCTGAAAACACCATCAAACATGGTGGTGGCAGCATAATGCTGTGGGGATGCTTTTCTTCAGCATGGACAGGGAAGCTGATCAGAGTTGCTGGGAGGATGAATGGAGCTAAATATTGGGCAATCCTGGTGGAAAATCTATTAAAGGCTGCAAAAGAATTGAGACTGAGGCGGAAGTTCACCTTCCAGCCACATAACAACCCTAAACATACTGTCAGAGCTACAAAGAAATGGTTTATATCAAAGCATATTCATATGCATGAATGGCCCAGTCAAAGTCCAGACCTTAATCCCATTGAGAATTTGTGGAAAGACTTGAAAATTGCTGTTTATAGATGCTCACCATCCAATCTTACAGAGTTAGAGCTAGTTTGCAAAGAAGAATGATCAATATATTCAGTCTCTACATGTTCAAAGCTGATAGAGACCCCACAAATCTTACAATAGTAATTGTATCGAAAGGTGGTCCTACAAAGAATTGACTCAGGGGGACTGAGTACAAATCATCATCACAATTTTCAGATTTCTATTTTTAAAATATTTAGAAAACCATTTAAATTTCCTTTACACTTCACAAAAACTCGCTATTTAGTGTTGGAATATCAAATAAAAACCAAATAAGAAACATAAATTTGTGGGTGTAATGTGAAAAAATGTGGAAAAGTTCACAGGCTATGAATACTTTATCAAGGCACTGTATATATAAAATGAACGCCCATATATCCACAGAATTAGTGCAATGTAATATAGAGAATTGGATCCACTGAATTGGTGCAATGTAATGCACAAAATTGGTGCAATATATTACACAAGATTGGATCAATAGTAAGGAGATACAAATGCATTATAGTACAACACGCCCAAAAGTAAACATAGAATGTGACACCACATTTATCTCCACCTCAAATCCCAACACATGTTTCTACCCTACTTGATCTGAGGGTCAGGGATGGAGGGAAGGAGGCATCTTAAATAGTAATGGAGATGCCCTGATATGTCAAAGAAAATAGTGCATTTACCTAGTAGCCGTTGTAAGCCGCATTGCCTTCACTGCTGAAATTGGAAGTCGCACGTCAAGGTGCATGATATACACATGATCAGGTGATCATGCGCATCGTGTGATGATAGGCGGCCTCAAAAAATTAAACATGCTTTCAAGGATGAAGGAAGGGAAAGATGCCCATAAGAGATAGTGGATACAGGAGAAGAGAATACGTTTAAATAAAGGAGACGAAAAAAGGGGAAGAAACAAGAATATATATAAAAAGGAAATAATGTAGAGGCAAATGTCAATGAATAAGAATGCACTATAGAATAAAGAAATTAATAAAAATAAAATATATAAATATACATAGTGTATGGACAAAAAAGTTAGCACAAATAAAAGGGAATGTGGATAAAGATATGCTGTGAAAGGAAAAATAAATATTTATAAAATAGATATAATCTGACGTGTTAGTGTAAAGTGAAAAGAGGTGAGTGTTAGGAATCGTGATTCTGTGCTCCCATCTGGGAATGGAGCAGGTCCAGTGCTACGCTACTCCAGACACAGGTGCCACAATTGTCCTGATCCTGGACATATCCTGATCCTGCTACTATGTGTGCACGGAGAATGTCTCAATCTTATGGAGCATCGCGTTCTGGTATTGTAGGATGTGTGAGAACATGGGACGTAGTGTCTCTCACTGATTTCCCCGGTTGCCAGGCAATGCAGGACGCCGCTTTGTCTGGCACTAAGCAGTGGTGAAATTATGTTCATTCTGCTGTGCAAGCTAGCAGGGAGTGGCTGTCTGGGGATGATTGGGAGATATTCAACACATGATCATTAGGCGGGCTATTTAATCCTGTTCCCTGAGTGGTTTTAGCATTAGTATTGCTATCTTTTCAGGGATTTTCTCATTTTCTCTTCTGGTTTAATTTCTTGGGGTTCTTGCAGAGGTACTCACCTAGTTCTTGACTAGACATCAGTCGCGTCATCAGATGCCAACTGTCCGGCGACGGAGGGCCTGGGAAGGGCTCTGCCAAAGTCCCCCTTCCATTTACTGTAAGCTGGGTGATGAGTATTCCTGGCCCTCAAGGGCTTGCCTAGCTGGGCAGCTTGTGCCAAGTGCGGCTGTGGCTGCGCCTTTGCTGGTTTGGTGCCAGTCTTGCTGGGTCCCTCTGCAAGGTGCATAACAGTAAGAAAAATGTGTAAGCTGTAATGCACACGCCCGGGCTGAGCGGCGTGTGCGTGTGATTGTAGTGATTCCACTGGACCGTGCCGGAGAGTGAATGCCTGGAGGGGCGTAACTAGGTATTCACCCGATCCGACCAGGGTCGCACGACGGCATACGACGCCAGTGCACCAAGGAGGAACCGAGCAGAGGGACCAGGTGCTACTCCAGGACAGACCCCGGACACGGCTGTTGACCCACACAGGGGAATACAGGAACAGACTGGTAGGCTGGCACACAGACTGGTGGGTATAGGCAGGCACGACTGGTATGCAGGCAGGCGGGTATGCAGGCAGGGGGGTACAGGCAGGCGGGGGGGTACAGGCAAGCACAGCTAGAGTGCAGACAGGGAGGCACTAGCAGGTAGGAACACAGGCGGGATAGGACCCAGTAAACATTGGGACTCAGGAACAGAACCACAGATGTGGCGGACAAACACAGCAGAGTGAGGCCGCCCAGAGAGGTGAGCGAGAACAGGGCAGGACAAAGCCGCCTGGAGCGGTGAGCAAGAGTAGAGCAGGACAAGGCCGCCAGGAGCGGTGAGCAAAGGGTCAGAGCTGAGCGAGACTGCCGGAGCAGTGAGCAAGAGTAAAGCAGTACGAGACCGCCTGGAGCGGTGAGCAA
Source organism: Phyllobates terribilis (assembly GCF_046119375.1). NCBI lineage: Eukaryota > Metazoa > Chordata > Amphibia > Anura > Dendrobatidae > Phyllobates > Phyllobates terribilis. The sequence continues at coordinate 285,061,135 of NW_027362762.1, read as the reverse complement.
GAGTGGAGCAAGACTGCCGGAGCAGTGAGCAAAAGGATAAGAGCGGAGCGAGACTGCCGGAGCAGTGAGCAAAAGGGTCAGAGCGGAGCAAGGCTGCCGGAGCAGCGAGCAAAGGAGTCGGAGCAGGCTAGAACCGCCGGAGCGGTAAGCAAAGGAGTCAGAGCAGGCTAGAACCGCCGGAGCGGTGAGCAAAGGAGTCAGAGCAGGCTAGAACCGCCGGAGCGGTGAGCAAAGGAGTCAGAGCAGGCAAGGCTGAGCAGGGGGGACAGGGCTCTGTTCACACGGAACAGACAGGAAGGGAAAGGCAGAGCCAGATACCCACAGGGTACTTGCAGTGAAATAGCGAGTGGACCACAAACTCACAAACGGGAGTACAGAGACAACAAGCAGGAGTTAGGTACGAGTTCAGACTTTGCAGAAAAAGGAAGGGAACGGACATAGAGGCAAAACAGGTAAAGGATAGGAGAGAGTTCAGACTGGAACTGAGTGTACGGAGGAGACCGACACTGCAGCGGAATACAGGAGCGGGTCTGGGAATACGGCCCCCAGAGAGGCAGGATGAACAGGCAAGGAGCGTGTTCAGACAGGACAGACAAGATACAGGAGCGGGTCTAGGTAATCAGCCCCTAGAAGGCGGGAGGAACAGGCTAGGAGCGTGTTCAGACAGGACAGACAAGATACAGGAATGGATCTAGGTAATCGGCCCCTAGAAGGCAGAAGGAACAGGCTAGGAGCATGTTCAGACAGGCCTGGAAATACAGCCTCCAGGATAGGCAAACAAGAGAACACAGACAGGACTCAGTTCAGACACGGGAACTGATACCGCAAGGCAGGAGACATAGACAGGACTCAGCTCAGACACGGGAACTGATACCGCAAGGCAGGAGACATAGACAGGACTCAGTTCAGACACGGGAACTGATACCGCAAGGCAGGAGACATAGACAGGACCTGGCACCTTCAGAGTGCAAGCACACACTGAATGAAACACTATGCTCAGGCAGGGATAGATGGGAGCAGCTGAGCTATATACCAGGTGACAGACAGCAATAGGCTGAGGACGCACAAGGGGTGTGACCCACAGCAGGTACAAAAAGCAGGAAGTGATCGGGCGCCGCCCTTAAGCAGCAGAAACAGACACAAACAGACAGCATGGAGGGAAGCCAGAGAGACATTCTGGACTGGAGATCAAGTGCGCGCTCTTGCACAGTGGGAGATGGACCACCATGCAAGGACGCCGCCAGGTATGTTACATAAGCATCTAATAAAATGATGAAGAAAGAAAAGAGCGTGAAAGTGAAAGATATATGAATATTTAAAAAATATTTAATTACCTTTTTTGTAGCAAGCTGATTTGAATTCATGAATTTTAGCTTGAAAAGTAGAAACTCTAGCAGAGAACCACAGGTTGCACTATATATGTGCAATGAACAGAATAGAAGTGAGATTAGTAATAGTAATCACGAAAATAATATGTGATTAGTGGAAAAAATAACACACCAAGTCCACACCTCCCATGTCTGCCAAAGGTTCTCATTGAAGCTTTTGGGAGACATTGTTTTTAATGTTCCAATCCATTTTGTTTCAATTTGGGTTAATTTTCTCATACCCTCTCTATACCTAAATGTACACAATCAATCACTCTGGTTCAAAATCCCAAAAGATTGGAACTGTAATGCAAGCAGAAATGACGAGGGATAGGTTTCAACTTAAACTTAGCAATTGTAAATGTGTCCCGAAAGTCCTGGATCCCGCCACATGGATGTCCCTAATATGTTCTAAGGTATGAGTGTGTAATTCTCTTGAGGTCATCCCAATGTAAATTAGCCCACATGGGCAGGTGGCATATTAGATGACCCCTTCAGTCCTACAGGATATATGATGTACAATTTTATATTGTTGTTTTCCATCCAAACTTGAAAAGAATTGGTCATCTCTCACCATCTCATATCATAGTTAGTAATTATGTGTACTTTATTTTCACCTTTAGTGTGGGGTTTAGGCACAAGTAATTGCATGTGGGGTGTATGTTGAACTTTATGATAGCCACCCTGGATGTCATCACAACGATAGCCTCTTTGTGAAAAGCGATTTTCAAGATTCACAGCAGAACTTTCAAAAATGTCAGTTTGGTCACAGATTCTTCCTGCACATAAAAACTGACCCACCGTAATAGCCCGAATGGTGTGTAGTGAATGAGAGGAGGAAGTGTGTAGCAAGGAGTTAACACTAGTTTTCTTATGAATTGAAGAGTGTAACAGACCCCGATCATCAGATGTGAATTGGAAATCCAAGAATGTGACATTTGTCTGAGAGGTGGAATGAGTGGGCTGGATATTAATATCATTATCATTTAGATGAGATAAGAAAAGATCTAGAGCAGAATAGAAGCCCTGCCAAATAAACAGAATGTCATCAATGAATCTGATCCATGTAAGAACATGATTTATAGTTGAATCGAAATTAGAAGCAAAAAGAGTGTGTTCCCAAAACCCCAAAAGAGGTTGGCATATGAAGGTACACAAGTCGCCTCTGTAACCACACCGCTCTCCTGGAAGTACACCACAAATTATAATAATGTGATCAAAAGATGTATGAGAGCTCTGTCAAGAACATTGTTTTCCAGAAAGAATCTGGTTGCACATAGGCGTTCTTCATGTGTAATAGCAGTATTTAAAGATTCAACATCCAAACGCACAAGGAACATATCAGGCTCAATGGTGATAGCCTCATCACACTAACACTTCAGTGGAATCCCAAATATAAGAAGGTAAGATGGACACAGAAGATTTCAAATGATGATCTAAAAATTGTGAAATTGGGTAAACAAAAATACAACATCCCGAACACAATAGGTCGACCATGAGGTTCACATAGGTTTTTATGGACCTTGGGTAAAGAATACAATGTCAGGATAACCAGGTGAGAAATGGTCAAAGCCTCAAAGAGGGTTTTAGGGATAAGGTAGACATAAGTCAACATATACCCTAACATGTTGATACCAATGACAGCAAAAATCCCATGAGGCATATGCTGATTTCTCCATATTAAAGGAAAAATTCTTCCTTTATCGCCACCTTGAGATCAGCAAATATTTAGACAGATTTCTACATTTTTTTTCTTTTTCTACATTTTTTTTCTTTTTTTTAGCATAGCCAAATTATATATAGAATTAAAGCTATAGATAAAAATGCAAAATTACTGAGATTTTGTGACAATAGCAGATGTCAATGTTAAGAAATTAAGAACTGAGGAAACAATTGTGAAAGCTGACATTATTAGCATGTCTGTACAAATTATTGTCATATCCTTATATACTATACATTGCGTTTATGTTCTAGCCTAAATAATAGTCAAAGAAAATAACAGTACTTCACCACTCAATTTTATTCTTCATTGTTTTTTAATGCTGCTTGCCTATTTTACACATATATAATGATGAAGATAGGAAAGAGTTGGCAAACATTGCAGCCATTTTATGCAATTGCAAGTCATTGTTCGTGTTTTCTATTATTTTATGAACAAAAAAAGTTATTTTCTTTCCAAATCCATTTCTTTCTTGATGCTCTCGTCACATTTTTGACAGTATTAGCGTTGAGGCATTTATTATCTTTTGTACTTTTGTAAGAATTCTCTAGTGAGTCAAGAGTATTTTAAAGTTCTTTAAAACTGATAAATTAAATTGTCCATATACAACTAAATGCAATAATTCTACTTCACTGTTTCAAACTTGGATCAAATATAAATGTGAAAATTATGTTTGTGTTATAATGCAATAGAGTGGTATTTTGCAAATTCCCATTCAAAGGGACATTAAAATCTATAATTTTCTAGTAATATGTTTCTAATTCATAAGCAAAGCATGTTGTCCCAATCCAGAAAGTTTTTAAGCCTCATTCAAAAACTATATTACAGTAAGACTGTCTTTGGTGCCCATAATATCCAGTTGGTATTTTACTAGATCAGTATAAGTACTGAACAAGACCCATGGTTTCCTTCTCCTTCTTCCTTCTAGATGAGTTACGCTTTGTGTAGGGAAGTTGTATTATGAATGTGTCCAACATGCCGTATTTAATTCAGCAGAGAATTGTGATAGTGGAGGCCGAAATACACATAGGCTCATTTACAGAAACACATTATTGTATAGCTGGTGAATTTCTGGTAAATTTCTTTACCTAATTGCAGCAAAAAAACAGTACACATGATTTGGTGTCAGGTTGATGTGAAACAAAATCCATAACTGATACCAAATATAGACAACAATGTATTCAGACAGCAGCTATTATTGCATCCATTATAATAAGTTCAAGTGAAACAAGAAAATTAGTTGTGCAAAAGTTGTGCAAAGAAGGAGTTAGCACTTTGAACATCTGTGATGAGTAAGTGCGACATATTTTATAATGCATTATTCCTTACAAACCACACAAGGGAAACTTGGTTCTGTTTCTTTTGTAAACCACTCTTGTAACCTCAACTTCATTTGTGCTACTATATATAAGCATATCATTTTGAGTCCAGGCACTGAATAAAACAGACCAAACTGCCTCAAAATAAATGCAAATATCAGCCATCTCAGCAACCGATTAGAATTTAGCCATATTTAATCAAACCTTTTTTTGCATCTCTAGGGAGCTAAGAAAAAAAACTCATTGTTAGGGAAAATACCGTATTTTGAGGATTATACGACACATTAGATTATAATACACACCCCATATTTTGGGGAGGAAAATAGGATATTTTTTTTAATAAAATGGTGGTGCGTCTTGTAATCCGTTTTTTCGGTAGCTTACCTCGGGGGGCAGTAGCGTTGGAGTGGGGTCCCAAGTGGCAGGGTTGCAACTGCAGGAAACTGGCAGTAGCTGCAGCGGCGGTGAAAGCAGGAGTGGGGCAATGCTGTGAGCCCAATGCTGGTGAGAGGTGGTGTTTGGAGGTGTGGGGGATCCACCAAAATTTGGGAAATCCCAGAGCTCCCACACTTTCCATGCTTTTCAAAGTAGTCGACACCGAGAAAATGGCTGCCGGAGTAGCCGCATGCGCAGATTGAGACCATGACACCAAGAACAACTCCTCCTACCAGCCTGGGACTCACAGCATCGCCCCACTCCTGTTGATGCTGCTGTCGCCAGAAGCTTTGTGCAACAGCCACCGTGGGACCCAGCTCTACCGCAGCTGGTAAGCTACATTCGGGTTATAAGATGCAACCCCATTTTTCCTCAAAATTTTTGGGGAAAAGTACATGTTATAATCTGAAAAATACAATAAGTTTCTTTGGCAATGTACTGTACAAAGTTAGACTGTCTATGAGGTAAGACTTTACTAACTATCTACATGTGGTGTAGACTCTGTTGACTGCTGGAGCATCTGCACTAGAACAGAGAAAGATTGAATAAGTGATTAGTTCATTTAATTTCATACAATCTCCAGTTTTTTATTCTTGTTTTAATTTACTTTAGTTCAGTAACTGCATAACCACTTTAAGGCTTCATGTAAAGATCAACAGATTTACAAAAAATCTAATTCAAAGTTTCTTTGAAATTGTCCAGAAATTTCAATTTGGATCAAATTTATTCAAAGCAAATCAAATGCTCCTTATTATAGTTTTGGGTAATTTTCATTTATTTTATAATTGTTCTAATCCAATCCTGTTGGATCAGAAAAGAACTGTTATACTACATTATCTATTGTTTTCTTTTTTTCTGGAGTATTCCGTTTATTGCCTAAAAATTGGAAATACTGTAATCACAGACAGTTCACTATTCATTTTCATTTTCCTATGTTTATAGTCACTTCAATTGCATATTATAATTGTGCTACTTTAATCTTTCTGATGACTTGTAAACTAATATACATTAATTAAATTTTGAAATGTATTACAATTTTGTGGCTCAAACCTATCAGACCATGATATGCTTCTCAATCTGTGCGTCAACTGTAATATATCTTTTTTTTGTGGAAAACATGCATACAATTTTATGTTTATTTTCCAAATGCTCCCTTTTATTATAATCAGAAGGTTTTTTTTATATTTATTATGTTTTTAGCACAAAGCCTGATATCAATTTTTAAACTGTATTGTGGAAAGTTTCTTCATATACAAAGACTTTCAGATGCCATGCTTATTTATTCAAAAAATCTAATATTCTTTACTTTTTTGCCTATATCTATACCCATTCACGGAGTAGAGAAGGGGGTACAGAATTTCAATAAAAAACAAAACAATATTTTTTTAAACTTGAGGCATGTTTAGAATATTGCTAAATTTACATTTTTTTTTTGATGGACGAGTTTGCTTTCAATGTAAATTATCAGACATTTGCTAGGCTTCTATGTATGTAATCTTATTGTAACATACCTGGCGGCGTCCTTGCATAGTGGTCCATCTCCCACTGTGCAAGAGCGCGCACTTGATCTCCTGTCCAGAATGTCTCTCTGGCTTCCCTCCATGCTGTCTGTTTGTGTCTGTTTCTGCTGCTTAAGGGCGGCGCCCGATCACTTCCTGCTTTTTGTACCTGCTGTGGGTCACACCTCTTGTGCGTCCTCAGCCTATTGCTGTCTGTCACCTGGTATATAGCTCAGCTGCGCCCATCTATCCCTGCCTGAGCATAGTGTTTCTTTCAGTGTGTGCTTACACTCTGAAGGTGCCAGGTCCCGTTCTGTGTTCTCTTTTCTGCCTATCCTGGAGGCTGTATTTCCAGGCCTGTCTGAACACGCTCCTAGCCTGTTCCTCCTGCCTTCTAGGGGCCGATTACCTAGACCTGTTCCTGTATCTTGTCTGACCTGTCTGAACACGCTCCTAGCCTGTTCCTCCTGCCTTCTAGGGGCCGATTACCTAGACCTGTTCCTGTATCTTGTCTGTCCTGTCTGAACACGCTCCTTGCCTGTTCGTCCTGCCTCTCTGGGGGCCGTATTCCCAGACCCGCTCCTGTATCCCGCTGCAGTGTCGGTCTCCTCCGTACACTCAGTTCCAGTCTGAACTCTCTCCTATCCTTTACCTGTTTTGCCTCTATGTCCGTTCCCTTCCTTTTTCTGCAGAGTCTGAACTCGTACCTAACTCCTGCTTGTTGTCTCTGTACTCCCGTTTGTGAGTTTGTGGTCCACTCGCTACTTCACTGCAAGTACACTGTGGGTGTCTGGCTCTGCCTTTCCCTTCCTGTCTGTTCCGTGTGAACAGAGCCCTGTCCCCCCTACTCAGCCTAGCCTGCTCTGACTCCTTTGCTCACCGCTCCGGCGGTTCTAGCCTGCTCTGACTCCTTTGCTCACCGCTCCGGCGGTTCTAGCCTGCTCTGACTCCTTTGCTCACCGCTCCGGCGGTTCTAGTCTGCTCTGACTCCTTTGCTTACCGCTCCGGCGGTTCTAGCCTGCTCTGACTCCTTGTTCACTGCTCCGGCAGTCCTGTCCTGCCCTGCTTCTGCCCGCTGCTCCGGCAGTCCTGTCCTGCCCTGCTTCTGCCCGCTGCTCCGGCAGTCCTGTCCTGCCCTGCTTCTGCCCGCTGCTCCGGCAGTCCTGTCCTGCCCTGCTTCTGCCCGTTGCTCCGGCAGTCCTGTCCTGCCCTGCTTCTGCCCGCTGCTCCGGCAGTCCTGTCCTGCCCTGCTTCTGCCCGCTGCTCCGGCAGTCCTGTCCTGCCCTGCTTCTGCCCGCTGCTCCGGCAGTCCTGTCCTGCCCTGCTTCTGCCCGCTGCTCCGGCAGTCCTGTCCTGCCCTGCTTGTGCTCGCTGCTCCTGCAGCCCTGTCCTGCTCTGTTCTTGCCCACCGCTTCGGGCGTTCCCTCTCTGCTGTGGTTGTCTACCGCATCTGCGGTTCTGTGACCCAGTCTGTACTGGGTCTTAACCTTTCTGTGCTCCAGCCCGTCCTTTCGGCCAGTACCTCCCTGCCTGCATACTCGCCTGTATCCACCCATCTGCATACCTGCCGTGTTTGCTTATATCCACCAGTCTGTGCCAGCCTAACCTGCCTGTTCCTGAGTCCCAATGTGTACTGGGTCCTATCCCGCCTGTGTTCCTACCTGCTAGTGCCTCCCTGTCTGCACTCTAGCTGTGCTTGCCTGTACCCCTCTACCTGTATTGTTCCTGAGTCCCAGTGTGTACTGGGTCCTATCCCGCCTGTGTTCCTACCTGCTAGTGCCTCCCTGTCTGCACTCTAGCTGCGCTTGCCTTTACTTGCCTGCCTATACCCTCCAGTCTGTGCGCCAGCCTAACCAGCCTGATCCAGTAATCCCTGTGTGGGTCAACCCCCGTGTCCGGAGTTTGACCTGGAGTAGCACCTGGTCCCTCTGCCCGGTTTCTCCCTGGTGCACTGGCGTCGTATGCCGTCGTGCCATCTTGGTCGGATCGGCCAGATACTTAGTCACGCCCCTCCAGGCACTCTCCGGTTCATGGTCCAGTGGAATCACTACAATCACACGCACACGCCGCTCAGCCCGGGCGTGTGCATAACAGCATGCTCAGGCCATGGTTCCCGTTGAGCCCCACGGCCTTCGCTCTCTGAGAAGTTTTCCAGCGAATACATGCATTAAAATAAATAAATAAATATATTTTTTTTTCCTTTAGCTGAGTTCCAGGCGAATTACGCACCCGTCCAGATGGATCTATCTGCTCTCGTTCCCGCGGATCCGCTACGTTATTATGGGGATCCTAGACAAAGTCGTGCATTTGTGGAGCAATGCATGCTACACTTCAAGTTCTACCCTCTATGTTTTCCCACCGATCGGGTTAAGGTGGCATTCATTATGTCTTACCTGGCGGGTGATGCCTTGGAATGGATCAACCCAATATATGAAACACAGGATCCGATCCTCCTGGACCTAATGGCCTTCCTGGTGGCCTTTCTAATGGTCTTCGATGATCCTAACCCGGAGGCTCCTGCTGAAGCTTCACTTCCCAATATCCCGGAGCAGCCCCAATGGGTAATGTGTGTGGGTAGCGCAATAGTCCTCCAGCCCAATGAGACTACTGCCCACCCAGAATCCTCACAGGGTGACTACGCTTTCCGGAATACTTCTCCCAACCTCAAGAGGCAGTCCAGACGTGCTAGACGTAGAGGCAAGCCGTCACGCCAGGGTCTGTCCTCCCTGAGACCTCCTGACCCCAACCTTGAAGTCCCTACTGAAGCTTCATCTCCCTGTATCCCGGAGAAGCCCCAACGGGTAATGTGCGTGGGTAGTGCACCAGTTCTCCTGCCCGAAGAGACTTCTGCCCATCCAGACTCCACACAGGAGAACTTCCTGCACCCGGCATCAGATGCTTCACCCACTTTAACCGGTGTGCATGTCCAAGGATGCTCCAAAGCTGTGGTTACCTCAGAGTCTGTGCACCTCTACTACCTGGCGGAGGACCCCCTGTTGCCTCCTGAATCCTCCGGGATACCACTCGATGACAAATGGAGAGAGAATTCTCTACACCCGGTACTCGATACTTTGTCCGCTTCGTCCTGTGAGCCTGACAATGGGTACCCCAAAGTGGTAGTTACCCCCGAGTCTCTACACCCCTCCAACCAGGCGGAGGACCTCCAGTTGTCTCCTGAACCCTTCGGGGTGCTACCTGGTAGCGAAAGGACAGAGACTCTCCTATACTCTGTACCTGATACCTCGCTCGCTTCGTCCAGTGAGTCCAACCTAGTGTACTCCGAAGCAGAGGTTACTCCCGAGTCTCTACACCCCTCCGACCAGGCGGAGGACCTCCAGTTGTCTCCTGAACCCTTCGGGGTGCTATCTGGTAGCGAAAGGACAGAGACTCTCCTATACTCTGTACCTGATACCTCGCTCGCTTCGTCCAGTGAGTCCAACCTAGTGTACTCTGAAGCAGTGGTTACTCCCGAGTCTCTACACTCCTCTGACCAGGCGGAGGACCTCCAGTTGTCTCCAGAACCCTTCGGGGTGCCACCTGGTGGTAAATGGACAGAGACTTTCCTATATCCTGGATCTGATACCTCGCTTGCTTCGTCCAGTGAGTCCAACCTAGTGTACTCTGAAGCAGAGGTTACCCGTGAGTCTCTACACCCCTCTGACCAGGCGGAGGACCGCCAGTTGTCTCCAGAACCCTTCGGGGTGCCACCTGGTGGAGAATGGACAGAGACTTTCCTATACTCGGTACCCGATACCTCGCCTGCTTCGTCCAGTGAGTCCGACCTAGTGTACTCTGAAGCAGATGTTTTCTCTGAGCCTCTGCACTCTTCTGACCCGGCGGAGGACGTCCAGTTGTTTCCTGAATCCTCCGGGGTACCACCAGAAAACAAAGAGACAGTGACTTTTCCTCATTATGTACCTGATAACCCGTCTATTTCTTCCTGTGAGCTTGACAAGATGTACCTCGAAGCAGAGATTACCCCCAAGTCTCTGTCCCCCTCCAACCCGGTGGAGGACTTCCAGTTGTCTCCTGTACCCTCTGGGGTGCCACCTGAAAATATGTGGAGAGAGACTTCCTTGTGTGCTGTTCCTGGTACTCCACCCGTTTCGTCTGTTGCTAAGGGTGACTGGATGGGAGGTAGCATCCTAGCTACCCAGAAGAGACCAGTTTTTCCGGTGGACAGTGGAAGTGATCTCTTCGAAGTGAAGAATTGGCCCTCGAATTCCCTGCGGAAGATTCTGGCAGGCCTGAAGAAGAGGGGGCGTAAGGGGGGGGGGTACTGTAACATACCTGGCGGCGTCCTTGCATAGTGGTCCATCTCCCACTGTGCAAGAGCGCGCACTTGATCTCCTGTCCAGAATGTCTCTCTGGCTTCCCTCCATGCTGTCTGTTTGTGTCTGTTTCTGCTGCTTAAGGGCGGCGCCCGATCACTTCCTGCTTTTTGTACCTGCTGTGGGTCACACCTCTTGTGCGTCCTCAGCCTATTGCTGTCTGTCACCTGGTATATAGCTCAGCTGCGCCCATCTATCCCTGCCTGAGCATAGTGTTTCTTTCAGTGTGTGCTTACACTCTGAAGGTGCCAGGTCCCGTTCTGTGTTCTCTTTTCTGCCTATCCTGGAGGCTGTATTTCCAGGCCTGTCTGAACACGCTCCTAGCCTGTTCCTCCTGCCTTCTAGGGGCCGATTACCTAGACCTGTTCCTGTATCTTGTCTGACCTGTCTGAACACGCTCCTAGCCTGTTCCTCCTGCCTTCTAGGGGCCGATTACCTAGACCTGTTCCTGTATCTTGTCTGTCCTGTCTGAACATGCTCCTTGCCTGTTCGTCCTGCCTCTCTGGGGGCCGTATTCCCAGACCCGCTCCTGTATCCCGCTGCAGTGTCGGTCTCCTCCGTACACTCAGTTCCAGTCTGAACTCTCTCCTATCCTTTACCTGTTTTGCCTCTATGTCCGTTCCCTTCCTTTTTCTGCAGAGTCTGAACTCGTACCTAACTCCTGCTTGTTGTCTCTGTACTCCCGTTTGTGAGTTTGTGGTCCACTCGCTACTTCACTGCAAGTACCCTGTGGGTGTCTGGCTCTGCCTTTCCCTTCCTGTCTGTTCCGTGTGAACAGAGCCCTGTCCCCCCTACTCAGCCTAGCCTGCTCTGACTCCTTTGCTCACCGCTCCGGCGGTTCTAGCCTGCTCTGACTCCTTTGCTCACCGCTCCGGCAGTTCTAGCCTGCTCTGACTCCTTTGCTCACCGCTCCGGAGGTTCTAGTCTGCTCTGACTCCTTTGCTTACCGCTCCGGCGGTTCTAGCCTGCTCTGACTCCTTGTTCACTGCTCCGGCAGTCCTGTCCTGCCCTGCTTCTGCCCGCTGCTCCGGCAGTCCTGTCCTGCCCTGCTTCTGCCCGCTGCTCCGGCAGTCCTGTCCTGCCCTGCTTCTGCCCGCTGCTCCGGCAGTCCTGTCCTGCCCTGCTTCTGCCCGCTGCTCCGGCAGTCCTGTCCTGCCCTGCTTCTGCCCGCTGCTCCGGCAGTCCTGTCCTGCCCTGCTTCTGCCCGCTGCTCCGGCAGTCCTGTCCTGCCCTGCTTCTGCCCGCTGCTCCGGCAGTCCTGTCCTGCCCTGCTTCTGCCCGCTGCTCCGGCAGTCCTGTCCTGTCCTGCTCTGCTTGTGCTCGCTGCTCCTGCAGCCCTGTCCTGCTCTGTTCTTGCCCACCGCTTCGGGCGTTCCCTCTCTGCTGTGGTTGTCTACCGCATCTGCGGTTCTGTGACCCAGTCTGTACTGGGTCTTAACCTTTCTGTGCTCCAGCCCGTCCTTTCGGCCAGTACCTCCCTGCCTGCATACTCGCCTGTATCCACCCATCTGCATACCTGCCGTGTTTGCTTATATCCACCAGTCTGTGCCAGCCTAACCTGCCTGTTCCTGAGTCCCAATGTGTACTGGGTCCTATCCCGCCTGTGTTCCTACCTGCTAGTGCCTCCCTGTCTGCACTCTAGCTGTGTTTGCCTGTACCCCTCTACCTGTATTGTTCCTGAGTCCCAGTGTGTACTGGGTCCTATCCCGCCTGTGTTCCTACCTGCTAGTGCCTCCCTGTCTGCATTCTAGCTGCGCTTGCCTTTACTTGCCTGCCTATACCCTCCAGTCTGTGCGCCAGCCTAACCAGCCTGATCCAGTAATCCCTGTGTGGGTCAACCCCCGTGTCCGGAGTTTGACCTGGAGTAGCACCTGGTCCCTCTGCCCGGTTTCTCCCTGGTGCACTGGCGTCGTATGCCGTCGTGCCATCTTGGTCGGATCGGCCAGATACTTAGTCACGCCCCTCCAGGCACTCTCCGGTTCATGGTCCAGTGGAATCACTACAATCACACGCACACGCCGCTCAGCCCGGGCGTGTGCATAACACTTATGCACTTAAACAGTGAACCGAACTAAATGGTATAACATTAGTAGCATATTAGATGCTAGGGATACTCCCAACTAGACACATATCCTGCAAATAAATGGAGTATAAATCCCACAGAACAACATGACTATTAAAATATAAATTTTATTAAATTCCAATATAAAAGACACACACAATTTGCTTAAGACAGTAAATAGGTCCCTTGGGGTAGGAATCACACAAAGTCAGTTTGGCAGGTAGGTCTAGGTTCAGATGGTGTCATTCAGGGAATATGGAGAGTATAAAGACTGGCACTTAAAATATATATCGCGAGTCATCAGTCCACAGCAACAGAATCTATATGTATAGGAATGCCAAGATCCAAACATATGAGTCTTAGTCTATACAATTGAACTAGATAAAAGTAAACCACAATGTGCTAGTTCTATAGTCAAAGACACAATCTAAAAATATATGGCTAGGAAAAAAAAAAAAAAAAATCATCGTCCTTCAGATGCAATAAGAGATAATGTGAGCTGTATATATTGGATTAACCCATTAAGTTATGTGCCATAAAGTTGATACAGGTTATATAATACAAGCTCCCAAATGACTCACCCATCTGTGCAGTAACCCCTATGCCGCACTGAAGCCCCGACGCGCGTTTCGCGTATTGCTTCTTCTGGAGGCTGTGATGGAGCGTGTGGATCGCCATCTTTAAATGCCCAGTGTAATTAAGATACCGGTGTTAATGCCGATGTGTGCAGCGCGTGCGAGAGTCACCGCCCCCCCGAGACGCGTCATATCCGGCCATTTCCTGACGGGGCTGTGGGCCGGAACAATGCGTTCCAGTGACGTCAGAGGCCCGCCTCCCCATCATACGGAAGCCTTCACGACGCGACGGGCTGGGGCGGCCCTGCGCACGTGCAGCTCAGCAATAAACAACGTGAGGAAAAAATAGCAACTGGGCAAGTATCCTGATACATACAGGCCATGCATTTAGCAACAATATATGTGAGCACAACATAAGCACCCATTATATGTACCATCAGGACATGCCAAAAAGAGGGAGGAATGAATATAGCCATCATATATTATCAGTCCACAGTGTTCTAATACCCACATCTCATAATCAAAAAACAGATAAAAATATATCCTCTGTATCATCACATAGATGGGGCTTTTTGGTATAGATCTTGTTATGTTGATGGTATCCAGAGTTTAACATGTAGGGGGTTCATTTCATCCATGCTGGAAGAGGCATGTCCAAATAAAGTTGAAATTAGTCCAAATTATGGTCCAAGTATGTATCAAAAAGCAAATATACTGAAAAAGACAACAAAACAAATAATAATTTAAAATCCACACATAAATAAAAAAGGGAGAGAAAGAGAAGAAATCAATCTACAAATAAGGAGCAAAGCTATTAAGCTCATTGAGACCCCTAGGGGTCACAGTGTCCAGGACAGCTATCCAGCGGCACTCCAGCTGCGCCAAAATACGCTTGTGGTCCCCACCCCGACTACCGAGGTGTATCTGATCGATGCCTCTAAATTTGAGGCATGAGGGATCACAGTTGTGGCGCAGCTTGAAGTGCCGCGGGATGGTCTTAAGTAGCACTAAATCAGAGACCTCACGTGCCGCCACTATAGCTCGCACGTGTTCTCTCACTCGGACCCGAAATTCCCTAGATGTGAGCCCCACATAACTCAAATTGCAGGAACATTGGGCCACATAAATAATATGCGTGGAGCTACAGGAAATATGACGGGTAATCTTGAAGTTCCGTGCGCCATCCGTGGATGAAAATGTCATGGCCCTCTCTATATTCCTGCAAGCCAAACAGGACCCACACGGATAACAACCCCACCTTGGTTTTCCAACTCCGAACAGAGTGGTTGAGGGGGCGACATAGTGGCTTCTTACCAAAGAGTCTTTTAGACTTTTACCCTGCCTTGCTGTCCTTAGTGGTCTCTCAGGTAAAACTTGATTAAGTGTAGGTTCCGTTTTTAGTATGGGCCAGTGTCTGGATAGAATCTCACGTATTTCCCGCCAGCGGTTATTGTAGGTGGAAATGAATCTAATGGGAGAGTCTCTCTCCTCCTGTTTTTTTGTATTTACTAGGAGGGAGACTCGTGGAGTCCTCCTTGCACGTCTATAGCCCCTTTTAATACTTCGTGCACTGTATCCGCGATCCCGAAATCTATGGTTGAGGTCCCGAGCCTGATCCTCAAAAGCCACCTCTGAGGAGCAAATGCGTTTCATTCTAATATACTGTCCTACAGGAATGGCCCGGATGGTAGAAGAAGTGTGTGCTGAAGTAGCATGCAACAAGGAATTGACCGACGTCTCCTTACGGAAGACGTCGGTCTCCATCCTGCCATCCTGCTGGACAGTGATCCTGATATCCAGAAATTCAATTTCACTCCAATTATACTTATATGTAAGTTTGATGTTCCGATCATTATGATTTAAGGAGGAAATAAATTCATGAAGCTCAGGTTCGGGGCCCTGCCAAATGGAAAAAATGTCGTCAATGTATCTATACCAGCACTGCGCATGGGAGGCAGCGCCCGCCCCATCCCCGAAAATCTCCCTCTCCCAAAAGCCGAGAAAAAGATTAGCGTAAGATGGGGCACACGCCGCGCCCATCGCAGTGCCGCGTTTCTGAAGAAAAAACCTATCTTTAAAAATGAAAAAATTATGAGTCAGTATAAATTGTAATAATTCCATCAACAGTGCACGAAGTGGGGCATTTAAATCACTGGACTCCAGGAAGAACTCCACGGCTCGTAAGCCATCCTCATGTCCTATGCTCGTGTAAAGTGACTCCACATCAATAGCCACCAAGGTCATGTCCGTATCCAAATGCAAACCCTCTATTTTCCTCAGGATGTCACCAGTGCCCCTGACATAGGAGGGCAGTGTCTCCACCAGTGGGTGAAGATAATGTTCAATGAACTTACAAACTGGATCACACAGCCCTCCAATGCCAGAGACAATGGGACGCCCCGGGGGGTCCGTAAGGCTCTTGTGGACCTTAGGTAGCAAATAAAATGTTGGAGTCACTGGAAATTTGGTGCATAGGCCATCAAAAATCTTTTTAGGGATGGTACCCTGCTCATAAGCTTGTTCCAGAATGTCAAGAAGTTCAGCCATAAAGGCTGTTAGTGGATTGTTAGATAGAGAGATATAAGAGGCTCTATCCCGGAGTTGTCTAAAGGCCTCCTTCTCATATTTTGCGACTGGCCAGATCACAACGTTCCCTCCCTTGTCTGCCGGTTTAAATACCACGTCCCTCATAGATTGGAGTTTCCTGAGTGCTTTTCTCTGTTCTGGTGTAAGGTTGTCATTCCTCAAATGTCCAGAGAGTTTTCTCAGGTCATTACTCACCATTTTATTAAAAATTTCAATCTGGGGGCAAAGGGAGAAGGGAGGGAAGGTGGTAGATCTGGCCAGGGCGGTAGTGGGGAAGGTACCTGAGGAGGCCGGAGTACTCTCTCTCTCCAATTCTTCCAATATGGATAGAGCCTCTCTCTCTTGGGTCGTATCCAGCAGCTGGCAGGTTGGTTTAGTGTGTAGTTTGCGTAACAGCACCTTCCTGAGGAAAAGTTGTAAATCCTTTAGTGCTGAAAAAAAGTTATAATTATTAGTCGGAACAAAGGTTAAACCCAATGACAGTACTTCATTTTGACTTTCTGAAAGGGTATGAGCAGAGAGATTAATTACCTCTAAACTGTTAGTTCTCAATTTTTTCTCCAGAGATTGTGGAGGGGTTGTTTTCCTTTTGGAGTTATATTTCCCCTTCCACTGACCATAATGCGCACTACTATTCCCAACCTGCATTCCCTTTGGTGCTTCTTCCTCCATAGATGATAGGGAGGAGATTGAGTTCCACCGATTCCCCGGCCTTGTTTTGTTATGGCCTTTTCTGCCTCTCCATCTGTAGACCTGTTTTTGTTTAAAATCTGCAAGATCTCTTTGGTATTTCTTGGTTTTGGAGGCCACTATGTCTTTTTCCCATTTCACAAATTCCCTGTCAAGATCCTGATTAAATTGATTAAGGGCTTCAGGGGTTAACTTGGTGGATAGTGAGTCCTGGAGTTGGATAATCTCCAACTCAATGCTATGTAGGGACTGTTCGTTAGATCTAATTAAAAGTTCCATGTGCCCCTTAGAGCAGGTGGATGAGATGTCCTCCCATTGTTGTTCCATTGAGACATCTTTAAACTCAAATGCCGGAAAGACCTGGACACGAAGACCTCTTATGCACTTAGTATGAATTTATTCATCTCTCCTGAGTGACATGTCTGTTTTAGTAGATAATTGCACTTTCCATAAAACAACAATTTTTAGGCAACTATTTTAATACTCTGTACTGTTCTATTCCTCTGCCAGTCATATATAAAATGGTACTTTGTGCAGAAAAGACCAGATGCCTATTTGATGTAGGTCACCTATAGGCCCCGGTTTCACACATCTAACATTTATTGTCTAAGTAAAAACCATGATGTTTGCAATCATTTTGCCTAACAAAAATCAAAAATTAAGTCACTATTGAAAGCTATGATTAACTGAGTTCCAAATGTTTTGCAAAGCAAAGTAAATGATAAACTGTAATAACATTACAAAATTCTGAAAGGAATCTATGCCTCCTGTTTAACAAAAATATTGACTAGATTTAAATCCCTTTCAGTTGAAGGACTTACCGTTACTTCATACTTGAGAAGAGCTTCCTGAAAATGGACGTACAGTCATGGCCAAAAGTTTTGAGAATGACACCAAAATTTTATTTTCACATGATCTGCTGGCCTCTGGTTTTTATCAGTGTTTGTCTGATGTTTATATCACATACAGAAATATAATTGCAATCATATTATGAGTACCAATAGGTTATATTGACAGTTAGAATGAGTTAATGCAGCAAGTCAATATTTGCAGTGTTGCCCCTTCTTCTTCAAGACCTCTGTAATTCTCCCTGGCATGCTCTCAATCAACTTTTGGACCAAATCCTGACTGATAGCAGTCCATTCTTGCATAATCAATGCTTGCATTTTGCCAGAATTTGTTGGTTTTTGTTTGTCCACCCGTCTCTTGATGATTGACCACAAGTTCTCAATGGGATTAAGATCTGGGGAGTTTCCAGGCCATGGACCCAAAATCTCTATGTTTTGTTCCATGAGCAATTTAGTTATCACCTTTGCTTTATGGCAAGGTGCTCCATCATGCTGGAAAAGGCATTGTTGGGCACCAAACTGCTCTTGGACGGTTGGGAGAAGTTGCTCTTGGAGGACATTCTGGTACCATTCTTTATTCATGGCTGTGTTTTTAGGCTAGACTGTGAGTGAGCCGATTCCCTTGGCTGAGAAGCAACCCCACACATGAATGGTTTCAGGATGCTTTACAGTTGGCATGAGACAAGACTGGTTGTAGCGCTCACCTCTTCTTCTCCGAATAAGCTGTTGTCCCAAACAATCGAAAAGGGGATTCATCAGAGAAAATGACTTTGCCCCAGTCCTCAGCAGTCCACTCCCTGTACCTTTTGCAGAATATCAGTCGGTCCCTGATGTTTTTTCTGGAGAGAAGTGGCTTCTTTGCTGCCCTCCTTGAAACCAGCCCTTGCTCAAAGAGTCTCCGCCTCACAGTGCGTGCAGAAGCACTCACACCAGCCTGCTGCCATTCCTGAGCAAGCTCGGCACTGCTGATAGTCCGATCCCACAGCTGAATCAGTTTTAAGATATGGTCCTGGCACTTGCTGGTCTTTCTTGGGCGCCCTGGAGCCTTTTTGACAACAATGGAAGCTCTCTCCTTGAAGTTCTTGATGATGCGATAGATTGTTGACTGAGGTGCAATCTTTGTAGCTGCGATAGTCTTCTCTGTTAGGCCATTTTTGTGCAGTGCAATGATGGCTGCACGTGTTTCTTTAGAGATAACCATGGTTAACTGAAGAGAAACAATGATACCAAGAACCAGCCTCCTTTTAAAGTGTCCAGTGATGTCATTCTTACTTAATCATGACTGATTGATCGCCAGCCCTGTCCTCATCAACACCCACACCTGTGTTAATGGATCAATCACTAAAACGATGTTTGCTGCTCCTTTTAAGGCAGGACTGCAATGATGTTGAAATGTGTTTTGGGGGGTTAAAGTTCATTTTCTGGGCAAATATTGACTTTGCAAGTACAGTAATTGCTGTTAAGCTGATCACTCTTTGACATTCAGGAGTATATGCAAATTGCCATTACAAAAAATGAAGCAGTAAACTTTGGAAAAATTACTATTTGTCTCATTCTCAATACTTTTGGCCATGACTGTACAGGTATATCCTGGTGATCGATTCAACACAAAAGCTATGCACAGAGTAGGTAGTGAAGGAACTAGGCTAGAAAAAGTTTTCCAGGTTCCAGAGAATTCATGTCCCAAAGCATTTTGTTTTGGAAACACATATACTGTGCTCTACAGACCCTCTTTGAGACTAGTGCTGATTCTCAGTCGCTACTGTATGCTATTGTCTGCAGCCCTGATGCCATGCTATTGTCTGCAGCAAATTATTGACTTTGTCCAAATAAAAGGCATGAGCCACTCAAAGCTTCTTTGCTCACTGATTGGCTGCAGTGCTGCCAACATGACGTTACCACTGTAGAAAATAATGGACAATAGGATCACTGCCAGAGGCAAAGCGCTTTACCTGGGAAGGGTGATTAAGCACAGTTTGGTTTTTTAAAAACTGCACCTGAGGACAGCAGTTTTCTTAAACAGGATTTCTTTTATCTGACAGACGAGTTCTTACTGCAGTAGCTAGTGTTATTGCCAGCAGTGATCATAGCTGTTTAATCCTCTACTGCCAATGTTAATAGCAATTGTGGCATTTAGATGGTTAAGAGAAGGAAGGGGCTTTTCCTTTCACCCCATTGGCCTCCTGTAACCTGATTGCTTGGTGCTGATGGTTGTTATAAAAATGGTTGCTATTATGTACGCTGAAATTGTAACAAATTTATAGTTAAATCTATCTCATGCTAAACCGTCCACTCAGATCCATCAATGCATTAATAAAAAATGTTATAGCTCTCTTAACCACCTTGTGATTTTCCACTCTTTCTCACCTTCTTCTTTCTTCCCTTACAATTTTCCATCAATATAGCCACATGAGGGCTTGTTTTTTGCTGGATGAGTTGTACTTTTGAATGACACCATTTATTATACTAGATAGTGTACTGGAAAGCGGGAAAAAAATTCCAAGTGCGGGGATGCTAAATGCTAAAACTGACCTGCCATTATGATTCTCCAGGTCATTACGAATTTGCAGATACCAAACATTTAAATCAGAGAGATAAATCACACAAAATAGTCAATAAATAACATTTTCCACATGTCTACTTTACATCAGCACAATTTTTGCAACAAAATTTTTTTCTGTTAGGAAGTTATAAGGGTTAAAATTTGACCAGCGATTTCTAATTTTTCCAACGAAATTTACAAAACCATTTTATTTAGGGACCACATCACATTTGAAGTGACTTTGAGGGGTCTACATGACAGAAAAGTGACACCATTCTAAAAACTGCACCTCTCAAGGTGCTCAAAACCACATTCAAGAAGCTTATTAACTCTTCATGTGCTTCACAGGAACTGAAGCAACGTGGAAGGAAAAAATGAACATTTTACTTTTTTCACACAAATTTTTCTTCAGGCCACAAATTTTTAATTTTCTCAAGGGTAACAAGGGAAAATGGGCCACAAAATTTGTTGTGCAATTTCTCTTGAGTACACTGAAACCCCATATGTGGGGGAAAACCACTGTTTGGGCGCACGGCAAGGCTTGGAAGGGAAGGAGCGCCATTTGACTTTTTGAATGTAAAATTTTCTTGAATAATTAGTGGACGCTATGTCACATTTGAGGAGCCCCTGATGTGCATAAACAGTAAAAATCTCCCACAAGTGACACTATTTTGGAAACTAGACCCCTCAAGGAACTTATCTAGATGTGTGGTGAGCATCTTAAACTCCCAGGTGCTTCACAAAAGTTTATAACATTGAGCCGTAAAAATAAAATTTTAACATTTTTCCCACAAAAATGTTTTTCAGCCCCCAATTTTGCATTTTCATAAGGGTAACAGGAGAAATTGCACCATACAATTTGTTTTGCAATTTCTC
Source organism: Phyllobates terribilis (assembly GCF_046119375.1). Classification (NCBI taxonomy): domain Eukaryota; kingdom Metazoa; phylum Chordata; class Amphibia; order Anura; family Dendrobatidae; genus Phyllobates; species Phyllobates terribilis. The sequence continues at coordinate 285,040,285 of NW_027362762.1, read as the reverse complement.
CTGAGTACGTAGATACCCTATATGTGGGGAAAAACCACAGTTTGGGCGTACGGCAGGGTACGGAATGTAAGGAGCACTGTGTGACTTTTTGAACGCAAAATTGGCAGGAATCGAGAGCGGACGCCATGTCGCTTTTGGAGAGCCCCTGATGTGCCTAAACAGTGAAAATCCCCCACAAGTGACCACATTTTTGAGACTAGACCCCTCAAGGGTTTTATCAAGGGATATAGTGAACATTTTGAACCCAGAGGTAAAACACAAAATTTGATAACATTAGGTCATCATATTGAATATGTTGTCATTACTGTTGAGTGCAAGTGCTCGCTTCTTGAGTTTGCATTGGGTACTCCGGTATGCACCAAGTATCGCGGGTGCTCGTGTGACATGCTCGAGTCCCCGTCCCGCATGTTTCACGATTGCTAGACACCCCCCAAAAAAATGCGGGATTGCTCGTGTATGGCAGGCAATCCCCTAGTGTTTTCTTTGGCAGTATAACAGCTGCAAATCATGCGGGGCGAGGACTCGAGCATGTCACTCGAGCACCAGCAATACTCGGTGCATACCCCAGCACTGATACAAACTCAAGTAGCGAGCACTTGCGCTCAACACTAATCGCCATATTGTCATCATTTTTTTTTCTTTACTTTTGAAAAAATCCCAACCCCAGCACAACCTTAACCCCAACCGTAACACAATCCTAACCCTAACACAATCTTAACTCTAATCCTAACCATAACCCTAACACAACCCTAACCCTAAGCCTAACCCTAACACAACCTTAACCCTAATTTTAACCCTAACCCAACCCTAATCCTAACCGTAACACAGCCCTAACCCTAATCCTAACCCTAACACAACCCTAACACTAATTCTAACCCTAACTGTCCGTAACACAACCCTAACCCTATTCCTAACCCTAACTCTAACACAACCCTAACTCTAACCCTAATTCTAACCCTAACCCAACCCTAATCCTAACCATAACACAACCCTAACCCTAATCCTAACCCTAACACAACCCTAGCCCTAATCCTAACCCTAACACAACCCTAACCCTAACACAATCCTAACCCTAATCCTAACCCTAATCCTAATTCTAACCATAACACAACCCTAACCCTAACACAACCCTAACCCTAATCTTAACCCTAACTCTAATCCTATCCCTAATCCTAACCCTAAACTTAACCCTAATCCTAACCCTAACACAACCCTAACCCTAACTGCAAAGAATGGAAAAAAATATATATATTTTATAATTTTTTATTTAACTAAGGGGGGGGGGACAAAGTGGGGTTTGATTTTTTTTTTTGATCACTGTGATAGGGTTTATCACAGTGATCAAAAGAAACCAATAGGGAAAATTCCCTGTTGTTGCAGGGTAACGGTTGGAAGATCCCGGCTGGCGCACTGCGCATGTGCCTGCCATTTTTTCTGAAGCAAGATGCCAGAGGGCCGGGGGACGATCCGGGGGAGATCAGGGGACGGCGGAGGTAGTGGGAGGGCTTAATTTCTCTCTCCTCTGACATGTATATTATGTCAGAGGAGAGAGAAATGATTGTAACCGTGGGCACACTTTCTTCACGTGACAGAGGACCATAAAAACTGGCCCTGATCATATTCACGTGACAGAGGACCATAAAAACTGGCCCTGATCATATTCTCATATTCTACAGGATCTCAGCTACCCTGGTAGCTGAGACCCTGGAGAATTTCTGACTCTAGGGGGCGCTACAGTCTTATTCCTCAGCGACGCATTTTCATGGTGCTGAGGAATAAGTACCCTTAACTGCCACCATGAAAATGCGGCAGTCGTAAAGGGGTTAAGTGGTGAAAAAAAAATCCAAAGTTTGTAAGAAATTTTTTTTTTCCATTTTCCAAGACCCGTAAAGTCTCCATTTTTCATGATCTGGGGTAATTGAGATCTTATTTTTTGCACACCAAGCTGATGTTTTTATTGATGGCATTTTGGGGTAGATACAATCTTATGGTCGCCTGTTATTGCATTTTATTGCCAAAAAACCCTAATTTTGCGTTTTGACTTTTTTTTATCATTTTGTCACAATTTTTGCACCATTTTGCAAGATAAGTAACTTTTTGTGGAAAAAAAGTCATAAAAAGTTTAAAGACTAAAATAAAGAACACTTTTCACAGCAACAAATACCACAAAATAAAAAGTAAAGTAACTAAAAAACCCAGGAAATGATGAATTGTAGTTCATGAATTTTGAATTGCAGTTTTGTAAACTAATTTATACACCCAGCATTTTCTTTGCCAAAAATCCTGCATATTATTTGGCAGTATCTGATAGCTTCATAATCTTAGATGCAGCAAAAATTATGACATTTTATATCCTTGTGCTTCATATAAACCTATTCAATTTCTAAGGGATTTATATGTCATAAACCCCCCAAAAGTGGTACCTTTGTCAAAAACTGCCTCCCCCTTCAAAATATTCTAAACTAAATTCAAGATGTTTGTTAACCCTTCAGATGTTTTGCAGGAAGTAAAGAGGATCTTTCACCATATTTTTCATGTTTTCTTAAGTCCAAGTGGGCATTACCAGAGTGATTTCATTGGTGCATGTATTTTTTCTGATGCTGATTCTGATGCCCAATCGTAATCAGGCAGCAACTCACTGGGAAAAAAGAACACACACCTATGATAGTAATGACACACATTCTTCTTTCCTCACTGCAGTGATGACATGTGCTGGAGCACAGCAGAGATGAGTGTAATAAACTGGCAGCTTTCAGCTCTCATCTCTGGCTGTCTCATTACAAACACTTTTAGTAGCTCTCCTCTAATAGCACTGCCAGTTGTGCTAATCATAAGCAGGCATCCGCATACAAGGTAAAAAAAAAAACATGCCCCCACTATAGCTTAAAACAGGCCCTGTGTGAGACATAATGACATAGTCTGTTCTCGTCACTGCAGAGTGATTACATGTGCTAGAGCACAGCAGACCTGAGTGTGATTAACAGCTTTCATCAACAGCAATCAATGTGGGTGAGGGGCAGTACAGCACAGTTATCAATGTGAATTTGGTCCTGCCAATAAGGCTTATTTGAATTTGAGAGGAGCAGAGCTACAAAAAGTGTTTATAATGAGATTCAACTTTTGCAGTACTGTCCCTCCCCCAACACTGCTTGAGATGATAGCTAAAAACTTTCAGTTAATCACACTCTGGTCTGTTGTGCTCCAGCACGTCATCACTCTGCAGTGAGATCAGACTGTTTGTCAATGCTAGTGTTGGGGCATGCTCTTCCTTCTGCATTGAGTTGTTCTCTGCTTATGATTGGTCAGTGTTACCAAAAAAAAAGAAGTAAACGCCCCCAGTCTGGTAATGCCTACATTTAAAAAAAAACAACTGCTTAGATGCCAAATGCTCTGATCGTTAATAGCTCCGCTAACGGAGAGGCAAAGTTAAGATAAAAAAAGTTTTATTCTACATCTCTTATTACATTGTGTGTCCAATTCTACATGAAACATTTGGTGAAAGGTTGTCTTAAATACAAAATAAAATATAATTCAAATTTACATTCTTTTAACTAAAATGTATGACAATGTCCTATATTTATGGTCATAAACTATTATTAGGACACACAGTAGGGCTAGGAAGAGCAGTGCCATTTGGCTTTGGGGGCCACAGTTTTTCCTGGAGTCATTTGTGAGCAACAGTTACAGAGCTCTTGAAGTCCCTAAACAGTAGAAATTCCCAAAACTTGACTCCATTTTAGAAATTACACTCAGGAAATTAATCTACAGGTGTAGTAGCTATTTTAATCCCAGAAATTTCCGGAAATTAGCGTGCTTTGGTTACAGAATGAAAATTGCAAATATGCTATTTAATGCCCAACAACAATTGTTAACCAATCTAAATAAATTGGTTTAATATATGAAATCGGTGGGGTCCGACATCCCAATGATCAGCTGAAAATTGCTCCAGCACCAATCAGAACTATGCAACGTTTGGGCGGAACACAGCAGCACTGGGAATAGATTAGTGGCTGATGACGAGTACTGCAGTACATTTACTTCAAATACAGTAAAGTGCAGTACTTAACAATGACCACTAAGCAATGTCCAGGGCCATTATGTTAGGCTCCTACATTGCTTTGTTCTAGCTGCTGATTGAGCAGTTTTCAGCTAATCAGTGAGTGTGCTGGTTGTTGGACCCTCACCAATGTCATAGTGATGACCTATCTGAAATCTTTAAGTCTTGGAGACTTGTAGTCTGTATTTTCTCCCCATGTTTGCATTGGTTTCTTCCGGTTACTCCAGTTTCCTTCCACACTGATAAGGAATTGTGATTGTGAGCCCCAATGGGGACAGTGTTGATGATGATGTCCGTAAAACGCTGCAGAATATGATGAAATTATATAAGTGAGTAAAATAAATAAAAATGAGCAGACCCTAAAAACCCATTTCTTTTGACTGGCGTATCGCCTCCACACACTATCTGTCCATCCCAGTTGTCCATCCCAGTTTTCCCTCATATTAAAATCTTCTTCAATTTCAGGTTCATACCAACCATGCACATAATAGCCTCGGTCAGGACTGCACATATACTGGCAGGCAACCAGTCCATCTATTATTTATCCTATATAGTGTTAGGAGGGCGGTTGCAGACAACTTTAATATAATGGAACGCAACCGACCCCGGGGTCCGCGGTGCAGCCTGGTGGACTGCTGCCGAACACTTTCCAGGTGGAAAGGAAAGCAACCAACTTAAATGTAAAACCTTTCTGTGTTTCTGCACACTGGAACGGGTATAGCAAATCGCACTATCTCCGTTAACAGCGCGGGAGATATGCGGAGAAAAACAGCACAGGGACTACAGTGGCGGCGCTAGGATGCGTGTGTGACTACACCAACGGGTACACGTGCCTCCAGCCAGCGTGCTACCAGACTGAAGGGTACTACTCCACGTGGCTGACAGGCGATAGCCGAGGATAGGACGTCTGCAGGCTGCTCATGGTGTTAGGCGACCCCTTTGGCAGAGCCAGACTGCTAGACGAAACTACCTGCCTCTATGGAACTAGCCTGCCTCTATGGAACTAGCCTGACTAAGCGACCTGTGCTAATTAGCCGAGTGAACTCTGGCATCGGCAGGTCATGGAGCGAACAGCTAGGGAGCATGTGGAAAACAGTTGTCCACAAAGCAGCATCACTTGTTCAAATGATCAGAGCGCGCGACCATGTTTGTGGGCGGGCCTTTTAAAAACTAAGCCCTGCCCACCGACTCGCCATTGGTGACGCCACCCGTGGACCAATCAGGTGGTGCCAGGTAACCGGGTCAGGTGGGTGCCAAACCACCAATCACGATCCGCCAGGTCACGGGCATGCTCAGTGCGACGAATCCTGGACTTACATTCCGAGCACCCTGTCTTCCTCTGCAACCTATGCTTAACATTGCTAGGAACCAAAAAACAGGAGACAATCTGTACGTCTTGTGGACCAGCTAGGCGTTGGGGCTGATGATGATGCTGAGCAGCATTAGCCCTGGCTGGACTGAAAAGGGAGATCACAGAAGGTCCTGGACGCATTTTGAATCCAGCCACAGACCGACGCCTAACATTATCCTCCTCCACTTGAGGCTCATTTTCCACCATGAGCAGGGGGGCAAAAATGTGGTCCACCGGGTCATAGAGGGGATTCACAGAATCGTGACCCCTCCGGTATACAGGGTACCCTTTTTTAAAGCGAGGAGCAAACCTCGCAGATTCCCCGCATACTTTAGTATTACGGGCCGTGAGCCACACTCTGTCACCCAGATAGGATACGGGGGCAGGACGATGAGAAGTGACAGCCGACTCTCTATGTGTGGAGTCCGTCACGGGTGACAGCTGGTGAAGACCAGCCGGACTTGGGCAGATAGATTTATCTCTTGCACAGACGGGACATGAGAGAACAAAGTTCTTGACGTCCTGGCGCTACCGGGACCACCAATAGGACTGTTGAAGGGACTTAGTGGTACGTTTGACCCCCAGATGAGCTCCAATCTTAGGGGCATGAGCCCAGGAGAGCACCTCATTTTGTGACTTAGGGGAAATAAACGTTCTCCCCGACGGAACCTGGTTAGAGGACACTGGAGCCACCCACTCTACCTGAGAGTTCTTATTGGCATAGTCTGACAAGACCCGGGTCTTGGGGACAGACAAAGAATCTGTACCGGAAGCCACGAAGGTAGAGGGATCAGAAACTACCCTCCGGGTGACAGTAACCATACACTGAGACACACAATTCTCACTCCAGGAAAAAATTCTCCCCGTATTCCAGTCAATATGTGGAGTATGACAATGTAACCAGGGGAGACCCAATAACACCTCATCTAATCCACCGGGAATAATAAGAAAGGAGATGACCTCCCGTTGGCCCTGAGGAAATGACATGGTGAGGGGAATTGACTGGTGGGTGATTTGCGTGTCCAGGAGTGAACCATTGATTACTCTAATGTTCATTGGCCTTGGCAGTAACTTTATAGGAATGGCGTGCCTCTGGGCAAACGTAGATGACAAAAAAATTGCCATCAGCACCAGAGTCCACCCACGCCTTAGCAGTAACTTCAGATGTACCGAAGGACAATGTCACCTTATATAATAATTTGGAGGAAGAAGCCCCAGAATCTAACACACCTCCTCCAATGGTGGTAAGGCCTACTCGTTTTCCCGACTGCTTGGAACCCTTATTAACGGGGTACTCCAAGAGATGTGCAGGTCGGGAATGAGAGGGACTAGACTCAGTCCGGGATATATCCATAGCCTCAGGCTCCGGGTCAGGAGTCATGCGTTTGGAAACGGGTCTAGAGAAGGATGGTGCCAACTGATACTGAGGTCTGGTGACCTCCAGCTCTAACTTGTGTTCCGCACGATGCTAGTCTATAAGGTTAGCGAGAGATATTAACTCCTCCAGGGAGGTTGGGATTTCTCTGGTAGATAGAGCATTTTTAACATGACCAGCCAGACCCTTCCACAACACCGGGATAAGCGACCACTCAGACCAATCCAGTTCAGCCGCTAGGGTTCTAAACTGGATGGCATAGTGGATGGCGGTGGCCGAACCCTGAATCAACGCAAGAAGCTTAAGAGCTGTATCATGCGTGACCTGCGGACCTAGGAATACACTTTTTAAGGTTCTGAGAAAGAGACCCGCATTAGTCACTACCGGGTCATTGCGCTCCAACAGGGGAGTAGCCCACTCCAGAGCTCTGTGGGAGAGTAACGAGATGACATATCCCACTTTGGCTCTTTCGGAGGGGAACCGTGCCTCCATCATCTCCAAGTGAATGGAGCATAAATTAATAAAACCCCTGCAGGATTTACTGTCCCCAGAAATTTTTTCCGGGAGAGCAAAATGGGGTAATGGGGCAGTTGCAGCTGTTGCAGCATTTATCGCAGCCGAGTTAACCAGATTGGCTGCTTGCGAAGCCGCCTGGGTAGCTACTGCAGTGATATCAGCAGCCGGAGCTTGTTCCAGAGACCTAAGTCTGGTCTCCAGTTGCTGTATGTAATGCTGCAGTTGCTGGTTGTCGGCCATGTTCGGCAAGACCCTGGCGCTCTGATACTGTTAGGCGGGCGGTTGCAGACAACTTTAATATAATTGAACGCAACCGACCCCGGGGTCCGCGGTGCAGCCTGGTGGACTGCTGCCGAACACTTTCCGGGTGGAAAGGAAAGCAACCAACTTAAATGTAAAACCCTTCCGTGTTTCTGCACACTGGAACGGGTATAGCAAATCGCACTATCTCCGTTAACAGCACGGGAGATAGGCAGAGAAAAACTATCTGTAGTCCTGTTACAGCACAGGGACTACAGTGGCGGCGCTACGATGCATGTATGACTACGCCAACGGGAACACGTGCCTCCAGCTGGCATGCTACCGGACTGAAGGGTACTACTCCACGTGGCTGACAGGCAATAGCCGAGGATAGGACGTCTGCAGGCTGCTCAGGGTGTTAGGCGACCCCTTTGGCAGAACCAGACTGCTAGACGAAACTACCTGCCTCTATGGAACTAGCCTGCCTCTATGGAACTAGCCTGCCTAAGCGACCTGTGCTAATTAGCCGAGCGAACTCTGGCATCGGCAGGTCACGGAGCGAACAGCTAGGGAGCACGTGGAAAACAGTTGTCCACACAGCAGCATCACTTGTTCAAATGATCAGAGCGCGCCACCATGTTTGTGGGCGGGCCTTTTAAAAACTAAGCCCTGCCCACCGACGCGCCACTGGTGACGCCACCCGTGGACCAATCAGGCGGTGCCAGGTCACCGGGTCAGGAGGGTGCCAAACCACCAATCACGATCCGCCATGTCATGGGCATGCTCAGTGCGACGAATCCTGGACTTAGTTTCCAAGCACCCTGTCTCCCTCTGCAACCTATGCTTAACATTGCTAGGAACCAAAACACGGGAGACAATCTGTACGTCTCGTGGACCTGCTAGGCGTTGGGGCTGACGACGATGCTGAGCAGTATCAGCCCTGGCTGGACCCATTTCGAATCCAGCCACAGACTGACGCCTAACAATATAGTATATCAAGGCTGCATTATGCAATATATGTACATTCTACCTTTTGTGTCTCCCCCATTTCCTCATAGACTGTAAGCTTGCGAGCAGGGCCCTCACTCCTTTCGATATGAGTTATGTTTATTCTCTATTGTTTGTATAAGTCCCCCCTAAAATTTGTAAAGTGCTGCGGAATATGTTGGCGCTATAAAAATAAAAATTATTATTATTATTATATTATAAAATGAGAAATTTCCTTCCACACTGATAAGGAACTGAGATTGCGAGCCCCAATGGTGACAGTGATGATGATGATGTCTGTAAAGCACTGCAGAATATAATGAAACTATAAGTGAGTAAAATAAATAAAATGTGAAATTTAAACTGCATTACTGCTATGTAGAATATACTTGAACATATAAAATGAACGTACTTAGCAGCACTGTATGGCCACATATTTGATATTGCAGAAATCTGGAGAAGTTGCAAAATAAAATAATAAGGTACTTTTTTACTTTATAATCATTGTAAAAATAAAACATTTTGACCTTATTACTTTAGCAAATTTAAAATTTTCACGGGCCCATGTTAAATAAATCTGTAAAACAATAGTCGGGTAAACTTGCTCATACATGATGAATTCCAGGGAACGGGGGAGTTCCCAAACTTTGGTCACCACTAGTGTTGAGCCACCCCCGTAGTGTTCGAGTTCGGTTCGGTTCGTCGAACACCCGTGTGTTCGCCGAACAGTTCGTCGAACTGTTCGTCGAACACCTTCGAACACCGTTAAAACCAATGGCAGGCAAACAAAAACACATAGAAACACATAGAAAACACCTTCAAAGGTGTCCAAAAGCTGACAAACTGCTCAGAAGACACAACTAACACATGGAAAAGTGACAAGTACATATAGTCATGCGAAAAGAAAAGAGGTGGAGGAGTAAAAGGAGGGGGAGACACAGATATAGGCATGTCATGCCCTTCTAAAATCCAAAAAGTGAGAAGCCGAGACGGCCAGTCCGCTCCTGCCCGTGCCACCTCCGTGTCGCCGGGTTTGTGCCAGAGCCGCGGTGAACCCTGACGGCCAGCCCCCCTCTCCCAATACTGGTGCCTGTCCGCTGGTGGGTCGAGAGAGCCCCCCTGTGGTGGAGGCAGCTCTAAGCTTTTTAATTTAAATTGTCCCTCTAATTTGAATGAATACACTTTAAATCCATTTACAAGGATCTATTGGAGGGCAAGTCTCATGCCAGCAGCCGCGTAATTCCAGCTCCAGTAGCGTCCACTAAAGCTGCTGCAGTTAAAAAGCTTTTATAAGGATCGAGCTCGGCTGTCCACCGCAAGGCATCCTAGTGCCAGTCCCAGCCCCTATGCCTTGGGGTGCCTCCTGATGCTCTTCACTAAGTATCCCGTGGTCCCGAAGCATTTCCTTTGAAAAAATTAAGTGTCCAAACTACAGGTGGTGTAGCTTGCTTAACAGCCGGGATAATCCGCTGACTAGCAGACACTGCTACTAGGCACAAAGTATTTCCTGGGCTAGATGCAGTTAAAAATTTGTAAGTAGATACTCTCGTTGGATGCTGAGAAAGCATTCCATAGAGTCTCCTGGCACGCCATATATGATTCTCTTAAAAAGCTTGGGGTAGGGGTCTAGGGGACCCTTTTATAGCCAAAATCACGGCCCTGTATCACAATACGTCACCTAGGCTGAAGATAAATGGAACTGTAGCACCGAGGGCTCGGTTGCTACAGACGTATTGCACCTCACCCAGAGGTGTGATATCTCACTCTCAGATAAGGATGGAGTGTGGATCAGGACCCGACACCTGCATGCATTACACCACATTGCCGTGGGGCAGGGCGACCAATATGCCCCTGAGATGGGCACGGCAGTCCCTGTCCCTGGCTGGAGTGGGGGGAGGGAACACTGAGGAAGGGGAACCCTGCAGTGCAGGAGCAGGGAGGAAGCAGTTCCTGGGTGCATTGAGAAGGGAGTATAAAAGGTGGGCACCATCTTAGTTCAGTGCAGAGAAGTCTGAGCAGAAGTGGCAGGGAGCAGGGGCTCTGCATGAGCTCTGCTCCGGAGGCGGGCCTAGTAACAGAGGCCCAGGCCTGCAAGAGGGAGAAGGAAGGAAGAGGAGCGGAGAAGGCTCCAGGAACGAGGAATGAAGGGATCCCAGGGGTGCGGACGGGCGAGTCGCCACCGCACGCCCGAATCCACCTGCGTGGAGGGGTCAGGCCAAAGGGGGAGACCGGTCCCCGAACTAGTGGAGGCAGGAAACGACCCTCAGCTAGAAACCGGAGGCTCTGACATTTTATGTGGCGCAGCCCCTTGCTCCACCCGCTAGGAAGGCACCACATAGGGTCAGGGAAACTGGCGCCAAGTTTACCAAGAGGAGGCCCGAGGCAGCCGGACAGAAGTGTTGGTAAGAAAGGCCAGACAAAGGACACACAAAGGGGGTCCTGTGAAGCGCTCCAAAGTTATCTGGGAGTTGTCTGAGCCCCTCACCTGGTGAGCACAGTACGACGTGGGCAGCCGTTACCTGCAGACGTGGTCTGGATAATAAGAACTGTGAGTAAAGGCCCTGAACTGCATCACTGACTCCGTGTCGTTACTGCTGCTGCCCTGCACCATCACCCCCATCCTCCGCATACAATGCCCTGAGGCTATACTCCTCCCGTGGGGAGTTATGCTACGCTCTGCTGCACCCACAACACCAGCCTTAGCGGTCTGCCCTGTAGCGGCGGTTCACTCTGACCGCAATCCACGGGTGGCATAGTCGGACATTTAAACATCAAAACCACATAAATAGTTCCGCCACTGGTTTGACCGCCCTGAGCCACGGAACCGGATCGCCGCCACGAAGACTACAACCACCAGCATCCACCAAAAAGGGTCCGGCTCCGGGTGTCCCAAGGCCCAGGGGGCGCGTCAGAACATTTTCATCACCTTTCACAATCACCAATGGGACAAGGCAGGGATGTTCTCTGTCCCCTCTCTTATACATCCTAGTGACGGAGCACCTGCTCTCATCAATTCGCCATAACCCCAATATTAGGTGGATTGAGGTGGGAGGCACCGAGTACAAGTGCTCTCTATTTGCTGATGATGTCCTAGTATATATCACTCAATCACATATATCCATCCATGCTGTTATGGCTGAAATAGATCACTTTGTTACATGGTCAAATTTTAAAATCAATGCAGCGAAGTCTGAGGCCCTCGATGTCTCCCTCCCCAAATCCATATAGGATTCCATCCAGTCCAACTTTCCCTTTGCCTGGCCCTCACAGGGTATCAAATACTTAGGAATTCCTATTCATAGAGACCTCTCCCATCTATGTTATCTTAATTTTGGGCCCTTTATTGAACAACTCCATACAGACCACGGTTGGCAAGTTAGAACTGTAAGATTCACTACGTGAACCACTGGTGTTTTGTGGAAAAGCACATGTACACTGTGTTCCAAATTATTATGCAAAAAGTGTTTAGGAGTGATAAGGGAAGAATTTGTTTGTTTGTCAGTTAAACTCATTGATGGTGATGTGTGTCAGGGCTCTTTATATCACTGTAAGCAATTGCAGACACCAGTGCTAATTAGTTTGTCAGGTGTGTCCAATGAAAGGCAAGACTACTTAAGAAGGCTCTCTCACATTATTCAGCAGCCTACATTTTCTGCCAAAATGGGAAAGAAAAATGATGTGTCGGCTGCTGAGAAGCAACAAATTGTGGAGTGTTTAGGTCAAGGCATGACTACAATCAACATTGTGCGATGATCAGGATGAAGTGTCTTGGCAATCAAGAAGTATGTAGCTGATTCACAGTACACACGTGTGCGTGCTGATAAGGGCAAATTGAGGACTCTTTCCTACAGGCAATTACGTCAGGTTGAAAGAGCAGCGGCAAAAAAGCCTTGTCATAGCAGCAGACAAGTTTTTGAAGCTGCTTGTGCCTCCAACGTCCCCCGAACAACAAGATGCAGGGTCCTTCAGAGGTTTGCAGCTGTGCATACGCCATCCTGTCGACCTCCTCTATCCACTTCACACAAGCAGAAACGGCTCCAGTGGGCCAAACATTACATGAAGACTGATTTCAAAACTGTTTTGTTCACGGATGAGTGCCGTGCAGCGCTCGATGGTCCAGATGGATGGAGTGGAGGATGGCTGGTTGATGGACACCCCACGCAAACACGGCTACAGCGCCAACAAGGAGGAGGTGGAGTAATGTTTTGGGCTGGAATCATGGGGAGAGAGATTGTCGGCCCCTTTAGGATCCCTGAAGGCGCTAAAGATGAACTCCATAATGTATGTGGATTTTCTCAAACAGCACTTCCTGCCATGGTTCAAGAAGAAGAACCGTGTATTTCACAGCAAGATCATTTTTCTGCATGATAATGCACCATCTCATGCTGCACATAAAACATCTGCATCTCTGGCTGATATGGGCATAAAAGGGGACAAACTTATGGTGTGACCCCCATGCTCCCCTGACCTCTACCCCATTCAGAACCTTTGGAGCATCATTAAAAGGAGTGTCTATGATGGCGGGAGGCAGTTCACATCTAAGCAACAGCTCTGAGAGGGTATTCTGTCCTCATGCAAAACAATTGAAGCAGAAACCATCCAAAACCTGACAAATTCAATGGACGAGAGAGTTCAGAAGCTCCTTTCGAACAAGGGGTCCTATGTGAAAATGTAACATCACCTAGAATAAAGTTTTGAGTTGAAAACTGTTTGATTTCAGTTTCTAACAACCTGCTAATGCTTATAATTTCAAAAATGACCATTTTTTTGGTCTTTATTAAAATGAAAAGGTTGATCGAAAAGTTTGGGGGATCTAAGAGTGTGGCAACCCAGTAGTCATGATTACATCGAATTCTGACAATATGAGGGTCATGCTGCAGGTAGTGCAGCAAGAAGGCACTTATGTGTCTTGCGCATCTCGGAGCCCCAAAATTATTTTCCGGGCTAGATGCAGCTAAAAATTATTTTTAATTTTAAATCTGGTGGAGCTTATTATAGATGGCCTAATAGGATCAGTGCTGCACACTGCTACAAAGCCCAAATTATTTTCCAGTCAAGATACAGATAAACATGATTAGTAATTTGAAAGCTTAAAACGGTTGGTAGGGTGATTTTAAACAATCATCAAGCTTTTACTCTCCCCAGGATGACACAGGGGTAGAAAAGTCGTTTCGGATCCATGATTTGTTCATCTTTATGAACGTGAGTCTGTCTACATTATCAGTGGAGAGCCGCGTGCGCTTATCTGTCAGCACACCACCAGCAGCGCTGAACACACGTTCAGACAGAACGCTGGCTGCGGGGCATGACAAGATCTCCAAGGCGTAAGTGGCTAGCTCCGGCCATTTATCCAGATTGGAAGCCCAAAAAGAGCAAGGGTCCAGTGACACAGTCGTGGCTTCAATGTTTACTTGGAGATACTCCTGTACCATCGTCTCTAGGCGTTGACTATGTGTCAGACTTCTTGTCTCCTGTGGCCTTGCAAAGGATGGGCTAAAAAAGTGGTGAAATGATTCCGCAAAATTGATGTTACCACCAGATACTGTGGTTCTGTTACGGTTTGAGTGCTGAACACTTGACGGTCCCACGGTTGGCAAGTTGGAACTGTGAGATTCACTACGTGCACCACTGGTATTTTGTGGAAAAGCACATGTAAGATTCTGCAACAGTCTCTGCTGATACTCCTGCATGCGTGCATCCCTTTCTATGGCAGGAATAATTTCTGCAAATTTACTTTTGTACCGGGGATCTAACAGTGTGGCAACCCAGTAGTCAGGATTATTTCTAATTCTCACAATTCGAGGGTCATGTTGCAGGTAGTGCAGCAAGAAGGCACTCATGTGTGTTGCGCATCCAGGAGCACCAAGTCCCTGTTGTGTTGGTGGCGAGGTAACAATCATGCTTCCTTCCTCTGTCCTCTCCCCCCAACCTCGCACAACAGAAATGTGATCAAGGTCTCCCTCATCTGATGAGTCTTCCATCAGTTCGTCCTCCACTTCTTCCTGGGCTCCTGCACCTTCCTCACTAGTTTGGCTGCTACCATGCGCCCTGGTAAAACCATCTCCCCCACCCTCACATGCCTGCCGCCTTGGTGCTGCCGACCGTCTGGACCTTGCAGATGTTAGCCCTTCCGCATACAACTCCTCCTCCTCTACTTCCTCCACCTCCTCTTGTGCCACCACCTGACTCCGAATTCTGTTTAACATGTGCTCCAGCATGTAAATCACCGGAATAGTCATGCTGATAATGGCATCGTCAGCACTAAACATCTTCGTCGCCATTTCAAAACTGTGCAGAAGGGTGCATAGGTCCCTGATCTGAGACCACTCCTCCAGCGTGATTTGCCCCACCTCTGAATCTCGTTGGCCCAGGCTATACGTCAGAACGTATTGCACCAGGGCTTGTCGGTGCTGCCACAGTCGCTGCAACATGTGCAGAGTTGAATTCCACCGGGTAGGCACATCGCATTTTAGCCGGTGAAGTGGCAGGCCCAACGACTTCTGTAGAGATGTAAGTCGCTGAGCTGCGGGATGCGAACGGCGGAAGTGAGCACACAGCGACCGTGCCCTCTGCAGAAGGCCATCTAGTCTGGGATAGTGGGCTAAAAATTGCTGGACAACCAGGTTCAACACGTGAGCCATACAAGGCACGTGTGTGACATTGCCCCGGCGAAGGGCCGCACCCAGGTTTGCAGCATTGTCGCACACGGCCTTCCCTGGTTTCAGGTCCAGTGGAGACAACCATTCATGAAATTGGTTCTCCAGAGCTGACCACAACTCCTCAGCTGTGTGACTCACATTTCCCAGACATTTCAATGTAAAAACCGCCTGATGACGTTGAGCCCTACTGCCAGCATAGTAAGGAGGTGTGCAGGATCCCTTCTGCGCAGTTAGAAAGCTTGTGGCATGACCAGACAGGATTTGGGTGCAGGTGGAAGACCGAGAGGAGGTTGAGGAGGCAGAAGCAGTGGAGGAAAAATGACATAAAGAGGATTGACGCACAACTCGTGGGGACGGCAAGACTTGGACAGCAGCCCCTTGTCCTGCTGTCACCATAGTTACCCAGTGCCCAGTCAGCGACATGTAACGCCCCTGTCCATGCCTACTCGTCCAAGTGTCTGTGGTGAAATGCACCCTGTCACACACAGAGTTTCTCAAAGAAGCGGTGATGTTGTGTGCGACATGCTGGTGGAGCGCAGGCACACCTTTCTTTGAGAAGTAGTGCCGACTGGGCATCTGGTACTGGGGCACTGCGACGGACATAAGGTCTCAAAAATCCTCTGTGTCCACCAGGCGGAAAGGCAGCATTTCTGTAGCCAAGAGCTTGCAGATGGTGAAATTCAACCTCTTAGCTTTCTCATGTCTAGGAGGAAATGGTCTTTTACTTGTCCACATCTGAGGGACCGAGGGCTGGCTATTGTGCTTAGACGGGGTTGATAAGGGTGTCCCCGGCAAACTGCCGGTCTGTGAGGAAGATGCAGGCGGACATGTTAGGTTGCCTTGATCCAAAGGTGGTGCTATCGATGTCGGACAGCGCTCAAGACCAGCTGGTGTTACCACCTCCAAAGAAAATGATGACCTGCCAATCACGCTGGCTGTTGCGGGTAAAGAGGTGGCAGGTCTGCGCCCCAAAACAGGTGTGACTGCTGTCCCCCCAGTCACAGAGGATGAAGAGGCCGCGGATGCACAAGATATGGCAGACGGTGGTTGGCCCGGCCGGCTAGACCGCATTGTAGCACACTGAGCTTCCCACTGCAACTTATGCTTCATGTCCATGTGCCGGTTCATGCATGAAGTACTCAAACTATGTATTTTTTGGCCTCTACTTAGCTTTTGCTGACAAATGTTACAGATAACACGAGTTGGGTCATCTTTATCGATCTGAAAAAATGCCCAGGCTATGCAAGGCTTAGCACCCATGCGACCTGAAGAGCCACCACGACTTGTGGTGAGAGGCAGAGTTGTGTTTGAGGATGCAGTTGTTGACGTGCTTCCAGTACTACGTCTCTGTCCAGGAAGGCGCAACCTGACCTCGTCGTCACTAGCATCTTCCTCCACCTCCTCTGCTGACCTCATCTCTTGGCTGACTGTGGGTTGACAGTAAGTGGGATCTCCGACCTCATCATCATCACCCTGTGCGTTATCACACCCGTCGTCCTCAGAGCCAACCTGTTCCTGCCCTGACAAAAAACTAAAGTTGTCGCTCCAATCAGGTATTTGAGTCTTATCATCGTCTTCCTCATTGTCTCCACCAACAGGAGTTACAGTTTGGGAATGAGGGTCTACATTATGGTCAGAACCTTCTGCGTCTGGTCCTGGATCCGACTCATAAAGATTCTGGGCATCAGTGCAGATCATTTCCTCGTCTGGATTCACAGAAGCGCTGGAGTCGACCTCTGATTCCCAGGCTATAGTATGAGTAAACAGCTCTGCAGACTCAACCATCTGTTCTACCTCATACTCAGACGGGCAGCTGGAGATTTGGGAGCTGTGAGGAAGCAAGTGCGATTTGGGTGACACCTTTGAGGACTGGAGTATTTGTGATGTTGAAGTTGATGTGGAGGAGAGCCCACTTAAAGGAGCGCTTGATATCCGTTGAAGCACCTGCTGTTTTTGTGCCTCATCTGGAATTTGTAGCGATTGGCGTGGCCGTAAGAAAGGGATCTTATCACATTGTCCGCTAAAAGAAGTAAACATTTTAGTTTGGCTGGAAGATGGTCTTTCTTCTGCACCTACCCCACGGACACAACCTTTTTTCCCCTTCCCAACACACCTATTCCCCTTTCCACCAGCAGCAGGCCTTTTTCCACTCATTTTGGTGGTTAACTAATTCACAACTCTGGAGTTGTTTGCACAAAAAAACAATGGATGGTAACCGAGCAGAGCTGAGTGGCCAAACTGTGGTATTAGGCCAAAACTATTGGCTGGGTTAGATGCAGAAAAAAATTATTTTTAATTTGCAACCTGATGGAGGTCAGTATAGATGGACTAATAGACCAAGTCCCACACACCGCTAGAAGCCCAAATATTTTTTCAGAGCTAGATGCAGAAATTTTTTTTATTCAATTTGCAACCTGATGGAGGTCAGTATAGATGGACTAATAGACCAAGTCCCACACACCGCTAGAAGCCCAAATATTTTTTCAGAGCTAGATGCAGAAATTTTTTTTATTCAATTTGCAACCTGATGGAGGTCAGTATAGATGGACTAATAGACCAAGTCCCACACACTGCTAGAAGCCCAAATATTTTTTCAGAGCTAGATGCAGAAAAAAATTATTTTTAATTTGCAACCTGATGGAGGTCAGTATAGATGGACTAATAGACCAAGTCCCACACACCGCTAGAAGCCCAAATATTTTTTCAGAGCTAGATGCAGAAAATTTTTTTATTCAATTTGCAACCTGATCGAGGTCAGTATAGATGGACTAATAGACCAAGTCCCACACACTGCTAGAAGCCCAAATATTTTTTCAGAGCTAGATGCAGAAAAAAATTATTTTTAATTTGCAACCTGATGGAGGTCAGTATAGATGGACTAATAGACCAAGTCCCACACACCGCTAGAAGCCCAAATATTTTTTCAGAGCTCGATGCAGAAAATTTTTTTATTCAATTTGCAACCTGATGGAGGTCAGTATAGATGGACTAATAGACCAAGTCCCACACACTGCTAGAAGCCCAAATATTTTTTCAGAGCTAGATGCAGAAAAAAATTATTTTTAATTTGCAACCTGATGGAGGTCAGTATAGATGGACTAATAGACCAAGTCCCACACACTGCTAGAAGCCCAAATATTTTTTCAGAGCTAGATGCAGAAAAAAATTATTTTTAATTTGCAACCTGATGGAGGTCAGTATAGATGGACTAATAGACCAAGTCCCACACACTGCTAGAAGCCCAAATATTTTTTCAGAGCTAGATGCAGAAAAAAATTATTTTTAATTTGCAACCTGATGGAGGTCAGTATAGATGGACTAATAGACCAAGTCCCACACACTGCTAGAAGCCCAAATATTTTTTCAGAGCTAGATGCAGAAAAAAATTATTTTTAATTTGCAACCTGATGGAGGTCAGTATAGATGGACTAATAGACCAAGTCCCACACACCGCTAGGAGCCCAAATATTTTTTCAGAGCTAGATGCAGAAAATTTTTTTATTCAATTTGCAGCCTGATGGAGGTCAGTATAGATGGACTAATAGACCAAGTCCCACACACTGCTAGAAGCCCAAATATTTTTTCAGAGCTAGATGCAGAAAAAAATTATTTTTAATTTGCAACCTGATGGAGGTCAGTATAGATGGACTAATAGACCAAGTGCCACACACCGCTAGAAGCCCAAATATTTTTTCAGAGCTAGATGCAGAAAAAAATTATATTCAATTTGCAACCTGCTGGACGTCAGTATAGAAGGACTAATAGAACAAGTCCCACACACTGCTAGAAGCCCAAATATTTTTTCAGAGCTAAATGAAGAAAAAAATTATTTTTAATTTGCAACCTGATGGAGGTCAGTATAGATGGACTAATAGACCAAGTACCACACACTGCTAGAAGCCCAAATATTTTTTCAGAGCTAGATGCAGAAAAAAATTATTTTTAATTTGCAACCTGATGGAGGTCAGTATAGATGGACTAATAAACCAAGTCCCACACACCGCTAGAAGCCCAAATATTTTTTCAGAGCTAGATGCAGAAATTTTTTTTATTCAATTTGCAACCTGATGGAGGTCAGTATAGATGGACTAATAGACCAAGTCCCACACACTGCTAGAAGCCCAAATATTTTTTCAGAGCTAGATGCAGAAAAAAATTATTTTTAATTTGCAACCTGATGGAGGTCAGTATAGATGGACTAATAGACCAAGTCCCACACACCGCTAGAAGCCCAAATATTTTTTCAGAGCTAGATGCAGAAAAAAATTATATTCAATTTGCAACCTGCTGGACGTCAGTATAGAAGGACTAATAGAACAAGTCCCACACACTGCTAGAAGCCCAAATATTTTTTCAGAGCTAAATGAAGAAAAAAATTATTTTTAATTTGCAACCTGATGGAGGTCAGTATAGATGGACTAATAGACCAAGTACCACACACTGCTAGAAGCCCAAATATTTTTTCAGAGCTAGATGCAGAAAAAAATTATTTTTAATTTGCAACCTGATGGAGGTCAGTATAGATGGACTAATAGACCAAGTCCCACACACCGCTAGAAGCCCAAATATTTTTTCAGAGCTAGATGCAGAAAAAAATTATATTCAGTTTGCAACCTGATGGAGGTCAGTATAGATGGACTAATAGAATGATGCTATGCCCAAAAGATTTTACTTCACTAGGTGCAGTAAAAAAATTGGTATTCTATACACAGGTGGTATATCTTGCAACACAGATAGGCTACTCCACTGACTAACACACTCTGCAATAGGCCAAAAAGGATTAGCTTTGCTAGATTCAGCCAAATGCTGTGAAAAAAACTTGCACAGCACTGGCACAGACCTGCCTGGCAAAAACTGATAGGAACTGATGTAACCTAGTCCTGAAAAGGACTCCAATTACAATTAGTCTTTACTCCCACAATCTATCTATTTAAGAGCACAGACCTGCCTGATAAAAGTCGTAGGAAATGCTGTAACCTAGTCCTTAAAAGGACTGCAATCACAACTATTCCCTACTCCCAAGCTATCTGTATATTTGTGCGAAAATTGGCTTGAAATTAACAAGGTATAGCGCACACAGCAACAGCGGTGCCGTCTAACACGCAGCTGCAGCAGTGAGAAAATGGTGGCGACGGGGAAAATGGCTTGGTCTTATAGGGCAAGGACATGTGACATACACTGCCAATCACACATGCCCTTGCTTGTGTGAAAAAAAGCACTTCGCTCCGTGTGTGCGCTGCTGATAGGCTGACAGATTGCACCTCCCCACTGCAAATGCGGGAAAGAGAAAAAAAAAATGGAGATCTTCATTGTTCCTGCAGAGATCCATCCCCTGCCCCTCCCCCCGCCCCGCTGTACACTCAAACTGCGTATTAACATTAATTTTCATCATTACTGAGAAAAAATCCAGTTATGATTTTGGTGCACGAACAGTTATCGAACATAACCTCGAACAGCCGAATTTTTCTCAAATTGTTCGTGTTCGCCGACCGGCTCGAACACCGCCCAAAACAGCTCGAATTTGAGATTGGCGAACAGTTCGAGTAGAACAACGCTCATCTCTAGTCACCACTGTACTGGTAATTCAGGGGATCTACAAATGCAATATGGAGAATGGATAGCAAAATTTGCACTCTATTAGCCAAATAGCACCCCTTCCTTTATGAGCTGTGCCAAACAGTAGGTTATAGGTTATTGCTGTGTTTGGTAAAAATTGCATAATAACATGTGCAGTACATTTTTTCTCATTACCTATTGTAAAAAAAAAACGAAAAAACATTTATTTTCATTTTACCAGGCTAAGGGCTCGCTAACACTAACGTATAGCATTCCGATGATTCTCTCGTGTGAGAGAATCGGATGCTATATGCAAATGACCCTTGGTTCAAACTTTGCTATGAGCGTGATCGGAGTGTCATATTGCTGTGATCCGATTCTCTCACATGCAAGAATTGGATCACAGGTGCGAAGAAGATGGATAACTTAATTTCTCCATCTTCTCCATTGTCGGCGTATGCCGGACTGCACTTGGATTACATCAGAGTACAGTCCGATGTTTTGCATGCATCCATGGACTTGGATGGGTTTGTACCTTTTGATATTTGCTGCCAATCACAGCATGCAGCAATTTTTTTCTCATGCCGACTCAGCACTCTTCCGAGTTAAACGCTCTCTGAACACATTCTGAAGAAATCTGTGTGGAGTTTGTGGTAAATAATGAAATGTTTAGACACGTGAAACTGTACCATGTAAGCTGCTGGATCAAGATATATTAGTTAAATGCTAAGAAATACAAACTTTCAATTTTCTGGTTGAACATCCTCCATAAATCTTGTTACAGTCAGTAGAGGCTATAATGTAGACTACATTTTGAGAATTACAATTAGTAAAATCTCCAATTTTGTGTTGTTGTAATCCATTATAATTCACAAATGAAAGTGCGGTCACAGAATGCTGACAAGTTCTACAGCGTTTGGTGCCACATTTATAAAAACCTTAATAACGCCCCCTGATGAAGAATGGGTGAAACGGGCGTTGGGGCACTGGGATATTCTCTCCAGGTTTCATATAGACATGTAAGTGTGCTCATTCCCACTGACAATTGAACTGTTTATTTTTTGGTTGAAAGAGCGTGTTTACCATATTATGGAAATCATTCTCCATGCCCACTATAATATTATTTAACCAAATCCTACCCTTTTCTCTTGTACAAATGACCTAATAGTCAGTGGTGTTGTTATATAAATTTCTAGTTTGGGGGTTCACTTCTATTAAATCACAGAACTTTTTTATACTCCCAACCTTGCACTTGCCGCTTTACAAGACTGTTTGTTATAATGAATTTTGGGGTATTGTAATCAAATAACATCAATTAGTCTGTGGTGTTGTTATATAAATTTTCAGCTTGAGTGTCCACTTGGATTAAACTATAGGACCCTTTTTCTATTCACCGACCTCGCACATGCCACTTTATAGACTTTTGTTACTACCAATTTGGGGTATTATAATTAACATCAATTGGTGGTCGTATGCGCTACTTTTGTAATCATGTCTATGGATAAGATTGAGAGAATATATATGTAATTTATTCTAATTTGATCATGTTTCATGGAGTGTTCATCCTCATTTTAGTAGTACAATATTTTTTTGAATGAATACTCTTTGTGCCTTTGCATGTGATTAATTAAGTATTTTGGTCAAAATATACTCTGGTTGTTTGGGCTTTTCCACGCCTGTATTCAGATATTATTTATAAAAACCTGAAATATCTAACCAAGTTTTGCGCTGTTTATGGGAATGAAACAAACTCGAAGAGAGAATGTTGCCTAAAGTAGTGACTTTTTTAGCTACAATTTGCAACCAGGTTGTAATAAATGAGAAAGAGTAGGATCTTCATATAAAATAGGGAAATGTTTATGGATTATGGTTTTGATATGTTTAAACAGAGGACTAAATTTCAAGGACAAAACCATCTTCTTATCTTCATTGGACACTGATATGGCTGGATATTTGGGGGTAATCAAATCCCTGTGATTATTATGCTTTATTAAATTGGCAGCCCTGATAAGTATCAAATGAGGATAGCTCCTATTTCTGAGTTTGCTCCGCAAATCCTCCAGTTCTGTGGCTAATTTGTTACTGTCGCTAAAGTTTTTTTGATACGTGTAAAGTCACCCACTGGGATGGATTTGACTGTCTATCTGGGGTGACTACTATGAGCATGGAGAATGGTATTACCAGACAAAGGTTTGGAGTGAGTGGAAGTGTGAATGATATCATCCTGATTGCCCTTCAATTGCAAATCCAAGAATGAAATA
Organism: Phyllobates terribilis; assembly: GCF_046119375.1. Taxonomy (NCBI): domain Eukaryota; kingdom Metazoa; phylum Chordata; class Amphibia; order Anura; family Dendrobatidae; genus Phyllobates; species Phyllobates terribilis. Next base: position 285,017,283 of record NW_027362762.1, on the reverse strand, counting down.
TCAGAAGGATGAGTAGAATGAGTGAATGAGAGATTGCAGTGGTTATGATTTAAATAATGAATAAATTCTGGCATGGCAGACACATCCCCCTCCAGATGTAGAGTAGGTTGTTGATGTATCTTCCAAACCAGAACAGATGAGGCATGAATGGATTGTCCTGGCAATATAGATAACAATTCTCCCAAAAAGACATTATTAGATTCGCCAATGAGGGTGAATACTTTGCGCCTATGGTTAACTCCCTTGCACTGCAAAAAAAATTGGATAACAAATGAAAATTTTGTTGGAAAAATGAGAAATCACTGGTCAACTTTTAACCCTTATAGCTCCCTAATAAAAAAAAATTTAGGTTCCAAAATTGTGCTGATGTAAAGTAGACATGTGGGAAATGTTATTTATGAACTATTTTGTGTGACATATCTCTCTGATTTAAGGGCATAAAAATTCAAATTTTGAAAATTGCAAAATTTTCAAAATTTTCACCAAATTTCCATTTTTTTCGCAAATAAACGCAAGTGATATCGAAGAAATTTTACCACAATCATGAAGTACAATATGTCACGAAAAAACATTCTCAGAATCAGAGGGATCCATTGAAGCATTCCAGAGTAATTACCTCATAAGTGACAATGGTCAGAATTGTAAAAATTGGCCCTGTCATTAACGTGCAAACCACCCTCGAGGGTAAAGGAGTTAACATTTTACTACCTTATCTGGCCATGTAATGTGTGAGACATGATCAGACACATCCTGTTTCATTTATGAAGGAGGGACTCTGAAAGTAACAAAGCCTATTTTTATAGGGCCATCAGGCGACCCTTACTATTCTTAAAGGGCCAGCAGAAGGCCCTCACTATTGTTAGAGTGCCATCAGCTGGCTATGCTTTGTTGTTCACATTATTAAGGAGCGGGTCTCCTATAGTGTTATAGCATATGCAGTGACTGCAAGGGCTACCCAAAATTTGGAAAAACTCCAATACCCCTTTGAAGAGACATAGAGGGCCTGATTTAAAAAAATAATTTCCCATTATTAAAGAGCGGGTCTCCTATACTGTTATTGCGCATGCAGTAAGTGAAAGGGCTGCCAAAATTTTAGAAAAACCCCAATACCAATTTGAAAAGATATAGGGGAGGGCCTCAGTAACAAAATGTTCCCATTATAAAGGAGCAGTTCTGCTATACAGTTATCGCGTATGCAGTGACTGCAACGGCTGCCTAAATTTTTGACGCATCCCAATATCCCATGGAAGAGATATAGAGGAAGGCCTCAGTAACAAAATGTTCTACCTATAAAGGAACGGTTCTGCTATAGAGTTATTGCATATGCAGTGACTGCAACAGCTGCCTAAATTTTCAAAGCATCCCAATACCCCTTGGAAGAGACATAGAGGAGGGCCTCAGTAAAAAAAATGTTCCCATTATAAGGGAGCGGGTCTCCTATACTGTTTTTGCGTATGCAGTGACTGCTAGGGCTGCCAAAAATTTGGACGCACTCCAATGCCCCTTGGAAGAGACGTAGAGGAGGGCCTCATTAAAAATGTTTCCATTATAAAGGAGCAGGTCTCCTATACTGTTCTTGCGTATGCAGTGACTGCAAGGGCTGCCAAAAATTTGGACGCACCCCAATGCCCCTTGGAAGAGATGTAGAGGAGGGCCTCATTAAAAAAATGTTTCCATTATAAAGGAGCAGGTCTCCTATACTGTTCTTGTGTGTGCAGTGACTGCAAGGGCTGCCAAAAATTGTGATGCATTCAAATACCCCTTGGAAGGGATACAGAAGAGGGCCTCATCAAAAAAATGAACCCATTATAAGGGAGCGGGTTTTCTATACTGTTCTTGCGTATGCAGTGACTGCAATGGCTGCCAAATATTTGGACGCACTCCAATGCCCCTTGGAAGAGACATAGAGGACGGCATAATTTAAAAAATGTTCCCATTATATAGGAGGGGGTCTCCTATACTTGCAGTAAGTACATGGGCTGAAAAACATTTACCCCTGGGGAACAGTATGAACATACTGTATAACAAACATTTCCTAAGAGCATCATAAACATCCTTAAAAAAAATTATGTCAGTGTTGCATCACAGTCTCCCTGGTGATATGATGGTGAAGGATGAGGAGAAGGAGGAGGACAACAGAAAATAGACAAAATCAGGAAGCGTATACCCATGTGTGGGTGTGAAAAAGTGCATGGAAATAGACCTCCCAAAAAAAAGACACTGGATTTGAGTTTATGTTACGCTTCTATCATTTGGTAGTTTTGAAAAGTCAGGCCCAATCAAGCCCTTGTCCATTTGTATAAGAGTCAGCCTGTCAGCATTTTCAGTTGACAGGTGGATGCGCCTATCAGTTATAATTCTCCCTGTGGCACTAAAAACCCGCTGTGATAAAAGCTAGTGGCAGGGCAGGCCAGGACCTACAAGGCATAGAGAGCTAGTTCATGCCACGTGTCCAGCTTGGATACCCTATAATTATAAGGCACAGAGGAATCACGGAGGACGTTTGTACGGTCAGCAAGGTACTCCTTCAGCATCTTTGAAAAATTATCCCACCTTGTGAGAGTACCTCGCGCATCAAGGCCTGTGCGATGGGAGGGTCTGAGAAAACTCTCCCAGACCTTTGACAGTGTTCCCCTGCCTCTGCTGGACTGTATTTTTGTCTCTCTCGTATGTACTCCTTGGGTGTCTAAGGACCTGTGACCTCTGCCGCCAGCGTTTTCAGATGGGAATTTTTTAATAATTCTTGAACAAGGGCCTTCTTGTACTGCACCATTTTAGTAGACCAATCTGCCACAGGAATGAGAGATAGGAAGTTCTCCTTGTAGTGTGGGTCTAGAAGTGTCACCAACCAAAAATGATGGTCACCCAAAATTTGGAGAACGTGAGGGTCATGGGAAAGGCAGTGTAAAATAAACTTTGCTATGTGTGCCAGACTGCTAATGGGCAACTGTAGCGTCGGCGTCCCTGCCTCCTGCTAGGCAGGGACGCCGTTCCCCTCACCTCTCCGCTCCGTGCCCGGCTGCTTCCTCCCGCTCACCTGGGAGCGCTCATCTGCTACCTGCCTGCTAGCCTACCTGGAGGCTCTGCCGTCACTTGCCGTGACCACCTGCCTGTCCAGAGACTCTTGCCCGCTCACCTGGGAGCGCTCACCTGCTACCTGCCTGCTAGCCTATCTAGAGACTCTTTCCCTGCTGTCACTTGCCGTGACCACCTGCCTGTCTAGAGACTCTTATCCTGCTGTCACTTGCCGTGACCACCTGCCTGTCAAGAGACTGTCCCCATCACTTGCCGTGATCTCCTGCCCAGCTACCCAGAGACTGTCCCTGTCACTTGCCGTGACTACCTGCCCGCCTTCCCTGGGAGCCACCCTCTTCCTTACAAGGAATGCCCCTTTGTATAGTTGCTCTGAGGTTCCAACTCCCAGACCCGTTACAGTTTGCTCGGGCCATGGAACCCGGTAGCACCCAAGCTCCCTCGCTCTCGGACCTATGTCATGAACTTTCCCATCAGAGGTCCCAACAGGAGTCCATCCTGAGTCACCTGCATAGTGTTAACTCCCGCCTGGACACACTGACTACCTCTTCGGGACCTGCTTCCAGTCGCACGACTCCTACCCCGGCAGCGTCGCTTCCCATCAATTCCATGGCATCTCTTCCCGGTCCCCACCTCTGTGCCCCGCCTCGTTTTGGCGGAGATCCCGGTCAGGCACGGGGCTTCATTAACCTGTGCACTCTGCACTTCGAACTGTTGGCACACCAGTTTCCCACCGACCGAGCCAAAGTAGCCTTCTTCATGTCCCATCTCACGGGGGAGGCGCTGGCTTTGCTAAATCCTCTATGGGAGAGAGGAGACCCCCTGGTATCCAACCTGCCAGCCTTTCTCACGGCTTTCCGGAAGGTCTTCGACGAACCAGGACGGAAGACCTCATCCGCCTCATCTCTGCTACGCCTCTGCCAAGGAAGTCTCACCGTGGGCCTATATGCCATATGGTTCCATACCCTTGCTTCGGAGCTTGCCTGGGATAACGACGCCCTGGTGTCTGTCTTCTGGGAGGGTCTGTCCGGCCGTACTAAAGATGAACTCGCCGGTCGGGACATTCCTACCACTCTCGACGACTTAATTACACTTGCCTCCCGGATTGACATCCGGTTCCAGGAGCGCACCAAAGAGGCTACCCGTGAGAGGAGGTTTCCACGCCTTGCCCCTACCTTCCAGAGACCCGTCACTTCCTCCGTTACTCCCCCGGCGCACTCACCCGAGCCTATGCAGGTCGACCAGACCAAGATGGTCAAGACCCGTCAAGAATTACGCCGTGCTGAGGGGAGCTGCTTCTACTGTGGCAGTAAGGAGCACCGGATCCGTTCCTGCCCGGAGAGGTCGGGAAACGCCTGTGTCTAGGATCGTTCAGAGAGGTCGCCCTAGACAGAAATAAACCCTCTCCATCTCTAATGCTGTCGGTCTCTATCATCTGACTCTGGAGCTGCCGGAAATCTCATTTCTCAGTCCCTGGTAGAGAAATACCGCATTCCCACCAAACCTCTGGCTGTACCCTTATCTGTCACCGCCGTGGATGGGGGTGTCTCACCACATCCCATCCAACTCATCACCGAATCCATAACTCTGCAGGTGGGAATGCTGCACTCTGAGAGCATCTTCTTTCATGTTCTGCCTGACAGCGTGGGAGAATTCTCACGCTGAAGCGCTGAGTGCAGGAGAATTTTCCCACGCTGTCAGTGACGTGCATGAGGTGAGCTAAGTTCACTGGACATGAACTCGGCTCATCTGGATGCCGTCACAGCCTGACACTGATGAGCGCAAGCATGCCTGTGCTTCTCAGTGTCTGCGGGATGACAGGCTGGATGGCAGCGTTGTGCTGCGGTCCAGCCTGTCATCTCGATGTAGCAGAGCTGGAGCCATCGTGGGAACCATGGAAAGGTAAGGATGAGGTTGCTTTATTATTTTTCTTTTATTGAAGGAGATCGTTGGCTTCAGCTGGAATGGGCGTGACTGTAAGTATGGTTTAATTTAGAACAATAAAGAATTGTGTCTTTATTTCAATTGAAGGACTTTTTTCTGGGTGTTTGTGTTTTTTTTAAATACTTTACTAGAAATTCATGGCGGTCATGTCTAATATTGGCGTGACCCCATGAATTTCGGGCTTAGGGCCAGCTGATAATGCCAAGCTGGCCTTAACCCCTTTATTACCCAGTGAGCCACCGCACCAGGGCCCTGGATGAGTTGGGTACAGCGCCAGAAGATGGCGCTTCTATGAACGCGCCATTTTCCGGGGCGGCTGCGGACTGCAATTTGCAGTGGGTGGAGCCCAGAAAGCTTGGGCCTCCCTGCGCTGCAGATTCCAGCCCCCAGCTGCCTAGTTGTACCTGGCTGGACACAAAAATAGGGCGAAGCTCCACGTATTTTTTTTTTAAATTCATGAAATTCATGGAATAATTAAGAAAAAAAGGGCTTCCCTATATTGTTGTGTCCGGCTAGGTACAAATAGGCAGCTGGTGGTTGGGGGCAGCCCGTTCCTGCCTGCTGTACCTGACTGGACACAAATATAGGGCGAAGCCCCACATCAATTTTTTTTCATTATTTCATGAATTTCCTGAAATAATTAAAAAAAAATTGACGTGGGGCTTCGCACTATATTTGTGTTCAGCCAGGTACAGCAGGCAGGAACGGGCTGCCCCCAACCACCAGCTGCCTATTTGTGCCTGGTTGGACACAACAATATAGGGAAGCCCTTTTTTTCTTAATTTCATGAAATAATTAAAAAAAAAAAAAACGTGGAGCTTCTCCCTATTTTTGTGTCCAGCCAGGTACAACTAGGCAGCTGGGGGATGGAATCTGCAGCGCAGGGAGGCCCAAGCTTTCTGACCACCCCCCCGCTGAAAATTGCAGTCCGCAGCGGCCCCGGAAAATGGCGCGTTCATAGAAGCTGGATGCTGTACCTGGCTGGCATACAAAAATATGGCGAAGCCCACGTCAAAAGTTTTGGGAAAAATTAATTAAAAAATAAATAATAATTTAGGGACTGCATCTTTATTAACTCCTCAAATGTCATTTAGTGTTAAAATAAAGGATTTATTTAAAAAAAAAAATGGAGTGGGATCCCCCATAATTTTAGTCTCTAGCGGAGGTTAAGCAGACGGCTGGGGCAGATGTTTGAAGCCTGGGAAGGGGGTAAAACCCACGGAGCTTCCCAGGCTACTAATATCAGCCCCCAGCTGAATACCTAGCCTTTACTAGCTTTTAAAATGGGGTACCCCCTGAAAAAAAATGACGTGGGGTCCCCCCTATTTTAATAGCTAGCAAAGGCTAGGCAGACAGCTGGGGGCTGATATTAATAGCCCAGGAAGGGTGCCATGAATAATGGCCCCCTCCCAGGCTAGAAACACCAGCCGTCAGCCGCCCCAGAAATGGCGCATCCATAGGATGCGCCAATTCTGGCACTTAGCCTCGCTCTTCCACGCTGCCCTGGTGCGGTTGCAGGGTTAATAGTGGTGGGGTTCATGTCAGCGCCAGCTGCCATGAAGCCCAGGTTAGTAATGATGGGCGTCTATAAGACACCCCCATTACTAACCTACAAAGTGTTAAAAAGAAAAAACACACTACACCCAGAAAAAAATAATTTATTTGAAATAAAACAGACCATTTTATTTAATTCTTAGTTTACTAAAAATAATAGTTACCTGTCCACGTTCCTGCGCTGATCTCCCATGCACAGCTTTCACATCTGGAGATGGTGACAGCTGTACATGGCTGCTGTAAGCTCACACTGCCGGGAACACGTCCGCTCCCAGCAGCGGGAGCCCCTGACTGAGGTCACCGGAGTGCATTCAGTCAGCGCTGCTCCGGAGACCTCCTTTACGGCAGTGCTGTACCGTGGGAATTTCTCACGATACAGCAGGGCCGTAAAGGAGCTAACCGGAGCAGCGCTGCCTGAACTCCGGCGAACCCTTACGGCCTCGTCATTCTAGCGGCGGCAGCGGTTCAGAGCGGTCACATTCTGTGTGGCTGCTCTGAACTGGAGATCTTCGTGGGACACTCGTGGACTACTACTGAGGGGTAAGGATAAGGTTGTGGTTTATTATTTTATATTTTATTACAGGAGATCGATGGCTTCGGGGAATTAGGTGTCTAGGTGAGTATAGGTGTAGTTTTTTATTTTTTACTTTATTGTAGGTGGCGATCAGCGGGGACAGGTAATGTATGAACTAATTTATTGTAGGCAACCACTGGCCACCAATGACATGTATTTAAAATTTATTGGGGCACAGTAGGGCAATTTAAATAGCAGGATCAGGCTGATGGGAACTACTGCTCCCATAAAGCTGATCCTGCTGGCACGAGTGGACGGGGGACAGACATAGGCCGATGGGAGTAGTAGTGTCACATCGGCCTATGTCTGCCTGCATGCACAGACACCGCGCACACCCGCACAAACATCGCACAGACACCCCGCACACACACCCCGCATACACTCGCATACACACGCACAGACACCCGCACACACACACTAATCATGACCGGTCTGATGGTCTGGGAGGTGAGGCTGACCTGTGCGGCCGTGGGAAAGTTCATGTGAGTTCATGCAATGCAGTGAAGCATGAACTCACATGAACCCTCTGAGGGCACCGCGGCTACTTCAAATGAACAGCTGATCGGCATCACCTGATACCGCAGCTGTTCATTTGAAATAACCGGCGGGAAAGCGCAGCACAGAACGGGAAAGCCGGCGGTGAAGTCTTTTCACTGCCGGCTTCCCCGCCCGGGTCCTTTGCTCCTTGGTGTTGCGCTCCCCGCCCGGTCCTAACTTACGATCGAGATGGGAGGTGGCGAGGGGAGCGGAGGATCGGGGTGGGAGGCTGCGGGGAAGCAGTATGGGGCTGTGTGATTGTTTAAAAGCCGGCGGCTTTTTACCGCCCGCCGGCTTTTAAACAATCAGGAGAATTCTCCCACGCTGGGATGGCATTCTGATGACAGGCTGGATCGCAGCTGAGTGCTGCCATCCAGCTTGTCATCCTTCAGAGACACTGCAGAGCGCAGGCATTATGGGAACTTCCGATTCCGGTATTCGATATTGTAAAAGTATCGGAATTAATTCCGATACCGCGAATATCGGCCGATACCCGATATTTCAGTATCGGAATGCTCAACACTATCAATGACATCTTCCGTGACCTTCTCTACTCCTGCGTGGTGGTGTACCTGGACGACATCTTGGTCTTCTCTCCGGATCTCCTCACTCACCGGAAGGACGTTCATCAGGTCCTACTCAGGCTCAGGCAGAACCACCTCTACGCTAAATATGAGAAGTGCCTCTTTGAGCAGACCTCGCTTCCGTTTCTGGGCTACATAATCTCTCAGACCGGCCTACGAATGGATCCTGAGAAACTGTCTGCCATCCAGAAATGGCCCCGACCAGAGGGGTTGAAAGCTATTCAGCGGTTCCTGGGCTTCGCCAACTGCTACCGCCTCTTCATTCCGCACTTCTCTTCCCGGACTGCCCCTATCTCGGCGCTCACCCGTAAGGGCGCTAATCCCAGAGAATGGCCGCCCGAAGCAGAAGAAGCCTTCCTTTCCTTAAAACAAGCTTTTTCCTCCGCCCCTGTGCTGCATCGTCCGGACGGCAACAAACAATTCTTCCTAGAAGTCGATGCTTCCTCCTCCGGAGCCGGAGCGGTACTTACCCAAAAGTCATCTTCCGGAAGAATGGTAACCTGCGGCTTCTTCTCCAAACTCTTCTCCTCTTCTGAGCGCAATTATTCTATAGGAGACCGAGAATTGTTGGCCATTAAGCTGGCACTGGATGAGTGGCGTTACCTGCTCGAGGGGGCTCTTCACCTGGTAATAATTTACACGGACCACAAGAACTTGGCTTACCTCCAGAGTGCCCAGAGACTTAACCTGCGCCAAGCCCGGTGGTCCTTGTTCTTCGCCCGCTTTAATTTCATTCTTCATTTTCGCCCGGCTGACAAAAACATCAAAGCTGATGCCTTGTCCCGATCCTTTTTGGTCTCTGATCTTGAGGAGGAGCCTAAACACATCATCGACCCCGCCAAAGTAATGCAGGTGGCCCCCGTGAATCTAAATCGTCTTCCACCCGGTAAGACGTTCGTAAGTGTACCTGATCGTGAGAAGGTTCTACACTGGGGACACTCATCCAAGCTAGCTGGCCATGCTGGTCAGAAAAAGACCCTCCAGCTTATTACCCGGCATTACTGGTGGCCTACCCTGCACAAGGACGTAATAGACTTTGTTTCAGCCTGTGTGTCCTGCGCCCGCAACAAGGTTTCAAGACATCTGCCAGCCGGCTGTCTACTTCCTCTTCCTGTACCTGCTGCCCCGTGGCAGCATATAGCTTTGGACTTTATAACGGACCTCCCTGTCTCTGCCAGTTGTACGGTCATTTGGGTGGTCGCTGACCGCTTTTCCAAGATGGCTCACTTTATTCCCCTGCCGGGTCTCCCGTCTGCATCAGAGTTAGCTAAAGACTTTACCCATCATGTCTTCCGTCTTCATGGTCTTCCTCTCCACATCGTATCCGACCGAGGGGTTCAGTCCACCTCTCGCTTTTGGCGAGCCATGTGTAAACTCCTGGGGGTCACCTTGGACTTTTCTTCTGCTTATCACCCACAGTCCAATGGCCAAGTAGAATGGATCAACCAAATTTTAACCAGTTTCCTCCGGCACTTTGTTAGTGCTCACCATTCCGACTGGGTGGATCTTTTACACTGGGCCGAATTTTCCTACAATAATCACGAGAGCGAATCTTCCTCCAAATCCCCGTTATTTGTAGTCTTCGGTCAGCATCCTCGGATCCCGTTTCCCGTCTCCGCCTCGGTGGACAATCCGGCTGCGGAATCTCTCGTTAACGAATTTTCCTCCATTTGGGAAAGTACCAGATCCGCACTTCTTCAGTCATCCGAGCGGATGAAAAAACAGGCTGACAAAAGACGTCTGGATCCACCACAATTCCGTCCTGGAGATAAGGTCTGGCTCTCGTTCAAATATGTCCGGCTCAAGATTCCTTCCTACAAGTTAGGGCCTCGGTTCATCGGTCCACTGGAAGTTATCAAACAAATCAACCCGGTGGCCTATAAATTGAAACTCCCGGCTAATTTGCGGATTCCTAACTCCTTCCATGTATCTCTACTCAAACCCATGGTACTTAACTCTTTTTTCAAGTCTACAGGTACGCCTCCTGCTCCGGTTTCCGCTGAAAACGAGTTTGAGGTAGAGAACATTCTGGCCACCAAAAGGGTAAGAGGAAAGTCCTTTTTTCTAGTGGATTGGAAGGGGTTTGGTCCTGAGGAGAGAACATGGGAGCCCCGGGAGAACATCCATGCCCCTCTCATCCTTGATAAATTTCTCTCTGGCCTAAAAATGGGGGGGCCTAAAGGGGGGGTACTGTAGCGTCGGCATCCCTGCCTCCTGCTAGGCAGGGATGCCGTTCCCCTCACCTCTCCGCTCCGTGCCCGGCGTCTTCCTCCCGCTCTGCTGGCAGCGCGCGCTGCTTCCCGGCCTCTGTGCTTAGGGCGCGCGTGCTCCCCCTCTCTTAAAGGGGCCGCGCGCGCAATCCTAAGGAGTCCCCGGCCAATGGCCGGAGGACCTCACCATATATAAGGCACCTCCTCCAAAATGGAGGTGCCCGAGCAATGTTGTTGCAAAGCCTTTCAACTCTGCTTCAGCCCTCAGGTCCCATTACCAGATACCTGCCAGTTACCTGCCAGATCTCTGCTTGATACCTACCTGATTCCTGTCTATCTGCTTGCATTCCTGCGGTCCAACAGTCTGCCTTCCAACACCTGTCAGTCTGTCTATGGATCTGCCCGCCCGCTCACCTGGGAGCACTCACCTGCTACCTGCCTGCTAGCCTACCTGGAGGCTCTGCCGTCACTTGCCATGACCACCTGCCTGTCCAGAGACTCCTGCCCGCTCACCTGGGAGCTCTCATCTGCTACCTGCCTGCTAGCCTACCTGGAGGCTCTGCCGTCACTTGCCGTGACCATCTGCCTGTCCGGACACTCTTGCCCGCTCACCTGGGAGCGATCACCTGCTACCTGCCTGCTAGCCTACCTGGAGGCTCTGCCGTCACTTGCCGTGACCACCTGCCTGTCCAGAGACTCCTGCCCGCTCACCTGGGAGCGCTCATCTGCTACCTGCCTGCTAGCCTAACTGGAGGCTCTGCCGTCACTTGCCGTGACCACCTGCCTGTCCAGAGGCTCTTGCCCGCTCACCTGGGAGCGCTCACCTGCTACCTGCCTGCTAGCCTATCTAGAGACTCTTTCCCTGCTGTCACTTGCCGTGACCACCTGCCTGTCTAGAGACTCTTATCCTGCTGTCACTTGCCGTGACCACCTGCCTGTCTAGAGACTCTTACCCTGCTGTCACTTGCCGTGACCATCCGCCTGTCAAGAGACTGTCCCCGTCACTTGCCATGATCTCCTGCCCATCTACCCAGAGACTGTCCCTGTCACTTGCCGTGACTACCTGCCCGCCTTCCCTGGGAACCACCCGCTTCCTTATAAGGACTGCCCCTTTGTATAGTTGCTCTGAGGTTCCACCTCCCAGACCCATTACAGCAAGATTTCTATGTCCTCATCAATAGGATGACTGACCATGCTCTCCTCCTCCTCTCTCTCCTCAGGCCATCCACGCTGAACAAACAGTATGACAGTTGTGTGCGTCGTACCTTCTATAGCGCAGGAAACTAGCTCCTGTTCTTCCTCCTCTTCCTCATTGTCACCCAATCCACATTGGGATGAGATGAGGCTGGGCTGTGTAGAATCACCTTGTATGGTTCCTTGCTCCATCTCATCGTGCTCCGCCTGCAATGTCTCCTCTTTAATTGTGAACAACAATCGTTTCAGAAGAAAGAGAAGCAGGATGGTGACGCTAATTATGGCATCATTGCCGCTCACCATATTGGTGGAGTCTTCAAAGTTTTGGAGGATGACACAGATGTTTTACATCCATCCCCACTCCTGAGCTCTTATGTGCGGAGACTGACCTGAATACCAATGGACGTTTTGAAGCTGGTAGTCAACAACTGTCCTGTGCTGCTCACAAATCCTTCCCAACATATGCAACGTTGAGTTCCAATGCGTGGGGACATCGCACACCAGTCGGTCAACTGGCAAGGGCGATGGAAGCTGTAGCTGACTTTCTAAAATGGGCACACATGTGGTGTACTTTGACAAGAGATCCGGATGATCTGGGTAGGTTTTGAAAAACCGCTGAACCACTAGGTTGAACACATAGGCCAGGCATGGTATGTGTGTGAGCTTGCCTCACTTCAGAGCCTCCACCAGCTTCCAGCCATTGTCACACACGACCATGCCTGGCTGTACGTTCAGCGGTGACAGCCACAGATCTGCCTGCTCTTTTAGAGCTGTCATCAATCCTTCTGCAGTGTGCTGTTTGTCACATAAGCATATTAGCTTCAGCACAGCCTGTTGCTGCTAGGCCGAGGCAGTGCTGCAGTGCTTCCAGCTTCCGACTGATGGGGTCATTTTGGAGATGGAGGCTGAAGATGAGGAGGAGATGCAGGAGCTGTAGAATGGGGGGGCAACCCTGATTGACCCAGGGCCCTCAATCCCCAGCGTCGTGTTGCGTCCCAAGGTCCAACTGGGTCCTGGCTTACACTATATTAACCCTGTGTGCCATCAGCGAGATGTACCATCCCTGCCCACAAGCACTTGTCCACGTGTCCGTGGTTAGGTGGACCTTCCCAGTAACTGCGTTAAGGGCATGGCTAATGTTCTGGAACATGTGCTTGTGTAATGGAGGGACGGCACACTGGGAGAAATAGTGGTGGCTGGGGACCGAATACCGAGGGACGGCCGCCTCCATCAAGTTGCGGAAAGCTCCCGTCTCCACAAGCCTAAAAGCCAACATTTCGAGCGCAACTCGAGTGTGAGTTTAGTAGTGTGGCCTGTGGGGCGTTGGCAGTGTATTTGCACTTGTGTTTCAAGGACTGGGGTATGGACAACTGAATGCTGCGCTGGGACAAGGACGTGAACGTGGTTGCTGAAGGTGTTAGTTGCGAGTGAGCAATGACAGGTGCAGGGCAGGAGGCATCTTTGTATACGCCATAGTCAGGGGATTGGCTTGCACGCACAACAGTGGAACAAGCAGTGGTGTCACCCTCAGACACTGTTTCTGGACCCTGGCCCACCTAGTTGGTGCTTCGCTGTCATGTGCCTGAGCATGCTGGTGGTGGTCAGGCTGGTAGTTTTACCACCCCTGCTGATGCTAGCCTGGCAGATGTTGCAAATGGCCTTTTTGGGGTTATCTGGACAGTCTTTAAAAAACAACCAGACTTGGGAAGTTGTACTGGTAACTTCCTTTGTGTTGGAGTTCCGGGGAACAGTTGCTCGCCTTGTGCTTGTGTCCACCACACTGCTTCTTCCTGCCTGTTGTGCTGCTACGCCTCCCTCCCCCTGTGTGCTGCTGTTCTTGCTCTGCATGTCACCTTGCCAGGTTGGGTCATTGACTTCATCGTCCACCACCTCGTCTTCCACTTCTGCACCCTTGTCCTCCTCATGACTTTCTGGCAATTTTGGCTCATGATCATCCACCTATTACGAAAGTAATTGCACTTTCCCACCGTCGCCTTGGTGGTTGCTCAAATATTTGGGCATTGTTACATGCGATCGCCTCTTGCCCTGTTTGAAGCTGGCTGGACAAGAAGCCTCAATCTATAAATGGAAAAGTGAACAGTTATTCGGAGTGTCCAAGTGTGGGAACAGTAGTCTCCGGGCACTCGGCATGGTGGAAGGAAGGAGGATCAGGGTAAGGAATATGCGGTCCAGACTCACAGCTACTATGACTTGACTGTGTGGAAGGCAGGGTGGTGGTGGTGGCAAAGTGACTGGAAGCATTATCTGCTATCCAACCAACAACCTTTTGACACTGCTCTGGGTTCAATAGTGGTGTGCTGTGGCCCCCGAGTAATTGGGACAGGAAGGTTGGGCAGCAAGATGTGGGTGCTTGTTTTGGCACAATTTCAGCTTGCCCACTGCCTCGGCTTCTGCATGCACCATCACATCCACTTCCCCATCCCTTGTCATGCACCTTGTCTATTTTAAATGGAGGATAATATTTTGCACAGTCCCTACATATGGCTGGATTTGTACCGTGGTAATATGGGATACGTCTGACGGACCCCCAAGGTTTTAAATACCGGCCTTGTAGTTTCCAATTATTGGCAGCGACCACCTGTGAATAGCTTCACCGATATACTGTTGCCAAACTGTAAAAGGAGGATAATATTTTGCACGGTCCCTACAAATTGCTGGATTTCTACTGCAGTAATATGTGATACGTCTGATGGACGCACACACATTTAAATACCGTCCTTGTAGTTTACAATTATTGACAACGACCATGTGTGAATAGCTTCACTGCCACACTGCTGCCAAACTGTATATGAAAGATAATATTTTGCACAGTCACTACAAATGGCTGGATTTTTACCGCATTTATATGGGATACGTCTGACGGACGCCCACGGTTTTAAATACCGACCTTTGTACTTTACTATTATCTGCACTTTCTGCTTGTGCATTCCCTGGGGGGGCTTCACCTGCCACATTGGTAAGGTTTCTTTTTATTAAATTATTTGATGGTGGTTTTTCTGACATACTTTCATTTACACATGTGTGACATAAGACAGATTGTATACATGTCAAGATTCCACCTATCAGTCGTAATATAATACCTTCTATACTTGCATGTTGGATGTGTGTTCCCTACCCCAGGGTTTTTGCTTGTTGCTATTTTGCCTGTCCTGGTTATCTGTAAGAATGTTTTTAAGCAGTATTTAATAAAAATTTATATTTTATACACACTCCCTTTGCTCCTCCTCTTTTCACATATTCATTTAGGAGTGTTCTAGATTTCTTTACATGCATTAATGATCTATGATGATCTAATTATTTGTACCTCAATATGCCTATGGGACTTGTGTTAGTAATATGTGATACGTCTGATGGACGCCCAGTTTACAATTATTGCCATCGACCACGTGTGAATAGCTTCACTGCCACACTGCTGCCAAACTGTAAATGAAGGATAATATTTTGCCCTGTCCCTACAAATGGCTGGATTTGTACCGTATTTATAGGGGATATGTCTGACGGACGCCCACGGTTTTAAATACCGGCCTTGTAGTTTACTATTATTGGCAGCGACCTCGTGTTAATAGCTTCACTGCCACACTGCTGCCAAACTGTAAATGAAGGATAATATTTTGCACGGTCCCTACAAATGGCTGCATTTGTACCGCAGTAATATGGGATCACGTCTGATGATGGAAAAGATCTGGCTGTATTCTGCATTGCTAACAAGCAAATGGAGCAGTAAAATGTTGGACGCTATTACTTTTTAAGAAACTAATCACGATTAAGAGCAAAAAAAAAAGCCCTGATATCTAGTCCAATGGCTGTCCGTAACAGGCAGCAGCAGCGGACAGAATGTGCATGGACACTATTGTGCTGTACAGTATAGTGTTCACAAATTTCTCTGCCTGCCTAACTCCTGCTATCACGAGCATGACTGAATATATTCAGCTGGATTAATCCTCAGAAGGACTGTTAGTTCAGATGGATATGTATCTTGGTGTGGAATACCTATACCTAACTATTACACTGCCAATTCTGTCCCTCATACAGAAGCACTTCTCCCTACTCTGCCTGTCTGAATGTTAGACCATGACAAGCATAGCGTCACCAGGTCTTATATAGACCTGATGATGCTATGTGGTCAGCCGATCACTGTAATGCCACAACCAAGATGGCTACGGCATTACAATGAGTGACAGACAATCCCTGCATGTTCATTGGCTCTCTAAAGAGTGGCAAACATGCAGGACAGGGACCCGAGCTCCCGCCCGAGCATCCTGGAAATATTCATGGAGCGGCGAGCATCTCGGGCACTGAGATGCTGGGGCGAGTACTGAGCAGTGACGAACGCACTCGCTCCTCACTAACAGCCAGGCATTGTTGTTTACGACAATTCCCACATGCATCTAGCATGAGATTTGCTGCTTGATGCAAGACAGAAATTCATCCACTGTATGGCTTTTGTCAGTATTGATTTCAAACTGTAAAACCAATTGGCAGTGCTTTACCTGGCATGAACAAAAAGTATGAGAGCAGTGTGTGAAATCAATGTTGTGTGCTGTTGCTGTTGGGTATGGGGTTATGTCTGTTCAGAAGGTTGCGGAGGAAGTGAAGTAAATAGACAACTGCTAGATGTAAATAGATGTAGGTCAAGCATAATATAAGCAATAGGCAGCACTCACCAGATGCAGTCTTCATGAATTAGAAATGTACAAACAATCAAAGAGAGTAAGCAAGACGCGCGCTATAGGTAGCAGCCATTTCGCAATACATTTTGCTTCTACAGTGCCACTCAAGTTCATTTAACATCATACAGTCTTTGCCTTTTTGCACTTTTCTATTGAATTGATATCAATTTTCATTCTTTGCAGCAGTATTTCACTTGTGAGTGGAAAAAAGAAAAAAAAGCCTTGGTGTAATAATGGCCCAGTATATCTAGACCAGTATGTACGATCGGCAGTGATGACTGTGCCAAGTTGGGTTTTATTGTCTGCACTAAATTTGCAAACAGGCATACCTTTCAGTCGTGGAGGCTTCAGCAGTACAGTCATGGCCAAAAGTTTTGAGAATGACTCCAAAATTATATTTTCACATGATCTGCTGGCCTCTGGATTTTATTAGTGTTTGTCTGATGTTTATATCTCATACAGAAATATAATTGCAATCATATTATGAGTACCAATAGGTTATATTGACAGTTAGAATGAGTTAATGCAGCAAGTCAATATTTGCAGTGTTGCCCCTTCTTCTTCAAGACCTCTGTAATTCTCCCTGGCATGCTCTCAATCAACTTTTGGACCAAATCCTGACTGATAGCAGTCCATTCTTGCATAATCAATGCTTGCATTTTGCCAGAATTTGTTGGTTTTTGTTTGTCCACCCGTCTCTTGATGATTGACCACAAGTTCTCAATGGGATTAAGATCTGGGGAGTTTCCAGGCCATGGACCCAAAATCTCTATGTTTTGTTCCATGAGCCATTTAGTTATCACCTTTGCTTTATAGCAAGGTGCTCCATCATGCTGGAAAAGGCATTGTTGGGCGCCAAACTGCTCTTGGACAGTTGGGAGAAGTTGCTCTTGGAGGACATTCTGGTACCATTCTTTATTCATGGCTGTGTTTTTAGGCAAGACTGTGAGTGAGCCGATTCCCTTGGCTGAGAAGCAACCCCACACATGAATGGTTTCAGGATGCTTTACAGTTGGCATGAGACAAGACTGGTGGTAGCGCTCACCTCTTCTTCTCCGAATAAGCTGTTTTCCAGATGTCCCAAACAATCGAAAAGGGGATTCATCAGAGAAAATGACTTTGCCCCAGTCCTCAGCAGTCCACTCCCTGTACCTTTTGCAGAATATCAGTCGGTCCCTGATGTTTTTTCTGGAGAGAAGTGGCTTCTTTGCTGCCCTCCTTGAAACCAGCCCTTGCTCAAAGAATCTCCGCCTCACAGTGCGTGCAGAAGCACTCACACCAGCCTGCTGCCATTCCTGAGCAAGCTCGGCACTGCTGATAGTCCGATCCCGCAGCTGAAACAGTTTTAAGATATGATCCTGGCGCTTGCTGGTCTTTCTTGGGTGCCCTCGAGCCTTTTTGACAACAATGGAAGCTCTCTCCTTGAAGTTCTTCATGATGCGATAGATTGTTGACTGAGGTGCAATCTTTGTAGCTGTGATACTCTTCCCTGCTAGGCCATTTTTGTGCAGTGCAATGATGGCTGCACGTGTTTCTTTAGAGATAACCATGGTTAACTGAAGAGAAACAATGATACCAAGAACCAGCCTCCTTTTAAAGTGTCCAGTGATGTCATTCTTACTTAATCATGACTGATTGATCGCCAGCCCAGTCCTCATCAACACCCACACCTGTGTTAATGGATCAATCACTAAAACGATGTTAGCTGCTCCTTTTAAGGCAGGACTGCAATGATGTTGAAATGTGTTTTGGGGGTTAAAGTTCATTTTCTGGGCAAATATTGACTTTGCAAGTACAGTAATTGCTGTTAAGCTGATCACTCTTTGACATTCAGGAGTATATGCAAATTGCCATTACAAAAAATGAAGCAGTAAACTTTGGAAAAATTACTATTTGTCTCATTCTCAATACTTTTGGCCATGACTGTAGAGATGAGCGAATGATTTAATGTTCGGTTTCGGTGAATGTTCGGGCTCCGTCACAATCAAGAACCCGAACACGAACATGGACCCGAACATCCCTGGTTACCATGCTGTCATGTGCGTGACAGCGCCATAATCAGGGGCTGTGACCGGCGGTAAAAAACAAAACAAAAACAAAAACATATACTCACCTTACAGCTAATCCCCGAATCCCATGGTCACCTGCAATAAAGGTAAAATAATAAACCAACCTCATCCTCACCTGTCCGCCGTAGTGTCCCACGACGATCTCAGTGATAGCATGGCCACATCCGGAGATGTGGACAGGACAGGACATTGACAGGAGCTATGCCTCCCGCAGTGTATAGCAAGAAGCTGCAGGCTGAGGTCACCAGAGTTCAAACAGCTGATGATCAGCTGAGAGCTCCGGTGATCTCACTTACGGCATTAGTGCTGTGTGGGAATTTTCTCATGAATTTTCCCACCAGCATTGATGCAGTTTATGAGATCACCGGAGCTCTCAGCTGATCATCAGCTGTTTGAACTCCTTTCGGTTGTGGTGGTGCATTGCTGCAGCTCAAAAAATTCAACTACTGGGTTGTAAAACTCATGTACTTTTACTGCCCATACTTGCTGCTCCTGGTGTCTATGGTGTAGTACACTTTGGAGCTTAATGACAAGATGAGAGATTGAGTGGACAACGTAATCCAGCATGTGAGAGCACAAAATGGGCATCCCATTCTGCAATAAATATTGGCCACTTCTTGAAAGGTAGCCATCTCCACTAGGTGGCATGGCAGCAACTGCACTACCATCAACTTGCCCAAGTAAGAGTTTAGTTGCCACACAAGTGGATGCCTGTTTCCTCAACAAACAATCAGGGATGGATATCTGGCACAGCGACAGAGAAAGTGAAGGCGATAGAGGAGGATGATGGTGATGATGACAATGACCATGTAGTACTTGAGGATGAATCCTGGCTGACAGTAAGATGAGCATGAGGAGAAGGGGAAAAAGGACAACATGAGGTTTGCTGGGATTGCTGGTCAGCTTGTCTTTTTCTTGTCATTGCACCTAGTCTATGCAATGTAGGACGTACATAAAGTGACATGTAAAAGTTTGGGCACCCATGATCAAAGTTACTGTGAACAGATAAGCAAGTTAAAGATGAAATGATCTCTAAAACGCTTAAAGATGACACATTTCCTTTGTATTTTAGGCAAAAAAAAATACTGTCATTTTTTTTCCATTTTAAAAATTACAAAAAGGAAAATGGGCAGATGCAAAAGTTTGGGCACCCTTGGAGATTTGTTTGCTCAGATAACTTTGACAAAGTTTTCAGACCTTAAAGGGAACCTGTCATATCCTAGTTGCTATGTACACTGCCCCCATTGCTTTGTTAGTGATGCGATGTGCATCAATAACAAGCTTTTTTCATTAAAATCGGTGGTAGTATAATGATTTTATAACTTTATATACACTTAGTCCTACCTGCTCGTATTCAGTCATAGGGGTGTGATTCTCTCATTCAGTCATGGGCAGCACTGCAGTCACTCACTGCTGGCACCGCCCATGTATTTGAATACTGCTCCCAGCAATTTTGCGTCTAGATCGGAGGTGATTTTTTGTGCTCCTCACTTTAACTACTCCGATCTAGATGCTTCACTTCTGAGGAGACTAGATCAGAGTTGCTGGAGTGAGGGCCTCAAAAAAATCAACTCCGTTGTAGATAGTTCAGCACTGACATTACTAGATCGGAGTTGATTACAGGATCCTCATACTCACTGCTCTCTCATCGCCTCTTCTTGCTTTTTAATGTTTTTCTTATGCTTTTTTATGCAATTGCTCATGTTTTTAAAGGAGCAAAAATCACAAGTCAAAAAGGATTCTTTTACACTGTTATATAATTTATGTATTTTTACATTGTTATATATTTTATGGATTTGGGCAAAATTCTTTTTTTTCTTTGATTAATGAAACTTACATTTTTATTGTTGCTTTATGGAATATAAAAAATCCCCCTTATCGCTGATTGTTCAGTTTTGCCCGAATGTGACTTCCCATTTGTCCACAATCCTGTCCGCAGCACCAACATTGTAAAGAGTGGGCGGAGCTACAGTACAGACCAAACGTTTGGACACAACTTCTCATTTAAAGATTTTTCTGTATTTTCATGACTATGAAAATTGTACATTCACACTGAAGGCATCAAAACTATGAATTAACACTTGTGGAATTATATATTTAACAAAAAAGTGTGAAACAAATGAAAATATGTCTTATATTCTAGGTTCTTAAGAGTAGCCACCTTTTGCTTTGATGACTGCTTTCCACACTCTTGGCATTCTCTTGATGAGCTTCAAAAGGTAGTCACCGGAAATGGTTTTCGCTTAACATGTGTGCCCTGTCAGGTTTAATAAGTGGGATTTCTTGCCTTATAAATGGTGTTGGGACCATCAGTTACACAGCTGATAGTCCTACTGAATAGACTGTTAGAATTTGTATTATGGCAAGAAAAAAGCAGCTAAGTAAAGAAAAATGAGTGGCCATCTGTCACGCTGTCTCTGTATACTGGAGGTAGGGGGCCTAAGCTGACCCTAAGCTGGGGCCCTGACTAATCCCTCAGCCTGGAGGTACTGTTAAAGGTACAGAGGTCCAGGCCGCCAGCGTAACCCCTACCTCCTGAGGATCCCTGCACCTAAGTAATCTAGTCCTGAGAAGGACCCCGATCACAACAAAAGGGGACAAGTAATAATATGCCCACACACAGTACTTAGACGAACAAGACAGTACAAGGGAAAAACCAAAACCACCTTGCATACAAAAACTACACAACTACAACAGAGGGAACACCAATGGGAAAGGAGATAAATGATAAAGCGAGGAAGGGAAAAAACACTCCAAATACACTTATCTCTGAAACTCCAAATACCACGATCCGCTCTGTTAGTCTGCATGAAATGCTTTCACCGACACTTCCCTAACAGACCAGCAGGCATTTGAAGGAGTCTCACTACAGCAGCATTGATTGCAGCTGGGCGAGGCTGGACCTCGTCTAGCACAGAGAGAGAGAGAATTAACTCCCTCACTGCCGAAAAACACAAAGCACCAAAAAGTCAGCTGCGAGAAGTCAGGCTGTGTAATCGTGACGATCTTCATGGCGACACACCCGTGACACCATCATTACTTTAAGAAATGAAGGTCAGTCAGTGTGAAAAATTAGAAAAACTTTGAAAGTGTCCCCAAGTGCAGTTGCAAAAACCATCAAGCGCTACAAAGAAACTGGTTCACATGAGGACCGCCCCAGTAAAGGAAGACCAAGAGTCACCTCTGCTTCTGAGGATAAGTTTATCCGAGTCACCAGCCTCAGAAATCGCAGGTTAACAGCAGCTCAGATTAGAAACCAGGTCAATGCCACACAGAGTTCTAGCAGCAGACACATCTCTTCAACAACTGTTAAGAGGAGACTTTGTGAAGCAGGCCTTCATGGTAAAATAGCTGCTAGGAAACCACTGTTAAGGATGCTATTCCATCCAGTTTGCGTTTAGTTGGACCATCATTTATTTTTCAACAGAACAATGACCCCAAACACACCTCCAGGCTGTGTAAGGGCTATTTGACCAAGAAGGAGAGTGATGGGATGCTACGCCAGATGACCTGGCCTCCACAGTCACCAGACCTGAACCCAATCGAGATGATTTGGGGTGAGCTGGACCGCAGAGTGAAGGCAAAAGGGCCAACAAGTGCCTCTGTAAACTTCTTCAAGATTGTTGGAAGACCATTTCCGGTGACTACCACTTGAAGCTCATCAAGAGTATGCCAAGAGTGTGCAAATCAGTCATCAAAGCAAAAGGTGGCTACTTTGAACAACCTAGAATATAAGACATATTTTCAGTTGTTTCACACTTTTTTTGTTAAGTATATAATTCCACATGTGTTAATTCATAGTTTTGATGCCTTCAGTGTGAATGTACAATTTTCATAGTCATGAAAATACAGAAAAATCTTTAAATGAGAAGGTGTGTGCAAACTTTTGGTCTGTACTGTATATATATCATAAATTATCACTGGAGCCACTTTTGCGCTGTGCATTCTGATGATTCTGTCGGTTGCTCCGTCACTGACTGAGAATTGTGGACATACAGGAAAATTTGAATTCTATAAAAACTGAACAATCAGAGCTATGTGTAATTTTTTATATTACAGAAAGCGATAATAAACTCACTTTATTAATTTAAAAAAAATTCACAAAGTGGCCGAGCTTTCTCCCTCTCACCCTTCATTAAACGGGATATCCGTTCCTGTCATTCAGCTGCCTCTGCTAACGTCACATCGACAGAGCGGAGGCTTCTTTTCAGTTCCACTCTGTTGACAGGGCGAGACTGACGACATCATTCTGATTGACAGCTGGATTCCCACTGTCTAACTGGGGGAGAAGGCTGTCAATCAGAATGAGTCGGACATCACACTCTGCCCTGTCAGCAGAGGCAGATGAATCCCCGACAGGAACGGTCTGTGACCGCTCTGTGCTGGGGAAGAACGCCGCCGGGCACAACAGGCAGGTAAGTAGCAAATAGCTGCCTGTTAGAGCTTAGGCACATTTTTGAATTTTCATAAAGTCCCGGATATCCCCTTTAATGAAGGGTGAGAGGGAGAAAGCTCAGCCACTTTGTGAATTTTTTTTATAATTAATAAAGTGATTTTTTTATTATCGCTTCCTGTAATATAAAAAATTACACATACAGTGGTGGCCAAAAGTATTGGCACCCCTGCAATTCTGTCAGATAATACTCAGTTTCTTCCTGATAATGATTGCAATCACAAATTGATCATTTCACACAAAACTCCAAAAATGGGCCAGACAAAAGTATTGGCACCCTCAGCCTAATACTTGGTTGCACAACATTTAGCCAAAATAACTGCGAACAACCGCAGTTGTTCGCAGTTAATGAGGGGCCATCATTACTTTAAGAAATGAAGGTCAGTCAGTCCGAAAAATTGGGCAAACTTTGAATGTGTCCCCAAGTGCAGTTGCAAAAACCATCAAGCGCTACAAAGAAACTGGCTCACATGATGACCGCCCCAGGAAAGGAAGACCAAGAGTCACCTGTGCTTCTGAGGATAAGTTTATCCGAGTCACCAGCCTCAGAAAATCGCAGGTTAACAGCAGCTCAGATTAGAGACCAGTTCAATGCCACACAGAGTTCAAGCAGCAGACACATCTCTACAACAACTGTTAAGAGGAGACTTTGTGCAGCAGGCCTTCATGGTAAAATAGCTGCTAGGAAACCACTGCTAAGGACAGGTATCAAGCAGAAGAGACTTGTTTGGGCTAAAGAACACAAGGGATGGACATTAGACCAGTGGAAATCTGTGCTTTGGTCTGATGAGTCCAAATTTGAGATCTTTGGTTTCAACCACCGTGTCTTTGTGCGACGCAGAAAAGGTGAACAGATAGACTCTACATGCCTGGTTCCCACCGTGAAGCATGGAGGAGGAGGTGTGATGGTGTGGGGGTGCCTTGCAGGTGACACTGTTGGGGATTTATTCATAATTGAAGGCATACTGAACCAGCATGGCTACCACAGCATCTTGCAGCGGCATGCTATTCCATCCGGTTTGCGTTTAGTTGGACCATCATTTATTTTTTTACAGGACAATAACCCCAAACACACCTCCAGTCTGTGTAAGGGCTATTTGACCAAGAGGGAGAGTGATGGGGTGCTATGCCAGATGATCTGGCCTCCACAGTCACCAGACCTGAACCCAATCGAGATGGTTTGTGGTGAGCTGGACCGCAGAGTGAAGGCAAAAGGGCCAACAAGTGCTAAGCATCTCTAGGAACTCCTTCAAGATTGTTGGAAGACCATTTCCGGTGACTACCTCTTGAAGCTCATCAAGAGAATGCCAAGAGTGTGCAAAGCAGTCATCAAAGCAAAAGGTGGCTACTTTGAAGAACCTAGAATATAAGACATATTTTCATTTGTTTCACACTTTTTTGTTAAGTATATAATTCCAAATGTGTTAATTCATAGTTTTGATGCCTTCAGTGTGAATGTACAATTTTCAAAGTCATGAAAATACAGAAAAATCTTTAAATGAGAAGGTGTGTCCAAACTTTTGGTCTGTACTGTATATATATATATATATATATATATATATATATAAAACGTAATTACTATTCAAGAAAATGAACCACCTGTAATCTCATTCATTCCGGGGCCTCATTACATCCCCACACCGCAGTGGCTGCATTCTAGCCACTTCTTCTGTAGGCGGCTCACTAGTGAGGTGAGTAGAGTGGAGATGATTTTTTGAGGACCTGGCCGTAGCCTCCACTCTAGACGGTGAAGTACCAGGGTGACTACAATGATGTTGCTGGAGTGAGGTCCTCAAAAAATCAACTTCAAACTAAGATTGGGTGGAGATTTGTGGGGAGGGTGGTGACAGTAACGGAGCAGCCGAGCAGCCGACAGAATCATCATAATTGATATCACAAAAGTGGCGTAAATTATAACAGCAGTGTTTTCCAGTGACCTTAGACATTCCTATAATAATTTGTCACTTCTGTGTTGTACATTATGGTGACTGTCAGGGGCGCTCTTTTACGTCTCTCCCCATGGAGCTCCGTCCACTCTCCACAATGTCGGTGCTGCGGACAGAATTGTGGACAAATGGGCAGAGTCACATTCTGGCAAAACTGAACAATCAGTGAAAAAGGGAATTTTTTACATTACATAAAGCCACAATAAAAATGTATGTTTCATTAATCAGGAAAAAAAAGAATGTTGCCCAAATCAATAAAATATATAACAGTGTAAAAAAAATCTTTTTGACTTGTGATGTTTGCTCGATTAAAAACATGAGCAATTGCATAAAAAAGCATGAGAAAAACATTAAAAAGCCAGTAGAGGTGACTAGACAGCAGTGAGTATGAGGATCCTGGAATACTCCAATCTAGTGGTGTCAGTGCTGAACTGTCTACATTGGAGTTGCTTTTTTGAGGCCCTCACTCCAGAAACTCCTATCTAGTTTCCTCAGCAGTGAAGCATCAAGATCAGAGTGGCTAAAGTGAGGCGCACAAAAAATCAACTCCGATCTAGATGCAAACTTGCCGGGAGCAGTATTCAAATACATGGGCGGCGCCAGCAGTGACTGAATGTGGCGCCCCCCCAACTGAATGAGAGAATCACTCCCCTATGACTGAATACGAGCAGGCAGGATAAAGTGTATATAAAGTTATAAAATCATTATACTACCACTGATTTTAATGAAAAAAGCTTGTTAGTGATGCACATTGCATCACTAACAAAGCAATGGGGGCAGTGTACATAACAACTAGGACATAACAGGTTCCCTTTAATTAGCCTGTTAGGGTTATGGCTTGTTCACTATCATCATTAGCAAGGGACAGCTGCTGTAAATTTGCCAGCATTAAAAACCCAGCCTCCTCTAACCTAGTTTCAAAAAATAGCAGCTGTGGGTTCTTCTAAGAAGCTGCCTCACAGACTGAAAATGAAAATGATGGAGGCCAACAAAGCAAGAGAAGGCTATAAGAATATAGCAAAGCGTTTTCAAGATGCCCTTTCCTCAGTTTGAAATTTAATTAAGAAATAACAGTTAACAGGAACAGTGGCGGTCAAGATAAGCAAAATTTCAGTGAGGACTTCTCGAGGATTGCTAATGAGGCAAATCAGAATCCCCTCTTGATTGCAAAAGACCTTCAGAAAGATTTAGCAGACTCTGGAGTTGTGGTACATTATTCTACTGTTCAGCGGCACCTGCACACATATGGCCTTCATGGAAGAGTCATCAGAAGAAATCCTCTCCTGTGTCCTCATGATAAACTTCAGCATCACAAATATGCAAAAGAATATATAAACACGCCTGATGCATTTTGGAAAAAAGTCTTGTGGACCAATGAGGTTAAAATAAAACTCTTTGGCTACAACAATCAAAGAGGACACAAAAGGGCACAGGAATTTCAGGAAAAGAACATCTCACCAACCATTAAGTATGGGGGTGGATCAATCATTCTTTGGAGATGTATTGCAGCCAATGGAATGGGGAACATTTCAAGGGTAGAGGGAAGAATGGATTCAATGAAATTTCAACAAATTCTTGATGTAAACATAGCACCATCTGTAAAAAAGCTGAAGTTGAAAAGAGGATGGCTTCTACAAACGGATATTGATCGTAAACACATGTTAAAATCCACAATAAACTACCTTAAAAGACGCAAGCTGAAGGTTTTACAATGGCCCTCAAAGTCCACTGATCTGAACATCATTAAAAATCTGTGGCTAGTAGTGTTGTTCGAGTATGTAACCCTTTCTGGCATGCACGCTCCGGTGCTCGCTGAGTATTTTGGTAATATGTAGTGATGAGTGAGCACTAAAATGCTCGGGTACTCTTTGCTCGGGTCGAGCACATTGGAATACTCGGGTGCTCGACCTGAGCAACAAGCCCATTGTAACTATGGGAAACTCGAGCATTTTTCAGACGGCTCCCCCCGGCGGTCTGCAGAGGGCCTAAAAACTTCGCAAATCGATGAAAACAGTGCTCAAATGACATGGGAACAGCATGGGGAAGATCCCTGGAAGCATCTCTGACTCCCAGATCACTTCTGTCAACAACGTTGTCAGAGTATTACACCACTTTTACCGACTCACAATAAAACATACAAAAACAAAACCAAAATGGATTTTCTTGGGAAATATGTTAAGGAACATCCTTTCCAGGGTAATGACTTGTATATAAGGCAAAATAAATAACCAAAAACAAAAATACTCCTCCACACCTTGGGCTATGTTCACACGTAGAGTTTTTGATGAGTTTTTGCACTTTTACATTGCTTTCAACCAAGACAAATGCATTCACCAGGAAATGTCATTTTAACATTTTCCAACCTTATCTGGCCATGTGGTGTGTGACACATCATCAGACACATGCATACAGTGCTGAAAAGACATGGGAACAGCATGGGAAAGACCTCTGGAAGCATCTCTGACTCCAAGGTCACTGCCTAAAAATGTGCCCATCATAAGTGATCCTTGGCACATGCGAAGATGCCTCCCGCCAAGCACCGGTCAGTCATTGCAGACTTGCAACAATCACCGTCCACGTCCTTGTCCCAGTGCAGCATTCAGCTGTCCGTACCCCATTCCTTGGAATGCAAGCACAAGTATGCAGCCAGCCACTCACCCACCTACAGGCTGCAATATTATACTGCCAAATTTTTGACAGCTGCTTGCACTTGAAATGTGGCCTTTTAGGCTCATGGAGGTGGAAGCTTTTCATAACCTCATGCCGGTGGTGGCCAGGTATCCATACTCGGTCCCCAGCCGCCACTGTTTCTCCCGGTGTCGTCTCCGCCTTCAAAAAGCACGGGTCCCACAACATTACCCGTGCCCTACCCAGTGCACTTACTGGGAAGGACCGCCTAACCACAAACACGTGGACAGGTGAATGTGGCCAGGGACGGTACGAAGTCAGACCACAGTTATTTTGGTGAGTTGAATTTCACCACAGCCATATTCTTTAGCTTGGTGAAAGGACTTGGAAAACCATATCTACCAAGCTGTCATTTCTCCCAGGAAGTCCTCTAAAACTGCTTTCACTTGAAATGTGGCCTTTTAGGCTCGTGGAGGCGTGCTGAGAGTTGTATTTCACCACAGCCATATTCTTTAGCTCAGTGAAAGGACTGGCATAGAGGGAAGCCGTATCTACTCTGGGTGTCATTTCTCCCAGGAAGTCCTCTAAAGCAGCTTTTGCAGAAGCAATGGCAGCCCGTCCAACATCAACTCGCACTTCTCGGAGGTGCTTTGACACACAAACATCTTTCTTTGCGCATTTAATTTCATGAATACAGAGTTGGGCAATGGCCTGATCTGCAATCCGGTTTGAGAAATAACATGTATAAGCACGTCCCATCCTCATTAAAAGAAACAGCCATAGAGTGTCTGGGAACCCTCCCCCACACTTTTCTTAGCCAGGGCTGCTTCTCGGCATGGTTGGACGGACCCACCAGAAAACCGGAGACTCCTCCGGTGGGCCCTGGCTTCTCCTTCAGGAGAGTTCATAGTGCCAATGTGAGGCCATGATGATGATAGAGGCCACCATCTACTTAGTTTTCTGTTACTTGGAATGCAAGCGCAAGTATGCAGCCAGCCACCCACCCACAGGCTGCAATACTAAACTGCCAGATTTCTGGGCAGCTGCTTGCACTTGAAATGTGGCCTTTTAGGCTTGTGGAGGCAGAAGCTTTTCACAACCTCATGCCTCATGCATCGTGTCCATACTCAGTCCCCAGCCGTCACTATTTCTCCCAGTGTTGTCTCCGCCTTCTACAAGTGCGGGTCCCTAAACATTACTGCTGGTATTTTTCTGTGGGAATTTGCTTGCCTCCTACCAGCCTGGAATATTTACAGTAAACTATGGTATGACACCATGGTATTAGCACTGCCCCCAGTAACAGTAGCGAAGCCATCCCCAATTTCCTTCACAGGAATTTTATTTGGTAGACTGAGTGGCTGCCCAAATACATTATTTTCTCACAAAGGAGCTGAAGATAAAGTGGCAGTAGGTGCAAGTTTCTCCAGCCTGTTAGATTAACGGGTGAACGGCAGCACATTGGATCACTGGTTAGTAGTGTTGAGCCACCCCCGTAGTGTTCGAGTTCGGTTCGGTTCGTCGAACACCCGTGTGTTCGCCGAACTGTTCGTTGAACTGTTCGTCGAACACCTTCGAACACCGTTAAAACCAATGGCAGGCAAACAAAAACACATAGAAACACATAGAAAACACCTTCAAAGGTGTCCAAAAGCTGACAAACTGCTCAGAAGACACAACTAACACATGGAAAAGTGACAAGTACATATAGTCATGCGAAAAGAAAAGAGGTGGAGGAGTAAAAGGAGGGGGAGACACAGATATAGGCATGTCATGCCCTTCTAAAATCCAAAAAGTGAGAAGCCGAGACGGCCAGTCCGCTCCTGCCCGTGCCACCTCCGTGTCGCCGGGTTTGTGCCAGAGCCGCGGTGAACCCTGACGGCCAGCCCCCCTCTCCCAATACTGGTGCCTGTCCGCTGGTGGGTCGAGAGAGCCCCCCTGTGGTGGAGGCAGCTCTAAGCTTTTTAATTTAAATTGTCCCTCTAATTTGAATGAATACACTTTAAATCCATTTACAAGGATCTATTGGAGGGCAAGTCTCATGCCAGCAGCCGCGTAATTCCAGCTCCAGTAGCGTCCACTAAAGCTGCTGCAGTTAAAAAGCTTTTATAAGGATCGAGCTCGGCTGTCCACCGCAAGGCATCCTACTGCCAGTCCCAGCCCCTATGCCTTGGGGTGCCTCCTGATGCTCTTCACTGTGTATCCCATGGTCCCGAAGCTTTTCCTTTGAAAAAATTAAGTGTCTAAACTACAGGTGGTGTAGCTTGCTTAACAGCCGGGATAATCCGCTGACTAGCAGACACTGCTACTAGGCACAAAGTATTTCCTGGGCTAGATGCAGTTAAAAATTTGTAAGTAGATACTCTCGTTGGATGCTGAGAAAGCATTCCATAGAGTCTCCTGGCACGCCATATATGATTCTCTTAAAAAGCTTGGGGTAGGGGTCTAGGGGACCCTTTTATAGCCAAAATCACGGCCCTGTATCACAATACGTCACCTAGGCTGAAGATAAATGGAACTGTAGCACCGAGGGCTCGGTTGATACAGACGTATTGCACCTCACCCAGAGGTGTGATATCTCACTCTCAGATAAGGATGGAGTGTGGATCAGGACCCGACACCTGCATGCATTACACCACATTGCCGTGGGGCAGGGCGACCAATATGCCCCTGAGATGGGCACGACAGTCCCTGTCTCTGGCTGGAGTGGGGGGAGGGAACACTGAGGAAGGGGAACCCTGCAGTGCAGGAGCAGGGAGGAAGCAGTTCCTGGGTGCATTGAGAAGGGAGTATAAAAGGTGGGCACCATCTTAGTTCAGTGCAGAGAAGTCTGAGCAGAAGTGGCAGGGAGCAGGGGCTCTGCATGAGCTCTGCTCCGGAGGCGGGCCTAGTAACAGAGGCCCAGGCCTGCAAGAGGGAGAAGGAAGGAAGAGGAGCGGAGAAGGCTCCAGGAACGAGGAATGAAGGGATCCCAGGGGTGCGGACGGGCGAGTCGCCACCGCACGCCCGAATCCACCTGCGTGGAGGGGTCAGGCCAAAGGGGGAGACCGGTCCCCGAACTAGTGGAGGCAGGAAACGACCCTCAGCTAGAAACCGGAGGCTCTGACATTTTATGTGGCGCAGCCCCTTGCTCCACCCGCTAGGAAGGCACCACATAGGGTCAGGGAAACTGGCGCCAAGTTTACCAAGAGGAGGCCCGAGGCAGCCGGACAGAAGTGTTGGTAAGAAAGGCCAGACAAAGGACACACAAAGGGGGTCCTGTGAAGCGCTCCAAAGTTATCTGGGAGTTGTCTGAGCCCCTCACCTGGTGAGCACAGTACGACGTGGGCAGCCGTTACCTGCAGACGTGGTCTGGATAATAAGAACTGTGAGTAAAGGCCCTGAACTGCATCACTGACTCCGTGTCGTTACTGCTGCTGCCCTGCACCATCACCCCCATCCTCCGCATACACTGCCATGAGGCTATACTCCTCCCGTGGGGAGTTATGCTACGCTCTGCTGCACCCACAACACCAGCCTTAGCGGTCTGCCCTGTAGCGGCGGTTCACTCTGACCGCAATCCACGGGTGGCGTAGTCGGACATTTAAACATCAAAACCACATAAATAGTTCCGCCACTGGTTTTACCGCCCTGAGCCACGGAACCGGATCACCGCCACGAAGACTACAACCACCAGCATCCACCAAACAGGGTCCGGCTCCGGGTGTCCCAAGGCCCAGGGGGTGCGTCAGAACATTTTCATCACCTTTCACAATCACCAATGGGACAAGGCAGGGATGTCCTCTGTCCCCTCTCTTATACATCCTAGTGACGGAGCACCTGCTCTCATCAATTCGCCATAACCCCAATATTAGGTGGATTGAGGTGGGAGGCACCGAGTACAAGTGCTCTCTATTTGCTGATGATGTCCTAGTATATATCACTCAATCACATATATCCATCCCTGCTGTTATGGCTGAAATAGATCACTTTGTTACATGGTAAAATTTTAAAATCAATGCAGCGAAGTCTGAGGCCCTCGATGTCTCCCTCCCTAAATCCATATAGGATTCCATCCAGTCCAACTTTCCCTTTGCCTGGCCCTCACAGGGTATCAAATACTTAGGAATTCCTATTCATAGAGACCTCTCCCATCTATGTTATCTTAATTTTGGGCCCTTTATTGAACAATTCCATACAGACCACGGTTGGCAAGTTAGAACTGTAAGATTCACTACGTGAACCACTGGTGTTTTGTGGAAAAGCACATGTACACCGCGTTCCAAATTATTATGCAAAAAGTGTTTAGGAGTGATAAGGGAAGAATTTGTTTGTTTGTCAGTTAAACTCATTGATGGTGATGTGTGTCAGGGCTCTTTATATCACTGTAAGCAATTGCAGACACCTGTGCTAATTAGTTTGGCAGGTGTGTCCAATGAAAGGCAAGACTACTTAAGAAGGCTCTCTCACATTATTAAGCAGCCTACATTTTCTGCCAAAATGGGAAAGAAAAAGGATGTGTCGGCTGCTGAGAAGCAACAAATTGTGGAGTGTTTAGGTCAAGGCATGACTACAATCAACATTGTGCGATGATCAGGATGAAGTGTCTTGGCAATCAAGAAGTATGTAGCTGATTCACAGTACACACGTGTGCGTGCTGATAAGGGCAAATTGAGGACTCTTTCCTACAGGCAATTACGTCAGGTTGAAAGAGCAGCGGCAAAAAAGCCTTGTCATAGCAGCAGACAAGTTTTTGAAGCTGCTTGTGCCTCCAACGCCCCCCGAACAACAAGATGCAGGGTCCTTCAGAGGTTTGCAGCTGTGCATACGCCATCCTGTCGACCTCCTCTATCCACTTCACACAAGCAGAAACGGCTCCAGTGGGCCAAACATTACATGAAGACTGATTTCAAAACTGTTTTGTTCACGGATGAGTGCCGTGCAGCGCTCGATGGTCCAGATGAATGGAGTGGAGGATGGCTGGTTGATGGACACCCCACGCAAACACGGCTACAGCGCCAACAAGGAGGAGGTGGAGTAATGTTTTGGGCTGGAATCATGGGGAGAGAGATTGTCAGCCCCTTTAGGATCCCTGAAGGCACTAAAGATGAACTCCATAATGTATGTGGATTTTCTCAAACAGCACTTCCTGCCATGGTTCAAGAAGAAGAACCGTGTATTTCACAGCAAGATCATTTTTCTGCATGATAATGTACCATCTCATGCTGCACATAAAACATCTGCATCTCTGGCTGATATGGGCATAAAAGGGGACAAACTTATGGTGTGACCCCCATGCTCCCCTGACCTCTACCCCATTCAGAACCTTTGGAGCATCATTAAAAGGAGTGTCTATGATGGCGGGAGGCAGTTCACATCTAAGCAACAGCTCTGGGAGGGTATTCTGTCCTCATGCAAAACAATTGAAGCAGAAGCCATCCAAAACCTGACAAATTCAATGGACGAGAGAGTTCAGAAGCTCCTTTCGAACAAGGGGTCCTATGTGAAAATGTAACATCACCTAGAATAAAGTTTTGAGTTGAAAACTGTTTGATTTCAGTTTCTAACAACCTGCTAATGCTTATAATTTCAAAAATGACCATTTTTTTGGTCTTTATTAAAATGAAAAGGTTGATCGAAAAGTTTGGGGGATCTAAGAGTGTGGCAACCCAGTAGTCATGATTACTTCGAATTCTGACAATATGAGGGTCATGCTGCAGGTAGTGCAGCAAGAAGGCACTTATGTGTCTTGCGCATCTCGGAGCCCCAAAATTATTTTCCGGGCTAGATGCAGCTAAAAATTATTTTTAATTTTAAATCTGGTGAAGCTTATTATAGATGGCCTAATAGGATCAGTGCTGCACACTGCTACAAAGCCCAAATTATTTTCCAGTCAAGATACAGATAAACATGATTAGTAATTTGAAAGCTTAAAACGGTTGGTAGGGTGATTTTAACCAATCATCAAGCTTTTACTCTCCCCAGGATGACACAGGGGTAGAAAAGTCGTTTCGGATCCATGATTTGTTCATCTTTATGAACATGAGTCTGTCTACATTATCAGTGGAGAGCCACGTGCGCTTATCTGTCAGCACACCACCAGTGTTTACTTGGAGATACTCCTGTACCATCGTCTCTAGGCGTTGACTATGTGTCAGACTTCTTGTCTCCTGTGGCCTTGCAAAGGATGGGCTAAAAAAGTGGTGAAATGATTCCGCAAAATTCATGTTACCAGCAGATACTGTGGTTCTGTTACGGTTTGAGTCCTGAACACTTGACGGTCCCACGGTTGGCAAGTTGGAACTGTGAGATTCACTACATGCACCACTGGTATTTTGTGGAAAAGCACATGTAAGATTCTGCAACAGTCTCTGCTGATACTCCTGCATGCGTGCATCCCTTTCTATGGCAGGAATAATTTCTGCAAATTTACTTTTGTACCGGGGATCTAACAGTGTGGCAACCCAGTAGTCAGGATTATTTCTAATTCTCACAATTCGAGGGTCATGTTGCAGGTAGTGCAGCAAGAAGGCACTCATGTGTGTTGCGCATCCAGGAGCACCAAGTCCCTGTTGTGTTGGTGGCGAGGTAACAATCATGCTTCCTTCCTCTGTCCTCTCCCCCCAACCTCGCACAACAGAAATGTGATCAAGGTCTCCCTCATCTGATGAGTCTTCCATCAGTTCGTCCTCCAATTCTTCCTGGGCTCCTGCACCTTCCTCACTAGTTTGGCTGCTACCATGCGCCCTGGTAAAATCATCTCCCCCACCCTCACATGCCTGCCGCCCTGGTGCTGCCGACCGTCTGGACCTTGCAGATGTTAGCCCTTCCGCATACAACTCCTCCTCCTCTACTTCCTCCACCTCCTCTTGTACCACCACCTGACTCCGAATTCTGTTTAACATGTGCTCCAGCATGTAAATCACCGGAATAGTCATGCTGATAATGGCATCGTCAGCACTAAACATCTTCGTCGCCATTTCAAAACTGTGCAGAAGGGTGCATAGGTCCCTGATCTGAGACCACTCCTCCAGCGTGATTTGCCCCACCTCTGAATCTCGTTGGCCCAGGCTATACGTCAGAACGTATTGCACCAGGGCTTGTCGGTGCTGCCACAGTCGCTGCAACATGTGCAGAGTTGAATTCCACCGGGTAGGCACATCGCATTTTAGCCGGTGAAGTGGCAGGCCCAACGACTTCTGTAGAGATGTAAGTCGCTGAGCTGCGGGATGCGAACGGCGGAAGTGAGCACACAGCGACCGTGTCCTCTGCAGAAGGCCATCTAGTCTGGGATAGTGGGCTAAAAATTGCTGGACAACCAGGTTCAACACGTGAGCCATACAAGGCACGTGTGTGACATTGCCCCGGCGAAGGGCCGCACCCAGGTTTGCAGCATTGTCGCACACGGCCTTCCCTGGTTTCAGGTCCAGTGGAGACAACCATTCATGAAATTGGTTCTCCAGAGCTGACCACAACTCCTCAGCTGTGTGACTCACATTTCCCAGACATTTCAATGTAAAAACCGCCTGATGACGTTGAGCCCTACTGCCAGCATAGTAAGGAGGTGTGCAGGATCCCTTCTGCGCAGTTAGAAAGCTTGTGGCATGACCAGACAGGCTTTGGGTGCAGGTGGAAGACCGAGAGGAGGTTGAGGAGGCAGAAGCAGTGGAGGAAAAATGACATAAAGAGGATTGACGCACAACTCGTGGGGACGGCAAGACTTGGACAGCAGCCCCTTGTCCTGCTGTCACCATAGTTACCCAGTGCCCAGTCAGCGACATGTAACGCCCCTGTCCATGCCTACTCGTCCAAGTGTCTGTGGTGAAATGCACCCTGTCACACACAGAGTTTCTCAAAGAAGCGGTGATGTTGTGTGCGACATGCTGGTGGAGCGCAGGCACACCTTTCTTTGAGAAGTAGTGCCGACTGGGCATCTGGTACTGGGGCACTGCGACGGACATAAGGTCTCGAAAATCCTCTGTGTCCACCAGGCGGAAAGGCAGCATTTCTGTAGCCAAGAGCTTGCAGATGGTGAAATTCAACCTCTTAGCTTTCTCATGGCTAGGAGGAAATGGTCTTTTACTTGTCCACATCTGAGGGACCGAGGGCTGGCTATTGTGCTTAGACGGGGTTGATAAGGGTGTCCCCGGCAAACTGCCGGTCTGTGAGGAAGATGCAGGCGGACATGTTAGGTTGCCTTGATCCAAAGGTGGTGCTATCGATGTCGGACAGCGCTCAAGACCAGCTGGTGTTACCACCTCCAAAGAAAATGATGACCTGCCAATCACGCTGGCTGTTGCGGGTAAAGAGGTGGCAGGTCTGCGCCCCAAAACAGGTGTGACTGCTGTCCCCCCAGTCACAGAGGATGAAGAGGCCGCGGATGCACAAGATATGGCAGACGGTGGTTGGCCCGGCCGGCTAGACCGCATTGTAGCACACTGAGCTTCCCACTGCAACTTATGCTTCATGTCCATGTGCCGGTTCATGCATGAAGTACTCAAACTATGTATTTTTTGGCCTCTACTTAGCTTTTGCTGACAAATGTTACAGATAACACGAGTTGGGTCATCTTTATCGATCTGAAAAAATGCCCAGGCTATGCAAGGCTTAGCACCCATGCGACCTGAAGAGCCACCACGACTTGTGGTGAGAGGCAGAGTTGTGTTTGAGGATGCAGTTGTTGACGTGCTTCCAGTACTACGTCTCTGTCCAGGAAGGCGCAACCTGACCTCGTCGTCACTAGCATCTTCCTCCACCTCCTCTGCTGACCTCATCTCTTGGCTGACTGTGGGTTGACAGTAAGTGGGATCTCCGACCTCATCATCATCACCCTGTGCGTTATCACACCCGTCGTCCTCAGAGCCAACCTGTTCCTGCCCTGACAAAAAACTAAAGTTGTCGCTCCAATCAGGTATTTGAGTCTTATCATCGTCTTCCTCATTGTCTCCACCAACAGGAGTTACAGTTTGGGAATGAGGGTCTACATTATGGTCAGAACCTTCTGCGTCTGGTCCTGGATCCGACTCATAAAGATTCTGGGCATCAGTGCAGATCATTTCCTCATCTGGATTCACAGAAGCGCTGGAGTCGACCTCTGATTCCCAGGCTATAGTATGAGTAAACAGCTCTGCAGACTCAACCATCTGTTCTACCTCATACTCAGACGGACAGCTGGAGATTTGGGAGCTGTGAGGAAGCAAGTGCGATTTGGGTGACACCTTTGAGGACTGGAGTATTTGTGATGTTGAAGTTGATGTGGAGGAGAGCCCACTTAAAGGAGCACTTGATATCCGTTGAAGCACCTGCTGTTTTTGTGCCTCATCTGGAATTTGTAGCGATTGGCGTGGCCGTAAGAAAGGGATCTTATCACATTGTCCGCTAAAAGAAGTAGACATTTTAGTTTGGCTGGAAGATGGTCTTTCTTCTGCACCTACCCCACGGACACACCCTTTTTTCCCCTTCCCAACACGCCTATTCCCCTTTCCACCAGCAGCAGGCCTTTTTCCACTCATTTTGGTGGTTAACTAATTCACAACTCTGGAGTTGTTTGCACAAAAAAACAATGGATGGTAACCGAGCAGAGCTGAGTGGCCAAACTGTGGTATTAGGCCAAAACTATTGGCTGGGTTAGATGCAGAAAAAAATTATTTTTAATTTGCAACCTGATGGAAGTCAGTATAGATGGACTAATAGACCAAGTCCCACACACCGCTAGAAGCCCAAATATTTTTTCAGAGCTAGATGCAGAAATTTTTTTTATTCAATTTGCAACCTGATGGAGGTCAGTATAGATGGACTAATAGACCAAGTCCCACACACCGCTAGAAGCCCAAATATTTTTTCAGAGCTAGATGCAGAAAATTTTTTTATTCAATTTGCAACCTGATGGAGGTCAGTATAGATGGACTAATAGACCAAGTCCCACACACTGCTAGAAGCCCAAATATTTTTTCAGAGCTAGATGCAGAAAAAAATTATTTTTAATTTGCAACCTGATGGAGGTCAGTATAGATGGACTAATAGACCAAGTCCCACACACCGCTAGAAGCCCAAATATTTTTTCAGAGCTAGATGCAGAAAAAAATTATTTTTAATTTGCAACCTGATGGAGGTCAGTATAGATGGACTAATAGACCAAGTCCCACACACCGCTAGAAGCCCAAATATTTTTTCAGAGCTAGATGCAGAAAAAAATTATATTCAATTTGCAACCTGCTGGAGGTCAGTATAGAAGGACTAATAGAACAAGTCCCACACACTGCTAGAAGCCCAAATATTTTTTCAGAGCTAAATGAAGAAAAAAATTATTTTTAATTTGCAACCTGATGGAGGTCAGTATAGATGGACTAATAGACCAAGTCCCACACACTGCTAGAAGCCCAAATATTTTTTCAGAGCTAGATGCAGAAAAAAATTATATTCAGTTTGCAACCTGATGGAGGTCAGTATAGATGGACTAATAGAATGATGCTATGCCCAAAAGATTTTACTTCACTAGGTGCAGTAAAAAAATTGGTATTCTATACACAGGTAGTATATCTTGCAACACAGATAGGCTACTCCACTGACTAACACACTCTGCAATAGGCCAAAAAGGATTAGCTTTGCTAGATTCAGCCAAATGCTGTGAAAAAAACTTGCACAGCACTGGCACAGACCTGCCTGGCAAAAACTGATAGGAACTGATGTAACCTAGTCCTGAAAAGGACTCCAATTACAATTAGTCTTTACTCCCACAATCTATCTATTTAAGAGCACAGACCTGCCTGATAAAAGTCGTAGGAAATGCTGTAACCTAGTCCTTAAAAGGACTGCAATCACAACTATTCCCTACTCCCAAGCTATCTGTATATTTGTGCGAAAATTGGCTTGAAATTAACAAGGTATAGCGCACACAGCAACAGCGGTGCCGTCTAACACGCAGCTGCAGCAGTGAGAAAATGGTGGCGACGGGGAAAATAGCTTGGTCTTATAGGGCAAGGACATGTGACATACACTGCCAATCACACATGCCCTTGCTTGTGTGAAAAAAAGCACTTCGCTCCGTGTGTGCGCTGCTGATAGGCTGACAGATTGCACCTCCCCACTGCAAATGTGGGAAAGAGAAAAAAAAATGGAGATCTTCATTGTTCCTGCAGAGATCCATCCCCTGCCCCTCCCCCCGCCCCGCTGTACACTCAAACTGCGTATTAACATTAATTTTCATCATTACTGAGAAAAAATCCAGTTATGATTTTGGTGCACGAACAGTTATCGAACATAACCTCGAACAGCCGAATTTTTCTCAAATTGTTCGTGTTCGCCGACCGGCTCGAACACCGCCCAAAACAGCTCGAATTTGTGATTGGCGAACAGTTCGAGTAGAACAACGCTCATCTCTACTGGTTAGCACTGAAGCCTTGCAGCGCTGGGATCCTGGGTTCAAATCCCAGCAGGACAACATCTGCAAGGACTTTGTATGTTCTCCCCATGTTTGCGTGGGTTTCCACCTCAGTAAAAAAGCAGCCATAGAGTGTCCGGGAACCTCCCATACACTTTTCTTAGCCAGGACTGCTTCTTGGCAGGGTTGGACAGTCCCACCAGAGAATCCTCTGGTGTGTCCTGGCTTCTACATCAGGAGAGTTCATGATAGCGCTAACTTTGCAGCTGCTATGGGGCTCTTGAGCGGGGGAGAAAGGTGAGCCCTCAGAATAAAATCCTCTGATGGGCACAATGTTTTTCAATCTGAAACAGCTTCTCAGTGGGAGTTGTATTTCACCACAGCCATATTCTTTAGCTCGGTGAAAGGACTGGCATAGAGGGAAACTGTATCTGCTCCGGCTGTCATTTCTCCGTCACCAGGTTCTGCCCTTTGTCACACACGACCATACCTGGCTGTATGTTCAGCGGTGAGAGCCACAGATCAAGCTGTTGTGTTACAGCTTTCAACAACTCTGCAGCGCTGAGCTTTTTTTCACCTAAGCATTAAGCATGTTATCTTCAGCACAGCCTGTGGCCGCTTGAACAAGGCAGTACTGCAGTGCTTTCAGCATGTGACTGATGTGGTCATTTTGGAGATGGAGGAGGAGGTGCAGGAGCTGAACAATATGATTACATTGAGGTTACATTGGCGACTCTGTTTTTATACTAAAGAAAGATCCTACTGTTTTTTTTTTTACGTTATTTTTTTAAGGCAAATGCATTTACCGAGAAATGTCATTTTAACATTTTACAACCTTATCTGGCAATGTGGTGTGTGACACATCATCAGACACATCCTGTTTCATTGATGATGGAGGGACTCTGAAAGACAAATAGAGCAGGGCCACAGTAATGAGTATGGCATGTTCCCATTAGAAAGGAGAGAGCCTGCTATACAGTTATAGGGTATGCAGTGAGTCCAACGGCTGACCAAATTTAGGAAAAACCGCACAACGAAATTAAAGACACATAGAGCAGGGCCACAGTAATGACAAATTCTCATTAGAAAGGAGAGAGTCTGCTGTACAGTTATAGGGTATGCAATGAGTCTAACGGATGACCAAATTTAGGAAAAACCCCACTAAGAATTTAAAGACACATAGAGCAGGGCCACAGTAACAAGTAATACATATTCTCATTAGAAAGGAGAGAGTCTGCTATATAGTTAGAGGGTATGCAGTGAGTCTAACGGCTGACCAAATTTAGGAAAAACCCCACCAACAATTTGAAGAGACAAAGAGCAGGGCCACAGTAACGACAAATTCCCAATAGAAAGGAGAGAGTCTGCTATACAGTTATAGGGTATTCAGTGAGTCTAATGGCTGACCAAATTTAGGAAAAACCCCACTAACAATTTAAAGAGACATAGAGCAGGGCCACAGTAATGACAAATTCCCATTTGAAAGGAGAGAGTCTCCCATAGTGTTGGCTTATGCAGTGAATGCAAGGGCTGCCAAAAATGTGGAGGCACTTCAATGCCCCTTGGAAAGAGACGTGGAGGAGGGCCTCATAAAAAAATGTTCCTATTAGAAAGGAGCGGGTCTCCTATACTTGGAATGCCCATGCACTAAGTGTATGGGCTGACAAACATTTACCCCTCGGCGGTATACATGAACATATTGTATAATTTTTTTTTTTAAGGGCATCATAAACATCCTTTAGAAAAATTATGCGGGTGTTGCATCACGGACCACAGTCACCCTTGTGATATGGTGGTGGAGGATGAGGAGAAGGAGGAAGACAAGAGCAAATAGCCAAAATCAGGAAGCTTATACCCATGTCTGGGTGTGAAAAGTTGCATGGGAATACTCCTCCCAAGAAAAGACAATGGATTTAAGTTTATGTTATGCTGCTATCATTCGGTGGTGTTGAGAAGTCTGGCCAATCCAGCCCTTGTTCATTTTAATAAGAGTCAGCCTGTCAGCATTTTCAGTTGACAAGGCGGATGCGCTTATCAGTTATAATTCCACCAGTGGCACTAAAAACCTGCTCTGATAAAACTCTTGCGGCAGGGCAGGCAAGGACCTCCAAGGCATAGAGAGCCAGTTCATTCCACATATCCAACTTGGATACTCAATAATTATAAGGCACAGAGGAATCACGGAGGACGTTGGTACGGTCGTCAAGGTACTCCCTCAGCATCTTCCCAAATTTTGCACTCTTTGTGAGAGTAACTCACGCCTCAGGGCCTGTGCGATGGGAGGGGCTGAGAAAACTCTCCTAGAACTTTGACAGTGCTCCCCTGCCTCTGCGGGATTGAAGTTGTGTCTCTCTCGCCTGTACTCCTTGGTTGTCCAACGAAGTGTGCCCTCTGCCGCCAGCGTTTTCAGATGGGAATTTTTTTAATAGTTCCGCAACACGGGCCTTCTGGTACTGCCCCATTTTTGTAGACCTGTCCACCTCAGGAATAAGAGATATAAAGTCCTCCTTGTAGCGTGGGTCTAGAAGTCTCACCAACCAGTAATGACTGTCACCCAGTCATGGGTCATGGGAAAGGCAGCGTAACATAAACTCAGCCATGCATGCCAGACTGCTAACAGGCAAGACTTCTGTGTCCTCACCAAGAGGATGACTGTCCATGCTCTCCTCCTCCTCTCTGTCCTCTGGCCATCCACACTGAACAGACGGTATGACAGCTGTGCAGGTAGTACTGTCTATAGTGCATGAAACTAGTTCCTGTCCTTCCTCCTCCTCTTCTTCCTCATTGTCACCCAATCCACGTTGGGATGAGATGAGGCTGGGCTGTGTGTAATCACCCTGTATGGTTCCTTGCTCCATCTCATCGTGCTCCACCTGCAATGCATCCTCTTTGATTGTGAGCAGAGAGCATTTCAGAAGACAGAGAAGCGGGATGGTGATGCTAATTATGGCGTCATCACTGCTCACCATCTTGGTGGAGTCCTCAAAGTTTTGGAGGATGGTACATATGTCTGACATCCATGTCCACTCCTGAGGTCTTATGTGTGGAGTCTGAACTGAATACCGATGGCCTTGTTGATGCTGGTACTCAACAACTGCCCTCTTCTGCTCACAAATCCTTCCCAACATCTGCAGTGTAGATTTCCAACACGTGGGGACATCACACACCAGTCTGTGAGCCGGAAGCTGCAAACGCTGCTGAAACACGGCAAGGGTGGTGGAAGCTGTAGCTGAGTTTCTAAAATGGGCACACAGGCGGCGTACTTTATCAAGCAGATCTGGCAGCTCCGGGTAGGATTTGAGAAACCGCTGAACCACGAGGTTAAGCACATAGGCCAGGCATGGTACGTGTGTGAGCTCGCCTCGCCTCAGAGCCGCCACCAGGTTGCGGCCATTGTCACACATGACCATGCCTGGCTGTAGGTTCAGCGGTGTGAGCCACAGATTTGCCTGTTCTTTCAGAGCTGTCCACAACTTTTCAGCATGGTGTGGTTTGTCACCTAAGCATATTAGCTTCAGCACAGCCTGTTGCCGCTTGGGCGAGGCAGTGCTGCAGTGCTTCCAGCTTGTGACTGATGTGGTCATTTCGGAGATGGAGGCTGAATAGGAGGAGGAGGCTGAGGAGGATGAGGTGCAGGAGCTGTACACTGTGGGGGCAACCCTGATTGACTTACTGCCCGCAATCCTTGGCGTCGAGAGGATGTGTTCCGTCCCAAGGTCCGACTGGGTC
Organism: Phyllobates terribilis; assembly: GCF_046119375.1. Classification (NCBI taxonomy): domain Eukaryota; kingdom Metazoa; phylum Chordata; class Amphibia; order Anura; family Dendrobatidae; genus Phyllobates; species Phyllobates terribilis. The sequence goes on along the minus strand of NW_027362762.1, from coordinate 284,974,781 downwards.
CCGGCTTCCACTATGTTAACCCAGTGTACCGTCAGCAAGATGTACCATCCCTGCCCACAAGCACTTGTCCACGTGTCCGTGGTTAGGTCGATTTTCCCTGTAACTGCATTGTTAACGGCACGGCTAATGTTTTGGGACACATGCTTGTGTAATGCGGGGACTGCACACCCGGAGAAATAGTGGCGGCTGGGGACCGAGTACCGAGGGATTGCTGCCGCCATCAAGTTGCGTAATGCTTCCGTGTCCATGAGCCTAAAAGGTAACATTTCGAACACAAGCAGTCATGAAATGTGAGAATTTAGTAGTGTGGTCTGTGGGGCATTGGCTGCATATTAGCACTTGCGTTCCAAGGACTGGGTTATGGACAACTGAATGCTGCGCTGGGACAAGGAAATGGATGTGCTTCCTGATGCTGCTACTTGAGAGTGCGCAACGACAGGTGCAGGGCAGGAAGCATCTTCACATGCACCATGGACAGGGAATTGGCTTGCATGCACAACAGCGGAAGAAGCAATGGTGCCACCTGCAGACACTGTTCCTGGACCCTGGGATTTGGCCCACAAAGTCAGGTGCTTTGCTGCCATGTGCCTGATCATGCTGGTGGTGCTCAGGCTGGTTGTTTTGCCACCGCTGCTGATGCTGGCCTGGCAGGTGGTACAAATGGCCTTTTTGGGGTTATCGGCAGAGTCTTTAAAAAACAACCAGACTCAGGAAGACCTAACAGTTGTACTGGCAACTTCCTTCGTGTTGGTGTTATGGGGAACAGTTGCCTGCCTACTGTCTGCGGCCACCACTCTGCTTCTTCCTGCCTGTTGATGTGCTCTGCCTCCCTCCCCCTGTGTGCTGCTGTCCTCACTCTGCATGTTCTCCTGCCAGGTTGGGTCAGTTACTATATCATCCACCACCTCGTTTTCCACTTCTGCACCTTGGTCCTCCTCCTGACTTTCTGGCAATTTTGTCTCATCATCGTCCACCTCTTGTGACACTTTCCCACCGTCGCCTTCGTGTGACTGTGGCTGCTCAAATATTTGGGCATCGCTACACGTGATTTCTTCTTGCCCCGCTTCAAGTGGACCGGGCGGGAGGCCCGAATCTATAAATGGAAAAGTGAACAGCTCTTCAGAGTGTCCAATTGTGGGATAAGTTGTCTCTGGGTACTCGGCATGGAGGGAGGAAGGAGGATCAGGGTGAGGAATATGCAGTCCAGACTCACGGCTACTGAGACTTGACTGTGGAAGACAGGGTGGTGGTGGTGGTGGTGGCTAAGTGACTGGAAGCATTATCCACTATCCAATCAACAACTTCTTGACACTGCTCTGCGTTCAATAGTGGTGTGCTGCAGTCCCCTAAGAATTGGGACAGGAAAATCAGGCGAGAAGATGTGGGTGTTTGTTGTGGCACAATTTCACCTTGCCCACAGCGTTGTCCTCGGCCTCTGCATGCACCATCACTATCAAGTCCAGTTCCCGTCCCTTGCCTCGTGCCTTGCCCATTTTAAAAGGAGGACAGTATCTTCCACGCTCACTACAAATGACTGAGTTTGGAGCATACTTATATGTGATTCGTGTGACAGAGAAAACAGAGTTTTAAATACCTGGCCTGTAGGTAAGTAGTTTGAACAGCAAACTGGTAGGAATTGCTTTACTGACACACTAAAGGAAATTTTTAATGGAAGCCAGAAATGGCAATATTTTCTGACAACGTATATGTGATCCGTGTGACGTAGAAACAAGGATTTGAATACCTGGCCCGTAGGTAACTAGTTTGAACAGCAAACTGGTGTGAATTGCTTCACTGACACACTAAAGGAAATTTTTAATGGAGGCCAGAAATGGGAATATTTTCTGACAACGTATATGTGATCCGTGTGACGGAGAAAACAGTGTTTTGAATACCTGGCCTGTAGGTAAGTAGTTTGAACAGCAAATTGGTGTGAATTGATTCACTGACACACTGAAAGAAATTTTTAATGGAGGCCAGAAATGGCAGTATTTTCTTACAATGTATATGTGATCTGTGTGACAGAGAAAACAGAGTTTTAAATACCTGGCCTGTAGGTAGTTAGTTTGAACAGCAAACTGGTGTGAATTGCTTCACTGACACACTAAAGGAAATTTTTAATGGAGGCCAGAAATGGCAGTATTTTCTGACAATGTATGTGCGATCCGTGTGACAGAGAAAACAGAGTTTTAAATATCTGGCCTGTAGGTACGTAGTTTGAACAGGAAACTGGTGTGAATTTCTTCACTGACACACTAAAGGAAATTTTTAATGGAGGCCAGAAATGGCAGTATTTTCTGACAACGTATATGTGATCCGTGTGATGGAGAAAACAGTGTTTTGAATACCTGGCCTGTAGGTAGTTAGTTTGAACAGCAAACTGGTGTGAATTGCTTCACTGGCACACTAAAGGAAATTTTTAATGGAGGCCAGAAATGGCAGTATTTTCTGACAACGTATATGCGATCCGTGTGACAGAGAAAACAGAGTTTTAAATACCTGGCCTGTAGGTAAGTAGTTTGAACAGAAAACTGGTGTGAATTTCTTCACTGATACACTAAAGGAAATTTTTAATGGAGGCCAGAAATGGCAGTATTTTCTGACAACGTATATGTGATCCGTGTGACAGAGAAAGCAGAGTTTTAAATGCCTGGCTTGTAGGTAAGAAGTTTGAACAGCAAACTGGTGTGAATTGCTTCTCTGACACACTGAAATTTTTTTTTAATGGAGGCCAGAAATGGCATTATTTTCTGACATCGAATAAGTGATCAGTGTGACGGAGATAACAGAGTTTTAAATACCTGGCCTTTAGGTAACTAGTTTAAACAGTAAACTGGTGTGTATTGCTTCACTGACACACTGAAGGAAATTTTTAATGGAGGCCAGAAATGGCAGTATTTTCTGACAATGCATATGTGATCCGTGTGATGAAGAAAACAGAGTTTTAAATACCTGGCCTGTAGGTAACTAGTTTGAACAGCAAACTGGTGTGAATTGCTTCACTGACACACTAAAGGAATTTTTTAATGGAGACCAGAAATGGCAGTATTTTCTGACAACAATTATGTGATCCGTGTGACGGAGAAAACAGAGTTTTAAATACCTAGCCTGTAGGTAAGTAGTTGAAACAGCAAACTGGTGTGAATTGCTTCACTGACACACTGAAGGAAATTTTTAATGGAGGCCAGAAATGGCAGCATTTTCTGACAACTTATAAGTGATCCATGTGACGGAGAAAACAGAGTTTTAAATCCCTGGCCTGTAGTGAAGTAATTTGAACAGCAAACTGGTGTGAATTGCTTCACTGACACACTGAAAGAAATTTTTAATGGAGGCCAGAAATGGCAGTATTTTCTGACAATGTATATGTGATCCGTGTGACTGAGAAAACTGGGTTTTAAATATCTGGCCTGTAGTTAAGTAGTTTGAACAGCAAACTGGTGTGAATTGCTTCACTGACACACTAATGGAAATTTTTAATGGAGGCCAGAAATGGCTGTATTTTCTGACAACGTATATGTGATCCATGTGATGGAGAAAACAGAGTTTTAAATACCTGTCCTGTAGATAAGTAGTTTGATCAGCAAGCTCGTGTGAATTGCTTCACTGACACACTAAAATAAATTTTTAATGGAGGCCAGAAATGGCAGTTTTTTCTGACAACGTATATGTGATCCGTGTGATGGAGAATACAGAGTTTTAAATATCTGGCCTGTAGATAAGTAGTTTGAACAGTAAACTGGTCTGAATTGTTTCACTGACACACTAAAGTAAATTTTTAATGGAGGCCAGAAATGGCAGTATTTCCTGACAACGTTTATGTGATCCGTGTGACGGAGAAACAGGGTTTTAAATACCTGGCCCATAGGTAACTAGTTCGAACAGCAAACTGGTGTGAATTGCTTCACTGACACACTGAAGGAAATTTTTAATGGAGGCCAGAAATGGCAGTATTTTCTGACAACATATATAGGATCCGTGTGATGGAGAAAACAGAATTTTAAGTACTTGGCCTGTAGGTAAGTAGTTTAAACAGCAAATTGGTGTGAATTGCTTCACGGACACACTGAAAGAAATTTTTAATGGAGGCTAGGAATGTTAGTATTTTCTGACAACGTATATGTTATCCGTGTGACAGAGAAAACAGAGTTTTAAATGCCTGGCCTGTAGGTAAGTAGTTTGAACAGCAAACTGGTGTGAATTGCTTCTCTGACACACTGAAATTTTTTTTTAATGGAGGCCAGAAATGGCAGTATTTTTTGACAACGAATAAGTGATCCGTGTGACGGAGATAACAGAGTTTTAAATACCTGCCCTGTAGGTAACTAGTTTGAACAGCAAACTGGTTTGAATTGCTTCACTGACACACTGAAAGAAATTTTTAATGGAGGCCAGAAATGGCAGTATTTTCTGACAACGTATATGTGATCTGTGTGACAGGGAAAACAGAGTTTTAAATACCTGACCTGTAGGTTTCCAGTTTGAACAGCAAACTGGTGTGAAATGCTTCAGTGACACACTAAAGGAAATTTTTAATGGTGGCCTGAAATGGCAGTATTTTCTGACAACGTATATGTGATCCGTGTGACTGAGAAAACAGAGTTTTAAATGCCTGGCCTGTAGGTGAGTAGTTTGAACAGCAAACTGGTGTGAATTGCTTCACTGACACACTGAAACAAATTTTTAATGGATGTCAGAAATGTCAGTATTTTGTGAAAACGTATATGTAATCTGTGTGATGGAGAAAACACAGTTTTAAATACCTGGCCTTTAGTAAAGTAGTTTGAACAGCAAACTGGTGTGAATTGCTTCACTGACACACTGAAGGAATTTTTTAATGGAGGCCAGAAATGGCAGTATGTTCTGACAACAATTATGTGTTCCGTGTGACGGGGAAAATGGGGTTTTAAATACCTGGCCTGTAGTTAAGTAGTTTGAACAGCAAACTGGTGTGAATTGCTTCACTGACACACTAATGGAAATTTTTAATGCAGGCCAGAAATGGCAGCATTTTCTGACAACGTATATGTGATCCGTGTGACAGAGAAAACAGAGTTTTAAATACCTGTCCTGTAGATAAGTAGTTTGAACAGCAAGCTTGTGTGAATTGCTTCACTGACACAATAAAAGAAATTTTTAATGGAGGCCTGAAATGGCAGTATTTTCTGACATTGTATATGTGATCCGTGTGATGGAGAAAACAGAGCTTTAAATACCTGGCCTGTAGTTAAGTAGTTTGAACAGTAAACTGGTCTGAATTGTTTCACTGACACATTAAAGGAAATTTTTAATGGAGGCCAGAAATGGCAGTATTTCCTGACAACGTTTATGTGATCTGTGTGATGGAGAAACAGGGTTTTAAATACCTGGCCCATAGATAACTAGTTTGAAGAGCAAACTGGTGTGAATTGCTTCACTGACACACTTAAGGAAATTTTTAATGGAGGCCAGAAATGGCAGTATTTTCTGACAACGTATATGTGAACTGTGTGACAGGGAAAACAGAGTTTTAAATTCCTGACCTGTAGGTTTCCAGTTTGAACAGCAAACTGGTGTGAATTGCTTCAGTGACACACTAAAGGAAATTTTTAATGGTGGCCAGAAATGGCAGTATTTTCTGACAACGTATATGTGATCCGCGTGATTGAGAAAACAGAGTTTTATATACCTGGCCTGTAGGTAAGTAGTTTGAACAGCAAACTGGTGTGAATTGCTTCTCTGACACACTGAAATTTTTTTTTAATGGAGGCCAGAAATGGCAGCATTTTTTGACAATGAATAAGTGATCCGTGTGACGGAGATAACACAGTTTTAAATACCTGGCCTGTAGGTAACTAGTAGAGATGAGCGTTGTTCTACTCGAACTGTTCGCCAATCTCAAATTCGAGCTGTTTTGGGCGGTGTTCGAGCCGTTCGGCGAACACGAACAATTTGATAAAAATTCGGCTGTTCGAGGTTATGTTCGATAACTGTTCGTGCACCAAAATCATAACTGGATTTTTTCTCAGTAATGATGAAAATTAATGTTAATACGCAGTTTGAGTGTACAGCGGGGTGGGGGGAGGGGCAGGGGATTGATCTCTGCAGGAACAATGAAGATCTCCATTTTTTTTTCTCTTTCCCGCATTTGCAGTGGGGAGGTGCAATCTGTCAGCCTATCAGCAGCGCACACACGGAGCGAAGTCTTTTTTTCACACAAGCAAGGGCATGTGTCATTGGCAGTGTATGTCACATGTCCTTGCCCTATAAGACCAAGCCATTTTCCCCGTCGCCACCATTTTCTCACTGCTGCAGCTGCGTGTTAGACGGCACCGCTGTTGCTGTGTGCGCTATAACTTGTTAATTTCAAGCCAATTTTCGCACAAATATACAGATAGCTTGGGAGTAGGGAATAGTTGTGATTGCAGTCCTTTTAAGGACTAGGTTACAGCATTTCCTACGACTTTTATCAGGGAGGTCTGTGCTCTTAAATAGATAGGTTGTGGGAGTAAAGACTAATTGTAATTGGAGTCCTTTTCAGGACTAGGTTACATCAGTTCCTATCAGTTTTTGCCAGGCAGGTCTGTGCCAGTGCTGTGCAAGTTTTTTTCACAGCATTTGGCTGAATCTAGCAAAGCTAATCCTTTTTGGCCTATTGCAGAGTGTGTTAGCCAGTGGAGTAGCCTATCTGTGCTGCAAGATATACCACCTGTGTATAGAATACCAATTTTTTTACTGCACCTAGTGAAGTAAAATCTTTTGGGCATAGCATCATTCTATTAGTCCATCTATACTGACCTCCATCAGGTTGCAAATTAAAACTAATTTTTATCTGCATCTACAGTACCTCTGAAAAAATATTTGGGCTTCTAGCTGTGTGTGGGACTTGTTGTATTAGTCCATCTATACTGACCTCCATCAGGTTGCAAACTGAATATATTTTTTTCTGCATCTACCTCTGAAAAAATATTTGGGCTTCTAGCTGTGTGTGGGTCTTGTTCTATTAATCCATCTATACTGACCTCCATCAGGTTGCAAACTGAATATAATTTTTTTCTGCATCTAGCTCTGAAAAAATATTTGGCCTTCTAGCAGTGTGTCGGACTTTCTCTATTAGTCCATCTATACTGACCTCCATCAGGTTGCAAATTAAAAATAATTTGTATCTGCATCTACAGTACCTCTGAAAAAATATTTGGGCTTCTAGCTGTGTGTGGGACTTGTTGTATTAGTCCATCTATACTGACCTCCATCAGGTTGCAAACTGAATATATTTTTTTCTGCATCTACCTCTGAAAAAATATTTGGGCTTCTAGCTGTGTGTGGGTCTTGTTCTATTAATCCATCTATACTGACCTCCATCAGGTTGCAAACTGAATATAATTTTTTTCTGCATCTAGCTCTGAAAAAATATTTGGCCTTCTAGCAGTGTGTCGGACTTTCTCTACTAGTCCATCTATACTGACCTCCATCAGGTTGCAAATTAAAAATAATTTGGATCTGCATCTACAGTACCTCTGAAAAAATATTTGGGCTTCTAGCTGTGTGTGGGACTTGTTGTATTAGTCCATCTATACTGACCTCCATCAGGTTGCAAACTGAATATATTTTTTTCTGCATCTACCTCTGAAAAAATATTTGGGCTTCTAGCTGTGTGTGGGACTTGTTGTATTAGTCCATCTATACTGACCTCCATCAGGTTGCAAATTAAAAATAATTTGTATCTGCATCTACAGTACCTCTGAAAAAATATTTGGGCTTCTAGCTGTGTGTGGGACTTGTTGTATTAGTCCATCTATACTGACCTCCATCAGGTTGCAAATTAAAAATAATTTTTATCTGCATCTACAGTACCTCTGAAAAAATATTTGGGCTTCTAGCTGTGTGTGGGACTTGTTGTATTAGTCCATCTATACTGACCTCCATCAGGTTGCAAACTGAATATATTTTTTTCTGCATCTACCTCTGAAAAAATATTGGGCTTCTAGCTGTGTGTGGGTCTTGTTCTATTAATCCATCTATACTGACCTCCATCAGGTTGCAAACTGAATATAATTTTTTTCTGCATCTAGCTCTGAAAAAATATTTGGCCTTCTAGCAGTGTGTCGGACTTTCTCTATTAGTCCATCTATACTGACCTCCATCAGGTTGCAAATTAAAAATAATTTTTATCTTCATCTACAGTACCTCTGAAAAAATATTTGGGCTTCTAGCTTTGTGTGGGACTTGTTGTATTAGTCCATCTATACTGACCTCCATCAGGTTGTAAATTAAAAATAATTTGTATCTGCATCTACTGTACCTCTGAAAAAATATTTGGGCTTCTAGCTGTGTGTGGGACTTGTTGTATTAGTCCATCTATACTGACCTCCATCAGGTTGCAAACTGAATATATTTTTTTCTGCATCTACCTCTGAAAAAATATTTGGGCTTCTAGCTGTGTGTGGGTCTTGTTCTATTAATCCATCTATACTGACCTCCATCAGGTTGCAAACTGAATATAATTTTTTTCTGCATCTAGCTCTGAAAAAATATTTGGCCTTCTAGCAGTGTGTCGGAATTTCTCTATTAGTCCATCTATACTGACCTCCATCAGGTTGCAAATTAAAAATAATTTGTATCTGCATCTACAGTACCTCTGAAAAAATATTTGGGCTTCTAGCTGTGTGTGGGACTTGTTGTATTAGTCCATCTATACTGACCTCCATCAGGTTGCAAATTAAAAATAATTTTTATCTGCATCTACAGTACCTCTGAAAAAATATTTGGCCTTCTAGCAGTGTGTCGGACTTTGTCTATTAGTCCATCTATACTGACCTCCATCAGGTTGCAAATTAAAAATAATTTGTATCTGCATCTACAGTACCTCTGAAAAAATATTTGGGCTTCTAGCTGTGTGTGGGACTTGTTGTATTAGTCCATCTATACTGACCTCCATCAGGTTGCAAACTGAATATATTTTTTTCTGCATCTACCTCTGAAAAAATATTTGGGCTTCTAGCTGTGTGTGGGTCTTGTTCTATTAATCCATCTATACTGACCTCCATCAGGTTGCAAACTGAATATAATTTTTTTCTGCATCTAGCTCTGAAAAAATATTTGGCCTTCTAGCAGTGTGTCGGACTTTCTCTATTAGTCCATCTATACTGACCTCCATCAGGTTGCAAATTAAAAATAATTTGTATCTGCATCTACAGTACCTCTGAAAAAATATTTGGGCTTCTAGCTGTGTGTGGGACTTGTTGTATTAGTCCATCTATACTGACCTCCATCAGGTTGCAAACTGAATATATTTTTTTCTGCATCTACCTCTGAAAAAATATTTGGGCTTCTAGCTGTGTGTGGGTCTTGTTCTATTAATCCATCTATACTGACCTCCATCAGGTTGCAAACTGAATATAATTTTTTTCTGCATCTAGCTCTGAAAAAATATTTGGCCTTCTAGCAGTGTGTCGGACTTTCTCTACTAGTCCATCTATACTGACCTCCATCAGGTTGCAAATTAAAAATAATTTGGATCTGCATCTACAGTACCTCTGAAAAAATATTTGGGCTTCTAGCTGTGTGTGGGACTTGTTGTATTAGTCCATCTATACTGACCTCCATCAGGTTGCAAACTGAATATATTTTTTTCTGCATCTACCTCTGAAAAAATATTTGGGCTTCTAGCTGTGTGTGGGACTTGTTGTATTAGTCCATCTATACTGACCTCCATCAGGTTGCAAATTAAAAATAATTTGTATCTGCATCTACAGTACCTCTGAAAAAATATTTGGGCTTCTAGCTGTGTGTGGGACTTGTTGTATTAGTCCATCTATACTGACCTCCATCAGGTTGCAAATTAAAAATAATTTTTATCTGCATCTACAGTACCTCTGAAAAAATATTTGGGCTTCTAGCTGTGTGTGGGACTTGTTGTATTAGTCCATCTATACTGACCTCCATCAGGTTGCAAACTGAATATATTTTTTTCTGCATCTACCTCTGAAAAAATATTGGGCTTCTAGCTGTGTGTGGGTCTTGTTCTATTAATCCATCTATACTGACCTCCATCAGGTTGCAAACTGAATATAATTTTTTTCTGCATCTAGCTCTGAAAAAATATTTGGCCTTCTAGCAGTGTGTCGGACTTTCTCTATTAGTCCATCTATACTGACCTCCATCAGGTTGCAAATTAAAAATAATTTTTATCTTCATCTACAGTACCTCTGAAAAAATATTTGGGCTTCTAGCTTTGTGTGGGACTTGTTGTATTAGTCCATCTATACTGACCTCCATCAGGTTGTAAATTAAAAATAATTTGTATCTGCATCTACTGTACCTCTGAAAAAATATTTGGGCTTCTAGCTGTGTGTGGGACTTGTTGTATTAGTCCATCTATACTGACCTCCATCAGGTTGCAAACTGAATATATTTTTTTCTGCATCTACCTCTGAAAAAATATTTGGGCTTCTAGCTGTGTGTGGGTCTTGTTCTATTAATCCATCTATACTGACCTCCATCAGGTTGCAAACTGAATATAATTTTTTTCTGCATCTAGCTCTGAAAAAATATTTGGCCTTCTAGCAGTGTGTCGGAATTTCTCTATTAGTCTATCTATACTGACCTCCATCAGGTTGCAAATTAAAAATAATTTGTATCTGCATCTACAGTACCTCTGAAAAAATATTTGGGCTTCTAGCTGTGTGTGGGACTTGTTGTATTAGTCCATCTATACTGACCTCCATCAGGTTGCAAATTAAAAATAATTTTTATCTGCATCTACAGTACCTCTGAAAAAATATTTGGCCTTCTAGCAGTGTGTCGGACTTTCTCTATTAGTCCATCTATACTGACCTCCATCAGGTTGCAAATTAAAAATAATTTTTATCTGCATCTACAGTACCTCTGAAAAAATATTTGGGCTTCTAGCTGTGTGTGGGACTTGTTGTATTAGTCCATCTATACTGACCTCCATCAGGTTGCAAATTAAAAATAATTTTTATCTGCATCTACAGTACCTCTGAAAAAATATTTGGGCTTCTAGCTGTGTGTGGGACTTGTTGTATTAGTCCATCTATACTGACCTCCATCAGGTTGCAAATTAAAAATAATTTGTATCTGCATCTACAGTACCTCTGAAAAAATATTTGGGCTTCTAGCTGTGTGTGGGACTTGTTGTATTAGTCCATCTATACTGACCTCCATCAGGTTGCAAACTGAATATATTTTTTTCTGCATCTACCTCTGAAAAAATATTGGGCTTCTAGCTGTGTGTGGGTCTTGTTCTATTAATCCATCTATACTGACCTAAATCAGGTTGCAAACTGAATATAATTTTTTTCTGCATCTAGCTCTGAAAAAATATTTGGCCTTCTAGCAGTGTGTCGGACTTTCTCTATTAGTCCATCTATACTGACCTCCATCAGGTTGCAAACTGAATATATTTTTTTCTGCATCTAATCCAGCCAATAGTTTTGGCCTAATACCACAGTTTGGCCACTCAGCTCTGCTCGGTTACCATCCATTGTTTTTTTGTGCAAACAACTCCAGAGTTGTGAATTAGTTAACCACCAAAATGAGTGGAAAAAGGCCTGCTGCTGGTGGAAAGGGGAATAGGCATGTTGGGAAGGGGAAAAAAGGTTGTGTCCGTGGGGTAGGTGTTAAAGCAACAGTAACATCTGCAGAAGAAAGACCATCTTCCAGCCAAACTAAAATGTCTACTTCTTTTAGCGGACAATGTGATAAGATCCCTTTCTTACGGCCACGCCAATCGCTACAAATTCCAGATGAGGCACAGAAACAGCAGGTGCTTCAACGGATATCAAGTGCTCCTTTAAGTGGGCTCTCCTCCACATCAACTTCAACATCACAAATACTCCAGTCCTCAAAGGTGTCACCCAAATCGCACTTGCTTCCTCACAGCTCCCAAATCTCCAGCTGCCCGTCTGAGTATGAGGTAGAACAGATGGTTGAGTCTGCAGAGCTGTTTACTCATACTATAGCCTGGGAATCAGAGGTCGACTCCAGCGCTTCTGTGAATCCAGACGAGGAAATGATCTGCACTGATGCCCAGAATCTTTATGAGTCGGATCCAGGACCAGACGCAGAAGGTTCTGACCATAATGTAGACCCTCATTCCCAAACTGTAACTCCTGTTGGTGGAGACAATGAGGAAGACGATGATAAGACTCAAATACCTGATTGGAGCGACAACTTTAGTTTTTTGTCAGGGCAGGAACAGGTTGGCTCTGAGGACGACGGGTGTGATAACGCACAGGGGGATGATGATGAGGTTGGAGATTCCACTTACTCTCAACCCACAGTCAGCCAAGAGATGAGGTCAGCAGAGGAGGTGGAGGAAGATGCTAGTGACGACGAGGTCAGGTTGCACCTTCCTGGACAGAGACGTAATACTGGAAGCACGTCAACAACTGCATCCTCAAACACAACTCTGCCTCTCACCACAAGTCGTGGTGGCTCTTCAGGTCGCATGGGTGCTAAGCCTTGCATAGCCTGGGCATTTTTTCAGATCGATAAAGATGACCCAACTCGTGTTATCTGTAACATTTGTCAGCAAAAGCTAAGTAGAGGCCAAAAAATACATAGTTTGAGTACTTCATGCATGAACCGGCACATGGACATGAAGCATAAGTTGCAGTGGGAAGCTCAGTGTGCTACAATGCGGCCTAGCCGGCCGGGCCAACCACCGTCTCTCATATCTTGTGCATCCGCGGCCTCTTCATCCTCTGTGACTGGGGGGACAGCAGTCACACCTGTTTTGGGGCGCAGACCTGCCACCTCTTTACCCGCAACAGCCAGCGTGATTGGCAGGTCATCATTTTCTTTGGAGGTGGTAACAGCAGCTGGTGTTGAGCGCTGTCCGACATCGATAGCACCACCTTTGGATCAAGGCAACCTAACACGTCCGCCTGCACCTTCCTCACAGACCGGCAGTTTGCCGGGGACACCCTTATCAACCCCGTCTAAGCACAATAGCCAGCCCTCGGTCCCTCAGATGTGGACAAGTAAAAGACCATTTCCTCCTAGCCATGAGAAAGCTAAGAGGTTGAATTTCACCATCTGCAAGCTCTTGGCTACAGAAATGCTGCCTTTCCGCCTGGTGGACACAGAGGATTTTCGAGACCTTATGTCCGTCGCAGTGCCCCAGTACCAGATGCCCAGTCGGCACTACTTCTCAAAGAAAGGTGTGCCTGCGCTCCACCAGCATGTCGCACACAACATCACCGCTTCTTTGAGAAACTCTGTGTGTGACAGGGTGCATTTCACCACAGACACTTGGACGAGTAGGCATGGACAGGGGCGTTACATGTCGCTGACTGGGCACTGGGTAACTATGGTGACAGCAGGACAAGTGGCTGCTGTCCAAGTCTTGCCGTACCCACGAGTTGTGCGTCAATCCTCTTTATGTCAAAGTTCCTCCACTGCTTCTGCCTCCTCAACCTCCTCTCGGTCTTCCACCTGCACCCAAAGCCTGTCTGGTCATGCCACAAGCTTTCTAACTGCGCAGAAGGGATCCTGCACACCTGCTTACTATGCTGGCAGTAGGGCTCAACGTCATCAGGCGGTTTTTACATTGAAATGTCTGGGAAATGTGAGTCACACAGCTGAGGAGTTGTGGTCAGCTCTGGAGAACCAATTTCATGAATGGTTGTCTCCACTGGACCTGAAACCAGGGAAGGCCGTGTGCGACAATGCTGCAAACCTGGGTGCGGCCCTTCGCCGGGGCAATGTCACACACGTGCCTTGTATGGCTCACGTGTTGAACCTGGTTGTCCAGCAATTTTTAGCCCACTATCCCAGACTAGATGGCCTTCTGCAGAGGGCACGGTCGCTGTGTGCTCACTTCCGCCGTTCGCATCCCGCAGCTCAGCGACTTACATCTCTACAGAAGTCGTTGGGCCTGCCACTTCACCGGCTAAAATGCGATGTGCCTACCCGGTGGAATTCAACTCTGCACATGTTGCAGCGACTGTGGCAGCACCGACAAGCCCTGGTGCAATACGTTCTGACGTATAGCCTGGGCCAACGAGATTCAGAGGTGGGGCAAATCACACTGGAGGAGTGGTCTCAGATCAGGGACCTATGCACCCTTCTGCACAGTTTTGAAATGGCGACGAAGATGTTTCGTGCTGACGATGCCATTATCAGCATGACTATTCCGGTGATTTACATGCTGGAGCACATGTTAAACAGAATTTGGAGTCAGGTGGTGGCACAAGAGGAGGTGGAGGAAGTAGAGGAGGAGGAGTTGTATGCGGAAGGGCTAACATCTGCAAGGTCCAGACGGTCGGCAGCACCAAGGCGGCAGGCATGTGAGGGTGGGGGAGATGGTTTAACCAGGGCGCATGGTAGCAGCCAAACTAGTGAGGAAGGTGCAGGAGCCCAGGAAGAAGTGGAGGACGAACTGATGGAAGACTCATCAGATGAGGGAGACCTTGATCACATTTCTGTTGTGCGAGGTTGGGGGGAGAGGACAGAGGAAGGAAGCATGATTGTTACCTCGCCACCAACACAACAGGGACTTGGTGCTCCTGGATGCGCAACACACATGAGTGCCTTCTTGCTGCACTACCTGCAACATGACCCTCGAATTGTGAGAATTAGAAATAATCCTGACTACTGGGTTGCCACACTGTTAGATCCCCGGTACAAAAGTAAATTTGCAGAAATTATTCCTGCCATAGAAAGGGATGCACGCATGCAGGAGTATCAGCAGAGACTGTTGCAGAATCTTACATGTGCTTTTCCACAAAATACCAGTGGTGCACGTAGTGAATCTCACAGTTCCAACTTGCCAACCGTGGGACCGTCAAGTGTTCAGCACTCAAACCGTAACAGAACCACAGTATCTGCTGGTAACATCAATTTTGCGGAATCATTTCACCACTTTTTTAGCCCATCCTTTGCAAGGCCACAGGAGACAAGAAGTCTGACACATAGTCAACGCCTAGAGACGATGGTACAGGAGTATCTCCAAGTAAACATTGAAGCCACGACTGTGTCACTGGACCCTTGCTCTTTTTGGGCTTCCAATCTGGATAAATGGCCGGAGCTAGCCACTTACGCCTTGGAGATCTTGTCATGCCCCGCAGCCAGCGTTCTGTCTGAACGTGTGTTCAGCGCTGCTGGTGGTGTGCTGACAGATAAGCGCACGCGGCTCTCCACTGATAATGTAGACAGACTCACGTTCATAAAGATGAACAAATCATGGATCCGAAACGACTTTTCTACCCCTGTGTCATCCTGGGGAGAGTAAAAGCTTGATGATTGGTTAAAATCACCCTACCAACCGTTTTAAGCTTTCAAATTACTAATCATGTTTATCTGTATCTTGACTGGAAAATAATTTGGGCTTTGTAGCAGTGTGCAGCACTGATCCTATTAGGCCATCTATAATAAGCTTCACCAGATTTAAAATTAAAAATAATTTTTAGCTGCATCTAGCCCGGAAAATAATTTTGGGGCTCCGAGATGCGCAAGACACATAAGTGCCTTCTTGCTGCACTACCTGCAGCATGACCCTCATATTGTCAGAATTCGAAGTAATCATGACTACTGGGTTGCCACACTCTTAGATCCCCCAAACTTTTCGATCAACCTTTTCATTTTAATAAAGACCAAAAAAATGGTCATTTTTGAAATTATAAGCATTAGCAGGTTGTTAGAAACTGAAATCAAACAGTTTTCAACTCAAAACTTTATTCTAGGTGATGTTACATTTTCACATAGGACCCCTTGTTCGAAAGGAGCTTCTGAACTCTCTCGTCCATTGAATTTGTCAGGTTTTGGATGGTTTCTGCTTCAATTGTTTTGCATGAGGACAGAATACCCTCCCAGAGCTGTTGCATAGATGTGAACTGCCTCCCGCCATCATAGACACTCCTTTTAATGATGCTCCAAAGGTTCTGAATGGGGTAGAGGTCAGGGGAGCATGGGGATCACACCATAAGTTTGTCCCCTTTTATGCCCATATCAGCCAGAGATGCAGATGTTTTATGTGCAGCATGAGATGGTGCATTATCATGCAGAAAAATGATCTTGCTGTGAAATACACGGTTCTTCTTCTTGAACCATGGCAGGAAGTGCTGTTTGAGAAAATCCACATACATTATGGAGTTCATCTTTAGCGCCTTCAGGGATCCTAAAGGGGCCGACAATCTCTCTCCCCATGATTCCAGCCCAAAACATTACTCCACCTCCTCCTTGTTGGCGCTGTAGCCGTGTTTGCGTGGGGTGTCCATCAACCAGCCATCCTCCACTCCATTCATCTGGACCATCGAGCGCTGCACGGCACTCATCCGTGAACAAAACAGTTTTAAAATCAGTCTTCATGTAATGCTTGGCCCACTGGAGCCGTTTCTGCTTGTGTGAAGTGGATAGAGGAGGTCGACAGGATGGCGTATGCACAGCTGCAAACCTCTGAAGGACCCTGCATCTTGTTGTTCGGGGGACGTTGGAGGCACAAGCAGCTTCAAAAACTTGTCTGCTGCTATGACAAGGCTTTTTTGCCGCTGCTCTTTCAACCTGACGTAATTGCCTGTAGGAAAGAGTCCTCAATTTGCCCTTATCAGCACGCACACGTGTGTACTGTGAATCAGCTACATACTTCTTGATTGCCAAGACACTTCATCCTGATCATCGCACAATGTTGATTGTAGTCATGCCTTGACCTAAACACTCCACAATTTGTTGCTTCTCAGCAGCCGACACATCCTTTTTCTTTCCCATTTTGGCAGAAAATGTAGGCTGCTTAATAATGTGAGAGAGCCTTCTTAAGTAGTCTTGCCTTTCAGTGGACACACCTGCCAAACTAATTAGCACAGGTGTCTGCAATTGCTTACAGTGATATAAAGAGCCCTGACACACATCACCATCAATGAGTTTAACTGACAAACAAACAAATTCTTCCCTTATCACTCCTAAACACTTTTTGCATAATAATTTGGAACGCGGTGTACATGTGCTTTTCCACAAAACACCAGTGGTTCACGTAGTGAATCTTACAGTTCTAACTTGCCAACCGTGGTCTGTATGGAATTGTTCAATAAAGGGCCCAAAATTAAGATAACATAGATGGGAGAGGTCTCTATGAATAGGAATTCCTAAGTATTTGATACCCTGTGAGGGCCAGGCAAAGGGAAAGTTGGACTGGATGGAATCCTATATGGATTTAGGGAGGGAGACATCGAGGGCCTCAGACTTCGCTGCATTGATTTTAAAATTTTACCATGTAACAAAGTGATCTATTTCAGCCATAACAGCAGGGATGGATATATGTGATTGAGTGATATATACTAGGACATCATCAGCAAATAGAGAGCACTTGTACTCGGTGCCTCCCACCTCAATCCACCTAATATTGGGGTTATGGCGAATTGATGAGAGCAGGTGCTCCGTCACTAGGATGTATAAGAGAGGGGACAGAGGACATCCCTGCCTTGTCCCATTGGTGATTGTGAAAGGTGATGAAAATGTTCTGACGCACCCCCTGGGCCTTGGGACACCCGGAGCCGGACCTTTTTTGGTGGATGCTGGTGGTTGTAGTCTTCGTGGCGGCGATCCGGTTCCGTGGCTCAGGGCGGTCAAACCAGTGGCGGAACTATTTATGTGGTTTTGATGTTTAAATGTCCGACTACGCCACCCGTGGATTGCGGTCAGAGTGAACCGCCGCTACAGGGCAGACCGCTAAGGCTGGTGTTGTGGGTGCAGCAGAGCGTAGCATAACTCCCCACGGGAGGAGTATAGCCTCAGGGCAGTGTATGCGGAGGATGGGGGTGATGGTGCAGGGCAGCAGCAGTAACGACACGGAGTCAGTGATGCAGTTCAGGGCCTTTACTCACAGTTCTTATTATCCAGACCACGTCTGCAGGTAACGGCTGCCCACGTCATACTGTGCTCACCAGGTGAGGGGCTCAGACAACTCCCAGATAACTTTGGAGCGCTTCACAGGACCCCCTTTGTGTGTCCTTTGTCTGGCCTTTCTTACCAACACTTCTGTCCGGCTGCCTCGGGCCTCCTCTTGGTAAACTTGGCGCCAGTTTCCCTGACCCTATGTGGTGCCTTCCTAGCGGGTGGAGCAAGGGGCTGCGCCACATAAAATGTCAGAGCCTCCGGTTTCTAGCTGAGGGTCGTTTCCTGCCTACACTAGTTCGGGGACTGGTCTCCCCCTTTGGCCTGACCCCTCCACGCAGGTGGATTCGGGCGTGCGGTGGCGACTCGCCCGTCCGCACCCCTGGGATCCCTTCATTCCTCGTTCCTGGAGCCTTCTCCGCTCCTCTTCCTTCCTTCTCCCTCTTGCAGGCCTGGGCCTCTGTTACTAGGCCCGCCTCCGGAGCAGAGCTCATGCAGAGCCCCTGCTCCCTGCCACTTCTGCTCAGACTTCTCTGCACTGAACTAAGATGGTGCCCACCTTTTATACTCCCTTCTCAATGCACCCAGGAACTGCTTCCTCCCTGCTCCTGCACTGCAGGGTTCGCCTTCCTCAGTGTTCCCTCCCCCCACTCCAGCCAGGGACAGGGACTGTCGTGCCCATCTCAGGGGCATATTGGTCGCCCTGCCCCACGGCAATGTGGTGTAATGCATGCAGGTGTCGGGTCCTGATCCACACTCCATCCTTATCTGAGAGTGAGATATCACACCTCTGGGTGAGGTGCAATACGTCTGTAGCAACCGAGCCCTCGGTGCTACAGTTCCATTTATCTTCAGCCTAGGTGACGTATTGTGATACAGGGCCGTGATTTTGGCTATAAAAGGGTCCCCTAGACCCCTACCCCAAGCTTTTTAAGAGAATCATATATGGCGTGCCAGGAGACTCTATGGAATGCTTTCTCAGCATCCAACGAGAGTATCTACTTACAAATTTTTAACTGCATCTAGCCCAGGAAATACTTTGTGCCTAGTAGCAGTGTCTGCTAGTCAGCGGATTATCCCGGCTGTTAAGCAAGCTACACCACCTGTAGTTTGGACACTTAATTTTTTCAAAGGAAATGCTTCGGGACCACGGGATACTTAGTGAAGAGCATCAGGAGGCACCCCAAGGCATAGGGGCTGGGACTGGCAGTAGGATGCCTTGCGGTGGACAGCCGAGCTCGATCCTTATAAAAGCTTTTTAACTGCAGCAGCTTTAGTGGACGCTACTGGAGCTGGAATTACGCGGCTGCTGGCATGAGACTTGCCCTCCAATAGATCCTTGTAAATGGATTTAAAGTGTATTCATTCAAATTAGAGGGACAATTTAAATTAAAAAGCTTAGAGCTGCCTCCACCACAGGGGGCTCTCTCGACCCACCAGCGGACAGGCACCAGTATTGGGAGAGGGGGGCTGGCCGTCAGGGTTCACTGCGGCTCTGGCACAAACCCGGCGACACGGAGGTGGCACGGGCAGGAGCGGACTGGCCGTCTCGGCTTCTCACTTTTTGGATTTTAGAAGGGCATGACATGCCTATATCTGTGTCTCCCCCTCCTTTTACTCCTCCACCTCTTTTCTTTTCGCATGACTATATGTACTTGTCACTTTTCCATGTGTTAGTTGTGTCTTCTGAGCAGTTTGTCAGCTTTTGGACACCTTTGAAGGTGTTTTCTATGTGTTTCTATGTGTTTTTGTTTGCCTGCCATTGGTTTTAACGGTGTTCAAAGGTGTTCGACGAACAGTTCGACGAACTGTTCGGCGAACACACGGGTGTTCGACGAACCGAACCGAACTCGAACACTATGGGGGTGGCTCAACACTATACAGGAGTATCTCCAAGTAAACATTGAAGCCACGACTGTGTCACTGGACCCTTGGTCTTTTTGGGCTTCCAATCTGGATAAATGGCCGGAGCTAGCCACTTATGCCTTGGAGATCTTGTCATGCCCCGCAGCCAGCGTTCTGTCTGAACGTGTGTTCAGCGCTGCTGGTGATGTGCTGACAGATAAGCGCACGCGGCTCTCCACTGATAATGTAGACAGACTCACGTTCATAAAGATGAACAAATCATGGATCCGAAATGACTTTTCTACCCCTGTGTCATCCTGGGGAGAGTAAAAGCTTGATGATTGTTTAAAATCACCCTACCAACCGTTTTAAGCTTTCAAATTACTAATCATGTTTATCTGTATCTTGACTGGAAAATAATTTGGGCTTTGTAGCAGTGTGCAGCACTGATCCTATTAGGCCATCTATAATAAGCTCCACCAGATTTAAAATTAAAAATAATTTTTAGCTGCATCTAGCCCGGAAAATAATTTTGGGGCTCCGAGATGCGCAAGACTCATAAGTGCCTTCTTGCTGCACTACCTGCAGCATGACCCTCATATTGTCAGAATTCGATGTAATCATGACTACTGGGTTGCCACACTCTTAGATCCCCCAAACTTTTCGATCAACCTTTTCATTTTAATAAAGACCAAAAAAATGGTCATTTTTGAAATTATAAGCATTAGCAGGTTGTTAGAAACTGAAATCAAACAGTTTTCAACTCAAAACTTTATTCTAGGTGATGTTACATTTTCACATAGGACCCCTTGTTCGAAAGGAGCTTCTGAACTCTCTCGTCCATTGAATTTGTCAGGTTTTGGATGGATTCTGCTTCAATTGTTTTGCATGAGGACAGAATACCCTCCCAGAGCTGTTGCTTAGATGTGAACTGCCTCCCGCCATCATAGACACTCCTTTTAATGATGCTCTAAAGGTTCTGAATGGGGTAGAGGTCAGGGGAGCATGGGGGTCACACCATAAGTTTGTCCCCTTTTATGCCCATATCAGCCAGAGATGCAGATGTTTTATGTGCAGCATGAGATGGTGCATTATCATGCAGAAAAATGATCTTGCTGTGAAATACACGGTTCTTCTTCTTGAACCATGGCAGGAAGTGCTGTTTGAGAAAATCCACATACATTATGGAGTTCATCTTTAGCGCCTTCAGGGATCCTAAAGGGGCCGACAATCTCTCTCCCCATGATTCCAACCCAAAACATTACTCCACCTCCTCCTTGTTGGCGCTGTAGCCGTGTTTGCGTGGGGTGTCCATCAACCAGCCATCCTCCACTCCATCCATCTGGACCATCGAGCGCTGCACGGCACTCATCCGTGAACAAAACAGTTTTGAAATCAGTCTTCATGTAATGTTTGGCCCACTGGAGCTGTTTCTGCTTGTGTGAAGTGGATAGAGGAGGTCGACAGGATGGCGTATGCACAGCTGCAAACCTCTGAAGGACCCTGCATCTTGTTGTTCGGGGGACGTTGGAGGCACAAGCAGCTTCAAAAACTTGTCTGCTGCTATGACAAGGCTTTTTTGCCGCTGCTCTTTCAACCTGACGTAATTGCCTGTAGGAAAGAGTCCTCAATTTGCCCTTATCAGCACGCACACGTGTGTACTGTGAATCAGCTACATACTTCTTGATTGCCAAGACACTTCATCCTGATCATCGCACAATGTTGATTGTAGTCATGCCTTGACCTAAACACTCCACAATTTGTTGCTTCTCAGCAGCCGACACATCCTTTTTCTTTCCCATTTTGGCAGAAAATGTAGGCTGCTGAATAATGTGAGAGAGCCTTCTTAAGTAGTCTTGCCTTTCATTGGACACACCTGACAAACTAATTAGCACTGGTGTCTGCAATTGCTTACAGTGATATAAAGAGCCCTGACACACATCACCATCAATGAGTTTAACTGACAAACAAACAAATTCTTCCCTTATCACTCCTAAACACTTTTTGCATAATAATTTGGAACACAGTGTACATGTGCTTTTCCACAAAACACCAGTGGTTCACGTAGTGAATCTTACAGTTCTAACTTGCCAACCGTGGTCTGTATGGAGTTGTTCAATAAAGGGCCCAAAATTAAGATAACATAGATGGGAGAGGTCTCTATGAATAGGAATTCCTAAGTATTTGATACCCTGTGAGGGCCAGGCAAAGGGAAAGTTGGACTGGATGGAATCCTATATGGATTTAGGGAGGGAGACATCGAGGGCCTCAGACTTCGCTGCATTGATTTTAAAATTTGACCATGTAACAAAGTGATCTATTTCAGCCATAACAGCATGGATGGATATATGTGATTGAGTGATATATACTAGGACATCATCAGCAAATAGAGAGCACTTGTACTCGGTGCCTCCCACCTCAATCCACCTAATATTGGGGTTATGGCGAATTGATGAGAGCAGGTGCTCCGTCACTAGGATGTATAAGAGAGGGGACAGAGAACATCCCTGCCTTGTCCCATTGGTGATTGTGAAAGGTGATGAAAATGTTCTGACGTGCCCCCTGGGCCTTGGGACACCCGGAGCCGGACCCTTTTTGGTGGATGCTGGTGGTTGTAGTCTCCGTGGCGGCAACCCGGTTCCGTGGCTCAGGGCGGTCAAACCAGTGGCGGAACTATTTATGTGGTTTTGATGTTTAAATGTCCGACTACGCCACCCGTGGATTGCGGTCAGAGTGAACCGCCGCTCCAGGGCAGACCGCTGAGGCTGGTGTTGTGGGTGCAGCAGAGCGTAGCATAACTCCCCACGGGAGGAGTATAGCCTCAGGGCAGTGTATGCGGAGGATGGGGGTGATGGTGCAGGGCAGCAGCAGTAATGACACGGAGTCAGTGATGCAGTCCAGGGCCTTTACTCACAGTTCTTATTATCCAGACCACGTCTGCAGGTAACGGCTGCCCACGTCGTACTGTGCTCACCAGGTGAGGGGCTCAGACAACTCCCAGATAACTTTGGAGCGCTTCACAGGACCCCCTTTGTGTGTCCTTTGTCTGGCCTTTCTTACCAACCCTTCTGTCCGGCTGCCTCGGGCCTCCTCTTGGTAAACTTGGCGCCAGTTTCCCTTACCCTATGTTGTTCCTTCCTAGCGGGTGTAGCGAGGGGCTGCGCCACATAAAATGTCACAGCCTCCTGTTTCTAGCTGAGGGTCATTTCCTGCCTCCACTAGTTTCGGGGACCGGTCTCCCCCTTTGGCCTGACCCCTCCACGCAGGTGGATTCTGGCGTGCGGTGGCGACTCGCCCGTCCGCACCCCTGAGATCCCTTCGTTCCTCGTTCCTGGAGCCTTCTCCGCTCCTCTTCCTTCCTTCTCCCTCTTCCAGGCCTGGGCCTCTGTTACTAGGCCCGCCTCCGGAGCAGAGCTCATGCAGAGCCCCTGCTCCCTGCCACTTCTGCTCAGACTTCTCTGCACTGAACTAAGATGGTGCCCACCTTTTATACTCCCTTCTCAATGCACCCAGGAACTGCTTCCTCCCTGCTCCTGCACTACAGGGTTCCCCTTCCTCAGTGTTCCCTCCCCTCACTCCAGCCAGGGACAGGGACTGTCGTGCCCATCTCAGGGACATATTGGTCGCCCTGCCCCATGGCAATGTGGTGTAATGCATGCAGGTGTCGGGTCCTGATCCACACTACATCCTTACCTGAGAGTGAGATATCACACCTCTGGGTGAGGTGCAATACCTCTGTAGCAACCGAGCCCTCAGGGTGCTACAGTTCCATTTATCTTCAGCCTAGGTGACGTATTGCGATACAGGGCCGTGATTTTGGCTATAAAAGGGTCCCCTAGACCCCTACCCCAAGCTTTTTAAGAGAATCATATATGGCGTGCCAGGAGACTCTATGGAATGCTTTCTCAGCATCCAACGAGAGTATCTAATTACAAATTTTTAACTGCATCTAGCCCAGGAAATACTTTGTGCCTAGTAGCAGTGTCTGCTAGTCAGCGGATTATCCCGGCTGTTAAGCAAGCTACACCACCTGTAGTTTGGACACTTCATTTTTTCAAAGGAAATGCTTCGGGACCACGGGATACTCAGTGAAGAGCATCAGGAGGCACCCCAAGGCATAGGGGCTGGGACTGGCAGTAGGATGCCTTGCGGTGGACAGCCGAGCTCGATCCTTATAAAAGCTTTTTAACTGCAGCAGCTTTAGTGGACGCTACTGGAGCTGGAATTTCGCGGCTGCTGGCATGAGACTTGCCCTCCAATAGATCCTTGTAAATGGATTTAAAGTGTATTCATTCAAATTAGAGAGACAATTTAAATTAAAAAGCTTAGAGCTGCCTCCACCACAGGGGGGCTCGCTCGACCCACCAGCGGACAGGCACCAGTATTGGGAGAGGGGGGCTGGCCATCAGGGTTCACCGCGGCTCTGGCACAAACCCGGCGACACGGAGGTGGCACGGGCAGGAGCGGACTGGCCGTGTCGGCTTCTCACTTTTTGGATTTTAGAAGGGCATGACATGCCTATATCTGTGTCTCCCCCTCCTTTTACTCCTCCACCTCTTTTATTTTCGCATGACTATATGTACTTGTCACTTTTCCATGTGTTAGTTATGTCTTCTGAGCAGTTTGTCAGCTTTTGGACACCTTTGAAGGTGTTTTCTATGTGTTTCTATGTGTTTTTGTTTGCCTGCCATTGGTTTTAACGGTGTTCGAAGGTGTTCGACGAACAGTTCGACGAACAGTTCGGCGAACACACGGGTGTTCGACGAACCGAACCGAACTCGAACACTACGGGGGTGGCTCAACACTAGTAACTAGTTTGAACAGCAAACTGATTTGAATTGCTTCACTAACACACTGAAAGAAATTTTTAATGGAGGCCAGAAATGGCAGTATTTTCTGACAACGTATATGTGATCTGTGTGACAGGGAAAACAGAGTTTTAAATACCTGACCTGTAGGTTTCTAGTTTGAACAGCAAACTGGTGTGAATTGCTTCAGTGACACACTAAAGGAAATTTTTAATGGTGGCCAGAAATGGCAGTATTTTCTGACAACGTATATGTGATCCGTATGATTGAGAAAACAGAGTTTTAAATACCTGGCCTGTAGGTAAGTAGTTTGAACAGCAAAGTGGAGTGAATTGCTTCACTGACACACTGAAGGAATTTTTTAATGGAGGCCAGAAATGGCAGTATGTTCTGACAACAATTATGTGATCCGGGTGACGGAGAAAATGGAGTTTTAAATACCTGGCCTGTAGTTAAGTAGTTTGAACAGCAAACTGGTGTGAATTGCTTCACTGACACACTAATGGAAATTTTTAATGGAGGCCAGAAATGGCAGTATTTTCTGACAACATATATGTGATCCTTGTGACAGAGAAAACAGAGTTTTAAATACCTGTCCTGTACATCAGTAGTTTGAACAGCAAGCTTGTGTGAATTGCTTCACTGACACAATAAAATAAATTTTTAATGGAGGCCTGAAATGGCAGTATTTTCTGACATTGTATATGTGATCCGTGTGATGGAGAAAACAGAGTTTTAAATACCTGGCCTGTAGTTAAGTAGTTTGAACAGTAAACTGGTCTGAATTGTTTCACTGACACACTAAAGGAAATTTTTAATGGAGGCCAGAAATGGCAGTATTTCCTGACAACGTTTATGTGATCTGTGTGATGGAGAAACATGGTTTTAAATACCTGGCCCATAGATAACTAGTTTGAAGAGCAAACTGGTGTGAATTGCTTCACTGACACACTAAAGGAAATTTTTATTGGTGGCCAGAAATGGCAGTATTTTCTGACAACGTATATGTGATCCGTGTGATGGAGAAAACAGAGTTTTAAATACCTAGCCTGTAGGTAAGTAGTTTGTACAGCAAACTGGTGTGAATTGGTTCACTGACACACTGAATGAAATTTTTAATGGAGGCCAGAAATGGCAGTATTTTTTGAAAACGCATACAGTACAGACCAAAAGTTTGGACACACCTTCTCATTTAAAGATTTTTCTGTGTTTTCATGACTATGAAAATTGTACATTAACACTGAAGGCATCAAAACTATGAATTAACACATGTGGAATTATATACTTAACAAAATAAGTGTGAAACAACTGAAAATATGTCTTATATTCTAGGTTCTTCAAAGAAGCCACCTTTTGCTTTGATAACTGCTTTGCACACTCTTGGCATTCTCTTGATGAGCTTCAAGAGGTAGTCACCGGAAATGGTCTTCCAACAATCTTGAAGAAGTTCCCAGAGATGCTTAGCACTTGTTGGCCCTTTTGCCTTCACTCTGCGGTCCAGCTCCCCCCAAACCATCTCGATTGGGTTCAGGTCTGGTCACTGTGGAGGCCAGGTCATCTGGCATAGCACCCCATCACTATCCTTCTTGGTCAAATAGCTCTTACACAGCCTGGAGGTGTGTTTGGGGTCATTGTCTTGTTGAAAAATAAATATTGGTCCAACTAAACGCAAACCGGATGGAATAGCATGCCCCTGCAAGATGCTGTGGTAGCCATGCTGGTTCAGTATGCCTTAAATTTTGAATAAATCCCCAACAGTGTCACTAGCAAAGCACCCCCACACCATCACACCTCCTCCTCCATACTTCACGGTGAGAACCAGGCATGTAGAGTCCATCCGTTCACCTTTTCTGCGTCGCACAAAGACACAGTGGTTGGAACCAAAGATCTCAAATTTGGACTCATCAGTAGTGTTGAGCCACCCCCGTAGTGTTCGACTTCGGTTCGGTTCGTCAAACACCCGTGTGTTCGCCGAACTGTTCGTCGAACTGTTCATCGAACACCTTCGAACACCGTTAAAACCAATGGCAGGCAAACAAAAACACATAGAAACACATAGAAAACACCTTCAAAGGTGTCCAAAAGCTGACAAACTGCTCAGAAGACATAACTAACACATGGAAAAGTGACAAGTACATATAGTCATGCGAAAATAAAAGAGGTGGAGGAGTAAAAGGAGGGGGAGACACAGATATAGGCATGTCATGCCCTTCTAAAATCCAAAAAGTGAGAAGCCGACACGGCCAGTCCGCTCCTGCCCGTGCCACCTCCGTGTCGCCGGGTTTGTGCCAGAGCCGCGGTGAACCCTGATGGCCAGCCCCCCTCTCCCAATACTGGTGCCTGTCCGCTGGTGGGTCGAGCGAGCCCCCCTGTGGTGGAGGCAGCTCTAAGCTTTTTAATTTAAATTGTCTCTCTAATTTGAATGAATACACTTTAAATCCATTTACAAGGATCTATTGGAGGGCAAGTCTCATGCCAGCAGCCGCGTAATTCCAGCTCCAGTAGCGTCCACTAAAGCTGCTGCAGTTAAAAAGCTTTTATAAGGATCGAGCTCGGCTGTCCACCGCAAGGCATCCTACTGCCAGTCCCAGCCCCTATGCCTTGGGGTGCCTCCTGATGCTCTTCACTGTGTATCCCATGGTCCCGAAGCATTTCCTTTGAAAAAATTAAGTGTCTAAACTACAGGTGGTGTAGCTTGCTTAACAGCCGGGATAATCCGCTGACTAGCAGACACTGCTACTAGGCACAAAGTATTTCCTGGGCTAGATGCAGTTAAAAATTTGTAATTAGATACTCTCGTTGGATGCTGAGAAAGCATTCCATAGAGTCTCCTGGCACGCCATATATGATTCTCTTAAAAAGCTTGGGGTAGGGGTCTAGGGGACCCTTTTATAGCCAAAATCACGGCCCTGTATCACAATACGTCACCTAGGCTGAAGATAAATGGAACTGTAGCACCCTGAGGGCTCGGTTGCTACAGAGGTATTGCACCTCACCCAGAGGTGTGATATCTCACTCTCAGGTAAGGATGTAGTGTGGATCAGGACCCGACACCTGCATGCATTACACCACATTGCCGTGGGGCAGGGCGACCAATATGCCTCTGAGATAGGCACGACAGTCCCTGTCCCTGGCTGGAGTGGGGGGAGGGAACACTGAGGAAGGGGAACCCTGTAGTGCAGGAGCAGGGAGGAAGCAGTTCCTGGGTGCATTGAGAAGGGAGTGTAAAAGGTGGGCACCATCTTAGTTCAGTGCAGAGAAGTCTGAGCAGAAGTGGCAGGGAGCAGGGGCTCTGCATGAGCTCTGCTCCGGAGGCGGGCCTAGTAACAGAGGCCCAGGCCTGGAAGAGGGAGAAGGAAGGAAGAGGAGCGGAGAAGGCTCCAGGAACGAGGAATGAAGGGATCCCAGGGGTGCGGACGGGCGAGTCGCCACCGCACGCCCGAATCCACCTGCGTGGAGGGGTCAGGCCAAAGGGGGAGACCGGTCCCTGAAACTAGTGGAGGCAGGAAACGACCCTCAGCTAGAAACCAGAGGCTGTGACATTTTATGTGGCGCAGCCCCTCGCTACACCCGCTAGGAAGGCACCACATAGGGTCAGGGAAACTGGCGCCAAGTTTACCAAGAGGAGGCCCGAGGCAGCCGGACAGAAGGGTTGGTAAGAAAGGCCAGACAAAGGACACACAAAGGGGGTCCTGTGAAGCGCTCCAAAGTTATCTGGGAGTTGTCTGAGCCCCTCACCTGGTGAGCACAGTACGACGTGGGCAGCCGTTACCTGCAGACGTGGCCTGGATAATAAGAACTGTGAGTAAAGGCCCTGGACTGCATCACTGACTCCGTGTCGTTACTGCTGCTGCCCTGCACCATCACCCCCATCCTCCGCATACACTGCCCTGAGGCTATACTCCTCCCGTGGGGAGTTATGCTACGCTCTGCTGCACCCACAACACCAGCCTCAGCGGTCTGCCCTGCAGCGGCGGTTCACTCTGACCGCAATCCACGGGTGGCGTAGTCGGACATTTAAACATCAAAACCACATAAATAGTTCCGCCACTGGTTTGACCACCCTGAGCCACGGAACCGGGTCGCCGCCACGAAGACTACAACCACCAGCATTCACCAAAAAGGGTCCGGCTCCGGGTGTCCCAAGGCCCAGGGGGTGCATCAGAGCATTTTCATCACCTTTCACAATCACCAATGGGACAAGGCAGGGATGTCCTCTGTCCCCTCTCTTATACATCCTAGTGACGGAGCACCTGCTCTCATCAATTCGCCATAACCCCAATATTAGGTGAATTGAGGTGGGAGGCACGGAGTACAAGTGCTCTCTATTTGCTGATGATGTCCTCGTATATATCACTCAATCACATATATCCATCCATGCTGTTATGGCTGAAATAGATCACTTTGTTACATGGTCAAATTTTAAAATCAATGCAGCGAAGTCTGAGGCCCTCGATGTCTCCCTCCCCAAATCCATATAGGATTCCATCCAGTCCAACTTTCCCTTTGCCTGGCCCTCACAGGGTATCAAATACTTAGGAATTTCTATTCATAGAGACCTCTCCCATCTATGTTATCTTAATTTTGGGCCCTTTATTGAACAACTCCATACAGACCACGGTTGGCAAGTTAGAACTGTAAGATTCACTACGTGAACCACTGGTGTTTTGTGGAAAAGCACATGTACACTGCGTTCCAAATTATTATGCAAAAAGTGTTTAGGAGTGATAAGGGAAGAATTTGTTTGTTTGTCAGTTAAACTCATTGATGGTGATGTGTGTCAGGGCTCTTTATATCACTGTAAGCAATTGCAGACACCTGTGCTAATTAGTTTGGCAGGTGTGTCCAATAAAATGCAAGACTACTTAAGAAGGCTGTCTCACATTATTAAGCAGCCTACATTTTCTGCCAAAATGGGAAAGAAAAAGGATGTGTCGGCTGCTGAGAAGCAACAAATTGTGGAGTGTTTAGGTCAAGGCATGACTACAATCAACATTGTGCGATGATCAGGATGAAGTGTCTTGGCAATCAAGAAGTATGTAGCTGATTCACAGTACACACGTGTGCGTGCTGATAAGGGCAAATTGAGGACTCTTTCCTACAGGCAATTACGTCAGGTTGAAAGAGCAGCGGCAAAAAAGCCTTGTCATAGCAGCAGACAAGTTTTTGAAGCTGCTTGTGCCTCCAACGTCCCCCGAACAACAAGATGCAGGGTCCTTCAGAGGTTTGCAGCTGTGCATACGCCATCCTGTCGACCTCCTCTATCCACTTCACACAAGCAGAAACGGCTCCAGTGGGCCAAACATTACATGAAGACTGATTTCAAAACTGTTTTGTTCACGGATGAGTGCCGTGCAGCGCTCGATGGTCCAGATGGATGGAGTGGAGGATGGCTGGTTGATGGACACCCCACGCAAACACGGCTACAGCGCCAACAAGGAGGAGGTGGATTAATGTTTTGGCCTGGAATCATGGGGAGAGAGATTGTCGGCCCCTTTAGGATCCCTGAAGGCGCTAAAGATGAACTCCATAATGTATGTGGATTTTCTCAAACAGCACTTCCTGCCAAGGTTCAAGAAGAAGAACCGTGTATTTCACAGCAAGATCATTTTTCTGCATGATAATGCACCATCTCATGCTGCACATAAAACATCTGCATCTCTGGCTGATATGGGCATAAAAGGGGACAAACTTATGGTGTGACCCCATTCAGAACCTTTGGAGCATCATTAAAAGGAGTGTCTATGATGGCGGGAGGCAGTTCACATCTAAGCAACAGCTCTGGGAGGGTATTCTGTCCTCATGCAAAACAATTGAAGCAGAAACCATCCAAAACCTGACAAATTCAGTGGACGAGAGAGTTCAGAAGCTCCTTTCGAACAAGGGGTCCTATGTGAAAATGTAACATCACCTAGAATAAAGTTTTGAGTTGAAAACTGTTTGATTTCAGTTTCTAACAACCTGCTAATGCTTATAATTTCAAAAATGACCATTTTTTGGTCTTTATTAAAATGAAAAGGTTGATTGAAAAGTTTGGGGGATCTAAGAGTGTGGCAACCCAGTAGTCATGATTACTTCGAATTCTGACAATATGAGGGTCATGCTGCAGGTAGTGCAGCAAGAAGGCACTTATGTGCCTTGCGCATCTCGGAGCCCCAAAATTATTTTCCGGGCTAGATGCAGCTAAAAATTATTATTAATTTTAAATCTGGTGAAGCTTTAGTATAGATGGCCTAATAGGATCAGTGCTGCACACTGCTACAAAGCCCAAATTATTTTCCAGTCAAGATACAGATAAACATGATTAGTAATTTTAAATCTGGTGGAGCTTATTATAGATGGCCTAATAGAATCAGTGCTGCACACTGCTACAAAGCCCAAATTATTTTCCAGCCAAGATACAGATAAACATGATTAGTAATTTGAAAGCTTAAAACGGTTGGTAGGGTGATTTTAACCAATCATCAAGCTTTTACTCTCCCCAGGATGACACAGGGGTGGAAAAGTCGTTTCGGATCCATGATTTGTTCATCTTTATGAACGTGAGTCTGTCTACATTATCAGTGGAGAGCCGCGTGCGCTTATCTGTCAGCACACCACCAGCAGCGCTGAACACACGTTCAGACAGAACGCTGGCTGCGGGGCATGACAAGATCTCCAAGGCGTAAGTGGCTAGCTCCGGCCATTTATCCAGATTGGAAGCCCAAAAAGAGCAAGGGTCCAGTGACACAGTCGTGGCTTCAATGTTTACTTGGAGATACTCCTGTACCATCGTCTCTAGGCGTTGACTATGTGTCAGACTTCTTGTCTCCTGTGGCCTTGCAAAGGATGGGCTAAAAAAGTGGTGAAATGATTCCGCAAAATTGATGTTACCAGCAGATACTGTGGTTCTGTTACGGTTTGAGTGCTGAACACTTGACGGTCCCACGGTTGGCAAGTTGGAACTGTGAGATTCACTATGTGCACCACTGGTATTTTGTGGAAAAGCACATGTAAGATTCTGCAACAGTCTCTGCTGATACTCCTGCATGCGTGCATCCCTTTCTATGGCAGGAATAATTTCTGCAAATTTACTTTTGTACCGGGGATCTAACAGTGTGGCAACCCAGTAGTCAGGATTATTTCTAATTCTCACAATTCGAGGGTCATGTTGCAGGTAGTGCAGCAAGAAGGCACTCATGTGTGTTGCGCATCCAGGAGCACCAAGTCCCTGTTGTGTTGGTGGCGAGGTAACAATCATGCTTCCTTCCTCTGTCCTCTCCCCCCAACCTCGCACAACAGAAATGTGATCAAGGTCTCCCTCATCTGATGAGTCTTCCATCAGTTCGTCCTCCACTTCTTCCTGGGCTCCTGCACCTTCCTCACTAGTTTGGCTGCTACCATGCGCCCTGGTAAAACCATCTCCCCCACCCTCACATGCCTGCCGCCTTGGTGCTGCCGACCGTCTGGACCTTGCAGATGTTAGCCCTTCCGCATACAACTCCTCCTCCTCTACTTCCTCCACCTCCTCTTGTGCCACCACCTGACTCCGAATTCTGTTTAACATGTGCTCCAGCATGTAAATCACCGGAATAGTCATGCTGATAATGGCATCGTCAGCACTAAACATCTTCGTCGCCATTTCATAACTGTGCAGAAGGGTGCATAGGTCCCTGATCTGAGACCACTCCTCCAGCGTGATTTGCCCCACCTCTGAATCTCGTTGGCCCAGGCTATACGTCAGAACGTATTGCACCAGGGCTTGTCGGTGCTGCCACAGTCGCTGCAACATGTGCAGAGTTGAATTCCACCGGGTAGGCACATCGCATTTTAGCCGGTGAAGTGGCAGGCCCAACGACTTCTGTAGAGATGTAAGTCGCTGAGCTGCGGGATGCGAACGGCGGAAGTGAGCACACAGCGACCGTGCCCTCTGCAGAAGGCCATCTAGTCTGGGATAGTGGGCTAAAAATTGCTGGACAACCAGGTTCAACACGTGAGCCATACAAGGCACGTGTGTGACATTGCCCCGGCGAAGGGCCGCACCCAGGTTTGCAGCATTGTCGCACACGGCCTTCCCTGGTTTCAGGTCCAGTGGAGACAACCATTCATGAAATTGGTTCTCCAGAGCTGACCACAACTCCTCAGCTGTGTGACTCACATTTCCCAGACATTTCAATGTAAAAACCGCCTGATGACGTTGAGCCCTACTGCCAGCATAGTAAGGAGGTGTGCAGGATCCCTTCTGCGCAGTTAGAAAGCTTGTGGCATGACCAGACAGGCTTTGGGTGCAGGTGGAAGACCGAGAGGAGGTTGAGGAGGCAGAAGCAGTGGAGGAACTTTGACATAAAGAGGATTGACGCACAACTCGTGGGGACGGCAAGACTTGGACAGCAGCCCCTTGTCCTGCTGT
The DNA here is from genome assembly GCF_046119375.1 of Phyllobates terribilis. Lineage (NCBI taxonomy): Eukaryota > Metazoa > Chordata > Amphibia > Anura > Dendrobatidae > Phyllobates > Phyllobates terribilis. The sequence goes on along the minus strand of NW_027362762.1, from coordinate 284,941,907 downwards.
CACCATAGTTACCCAGTGCCCAGTCAGTGACATGTAACGCCCCTGTCCATGCCTACTCGTCCAAGTGTCTGTGGTGAAATGCACCCTGTCACACACAGAGTTTCTCAAAGAAGCGGTGATGTTGTGTGCGACATGCTGGTGGAGCGCAGGCACACCTTTCTTTGAGAAGTAGTGCCGACTGGGCATCTGGTACTGGGGCACTGCGACGGACATAAGGTCTCGAAAATCCTCTGTGTCCACCAGGCGGAAAGGCAGCATTTCTGTAGCCAAGAGCTTGCAGATGGTGAAATTCAACCTCTTAGCTTTCTCATGGCTAGGAGGAAATGGTCTTTTACTTGTCCACATCTGAGAGACCGAGGGCTGGCTATTGTGCTTAGACGGGGTGATAAGGATGTCCCCGGCAAACTGCCGGTCTGTGAGGAAGATGCAGGCGGACATGTTAGGTTGCCTTGATCCAAAGGTGGTGCTATCGATGTCGGACAGCGTTCAACACCAGCTGGTGTTACCACCTCCAAAGAAAATGATGACCTGCCAATCACGCTGGCTGTTGCGGGTAAAGAGGTGGCAGGTCTGCGCCCCAAAACAGGTGTGACTGCTGTCCCCCCAGTCACAGAGGATGAAGAGGCCGCGGATGCACAAGATATGGCAGACGGTGGTTGGCCTGGCCGGCTAGGCCGCATTGTAGCACACTGAGCTTCCCACTGCAACTTATGCTTCATGTCCATGTGCCGGTTCATGCATGAAGTACTCAAACTATGTATTTTTTGGCCTCTACTTAGCTTTTGCTGACAAATGTTACAGATAACACGAGTTGGGTCATCTTTATCGATCTGAAAAAATGCCCAGGCTATGCAAGGCTTAGCACCCATGCGACCTGAAGAGCCACCACGACTTGTGGTGAGAGGCAGAGTTGTGTTTGAGGATGCAGTTGTTGACGTGCTTCCAGTATTACGTCTCTGTCCAGGAAGGCGCAACCTGACCTCGTCGTCACTAGCATCTTCCTCCACCTCCTCTGCTGACCTCATCTCTTGGCTGACTGTGGGTTGACAGTAAGTGGGATCTCCAACCTCATCATCATCACCCTGTGCGTTATCACACCCGTCGTCCTCAGAGCCAACCTGTTCCTGCCCTGACAAAAAACTAAAGTTGTCGCTCCAATCAGGTATTTGAGTCTTATCATCGTCTTCCTCATTGTCTCCACCAACAGGAGTTACAGTTTGGGAATGAGGGTCTACATTATGGTCAGAACCTTCTGCGTCTGGTCCTGGATCCGACTCATAAAGATTCTGGGCATCAGTGCAGATCATTTCCTCTTCTGGATTCACAGAAGCGCTGGAGTCGACCTCTGATTCCCAGGCTATAGTATGAGTAAACAGCTCTGCAGACTCAACCATCTGTTCTACCTCATACTCAGACGGGCAGCTGGAGATTTGGGAGCTGTGAGGAAGCAAGTGCGATTGGGGTGACACCTTTGAGGACTGGAGTATTTGTGATGTTGAAGTTGATGTGGAGGAGAGCCCACTTAAAGGAGCACTTGATATCCGTTGAAGCACCTGCTGTTTTTGTGCCTCATCTGGAATTTGTAGCGATTGGCGTGGCCGTAAGAAAGGGATCTTATCACATTGTCCGCTAAAAGAAGTAGACATTTTAGTTTGGCTGGAAGATGGTCTTTCTTCTGCAGATGTTACTGTTGCTTTAACACCTACCCCACGGACACAACCTTTTTTCCCCTTCCCAACACGCCTATTCCCCTTTCCACCAGCAGCAGGCCTTTTTCCACTCATTTTGGTGGTTAACTAATTCACAACTCTGGAGTTGTTTGCACACAAAAACAATGGATGGGAACCGAGCAGAGCTGAGTGGCCAAACTGTGGTATTAGGCCAAAACTATTGGTTGGGTTAGATGCAGAAAAAAATTATATTCAATTTGCAACCTGATGGAGGTCTGTATAGATGGATTAATAGAACAAGTCCCACACACAGCTAGAAGCCCAATATTTTTTCAGAGGTAGATGCAGAAAAAAATATATTCAGTTTGCAACCTGATGTAGGTCTGTATAGATGGATTAATAGAACAAGTCCCACACACAGCTAGAAGCCCAATATTTTTTCAGAGGTAGATGCAGAAAAAAATATATTCAGTTTGCAACCTGATGTAGGTCTGTATAGATGGATTAATAGAACAAGTCCCACACACAGCTAGAAGCCCAATATTTTTTCAGAGGTAGATGCAGAAAAAAATATATTCAGTTTGCAACCTGATGGAGGTCAGTATAGATGGACTAATACAACAAGTCCCACACACAGCTAGAAGCCCAATATTCTTTCAGAGGTAGATGCAGAAAAAAATATATTCAGTTTGCAACCTGATGGAGGTCTGTATAGATGGATTAATAGAACAAGTCCCACACACAGCTAGAAGCCCAATATTTTTTCAGAGGTAGATGCAGAAAAAAATATATTCAGTTTGCAACCTGATGGAGGTCAGTATAGATGGACTAATAGAACAAGTCCCACACACTGTTAGAAGGCCAAACATTTTTTCAGAACTAGATGCAGAAAAATATTATATTCAATTTGCAACCTGATGGAGGTCAGTATAGATGGATTAATAGAACAAGTCCCACACACAGCTAGAAGCCCAATATTTTTTCAGAGGTAGATGTAGAAAAAAATATATTCAGTTTGCAACCTGATGGAGGTCAGTATAGATGGACTAATACAACAAGTCCCACACACAGCTAGAAGCCCAATATTTTTTCAGAGGTAGATGCAGAAAAAAATATATTCAGTTTGCAACCTGATGGAGGTCAGTATGGATGGACTAATACAACAAGTCCCACACACAGCTAGAAGCCCAATATTTTTTCAGAGGTAGATGCAGAAAAAAATATATTCAGTTTGCAACCTGATGGAAGTCAGTATAGATGGACTAATACAACAAGTCCCACACACAGCTAGAAGCCCAATATTTTTTCAGAGGTAGATGCAGAAAAAAATATATTCAGTTTGCAACCTGATGGAGGTCTGTATAGATGGATTAATAGAACAAGTCCCACACACAGCTAGAAGCCCAATATTTTTTCAGAGGTAGATGCAGAAAAAAATATATTCAGTTTGCAACCTGATGGAGGTCAGTATAGATGGACTAATAGAACAAGTCCCACACACTGCTAGAAGGCCAAACATTTTTTCAGAGCTAGATGTAGAAAAATATTATATTCAATTTGCAACCTGATGGAGGTCAGTATAGATGGATTAATAGAACAAGTCCCACACACAGCTAGAAGCCCAATATTTTTTCAGAGGTAGATGCAGAAAAAAATATATTCAGTTTGCAACCTGATGGAGGTCAGTATAGATGGACTAATACAACAATTCCCACACACAGCTAGAAGCCCAAAATTTTTTCAGAGCTAGATGCAGAAAAAAATTATATTCAATTTGCAACCTGATGGAGGTCAGTATAGATGGACTAATAGAATGATGCTATGCCCAAAAGATTTTACTTCACTAGGTGCAGTAAAAAAATTGGTATTCTATACACAGGTGGTATATCTTGCAACACAGATAGGCTACTCCACTGACTAACACACTCTGCAATAGGCCAAAAAGGATTAGCTTTGCTAGATTCAGCCAAATGCTGTGAAAAAAACTTGCACAGCACTGGCACAGACCTGCCTGGCAAAAACTGATAGGAACTGATGTAACCTAGTCCTGAAAAGGACTCCAATTACAATTAGTCTTTACTCCCACAATCTATCTATTTAAGAGCACAGACCTGCCTGATAAAAGTCGTAGGAAATGCTGTAACCTAGTCCTTAAAAGGACTGCAATCACAACTATTCCCTACTCCCAAGCTATCTGTAGATTTGTGCGAAAATTGGCTTGAAATTAACAAGGTATAGCGCACACAGCAACAGCGGTGCCGTCTAACACGCAGCTGCAGCAGTGAGAAAATGGTGGCGACGGGGAAAATGGCTTGGTCTTTTAGGGCAAGGAAATGTGACATACACTGCCAATGACACATGCCCTTGCTTGTGTGAAAAAAAGCACTTCGCTCCGTGTGTGCGCTGCTGATAGGCTGACAGATTGCACCTCCCCACTGCAAATGAGGGAAAGAGAAAAAAAAATGGAGATCTTCATTGTTCCTGCAGAGATCCATCCCCTGCCCCTCCCCCCACCCCGCTGTACACTCAAACTGCGTATTAACATTAATTTTCATCATTACTGAGAAAAAATCCAGTTATGATTTTGGTGCACGAACAGTTATCGAACATAACCTCGAACAGCCGAATTTTTCTCAAATTATTCGTGTTCGCCGAACGGCTCGAACACCGCCCAAAACAGCTCGAATTTGAGATTGGCGAACAGTTCGAGTAGAACAACGCTCATCTCTACTCATCAGACCAAAGCACAGATTTCCATTCATCTAATGTCCATTCTTTGTGTTCTTTAGCCCAAACAAGTCTCTTCTGCTTGTTGCCTGTCCTTAGCAGTGGTTTCCTAGCAGCTATTTTACCATGAAGGCCTGCTGCACAAAGTCTCCTCTTAACAGTTGTTGTAGAGATGTGTCTGCTGCTGGAACTCTGTGTGGCATTGACCTGGTCTCTAATTTGAGCTGCTGTTAACCTGCGATTTCTGAGGCTGGTGACTCGGATAAACTTATCCTCAGAAGCAGAGGTGACTCTTGGTATTCCTTTCCTGGGGCGATCCTCATGTGAGCCAGTTTCTTTGTAGTGCTTGATGGTTTTTGCAACTGCACTTGGGGACACTTTTAAAGTTTCCCCAATTTTTCGCACTGACTGACCTTCATTTCTTAAAGTAATGATGGCCACTCATTTTTCTTTACTTAGCTGCTTTTTTCTTGCCATAATACAAATTCTAACAGTCTATTCAGTTGGACTATCAGCTGTGTATCCACCAGACTTTTGCACAACGTAACTGATGGTCCCAACCCCATTTATAAGGCAAGAAATCCCACTTATTAAACCTGACAGGGCACACCTGTGAAGTGAAAACCATTTCTGGTGACTACCTCTTGAATCTCATCAAGAGAATGCCAAGAGTGTGTAAAGCAGTCATCAAAGCAAAAGGTGGCTACTTTGAAGAACCTAGAATATAAGACATATTTTAAGTTGTTTCACACTTTTTTGTTAAGCATATAATTCCACATGTGTTAATTCGTAGTTTTGATGCCTTCAGTGTGAATGTACAATTTTCATAGTCATGAAAATACAGAAAAATCTTTAAATGAGAAGGTGTGTCCAAACTTTTGGTCTGTACTGTATGTGATCCATGTGACGGAGAAAACAGAGTTTTAAATACCTGGCCTTTAGGTAACTAGTTTGAAGAGCAAACTGCTGTGAATTGCTTCACTGACACACTAAAGGAAATTTTTAATGGAGGCCAGAAATGGCAGTATGTTCTGACAATGTTTATGTGATCCGTGTGACGGAGAAAACAGAGTTTTAAATACCTAGCCTGTAGGTAAGTAGTTTAAACAGCAAATTGGTGTGAATTACTTCACTGACACACCGAAGGAAATTTTTAATGGAGGCAGGAAATGGCAGTATTTTCTGACAACGTATAAGTGATCCGTTTGACCGAGAAAACAGAGTTTTAAATACCTGGCCTGTAGTAAAGCAGTTTGAACAGCAAATTGGTGTGAATTGCTTCACTGACACCCTGAAAGAAATTTTAATGGGGGCCAGAAATGTTAGTATTTTCTGACAATGTATATGTGATCCGTGTGACGGAGAAAACTGGGTTTTAAATACCTGTCCTGTAGTTAAGTAGTTTGAACAGCAAACTGGTGTGAATTGCTTCACTGACACACTAAAAGAAATTTTTAATGGAGGCCAGAAATGGCAGTATTTTCTGACAATGTATATGTGATCCATGTGACAGAGAAAACAGAGTTTTAAATACTTGTCCTGTAGATAAGTAGCTTGAACAGCAAGCTTGTGTGAATTGCTTCACTGACACACTAAAAGAAATTTTTAATGGAGGCCAGAAATGGCAGTATTTTCTGCCAACGTACAGTACAGACCAAAAGTTTGGACACACCTTCTCATTTAAAGATTTTTCTGTATTTTCATAACTATGAAAATTGTACATTCACACTAAAGGCATCAAAACTATGAATTAACACATGTGGAATTATATACTTAACAAAAAAGTGTGAAACAACTGAAAATATGTCTTATATTCTAGGTTCTTCAAAGTAGCCACCTTTTGCTTTGATGACTGCTTTGCACAGTCTTGGCATTCTCTTCATGAGCTTGAAGAGGTAGTCACCGGAAATGGTCTTAAAACAATCTTGAAGGAGTTCCCAGAGATGCTTAGCACTTGTTGGCCCCTTTGCCTTCACTCTGCAGTCCAGCTCACCCCAAACCATCTCGATTGGGTTCAGGTCTGGTGACTGTGGAGGCAAGGTCATCTGGCGTAGCACCCCATCACTCTCCTTCTTGGTCAAATAGCCCTTACACAGCCTGGAGGTGTGTTTGGGGTCATTGTCCTGTTGAAAAATAAATGATGGTCCAACTAAACGCAAACCAGATGGATTAGCATGCCGCTGCAATATGCTGTGGTAGCCATGCTGGTTCAGTATGCCTTCAATTTTTAATAAATCCCCAACAGTGTCACCAGCAAAGCACCACCACACCATCACACCTCCTCCTCCATGCTTCACAGTGGGAACCACGCATGTAGAGTCCATCCGTTCACTTTTTCTACATTGCACAAAGACACGGTGGTTGGAACCAAAGATCTCAAATTTGGACTCATCAGACCAAAGCACAGATTTCCACTGGTATAATGTCCATTCCTTGTGTTCTTTAGCCCAAACAAGTCTCTTCTGCTTGTTGCCTGTTCTTAGCAGTGGTTTCCTAGCCGCTATTTTACCTTGAAGGCTTGCTGCACAAAGTCTCCTCTTAACAGTTGTTGTAGAGATTTGTCTGCTGCTAGAACTCTGTGTGGCATTGACCTGGTCTCTAATGTGAGCTGCTGTTAACCTTCGATTTCTGAGGCTGGTGACTCGGATAAACTTATCCTCAGAAGCAGAGGTGACTCTTGGTCTTCCTTTCCTGGGGCGGTCCTCATGTGAGCCAGTTTCTTTATAGTGCTTGATGGTTTTTGCAACTGCACTTGGGGACACTTTCAAAGTTTTCCCAATTTTTCAGACTGACTGACCTTCATTTCTTAAAGTAATGATGGCCACTCGATTTTCTTTACTTAGCTGCTTTTTCTTGCCATAATACAAATTCTAACAGTCTATTCAGTAGGACTATCAGCTGTGTATCCACCTAACTTCTGCACAACACAACTGATGGTCCCAACCACATTTATAAGGCAAAAAAATCCCACTTATTAAACCTAACAGGGCACACCTGTGAAGTGAAAACCATTTCCTGTGACTACCTCTTGAAGCTCATCAAGAGAATGCCAAGAGTGTGCAAAGCAGTCATCAAAGCAAAAGGTGGCTACTTTGAAGAACCTAGAATATAAGACATATTTTCAGTTGTTTCACACTTTTTTGTTAAGTATATAATTCCACATGTGTTAATTCATAGTTTTGATGCCTTCAGTGTGAATGTACAATTTTCAAAGTCATGAAAATACAGAAAAATCTTTAAATGAGAAGGTGTGTCCAAACTTTTAGTCTGTACTGTATATGTGATCCGTTTGATGGAGAAAACAGAGTTTTAAATACCTGGCCTGTAGTTAAGTAGTTTGATCAGTAAACTGGTCTGAATTGTTTCACTGACACACTAAAGGAAATTTTTAATGGAGGCCAGAAATGGCAGTATTTCCTGACAACATTTATGTGATCCGTGTGACGGAGAAACAGGGTTTTAAATACCTGGCCTGTAGGTAACTAGTTTGAACAGCAAACTGGTGTGAATTGCTTCACTGACACAGTGAAGGAAATTTTTAATGGAGGCCAGAAATGGCAGTATTTTCTGACAACATATATATGATCCGTGTGACGGAGGAAACAGAATTTTAAGTACTTGGCCTGTAGGTAAGTAGTTTAAACAGCAAACTGGTGTGAATTTCTTCACTGACACACTGAAGGAAATTTTTAATGGGGGCCAGACATGGCAGTATTTTCTGACAACGTATAAGTGATCCGTGTGATGGAGAAAACAGAGTTTTTAATACCTGGCCTGTAGTAAAGTAGTTTGAACAGCAAACTGGTGTGAATTGCTTCACTGACACAATGAAAGAAATTTTTAATGGAGTCCAGAAATGTTAGTATTTTCTGACAATGTATATGTGATCCGTGTGACGGAGAAAACTGGGTTTTAAATACCTGGCCTGTAGTTAAGTAGTTTGATCAGCAAACTGGTGTGAATTGCTTCACTGACACACCGAAGAAATTTTTAATGGAGGCCAGAAATGTCAGTATTTTCTGACAACGTATATGTGATCTGTGTGACGGAGAAAACAGAGTTTTAAATACCTGGCCTGTAGGTAAGTGGTTTGAACAGCAAACTGGTGTGAATTGTTTCACTGACACACTGAAGGAAATTTTTAAAGGAGGCTAGAAATGTTAGTATTTTCTGACAACGTATATGTGATCCGTGTGATAGAGAAAACAGAGTTTTAAATGCCTCACCTGTAGGTATGTAGTTTGAACAGCAAACTGGTGTGAATTGCTTCTCTGACACACTGAAATTTTTTTTAATGGAGGCCAGAAATGGCAGTATTTTCTGACAATGAATAAGTGATCCGTGTGACGGAGATAACAGAGTTTTAAATACCTAGCCTGTAGGTAAGTAGTTTAAACAGCAAACTGGTGTGAATTGCTTCACTGACACACTGAAGGAAATTTTAAATGGAGGCCAGAAATGGCAGTATTTTCTGACATCATATATGTGATCCGTGTAATAGAGTAAACAGAATTTTAAGTACTTGTCCTATAGGTAAGTAGATTAACAGCAAACTGGTGTGAATTGCTTCACTGACACACTGAAAGAAATTTTTAATGGAGGCCAGAAATGGCAGTATTTTCTGACAACGTATATGTGATCCGTGTGAGAGAGAAAACAGAGTTTTAAATACCTGACCTGTAGGTTTCTAGTTTAAACAGCAAACTGGTGTGAATTGCTTCACTGACACACGAAAGGAAATTTTTAATGGAGGCTAGAAATGCAGTATTTTCTGACCACGTATATGTGATCCGTGAGACGGAGAAAACAGAGTTTTAAATGCCTGGCCTGTAGGTAAGTAGTTTGAACAGCAAACTCGTGTGAATTTCTTCACTGACACACTAAAGGAAATTTTTATTGGTGGCCAGAAACGGCAGTATTTTCTGTCAACGTATATGTGATCCTTGTGATGGAGAAAACAGAGTTTTAAATACCTAGCCTGTAGGTAAGTAGTTTGAACAGCAAACTGGTGTGAACTGCTTTACTGACACACTGAATGAAATTTTTAATGGAGGCCAGAAATGGGAGTATTTTCAGACAACGCATATGAGACCCGTGTGACGGAGAAAACAGGGTTTTAAATACCTGGCCTATAGGTAAATAGTTTGAACAGCAAACTGGTGTGAATTGCTTCACTGATACACTGAAGGAATTTTTTAATGGAGGCCAGAAATGGCAGTATGTTCTGACAACGTTTATGTGATCCGTGTGACGGAGAAAACAGAGTTTTAAATACCTGGCCTGTAGTAAAGTAGTTTGAACAGCAAACTGGTGTGAATTACTTCACTGACACACTGAAAGAAATTTTTAATGGAGGCCAGAAATGGCAGTATTTTCTGACAATGTATATGTGATCCGTGTGATGGAGAAAACTGGGTTTTAAATACCTGGCCTGTAGTTAAGTAGTTTGAACAGCAAACTGGTGTGAATTGCTTCACTGACACACTAATGGAAATTTTTAATGGAGGCCAGAAATGTCAGTATTTTCTGACAACGTATATGTGATCCTTGTGATGGAGAAAACAGAGTTTTAAATACCTAGCCTGTAGGTAAGTAGTTTGAACAGCAAACTGGTGTGAATTGCTTCACTGACACACTGAATGAAATTTTTAATGGAGGCCAGAAATAGGAGTATTTCCAGACAACGCATATGAGACCCGTGTGACGGAGAAAACAGAGTTTTAAATACCTGGCCTATAGGTAAATAGTTTGAACAGCAAACTGGTGTGAATTGCTTCACTGATACACTGAAGGAATTTTTTAATGGAGGCCAGAAATGGCAGTATGTTCTGACAACGTTTATGTGATCCGTGTGACGGAGAAAACAGAGTTTTAAATACCTGGCCTGTAGGTAAGTAGTTTAAACAGCAAACTGGTGTGAATTGCTTCACTGACACACTGAAGGAAATTTTTAATGAAGGCCAGAAATGGCAGTATTTTCTGACAACATATAAGTGATCCGTGTGATGGAGAAAACAGAGTTTTAAATACCTGGCCTGTAGTAAAGTAGTTTGAACAGCAAACTGGTGTGAATTACTTCACTGACACACTGAAAGAAATTTTTAATGGAGGCCAGAAATGGCAGTATTTTCTGACAATGTATATGTGATCCGTGTGACGGAGAAAACTGGTTTTAAATACCTGGCCTGTAGTTAAGTAGTTTGATCAGCAAACTGGTGTGAATTGCTTCACTGACACACTAATGGAAATTTTTAATGGAGGCCAGAAATGTCAGTATTTTCTGACAACGTATATGTGACCCGTGTGACAGAGAAAACAGAGTTTGAAATACCTGTCCTGTAGATAAGTAGTTTGAACAGGATGCTCGTGTGAATTGCTTCACTGACACACTAAAAGAAATTTTTAATGGAGGCCAGAAATGGCAGTAATTTCTGACAACGTATATGTGATCCGTGTGATGGAGAAAACAGAGTTTTAAATACCTAGCCTGTAGTTAAGTAGTTTGAAAAGTAAACTGGTCTGAATTGTTTCACTGACACACTAAAGGAAGTTTTTAACGGAGGCCAGAAATGGCAGTATTTCCTAACAACGTTTATGTGATCCGTGTGACGGAGAAGCAGGGTTTTAAATACCTGGCCCGTAGGTAACTAGTTTGAGCAGCAAACTGGAGTGAATTGCTTCACTGACACACTGAAGGAAATTTTTAATGGAGGCCAGAAATGGCAGTATTTTCTGACAACATATATATGATTCGTGTGACAGAGAAAACAGAGTTTTAAATACCTGACCTGTAGGTTTCTAGTTTAAACAGCAAACTGGTGTGCATTGCTTCACTGACAAACGAAAGGAAATTTTTAATGGAGGATAGAAATGGCAGTATTTTCTGACAACGTATATGTGATCCGTGTGACGGAGAAAGCAGAGTTTTAAATACCTGGCCTGTAGGTAATTAGTTTGAACAGCAAACAGGTGTGAATTGCTTCACTCACACACTGAAAGAAATTTTTAATGGAGGCCAGAAATGGCAGTATTTTCTGACAACGTATATGTGATCCGTGTGATGGAGAAAACAGAGTTTTAAATGCCTGGCCTGTAGGTAAGTAGTTTGAACAGCAAACTCGTGTGAATTTCTTCACTGACACACTAAAGGAAATTTTTATTGGTGGCCAGAAACCGCAGTATTTTCTGTCAACGTATATGTGATCCTTGTGATGGAGAAAATAGAGTTTTAAATACCTAGCCTGTAGGTAAGTAGTTTGAACAGCTAACTGGTGTGAATTGCTTCACTGACACACTGAATGAAATTTTTAATGGAGCCCAGAAATGGGAGTATTTTCAGACAACCCATATGAGACCCGTGTGACGGAGAAAACAGAGTTTTAAATACCTGGCCTATAGGTAAATAGTTTGAACAGCAAACTGGTGTGAATTGCTTCACTGATACACTGAAGGAATTTTTTAATGGAGGCCAGAAATGGCAGTATGTTCTGACAACGTTTATGTGATCCGTGTGACGGGGAAAACAGAGTTTTAAATACCTGGCCTGTAGTAAAGTAGTATGAACAGCAAACTGGTGTGAATTGCTTCACTGACACACTGAAAGAAATTTTTAATGGAGGCCAGAAATGGCATTATTTTCTGACAATGTATATGTGATCCGTGTGACGGAGAAAACTGGGTTTTAAATACCTGGCCTGTAGTAAAGTGGTTTGAACAGCAAACAGGTGTGAATTGCTTCACTGACACACTGAAGGAAATTTTTAATGGAGGCCAGAAATGGCAGTATTTTCTAACAACGTATAAGTGATCCGTGTGATGGAGAAAACAGAGTTTTAAATACCTGGCCTGTAGTAAAGTAGTTTGAACAGCAAACTGGTGTGAATTGCTTCACTGACACACTGAAAGAAATTTTTAATGGAGGCCAGAAATGGCAGTATTTTCTGACAATGTATATGTGATCCGTGTGACGGAGAAAACTGGGTTTTAAATACCTGGCCTGTAGTAAAGTAGTTTGAACAGCAAACAGGTGTGAATTGCTTCACTGACACACTAATGAAAATTTTTATTGGAGACCAGAAATGTCAGTATTTTCTGACAACGTATATGTGATCCGTGTGACGGAGAAAACAGAGTTTTAAATACCTAGCCTATAGGTAACTAGTTTGAGCAGCAAACTGGAGTGAATTGCTTCACTCACACACTGAAGGAAATTTTTAATGGAGGCCAGAAATCGCAGTATTTTCTGACAACATATATATGATTCGTGTGACTGAGAAAACTGAGTTTTAAATACCTGACCTGTAGGTTTCTAGTTTAAACAGCAAACTGGTGTGAATTGCTTCACTGACAAACGAAAGGAAATTTTTAATGGAGGCTAGAAATGGCAGTATTTTCTGACAACGTATATGTGATCCGTGTGACGGAGAAAACAGAGTTTTAAATACCTGGCCTGTAGGTCAGTAGTTTGAACAGCAAACTGGTGTGAATTTCTTCACTGACACACTAAAGGAAATTTTTAATGGAGGCCAGAAAAGGCTGTATGTACTGACAACATTTATGTGATCCGTGTGACGGAGAAAACAGAGTTTTAAATACCTAGCCTGTAGGTAAGTAGTTTAAACAGCAAATTGGTGTGAATTACTTCACTGACACACCGAAGGAAATTTTTAATGGAGGCCAGAAATGGCAGTATTTTCTGTCAACGTATAAGTGATCCGTGTGACGGAGAAAACAGAGTTTTAAATACCTGGCCTGTCGTAAAGTAGTTTGAACAGCAAACAGGTGTGAATTGCTTCACTTACACACTGAAAGAAATTTTTAATGGAGGCCAGAAATGGCAGTATTTTCTGACAATGTATATGTGATCCGTGTGATGGAGAAAATTGGGTTTTAAAATCCTGGCCTGTAGTTAAGTAGTTTGAACAGCAAACTGGTGTGAATTGTTTCACTAACACACTAAAGGAAAATTTTAATGGAGGCCAGAAATGGCAGTATTTCCTGACAACGTTTATGTGATCCGTGTGATGGAGAAACAGGATTTTAAATACCTGGCCCATAGGTAACTAGTTTGAACAGCAAACTGGTGTGAATTGCTTCACTGACACACTGAAGGAAATTTTTAATGGAGGCCAGAAATGGCAGTATTTTCTGACAACATATATATGATCCGTGTGACAGAGAAAACAGAGTTTTAAATACCTGACCTGAAGGTTTCTAGTTTAAACAGCAAATTGGTGTGAATTGCTTCACTGACACACTGAAGGAAATTTTTAATGGAGGCCAGAAATGGCAGTATTTTCTGACAACGTATATGTGATCCGTGTGATGGAGAAAACAGAGTTTTAAATACCTGGCCTGTAGGGTAGTAGTTTGAACAGCAAACTGGTGTGAATTTCTTCACTGACACACTAAAGGAAATTTTTAATGGTGGCCAAAAATGGCAGTATTTCCTGACAACGTACATGTGATCCGTGTGATTGAGAAAACAAAGTTTTAAATACCTGCCCCATAGGTAACTAGTTTGAACAGCAAACTGGTGTGAATTGCTTCACTGACACACTGAAGGAAATTTTTAATGGAGGCCAGAAATGGCAGTATTTTCTGACAACGTATATGTGATCCGTGTGACGGAGAAAACAGAGTTTTAAATACCTGGCCTGTAGGGTAGTAGTTTGAACAGCAAACTGGTGTGAATTTCTTCACTGACACACTAAAGGAAATTTTTAATGGTGGCCAAAAATGGCAGTATTTTCTGACAACGTACATGTGATCCGTGTGATTGAGAAAACAAAGTTTTAAATACCTGGCCTGTAGGTAAGTAGTTTGAACAGCAAACTGGTGTGAATTGCTTCACTGGCACACTGAATGAAATTTTTAATGAAGGCCAGAAATGGCAGTATTTTCTGACAACGCATATATAATCCGAGTGACGTAGAAAACAGAGTTTTAAATACGTGGCCTGTAGGTAACTTGTTTGAACAGCAAACTGGTGTGAATTACTTCACTGACACACTGAAGGAAATTTTTAATGGAGGCCAGAAATGGCAGTATTTTCTGTCAACGTATAAGTGATCCGTGTGACGGAGAAAACAGAGTTTTAAATACCTGGCCTATAGTAAAGTAGTTTGAACAGCAAACTGGTGTGAATTGCTTCACTTACACACTGAAAGAAATTTTTAATGGAGGCCAGAAATGGCAGTATTTTCTGACAATGTATATGTGATCCGTGTGACGGAGAAAACTGGGTTTTAAATACCTGGCCTGTAGTTAAGTAGTTTGAACAGCAAACTGGTGTGAATTGCTTCACTGACACACTAATGGAATTTTTGAATGGAGGCCAGAAATGGCAGTATTTTCTGACAACATATATGTGATTCGTGTGAGGGAGAAAACAGAGTTTTAAATACCTGTCCTGTAGATAAGTAGTTTGAACAGCAAGCTCGTGTGAATTGTTTCACTGACACACTAAAAGAAATTTTTAATGGAGGCCAGAAATGGCAGTATTTTCTGACAACGTATATGTGATCCGTGTGATGGAGAAAACAAAGTTTTAAATACCTGGCCTGTAGGTAAGTAGTTTGAACAGCAAATTGGTGTGAATTTCTTCACTGACACACTAAAGGAAATTTTTAATGGTGGCCAAAAATGGCAGTATTTTCTGACAACGTACATGTGATCCGTGTGATCGAGAAAACAAAGTTTTAAATACCTGGCCTGTAGGTAACTTGTTTGAACAGCAAACTGGTGTGAATTGCTTCACTGACACACTAAAGGAAATTTTTAATGGAGGCCAGAAAAGGCTGTATGTTCTGACAACATTTATGTGATCCGTGTGATGGAGAAAACAGAGTTTTAAATACCTAGCCTGTAGGTAAGTAGTTTGAACAGTAAACTGGTCTGAATTGTTTCACTGACACACTAAAGGAAATTTTTCACGGAGGCCAGAAATGGCAGTATTTCCTAACAACGTTTATGTGATCCGTGTGACGGAGAAGCAGGGTTTTAAATACCTGGCCCGTAGGTAACTAGTTTGAGCAGCAAACTGGAGTGAATTGCTTCACTGACACACTGAAGGAAATTTTTAATGGAGGCCAGAAATGGCAGTATTTTCTGACAACATATATATGATTCGTGTGACTGAGAAAACTGAGTTTTAAATACCTGACCTGTAGGTTTCTAGTTTAAACAGCAAACTGGTGTGAATTGCTTCACTGACACACTAAAGGAAATTTTTAATGGAGGCCAGAAAAGGCTGTATGTACTGACAACATTTATGTGATCCGTGTGACGGAGAAAACAGAGTTTTAAATACCTAGCCTGTAGGTAAGTAGTTTAAACAGCAAATTGGTGTGAATTACTTCACTGACACACCGAAGGAAATTTTTAATGGAGGCCAGAAATGGCAGTATTTTCTGTCAACGTATAAGTGATCCGTGTGACGGAGAAAACAGAGTTTTAAATACCTGGCCTGTCGTAAAGTAGTTTGAACAGCAAACAGGTGTGAATTGCTTCTCTTACACACTGAAAGAAATTTTTAATGGAGGCCAGAAATGGCAGTATTTTCTGACAATGTATATGTGATCCGTGTGATGGAGAAAATTGGGTTTTAAAATCCTGGCCTGTAGTTAAGTAGTTTGAACAGCAAACTGGTGTGAACTGCTTCACTGACACACTAAAAGAAATTTGTAATGGAGGCCAGAAATGGCAGTATTTTCTGAAAACGTATATGTGATCCGTGTGATGGAGAAAACAGAGTTTTAAATACCTGGCCTGTAGTTAAGTAGTTTGAACAGTAAACTGGTCTGAATTGTTTCACTGACACACTAAAGGAAAATTTTAATGGAGGCCAGAAATGGCAGTATTTCCTGACAACGTTTATGTGATCCGTGTGATGGAGAAACAGGATTTTAAATACCTGGCCCATAGGTAACTAGTTTGAACAGCAAACTGGTGTGAATTGCTTCACTGACACACTGAAGGAAATTTTTAATGGAGGCCAGAAATGGCAGTATTTTCTGACAACATATATATGATCCGTGTGACAGAGAAAACAGAGTTTTAAATACCTGACCTGAAGGTTTCTAGTTTAAACAGCAAATTGGTGTGAATTGCTTCACTGACACACTGAAGGAAATTTTTAATGGAGGCCAGAAATGGCAGTATTTTCTGACAACGTATATGTGATCCGTGTGATGGAGAAAACAGAGTTTTAAATACCTGGCCTGTAGTAAAGTAGTTTGAACAGCAAACTGGTGTGAATTTCTTCACTGACACACTAAAGGAAATTTTTAATGGTGGCCAAAAATGGCAGTATTTCCTGACAACGTACATGTGATCCGTGTGATTGAGAAAACAAAGTTTTAAATACCTGCCCCATAGGTAACTAGTTTGAACAGCAAACTGGTGTGAATTGCTTCACTGACACACTGAAGGAAATTTTTAATGGAGGCCAGAAATGGCAGTATTTTCTGACAACGTATATGTGATCCGTGTGACGGAGAAAACAGAGTTTTAAATACCTGGCCTGTAGGGTAGTAGTTTGAACAGCAAACTGCTGTGAATTTCTTCACTGACACACTAAAGGAAATTTTTAATGGTGGCCAAAAATGGCAGTATTTTCTGACAACGTACATGTGATCCGTGTGATTGAGAAAACAAAGTTTTAAATACCTGGCCTGTAGGTAAGTAGTTTGAACAGCAAACTGGTGTGAATTGCTTCACTGGCACACTGAATGAAATTTTTAATGAAGGCCAGAAATGGCAGTATTTTCTGACAACGCATATATAAAACGAGTGACGTAGAAAACAGAGTTTTAAATACGTGGCCTGTAGGTAACTTGTTTGAACAGCAAACTGGTGTGAATTGCTTCACTGACACACTAAAGGAAATTTTTAATGGAGGCCAGAAATGGCAGTATGTTCTGACAACGTTTATGTGATCCGTGTGATGGAGAAAACAGAGTTTTAAATACCTAGCCTGTAGGTAAGTAGTTTAAACAGCAAATAGGTGTGAACTACTTCACTGACACACTGAAGGAAATTTTTAATGGAGGCCAGAAATGGCAGTATTTTCTGTCAACGTATAAGTGATCCGTGTGACGGAGAAAACAGAGTTTTAAATACCTGGCCTATAGTAAAGTAGTTTGAACAGCAAACTGGTGTGAATTGCTTCACTTACACACTGAAAGAAATTTTTAATGGAGGCCAGAAATGGCAGTATTTTCTGACAATGTATATGTGATCCGTGTGACGGAGAAAACTGGGTTTTAAATACCTGGCCTGTAGTTAAGTAGTTTGAACAGCAAACTGGTGTGAATTGCTTCACTGACACACTAATGGAATTTTTGAATGGAGGCCAGAAATGGCAGTATTTTCTGACAACATATATGTGATTCGTGTGAGGGAGAAAACAGAGTTTTAAATACCTGTCCTGTAGATAAGTAGTTTGAACAGCAAGCTCGTGTGAATTGTTTCACTGACACACTAAAAGAAATTTTTAATGGAGGCCAGAAATGGCAGTATTTTCTGACAACGTATATGTGATCCGTGTGATGGAGAAAACAAAGTTTTAAATACCTGGCCTGTAGGTAAGTAGTTTGAACAGCAAATTGGTGTGAATTTCTTCACTGACACACTAAAGGAAATTTTTAATGGTGGCCAAAAATGGCAGTATTTTCTGACAACGTACATGTGATCCGTGTGATCGAGAAAACAAAGTTTTAAATACCTGGCCTGTAGGTAACTTGTTTGAACAGCAAACTGGTGTGAATTGCTTCACTGACACACTAAAGGAAATTTTTAATGGAGGCCAGAAAAGGCTGTATGTTCTGACAACATTTATGTGATCCGTGTGATGGAGAAAACAGAGTTTTAAATACCTAGCCTGTAGGTAAGTAGTTTGAACAGTAAACTGGTCTGAATTGTTTCACTGACACACTAAAGGAAATTTTTAACGGAGGCCAGAAATGGCAGTATTTCCTGACAACGTTTATGTGATCCGTGTGATGGAGAAACAGGATTTTAAATACCTGCCCATAGGTAACTAGTTTGAACAACAAACTGGTGTGAATTGGTTCACTGACACACTGAAGGAAATTTTTAATGGAGGCCAGAAATGGCAGTATTTTTTGACAACATATATATGATAAGTGTGACAGAGAAAACAGAGTTTTAAATACCTGACCTGTAGGTTTCCAGTTTACACAGCAAACTGGTGTGAATTGCTTCACTGACAAACGAAAGGAAATTTTTAATGGAGGCCAGAAAAGGCTGTATGTTCTGACAACATTTATGTGATCCGTGTGATGGAGAAAACAGAGTTTTAAATACCTAGCCTGTAGGTAAGTAGTTTAAACAGCAAATTGGTGTGAATTACTTCACTGACACACCGAAGGAAATTTTTAATGGAGGCCAGAAATGGCAGTATTTTCTGTCAACGTATAAGTGATCCGTGTGACGGAGAAAACAGAGTTTTAAATACCTGGCCTGTAGTAAAGTAGTTTGAACAGCAAACAGGTGTGAATTTCTTCACTTACACACTGAAAGAAATTTTTAATGGAGGCCAGAAATGGCAGTATTTTCTGACAATGTATATGTGATCCGTGTGACGGAGAAAATTGGGTTTTAAAAACCTGGCCTGTAGTTAAGTAGTTTGAACAGCAAACTTTTGTGAATTGCTTCACTGACACACTAAAAGAAATTTGTAATGGAGGCCAGAAATGGCAGTTTTTTCTGACAACGTATATGTGATCCGTGTGATGGAGAAAACAGAGTTTTAAATACCTGGCCTGTAGTTAAGTAGTTTGAACAGTAAACTGGTCTGAATTGTTTCACTGACACACTAAAGGAAAATTTTAATGGAGGCCAGAAATGGCAGTATTTCCTGACAACGTTTATGTGATCCGTGTGATGGAGAAACAGGATTTTAAATACCTGCCCATAGGTAACTAGTTTGAACAACAAACTGGTGTGAATTGGTTCACTGACACACTGAAGGAAATTTTTAATGGAGGCCAGAAATGGCAGTATTTTTTGACAACATATATATGATAAGTGTGACAGAGAAAACAGAGTTTTAAATACCTGACCTGAAGGTTTCTAGTTTAAACAGCAAATTGGTGTGAATTGCTTCACTGACAAACGAAAGGAAATTTTTAATGGAGGCTAGAAATGGCAGTATTTTCTGACAACGTATATGTGATCCGTGTGACGGAGAAAACAGAGTTTTAAATACCTGGCCTGTAGGGTAGTAGTTTGAACAGCAAACTGGTGTGAATTGCTTCACTGACACACTAAAAGAAATTTGTAATGGAGGCCAGAAATGGCAGTATTTTCTGAAAACATTTATGTGATCCGTGTGATGGAGAAAAGAGTGTTTTAAATACCTAGCCTGTAGGTAAGTAGTTTGAACAGTAAACTGGTCTGAATTGTTTCACTGACACACTAAAGGAAAATTTTAATGGAGGCCAGAAATGGCAGTATTTCCTGACAACGTTTATGTGATCCGTGTGATGGAGAAACAGGATTTTAAATACCTAGCCTGTAGGTAAGTAGTTTAAACAGCAAACTGGTGTGAATTGCTTCACTGACACACTGAAGGAAATTATTAATGGAGGCCAGAAATGGCAGTATTTTCTGACAACATATATATGATCTGTGTAACGGAGAAAACAGAATTTTAAGTACTTGGCCTCTAGGTAAGTGGTTTAAACAGCAAACTGGTGTGAATTGCTTCACTGACCCACGAAAGGAAATTTTTAATGGAGGCTAGAAATGGCAGTATTTTCAGACAACGTAAATGTGATCCGTGTGATGGAGAAAACAGAGTTTTAAATACCTGGCCTGTAGGTAAGTAGTTTGAACAGCAAACTGGTGTGAATTTCTTCACTGACAAATTGAATGAAATTTTTAATGGAGGGCAGAAATGGCAGTATTTTTTGACAACGCGTATGTGATCCGTGTGACGGAGAAAACAGAGTTTTAAATACCTAGCCTGTAGGTAAGTAGTTTAAACAGCAAATTGGTGTGAATTACTTCACTGACACACCGAAGGAAATTTTTAATGGAGGCCAGAAATGGCAGTATTTTCTGTCAACGTATAAGTGATCCGTGTGACGGAGAAAACAGAGTTTTAAATACCTGGCCTGTCGTAAAGTAGTTTGAACAGCAAACAGGTGTGAATTGCTTCTCTTACACACTGAAAGAAATTTTTAATGGAGGCCAGAAATGGCAGTATTTTCTGACAATGTATATGTGATCCGTGTGATGGAGAAAATTGGGTTTTAAAATCCTGGCCTGTAGTTAAGTAGTTTGAACAGCAAACTGGTGTGAACTGCTTCACTGACACACTAAAAGAAATTTGTAATGGAGGCCAGAAATGGCAGTATTTTCTGAAAACGTATATGTGATCCGTGTGATGGAGAAAACAGAGTTTTAAATACCTGGCCTGTAGTTAAGTAGTTTGAACAGTAAACTGGTCTGAATTGTTTCACTGACACACTAAAGGAAAATTTTAATGGAGGCCAGAAATGGCAGTATTTCCTGACAACGTTTATGTGATCCGTGTGATGGAGAAACAGGATTTTAAATACCTGGCCCATAGGTAACTAGTTTGAACAGCAAACTGGTGTGAATTGCTTCACTGACACACTGAAGGAAATTTTTAATGGAGGCCAGAAATGGCAGTATTTTCTGACAACATATATATGATCCGTGTGACAGAGAAAACAGAGTTTTAAATACCTGACCTGAAGGTTTCTAGTTTAAACAGCAAATTGGTGTGAATTGCTTCACTGACACACTGAAGGAAATTTTTAATGGAGGCCAGAAATGGCAGTATTTTCTGACAACGTATATGTGATCCGTGTGATGGAGAAAACAGAGTTTTAAATACCTGGCCTGTAGTAAAGTAGTTTGAACAGCAAACTGGTGTGAATTTCTTCACTGACACACTAAAGGAAACTTTTAATGGTGGCCAAAAATGGCAGTATTTCCTGACAACGTACATGTGATCCGTGTGATTGAGAAAACAAAGTTTTAAATACCTGCCCCATAGGTAACTAGTTTGAACAGCAAACTGGTGTGAATTGCTTCACTGACACACTGAAGGAAATTTTTAATGGAGGCCAGAAATGGCAGTATTTTCTGACAACGTATATGTGATCCGTGTGATGGAGAAAACAGAGTTTTAAGTACCTGGCCTGTAGGGTAGTAGTTTGAACAGCAAACTGGTGTGAATTTCTTCACTGACACACTAAAGGAAATTTTTAATGGTGGCCAAAAATGGCAGTATTTTCTGACAACGTACATGTGATCCGTGTGATTGAGAAAACAAAGTTTTAAATACCTGGCCTGTAGGTAAGTAGTTTGAACAGCAAACTGGTGTGAATTGCTTCACTGGCACACTGAATGAAATTTTTAATGAAGGCCAGAAATGGCAGTATTTTCTGACAACGCATATATAAAACGAGTGACGTAGAAAACAGAGTTTTAAATACGTGGCCTGTAGGTAACTAGTTTGAACAGCAAACTGGTGTGAATTGCTTCACTGACACACTAAAGGAAATTTTTAATGGAGGCCAGAAATGGCAGTATGTTCTGACAACGTTTATGTGATCCGTGTGATGGAGAAAACAGAGTTTTAAATACCTAGCCTGTAGGTAAGTAGTTTAAACAGCAAATAGGTGTGAATTACTTCACTGACACACTGAAGGAAATTTTTAATGGAGGCCAGAAATGGCAGTATTTTCTGTCAACGTATAAGTGATCCGTGTGACGGAGAAAACAGAGTTTTAAATACCTGGCCTATAGTAAAGTAGTTTGAACAGCAAACTGGTGTGAATTGCTTCACTTACACACTGAAAGAAATTTTTAATGGAGGCCAGAAATGGCAGTATTTTCTGACAATGTATATGTGATCCGTGTGACGGAGAAAACTGGGTTTTAAATACCTGGCCTGTAGTTAAGTAGTTTGAACAGCAAACTGGTGTGAATTGCTTCACTGACACACTAATGGAATTTTTGAATGGAGGCCAGAAATGGCAGTATTTTCTGACAACATATATGTGATTCGTGTGAGGGAGAAAACAGAGTTTTAAATACCTGTCCTGTAGATAAGTAGTTTGAACAGCAAGCTCGTGTGAATTGTTTCACTGACACACTAAAAGAAATTTTTAATGGAGGCCAGAAATGGCAGTATTTTCTGACAACGTATATGTGATCCGTGTGATGGAGAAAACAAAGTTTTAAATACCTGGCCTGTAGGTAAGTAGTTTGAACAGCAAATTGGTGTGAATTTCTTCACTGACACACTAAAGGAAATTTTTAATGGTGGCCAAAAATGGCAGTATTTTCTGACAACGTACATGTGATCCGTGTGATCGAGAAAACAAAGTTTTAAATACCTGGCCTGTAGGTAACTTGTTTGAACAGCAAACTGGTGTGAATTGCTTCACTGACACACTAAAGGAAATTTTTAATGGAGGCCAGAAAAGGCTGTATGTTCTGACAACATTTATGTGATCCGTGTGATGGAGAAAACAGAGTTTTAAATACCTAGCCTGTAGGTAAGTAGTTTGAACAGTAAACTGGTCTGAATTGTTTCACTGACACACTAAAGGAAATTTTTAACGGAGGCCAGAAATGGCAGTATTTCCTGACAACGTTTATGTGATCCGTGTGATGGAGAAACAGGATTTTAAATACCTGCCCATAGGTAACTAGTTTGAACAACAAACTGGTGTGAATTGGTTCACTGACACACTGAAGGAAATTTTTAATGGAGGCCAGAAATGGCAGTATTTTTTGACAACATATATATGATAAGTGTGACAGAGAAAACAGAGTTTTAAATACCTGACCTGTAGGTTTCCAGTTTACACAGCAAACTGGTGTGAATTGCTTCACTGACAAACGAAAGGAAATTTTTAATGGAGGCCAGAAAAGGCTGTATGTTCTGACAACATTTATGTGATCCGTGTGATGGAGAAAACAGAGTTTTAAATACCTAGCCTGTAGGTAAGTAGTTTAAACAGCAAATTGGTGTGAATTACTTCACTGACACACCGAAGGAAATTTTTAATGGAGGCCAGAAATGGCAGTATTTTCTGTCAACGTATAAGTGATCCGTGTGACGGAGAAAACAGAGTTTTAAATACCTGGCCTGTAGTAAAGTAGTTTGAACAGCAAACAGGTGTGAATTTCTTCACTTACACACTGAAAGAAATTTTTAATGGAGGCCAGAAATGGCAGTATTTTCTGACAATGTATATGTGATCCGTGTGACGGAGAAAATTGGGTTTTAAAAACCTGGCCTGTAGTTAAGTAGTTTGAACAGCAAACTTTTGTGAATTGCTTCACTGACACACTAAAAGAAATTTGTAATGGAGGCCAGAAATGGCAGTTTTTTCTGACAACGTATATGTGATCCGTGTGATGGAGAAAACAGAGTTTTAAATACCTGGCCTGTAGTTAAGTAGTTTGAACAGTAAACTGGTCTGAATTGTTTCACTGACACACTAAAGGAAAATTTTAATGGAGGCCAGAAATGGCAGTATTTCCTGACAACGTTTATGTGATCCGTGTGATGGAGAAACAGGATTTTAAATACCTGCCCATAGGTAACTAGTTTGAACAACAAACTGGTGTGAATTGGTTCACTGACACACTGAAGGAAATTTTTAATGGAGGCCAGAAATGGCAGTATTTTTTGACAACATATATATGATAAGTGTGACAGAGAAAACAGAGTTTTAAATACCTGACCTGAAGGTTTCTAGTTTAAACAGCAAATTGGTGTGAATTGCTTCACTGACAAACGAAAGGAAATTTTTAATGGAGGCTAGAAATGGCAGTATTTTCTGACAACGTATATGTGATCCGTGTGACGGAGAAAACAGAGTTTTAAATACCTGGCCTGTAGGGTAGTAGTTTGAACAGCAAACTGGTGTGAATTGCTTCACTGACACACTAAAAGAAATTTGTAATGGAGGCCAGAAATGGCAGTATTTTCTGAAAACATTTATGTGATCCATGTGATGGAGAAACAGGATTTTAAATACCTAGCCTGTAGGTAAGTAGTTTAAACAGCAAACTGGTGTGAATTGCTTCACTGACACACTGAAGGAAATTATTAATGGAGGCCAGAAATGGCAGTATTTTCTGACAACATATATATGATCTGTGTAACGGAGAAAACAGAATTTTAAGTACTTGGCCTCTAGGTAAGTGGTTTAAACAGCAAACTGGTGTGAATTGCTTCACTGACCCACGAAAGGAAATTTTTAATGGAGGCTAGAAATGGCAGTATTTTCAGACAACGTAAATGTGATCCGTGTGATGGAGAAAACAGAGTTTTAAATACCTGGCCTGTAGGTAAGTAGTTTGAACAGCAAACTGGTGTGAATTTCTTCAGTGACACACTAAAGGAAATTTTTAATGGTGGCCAGAAATGGCAGTATTTTCTGACAACGTATATGTGATCCGTGTGATGGAGAAAACAGAGTTTTAAATACCTGGCCTGTAGGTAAGTAGTTTTAACAGCAAACTGGTGTGAATTGCTTCACTGACAAATTGAATGAAATTTTTAATGGAGGGCAGAAATGGCAGTATTTTTTGACAACGCGTATGTGATCCGTGTGACGGAGAAAACAGAGTTTTAAATACCTTGCCTGTAGGTAACTAGTTTGAACAGCAAACTGGTGTGAATTGCTTCACTGACACACTAAAGGAAATTTTTAATGGAGGCCAGAAATGGCAGTATGTTCTGACAATGTTTATGTGATCCGTGTGATGGAGAAAACAGAGTTTTATATACCTAGCCTGTACGTAAGTAGTTTAAACAGCAAACTGGTGTGAATTGCTTCACTGACACACTGAAGGAAATTTTTAATGGAAGCCAGAAATGGCAGTATTTTCTGACAACATATATATGATCCGTGTGATGGAGAAAACAGAACTTTAAGTACTTGGCCTCTAGGTAAGTGGTTTAAACAGCAAACTGGTGTGAATTGCTACACTGACCCACGAAAGGAAATTTTTAATAGAGGCTAGAAATGGCAGTATTTTCAGACAATGTATATGTGATCCGTGTGATGGAGAAAACAGAGTTTTAAATACCTGGCCTGTAGGTAAGTAGTTTGACAAGCAAACTGGTGTGAATTTCTTCACTGACACACTAAAGGAAATTTTTAATGGTGGCCAGAAATGGCAGTATTTTCTGACAACGTATATGTGATCCGTGTGATGGAGAAAACAGAGTTTTAAATACCTGGCCTGTAGGTAAGTAGTTTGAACAGCAAACTTGTGTGAATTGCTTCACTGACAAACTGAATGAAATTTTTAATGGAGGCCAGAAATGGCAGTATTTTTTGACAACGCATATGTGATCCGTGTGACGGAGAAAACAGAGTTTTAAATACCTTGCCTGTAGGTAACTAGTTTGAACAGCAAACTGGTGTGAATTGCTTCACTGACACACTAAAGGAAATTTTTAATAGAGGCCAGAAATGGCAGTATGTTCTGACAATGTTTATGTGATCCGTGTGATGGAGAAAACAGAGTTTTAAATACCTAGCCTGTAGGTAAGTAGTTTAAACAGCAAACTGGTGTGAATTACCTCACTGACACACTGAAGGAAATTTTTAATGGAGGCCAGAAATGGCAGTATTTTCTGACAACAGATATATGATCCGTGTGACGGAGAAAACAGAATTTTATGTACTTGGCCTCTAGGTAAGTAGTTTAAACAGCAAACTGGTGTGAATTGCTTCACTGACACACTGAAAGAAATTTTTAATGGAGGCCAGAAATGGCAGTATTTTCTGACAACATATATGTGATCCGTGTGATGGAGAAAAAAGAGTTTTAAATACCTGACCTGTAGGTTTCTAGTTTAAACAGCAAAACTGGTGTGAATTGCTTCACTGACCCACGAAAGGAAATTTTTAATGGAGGCTAGAAATGGCAGTATTTTCAGACAACGTATATGGGATCCGTGTGACGGAGAAAACTGTGTTTTATATACCTGGCCTGTAGTTAAGTAGTTTGAACAGCAAACTGGTGTGAATTGCTTCACTGACACACTAATGGAATTTTTTAATGGAGGCCAGAAATGGCAGTTTTTTCTGACAACGTATATGTGATTCGTGTAAGGGAGAAAACAGAGTTTTAAATACCTGTCCTGTAGATAAGTAGTTTGAACAGCAAGCTCGTGTGAATTGTTTCACTGACACACTTAAAGAAATTTTTAATGGAGGCCAGAAATGGCAGTATTTTCTGACAACGTATATGTGATCTGTGTGATGGAGAAAACAAAGTTTTAAATACCTGGCCTGTAGGTACGTAGTTTGAACAGCAAACTGGTGTCAATTTCTTCACTGACACACTAAAGGAAATTTTTAATGGTGGCCAAAAATGGCAGTATTTTCTGACAACGTACATGTGATCCGTGTGATCGAGAAAACAAAGTTTTAAATACCTGGCCTGTAGGTAACTTGTTTGAACAGCAAACTGGTGTGAATTGCTTCACTGACACACTAAAGGAAATTTATAATGGAGGCGAGAAAAGGCTGTATGTTCTGACAACATTTATGTGATCCGTGTGATGGAGAAAACAGAGTTTTAAATATCTAGCCTGTAGGTAAGTAGTTTGAACAGCAAACTGCTGTGAATTGCTTCACTGACACACTGAATGAAATATTTAATGGAGGTCAGAAATGGCAGTATGTTCTGACAATGTTTATTTGATCCGTGTGACGGTGAAAACAGAGTTTTGAATACCTGGCCTGTAGGTAATAGTTTAAACAGCAAACTGGTGTGAATTGCTTCACTGACACACTGAAGGAAATTTTTAATGGAGGTCAGAAATGCAGTATGTTCTGACAATGTTTATGTGATCCGTGTGACGGAGAAAACAGAGTTTTAAATACCTAGCCTGTATTTAAGTAGTTTAAACAGCAAACTGGTGTGAATTGCTTCACTGACACACTGAAGGAAATTTTTAATGGAGGCCAGAAATGGCAGTATTTTCTGACAACGTTTAAGTGATTCGTGTGTCGGAGAAAACAAGAGTTTTAACTACCTGACCTGTAGGTTTCTAGTTTAAACAGCAAGCTGGTGTGAATTGCTTCACTGACACACTAAAGGAAATTTTTATTGGTGGCCAGAAATGGCAGTATTTTCTGACAACGTATATGTGATCCGTGTGATGGAGAAAACAGAGTTTTAAATACCTGGCCTGTAGATAAGTAGTTTGAACAGCAAGCTGGTGTGAATTGCTTCACTGACACACTAAAAGAAATGTTTAATGGAGGCCAGAAATGGCAGTATTTTCTGACAACGTATATGTGATCCGTGTGATGGAGAAAACAGAGTTTTCAATACCTCGCCTGTAGGTAAGTAGTTTGAACAGCAAACTGGTGTGAATTGCTTCACTGACAGACTGAATTAAATTTTTAATGGAGGCCAGAAATGGCAGTATTTTCTGACAACGTATATGTGATCCGTGTGACGGAGAAAACAGAGTTTTAAATGCTTGGCCTGTAGGTAACTTGTTTGAACAGCAAACTGGTGTGAATTGCTTCACTGACACACTGAAGGAGATTTTTAATGGAGGCCAGAAATGGCAGTATGTTCTGACAACGTATATGTGATCCGTGTGATGGAGAAAACAGAGTTTTAAATACCTGGCCGGTAGTTAAGTAGTTTGAACAGTAAACTGGTCTGAATTGTTTCACTGAAACAGTAAATGAAAATTTTAATGGAGGCCAGAAATGGCAGTGTTTCCTAACTACGTTTATGTGATCCGTGTGATGGAGAAGCAGGATTTTAAATACCTGGCCCATGGGCAACTAGTTTGAACAGCAAACTGGTGTGAATTGCTTCACTGACACACTGAAGGAAATTTTTAATGGAGGCCAGAAAAGGAAGTATTTTCTGACAACATATATATGATCCGTGTGACGGAGAAAACAGAATTTTAAGTACTTGGCCTGTAGGTTAAACAGCAAACTGGTGTGAATTGCTTCACTGACACACTGAAAGAAATTTTTAATGGAGGCCAGAAATGGCAGTATTTTCTGACAACATATATGTGATCCGTGTGACAGAGAAAACAGAGTAATAAATACCTGACCTGTAGGTTTCTAGTTTAAACAGCAAACTTGTGTAAATTGCTTCACTGACCCACGAAAGGAAATTTCTAATGGAGGCTAGAAATGGCAGTATTTTCAGACAACGTATATGTGATCCGTGTGACGGAGAAAACAGAGTTTTAATTACCTGGCCTGTAGGTAAGTAGTTTGACCAGCAAACTGGTGTGAATTTCTTCACTGACACGCTAAAGGAAATTTTTAATCGTGGCCAGAAATGGCAGCATTTTCGGACAACGTATATGTGATCCGTGTGATGGAGAAAACAGAGTTTTAAATACCTTGCCTGTAGGTAACTTGTTTGAACAGCAAACTGATGTGAATTGCTTCACTGACACACTGAAGGAAATTTTTAATGGAGGCCAGAAATGGCAGTATTTTCTGACAACGTTTAAGTGATCCGTGTGTCGGAGAAAACAGAGTTTTAAATACCTGACCTGTAGGTTTCTAGTTTAAACAGCAAACTGGCGTGAATAGCTTCACTGACACACTAAAGGAAATTTTTAATGGTGGCCAGAAATGGCAGTATTTTCTGACAATGTATATGTGATCCGTGTGATGGAGAAAACAGACTTTTAAATTCCTGGTCTGTAGATAAGTAGTTTGAACAGCAAGCTGGTGTGAATTGCTTCACTGACTCACTAAAAGAATTGTTTAATGGAGGCCAGAAATGGCAGTATTTTCTGACAATGTATATGTGATCCGTGTGATGGAGAAAACAGAGTTTTCAATACCTGGCCTGTAGGTAAGTAGTTTGATCAGCAAACTGGTGTGAATTGCTTCACTGACACACTGAAAGAAATTTTTAATGGAGGCCAGAAATGGCAGTATTTTCTGACAACGTATATGTGATCTGTGTGACGGAGAAAACAGAGTTTTAAATACCTGACCTGTAGGTTTCTAGTTTAAACAGCAAACTGGTGTGAATTGCTTCACTGACCCATGAAAGGAAATTTTTAATGGAGGCTAGAAATGGCAGTATTTTCAGACAACGTATATGTGATCCATGTGATGGAGAAAACAGAGTTTTAAATACCTGGCCTGTAGGTAAGTAGTTTGACCAGCAAACTTTTGTGAATTTCTTCACTGACACACTGAATGAAATTTTTAATGGAGGCCAGAAATGGCAGTATTTTTTGACAACGCATATGTGATCCGTGTGACGGAGAAAACAGAGTTTTAAATACCTAGCCTGTAGGTAAGTAGTTTAAACAGCAAACTGGTGTGAATTGCTTCACTGACACACTGAAGGAAATTTTTAATGGAGGCCAGAAATGGCAGTATTTTCTGACAATGTTTAAGTGATCCGTGTGTCGGAGAAAACAGAGTTTTAAATACCTGACCTGTAGGTTTCTAGTTTAAACAGCAAACTGGTGTGAATTGCTTCACTAACACACTAAAGGAAATTTTTAATGGTGGCCAGAAATGACTGTATTTTCTGACAACGTATATGTGATCCTTGTGATGGAGAAAACAGAGTTTTAAATACCTGGCCTGTAGATAAGTAGTTTGAACAGCAAGCTGGTGTGAATTGCTTCACTGACACACTAAAATAAATGTTTAATGGAGGCCAGAAATGGCAGTATTTTCTGACA
Organism: Phyllobates terribilis; assembly: GCF_046119375.1. NCBI lineage: Eukaryota > Metazoa > Chordata > Amphibia > Anura > Dendrobatidae > Phyllobates > Phyllobates terribilis. The sequence goes on along the minus strand of NW_027362762.1, from coordinate 284,911,769 downwards.
ATGTATATGTGATCCGTGTGATGGAGAAAACAGAGTTTTCAATACCTGGCCTGTAGGTATGTAGTTTGATCAGCAAACTGGTGTGAATTGCTTCACTGACACACTGAATTAAATTTTTTATGGAGGCCAGAAATGGCAGTATTTTTTGACAACGCATATCTGTTCCGTGTGACGGAGAAAACAGAGTTTTAAATACCTTGCCTGTAGGTAACTAGTTTGAACAGCAAACTGGTGTGAATTGTTTCACTGACACACTAAAGGAAAATTTTAATGGAGGCCAGAAATGGCAGTATTTCCTGACAATGTTTATGTAATCCGTGTGATGGAGAAACAGGGTTTTAAATACCTGGCCCATAGTTAACTAGTTTGAACAGCAAACTGGTGTGAATTGCTTCACTGACACACTAAAGGAAATTTTTTATGGAGGCCAGAAATGGCAGTATTTTCTGTCAACATATAAATGAACCGTGTGACAGAGAAAACAGAATTTTAAGTACTTAGCCTGTAGGTAAGTAGTTTAAACAGGAAACTGGTGTGAATTGCTTCACTGATACACTGAAAGAAATTTTTAATGGAGGCCAGAAATGGCAGTATTTTCTGACAACGTATATGTGATCCGTCTGACGGAGAAAACAGAGTTTTAAATACCTGGCCTGTAGGTAAGTAGTTTGACCAGCAAACTGGTGTGAATTTCTTCACTGACACACTAAAGGAAATTTTTAATGGTGGCCAGAAATGGCAGTATTTTCTGACAACGTATATGTGATCCGTGTGATGGAGAAAACAGAGTTTTAAATACCTGGCCTGTAGGTAAGTAGTTTGAACAGCAAACTGGTGTGAATTGCTTCACTGACACACTGAATGAAATTTTTAATGGAGGCCAGAAATGGCAGTATTTTTTGACAACGCATATGTGATCCGTGTGACGGAGAAAACAGCGTTTTAAATACCTTGCCTGTAGGTAACTAGTTTGAACAGCAAACTGGTGTGAATTGCTTCACTGACACACTAAAGGAAATTTTTAATGAAGGCCAGAAATGGCAGTATGTTCTGACAACGTTTATGTGATCCGTGTGACGGAGAAAACAGAGTTTTAACCCCTTAACAACATCTGACGTACTAATACGCATCTGTGCCCTGGGACTTAAGAGCCAGAGCCGTATTAGTATGTCATGGCGATCGCGTGCGCACACAGGCTGTGCAGGCGCGATCGCCGCCGGGTGTCAGCTGATTGTCACAGCTGACACCCGATACTATTTGCAGGGAGCGGTCCTGCACCGCTCCCAGCACATTAACCCCCGCGATGCTGCGATCGAAGTCGATCGAAGTCGAGCGCAGCATTGCGGGGGCAAGGGGAGGTGATCGCAGATACTCACCTCCTCTTCCGGCTTCCAGCGCTGTCTACAAAGGCTTCCCGGGTGTTGCCATGATGACCCGATGTCGTCATGACAACATCCGCGTCACCAGACAGCAGGAAGATTGTTTGGACATGCGCAGTGCATCTCCAAACAATCTTCTCCCTTTCCAGCGCTGACAGCCTGCATGGCACAGGGATGGTGCTGCATTTCTGTGCCATGCAGGCGATCAGAATAAAAAAAGTGAAAGTCCCACAGTGGGACAAAGTAAAAAAGTATACAAACTTTCAGAAAGTGGAAAAAAAAAAAAAAAAAATTGCGAAAATATAAAAAAAAAAAAAAAAATAATAATCCACTAAAAATAAAAATATAATGTACCCATCAATAAATATTATTATAAAAAAAAATAAAAATAAACGTACACATATTTTGTATCGCCGCGTCCGGAACAACCTGACCTATAAAACTGTCCCACTAGTTAACCCCTTCAGTGAACATGGTAAAAAAAAAAAAAAAACGAAGCAAAAAACAATGCTTTATCACCATACTGCCAAACAAAAAATGGAATAACACGTGATCAAAAAGACAAATATAAATAAATATGGTACTGCTGAAAACGTCATCTCGTCCCGCAAAAAACAAGCTGCCATACAGCTCCATCATCCGAAAAATTTAAAAGTTATAGCTCTCAGAATAAAGCTATGCTAAAAAATAATTTTTTCTAGAAAATTTCTTTTATTATGTAAAAGTGCAAAACATAGAAAAACGATATAAATGTGGTACCGCTGTAAACGTACTGACCCGAAGAATAAAGCTACCTTATCAATTTTACCACACGCGGAACAGAATAAAAAAAAAAAAAAAAAAAACAATTCCTGAATTGTTGGTTTTTGTTTATTCTTCCTCCCTAAAATTGGAATAGAAAGCGATCAAAAAATGTCACGTGCCTGGAAATGGCACTAATAACAACGTCAACTCATCCCGCAAAAAACGAGCCATCACATGACTGTCTGCCAAAATCTGGAAAAATTATAGCTCTCAAAATATGGCGGTGCAAAAACTAGATTTACAAAAAATGCGTCTTTTAGTGTGTGACAGCTGTCAGTCATAAAAACCCCATATGATTCTGGTATCTCTGTAATCACACCGACCCGAAGAATAAAATCGTCTAATCACTTATACCGCACGAGGAACGGCGTCAAAAATAAACTCTTGGGTTAGGATTGGGCTAGGGTTAGGGCTGGGTTTGGGGTTGGGGTTGTGCTAGGGTTAGGGTTGTGCTAGGGTTAGGGTTGTGCTATGGTTAGGGTTGTGCTACAGTTAGGGCTGGGGTTGGGGTTAGGGTTGTGATGGGGTTGGGATTTTTTTCAAAAGTAAGAAAAAAGATGACAATATGGCGACTAGTGTTGAGCGCAAGTGCTCGCTACTTGAGTTTGCATTGGGTGCTTTGGTATGCATTGAGTATCGTGGGTATTTGAGTGACATGCTCGAGTCTCTGCCCCATATGCTTCGTGGCCAAAAAAACTTTACGGGGATTGCCTGCCATGCACGAGCGATCCCTGCATGTTTTTGTTTGGGTGTCTAATAACCGTGAAACAAGCGGAGCAGTGACTCGAGCATGTCACTCGAGCACACGCTGTACATGGTGCATACCTGAGTACCCGATGCAAACTCAAGTAGCGAGCACTTGCGCTCAAGACTAATGACAACTTATTCAATATGATGACCTAATGTTATCAAATTCTGTGTCGTACCTCTGGGTTCAAAATGTTCACTATACACCTTAATAAAATCCTTGAGGGGTATAGTTTCCAAAATGGGGTCACTTGTGGGGGAGCTCCACTGTTTAGGCACATCACGGGCTCTCCAAACGCGACATGGTGTCCGCTAACAAATTGAATGGAAAATCAGCTCAAATTGTTAGCGGACGCCATGTTGCGTTTGGAGAGCCCCTGCGTGCCCAAACATTGGAGCTCCCCACAAGTGACCCCATTTTGGAAACTAGACCCCCCAAGGCACCAATCTAGATGCATAGTGAGCACTTGGAACCCCCAGGTGCTTCACAAATTGATTCATAAAAATGAAAAAGTGTTTTTTTTTTTCACTTTTTCATTTTTATGAATCAATTTGTGAAGCACCTGGGGGTTCCAAGTGATCACTATGCATCTAGATAGGTGCCTTGGGGAGTCTAGTTTCCAAAACGGGGTCACTTGTGGGGGAGCTCCAATGTTTGGGCACACAGGGGCTCTCCAAACGCAACATGGTGTAAGCTAACAATTTGAGCCGACAATTTGTTAGCGGATACCATGTTGCATTTGGAGAGTCCCTCTGTGCCCAAACATTAGAGCTCCCCCACAAGTGACCCCATTTTGGAAACTAGACCCCCCAAGGCACCTATCTAGATGCATAGTGAGCACTTGGAACCCCCAGGTGCTTCACAAATTGATTCGTAAAAATGAAAAAGTGTTTTTTATTTCACTTTTTCATTTTTATGAATCAATTTGTGAAGCACCTGGGGGTTTCAAGTTCTCACTATGCATCTAGATAGGTGCCTTGGGGAGTCTAGTTTCTAAAATGGGGTCACTTGTGGGGGAACTCCAATGTTTGGGCACACAGGGGCTCTCCAAACGCAACATGGTGTCCGCTAACAATTTGAGCCGACAATTTGTTAGCGGATACCATGTTGCATTTGGAGAGTCCCTGTGTGCCCAAACATTGGAGCTCCTCCACAAGTGACCCCATTTTGGAAACTAGACCCCCCAAGGCACCTATCTGGATGCATAGTGAGCACTTGGAACCCCCAGGTGCTTCACAAATTGATTCATAAAAATGAAAAAGTGTTTTTTTTTTCACTTTTTCATTTTTATGAATCAATTTGTGAAGCACCTGGGGGTTCTAAGTGCTCACTATGCATCTAGATAGGTGCCTTGGGGGGTCTAGTTTCCAAAATGGGGTCACTTTTTGGGGAGCTCCAATGTTTGGGCACACAGGGGCTCTCCAAACACAACATGGCATCCGCTAATTATTCAAGCAAATTTTACAATCAAAAAGTCAAATGGCGCTCCTTCCCTTCCGAGCCCTGCCGTGCACCCAAACAGTGATTTTTCCCCACATATTGGGTATCTGCGTGCCCAGGGGAAATTGCACAAGAAATTTTGGGGTCCATTTTTTCTTGTTACCCCTGTGAAAATAAAAAAAATTGGGTCTAATTTAACATTTTTGTGAAAAAAGTTAAATGTTCATTTTTTTCTTCCACATTCAAAAAATTCCTGTGAAGCACCTGAAGGGTTAATAAAGTTCTTGAATGTAGTTTTGAGCACCTTGAGGGGTGCAGTTTTTAGAATGGCGTCACTTTTGGGTATTTTCTGTCATAAAGACCTCTCAAAGTGACTTCAAATGTGATGTGGTCCCTAAAAAAATGGTTTTGTAGATTTTGTTGGAAAAATGAGAAATCTCCGGTCAACTTTAACCCTTATAGCTCCCTAACAAAAAAATTGTGCTGATGTAAAGTAGACATGTGGGAAATGTTATTTATTAACTCTTTTGTGTGACATACAGTACAGACCAAAAGTTTGGACACACCTTCTCATTTAAAGATTTTTCTGTATTTTCATGACTATGAAAATTGTACATTCACACTGAAGGCATCAAAACTATGAATTAACACATGTGGAACTATATACTTAACAAAAAAGTGTGAAACAACTGAAAATATGTCTTATATTCTAGGTTCTTCAAAGTAGCCACCTTTTGCTTTGATGACTGCTTTGCACACTCTTGGCATTCTCCTGATGAGCTTCAAGAGGTAGTCACCGGAAACTGTCTTCCAACAATCTTGAAGGAGTTCCCAGAGATGCTTAGCACTTGTTGGCCCTTTTGCTTTCACTCTGTGGTCCAGCTCACCCCAAACCATCTCGATTGGGTTCAGGTCTGGAGACTGTGGAGGCCAGGTCATCTGGCGTAGCACCCCATCACTCTCCTTCTTGGTCAAATAGCCCTTACACAGCCTGGAGGTGTGTTTGGGGTCATTGTCCTCTTGAAAAATAAATGATGGTCCAACTAAACGCAAACCGGATGGAATAGCATGCCGCTGCAATATGCTGTGGTAACCGTGCTGGTTCAGTATGCCTTCAATTTTGAATAAATCCCCAACAGTGACACCAGAAAATCACCCCACACCATCATACCTCCTCCTCCTTGCTTCACGGTCGGAACCAGGTATGTAGAGTCCATCCGTTCACCTTTTCTGCGTTCCACAAAGACACGGTGGTTGGAACCAAAGATCTCACATTTTCCACAGGTCTAATGTCCATTCCTTGTGTTCTTTAGCCCAATCAAGTCTCTTCTGCTTGTTGCCTATCCTTAGCAGTGGTTTCCTAGCAGCTATTTTACCATGAAGGCCTGCTGCACAAAGTCTCCTCTCAACTGTTGTTGAAGAGATGTGTCTGCTGCTAGAACTCTGTGTGGCATTGACCTGGTCTCTAATCTGAGCTGCTGTTAACCTGCGATTTCTGAGGCTGGTGACTCGGATAAACTTATCCTCAGAAGCAGAGTTGACTCTTGGTCTTCCTTTCCTGGGGCGGTCCTCATGTGAGCCAGTTTCCTTGTAGTGTTTGATGGTTTTTGCAGCTGCACTTGGGGACACTTTCAAAGTTTGCCCAATTTTTCGCACTGACTGACCTTCATTTCTTAAAGTAATGATGGCCTCTCATTTTTCTTTACTTAGCTGCTTTTTTCTTGCCATAATACAAATTCTAACAGTATATTCAGTAGGACTATCAGCTGTGTATCCACCTGACATCTGCACAACACAACTGATGGTCCCAACCCCATTTATAAGACAAGAAATTCCACTTTTTAAACCTGACAGGGCACACATGTGAAGTGAAAACCATTTCCGGTGACTACCTCTTGAAGCTCATCAAGAGAATGCCAAGAGTGTGCAAAGCAGTCATCAAAGCAAAAGGTGGCTACTTTGAAGAACCTAGAATATAAGACATATTTTCAGTTGTTTCACACTTTTTTGCTAAGTATATAATTCCACATGTGTTAATTCATAGTTTTGATTCCTTCAGTGTGAATGTACAATTTTAAAAAAAGTGATGAAAATACAGAAAAATCTTTAAATGAGAAGGTGTGTCCAAACTTTTGGTCTGTACTGTATATCTCTGATTTAAGGGCATAAAAATTCAAATTTTGAAAATTGCAAAATTTTCTAAATTTTCACCAAATTTCCATTTTTTTCACAAATAAACGCAAGTGATATCGAAGAAATTTTACCAAAATCATGAAGTACAATATGTCACGAAAAAACAATCTCAGAATCAGGGGGATCCGTTGAGGCGTTCCTGAGTAATTACCTCATAAAGTGACAGTGGTCAGAATTGTAAAAATTGGCCTGGTCAATAACGTGCAAACCAACCTCGGGGCTTAAGGGGTTAAATACCTAGCCTGTAGGTAAGTATTTCAAACAGCAAACTGGTGTGAATTGCTTCACTGACACACTGAAGGAAATTTTTAATGGAGGCCAGAGATGGCAGTATTTTCTGACAATGTTTACGTGATCCGTGTGTCGGAGAAAACAGAGTTTTAAATACCTGACCTGTAGGTTTCTAGTTTAAACAGCAAACTGGTGTGAATTGCTTCACTGACACACTAAAGGAAATTTTTAATGGTGGCCAGAAATGGCAGTATTTTCTGACAACGTATTTGTGATCCGTGTGATCCGTGTGATGGAGAAAACAGAGTTTTAAATACCTGTCCTGTAGATAAGTAGTTTGAACAGCAAGCTGGTGTGAATTGCTTCACTGACACACTAAAAGAAATTTTTAATGGAGGCCAGAAATGGCAGTAATTTCTGACAACGTATATGTGATCCGTGTGATGGAGAAAACAGAGTTTTAAATACCTGGCCTGTAGAAAAGTAGTTTGAACAGTAAACTGGTCTGAATTGTTTCACTGACACACTAAAGGAAATTTTTAATGGAGGCCAGAAATGGCAGTATTTCCTGACAACGTTTATGTGATCCGTATGACGGAGAAGCAGGGTTTTAAATAACTGGCCCGTAGGTAACTAGTTTGAACAGCAAACTGCTGTGAATTGCTTCACTGACACACTGAAGGAAATTTTTAATGGAGGCCAGAAATGGCAGTATTTTCTGACAACATATATGTGATTGGTGTGACAGAGAACACAGAGTTTTAAATACCTGGCCTGTAGGTAAGTAGTTTGAACAGCAAGCTGGTGTGAATTGCTTCACTGACACACTAAAAGAAATTTTTAATGGAGGCCAGAAATGGCAGTAATTTCTGACATTGTATATGTGATCCGTGTGATGGAGAAAACAGAGTTTTAAATACCTGGCCTGTAGAAAAGTAGTTTGAACAGTAAACTGGTCTGAATTGTTTCACTGACACACTAAAGGAAATTTTTAATGGAGGCCAGAAATGGCAGTATTTCCTGACAACGTATATGTGATCCGTGTGACGGAGAACACAGAGTTTTAAATACCTGTCCTGTATGTAAGTAGTTTGAACAGCAAACTGGTGTGAATTGCTTCACTGGCACAGTGAATGAAATTTTTAATGGAGGCCAGAAATGGCAGTATTTTCTGACAACGCATATGTGATCCGTGTGACGGAGAAAACGGAGTTTAAATAACTGGCCTGTAGGTAACTTGTTTGAAAAGCAAACTTGTGAATTGCTTCACTGACACACTAAAGGAAATTTTTAATGGAGGCCAGAAATGGCAGTATGCCCTGGCAACGTTTATGTGATCCGTGTGATGGAGAAAGCAGAGTTTTAAATACTTAGCCTGTAGGTAAGTAGTTTAAACAGCAAACCGGTGTGAATTGCTTCACTGACACACTGAAGGAAATTTTTAATGGAGGCCAGAAATGGCAGTATTTTCTGACAACGTATAAGTGATCCGTGTGACGGAGAAAACAGAGTTTTAAATACCTGGCCTGTAGTAAAGTGGTTTGAACAGCAAACTGGTGTGAATTGCTTCACTGACAAACGAAAGGAAATTTTTAATGGAGGCTAGAAATGGCAGTATTTTCTGACAACGTATATGTGATCCGGGTGACGGAGAACACAGAGTTTTAAATACCTGGCCTGTAGGTAAGTAGTTTGAACAGCAAACTGGTGTGAATTTCTTCACTGACACACTAAAGGAAATTTGTAATGGTGGCCAAAAATGGCAGTATTTTCTGACAACGTACATGTGATCCGTGTGATCGAGAAAACTGGATTTTAAATACCTGGCCTGTAGTTAAGTAGTTTGAACAGCAAACTGGTGTGAATTGCTTCACTGACACACTAATGGAAATTTTTAATGGAGGCCAGAAATGGCAGTATTTTCTGACAACGTATATGTGATCCGTGTGAGGGAGAAAACAGAGTTTTAAATACCAGTCCTGTAGATAAGTAGTTTGAACAGCAAGCTCGTGTGAATTGCTTCACTGACACACTAAAAGAAATTTTTAATGGAAGCCAGAAATGGCAGCATTTTCTGACAACGTATATGTGATTCGTGTGATGGAGAAAACAGAGTTTTAAATACCTGGCCTGTAGTAAAGTGGTTTGAACAGCAAACTGATGTGAATTGCTTCACTTATACACTGAAAGAAATTTTTAATGGAGGCCAGAAATGTTAGTATTTTCTGACAATGTATATGTGATCAGTGTGACGGAGAAAACTGGGTTTTAAATACCTGGCCTGTAGTTAAATAGTTTGAACAGCAAACTGGTGTGAATTGTTTCACTGACACACTAATTGGAAATTTTTAATGGAGGCCAGAAATGGCAGTATTTTCTGACAACGTATATGTGATCAGTGTGATGGAGAAAACTGGGTTTTAAATACCTGGCCTGTAGGTAAGTAGTTTGAACAGCAAACTGGTGTGAATTGCTTCACTGACACACTAAAGGAAATTTTTAATGGAGGCCTGAAATGCCAGTATTTTCTGACAACGTATATGTGATCCGTGTGTCGGAGAAAACAGAGTTTTAATTATCTGGCCTGTAGGTAACTAGTTTGAACAGCAAACCGGTGTCAAAAATATCGCTGACACAGTGAAAAAAAATTGGAATGGAGGCCAAAAATGGCAGTATTTTCTGACAACGTATATGTGATCCGTGTTACGGAGAAAACACAGTTTTAAATACCTGGATTTCTAGCGCTGTAATTAGAGATGAGCGTTGTTCTACTCGAACTGTTTGCCAATCTCAAATTCGAGCTGTTTTGGGCGGTGTTCGGGCCGTTCGGCGAACACGAACAATTTGAGAAAAATTCGGCTGTTCGAGGTTATGTTCGATAACTGTTCGTGCACCAAAATCATAACTGGATTTTTTCTCAGTAATGATGAAAATTAATGTTAATACGCAGTTTGAGTGTACAGCGGGGTGGGGGGAGGGGCAGGGGATGGATCTCTGCAGGAACAATGAAGATCTCCATTTTTTTTTCTCTTTCCCGCATTTACAGTGGGGAGGTGCAATCTGTCAGCCTATCAGCAGCGCACACACGGAGCGAAGTGCTTTTTTTCACACAAGCAAGGGCATGTGTCATTGGCAGTGTATGTCACATGTCCTTGCCCTATAAGACCAAGCCATTTTCCCCGTCGCCACCATTTTCTCACTGCTGCAGCTGCGTGTTAGACGGCACCGCTGTTGCTGTGTGCGCTATACCTTGTTAATTTCAAGCCAATTTTCGCACAAATATACAGATAGCTTGGGAGTAGGGAATAGTTGTGATTGCAGTCCTTTTAAGGACTAGGTTACAGCATTTCCTACGACTTTTATCATGGAGGTCTGTGCTCTTAAATAGATAGGTTGTGGGAGTAAAGACTAATTGTAATTGCAGTCCTTTTCAGGACTAGGTTACATGAGTTCCTATCAGTTTTTGCCAGGCAGGTCTGTGCCAGTGCTGTGCAAGTTTTTTTCACAGCATTTGGCTGAATCTAGCAAAGCTAATCCTTTTTGGCCTATTGCAGAGTGTGTTAGTCAGTGGAGTAGCCTATCTGTGTTGCAAGATATACCACCTGTGTATAGAATACCAATTTTTTTACTGCACCTTGTGAAGTAAAATCTTTTGGGCATAGCATCATTCTATTAGTCCATCTATACTGACCTCCATCAGGTTGCAAATTAAAACTAATTTTTATCTGCATCTACAGTACCTCTGAAAAAATATTTGGGCTTCTAGCAGTGTGTGGGACTTGTTCTATTAGTCCATCTATACTGACCTCCATCAGGTTGCAAACTGAATATATTTTTTTCTGCATCTACCTCTGAAAAAATATTGGGCTTCTAGCTGTGTGTGGGTCTTGTTCTATTAATCCATCTATACTGACCTCCATCAGGTTGCAAACTGAATATAATTTTTTTCTGCATCTAGCTCTGAAAAAATATTTGGCCTTCTAGTAGTGTGTCAGACTTTCTCTATTAGTCCATCTATACTGACCTCCATCAGGTTGCAAATTAAAACTAATTTTTATCTGCATCTACAGTACCTCTGAAAAAATATTTGGGCTTCTAGCTGTGTGTGGGACTTGTTGTATTAGTCCATCTATACTGACCTCCATCAGGTTGCAAACTGAATATATTTTTTTCTGCATCTACCTCTGAAAAAATATTTGGCCTTCTAGTAGTGTGTCGGACTTTCTCTATTAGTCCATCTATACTGACCTCCATCAGGTTGCAAATTAAAAATAATTTTTATCTGCATCTACAGTACCTCTGAAAAAATATTTGGGCTTCTAGCTGTGTGCGGGACTTGTTGTATTAGTCCATCTATACTGACCTCCATCAGGTTGCAAACTGAATATATTTTTTTCTGCATCTACCTCTGAAAAAATATTTGGCCTTCTAGTAGTGTGTCGGACTTTCTCTATTAGTCCATCTATACTGACCTCCATCAGGTTGCAAATTAAAACTAATTTTTATCTGCATCTACAGTACCTCTGAAAAAATATTTGGGCTTCTAGCAGTGTGTGGGACTAGTTCTATTAGTCCATCTATACTGACCTCCATCAGGTTGCAAACTGAATATATTTTTTTCTGCATCTACCTCTGAAAAAACATTTGGCCTTCTAGTAGTGTGTCGGACTTTCTCTATTAGTCTATCTATACTGACCTCCATCAGGTTGCAAATTAAAACTAATTTTTATCTGCATCTACAGTACCTCTGAAAAAATATTTGGGCTTCTAGTAGTGTGTCGGACTTTCTCTATTAGTCCATCTATACTGACCTCCATCAGGTTGCAAACTGAATATAATTTTTTTCTGCATCTAGCTCTGAAAAAATATTTGGCCTTCTAGTAGTGTGTCGGACTTTCTCTATTAGTCCATCTATACTGACCTCCATCAGGTTGCAAATTAAAACTAATTTTTATCTGCATCTACAGTACCTCTGAAAAAATATTTGGGCTTCTAGCAGTGTGTGGGACTTGTTCTATTAGTCCATCTATACTGACCTCCATGAGGTTGCAAACTGAATATATTTTTTTCTGCATCTACCTCTGAAAAAATATTGGGCTTCTAGCTGTGTGTGGGTCTTGTTCTATTAATCCATCTATACTGACCTCCATCAGGTTGCAAACTGAATATATTTTTTTCTGCATCTACCTCTGAAAAAATATTTGGCCTTCTAGTAGTGTGTCGGACTTTCTCTATTAGTCCATCTATACTGACCTCCATCAGGTTGCAAATTAAAACTAATTGTTATCTGCATCTACAGTACATCTGAAAAAATATTTGGGCTTCTAGCAGTGTGTGGGACTTGTTCTATTAGTCCATCTATACTGACCTCCATCAGGTTGCAAACTGAATATAGTTTTTTCTGCATCTACCTCTGAAAAAATATTGGGCTTCTAGCTGTGTGTGGGTCTTGTTCTATTAATCCATCTATACTGACCTCCATCAGGTTGCAAACTGAATATATTTTTTTCTGCATCTACCTCTGAAAAAATATTTGGCCTTCTAGTAGTGTGTCGGACTTTCTCTATTAGTCCATCTATTCTGACCTCCATCAGGTTGCAAATTAAAACTAATTTTTATCTGCATCTACAGTACCTCTGAAAAAATATTTGGGCTTCTAGCTGTGTGTGGGACTTGTTGTATTAGTCCATCTATACTGACCTCCATCAGGTTGCAAACTGAATATATTTTTTTCTGCATCTACCTCTGAAAAAATATTTGGCCTTCTAGTAGTGTGTCGCACTTTCTCTATTAGTCCATCTATACTGACCTCCATCAGGTTGCAAATTAAAAATAATTTTTATCTGCATCTACAGTACCTCTGAAAAAATATTTGGGCTTCTAGCAGTGTGTGGGACTTGTTCTATTAGTCCATCTATACTGACCTCCATCAGGTTGCAAACTGAATATAGTTTTTTCTGCATCTACCTCTGAAAAAATATTGGGCTTCTAGCTGTGTGTGGGTCTTGTTCTATTAATCCATCTATACTGACCTCCATCAGGTTGCAAACTGAATATATTTTTTTCTGCATCTACCTCTGAAAAAATATTTGGCCTTCTAGTAGTGTGTCGGACTTTCTCTATTAGTCCATCTATTCTGACCTCCATCAGGTTGCAAATTAAAACTAATTTTTATCTGCATCTACAGTACCTCTGAAAAAATATTTGGGCTTCTAGCTGTGTGTGGGACTTGTTGTATTAGTCCATCTATACTGACCTCCATCAGGTTGCAAACTGAATATATTTTTTTCTGCATCTACCTCTGAAAAAATATTTGGCCTTCTAGTAGTGTGTCGTACTTTCTCTATTAGTCCATCTATACTGACCTCCATCAGGTTGCAAATTAAAAATAATTTTTATCTGCATCTACAGTACCTCTGAAAAAATATTTGGGCTTCTAGCTGTGTGCGGGACTTGTTGTATTAGTCCATCTATACTGACCTCCATCAGGTTGCAAACTGAATATATTTTTTTCTGCATCTACCTCTGAAAAAATATTTGGCCTTCTAGTAGTGTGTCGGACTTTCTCTATTAGTCCATCTATACTGACCTCCATCAGGTTGCAAATTCAAAATAATTTTTTTCTGCATCTAACCCAGCCAATAGTTTTGGCCTAATACCACAGTTTGGCCACTCAGCTCTGCTCGGTTACCATCCATTGTTTTTTTGTGCAAACAACTCCAGAGTTGTGAATTAGTTAACCACCAAAATGAGTGGAAAAAGGCCTGCTGCTGGTGGAAAGGGGAATAGGCGTGTTGGGAAGGGGAAAAAAGGTTGTGTCCGTGGGGTAGGTGTTAAAGCAACAGTAACATCTGCAGAAGAAAGACCATCTTCCAGCCAAACTAAAATGTCTACTTCTTTTAGCGGACAATGTGATAAGATCCCTTTCTTACGGCCACGCCAATCGCTACAAATTCCAGATGAGGCACAAAAACAGCAGGTGCTTCAACGGATATCAAGTGCTCCTTTAAGTGGGCTCTCCTCCACATCAACTTCAACATCACAAATACTCCAGTCCTCAAAGGTGTCACCCAAATCGCACTTGCTTCCTCACAGCTCCCAAATCTCCAGCTGCCCGTCTGAGTATGAGGTAGAACAGATGGTTGAGTCTGCAGAGCTGTTTACTCATACTATAGCCTGGGAATCAGAGGTCGACTCCAGCGCTTCTGTGAATCCAGACGAGGAAATGATCTGCACTGATGCCCAGAATCTTTATGAGTCGGATCCAGGACCAGACGCAGAAGGTTCTGACCATAATGTAGACCCTCATTCCCAAACTGTAACTCCTGTTGGTGGAGACAATGAGGAAGACGATGATAAGACTCAAATACCTGATTGGAGCGACAACTTTAGTTTTTTGTCAGGGCAGGAATAGGTTGGCTCTGAGGACGACGGGTGTGATAACGCACAGGGTGATGATGATGAGGTCGGAGATCCCACTTACTGTCAACCCACAGTCAGCCAAGAGATGAGGTCAGCAGAGGAGGTGGAGGAAGATGCTAGTGACGACGAGGTCAGGTTGCGCCTTCCTGGACAGAGACATAGTACTGGAAGCACGTCAACAACTGCATCCTCAAACACAACTCTGCCTCTCACCACAAGTCGTGGTGGCTCTTCAGGTCGCATGGGTACTAAGCCTTGCATAGCCTGGGCATTTTTTCAGATCGATAAAGATGACCCAACTCGTGTTATCTGTAACATTTGTCAGCAAAAGCTAAGTAGAGGCCAAAAAATACATAGTTTGAGTACTTCATGCATGAACCGGCACATAGACATGAAGCATAAGTTGCAGTGGGAAGCTCAGTGTGCTACAATGCGGCCTAGCCGGCCGGGCCAACCACCGTCTGCCATATCTTGTGCATCCGCGGCCTCTTCATCCTCTGTGACTGGGGGGACAGCAGTCACACCTGTTTTGGGGCGCAGACCTGCCACCTCTTTACCAGCAACAGCCAGCGTGATTGGCAGGTCATCATTTTCTTTGGAGGTGGTAACAGCAGCTGGTGTTGAGCGCTGTCCGACATCGATAGCACCACCTTTGGATGAAGGCAACCTAACATGTCCGCCTGCATCTTCCTCACAGACCGGCAGTTTGCCGGGGACACCCTTATCAACCCCGTCTAAGCACAATAGCCAGCCCTCGGTCCCTCAGATGTGGACAAGTAAAAGACCATTTCCTCCTAGCCATGAGAAAGCTAAGAGGTTGAATTTCACCATCTGCAAGCTCTTGGCTACAGAAATGCTGCCTTTCCGCCTGGTGGACACAGAGGATTTTCGAGACCTTATGTCCGTCGCAGTGCCCCAGTACCAGATGCCCAGTCGGCACTACTTCTCAAAGAAAGGTGTGCCTGCGCTCCACCAGCATGTCGCACACAACATCACCGCTTCTTTGAGAAACTCTGTGTGTGACAGGGTGCATTTCACCACAGACACTTGGACGAGTAGGCATGGACAGGGGCGTTACATGTCGCTGACTGGGCACTGGGTAACTATGGTGACAGCAGGACAAGGGGCTGCTGTCCAAGTCTTGCCGTCCCCACGAGTTGTGCGTCAATCCTCTTTATGTCAAAGTTCCTCCACTGCTTCTGCCTCCTCAACCTCCTCTCGGTCTTCCACCTGCACCCAAAGCCTGTCTGGTCATGCCACAAGCTTTCTAACTGCGCAGAAGGGATCCTGCACACCTCCTTACTATGCTGGCAGTAGGGCTCAACGTCATCAGGCGGTTTTTACATTGAAATGTCTGGGAAATGTGAGTCACACAGCTGAGGAGTTGTGGTCAGCTCTGGAGAACCAATTTCATGAATGGTTGTCTCCACTGGACCTGAAACCAGGGAAGGCCGTGTGCGACAATGCTGCAAACCTGGGTGCGGCCCTTCGCCGGCGCAATGTCACACATGTGCCTTGTATGGCTCACGTGTTGAACCTGGTTGTCCAGCAATTTTTAGCCCACTATCCCAGACTAGATGGCCTTCTGCAGAGGGCACGGTCGCTGTGTGCTCACTTCCGCCGTTCGCATCCCGCAGCTCAGCGACTTACATCTCTACAGAAGTCGTTGGGCCTGCCACTTCACCGGCTAAAATGCGATGTGCCTACCCGGTGGAATTCAACTCTGCACATGTTGCAGCGACTGTGGCAGCACCGACAAGCCCTGGTGCAATACGTTCTGACGTATAGCCTGGGCCAACGAGATTCAGAGGTGGGGCAAATCACGCTGGAGGAGTGGTCTCAGATCAGGGACCTATGCACCCTTCTGCACAGTTTTGAAATGGCGACGAAGATGTTTAGTGCTGACGATGCCATTATCAGCATGACTATTCCGGTGATTTACATGCTGGAGCACATGTTAAACAGAATTCGGAGTCAGGTGGTGGCACAAGAGGAGGTGGAGGAAGTAGAGGAGGAGGAGTTGTATGCGGAAGGGCTAACATCTGCAAGGTCCAGACGGTCGGCAGCACCAGGGCGGCAGGCATGTGAGGGTGGGGGAGATGATTTTACCAGGGCGCATGGTAGCAGCCAAACTAGTGAGGAAGGTGCAGGAGCCCAGGAAGAAGTGGAGGACGAACTGATGGAAGACTCATCAGATGAGGGAGACCTTGATCACATTTCTGTTGTGCGAGGTTGGGGGGAGAGGACAGAGGAAGAAAGCATGATTGTTACCTCGCCACCAACACAACAGGGACTTGGTGCTCCTGGATGCGCAACACACATTAGTGCCTTCTTGCTGCACTACCTGCAACATGACCCTCGAATTGTGAGAATTAGAAATAATCCTGACTACTGGGTTGCCACACTGTTAGATCCCCAGTACAAAAGTAAATTTGCAGAAATTATTCCTGCCATAGAAAGGGATGCACGCATGCAGGAGTATCAGCAGAGACTGTTGCAGAATCTTACATGTGCTTTTCCACAAAATACCAGTGGTGCACGTAGTGAATCTCACAGTTCCAACTTGCCAACCGTGGGACCGTCAAGTGTTCAGCACTCAAACCGTAACAGAACCACAGTATCTGCTGGTAACATCAATTTTGCGGAATCATTTCACCACTTTTTTAGCCCATCCTTTGCAAGGCCACAGGAGACAAGAAGTCTGACACATAGTCAACGCCTAGAGACGATGGTACAGGAGTATCTCCAAGTAAACATTGAAGCCACGACTGTGTCACTGGACCCTTGCTCTTTTTGGGCTTCCAATTTGGATAAATGGCCGGAGCTAGCCACTTACGCCTTGGAGATCTTGTCATGCCCCGCAGCCAGCGTTCTGTCTGAACGTGTGTTCAGCGCTGCTGGTGGTGTGCTGACAGATAAGCGCACGCGGCTCTCCACTGATAATGTAGACAGACTCACGTTCATAAAGATGAACAAATCATGGATCCGAAACGACTTTTCTACCCCTGTGTCATCCTGGGGAGAGTAAAAGCTTGATGATTGGTTAAAATCACCCTACCAAACGTTTTAAGCTTTCAAATTACTAATCATGTTTATCTGTATCTTGACTGGAAAATAATTTGGGCTTTGTAGCAGTGTGCAGCACTGATCCTATTAGGACATCTATAATAAGCTCCACCAGATTTAAAATTAAAAATAATTTTTAGCTGCATCTAGCCCGGAAAATAATTTTGGGGCTCCGAGATGCGCAAGACACATAAGTGCCTTCTTGCTGCACTACCTGCAGCATGACCCTCATATTGTCAGAATTCGAAGTAATCATGACTACTGGGTTGCCACACTCTTAGATCCCCCAAACTTTTCGATCAACCTTTTCATTTTAATAAAGACCAAAAAAATGGTCATTTTTGAAATTATAAGCATTAGCAGGTTGTTAGAAACTGAAATCAAACAGTTTTCAACTCAAAACTTTATTCTAGGTGATGTTACATTTTCACATAGGACCCCTTGTTCGAAAGGAGCTTCTGAACTCTCTCGTCCATTGAATTTGTCAGGTTTTGGATGGTTTCTGCTTCAATTGTTTTGCATGAGGACAGAATACCCTCCCAGAGCTGTTGCTTAGATGTGAACTGCCTCCCGCCATCATAGACACTCCTTTTAATGATGCTCCAAAGGTTCTGAATGGGGTAGAGGTCAGGGGAGCATGGGGGTCACACCATAAGTTTGTCCCCTTTTATGCCCATATCAGCCAGAGATGCAGATGTTTTATGTGCAGCATGAGATGGTGCATTATCATGCAGAAAAATTATCTTGCTGTGAAATACACGGTTCTTCTTCTTGAACCATGGCAGAAAGCGCTGTTTGAGAAAATCCACATACATTATGGAGTTCATCTTTAGCGCCTTCAGGCATCCTAAAGGGGCCGACAATCTCTCTCCCCATGATTCCAGCCCAAAACATTACTCCACCTCCTCCTTGTTGGCGCTGTAGCCGTGTTTGCGTGGGGTGTCCATCAACCAGCCATCCTCCACTCCATCCATCTGGACCATCGAGCGCTGCACGGCACTCATCCGTGAACAAAACAGTTTTGAAATCAGTCTTCATGTAATGTTTGGCCCACTGGAGCCGTTTCTGCTTGTGTGAAGTGGATAGAGGAGGTCGACAGGATGGCGTATGCACAGCTGCAAACCTCTGAAGGACCCTGCATCTTGTTGTTCGGGGGACGTTGGAGGCACAAGCAGCTTCAAAAACTTGTCTGCTGCTATGACAAGGCTTTTTTGCCGCTGCTCTTTCAACCTGACGTAATTGCCTGTAGGAAAGAGTCCTCAATTTGCCCTTATCAGCACGCACACGTGTGTACTGTGAATCAGCTACATACTTCTTGATTGCCAAGACACTTCATCCTGATCATCGCACAATGTTGATTGTAGTCATGCCTTGACCTAAACACTCCACAATTTGTTGCTTCTCAGCAGCCGACACATCCTTTTTCTTTCCCATTTTGGCAGAAAATGTAGGCTGCTTAATAATGTGAGAGAGCCTTCTTAAGTAGTCTTGCCTTTCATTGGACACACCTGCCAAACTAATTAGCACAGGTGTCTGCAATTGCTTACAGTGATATAAAGAGCCCTGACACACATCACCATCAATGAGTTTAACTGACAAACAAACAAATTCTTCCCTTATCACTCCTAAACACTTTTTGCATAATAATTTGGAACGCGGTGTACATGTGCTTTTCCACAAAACACCAGCGGTTCACGTAGTGAATCTTACAGTTCTAACTTGCCAACCGTGGTCTGTATGGAATTGTTCAATAAAGGGCCCAAAATTAAGATAACATAGATGGGAGAGGTCTCTATGAATAGGAATTCCTAAGTATTTGATACCCTGTGAGGGCCAGGCAAAGGGAAAGTTGGACTGGATGGAATCCTATATGGATTTGGGGAGGGAGACATCGAGGGCCTCAGACTTCGCTGCATTGATTTTAAAATTTTACCATGTAACAAAGTGATCTATTTCAGCCATAACAGCATGGATGGATATATGTGATTGAGTGATATATACTAGGACATCATCAGCAAATAGAGAGCACTTGTACTCGGTGCCTCCCACCTCAATCCACCTAATATTGGGGTTATGGCGAATTGATGAGAGCAGGTGCTCCGTCACTAGGATGTATAAGAGAGGGGACAGAGGACATCCCTGCCTTGTCCCATTGGTGATTGTGAAAGGTGATGAAAATGTTCTGACGCACCCCCTGGGCCTTGGGACACCCGGAGCCGGACCCTTTTTTGTGGATGCTGGTGGTTGTAGTCTTCGTGGCGGCGACCCGGTTCCGTGGCTCAGGGCGGTCAAACCAGTGGCGGAACTATTTATGTGGTTTTGATGTTTAAATGTCCGACTACGCCACCCGTGGATTGCGGTCAGAGTGAACCGCCGCTACAGGGAAGACCGCTGAGGCTGGTGTTGTGGGTGCAGCAGAGCGTAGCATAACTCCCCACGGGAGGAGTATAGCCTCAGGGCAGTGTATGCGGAGGATGGGGGTGATGGTGCAGGGCAGCAGCAGTAACGACACGGAGTCAGTGATGCAGTCCAGGGCCTTTACTCACAGTTCTTATTATCCAGACCACGTCTGCAGGTAACGGCTGCCCACGTCGTACTGTGCTCACCAGGTGAGGGGCTCAGACAACTCCCAGATAACTTTGGAGCACTTCACAGGACCCCCTTTGTGTGTCCTTTGTCTGGCCTTTCTTACCAACACTTCTGTCCGGCTACCTCGGGCCTCCTCTTGGTAAACTTGGCGCCAGTTTCCCTGACCCTATGTGGTGCCTTCCTAGCGGGTGTAGCGAGGGGCTGCGCCACATAAAATGTCAGAACCTCCGGTTTCTAGCTGAGGGTCGTTTCCTGCCTCCACTAGTTCGGGGACCGGTCTCCCCCTTTGGCCTGACCCCTCCACGCAGGTGGATTCGGGCGTGCGGTGGCAACTCGCCCGTCCGCACCCCTGGGATCCCTTCATTCCTCGTTCCTGGAGCCTTCTCCGCTCCTCTTCCTTCCTTCTCCCTCTTCCAGGCCTAGGCCTCTGTTACTAGGCCCGCCTCCGGAGCAGAGCTCATGCAGAGCCCCTGCTCCCTGCCACTTCTGCTCAGACTTCTCTGCACTGAACTAAGATGGTGCCCACCTTTTATACTCCCTTCTCAATGCACCCAGGAACTGCTTCCTCCCTGCTCCTGCACTACAGGGTTCCCCTTCCTCAGTGTTCCCTCCCCCCACTCCAGCCTGGGACAGGGACTGTCGTGCCCATCTCAGGGGCATATTGGTCGCCCTGCCCCACGGCAATGTGGTGTAATGCATGCAGGTGTCGGGTCCTGATCCACACTCCATCCTTACCTGAGAGTGAGATATCACACCTCTGGGTGAGGTGCAATACGTCTGTAGCAACCGAGCCCTCAGGGTGCTACAGTTCCATTTATCTTCAGCCTAGGTGACGTATTGCGATACAGGGCCGTGATTTTGGCTATAAAAGGGTCCCCTAGACCCCTACCCCAAGCTTTTTAAGAGAATCATATATGGCGTGCCAGGAGACTCTATGGAATGCTTTCTCAGCATCCAACGAGAGTATCTACTTACAAATTTTTAACTGCATCTAGCCCAGGAAATACTTTGTGCCTAGTAGCAGTGTCTGCTAGTCAGCGGATTATCCCGGCTGTTAAGCAAGCTACACCACCTGTAGTTTAGACACTTAATTTTTTCAAAGGAAATGCTTCGGGACCATGGGATACTCAGTGAAGAGCATCAGGAGGCACCCCAAGGCATAGGGGCTGGGACTGGCACTAGGATGCCTTGCGGTGGACAGCCGAGCTCGATCCTTATAAAAGCTTTTTAACTGCAGCAGCTTTAGTGGACGCTACTGGAGCTGGAATTACGCGGCTGCTGGCATGAGACTTGCCCTCCAATAGATCCTTGTAAATGGATTTAAAGTGTATTCATTCAAATTAGAGAGACAATTTAAATTAAAAAGCTTAGAGCTGCCTCCACCACAGGGGGGCTCGCTCGACCCACCAGCGGACAGGCACCAGTATTGGGAGAGGGGGGCTGGCCATCAGGGTTCACCGCGGCTCTGGCACAAACCCGGCGACACGGAGGTGGCACGGGCAGGAGCGGACTGGCCGTGTCGGCTTCTCACTTTTTGGATTTTAGAAGGGCATGACATGCCTATATCTGTGTCTCCCCCTCCTTTTACTCCTCCACCTCTTTTATTTTCGCATGACTATATGTACTTGTCACTTTTCCATGTGTTAGTTGTGTCTTCTGAGCAGTTTGTCAGCTTTTGGACACCTTTGAAGGTGTTTTCTATGTGTTTCTATGTGTTTTTGTTTGCCTGCCATTGGTTTTAACGGTGTTCGAAGGTGTTCGACGAACAGTTCGACGAACAGTTCGGCGAACACACGGGTGTTCGACGAACCGAACCGAACTCGAACACTACGGGGGTGGCTCAACACTAGCTGTAATATGGAAAGGACCTGGCTGTATTCTGCTGTGCCAGCAAGCAAGTGGCGCAGAAAAACAGAGTTCTCTAGATTGCTTTTTAAGCAAATAATGAGGATTAAGATCCAAAATAAAGTATTCCTGGCCCCTGAGACCTGGGCCTTTGTATAGAAATATCTAACAGCAGCAGAAGGCAGAATTGGAATAGAGCCTCTTGTGCAATATGCATTTCAGTCTGCTATATACCCTGCCTTCCTTCCTATATACACTGCCTGCCTGCCTATATACACTGCCTGCCTGATATCTCTGCAGATGGATTAGTTAGTCCTCAAAAGGACTGTTTGTTAAGATCGATATGTGTAATGTACGGTTTTTCTCCCTACACTGCCTAATACACAAGCAAATCTCTCCCTGACACAGCAGAACCTCTCCCTACTCTGCCTGATTCCGGAGTGACTGTGACGAGCACAGCGGCGCCAGGTCTGATATAGACCTGACGACGTTGTGCGGCCATCCAATCACTGTAATGCCACAACAACCTTGGCTGCGGCATTACAATGAGTGGCAGGCAATCACTGCATGTTGATTGGCACTTTAAAGAGCGCCAAACATGCAGGGAGGGGACCTGAGCTCCCGCCGAGCAACCCCGGAAATACTCGGTGAGCGCCGAGCATCTCGAACAGTGAGATGCTCGGGCGAACACTGAGCAGTAGCGTGCATGCTCGCTCATCACTAGTAGTATGCAAATTGCCTCTTCAAATGGTTGATTGTGACTTGTAGGATTGCTGCTTCCAATAGAAGGTGCAGTAGAGTTCAAGTCCTATTTTTCTCTGAAGAGGCAATTTGCATATTAAATTTCCCAGAGGAGCATTGCACGGTGAATAAGCCTCCTTACCTTGATGTGGCAGAGCCGGTATTTCATTCTCCACAAGGAGAAACGATACCGCTTAGTCCTCAGTCCAGAGCCTCTCATCTAGCCAAATTAGTTCTCATGCTTTACACTGACGAGGGCCAACAGGCCGAAAACACAGTGTCTGCAAATTGAGATTCTGATTTGCAGAATATCCCAAGTCATATTGCACGACTCGTTAAAGGGTTGATTGTGACTTGTAGGATTGCTGCTTCCAATAGGTGGCGCTGTAGAGTTCAAGTCCTCTTTTTCTCTGAAGAGGCAATTTGCAAAATATCTGGCGGAAACTTGAAAAAGAACTCCCACACAAGAGATGCCTGCCTGCATGTACAATTTGCCACCTGCTTTTAGTTACTGTTGAGTATCCTCTAATGACAGAACATAAAGTTTGACCTGCTCCAGAACTGACCATTCAGAGGATCTTTTAGCCACACGCTATGACAACAAAACCTAAAAACCAATATCAAAATTGCATTTTTTTAAAAAATTTCATCAAACTTGCAACTTTTTTTCCATATTCCAGAACACTATGTAATAATATGAATTGTCTATATCAAAAGTCTTGAAAGAAACAGGCCCCCATATTTCTATGTGGTCAGAATAATAACATTATGGTTCCTGAAAAATGTAAAAGCAGAAGTTGATTGTATAACAAAGTGGTAAAAACATTGTAAAAAGATGTCAACTGTAAAAACTTTTAGGCTATGTCAGATGTATGCTGTGAATTTCACTATTTGTTTTTCAAATGAGAAGAAAATAGTATTTATAATTGTAATGGTATGAAAGGTATGCAAACGTACTGTGGGTAGATCCATGTAGAAGCCAGCACCGGATGCCTGATGTGCGTCCATACTCTACCATTGTTATATATATTTTTCTTTATTTGTGTTGGTGCTTTTTGCCCTCATGTTTTTAATTTGAACAATAAACTTAATTTTTTATGGAATACTATGAGTGCTGGTTTCTACATGGATCTACCCATATTACTACAGAGGGCTGATTGCCTTTTTTTGCTACTTTTCTATTCAAACTTACTGTTTTTCTATAGTAATCCAAGGCCAGAATCAAGGTCCATGAGGAAAGAAACGTTTATCTTGTAAAGTGTAGTACCCTTCAACATGATATGCTGACAGAACAAAAAACCTTTCTTCGTGTTTACAAATAGTGCTGGGGGCTTTTGTGCTCTGTCTGGACATCCATCATATCCATCCATCCCTTCACGCTTTTTGACGTACATTTATGTAAAAGGTCGTGTCCCTACCTTTAATGCTTGCTTCACTCCAAGCCCTCTTCTTTCCTTGCACTTGATGACTGATTTAATCAGCCGCAGATGTTAACCAGTTAAATCCCACTGTCAATCACTGACAGCTGCATATAGCACGCACCGGCCGGAAGCGCGTCATTCATCCCGCCCTTCGGTGCGCCCGTCACCTGACTGCTGGTGGACCGTGGTTTGTCATGACTGTTGGGGGTCTACTGATGACCCCCAAGACTTTCATTACGATCCTCCTATTAACGCCGGCCCATGAATAATGCTATACATAGCAGTTCTGATGTACTGCTATTTATAGTACAAGTGATCAGACGATCGCAGCTTCACGTCCCCTAAGGGGACTATTCATTACAGTAAAAGGTAAGAAAAAAAAGTTCTTAAAAATATGCCCCGTTAAAAATAAAACAATAAAAAAACACATATTTGGTATCACTGCATTTGTAAAAGTCCAATCTATCAAAATATAAAATAAATTAATCCAATCGGCAAACAGTGAAATAAATAAAAAAATGGCAGAATTACGTTTTTTTGGTCCACCACAACATTACAATAAAATGCAATAAGAGGTGATCAAAACATTGCATTTATCCCAAAATGGTATCAACAAAAACGTCAGCTCAGAGCACAAAAAAAAGCCTTCTCAAAGCCCAAAAAATGAAAATGTTTCAGGTGTCAGAAAATGATGACAGAAGCAAAAAAAATGTTCTTACAAATTTGCAAACATTTTTTTTATTAGTTGAGTAAAAAAAAAAAGCTATACATGTGTACTTGTGTTGACCTGGAGAATCATATTGCCATGTCACTTTTAGCATGTAGTAGCATGTAGTAAACATGGTAAATAAAAAAAAATAAAAACAATTGTGGAATTGCACTTTTTTTTAGAATTTTAAAGCACTTGGAATTTTTTTCCTGCTTTCCAGTACATTACATGATAATATGAATGATGTTATTCAAAAGTATAACTTGTCTCATAAAAAACAATCACAAGGACAAGAAGGGGTTAACCAAAGTGGACAAGTATAACACGAGAAAAAGAAAATTTTAACTTTTCTGATGCAAGACCAAAGATGCTATTAGATATTCTTTTATACATTTTAAAATACACATTTACCCTATGATAAATCACGGTTTCTTACCTATCTTTGTGATAGAAAACTTAATAAAAAAGGATTACAGAATCCTGTGCATTGTCTGAATAATGCATAAGTGGATTCAGTATTTTGAGTGTTTTCTCTAATATGTGTTTGCTTAATTTACATAAACTCTGACGTGAATGCCATTCATTTGTATTTTATATTCACAGTAGAGCAAGTATTGCAAGATTTTGACTTATTTTATTTATAGCCTTATTAACAGAATACACAAATGATTGAAGATTTTATGTTTTTAGTAATGAAATGTTTTTGTAGAGAACCATTTTAGGGCTGCAATAGAGGCCTTTTACATACAATCCATACGTGTTGCATTTCATATGGAAAGATACAAAGTTTTATTTTTCATCAGGTTCTGTACAAATCCGATAGGCGTTATACATGGTGGGCATTGTCACCCCCCCATCCAACCCCATATACACTCACTTTGGTGGAGCGGGCCGGAACTGTCATGAAAACAACAAAACTCACAAAATATTTGCACAACAAAAATTTTGAGACTTTTCTAAGTCATAACTCCAATTTTTTGGTGTAAATGCTTTGAAGAATTGGGGCCTATGTGCTTTATGGTCAATAAGAATTCATGACATATGACAGGGTATTTGTATATTTAAACCATTTTGGAATATTTTGGTATATTTGAATTTATGTAAATATATGTTTATTTTAATGAAAATATGTCATTTTTTATTACTTTTTTATTCACTCTTACAAAGCAGAGAATTAAAACATCTGAACAAGCCTAAAGCATCAGTGTCTACACAAACCACCAGGTGACATTTGCACGACATTGGACTATGAACAGGATGTCCAGCTACAGGTGCTCCTTTGTCCTCTTACAACTGCTCTTTAAGGTGTTTTGCAAGATTACAGTGGAGGCTAAAATGAAGCCTAATAACACTGAAAAGGAGGCCAGATTGAAGATCTATCCTCTTCAGTGACTTCATCCACTTCTGTCTTGGATGCAATGATAGCTGGAAATTGGTAGCTAATTCCTCCTTAGGGGAATGGGTAGACTGTAGTACTGCAACTTTTGAAACTTGGGGTTATTCAGTTTGGAAAAATGAATGCTTAGGGACGATTACAATGTTCAAATATAACAAAAGACGATACCATGATTTGTTGCATGATCTATTTACAAATAGGCCTACAACAATAACAAGGGTGCAGGCACCCTTAACATCTAGAAGAAGGTTTAGTCACCATTACAGGTAGGGATTCTTTACTGTAAGAGCAGTGAGATTATGGAACTCTCTGCCACATAATATTGTAATGGTTGATTGATTAAACAAGCTCACAGATGCCTGGATGCCTTTCTTGAAAGATATAATTGAACAAGTTATGAATATTAGATTTTCTAAATGGGACATTGATCTAGGGATCCCGTTTGAGTTAAAAAAAGATCTTTCCTGAATTATGGAACAATTAGCATTGGCTTCACGGGGTTTTGTCTTCTTTTTGTCTTCTTCTGGATCATCATGTTAGGTTGTGAGCTGAATTTCATGAACATGTGTCTTCTTTCAACCTTAAAATTATGAACCTATGAAATTGGGAAAGTTACATGCCTCATAACTAATAATAATAATAATAATCTTTATTTACATATTTCGCAGCACTTTACAATTCAGAGGTTCATATACAACAGTCATAAGAAACATAGCTAAAGATAATACAATAATTAAAGCAAAAATAATGACGACCCTGCTCGTAAGAGCTTACAATCTACAATGAGGTGGGGATGACACAAAGTACAGTGAGTTTTTCAGTGAGTGCAGAGTTGCTGAATGATAAATAACAGGATAATAGTGAAGCATAGGAAAAAGAAGCATTTGATAAATGAAAAAATAGATATTTTTTACTAATAATAGAAAAAGTGTCAATTCAAGTCCCCACATATTTATTGGAGATATATATTGTAGGGTGAACAGTCTGTGATCTGGATCAAAAAGCTATGATTAAGCTACGTGTAAGAATTATGGGTTTTCTTTTATAACATGGGCTCATCCTCCCAATTTTTTAATCCACTATAATTAAATACTAAGTTTTAACTACTTTCCTTTGGTGTTGGAGAAAACCCCCTTTTGGACCACTGAAAGCTATTTTTAACAAGATATATTGCAAACTTCTTGTGTTAGAAAATGCTATTGATTCATGGGGTTTATGACTGGAATAGGAAAAATCTCTAAACTTAGCAGTAATTAATAACAATTGAAACACTAATAAAGAATGAAAGAAGGAAGAAGCTTTACATATACCCAGCATTATAATCACTGTCTGTGCGTTGCGTATTGGCTGCCTTTTTGGACAAATATATTTGAGATTAATGAATGGACTTCAAAAATGGAATTAGGGATTGGAGAAATCTCTCATTTCAGCTGTGATTAATAGGAATTTTAATGCCAACCCACCATCATAATCGCTGCGGCTGACTATTACACTATAGCAGCCTAGCAAAAACTTTATATGAGCAGTCCAATGTGAATATTTGTTTAAGCATACCTAATGTAAAACAGAATAAATGGGCAAGTACACATGTTGGCATACGTGCAATGCATAGGTGTACATTCACACTGCCATTTAGAAGACAGGACCTAAAATAATTGCAATGGAGCAAATACTTTGCAATAAGTAAATAAAACATAATAGTACATGTAAATGACATAGGGTACTTAGATGACACTATTTTGATCAAAAATGAATAAAAGACATCGCACCATGACAAGGTGCACCTAATTAGCATGGTCCTAAGGGCTCACCCTTTTGGGCTGTGCATTCCATCTATATAGCTTAGCATGGGCTGGAGTTTAAACATTCATGTCTGGGTCATACTCTGCCCCCGTCTATTTTGAGGCCTGCTGGCACATAACAAGATGACCTACAAGAGTTAGGGACAATCCTTATTGAGAATACCTTATTGCATTTAATATTTTTTTGCCCGATGTTATTTACATGCACTTTACTATTAATTTATTTATTTACATTTTTGGTATTTGCTCAATTGTTTTTATCCTAGGCTCATATATAATATACTGTATGCCAGATTTTGTTCACAACGACTGCTGATGGATTTCTATACATCTGATCTGCAGCTGTTGAATCTTTTAAAGCAATATCACATACACATATGGGTGATCACATCTGGAAAGGGTACAAGAGCTGAAATCCCTCTTCATATGATAGATACCAGCTATATTCAATAGTGCCATCTGTCTCTAAGAGTAGTTGCCAGAGCTGAGCTGCGCCCTAAGCTGTGAACCATTTAAACACTGCTGTCAATCTCTATCATCGGTGTTTTAATGGAATGCGTTCCTGTGCTCAAGTGTACTGGCTCCCATCGGTGCCCCATGAGGCAATCCTTGGGTGCTGATGGGCTACTATAAAAGCTGGGGGCCTGCTGAAGGCCACCATATCTGCCATCTTGGTCCTACTCTGAAGTTCAACTACGTGCTGAGATTCAAAGGAGATTGAGATTTTCACAATGTACTGAAATACAGTTTTTAGTACATTTGTGGGCTAGAAAATAAAGTAAAAAATAAAATATGTTTTTTAAAAATAATCCCACATTAAAAATAAGAAATAATAATAATAAAAAACGTATTTTGTGTAGCTGCATTCATAAAAGTTCAATCTATTAAAATATAAAATTAATTAAACTAATTGGTAAATGCTGTAAAGAGAAAAAAAAAATCAAAACTCCAGAACTGGATTTTTTCAGTCATATATTCGCCAAATTGTATTAATAAGGGCTTGTGCACTCTCTCCATCGCTTTGACAAATAGCGCTCGTCCCCATGTTATTCAAGTCTATGGGTCCGTGAGTAGAATTGAATGACACTCGGATGACATCCGAGTAAAGTCCGATATTCACGGATAGACTGAATGAAGCAGATGGAGAAACTTTTTTTTTATTCTCCAGATCCGAGAAAATTGGATCACACTCTAATCATTCTCTGATGAGCGTCTGATCAGAGTGTGATTAGCATATTTAGACCAATTTTCTCAGATGAGAATAACAACCATGTGACCCTATCCTAAAATGATTTAAAAAAAAAGCAAAGCCTTTAACCAGCTCAAATGGAAAAATAAAAATGTTATGAATCTCATAACATGGTGACACAAACAAAAAAATATATTGCTTATAAATTTCAGATTTTTTTTCTCCACTTAAATGAAAAAAAATCTAGAAAATGTTGATATTTGATAATTGTACACATCTGCAGAATCATACTTCAGAGATCTTTCAGCATAGAATCTAAGCAGTAAAAACAAAAACAGCCCCCCCACCAAAAAAAATGGATTTTTTTCACAATTTTACACCCACTAGTTTTTTTCCCGTTTGTCAGCACATTGAATGACAAAATTGAGTCATCCTGCAAAAAAAAAACACCCCTCATGTAGCTATGTTGATGGAGAAATTAAACAGTTATGGGTTTTGGAAGAAGGAAAGGAAAAAACGAAAGGACAAATACAAAAATTTTCTGCAGAGGGAAGGGGTTAATTGGCCGAATGCAACCCCATTAAGTGTAACTTTGCTCCTAAGAATAACTATATCTGAAAATGGTTCAATTAATGAACTGAAATATGGATATTTAAAGCCTCATTCACATGTCTATTTTTGCCATACATGTGCTATTTTTAAAAGAAACACTCCATGAATATTTTTTTCACTGCATATGTGTATGGTGTGTAGTGTGAGTGTATTAATATACTCACCTATAGCCACCTTCTCCGGGATCCAGTGCTGCTCTGCTTCTCTTCTGAGTGATGTCACCACTTTTCAGACTTCCTGGATAACTCTTTGCTCTATGCATGAGCTGGAAGTCTCTTTTACAATGTAAGTCTATGGACCCTTGTTATGAGCCTTATTCTTACGCTCCATAGATTAAATAGTAAAACCCATTTCCAGGTCAGGCAGAGCGCAGCATGGCCCACAGAGTCTGCAGAGTGGTGACATCACTGAGAAGTAGAGAAGAACGACACTGGATCCCTGAGCAAGCAGCAGTAGGTGACTATATTAATACGCTCACACTATATTACATTTGTAAAGTGCTGCGGAATATGTTGGCGCTATAAAAATAAAAAGATATTATTATTATTATTATATGCACATACACACACATTTAATGAAAAAAGTATTCATGGGATTGTTTCTTTAATGACAGCACACTGACAAGTCAGATTTTTTTGCTAAACTATGGTCCACATAAAAAGAAACTGAGACATATGCTATGTTCATCTAATTTGCATACCAAACTTTGCAATTTGAGTAAATTGGTCTAGAAAAAAAAGGACAACACATCAAGTGCTGTACATTTTTCACTGGCTATTGTTGATAATTCTCATTCAGCTGTTTTGGTATATAAGAGAAATGGATGACACACTGATGGTAAAAATGGTTATACGAACCAAAAACTTATAAAAATTGGATCCAACACAATGATAAAAATCTGGACTTTTTTGATGTACAGTGGGTACGGAAAGTATTCAGACCCCTTTAAATTTTTCATGCTTTGTTTCATTGCAGCCATTTAGTAAATTCTAAAAAGTTCATTTTTTTATCATTAAAGTATACTCTGCACCCCATTTTGACTGAAAAAAAACAGAAATGTAGACATTTTTGCAAATTTATTTAAAAAAAACCTGAAATATCACATGGTCGTAAGTATTCACACCCTTTGCTCAGTATTGAGTAGAAGTACCCTTTTGAGCTAGCACAGCCATGAGTCTTCTTGGGAATGATGCAACAAGTTTTCACACCTGGATTTGGTGATCATCTGCCATTCTTCCTTGCAGATCCTCTCCAGTTCCGTCAGGTTGGATGGTGAAAGTTGATGGACAGCCATTTTCAGGTCTCTCCAGAGATGCTAAATTGGGTTTAGGTCAGGGCTCTGACTGGGCCAGTCAAGAATGGTTACAGAGTTGTTCTGAAGCCACTCCTTTGTTATTTTAGCTGTGTGCTTAGGGTCATTGTCTTGTTGGAAGGTGAACCTTTGGCCAAGTCTGAGGTCCAGAGCACTCTGGAAGAGGTTTTCATCCAGGATATCTCTGTACTTGGCCACATTCATGTTTCCTTCAATTGCAACCAGTCGTTCTGTCCCTGCAGCTGACAAATACCCCCATAGCATGATGCTGCCACCACCATGTTTCACTGTTGGGATTGTATTGGGCAGGTGATGATCAGTGCCTGGTTTTCTCCATACATACCGCTTAGAATTATCGCAAAAAAATTTTGTCTTCGTCTCATCAGAGCAGAAAATCTTATTGCTCATAGTCTGGGAGTCCTTCATGTGTTTTTGAGCAAACTCTATGCAGGCTTTCATATGTCTTGCACTGAGGAGAGGCGTCCGTCAGGCCACTCTGCTATAAAGGCCCGACTGGTGGAGGGCTGCAGTGATAGTTGACTTTGTGGAACTTTCTCCCATCTCCCTACTGCATCTCTGGAGCTCAGTCACAGTGATCTTGGGGTTCATCTTTACCTCTCTCACCAAGGCTCTTCTCCCACGATTTCTCAGTTTGTCTGGACGGCTAGGTCTAGGAAGACTTCTGGTGGTTCCAAACATCTTCCATTTAAGGATTATGGAGGCAATTGTGCTCTAAGGAACCTTGAGTAATGCATAAATTCTTGTGTAACCTTGGCCAGGTCTGTGCCTTGCCACAATTTTGTCTCTGAGCTCCTTGGGCAGTTCCTTTGAGCTCATGATTCTCATTTGGTCTGACATGCACTGTGAGCTGTGAGGTCTTATGTATAAAGGTGTGTGCCTTTCCAAATCAAGTTTTATCAGTTTTATTAAACACAGCTGG
Source organism: Phyllobates terribilis (assembly GCF_046119375.1). Taxonomy (NCBI): domain Eukaryota; kingdom Metazoa; phylum Chordata; class Amphibia; order Anura; family Dendrobatidae; genus Phyllobates; species Phyllobates terribilis. Next base: position 284,879,930 of record NW_027362762.1, on the reverse strand, counting down.
ACTCCAATTAAGGAGTAGAACCATCTCAAAGAGGATCACAAGGAAATGGACAGCATGTGACTTAAATATGAGTGTCTGAGCAAAGGGTCTGAATACTTATGAACATGTGATATTTAAGTTTTTCTTTTTTAATAAATTTGCAAAAATTTCTACATTTCTGTTTTTTTCAGTTAAGATGGGGTGCAGAGTGTACTTTAATGAGAAAAAAATGAACAATTTTGAATTTACCTAATGGCTGCAATGAAACAAAGAGTGAAAAATATAAAGAAGTCTGAATACTTTCCATACCCACTGTATGAGAAAAATAACTAATTCAGTCTAACACTGGCTGAATAAAATACATTGGATTTGGATAGCCATTTTTTTTGTATTAAATCTGAATCAGCCATTCAAATGCTTTTTCCTGTCCAAAGATAGTTTAGAAATTATTAATTTCTAATTTCAGAAAATGATAAAAAATAGATTTCATATTTGAAAATATAAAAATTTAACTCAAAATGAAGCAATGATTTATTAACTTTTCCAGATACAGTAGTTTTACATTACTTGCAATGTCGGTAACATACCCCAGATGGCACTCTTAGTATACGTGTCACAGCTTAATAACAACAAAGTAGTTCACAAATGTCTGTAGCAGCTTACATTCTTATTACTAGAACAATTCACATAAAGAACATTTTACCATGTAATCCAAAAGAATACTATAACAAAATTGTGTTATTTGCTATGCCTGTTACTTTGTAGATAGTATGCAAACCAGAACATCAAAGTAACACTTAAATCTGAAATCTAAAGCTCTAAAAATGTTGTTCTTTTATGTTGACATCACATGGAAAACAATCCTCCTTTTAATACGTCCTTTCAAACCATGATTCATGAAGAACTGCCTGAAATAATAAGAGCTGGAGGTTTTGCCCATTGTTTTGTTAACATTTTAACTCTAGGATATATCGTAATATGATTATCTTTTGCAGTTTGGTTAAGGAATTATACAATTTCCTGTTCACATAAATCAAAAAATCTGAATCCTAAAAATGCATTTTATGATGCTAAACATGACTATCTAATTGAATAACACTAATTAAAGGATAATAATAGTAATAATGCATTGCGGTGCCTAAAGCATATTTATGTGCTGTTTCTTTCATTCTAAAAATCAGTCAATAACTACATTGTAATTTATCTCTTTTCAGAATTCCCCAAGTCACCTTTCTATTTGTTTTGTTTTTGTCATTTAATAGACTGTCTGCCATGCTTAAACCCAATTGGGTCAAAATAAATGACAATACACTGTACTCTAAAATAAATCATATTGCTTTTTAGTCCATGAGTTATCTGCTTTTGCAAATTGTTAAAACATCTACTCATTTTTTCTTAGTTACATCTGCTTTTAGTAAGGAATGGCAATTTATGGATGCCGGTACAGCTTCCAGAATGGTTGCCTTGATATCTATTGTTAGTGCTGTGCCTATGGCTCAGTTATACAAAACTAATGACACAATGTGACGCCTGGCCATGTACATGAGACCTAATGCTGTATTCAATGTATGCAATCAAATTGTGTTTTTTTTCCCCTAAATCATGGAACAAAACACCATGTAGTGAAAATATGTGATTTGACCAAAGTATAAATAGACTCCTCAACATTGAAATTGCAAAGCCAAGAAGGAAAAGTCGTGAAATTATGAAAATTAATAGATCAATAGACTTTGTGATAATATGCAAATGTTGAAAAAATGGAAACAATGTTTTCAAAACATCCTAATTTATTGAGTATCAAATAGGAGCACCATGCACAGAAATACACTCACTTATGAGCCATGGCATGCTATCAATGAGGCTATCAATGCTTGTCTGAGCAATATTCTGGCGCGTTGAATGCACTTGGGCACACAAATCATTAAAATCCACTATTGGCAGCTCCTTTTACAATTACTGATGTGCTACATGGGAGACAAGTCCGGAGATACTCTAGGCCATCAAAGCACATTTAGGCCATGCAGGCTGCTCAGAGTATCATAAGTCACAGGCGGCCTGACATTGTTCTGAAAAATGCATTAGGTGACCAGCCTAATAAGAAAAGTAGAAGATAAGAAGCATTCACACAGAAACTGTCAGACTAGAAAAAGTCATGTACCACTACCAGGGTTACAAGCAGGGTCACAGTGGCATGAGGTCAATGGATGGACTTCTGGATCATAGCAGAATATTGTGAACCTTTCAATGGTTTGTTCAAACTATTTTTAACACCTTAGACTTGGTATGTACTTGCAGTATAGTATGCATCATTATGTGCCGTTCTTTAAATCTGACAAAACCATGTGGGTAATTCCATGATAAGGTCTTCATGAGGGAACTTCATACCTGTCCTAATCCCAGGATTATCGTTTGGGGTGGCCTAATGTAAGGTAATCAGACACCTATAATCTTCATTTCAGATATACTAACAGTTTGGTGTTACATTGATTTGCTCTTGGAACCAGTACTACATTCATTTCTCCAAAGTGTCCCATGAGCTGTTTTGCAACACAACTATGCCCGGTTACATGTTGCTACTCGTGAGCAGCCAGCGTGGCCTATTGGTGCTACCATGGCCTGCAGGGTAACTGTCTCCCATCAAACATGCCTTTGATGTCATTCGTCAATACTTGAAAAAGGAGCTAGTAGCAGCGAATCTTGATGTTTGGGTTTCCAAATGCATTCCTCACGCAAGGTGTGCAAAGGTGTGTATTTCTACATGTAGAGCTCAAACTCAATAGTGAGTAAATTGGGATGTTTCAAAAATTTTGTTTCCATTTTTTATCATTTGCATGTCATTAACATTTCTATCAGTCCTGTGATTTTCATAATTTCACAACTTTTAGTTATTGGTGTGCAATGTAACTTCAATGTTGAAGGGTGTTTATCCTAACTCCTATTACTGAATAAATGATTCCCTAAACTAGTACATAAACATTTTTCTTCAGTAAAATTATTACATTTCAAACTTAACAACACATATCTGACTCTCTCCTTTTTAGGGTATATTCGCATACAGTGAGTTTTTTGTGTTCTTTGATGGAAATACAGGAAAATATAAAAAAATATTGAAAATTGAGAGTACCAGGTGGTTGATACCTTTTAATAGCTAACTGAAATGATGGTAACAAGTAGCAAGCTTTCAAAACTACTCATGCCTCTTGATCAGGTATAGTATAATTGTAATGGGAGCACTATACGTGGACACATGGCAGCTCTAAAGAGGGCTAACACAAACAGGCTTTGCGCTAGTTACTCCGTTTTCCAAATCCCAGGGGTTGTCCTGGCCTTCAACCCTTATACAGGGATCTGGACTTAACAAGGACCTTTAAGCTGGGGCCACAGAGTTAGCTGCCATTCAGTTGTGTGAGCTGTCAAGTAGAATAGTCAGGTAGCCGGGTCAGAACTAGGAGGTCAGTACAGGAACAAAATCAATAGGCAGGAGAGTAATCAAAAAAAGACCCACGGTCAAAAATGTGAAATTTAGATCAGTACTTTTTTCGTTTATTGTATGTTCTAAGTTTTTGTCCTGTCTCCCTTATATACAGACCCGCAGATGGACATTTGATACATATAATTAATACACAACACTAGATGTGATGCAGCTGAAAGTACCTGGAGTCTTGTAATCCTGATATGAGCTAGGGATCTTTATCTTATCCATTGTCATTTGTCTTCTTTATTTTAGGTAGCCCCCGAATCAGAGAAGCATTATTTTCAGAAGCTTCCGTTCCTCTCTCTCAACAGATATATTTCCTTGAAATCAGAAAGAAACAAAAAACCTATCCATTTATAATGACAATGGATAAGATAATGATTCCCAACGAACATCAGGATCAAAAGATTCCAGGTGCTTTCAGCTGCATCACTTCTAATGTAGTGTACTTATATGTAACAAATGGCCAACTGGGCGTCTATATGTAGGGAAGACAGGATAATAGCTTAGATAAAGGATGAATTCTCATCTACATACAAAAAAAAAAAAGGACAAATCTACCTGTTGCCAAATATTTTTGTGGCACAGCATCATGAATATGAAATTATTAGTATTGAAAGGAAACTTTAAAACCCAGAGAGGAAGAAGATTTTGGAAATATAAACTTCTCACAAATTTGACACACTCAGAGCAAGAATGAATTCACATGGATTTATGTCTTTCTACATAGGGAAAATATATATTCTTGTACCGTGTTAGCCAGTAGATAGAAAAATATTTAGATTTGAGAATCCTCAGTGGTTGATACCTTTTAATGGCTAACTGAAAAGATGGTAACAAATTGCAAGCTTTCGAGACTACTGAGGTCTCTTGCCTGATGAAGAGACCTGAGTAGTCTCGAAAGCTTGCAATTTGTTACCATCTTTTCAGTTAGCCATTAGAAGGTATCAACCACTGAGCACTCTCAAATCTAAATATTTTTCTGTCTTTCTACATCAATTAAGGAATGTGCTCCTTAGACCCGTGAAGTCATCACAACTATAGACTAGACCTCAATTAGGAAAACGAAGAAACATCCAGCTCTCACGATCCAAATAAAATAATCAATGACTTTATTGAATAATCCAAAAAAATATATAAACAAAACACAGAATGTAGATATGCTACAGGATTCAGATCGATTCTGATCCTTCTTCTTTGGGTGCTGGATGGTTCTTCATTTTCCTCTCATTACACACAGACCGTATGATTCATGCACCTATTCCCATGCCCTGTTGTATATAAATATGTGACTCTTTAGATTTTGTTATATCATACCTGATGAAGGGACCTGGGTACTCTGTAGTCTCAAAACCTTGCTATTTGTTACGATCTTTTCAGTTAGCTATTAAAATGTATAAAACTCCTAGGACTCTCAATTTTTAATAATTTTCTATCTACTGGCTAACTTGATATAAAGATATATGTTTATCCTGTAGGAAAATATAGTTATGCCATGTTTACATGTAGGTGTGTTGCGTACTTATGTGCAATATGTACACTGTATGTGGAATTATTAGGCAATTGACGATTTTGACCATATCATCATTTTTATACAGATTTTCCAACTCCAAGCTGTAAAAACTTGAATGTTTATTGGACAAAGCATATCAGGTGAAGAATGGTGAGGCCTATGGGCATCAACACCCTTTATGAAGGTGTTCAAAATTATTATGCAGCTTGTTGTTCTCATGTATAAAATTGTGGAACACAGTATGAAGTTGATCAGGGCAACCAATAAGATCATGCACTTTATTCTCTTATTTGTACTGAATAAAATTAAGGCAGGAACGTACCTTTGGCATCACATGTAGCTTTTAAGTTCAGTATGAGTTTTTAAACTGAGAGCCAAAAATATGTGGAACAATTTTCTTTGGATAAATAAGACAAAACTGCCCTTTATATTACACTATACCAAAAATCACATTACCATTAAACCTAACTATTAACTAAACACCTGGACTTCATTGGCATTAGGTTTCATGAACAAGTCTAAGCATCGGTATAATTTCTACTTGTGGATTGATGCTGTCTAAAGTCGCCCAGAAGTTAGTGCCGACATTCAGACCAGGTCAAAAAGGTGCTGAACATGAACTAAGTTCTTTACAAGTGAATGCAGCAATCACGTCTGAATATATTATTTAATGTGCATGTTTACTGTAATTAGATGTTTTATGACCTACAGCTTTATTTAATCATTAACTTAAAAAAAAAATCAATCAATAAAGCAAATATGTTTTTTCTCCTGTCTGTATTATACTTATGAGAGATTTCAGGTCACCATAAATATAGTACACTGTGCCACAATGGCATCTAAGGATACATAGTTAATCCATTAGGCATCTGAAATTTTAATTTACACACATAAAATTAAATTCTAGGTCAAAATCTCTTCTTACTACTTTTCATGCAACCTTTCCCGGGAAACCCTCCATCCTTAAAGTGAATGTTCACCCTTAAACATCAAGTTGTTCTACTGATTTACAAAGTTGTCATAGTCTGAATGCATTCATATCATAGCACATTTTATAGTGACCAAAGCTCCAGTTTACTGAAATGTGGTTCTAAATTGGCTGTATAACCAATTAGTTAGAGGTAACCTATTACACAATTCATGCTGCTCTAAGCACAGGCAGCATAAATCAGAGACCGGCCCCTGCATTACAAAAATAACATGTATATTTTTCATTGAAATATTGAGGAATTTCAGATAAAAATATAGTTGAAAATGCGTGATGCGCAGATTTTCCACTACCTACTTTGCTAGTATGATAAGTCTCACCCTAAACATACATAGAAAGAGCTCTGTCAGTTTAGTTGAGTGGACAGGGAGATGTCAGTGAGGACACACCTCTTGCGATAGTCACCTTGTCACTAGCCACAATTGCAACTATGTTTTTCTCTGAAAAACCAAGTTTCAGAGAAAAACTTATATTTACAATGCAAGAGCTAATTTCTACTTTATGCCGCCCATAGTTTGGGTAGCATAAATCAGCTGATAGGTTCCTTTTCAGTATCTTAGTAGCTTATGAGAAAAAAGTAGGCTATCAGTTCTCTGTAGTGGCAACTGCAGGCAAACAAAATATTATCATTTAAATGGGGTTTTCTGGGACTTATTTATTTTTTGTATATTTACCTTAATATTAGAGGACAGATAGTGCAGTGTATCCATCTCCTTCTCTGATTTTCCTGTTTCCTATGACATCTCGTTGAGAGAGCAGTTCCTTCAATGAGGCATTACCATCCATGTCATCGTGATTGACAGCGAGTTGCAGGCTGCGGAATGCAGTGCAGGTGCACTAAGTGCTGTGCGATACGCATTACATCCAAGGCATGAATGCGCATGGGAGATATTAAGGACTGTGATTAACACTAATCTCTGGTGCAGAAGCTGGTATCAGTGTCACTTGCAGGCTACTTTGTATGTGCTGTGCTTTTTTCACATATTAAGCATCACAAAAGGTTACAGCGGGCTTTTTTGGCTTTTAACTCCTTCACAATCTTGGTCATATAGGTACGTCCAAAGTCAAAGTCTCTGCATTTGATGTGCGCTTCGGCACTGAGCCCGCATCTTTCCCTGCACATAACAGCTAATCTGATCAGTTGTCTTGTGCCTCTAACAGCCGTGGGTGGATCTGCTGTTAATAAGTTAAAAACAGCTGCCAATGTCTGACAGGAGCATTTAACTCACGACGGGTGAAAGCTTGTCACAAGACACACCCATTGGCGCCCCTGTCACGTGATCGCGGGGTGTCGATGGGTTTTCATGACAGCTGGGGGCCTATCATTTTAAATCTCCTTTGATCGCCGGCTGAAGCACTGCTATGTGTAGCAGAGGCAATCAGATGACCGCAGTCTCCTGAGGGGAATAAAAAGTTTAAAAAAAAAGTTTTAAAACATATTTAAAAAATTAAAGTTCAATTTACCCCTCTTTTGCCCCATATCGCTTTGTTCAGAAATTTCCAATCTATCAAAATATAAAGTAAGTTAATCCGATTGGTAAACAGTGTAACAAGAAAAAAAAACGAAATGTCAGAATTAAGTTTTTTTGGCTACCGCAACATTGCAATAAAATGCAATAACAGTCAATCAAAACAAAATGTCAGCTCAGGGAGCAAAAAATAAGCCCTCACCCAGGCCCAGATCCTGAAAAATGGAGAACCTACTGGTCTTGGAAAATGTCAACATTTTTTTGTTTTTATTCTTACAAATTTCAGATTTTTTTCCACTACTTAAAGGGGTTTTCTGGTCCAAAAAGATAAATCTGCAGTCACTCTGTGTGAATGCCTACTTATGAACCCCCGGAGTGCACGCAGTGTGTGCTGCGGGGATTTACCGGTTTCTGAGTCGGGACCGGCGGGTACGTATGCTTTATGCCTACTCTTGGACAGAACCCCACTAGTGGGTGTGGCATTGCTCCATACACTTGTATTGAGCGAGGCCTCGGACATGAGTCGGCCACGCCTACTAGACGGCTTACTCATAAGCAGTATATGAAGTGCGGCCACGCCCACTAGTTGGGCTCTGGCTGGAAGTATGTATAACGCATACATACCTGCCAGACCAAGCTCAAAAAACGGAATATCCTAGCAGCGCATTGTGCATGCGCTGGGTGGATTCATAAGTCTGCCGTCACACAGAGTGACTGCAGAATTATCATTTTGGACTAGACAACTCCTTTAAATAAAAAAGAATCTATACATGTTTGGTATGTCCATACTTGTACTGACCTGGAGAATCATATTGGCAGGTCAGTTTCAGCATTTAGTGAACATAGTAAATAAAAAATCCAAAAAATAATTGTGTAATTACACTTTTTTTTGCAATTTCACCACACTTGGAATTTTTTCCCATTTTCCAGTAGACTATATGGTAAAATCAATGGTGTCATTCAATAGTACAACTTGTCCCGCATAAAAGAAGCCCTCATATGGCTATATTGATGTAAATAAAAAAAGTTTTACTCTGGGAAGAAGGGGAGCAAAAAACGACAGCGCAAAAATGAAAAATCGCAAGGTGGTGAAGTGGTTAAATACAGCTGGTGGTCAGATGGTGGAATATACAGTACATATATATAAAAAATGTTTAATAAGCATTTCTATTGTTGCTGCACTTATCTGCAACCATCCAGGTGTATATGGGTGTGTATGTACATGTATACATACTGTATATACAGTGGAGAAAATAAGTATGTGATACACTGCCAATTTTGCAAGTTTTTCCACTCACAAAGAATGGAGAAGTCTGCAATTTTTATCATACGTACACTTCAACTGTGAGAGACAGAATTAAAAATAAAAATCAGAAAATCACATTGTATGATTTTTAAATAATTAAATTGCATTTTATTGCATGAAATATGTATTTGATCACTTACCACACAGCAAGAATTCTGTCTCTCAGAGACCTGTTAGTTTTTCTTTGAGAAGTCCTCCTACTCTGCACTCATCACCTCTATTAATTGCACCTGTTTGAACTTGTTACCTGTATAAAAGACACATGTCAACACATTCAATCAATCACACTAAAACATCTCCACCATGGCCAAGACCAAAGAGCTGTCTATGGACACCAGGGACAAAAATCGCAGACCTGCACAAGGCTGGGATTCACTACAGGACAAAATACAGGCAGCTTGGTGAGAAGGCAATAACTGTTGGTGCAATTATTTGAAAATGTAAGAAACACAAGATGACTGTCAATCTTCCTCAATCTGGGGCTCCATGCAAGGTATCGCCTCATGGGGTAAGGATGATTCTGAGAAAGGTCAGGCATCAGCCCAGAACTACATTGGAGGACCTGGTCAATGACCTGAAATGAGCTGAGACCACAGTCTCAAACAATACCCTTAGTAGCACAATACGCCGTCATGGATAATGTCCCCCTGGTCATGCCAGCATATGTCAAGGCCTGTTTGAAGTTCACCAATGACCATCTAGATGATCCAGAGGAGGCATGGGAGAAGGTCATGTGGTCAGATGAGACCAAAATAGAACTTTTTTGTATCAACTCCACTCGCCGTGTTCGGAGGAAGAAGGATGAGCACAACCCCAAGAACACCATCCCAACCGTGAAGCAGGGTGAGTGAAACATCATACTTTGGGGGTGCTTTTCTTCAAAGGGAACAGGATGACTGCACCGTATTGAAGGTAGGATAGATAGGGTCATGTATCTCGAGATTTTGGCCAACAACCTCCTTCCCTCAGTAAGAGCATTGAAGATGGGTCGTGGCTGGGTCTTCCAGTATGACAATAACCCAAAACACACAGGGCAACTAAGGAGTGGCTCTGTAAAAAGCATTTCAAGGTCCTGTGGCCTAGCCAGTCTCCAGACCTGAACCCAATAGAAAATCTTTGGAGGGAGCTGAAACTCAATGTTGCCAAGCCACAGCCCCGAAACCTGAAAGATCTGGAGAACATCTGTATGGAGGAGTGGGACAAAATCTCTGCTGCATTGTGTGCAAACTTGGTCAAGAACTACAGGAAACGTCTTAACTCTGTAATTGTAAACAAAGGTTTCTGTACCAAATATTAAGTTCTATTTTTCTATTGTATAAAATGCTTATTTAATGCAATAAAATGCTAATTAATTATGTAAAAATCATACAATGTGATTTTTGGATTTTTTTAGATTCTGTCTCTCACAGTTGAAGTGTACTTATTATAAAATTACAGATCTCTCCATTCTTTGTAGGTGGGAAAACTTGCAAAATTGGCAGTGTATCAAATACTTATTTTCCTTACTGTATATATTGTGTACATATATAGAGTGGGGAAAATAAGTATGGATGGAAACAAAGAACTGGAGTGTTCTGAAGTGGTCATCAATGAGTCAGGATCTAAATCCCATTGAACATCTGTTTAGTGATCTTAAAATTGCTGTTGGGAGAAGGTACTCTTTAAATATGAGAGACCTGGAGAAGTTTGTAAGAGAGTGGTCCAAAATTCCAGTTGAGAGGTGTAAGAAACATGTTGATGGTTAAAGAAAGTTATTGTTTGCAGTCATTTATTCCAAAGGGTGTGCAATCAAATATTACGCTGAGGGTGCCAACAATTTTGTCCGGCCCATTTTTGAGATTTTGTTTGAAATGTCCAATTTGCCTTTTTTCTCTGTTTTTTGTGATGTTCAAATACACACAAATGAAATAAGCATGTGTATAACAAAACATGTAATTGCAATAATTTTCTGGGAGAAATACTCCACTTTCTAGAACAATTTCAAGGGTGCCACCACTTTCAGCCATGGCTGCATATTTATATTTTGTTGTATATCTGTATTTTATGTGTTATGTAATATATATATATATATATATATATATATATATATATATATAATATATATATATATATATATATTCACACATATTTATTACATACACACACATGTATACACATATACATATACATAGGAGTATAGAGAGGGAGTTACTTGCACTGGCTGAGAGGTTAGGAGTAGAGATGAGCGTTGTTCTACTCGAACTGTTCGCCAATCTCAAATTCGAGCTGTTTTGGGCGGTGTTCGAGCCGTTTGGCGAACACGAACAATTTGATAAAAATTCGGCTGTTCGAGGTTATGTTCGATAACGGTTCGTGCACCAAAATCATAACTGGATTTTTTCTCAGTAATGATGAAAATTAATGTTAATACGCAGTTTGAGTGTACAGCGGGATGGGGGGAGGGGCAGGGGATGGATCTCTGCAGGAACAATGAAGATCTCCATTTTTTTTTCTCTTTCCCGCATTTGCAGTGGGGAGGTGCAATCTGTCAGCCTATCAGCAGCGCACACACGGAGCGAAGTGCTTTTTTTCACACAAGCAAGGGCATGTGTCATTGGCAGTGTATGTCACATTTCCTTGCCCTATAAGACCAAGCCATTTTCCCCGTCGCCACCATTTTCTCACTGCTGCAGCTGCGTGTTAGACGGCACCGCTGTTGCTGAGTGCACTATACCTTGTTAATTTCAAGCCAATTTTCGCACAAATATACAGATAGCTTGGGAGTAGGGAATAGTTGTGATTGCAGTCCTTTTAAGGACTAGGTTACAGCATTTCCTACGACTTTTATCAGGGAGGTCTGTGCTCTTAAATAGATAGGTTGTGGGAGTAAAGACTAATTGTAATTGGAGTCCTTTTCAGGACTAGGTTACATCAGTTCCTATCAGTTTTTGCCAGGCAGGTCTGTGCCAGTGCTGTGCAAGTTTTTTTCACAGCATTTGGCTGAATCTAGCAAAGCTAATCCTTTTTGGCCTATTGCAGAGTGTGTTAGTCAGTGGAGTAGCCTATCTGTGTTGCAAGATATACCACCTGTGTATAGAATACCAATTTTTTTACTGCACCTAGTGAAGTAAAATCTTTTGGGCATAGCATCATTCTATTAGTCCATCTATACTGACCTCCATCAGGTTGCAAATTAAAACTAATTTTTATCTGCATCTACAGTACCTCTGAAAAAATATTTGGGCTTCTAGCTGTGTGTGGGACTTGTTGTATTAGTCCATCTATACTGACCTCCATCAGGTTGCAAATTAAAAATAATTTTTATCTGCATCTACAGTACCTCTGAAAAAATATTTGGGCTTCTAGCTGTGTGTGGGACTTGTTGTATTAGTCCATCTATACTGATCTCCATCAGGTTGCAAACTGAATATATTTTTTTCTGCATCTACCTCTGAAAAAATATTTGGGCTTCTAGCTGTGTGTGGGACTTGTTGTATTAGTCCATCTATACTGACCTCCATCAGGTTGCAAACTGAATATATTTTTTTCTGCATCTACCTCTGATAAAATATTGGGCTTCTAGCTGTGTGTGGGACTTGTTGTATTAGTCCATCTATACTGACCTCCATCAGGTTGCAAACTGAATATATTTTTTTCTGCATCTACCTCTGAAAAAATATTGGGCTTCTAGCTGTGTGTGGGTCTTGTTCTATTAATCCATCTATACTGACCTCCATCAAGTTGCAAACTGAATATAATTTTTTTCTGCATCTAGCTCTGAAAAAATATTTGGCCTTCTAGCAGTGTGTCGGACTTTCTCTATTAGTCCATCTATACTGACCTCCATCAGGTTGCAAATTAAAACTAATTTTTATCTGCATCTACAGTACCTCTGAAAAAATATTTGGGCTTCTAGCTGTGTGTGGGACTTGTTGTATTAGTCCATCTATACTGACCTCCATCAGGTTGCAAATTAAAAATAATTTTTATCTGCATCTACAGTACCTCTGAAAAAATATTTGGGCTTCTAGCTGTGTGTGGGACTTGTTGTATTAGTCCATCTATACTGACCTCCATCAGGTTGCAAACTGAATATATTTTTTTCTGCATCTACCTCTGAAAAAATATTTGGGCTTCTAGCTGTGTGTGGGACTTGTTGTATTAGTCCATCTATACTGACCTCCATCAGGTTGCAAACTGAATATATTTTTTTCTGCATCTACCTCTGAAAAAATATTGGGCTTCTAGCTGTGTGTGGGACTTGTTGTATTAGTCCATCTATACTGACCTCCATCAGGTTGCAAACTGAATATATTTTTTTCTGCATCTACCTCTGAAAAAATATTGGGCTTGTAGCTGTGTGTGGGACTTGTTGTATTAGTCCATCTATACTGACCTCCATCAGGTTGCAAACTGAATATATTTTTTTCTGCATCTACCTCTGAAAAATTATTGGGCTTCTAGCTGTGTGTGGGACTTGTTGTATTAGTCCATCTATACTGACCTCCATCAGGTTGCAAACTGAATATATTTTTTTCTGCATCTAACCCAGCCAATAGTTTTGGCCTAATACCACAGTTTGGCCACTCAGCTCTGCTCGGTTACCATCCATTGTTTTTTTGTGCAAACAACTCCAGAGTTGTGAATTAGTTAACCACCAAAATGAGTGGAAAAAGGCCTGCTGCTGGTGGAAAGGGGAATAGGCGTGTTGGGAAGGGGAAAAAAGGTTTTGTCCGTGGGGTAGGTGTTAAAGCAACAGTAACATCTGCAGAAGAAAGACCATCTTCCAGCCAAACTAAAATGTCTACTTCTTTTAGCGGACAATGTGATAAGATCCCTTTCTTACGGACACGCCAATCGCTACAAATTCCAGATGAGGCACAAAAACAGCAGGTGCTTCAACGGATATCAAGTGCTCCTTTAAGTGGGCTCTCCTCCACATCAACTTCAACATCACCAATACTCCAGTCCTCAAAGGTGTCACCCAAATCGCATTTGCTTCCTCACAGCTCCCAAATCTCCAGCTGCCCGTCTGAGTATGAGGTAGAACAGATGGTTGAGTCTGCAGAGCTGTTTACTCATACTATAGCCTGGGAATCAGAGGTCGACTCCAGCGCTTCTGTGAATCCAGACGAGGAAATGATCTGCACTGATGCCCAGAATCTTTATGAGTCAGATCCAGGACCAGACGCAGAAGGTTCTGACCATAATGTAGACCCTCATTCCCAAACTGTAACTCCTGTTGGTGGAGACAATGAGGAAGACGATGATAAGACTCAAATACCTGATTGGAGCGACAACTTTAGTTTTTTGTCAGGGCAGGAACAGGTTGGCTCTGAGGACGACGGGTGTGATAACACACAGGGTGATGATGATGAGGTTGGAGATCCCACTTACTGTCAACCCACAGTCAGCCAAGAGATGAGGTCAGCAGAGGAGGTGGAGGAAGATGCTAGTGACGACGAAGTCAGGTTGCGCCTTCCTGGACAGAGACGTAGTACTGGAAGCACGTCAACAACTGCATCCTCAAACACAACTCTGCCTCTCACCACAAGTCGTGGTGGCTCTTCAGGTCGCATGGGTGCTAAGCCTTGCATAGCCTGGGCATTTTTTCAGATCGATAAAGATGACCCAACTCGTGTTATCTGTAACATTTGTCAGCAAAAGCTAAGTAGAGGCCAAAAAATACATAGTTTGAGTACTTCATGCATGAACCGGCACATGGACATGAAGCATAAGTTGCAATGGGAAGCTCAGTGTGCTACAATGCGGCCTAGCCGGCCGGGCCAACCGCCGTCTGCCATATCTTGTGCATCCGCGGCCTCTTCATCCTCTGTGACTGGGGGGACAGCAGTCACACCTGTTTTGGGGCGCAGACCTGCCACCTCTTTACCCGCAACAGCCAGCGTGATTGGCAGGTCATCATTTTCTTTGGAGGTGGTAACAGCAGCTGGTGTTGAGCGCTGTCCGACATCGATAGCACCACCTTTGGATCAAGGCAACCTAACATGTCCGCCTGCATCTTCCTCACAGACCGGCAGTTTGCCGGGGACACCCTTATCAACCCCGTCTAAGCACAATAGCCAGCCCTCGGTCCCTCAGATGTGGACAAGTAAAAGACCATTTCCTCCTAGCCATGAGAAAGCTAAGAGGTTGAATTTCACCATCTGCAAGCTCTTGGCTACAGAAATGCTGCCTTTCCGCCTGGTGGACACAGAGGATTTTCGAGACCTTATGTCCGTTGCAGTGCCCCAGTACCAGATGCCCAGTCGGCACTACTTCTCAAAGAAAGGTGTGCCTGCGCTCCACCAGCATGTCGCACACAACATCACCGCTTCTTTGAGAAACTCTGTGTGTGACAGGGTGCATTTCACCACAGACACTTGGACGAGTAGGCATGGACAGGGGCGTTACATGTCGCTGACTGGGCACTGGGTAACTATGGTGACAGCAGGATAAGGGGCTGCTGTCCAAGTCTTGCCGTCCCCACGAGTTGTGCGTCAATCCTCTTTATGTCAAAGTTCCTCCACTGCTTCTGCCTCCTCAACCTCCTCTCGGTCTTCCACCTGCACCCAAAGCCTGTCTGGTCATGCCACAAGCTTTCTAACTGCGCAGAAGGGATCCTGCACACCTCCTTACTATGCTGACAGTAGGGCTCAACGTCATCAGGCGGTTTTTACATTGAAATGTCTGGGAAATGTGAGTCACACAGCTGAGGAGTTGTGGTCAGCTCTGGAGAACCAATTTCATGAATGGTTGTCTCCACTGGACCTGAAACCAGGGAAGGCCGTGTGCGACAATGCTGCAAACCTGGGTGCAGCCCTTCGCCGGGGCAATGTCACACACGTGCCTTGTATGGCTCACGTGTTGAACCTGGTTGTCCAGCAATTTTTAGCCCACTATCCCAGACTAGATGGCCTTCTGCAGAGGGCACGGTCGCTTTGTGCTCACTTCCGCCGTTCGCATCCCGCAGCTCAGCGACTTACATCTCTACAGAAGTTGTTGGGCCTGCCACTTCACTGGCTAAAATGCGATGTGCCTACCCGGTGGAATTCAACTCTGCACATGTTGCAGCGACTGTGGCAGCACCGACAAGCCCTGGTGCAATACGTTCTGACGTATAGCCTGGGCCAACGAGATTCAGAGGTGGGGCAAATCACGCTGGAGGAGTGGTCTCAGATCAGGGACCTATGCACCCTTCTGCACAGTTTTGAAATGGCGACGAAGATGTTTAGTGCTGACGATGCCATTATCAGCATGACTATTCCGGTGATTTACATGCTGGAGCACATGTTAAACAGAATTCGGAGTCAGGTGGTGGCACAAGAGGAGGTGGAGGAAGTAGAGGAGGAGGAGTTGTATGCGGAAGGGCTAACATCTGCAAGGTCCAGACGGTCGGCAGCACCAAGGCGGCAGGCATGTGAGGGTGGGGGAGATGGTTTTACCAGGGCGCATGGTAGCAGCCAAACTAGTGAGGAAGGTGCAGGAGCCCAGGAAGAAGTGGAGGACGAACTGATGGAAGACTCATCAGATGAGGGAGACCTTGATCACATTTCTGTTGTGCGAGGTTGGGGGGAGAGGACAGAGGAAGGAAGCATGATTGTTACCTCGCCACCAACACAACAGGGACTTGGTGCTCCTGGATGCGCAACACACATGAGTGCCTTCTTGCTGCACTACCTGCAACATGACCCTCGAATTGTGAGAATTAGAAATAATCCTGACTACTGGGTTGCCACACTGTTAGATCCCCGGTACAAAAGTAAATTTGCATAAATTATTCCTGCCATAGAAAGGGATGCACGCATGCAGGAGTATCAGCAGAGACTGTTGCAGAATCTTACATGTGCTTTTCCACAAAATACCAGTGGTGCACGTAGTGAATCTCACAGTTCCAACTTGCCAACCGTGGGACCGTCAAGTGTTCAGCACTCAAACCGTAACAGAACCACAGTATCTGGTGGTAACATAAATTTTGCGGAATCATTTCACCACTTTTTAGCCCATCCTTTGCAAGGCCACAGGAGACAAGAAGTCTGACACATAGTCAATGCCTAGAGACGATGGTACAGGAGTATCTCCAAGTAAACATTGAAGCCACGACTGTGTCACTGGACCCTTGCTCTTTTTGGGCTTCCAATCTGGATAAATGGCCGGAGCTAGCCACTTACGCCTTGGAGATCTTGTCATGCCCCTGTCTGAACGTGTGTTCAGCGCTGCTGGTGGTGTGCTGACAGATAAGCGCACGCGGCTCTCCACTGATAATGTAGACAGACTCACGTTCATAAAGATGAACAAATCATGGATCCGAAACGACTTTTCTACCGCTGTGTCATCCTGGGGAGAGTAAAAGCTTGATGATTGTTTAAAATCACCCTACCAACCGTTTTAAGCTTTCAAATTACTAATCATGTTTATCTGTATCTTGACTGGAAAATAATTTGGGCTTTGTAGCAGTGTGCAGCACTGATCCTATTAGGCCATCTATAATAAGCTCCACCAGATTTAAAATTAAAAATAATTTTTAGCTGCATCTAGCCCGGAAAATAATTTTGGGGCTCCGAGATGCGCAAGACACATAAGTGCCTTCTTGCTGCACTACCTGCAGCATGACCCTCATATTGTCAGAATTCGAAGTAATCATGACTACTGGGTTGCCACACTCTTAGATCCCCCAAACTTTTCGATCAACCTTTTCATTTTAATAAAGACCAAAAAAATGGTAATTTTTGAAATTATAAGCATTAGCAGGTTGTTAGAAACTGAAATCAAACAGTTTTCAACTCAAAACTTTATTCTAGGTGATGTTACATTTTCACATAGGACCCCTTGTTCGAAAGGAGCTTCTGAACTCTCTCGTCCATTGAATTTGTCAGGTTTTGGATGGTTCCTGCTTCAATTGTTTTGCATGAGGACAGAATACCCTCCCAGAGCTGTTGCTTAGATGTGAACTGCCTCCCGCCATCATAGACACTCCTTTTAATGATGCTCCAAAGGTTCTGAATGGGGTAGAGGTCAGGGGAGCATGGGGGTCACACCATAAGTTTGTCCCCTTTTATGCCCATATCAGCCAGAGATGCAGATGTTTTATGTGCAGCATGAGATGGTGCATTATCATGCAGAAAAATGATCTTGCTGTGAAATACACGGTTCTTCTTCTTGAACCATGGCAGGAAGTGCTGTTTGAGAAAATCCACATACATTATGGAGTTCATCTTTAGCGCCTTCAGGGATCCTAGAGGGGCCGACAATCTCTCTCCCCATGATTCCAGCCCAAAACATTACTCCACCTCCTCCTTGTTGGCGCTGTAGCCGTGTATGCGTGGGGTGTCCATCAACCAGCCATCCTCCACTCCATCCATCTGGACCATCGAGCGCTGCACGGCACTCATCCGTGAAAAAAACAGTTTTGAAATCAGTCTTCATGTAATGTTTGGCCCACTGGAGCCGTTTCTGCTTGTGTGAAGTGGATAGAGGAGGTCGACAGGATGGCGTATGCACAGCTGCAAACCTCTGAAGGACCCTGCATCTTGTTGTTCGGGGGACGTTGGAGGCACAAGCAGCTTCAAAAACTTGTCTGCTGCTATGACAAGGCTTTTTTGCCGCTGCTCTTTCAACCTGATGTAATTGCCTGTAGGAAAGAGTCCTCAATTTGCCCTTATCAGCACGCACACGTGTGTGCTGTGAATCAGCTACATACTTCTTGATTGCCAAGACACTTCATCCTGATCATCGCACAATGTTGATTGTAGTCATGCCTTGACCTAAACACTCCACAATTTGTTGCTTCTCAGCAGCCGACACATCCTTTTTCTTTCCCATTTTTGGCAGAAAATGTAGGCTGCTGAATAATGTGAGAGAGCCTTCTTAAGTAGTCTTGCCTTTCATTGGACACACCTGCCAAACTAATTAGCACTGGTGTCTGCAATTGCTTACAGTGATATAAAGAGCCCTGACACACATCACCATCAATGAGTTTAACTGACAAACAAACAAATTCTTCCCTTATCACTCCTAAACACTTTTTGCATAATAATTTGGAACACAGTGTACATGTGCTTTTCCACAAAACACCAGTGGTTCACGTAGTGAATCTTACAGTTCTAACTTGCCAACCGTGGTCTGTATGGAGTTGTTCAATAAAGGGCCCAAAATTAAGATAACATAGATGGGAGAGGTCTCTATGAATAGGAATTCCTAAGTATTTGATACCCTGTGAGGGCCAGGCAAAGGGAAAGTTGGACTGGATGGAATCCTATATGGATTTGGGGAGGGAGACATCGAGGGCCTCAGACTTCGCTGCATTGATTTTAAAATTTGACCATGTAACAAAGTGATCTATTTCAGCCATAACAGCATGGATGGATATATGTGATTGAGTGATATATACTAGGACATCATCAGCAAATAGAGAGCACTTGTACTCGGTGCCTCCCACCTCAATCCACCTAATATTGGGGATATGGCGAATTGATGAGAGCAGGAGCTCCGTCACTAGGATGTATAAGAGAGGGGACAGAGAACATCCCTGCCTTGTCCCATTGGTGATTGTGAAAAGTGATGAAAATGTTCTGACGCGCCCCCTGGGCCTTGGGACACCCGGAGCCGGACCCTTTTTGGTGGATGCTGGTGGTTGTAGTCTCCGTGGCGGCAACCCGGTCCCGTGGCTCAGGGCGGTCAAACCAGTGGCGGAACTATTTATGTGGTTTTGATGTTTAAATGTCCGACTACGCCACCCGTGGATTGCGGTCAGAGTGAACTGCCGCTCTAGGGCAGACCGCTGATGCTGGTGTTGTGGGTGCAGCAGAGCGTAGCATAACTCCCCACGGGAGGAGTATAGCCTCAGGGCAGTGTATGCGGAGGATGGTTGTGATGGTGCAGGGCAGCAGCAGTAATGACACGGAGTCAGTGATGCAGTCCAGGGCCTTTACTCACAGTTCTTATTATCCAGACCACGTCTGCAGGTAACGGCTGCCCACGTCGTAATGTGCTCACCAGGTGAGGGGCTCAGACAACTCCCAGATAACTTTGGAGTGCTTCACAGGACCCCCTTTGTGTGTCCTTTGTCTGGCCTTTCTTACCAACCCTTCTGTCCGGCTGCCTCGGGCCTCCTCTTGGTAAACTTGGCGCCAGTTTCCCTGACCCTATGTGGTGCCTTCCTAGTGGGTGTAGCGAGGGGCTGCGCCACATAAAATGTCACAGCCTCCTGTTTCTAGCTGAGGGTCATTTCCTGCCTCCACTAGTTTCGGGGACCGGTCTCCCCCTTTGGCCTGACCCCTCCACGCAGGTGGATTCTGGCGTGCGGTGGCGACTCGCCCGTCCGCACCCCTGAGATCCCTTCGTTCCTCGTTCCTGGAGCCTACTCCGCTCCTCTTCCTTCCTTCTCCCTCTTCCAGGCCTGGGCCTCTGTTACTAGGCCCGCCTCCGGAGCAGAGCTCATGCAGAGCCCCTGCTCCCTGCCACTTCTGCTCAGACTTCTCTGCACTGAACTAAGATGGTGCCCACCTTTTATACTCCCTTCTCAATGCACCCAGGAACTGCTTCCTCCCTGCTCCTGCACTACAGGGTTCCCCTTCCTCAGTGTTCCCTCCCCCCACTCCAGCCAGGGACAGGGACTGTCGTGCCCATCTCAGGGGCATATTGGTCGCCCTGCCCCACGGCAATGTGGTGTAATGCATGCAGGTGTCGGGTCCTGATCCACACTACATCCTTACCTGAGAGTGAGATATCACACCTCTGGGTGAGGTGCAATACCTCTGTAGCAACCGAGCCCTCAGGGTGCTACAGTTCCATTTATCTTCAGCCTAGGTGACGTATTGCGATACAGGGCCGTGATTTTGGCTATAAAAGGGTCCCCTAGACCCCTACCCCAAGCTTTTTAAGAGAATCATATATGGCGTGCCAGGAGACTCTATGGAATGCTTTCTCAGCATCCAACGAGAGTATCTAATTACAAATTTTTAACTGCATCTAGCCCAGGAAATACTTTGTGCCTAGTAGCAGGGTCTGCTAGTCAGCGGATTATCCCGGCTGTTAAGCAAGCTACACCACCTGTAGTTTGGACACTTCATTTTTTCAAAGGAAATGCTTCGGGACCACGGGATACTCAGTGAAGAGCATCAGGAGGCACCCCAAGGCATAGGGGCTGGGACTGGCAGTAGGATGCCTTGCGGTGGACAGCCGAGCTCGATCCTTATAAAAGCTTTTTAACTGCAGCAGCTTTAGTGGACGCTACTGGAGCTGGAATTACGCGGCTGCTGGCATGAGACTTGCCCTCCAATAGATCCTTGTAAATGGATTTAAAGTGTATTCATTCAAATTAGAGAGACAATTTAAATTAAAAAGCTTAGAGCTGCCTCCACCACAGGGGGGCTCGCTCGACCCACCAGCGGACAGGCACCAGTATTGGGAGAGGGGGGCTGGCCATCAGGGTTCACCGCGGCTCTGGCACAAACCCGGCGACACGGAGGTGGCACGGGCAGGAGCGGACTGGCCATGTCGGCTTCTCACTTTTTGGATTTTAGAAGGGCATGACATGCCTATATCTGTGTCTCAACCTCCTTTTACTCCTCCACCTCTTTTATTTTCGCATGACTATATGTACTTGTCACTTTTCCATGTGTTAGTTATATCTTCTGAGCAGTTTGTCAGCTTTTGGACACCTTTGAAGGTGTTTTCTATGTGTTTCTATGTGTTTTTGTTTGCCTGCCATTGGTTTTAACGGTGTTCGAAGGTGTTCGACGAACCGAACCGAACTCGAACACTACGGGGGTGGCTCAACACTAGTTAGGAGGAAAAACACAGGAAGCTTCAGTAGCATGGAAACAGTCTGCACTGAGGCACTGACCCAAAAATATGGAGGATGCGATGAAAATATGCGCTGTATGAAACTTTTTCATTACCATCCAGCATAGATTAGCTTATAAAAAAAATTAGTCCGAGGTTTCGGAAAAATCCTTAAACGATAGGTCTACGTAGGGTATTCATAGCACTGCTTTTAAGATTGAACAACTTCGGACCCAACTTTTATCAACCTGTCTCACTAGATAGAAATATATAAGCAGCAATCATGATTGTTTAGCTTAGATTATTTGGTATGATTTTCCCTTTGTGTGTAACCGACAAATATGTTTAGAAATATTCTATTCAAGTATTCTACATCTGTTGCACAATATTTTTAATACTGTTGCTATTATATACTAAATATGTTCACATTCGTTCCTGCTAATGATTCATTGGACATCATATCTTGTTAATTTGCTATATCTGTAATATATGTGATCCTTTATATATCCTCCATAAACTTTATTTGGTTTTAAAAAAAAGATATATTAAAAATTGAACAGCACAGAATATTAGACCTAAAGAATACATTTTGGGAAGAGGTGAATGTTCATTTTATAGGCTTTCAGGTACAATTAATTTGTAGTAAATGTAATGTCAAGAAGAGCACTTGAAACTTCATATGTGCATGAAAACCTGTACTAGAGATGCAATCTCAGGAAAAGAGCTACATATGTAAGAAAAATACATGCTGAACAATTTTGTGACAGATGACTTTTGGTGAGATTTTCTCCAGAAATTATTAACCCAAACAGAAAAAGTATTTCTCAAATTGATTGAAGAAATGAACAATATTTCATCCTGAGCCTGAAATCTGAACTTTCAGTAGTTTAAAAAAATACTAATCAAAAGAGAGAAAAAAACTATTGTCAGGTAATTCTTGAAGGATAACAAGAAAAGAAACACTGAGCTTTTATAACAAGTGTCAGGTTGTTAGAGCAGAATGTGATATATTTGGAATCTGAGTGATAAGAAATTATGCAATTACAGTAAATCTTGTCTAAGAAGAAAGCCTATTATGTCAAGGACAGAAATGCCGGCCTTTTAAATATATAAAATATTGTAAGTTGGTCAGGTTTTCTGAAGATCCGAAAGATTTTTTGTGCAAAATTTAGGAAGCACCCTCATTTTTTGTATTAGAAAAAGGTGATGTTGTAACTTACACTTAGTTGGTCACAAGATTAAAAAAAATAAAAGGGAAAGAGTGAAAGTAAAAGTATAAAATGTCTGTTATGAAGAATCTGCATCATTTATGGATACTTGTCCTATCCAGTGAATTATATCGCATAGCATGCTATACTTATATTAAGAATCATTTGTATTTCGTTAAATGTATCTAAATGACAAGTTTAAATGTTGTTTTCTGCTATGTTACATTAGTCAGCTGTCATTTATTACTACTTTATACTAGTAGAAACTATTCTGGATCCTTATTAGCTGTCATTACCAAGATCCTTACTATATATATTGAAATATCTGATATGGATGACATAAGTCATTATTGTAAGTGTATTTTCTTCCTCTATTAGACATTGGGTCACAAAAGGATTTCTCTGTCATATAAAGATTGCCTAACAATGTGGCCATACTAATTTAGTAATATTCGTCCTTCTGGAGATTACAGGTATTGCTAGGTTAAATTGACATTTGATTTTATTATATATGTTCTAGCATACAATAACATTTTTATAGTTTCCAATTTTTGCAATTTTTTTATATGGCAGTGTTTGATTAACTTTAGTTTTTATATCTGTTATTTAGTTTCATAAAGTATGTTTATTTATTTAAAGAATAAATTGTATTTAAGCACATTTATTACCAATATCTCCACTTGTGTACGCGACCTTAACATATTGACATTATCATTAAGCAAATACCAGACGTTATCCATCATATTTAGACCCCTTTTTATCTTTTAAAATAGCAAAATAAGCATTACTTATTTGTTAAATCTCTTTTTAATCTGCTGCTGCCTCTCTGCTGTTTTCCGCCAAATTTTATTTACAATGTTGCAGCGGTAAGAGCTTGTATGCAACACGTGACCAATTCAGCAAATTACTGGTCGAAACTATTTACTGTAGTGCGGTGTACCTCAGCATCACTGCTGAGTCCAGTGACTGCCTGCAGTGGTTACCAGTGATGGGCGAGCATGCTTGGCACTGGTCGATACTCAATCGAACAACGGGGTGCTCGATTGAGTAGCAAGCAGTGCTGAGTATCACGTGGTGCTCGAGTACTCGGATCCCCGTTAGTGAATTATCTGATCTGGGCGCAGAGAGAGAGAGATACATTTTAGCCTTTGCAATGATTTTGTGTGAAAATAGACAACCTATATGTTAGTGAAATATAAATGTGCAATTACATTGTAGCAAATATTTTAGTAGACATAAATTTAGGCATCATTCATTCATACCATCAATGTTAACAGTGTTGATTTGTCTATTTGCCATTTGCTAGGCAGTTAAAATATAGAATTATAAAATAAAGAAACCAAACAATGCATAGATATACAGAGTACAGACCAAAAGTTTGGACACACTTTCTCATTTAAAGATTTTTCTGTATTTTCATGACTATGAAAATTGTACCTTCACACTGAAGGCATCAAAACTATGAATTAACACATGTGGAATTATATACTTAAAACAGTGTGAAACAACTGAAAATATGTCTTATATTCTAGGTTCTTCAAAGTAGCCACCTTTTGCTTTGATGACTGCTTTGCACACTCTGGGCATTCTCTTGATGAGCTTCAAGAGGTAGTCACTGGAAATGGTCTTCCAACAATCTTGAAGGAGTTCCCAGAGATGTTTAGCACTTGTTGGCCCTTTTGCCTTCACTCTGCGGTCCAGCTCACCCCAAACCATCTCGATTGGTTTCAGGTCTGGTGACTGTGGAGGCCAGGTCATCTGGCGTAGCACCCCATCACTCTCGTTCTTGGTCAAATAGCCCTTACACAGCCTGGAGGTGTGTTTGGGGTTATTGTCCTGTTGAAAAATAAATGATGGTCCAACTAAACGCAAATTGGATGGAATAGCATGCCACTGCAAGATGCTGTGGTAGCCATGCTGGTTCAGTATGCCTTCAATTTTGAATAAATCCCCAACAGTGTCACCAGCAAAGCACCCCCACACCATCACATCTCCTCCTCCATGCTTCATGGTGGGAACCAGGCAAGTAGAGTCCATCCGTTCACCTTTTCTGCGTCGCACAAAGACACGGTGGTTGGAACTCAAGATCTCAAATTTGGACTTATCAGATCAAAGCACAGATTTCCACTGGTCTAATGTCCATTCCTTGTGTTCTTTAGCCCAAACAAGTCTCTTCTGCTTGTTGCCTGTCCTTAGCAGTGGTTTCCTAGCAGCTATTTTACCATGAAGGCCTGCTGCACAAAGTCTCCTCTTAACAGTTGTTGTAGAGATGTGTCTGCTGCTAGAACTCTGTGTGGCATTGACCTGGTCTCTAATCTGAGCTGCTGTTAACATGCGATTTCAGAGGCTGGTGACTCAGATAAACTTATCCTCAGAAGCAGAGGTGACTCTTGGTCTTCCTTTCCTGGGGCGGTCCTCATGTGAGCCAGTTTCTTGGTAGCACTTGATGGCTTTTGCAGCTGCACTTAGGGACACTTTCAAAGTTTTCCCAATTTTTCGGACTGACTGACCTTTATTTCTTAAAGTAATAATGGCCACTCGATTTTCTTTACTTAGCTGCTTTATTCTTGCCATAATACAAATTCTAACTGTCTATTCAGTAGGACTGTCAGCTGTGTATCCACCTGACTTCTGCACAACACAGCTGATGGTCCCAACCCCATTTATAAGGCAAGAAATCCCACTTATTAAACCTGACAGAGCACACCTGTGACGTGAAAACCATTTCCGGTGACTACCTCTTGAAGCTCATCAAGAGAATGCCAAGAGTGTGCAAAGCTGTCATCAAAGCAAAATGTGGCTACTTTGAAGAACCTAGAATATAAGACATATTTTCAGTTGTTTCACACTTTTTTGTTAAATATGTAATTCCACATGTGTTAATTCATAGTTTTGATGCCTTCAGTGTGAATGTACAATTTTCATAGTCATGAAAATACAGAAAAATCTTTAAATGAGAAGGTGTGTCCAAACTTTTGGTCTGTACTGTACATTTGCTAAAATTTTGCTTGGCATATATTTCAGATTAGTAACTTAACAATATAATTAATCTTGTTTTGATTTGCAATAAATAGGGTATGATTAGTCAAGAAAGGTTGATGGTCCTATGTTTTTTTTCAACTTATATGACTATGTAACTAAATTAGTACATATACAGTGGGAAAAATAAGTATTTGAAACACTGCCGATTTTGCAAGTTTTTCCACCTACAAAGAATGGAGAGGTCTGTAAATGTTATCGTAAGTACACTTCAACTGTGAGAGACAGAATCTTAAAAAAAGAATTCAGAGAATCACATTGCATGATTTTTACATAATTTACATTTTATTGCATGAAATAAGTATTTGATACAATAGAAAAACAGAACTTAATATTTGGTATTGAAACTGTTGTTTGTAATTACAGATGTCAGACATTCCCTCTAGTTCTTGACCAAGTTTTCACACACAGCAGCAGGGATTTTGGCCCACTTCTCCATACAGATCTTCTCCAGATCTTTCAGGTTTCGGGGTTTTTGCTGGGCAACCTTGAGTTTCAGCTCCCTCCAAAGATTTTCTATTGGATTCAGGTCTGGAGACTGGCTAGGCCATAGGACATTGAAATGATTGTTACAGAGCCACTCCTTAGTTGCCCTGTGTGTTTTGGGTTATTGTCATACTGGAAGACCCAGCCACGACCCATATTCAATGCTCTTACTGAGGGAAGGAGGTTGTTGGCCAAAATCTCGAGATACAAGACCCTCTCCATCCTACCTCAATACGGTGCAGTCGTCCTGTTCCCTTTGAAGAAAAGAACCCCAAAGTATGATGTTTCACTCACCATGTTTCATGGTTGGGACAGTGTTCTTGGGGTTGTGCTCATCCTTCTTCCTCCGAACACAGCGAGTGGAGTTGATACAAAAAAGTTCTATTTTGGTCTCATCTGACCACATGAAACCGTTGTTTGTAATTACAGATGTCAGACATTCCCTGTAGTTCTTGACCAAGTTTTCACACACAGCAGCAGGGATTTTGGCCCACTTCTACATACAGATCTTCTCCAGATCTTTCAGGTTTCGGGGCTGTTGCTGGGCAACCTTGAGTTTCAGCTCCCTCCAAAGATTTTCTATTGGATTCAGGTCTGTAGACTGGCTAGGCCACTCCAGGACCTTTAAATGCTTCTTACAGAGCCACTCCTTAGTTTCCTGTGTGTTTTGCGTTATTGTCATGCTGGAAGACCCATCCATGACCCATCTTTGATGCTCTAACTGAGGGAAAGATGTTGTTGGCCAAAATCTTGCGATACATGACCCCATCCATCCTCCCTTCAATACGGTGCAGTCTTCCTGTCCCCTTTGCAGAAAAGAACCCCCAAAGTATGATGTTTCCTCTATCATGCTTCAAGGGGACCTTGCGTGCTATGATGGCATAGTGTGTTACTAATGGTAATGGTTGAGACTGTGGTCCTAGCTCTCTTCAGTTCATTGACCAGGTTTTCCAATGTAGTTCTAGGCTGATTCCTTTCCTTTCTCAGAATCCTCCTTACTCCATGAGGTGAGATCTTGCATGGAGTCCCAGATGGAGGAAGATTGACAGTAATCTTATGTTTCTTCCATTTTCTAATAATTGAGACAACAGTTGTTGCCTTCTCACCAAGTTGCTTGCCTATTGTACTGTAGCCCATCCCAGCCTTGTGCAAGTCTACAATTTTGTCCCTGGTGTCCATAGACAGATCTTTGGTAAAGATGAGCGGTGTTCGACTCAAACAGTTCGCCAATCTCAAATTCGAGCTGTTTTGGGCGGTGTTCGAGCCGTTCGGCGAACACGAACAATTTGAAAAAAATTCGGCTGTTCGAGGTTATGTTCGATAACTGTTCCTGCACCAAAATCATAACTGGATTTTTTCTCAGTAATGCTGAAAATTAATGTTAATACGCAGTTTGAGTGTACAGCGGGGTGGGGGGAGGGGCAGGGGATGGATCTCTGCATAAATAATGAAGATCTCCATTTTTTTTTCTCTTTCCCACATTTACAGTGGGGAGGTGCAATCTGTCAGCCTATCAGCAGCGCACACACGGAGCGAACTGCTTTTTTTCACACAAGCAAGGGCATGTGTCATTGGCAGTGTATGTCACATGTCTTTGCCCTATAAGATCCAGCCATTTTCCACGTAGCCACCATTTTCTCACTGCTGCAGCTGCATGTTAGACGGCACCGCTGTTGCTGTGTGCGCTATACTTTGAGTGTTAATTTCAAGCCAATTTTCGCACAAATCTACAGATAGCTTGGGAGTAGGGAATAGTTGTGATTGCAGTCCTTTTGAGGACTAGGTTACATCATTTCCTATGATTTTTATCAGGCAGGTCTGTGCTCTTAAATAGATAGGTTGGGAGTAAAGACTAATTGTAATTGCAGTCCTTTTGAGGGCTAGGTTACATCAGTTCCTATCACTTTTTACCAGGCAGGTCTGTGCCAGTGCTGTGCAAGTTTTTTTCACAGCATTTGGCTAAATCTAGCAAAGCAAATTCTTTTTGGCCTCTTGCAGTGTGTGTTAGTCAGTGGAGTAGCCTATCTGTGTTGCAAGCTACACCACCTGTGAATAGAATACACATTTTTTAATGCACCTAGCCAAGTAAAACCTTTTGCGCATAGCATCATTCTATTAGTCCATCTATACTAACCTCCACCAGGTTGCAAATTCAAAATAATTTTTATCTGCATCTAGCTCTGAAAAAAATATTTGGGCTTGTAGCAGTGTGTGGGATTTGTTCTATTAGTCCATCTATACTAACCTCCACCAGGTTGCAAATTCAAAATAATTTTTATCTGCATCTAGCTCTGAAAAAATATGTGGGCTTGTAGCAGTGTGTGGGACTTGTTCTATTAGTCCATCTAAACTAACCTCCACCTGGTTGCAAATTCAAAATAATTTTTATCTGCATCTAGCTCTGAAAAAATATTTGGGCTATTAGCAGTGTGTGGGACTTGTTCTATTAGTCCATCTATACTAACCTCCACCAGGTTGCAAATTCAAAATAATTTTTATCAGCACCTAGCTCTGAAAAAAATTTGGGCTTGTAGCAGTGTGTGGGACTTGTTCTATTAGTCCATCTATACTAACCTCCACCAGGTTGCAAATTCAAAATAATTTTCATATGCATCTAGCTCTGAAAATATATTTGGGCTTGTAGCAGTGTGTGGGACTTGTTCTATTAGTCCATCTATACTAACCTCCACCAGGTTGCAAACTCAAAATAATTTTTACCTGCATCTAGCTCTGAAAAAATGTTTGGGCTTGTAGCAGTGTGTGGGACTTGTTCTATTAGTCCATCTATACTAACCTCCACCAGGTTGCAAATTCAAAATAATTTTTATCTGCATCTAGCTCTGAAAAAATATTTGGGCTTGTAGCAGTGTGTGGGACTTGTTCTATTAGTCCATCTATACTAACCTCCACCAGGTTGCAAATTCAAAATAATTTTTATCTGCATCTAGCTCTGAAAAAATATTTGGGCTTGTAGCAGTGTGTGGAACTTTTTCTATTAGTCCATCTCTACTAAACTCCACCAGGTTGCAAATTCAAAATAATTTTTATCTGCATCTAGCTCTGAAAAAAAAATTGGGCTTGTAGCAGTGTGTGGGACTTGTTCTATTAGTCCATCTATACTAACCTCCACCAGGTTGCAAATTCAAAATAATTTGTATCTGCATCTAGCTCTGAAAAAAATATTTGGGCTTTTAGCAGTGTGTGGGACTTGTTCTATTAGTCCATCTATACTAACCTCCACCAGGTTGCTAATTCAAAATAATTTTTATATGCATCTACCTCTGAAAAAATATTTGGGCTTTTAGCAGTGTGTTGGACTTGTTCTATTAGTCCATCTATACTAACCTCCACCAGGTTGCAAATTCAAAATAATTTTTATCTGCATCTAGCTCTGAAAAATATTGGGGCTTTTAGCAGTGTGTGGGACTTGTTCTATTAGTTGTTCTATTAGTCGATCTATACTAACCTCCACCAGGATGCAAATTCAAAATTATTTTTTTCCGCATCCAATTCTGAAAAAATATTTGGGTTTGTAGCAGTGTTGGGGACTTGTTCTATTAGTCCATCTATACTAACCTCCACCAGGTTGCAAATTCAAAATTATTTTTATCTGTATCTAGCTCTGAAAAAATATTTGGGCTTCTAGCAGTGTGTGGGACTTTTTCTATTAGTCCATCTATACTAACCTCCACCAGGTTGCAAATTCAAAATAATTTTTATCTGCATCTAGCTCTGAAAAAATATTTGGGCTTGTACCAGTATGTGGGACTTTTTCTATTAGTCCATCTATACTAACCTCCACCAGGTTGCAAATTCAAAATAATTTTTATCTGCATCTAGCTCTGAAAAAAAATTTGGGCTTGTAGCAGTGTGTGGGACTTGGTCTATTAGTCCATCTATACTAACCTCCACCAGGTTGCAAATTCAAGATAATTTTTATCTGCATCTAACTTTGAAAAAAATATTTGGGCTTGTAGCAGTGTGTGGGTCTTGTTCTATTAGTCCATCTACACTCACCTCCACCAGGTTGCAAATTCAAGATAATTTTTATCTGCATCTAGTTCTGAAAAAAATATTTGGGCTTTTAGCAGTGTGTGGGACTTGTTCTATTAGTTGTTCTATTAGTCCATCTATACTAACCTCCACCAGGTTGCAAATTCAAAATAATTTTTATCTGCATCTAGCTCTGAAAAAATATTTGGGCTTGATGCAGTGTGTGGGACTTGTTCTATTAGTCCATCTAAGCTAACCTCCACCTGGTTGCAAATTCAAAATAATTTTTATCTGCATCTAGCTCTGAAAAAAAATTTGGGCTTGTAGCAGTGTGTTGGACTTGTTCTATTAGTCCATCTATACTAACCTCCACCAGGTTGCAAATTCAAAATAATTTTTATCTGCGTCTAGCTCTGAAAAAATATTTGATCTTGTAGCAGTGTGTGGGACTTGTTCTATTAGTCCATCTATACTGACCTCCACCAGGTTGCAAATTCAAAATAATTTTTATCTGCATCTAGCTCTGAAAAAATATTTGGGCTTGTAGCAGTGTGTGGGACTTTTTCTATTATTCCATCTATACTAACCTCCACCAGGTTGCAAATTCAAAATAATTTTTAACTGCATCTAGCTCTGAAAAAATATTTGGGCTTCTAGCAGTGCGTTGGATTGTTCTATTAGTCCATCTATACTAACCTCCACCAGGTTGCAAATTTAAAATAATTTTTATCTGCATTTAGCTCTGAAAAAATTTTTGGGCTTGTATCAGTGTGTGGGACTTGTTCTATTAGTCCATCTATACTAACCTCCACCACCTGTGTATGTAATAAAATTGTTTTACTGCATCTAACCCAGCCAATACTTTTGGGCTAATACCACAGTTTGGCCACTCAGCTCTTCTCGCTTCCCATCCATTGTTTTTCGTGCAATCAACTAGTTAACCACCAAAATGAGTGGAAAAAGGCCTGCTGCTGGTGGAAAGGGGAATAGGCGTGTTGGGAAGGGAAAAAAAGGTTGTGTCCATGGGGTAGGTGTTAAAGCAACAGTAACATCTGCAGAAGAAAGACCATCTTCCAGCCAAACTAAGATGTCTACTTCTTTTGGCGGACAATGTGATAAGATCCCTTTCTTACATCCACGCCAATCACTACAAATTCCAGATGAGGCAAGATGATGATGAGACTCAAATATCTGATTGGAGCGACAACTTGAGTTTTTTGTCAGCCGACAAGCCCTGGTGCAATACGTTCTGACGTATAGCCTGGGCCAACGAGATCCAGAGGTGGGGAAAATCACGCTGGAGGAGTGGTCTCAGATCAGGGACCTATGCACCCTTCTGCACAGTTTTGAAATGGCGACGAAGATGTTTAGTGCTGACGATGCCATTATCAGCATGACTATTCCGGTGATTTACATGCTGGAGCACATGTTAATCAGAATTCGGAGTCAGGTGGTGGCACAAGAGGAGGTGGAGGAAGTAGAGGAGGAGGAGTTGTATGCGGAAGGGCTAACATCTGCAAGGTCCAGATGGTCGGCAGCACCAAGGCGGCAGGCATGTGAGGGTGGGGGAGATGGTTTTACCAGGGCAAATGGTAGCAGCCAAACTAGTGAGGTAGGTGCAGGAGTCCAGGAAGAAGTGTAGGACGAACTGATGGAAGACTCATCAGATGAGGGGGACCTTGATCACATTTCTGTTGTGCGAGGTTGGGGGGAGAGGGCAGAGGAAGGAAGCATGATTGTTACCTCGCCACCAACACAACAGGGACTTGGTGCTCCTGGATTCGCAACACACATGAGTGCCTTCTTGCTGCACTACCTGCAACATGACCCTCGAATTGTAAGAATTAGAAATAATGCTGACTACTGGGTTGCCACACTGTTAGATCCCCGGTACAAAAGTAAATTTGCAGAGATTATTCCTGCCATAGAAAGGGATGCAGGAGTATCCACAGAGACTGTTGCGGAATCTTACATGTGCTTTTCCACAAAACACCAGTGGTGCACGTAGTGAATATCACAGTTCTAACTTGCCAACTGTGGGACCGTCGAGTGTTCAGCACTCAAAACGTAACAGAAACACAGTATCTGCTGGTAACATCAATTTTGCGGAATCATTTCACCACTTTTTTAGCCCATCCTTTGCAAGGCCACAGGAGACAAGAAGTCTGACACATAGTCAACGCCTAAAGATGATGGTACAGGAGTATCTCCAAGTAAACATTGAAGCCATGACTGTGTCACTGGACCCTTGCTCTTTTTGGGCTTCCAATCTGGATAAATGGCCAGAGCTCGCCACTTACGCCTTGGAGATCTTGTCATGCCCCGCAGCCAGCGTTCTGTCTAAACGTGTGTTCAGCGCTGCTGGTGGTGTGCTGACAAGATAAGCGCACGCGGCTCTCCACTGATAATGTAGACAGACTCACGTTCATAAAGATGAACAAATCATGGATCCGAAAGGACTTTTCTACCCCTGTGTCATCCTGAGGAGAGTAAAAGCTTGATGATTTGTTAAAATCACCTCACCAACCATTTTAAGCTTTCATATTACTAATCATGTTTATCTGTATCATGGCTGGAAAATAATTTGGGCCCTGTAGCAGTTTGCAGTACTAATTCTATTAGGCCATCTATACTAAGCTCCACCAGCTTTCAAATTAATAATAATTTTTAGCTGCATCTAGCCCGGAAAATAATTTTGGGGCCTTCTTGCTGCACTACCTGCAACATGACCCTCAGATTGTCAGAATTTGAAATAATCCTGACTACTGGGTTGCCACACTCTTAGATCCCCCATACTCTTCGATCAACCTTTTCATTTTAATAAAGAACAAAAAAATGGTCATTTTTGAAATTATAAGCATTAGCAGGTTATTATAAACTGAAATCAAACAGTTTTCAACTCAAAACTTTATTCTAGGTGATGTTACATTTGCACATAGGACCCCTTGTTCGAAAGGAGCTTCTGAACTCTCTCGTCCATTGAATTTGTCAGGTTTTGGATGGTTTCTGCTTCAATTGCTTTGCATGAGGACAGAATACCCTCCCAGAGCTTTTGCTTAGATGTGAACTGCCTCCCGCCATCATAGTCACTCCTTTTGATGATGCTACTGAGGTTCTCAATGGGGTTGAGGTCAGGGGAGCATGGGCGTCACACCATAAGTTTGTCCCCTTTTATGCCCATATCAGCCAGAGATGCAGACGTGTTGTGTGCAGCATGAGATGGAGCATTATCATGCATGAAAATGATCTTGCTGCGGAATACATGGTTCTTCTTCTTGAACCATGGCAGGAAGTGCTGTTTGAGAAACTCCACATACATTATGGAGTTCATCTTTACCCCTTCAGGGATCCTAAAGGGGCCGACAATCTCTCTCCCCATGATTCCAGCCAAAAGCATTACTCCACCTCCTCCTTGTTGGCGCCATAGCCGTGTTTGCATGGGGTGTCCATCAACCAGCCATCCTCCACTCCATCCATCTGGACCATCGAGCGTTGCACGGCACTCATCGGTGAACAAAACTGTTTTGAAGTCAGTCTTCATGTATTGCTTGGCCCACTGGAGCCGTTTCTGCTTGTGTACAGTGGATAGAGGAGGTCGACAGGATGGCTTATGCACAGCTGCAAACCTCTGAAGGACACTGCATCTTGTTGTTCGGGGGACGTTGGAGGCACCAGCAGCTTCAAAAACTTGTCTGCTGCTATGACAAGGATTTTTTGCCGCTGCTCTTTTAACCTGACGTAATTGCCTGTAGGAAAGAGTCCTCAATTTTCCCTTATCAGCATGCACACGTGTGTACTGTGAATCAGCTACATACTTCTTGATTGTGCTATGATCAGGATGAAGTGTCTTGGCAATGTTGATTGTAGTCATGCCTTGACCTAAACACTCCACAATTTGTTGCTTCTCAGCAGCCGACACATGCTTTTTCTTTCCCATTTTGGCAGAAAATGTAGGCTGCTTAATAATGTGAGACAGCCTTCTTAAGTAGTCTAGCCTTTCATTGGACACACCTGCCAAACTAATTAGCACAGGTGTCTGCTATTGCTTACAGTGATATAAAGAGCCTGACACACATCACCATCAATGAGTTTAACTGACAAACAAACAAATTCTTACCTTATCACTCCTAAACACTTTTTGCATAATAATTTGGAACACAGTGTACATGTGCTTTTCCACAAAACACCAGTGGTTCACGTAGTGAATCTTACAGTTCTAACTTGCCAACCGTGGTCTGTATGGAGTTGTTCAATAAAGGGCCCAAAATTAAGATAACATAGATGGGAGAGGTCTCTAAGAATACGAATTCCTAAGTATTTGATACCCTGTGAGGGCCAGGCAAAGGGAAAGTTGGACTGGATGTAATCATGTATGGATTTGGGGAGGGAGACATCGAGGCCCTCAGACTTCGCTGCATTGATTTTAAAATTTGACCATGTAAAAAAGTGATCTATTTCAGCCATAACAGCAGGGATGGATATATGTGATTGAGTAATATATACTAGGACATCATCAGCAAATGCAGAGCACTTGTACTCGGTGCCTCCCACCTCAATCCACCTAATATTGGGGTTATGGCGAATTGATGAGAGCAGGTGCTCCGTCACTAGGATGTATAAGAGAGGGGACAGAGGATATCCCTGCCTTGTCCCATTGGTGATTATGAAAGGTGATGAAAATGTTGCATTTATCTTCAGCCTAGGTGACGTATTGTGATACAGGGCCGTGATTTTGCCTATAAAAGGGTCTCCTAGACCCCTACCCCAAGATTTTTAAGAGAACAATATATGGCGTGCCAGGAGACTCTATGGAATGCTTTCTCAGCATCCAACGAGAGTATCTAATTACAAATTTTTAACTGCATCTAGCCCAGGAAATACTTTGTGCCTAGTAGCAGTGTCTGCTAGTCAGCGGATTATCCCAGCTGTTAAGCAAGCTACACCACCTGTAGTTTGTACACTTAATTTTTTCAAAGGAAATGGTTCGGGCCCCCGGGACACTCAGTGAAGAGCATCGGGGAGGCACCCCAAGGCACAGGGGCTGGGACTGGCGGTAGGACTCCTTGCGGTGGATCGCCAAGCTCGATCCTTATAAAAGCTTTTTAACTGCAGCAGCTTTAGTGGATGCTACTGGAGCTGGAATTACCGCAGCTGCTGGCATGAGACTTCAATAGATCCTTGTAAAAGGATTTAAAGTGTACTCATTCAAATTAGAGAGACAATTTAAATTAAAAGATTAGACCTGCCTCCACCGCAGGGGGGCTCGCTCGACCCACCAGCGGACAGGCACCAGTATTGGGAGAGGGGGGCTGGCCGTCAGGGTCCACCGTGGCACTGGCACAAACCCGGCGACACGGAGGTCGCATGGACAGGAATGGACTGGCCGTGTCGGCTTCGCACTTTTTTGGTTTTAGAAGGGCATGACATGCCTATAACTGTGTCTCCCCCTCCTTTTACTCCTCCACCTCTTTTCTTTTCGCATGACTATATGTTCTTGTCATTTTTCCATGTGTTAGTTGTGTCTTCTGAGCAGTTTGTCAGCTTTTGGACACCTTTGAAGTGTTTTCTATGTGTTTTCTAGGTGTTTCTATGTGTTTTTGTTTGCCTGCCATTGGTTTTAACGGTGTTCGACAGTGTTCGACGAACAGTTCGACGAACAGTTCTGCGAACATACGGGTGTTCGACGAACCGAACCGAACTCGAACACTACGGGGGTGGCTCAACACTACTCTTTGGTCTTGGCCATGGTGGAGAGGTTGGAATGTGATTGATTGAGTGTGTGGACAGGTTTCTTTTATACAGGTAACGAGTTCAAACAGGTGCAATTAGTACATTTAATAAGTGCAGAGTAGGAGGTTTCCTTAAAGATGAACAACCAGGTCTTTGAGAGCCAGAATTCTTGCTGGTTGGTAAGTGATCAAATACTTTTTTCATGCAATAAAATGCAATTTAATTATTTAAAAATCATACAATGTGATTTTCTGGTTTTTCTTTTTAGATCCTTTCTTTCAAAGTTGAAATTTCCTACGATAAAAATAACAGACTTCTTCATTCTTTGTAGGTGGGAAAACTTGCAAAATCAGCAGTGTATCAAATACTTATTTACTCCACTGTAGTTGTATAGTTGTATATTTAGTATTTTTGAAAAAGCATCACAGAAAAGAAGCCAGCCTTACCAGCACCATGTCAGATCACCAATGCACTAGCAGGATGCAGCATGATAAAGGTAGGGGCAGCATAGGTGCAAAATACTGTATTTTACACCTGTGCTGCCTCTGCCTTTATCATGGGGGTCTGCTGTTTCCTGCTAGTGCATTGGTTATCTGACCTGGTGTTGGTTATGTTTATTTCCTGTGATATTTTTTGAATTTTTGTCCTTTTCTGTGAGCTATTTTTGAAAAAAAACCCATATCTATCAAGTTCCATCAAGCGATCTGAAAGAATAAAGTTAATGGCTTTTAGGTTCATCCATAATGATTCAATCTATCGAAAAGAGAACATTTTTCTCTCCTGTTCCTGAGTTTCGATTGACTGTATCAACATTCAGAAAATTAGCTGTACACGTGTACTTAAGTATTTGTTATTTCTTCTAAACAAGCATCTAAGTATTTTTGCAACCAATGATGATTCCTGCTGTGATCAGCTCCAGAGGTAGGCTGCTCTATAGATTAATAGTTCTCATGTTACAGAATTCTTGCCTCCTATGGAGATTGAATCTTTAATTTTCTTTAGATGGATTGAGAGCCTTGTCTTGTCTTTTGAATGGATTTTACATGAAACAGCTATACTCATAGAAGTTAATTACATCCCAACTTAGTTGTCTCTTGTTAAGACTAAATAACTGTAATCCTTATAGTCTTTCCTTATAACTAAGAATCATCCATGTCATCAGTTTTGTGTTTTCTTTGTACTTTTTCTATTTCCAGGGCATTCCTGCAATGAACTGGTGCCCAGACCTGAACTTAATGTTTCAGATGAGGTTGCACTAATGTATTGCAAAGTCCATGCCTCTTGTTAATACAAGACAATATTCTAATTACCTTTGAAGTCATAGATTGACATTGCTTGCTGTTATTTAGTCGGATCTACAAGTACAAAATGATTCTTTTCTATAAGGGTCTCTTCTAGTTTTACTTATAAATGTCACGCAAGGTGTGGAAAAGACTTAGTACAACACAAAGGGAAGAGAGAAAGGGAGCCCAGACTCTAGTTAAAGGGGGGAAGTGGATACCTCCTAGGTTGATCTAGCATCACCCTGTTTCCCCTAACATCCCTGTATCGGCTCTTCATCAATCGCCGCACGCGTGCCTCACCCTGTCATATGGCTAAGGCTAGGGAACGGAGATGAGCACTAGTTGATCTCCACTAAACACTATAGACAACAAGGGTACACAAACAGGGGGAAATTACTTAGCGTTAGATGACTCCAGACAAATGCTCACACGTCCTCAAGCTCCAGAGATGACAAAGTACTTCTCTTGCTAAAGCCTTCACAAGTAGCAATGAATATCGCCGGCACCTCCCTTTGAAACACAACACGTATTTATACACCCAGGCAGGGTGTTAATTAGCCAGAGGAAGATAGACACTGGGTCCTAGAGACAGCTTCTAAGAAGATGTCTGTAGTGCCAAACGTAGAGATCTCCTGCAACCAACTGCAGGGCGACTGTCTGTCACTACTGAAACACCAGTGACAGTACCCCCCTCTATGAGTGGCCTCCGGACACTCAAGACTGGGTTTCTCAGGATAAGAGGTGTGGAATGAGTGAACCAACCTGGGAGCATTCACCTCTGATGCAGAAACCCACATCCTCTCCTCTGGACCATAGCCTTTCCAGTGCATCAAGTATTGTAGAGAACAACGTTGGAGATGAGAATCTACAATCCTCGAAATATGGAACTCCAGATTACCATCAACCATTACTGGGAGCGGTGGTGAGGGCTCAAGAAGTTCCACATACTTCTTGAGTAAGGACCTGTGGAACACGTTGTGGACCTTAAGGGCCTGAGGAACTTCAAGGCGAAACGCTGCTGGGTTAATGAAGGTGGTTATTTTATAGGAACCAATAAACCTAGGTCCCAGCTTCCAAGAAGGAACTTTCAATCTTACATTCCTGATAGACAACCGCACAAAATCATTCACATTTAGGTCCAAACCTGGCAAGTGTCTTCTGTCAGCCATACGTTTATACCTGTCTCCCATGATCTTTAAATTACTCAAAACACCCTGCCATACCGAGGAGAGCGATGAAGCAAACTGTTCCTCCTCAGGAACTCCCGAAGCTCCTCCGCCACGAAGGGTACCAAACTGTGGGTGATAACCATATGCACAGCAGAACGTTGACCTACTAGTGGATTCCTGATGATGATTATTAATGGCAAATTCTGCCAGCGGTAAGTAGGATGCCCAATCCTCCTGATTTTTGGAGACGAAACACCTGAGATAGGTCTCCAAATTCTGATTGACCTGCTCGGTCTGACCATTCAACTGAGGGTAGAAGGCAGACGAAAAGGACAGCTGCACCCCCAGTCGAGAAAAGAATGTCTTCGAGAGCTTCAAAGCAAGCTGGTCCCCCGATCTGACACCACATCGGAGGGAACCCAATGAAGCTTCACAATCTCATTTATGAACACCTGAGCAAGGGTCTTGGCATTTGGAAGTGCAGGCAATGCGACGAAGTGAACCATTTTACTAAACCTATCTACTACAACCAAAATCACTGTTTTGCCTGCAGAAACCGGTAGGTCAGTAGTAAAATCCATGGACAAGTGTGTCCATGGCATACTAGGAATAGGTAACGAAATTAGAGTACCAGACGGACGGGTATGCGAAACCTTAGAACGCGCATACTACAAGCAGCTATGTGTTCAATCACATCCCGATGCAACCCCGGCCACCAAAAACGACAAGACAGAATGTCCATGGATGCCTTACCACCTGGATGCCCAGCAAGCACAGAGTTATGGTGTTCCTTAATTACTTTGAGGCGCAGATTAGATAGTAAAAATAACCTTCCTGAAGGGCAGGAGGCAGGGCGTCCCCCTGAGCCTCCAACACCTCACTCTCCAGTTCAGGATACAGTGCCGAAATGACTACCCCTTTCTGTAATATCGGGGCAGGGTTCTCATGTTCACCACCACCAGGAAAGCTACGGGACAAAGCATCAGCCTTAACATTTTTGACCCCTGGACGAAAAGTGACAACAAAATTGAACCTAGTAAAAAACAGGGACGATCTGGCTTGCCTAGGGTTGAGACGTTTAGCTGACAGAAGATATGACAGATTCTTATGGTCAGTAATAACAGTAATAAGATGGAATGCCCCCTCCAACCAATATCCCCATTCTTCAAACGACAATTTGATCACCAAAAGTTCCCTATTACCCACGTCATAATTTCTCTCAGAGAAAGACAACTTTTTAGAAAAGAAGGCACATGAACGCCATTTACCGGGGACAAACCCTGAGACAACACAGCCCCAACCCCGACATCTGACACATCAACCTCCACAATGAAGGGTCGAGGACGAAGTACTTCTCTAGCTAAAGCCTTCACAAGTAGTAATGAATATCGCCGGCACCTCCCTATGAAACACAGCAGGTATTTATTTACCTAGGCAGGGTGGTAATTAGCCAGAGCAAGGTAGCCACTGGGTCCTCGAGACAGCCTCTAAGAAGATGTCTGTAATGCGAAATGTAGAGATCGCCTGCAATCAACTGCAGGGCGACTGTCTGTCACTTCTGACACACCCGTGACAATGTAGAGCTCCTTTATATTCTGTATCACTTTAAAGACCTTGTCATCACTCTCCTCAGAACCCCATCACTGCAAAGCAACAATGCCTTTATCCACATTGAACCTCAACTTTTAGGTGCATGCCCGGACATTCCGTTTGTCTAAGTCGACATTGAACGTGTTCTTTGGACTGCACTACACTACATAGCAAAAACAGAAACAACACTATTAATCTTGTCTTCTACAATATATATCAATAATGAATATGTTGAAAAATAGCAGACCTAGCACTGAACTATATATCACTTATAACCCGAGACTATTCAGAGTAGCCGTCATTCACCACAACTTTCTGGGTGCAATTTTTATGCAAATTTTCAATTGAATTACAAACCTTACTTCCTAAGCCTATGGCCCTTCATTTTCCAATTAGCTGTCTGTGTGGGATAATGTCAAATGCCTTTTTAAAGTAAAAAAACACTAAATTCACTGCTACCTTTATG
Source organism: Phyllobates terribilis (assembly GCF_046119375.1). NCBI lineage: Eukaryota > Metazoa > Chordata > Amphibia > Anura > Dendrobatidae > Phyllobates > Phyllobates terribilis. Next base: position 284,839,471 of record NW_027362762.1, on the reverse strand, counting down.
TCCAGGTTTCGTCTCCTCTTCATAAAAGCTTATCAGGTTAGTTTGACAACTCATGTCCTTAGTAAAACCATGCTGGCTATCACTTATAATGTTACCTTCTACCACTTACTCCGGTATATATTCCATTACAAGCCCTACAAACATTTTTCACACAATGGATGCTAAGAATATTGGTCTATAATTATCAGGACACAGAGCCCTTTTTGAAAATTTGGAGGACATTAGCTTGGTGCCAGTTTTTTGACATAGTACCAGTCACTAGAGTGTCTCTAAAAATTATGTACAATGGCACAGCAATAACTGAGCCGAGTTCTTTAAGAACTCTATTGTGCAGCCAATCTGTGCCTGGGGCCTTGTTCACATTGATTTTATTCAACTTGGCTTGGACCATATATACATTTATTCAATTGAGTATATTAGTTGATGTAAGAAGAGCATTGGGATTGACAACATTAGTCATTCTCTCTGCTTTGCTATGTACAGAGTTAAAGAACTGATTTAACAATTGTGCATTCTCTTGATCGTTAACCAACTCCTCACTACCATTATTTTGGGGGAGCCACCTGTGCGGATATTGTTTTTTATATATATCATTTCTTTCGATTTGTCTTGTGTTCTTTGACTACCTGACATTCATTTTCTACTTTAGCTGATTATATTACTTTTTTACAGATTCTATTCAGCTTTTTGTAGCTTTTAAATGCTAACGCTGACCCCCTCAATTTTATATATTCAAAATGCAATTTTTTTTGTCATTGTTAACCTTTATAATAGTATATGTAAGCCAAGTGGGGTTTAATTTTTGACCTCTATGCTTGTTGCATATCGATGACTGAGATGGACTAGCTTGATATAATATAAAGGATATTGTTGTATCATCTTTAGCCACATCTAAAATCCACCATTTGCCTACATTATGCTGCTCTCAGATAAAGTAGCAAAAACCTCCTAACAGATTCGCTATAAGTGTTTTTACCTTCTCCGCCCGAATATGTTTTTCATAATTTAAACAAAATTAAATTATTATGGTCACTGGTACCAAGTTTTCGCAAACAGTGTGTTGAATATTTAGGCTAAATATTGATATTTTTTATGTTCAAAAAACATCTTTATTCAAATGCTTAGCAATAGGAAAACTGCAGGCGGTAATAAGCATGTTTTGGGATATTATAGGAGAGATCGGTTATTAGGCAAGCAACATTTTAAACATATTACATACTGCATTTTCTTGAAAAATGGGGAAAATTATAAATTCTATTGACAATAATGCTACTTCTATTGTGCTGAAACTTGTAAAATCTGTACCTTTTCAGTTAATTTCCTACAGATTTTTTTTTTTAAGCTGAATTAATGCTTATCTTTATATTTTAAACTTTAACATAATTACTCTACATAAAATGTTTCAATTACTGAAATTGTACTGAACTTAAGTTACATTGTGTAATAAAGTTAAGGGCGGAATACAAAATTTGCAGACGTCAGAGCTGAACTCCCATCATTTTCTAAAGAACATCGATACAACGCTTGCTTTGGTTATTTGCCTTGAAAATAGCTTTACAATCACATTAGAAATTCTAAATTAAGTTGATACAGTACAGGTGTATACGCTAATTGAATAGTTCTAGGAAGAATCTATATAAGTGTACAGGTGGATGTTAGTTTTAAAGGGAATCTGTCAGCAGGTTTTTCAATATAATCTGATAGCAGTATAACATAGGGCAAGAAAACCTGATCCCAGGGATGTATCACTTACTGGGTTGTTTGATGTAGTTTTCAATGAATACCTGTCTGTCTGATGGAGATGTTGCAGACCTAAGAGTTAAACTGTATATAACCACTAACACACCCCTGACTGTCAGCTTCCTGTGTACACTGAGCAATGTGAGCAAGCAGCTAATCAGTGGTGGGGGCTGGATAACACAGATTAGCCTGCTGGGCTGCATGTGAGCTGTAGTCAGATAGTGTTAATGTCCTGTTGATAAAATGCTGATAGCATTGATATTAAACAATAGTGTTGAGCCACCCCCGTAGTGTTCGAGTTCGGTTCGGTTCGTCGAACACCCGTGTGTTCGCCGAACTGTTCGTCGAACTGTTCGTCGAACACCTTCGAACACCATTAAAACCAATGGCAGGCAAACAAAAACACATAGAAACACATAGAAAACACCTTCAAAGGTGTCCAAAAGCTGACAAACTGCTCAGAAGACACAACTAACACATGGAAAAGTGACAAGTACATATAGTCATGAGAAAAGAAAAGAGGTGGAGGAGTAAAAGGATGGGGAGACACAGATATAGGCATGTCATGCCCTTCTAAAATCCAAAAAGTGAGAAGCCGACACGTTCAGTCCGCTCCTGCCCGTGCCACCTCCGTGTCGCCGGGTTTGTGCCAGAGCCGCGGTGAACCCTGACGGCCAGCCCCCCTCTCCCAATACTGGTTCCTGTCCGCTGGTGGGTCGAGCGAGCCCCCCTGTGGTGGAGGCAGCTCTGAGTTTTTTAATTTAAATTGTCTCTCTAATTTGAATGAATACACTTTAAATCCATTTACAAGGATCTATTGGAGGGCAAGTCTCATGCCAGCAGCCGCATAATTCCAGCTCCAGTAGCGTCCACTAAAGCTGCTGCAGTTAAAAAGCTTTTATAAGGATCGAGCTCGGCTGTCCACCGCAAGGCATCCTACTGCCAGTCCCAGCCCCTATGCCTTGGGGTGCCTCCTGATGCTCTTCACTGAGTATCCCGTGGTCCCGAAGCATTTCCTTTGAAAAAATTAAGTGTCCAAACTACAGGTGGTGTAGCTTGCTTAACAGCCGGGATAATCCGCTGACTAGCAGACACTGCTACTAGGCACAAAGTATTTCCTGGGCTAGATGCAGTTAAAAATTTGTAAGTAGATACTCTCGTTGGATGCTGAGAAAGCATTCCATAGAGTCTCCTGGCACGCCATATATGATTTTCTTAAAAAGCTTGGGGTAGGGGTCTAGGGGACCCTTTTATAGCCAAAATCACGGCCCTGTATCAAAATACGTCACCTAGGCTGAGGATAAATGGAACTGTAGCACCCTGAGGGCTTGGTTGCTACAGAGGTATTGCACCTCACCCAGAGGTGTGATATCTCACTCTCAGGTAAGGAGGAGTGTGGATCAGGACCCGACACCTGCATGCATTACACCACATTGCCGTGGGGCAGGGCGACCAATATGCCCCTGAGATGTGCACGACAGTCCCTGTCCCTGGCTGGAGTGGGGGGAGGGAACACTGAGGAAGGGGAACCCTGTAGTGCAGGAGCAGGGAGGAAGCAGTTCCTGGGTGCATTGAGAAGGGAGTATAAAAGGTGGGCACCATCTTAGTTCAGTGCAGAGAAGTCTGAGCAGAAGTGGCAGGGAGCAGGGGCTCTGCATGAGCTCTGCTCCGGAGGCAGGCCTAGTAACAGAGGCCCAGGCCTGCAAGAGGGAGAAGGAAGGAAGAGGAGCGGAGAAGGCTCCAGGAATGAGGAATGAAGGGATCCCAGGGGTGCGGACGGGCAAGTCGCCACCGCAAGCCCGAATCCACCTGCGTGGAGGGGTCAGGCCAAAGGGGGAGACCGGTCCCCGAACTAGTGGAGGCAGGAAACGACCCTCAGCTAGAAACCGGAGGCTCTGACATTTTATGTGGCGCAGCCCCTCGCTACACCCGCTAGGAAGGCACCACATAGGGTCAGGGAAACTGGCGCCAAGTTTACCAAGAGTAGGCCCGAGGCAGCCGGACAGAAGTGTTGGTAAGAAAGGCCAGACAAAGGACACACAAAGGGGGTCCTGTGAAGCGCTCCAAAGTTATCTGGGAGTTGTCTGAGCCCCTCACCTGGTGAGCACAGTACGACGTGGGCAGCCGTTACCTGCAGACGTGGTCTGGATAATAAGAACTGTGAGTAAAGGCCCTGAACTGCATCACTGACTCCGTGTCGTTACTGCTGCTGCCCTGCACCATCACCCCCATCCTCCGCATACACTGCCCTGAGGCTATACTCCTCCCATGGGGAGTTATGCTACGCTCTGCTGCACCCACAACACCAGCCTCAGCGGTCTGCCCTGTAGCGGCGGTTCACTCTGACCGCAATCCACGGGTGGCGTAGTCGGACATTTAAACATCAAAACCACATAAATAGTTCCGCCACTGGTTTGACCACCCTGAGCCACGGAACCGGGTCGCCGCCACGAAGACTACAACCACCAGCATCCACCAAAAAGGGTCCGGCTCCGGGTGTCCCAAGGCCCAGGGGGTGCGTCAGAACATTTTCATCACCTTACACAATCACCAATGGGACAAGGCAGGGTTGTCCTCTGTCCCCTCTCTTATACATCCTAGTGACGGAGCACCTGCTCTCATCAATTCGCCATAACCCCAATATTAGGTGGATTGAGGTGGGAGGCACCGAGTACAAGTGCTCTCTATTTGCTGATGATGTCCTAGTATATATCACTCAATCACATATATCCATCCATGCTGTTATGGCTGAAATAGATCACTTTGTTACATGGTCAAATTTTAAAATCAATGCAGCGAGGTTTGAGGCCCTCGATGTCTCCCACCCCAAATCCATATAGGATTCCATCCAGTCCAACTTTCCCTTTGCCTGGCCCTTAGGAATACTTAGGAATTCCTATTCATAGAGACCTCTCCCATCTATGTTATCTTAATTTTGGGCCCTTTATTGAACAACTCCATACAGACCACGGTTGGCAAGTTAGAACTGTAAGATTCACTACGTGAACCACTGGTGTTTTGTGGAAAAGCACATGTACACTGCGTTCCAAATTATTATGCAAAAAGTGTTTAGGAGTGATAAGGGAAGAATTTGTTTGTTTGTCAGTTAAACTCACTGATGGTGATGTGTGTCAGGGCTCTTTATATCACTGTAAGCAATTGCAGACACCTGTGCTAATTAGTTTGGCAGGTGTGTCCAATGAAAGGCAAGACTACTTAAGAAGGCTCTCTCACATTATTAAGCAGCCTACATTTTCTGCCAAAATGGGAAAGAAAAAGGATGTGTTGGCTGCTGAGAAGCAACAAATTGTGGAGTGTTTAGGTCAAGGCATGACTACAATCAACATTGTGCGATGATCAGGATGAAGTGTCTTGGCAATCAAGAAGTATGTAGCTGATTCACAGTACACACGTGTGCGTGCTGATAAGGGCAAATTGAGGACTCTTTCCTACAGGCAATTACGTCAGGTTGAAAGAGCAGCGGCAAAAAAGCCTTATCATAGCAGCAGACAAGTTTTTGAAGCTGCTTGTGCCTCCAACGTCCCCCGAACAACAAGATGCAGGGTCCTTCAGAGGTTTGCAACTGTGCATACGCCATCCTGTCGACCTCCTCTATACACTTCACACAAGCTGAAACGGCTCCAGTGGGCCAAACATTACATGAAGACTGATTTCAAAACTGTTTTGTTCACGGATGAGTGCAGTGCAGCGCTCGATGGTCCAGATGGATGGAGTGGAGGATGGCTGGTTGATGGACACCCCACGCAAACACGGCTACAGCGCCAACAAGGAGGAGGTGGAGTAATGTTTTGGGCTGGAATCATGGGGAGAGAGATTGTCGGCCCCTTTAGGATCCCTGAAGGCGCTAAAGATGAACTCCATAATGTATGTGGATTTTCTCAAACAGCACTTCCTGCCATGGTTCAAGAAGAAGAACCGTGTATTTCACAGCAAGATCATTTTTCTGCATGATAATGCACCATCTCATGCTGCACATAAAACATCTGCATCTCTGGCTGATATGGGCATAAAAGGGGACAAACTTATGGTGTGACCCCCATGCTCCCCTGACCTGTACCCCATTCAGAATCTTTGGAGCATCATTAAAAGGAGTGTCTATGATGACGGGAGGCAGTTCACATCTAAGCAACAGCTCTGGGAGGGTATTCTGTCCTCATGCAAAACAATTGAAGCAGAAACCATCCAAAACCTGACAAATTCAATGGACGAGAGAGTTCAGAAGCTCCTTTCGAACAAGGGGTCCTATGTGAAAATGTAACATCACCTAGAATAAAGTTCTGAGTTGAAAACTGTTTGATTTCAGTTTCTAACAACCTGCTAATGCTTATAATTTCAAAAATGACCATTTTTTTGGTCTTTATTAAAATGAAAAGGTTGATCGAAAAGTTTGGGGGATCTAAGAGTGTGGCAACCCAGTAGTCATGATTACTTCGAATTCTGACAATATGAGGGTCATGCTGCAGGTAGTGCAGCAAGAAGGCACTTATGTGTCTTGCGCATCTCGGAGCCCCAAAATTATTTTTCGGGCTAGATGCAGCTAAAAATTATTATTAATTTTAAATCTGGTGAAGCTTTAGTATAGATGGCCTAATAGGATCAGTGCTGCACACTGCTACAAAGCCCAAATTATTTTCCAGTCAAGATACAGATAAACATGATTAGTAATTTTAAATCTGGTGGAGCTTATTATAGATGGCCTAATAGAATCAGTGCTGCACACTGCTACAAAGCCCAAATTATTTTCCAGCCAAGATACAGATAAACATGATTAGTAATTTGAAAGCTTAAAACGGTTGGTAGGGTGATTTTAACCAATCATCAAGCTTTTACTCTCCCCAGGATGACACAGGGGTAGAAAAGTCGTTTCGGATCCATGATTTGTTCATCTTTATGAACGTGAGTCTGTCTACATTATCAGTGGAGAGCCGCGTGCGCTTATCTGTCAGCACACCACCAGCAGCGCTGAACACACGTTCAGACAGAACGCTGGCTGCGGGACATGACAAGATCTCCAAGGCGTAAGTGGCTAGCTCCGGCCATTTATCCAGATTGGAAGCCCAAAAAGAGCAAGGGTCCAGTGACACAGTCGTGGCTTCAATGTTTACTTGGAGATACTCCTGTACCATCGTCTCTAGGCGTTGACTATGTGTCAGACTTCTTGTCTCCTGTGGCCTTGCAAAGGATGGGCTAAAAAAGTGGTGAAATGATTCCGCAAAATTGATGTTACCAGCAGATACTGTGGTTCTGTTACGGTTTGAGTGCTGAACACTTGACAGTCCCACGGTTGGCAAGTTGGAACTGTGAGATTCACTACGTGCACCACTGGTATTTCTGCAACAGTCTCTGCTGATACTCCTGCATGCGTGCATCCCTTTCTATGGCAGGAATAATTTCTGCAAATTTACTTTTGTACCGGGGATCTAACAGTGTGCCAACCCAGTAGTCAGGATTATTTCTAATTCTCACAATTCGAGGGTCATGTTGCAGGTAGTGCAGCAAGAAGGCACTCATGTGTGTTGCGCATCCAGGAGCACCAAGTCCCTGTTGTGTTGGTGGCGAGGTAACAATCATGCTTCCTTCCTCTGTCCTCTCCCCCCAACCTCGCACAACAGAAATGTGATCAAGGTCTCCCTCATCTGATGAGTCTTCCATCAGTTCGTCCTCCACTTCTTCCTGGGCTTCTGCACCTTCCTCACTAGTTTGGCTGCTACCATGCGCCCTGGTAAAACCATCTCCCCCACCCTCACATGCCTGCCGCCTTGGTGCTGCCGACCGTCTGGACCTTGCAGATGTTAGCCCTTCCGCATACAACTCCTCCTCCTCTACTTCCTTCACCTCCTCTTGTGCCACCACCTGACTCCGAATTCTGTTTAACATGTGCTCCAGCATGTAAATCACCGGAATAATCATTCTGATAATGGCATCGTCAGCACTAAACATCTTCGTCGCCATTTCAAAACTGTGCAGAAGGGTGCATAGGTCCCTGATCTGAGACCACTCCTCCAGCGTGATTTGCCCCATCTCTGAATCTCGTTGGCCCAGGCTATACGTCAGAACGTATTGCACCAGGGCTTGTCGGTGCTGCCACAGTCGCTGCAACATGTGCAGAGTTGAATTCCACCGGGTAGGCACATCGCATTTTAGCCGGTGAAGTGGCAGGCCCAACGACTTCTGTAGAGATGTAAGTCACTGAGCTGCGGGATGCGAATGGCGGAAGTGAGCACACAGCGACCGTGCCCTCTGCAGAAGGCCATCTAGTCTGAGATAGTGGGCTAAAAATTGCTGGACAACCAGGTTCAACACGTGAGCCATACAAGGCACGTGTGTGACATTGCCCCGGCGAAGGGCCGCACTCAGGTTTGCAGCATTGTCACACACGGCCTTCCCTGGTTTCAGGTCCAGTGGAGACAACCATTCATGAAATTGGTTCTCCAGAGCTGACCACAACTCCTCAGCTGTGTGACTCACATTTCCCATACATTTCAATGTAAAAACCGCCTGATGACGTTGAGCCCTACTGCCAGCATAGTAAGGAGGTGTGCAGGATCCCTTCTGTGCAGTTAGAAAGCTTGTGGCATGACCAGACAGGCTTTGGGTGCAGGTGGAAGACCGAGAGGAGGTTGAGGAGGCAGAAGCAGTGGAGGAACTTTGACATAAAGAGGATTGACGCACAACTCGTGGGGACGGCAAGACTTGGACAGCAGCCCCTTGTCCTGCTGTCACCATAGTTACCCAGTGCCCAGTCAGCGACATGTAACGCCCCTGTCCATGCCTACTCGTCCAAGTGTCTGTGGTGAAATGCACCCTGTCACACACAGAGTTTCTCAAAGAAGCGGTGATGTTGTGTGCGACATGCTGGTGGAGAGCAGGCACACCTTTCTTTGAGAAGTAGTGCCAACTGGGCATCTGGTACTGGGGCACTGCGACGGACATAAGGTCTCGAAAATCCTCTGTGTCCACCAGGCGGAAAGGCAGCATTTCTGTAGCCAAGAGCTTGCAGATGGTGAAATTCAACCTCTTAGCTTTCTCATGGCTAGGAGGAAATGGTCTTTTACTTGTCCACATCTGAGGGACCGAGGGCTGGCTATTGTGCTTAGACGGGGTTGATAAGGGTGTCCCCGGCAAACTGCCGGTCTGTGAGGAAGATGCAGGCGGACATGTTAGGTTGCCTTGATCCAAAGGTGGTGCTATCGATGTCGGACAGCGCTCAACACCAGTTGCTGTTACCACCTCCAAAGAAAATGATGACCTGCCAATCACGCTGGCTGTTGCGGGTAAAGAGCTGGCAGGTCTGCACCCCAAAACAGGTGTGACTGCTGTCCCCCCAGTCACAGAGGATGAAGAGGCCGCGGATGCACAAGATATGGCAGACGGTGGTTGGCCCGGCCGGCTAGGCCGCAATGTAGCACACTGAGCTTCCCACTGCAACTTATGCTTCATGTCCATGTGCCGGTTCATGCATGAAGTACTCAAACTATGTATTTTTTGGCCTCTACTTAGCTTTTGCTGACAAATGTTACAGATAACACGAGTTGGGTCATCTTTATCGATCTGAAAAAATGCCCAGGCTATGCAAGGCTTAGCACCCATGTGACCTGAAGAGCCACCACGACTTGTGGTGAGAGGCAGAGTTGTGTTTGAGGATGCAGTTGTTGACGTGCTTCCAGTACTATGTCTCTGTCCAGGAAGGCGCAACCTGACCTCGTCGTCACTAGCATCTTCCTCCACCTCCTCTGCTGACCTCATCTCTTGGCTCACTGTGGGTTGACAGTATGTGGGATCTCCAACCTCATCATCATCACCCTGTGCGTTATCACACCCGTCGTCCTCAGAGCCAACCTGTTCCTGCCCTGACAAAAAACTAAAGTTGTCGCTCCAATCAGGTATTTGAGTCTTATCATCGTCTTCCTCATTGTCTCCACCAACAGGAGTTACAGTTTGGGAATGAGGGTCTACATTATGGTCAGAACCTTCTGCGTCTGGTCCTGGATCCGACTCATAAAGATTCTGGGCATCAGTGCAGATCATTTCCTCGTCTGGATTCACAGAAGCGCTGGAGTCGACCTCTGATTCCCAGGCTATAGTATGAGTAAACAGCTCTGCAGACTCAACCATCTGTTCTACCTCATACTCAGACGGGCAGCTGGAGATTTGGGAGCTGTGAGGAAGCAAGTGCGATTGGGGTGACACCTTTGAGGACTGGAGTATTTGTGATGTTGAAGTTGATGTGGAGGAGAGCCCACTTAAAGGAGCACTTGATATCCGTTGTAGCACCTGCTGTTTTTGTGCCTCATCTGGAATTTGTAGCGATTGGCGTGGCCGTAAGAAAGGGATCTTATCACATTGTCCGCTAAAAGAAGTAGACATTTTAGTTTGGCTGGAAGATGGTCTTTCTTCTGCAGATGTTACTGTTGCTTTAACACCTACCCCACGGACACAACCTTTTTTCCCCTTCCCAACACGCCTATTCCCCTTTCCACCAGCAGCAGGCCTTTTTCCACTCATTTTGGTGGTTAACTAATTCACAACTCTGGAGTTGTTTGCACAAAAAAACAATGGATGGGAACCGAGCAGAGCTGAGTGGCCAAACTGTGGTATTAGGCCAAAATTATTGGCTGGGTTAGATGCAGAAAAAAATTATATTCAATTTGCAACCTGATGGAGGTCTGTATAGATGGACTAATACAACAAGTCCCACACACAGCTAGAAGCCCAATATTTTTTCAGAGGTAGATGCAGAAAAAAATATATTCAGTTTGCAACCTGATGGAGGTCTGTATAGATGGATTAATAGAACAAGTCCCACACACAGCTAGAAGCCCAATATTTTTTCAGAGGTAGATGCAGAAAAAATTTATATTCAGTTTGCAACCTTATGGAGGTCAGTATAGATGGACTAATACAACAAGTCCCACACACAGCTAGAAGGCCAAATATTTTTTCAGAGGTAGATGCAGAAAAAAATTATATTCAGTTTGCAACCTTATGGAGGTCAGTATAGATGGACTAATAGAACAAGTCCCACACATAGCTAGAAGGTCAAATATTTTTTCAGAGGTAGATGCAGAAAAAAATTATATTCAGTTTGCAACCTTATGGAGGTCAGTATAGATGGACTAATAGAACAAGTCCCACACACAGCTAGAAGGCCAAATATTTTGTCAGACGTAGATGCAGAAAAAAATTATATTCAGTTTGCAACCTTATGGAGGTCAGTATAGATGGACTAATAGAACAAGTCCCACACACAGCTAGAAGGCCAAATATTTTTTCAGAGGTAGATGCAGAAAAAAATATATTCAGTTTGCAACCTGATGGAGGTCTGTATAGATGGATTAATAGAACAAGTCCCACACACAGCTAGAAGCCCAATATTTTTTCAGAGGTAGATGAAGAAAAAAATATATGCAGTTTGCAACCTGATGGAGGTCTGTATAGATGGACTAGTACAACAAGTCCCACACACAGCTAGAAGCCCAATATTTTTTCAGAGCTAGATGCAGAAAAAAATTATATTCAATTTGCAACCTGATGGAGGTCAGTATAGATGGACTAATAGAATGATGCTATGCCCAAAAGATTTTACTTCACTAGGTGCAGTAAAAAAATTGGTATTCTATACACAGGTGGTATATCTTGCAACACAGATAGGCTACTCCACTGACTAACACACTCTGCAATAGGCCAAAAAGGATTAGCTTTGCTAGATTCAGCCAAATGCTGTGAAAAAAACTTGCACAGCACTGGCACAGACCTGCCTGGCAAAAACTGATAGGAACTGATGTAACCTAGTCCTGAAAAGGACTCCAATTACAATTAGTCTTTACTCCCACAATCTATCTATTTAAGAGCGCAGACCTGCCTCATAAAAGTCGTAGGAAATGCTGTAACCTAGTCCTTAAAAGGACTGCAATCACAACTATTCCCTACTCCCAAGCTATCTGTATATTTGTGCGAAAATTGGCTTGAAATTAACAAGGTATAGCGCACACAGCAACAGCGGTGCCGTCTAACACGCAGCTGCAGCAGTGAGAAAATGGTGGCGACGGGGAAAATGGCTTGGTCTTATAGGGCAAGGACATGTGACATACACTGCCAATGACACATGCCCTTGCTTGTGTGAAAAAAATCACTTCGTTCCGTGTGTGCGCTGCTGATAGGCTGACAGATTGCACCTCCCCACTGCAAATGCGGGAAAGAGAAAAAAAAATGGAGATCTTCATTGTTCCTGCAGAGATCCATCCCCTGCCCCTCCCCCCACCCCGCTGTACACTCAAACTGCGTATTAACATTAATTTTCATCATTACTGAGAAAAAATCCAGTTATGATTTTGGTGCACGAACAGTTATCGAACATAACCTCGAACAGCCGAATTTTTCTCAAATTGTTCGTGTTCGCCGAACGGCTCGAACACCGCCCAAAACAGCTCGAATTTGAGATTGGCGAACAGTTCGAGTAGAACAACGCTCATCTCTATTAAACAACACACAGCCTGATAAGTGACACATCACTGGATTCAGGCTCTCAGTATCTACATTATGCTGCTCTCATATTAAATAGCAAAAACTTTATGACAGATACCCTTTAAAGCATATTTGTCACCAGTATTAGATAAATCTCTTCGGCCTGATGAGGCTGGTGTATTTAATTGCAAAGAACATTTTAGAATGGCTGTATAATAGTTAACTAATAAACAAAGTTTGCGCACATGAAATATATGAAATTTGAATAGTATTACTGCTCTAGAAAATATAAATAAATGAGAAATCTTAGTGCATGAATTGGCCAATTCATGTGTACCTGGTAGCCATGTTAAGGCGTTTTTTTCTGTTTGTATGTATAAGCTTTGACTGAGCACTCTGCCTCTAGGCCACAGGCGGTTTTAATTGTGGCAGGATCTTGCTTTTCCATACACAAGCAGACTTATGTCTCATAGAGAGGAGTTCACATTGGTAGGTTCCTGGTATGATGAGAAACGCCTTACTGTGGCTGTCAGGTACACATGAATTGGCCAATTAAAGTGCTAAGATTTCTCATTTATTTTTATTTTCTAGAGCAGTAATGCTATTCAAATTTCATATATTTCATGTTCTCATACTTAGCGTTGCAGTGTGCTTCTTTGTTTGTTAGTTATATATGGAGGTAGCTGCTCCTAGTAAGCACCTGTACACACCTGTTTCTTGTTTTGGAAGTGCCGATCAGTTTTTTCTGTTTCTATATATAATAATTAAATCACAATTTACGATCCCTTTGATTGACAAGCTCCTCTTCATTATTGCCCTCCTTCCCTGGTGCTGCATACTGCATAGTACAAGCTGAAGCTGATTGGACTCATGATCTTTCTCACTTTATAAATGAACTGTTAAAATATCAATTTTATATTATTATTTTGTCATAAAATGTTAATGTAAGCATATCAGATCTAATGCATGATGATTGTATTGTGAAATCTGATGACAGATCCACTTTATATTGCAGTCTTGCTAAATAATAATTATCAGTAAGATAATAGCCATATTTTAATAAAAAAGTGTTGGAGGCCGGAGTTCTGGTTGGCCTCCTATATATGCTCCTACACAACATTTTCTTGTCTGCAAATTTTTGTTGTTCCTCAGTATATCAAAGAGATTATTGAGAAACTTAAGAGTCTGGCTGAGTACCAAACATATGGAATTAAAGAAATGCCATCTTTTCAACCCCAAGATTAGTTGTATCCCCTAGTCAAATATAGACAGAAGTCTTATGGAAGACTAAACATTTCAATATAAAAATATACTGAGAGTTGTACATTAAACGACCAGTCAATATATAATGGATTTTATTTACCAGTTAAGCCACCGAATTGCATGCAATTATTCTTAATAGTATCTTGTTACTCATTTTGAATGTCAAGTTTCCAAACAATTATAAGTAATAAGTAAATGCCATTTAGAGCTCACAAATGTCATCCTTGCCAAGCACTGCATTCAACTAGCCTCATTAACTCCTTTAAAGCCCATGACATATTAATACAGGTCAGTGCCCTGGGCTTTAAGAGCCTGACCCATATTAGTACGTCATGGCAATCGCGCGCGCACACAGCCTGTGTGTCAGCTGATTGTCACAGCTGACACCCAGTACTATGTGCAGGGAGTGGTCCCGCATTGCTCCCGGGACATTAACCCCTGCAATGCTGCGATCGAAGTCGATCGCAGCATTACAGTGGCTAAGGGGAGGTGATCGGTATACTCACCTCCTCTTCCGCCCTCCAGCGCTGTCTGCCGCGGCTTCCCGGATGTTGCCATGACGACCCGATGTCGTCATGACAACATCCGGCTTACCAGACTGCAGGAAGAATTTTTGGTCATGCGCAGTACATGACCAAACTATCTTCTCCCTGTGCAGCGCTGACAGCCTGCATGGCACAGGCATGGTGCTCCATCCCTATGCTATGCAGGCGATCAGAATAAAAAAAGTGAAAGTCCCATAGTGGGACAAAGTAAACAAATAAAAAACTGTCAGAAAGTGAAAAAAAAAAAAAAAAATTGTAAAAATCTTAAAAAAAATAAAAAAAATAATCCACCAAAAATAAAAATATAATATACCCAACAATAAATATTATTATGAAAAAAACCCCAACGAACAATAAAAGTACACATATTTGATATCGCTGCGTCCGGAACGACCTGACCTATAAAATTGTCCCACTACTTAACCCCTTCAGTGAACACGGTAAAAAAAAAAAAAAACTAAGCAAAAAAACAATGCTTTATCATCATACCGCCAAACAAAAAATGGAATAACACGCGATCAAAAAGACAAATATAAATAAAAATGGTACCGCTGAAAATGTCATCTTGTCCCGCAAAAAACAAGCCACCATACAGCTCCATCATCCAAAAAAATAAAAAAGTTATAGCTCTCAGATTAAAGCGATGCAAAAAAATAATTTTTTCTATAAAATAGCTTTTATTGTGTAAAAGCGCCAAAACATAGAAAAATGATATAAATGTGGTACCGCTGTAAATGTACAGACGCGAATAATAAAGCTACCTTATCAATTTTACCACACGTGGAGTAGAATAAAAAATTTAAAAAAAAACAATTCCTGAATTGTTGGTTTTTGTTTATTCTGCCTCCCAAATAGAAAGCGATCAAAAAATGTCACATGCCTGAAAATGGCACCAATAAAAACGTCAACTCATCCTGCAAAAAACAAGCTGTCACATGACTCTGTCGGCCAAAATATGGAAAAATTATAGCTCTCAAAATATGGCAATGCAAAAACTAGATTTTACAAAATATGTGTCTTTTAGTGTGTGACTGCTGTCAATCATCAAAACTCGATATGATTCTGGTATCTCTGTAGTCGCACCGACCCGAAGAATAAAGTCATCTAATCACTTATACCGCACTAGGAACGGCGTTAAAAAATAAACGCTAGGACTGGGGTTGGGCTTAGGGTTGTGCTAATGTTAGAGTTGGGGTTAGGGTTGGGCTAGGGTAGGGTTAGGGTTGGGGTTAGGGTTGTTTTTTTTTTCAAAAGTAAAAAAAAAAAGAAAAAAATATGACGATATGGCAACTAGTGTTGAACGCAAGTGCTCGCTACTTGAGTTTGCATCGGGTGCTCAGGTATGAATTGAGTATTGTGGGTGCTCGAGTCTCCGCCCCATATGCTTTGCAGCCAAAAAAACCTTGTGGGGATTGCCTGCCATGCACAAGTGATCCCCGCATGTTTTTTTTGGGATGTCTAATAACCGTGAAACATGCGGGCGGGGACTCAAGCTTTTCACTTGAGCACCCGTGATACATGGTGCATACCTGAGTACCTGATGCAAACTCAAGTAGTGAGCACTTGCGCTCAAGACTAATGACAACTTATTCAATATGATGACCTAATGTTATCAAATTCTGTGTCGTACCTCTGGGTTCAAAATGTTAACTATACCCCTTGATAAAATTCTTGAGGGGTGTAGTTTACAAAATGGGGTCACTTGTGGGGGGTTTCCACTATTTAGGCACATCAGGGGCTCTTCAAACACGACATGGCGTCCGCTCTTGATTCCAGACGATTTTGCGTTCAAAAACTCACACAGTGCTCCTTCCCTTCTGAACTCTGCCGTGCGCCCAAACACTGTATTTTCCCCACATATGGGGTATTGGCGTACTCAGGAGAAATTGCACAAAAGTTTTTGGGGTCCATTTTCTCCTCTTACCCTTGTGAAAATAAAAAAATGGGGCTAAAACATCATTTTTGTGGAAAAAGTTTGATTTTTTTATTTTCACAGCTCCATGTTATAAACTTCTGCAAAGGACTTGGGGGTTAAAGGTGCTCACAATACCTCTAGATAAGTTTCCTTAGGGGTCTAGTTTCCAAAATGGTGTCACTTGTGGGGGGTTTCCACTGTTTAGGCACATCAGGGGAACATCCGCTAATTATTCAAGCAAATTTTACAATCAAAAAGTCAAATGGCGCTCCTTCCTTTCCGAACTCTGCTGCGCACCCAAACAGTGGTTTTCCCCCACTTATAGGATATCTCCTAACTCAGGAGAAATTGCAAAACAAACTGCATAGTGCAATTTCTTCTGTTACCCTTATGAAAATGCAAAAGTGGGGGCTGAAAAACATTTTTGTGGGAAAAATGTGAAAATTTTATTTTTACGGCTCAATGTTATAAACTTCTGTGAAGCACCTGGGGGTTCAAGGTGCTCACCAAACATCTAGATAAGTTCCCTGAGGGGTCTAGTTTCCAAAATGGTGTCACTTGTGGGGGTTTCCACTGTTTAGGCACATCTGGGGCTCACCAAATGCAGCATAGCGTCCGCTAATTATGCAAGCAAATTTTACATTTAAAAAGTCAAATGGCGCTCCTTCCCTTCCGAACCCTGCCGTGCACCCAAACAGTGGTTTTCCCCCAGATATGGAGTATCTGTTTACTAAGGAGAAATTGCACAACAAACTGCATGGTGCAATTTCTCCTGTTACCCTTATGAAAATGCAAAAGTGGGGGCTGAAAAACATTTTTGTGGGAAAAATGTGAAAATTTTATTTTTACGGCTCAATGTTATAAACTTCTGTGAAGCACCTGGGGGTTCAAGGTGCTCACCACACACCTAGATAAGTTCCCTGAGGGGTCTAGTTTCCAAAATGGTGTCACTTGTGGGGGGTATCCACTGTTTAGGCACATCAGGGGCTCCCAAAATGCAACATGGCGTCTGCTAATTATTCAAGCAAATTTTACATTCAAAAAGTCAAATGGAGCTCCTTCCCTTCCGAACTCTGCCCTGCGCCCAAACAGTGGTTTTTTCCCACATATAGGGTATCTGCGTGTCCATGGGAAATTGCACAACAAATTTTGGCGTCCATTTTTTCCTGTTACCCCTGCGAAAATAAAAAAAAGTAAAGTAACATTTTTGTGAAAAAAGTTAAATGTTAATATTTTTCTTCCACATTCCAAAAATACCTGTGGAGCACCTGAAGGCTTAATAAAATTCTTGAATGTGGTTGTGAGCACCTTGAGGGGTGCAGTTTTAGAATGGTGTCACTTTTTGGTATTTTCTGTCATAAAGACCCCTCAAAGTGACTTTAAATATGATGTGGTCCCTAAAAAAATGGTTTTGTAAATTTTGTTGGAAAAATGAGAAATCGCTGGTCAACTTTTATAGCTCCCCAATAAAAAAAAAATTTGGCTCCAAAATTGTGCTGATGTAAAGTAGACATGTGGGAAATGTTATTTATTAACTATTTTGTGTGACATATCTCTCTGATTTAAGGGCATAAAAATTCAAATTTTGAAAATTGCTAAATTTTCAAAATTTTCGCTAAATTTCCATTTTTTTCACAAATAAACGCAAGTGATATCGAAGAAATTTTACCACAATCATGAAGTACAATATGTCATGAAAAAACTATCTCAGAATAAGGGGGATCCCTTGAAGAGTTCCAGAGTAATTACCTCATAAAGTGACAGTGGTCAGAATTGTAAAAATTGGCCTCGTCATTAACGTGCAAACCACCTTGGGTTGTAAAGGGGTTAAAGAGCATCTTGTGCTCCATATTGGCCACTTGGGAGGCCAGTATAGAGCAGGTGTACATCCTTTATAAGGTTTCTAGCGCTTTAGGTATAGAATATTAGGTTTCTAGTGCTTCTACAAATTCTGATTACGTCTTCAACTAAGTTGAAGAAAGAAGAAAGAAAATATGATGTGACTTCAGTAAATGCAGAACTCCCCATTGTGGTTTTATGTATGACACTTCAAAGCATATTAACATTACCAATGAATCTAAAAGAAAAATTTTCATCTCATATTCATTCATCATTATTGAATAACCCAAGGGATTTTCTCGTAATATGGCTTGCCTACCTCTATACCTACCAAATAAAGATGTGAAAGCTGGAAACCACCCTGGAGTAAAAAAAAAAGAAGAAAAAAAATCTTATTTCCTTAATTTACCCTGGATCACTGATAAATAACATATTGTTTGATGGTGTGCTCCTCGGCTAACCAGGTTTTCTAAGAGATGAATTCAAACATTTTAATTTAAATGATGTCTGAGCCTTCTTATAGCAAAGGCATTGTCATGCATAATGCATTACGGTTGGTGGTTTATTAATACAGAAAGCTAAACTCCTGTTATTAAAATTTATATGAGTTATTATGGCATGATATATGAGTGTTACATTTATATGCAGTAAATGTATTTTGCAGTGTTTTGTAGAGGACAAATGACTGGTATATGGGCTTCACCAAGCTGTTTTCAAAGTGTATTTTTCTCCCCCATCCCCTTATCATTCCCTATGCCATTGTTAATTGGATAGACGTATAGCATTGGCCAAGGGCATTGTCTTTCTTTGCAATTGTTGCTGCTTAAAATCAAGGCTACACAATGCGATCTGTATGCATTCTGCATTCACCTTGCTTAGGATTCTGCCAGAACATTTTATCTGAAAATTTCACAGAACAGAATGGAACAGTTCCCAAGCACAGGCAGAGAATACTCTATGTGTAAAATGTGTTGCAATGATGAGGGCCAGCACTAATGTCAAGGACCAAATCTAGAGAGGATTTTGTAGCTGCAATAAATCACTTAATCTGACCACTATGTTGTGGTTATTTTCATTTTCCTATTCCTTTTAAGTGGTTTACCTAGTTCTGAATGCATTTAATGAATTTTAAACTTTAACCTGCAGAGCGATTTGCTTCCAGCTCACACAAGCACCCTGTCTCCCTGCGATTAAACAGACCGGCAAGAGGAACAACAGCAACAACAAAAAATCACCACAGCCATAAATACTTGCTATGGAATTCCACTGCAGCAATTAAACGTCGTATCTGTCATTCAGCGAAAACATTATCTTTCCATATTTGTTTTATTGCCAGTTCTCAATGGAATATATTTTTGGAGGAAACAGATTACATTTTCTTATAGTGCGTACACATAATCACACCTGAGGCTTACCATATAGTCTCATCATCAGTTTGCTGTGGATTCAGAAAATGCTAAAAAAAAATTATATATATAATAATAAAACCAGACCTGAATAAGCATTGTTATGGAAATGAGTCCTCATTTGGAACCAGATCATCTTTTTCTTAGAATAATATATTGTTTTCTAAGCTCAATGCAGCATCGACTGATGGGAATGTTAATTTGATTTTGCTGGTGAATCTCTATTGTATTGAGAATAGTGGAAGCACGGAAAGTAATAATATATACATGTAATGCCAATGGGAACTTGCTCATATAGCAGATAAGTATGTGCTCTGTGATATGTAATAAATACACAGAGGAATGTTTACTATTTTTTGATAAATAATTGAAACTATGATGACATTGCCAAGCTTACAAATGCACATTACTTCTCAAGAATCAAAATTAAAGTCCGCATCTCAGGCCATTGGAGCCGGGGTATTGCCAAGACATATCACAATGCCTGAGCGTTATCCTAATATTCTCTGACATTATTACAGCCTTAAAAATATATTTACATTTATTGGAAAATGTGAAGTTAAACTCCCGCACCGTCTTGTAGAAATGAGTAAATAATAAGTAAAGCACGGAGCATGAGAATTGTTCATATGCCCATGAAAATATCCTGATAATTCTTCTTGTACAGATTAAATTGCTTTAATCAGATAGAGCACTGAGTCTTGTTGCTTGATTTGTAGTATAAGTAAAGGTGACCTTGATATAGAGGCCTTCAGTTCCCGAATCTGATATGGCTTTGAGGATTTAATTAAAATGCCCATAGACATTGTGATTATTCAAGTCTTTTTGGTACCTTACAGGAAGAAATAGCATATCACAAGCATCTTTTAAAGAGCAGTTCAACGTTACATTCAGTTCAGTTTACTACATCCATTGATCAAAGTATTTTAGCGAGTTATGCACATTTTACCACTAACTGCTTTTATTAAATTTGCATTTTGTGATATACAACGTATTAGCACCAGGATATTCTCCAATGACATCCCATTTAGGGAAAATTACTCGAGTATACTGACATAAGATTTTTTCTAAACTGTCATTCTAACTTTTAAAAAATGCTCCTATTTCATACTTTTTATTGCACCCCCTGTGTTCTTTTGACTCCCATTTCAGAATGGTCCCTTTTTGACAATGCTTCACTGCATGGATCTTCATGAACATGGGCTGTGATTGATTTAGCTTATTTGTTGCTTTTACTTGTTTATCTGAGTCCATGCACAAATGCGTACAAAATATGCTCAATTTTTGACCTACTATTTTCATCTGTTTGCAGATGAAAAATGCCATTAAAGTTTATGGGTCATAAAAAAATCTGAAGGCTTCCATGTGTAATCCATATTTGATCTGTATTGTATAAGTATATCTCTCTTATCCAGTTTTCAGCATAAAAGGCAGGCAGAAGTATTATTGATTAATAATTACATAACCACTTTCAAATTTGTACAATTTTCAATTTTAAAATGTAGCATGTTGCCATTAGTTGTATAACTATTTTTAATTTGTAGACATGCTCATTTTAAGTGCATTTTTTATCTTTATTACATTCTGAGCGGTTCTAGTTGTATGTTTTATATTAAAAGAAGAGTCTTCTCTCTAGTCCCTACTCACTATTTTAAAATCAGATCTATTTGGAAATAGGGGTTCAGGACAGAGTAGGGTGGGGGTGGTAAGGAGGAAGTGGCAAAACACATCTGATTGTGGGTAAATGCTGTTGCTGAATAAAAATTTTGTTTACAAAGACTAAGAAAGATATTGTCCACTAACAGTGACCATATAGTGGTAGATACGAGATCTGCAGAACATATTAGCAGATTACAGTGCAATTATATATAGTGACTATATTTATATATATAGCGGACGTTCTTTCTGATGGAGTCATTCATTTTTCCCGACCTTTACCATCCGGCTAAAACAGATATGTAAGCTTCTTAGAGCCTCGACTCTACAAAAATACTTATGACTTCTCACATTTAGAGCACCCTCTCCATCTATTCCCAACCTGCACAAACTCCTCATAATTCTGATACCCCAATCATGAGCCTACTCCTGCCATATTTGTTTCTAGTTTGGCATGGAAGCAGTACTCCTCTTAGTGTCCCACATAGATTCCTAGTAGCTCAGTCACTTGCTTCCTGTATTGGCAAATTCCTGCTTTGTCTCACCTGCTATTGACCCTGCTTGCCTTCTCATTTATCCTGATCTCTCCACTCCTGACCTCGGCTACGAATTCGGAACCTGTGCTGCCTACCCCAATCTCAGACCGTCTGACTACGCTTCTGTCTTGCCCACCTGTACTTTGTACCCGAATCTCTGACCCTCCAACAGCTGCTGCAGTCCTGGAGACTGACCTGAAGTAGTACCTTGTGTCTACCGGCAGCCTTATCCTTAGCATCAGAGGCTCTAGTGAATAACCGGTAGACACTTAGTAATGCCCCTCCAGGGTAAGCTGGCCCCTTACACCCTCTAGCATTACAGTAAGTTCAAGCCATGGGCCCAGGTGACAAGATAAGATCTAGAGACTCTAAGTCTCTTGTGCAAGGTCTCATGCACAACATGAGCATCA
The DNA here is from genome assembly GCF_046119375.1 of Phyllobates terribilis. Classification (NCBI taxonomy): domain Eukaryota; kingdom Metazoa; phylum Chordata; class Amphibia; order Anura; family Dendrobatidae; genus Phyllobates; species Phyllobates terribilis. The sequence continues at coordinate 284,817,676 of NW_027362762.1, read as the reverse complement.
AGACCAGCTGATGCAGGCGATTAATGTTATGGTAACTCAGCTAGAGGATTTGTCGTCCTCTGCATCCACCCCGTCCCGCATCTCAATCATGATTGCTCCTCCTTCCTCAGCATCAAAATCATTGCCAGGGGAGCTTCCTGGAGTTCCAGTGTCTGGTGGAGCAGCTAAGCTTCAACTTCCACTTCCATCCCGCTTTGATGGAAACCACAAAGAAATCTGCCAGATGCACTTCACGCTCTCTCCACGCTCATCTTTTTCCTTTGGACCAGACTAAGATTGTGTTCATGGTCTCTCTGCTGTCCGGACGAGCCCTGGCTTGGGCAAACCCCATTTTGGAGCATGGGGTTCCCGAGACTCGCAACATTGGGAGATTCCTGGAGTTGTTCCAGGCAGTATTCGAGGAACTTGGCTGAACCTTGTCTTCCACCTTAACCCTGGTTAACTCTAAAACAGTGCATGGATACCATGGCTAAGTATGCCTTAAGCTCCTGCACCCTGATGACAGAGCTGGCCTGTAACGAAGAGGCCCTGGTGGTGACCTTATGGCAGGGTCTGTCCGGTCGAATTAAGGATGAGTTGGCAGGCAGAGATCTACAATCCTCTCTGGATGCCCTTATACACCTCACTACTAGGATTGATCTCTGTTTCCATGAGCAAGCTCTGGAACAGGCTCAAATGTCTTCTCTTTTAGGGGAACCTCACAAGTCGGTTCCAACCTTTCAGTACCCCTTGCTGCTGCAAGCTCCACCTCCTGATATAGAGCTGATGCAGGTAGAATGAGCCATACTCTCTGTTCAAGAGTGACAGAAAATATATTGTGACAACATGTGGATGCACTGGGGTGGCAAAGGCCATTATGCTTGTCAGTGCACAATAAAGCCCTGAGAACCCCCACTTCTAGGGTTGGTCAGAGAGGTGACCTTAGGTAAGAGAGATTGCTCTCCAAAACTGGTGACCCAAGTAACCCTGTCTTGGCAAGAGAGGTCCCTCAACGCGGCTGCCAATTTGAGTTCCAGTTTCATGAGAAACTTCATCCTTCTGGAACTGTCTGCCAGCTCCCTACACAACAGCTGGATCACCCCATGTCTATTGCTTCCATTGAAGAACTACTTCTGGTAGAACCTATTCATTATATGACAGTGCAGGTCACCCTGCAGATTGGAACTCAGCATTCTGAAAAAAATTCTTTCTATGTGCTTCTTAAGTCTGTAAACTCAGTTCTTCTAAGCTTCCCGTGGTTGTGTCGACATTCGCCAGTTGTTGACTGGTCCATTGGTCAGGTCTCTCAATGGGGATTGCATTGTGCTACCAACTGTCTTGCCAACATTGTGCTCCAGATTATGTCTTCTGTTCATTCTTACCTTTCTTCTCCACCCTTTATCCTCCACCCTTTTAGCCAGGTATTTCCTCTTTCTCTGCTTGAGACTTGTGTCTTGTCCTAATTAGAGATGAGCAGTGTTCGACTCAAACTGTTCAGCAATCTCAAATTCGAGCAGTTTTGAGCGGTGTTCGAGCCCTTCAGCGAACACGAACGATTTGAAAAAAATCTGGCTGTTCGAGGTTATGTTCGATAACTGTTCGTGCACCAAAATCATAACTGGATTTTTTCACAGTAATGCTGATAATCAATGTTAATACACAGTTTGAGTGTACAGCGGGGCGGGGGGAGGGGCAGGGGATGGATCTCTGCATAAATAATGAAAATCTCCATATTTTTTTCTCTTTCCCGCATTTACAGTGGGGAGGTGCAATCTGTCAGCCTATCAGCAGCGCACACACGGAGCGAACTGCTTTTTTTCACACAAGTAAGGGCATGTGTCATTGGCTGTATATGTCACATGTCCTTACCCTATAAGACCCAGCCACATTCCCCGTCGCTACCATTTTCTCACTGCAGCAGCTGCGTGTTAGACGGCACCGCTGTTGCTGTGTGCGCTATACTTTCAGTGTTAATTTCAAGCCAATTTACTCAGAAATATACAGATAGCTTGGGAGTAGGGAATAGTTGTGATTGCAGTCCTTTTGAGGACTAGGTTACAGCATTTCCTATGACTTTTATCAGGCAGGTCTGTGCTCTTAAACAGATAGGTTGGGAGTAGAAACTAATTGTAATTGCAGTCCTTTTGAGGACTAGGCTACAGCATTTCCTAGGACTTTTTGCCAGGCAGGTCTGTGCCAGTGTTGTGCAAGTGTTTTTCACAGCATTTGGCTAAATCTAGCTAAGCAAATCCTTTTTGGCCTCTTGCAGTGTATGTTAGTCAGTGGAGTAGCATATCTGTGTTGCAAGCTACACCACCTGTGTACAGAATACAATTTTTTTTACTGCAGCTACCAAGTAAAACCTTTTGGGCATAGCATCATTCTATTAGGCCATCTATACTAAGCTCCACCAGCTTGCAAATTACTAATAATTTTTATCTGAATCTAGCTCTGAAAATAATTTTGGGCTTGTAGCAGTGTGTGGGACTTATTCTAAGTCCATCTATACTAAGCTCCACCAGCTTGCAAATTACAAATAATTTTTATCTGCATCTAGCTCGGAAAATAATTTTGGGCTTGTAGCAGTGTGTGGGACTTATTCTTAGTCCTTCTGTACTAAGCTCCATCAGCTTGCAAATTACAAATAATTTTTATCTGCATCTATCTTGGAAAATAATTTTGGGCTTGTAGCAGTGTGTGGGACTTATTCTTAGTCCATCTATACTAAGCTAAACCAGCTTGCAAATTACAAATAATTTTTATCTGCATCTAGCTCGGAAAATAATTTTGGGCTTGCAGCAGTGTGTTGGACTTATTCTTAGTCCATCTATACTAAGCTCCACCAGCTTGCAAATTACAATTAATTTTATCTGCATCTAGCTCGGAAAATAATTTTGGGCTTGTAGCAGTGTGTGGGACTTATTCTTAGTCCATCTATACTAAGCTCCACCAGCTTGCAAATTACAAATAATTTTTATTTGCTTCTAGTTTGGAAAATAATTTTGGGCTTATAGCAGTGTGTGGGACTTATTCTTAGTCCATTTATATTAAGCTCCACCAGTTTGCAAATTGTATATAATTTTTATCTGCATCTAGCTCGGAAAAAAATGTTGGGCTTGTTAGCAGTGTATGGGACTTATTCTTAGTCCATCAATACTAAGCTCCACCAGCTTGCAAATTACAAATAATTTTTATCTGCATCTAGCTCTGAAAATAATTTTGGGCTTGTAGCAGTGTGTGGGACTTATTCTTATTCCATCTATACTAAGCTCCACCAGCTTGCAAATTACAAATAATTTTTATCTGCATCTAGCTCGGAAAATAATTTTGGGCTTGTAGCAGTGTGTGGGACTTATTCTTATTCCATCTATACTAAGCTCCACCAGCTTGCAAATTACAAATAATTTTTATCTGCATCTAGCTCGGAAAATTTGGGCTTGTAGCAGTGTGTGGGACTTATTCTTAGTCCATCTATACTAAGCTCCACTAGATTGCAAATTACTGATAATTTTTATCTGAATCTAGCTCTGAAAATAATTTTTGGCTTGTAGCAGTGTGTGGGACTTATTCTTAGTCCATCTGTACTAAGCTCCATCAGCTTGCAAATTACAAATAATTTTTATCTGCATCTAGCTCGGAAAATAATTTTGGGCTTGTAGCAGTGTGTGGGACTTATTCTTAGTCCATCTATACTAAGCTAAACCAGCTTGCAAATTACAAATAATTTTTATCTGCATCTAGCTCGGAAAATAATTTTGGGCTTGTAGCATTGTGTTGGACTTATTCTCAGTCCATCTATACTAAGCTCCACCAGCTTGCAAATTACAATTAATTTTATCTGCATCGAACTCGGAAAATAATTTTGGGCTTGTAGCAGTGTGTGGGACTTATTCTTAGTCCATCTTTACTAAGCAACACCAGCTTGCAAATTACAAATAATTTTTATCTGCATCTAGTTCGGAAAATAATTTTGGGCTTATAGCAGTGTGTGGGACTTATTCTTCGTCCATCTATATTAAGCTCCACGAGTTTGCAAATTACATATAATTTTTATCTGCATCTAGCTCGGAAAATTTTTTTGGGCTTGTTATCAGTGTGTGGGACTTATTCTTAGTCATTCTATACTAAGCTCAACCAGCTTGCAAATTACAAATAATTTTTATCTGCATCTAGCTCAGAAAATAATTTTGGGCTTGTAGCAGTGTGTGGGACTTATTCTTATTCCATCTATACTAAGCTTCACCAGCTTGCAAATAACAAATAATTTTTTTCTGCATCTAGCTCGGAAAATTTGGGCTTGTAGCAGTGTGTGGGACTTATTCTTAGTCCATCTATACTAAGCTCCACCAACTTGCAAATTACTAATAATTTTTATCTGAATCTAGCTCTGAAAATAATTTTGGGCTTGTAGCAGTGTGTGGTACTTATTCTTATTCCATCTATACTAAGCTACACCAGCTTGCAAATTACAAATAATTTGTATCTGCATCTAGCTCGGAAAATTTGGGCTTGTAGCAGTGTGTGGGACTTATTCTTAGTCCATCTATACTAAGCTCCACCAGCTTGCAAATTACTAATAATTTTTATCTGCATCTAGCTCGGAAAATAATTTTGGGCTGGTAGCAGTGTGTGGGACTTATTCTTAGTCCATTTATATTAGGCTCCACCAGTTTGCAAATTACATATAATTTTTATCTGCATCTAGCTCGGAAAATAATTTTGGGCTGGTAGCAGTGTGTGGGACGTATTCTTAGTCCATCTATACTAAGCTCCACCGGCTTGCAAATTACAAATAATTTTTATCTGCTTCTAGGTCGGAAAATTATTTTGGGCTTACAGCAGTGTGTGGGACTTATTCTTAGTCCATTTATATTAAGCTCCACCAGTTTGCAAATTACATATAATTTTTATCTGCATCTAGCTCGGAAAAAAATTTTGGGCTTGTTAGCAGTGTGTGGGACTTATTCTTAGTCCATGTATACTAAGCTCCACCAGCTTGCAAATTACAAATAATTTTTATCTGCATCTAGCTCGGAAAATAATTTTGGGCTTGTAGCAGTGTGTGGGACTTATTCTTAGTCCATCTATACTAAGCTCCATCAGCTTGCAAATTACAAATAATTTTTATCTGCATCTAGCTCGGAAAATAATTTTGGGCTTGTAGCAGTGTGTGGGACTTATTCTTAGTCCATTTATACTAAGCTAAACCAGCTTGCAAATTACAAATAATTTTTATCTGCATCTAGCTCGGAAAATAATTTTGGGCTTGTAGCAGTGTGTTGGACTTATTCTCAGTCCATCTATACTAAGCTCCACCAGCTTGCAAATTACAATTAATTTTATCTGCATCCAACTCGGAAAATAATTTTGGGCTTGTAGCAGTGTGTGGGACTTATTCTTAGTCCATCTATACTAAGCTCCACCAGCTTGCAAATTACAAATAATTTTTATTTGCTTCTAGTTTGGAAAATAATTTTGGGCTTATAGCAGTGTGTGGGACTTATTCTTAGTCCATTTATATTAAGCTCCACCAGTTTGCAAATTGTATATAATTTTTATCTGCATCTAGCTCGGAAAAAAATGTTGGGCTTGTTAGCAGTGTATGGGACTTATTCTTAGTCCATCAATACTAAGCTCCACCAGCTTGCAAATTACAAATAATTTTTATCTGCATCTAGCTCTGAAAATAATTTTGGGCTTGTAGCAGTGTGTGGGACTTATTCTTATTCCATCTATACTAAGCTCCACCAGCTTGCAAATTACAAATAATTTTTATCTGCATCTAGCTCGGAAAATAATTTTGGGCTTGTAGCAGTGTGTGGGACTTATTCTTAGTCCATCTATACTAAGCTAAACCAGCTTGCAAATTACAAATAATTTTTATCTGCATCTAGCTCGGAAAATAATTTTGGGCTTGTAGCATTGTGTTGGACTTATTCTCAGTCCATCTATACTAAGCTCCACCAGCTTGCAAATTACAATTAATTTTATCTGCATCGAACTCGGAAAATAATTTTGGGCTTGTAGCAGTGTGTGGGACTTATTCTTAGTCCATCTTTACTAAGCAACACCAGCTTGCAAATTACAAATAATTTTTATCTGCATCTAGTTCGGAAAATAATTTTGGGCTTATAGCAGTGTGTGGGACTTATTCTTCGTCCATCTATATTAAGCTCCACGAGTTTGCAAATTACATATAATTTTTATCTGCATCTAGCTCGGAAAATTTTTTTGGGCATGTTATCAGTGTGTGGGACTTATTCTTAGTCATTCTATACTAAGCTCAACCAGCTTGCAAATTACAAATAATTTTTATCTGCATCTAGCTCAGAAAATAATTTTGGGCTTGTAGCAGTGTGTGGGACTTATTCTTATTCCATCTATACTAAGCTTCACCAGCTTGCAAATAACAAATAATTTTTTTCTGCATCTAGCTCGGAAAATTTGGGCTTGTAGCAGTGTGTGGGACTTATTCTTAGTCCATCTATACTAAGCTCCACCAACTTGCAAATTACTAATAATTTTTATCTGAATCTAGCTCTGAAAATAATTTTGGGCTTGTAGCAGTGTGTGGTACTTATTCTTATTCCATCTATACTAAGCTACACCAGCTTGCAAATTACAAATAATTTGTATCTGCATCTAGCTCGGAAAATTTGGGCTTGTAGCAGTGTGTGGGACTTATTCTTAGTCCATCTATACTAAGCTCCACCAGCTTGCAAATTACTAATAATTTTTATCTGCATCTAGCTCGGAAAATAATTTTGGGCTGGTAGCAGTGTGTGGGACTTATTCTTAGTCCATTTATATTAGGCTCCACCAGTTTGCAAATTACATATAATTTTTATCTGCATCTAGCTCGGAAAATAATTTTGGGCTGGTAGCAGTGTGTGGGACGTATTCTTAGTCCATCTATACTAAGCTCCACCGGCTTGCAAATTACAAATAATTTTTATCTGCTTCTAGGTCGGAAAATTATTTTGGGCTTACAGCAGTGTGTGGGACTTATTCTTAGTCCATTTATATTAAGCTCCACCAGTTTGCAAATTACATATAATTTTTATCTGCATCTAGCTCGGAAAAAAATTTTGGGCTTGTTAGCAGTGTGTGGGACTTATTCTTAGTCCATGTATACTAAGCTCCACCAGCTTGCAAATTACAAATAATTTTTATCTGCATCTAGCTCGGAAAATAATTTTGGGCTTGTAGCAGTGTGTGGGACTTATTCTTAGTCCATCTATACTAAGCTCCATCAGCTTGCAAATTACAAATAATTTTTATCTGCATCTAGCTCGGAAAATAATTTTGGGCTTGTAGCAGTGTGTGGGACTTATTCTTAGTCCATTTATACTAAGCTAAACCAGCTTGCAAATTACAAATAATTTTTATCTGCATCTAGCTCGGAAAATAATTTTGGGCTTGTAGCAGTGTGTTGGACTTATTCTCAGTCCATCTATACTAAGCTCCACCAGCTTGCAAATTACAATTAATTTTATCTGCATCCAACTCGGAAAATAATTTTGGGCTTGTAGCAGTGTGTGGGACTTATTCTTAGTCCATCTATACTAAGCTCCACCAGCTTGCAAATTACAAATAATTTTTATCTGCATCTAGCTCGGAAAATAATTTTGGGCTGGTAGCAGTGTGTGGGACTTATTCTTAGTCCATTTATATTAGGCTCCACCAGTTTGCAAATTACATATAATTTTTATCTGCATCTAGCTCGGAAAATAATTTTGGGCTGGTAGCAGTGTGTGGGACGTATTCTTAGTCCATTTATACTAAGCTCCACCGGCTTGCAAATTACAAATAATTTTTATCTGCTTCTAGTTCGGAAAATAATTTTGGGCTTACAGCAGTGTGTGGGACTTATTCTTAGTCCATTTATATTAAGCTCCACCAGTTTGCAAATTACATATAATTTTTATCTGCATCTAGCTCGGAAAAAAATTTTGGGCTTGTTAGCAGTGTGTGGGACTTATTCTTAGTCGATCTATACTAAGCTCCACCAGCTTGCAAATTACAAATAATTTTTATCTGCATCTAGCTTAGAAAATAATTTTGGGCTTGTAGCAGTGTGTGGGACTTATTCTTAGTCCATCTATACTAAGCTCCACCAGCTTGCAAATTACAAATAATTTTTATCTGCATCTAGTTCGTAAAATAATTTTGGGCTTATAGCAGTGTGTGGGACTTATTCTTAGTCCATCTATATTAAGCTCCACGAGTTTGCAAATTACATATAATTTTTATCTGCATCTAGCACGGAAATTTTTTTTGGGCTTGTTATCAGTGTGTGGGACTTATTCTTAGTCCATCTATACTAAGCTCCACCAGCTTGCAAATTACAAATAATTTTTATCTGCTTCTAGCTCAGAAAATAATTTTGGGCTTGTAGCAGTGTGTGGGACTTATTCTTAGTCCATCTATACTAAGCTCCACCAGCTTGCAAATTACAAATAATTTTTATCTGCATCTAGCTCGGAAAATAATTTTGGGCTTGTAGCAGTGTGTGGGACTTATTCTTATTCCATCTATACTAAGCTCCACCAGCTTGCAAATTACAAATAATTTGTATCTGCATCTAGCTCGGAAAATTTGGGCTTGTAGCAGTGTGTGGGACTTATTCTTAGTCCATCTAAACTAGGCTCCACCAGCTTGAAAATTACAAATAATTTTTATCTGCATCTAGCTCGGAAAATAATTTTGGGCTTGCAGCAGTGTGTTGGACTTATTCTTAGTCCATCTATACTAAGCTCCACCAGCTTGCAAATTACAATTAATTTTATCTGCATCTAGCTCGGAAAATAATTTTGGGCTTGTAGCAGTGTGTGGGACTTATTCTTAGTCCATCTATACTAAGCTCCACCAGCTTGCAAATTACAAATAATTTTTATTTGCTTCTAGTTTGGAAAATAATTTTGGGCTTATAGCAGTGTGGGACTTATTCTTAGTCCATTTATATTAAGCTCCACCAGTTTGCAAATTGTATATAATTTTTATCTGCATCTAGCTCGGAAAAAAATGTTGGGCTTGTTAGCAGTGTATGGGACTTATTCTTAGTCCATCAATACTAAGCTCCACCAGCTTGCAAATTACAAATAATTTTTATCTGCATCTAGCTCTGAAAATAATTTTGGGCTTGTAGCAGTGTGTGGGACTTATTCTTATTCCATCTATACTAAGCTCCACCAGCTTGCAAATTACAAATAATTTTTATCTGCATCTAGCTTGGAAAATTTGGGCTTGTAGCAGTGTGTGGGACTTATTCTTAGTCCATCTATACTAAGCTAAACCAGCTTGCAAATTACAAATAATTTTTATCTGCATCTAGCTCGGAAAATAATTTTGGGCTTGTAGCATTGTGTTGGACTTATTCTCAGTCCATCTATACTAAGCTCCACCAGCTTGCAAATTACAATTAATTTTATCTGCATCGAACTCGGAAAATAATTTTGGGCTTGTAGCAGTGTGTGGGACTTATTCTTAGTCCATCTTTACTAAGCAACACCAGCTTGCAAATTACAAATAATTTTTATCTGCATCTAGTTCGGAAAATAATTTTGGGCTTATAGCAGTGTGTGGGACTTATTCTTCGTCCATCTATATTAAGCTCCACGAGTTTGCAAATTACATATAATTTTTATCTGCATCTAGCTCGGAAAATTTTTTTGGGCTTGTTATCAGTGTGTGGGACTTATTCTTAGTCATTCTATACTAAGCTCAACCAGCTTGCAAATTACAAATAATTTTTATCTGCATCTAGCTCAGAAAATAATTTTGGGCTTGTAGCAGTGTGTGGGACTTATTCTTATTCCATCTATACTAAGCTTCACCAGCTTGCAAATAACAAATAATTTTTTTCTGCATCTAGCTCGGAAAATTTGGGCTTGTAGCAGTGTGTGGGACTTATTCTTAGTCCATCTATACTAAGCTCTACCAACTTGCAAATTACTAATAATTTTTATCTGAATCTAGCTCTGAAAATAATTTTGGGCTTGTAGCAGTGTGTGGTACTTATTCTTATTCCATCTATACTAAGCTACACCAGCTTGCAAATTACAAATAATTTGTATCTGCATCTAGCTCGGAAAATTTGGGCTTGTAGCAGTGTGTGGGACTTATTCTTAGTCCATCTATACTAAGCTCCACCAGCTTGCAAATTACAAATAATTTTTATCTGCATCTAGCTCGGAAAATAATTTTGGGCTGGTAGCAGTGTGTGGGACTTATTCTTAGTCCATTTATATTAGGCTCCACCAGTTTGCAAATTACATATAATTTTTATCTGCATCTAGCTCGGAAAATAATTTTGGGCTGGTAGCAGTGTGTGGGACGTATTCTTAGTCCATCTATACTAAGCTCCACCGGCTTGCAAATTACAAATAATTTTTATCTGCTTCTAGGTCGGAAAATTATTTTGGGCTTACAGCAGTGTGTGGGACTTATTCTTAGTCCATTTATATTAAGCTCCACCAGTTTGCAAATTACATATAATTTTTATCTGCATCTAGCTCGGAAAAAAATTTTGGGCTTGTTAGCAGTGTGTGGGACTTATTCTTAGTCCATGCATACTAAGCTCCACCAGCTTGCAAATTACAAATAATTTTTATCTGCATCTAGCTCAGAAAATAATTTTGGGCTTGTAGCAGTGTGTGGGACTTATTCTTAGTCCATCTATACTAAGCTCCACCAGCTTGCAAATTACAAATAATTTTTATCTGCATCTAGCTCGGAAAATAATTTTGGGCTTGTAGCAGTGTGTGGGACTTATTCTTAGTCCATCTATACTAAGCTCCATCAGCTTGCAAATTACAAATAATTTTTATCTGCATCTAGCTCGGAAAATAATTTTGGGCTTGTAGCAGTGTGTGGGACTTATTCTTAGTCCATTTATACTAAGCTAAACCAGCTTGCAAATTACAAATAATTTTTATCTGCATCTAGCTCGGAAAATAATTTTGGGCTTGTAGCAGTGTGTTGGACTTATTCTCAGTCCATCTATACTAAGCTCCACCAGCTTGCAAATTACAATTAATTTTATCTGCATCCAACTCGGAAAATAATTTTGGGCTTGTAGCAGTGTGTGGGACTTATTCTTAGTCCATCTATACTAAGCTCCACCAGCTTGCAAATTACAAATAATTTTTATCTGCATCTAGCTCGGAAAATAATTTTGGGCTGGTAGCAGTGTGTGGGACTTATTCTTAGTCCATTTATATTTAGGCTCCACCAGTTTGCAAATTACATATAATTTTTATCTGCATCTAGCTCGGAAAATAATTTTGGGCTGGTAGCAGTGTGTGGGACGTATTCTTAGTCCATCTATACTAAGCTCCACCGGCTTGCAAATTACAAATAATTTTTATCTGCTTCTAGTTCGGAAAATAATTTTGGGCTTACAGCAGTGTGTGGGACTTATTCTTAGTCCATTTATATTAAGCTCCACCAGTTTGCAAATTACATATAATTTTTATCTGCATCTAGCTCGGAAAAAAATTTTGGGCTTGTTAGCAGTGTGTGGGACTTATTCTTAGTCGATCTATACTAAGCTCCACCAGCTTGCAAATTACAAATAATTTTTATCTGCATCTAGCTTAGAAAATAATTTTGGGCTTGTAGCAGTGTGTGGGACTTATTCTTAGTCCATCTATACTAAGCTCCACCAGCTTGCAAATTACAAATAATTTTTATCTGCATCTAGTTCGGAAAATAATTTTGGGCTTATAGCAGTGTGTGGGACTTATTCTTAGTCCATCTATATTAAGCTCCACGAGTTTGCAAATTACATATAATTTTTATCTGCATCTAGCACGGAAATTTTTTTTGGGCTTGTTATCAGTGTGTGGGACTTATTCTTAGTCCATCTATACTAAGCTCCACCAGCTTGCAAATTACAAATAATTTTTATCTGCATCTAGCTCGGAAAATAATTTTGGGCTTGTAGCAGTGTGTGGGACTTATTCTTATTCCATCTATACTAAGCTCCACCAGCTTGCAAATTACAAATAATTTGTATCTGCATCTAGCTCGGAAAATTTGGGCTTGTAGCAGTGTGTGGGACTTATTCTTAGTCCATCTATACTAAGCTCCACCAGCTTGAAAATTACAAATAATTTTTATCTGCATCTAGCTCGGAAAATAATTTTGGGCTGGTAGCAGTGTGTGGGACTTATTCTTAGTCCATTTATATTAAGCTTTTACAGTTTGCAAATTACATATAATTTTTATCTGCATCTAGCTCGGAAAATAATTTTGGGCTGGTAGCAGTGTGTGGGACTTATCCTTAGTCCATCTATACTAAGCTCCACCGGCTTGCAAATTACAAATAATTTTTATCTGCTTCACGTTCGGAAAATAATTTTGGGCTTATAGCAGTGTGTGGGACTTATTCTTAGTCCATTTATATTAAGCTACACCAGTTTGCAAATTACATATAATTTTTATCTGCATCTAGCTCGGAAAAAATTTTTGGGCTTGTTTGCAGTGTGTGGGACTTATTCTTAGTCCATCTATACTAAGCTCCACCAGCTTGCAAATTACAAATAATTTTAATCTGGATTTAGCTCAGAAAATAATTTTGGGCTTGTAGCAGTGTGTGGGACTTATTCTTATTCCATCTATACTAAGCTCCACCAGCTTGCAAGTTACAAATAATTTTTATCTGCATCTAGCTCGGAAAATTTGGGCTTGTAGCAGTTTGTGGGACTTATTCTTAGTCCATCTATACTAAGCTCCACCAGCTTGCAAATTACTAATAATTTTTATCTGAATCTAACTCTGAAAATAATTTTGGGCTTGTAGCAGTGTGTGGGACTTATTCTAAGTCCATCTATACTAAGCTCCACCAGCTTGCAAATTACAAATAATTTTGATCTGCTTCTAGCTCGGAAAATAATTTTGGGCTTGTAGCAGTGTGTGGGACTTATTCTTATTCCATCTATACTAAGCTCCACCGGCTTGCAAATTACAAATAATTTTTAACTGCATCTAGCTCTGAAAATAATTTTGGGCTTGTAGCAGTGTGTGGGACTTATTCTTAGTCCATCTGTACTAAGCTCCATCAGCTTGCAAATTACAAATAATTTTTATCTGCATCTACCTCGGAAAATAATTTTAGGCTTGTAGCAGTGTGTGGGACTTATTCATAGTCCATCTATACTAAGCTAAACCAACTTGCAAATTACAAATAATTTTCATCTGCATCTAGCTCGGAAAATAATTTTGGGCTTGCAGCAATGTGTTGGACTTATTCTTAGTCCATCTATACTAAGCTCCACCAGCTTGCAAATTACAACTAATTTTTCTGCATTTAGCTCGGAAAATAATTTTGGGCTTGTAGCAGTGTGTGGGACTTATTCTTAGTCAATCTATACTAAGCTCCACCAGCTTGCAAATTACAAATAATTTTTATCTGCATCTAGTTCGGAAAATAATTTTGGGCTTATAGCAGTGTGTGGGACTTATTCTTAGTCCATCTATATTAAGCTCCATGAGTTTGCAAATTACATATAATTTTTATCTGCATCTAGCTCGGAAAAAATTTTTGGGCTTGTTAGCAGTGTGTGGGACTTATTCTTAGTCCATCTATACTAAGCTCCAAGAGCTTGCAAATTACAAATAATTTTTATCTGCATCTAGCTCGGAAAATTTGGGCTTGTAGCAGTGTGTGGGACTTATTCTTAGTCCATCTATACTAAGCTCCACCAGCTTGCAAATTACAAATAATTTTTATCTGCTTCTAGCTCAGAAAATAATTTTGGGCTTGTAGCAGTGTGTGGGACTTATTCTTAGTCCATCTATACTAAGCTCCACCAGCTTGCAAATTACAAATAATTTTTATCTGCATCTAGCTCGGAAAATAATTTTGGGCTTGTAGCAGTGTGTGGGACTTATTCTTATTCCATCTATACTAAGCTCCACCAGCTTGCAAATTACAAATAATTTGTATCTGCATCTAGCTCGGAAAATTTGGGCTTGTAGCAGTGTGTGGGACTTATTCTTAGTCCATCTATACTAAGCTCCACCAGCTTGAAAATTACAAATAATTTTTATCTGCATCTAGCTCGGAAAATAATTTTGGGCTGGTAGCAGTGTGTGGGACTTATTCTTAGTCCATTTATATTAAGCTTTAACAGTTTGCAAATTACATATAATTTTTATCTGCATCTAGCTCGGAAAATAATTTTGGGCTGGTAGCAGTGTGTGGGACTTATCCTTAGTCCATCTATACTAAGCTCCACCGGCTTGCAAATTACAAATAATTTTTATCTGCTTCTCGTTCGGAAAATAATTTTGGGCTTATAGCAGTGTGTGGGACTTATTCTTAGTCCATTTATATTAAGCTACACCAGTTTGCAAATTACATATCATTTTTATCTGCATCTAGCTCGGAAAAAATTTTTGGGCTTGTTTGCAGTGTGTGGGACTTATTCTTAGTCCATCTATACTAAGCTCCACCAGCTTGCAAATTACAAATAATTTTAATCTGCATCTAGCTCAGAAAATAATTTTGGGCTTGTAGCAGTGTGTGTAACTTATTCTTAGTCCATCTATACTAAGCTCCACCAGCTTGCAAATTACATATAATTTTTATCTGCATCTAGCTCGGAAAATTTTTTTGGGCTTGTTATCAGTGTGTGGGACTTATTCTTAGTCATTCTATGCTAAGCTCAACCAGCTTGCAAATTACAAATAATTTTTATCTGCATCTAGCTCAGAAAATAATTTTGGGCTTGTAGCAGTGTGTGGGACTTATTCTTATTCCATCTATACTAAGCTTCACCAGCTTGCAAATAACAAATAATTTTTTTCTGCATCTAGCTCGGAAAATTTGGGCTTGTAGCAGTGTGTGGGACTTATTCTTAGTCCATCTATACTAAGCTCTACCAACTTGCAAATTACTAATAATTTTTATCTGAATCTAGCTCTGAAAATAATTTTGGGCTTGTAGCAGTGTGTGGTACTTATTCTTATTCCATCTATACTAAGCTACACCAGCTTGCAAATTACAAATAATTTGTATCTGCATCTAGCTCGGAAAATTTGGGCTTGTAGCAGTGTGTGGGACTTATTCTTAGTCCA
Source organism: Phyllobates terribilis (assembly GCF_046119375.1). Taxonomy (NCBI): domain Eukaryota; kingdom Metazoa; phylum Chordata; class Amphibia; order Anura; family Dendrobatidae; genus Phyllobates; species Phyllobates terribilis. The sequence continues at coordinate 284,802,613 of NW_027362762.1, read as the reverse complement.
TCTATACTAAGCTCCACCAGCTTGCAAATTACAAATAATTTTTATCTGCATCTAGCTCGGAAAATAATTTTGGGCTGGTAGCAGTGTGTGGGACTTATTCTTAGTCCATTTATATTAGGCTCCACCAGTTTGCAAATTACATATAATTTTTATCTGCATCTAGCTCGGAAAATAATTTTGGGCTGGTAGCAGTGTGTGGGACGTATTCTTAGTCCATCTATACTAAGCTCCACCGGCTTGCAAATTACAAATAATTTTTATCTGCTTCTAGGTCGGAAAATTATTTTGGGCTTACAGCAGTGTGTGGGACTTATTCTTAGTCCATTTATATTAGGCTCCACCAGTTTGCAAATTACATATAATTTTTATCTGCATCTAGCTCGGAAAAAAATTTTGGGCTTGTTAGCAGTGTGTGGGACTTATTCTTAGTCCATGCATACTAAGCTCCACCAGCTTGCAAATTACAAATAATTTTTATCTGCATCTAGCTCAGAAAAAAATTTTGGGCTTGTTAGCAGTGTGTGGGACTTATTCTTAGTCCATGCATACTAAGCTCCACCAGCTTGCAAATTACAAATAATTTTTATCTGCATCTAGCTCAGAAAATAATTTTGGGCTTGTAGCAGTGTGTGGGACTTATTCTTAGTCCATCTATACTAAGCTCCACCAGCTGGCAAATTACAAATAATTTTTATCTGCATCTAGCTCGGAAAATAATTTTGGGCTTGTAGCAGTGTGTGGGACTTATTCTTAGTCCATCTACACTAAGCTCCATCAGCTTGCAAATTACAAATAATTTTTATCTGCATCTAGCTCGGAAAATAATTTTGGGCTTGTAGCAGTGTGTGGGACTTATTCTTAGTCCATTTATACTAAGCTAAACCAGCTTGCAAATTACAAATAATTTTTATCTGCATCTAGCTCGGAAAATAATTTTGGGCTTGTAGCAGTGTGTTGGACTTATTCTCAGTCCATCTATACTAAGCTCCACCAGCTTGCAAATTACAATTAATTTTATCTGCATCCAACTCGGAAAATAATTTTGGGCTTGTAGCAGTGTGTGGGACTTATTCTTAGTCCATCTATACTAAGCTCCACCAGCTTGCAAATTACAAATAATTTTTATCTGCATCTAGCTCGGAAAATAATTTTGGGCTGGTAGCAGTGTGTGGGACTTATTCTTAGTCCATTTATATTAGGCTCCACCAGTTTGCAAATTACATATAATTTTTATCTGCATCTAGCTCGGAAAATAATTTTGGGCTGGTAGCAGTGTGTGGGACGTATTCTTAGTCCATCTATACTAAGCTCCACCGGCTTGCAAATTACAAATAATTTTTATCTGCTTCTAGTTCGGAAAATAATTTTGGGCTTACAGCAGTGTGTGGGACTTATTCTTAGTCCATTTATATTAAGCTCCACCAGTTTGCAAATTACATATAATTTTTATCTGCATCTAGCTCGGAAAAAAATTTTGGGCTTGTTAGCATTGTGTGGGACTTATTCTTAGTCGATCTATACTAAGCTCCACCAGCTTGCAAATTACAAATAATTTTTATCTGCATCTAGCTTAGAAAATAATTTTGGGCTTGTAGCAGTGTGTGGGACTTATTCTTAGTCCATCTATACTAAGCTCCACCAGCTTGCAAATTACAAATAATTTTTATCTGCATCTAGTTCGGAAAATAATTTTGGGCTTATAGCAGTGTGTGGGACTTATTCTTAGTCCATCTATATTAAGCTCCACGAGTTTGCAAATTACATATAATTTTTATCTGCATCTAGCACGGAAATTTTTTTTGGGCTTGTTATCAGTGTGTGGGACTTATTCTTAGTCCATCTATTCTAAGCTCCACCAGCTTGCAAATTACAAATAATTTTTATCTGCTTCTAGCTCAGAAAATAATTTTGGGCTTGTAGCAGTGTGTGGGACTTATTCTTAGTCCATCTATACTAAGCTCCACCAGCTTGCAAATTACAAATAATTTTTATCTGCATCTAGCTCGGAAAATAATTTTGGGCTTGTAGCAGTGTGTGGGACTTATTCTTATTCCATCTATACTAAGCTTCACCAGCTTGCAAATTACAAATAATTTGTATCTGCATCTAGCTCGGAAAATTTGGGCTTGTAGCAGTGTGTGGGACTTATTCTTAGTCCATCTATACTAAGCTCCACCAGCTTGAAAATTACAAATAATTTTTATCTGCATCTAGCTCGGAAAATAATTTTGGGCTGGTAGCAGTGTGTGGGACTTATCCTTAGTCCATCTATACTAAGCTCCACCGGCTTGCAAATTACAAATAATTTTTATCTGCTTCACGTTTGGAAAATAATTTTGGGCTTATAGCAGTGTGTGGGACTTATTCTTAGTCCATTTATATTAAGCTACACCAGTTTGCAAATTACATATAATTTTTATCTGCATCTAGCTCGGAAAAAATTTTTGGGCTTGTTTGCAGTGTGTGGGACTTATTCTTAGTCCATCTATACTAAGCTCCACCAGCTTGCAAATTACAAATAATTTTAATCTGGATCTAGCTCAGAAAATAATTTTGGGCTTGTAGCAGTGTGTGGGACTTATTCTTATTCCATCTATACTAAGCTCCACCAGCTTGCAAGTTACAAATAATTTTTATCTGCATCTAGCTCGGAAAATTTGGGCTTGTAGCAGTTTGTGGGACTTATTCTTAGTCCATCTATACTAAGCTCCACCAGCTTGCAAATTACTAATAATTTTTATCTGAATCTAACTCTGAAAATAATTTTGGGCTTGTAGCAGTGTGTGGGACTTATTCTAAGTCCATCTATACTAAGCTCCACCAGCTTGCAAATTACAAATAATTTTGATCTGCTTCTAGCTCGGAAAATAATTTTGGGCTTGTAGCAGTGTGTGGGACTTATTCTTATTCCATCTATACTAAGCTCCACCGGCTTGCAAATTACAAATAATTTTTAACTGCATCTAGCTCGGAAAATTTGGGCTTGTAGCAGTGTGTGGGACTTATTCTTAGTCCATCTATACTAAGCTCCACCAGCTTGCAAATTACTAATAATTTTTATCTGAATCTAGCTCTGAAAATAATTTTGGGCTTGTAGCAGTGTGTGGGACTTATTCTTAGTCCATCTGTACTAAGCTCCATCAGCTTGCAAATTACAAATAATTTTTATCTGCATCTACCTCGGAAAATAATTTTAGGCTTGTAGCAGTGTGTGGGACTTATTCATAGTCCATCTATACTAAGCTAAACCAACTTGCAAATTACAAATAATTTTCATCTGCATCTAGCTCGGAAAATAATTTTGGGCTTGCAGCAATGTGTTGGACTTATTCTTAGTCCATCTATACTAAGCTCCACCAGCTTGCAAATTACAACTAATTTTTCTGCATTTAGCTCGGAAAATAATTTTGGGCTTGTAGCAGTGTGTGGGACTTATTCTTAGTCAATCTATACTAAGCTCCACCAGCTTGCAAATTACAAATAATTTTTATCTGCATCTAGTTCGGAAAATAATTTTGGGCTTATAGCAGTGTGTGGGACTTATTCTTAGTCCATCTATATTAAGCTCCATGAGTTTGCAAATTACATATAATTTTTATCTGCATCTAGCTCGGAAAAAATTTTTGGGCTTGTTAGCAGTGTGTGGGACTTATTCTTAGTCCATCTATACTAAGCTCCAAGAGCTTGCAAATTACAAATAATTTTTATCTGCATCTAGCTCGGAAAATTTGGGCTTGTAGCAGTGTGTGGGACTTATTCTTAGTCCATTTATACTAAGCTCCACCAGCTTGCAAATTACAAATAATTTTTATCTGCTTCTAGCTCAGAAAATAATTTTGGGCTTGTAGCAGTGTGTGGGACTTATTCTTAGTCCATCTATACTAAGCTCCACCAGCTTGCAAATTACAAATAATTTGTATCTGCATCTAGCTCGGAAAATTTGGGCTTGTAGCAGTGTGTGGGACTTATTCTTAGTCCATCTATACTAAGCTCCACCAGCTTGAAAATTACAAATAATTTTTATCTGCATCTAGCTCGGAAAATAATTTTGGGCTGGTAGCAGTGTGTGGGACTTATTCTTAGTCCATTTATATTAAGCTTTAACAGTTTGCAAATTACATATAATTTTTATCTGCATCTAGCTCGGAAAATAATTTTGGGCTGGTAGCAGTGTGTGGGATTTATCCTTAGTCCATCTATACTAAGCTCCACCGGCTTGCAAATTACAAATAATTTTTATCTGCTTCTCGTTCGGAAAATAATTTTGGGCTTATAGCAGTGTGTGGGACTTATTCTTAGTCCATTTATATTAAGCTACACCAGTTTGCAAATTACATATCATTTTTATCTGCATCTAGCTCGGAAAAAATTTTTGGGCTTGTTTGCAGTGTGTGGGACTTATTCTTAGTCCATCTATACTAAGCTCCACCAGCTTGCAAATTACAAATAATTTTAATCTGCATCTAGCTCAGAAAATAATTTTGGGCTTGTAGCAGTGTGTGTAACTTATTCTTAGTCCATCTATACTAAGCTCCACCAGCTTGCAAATTACAAATAATTTTTATCTGCATCTAGCTCGGAAAATAATTTTGGGCTTGTAGCAGTGTGTGGGACTTATTCTTATTCCATCTATACTAAGCTCCACCAGCTTGCAAGTTACAAATAATTTTTATCTGCATCTAGCTCGGAAAATTTGGGCTTGTAGCAGTTTGTGGGACTTATTCTTAGTCCATCTATACTAAGCTCCACCAGCTTGCAAATTACTAATAATTTTTATCTGAATCTAGCTCTGAAAATAATTTTGGGCTTGTAGCAGTGTGTGGGACTTATTCTAAGTCCATCTATACTAAGCTCCACCAGCTTGCAAATTACAAATAATTTTGATCTGCTTCTAGCTCGGAAAATAATTTTGGGCTTGTAGCAGTGTGTGGGACTTATTCTTATTCCATCTATACTAAGCTCCACCGGCTTGCAAATTACAAATAATTTTTAACTGCATCTAGCTCGGAAAATTTGGGCTTGTAGCAGTGTGTGGGACTTATTCTTAGTCCATCTATACTAAGCTCCACCAGCTTGCAAATTACTAATAATTTTTATCTGAATCTAGCTCTGAAAATTATTTTGGGCTGGTAGCAGTGTGTGGGACTTATTCTTAGTCCATCTGTACTAAGCTCCATCAGCTTGCAAATTACAAATAATTTTTATCTGCATCTACCTCGGAAAATAATTTTAGGCTTGTAGCAGTGTGTGGGACTTATTCATAGTCCATCTATACTAAGCTAAACCAACTTGCAAATTACAAATAATTTTTATCTGCATCTAGCTCGGAAAATAATTTTGGGCTTGTAGCAGTGTGTTGGACTTATTCTTAGTCCATCTATACTAAGCTCCACCAGCTTGCAAATTACAACTAATTTTTCTGCATTTAGCTCGGAAAATAATTTTGGGCTTGTAGCAGTGTGTGGGACTTATTCTTAGTCAATCTATACTAAGCTCCACCAGCTTGCAAATTACAAATAATTTTTATCTGCATCTAGTTCGGAAAATAATTTTGGGCTTATAGCAGTGTGTGGGACTTATTCTTAGTCCATCTATATTAAGCTCCATGAGTTTGCAAATTACATATAATTTTTATCTGCATCTAGCTCGGAAAAAATTTTTGGGCTTGTTAGCAGTGTGTGGGACTTATTCTTAGTCCATCTATACTAAGCTCCACCAGCTTGCAAATTACAAATAATTTTTATCTGAATCTAGCTCGGAAAATTTGGGCTTGTAGCAGTGTGTGGGACTTATTCTTAGTCCATCTATACTAAGCTCCACCAGCTTGCAAATTACTAATAATTTTTATCTGAATCTAGCTCTGAAAATAATTTTGGGCTTGTAGCAGTGTGTGGGACTTATTCTTAGTCCATCTGTACTAAGCTCCATCAGCTTGCAAATTACAAATAATTTTTATCTGCATCTAGCTCGGAAAATAATTTTGGGCTTGTAGCAGTGTGTGGGACTTATTCTTAGTCCTTCTATACTAAGCTAAACCAGCTTGCAAATTACAAATAATTTTTATCTGCATCTAGCTCGGAAAATAATTTTGGGCTTGTAGCAGTGTGTTGGACTTATTCTTAGTCCATCTATACTAAGCTCCACCAGCTTGCAATCTACAATTAATTTTATCTGCATCTAGCTCGGAAAATAATTTTGGGCTTGTAGCAGTGTGTGGGACTTATTCTTAGTCAATCTATACTAAGCTCCACCAGCTTGCAAATTACAAATAATTTTTACCTGCATCTAGTTCGGAAAATAATTTTGGGCTTATAGCAGTGTGTGGGACTTATTCTTAGTCCATCTATATTAAGCTCCATGAGTTTGCAAATTACATATAATTTTTATCTGCATCTAGCTCGGAAAATAATTTTGGGCTTGTAGCAGTGTGTGGGACTTATTCTTAGTCCTTCTATACTAAGCTAATCCAGCTTGCAAATTACAAATAATTTTTATCTGCATCTAGCTCGGAAAATAATTTTGGGCTTGTAGCAGTCTGTGGGACTTATTCTTTGTCCATCTATACTAAGCTTCACCAGCTTGCAAATTACAAATAACTTTTATCTGCATCCAGCTCGGTAATTAATTTTGGGCTTGTAGCAGTGTGTAGGACTTATTCTTAGTCCATCTATACTAAGCTCCACCAGCTTGCAAATTACAAATAATTTTTATCTGCATCTAGCTCGGAAAATAATTTTGGGCTTGTAGCAGTGTGTGGGACTCATTCTATTATTCCATCTATACTAAGCTCCTCCACTTGTGTATGTAATAAAATTGTTTTACTGCATCTAACCCAGCCAATCCTTTTGCGCTAATACCACAATTTGGCCACTCAGCTCTGCTCGGTTCCCATCCATCATTTTTTGTGCAAACAACTTCAGAGTTGTCAATTAGTTAACCACCAAAATGAGTAGAAAAAGGCCTGCTGCTGGTGGAAAAGGGAATAGGCGTGTTGGGAAGGGAAAAAAAGGTTGTATCCGTGGGGTAGGTGTTAAAGCAACAGTAACATATGCAGAAGAAAGACCATCTTCCAGCCAAACTAAAATGTCTACTTCTTTTAGCGGACAATGTGATACGATCCCTTTCTTACGGCCACACCAATCGCTACAAATTCCAGATGAGGCACAAAAACATCAGGTGCTTCAACGGATATCAAGTGCTCCTTCAAGTTGGCTCTCCTCCACCTCAACTTCAACATCACAAATACTCCAGTCCTCAGAGGTGTCACCCCAATCGCACTTGCTTCCTCACAGCTCCCAAGTCTCCAGCTGCCCGTCTGAGTATGGGGTAGAACAGATGGTTGAGTCTGCAGAGCTGTTTACTCATACTATAGCCTGGGAATCAGAGGTCGGCTCCAGAGCTTCTGTGAATCCAGATGAGGAAATGATCAGCACTGATGTACAGAAACTTTATGAGTTGGATCCAGGACCGGAAGCAGAAGGTTCTGACTATAATGTAGACCCTCATTCCCAAACTGTAACTCCTGTTGGTGGAGACAATGAGGAAGACGATGATGAGACTCAAATACCTGATTGGAGCGACAACTTGAGTTTTTTGTCAGTGCAGGAAGAGGTTGGCTCTGAGGACGACGGGTGTGAGAACACACAGGGTGATGATGACAAGTTTGCAGATCCCACTTACTGTCAACCCACAGTCAGCCAGTCGATGAGGTCAGCAGAGGAGGTGGAGGAGGACAGAGACGTAGTACTGGAAGCACGTCAACAACTGCATCCTCAAACACAACTTTGCCTCTGACCACAAGTCGTGGTGGCTCTTCAGGTCGCAAGGGTGCTAAGCCTTGCATAGTCTGGGCATTTTTTCAGATCGATAAGGATGACCCAACTCGTGTTATCTGTAACATTTGTCACCAAAAGTTAAGTAGAGGCCAAAAAATCCATAGTTTGAGTACTTCATGCATGAACCGTCACATGAATATGAAGCATAAGTTGCAGTGGGAAGCTCACTGTGCTACAATGCGGCCTAGCGGGCCGGGCCAACCATCGTCTGCCCCATCTTGTGCATCCGCGGCCCCGCAACAGCCAGCGTGATTGGCAGGTCATCATTTTCTTTGGAGGTGGAAACACCAGCTAGTGATGAGCGCTCTCCGACATCGAGCGCACCCCCTTTGAATCGAGGCAACCTAACAGGTCTGCCTGCATCTTCCTCACAGACCAGCAGTTTGCCGGGGACACCCTTCTCATTCCCGTCTAAGCACAACAGCCAGCCCTCGGTCCCTCAGATGTGGACAAGTAAAAGACCATTTCTTCCTAGCCATGAGAAAGCTAAGAGGTTGAATTTCACCATCTGCAAGCTCTTGGCTACAGAAATGCTGTGTTAGATAGGGGAAGGGGGAAGTAGGAGAAGTGTGGATATATAGAAATTTTTAAAATTCATAACCTTTATTAATTTATTAAATCTTTAAAATGCAAAATATCTAATGCATCTATAGATGCATATAAGGTAACCATCTGTTAGAGTATAGAGATGGTACCCACTAATAAGTCTAGCCAGATGAAGTGTAGGGCAAATTAGGGACACCTCTGTCCAATCCCTCTAATATAGGACCGAGGTTATATGTAAATAATATCCCCATATATTGGAATAGCCTCAGTGCTAATATCAGGTGGAGCAGTTATACAAATCCAAGAAATAGGAAAATTAATTGTTATTATAGCAAATTATTTCACTATCATGTGTGAATCTGCCTTGGAACACAACTGTGCACCCCCTGATTATCCCATAATAATGGGATGACATTAGTCTAGCGGTTTGTAATGTAATAGCAGTGATAGATGTCAGCTAATATCACTAACTCTGCCCATTACCGCAATTTTCATAATAAAGTGCTCTCTGTGTGTATTGATGCTTGTAATGACTGAGCCGGCACCACTTGAAATCTTTGGCAGGAGGAAAACCTCACTGCCAAGCGATCATAAATATTGTGACACTGAGGAGCGGCCCGCTGTGCCAAGCGACTCCTCACATGTCAGGTACTAAGGATCACACTACTGTTCAGCGTGCCTGGCTGAACAGCTAATCACTGGGGTGAGGGGCAATCTCGTCCCCTGTTTCACTCCCCGCACATGTGCTCAGCGTCCCAGCTTCAAACAGCTGATCGCTACAGTGAGGAGCGATACACTGTCTCCTTGCTCTCTCACTGCACACGTGCGTCGCGTGCCGGCTACAACAGCTGATCGCTGCAGACCTGGACTTTGTGTTATCCGCTGCAGCTTGGAGTACTGGTACAGTTCTCCCTGATCAGAGTACCGCAATTGTGTGCATATTCCTAGGGCTTAATCTCATTTTCCCCTACACTATCAAATAGCTCAGATATAATCCCTCATCTGGCCAGACTTATTAGTGGGTACCATCTCTATACTCTAACAGATGGTTACCTTATATGCATCTATAGATGCATTAGATATTTTGCATTTTAAAGATTTAATAAATTAATAAAGGTTATGAATTTTAAAAATTTCTATATCATAGAATCATAGAATCATAGAATGGTAGAGTTGGAGGGGACCTCCTGGGTCATCTGGTCCAACCCCCTGCTCAAAGCAGGATTCACTAAATCATCTCAGACAGATTTCTGTCCAGCCTCTGTTTGAAGACGTCCATTGAAGGGGAACTCACCACCTCTCGTGGCAGCCTGTTCCACTCATTAATCACCCTAACTGTCAAAAAGTTTTTTCTAATATCTAATCTGTGTCTCCTCCCATTTAGTTTCATCCCATTGCTTCTAGTCTTTCCTTGTGCAAATGAGTCTTTCCTTGTGCAAATATATATCCACACTTCTCCTACTTCCCCCTTCCCCTATCTAACATGACTATTTTGGTGGTGTACACCTGTGGATATAGATCTGATGAGAATAGACCATCTCCTTGGCTACAGAAATGCTGCCTTTCCGCCTGGTGGACACAGAGGATTTTCGAGACCTTATGTCCGTCGCAGTGCCCCAGTACCAGATGCCCAGTCAGCACTACTTCTCAAAGAAACGTGTGCCTGCGTTCCACCAGCATGTCGCACACAACATCACCACTTCTTTGAGAAACTCTGTGTGAGACAGGGTGCATTTCACCACAGACACTTGGACGAGTAGGCATGGACAGGGGCGTTACATGTCGCTGACTGGGCACTGGGTAACTATGGTGACAGCAGGACAAGGGGCTGCTGTCCAAGTCTTGCCGTCCCCATGAGCTGTGCGTCAATCCTCTTTATCTCGAAGTTCCTCCACTGCTTCTGCCTCCTCAACCTCCTCTCGGTCCTCCACCTGCACCCAAAGCCTGTCTTGTCATGACACACGCTTTCTAACTGCGCAGAAGGGATCCTGCCCACCTCCTTTCTATGCTGGCAGCAGCGCTCAACGTCATCAGGCGGTTTTTACTTTGAAATGTCTGGGAAATGTGAGTCACACAGCTGAGGAGTTGTGGTCAGCACTGGAGAACCAGTTTCATGAATGGTTGTCTCCACTAGACCAGAAACCAGGGAAGGCCATGGGCGACAATGCTGCAAACATCGGTGCGGCCCTTTGCTGGGGCAATGTCACACACGTGCCTTGTATGGCTCACGTGTTGAACCTGGTTGTCCAGCAATTTTTAGGCCACTATCCCGGACTAGATGGCCTTCTGAAGCGGGCACGGTCGCTGTGTGCTCACTTCTGCCATTCGCATCCCGCAACTCAGTGACTTACATCTCTACAGAAGTCGTTGGGCCTGCCACTTCACCGGCTAAAATGCGATGTGCCTACCCGGTGGAATTCAACTCTGCACATGTTGCAGCGACTGTGGCAGCACCGACAAGCCCTGGTGCAATACGTTCTGACGTATAGCCTGGGCCAATGGGATCCAGAGGTGGGGTAAATCACGCTGGAGGAGTGGTCTCAGATCAGGGACCTATGCACCCTTCTGCACAGTTTTGAAATGGTGATGAAGATGTTTAGTGCTGACGATTCCATTATCAGCATGACTATTCCGGTGATTTACATGCTGGAGCACATGTTAAACAGAATTCGGAGTCAGGTGGTGCGACAAGAGGAGGTGGAGGAAGTAGAGTAGGAGGAGTTGTATGCGGAAGGGCTAACATCTGCAAGGTCCAGACGGTCGGCAGCACCAAGGCGGCAGGCATGTGAGGGTGGGGGAGATGGATTTACCAGGGCGCATGGTAGCAGCCAAACTAGTGAGGAAGGTGCAGGAGCCCAGGAAGAAGTGGAGGACGAACTGATGGAAGACTCATCAGATGAGGGAGACCTTGATCACATTTCTGTTGTGCGAGGTTGGGGGGAGAGGGCAGAGGAAGGAAGCATGATTGTTACCTCGCCACCAACACAACAGGGACTTGGTGCTCCTGGATGCGCGAGACACACGAGTGCCTTCTTGCTGCACTACCTGCAACATGACCCTCAAATTGTCAGAATTCAAAATAATCCTGACTACTGGGTTGCCACATTCTTAGATCCCCGGTACAAAAGTAAATTTGCCAAAATAATTCCTGCCATAGAAAGGGATTCACGCATGCAGGAGTATCAGCAGAGGCTGTTGCAGAATCTTACATGTGCTTTTCCACAAAACACGAGTGGTGCAAGTAGTGAATCTCACAGTTCTAACTTGCCAACCGTGGGACTGTCGAGTGTTCAGCACTCAAACCGTAACAGAAACACAGTATCTGCTGGTAACAGCAATTTTGCGGAATCATTTCACAGCTTTTTTAGCCCATCCTTTGCAAGGCCACAGGAGACAAGAAGTCTGACACATAGTCAACGCCTAGAGACGATGGTACAGGAGTATCTCCAAGTAAACATCGAAGCCATGACTGTGTCACTGGACCCTTGCTCTTTTTGGGCTTCCAATCTGGATAAATGGCTGGAGCTCGCCACTTATGCCTTGGAGATCTTGTCATGCCCCGCAGCCAGCATTCTCTCTGAACGTGTGTTCAGCGCTGCTGGTGGTGTGCTGACAGATAAGCGCACGCGACTGTCCACTGAGAATGTAGACAGACTCACGTTCATAAAGATGAACAAATCATGCATCCGCAATGACTTTTCTACCCCTGTGTCATCCTGGGGAGAGTAAAAGCTTGAGGATTTTGTAAAATCACCTCACCATTGTTTTAAGCTTTCAAATTACAAATAATTTTTAGCTGCATCTTGTCTGGAAAATAATTTTGGGCCTGTAGCAGTGTGCAGTACTCATTCTATTATGCCATCTATACTAAGCTCCACCAGCTTGCAAATTACTAATAATTTTTAGCTGCATCTTGTCTGGAAAATAATTTTTGGCCTGAAGCAGTGTGTGGTACTCATTCTATTATGCCATCTATACTAAGCTCCACCAGTTTGCAAATTACTAATAATTTTTAGCTGAATCTTGTCTGGAAAATAATTTTGGGCATAGTAGCAGTGTGTGGTACTCATTCTAACCAACCGTTTTAAGCAACTCTGGGGCAATTGATGCCACTTAAGTGGTGTCTGTGGCACAAATTTTTGGAAAAAATGGAGACTCTTTTTGGAGTCCCCTTGCTTTGTTTTACGTGACGTTGCCATCATCGATTAGAGGTGGGTTGGGTCTCCCCTCCCCTTTTAACCGTAAGAAAATACATACACTATGGCTTGGGGTAACACAGATGGTTGAGTCTGAAGAGCTATTAACTCAGATGTCTGCTCCAATGCTTCAGTGTCTGCTAGTCAGCGTAGTAACCCATCTGCGAAGCAAGCTGCACCGCCTGTGTATCTAATAATGATTTTTAAATGCATCTAGCCTAGGCGGACTGTGGGGACACCTAACCAAACCCAGACGCTCAGCCCCCTAACGCCCCCCTTTCATTGACAATACAATCATGTAACTCTTACAACTGGATGGGTGAGGATCGGTCACAGCTTTATTAACTGTTTATACTCATTCCATTAGAAATGCATTTTATTTCTAAAATAATTCTGCTTGTTGCAGCATGCCCTGTGTCTCCAGTCTCCACAACGGCAAGTTGGCCAACAAGTGTAACTCTCCAACATGTCCTTTCTATTTCCAGGCCATGGAGGATCCTGCTTACTCATATGCAGGACTCTGACCCCCATCCATCACTCTTAACGCTTGTTCCACTTCGTCCTGGAGTCCTGACAGGAATATCTCCAGTCCAATATCCATTAAGTGAACACCGTTGAGCCGTATGAGGCCTGCTTTATCTCCTTCCAGTTGTCGGTGTCGTATCACTACACAGCCTCTGTCTCTCATAAATTTTGCCATCCGAATATTTATTACCTGCCTTGTCCGTTCGATGGCCGTGATGTCTCATGCACCTTGCTATACCGTTCTCGGCACAATTTCTGACCATACTATAGTTAGTTTTGTGAAAAATTCTCTGAAGCGCTCAGTGTCTAGTTTCATTATTGCCATTAGTTAAGCGCTCTTGTGATAAGCTATGTCGTTTCCCCCGGCCTGTATAACTAAAATGACCGGACCTCTTGCCTCTCTCCCTACCTTCATTACCTCCATTAGTACCTGTGGCCATTGCAGGCCTCTAATACCTCTCCAATTCAAATTTGTGTTATGAAACTCCAATTTCCTCCTGCCTGGGCGGACTTTCACCCTTCTTTCTGCACAATATATATATGAGTTCTTAATCATTGCATAGCAAAAAAACAGCAAGGAAGTGGTATTTGTATGTTATGTCCGGCTATGTACCTGTTCAAGGCTGAGTTAATCAGAAATTTAAACACACATACCATGTTAAAATCGTATAGCATAGAAACAATGCATATAAATGTAAATAATCAAAAAGAAAAAGAAAAGAAGAAAAAAGGAACATATATATAATAATAATCTATAAATGATCACTCATAATGATACATCAAATCATGTCTGATTTTTAAACCGGCTGGTACACGTGTATTTAAAGTATAAATCCACCAACTTTCTCTATTAAGGTGCTTTCTCCTATAATCATCCACCAAATCTCCACCAATCGCCATGGCCCACGGAGGGGCCACCACAGTCAGTGAATCCTTCCTTATTTAGTATAGAGTCTACCAATACTTTGGGCGTATTAGCCCAGCTGCGAAGCAAGCTGCACCGCCTGTGTATCTAATGAGAATTTTTAACTGCATCTAGCCTAGGCAGACTGTGGGGACCCCCAACCAAACCCAGACGCTCTGCATCTAACCCAGCAAATCATTTGATAGTATTGCTAGTAGCAAAGTCGCATGGGCTCTAAACCTTGCATAGCCTGTGCATTTTTTCAGATTGCTAAGGATGACCCAACTCGTGTTATCTGTAACATTTGTCACCAAAAGCTAAGTAGAGGCCAAAAAATACAAAGTTTGAGTACTTCATGCATTAACCGTCACATGGATATGAAGCATAAGTTGCAGTGCGAATCTTACTGTGCTACAATACGGCCTAGCGGGCCGGGACAACCACCATCTGCCCCACCTGTGTCATCCTGGGGAGACTAAAAGCTACTGCGAAGTCTTTTCCAAAAATTTGAGGGAATTACCATGGGAATGGTTTGGAAGAGCTATAAGAGTTTAGTTAGGACGTTCATTTTTAGTATACTTATTATGCCGAACCAGGATAAATCCTTCACCGTCCAAGAAGTAAGATCTTTATGGAGTTGTTCAGTAAAGGGCCCAAAATAAAGATAAAATAGATGGGAGAGGTCTGTATGAATATGAATTCCTAAGTATTTGATACCCTGTGAGGGCCAGGCAAAGGGAAAGTTGGACTGGATGGAATCCTGTATGGATTTGGGGAGGGAGACATCGAAGGCCTCAGACTTCACTGCATTGACTTTAAAATTTGACCATGTAACAAAGTGATCTATTTCAGCCATAACAACAGGGATGGATATATGTGATTGAGTGATATATACTAGGACATCATCAGCAAATGCAGAGCACTTGTACTCGGTGCCTCCCACCTCAATCCACCTAATATTGGGGTTATCACGAATTGATGAGAGCAGGTGCTCCATCACTAGGATGTATAAGAGAGGGGACAGAGGACAACCCTGCCTTGTCCCAAAGGTGATTATGAAAGGTGATGAAAATGTTCCATTTATCTTCAGCCTAGCTGACGGATTGCGATACAGGGCCATGATTTTGGCTATAAAAGGGTCCCCTAGACCCCTACCCCAAGCTTTTTAAGAGAATAATATATGGCGTGCCAGGAGACTCTATGGAATGCTTTCTCAGCATCCGAGAGTATCTAATTACAAATTTTTAACTGCATCAAGCCCAGGCAATACTTTGGGCCTAGTAGCAGTGTCTGCTAGTCAGCGGAGTAGCCACCGCCTGTAGATCTAATTACAAATTTTTAACTGCATCTAGCCCAGGAAATACTTAGGACCTAGTAGCAGTGTCTGCTAGTCAGCGGATTATCCCACCTGTTAAGCAAGCTACACCGCCTGTAGTTTGGACACTTAATTTTTTCAAAGGAAATGCTTCGGGCCCTTGGGACACTCAGTGAAGAGCATCGGGGAGGCACCCCAAGGCACAGGGGCTGGGACTGGCGGTAGGACGCCTTGCGGTGGACCGCCAAGCTCGATCCTTATAAAAGCTTTTTAACTGCAGCAGCTTTAGTGGACGCTACTGGAGCTGGAATTCCCGTGGCTGCTGGCATCAGACTTGCCCTCCAATAGATCCTTGTAAAAAGATTTAAAGTGTACTCTTTCAAATTACAGAGACAATTTAAATTAAAAAGCCTAGACGTGCCTCCACCGCAGGGGGGGCTCGCTCGACCCACCAGCGGACA
Organism: Phyllobates terribilis; assembly: GCF_046119375.1. Taxonomy (NCBI): domain Eukaryota; kingdom Metazoa; phylum Chordata; class Amphibia; order Anura; family Dendrobatidae; genus Phyllobates; species Phyllobates terribilis. The sequence goes on along the minus strand of NW_027362762.1, from coordinate 284,786,831 downwards.
GGCACCAGTATTTGGACAGGGGGGCTGGCTGTCAGGGTCCACCCCAGCTCTGGCACAAACCCGGCGACACGGAGGTCGCACGGGCAGGAATGGACTGGCCGTGTCAGCTTCGCACTTTTTTGGTTTTAGAAGGGCATGACATGCCTATATCTGTGTCTCCCCCTCCTTTTACTCCTCCACCTCTTTTCTTTTCACATGACAATATGTACTTGTCACTTTTCCATGTGTTAGTTGTGTCTTCTGAGCAGTTTGTCAGCTTTTGGACACCTTTGAAGGTGTTTTCTATGTGTTTCTATGTGTTTTTGTTTGCCTGCCATTGGTTTTTACGGTGTTCGAAGGTGTTCGACGAACAGTTCGACGAACATACGGGTGTTCGACGAACCGAACCGAACTCGAACACTACGGGGGTGGCTCAACTCCAGTCCTAATCCATTGATATGATTGATTCCTAGGAGGAACAACAACACATTCCTTACCCGGCTAGGGTTGAGAAAGAAGCTCCTGTCCTTCAAAGGGGCATTCCTACAGGTAAAACCTTTGTCCCTTTGGCTGGGGGAAGGAGAAGTCTGCCTGGGGTACACAAATCCAAGCTGGCCGGCCATGTGGGCATATGAAAATCCTTCAGAATCAAGCCATGCTTGATCCCTTCTGCCTATGTCTGTTTCTCCTGTCCCTGTGGTTCTCTCGAATGTGTTTGAAGTGAAGGACTTTGTCTCTGAAGAGAGTTCTGGTGAGTTGGCCGAGAATATCTGGGCCCCTGCCATTCTTGTGAAGAGTCTCTGTCGGTCTGGCTGAAAAAGAGGAGGGTGGGTACAGTCACAGCGGTATTTTGGATGCTTTCCCGCTGTCATGCTACTCGCTGCATCCACCGATATGCTTATCCTCATGTCTGGCTGCCGTGCTGAGTCCGTGCAGCACTTCCATCTCTGCTGCATATCCCTAATGTCTCAACATGGCTATAGGGGTGCAGTCAGATCCTGCAGAAGTTTAACCCTGCAGGACACAGCAAATCTCCAACCAGCAGGTGCTATATTATGCAGTGCTGCCCTCCATTCCTTGTCTGAAAGTAGATTCCTAGTAGCTCAGTCTTGCTTCCTGTATTGGTGTATTCCTGTTTTGTCTCACCTGTTATTGACCCGTCTTACCTTCTCATTTATCCTGATCTCTTTGCTCCTAACTTCGGCTATGAATTCTGAACTTGTGCTGCCTGCACATGCACCGGGAAAGATCAAAGATCCCCAGCACATACGCACTGCAGTTCTTTACTCTGCCCTTATTAGTATGCTGCATATAAGGGCTGAAAAGTAGTGGCCATATCTCATATGTAGCAAACCTGGTGACAGGTTCGCTTTAAAAACAAAAAAGGAGGAAAAAGGATGCATTTTTTATAAGAACTCAGCAGTGAGGTTGTTCCAAACATCTTGGAGAAGTAACCACAGGACTGCAAATCCTTCGGTCTCTTTTTGTAATCTCCGACAGACCTGATAATATTGAGATCAGGGCTAAGTGAAAGCCGTAATAATAATCATAAATTTAGAGCCAATCAGACGCTTCCCACATGGTACTGCATCATGGACAAATATCATCTTGTATTTTTCAGCATTGAGGATATCATTGATCCTTTCCAAATCCCCATTATTGTTTGCTTAAATGCATCTCCAGCCTTGCAAGAAACCTCCACCATGTTTCACAGTTACCTGCTGAAACGTATTATTGTACCAGTCTTCAGCCGTTTGGCAAACAAACTGTGTTCTGCTTCTGCCAAATATTTCCAATTTTGACCCATCAGTCCAGAGAAGCTGCTGCCATTTTTATGCACCCCATTTCCTATGGTTTTGTGGATAGTTGTCCTTCTAGCCACAAATCTTCCATGAGGATCACTTTTTGCAAGACTTCTCAGAACAATAGATAGGTGTAGCTGGGTACCACGTGTTGCTGCCAGTTGTGAGCTTATAGCACTGATGGGTATCTTTCTATTTCAGATGAAAGTCTTTCATCTGCTGCACTAAATTGTTTTGGCTGACTACTGCATCTATGGTCCTTAATGTTGCTAATTCTTGGTATCCTTAAGGGGAATCTGTCTGCAGGTTTTGATTACTTCATCTGAAAGCAGCATGATGTAGACAAAGAGATCCTGAATCCAATGATGGATCACTTAGTTTACTGGGTGACGTGGTTCTGACACAATCAGAGTTCTTAGTTTTAGCATTGCAACACAGTTGATAAAGTTAACCCCTCCCACACCAAAATCTCTATGTACAAATTCTATAGATAGTGAGCTGTTTATCACAGAAAAGGCAGTCGACTAACATGCAAGCGGATTACATAGCAAAAACACGCTGACAGATTCCCTTTAATACTGGAAAATAACAGCAGTATTAAGTTTTGCCACATTTTTCTGAAATTGTTTCACAATTTTTAAATGCACGTGCTCACAGATTGGTGAATTTCTGACCATTTTTGCTTCTGAGAGACTTTGCTTCTCTAACATTTTCTTTTTATATGTAGTCATTAGAATTAGTTGAAAATTAATCCTACAACTGTTTTTCTTTAATATCACTTAAATTTCAAGCCTTTTCTCACCCCTGTCCCAACTTTTTGCTGCCATTGATTTCAAAGTTACTTAATTTCCTTCAAATTAAATAGAAAATATCAATATTCATAATGTTAAGGCTTGTTCTTTTAATCAGGATACTGAATATTTCTGAATATTCTTGTAGCCCATAAAGAAGTTTACCATGCCTCTATGCAGGCTATAAAATAAAGAGGTGTTTCCCATCTAAGATATTGTTGACTTTTGACTATTGCTGACTTTATTCTGAGCCTCTGTCATTGATTCTGTGACATCTTCCAGAAATTAACATGATGAGCCCTTTTAAAAGTCTATGGAAATCATCTGACGGCATTGGTGTCTCTTACATAACTGATTTGATCCTTTTTTAACTTGAATGTCCTGTTCCTATGACAGAACTGAATAATATAGAATTAAACTGTGCCTTAAAAATATGTAACATCAATATTTAGATAAAAACATATTTTAAAAACTATTTTCCGAGAAAAATGGTTGCATAACCCAATTGCCTTAAGGTGTAAGTGGTAATGACTTAAGTAAGAAAAAATTACAGATTTAGTAAACACAAACCTGATTGGTGTTGTGTGCTATGGCAATAGCGTAGCACAACCTTCACATTGATAACATGTATTATGCAAATAGCATTGATTAGCTAACTTTTAACATGTTAAATCTATAGATGTTTAGACCTTATAACATCTGTATGTCCTACAGAAATAACTGCTTTAATTACATATAGAAGTTGGTGTCAGGATTTTTTTTGCAACATATGTTGCATATTATAGACATTACTGTTTTTGCCATTTTAGTATGACATGATTTATTTACCTACAAAATAATTATAAAAAGTCATAAAATTAGGCTATAATGAATCCAATTCTCAATGCAAATTCACAATTGTCTAAGAATCCTTCATAGTTGTTGACAGGAGAAACAAATGATTTTAATGTTGAATTTCATATGGGAACCAAAGTACTATGTTGGTCACCAGACAATATAGCAGTCATCAATTTTTTTCAGGAATTGGCAGAGGAAAACACTGTGAAATACACAACCTGTCTTATTTCCTGCCATGTAAGTGATGGTACCACTTCATCATTTTTAATGAAAACAAAGGAACATGAGAAGTAAACAATTTTCTTTATGCTTATTAATAGTGATGAGCGAGCATGCTCGCAACTGCTCGATACTCGCCTGAGCATCTCACTGCTTGAAAGGCTCGGCGAGTACTTCCGGGATGTTCGGACGGGAGGTCTGGTCTCCGTCCCGCATGTTTTTCGCTCTTTAGACAGAGAATAAACATGCGGGGATTGTCTGCCACTCACTGTAATGCCGTAGCCATGTTGGTTGTTAGCAGAAAACAGACATTTTTTTTTATTTTATTTGCATTGCTGTATTGTGGAAGCAGAGAAACTTGTCCATCATAACATGTGATCCAATATTACTGCAGTAATAACCGTGGCATTTTTTGAAGCATGCCAAACATTACACTCCAGTTGAAGTCTGCCAGCTGTGTGTTGTTCAACCTATTTACACTTATTCACTGACCAATACCATATCTATAAGGCCACTGCCTAAAACCTTGGTCATCACACGTGATCCCATATTACTGTGGTAATAATACAGACATTTTGTGGAGCGTGCCAAATATTACACTCCATTTCAAGTCTGCCAGCTGGCTGTTGTTGAACCTATTCACACTTGGCCGCTGACCAATACCACAGTACAAGACCACTGCCTAAAACCGTGTTCATCACACGTGATACCACATTACTGCGGTAATAAGACAGACATTTAGTGGAGCGTGCCAAATATTATACTCCATTTAAAATGGGCAAGGCGTGTGGCAAGGGATGGGGAAGTGGACGTGATGGGGATTGTGCATGCAGAGGCCGAGGCCATGGGAAAGATGAAACTGTGCCTGCTGAGGGAGCACAACAAACACCCACATCATGTCATCCCAATTACTAGGGGGCCACCGAGTACCACTCTTAAAGCCAGAGCAATGTGAAAAGGTTGTTGGTTGGATAGCAGATAATGCTTCCAGTCAGTTTGCCACAACCACCACCACCCTATCTTCCGCACAGTTAAGTCTCAGTAGCCGTGAGTCTGGACCACATATTCCTCACCCTGATCCTCCTTCCTCCCACCATGCCGAGTGCCCGGAGACAAGTGATCCCACACTTGGCCACACTGAAGAGCTGTTCACTTCTCCATTTATAGATTTAGGCCTTTCATCCAGCCTGCTTCAAGCAGGGCAAGAGGAGATCGCAGGTAGCGATGCCCAAATATTTGAGCAGCTACGGTCACACAAAGGTGATGGTGGTAAACTGTCGCAAGAGAGGGATGATGGTGATGAGACACAATTGCCACCAAGTCAGAAGGAGGCCCAGGGTGCGTACATGGAGAATGAGGGGGTGGACGATGATGTCAATGACCCAACCTGGCAAGGTGACATGCATATTTAGGACAGCAGCATAGAGGGGGAGGGAGGTGTAGCACCACAACAAGCAGAAAGAAACAGTGGGGTGGCTACTGACACAAGGCTGGCAACTGTTCCATGTAACACCAACACAAGGGAAGTTGACATTCCATATAGTACGTCTTCCAGAGTCTGGCTCTTTTTTAAAGACTGTCCAGATAACCGCAAAAAGTTCATTTGCAACCTCTGCCATGCCAGCATTATCAGGGGCAGCAAAACTAACAGCCTGACCACCACCAGAATGCTCAAGCACATGACAGAAAAGCATCCGACTATTTGGGCTGAAAGCCAGGATCAACAAACAATGTCTGTGAGTGACACCACTGCCTGTTCCTCTGTTGTGCGTGCACGCCAATCCTCTGTTCATAGCGCAGGAGAAGATGCCTCCCACCCGGCACCTGTGGTTGTAGACTTGCGACCATCACCATCAGCTACCACGTCCTTGTCCCAGCGCAGAGTTCAGTTGTCCCTACCCCAGTCCTTTGAACGCAAGCGCAAATACGCAACCAACCACCCACAGGCCACAATACTAAACTCCCACATTTCTCGAATGCTTGCACTTGAAATGTTGCCTTTTAGGCTTGTGGAGACAGAATCTTTCCGCAACTTAATGGCGGCGGCCATCTCACGGTACTTAATCCCCAGCTGCCACTATTTCTCCCAGTGTGCCATCCCCGCATTACACAAGCCCGTGTCCCAGAACATTAGCCGTGCCCTCAACAACACAGTTACTGGGAAGGTCCACCTAACAATGGACACATGGACAAGTGCTTGTGGCCAGGGATGGTGCATCTCGCTGATGGCACACTGGGTTAATATAGGGGAAGCCGGGACCCAGTCAGACTCTGGGATCGAACACGTCCTCCTGACCCCAAGGATTGTGGACTCTGGGTCAATCAGGGTTGCCCCCACATTCTACAGCTCCTGCACCTCCTCCTCCTTAGCCTCCATCTCCGAAATTACCACATCAGTTTTAAGCTGGAAGCACTGCAGTACTGCCTCGGCCAAGCGGCAACAGGCTGTGCTGAAGCAAATATGCTTAGGTGACAAACCACACACCACTGCAGAGTTGTTGACAAGGTTGTAAAAGAGCAGGCAGATTTGTGGCTTTCACCGCTGAACCTACAGCCAGGCAAGGTCATGTGTGAACCTGGTGGTGGCTCTGATGCTAGGCAAGCTCACACTCTTACCATGCCTGGCCCATGTGCTCAACCTAGTGGTTAAGCATTTTTTGAAAACCTACCCATATCTGCATGAGCTGCTTGTCAAAGTACGCCACGTGTGTGCCCATTTTTGAAAGTCACCTACAGCTTTCGTCGCCCTCGCCATGCTTCAGCAGCTTTTTCAGCTTCCAGCTCACGGACTGGTGTGCTATGTCACCACGCGTTGGAACTCAAAGTTGCAGATGTAGTAAAGAATTTGTGAGCAGAAGGGGGCAGTTGTTGAGTATCAGCTTCAACACCCCTGTCGTTTTTCAGGTCAGCCTCCGCATATAAGAGCTGATGAGTGGGTATGGATTTCAGACATCTGTGCCATCTTCCAAAGCTTTGAAGACTCCACCAAGATGTTAAGCAGTGATGACGCCATAATTAGCATCACCATTCCGCTTCACTGTCTACTGAAATGCTTGCTGCTCACAATTAAAGAGGAGGCATTGAAAAAGAAGCACAATGAGATGAAGCAAGAAACCAAAAAGGGTGATTCCACACAGCCCAGCCTCATCTCATCCCAACGCGGATTGGGTGCTAATGAGGAGGAGGAAAATGGTAGCTGGTTTCCTGCGCTACAGACGGAACTAACCACACAACTGTCATACCATCTGTTCAGCATGGATGGCCTGAGGAGAGGGAGAATGAGGAGGAGGACCAGGAGGAGCATAAATAGGAAGAGAGCATGGACAGTCATCCTCTTGGTCAGGACAGGGAAGACTTCGCTGTTGGCAGTTTGGCACACATGGCTGACTTTATGTTCCTCTGCCTTTCCCATGACCCTCGCGTTATACACATTTTGGCCTACAGTAATTACTGGTTGGTCACACTTATAGACCCACTTTACAAGGAGAACTTTCAATCTCTCCTTCCCGTGGCAGAGAGGTCTAGTAAAATGATGCAGTACCTGAATTCCTTATAACAATTGGGTATCCAAGCTGGACATATAGCATGAACAAGCTCTCTACGCCTTGGAGGTCCTGGCCTGCCCTGCCGCTAGCATTTTGTCACAGCAGGTTTTTAGTGCCACCAGGGGCATTATTACCGATAGGTGCATCTACCTGTTAATTGAAAATGCTGACAGGCTGACTCTTATCAAAATGAACAAGGGCTGGATTGGGCCAGACTTCTCAACACCACCGGATGATAGCAGCGTAAGATAAAGTGAAATCCAGTGGCTGTTTTATGGGGGGGGGGACTATTCCCATATACCCTTTTTACATGGGTATATGCTTCCTGATTTTGTCCATTTTATCTTGTCCTCCTCCTCATCTTCCACCGACTTATCACAAGGGTCACCGTGATGCAACACCCACATAATTTTTTTTTCAAGAGTGTTTATGATGCCCGTAGGAAATTGTTTTATTCTGTATGTTATACAGAATGTTCATGTATAACCCCCAAGGGTAAATGTTTATCATGCACTTAGTGCATGAGCATTACCAGTATAAGAGACCCACTCCTTAACAATGGTAACAATTTTTAAACAATTTTACTACGTCTCTTCAAAGGGGTATTGGAGTGCGTCCAAATTTTTGGCAGCCGTTGAAGTCACTGCATTCTCAATAACAGTATAGCAGACCCGCTCCTTTATAATGGAAACATTTTTTTTACTGAGGCCCTCCTCTATGTCTCTTCAAAGGGGTATTGGGGTACACCCAAATTTTTGGCAGCCCTTGCAGTCACTGCATATGCAATAACAGTATAGGAGACCCACTCTTTAATAATGGGGACAACAAAGCATATCTGGCTGATGGCCCTCTAACAATAGTGAGGGCCGCCTGATGGCCCAGTAAAAATAGGCCTTATAACTTTCAGAGTTCCTCCTTCATAAATTAAACAGAATGTGTCTGATCATGTCTCACACACCACATGGCCAGATAAGGTAGTAAAATGTTAAAATGACATTTACTGGTGTCTGAACATAGCCCAAGGTGTGGAGGAACTTTTTTATTGTGTTTTTTTGCCCTATATATAAGTCATTACCCTGGAAAGAATATCTCTTAACGTTTTTTTCTAGGAAAATCCATTTTGGCTTCATTTTTGTATGTTAAAATTGGGGAGAAACAGAAGTGACCTGGGAGTCAGAGATGCTTCCAGGGATCTTCCCCATGCCATTTCCATTTCATTTCAGCACTGTTGCCATCGATTTGTATAATTTTTTGGCCCTCTGCAGACCTCCGGGGGGACCGTTGAAAAAATGCTCGAGTTTCCAATAGACTTACATTGGGCTCGTTGCTTGGTCGAGCACCCGAGCATTCCAATTTGCTCGACCCGAGCAACGAGCACCCGAGCACTTTAGTGTTCACTCATCACTACTTATTATTGCAACACATTATTGTCTACAAAAAATAAGATTATGGGAAGCAGCAGATTTTATAACAGCTGAAGCAAGACCGGTTATCTCCATTGTTACTTTTATTAGCATAAACTAATACAGTTGAAACCAGAAGTTTACATATACAACCCCTGGCAAAAATTATGGAATCACCGGGCTCGAAGAATATTCATTCAGTTGTTTAATGTTGTTGAAAAAAAGCAGATCACAGATACGGGACAAAACTAAAGTCATTTCAAATGGCAACTTTATGGCTTTAAGAAACACTAAAAGAAACCAAGAAAAAATATGTGGTACGCAGTAAGGGTAATTTTTTCAGACCAAGCAGAAGGAAAAAATTATGGAATTACTCAATTCTGAGGAAAAAAATATGGAATCACCCTGTAAATTTTCCTTTCCAAAGCTAAAACCAGCATCAAATTAGATCTGCTCGTTAGTCTGCATCTAAAAAGGAGTGATCACACCTTGGAGAGCTGTTGTACCAAGTGGACTGACATGAATCATGGCTCCAACAGGAGAGATGTCAATTGAAATAAAGGTGAGGATTATCAAACTCTTAAAAGAAGGTAAATCATCACGCAGTGTTGCAAAATATTTTGGTTGTTCAGTGTCTAAAATCTGGACTAAATACAAACAACATGGGAAGGTTGTTAAAGGCAAACATACTGGTAGACCAAGGAAGACATCAAAGCGTCAACACCGGAAACTTAAAGCAATAGGCCTCCAAAACAGGAAATGCACAACAAAACAAATGAGGAACGAATGTGAGGAAAATGGAGTCAATGTCTGTGACCAAACTGTAAGAAACTGCCTTAAGGAAATAAGATTTCCATACAGAAAAGCTAAACAAAAGCCATCATTAACACCTAAACAGAAAAAAACAAGGTTACAATGGGCTAAGGAAAAGCAATCGTGGACTGTGGATGACAGGATGAAAGTCATATTCAGTGATGAATCGCGAATCTGCATTGGACAAGGTGATAATGCTGGAACTTTTGTTTGGTGTCGTTCCAAAGAGATTTATGAAGATGACTTTATGAAGAGAACATGCAAATTTCCACAGTCATTGATGATATGGGGCTGCATGTCAGGTAAAGGCACCGGGGAGATGGCTGTCATTACATCTTCAAATAATGCCCAAGTTTACATTGATATTTGGACAGTTTTCTTATCCCATCAATTGAAAGGAGGCTTGCGGATGATGAAATCATTTTTCAAGATGATAATTTATCCTGCCATAGAGCAAAAACTGTGAAAACATTCCTTGAAAGAAGACACAATAAGGTAAGTGTCATGGCCTGCAAATAGTCCGGATCTCAATCCAATTGAAAATCTTTGGTCGAAGTTGAAGAAAATGGTCCATGACAAGGCTCCAACCTGCAAAGCTGATCTGGCAACAGCAATCAGAGAAATTTGGAGCCAGATTGATGAAGAGTACTGTTTGTCACTCATTAAGTCCATGCCTCAGAGACTGCAAGCTGTTATTAAAGCCAGAGGTGGTGCAACAAAATACTAGTGATGTATTGGAGTGTTCTTTTGTGTGTTTGTTTTTCATGATTCCATAATTTTTTCCTCAGAATTGAGTGATTCCATAATTTTTACCTCTGCTTGGTCTGAAAAAAATTACCCTTACTGAATACCACATTTTTTATCTTGATTTCTTTTAGTGTTTCTTAAAGCTATAAAGTTGCCTTTTGAAATGACTTTAGTTTTGTGCCATGTCTGTGATCTGCTTTTTTTCAACAACATTAAACAACTGAATGAACATTCTCGGAGCCCGGTGATTCCATAATTTTTGCCAGGGGTTGTACTATATAAAAAGACACATATGCATGTTTTTCTCAATATCTTACATGAAATCAGAATAAACCTTTCCCATTTTAGGTCACGTAGGATTACTATAATATTTTATATTTGCCAAATGCCAGAATAATGAGAGAGAATATTTTAAGACAATTTTATTACTTACTGCAAAGTCAAAAGTTTACATACATTTCATTAGTATTTGGTACCATTGCCCTTAAACTGAATGACTTGGGCTACATGTTTGGGATATTCTTTCACAAGCTTCTTACAATAGTTGATCGGAATTTGGGCCCATTCCTCCTGACAAAACTGGTGTAACTGATCCAGGTTTGTAAGTTGCCTTGCTCGCACCTGCCTTTTCAGCTTTGTCCATAAATTTTTAATAGGATTAAGATCAGGGCTTTGTTCTGGCCACTTCAAAACATGGACTTTGTTATCCTTAAGCCACTTTGCTACCATTTTGGCAGTATGCTTCGGGTCATTGTCCATTTGGAATACCCATTTCCGCCCAAGCTTTAACTTTCTGGCTGATGTTTGCTTCAGTATTGCCACAAAATCATATTTTCTCATGATACCATCTATTTTGTGAAGTGCACCAGTCCCTCCTGCAACAAAACAACCCCAAAACATGATGCTGCCACCGCCGTGTTTCACAGTTGGGATGGTGTTCTTAGGCTTCCAAGCTTCTCCCTTTTTCCTTCAAATGTAACGATGGTCATTATACCCCAAAAGTTCAATTTTAGTTTCATCAGACCACAGGACATGACTCCAAAAATTAAGATCTTTGTTCCTGTGTGCATTTGCAAACATTAATCTGGCTTTTGTATGTTTCTTTTGGAGTAATGGCTTCTTCCTGGCACAGTGGCCTTTCAGTCCATGTTGATACAGTACTCATTTCACTATGGATATTGACACAATCTTACCAGCTTCCGCCATTATCTTCACAAGGTCTTTTGTTTTTGTCCTTGGGTTGATATGCACATGTCGGACCAAAGCACATTCATCTCTGGGACACAGAACCAATCTCCTTCCTAAGCAGTATGATGGCTGGACATTCCCATCTTGTTTGTACTTGCTTATAATTGTTTGTACAGATAAACGAGGCACCTTCAGGTATCTTGAAATAGAACCCAAGCATGAGCCAGACTTGTGCAAGTCCACAATTCTCTTCCTGATATCTTGGTTGATTTCTTTAGACTTTCCGATTATACTACACAAAGAAGCAGTGTGTTCCAGGTGTGCATTAAAATACATTCACAGGTGTGTCTCTAATTAACTCAGATGTTGCCAAAAAAGCAGAAGCTTCCAAACACATGACATCATCATATGGGCAGTCCAGAATTGTTTAAAGGCATATTAATCTTAGTGTATGTAAGAGCAGTGATGTTTTTGGGGCTGTCGCTGGGCAACATGGACTTTCAACTCCCTCCAAAGGTTTTCTAGAGGGTTTAGATCTGGAGACTGGCTAGGCCATTCTAGGACCTTGAAATGCTTCTTACAAAGCCACTCCTTCGTTGCCTTGGTGGTGTGCTTGGGATCATTGTCATGCTGAAAGACCCAGCCACGTTTCATCTTCAATGCCTTGCTGATGGAAGGAGGCTTGCACTCAAAGTCTCATGAAACATGGCCCCATTCATTCTTTCATGTACATGGATCAGTCGTCCTGGTTAGAGATGAGCGGTGTTCGACTGGAACTGTTCGCCAATCTCAAATTCAAACTGTTTTGGGCGGTGTTCAAGCCATTCACCGAACCCGAATGATTTGCAAAAAATTCTGCTGTTCGAGGTTATGTTCGATAACTGTTCATGCACCAAAAGCGTAACTGGATTTTTTCACAGTAATACTGTTAATCAATGTAAATAGACAGTTTCAGTGTAGAGTGGGTGGGGGAGGGGCAGGGGATGGATCTCTGCAGAAATAATGCCGATCTCCATTTTTTTTTCTTTCCCGCATTTACAGTGGGGAGGTGCAGTCTGTCAGCCTATCAGCAGCGCACACACGCAGCGAAGTGCTTTTTTTTCACACAAGCAAGGGCATGTGTCATTGGCTTTGTATGTCACATCTCCTTGCCCTATAAGACCCAGCCATTTTCCCCGTCGCCACCATTTTCTCACTGCTACAGCTGAGTGTTAGATGGCACCGCTGTTGCTGTGGGCACTATACAGTATAACTGTGTGAATTGCGAGCAAATTTGTAGTTAAATAGAGAGATAGGTTTAGGGAGTAGGGACTAGTTGCAATTGCAGCCCTTTTAAAGGCTAAGTTACAGCAGTTCCTAGCACCTTTTGCCAGGCAGGTCTGTGCCAGTGCTGTGCAAGTGTTTTTCACAGCATTTGGCTAAATGTAACTAAGCCAATCCTTTTGGGCCTGTAGCAGTGTCTGTTAGTCATTGGAGTAGCCCATCTGAACCAAGCTACACCACCTGTGTATCTAACAATTTTTTACTGCATCTAGCCCGGTAAATCCTTTTGGGCCTGTAGCAGTGTCTGGTAGTCAGTGGAGTAGCCCATCTGAACCAAGCTACACCACCTGTGTATCTAATAACAATTTTTTACTGCATCTAACCCAGAAAATCCTTTTGGGCATAGTAGCAATGTCTGGTAGTCAGTGGAGTAGCCTATCTGTGTTGCAAGCCACGCCACCTGTGTATCTAATAACAATTTTTTACTGCATCTAGACCAGTAAATCCTTTTTGGGCCTGTAGCAGTATCTGGTAGTCAGTGGAGTAGCCCATCTGAACCAAGCTACACCACCTGTGTATCTAATAACAATTTTTTACTGCATCGAACACAGCCAATCATTTTGGGCTAGTAGCAGTGTCTCGTAGTCAGCGGAGTAGCCAATCTGAAGCAAGCTACACCGCCTTTGCATCTAATAACAATTTTTAACTGCATCTAGCCCAGGCAATACTTTGGGCCTAGTAGCAGTGTCTGCTAGTCAGCGGAGTAGCCCAGCTGTTTTGCAAGCTACACCGCCTGCAGATCTAATTACAAATTTTTAACTGCATCTAGCCCAGGCAATACTTTGGGCCTAGTAGCAGTGTCTGCTAGTCAGCAGAGTAGCCCAGCTGTTTTGCAAGCTACACCGCCTGAAGATCTAATTACAAATTTTTAACTGCATCTAGCCCAGGCAATTCTTTGGGCCTAGTAGCAGTGTCTGCTAGTCAGCGGAGTAGCCCAGCTGTTTTGCAAGCTACACCGCCTGTAGATCTAATTACAAATTTTTAACTGCATCTAGCCCAGGCAATACTTTGGGCCTAGTAGCAGTGTCTGCTAGTCAGCAGAGTAGCCCAGCTGTTTTGAAAGCTACACCGCCTGTAGATCTAATTACAAATTTTTAACTGCATCTAGCCCAGGCAATACTTTGGGCCTAGCAGCAGTGTCTGCTAGTCAGCGGAGTAGCTCAGCTGTTTTGCAAGCTACACCGCCAGTAGATCTAATTACAAATTTTTAACTGCATCTAGCCCAGGCAATACTTTGGGCCTAGTAGCAGTGTCTGCTAGTCAGCGGTGTAGCCCAGCTGTTTTGCAAGCTACACCGCCTGTAGACCTAATTACAAATTTTTAACTGCATCCAGCCCAGGCAATACTTTGGGCCTATTAGCAGTGTCTGCTAGTCAGTGGAGTTGTCCAGCTTTTAAGCAAGCTACACCACCTGTGGTTTGGACACATCATTTTTTCAAAGGAAAGGCTTCGGGCCCCCTGGGACACTCAATGAAGAGCATCAGGGAGGTGCCCAAAGGCAAGGGGGCTGGGACTGGCGGTAGCACGATTTGCGGCAGACCGCCAAGCTTGATCCTCATAAAAGCTTTTTAACTGCAGCAGCTTTAGTGGACGCTACTGGAGCTGGAATTACCGCAGCTGCTGGCACCAGACTTGCCCTCCAATAGATCCTTGTAAAAGGATTTAAAGTGTACTCATTCAAATTACAGAGCTTAGACCTGCCTCCACCGCGTGGGGTCTCGACCCTCCAGCGGACAGGCATCAGTATGGGGAGAGGGGGGCTGGCCGTCCGGGTCCACCGCGGCTCTGGCACAAACCCGGCGACACGGAGGTCGCACGGGCAGGAACAGCCTGGCCGTGTCAGCTTCGCACTCCAGCGTAGTCCCTCTGCCCGCTCGCGCCCGTTACCCCAAGGGGATGTGCAAGCGGCTTTTCTTCCCAGGGCTGTTCCCCACCCAGCAGGAACGTGGGGAAGCTCAGGTCCACCTTCCACCGTACTCCCTTACCTCCCTCGCCCTCTTTACTTCTTCCGTTCCCCATCTAACCCCTCGGCTCTGTGGTGTCTGCTCTCCCTTCAGCTCTCTCCTTCTCACAGGTGGACTACCGCATGTATTCACACTGTGGCAAATCTTTTGGGCCCAGGCATAAGAAGTCGTAGAGGTAATGGATAATATGTGCCCCCTTAGAAACGTCCATGACGACCCATTCAAGGAAGCAACTAAACGCCTCAAATAGTGAGCAGGATCTGGAGCACCCCTTGGGCAAACAGCGATCTATATAGTATGCTCCTTCCCAGAAGCAGCCCAATAGGCGGACACTATTCGGAGGCACAGGTAGTAAGTAACCGGAATGCCCCCTCAATGTCTGTTTTGGCCATTAGGGTGCCCCTTCCCAACTTCTTGACCCGCCTGATTGCCTTGTCAAAGGATGTACAGTATATACTACTGCACTTGGTTCCGTGTCGATGTTGTCGTTTACTGACCTGCCCCTTGGATATGACAAATGGTGGATTAGTCCGAATGTATTGGGTTCCATTTTTGGCATGACTCCCAACGGGGATACCACTATGTCTTGTAAGGAAAGTGTTCTGAATGGAACCGCCATTCTACTTAAGGATATTTCTTTTTTTAATTTTCTTGTCATGACGTGTGGGTGTTGGTAGGCTGATTTTAGATTTTTACTCCAGTCTTTCTTGATTTTAGAAGGGCATGACATGCCTATATCTGTGTCTCCTTCTCCTTTTACTCCTCCACCTCTTTTCTTTTCGCATGACTATATGTACTTGTCACTTTTCCATGTGTTAGTTGTGTCTTCTGAGCAGTTTGTCAGCTTTTGCACACCTTTGAAGGTGTTTTCTATGTGTTTTCTACGTGTTTCTATGTGTTTTTGTTTGCCTGCCATTGGTTTTAATGGTGCTCGACGGTGTTCGACGAACCATTCGGCGAATCATTCAGCGAACATGCCGGTGTTCGACGAACCGAACCCGAACACTACGGGGGTGGCTCAACACTAGTCCTGGTCCCTTGGCAGAGAAACAGCCCCAAAGCATGATGTTGCCACCCCCATGCTTCACAGTAGGTATGATGTTCATTGGATGCAAATCAGCATTCTTTCTCCTCCAAACACAACGTGTTGTGTTTCTACCAGACAGTTCTACTTTGGTTTTATCTGACCATATGACATTCTCCCAATACTCTTCTGGATCATCCAAATGCTCTCTAGCAAACTTCAGATGGGTCCGGACATGTAATGGTTTAAGCCATGGGACACGTCTGGCACTGCAGGATTTGAGTCCCTGGTGGCGTAGTGTGTTACTGATGGTAGCCTGTGCAACGTTGGTCCCAGCTCTCTGCAGGTCATTCATTAGGTCCCCCCATGTGGTTCTGGGATTTTTGCTCACCGTTCTTGAGATCATTTTGACCCCACAAGGTGAGATCTTGTGTGAAGTCCCAGATCGAGGGAGATTATCAGTGGTTTTGTATGTCTTCCATTTTCTAATTATTGCTCCCACAATTTCTTCATACCAAGCTGCTTGCCTATTGCGGATTCAGTCTTTCTTGCCTGGTGCAGGGCTACAATCTTGTTTCTGGTGTCCTTCAACTGCTCTTTGGTCTTCACTAGTGATGAGTGAGCACTAAAATGCTCGGGTACCCGTTGCTCGGGTCGAGCACATTGGAATACTCGGGTGCTCGACCAGAGCAATGAGCCCAATGTATGTCTATGGGAAACTAGAGCATTTTTTAGGCAGCTCCCCCCGGCGGTCTGCAGAGGGCCTAAAAATTACCCAAATCGATAGGAACAGTGCTCAAGTGACTTGGGAACAGAATGGGGAAGACCCCTGGAAGCATTTCTGACTCCCAGATCACTGCTGTCAACAGTGTTGTCAGAGTATTACGCCACTTTTACGGACACACAATAAAACATACAAAACAAAACCAAAATGGATTTTCCTGGGAAATATGCTAAGGGACATCCTTTCCAGGGTATTCACTTGTATATAAGGCAAAATAAATAACCAAAAACAAAAATACTCCTCCACACCTTGGGCTATGTTCACACGTAGCGTTTTTGATGCGTTTTTGCACATTTGCATTGCTTTCAACCAAGACAACTGCATTCACCAGGAAATGTCATTTTAACATTTTACAACCTTATCTGGCCATGTGGTGTGTGACACATCATCAGACTCATGCATACAGTGCTGAAAAGACATGGGAACAGCATGGGGAAGACCTCTGGAAGCATCTCTGACTCCCATATATCCTTGGCACATGCGAAGATGCTTCCCACCATGCACCTGTCATTGCAGGCTTGCAACAATCACCGTCCACGTCCTTGTCCCAGTGCAGCGTTCAGTTGTCCCTACCCCATTCCTTGGAATGCAAGTGCAAGTATGCAGCCAGCCACCCACTCACCCACAGACTGCCAAATTTTTGACAGCTGCTTGCACTTGAAATGTGGCCTTTTAGGCTCGCGGAGGCGGAAGCTTTTCATAACCTCATGTCCATACTCGGTCCCCAGCTGCCACTATTTCTCCTGGTATTGTCTCCGCCTTCTACCATCGCGGGTCCCTGAACATTACTGCTTGTACTTTTCTGTGGGAATCTGCTTGCCTCCTACCAGCCTGGAAAATTTCCAGTAAACTATGGTACAACTCCATGGTATTAGCACTGCCCCCAGTACCAGTAGCAAAGCCATCCTCAATTTCCTTCTCAGGAATTTTATTTGGTAGACTGCCCAAATGCATTAGTTTCTCACAAAGGAGCTGAAGATAGAGTGGCAGTAGGTGCAAGTTTCTCCAGCCTGTT
This sequence comes from Phyllobates terribilis, assembly GCF_046119375.1. Taxonomy (NCBI): domain Eukaryota; kingdom Metazoa; phylum Chordata; class Amphibia; order Anura; family Dendrobatidae; genus Phyllobates; species Phyllobates terribilis. The sequence goes on along the minus strand of NW_027362762.1, from coordinate 284,769,397 downwards.
AGATATCAGAGGGTGAACAGCAGCACATTGGATCAGTGGTTAGCACTGAAGCCTTGCAGTTCTGGGATCCTGGGTTCAAATCCCAGCAAGGACAACTTCTGCAAGGATTTTGTATGTTCTCCCCGTGTTTGTGTGGGTTTCCACCTCAGTAAAAACGCAGCCATAAAGTGTCTGGGAACCTTCCCACACACTTTTCTTAGCCAGGACTGCTTCTAGGCAGGATTGGATGGTCCCACCAGAGAATCCATGGGTGTGCCCTGGCTTCTACATCAGGAGAGTTCATGATAGTGCTAACTTTACAGATGCTATGGGGCTCTTGAGCGGGGGAGAAAGGTGAGCCCTCAGAATAAAATCCTCTGGTGGGCCCAATGTTTTTCAATCTGAAACAGCTTCTCAGTGGGAGTTGTATTTCACCACAGCCATATTCTTTAGCTCGGTGAAAGGACTGGCATAGAGGGAAACTGTATCTACTCCGGCTGTCATTTCTCCGTCACCAGTTTCCGCCCATTGTCACACACGACCATGCCTGGCTATATGTTCAGCGGTGAGAGACACAGATCAAGCTGGTGTGTTACAGCTTTCAAGGTCTCTGGGTGGTTTGTCACCTAAGCATTAAGCATGTTATTTTCAGCACAGCCTGTTGCCGCTTGGCCAAGGCAGTGCTGCAGTGCTTTCAGCTTGTGACTGGTGTGGTCATTTCGGAGATGGAGGAGGAGGTGCAGGAGGTGAACAATGTGATTACATTGAGGTTACATTGGCGACTCTGTTTTTATACTAAAGAAAGATCCTACTGTTTTTTTTTTACGTTATTTTTTAAGGCAAATGCATTCACCGGGAAATGTCATTTTAACATTTTACATCATTATCTGGCAATGTGGTGTGTGACACATCATTAGACACATCCTGTTTCATTGATGATGGAGGCACTCTGAAAGACACATAGAGCAGGGCCACAGTAACGAGTACGACATGTTCCCATTAGAAAGGAGAGAGTCTGCTATACAGTTATAGGGTATGCAGTGAGTCCAACGGCTGACCAAATTTAGGAAAAACCCCACTAAGAAATTAAAGACAAATAGAGCAGGGCCACAGTAATGACAAATACCCATTAGAAAGGCGAGAGTCTGCTATACAGTTATAGGGTATGCAGTGCGTCTAACGGCTGACCAAATTTAGGAAAAATCTCACTAAGAATTTAAAGACACATAGAGCAGGGCCACAGTAACGACAAATTCCCATTAGAAAGGAGAGAGTCTGCTATACATTTATAGGGTATGTAGTGAGTCTAACGGCTGACCAAATTTAGGAAAAACCCCACTAAGAATTTAAAGACACATTTAGCAGGGCCACAGTAACAAGTACGACATGTTCCTATTAGAAAGGAGAGGGTCTGCTATACAGTTATAGGGTATGCAGTGAGTCCAACGACTGACCAAATTTAGGAAAAACACCACTAAGAAATTAAAGACACATAGAGCAGGGCCACAGTAACGACAAATTCCCATTAGAAAGGATAGAGTCTCCCGTAGTGTGGGCCTATGCAGTAAATGCAGGGGCTGCCAAAAATTTGGAGGCACTTCAATGCCCCTTGGTAGAGATGTGGAGGAGGGCCTCATAAAAAAAATGTTCCCATTAGAAAAGAGCGGGCCTCCTAACTTGTAATGTCCATGCACTAAGTGTATGGGCTGACTAACATTTACCCATGGGGGGTATACATGAACACACTGTATAAAAATTTTTTTTTACGGGCATCATAAACACCCTTTAAAAAAATTATGTGGGTGTTGAATCACGGACCACGGTAACCCTGGTGATATGGTGGTGGAGGATGAGGAGAAGGAGGAGGACAAGAGCAAATAGCCAAAATCAGGATGCATATACCCATGTGTGGGTGTGAAAAGGTGCATGGGAATACATCTCCCAAGAAAAGACACTGGATTGGGGTTTATGTAACGCTGCTATCATTCAGTGGTGTTGAGAAGTCTGGCCCAATCCAGCCCTTGTTCATTTTTATAAGAGTCAGCCTGTCAGCATTTTCAGTTGACAGGTGGAGGCGCTTATCAGTTATAATTCCACAAGTGGCATTAAAAACCCACTCTGATAAAACGCTGGGCAGGCCAGGACCTCCAAGGACCTCGGCCTCTGCATGCACCATCCCCATCATGTCCAGTTCCCCGTCCCTTGCCACGTGCCTTGCCCATTTTAAATGGAGGACAGTATCTTCCACGCTCACTACAAATGACTGAGTTTGAAGCGAACTTATATGTGATCCGTGTGACGGAGAAAACAGAGTTTTAAATACCTGGCCTGTAGGTAATTAGTTTGAATAGAAAACTGGTGGGAACTGCTTCACTCACACACTGAAGGAAATTTTTAATGGAGGCCAGAAATGGCAGTATTTTCTGACAACGTATATGTGATCCATGTGACGGAGAAAATGGAATTTTAAATACCTGGCCTGTAGGTAAAAAGTTTGAACAGCAAACTGTTGGGAATTGCTTCACTGACACACTGAAGGAAATTTTTAATGGAGGCCAGAAATGGCAGCATTTTCTGACAACGTATATGTGATGCGGAATTACAATGAGTGACTGCGGCATTACAATGAGTGACAGGTAGTGATGAGTGAGTATGTTTTGTTAACCCTTTCGCCGAGTATGGTCGGCCGAGCACCGAGTATTTATAGCGTGCTCGGTGATAAGAAGGAATGTGTAAGAATCAGACATTCCTCACATGTATCAAAGCTGTCAAAAAGTCGCAAATCATGCACACCGGAGGGAATCAAACATATCACCGAGTACGCTATAAATACTTGCTGCTAGCCTGAGTATACTCGATGAAAGGGTTAACAAAACATACTCCCTCATCACTAGTGGCAGGCAATCCCCGCATGTTGCTTGGCGCTCTAAAGAGCGCCAAACATGCAGGGAGGGGACCCGAGCTCCCGCCAAGCAACCCATGAAATACTCGGCGAGCGCCGAGCATCTCGAGCAATGAGATGCTCGAGCGAGCACCGAGCAGTAGCGAGCATGCTCGCTCATCACTAGTCTTCACCATAGTGGAGTTTGGAGTGTGACTGTGTGAGGTTGCAGACAGGTGTCTTTTACATTGATAACAAGTTCAAACAGGTGCCAGTACTACAGGTAATGAGTGGAGGACAGAGGAGCCTCTTAAAGACGAAGTTACAGGTCTGTGAGAGCCAGAAATCTTGCTTGTTTGTAATTGACCAAATACTTATTTTTCACCAAAATGTGAAAAAAAATTCTTTCTAAATCAGACAATGTGATTTTCAGGATTAGTTTTCTCATTTTGTCTCTTATAGTTGAGGTCTGCCTATGATGTCAATTACAAGCCTCTCTCATCTTTTTAAGTAGGAGAACTTGCACAATTGATGGCTGACTAAATTCTTTTTTTCCCCACTGTATATACAGTATGTATATAATAATTATATTGCTTCCAACAAATTTTCAAAAAGTAATCAATAAGGGGTGATTAATTGAACTATTGTGTGCCTATATAGATGCACCTAGATTCATCTTCACACAAATCCCTTCAGCATCACGCTGTGCTGTCTTGCTGTAGTGAATTTCAATGCTCGGAAAGTGAGAGGCTAATAATGATAATGCATTGTACATCAGTGTTCACAATGCTCAGGCTTGTTCTTTTAATGGTATGCAGTACATTGAGTATTTCAGAATGTTCCCATATCTCTCTAGCATTTGATGTTTTTGCCGTAGAAATGCATTGCACAGTTCAGTATACAGTATAACGGAAAATAGAGGCACTTAGGATGACAAGGTTGAAAAAAATGAAGATTTTTAACCCCTTACTTACCGGGGACGTATTAGTACGCATATTTGCGTACTGCCCCTTCAGTGAGGGCTGCTGCGCTGAGCCCTCACTGAACGGAGCACATGTCAGCTGATTCTTACAGCTGACATGTGCCCGCAACAGCCGCGAGTGGAATTGCGATCCACCCGCGGCTGTTAACATGTTAAATGCCGCTGTCAATCTCCGACAGCAGCATTTAACGCGCGCTTCCGGGTAGCGCGTCATAAGCCCCGCCCACCGGCGACCCCGTCACGTGATCGCGTGCATGACAACCCAGGGTCTGCAGCAGACGCCTGTGGTTGTCATGATCTTGTCGCTATGAGCGTCACCTAGTGGTCGGCGCTCATAGCACAGGACCATTTCTGCTGCATGCAAGGGACCTGCTCGTCCCCTGTATGTAGCAGAGGCGATCGGATAGTTGCTGCTTCTAGTCTCCTATGGAGACTATAGAAGCATGCAAAAAGTAAAAAAAAAAAGTTTTTAAAAATATAAAAAAATATATAAAAATATAAAAGTTTAAATCACCCCCCTTCAAAATAAAATATATAAAAAAAAACCCCACATACACATATTTGGTATCGCCGCGTTCAGAATCGCCCGATCTATCAATATAAAAAAAGAATTAATCCGATCGGTAAACGACGTAACGAGAAAAAAATTCTAAACGCCAGAATTACGTTTTTTGGTCGCCGCAAAATTGCAATAAAATGCAATAACGGGCGATCAAAACATCGGATCTACCCCAAATGTTACCAATAAAAACGTCAGCTCGCCACGCAAAAAATAAGCCATCAACCAGCCCCAGATCACGAAAAATGGAGACGCTACGGGTCTTAGAAAATGGCGCAATTTTTTTATTTTTTTTTTTACCAAATTTTGGAATTTTTTTTCACCACTTAAATATAAAAGAACCTATACATGTTTGGTGTCTATGAACTCGTAATGACCTGTAGAATAAGAAGGGCTGGTCAGTTTTAGCATTCAGTGAACGTGGTAAAAAAAATAAATAAAAAACAACTGTGGTATTGCACTTTTTTTGCAATTTTACCGCACTTGGAATTTTTTTCCCGTTTTCCCGTACAGGATATGGTAAAACTAGTAATGGCGTTGAAAAGTACAACTCGTCCCGCAAAAAATAAGACCTCACATGGCCATATTGACCAAAAAATAAAAACGCTATGGCTCTGGGAACAAGGGGAGCAAAAACGAAAATGCAAAAACGGAAAATGCTCCGGGGCTTAAGGGGTTAAAGTCTTTGAGCTGTTTATTCCCCATTGCTTATGTGGCATAAACATAGTCCATAGGGCTCCACAGAGGTTGTCGTGTCTCTCATTAGTCCCTATTCCCAATGGGGTCACTATTTATCTACTTTCTACATCTCAGATGCACACCTATAATACTTTATAGCAACACAATTAACCTTTTAACATGTGGAAGGAAACAATTAAAAGAGTAAAGCCACTCAAACATGGGGAGAAAATTCAGACTATGCAATTGTTATCATTTGTCAGTTTTCAAAACAGTTCTCTAGTGCTCCAAGGAAACCCACCCTGCTATGTTCAAATATTGGTTATATCTTGCTCCTAGAAAGATTACATGATTCAATAAGGTATTCTCTAGTGCTCCAAGGAAACCCACCCTGCTATGTTCAGATATTGGTTATATCTTGCTCCTAGAAAGATTACATAATTCAATAAGGTAACGCTGATTAATCATGATGTTAAGGTAATGATGACCAATCATGATAATTGGTGACCAAGGCTGCTATTACCATTCTGGGTACTTAGTTGTACCTCCATGCATCAATGCATGATATTAATCACAATGCTACAACATGGTATATAATGTTATAAAATGAAGTGATAAGCGAGCACTAAAATGCTTGGGTACTCGTTGCTCGGGTCGAGCAAATTGAAATGTTCGAGTGCTTTGTCGGAGCAACGAGCCCAATGTAAGTCTATGGTAAACTTGAGAATTTTTCCGGCGCCCGTTCCCCCGGCGGTCTGCAGAGGGCCTGCCTTAAAAATTGCCCAAATCGATGGGAACAGTGCTCAAATGACATGGGAACATCATGGGGAAGACCCCTGGAAGCATCTCTGACTCCCAGGTCACTGCTGTCAACAATGTTGTCAGAGGTATTATGCCACTTTTACAATAAAACATAGAATAAGGAAACCAAAATGGATTTTCTTGAATAAAACGTTAAGGAACATTCTTTCCAGAGTAATGACTTGTATATAAGGCAAAATAAATACACATAAACAAAATGCTCCTCCACACCTTAGGCAATGTTCAGACATAGCGTTTTTGATGCATTTTTGCACTTTTGCATTGCTTTCAATGGTAAAAAATGCATTCACCGGGAAATGTCATTTTAACATTTTACGAACTTATCTGGCCATGTGGTGTGTGAGACATCATCAGACACATCCTGTTTAATTTATGAAGGAGGGACTCTGAAAGTCACAAACACTATTTTTATAGGGTCATCAGGTGGCCCTTACTATTCTTAAAGGCCAGCAGTCGGCTATGCTTTGTTGTTCCCATTATTAAAGAGTGGGTCTCCTATACTGTTATTGCATATGCAGTGACTGCAAGGGTTGCTAAAAATTTGCATGCACCGCATGAAGAGACATAGAAGAGGGTCTCAGTAAAAAAAATGTTCCCATTATAAAGGAGCAGGTCTCCTATAGTGCTAATGCCCATGCTGTGACTGCAAGGAATGCCAAAATTCAGGAAAAACCCCACTAACAATTTAAAGACACATAGAGTTGGGCCACAGTAATGAATATGACATGTTCCCATTAGACAGGAGAGGGTCTGATATACAGATATAAGGTATGCAGCGAGTCCAACGGCTGCCAAAATTTAGGAAAAACCCTACTAACAATTTAAAGACACATAGAGCTGGGCCACAGTAATGACATGTTCACATTAGAAAGGAGAGGGTCTGCTATACAGTTATAGGGTATCCAGTGAGTCCCACGGCTGCAAAATTTAGGAAAAACCCTACTAACAATTAGTGTTGAGCCACCCCCGTAGTGTTCGAGTTCGGTTCGGTTCGTCGAACACCCGTGTGTTCGCCGAACTGTTCGTCGAATTGTTCGTCGAACACCTTCGAACACCGTTAAAACCAATGGCAGGCAAACAAAAACACATAGAAACACATAGAAAACACCCTCAAAGGTGTCCAAAAGCTGACAAACTGCTCAGAAGACACAACTAACACATGGAAAAGTGACAAGTACATATAGTCATGCGAAAAGAAAAGAGGTGGAGGAGTAAAAGGAGGGGGAGACACAGATATAGGCATGTCATGCCCTTCTAAAATCCAAAAAGTGAGAAGCCGACACGTTCAGTCCGCTCCTGCCCGTGCCACCTCCGCGTCGCCGGGTTTGAGCCAGCGCCGCGGTGAACCCTGACGGCCAGCCCCCCTCTCCCAATACTGGTGCCTGTCCACTGGTGGGTCGAGCGAGCCCCCCTGTGGTGGAGGCAGCTCTAAGCTTTTTAATTTAAATTGTCTCTCTAATTTGAATGAATACACTTTAAATCCATTTACAAGGATCTATTGGAGGGCAAGTCTCATGCCAGCAGCCGCGTAATTCCAGCTCCAGTAGCATCCACTAAAGCTGCTGCAGTTAAAAAGCTTTTATAAGGATCGAGCTCGGCTGTCCACCGCAAGGCATCCTACTGCCAGTCCCAGCCCCTATGCCTTGGGGTGCCTCCTGATGCTCTTCACCGAGTATCCCGTGGTCCCGAAGCATTTCCTTTGAAAAAATTAAGTGTCCAAACTACAGGTGGTGTAGCTTGCTTAACAACCGGGATAATCCGCTGACTAGCAGACACTGCTACTAGGCACAAAGTATTTCCTGGGCTAGATGCAGTTAAAAATTTGTAATTAGATACTCTCGTTGGATGCTGAGAAAGCATTCCATAGAGTCTCCTGGCACGCCATATATGATTCTCTTAAAAAGCTTGGGGTAGGGGTCTAGGGGACCCTTTTATAGCCAAAATCATGGCCCTGTATCGCAATATGTCACCTAGGCTGAAGAAAAATGGAACTGTAGCACCCTGAGGGCTCGGTTGCTACAGAGGTTTTGCACCTCACCCAGAGGTGTGATATCTCACTCTCAGGTAAGGATGTAGTGTGGATCAGGACCCGACACCTGCATGCATTACACCACATTGCCGTGGGGCAGGGCGACCAATATGCCCCTGAGATGGGCACGAGAGTCCCTGTCCCTGGCTGGAGTGGGGGGAGGGAACACTGAGGAAGGGGAACCCTGTAGTGCAGGAGCAGGGAGGAAGCAGTTCCTGGGTGCATTGAGAAGGGAGTATAAAAGGTGGGCACCATCTTAGTTCAGTGCAGAGAAGTCTGAGCAGAAGTGGCAGGGAGCAGGGGCTCTGCATGAGGTCTGCTCCGGAGGCGGGCCTAGTAACAGAGGCCCAGGCCTGGAAGAGGGAGAAGGAAGGAAGAGGAGCAGACAAGGCTCCAGGAACGAGGAACGAAGGGATCCCAGGGGTGCGGACGGGCGAGTCGCCACCGCACGCCCGAATCCACCTGCGTGGAGGGGTCAGGCCAAAGGGGGAGACCGGTCCCCGAAACTAGTGGAGGCAGGAAACGACCCTCAGCTAGAAACAGGAGGCTGTTGCATTTTATGTGGCGCAGCCCCTCGCTACACCCGCTAGGAAGGCACCACATAGGGTCAGGGAAACTGGCGCCAAGTTTACCAAGAGGAGGCCCGATTCAGCCGGACAGAAGGGTTGGTAAGAAAGGCCAGACAAAGGACACACAAAGGGGGTCCTGTGAAGCCCTCCAAAGTTATCTGGGAGTGGTCTGAGCCCCTCACCTGGTGAGCACAGTACGACGTGGGCAGCCGTTACCTGCAGACGTGGTCTGGATAATAAGAACTGTGAGTAAAGGCCCTGGACTGCATCACTGACTCCGTGTCGTTACTGCTGCTGCCCTGCACCATCACCCCCATCCTCCGCATACATTGCCCTGAGGCTATACTCCTCCCGTGGGGAGTTATGCTATGCTCTGCTGCACCCACAACACCAGCCTCAGCGGTCTGCCCTGGAGCGGCGGTTCACTCTGACCGCAATCCACGGGTGGCGTAGTCGGACATTTAAACATCAAAACCACATAAATAGTTCCGCCACTGGTTTGATCGCCCTGAGCCACGGAACCGGGTCGCCGCCACGGAGACTACAACCACCAGCATCCACCAAAAAGGGTCCGGCTCCGGGTGTCCCAAGGCCCAGGGGGCGCGTCAGAACATTTTCATCACCTTTCACAATCACCAATGGGACAAGGCAGGGATGTTCTCTGTCCCCTCTCTTATACATCCTAGTGACGGAGCACCTGCTCTCATCAATTCGCCATAACCCCAATATTAGGTGGATTGAGGTGGGAGGCACCGAGTACAAGTGCTCTCTATTTGCTGATGATGTCCTAGTATATATCACTCAATCACATATATCCATCCATGCTGTTATGGCTGAAATAGATCACTTTGTTACATGGTCAAATTTTAAAATCAATGCAGCGAAGTCTGAGGCCCTCGATGTCTCCCTCCCCAAATCCATATAGGATTCCATCCAGTCCAACTTTCCCTTTGCCTGGCCCTCACAGGGTATCAAATACTTAGGAATTCCTATTCAAAGAGACCTCTCCCATCTAAGATATCTTAATTTTGGGCCCTTTATTGAACAACTCCATACAGACCACGGTTGGCAAGTTAGAACTGTAAGATTCACTACGTGAACCACTGGTGTTTTGTGGAAAAGCACATGTAGACTGTGTTCCAAATTATTATGCAAAAAGTGATTAGGAGTGATAAGGGAAGAATTTGTTTGTCAGTTAAACTCATTGATGGTGATGTGTGTCAGGGCTCTTTATATCACTGTAAGCAATTGCAGACACCTGTGCTAATTAGTTTGGCAGGTGTGCCCAATGAAAGGCAAGACTACTTAAGAAGGCTGTCTCACATTATTAAGCAGCCTACATTTTCTGACAAAATGGGAAAGAAAAAGGATGTGTCGGCTGCTGAGAAGCAACAAATTGTGGAGTGTTTAGGTCAAGGCATGACTACAATCAACATTGTGCGATGATCAGGATGAAGTGTCTTGGCAATCAAGAAGTATGTAGCTGATTCACAGTACACACGTGTGCGTGCTGATAAGGGCAAATTGAGGACTCTTTCCTACAGGCAATTACGTCAGGTTGAAAGAGCAGCGGCAAAAAAGCCTTGTCATAGCAGCAGACAAGTTTTTGAAGCTGCTGGTGCCTCCAACGTCCCCCGAACAACAAGATGCAGGGTCCTTCAGAGGTTTGCAGCTGTGCATACGCCATCCTGTCGACCTCCTCTATCCACTTCACACAAGCAGAAACGGCTCCAGTGGGCCAAACATTACATGAAGACTGATTTCAAAACTGTTTTGTTCACGGATGAGTGCCGTGCAGCGCTCGATGGTCCAGATGGCTGGAGTGGAGGATGGCTGGTTGATGGACACCCCACGCAAACACGGCTACAGCGCCAACAAGGAGGAGGTGGAGTAATGTTTTGGGCTGGAATCATGGGGAGAGAGATTGTCGGCCCCTTTAGGATCAAAAACAATTGAAGCAGAAACCATCCAAAACCTGACAAATTCAATGGACGAGAGAGTTCAGAAGCTCCTTTCGAACAAGGGGTCCTATGTGAAAATGTAACATCACCTAGAATAAAGTTTTGAGTTGAAAACTGTTTGATTTCAGTTTCTAACAACCTGCTAATGCTTATAATTTCAAAAATGACCATTTTTATGGTTTTTATTAAAATGAAAAGGTTGATGGAAAAGTTTGGGGGATCTAAGAGTGTGGCAACCCAGTAGTCATGATTACTTCGAATTCTGACAATATGAGGGTCATGCTGCAGGTAGTGCAGCAAGAAGGCACTTATGTGTCTTGCGCATCTCGGAGCCCCAAAATTATTTTCCGGGCTAGATGCAGCTAAAAATTATTATTAATTTTAAATCTGGTGAAGCTTTAGTATAAATGGCCTAATAGGATCAGTGCTGCACACTGCTACAAAGCCCAAATTATTTTCCAGTCAAGATACAGATAAACATGATTAGTAATTTTAAATCTGGTGGAGCTTATTATAGATGGCCTAATAGAGTCAGTGCTGCACACTGCTACAAAGCCCAAATCATTTTCCAGCCAAGATACAGATAAACATGATTAGTAATTTGAAAGCTTAAAAATGTTGGTAGGGTGATTTTAACCAATCATCAAGCTTTTACTCTCCCCAGGATGACACAGGGGTAGAAAAGTCGTTTCGGATCCATGATTTGTTAATCTTTATGAACGTGAGTCTGTCTACATTATCAGTGGAGAGCCGCGTGCGCTTATCTGTCAGCACACCACCAGCAGCGCTGAACACACATTCAGACAGAACGCTGGCTGCGGGGCATGACAAGATCTCCAAGGCGTAAGTGGCTAGCTCCGGCCATTTATCCAGATTGGAAGCCCAAAAAGAGCAAGGGTCCAGTGACACAGTCATGGCTTCAATGTTTACTTGGAGATACTCCTGTACCATCGTCTCTAGGCGTTGATTATGTGTCAGACTTCTTGTCTCCTGTGGCCTTGCAAAGGATGGGCTAAAAAAGTGGTGAAATGATTCCGCAAAATTGATGTTACCAGCAGATACTGTGGTTCTGTTACGGTTTGAGTGCTGAACACTTGACGGTCCCACGGTTGGCAAGTTGGAAATGTGAGATTCACTATGTGCACCACAGGTATTTTGTGGAAAAGCACATGTAAGATTCTGCAACAGTCTCTGCTGATACTCCTGCATGCGTGCATCCCTTTCTATGGCAGGAATAATTTCTGCAAATTTACTTTTGTACCGGGGGTCTAACAGTGTGGCAACCCAGTAGTCAGGATTATTTCTAATTCTCACAATTCGAGGGTCATGTTGCAGGTAGTGCAGCAAGAAGGCACTCATGTGTGTTGCGCATCCAGGAGCACCAAGTCCCTGTTGTGTTGGTGGCGAGGTAACAATCATGCTTTCTTCCTCTGTCCTCTCCCCACAACCTCGCACAACAGAAATGTGATCAAGGTCTCCCTCATCTGATGAGTCTTCCATCAGTTCGTCCTCCACTTCTTCCTGGGCTCCTGCACCTTCCTCACTAGTTTGACTGCTACCATGCGCCCTGGTAAAACCATCTCCCCCACCCTCACATGCCTGCCGCCTTGGTGCTGCCGACCGTCTGGACCTTGGAGATGTTAGCCCTTCCGCATACAACTCCTCCTCCTCTACTTCCTCCACCTCCTCTTGTGCCACCACCTGACTCCGAATTCTGTTTAACATGTGCTCCAGCATGTAAATCACCGGAATAGTCATGCTGATAATGGCATCGTCAGCACTAAACATCTTCGTCGCCATTTCAAAACTGTGCAGAAGGGTGCATAGGTCCCTGATCTGAGACCACTCCTCCAGCGTGATTTGCCCCACCTCTGGATCTCGTTGGCCCAGGATATACGTCAGAACGTATTGCACCAGGGCTTGTCGGTGCTGCCACAGTCGCTGCAACATGTGCAGAGTTGAATTCCACCTGGTAGGCACATCGCATTTTAGCCGGTGAAGTGGCAGGCCCAACGACTTCTGTAGAGATGTAAGTCGCTGAGCTGCGGGATGCGAACGGCGGAAGTGAGCACACAGCGACCGTGCCCTCTGCAGAAGGCCATCTAGTCTGGGATAGTGGGCTAAAAATTGCTGGACAGGTTCAACACGTGAGCCATACAAGGCACGTGTGTGACATTGCTCCGGCGAAGGGCCGCACCCAGGTTTGCAGCATTGTCGCACACGGCCTTCCCTGGTTTCAGGTCCAGTGGAGACAACCATTCATGAAATTGGTTCTCCAGAGCTGACCACAACTCCTCAGCTGTGTGACTCACATTTCCCAGACATTTCAATGTAAAAACCGCCTGATGACGTTGAGCCCTACTGCCAGCATAGTAAGGAGGTGTGCAGGATCCCTTCTGCGCAGTTAGAAAGCTTGTGGCATGACCAGACAGGCTGTGGGTGCAGGTGGAAGACCGAGAGGAGGTTGAGGAGGCAGAAGCAGTGGAGGAACTTTGACATAAAGAGGATTGACGCACAACTCGTGGGGACGGCAAGACTTGGACAGCAGCCCCTTGTCCTGCTGTCACCATAGTTACCCAGTGCCCAGTCAGCAACATGTAACGCCCCTGTCCATGCCTACTCGTCCAAGTGTCTATGGTGAAATGCACCCTGTCACACACAGAGTTTCTCAAAGAAGCGGTGATGTTGTGTGCGACATGCTGGTGGAGCGCAGGCACACCTTTCTTTGAGAAGTAGTGCCGACTGGGCATCTGGTACTGGGGCACTACGACGGACATAAGGTCTCGAAAATCCTCTGTGTCCACCAGGCGGAAAGGCAGCATTTCTGTAGCCAAGAGCTTGCAGATGGTGAAATTCAACCTCTTAGCTTTCTCATGGCTAGGAGGAAATGGTCTTTTACTTGTCCACATCTGAGGGACCGAGGGCTGGCTATTGTGCTTAGACGGGGTTGATAAGCGTGTCCCCGGCAAACTGCCGGTCTGTGAGAAAGATGCAGGCGGACATGTTAGGTTGCCTTGATCCACAGGTGGTGCTATCGATGTCGGACAGCGCTCAACACCAGCTGCTGTTACCACCTCCAAAGAAAATGATGACCTGCCAATCACGCTGGCTGTTGCGGGTAAAGAGGTGGCAGGTCTGCGCCCCAAAACAGGTGTGACTGCTGTCCCCCCAGTCACAGAGGATGAAGAGGCCGCGGATGCACAAGATATGGCAGACGGTGGTTGGCCCGGCCGGCTAGGCCGCATTGTAGCACACTGAGCTTCCCACTGCAACTTATGCTTCATGTCCATGTGCCGGTTCATGCATGAAGTACTCAAACTATGTATTTTTTGGCCTCTACTTAGCTTTTGCTGACAAATGTTACAGATAACACGAGTTGGGTCATCTTTATCGATCTGAGAAAAAAACCCAGGCTATGCAAGGCTTAGCACCCATGCGACCTGAAGAGCCACCACGACTTGTGGTGAGAGGCAGAGTTGTGTTTGAGGATGCAGTTGTTGACGTGCTTCCAGTACTACGTCTCTGTACAGGAAGGCGCAACCTGACCTCGTCGTCACTAGCATCTTCCTCCACCTCCTCTGCTGACCTCATCTCTTGGCTGACTGTGGGTTGACAGTAAGTGGGATCTCCAACCTCATCATCATCACCCTGTACGTTATCACGTCGTCCTCAGAGCCAACCTGTTCCTGCCCTGACAAAAAACTAAAGTTGTCGCTCCAATCAGGTATTTGAGTCTTATCATCGTCTTCCTCATTGTCTCCACCAACAGGAGTTACAGTTTGGGAATGATGGTCTACATTATGGTCAGAACCTTCTGCGTCTGGTCCTGGATCCGACTCATAAAGATTCTGGGCATCAGTGCAGATCATTTCCTCGTCTGGATTCACAGAAGCGCTGGAGTCGACCTCTGATTCCCAGGCTGTAGTATGAGTAAACAGCTCTGCAGACTCAACCATCTGTTCTACCTCATACTCAGACGGGCAGCTGGAGATTTGGGAGCTGTGAGGAAGCAAGTGCGATTGGGGTGACACCTTTGAGGACTGGAGTATTTGTGATGTTGAAGTTGATGTGGAGGAGAGCCCACTTAAAGAGCACTTGATATCCGTTGAAGCACCTGCTGTTTTTGTGCCTCATCTGGAATTTGTAGCGATTGGCGTGGCCGTAAGAAAGGGATCTTATCACATTGTCCGCTAAAAGAAGTAGACATTTTAGTTTGGCTGGAAGATGGTCTTTCTTCTGCAGATGTTACTGTTGCTTTAACACCTACCCCACGGACACAACCTTTTTTCCCCTTCCCAACACGCCTATTCCCCTTTCCACCAGCAGCAGGCCTTTTTCCACTCATTTTGGTGGTTAACTAATTCACAACTCTGGAGTTGCACAAAAAAACAATGGATTGGGAACCGAGCAGAGCTGAGTGGCCAAACTGTGGTATTAGGCCAAAACTATTGGCTGGGTTAGATGCAGAAAAAAATTATATTCAATTTGCAACCTGATGGAAGTCAGTATAGATGGACTAATAGAACAAGTCCCACACACAGCTAGAAGCCCAAATATTTTTTCAGAGGTAGATGCAGAAAATTTTTTTATTCAGTTTGCAACCTGATGGAGGTCTGTATAGATTCATTAATAGAACAAGTCCCACACACAGCTACAAGCCCAATATTTTTTCAGAGGTAGATGCAGACAAAAAATTATTTTGAATTTGCAACCTGATGGAGGTCAGTATAGGTGGACTAATAAAACAAGTCCCACACACTGCTAGAAGGCCAAATATTTTTTCAGAGCTAGATGCATAAAAAAATTATATTCAGTTTGGAACCTGATGGAGGTCTCTATAGATGGATTAATAGAACAAGTCCCACACACAGCTAGAAGCCCAAATATTTTTTCAGAGGTAGATGCAGATAAAAATTATTTTTAATTTGCAACCTGATGGAGGTCAGTATAGATGGACCAATAGAGAAAGTCCCACACACTGCTAGAAGGCCAAATATTTTTTCAGAGCTAGATGCAGATAAAAATTATTTTTAATTTGCAACCTGATGGAGGTCAGTATAGATGGAGTAATACAACAAGTCTCACACACAGCTAGAAGCCCAATATTTTTTCAGAGGTAGATGCAGAAAAAAATATATTCAGTTTGCAACCTGATGGAGGTCAGTATAGATGGAGTAATAGAACAAGTCCCACACACAGCTAGAAGGCCAAATATTTTTTCAGAGCTAGATGCAGATAAAAATTATATTCAATTTGCAACCTGATGGAGGTCAGTATAGATGGACTAATAGAACAAGTCCCACACACAGCTAGAAGCCCAAATATTTTTTCAGAGGTACTGTAGATGCAGATAAAAATTATTTTTAATTTGCAACCTGATGGAGGTCAGTATAGATGGACTAATAGAGAAAGTCCCACACAATGCTAGAAGGCCAAATATTTTTTCAGAGCTAGATGCAGAAAAAAATTATATTCAGTTTGCAACCTGATGGAGGTCAGTATAGATGGACTAATAGAGAAAGTCCCACACACAGCTAGAAGCCCAATATTTTTTCAGAGGTAGATGCAGAAAAAAATATATTCAGTTTGCAACCTGATGGAGGTCTGTATAGATGGATTAATAGAACAAGTCCCACACACAGCTAGAAGCCCAATATTTTTTCAGAGGTAGATGCAGAAAAAAATATATTCAGTTTGCAACCTGATGGAGGTCAGTATAGATGGACTAATACAACAATTCCCACACACAGCTAGAAGCCCAATATTTTTTCAGAGGTAGATGCAGAAAAAAATATATTCAGTTTGCAACCTGATGGAGGTCAGTATAGATGGATTAATAGAACAAGTCCCACACACAGCTAGAAGCCCAATATTTTTTCAGAGGTAGATGCAGAAAAAAATATATTCAGTTTGCAACCTGATGGAGGTCAGTATAGATGGACTAATACAACAAGTCCCACACACAGCTAGAAGCCCAATATTTTTTCAGAGCTAGATGCAGAAAAAAATTATATTCAATTTGCAACCTGATGGAGGTCAGTATAGATGGACTAATAGAATGATGCTATGCCCAAAAGATTTTACTTCACTAGGTGCAGTAAAAAAATTGGTATTCTATACACAGGTAGTATATCTTGCAACACAGATAGTCTACTCCACTGACTAACACACTCTGCAATAGGCCAAAAAGGATTAGCTTTGCTAGATTCAGCCAAATGCTGTGAAAAAAACTTGCACAGCACTGGCACAGACCTGCCTGGCAAAAACTGATAGGAACTGATGTAACCTAGTCCTGAAAAGGACTCCAATTACAATTAGTCTTTACTCCCACAATCTATCTATTTAAGAGCACAGACCTGCCTGATAAAAGTCGTAGGAAATGCTGTAGCCTAGTCCTTAAAAGGACTGCAATCACAACTATTCCCTACTCCCAAGCTATCTGTAGATTTGTGCGAAAATTGGCTTGAAATTAACAAGGTATAGCGCACACAGCAACAGCGGTGCCGTCTAACACGCAGCTGCAGCAGTGAGAAAATGGTGGCGACGGGGAAAATGGCTTGGTCTTATAGAGCAAGGACATGTGACATACACTGCCAATGACACATGCCCTTGCTTGTGTGAAAAAAAGCACTTCGCTCCGTGTGTGCGCTGCTGATAGGCTGACAGCTTGCACCTCCCCACTGTAAATGCGGGAAAGAGAAAAAAAAAATGGAGATCTTCATTGTTCCTGCAGAGATCCATCCCCTGCCCCTCCCCCCACCCCGCTGTACACTCAAACTGCGTATTAACATTAATTTTCATCATTACTGAGAAAAAATCCAGTTATGATTTTGGTGCACGAACAGTTATCGAACATAACCTCGAACAGCCGAATTTTTCTCAAATTGTTCGTGTTCGCCGAACGGCTCGAACACCGCCCAAAACAGCTCGAATTTGAGATTGGCGAACAGTTCGAGTAGAACAACGCTCATCTCTACTAACAATTTAAAGACATAGAGCTGGGCCTCAGTAACGACATGTTCCTAGAAAGGAGCAGTTGTGCTATCCAGTTATAGGGCAAACAATGAGTCCAACAGCTGCTAAAATTTAAGA
Organism: Phyllobates terribilis; assembly: GCF_046119375.1. Lineage (NCBI taxonomy): Eukaryota > Metazoa > Chordata > Amphibia > Anura > Dendrobatidae > Phyllobates > Phyllobates terribilis. The sequence continues at coordinate 284,751,845 of NW_027362762.1, read as the reverse complement.
AACAACCCAACTTACAATTTAAAAACACATAGAGTAGGGCCACAGTAACGAGTACTACATATTCCCGTTAGAAATGAGAGGGTCTGCTATACTGTTGTATGGTATACAGTGAGTACAACGGCTGCCAAAATTTAGAAAAAACCCCACTAACAATTTAAAGACACATAGAGTTGGGCCTCAGTAACGACATGTTCCTAGAAAGGAGAAGTTGTGCTATCCAGTTATAGGGTATGCATTGAGTCCAATGGCTTCTGTAATAAAGGAAGAACCCGACTAACAATTTAAAGACACATAGGGCTGGGCCAAAGTAACGAGTACGACATGTTCCCATTAGAAAGGAGAGGGTCTGCTATACAGTTATAGGGTATGCAGTGAGTCCAACGGCTGCCAAAAGTTTGGAGGCACTCCAGTGTCCTTTGCAAGAGACATAGAGGTTGGAGGGCCTCCTGAAAACAATGTTCCAATTATTAGGAAGTGGGTCTCCCATACTGTTTGTCTATGCAGTGAAGCAACGGCTGACAAAAAATTTGGAGGAACTCCAATGACCCATATGGTGATATGGTAGATATGGTGGTGATATCGTGGTGGAGGATGAGGATGAGGAGAAGGAGGAAGACAAGAGCAAACAGACAAAATCAGGAAGCGTTTACCATGTCTGGGTGTGAAGACAGAGGAGCATGGGAATAGAGTTAGACCTCCCAAAAAAAAGACACTGTATTTGAGTTTATGTTACGCTGCTATCATTCGGTGGTGTTGAGAAGTCTGGTCCAGTCCAGCCCTTGTTCATTTTTATAAGAGTCAGCCTGTCAGCATTTTCAGTTGACAGGAGGATGTGCTTATCGGTTATAATTCCACCGGCGGCACTAAAAATCCGCTCTGACAAAACGCTACCGGCATGGCATGCCAGGAACTCCAAGGCATAGAGTGCCAGTTCATGCCACGTGTCCAGCTTGGATACCCAATAATTATAAGGCCCAGATGAATCACGGAGGACGTTGGTACGGTCGGCAAAGTACTCCCTCACCATCTTCCGAAACTTTTCCCTCCTTGTGAGAGTACCCTGCGCCTCAGGGTCTGTGCGATGGGAGGGTCTGAGAAAACTGTCCCTGAACTTTTTGGGGTCTTTAAAAAACAACCAGATTCAGGAAGACCTAACAGTTGTACTGGCAACTTCCGTCGTTTTGGCGTTACGGGTTATGTTTTCCTGCCTTGTGTCTGCGGCCACCATACTGCTTCTTTCTGCCTGTTGTGATGCTACTCCTCCCTCCCCCTGTGTTCTGCTCACCTCGTTCTGCATCTGCCTTTGCCAGGTTGGGTCAGTTACTATATCATCCACCACCTCGTCTTCCACTTCCGCTCCCTGGTCCTCCTCCTGACTTTCTGGTAATTGTGTCTCATCATCATCATCCACCTCTTGAGACAGAAATTGCACTTTCTCACCGTTGCTTTCATGTGACTGTGGTTGCTCAAATATTGGGGCATCGCTACACTCATTCTCCTCTTGACTCGATTGAAGCTGGCTGGGCGAGTGGCCCAAATCTACTAATGGAAAAGTGAACAGCTCTTCTGAGTGTCCAAGTGTGGGATCAGTTGTCTCCGGGCACTCAGCATGGTGGGAGGAAGGAGGATCAGGGTGAGGAATATGCGGTCCAGACTCGCGGCTGCTGAGACTTGACCGTGTGGAAGGCAGGGTGGTGGCAAAGTGACTGGAAGCATTATCTGCTATCCAACCAATAACCTTTTGACACTGCTATGAGTTCAATAGTGGGGTGCTGCGATCCCCTAATAATTGGGAAAGGAAGGTCGAGCGACAAGATATTGGTGTTTGTTTTGACACAATTTCAGCTTCCCCATGGCCACGTCCCCAGCCTTGGCTTATGCATGCACCACCACCATCACATCCACTTCCCCATTCCTTGCCACGCACCTTGCCCATTTTAAATGGAGGACAATATTTTCCATGTTCACGAGAAATGGCATGGCTGATTTTGGAATGCAGTTATATGTGATACGTCTGACAGAGAACCACAGTTTTAAACAGCAGGCCTGAAGTTTACTAATACTATTCTTCACAGAGATCTAGTGTGAATAGTTTGACCGACACACTGTAACAAAATGGAAGACAGAAATGGCTGATTTTGGAACACTGTTTCATGTGATACATCTGACAGAGAACCACAGTTTTAAATAGCAGGCCTGTAGTTTACTAATACTATTCTTCAAAGAGACCTAGTGTGAATAGCTTGCCCGACACACTGCAACAAAATGGAAAAGAAGGCCAATAATTTCCACGTTTAGTTCAAATTTCTGGATTTTTATCGCTGTAATATGGAAAAGATCTGGCTGTAGTCTGCAGTGCTAAAAAACATATGGAGCAGAAAAATGGTGTATTCTGGATTGCTTTTTAAGCAAATAACAAGAATTAAAATAAAAAAAAATTGCCCTTTCCCTGATACCTGGGGCTAAGTCTACAAATATCTGTAAGAACAGCATCAGCAGACAGAACGTTCGATGGACCCTCTTGTGCTTTATCATGTACTGCAGTCTGTCACATACACTGCCTGCCTAACTCCTGCTATCGCCACTGAATATATGCAGCTGCATTAGTCCTCAGAAGGACTGTTAGCTCAGATGGATATATATATATATATATATATATATGTTGTGGAATACCTTTACAAACTATAAACAAGCAAATCTCTCCCTGACTTTGCAGCAGCTCTCCCTACTCTGCCTGTTTCCGGGGTAGACTGTGACAAGCATAGTGGCACCAAGTCTTATATAGACCTGATGACACTGTGCGGCCAGCTAATCACTGTAATGCACACAACCAACATGGCTACGGCATTACAGTGCGTGGCAAGCAATCCCTGCATGTTCATTGGCTCTCTAAAGAGTGCCAAACATGCAGGACGGGGATCCACCCGAGCAACCTGGAAATACTCGCCGAGCATGTCGAGCACCGTGAAGCTGGGGCGAGTACCGAGCAGTGGCGAGCACGTTTGCTCATCATTAATAAAATGTCATATATAGTACAGCATTGCCTTAATTCATTATTGAACTATGATGTACATTTTTTGTCACTAAATATATAAAAATGTGAAACTGGCTCAGAAGGTGAGCCTGCTTTATAGACTGGAGGAAGCTCTGATTGCTGGAGTTTAGCCACTTAAATATCACTGTCAATCTCTAACAACATTTAAATAATGACATTCAAGAAGAATACCCATATACTTTTTTTTTTTTTATACCTGTGCATATATGTATGCACTAGGGTATCAGTTTTTTTATATACTCACCTATCGCTGTCTTTGTCGGTATCCAGCTCAGTTCTGGTCTTCTTCACGAGTCACGTGATGGCACTTCAAATTATCCAGATCAATCTATGCTCTATGTGTGAACCGGAAGTCACATTCTGACAATCCATACACTTACATTATTAAAGCCACTTCCGGGTCAAACAGAGTGCATTGTGACCCAGAGAGTCTGAAAAGCAGTGACCTCAATCAGAAGATGATTAGAAAGACTCTGGACATCAAAGAAAATGCCAATAGAGGAATATATTAACATACTGACACTACAGTACATACAAATATACACAAGTACAGGGAAAAAAAGTTAATGATAGTGCTTCTTTAAATAGCATGTGTTTTGGATCCCATCACGCCCCCGGTAATGTGATTTCAGGGAACCAATAAATTACCATTTCTTATATTTCTCTATTTTCCCTCCCATACTTACCTTATACCTCTCTTAGTTCACCATTTACCACTAATTTGTTATTTTCTTTTACAGACGCTACAAAGTTAGACCCATATCGCCCGTATTGAAATCTTCACAGTCTTACTGCATAATCACGTATTCTTTAAATTTGTCTCACTGACACTGCCAATATATTAGTTCACTGACTTTCTGTGCTCTTTCTGATCATGGGACCATTGCTCAGTTTTGGTCCCCCCCCCCTTTTTTCGCATAAGCCCCTGTAGACATACGGCACATGCGCAAACATGCATTCCACAGAGCGGATTTCGTAGACTGGAAACAGTAAGCGTATACATGGCGCGTGCGCTAACCTGCGTTCCACACACCGGTTTCTGCGTTACAGCAGACCGGAAACAGGAAGTGGACACATCGTGGACAGCGGTATTTATAGTTGCCCTGTCAGCACAGTGAGTGCTAAAACATAAAGGACCCTTGCTGCACATACAGGTAACTTCTAAACCTAGGGGAATATCTCTATTTTTATATCTATTTTATGGGAATCCGGTTAAATATGTCAGTGGATTCAGATCCCTTATATTGGGACATGTCACCTTTTTTTCCTAGGACTATTGTCTGTTACACCTAAGTTTCCCCTACCCAACAGGTAAATTGTGGATAGACTCTCACACTAAATATATATGGATTGAGTTCACAATATAGTGAGCTGTCTGATATTTCATTTTAGCTAAACAGGGTAATCCCCAGTTTAATGTACAGGTTGTGGCCACATTCTGCTATTTCATTGACCAACTGGTATGTATAAGACTTCTCCTAGGCCCTTTATTTTTCATGTTTTTTTGTAGTCTACCACAACCTAATATTTATTTTCACTATAGGACATACAATATCCACTACCCACGGCGAATTCAGACCGTATATTCTCTAAATTTTCAATTTATATGGGTATTATAAATTTTTCGTTTTTATCACCACAAGTGACATTAGTATATAGTGTTCCTGACATTCTAGAATCATAGCAAATTTATTTTCACATCACTTTCACTGTGCACCATTGCTTCAAAATCATATAAAAATTACAAACTTTGTCGCTTGATCCTCCTTCTCATACCTGACATATATTCCTGCACCTATATCTATTACTTTATGTTCATATTATAAAACAGGGACACTATGGATACCTTGTGAGTCTCTTTTTTGTGGACTGTCTGTTGTTTCATACCTGATTCTAATTCTTTATGTATATATCATATAAATTCATTAACTTTGATGATGCACCTACATTGTTATTGATACCTTTGTTTTTCATTTTTGTATTCACATATTATGGAACTAGTTTCTAAAGCCCCTGACGAAAACCCACATTTACATTTGGATTTCGCTGTATGTACATCAATAAAAGGACATAAAAAGAACCTTTGACCTCTGTGCTTTTGTTATTTTGTGTGCCAGAACCTTATCTTGATCTACATGACTAAATGACATCATGGAAGGTCCTTTTACACCACCCTGAGGCACAGGGGAGCCAAGACGCACCGGAGAGAAGACCGCGGGCCATCAGAAGGTGAGTGTAATGTTTTTTTTTTATTTTTTACCATGTTTATTCTTTTTTTAACTATTAACTTGGTCACACTATATAAATCCATGCCGGTTGCGATGTGTGAGCTACAGAGGCACAGGAAACTTGGTAAAAGTTGAAGGAAAGATGAATGCAGCACATTATCAGCAAATACTTGAGGCAAATTTGCTCTCATCAGCCTGGAAGCTGCGCAGGGGACGTACTTGGATGTTCCAACATGATAATAATCCAAAACACAAGGCCAAGTCGACCTGTCATTGGCTACAGCAGAACAAAATGAAGGTTCTGGAGTGGCCATCTCAGTCTCCTGACCTCAATATCATTGAGCCACTCTGGGGAGATCTCAGGTGTGCAGTTCATACTAGACAGCCCAGGAATTTACAGGAACTGGAAGCTTTTTGCCAAGAAGAATGGGCAGCTTTACCATATGAGAAATTAAAAAACCTCATCCATAACTATCACAAAAGACTTCAAGCTGTCATTGATGTAACAGGGTGCAATACACGGTATTAAGAACTGGGGTATGTGAACTTTTGATCAGGGTCATTTGGATGTTTTTGGCTGTCATGATATAAAAAGAGAAAACACAGTAGTTTGACAATAAATGCCTTCAAACAACCAATAACCATGAGTGGAGGAAAAGTTTTTTTGTTATCATTCAAATTCTCTTAAACAAGGCCAAGAAAGCAAAAATTCTGCCGGGGATATGTAAACTTTTGAGCACAACTGTATATTTTATACGACGAACAGCCAGTGAGTCTGATGGAGGTTTGAAAATAATCCAAAACATCAGAAATATTTTTTGGAGGATTACTCAATGAATAAGTACTGTTTGTACTTAAATAATGCCAGGGTCTTCATTGTGAATTTTATTATGATGTTGTATCTGACCTGTGCACCTGAAGCATACGGAGTGCCAAATATTCTGTACACAATAAAATGTTAACTTTTTTTTGTTAGATTATACATTACATCCTTTTGTGTCATTATATGACATAATGTAGTGGATAATACTATTTCTGTGTACTGACATCTTGTACATTGTACACTGAAGGGATTGCATGTACATAGAACGGAGCTCAGTTACTTGATTAGTGAAGTGAGGAAATGAAAGTAAATGCATGTAAATACATGTATCTTAAAGGGAATCTGTCACCAGGTTTTTGGTACTCTACCTGGGAGCATGATGTGGGGAAAGATATCCTGATTCCAGCGATGTGTCACTTACTAGTCTGCATGTTGTTGATTTGATAAAATTACTGTTTTATCTGCTTCAGATCCACCAGGTCTCTGAATTATGACTCCACATCACTAAATGACAGCTTTTGTGTACACTGTGCATAGACAGAAATCTGCCAATCAGTGGTGGGGGCGATGTTATACTGAGCTCATTAATATGAAGTATCACATGATAGTAGCAGATTAACTAGTCCTCTAGACATAGTGACCTGCTGATAAAAGAGTGATTTTATCAAAACTACAGCAACGAGCCAAGTAAGTGATAAATCACTGGAGCCAAGGTCTCCGTCTCTATATTATGCTAATCTCAGATTAGGAGGCAAAAACCTGTTGAAAGATTTCCTTTAAATATATTTTAAATCGCTCTTATTTTTCATAAACAAAGAGATAACAAAAACAAATACATAATCTTGGCCAACTCTAATAAAATTAAGTTGGAAAATGAAACATTGAGAATGGAGCACTCTGAAACATGTATTCGGCTTGGCAGGTAGAAGTCTTAATGTGTGGAATTAAAATGGAATTTTAGACTGGAAGCTTACATTGTGCTGGATCTTTGCATTTGTTGCTCTTATACTTTGCCAGAAAAACTTGCTAACAAAATGAGTTGATGAGCTGACTTTTACATTGTTTAAATTGGAAAACAATTGATAAATAATGTGACAATTGTTCATAAATAGTGCATCTAAGTATACATTACTAGTTAGCTGGATAATAGTTATAATAGCAGCATAATAATGTACACTGTGTGCAGAATTATTAGGCAACTTGTATTTTAGAGGATTATTTTTATTATTGATCAACAACTATGTTCTCAATTAACCCAAAAGACTCATAAATATCCAAGCTTAATATTTTTGGAAGTTGGAGTGTTTTTTTTTTAGATTTGGCTATCTTAGGAGGATATCTGTCTGTGCAGGTAACTATTACTGTGCAGAATTATTAGGCAACTTAATAAAAACCAAATATAATCCCATCTCACTTGTTTATTTTCACCAGGTAAACCAATATCAGTGCACAAAATTTAGAAATAAACATTTCTGACATGCAAAAACAAAAACCAAAATAATTAGTGATCAATATAGCCACCTTTCTTTATGATGACACTCAACAGCCTTCCATCCATAGATTCTGTCAGTTGCTTGATCTGTTTTCGATCAACATTGCGTGCAGCAGCCACCACAGCCTCCCAGACACTGTTCCGAGAGGTGTACTTTTTTCCTTCCCTGTAGATCTCACATTTTATGGACCACAGGTTCTATATGGGGTTCAGATCCGGTGAACAAGGGGGCCATGTCATTATTTTTTCTTCTTTTAGACCTTTACTGGCCAGCCACGCTGTGGAGTAGTTGGATGCATGTGATGGAGCATTGTACTGCATGAAAATCTTGTTTTTCTTGAACGATACCGACTTCTTCCTGCACCACTGCTTGAAGAAGTTGTCTTCCAGAAACTGGCAGTAGATGTGGGAGCTGAGCTTCACTCCATCCTCAACCCGAAAAGGTCCCACAGGTTCATCTTTGATGATACCAGCCCATACCAGTACCCCACCTCCACCTTGCTGGCGTCTGAGTCGGAGTGGAGCTCTCTGCCCTTTACTGATCCAGCCTCTGGTCTATCCATCTGGCCCATCAAGAGTCACTCTCATTTCATCAGTCCATAAAACCTTTGAAAAATCAGTCTTAAGATATTTCTTGTCCCATTCTTGACGTTTTATCTTATGTTTCTTGTTCAAAGGTGGTCGTTTTTCAGCCTTCCTTACCTTGGCCATGTCCCTGAGTATCGCACATCTTGTGCTTTTTGATACTCCAGTAACGTTGCAGGTCTGAAATATGGCAAAACTGGTGGCGAATGGCATCTTGGCAGCTTCACGCTTGATTTTCCTCAATTTATGGGCAGTTATTTTGTGCCTTTTTTGGCCAACAGGCTTCTTGCGACCCTGTTGGCTATTTGTCATGAAACCCTTGATTGTTTGGTGATCACGCTTCAAAAGTTTGGACATTTCAAGACTGCTGCATCCCTCTGCAAGACATCTCACAATTTTGGACTTTTCAGAGCCCGTCAAATCTCTCTTCTGACCCATTTTGCCAAAGGAAAGGAAGTTGCCTAATAATTAAGCACACCTTATATAGGGTGTTGATGTCATTAGTCAACACCCTTCCTTATTACAGAGATGCACATCACCAGATTTACTTAATTGGTAGCTGGCTCTCAAGACTATGCAGCTTGTAGTACGACAACATGTATAAAAAGTATCATGTGATCAAAATACTCATTTGCCTAATAATTCTGCACACAGTGTATATAGATATAACGGAGCCGATTCATCAAAACTAGCATAGTGCACGCCCGTACTACACCAGCCTTGCTTTAGTGTAAGGCGCCAAATTCATTAAGAGGCACATATACTTGCGATTTAAGACTAGAATAAGCAGGAAACATCAGATCCAAAATCGGTAAATAAAGACAGAGTGAAGAGGTTAATGTCAGTATATATATATAGTTTAAGATCAAAACAGGGTCAGCCAAAAAGGGTGAAGCACATAAAATGTATAGAAAATATAAGGAACCCTTACAATGTAAGATTAAGTTCATGAATTGCTTTACATGTTAACAGCTCCATAGCTAAACCATCTGTGCTTCATACTGAACTCTATATTCAATTAAATCTTTTTTTGGGGAAGGATTTTTTAATGATTAATCTTTAAAGAAATTTTTACCATTTTTTATCTTTTGTTCTGTCAATCATATAAATGTTAAACCTTTTATGAACACCAGTCTATGATTTAATAATTGCAGTTGCATATTCAAGACATCTTGATTTTTTTTCCTTTTAAAATGCATTGCTGAACATTTTTGAAAGTAAAATTGTGTGTTTTTTTATTTACATTTATTATTATCCCATCATGCTATTATTGTAACATTTGTGCCTTTTTAGACTAAATTAAGTGGAAAAGTAACATAAAATAAGAAAAACATATAAATATGGAATGCTGTTTACATGCCACCAGTAGTATTAAAGAAGTTGTCCACTACTTTGACATTGATGCCCTATCTTTAGGATAGGGCATCAATGTATGATCGGCCGGGGTCTTGCATGCAGCACCCCCGCTGATCAGCTGTTATCGTTGCCGGCGGCGCCGGCCGCCGGCCGGAAGTCATTGCCTGCGGTGCTTGGCTGTCCATCTGTAATGGCCTCCGCTTATAACTGCACATCCGCGGCAGATGTGCAGTTACAAGCAGCGGCCACTACAACTTGACGGCCAGGCACTGCAGGTAAGGACTGCGGATAGGGCATCAATGTCAAAGTAGTGGACAACCCCGTTAAGGCTTTGTTTTGTATGAAATCATCTAAATCTTTCATAGGGGTTCATAGGACCTCTAATTGCCTACAGAGGCAAACAAAGTTATTTTCTGTTTTATTGCTTATGAATCCTATGAAGAAAACATTGTGGTAGGTCTTGGAAAAAAATTTAAATCCTTAAGGAATCTCCAGAGATGGGACATATCACCCTCACATTGAACACATGGGATTAAATATAGCTGGGGAAGATAAAAACTAATTATAACTAGGGAAGAGAGAAATAATTAACACTTTTATCTCCATTGAAGTAGTACTTCACATTGAACATATGAGATTAATTTATAGCTATAACGCATTCACTCACCTCATCCTTAGGCCGACAGGACCCCTCCAACTTAATATTGGTCCAATGGATGGTGCTACCCATGCCATGTTTCACCTCTATAGACAGGTAAAATTGTGATAAGAAACATGACAACTGTATCTACTGCCTTGGACCTCCATAGGCGAAGATATCCTGAAAGTTGGGATCTCATTAAATTGTAAAGGACCTAGCACATTCTACAACCAGCCCCCACATGAGCTCACCAAGGGGAGGTATGTGGGCATAACCTTAATCTAATAAAAAGCAGGATTTGGGTTTGGCCATTTGTCAGTCCTGGAAGGTATAGCTTGCTCTAGTTCTGTCCATTTTTATAAGGAGTACCTCCCCCCGTTAAGTTTTGAGCCATTTCCATGACATAGGTTTAGTAATTTTCTTGGTACCCCTTTTATTTTATGTAATTGTATATGCCATATTGTTTTGTTCCCATTTTGTATCATCTTTGTATATTTTTTATAAACGCTACCTACCTTTCCGGATTAAATATATAAAATTTAAATTTAATAGCTTTGTTCTTCTTTCTCTGTAAACCACACCCCTGAAGCCATATGCTACCTGTAATAGGTGTCTAATCGGCCTGTATAAATGATTGGTGGTGGCAGCTAGTAGTTCTTTTTGTTACTGTGCAGCTGGCAGTGACCGTACCGGGGTATATATATATTCCATACGTTGGACTAGGAGGTGTATATACTATACGCCCACTCGGCGTTCAACCAATAACTGGCCTAATAGTGGAAGCAGCCACAGCTTCGTCCATCAGTCAATTGCATAATTATCCTGATAACTGTATGCATCAAAGTTGCGTCTCAGTGACAAACTGGTGACAGCGGTGGGATCGGTGTGACCCCAGCAGCTGTTATCTTTGACATGGTATGCTCAATTGAACTGAGTATGGAGATATTCTCTGCTAAATGTCTTGCTTCTATAAAGATCCTACATAGTGTGCTGGGAGGCTGTATGGACCCCTATTGAGGAAAACTGTTCAATGGGCCTCCAGTCACAGTATACATATACATAGCTGACTGTAAAATTAATTCATTATGGCATTGCAGCTTATTCTGATAGCAGGATTCATAAATCTTATCTTTCTTTTAACTTCTCTATGCTGATTCATGACCACATCAAAGTAGATCTTAGTTTTCATATGGGCAAAAATCAGCTTAGTAGAGTTCAGAAGGTAAGCGTTACAAACTGTGACATCAGAACGAGCTCACTGACAAATCTCAAACGTGTCCATTTTCTTTAAGGCTGGTAGCAACATTATGTAAAAAAATGAAGTCAAGCAGGTTGATGACAGAGCAGATCACAAACTAGCCAAGCTCAATTTCCAGCAGTAGTACAACAAGTCCCAGACAGTGAGCAAGAGTACTTACATTGTTCATAGGTCAGTAGGAAGAGAACACAAAAGACCAGAGAAGAATCCAGAAGCAGATTCTGTTAACAAGTCTTGTGAGGAACAAGAAGCAATCCTTAGGTCCGGTTCCGAAGAACATATGAAAAAGTATCAGCTCTTCATTCTGAGAATTTAAATTATAATAATAGACTAGATACAGTTTGCTATTGCAATGGATTCATAAAAACAGATGTCATATGAATGGGGTTGATATTGCATCTGTGTTTTAAGGCAGGCATTGAGTTTAACGGTTCCAAAAATGGGGTAAAACTAGTGCATGCTGTGACTGGTTAACACAAAGACCATCATGTGTAAAAAACGTTCATGTGAACAACACCATTCTTTTGCATAGGTTCATGTGCTGTACATATGCTACCCATTTTGCATACAAACACCTGCATTGTTGCCCTAGGCAGTTTAGTCAGGCAATGTCATTCACCATAGACAAGTTTGCTCTCATGGCTTTTGCAGCCAAACATCAGACTGATTGACCACAGAGTTCACGTGACATACAATATATATAGTTATGTATATATACCGTTCAAAAGTTTGGGGTCACCCAGACAATTTAGCGTTTTCCATGAAAACTCATACTTTTATTTATCAAATGAGTTGCAAAATGATTGTAAAATATAGTCCAGACATTGACAAGGTTAGAAATAATGATTTTTATTAGAAAGAATAATTTTCTCCTTCAAACTTTGCTTTCGTAAAAGAATGCTCCCTTTGCAGCAATTCCAGCATTGCAGACCTTTGGCATTCTAGCTGTTAATTTGCTGAGTTAATCTTGAGAAATTTCACCCCATGCTTCCTGAAGATCCTCCCACAAGTTGGATTGGCTTGATGGGCACTTTTTGCGTACCATACGGTCAAGCTGCTCCCACAACAGCTCAATGGGGTTGAGATCTGGTGACTGCACTGACCACTCCATTACAGATAGAATACTAGCTGCCTGCTTCTTCCCTAAATAGTTCATGCATAATTTGGAGGTGTGCTTTGGGTCATTGTCCTGTTGTAGGATGAAATTGGCTCCAATCAAGCGCTGTCCACACGGTATGGCATGGCATTGCAAAATGGAGTGATAGCCTTCCTTATTCAAAATCCCATTTACCTTATACAAATCTCCCACTTTACCAGCACCAAAGCAAACCCAGACCATCAAATTACCTCCACCATGCTTGACAGATGGCGTCAGGCACTCTTCCAACATCTTTTCAATTGTTCTGTGTCTCACAAATGTTCTTCTTTGTTATCCGAACACCTCAAAGTTTGATTTGTCTGTCCAGAAAACTTTTTTCCAATCTTCCTCTGTCCAATGTCTGTGCTCTTTTGCCCATATTAATCTTTTCTTTTTATTAGCCAGTCTCAGATATTGTTTTTCTTTGCCACTTTGCCCTGAAGGCCAGCATCCCGGAGTCGCCTCTTCACTGTAGACTTTGACACTGCCGTTTTGCGTGAACTATTTAATGAATCTGCCAGATGAGGAGCTGTGAGGCGTCGATTTCTCAAACTAGAGACTCTAATGTACTTGTCTTGTTGCTCAGTTGTGCAGCGCGGCCTCCCACTTCTCTTTCTACTCTGGTTAGAGCCTGTTTGTGCTCTCCTCTGAAGGGAGTAGTACACACCGTTGTAGGAAATCTTCAGTTTCTTGGCAATTTCTCGCATGGAATAGCCTTCATTTCTAAGAACAAGAATAGACTGTCGAGTTTATCAACTAGCTCAAAGGAAGGTCAATTTTATAGCTTCTCAAATCAGCCAAACCATTTTCAACTGGGCTAACATACTTGTGCAAGGGTTTTCTAGGGTTTTCTAAACATCCATTAGCCTTCTTACACAGTTAGTAAACACAATGTATCATTAAAACACTGGAGTGGTGGTTGTTGGAAATGGGCCTCTATATACCTATGTAGATATTGCAATAAAAACAAGATGTTTGCAGCTAGAATAGTCATTTACCACAATGTATAGAGTGTATTTCTGACTCATTTAATGTTAGCTTCATTGAAAAAAATGTGATTTTCTTTCAAAAATAATGAAATTTCTAAATGACCCCAAACTTTTGAACGGTAGTGTGTATAATATATACATATATATATACAGTTAGGTCCATATATATTTGGACAGAGACAACATTTTTCTAATTTTGGTTCTAGACATTACCACAATGAATTTTAAACAAAAAAAATTCAGATGCAGTTGAAGTTCAGACTTTCAGCTTTCATTTGAGGGTATCCACACTAAAATTGGATGAAGAGTTTACGAGTTTCAGCTCCTTAATACGTGCCACCCTGTTTTTAAAGGGACCAAAAGTAATTGGACAAATTAAATAATTGTAAATAAAATGTTCATTTCTAGTACTTGGTTGAAAACCCTTGGTTGGCAATGACTGCCTGTTGGCCCTTTTGCCTTCTCTCTGCGTTCCAGCTCACCCCAAACCATCTCGATTGGGTTAAGGTCTGGTGAATGTGGTGGCCGTAGCACCTCATCACTCTCCTTCTTGGTCAAATAGCCCTTACACAGCCTGGAGGTGTGTTTGTGTTTGGGAACCAGGCATGTAGAGTCCATCCTGTCACCTTTTCTGCATCGCACAAAGACACGGTGGTTGGAACCAAAGATCTCAAATTTGGACTCATCTGACCAAAGCACAGATTTCCACTGGTCTAATGTTCCTTCCTTGTGTTCTTTAGCCAAAACAAGTCTCTTCTGCTTGTTGCCTGTCCTTATCAGTGGTTTCCTAGCAGCTATTTTACCATGAAGGCCTGCTGCACAAAGTCTCCTCTTAACAGTTGTTGAAGAGATGTGTCTGCTGCTAGAACTCTCTGTGGCATTGACCTGGTCTCTAATCTGAGCTGCTGTTAACCTGCGATTTCTGAGGCTGGTGACTCGGATAAACTTATCCTCAGAAGCAGAGGTGACTCTTGGTCTTACTTTCCTGGGGCGGTCCTCATGTGAGCCAGTTTCTTTGTAACACTTGATTGTTTTTGCAACTGCACTTGGGGACACTTTCAAAGTTTTCCCAATTTTTCGCACTGACTGACCTTCATTTCTTAAAGTAATGATGGCCACTCATTTTTCTTTACTTAGAATTTGTATTATGGCAAGAAAAAAGCAGCTAACAGTCTATTCAGTAGGACTATCAGCTGTGTATCCACCAGACTTCTGCACAACACAACTGATGGTCCCAATCCCATTTATAAGGCAAGAAATCCCACTTATTAAACCTGACAGGGCACACCTGTGAAGTGAAAACCATTTCCGGTGACTACCTCTTGAAGCTCATCAAGAGAATGCCAAGAGTGTGCAAAGCAGTCATCAAAGCAAAAGGTGGCTTCTTTGAAGAACCTAGAATATGACATATTCTCAGTTGTTTCACACTTTTTTGTTAACTATATAATTCCACATGTGTAAATTCATAGTTTTGATGCTTTCAGTGTGAATATACAATTTTCATAGTCATGAAAATACAGAAAAATCTTTAAATGAGAAGGTGTGTCCAAACTTTTGGTCTGTACTGTATATATATATATATATATATATATATATATATATATATATATATACACATATATATATATATATACACATATATATATATATATATACACACATACATATATATATACACACATACATATACACACTTTTATCTATTTGTTATTACTTCATTTTACAATGGGCAATACTTCATTTAGGAAGGGGTTATCCAGATAGTGAAAAGCCCCTTAAAGAGAACCTTTCACTGGATTTTTAATTTTAACCTCTTCCAGACACAGCCAGTTTTCATTTTTCATTTTTTTGTTTTTCGCTCCCCTTCTTTCCAGGGCCATAACTTTTTCATTTTTCTGTCGACATAGACGTATTAGGGCTTTTTGTTTGTGGGAAGAGTTGTACTGTTAAATGACATCATTTAATTTACCAAAAATTTTAAAAAAATCCAAGTGCAGTGAAATTGGGAACAAAACACAATTCTGACTTTTGTTTTTAGGAATTTTTTTTATGGCGTGCATAGTGTGGTAAAAAATGACATTGCAATATAATTCTCCTCATCTGTACGATTACTGCGATACAAAACATGTCCTGTTGTTTTATTATTTTTTTTGAAAAAAAATCAGAATCTTGAAAAAAAAATGGGGGTTGTGTCACCATTTTCCGAGATCCATAAAGTTTTCAATTTTCGCTTGATGGGGCTCTGTGATAGCTTGTTTTTGCAGGGTGAGCCAACATTTTTATTAACACCATTTTGGGTTAGATATCATGTTTTGATCACTTGTTACAGCATTTTTTGGGGTATTGCAGTGATCAAAAAACATAATTTTATGTTCTTGAATGTTTTTCATTTACAATATTTACCAATCAGGATAATTATTTCTATAGATTGGATTTTTCTGAACATGGCAATACCACATACATTTGTATTTTTTTTTCATTATCTTTGTTTTTTTACTGTGGGAGAATGAGGGTGATTTAAACTTTTATGTTTTTTTGATTTTTTTCATATATATTTTTTTTACATTTTTTACATATCACTTGTACTTGCTTGTGCAAAATACAGCAATCCCATGGTATTGCTGCCATAGGCAGGGTTTCAAGGGAGCGCTGTAATGACATGCAAGGAGGTCTTTAAGAGAGCCCCTGACATCATAGCAACCCATTGGCAACCTGCGATCACATCCCGTGTGCGCCGAAGGTTGCATTGAATGACTTGCTCCTTTTGCAAAGCATTGTTAATGTCACTGTCAGAGTTTGACAGCAGCATTTAACAGATTAACGATAGTGGGCGATTGTTAGAGGCAGGTCCTGGCTGTAACACATAGTCATTACCTGCTGAGTATGGGGCGAGCTCACCCCTTGAGCCTGCTCCATACTCACGCTACCGACTTGCATTGTACATGTACAGCGGATGTTGGTAAGGGGTTAAACTCAGTACCTCCTCTAATGAGCACTGCTTCATTCATTCTGGAACAGTTTTTTTTTCTTCTGTGACCCCCTGTTCCAAAATTATGTTCCCCAGTAATAAAGATGCAAAATTTCCCTACAACCATCTGGGTGTATATCAGACTTCTCTGTGGGTGCGGCCATGTTTAAATGACCGGCATCAAAGAAGAAAAGGCATATGCTTACAAATAAGTTCTGTGGTTTACAAATCCAGTGAAAACTCCTCTTTAAGGCCTCATTCTGATGTCCATGTTTGTTAAAATAATAGTCCGAATAAAAAATAATAGTCCGATTGTGTCTTGGACCTGAGTTTCATCAATGTTTAGTCATCAGTTTTTTTAATGTATGGACAAATAAATGCATTTACAAAGCTTTTCCTTTGCAATATTGATCATGGACAGAACACAGACAGCACACTAATGCCACATGATTTTCACAGACCCATAGACTTTTATTGATACTTTTCATCCGTGATGCCAGTAAAAATCCAACAAGTTTTCAGGATTTTTGAACGCACAGGCATGGACATGTAAACAACCCCATAAAGTAGGATGAGAACATGTTCTAGGTGTGAGAATCATAGAATACGTGAAATATGGACATCTGAATGAAGCCTCAATAGTGCTATTCATATTACACATTGGTATTTTACATGCACCCTTTAGACTTTGCTTGCACTTGTTTTTTGAGTTCTATATCTTCATGTCATTCTAGTCAAATAGAAAACAATTTTGTGTGAAATAATGAATGCAAATGGAAGCAGAAGACTCTATTAACTATAATGGGGCCCGCATGGTTTATGTTTTGTATCCATTTTTGATGCATGTTGGAGTTTTGTTCATTTAACCGGTTCCCGACCGCCCACTGTACATAAACGTCGGCGCTGCCTGGGCTCTGTGCTGCACCGACGTTTAAAAACGGTGGGTGGTCCCGCAGCGCTCAGGACCCCCAGGGTCCTGCTAGCGCTGCAGTACCGGTTCAGAGCGATAGCTCTGACATGTGGCATCATGGGGACCTGATTGGATCAGGTCCCCATGATGTTAACCTGTTCCTATCTTGTAGATGCCGCGATCCATAGCGATCGCGGCATTTAAAAGATAGTGACAGCCGGTGGTCGGCGATCGGGACCCCCCACATACCTGCCAGCGGCGGGGATCCCGGTGCTGTGACCTCTGACATCATCGAGACCTGATTGGCTGGTGTGACGCTGACATCATCGAGACCTGAGCCAATCAGAGAGATCACCAGGGAAGTTTGTTTTAGCAACAAACTTTCCCGGGCGATCTGCCTGATAAATACATTGTTTCTCCTCCGATCTCAGTGAGAGAGCAGAGGAGAAACACTGTGACAAGAGCTTTCAGCCTTGCCACAGTAAAAGTGAAAAAAATAAAAAATAAAAAAGAAAGTATGAGTTAGGGTTAGTCAGTCCTGTCAGATCTGTCAGTCAGTCAGATCAGTCAGTCAGTCAGTCCTGTCAGATCAGTCAGTCCTGTCAGATCTGTCAGATCAGTCAGTCCTGTCAGATCAGTCAGATCTGTCAGTCCTGTCAGATCAGTCAGATCTGTCAGTCCTGTCAGATCAGTCAGATCTGTCAGTCCTGTCAGATCAGTCAGATCTGTCAGTCCTGTCAGATCAGTCAGATCAGTCAGTCAGTCAGTCCTGTCAGATCAGTCAGTCCTGTCAGATCTGTCAGTCAGTCCTGTCAGATCAGTCAGTCCTGTCAGATCAGTCAGTCAGTCCTGTCAGATCAGTCAGTCAGTCCTGTCAGATCTGTCAGTCAGTCAGTCCTGTCAGATCAGTCAGTCCTGTCAGATCTGTCAGTCAGTCAGTCCTGTCAGATCTGTCTGTCAGTCAGTCCAGTCAGATCAGTCAGTCAGTCCAGTCAGATCAGTCAGTCAGTCCAGTCAGATCAGTCAGTCAGTCCTGTCAGTCAGTCAGTCCTGTCAGTCAGTCAGTCCTGTCAGTCAGTCAGTCCTGTCAGATCAGTCAGTCCTGTCAGATCTGTCAGATCAGTCAGTCCTGTCAGATCTGTCAGTCAGTCCTGTCAGATCAGTCAGTCAGTCCTGTCAGATCAGTCAGTCCTGTCAGATCAGTCAGTCCTGTCAGATCAGTCAGTCCTGTCAGATCAGTCAGTCCTGTCAGATCAGTCAGTCAGTCCAGTCAGTCCTGTCAGTCAGTCAGTCCTGTCAGATCTGTCAGTCAGTCAGTCCTGTCAGTCCTGTCAGTCAGTCAGTCCTGTCAGATCTGTCAGTCAGTCAGTCCTGTCAGATCAGTCAGTCAGTCCAGTCAGATCAGTCAGTCCTGTCAGATCAGTCAGATCTGTCAGTCCTGTCAGATCAGTCAGATCTGTCAGTCCTGTCAGATCAGTCAGTCAGTCCTGTCAGATCAGTCAGTCAGTCAGTCCTGTCAGATCAGTCAGTCCTGTCAGATCTGTCAGTCAGTCAGTCCTGTCAGTCAGTCAGTCCTGTCAGATCAGTCAGTCCTGTCAGATCAGTCAGTCAGTCAGTCCTGTCAGATCAGTCAGTCAGTCCTGTCAGATCAGTCAGTCAGTCCTGTCAGATCTGTCAGTCAGTCAGTCCTGTCAGATCAGTCAGTCCTGTCAGATCTGTCAGTCAGTCAGTCCTGTCAGATCTGTCAGTCAGTCAGTCCTGTCAGATCTGTCAGTCAGTCAGTCCTGTCAGATCTGTCTGTCAGTCAGTCCTGTCAGATCAGTCAGTCAGTCCAGTCAGATCAGTCAGTCAGTCCAGTCAGATCAGTCAGTCAGTCCTGTCAGTCAGTCAGTCCTGTCAGATCAGTCAGTCCTGTCAGATCTGTCAGATCAGTCAGTCCTGTCAGATCTGTCAGTCAGTCCTGTCAGATCAGTCAGTCAGTCCAGTCAGATCAGTCAGTCAGTCCTGTCAGATCAGTCAGTCCTGTCAGATCAGTCAGTCCTGTCAGATCTGTCAGTCAGTCAGTCCTGTCAGATCAGTCAGTCAGTCAGTCAGTCCTGTCAGATCAGTCAGTCAGTCCTGTCAGATCAGTCAGTCAGTCAGTCCTGTCAGATCAGTCAGTCAGTCCAGTCAGATCAGTCAGTCAGTCCAGTCAGATCAGTCAGTCAGTCCTGTCAGATCAGTCAGTCAGTCCTGTCAGTCAGTCCTGTCAGTCAGTCCTGTCAGATCAGTCAGTCAGTCCTGTCAGATCAGTCAGTCCTGTCAGATCAGTCAGTCAGTCCAGTCAGATCAGTCAGTCAGTCCTGTCAGATCTGTCAGTCAGTCAGTCCTGTCAGATCTGTCAGTCAGTCAGTCCTGTCAGATCTGTCAGTCAGTCAGTCCTGTCAGATCAGTCAGTCAGTCCAGTCAGATCAGTCAGTCAGTCCAGTCAGATCAGTCAGTCAGTCCAGTCAGATCAGTCAGTCAGTCCTGTCAGTCAGTCCTGTCAGTCAGTCCTGTCAGTCAGTCCTGTCAGTCAGTCCTGTCAGTCAGTCCTGTCAGTCAGTCAGTCCTGTCAGTCAGTCAGTCCTGTCAGTCAGTCAGTCCTGTCAGATCAGTCAGTCCTGTCAGATCTGTCAGATCAGTCAGTCCTGTCAGATCTGTCAGTCAGTCAGTCCTGTCAGATCAGTCAGTCAGTCAGTCCTGTCAGATCAGTCAGTCCTGTCAGATCTGTCAGTCAGTCAGTCCTGTCAGATCTGTCTGTCAGTCCTGTCAGATCAGTCAGTCAGTCCAGTCAGATCAGTCAGTCAGTCCAGTCAGATCAGTCAGTCAGTCCTGTCAGATCAGTCAGTCAGTCAGTCCTGTCAGTCAGTCCTGTCAGTCAGTCAGTCCTGTCAGATCAGTCAGTCCTGTCAGATCAGTCAGTCAGTCAGTCCTGTCAGTCAGTCAGTCCTGTCAGTCAGTCAGTCCTGTCAGTCAGTCAGTCCTGTCAGATCAGTCAGTCCTGTCAGATCAGTCAGTCAGTCAGTCCTGTCAGATCAGTCAGTCCTGTCAGATCTGTCAGTCAGTCAGTCCTGTCAGATCAGTCAGTCCTGTCAGTCAGTCAGTCCTGTCAGTCAGTCAGTCCTGTCAGTCAGTCAGTCCTGTCAGATCTGTCAGTCAGTCCTGTCAGATCAGTCAGTCAGTCAGTCCTGTCAGTCAGTCCTGTCAGTCAGTCAGTCCTGTCAGTCAGTCAGTCCTGTCAGATCAGTCAGTCAGTCAGTCCTGTCAGTCAGTCAGTCCTGTCAGTCAGTCAGTCCTGTCAGTCAGTCAGTCCTGTCAGTCAGTCAGTCCTGTCAGATCAGTCAGTCCTGTCAGATCAGTCAGTCAGTCAGTCCTGTCAGATCAGTCAGTCCTGTCAGATCTGTCAGTCAGTCAGTCCTGTCAGATCAGTCAGTCCTGTCAGATCTGTCAGTCAGTCAGTCCTGTCAGATCAGTCAGTCCTGTCAGATCAGTCAGTCCTGTCAGATCAGTCAGTCAGTCAGTCCTGTCAGATCAGTCAGTCCTGTCAGATCAGTCAGTCAGTCAGTCAGTCCTGTCAGATCAGTCAGTCCTGTCAGATCTGTCAGTCAGTCAGTCCTGTCAGATCAGTCAGTCCTGTCAGATCTGTCTGTCAGTCAGTCCTGTCAGATCAGTCAGTCCTGTCAGTCCTGTCAGATCAGTCAGTCCTGTCAGATCAGTCAGTCCTGTCAGATCAGTCAGTCCTGTCAGATCAGTCAGTCCTGTCAGATCAGTCAGTCCTGTCAGATCAGTCAGTCAGTCAGTCCTGTCAGATCAGTCAGTCCTGTCAGATCAGTCAGTCCTGTCAGATCTGTCAGTCAGTCAGTCCTGTCAGATCAGTCAGTCCTGTCAGATCTGTCTGTCAGTCAGTCCTGTCAGATCAGTCAGTCCTGTCAGTCCTGTCAGATCAGTCAGTCCTGTCAGATCAGTCAGTCAGTCAGTCCTGTCAGATCAGTCAGTCAGTCAGTCCTGTCAGATCAGTCAGTCCTGTCAGATCTGTCAGATCAGTCAGTCCTGTCAGATCAGTCAGTCAGTCCTGTCAGATCAGTCAGTCCTGTCAGATCAGTCAGTCAGTCCAGTCAGATCAGTCAGTCAGTCCTGTCAGATCAGTCAGTCCTGTCAGATCTGTCAGTCAGTCAGTCCTGTCAGATCTGTCAGTCAGTCCTGTCAGATCAGTCAGTCCTGTCAGATCTGTCAGTCAGTCAGTCCTGTCAGATCTGTCTGTCAGTCAGTCCTGTCAGATCAGTCAGTCAGTCCAGTCAGATCAGTCAGTCAGTCCAGTCAGATCAGTCAGTCAGTCCAGTCAGATCAGTCAGTCAGTCCTGTCAGATCAGTCAGTCAGTCCAGTCAGATCAGTCAGTCAGTCCAGTCAGATCAGTCAGTCAGTCCAGTCAGATCAGTCAGTCAGTCCTGTCAGATCAGTCAGTCCTGTCAGATCTGTCAGTCAGTCAGTCCTGTCAGATCTGTCAGTCAGTCAGTCCTGTCAGATCTGTCTGTCAGTCAGTCCTGTCAGATCAGTCAGTCAGTCCAGTCAGATCAGTCAGTCAGTCCTGTCAGTCAGTCAGTCCTGTCAGATCAGTCAGTCCTGTCAGATCTGTCTGTCAGTCAGTCCTGTCAGATCAGTCAGTCAGTCCTGTCAGATCAGTCAGTCAGTCCAGTCAGATCAGTCAGTCAGTCCTGTCAGATCAGTCAGTCAGTCAGTCCTGTCAGTCAGTCAGTCCAGTCAGATCAGTCAGTCAGATCAGTCAGTCAGTCCAGTCAGATCAGTCAGTCAGTCCAGTCAGTCAGTCCAGTCAGATCAGTCAGTCAGTCCTGTCAGATCAGTCAGTCAGTCCTGTCAGATCAGTCAGTCAGTCCTGTCAGTCAGTCAGTCCTGTCAGTCAGTCAGTCCTGTCAGTCAGTCAGTCCTGTCAGATCAGTCCAGTCAGTCAGTCCTGTCAGATCAGTCAGTCAGTCAGTCCTGTCAGATCAGTCAGTCAGTCCAGTCAGATCAGTCAGTCAGTCCAGTCAGATCAGTCCTGTCAGATCAGTCAGTCAGTCCTGTCAGATCAGTCAGTCAGTCCTGTCAGATCAGTCAGTCAGTCCTGTCAGATCAGTCAGTCAGTCAGTCAGTCCTGTCAGTCAGTCAGTCCTGTCAGATCTGTCAGTCAGTCAGTCCTGTCAGATCAGTCAGTCCTGTCAGATCAGTCAGATCAGTCAGTCCTGTCAGATCAGTCAGATCAGTCAGTCCTGTCAGATCAGTCAGATCAGTCAGTCCTGTCAGATCAGTCAGTCCTGTCAGTCCTGTCAGATCAGTCAGTCAGTCAGTCCTGTCAGATCAGTCAGTCAGTCAGTCAGTCCTGTCAGATCAGTCAGTCAGTCCAGTCAGATCAGTCAGTCAGTCCAGTCAGATCAGTCAGTCAGTCCTGTCAGATCAGTCAGTCAGTCCTGTCAGATCAGTCAGTCAGTCCAGTCAGATCAGTCAGTCAGTCCAGTCAGATCAGTCAGTCAGTCCTGTCAGATCAGTCAGTCAGTCAGTCCTGTCAGTCAGTCAGTCCTGTCAGTCAGTCAGTCCTGTCAGTCAGTCAGTCCTGTCAGATCAGTCAGTCAGTCAGTCAGTCCTGTCAGTCAGTCAGTCCTGTCAGATCTGTCAGTCAGTCAGTCCTGTCAGATCAGTCAGTCCTGTCAGATCAGTCAGATCAGTCAGTCCTGTCAGATCAGTCAGATCAGTCAGTCCTGTCAGATCAGTCAGATCAGTCAGTCCTGTCAGATCAGTCAGTCCTGTCAGTCCTGTCAGATCAGTCAGTCAGTCAGTCCTGTCAGATCAGTCAGTCAGTCAGTCAGTCCTGTCAGATCAGTCAGTCAGTCCAGTCAGATCAGTCAGTCAGTCCAGTCAGATCAGTCAGTCAGTCCTGTCAGATCAGTCAGTCAGTCCTGTCAGATCAGTCAGTCAGTCCAGTCAGATCAGTCAGTCAGTCCAGTCAGATCAGTCAGTCAGTCCTGTCAGATCAGTCAGTCAGTCAGTCCTGTCAGTCAGTCAGTCCTGTCAGTCAGTCAGTCCTGTCAGTCAGTCAGTCCTGTCAGATCTGTCAGTCAGTCCTGTCAGATCAATCAGTCCTGTCAGTCCTGTCAGATCAGTCAGATCAATCAGTCCTGTCAGTCCTGTCAGATCAGTCAGTCAGTCAGTCCTGTCAGATCAGTCAGTCAGTCCAGTCAGATCAGTCAGTCAGTCCAGTCAGATCAGTCAGTCAGTCCTGTCAGATCAGTCAGTCAGTCCAGTCAGATCAGTCAGTCAGTCCTGTCAGATCTGTCAGTCAGTCCTGTCAGATCAGTCAGTCCTGTCAGATCAGACAGTCAGTCAGTCCTGTCAGATCAGTCAGTCAGTCCAGTCAGATCAGTCAGTCAGTCCTGTCAGATCAGTCAGTCAGTCAGTCCTGTCAGTCAGTCAGTCCAGTCAGATCAGTCAGTCAGATCAGTCAGTCAGTCCAGTCAGATCAGTCAGTCAGTCCAGTCAGTCAGTCCAGTCAGATCAGTCAGTCAGTCCTGTCAGATCAGTCAGTCAGTCCTGTCAGATCAGTCAGTCAGTCAGTCAGTCCTGTCAGTCAGTCAGTCCTGTCAGTCAGTCAGTCCTGTCAGTCAGTCAGTCCTGTCAGTCAGTCAGTCCTGTCAGATCAGTCCAGTCAGTCAGTCCTGTCAGATCAGTCAGTCAGTCAGTCCTGTCAGATCAGTCAGTCAGTCCAGTCAGATCAGTCAGTCAGTCCAGTCAGATCAGTCCTGTCAGATCAGTCAGTCAGTCCTGTCAGATCAGTCAGTCAGTCCTGTCAGATCAGTCAGTCAGTCCTGTCAGATCAGTCAGTCAGTCCTGTCAGATCAGTCAGTCAGTCAGTCAGTCCTGTCAGTCAGTCAGTCCTGTCAGATCTGTCAGTCAGTCAGTCCTGTCAGATCAGTCAGTCCTGTCAGATCAGTCAGATCAGTCAGTCCTGTCAGATCAGTCAGATCAGTCAGTCCTGTCAGATCAGTCAGTCCTGTCAGTCCTGTCAGATCAGTCAGTCAGTCAGTCCTGTCAGATCAGTCAGTCAGTCAGTCAGTCCTGTCAGATCAGTCAGTCAGTCCAGTCAGATCAGTCAGTCAGTCCAGTCAGATCAGTCAGTCAGTCCTGTCAGATCAGTCAGTCAGTCCTGTCAGATCAGTCAGTCAGTCCAGTCAGATCAGTCAGTCAGTCCAGTCAGATCAGTCAGTCAGTCCAGTCAGATCAGTCAGTCAGTCCTGTCAGATCAGTCAGTCAGTCAGTCCTGTCAGTCAGTCAGTCCTGTCAGTCAGTCAGTCCTGTCAGTCAGTCAGTCCTGTCAGATCTGTCAGTCAGTCCTGTCAGATCAGTCAGTCCTGTCAGTCCTGTCAGATCAGTCAGATCAATCAGTCCTGTCAGTCCTGTCAGATCAGTCAGATCAATCAGTCCTGTCAGTCCTGTCAGATCAGTCAGTCCTGTCAGTCCTGTCAGATCAGTCAGTCAGTCAGTCCTGTCAGATCAGTCAGTCAGTCCAGTCAGATCAGTCAGTCAGTCCAGTCAGATCAGTCAGTCAGTCCTGTCAGATCAGTCAGTCAGTCCAGTCAGATCAGTCAGTCAGTCCTGTCAGATCTGTCAGTCAGTCCTGTCAGATCTGTCAGTCCTGTCAGATCAGTCAGATCAGTCAGTCCTGTCAGTCCTGTCAGATCAGTCAGTCCTGTCAGATCTGTCAGTCAGTCAGTCCTGTCAGATCAGTCAGTCCTGTCAGATCAGTCAGTCCTGTCAGATCAGTCAGATCAGTCAGTCCTGTCAGTCCTGTCAGATCAGTCAGTCCTGTCAGATCAGTCAGTCAGTCAGTCCTGTCAGATCAGTCAGTCAGTCAGTCCTGTCAGATCAGTCAGTCAGTCAGTCCTGTCAGATCAGTCAGTCAGTCCAGTCAGATCAGTCAGTCAGTCCAGTCAGATCAGTCAGTCAGTCCAGTCAGATCAGTCAGTCAGTCCTGTCAGATCAGTCAGTCAGTCCTGTCAGATCAGTCAGTCCTGTCAGTCCTGTCAGATCAGTCAGTCCTGTCAGTCCTGTCAGATCAGTCAGTCAGTCAGTCCTGTCAGATCAGTCAGTCAGTCAGTCCTGTCAGATCAGTCAGTCCTGTCAGATCAGTCAGTCAGTCAGTCCTGTCAGATCAGTCAGTCAGTCCAGTCAGATCAGTCAGTCAGTCCTGTCAGATCAGTCAGTCAGTCCTGTCAGATCAGTCAGTCCTGTCAGTCCTGTCAGATCAGTCAGTCAGTCAGTCCAGTCAGATCAGTCAGTCCTGTCAGTCCTGTCAGATCAGTCAGTCAGTCAGTCCAGTCAGATCAGTCAGTCAGTCAGTCCTGTCAGATCAGTCAGTCAGTCAGTCCAGTCAGATCAGTCAGTCAGTCCTGTCAGTCCTGTCAGTCCTGTCAGTCCTGTCAGTCCTGTCAGTCCTGTCAGTCCTGTCAGTCCTGTCAGTCCTGTCAGTCCTGTCAGTCCTGTCAGTCCTGTCAGTCCTGTCAGATCAGTCAGTCAGTCAGTCCAGTCAGATCAGTCCTGTCAGTCCTGTCAGTCCTGTCAGTCCTGTCAGTCCTGTCAGTCCTGTCAGATCTGTCAGTCCTGTCAGTCCTGTCAGTCCTGTCAGTCCTGTCAGTCCTGTCAGTCCTGTCAGATCAGTCAGTCCTGTCAGATCAGTCAGTCCTGTCAGATCTGTCAGTCCTGTCAGATCTGTCAGTCAGTCAGTCCTGTCAGATCAGTCAGTCAGTCAGTCCTGTCAGATCAGTCAGTCCTGTCAGATCAGTCAGATCAGTCAGTCCTGTCAGTCCTGTCAGATCAGTCAGTCCTGTCAGATCAGTCAGTCAGTCAGTCCTGTCAGATCAGTCAGTCAGTCAGTCAGTCCTGTCAGATCAGTCAGTCAGTCAGTCAGTCCTGTCAGATCAGTCAGTCAGTCAGTCCTGTCAGATCAGTCAGTCAGTCAGTCCTGTCAGATCAGTCAGTCAGTCAGTCCTGTCAGATCAGTCAGTCCTGTCAGATCAGTCAGATCAGTCAGTCCTGTCAGTCCTGTCAGATCAGTCAGTCCTGTCAGATCAGTCAGTCAGTCAGTCCTGTCAGATCAGTCAGTCAGTCCTGTCAGATCAGTCAGTCAGTCCAGTCAGATCAGTCAGTCAGTCCTGTCAGATCAGTCAGTCCTGTCAGATCAGTCAGATCAGTCAGTCCAGTCAGTCCTATCAGATCAGTAGTCCTGTCAGATCAGTCAGTCAGTCCTGTCAGATCAGTCAGTCAGTCCTGTCAGTCCAGTCAGTCCTGTCAGGTCAGTCCAGTCAGTCCTGTCAGGTCAGTCCAGTCAGTCCTGTCAGGTCAGTCCTGTCAGGTCAGTCCAGTCAGTCCTGTCAGGTCAGTCCAGTCAGTCCTGTCAGTCCAGTCCGGTCAGTCCAGTCCGGTCAGTCCAGTCCGGTCAGTCCAGTCCGGTCAGTCCAGTCCGGTCAGTCCAGTCCGGTCAGTCCAGTCCGGTCAGTCCAGTCCGGTCAGTCCAGTCCGGTCAGTCCAGTCCGGTCAGTCCAGTCCGGTCAGTCCAGTCCGGTCAGTCCGTTCAGTCCAGTCAAAAAATATAAAAATAAAATGGCCCGTCAGACTTATACCACAGAAGAGGTGTATGCCCTGCTATGTTCTGACACTGATGACAGTGCAATCTCAGATGGAGATATGGATTTTGAGGGCTTTAGTAGCGGCGACACTGAGAGCTCAGAAATGAGCAGTGATTCTGTTCTATCCTCAAGCCCAAGGACCAGTACAGCAATAGGGGCAAATAGCGCTACTGGAGAAACGTCTCCAAATCAGGGAACACTGCCCAGTACAAGCGCTGTCCCTGCTACTAGTGAATTGGCACACGCCAGTGTACAAGGGGCGTTGCCACATGATCTAGCATTTCCCAGATGGGAGGCTTCGGATTCGGCTGCTCCATTCAGCCCTGATTTCAGCGCCATTCCTGGTATAAATGTGGAGGTGGAAGATTTTGGACCAATTCATTTATTTAATTTGTTTTTTACAGACAGCTTGCTAGATCATATTGTCGTGCAAACAAATTTATATGCATCCCAATTCATAAGCCAGAATCCCCGATCTTACTATGCTAGGGCAAATTTATGGACATCAAATAATGTCCCGGAAATAAAAAGATTTTTAGGACTTACATTTGCCATGGGGCTTGTTAAAAAACCGAGCATTCGATTCTACTGGTCCAACCACCCTGTTCAAGCCACCCCTATGTTTTCAGTCGTTCTGCCTAGGACCCGTTATGAAATGCTCATGCGGTTTTGCCATTTTAACGACAATAGTCAATGCCTGCCAAGAAATGCCCCAGAACATGACAGATTATATAAAATTAGACCCATCATTGAAAATTTGTCAGAAAAATTCTTAAGCCTCTACACCCCAACACAAAATATTTCTATAGATGAGTCCCTTGTAAAATTCAAAGGAAGACTGCACCTCAAGCAATTTATCCCATCTAAAAGGGCAAGGTTTGGAATAAAGCTCTATAAAATATGCGAAAGTTCAACCGGATACACATCCGCTTTTCGCATATATGAGGGGAAAGATAGCCAACTAAACCCACCAGGATGCCCTACTTATCTGGGGACATCTGGAAAAATTGTTTGGGACCTGATAAGTCCATTTTTTCAAAAAGGCTACAATCTATATGTGGACAATTATTACACCAGCATACCCCTATTTAAAAGTCTGGTTGAACACAACATCGGGGCTTGTGGGACCATCCGTAAAAACCGTCAGGGGTTTCCACAACCATTGGTCAACCAAAAGTTTCAAAAGGGGCAGTCAGGGGCTGTACGCAACGGAGAGCTGCTTGCCCTGAAATATAGGGATAAGAGGGATATTTTTGTCCTCAGCTCGATCCACACAGATGCCACAAGGGCCACTGTAGAACTAGGATCCACCACTCCGAAGCAAAAACCTGTGTCAGTCATTGACTACAACAAACACTTGGGGGGTGTGGACCTTGCAGACCAGGTTCTACAGCCATACCAGGTATCAAGAAAGTCCTATACCTGGTATAAAAATTTGGTTATTTATTTGTTTCAGGTGGCCACATACAATTCTTTTGTGTTGTACAAAAAAGCAGGAAATTCAGATCCTTTTCTTGATTATCAAGAAAAGGTAATTGAAAATCTTGTCTTTCAAAGTGTCAACCCCGCTCATCCATTAGAATCTGAGGATGTGAAAAGACTCACTGAGCGACATTTTATTGCACTTATTCCAGCAACGGAAACAAGAAGGAACCCCCAGAAAAGATGTCGTGTATGTACTAAGAGAGGAATGAGGCGTGATACCCGCTACTATTGCCCACAATGACCATCATTGCCAGCCTTATGCGTCACTGACTGCTTTAAAATCTTCCACACAGAACCACGTTTTTAAACTGTAAAAATGTATCCCGATTTGTCATTCAAACATTTGGTTCATTTAGTGAATGACACATTCGAGTAGAGCTCACTTAATTTCCAGGGGGGGGGGGTTCTCCAGAATCTAAACCTTCCATTGCGTGCTTGTTTCTGGAAATCATCCATTGAGTTAAAATGGTCACTAAACCCATAGATGAATTCCCAGAGGGGTGTCATTTCCAAAATGGGGTCACTTCAGGGGGGATTCTTTAGCTCTGGTGCTCTGAAAAGTGCCAGAACAGCATAATCCCCCCTGAAGTGACCCCATTATGGAAATGACACCTCTGTGGGAATTCATATAATAATAATAATAATAATAATAATAATAATAGTTTATTTTTATAGCGCCAACATATTCCGCAGCACTTTACAAATTTTAGGGGGGACTTATACAGACAATACAGAATAAGCATATCTCATATCGAACGGAGTGAGGGCCCTGCTCGCAAGCTTACAGTCTATGAGGAAGTGGGGGAGACACAAAAGGTAAAAAGTACATATATTGTATAATGCAGCCTTGATATACTGAATAGGATAAATAATAATACATGGACTGGTCGCCAGCCAGTATGTGTGCAGTCCTGACAGAGGCTTTTATGTGCATGGTTGGTTTGAACCCGAAGTTGAAGAAGATTTTAATATGGGGGAAAGCTGGGATGGACAGAGTGTGTTTAGGTGATACGCCAGTCTAAAGAAATGTGTTTTTAGGGTTCGCTTGAAACTGTGGGTATTGGGAATTAATCGAACTGTCCTGGGTAGTGCATTCCAGAGAATTGGCGCAGCACGCGAGAAATCTTGGAGACGGGAGTGGGAAGTTCGGATTATGGAGGATTTTAGTTTCAAGTCATTTGCAGAACGGAGGGCACGTGTAGGGTGGTAGACTGAGACAAGGGAGGAGATGTAGGGGGGTACTGAAGCATGGAGCGCTTTGTGGGTAAGCGTGATAAGTTTAAAATGAACTCTATATTGGATGGGCAACCAATGCAATGACTGGCACAGGGAAGAGGCATCTGAGTAGCGGTTGGCGAGGAATATGATCCTGGCTGCTGCGTTCAGGACGGATTGGAGAGGGGAGAGTTTAGTAAGAGGGAGACCGATTAGTAGAGCGTTGCAATAGTCAAGACGAGAATGAATAAGAGCGACAGTAAGAGTTTTTGCCGAGTCAAAGGTGAGAAAAGTCCTGATTCTTGAGATGTTTTTGAGGTGTAGATGACATGAACGAGCGAGTGATTTGATGTGAGGAGTGAAAGAAAGATCTGAATCAAAAATGACCCCAAGACAGCGGGCTTGTAGCTGGGGAGTAATGGTTGAGCCACAAACGGAGATGGCAATATCGGGCACAGGTAGATTAATGGAGGGAGGAAAGACGAGTAGTTCAGTTTTTGACAGATTCAGTTTTAGGTAGAGGGAGGACATAGTGTTAGACACAGCAGAAAGACAATCACTGGTCTTTTGTAGTAATGCAGGGATGATGTCCGGAGCAGAGGTGTATAATTGGGTGTCATCAGCATAGAGATGGTACTGAAAACCGAATCTACTGATTGTTTGTCCAATAGGAGCGGTGTATAAGGAGAAAAGAAGGGGGCCTAGGACTGATCCTTGAGGAACCCCGACAGTAAGAGGAAGTAGGGAGGAGAAGGAGCCGGCAAAAGACACAGAGAAGGAGCGGTCAGAGAGATAAGAGGAGAACCAGGAGAGAACCGTGTCCTTGAGGCCAATAGTGCGGAGCATAGTGAGGAGGAGCTGGTGATCCACAGTGTCAAATGCTGCAGAGAGATCCAGGAGAATCAGCAGGGAGTAGTGACCATTAGATTTAGCTGTTAGTAGATCATTAGAGACTTTAGTGAGGGCAGTTTCAGTAGAATGTAAAGAGCGGAAACCAGATTGTAAAGGGTCAAGAAGAGAGTTGTCTGAGAGATAGCGGATTAGACGGGAGTGGACCAGGCGTTCCAGGAGTTTAGAGATAAAGGGAAGATTGGAAACAGGTCTGTAGTTGGCCGTGCAGTTCTGGTCGAGGGATGGTTTTTTAAGTAATGGTTGTATGCTGGCGTGTTTAAAAGAAGAGGGAAAGATACCAGATGAGAGGGAAAGGTTGAAAATTTTAGTTAGGTGAGAGGTGACAGCTGGAGCAAGGGACTGAAGGAGATGTGAGGGAATAGGGTCGCTGGTGCAGGTGGTAGGGCGAGAAGATGCAAGGAGCCTGATCACTTCATCTTCCGTGACTGGTTCGAAGTCAGAAAATGAGCAAGATACAATGTGGCGGGGGGGAGCATGCATAACATTTGGGGATTGGGAGAAAATTTCCTGTCGGATATGGTCAATTTTTTCTTTGAAATAGTTAACCAGATCGTCAGCGCTGAGGTCGGTGGTCGGGGCCTGTGCTGTTTGATTGAGGAGAGAATGAAACGTGTCAAAGAGTCGTTTAGGATTATTGGAAAGTGAGATGATGAGGTTGTTAAAGTAGGTTTGTTTGGAGAGGTGAAGGGCAGAGTTATATGTTTTCAGCATAAATTTATAGTGGAGGAAATCTTCGGGCAGATTTGATTTTCTCCACAGCCGTTCAGCGCACCTGGAGTACCTCTGGAGAAGACGTGTTTGAGGCGTGTGCCAGGGTTGTCGCCGTCTATGCCGAATTGTTCTTTGTGTAGGAGGTGCGGCTTCATCCAGGGCGCATAACATTATTTTGTTATAATGCTTCAATGCAGATTCGGGACATGAGAGGGAGGAGATTGGGGCCAATGATGATTGCAACCTTTTTATAAATTTCTGGGTGTTAATGGCGCGTAAATTTCTATAAGTGTGGACGGTGGGAGTGTCTTGAGTAGAGTCACAGTTCTTGACAGAGAATGAAAGAAGATTATGGTCAGAGAGTGGAAGGGGAGAGTTAGTAAAGTCATGTACTGAGCAAAGCCGGGAGAAGATCAGGTCCAATGTGTTCCCGTCCTCATGTGTAGGAGAATTAGCAAGCTGTGAAAGGCCGAAGGAGGAGGTTAATGATAAAAGATGCGTGGCAGATGGGGAAAGAGGATCGCCAATTGGGATGTTAAAGTCTCCCATGATTATCGTGGGGATGTCGCAGGATAGAAAATTTGTAAGCCAGGCAGCAAAGTGATCCAGGAATTGACGGGGGGGACCTGGGGGGCGATAGACAACCGCCACTCGCAGGGAGAAGGGCCGGTAGAGTCTGACTGTGTGGGCCTCAAAGGACGGGAAGATAAGGGAGGGTACAGGGGGGATAACCTGAAAAGTACATTTTGTTGAAAGAAGCAGACCAACACCTCCACCTGATCTGTTGTCAGGTCGCGGGGTATGAGAGAAATGTAGGCCACCATAGGAGAGAGCTGCAGCGGCGGTGGTGTCCGACTGCTGGATCCAGGTTTCAGTGAGAGCCAGAAGGTTGAGGGAATTAGAGAGGAAAAAGTCATGGATGTAAGAGAGTTTATTACAAGCTGAGCGTGCATTCCAAAGGGCACAGTTGAATGAGACAGAAGATATGCAGGGAATATTAATGAGATTAGCAGGGTTTCTGAATGTAACAGGGAAAGAGTTAGTGTTATTATTACTGGAGGGTCCTGGGTTGGGAGAAATATCACCTGCGACTAATAGAAGGAAGATACAGAGAGTGAGCAGATGATTGAGTGATTTGTGAGAGCGTTTCCTGCGTTGTATGGTGGGAATGAATGGATCTGCGTGGTATAACATTGTGAAGAGAGCATGACAACTGTACATAGGAGAAGAGAGGAGTGAGGGATTAATATGGATGAAGTGTGCCGCATTTGTGGGTGAACGGTGAATGTGGATGATTGTAGCAACCAGAGTATAAATGGCACAGATACAAATGGTGAATACTGTTTGCCAAAAAGATGACCTGGAAGCAAGTTTGTTTAATTGTCTTACCTGTCTCCTGCCCTGTCCAACTGCCATTTTCTAACTGCCAGGGCACTTTGCTAAATTATGGCAATTCGATAAAGTATGCATAAATGCTATATGCATAAATGCCCCCGCATAAATGCCTCCCCTTAACTAAGTCTCAATATATAGGGACGTATCTGCTTAGATCTGCACAGATTTAACTCATTAACAATCAATCACTAGCTTAAAAGACAACAGGAGACCATAAAGTGCAGGGAAAAAAAAAACAGACTAGTAAACTCGGCATGGATCATAAACTCTTAAAGTAAGTGTGATGACCTTTAAGTATCATGGAATAAAAAAGGTAGAGGAGTGAAAAAATATATACCAGAAATTGATAGGCTGCAGAGCATTGCATGGAGATATAATGCAGTTTTCAGGACAGATCACACAAGCAGTGAAAAAATATATACCAGAAATTGATAGGCTGCAGAGCATTGCATGGAGATATAATGCAGTTTTCAGGACAGATCACACAAGCAGTGAAAAATATATACCAGAAATTGATAGGCTGCAGAGCATTGCATGGAGATATAATGCAGTTTTCAGGACAGATCACACAAGCAGTGAAAAATATATACCAGAAATTGATAGGCTGCAGAGCATTGCATGGAGATATAATGCAGTTTTCAGGACAGATCACACAAGCAGTGAAAAATATATACCTGTAAGAAGAGAAGAAAGATGGATATTAGCAATGCCATTTTCTAACTGCCAGGGCACTTTGCTAAATTATGGCACTTCGATAAAGTATGCATAAATGCTATATGCATAAATGCCCCCGCATAAATGCCTCCCCTTAACCAAGTCTCAATATATAGGGACGTATCTGCTTAGATCTGCACAGATTTAACTCATTAACAATCAATCACTAGCTTAAAAGACAACAGGAGACCATAAAGTGCAGGGAAAAAAAAAACAGACTAGTAAACTCGGCATGGATCATAAACTCTTAAAGTAAGTGTGATGACCTTTAAGTATCATGGAATAAAAAAGGTAGAGGAGTGAAAAAATATATACCAGAAATTGATAGGCTGCAGAGCATTGCATGGAGATATAATGCAGTTTTCAGGACAGATCACACAAGCAGTGAAAAATATATACCTGTAAGAAGAGAAGAAAGATGGATATTAGCAATGCCATTTTCTAACTGCCAGGGCACTTTGCTAAATTATGGCACTTCGATAAAGTATGCATAAATGCTATATGCATAAATGCCCCCGCATAAATGCCTCCCCTTAACCAAGTCTCAATATATAGGGACGTATCTGCTTAGATCTGCACAGATTTAACTCATTAACAATCAATCACTAGCTTAAAAGACAACAGGAGACCATAAAGTGCAGGGAAAAAAAAAACAGACTAGTAAACTCGGCATGGATCATAAACTCTTAAAGTAAGTGTGATGACCTTTAAGTATCATGGAATAAAAAAGGTAGAGGAGTGAAAAAATATATACCAGAAATTGATAGGCTGCAGAGCATTGCATGGAGATATAATGCAGTTTTCAGGACAGATCACACAAGCAGTGAAAAATATATACCTGTAAGAAGAGAAGAAAGATGGATATTAGCAATGCCATTTTCTAACTGCCAGGGCACTTTGCTAAATTATGGCACTTCGATAAAGTATGCATAAATGCTATATGCATAAATGCCCCCGCATAAATGCCTCCCCTTAACCAAGTCTCAATATATAGGGACGTATCTGCTTAGATCTGCACAGATTTAACTCATTAACAATCAATCACTAGCTTAAAAGACAACAGGAGACCATAAAGTGCAGGGAAAAAAAAAACAGACTAGTAAACTCGGCATGGATCATAAACTCTTAAAGTAAGTGTGATGACCTTTAAGTATCATGGAATAAAAAAGGTAGAGGAGTGAAAAAATATATACCAGAAATTGATAGGCTGCAGAGCATTGCATGGAGATATAATGCAGTTTTCAGGACAGATCACACAAGCAGTGAAAAATATATACCTGTAAGAAGAGAAGAAAGATGGATATTAGCAATGCCATTTTCTAACTGCCAGGGCACTTTGCTAAATTATGGCACTTCGATAAAGTATGCATAAATGCTATATGCATAAATGCCCCCGCATAAATGCCTCCCCTTAACCAAGTCTCAATATATAGGGACGTATCTGCTTAGATCTGCACAGATTTAACTCATTAACAATCAATCACTAGCTTAAAAGACAACAGGAGACCATAAAGTGCAGGGAAAAAAAAAACAGACTAGTAAACTCGGCATGGATCATAAACTCTTAAAGTAAGTGTGATGACCTTTAAGTATCATGGAATAAAAAAGGTAGAGGAGTGAAAAAATATATACCAGAAATTGATAGGCTGCAGAGCATTGCATGGAGATATAATGCAGTTTTCAGGACAGATCACACAAGCAGTGAAAAATATATACCTGTAAGAAGAGAAGAAAGATGGATATTAGCAATGCCATTTTCTAACTGCCAGGGCACTTTGCTAAATTATGGCACTTCGATAAAGTATGCATAAATGCTATATGCATAAATGCCCCCGCATAAATGCCTCCCCTTAACCAAGTCTCAATATATAGGGACGTATCTGCTTAGATCTGCACAGATTTAACTCATTAACAATCAATCACTAGCTTAAAAGACAACAGGAGACCATAAAGTGCAGGGAAAAAAAAAACAGACTAGTAAACTCGGCATGGATCATAAACTCTTAAAGTAAGTGTGATGACCTTTAAGTATCATGGAATAAAAAAGGTAGAGGAGTGAAAAAATATATACCAGAAATTGATAGGCTGCAGAGCATTGCATGGAGATATAATGCAGTTTTCAGGACAGATCACACAAGCAGTGAAAAAATATATACCAGAAATTGATAGGCTGCAGAGCATTGCATGGAGATATAATGCAGTTTTCAGGACAGATCACACAAGCAGTGAAAAATATATACCAGAAATTGATAGGCTGCAGAGCATTGCATGGAGATATAATGCAGTTTTCAGGACAGATCACACAAGCAGTGAAAAATATATACCAGAAATTGATAGGCTGCAGAGCATTGCATGGAGATATAATGCAGTTTTCAGGACAGATCACACAAGCAGTGAAAAATATATACCAGAAATTGATAGGCTGCAGAGCATTGCATGGAGATATAATGCAGTTTTCAGGACAGATCACACAAGCAGTGAAAAATATATACCAGAAATTGATAGGCTGCAGAGCATTGCATGGAGATATAATGCAGTTTTCAGGACAGATCACACAAGCAGTGAAAAATATATACCTGTAAGAAGAGAAGAAAGATGGATATTAGCAATGCCATTTTCTAACTGCCAGGGCACTTTGCTAAATTATGGCACTTCGATAAAGTATGCATAAATGCTATATGCATAAATGCCCCCGCATAAATGCCTCCCCTTAACTAAGTCTCAATATATAGGGACGTATCTGCTTAGATCTGCACAGATTTAACTCATTAACAATCAATCACTAGCTTAAAAGACAACAGGAGACCATAAAGTGCAGGGAAAAAAAAAACAGACTAGTAAACTCGGCATGGATCATAAACTCTTAAAGTAAGTGTGATGACCTTTAAGTATCATGGAATAAAAAAGCTAGAGGAGTGAAAAAATATATACGAGAAATTGATAGGCTGCAGAGCATTGCATGGAGATATAATGCAGTTTTCAGGACAGATCACACAAGCAGTGAAAAATATATACCAGAAATTGATAGGCTGCAGAGCATTGCATGGAGATATAATGCAGTTTTCAGGACAGATCACACAAGCAGTGAAAAATATATACCAGAAATTGATAGGCTGCAGAGCATTGCATGGAGATATAATGCAGTTTTCAGGACAGATCACACAAGCAGTGAAAAATATATACCAGAAATTGATAGGCTGCAGAGCATTGCATGGAGATATAATGCAGTTTTCAGGACAGATCACACAAGCAGTGAAAAATATATACCAGAAATTGATAGGCTGCAGAGCATTGCATGGAGATATAATGCAGTTTTCAGGACAGATCACACAAGCAGTGAAAAATATATACCAGAAATTGATAGGCTGCAGAGCATTGCATGGAGATATAATGCAGTTTTCAGGACAGATCACACAAGCAGTGAAAAATATATACCAGAAATTGATAGGCTGCAGAGCATTGCATGGAGATATAATGCAGTTTTCAGGACAGATCACACAAGCAGTGAAAAATATATACCAGAAATTGATAGGCTGCAGAGCATTGCATGGAGATATAATGCAGTTTTCAGGACAGATCACACAAGCAGTGAAAAATATATACCAGAAATTGATAGGCTGCAGAGCATTGCATGGAGATATAATGCAGTTTTCAGGACAGATCACACAAGCAGTGAAAAATATATACCAGAAATTGATAGGCTGCAGAGCATTGCATGGAGATATAATGCAGTTTTCAGGACAGATCACACAAGCAGTGAAAAATATATACCAGAAATTGATAGGCTGCAGAGCATTGCATGGAGATATAATGCAGTTTTCAGGACAGATCACACAAGCAGTGAAAAATATATACCAGAAATTGATAGGCTGCAGAGCATTGCATGGAGATATAATGCAGTTTTCAGGACAGATCACACAAGCAGTGAAAAATATATACCAGAAATTGATAGGCTGCAGAGCATTGCATGGAGATATAATGCAGTTTTCAGGACAGATCACACAAGCAGTGAAAAATATATACCAGAAATTGATAGGCTGCAGAGCATTGCATGGAGATATAATGCAGTTTTCAGGACAGATCACACAAGCAGTGAAAAATATATACCAGAAATTGATAGGCTGCAGAGCATTGCATGGAGATATAATGCAGTTTTCAGGACAGATCACACAAGCAGTGAAAAATATATACCAGAAATTGATAGGCTGCAGAGCATTGCATGGAGATATAATGCAGTTTTCAGGACAGATCACACAAGCAGTGAAAAATATATACCAGAAATTGATAGGCTGCAGAGCATTGCATGGAGATATAATGCAGTTTTCAGGACAGATCACACAAGCAGTGAAAAATATATACCTGTAAGAAGAGAAGAAAGATGGATATTAGCAATGCCATTTTCTAACTGCCAGGGCACTTTGCTAAATTATGGCACTTCGATAAAGTATGCATAAATGCTATATGCATAAATGCCCCCGCATAAATGCCTCCCCTTAACTAAGTCTCAATATATAGGGACGTATCTGCTTAGATCTGCACAGATTTAACTCATTAACAATCAATCACTAGCTTAAAAGACAACAGGAGACCATAAAGTGCAGGGAAAAAAAAAACAGACTAGTAAACTCGGCATGGATCATAAACTCTTAAAGTAAGTGTGATGACCTTTAAGTATCATGGAATAAAAAAGCTAGAGGAGTGAAAAAATATATACCAGAAATTGATAGGCTGCAGAGCATTGCATGGAGATATAATGCAGTTTTCAGGACAGATCACACAAGCAGTGAAAAATATATACCAGAAATTGATAGGCTGCAGAGCATTGCATGGAGATATAATGCAGTTTTCAGGACAGATCACACAAGCAGTGAAAAATATATACCAGAAATTGATAGGCTGCAGAGCATTGCATGGAGATATAATGCAGTTTTCAGGACAGATCACACAAGCAGTGAAAAATATATACCAGAAATTGATAGGCTGCAGAGCATTGCATGGAGATATAATGCAGTTTTCAGGACAGATCACACAAGCAGTGAAAAATATATACCAGAAATTGATAGGCTGCAGAGCATTGCATGGAGATATAATGCAGTTTTCAGGACAGATCACACAAGCAGTGAAAAATATATACCTGTAAGAAGAGAAGAAAGATGGATATTAGCAATGCCATTTTCTAACTGCCAGGGCACTTTGCTAAATTATGGCACTTCGATAAAGTATGCATAAATGCTATATGCATAAATGCCCCCGCATAAATGCCTCCCCTTAACTAAGTCTCAATATATAGGGACGTATCTGCTTAGATCTGCACAGATTTAACTCATTAACAATCAATCACTAGCTTAAAAGACAACAGGAGACCATAAAGTGCAGGGAAAAAAAAAACAGACTAGTAAACTCGGCATGGATCATAAACTCTTAAAGTAAGTGTGATGACCTTTAAGTATCATGGAATAAAAAAGCTAGAGGAGTGAAAAAATATATACCAGAAATTGATAGGCTGCAGAGCATTGCATGGAGATATAATGCAGTTTTCAGGACAGATCACACAAGCAGTGAAAAATATATACCAGAAATTGATAGGCTGCAGAGCATTGCATGGAGATATAATGCAGTTTTCAGGACAGATCACACAAGCAGTGAAAAATATATACCAGAAATTGATAGGCTGCAGAGCATTGCATGGAGATATAATGCAGTTTTCAGGACAGATCACACAAGCAGTGAAAAATATATACCAGAAATTGATAGGCTGCAGAGCATTGCATGGAGATATAATGCAGTTTTCAGGACAGATCACACAAGCAGTGAAAAATATATACCAGAAATTGATAGGCTGCAGAGCATTGCATGGAGATATAATGCAGTTTTCAGGACAGATCACACAAGCAGTGAAAAATATATACCAGAAATTGATAGGCTGCAGAGCATTGCATGGAGATATAATGCAGTTTTCAGGACAGATCACACAAGCAGTGAAAAATATATACCAGAAATTGATAGGCTGCAGAGCATTGCATGGAGATATAATGCAGTTTTCAGGACAGATCACACAAGCAGTGAAAAATATATACCAGAAATTGATAGGCTGCAGAGCATTGCATGGAGATATAATGCAGTTTTCAGGACAGATCACACAAGCAGTGAAAAATATATACCAGAAATTGATAGGCTGCAGAGCATTGCATGGAGATATAATGCAGTTTTCAGGACAGATCACACAAGCAGTGAAAAATATATACCAGAAATTGATAGGCTGCAGAGCATTGCATGGAGATATAATGCAGTTTTCAGGACAGATCACACAAGCAGTGAAAAATATATACCTGTAAGAAGAGAAGAAAGATGGATATTAGCAATGCCATTTTCTAACTGCCAGGGCACTTTGCTAAATTATGGCAATTCGATAAAGTATGCATAAATGCTATATGCATAAATGCCCCCGCATAAATGCCTCCCCTTAACTAAGTCTCAATATATAGGGACGTATCTGCTTAGATCTGCACAGATTTAACTCATTAACAATCAATCACTAGCTTAAAAGACAACAGGAGACCATAAAGTGCAGGGAAAAAAAAAACAGACTAGTAAACTCGGCATGGATCATAAACTCTTAAAGTAAGTGTGATGACCTTTAAGTATCATGGAATAAAAAAGCTAGAGGAGTGAAAAAATATATACCAGAAATTGATAGGCTGCAGAGCATTGCATGGAGATATAATGCAGTTTTCAGGACAGATCACACAAGCAGTGAAAAATATATACCAGAAATTGATAGGCTGCAGAGCATTGCATGGAGATATAATGCAGTTTTCAGGACAGATCACACAAGCAGTGAAAAATATATACCAGAAATTGATAGGCTGCAGAGCATTGCATGGAGATATAATGCAGTTTTCAGGACAGATCACACAAGCAGTGAAAAATATATACCAGAAATTGATAGGCTGCAGAGCATTGCATGGAGATATAATGCAGTTTTCAGGACAGATCACACAAGCAGTGAAAAATATATACCAGAAATTGATAGGCTGCAGAGCATTGCATGGAGATATAATGCAGTTTTCAGGACAGATCACACAAGCAGTGAAAAATATATACCAGAAATTGATAGGCTGCAGAGCATTGCATGGAGATATAATGCAGTTTTCAGGACAGATCACACAAGCAGTGAAAAATATATACCAGAAATTGATAGGCTGCAGAGCATTGCATGGAGATATAATGCAGTTTTCAGGACAGATCACACAAGCAGTGAAAAATATATACCAGAAATTGATAGGCTGCAGAGCATTGCATGGAGATATAATGCAGTTTTCAGGACAGATCACACAAGCAGTGAAAAATATATACCAGAAATTGATAGGCTGCAGAGCATTGCATGGAGATATAATGCAGTTTTCAGGACAGATCACACAAGCAGTGAAAAATATATACCTGTAAGAAGAGAAGAAAGATGGATATTAGCAATGCCATTTTCTAACTGCCAGGGCACTTTGCTAAATTATGGCACTTCGATAAAGTATGCATAAATGCTATATGCATAAATGCCCCCGCATAAATGCCTCCCCTTAACTAAGTCTCAATATATAGGGACGTATCTGCTTAGATCTGCACAGATTTAACTCATTAACAATCAATCACTAGCTTAAAAGACAACAGGAGACCATAAAGTGCAGGGAAAAAAAAAAAAACAGACTAGTAAACTCGGCATGGATCATAAACTCTTAAAGTAAGTGTGATGACCTTTAAGTATCATGGAATAAAAAAGCTAGAGGAGTGAAAAAATATATACCAGAAATTGATAGGCTGCAGAGCATTGCATGGAGATATAATGCAGTTTTCAGGACAGATCACACAAGCAGTGAAAAATATATACCAGAAATTGATAGGCTGCAGAGCATTGCATGGAGATATAATGCAGTTTTCAGGACAGATCACACAAGCAGTGAAAAATATATACCAGAAATTGATAGGCTGCAGAGCATTGCATGGAGATATAATGCAGTTTTCAGGACAGATCACACAAGCAGTGAAAAATATATACCAGAAATTGATAGGCTGCAGAGCATTGCATGGAGATATAATGCAGTTTTCAGGACAGATCACACAAGCAGTGAAAAATATATACCAGAAATTGATAGGCTGCAGAGCATTGCATGGAGATATAATGCAGTTTTCAGGACAGATCACACAAGCAGTGAAAAATATATACCAGAAATTGATAGGCTGCAGAGCATTGCATGGAGATATAATGCAGTTTTCAGGACAGATCACACAAGCAGTGAAAAATATATACCAGAAATTGATAGGCTGCAGAGCATTGCATGGAGATATAATGCAGTTTTCAGGACAGATCACACAAGCAGTGAAAAATATATACCAGAAATTGATAGGCTGCAGAGCATTGCATGGAGATATAATGCAGTTTTCAGGACAGATCACACAAGCAGTGAAAAATATATACCAGAAATTGATAGGCTGCAGAGCATTGCATGGAGATATAATGCAGTTTTCAGGACAGATCACACAAGCAGTGAAAAATATATACCAGAAATTGATAGGCTGCAGAGCATTGCATGGAGATATAATGCAGTTTTCAGGACAGATCACACAAGCAGTGAAAAATATATACCAGAAATTGATAGGCTGCAGAGCATTGCATGGAGATATAATGCAGTTTTCAGGACAGATCACACAAGCAGTGAAAAATATATACCAGAAATTGATAGGCTGCAGAGCATTGCATGGAGATATAATGCAGTTTTCAGGACAGATCACACAAGCAGTGAAAAATATATACCAGAAATTGATAGGCTGCAGAGCATTGCATGGAGATATAATGCAGTTTTCAGGACAGATCACACAAGCAGTGAAAAATATATACCAGAAATTGATAGGCTGCAGAGCATTGCATGGAGATATAATGCAGTTTTCAGGACAGATCACACAAGCAGTGAAAAATATATACCTGTAAGAAGAGAAGAAAGATGGATATTAGCAATGCCATTTTCTAACTGCCAGGGCACTTTGCTAAATTATGGCACTTCGATAAAGTATGCATAAATGCTATATGCATAAATGCCCCCGCATAAATTCATCTATGGGTTTAGTGACCATTTACCTATCTACTTATTTTCCCACCACTAGATTAATTTATACAGATGAGTAGATTGTAAAATTCAGTCACTTGTTGTGGGTTTCCTCTGTTTAGGCACCTCAGGGGCTCTCCAAATGCAACATGGCGCCCGCTATCCATTCCAGTCAAATTTCCATTCCAAAAGTCAAATGGCGCTCCTTACATTCTGAGCCATGCCGTGCGCCCAAACAGTGGTTTTGCACCACATATCAGGTATCAGCGTGCTCAGGAGAAATTGCACAACACATTTTAGGGTCTATTTTTTCTGGCTGCCCTTGTGAAAATTAAAAATTTGAGGCTAAAGTAGCAGTTTTGTGTTAAAAATGTGTTTTTTTATTTTCACACTTCAACATTATAAAATTCTGT
Organism: Phyllobates terribilis; assembly: GCF_046119375.1. Lineage (NCBI taxonomy): Eukaryota > Metazoa > Chordata > Amphibia > Anura > Dendrobatidae > Phyllobates > Phyllobates terribilis. The sequence continues at coordinate 284,708,770 of NW_027362762.1, read as the reverse complement.
GAAGCCCCTGGGGGTTCAAGGTGCTCACCACACATCTAGATAAGTTCCTTGAGGGGTCTAATTTCCAAAATGGGGTCACTTGTGGGGGGTTTCCTCTGTTTAGGCACCTCAGGGGCTCTCCAAATGCAACATGGCGTCCGCTATTGATTCCAGTCAAATTTCCATTCCAAAAGTCAAATGGCGCTCCTTACCTTCAAAGCTATGCCGTGCGCCCAAACAGTGGCTTTCCACCACATATGGGGTATCAGTGTGCTCAGGAGAAATTGCACAACATATTTTGAGGTCCATTTTTTCTGGCTGCCTTTGTGAAAATTAAAAATTTGAGGTTAAAGTAGCAGTTTTGTGAAAAAAAGTTAAATGTTCATTGTTTTCTTCCACATTCCAAAAATTCCTGTGAAGCACCTGAAGGGTTAATAAACTTCTTGAATGTGGTTTTGAGCACCTTGAGGGGTGCAGTTTTTAGAAGGGTATCACTTTTGGGTATTTTCTGTCATAAAGGCTCCTCAAAGTCACTTCAAATAAGATGTGGTCCCTAAAAAAATGTTTCTGTAAATTTTGTTGTAAAAATGAGAAATCGCTGGTCAAATTTTAACCCTTATTGCTTCCTAACGAAAAAAAATTTGGGTTACAAAATTGTGCTGATGTGAAGTAGACATGTTGGAAATGTTATTTATTAACTATTTTGTGTGACATATCTCTCTGATTAAAGGGCATGAAAATTCAAAGTTTGAAAATTGCTAAATTTTCAAAATTTTCGCCAAATTTATGATTTTTTCACAAATAAACGCAAGGGATATCGAAGAAAATTTACCACTATCATGAAGTACAATATGTCACAAAAAAATAATCTCAGAATCAGGGGAATCCGTTGAAGCATTCCAGAGTAATTACCTCATAAAATGACAGTGGTCAGAATTGAAAAAATTGGCCCGGTCACGAAGGCAAAAACAGGCTCTGGCGCGAAGTGGTTAAAAAAAAATAGATCCAAAAACAAGAGCTATGTAGTGTTGAGCCACCTCCGCAGTGTTCGAGTTCGGTTCGGTTCGTCGAACACCCGTGTGTTCGCCGAACTGTTCGTTGAACTGTTCGTCGAACACCTTCGAACACCTTTAAAACCAATGGCAGGCAAACAAAAACACATAGAAACACATAGAAAACACCTTCAAAGGTGTCCAAAAGCTGACAAACTGCTCAGAAGACACAACTAACACATGGAAAAGTGACAAGTACATATAGTCATGCGAAAAGAAAAGAGGTGGAGGAGTGAAAGGAGGGGGAGACACAGATATAGGCATGTCATGCCCTTCTAAAATCCAAAAAGTGAGAAGCCGACACGGCCAGTCCGCTCCTGCCCGTGCCACCTCCGTGTCGCCGGGTTTGTGCCAGAGCCGCGGTGACCCCTGATGGCCAGCCCCCCTCTCCCAATACTGGTGCCTGTCCACTGGTGGGTCGAGCGAGCCCCCCTGTGGTGGAGGCAGCTCTAAGCTTTTTAATTTAAATTGTCTCTCTAATTTGAATGAATACACTTTAAATCCATTTACAAGGATCTATTGGAGGGCAAGTCTCATGCCAGCAGCCGCGTAATTCCAGCTCCAGTAGCGTCCAATAAAGCTGCTGCAGTTAAAAAGCTTTTATAAGGATCGAGCTCGGCTGTCCACCGCAAGGCATCCTACTGCCAGTCCCAGCCCCTATGCCTTGGGGTGCCTCCTGATGCTCTTCACTGAGTATCCCATGGTCCCGAAGCATTTCCTTTGAAAAAATTAAGTGTCCAAACTACAGGTGGTGTAGCTTGCTTAACAGCCCGGGATAATCCGCTGACTAGCAGACACTGCTACTAGGCACAAAGTATTTCCTGGGCTAGATGCAGTTAAAAATTTGTAATTAGATACTCTCGTTGGATGCTGAGAAAGCATTCCATAGAGTCTCCTGGCACGCCATATATGATTCTCTTAAAAAGCTTGGGGTAGGGGTCTAGGGGACCCTTTTATAGCCAAAATCACGGCCCTGTATCGCAATACGTCACCTAGGCTGAAGATAAATGGAACTGTAGCACCCTGAGGGCTCGGTTGCTACAGAGGTATTGCACCTCACCCAGAGGTGTGATATCTCACTCTCAGGTAAGGATGGAGTGTGGATCAGGACCCGACACCTGCATGCATTACACCACATTGCCGTGGGGCAGGGCAACCAATATGCCCCTGAGATTGGCCCGACAGTCACTGTCCCTGGCTGGAGTGGGGGGAGGGAACACTGAGGAAGGGGAACCCTGTAGTGCAGGAGCATGGAGGAAGCAGTTCCTGGGTGCATTGAGAAGGGAGTATAAAAGTTGGGCACCATCTTAGTTCAGTGCAGAGAAGTCTGAGCAGAAGTGACAAGGAGCAGGGGCTCTGCATGAGCTCTGCTCCGGAGGCGGGCCTAGTAACAGAGGCCCAGGCCTGGAAGAGGGAGAAGGAAGGAAGGAAGAGGAGCGGAGAAGGCTCCAGGAATGAGGAACGAAGGGATCCCAGAGGTGCGGACGGGCGAGTCGCCACCGCACGCCCGAATCCACCTGCGTGGAGGGGTCAGGCCAAAGGGGGAGACCGGTCCCCGAAACTAGTGGAGGCAGGAAACGTCCCTCTGCTAGAAACCGGAGGCTGTGACTTTTTATGTGGCGCAGCCCCTCGCTACACCCGCTAGGAAGGCACCACATAGGGTCAGGGAAACTGGCACCAAGTTTACCAAGAGGAGGCCCGAGGCAGCAGGACAGAAGGGTTGGTAAGAAAGGCCAGACAAAGGACACACAAAGGGGGTCCTGTGAAGCGCTCCAAAGTTATCTGGGAGTGGTCTGAGCCCCTCACCTGGTAAGCACAGTACGACGTGGGCAGCCGTTACCTGCAGACGTGGTCTGGATAATAAGAACTGTGAGTAAAGGCCCTGGACTGCATCACTGACTCCGTGTCGTTACTGCTGCTGCCCTGCACCATCACCCCCATCCTCCGCATATACTGCCCTGAGGCTATACTCCTCCCGTGGGGAGTTATGCTATGCTCTGCTGCACCCACAACACCAGCCTCAGCGGTCTGCCCTGCAGCGGCGGTTCACTCTGACCGCAATCCACGGGTGGCGTAGTCGGACATTTAAACATCAAAACCACATAAATAGTTCCGCCACTGGTTTGACCGCCCTGAGCCACGGAACCGGGTCGCCGCCACGGAGACTACAACCACCAGCATCCACCAAAAAGGGTCCGGCTCCGGGTGTCCCAAGGCCCAGGGGGTGCATCAGAACATTTTCATCACCTTTCACAATCACCAATGGGACAAGGCAGGGATGTCCTCTGTCCCCTCTCTTATACATCCTAGTGACGGAGCACCTGCTCTCATCAATTCGCCATAACCCTAATATTAGGTAGATTGAAGTGGGAGGCACCGAGTACAAGTGCTCTCTATTTGCTGATGATGTCCTAGTATATATCACTCAATCACATATATCCATCCATGCTGTTATGGCTGAAATAGATCACTTTGTTACATGGTCAAATTCTAAAATCAATGCAGCGAAGTCTGAGGCCCTCGATGTCTCCCTCCCCAAATCTATACAGGATTCCATCCAGTCCAACTTTCCCTTTGCCTGGCCCTCACAGGGTATCAAATACTTAGGAATTCCTATTCATAGAGACCTCTCCCATCTATGTTATCTTAATTTTGTGCCCTTTATTGAACAACTCCATACAGACCACGGTTGGCAAGTTAGAACTGTAAGATTCACTACGTGAACCACTGGTGTTTTGTGGAAAAGCACATGAACACTGTGTTCCAAATTATTATGCAAAAAGTGTTTAGGAGTGATAAGGGAAGAATTTGTTTGTTTGTCAGTTAAACTCATTGATGGTGATGTGTGTCAGGGCTCTTTATATCACTGTAAGCAATTGCAGACACCTGTGCTAATTAGTTTGGCAGGTGTGTCCAATGAAAGGCAAGACTACTTAAGAAGGCTGTCCCACATTATTAAGCAGCCTGCATTTTCTGCCAAAATGGGAAAGAAAAAGGATGTGTCGGCTGCTGAGAAGCAACAAATTGTGGAGTGTTTAGGTCAAGGCATGACTACAATCAACATTGTGCGATGATCAGGATGAAGTGTCTTGGCAATCAAGAAGTATGTAGCTGATTCACAGTACACATGTGTGCGTGCTGATAAGGGCAAATTGAGGACTCTTTCCTACAGGCAATTACGTCAGGTTAAAAGAGCAGCGGCAAAAAAGCCTTGTCATAGCAGCAGACAAGTTTTTGAAGCTGCTGGTGCCTCCAACGTCCCCCGAACAACAAGATGTAGGGTCCTTCAGAGGTTTGCAGCTGTGCATACACCATCCTGTCGACCTCCTCTATCCACTTCACACAAGCAGAAACGGCTCCGGTGGGCCAAACATTACATGAAGACTGATTTCAAAACTGTTTTGTTCACGGATGAGTGCCGTGCAACGCTCGATGGTCCAGATGAATGGAGTGGAGGATGGCTGGTTGATGGACACCCCACGCAAACACGGCTACAGCGCCAACAAGGAGGAGGTGGAGTAATGTTTTGGGCTAGAATCATGGGGAGAGAGATTGTCGGCCATTTTAGGATCCCTGAAGGGGTAAAGATGAACTCCATAATGTATGTGGAGTTTCTCAAACAGCACTTCCTGCCATGGTTCAAGAAGAAGAACCGTGTATTCCACAGCAAGATCATTTTTATGCATGATAATGCACCATCTCATGCTGCACTTAAAACATCTGCATCTCTGGCTGATATGGGCATAAAAGGGGTCAAACTTATGGTGTGACCCCCATGCTCCCCTGACCTCTACCCCATTCAGAACCTCTGGAGCATCATCAAAAGCTCTGGGAGGGTATTCTGTCCTCATGCAAAACAATTGAAGCAGAAACCATCCAAAACCTGACAAATTCAATGGACGAGAGAGTTCAGAAGCTCCTTTCGAACAAGGGGTCCTATGTGAAAATGTAACATCACCTAGAATAAATTTTTGAGTTGAAAACTGTTTGATTTCAGTTTTTAATAACCTGCTAATGCTTATAATTTCAAAAAATTTTTTTGGTCTTTATTAAAATGAAAAGGTTGATCGAAAAGTTTGGGGTATCTAAGAGTGTGGCAACCCAGTAGTCAGGATTACTTTGAATTCTGACAATATGAGGGTCATGTTACAGGTAGTGCAGCAAAAAGGCACTTATGTGTCTTGCGCATCTCGGAGCCCCAAAATTATTTTCCAGGCTAGATGCAGCTAAAAATTATTATTAATTTTAAATCTGGTGGAGCTTAGTATAGATGGCCTAATAGAATCATTGCTGCACACTGCTACAAAGCCCAAATTATTTTCCAGCCAAGGTACATATAAACATGATTAGTAATTTTAAATCTGGTGGAGCTTAGTATAGATGGCCTAATAGAATCAGTACTGCACACTGCTACAAAGCCCAAATTATTTTCCAGCCAAGATACAGATAAACATGAATAGTAATTTTAAATCTGGTGGAGCTTATTATAGATGGCCTAATAGAATCAGTGCTGCACACTGCTACAAAGCCCAAATTATTTTCCTGCCAAGATACAGATAAACATGATTAGTAATTTGAAAGCTTAAAACGGTTGGTGAGGTGATTTTAACCAATCATCAAGCTTTTATTCTCCGCAGGATGACACAGGGGTAGAAAAGTCGTTTCGGATCCATGATTTGTTCATCTTTATGAACGTGGGTCTGTCTACATTATCAGTGGAGAGCTGCGTGCGCTTATCTGTCAGCACACCACCAGCACCGCTGAACACACGTTCAGACAGAACGCTGGCTGCGGGGCATGACAAGATCTCCAAGGCGTAAGTGGCTAGCTCCGGCCATTTATCCAGATTGGAAGCCCAAAAAGAGCAAGGGTCCAGTGACACAGTCATGGCTTCAATGTTTACTTGGAGATACTCCTGTACCATCGTCTCTAGGCGTTGACTATGTGTCAGACTTCTTGTCTCCTGTGGCCTTGCAAAGGATGGGCTAAAAAAGTGGTGAAATGATTCCACAAAATTGATGTTACCAGCAGATACTGTGGTTCTGTTACGGTTTGAGTGCTGAACACTCGACGGTCCCACGGTTGGCAAGTTGGAACTGTGAGATTCACTACGTGCACCACTGGTGTTTTGTGGAAAAGCACATGTAAGATTCTGCAACAGTCTCTGCTGATTCTCCTGCATGCGTGCATCCCTTTCTATGGCAGGAATAATTTCTGCAAATTTACTTTTGTACCGGGGATCTAACACTGTGGCAACCCAGTAGTCAGGATTATTTCTAATTCTCACAATTCGAGGGTCATGTTGCAGGTAGTGCAGCAAGAAGGCACTCATGTGTGTTGCGCATCCAGGAGCACCAAGTCCCTTTTGTGTTGGTGGCGAGGTAACAATCATGCTTCCTTCCTCTGTCCTCTCCCCCCAACCTCGCACAACAGAAATGTGATCAAGGTCTCCCTCATCTGATGAGTCTTCCATCAGTTCGTCCTCCACTTCTTCCTGGGCTCCTGCACCTTCCTCACTAGTTTGGCTGCTACCATGCACCCTGGTAAAACCATCTCCCCCACCCTCACATGCCTGCCGCCTTGGTGCTGCCTACCGTCTGGACCTTGCAGATGTTAGCCATTCCGCATACAACTCCTCCTCCTCTACTTCCTCCACCTCCTCTTGTGCCACCACCTGACTCCGAATTCTGTTTAACATGTGCTCCAGCATGTAAATCACCGGAATAGTCATGCTGATAATGGCATCGTCAGCACTAAACATCTTTGTCGCCATTTCAAAACTGTGCAGAAGGGTGCATAGGTCCCTGATCTGAGACCACTCCTCCAGCGTGATTTGCCCCACCTCTGGATCTCGTTGGCCCAGGCTATACGTCAGAACGTATTGCACCAGGGCTTGTCGGTGCTGCCACAGTCGCTGCAACATGTGCAGAGTTGAATTCCACCTGGTAGGCACATCGCATTTTAGCCGGTGAAGTGGCAGGCCCAACGACTTCTGTAGAGATGTAAGTCGCTGAGCTGCAGGATGCGAATGGCGGAAGTGAGCACACAGCGACCGTGCCCTCTGCAGAAGGCCATCTAGTCCGGGATAGTGGGCTAAAAATTGCTGGACAACCAGGTTCAACACGTGAGCCATACAAGGCACGTGTGTGACATTGCCCCGGCGAAGGGCCGCACCCAGGTTTGCAGCATTGTCGCACACGGCCTTCCCTGGTTTCAGGTCCAGTGGAGACAACCATTCATGAAATTGGTTCTCCAGAGCTGACCACAACTCCTCAGCTGTGTGACTCACATTTCCCAGACATTTCAAAGTAAAAACCGCCTGATGACGTTGAGCCCTACTGCCAGCATAGTAAGGAGGTGTGCAGGATCCCTTCTGCGCAGTTAGAAAGCTTGTGGCATGACCAGACAGGCTTTGGGTGCAGGTGGAGGACCGAGAGGAGGTTGAGGAGGCAGAAGCAGTGGAGGACCTTTGAGATAAAGAGGATTGACGCACAACTCGTGGGGACGGCAAGACTTGGACAGCAGCCCCTTGTCCTGCTGTCACCCTAGTTACCCAGTGCCCAGTCAGCGACATGTAACGCCCCTGTCCATGCCTACTCGTCCAAGTGTCTGTGGTGAAATGCACCCTGTCACACACAGAGTTTCTCAAAGAAGCGGTGATGTTGTGTGCGACATGCTGGTGGAGCGCAGGCACACCTTTCTTTGAGAAGTAGTGCCAACTGGGCATCTGGTACTGGGGCACTGCGACGGATATAAGGTCTCGAAAATCCTCTGTGTCCATCAGGCGGAAAGGCAGCATTTCTGTAGCCAAGAGCTTGCAGATGGTGAAATTCAACCTCTTAGCTTTCTCATGGCTAGGAGGAAATGGTCTTTTACTTGTCCACATCTGAGGGACCGAGGGCTGGCTATTGTGCTTAGACGGGGTTGATAAGGGTGTCCCCGGTAAACTGCCGGTCTGTGAGGAAGATGCAGGCGGACATGTTAGGTTGCCTTGATCCAAAGGTGGTGCTATCGATGTCGGACAGCGCTCAACACCAGCTGGTGTTACCACCTCCAAAGAAAATGATGACCTGCCAATCACGCTGGCTGTTGCGGGTAAAGAGGTGGCAGGTCTGTGCCCCAAAACGGGTGTGACTGCTGTCCCCCCAGTCACAGAGGATGAAGAGGCCGCGGATGCACAAGATATGGCAGACGGTGGTTGGTCCGGCCGGCTAGGCCGCATTGTAGCACAGTGAGCTTCCCACTGCAACTTATGCTTCATGTCCATGTGCCGGTTCATGCATGAAGTACTCAAACTATGTATTTTTTGGCCTCTACTTAGCTTTTGCTGACAAATGTTACAGATAACACGAGTTGGGTCATCTTTATCGATCTGAAAAAATGCCCAGGCTATGCAAGGCTTAGCTCCCATGCGACCTGAAGAGCCACCACGACTTGTGGTGAGAGGCAGAGTTGTGTTTGAGGATGCAGTTGTTGACGTGCTTCCAGTACTACGTCTCTGTCCAGGAAGGCGCAACCTGACCTCGTCGTCACTAGCATCCTCCTCCACCTCCTCTGCTGACCTCATCTCTTGGCTGACTGTGGGTTGACAGTAAGTGGGATCTCCAACCTCATCATCATCACCCTGTGCGTTATCACACCCGTCGTCCTCAGAGCCAACCTGTTCCTGCCCTGACAAAAAACTAAAGTTGTCGCTCAAATCAGGTATTTGAGTCTCATCATCGTCTTCCTCATTGTCTCCACCAACAGGAGTTACAGTTTGGGAATGAGGGTCCTGGATCCGACTCATAAAGATTCTGAGCATCAGTGCAGATCATTTCCTCGTCTGGATTCACAGAAGCACTGGAGTCGACCTCTGATTCCCAGGCTATAGTATGAGTAAACAGCTCTGCAGACTCAACCTTCTGTTCTACCTCATACTCAGACGGGCAGCTGGAGATTTGGGAGCTGTGAGGAAGCAAGTGCGATTGGGGTGACACCTTTGAGGACTGGAGTATTTGTGATGTTGAAGTTGATGTGGAGGAGAGCCCACTTAAAGGAACACTTGATATCCGTTGAAGCACCTGCTGCTTTTGTGCCTCATCTGGAATTTGTAGTGATTGGCGTGGCCGTAAGAAAGGGATCTTATCACATTGTCCGCTAAAAGAAGTAGACATTTTAGTTTGGCTGGAAGATGGTCTTTCTTCTGCAGATGTTACTGTTGCTTTAACACCTACCCCACGGACACAACCTTTTTTCCCCTTCTCAACACGCCTATTCCCGTTTCCACCAGCAGCAGGCGTTTTTCCACTCATTTTGGTGGTTAACTAATTCACAACTCTGGAGTTGTTTGCACAAAAAAACAATGGGTGGTATTAGGCCAAAACTATTGGCTGGGTGAGATGCAGAAAAAAATATATTCAATTTGCAACCTGATGGAGGTCAGTATAGATGGACTAATAGAACAAGTCCCACACACAGCTAGAAGCCCAAATATTTTTTCAGAGGTAGATGCAGAAAAAAAATATATTCAGTTTGCAACCTGATGGAGGTCAGTATAGATGGACTAATAGAGAAAGTCCCACACACTGCTAGAAGGCCAAATATTTTTTCAGAGCTAGATGCAGACAAAAAATTATTTTTAATTTGCAACCTGATGGAGGTCAGTATAGATGGACTAATAGAGAAAGTCCCACGCACTGCTAGAAGGCCAAATATTTTTTCAGAGCTAGATGCAGATAAAAAATTATTTTGAATTTGCAACGTGATGGAGGTCAGTATAGATGGACTAATAGAACAAGTCCCACACACTGCTAGAAGGCCAAATTTTTTTTTCAGAGCTAGATGCAGAAAAAAATGATATTCAGTTTGCAACCTGATGGAGGTCAGTATAGATGGACTAATAGAACAAGTCCCACACACTGCTAGAAGCCCAAATATTTTTTCAGAGCTAGATGCAGAAAAAATTTTTATTCAATTTGCAACCTGATGGAGGTCAGTATAGATGGACTAATAGAGAAAGTCCCACACACTGCTAGAAGGCCAAATATTTTTTCAGAGCTAGATGCAGACAAAAAATTATTTTGAATTTGCAACCTGATGGAGGTCAGTATAGGTGGACTAATAGAACAAGTCCCACACACTGCTAGAAGGCCAAATATTTTTTCAGAGCTAGATGCAGAAAAAAATTATATTCAGTTTGCAACCTGATGGAGGTCAGTATAGATGGACTAATAGAACAAGTCCTACACACAGCTAGAAGCCCAAATATTTTTTCAGAGGTAGATGCAGAAAAAAATTATATTCAGTTTGCAACCTGATGGAGGTCAGTATAGATGGACTAATAGAACAAGTCCCACACACTGCTTGAAGCCTAAATATTTTTTCAGAGGTAGATGCAGAAAAAAAATATATTCAGTTTGCAACCTGATAGAGGTCAGTATAGATGGACTAATAGAGAAAGTCCCACACACTGCTAGAAGGCCAAATATTTTTTCAGAGCTAGATGCAGAAAAAAATTATATTCAGTTTGCAACCTGATGGAGGTCAGTATAGATGGTATATTCAATTTTCAACCTGAGTATAGATGGACTAATAGAATGATGCTATGCCCAAAAGATTTTACTTCACTAGGTGCAGTAAAAAAATTCAGAGGTAGATGCAGAAAAAAATATATTCAGTTTGCAACCTGATGGAGGTCAGTATAGATGGACTAATACAACAAGTCCCACACACAGCTAGAAGCCCAATAATTTTTCAGAGGTAGATGCAGAAAAAAATATATTCAGTTTGCAACATGATGGAGGTCAGTATAGATGGACTAATACAACAAGTCCCACACACAGCTAGAAGCCCAAATATTTTTTCAGAGGTACTGTAGATGCAGATAAAAATTATTTTTAATTTGCAACCTGATGGAGGTCAGTATAGATGGACTAATAGAATGATGCTATGCCCAAAAGATTTTACTTCACTAGGTGCAGTAAAAAAATTGGTATTCTATACACAGGTGGTATATCTTGCAACACAGATAGGCTACTCCACTGACTAACACACTCTGCAATAGGCCAAAAAGGATTAGCTTTGCTAGATTCAGCCGAATGCTGTGAAAAAAACTTGCACAGCACTGGCACAGACCTGCCTGGCAAAAACTGATAGGAACTGATGTAACCTAGTCCTGAAAAGGACTGCAATTACAATTAGTCTTTACTCCCACAACCTATCTATTTAAGAGCACAGACCTGCCTGATAAAAGCCGTAGGAAATGCTGTAACCTAGTCCTTAAAAGGACTGCAATCACAACTATTCCCTACTCCCAAGCTATCTGTAGATTTGTGCGAAAATTGGCTTGAAATTAACAAGGTATAGCGCACACAGCAACAGCGGTGCCGTCTAACTCGCAGCAGCAGCAGTGAGAAAATGGTGGCGACGGGGAAAATGGCTTGGTCTTATAGGGCAAGGACATGTGACATACACTGCCAATGACACATGCCCTTGCTTGTGTGAAAAAAAGCACTTCGCTCCATGTGTGCGCCGCTGATAGGCTGACAGATTGCACCTCCCTGCTGTAAATGCGGGAAAGAGAAAAAAAAATGGAGATCTTCATTATTCCTGCTGAGATCCATCCCCTGCCCCTCCCCCCGCCCCGCTGTACACTCAAACTGCATATTAACATTAATTTTCATCATTACTGAGAAAAAATCCAGTTATGATTTTGGTGCACGAACAGTTATCGAACATAACCTCGAACAGCCGAATTTTTCTCAAATCGTTCGTGTTCGCAAAACGGCTCGAACACCACCCAAAACAGCTCGAATTTGAGATTGGCGAACAGTTCGAGTCGAACGCTCATCTCTAGAGCTATGATACAGACAGATCCCAATATGGTATCTATCTATCTATCTATCTATGTATCTATCTATCTATCTATCCATCTATCTATCGATCTATCTTTCTATCCCATATCTATCTTTCTATCTATCAAATATCTATCTGTCTCATATCTATCTATCTATCTATCTATCTAATATCTATCTATCACATATCTATCTATCCCATATCTATCTATCTATCTATCTATCTATCTATCTATCCCATATCTATCTATCCCATATCTATCTATCTATCTATCACATATCTATCTATCCCATATCTATCTATCTATCTATCTATCACATATCTATCTATCTATCACATATCTATCTATCCCATATCTATCTATCTATCTATCTATCACATATCTATCTATCTATCCCATATCTATCTATCTATCTATCTATCCCATATCTATCTATCTATCTATCTATCTATCTATCTATCTATCTATCGACCTATCCCATATCTATCTACCTATCTATCACATATCTATCTATCTATCCCATATCTATCTATCTATCCCATATCTATCTATCTATCTATCTGACTCGCCCCCTGGGCCGTGGGGCACGCGGAACCGGGCAATAGGGAGACGCTGGGAGTAGTAGTGGTGGCCCGGTCCCGCGACTTAGGGTGGTAAGACCAATGGTAGTCAGCTACTGTACTTTAGATAATGTCCGACTACGCCACCTGTGGATTGCGGTTATTAGGAACCGCCGCTGTATGCAGACCGCTGGGGCTGATGAGGTGTGCAGCTGGGGTAGTGTGACTCCCCACGGGAAGAGTGTGGCCCCAGGGCAGTGTAGTGGATGGTGGAAGTGATGGTGGTGAGAGTCCCAGTACCGGTAGTGCCGGAGGAGCGAAAATGCACACAGACAACGTACTGCAGTCCAGGGTCTTTACTCACGGTTAATATCCAAGTCACTTCAGCTGGCGATGACTGCCCGAGCCGTGCTGCGTCCACCAGGTGTGGGGCTCGGTCAACTCCCAGGCAGTTTAGGAATATGGCACAGGACCCCCTTCTTTCCTTTCTCTGGCCTGCCTCACCAGTGACCCACTTTTGTCCAGCTGCCGCGGACCTGCACAGGTAAACGTGGGCCCCGTTCCCCGCTGTCCTTTATGGTGCCTTCCTAGCAGGTTTGATGAGGTGTCGCACCAATAAATGATCACGACCTCCGGTCTTTGGCTGAGGGTTGTTTCTCCTCCACCAACTTGGGATCCGGTACCCTTAATCTGCCTGACCCTTCACCCTGTATTCTCGTGGGTTCTTAGGGTCCCTTCCACCTTCTTGTTCCTGAGCCCCTCTGTTCCTCTCTCTCTTCCTTTCTTGTTCCTTCTCCTCCTGTTCCCACTTCTCCTCCTTCCTCGGCCTCTTCTCTAGGCCCACTTCTCCTTCTCCTCTCAGGCTCCGGCCTCTTCTCTAGGCCTGCCTCTGGAGCAGCACTCAGCCTGAGCTGCTGCTCCCTGTCAGCTCTCCTCTCAACTTCTCCTCACAGACAGAACCTAGATCTAAGATGGCTCCTCCCTTTTTTCTATCTATCTATCTATATATCCCTATCTATCTACATGTATCTATCTATCTATCTATTCCATATCTATCTATCTATCTATCTATCTATCTATCTATCCCATATCTATCTATCTATCCCATATCTATCTATCTATCTATCTATCTATCTATCTCTATCTATCTATCTATCTATCCCTATCTATCTACATGTATCTATCTATCTATCTATCCCTATCTATCTGCATGTATCTATCTATCTACATATATCTATCTATCTATTCCATATCTATCTATCTATTTATCTATCTGTGTATATCTATCTATCCCTATCTACATGTATCTATCTATCTATCTATCTATTCCATATCTATCTATCTATCTACATCTATCTATCTATCTATATATCCCTATCTATCTACATGTATCTATCTATCTATCTATTCCATATCTATCTATCTATCTATCTATCTATCTATCCCATATCTATCTATCTATCCCATATCTATCTATCTATCTATCTATCTATCTATCTATCTATCTATCCCTATCTATCTACATGTATCTATCTATCTATCTATCCCTATCTATCTGCATGTATCTATCTATCTACATATATCTATCTATCTATTCCATATCTATCTATCTATTTATCTATCTGTGTATATCTATCTATCCCTATCTACATGTATCTATCTATCTATCTATCTATTCCATATCTATCTATCTATCTACATCTATCTATCTATATATCCCTATCTATCTACATGTATCTATCTATCTATTCCATATCTATCTATCTATCTATCTATCTATCTATCTATCCCTATCTATCTACTTGTTTCTATCTATCTATCTATCTGCATGTAGCTATTTATCTGTCTCTATATACCTATCTTTCTATCCATCTATCTGTCTATCTGTCCATCCATCTAGCTATCATCTACCTGTCTATCAGCATGTAGCAATCTATATATCCATCTACATCTATCTATCTATCGCTATCTATCTATCTATCTATCATCTACCTGTCTGTCTATCGATCTATCATCTACCTGTCTGTCTGTCTATCAATCAATCATCTACCTGTGTGTCTGTCTATCGATTTATCATCTACCTGTCTGTCTGTCTATCGATCTATGATCTACCTGTCTGTCCGTCTAATCTATTCATCTAATAATTTATCTACAGTCGTGGCCAAAAGTATTGGCACCCTTGAAATTGTTCCAGAAAATGAAATATTTCTCCCAGAAAATTATTGCAATTACACATGTTTTGTTATACACATGTTTATTGGACATAATTTCACACAAAATCCCCCAAAATGGGACAGACAAAATTGTTGGCACCTTCAACTTAATATTCGGTTGCACACCCTTTGTAATAAATAACTGCAATCAATCGCTTCCTAGAACCATCAACAAGCTTCTTACTCCTCTCAACTGGTATTTTGACCACTCTTCTCTTGAAAACTGCTCCAGGTCTCTCATATTTGAAGAGCGCCAAATCACATAGGGACTGACCATGTGGCCCATCGGCATTCCTTTCAGAGACCCCAACACTAAATATCTCCCCACTCCCCAGCTCACACTCCTGGGCAATAATCAATAAGCGCTCTCATGAGAGTGAATGAGTGCTCTCATTAATCAGCATTTCTGCTGCACATGGCGCTGCAGCTTCAAAAGATAATCATAATATAGTGCTGGTGTTTGTACTGCAGTGAAAAGTAAAGCTGCTCAGCTTCCTGCCCTGGCACTGTATTGTGACTAGCTTCTGGAGTTGCAGTGCCAGGTGTGGAAGTTTGAAAGGTGACACCTGTACCCTACAAGTACATGTAGTAGAAACACTGAGCAATAAGAGCTCCCCAATCACACTAAGAGGAGCGCTCTTATCCACTCATCCCACACTTTGCTTGGTCCCAAAATAAAAGAATGCTGGCACACCAATTAATGCATTTTTCATTAAAGAGAATGGTACACTCCATTGCCTAAAAGAAGGCAGTGCCCTAGGCAACTCCCTACTCTTGCCTACCCATCAGCACAGTTGCCAACTTGACTTTTTATATTTTTCTGGACATTTTGATTATTATTTTACTCATTTATATTGCGCCATTAATTCCACAGTGCTTTTCAGACATTTTCAACACTGTCCCCATTGGGGCTCACAATTTAGATTCCTTATTTATATGTCTTTGGCATGTGGGAGGAAACTGGAGAAAACCTGCACAAACACGAGGAGAACATACAAACTCTTTGCAGATGTTGTCCTTGGTGGGACTTGAATCCAGGACTTCAGCGATGCAAGGCTTCAGTGCTAACCACTGAGCTACCGTACTGCCCATTATAAGTAATCCACGTCTCCAAGCCATAATTCTGATATGAAGACATCAGGTGAATTTACAGTAAACTGTAAAATGGTGACATCCATATTTTTTTTACTGTAATTAAGTTTCTTCAACCTCAAAAAAATCACTGACGCCTCATTTTTTTTTGTTGTCGGGCATAAAAGTGCCCTATTTTTACGGATTGTCCAGGAATTTCTGGACGGTTGGCGACCTTGCCCTGCGGACATCACAAAGAAATATTGTGAGCTCTTTTGAACAGGCCCTTACTATTTCAAATCAGAACCAGGTAGCTTAAACTAATAACTGGCATAAACAAATGCATGTGAGGGAATGAAATAGATCTGTCAGAGAGTTCACAGATGAACTGTGCGACTGTCCATATTATGCACACATTATGCAGCATTCCTACCGGTCTACAGATTTGGCTTGTGCAGAGTAGCAACAAAAGAGTGCTGCAGAGTAGATACTTAAAAAACATGTAATTTAATTACTGTATGTATAGATTAAATAAAGTGTTTATCAGAGTAATATAAACTAGCTAAAAAAATTACAGCAGCATATCAAAAATCTTCTAGTCACAGAATCTACTGGAGGATTTCCCTACCATGTAATGAGTACATTTTTGCCTTTACAATTTTGTAGCATTTTATCAGATCCTTTCATAGGTCAGATATTTCTTGAATCTCTGTTTACAGTTATTTGACTGCAACATTGTTTTTTGATAATGTTGGTTCTCGAGCAGACAGAAAATATCCCCAGGCTTAGAATTAAATGTAAACTTTTCAAAAGAAACTAGATTGAATCAACATATCAGAGACAACAAATCCGAATGGCTTCAGTAATGTATTAAATATGAAATGGTTTCATGATTTGTCAGAATTTTTTGACTTCTTACATGTTTGGTAGGTTTTTTTTTACAGTTAACTCTACATTCAGAAATTATATCCACACACCTCATTAAAGTTTATTTGATTAGCTGGAAAATCTGATACAGATGCGTGACAGTGGTGCTTATAGTATGAGGAATTTTTGCAACAGAATAATAAAATAATTAGTAATGAGTGAGCGTCTCTCGGCGCTCTGCGAGTATTTCCGGGTTGCTCGGCAGGAGCTCGGGTCCCCTCCCTGCATGTTTGGTGCTCTTTAGAGTGCCAATGAACATGCAGGAATTGCCTGCCACACACTGTAATGCCGTAGCCATGTTGGTTGTGGCAATACAGTGATTGGCTGGCCGCACAGCGTCATCAGGTCTATATTAGACCTGGCGCTGCCATGCTCATCACAGTCTACCCCGGAAACAGGCAGTGTGGGAAGAGATGCTGCTGAAATAGGGAGAGATTTGGTTGTTTATTAGTTAGTGTAGGTACACCACAACTACTATATATGTCCATCTGAACTAACAGTCCTTCTTGGGATTAATCCAGCTGCATATTTTCAGTGGTGATGGTGATAGCAGGAGCTAGGCAGGCAGGCAATGTATGTGGCAGACTGCACTGCATATAGCAAAAGGGTACATTGAACGTTCTGTTAGTCTAGGTATTCTACAACATAGATATATATATATACACATCAGAGCTAGGCAGGCAGGCTGTGTATGTGGCAGACTGCAGTGTATAATACAGCACAAGAGGCTCCATTCCAGTTCTGTTTGCTGCTTCTGTTGCAGATATTTCTTCAAATAGCCCCAGGTATCAGGGGCCAGGGATAATTATTTTTTGGATTTTAATCCTGATTATTTACTTAAAAAGCAATCCAGAAAACACCGTATTTCTGCTCCATTTGCTTGTTGCCACAGCAGAATACAGCCAGATTCTTTCCACATTACAGCGATAAAAATCCAGAAATTTGTAGTGAACATGGAAAATATTGGCCTCCATTTCAATTTTGTTGCAGTGTGTCAGTGAAGTTATTGACACGAGGTCGCTGTGAAAAATAGTAACCTACAGGCCAGCTATTTAAAACTGTGATTTTCTGTCGCACATACTGTATCACATACAAGTTCGCTCCAAATTAAGCCATTTCTTGCCTCCATGTGAATTTTGCAGCAGTGTGTCAGTGAAGTTATTGACACCAGGTCACTGTGAAAAATTGTAACCTACAGGCCAGCTATTTAAACCTTTTAGTTGCCATCACACGTATCACATATAAGTTCGCTCCAAATTCAGGCATTTCTGGCCTCCATTGATATTTTGTTGCAGTGTGTCAGTGAAGTTATTGACCCCAGGTCACTGTGAAAAATAGTAACCTACAGGCCAGTTATTTAAAACTGTGGTTTAACGTCACACATATCACATACAGTACAGACCAAAAGTTTGGACACACCTTCTCATTTAAAGATTTTTCTGTATTTTCATGACTGAAAATTGTACATTCACACTGAAGGCATCAAAACTATCAATTAACACATGTGGAATTATATACTTAACAAAAAAGTGTGAAACACCTGAAAATATGTCTTATATTCTAGGTTCTTCAAAGTAGCCACCTTTTGCTTTGATCCTTTGCACACTCTTGGAATTCTCTTGATGAGCTTCAAGAGGTAGTCACCGGAAATGGTCCTAGCAGCAGACACATCTCTACAACAACTGTTAAGAGGAGACTTTGTGCAGCAGGCCTCCATGGTAAAATAGCTGTTAGGAAACCACTGCTAAGGACAGGCAACAAGCAGAAGTGACGAGTTTGGGCTAAAGAACACAAGGAATGGACATTAGACCAGTGGAAATCTGTGCTTTGGTCTGATGAGTCCAAATTTGAGATCTTTGGTTCCAACCACCGTGTCTTTGTGCGACACTGAAAAGGTGAACAGATGGACTCTACATGCCTGGTTCCCACCGTGAAGCATGGAGGAGGAGGTGTGATGGTGTGGGGGTGTTTTGCTGGTGACACTGTTGGGGATTTATTCAAAATTGAAGGCATACTGAACCAGCATGGCTACCACAGCATCTTGCAGCGGCATGCTATTCCATCCGTTTTGCGTTTAGTTGGACCATCATTTATTTTTCAACAGGACAATGACCCCAAACACACCTCCAGGCTGTGTAAGGGCTATTTGACCAAGGAGGAGAGTGATGGGGTGCTACACCAGATGACCTGGCCTCCACAGTCACCAGACCTGAACCCAATCGAGATCGTTTGGGGTGAGCTGGACCGCAGAGTGAAGGCAAAAGGGCCAACAAGTGCTAAGCATCTCTGGGAACTCCTTCAAGATTGTTGGAAGACCTTTTCCGGTGACTACCTCTTGAAGCTCATCAAGAGAATGCTAGGAGTATGCAAAGCAGGCATCAAAGCAAAAGGTGGCTACTTTGAAGAACCTAGAATATAAGACATATTTTCAGTTGTTTCACACTTTTTTGTTATGTATATAATTCCACATGTGTTAATTCATAGTTTTGATGCCTTCAGTGTGAATGTACAATTTTCATGGTCATGAAAATACAGAAAAATCTTTAAATGAGAAGGTGTGTCCAAACTTGTGGTCTCTACTGTATAAGTTTGCATCAAATGCAGGCATTTCTGGCCTCCATTTAAATTTTTTTGCAGTGTGTCAGTGAAGTTATTGACACGAGGTCTCTGTGAAAAATTGTAACCTACAGGCCAGCTATTTAAAACCTTGGTTGCCGTCACACGTATCACATATAAGTTTGCTCCAAATTCAGACATTTCTGGCCTCCATTGATATTTTGTTGCAGTGTGTCAGTGAAGTTATTGACACCAGGTCGCTGTGAAAAATAGTAACCTACAGGCCAGCTATTTAAAACTGTGGTTTTTCGTCACACAGATCACATATAAGTTCGCTCCAAATTCAGACATTTCTGGCCTCTATTTAAATTTTGTTGCAGTGTGTCAGTGAACTTATTGACACCAGGTCGCTGTGAAAAATAGTAACCTACAGGCCAGCTATTTAAAACTGTGGTTTTCCGTCACACGTATCACTTATCACTGTGGTTCAAATCCCGTCATTTCTAGTGAATGTGGAAAATATTGTCCTCCATTTAAAATGGGCAAGGCGCGTGGCAATGGATGGGGAAGTGGACGTGATGGTGTATGCAGAGGATGAGCCCGAGGCCATGGGCAAGCTGAAATTGTGCCACAACAAACACCCACATCTTCTCGCTCGACCTTCATGTCCTAAATAATAGAATTAAAAGGGGACTGCAGAACACCACTATTGAAACAGAGCAGCGTGAAAAGGTTATTGATTTGATAGCAGATAATGCTTCCAGTCACTTAGCCAGCACCACCACCATCATGTCTTCCATACGGTCAAGTCTCAGTAGCTGTGAGTCTGGACTGCATATTCTTCACCCTGATCCTCCTTCCTCCCACCATGCCGAGTGCCCAGAGACAACTGATCCCACACTTGGACACTCTGAAGAGCTGTTCACTTTTCCATTTATAGATTCGAGCCTCTTGCCCAGTCCACTTGAAGCGGGGCAAGAGGAGATCGCATGTAGCGATGCCCAAATATTTGAGCAGCCACGGTCACACGAATGCGACGGTGAGAAACTGTCACAAGAGGTGGATGATGATGAGACACAATTGCCAGAAAGTCAGGAGGAGAACCAGGGTGCGGAAGTGGAAGATGAGGTGGTGAATGATATAATAACTGACCCAACCTGGCAGGGGGACATGCAGAGCGAGGACAGCAGCACACAGGGGAAGGGAGGCACAACAGGCAGGAAGAAGCAGTGTGGTGGCTGCAGACACAAGGAGGGAAAGCGTTCCTCTTGACGCCAACACGACGGAAGTTGCCAGTACAACTGTTAGGTCTTCCTGAGTCTGGTTGTTTTTTAAAGACTCTGCTGATAACCCCAAAAAGGCCATTTGCACCACCTGTCAGGCCAGCATCAGCATTGGTAGCAAAACTAGCAGCCTGACCACCACCAGCATGATTGGGCACATGGCAACAAAGCCAGGGTCCAATAACAGTGTCTGTGGGTGACACCACTGCTTGTTCCGCTGTTGTGCGTGCACGCCAATCCCCTGTCCATGACGCATCCCAAGATGCCTCCCTCCCAGCACCTGTCGTTGAAGACTCTCAACTAGCACCATCGGAAAGCTCGTCCACATCATTTTCCCAGCGCAGCGTTCAGTTGTCCCTACCCCAGTCCTTGGAACGCAAGCGCAAATACACAGCTAACGCCTTACAGGACACACTACTAAAATCACACATTTCGTGAATGCTTGCGCTCGAAATGTTGCCTTTTAGGCTTGTGGAGACGGAATCATTCCGCAACCTGATGGCAGCTGTCTCTCAGTACTTGGCCCCCAGCCACCACTATTTATCCCTGCATCCCTGCATTACACAAGCACGTGTCCCACAAAATTAGCCGTGCCCTCAACAAAGCAGTTACTGGGAAAGTCCACCTAACAATGGACACATGGACAAGTGCTTGTGGACAGGGACGGTACAGCTCGCTGACAGCACACTGGGTTAACATAGTGGAAGCCGGACCCAGTCGGAACTTGAGACGGAACAAGTCTTCCTGACGCAGAGGATTGCGGGTCCTCGGTCAATCAGGGTTGCCCCCACATTCTACAGCTCCTGCACCTCATCCTCCTCCTCCACTTCAGCCTCCATCTCTGAAATGACTACATCTGTCACAAACTGAAAGCACTGCAGCACTGCCTCAGCCAAGCGGCAACAGGCTGTGCTGAAGCTAATATGCTTAGGTGACAAACCACACAATGCTGAAGAGTTGTGGACAGCTCTGAAAGAGCAGGCAGATCTGTGGCTGACATCACTGAACCTACAGCCAGGCATGGTCATGTTTGACAATGACCGGAACCTGGTAGCGGCTCTGAGGCGGGACAGGCCTAATAAAATGGGGCAATACGAGAAGGCCCTTGTTGCGGAATTAGTCAAAAAACTCCCATCTGAAAATGCTAACGGCAGAGGTCACAGTTCGTTAGACAACAAAGGAGTACAGGCGAGAGAGCCACAAATGCAATCCAGCAGAGGCAGGGGAACACTGTCAAATTTCTGGGACAGTTTTATCAGACCCTCCCATCGCACAGGTCCTGAGGCAGAGAGTACTCTCACAAGGAGTGCAAAGTTTCGGAAGATGGTGAGGGAGAACCTTGCCGACCGTACCAATGTCCTCCGTGATTACTCTGTGCCTTATAATTATTGGGCATCCAAGCGGGACACGTGGCATGAACTGGCTCTCTATGCCTTGGAGGTCCTGGCCAGCCCTGTCGCTAGCGTTTTGTCAGAGCAGGTTTTAGTGCCGCCGGTGGAATTATAACCGATAAGCGCATCCGCCTGTCAACTGAAAATGCTGAGAGGCTGACTCTTATAAAGATGAACAAGGGCTGGTTTGGCCAGACACCACTGAATGATAGCAGCGTAACATAAACTCAAATACAGTGTCTTTTTTTGGGAAGGTCTAACTCTATTCCCATGCACCCCTGTCTTCACACTCAGACATGGGTATATGCTTCATGATTTTGTCTATTTGCTTTTGTCCTCCTCCTTCTCCGCATCCTCATCCTCCACCACCATATCACCACCATATGTACCATATCAAGTACATATCTACGTCTCTTGCAAGGTGCATTGGAGTTCCTCCAAATTTTTGGCAGCCATTGTTTCACTGCATAGGCAAACAGTATGGGAGACCCACTTCCTAATAATGGGAGCATTTTTTGCAGGAGGCCCTCCGATCTCTACGTCAATTGCAAGGGGCATTGGAATTCCTCCAAATATTTGGCAGCCATGGCTTCACTGCATAGGCAAACACTATGGTAGACCCACTTCCTAATAATGGGAACATTGTTTTAAGGAGGCTCTCTGACTTCTACATCTCTTGCAAGGGGCATTGGAGTTCTGCAATAACAGTATAGGAGACCCACTCGTTAATAATGGGAACAACAAAGCATAGCCGGCTGATGGATCTCTAAAAATAGCGAGGGCCAACTGCTGGCCCTTTAAGAATAGTAAGGGCCGCCTGATGGCCCTATAAAAATAGGCTTTGTGACTTTCAGAGTCCCTCCAGCATAAATGAAACAGGATGTGTCTGATGATGTGCTGCACACCACATGGCCAGATAAGGTTGTAAAATGTTAAAATGACTTTTCCTGGTGAATGCATTTGTCTTGGTTGAAAGCAATGCAAAAGTGCAAAAACACATCAAAAGCGCTACGTGTGAACATAGCCCAAGGTGTGGAGGAGAATTTTTGTTTTTGGTTATTTATTTTGCATTATATACAATTCATCACCCTGGAAAGGATGTTCTTTAACATATTGTCCGGAAAAATCCATTTTGGTTTTGTTTTTGTATGTTTTATTGTGCGTCCATAAAAGTGGCATAATGCCTCTGATAACGTTGTTGACAGCAAATCGATTTGGGCAATTTTTAGGCCCTCTGCAGACTGCCAGGGTTAGCCGCTGGAAAAATGCTCGAGTGTACCATAGACTTACATTGGGCTCATTACTCGGTCCGAGCACTCGAGTATTCCAATTTGCTCGACCCGAACAATGAGTACGTGAGCATTTTAGTGCTCGCCCATCACTAAAAATAATGTTAGATTCTGGAACTGATTACTGTAATTATACCAGGAAAGTGAATAACTATCTGTCTTCTAAGGCTATGTTCCCACAATATGCCTTTGGTGAGTTTTTGATGTTTGAGATTTTTGAAAAAATGCAGCTAACCTAATTTACTTAACCCCTTCACCACCTTGAGTTTTTTAGTTTTTGCATTTTCGTTTTTTGCTCCTCTACTTCTTGTTCTTGTTTTTTGCAGGATGAGTTGTACTTTTGAACAACACCATTGGTTTTACCATATCATGTACTGGAAAATGGGAAAAAAATCAAAGTACGGTGAAATTGGAAAAAAAGTGCAATTCCACAATTGTTTTTTTTTTTTTTACCATGTTCACTAAATGCTTAAACTGGCCTGCCATTATGATTATTCAGGTCATTATGAGTTCATAGATACCAAACATGTATAGGTTCTTTTTATATATTGATAGATTGGGCAATTCTGAACTCAGCGATACCAAATATGTGTATATTTGATTTTTTTATTGTTTTATTTTGCATAGGGCACAATAGTGGTGAGTTGAACTTCAATTTTTTTTCCATTTTTTTTCCATTTTTTAAATAATTTTAAAAACAATTTTTTTTTACTTTTTCGCATACCTCAATAGTCTCCATGGGAGACTAGAAGCTGCGATTATCCGATCGCCTGTGCTACACACAGCAGGGCTTCAGCAAGTGCTCACTTTCCATGAGCACCAACCGCTGGATGGTGTTCATAGCATCCCGGCAATGGCAACTGCAGGGGTCTCCTGCAGACCTCGGGTTGTCATGCTAACCCATCAGTGACAGGGGCGCCGATGGGCGGGATTAGTGACGCGCTTCCGGTGCATGCATATTAGATGTCACGATCAGAGATTGACAGAGGCATTTAACATGTTAACAGCCGTGGTTGGATTGTGATTCCACCTATGGCTGTTAGGGGCACATGACAGCTGATCATATCACCTGTCATGTCCCTGGAAAGGTGTGGTCTCAGCGCCGGTGCCCGCACCAAAGAGGGGGATGAATACGTCCAAGGTCGTTAAGAGGTTAAGGAGCACAGAAATGGTGAAAAAAAAATCTACAACATCAAAAACTCACCAAAAGCTCATAGTGGGAATGTAGCCTAATAAAGCCACGTTCACAGGTTCAGTATTTGGTCAGTATTTTACATCAGTATTTGTGAACCAAAACCAGGAGTGGGTGAAAAATGCAGAAGTGGGGACGTGTTTCTATTATACTTTTCTTTTGACTGTTCCACTCCTTTTGTTTGCTACTTGTGGTTCCCCTGTTAGTCCTCCTAGAAAATGTATGAATAAATTGACAACTGGGTTTTTACCATTCACCCCTGTAAAAGGGGTTTGTTACTGCACATTATGACACTGTCAGGACTGTCTGGACTGTGTAAGAGCATGCAGCAACTTCTCCACCTGGAAAAACCCATTTGTCTTTTTTTTTCCAGAAATTTCTGTATGGACACATAATGGATACAGCAAAAGAAAAAGTATGTCAGATAATAACAGGCAGTGCCTCTTTAATATACAATATAAAAAAGGGGATTTCCAGGGTGGGGTATTTGTAAAAATATTCTAACTATGAAAGCACATATTCGCTTTTAGGTTAGAGCTACATTGATTGAGTTTAATTGAATGACAACTGCCGTCCGCAAGATTGCATAAATCTTAATGTTTCCTTTGGACTGTGGCTGTAGCTTGAAGGTTAAAATCAATCAGAAGTCCCCCAAAAAATATCTTCATGTAGCCATAGCCTTAAATGTTTTTTTTTCAACTTTTATATAGATGTAACATGATATTGTGTCACATCTAATAATATAATCTGAAGCTACAGTTCTGATGTTTGATTTTTTGGAGCAGTCATTTACATTATTGTCCGACATATCATGAATAACTTAGGCCCAATATACATCAAATTTCTCTTCTGCATTTAATGTGTATGCTGGGAAAACTCCACACATAGATAGAAAATGTGTCTATAGGCTTCCATTGTGAGAGAATTGCCATAATAGTGCTTTTTTGGCCTCATTCTGCTGAACAAAACAGGCATGGAATAACATAGCTAACTATGATATTCCTTACAGTAGGATTCTGTAAAAAAGTGTTATCAGATGCAATAATAGCATGTGGGTGACAGATACCACTCTATGGCTCCAGGGAAATAGACTCCCATTTTCTCCCCTCGCTCCTCACCAAATAGTGTGATCCTTACATTGCTATAAGGAAGAGAGGAAGTCAATATAAGCACATGGGGCCACTACTATAAACAAAATTGGCTCCGGATGAAAAAAAAAATTCACATGGACCATACTTGGAGATTTCCTAGATATACAACTTTGGCACCAACCTTTTATACAGCTAAGCTTGTGACCAGTCTGCATTTTATATGGAAGCACCAATGATGTAACTAATTGCTTGTAGACAGTTGCATCACTAGAGTTTTCTTGGACTGCTCCCGTATCAAAATTATTTGGCCTGCAGTGCAAAACTGCTGGCTGAAGTTGGTATATAGGGTAATTCCTCTTCCTCTCAAGATTGTGACAGAAAAGTGACAAAATTCTCCTTTTGGGGTTACTGCTGCTGCCTCTGCTTTAGTGAATGTCCTCATTGTCAGGGAGAACACCGGAGAAATCAAGCAGATCCAACTGCTGCCATCAATTTGTTAGGGGATGCAATACAGCTGCCTTCAATCATCAAGACAATTATGCAATTGACTGACAATTGATGGATGAGGTCATGGCTGTTTCCACTACTAGGCCATGACCTCGTGACTTCCTATTCCAACACATGGAATATATATATACAGTGGGGGAAATAATTATTTGATCACTTGCTGTTTTTGTAAGTCTGTCCACTGACAAAGACATGAACACTCTATAATTTTAAGGATACCCCACGAGGTGAGATTTTGCATGGTGCCCCAGATCGATGTCGATTGACAATCATTTTGTATTTCTTCCATTTTCTTACTATTGCAAGAAAATGTCTATTTCTTACACATTCCTCACATGTAATAAAGCTGTCAAACAGTTGCAAATCATGCACACGGGAGCGATTCAAACATATCACCGAGCAGCTGTAGATACTCGGAGCTCACCCGAGCATACTGGGAACAGAACATACTTGCTCAACACTAACAACTATGTAAGACAGCTGTCTTTAATGCAGGTAACGAGTTGATTAATAGCGTCTAACTGGTCTGTAGAAGCCAGAACACATAACGGTTTCTCAATGCAAAATGCAAATAAATTTATCAAATTAATCCAATGTGATTTTCTTGATTTTTTTTGGATATTCTATCTCTCAATGTTAAAATTAACCTACCCTTAAAATTATAGACTGTTCATGTCTTTGTCAATGGGTAAACTTACAAAAACAGCAAGGGATCAAATACTTATTTCCCCCACTGTATATACACACTGATGAGAAAAAGGGTAACAATATTTTAAACTTTTGACTTTCAGGTTCCATATCTCACCATCCACCACTGCTTCAAATATGAGACTACCATCACTTTATAGTCAATCATCTTGCTTATCTCATACATAAATTTGACTTGCAACCATTTAGCATATGATTAGTTATGCAAATTCTTGTCATGTCACTGCATTGTTACTGTTTTGCTTCTGGTGGTGGAAAATGTTTTTCTTCTTGTATACCACAAATTACATCCTGTTCTCACATTCCCTAATAGCTCAGTGTGTTAGTACGTTGTTTCACAAGTGAATGGTCACTGATTTGAATCAAGGAGCAGCCATGAAGAAGATTTCCCAAGAAAACAGAAACAGCATCATCCAACTCATTGATTGCAGTTTCTCAGCCATGAAAATTGCCAAACTGCATCATGTGAGTGCCATGACAGTTGGAAGAATATAAAATGAAGTACACCCATCCATTCAA
The DNA here is from genome assembly GCF_046119375.1 of Phyllobates terribilis. Classification (NCBI taxonomy): domain Eukaryota; kingdom Metazoa; phylum Chordata; class Amphibia; order Anura; family Dendrobatidae; genus Phyllobates; species Phyllobates terribilis. The sequence continues at coordinate 284,681,595 of NW_027362762.1, read as the reverse complement.
AAGTCAAGAGGTGAATGACAAAGTAAAATATCAGACTCAACGAGTCGGCTCATCACAAGGTCTATTAGTTCTAGCGTAACAAACATGGCAGTGGCAGTGGATCGTATGCTTCATAATAGTGAGATCACAGACGTCCATGCAAGCACAGTGTGATGCCCGTTACACAATTCAGGAATTGTGGCCTGAAAAAAAGTGAAGAAGTCTCCACTTCAATATCATCATATCAAGCGTTGGCTTGAGTTTGCAAAAAAGTATGAAAAATGGACAGTAGAAAATTGGAAAAGGGTGAATTGGAGTGATTAGACGAAAGTGAATAGACTAGGCTCTGATGGGTGCTAATGGGTCTGGAAGAAACAAGGAAGAAAGGGGCCAATGTAATTAGAAATTGAAGGAACTGCCAAGTTTGGTGGGGAAAACCAGATGATAAAGTGTTGTTTCACAGCCAAAGGTGTTGGATACTTGACCAGGATCGATGGTGGTCTCAATGATGAGCTATATGTGAGTATCCTACAAGACAAGGTACTTCATACACTTGAGTGAAATGGGTATGAAAAGGACGACATAGTATTCCAGCAGGACAATGACCCGAAGCATATGTCAAGATTGGCAAAGAAATGGTTCAATAACAATGAAATAGAGGTGCTGGATTGGCTCCCACAGTCCCCAGACCTCAACCCTATCAAACACTTGTGGGTAGAGTTGAAGAAAAAGCTGTATACATACCCAAGTGAGTTGACCAGTGTGTACCAACTTTGGGAATGTGTAGAAGAGACCTGGGATCAGACTTTGGTCGAAACATCTTTGAATCAGATTGAGAGCATGCCCAGAAAGACTCAGGCACTGTTGAAAACCAAAGATGGATTTTCAAAATATTAACAAAGTAATACAAATTAAAATATAGATTTTTACAAGCAAAGCAGTAATAATGCAGTGACATGACAAGAATCTACATAATTAATCATAAGCAAAAAAGTTTGAAGTTTAATTTATGTATGAGATAGACAAGATGATTGTCTATAAAATGATGGTAGTCTCACATTTGAAGCAGTGGTGGATGGAGAGATATGGAGTCTGAAAATCAAATGTTCAAACCATTGTCACACTTTGGCTCGTCAGTGTATGCCACAATATGATAACTGCCAACTCCACAATAATAAAATAAGTTACTAACTGCCACAACTAATCATTTATACAGGCCAATTGGACCCCCGCTACAGGTAGCGTATTGCTTCAGGGGTGCAGTTTACAGAGCAAGAGCAAATTTTATATATTTAATCCAGAAAGGTAGGCAGTGTTTATAAAAATATACAAAGATGTTACACAATGGGAACAATACAATATGGTATTGTAACATACCTGGCGGCGTCCTTGCATAGTGGTCCATCTCCCACTGTGCAAGAGTGGGCACTTGATCTCCAGTCCAGTCTGCTAGCCTGGCTTCCCTCCATGCTGTCTGCTTGCCTCTGTTTCTGCAGCTTAAGGGCGGCGCCCGATCACTTCCTGTTTCTTGTACCTGCTGCAGACACACCCCTGATGCGTCCTCAGCCTATTGCTGTCTGTCACCTGGTATTTAACCCAGCTCCTCCCAAGAAACCCTGCCTGAGCATTGTGTTTCATTCAGTGTGCTCTTTCACTCTAAATGTGCCAGGTCCCTTTCTGTGTTTGATTGCCTGCCTTTCCTGGAGGCTGTATTTCCAGGCCTGTCTGAACTCGCTCCTAGCCTGTTCCTTCCGCCCTCTAGGGGCTGCATACCTAGACCCGCTCCTGTATCTCGTCTGTCCTGTCTGAACACGCTCCTAGCCTGTTCCTTCCACCTTCTAGGGGCTGTGTACCTAGACCCGCTCCTGTATCTTGCTGCTGTGTCTGTTCTTGTCTGAATACTCTTCTTGCCTGTTTCCTGTTTTTCTCTATGTCCGTACCTTTCCTTTTTCTGCACAGTCTGAACTCGTACCTAACTCCTACTCGTTGTCACTGTACTCCTGTTTGTGAGTTTGTGGTCCACTCGCTACTTCACTGCAAGTACCCTGTGGGTATCTGGTTCTGCCTTTCCCTTCCTGTCTGTTCTGTGTGAACAGAGCCCTGTCCCCCCTGCTCTGCCTTGCTCACCGCTCCGGCGGTTCTTGCCTGCTCTGCCTTGCTCACCGCTCCGGCGGTTCTAGCCTGCTCTGCCTTTGCTCACCGCTCCGGCGGTTCTGGCCTGCTCTCACCCTTTGCTCACTGCTCCGGCAGTCTTGCTCTGCTCTGACCCTTTGCTCGCTGCTCCGGCAGTCTCGCTCTGCTCTGACCCTTTGCTCGCTGCTCCGGTAGTCTCGCTCTGCTCTGACCCTTTGCTCGCTGCTCCGGCAGTCTCGCTCTGCTCTGACCCTTTGCTCGCTGCTCCGGTAGTCTCGCTCTGCTCTGACCCTTTGCTCGCTGCTCCGGCAGTCTCGCTCTGCTCTGACCCTTTGCTTGCTGCTCCGGCAGTCTCGCTCTGCTCCGACCCTTTGCTTGCTGCTTCGGCAGTCTCGTCCTGCTCCTCTCTCGCTTACCGCTCCAGGCGGCCTTGTCCTGCTCTTCTCTCGCTCACCGCTCCAGGCGGTCTCGTCTTGTTCTGCTCTTGCTCGCCACTCTGGGCGGCCTCACTCTGCTGTTTGTCCACCGCGTCTGCGGTTCTGTTCCTGAGTCCCAGTCTGTACTGGGTCCTATCCACTCTGTGCTCCAACCTGTCATACCAGCCAGTACCTCCCTGCCTGCATACCAGTCGTGCTCGCCAGCATCCACCTGTCTGTATTCCAGCCGTGTCTGCCTATACCCACCAGTTGGTGTGCCAGCCTAACATGCCTGTTCCAGTATTCCCCTGTGTGGGTCAACAGCCGTGTCCGGGGTCTGACCTGGAGTAGCACCTGGTCCCTCTGCTCGGTTCCTCCCTGGTGCACTGGGGTCATTAGCCGTCGTGCGACCTTGGTCGAATCGGGCAGATACTTAGTTACGCCCCTCCAGGCACTCTCCGGTTCATGGCACAATGGAATCACTAAACATGCACATGCCAGTCTGTCTGGGCGTGTGCATTACACCCACATAGCTTACCTTAGTGAGAACATATGGGGGCCTGGTCATGGGATATGTTAGGTGTTTTAGAAGTTCATGAGATCCAAAACTTTCAGGATATCTTTGACCCGGAGTTCCCAGGCTGGAGATATTGATGTCATGTTTCTTACCACGATTTTACCTGCCTGTAGAGATGAAACATGACATGGATAATGTGGCGCCCCTGAGGGTTCGTTTGCCACAGGGGTACTGCATCTCTTTAATGAGGTGTGGTATCTCCCCTTCGAGGTAAGGATGGTGCAGCTGTCAGGACCCCACCTCTGCATCCAACACTACACCTCTCCCACCTGAGGGGGGCTAATATGCACCAGGGTGCTGCCTCAGCCGGGATAAGTGGAGATGGGGGAACCAAAGTTAGGGGGAACCTAGTAGTGGGTGAGGGTGGAGGACGCACATTTAGGTTACACTTAATAATTCATATTTAATAAACAGCCATCTTGGGCTTATGGTCTTTTGATTGTGATCTTCATCACTGAACGTGGCTTTCTGTGGGAACCTGCAGTTGATGGGGACACGGTCCTCGTACTCTGGCCTTGAGTCGAGGAGCGGGCTAGAGTTAACGGCTGTCTCTACCCGGTCAAGGTCCCTACCTAAGAAGGCCTGGAAGGGAGCAGAGGAGACAAGCTCCGCAGGCAAAAGGATCCCAGGGGGATGCAGACGGAGTGGTATACGCCACCTCTCCTCACTATTCTGGCCTAGTCAGAGGGAGTCCTGCTGCAAAAGGGGTACCGGCCCCCGATATCTGACTCTGTCACTTCACGTCTTAGTCGGAGAAGCCCGGAGGCTCAGTGGATCCCACCGGGTAACGGACGGAGCGGAATTGCCACCCGTGCCCTTGTTCTGTGCATAGTCTAGAGGGAGACCCGGCCTTAGTACACCTACCACACACGGACAGGAGAGGGCCTAGTGGGAACTTTAGGAACACTCTGGTGCGGGGTCCTGACCAAAGCACCTGAACTACTCGGAGGTTGTCGGACCCCCGGTCCTGATGACCACAGCGCGCCGTGAGGAGCGGGGAGAAGCCTTGCAGCTGTGCATTCTACCGTGAGTAAAGCTTGGAAGACTACCCCTATGGCCTCCGATTTCTTATTGGAACGCGGCACCGCACCACAACTCCCACTACGATCCCCATCCTCCTGTTCCCTCTGCCCTGAGGCCCTGCTCCACCTGTGGGGAGTAGTACCATCTGCTGCTGCCACTACATCCCGTCTTCAGAGGACTGAACGCAGCGCTGGTGGAGGATCACCAGAAACCACATGTGGCGTAGTCAATAGAACCACTTGAACCACTGTCACCGTCCCTCCTAGCCCTTAACTTTTTAATGTGACAACCCTGGGCATGGACCGGGCCTAGGCCGCAACTACATCCACCTTGCACAGTGGCCCGGCTTCCGAGTACCCCAACTCTCAGGGTGGGCTAGCGAGCGGGGAGGGGAAGGAGAGGCGTCCCCTAGTCCAACCAACTCGGACGTATCACTACCATCCATCTCTCTCTCTCCTCCACCCTGGCGTCACAATAGCATCATCCATCTGACGATATTAAATTTGAGGTGTTCGGCCTTATGGGGATGTGAGTGAATGCGTTATGTTCGTCCCTAAGCTATGACGCTGAAAATATATGTTAGGGGTGATTAAAATGTAACTTTTAATGTACCATTTAAAAAAATTCAAAAGACAAAAAAAATATTTGTCATACAAATAGACATACAAAAAATGCCTTTGATGGTGTAATGAATCAAAAAAGCAGCTGAACAGTAATACCTATGCTACTTTGAAGAACCTAGAATATAAGACATATTCTCAGTTGTTTCACAATTTTTTGTTAAGTATATAATTCCACATGTGGTAATTCATAGTTTTGATGCCTTCAGTGTGAATGTACAATTCTCATAGTCATGAAAATACAGAAAAATCTTTAAATGAGAAGATGTGTCCAAACTTTTGGTCTGTACTGTGTATATATATATATATATATATATATATATATATATATATATATATATATATATATATATATATATATATATATATATATATATATATATATATATATATATACGCTATCTATAGATATAGATATACAGATAGCTAGATACAAAAAGAGGGATATAAATAGGAGAGTGAGATATATAATCAGTGCTTTGCATGTTTGGCTTCCTGTACATGTAATTTAGTAATAATTAAATTTCTGAAAAAAATGGCATGGGATCACCCGAAATGTTATTAACCAGCAAAGGAAAAGCGGACAGCTGGGGCTGATGTTTATAGCCTGGGAAGAGGGTATTAACGATGGAGGTTCCCAGGCTTTTAATATCAGCTCATAGCTGTATACTTAGCCTTTACTGGTTATTAAAATGGGTGATCCCCCCAAAAAATGATGTGGGGTCCCCCAATAGTTAATAATCAGCAAAGGCTAGGCAGACAGTTGTGAGCTGATATTAATAGGCTGGGAAGGGGCTATGGATATTGCCCCCTCCCAGACTAAAAGCAACAACTCTCAGCCACCCTAGAAAAGGCGCATTTATAATATGCGCCAATTCTGGCACTTAGCCTCCGCTCTTCCCACTTGCCTTGGTGCGGTGCAAGTGGGGTAATAGGGTTGGGGTTGATGTCAGCTTTGTATTGGCAGCTGACATCAAGCCCAGGGGTTAGTAATGGAGAGGCATCTATAAGATGCCCCCGTTGCTAACCCCATAGTCAAATTCTTAAAAAAAAACACCCAGAATAAAGTCCTTTATTTGAAATAATGACACAGACTTCTTTATTGATTCTAAATTTAGCAAAAACCCTTATACTCACCTTTATTCCCAATCCATTGAAGCCCATGTCACCTGCAAAAGAGTTTAAAATAATAAACAACCATATTCCTCACTTCTCCTATGAGAACATAATAATCCATTTGCCCATAGATGTGTCTAGCTCTGCTCCGTCTACTTGGCATGATGAACACTGGCATGATGAGAGGGTTCAGCATGTCTGGCAGCCGAGACGCTGAGCTGCGCATGCTTGCGGGGTTAATATCGAATGAACCGCATTCATCTCAATGACGTCAGCGTGAGTATGAGAAAGTTCTCATGCTCGCAGAGATGGCAGAAAGGTGAGCTGAGCTCTAAACCAGTGAACTCCTTTCACCTCCATGGGTATTACCCCCTTCATAGGCTATAAACATCTGCCCCCAGCTGTCCGCTTTCCCTCTCCTGGTTAATAAAATTTTGGGGGATACCACGCCATTTTTTTCAGAAAATAATTTATTTTGTACTAAAATACATGTACAGTAAGCTACACATGCAAAGCACTGATTATATATCTCAATCACATATTTATATCTATCTATATGTCTCTATCTAGATAGATAGATAGATAGATACATAGATAGATAGATTGGACGGCACTCTCTTTGTCTGAGTGCCGTCTGATTTTTTAATTGTACCCTTTGACTTGCATTAGCGAGTCTCGTCTGATATATGGGGCAAATTGCAGCATGCTGCAATTTTTTTTTCTCTCAGTCCGATGTGAGCTGAGAAAATAATCGCAGATGCGCAGAGACTCATAAATTAACATTGGTCTGAGTGCAATCTGATAAAAAATCAGACTGCACTTTTTCAAACATACAATAGCTCGTATTATTATTCAGTAAGACTGGCATTTTGTATATTTTGTATGCCAGTTGTATGCTAGTTTTAAGGGTGTTGTCCACTACTCGGATAGCCCCTTCTCACTTGCTATATTTCCCCTTATAAAATGCAAACAGCCTATATTCCCCTCCGGTGCCAGCGCCGTTCCAGCGATGATGGCACCTGCTCTTCTGAGGCTTAAATGTGTCAGGACTCTGAATATTTTTTGATTACCCTTTTGACATTCCTGCCCTCTTTCAAGATGGCGTCTTTTGTCTCATGTGTAGTGTTGAGCGATACCTTCCGATATCGGGAAATATCGGATCGGATTGGATCGGAACGATACCGAAAAAGTATCGGATATCACCGATTCCGATACCGGAAACCAATGCAAGTCAATGGGACAGAAATATAGGAATGAAAATAAACCCTTTCTTTCCTTGTAGGTTAATTCTACATGAAGGAAAACAACTAAGAATAATGTAGAATGTATTGGGGGAGGTGGGGGAGACAATAAAGGCATAGAGGTTTAGCCCAATCAAATGGAATAGCAGGAATTAATATTTTTTTTAAGACGTTATGAGTTACGGAAATATTGACTATGTTAAGTATTTTTATATTTTGTCAGATATTTATGTTTCACTACTTCCATGCTCTTCACCTTCTTTTTTACTTCTCCCACACTTTCTCCTTCATCATCCTCAGCATCTTTTTCATCCTCTTCTTCTTCACCTTCTTCATCTTCTTCTACTTCACCTTCTTCGTATTATTCTTTTTTTTTACATTCTTCATATTCTACTTCTTCATCTTCTTCATATTCTTCTTCTTCATCATATTCTTATTTGTGACAGGCATTCCTGTAGTTGTTATCTATAGAAGGTTGGACATTACACCTTTCGTTCTGCCCGTCACAAAAGATTTACAACAGGATTTGTCCGCGTTCAGTTTGGCCTGCAGCAGCAGGTCTTTTCCAGGGGCACCACGAGGAGGAACGGACTCACCCCCATACACTGCTTAGTCATCTTCTGCTTATAATTTAGATATTATCTTTTGCTCTGATTTTTAGTCTTATGCTTAATGTTCTTCCGCTTTTTGTTCTGCAGCTTCTTGTATTTCTGCTTCTTGGTTTTCCGTCTCTTGTTCTTCTGTATCTTGGTGCTTGTCTTCTCTTCTTTGTCCTCTTGGTCAAGTTCTTCAGGGTCATCTTCTTGGTCTTCTTCGGGGTGGTCTTCAGGGTCGTCGTCTTCGGGGGTCCTCGTCTTCGGGGTCCGCGTCTTCTTCGGGTTGGTCTTCTGGGTCCTCGTCTTCGGGGTCCTCATCTTCTTCGGGGTGGTCTTCAGGGTCCTCGTCTTCTTCGGGGTGGTCGTCAGGGTCCTCGTCTTCTTCGGGGTGGTCTTCAAGGTCCTCGTCTTCTTCGGGGTGGTCTTCAGGGTCCTCGTCTTCAGGGTCATTGTCTTCGGGGTCCTCGTCTTCTTAGGGTTGGTCTTCAGGGTCGTCGTCTTCAGGGTCCTCGTCAGGGAGATCCAGAGTTATTACCAAGAACCATTTCAAAAATCTTGAACTTGGAAATGTAGCAGAAGGTACAAGAAAGCTGAGGAACTACCGAGAACCAGCTGACGGTACTGGAACCCGGATGGGTAGCAGAAGGTACAAGAGCCAATGGAACTGCCGAAGACCAGCTGACAGTACTGGAACTCGGTTACTAAGCAGGAAGTACCTGTGCCAGAAAGCACTACCAAGGACCAGCAGACGTTGGTGAAACTTGGATACCGAGAAGGAGGCACCTAATCCAAAGGCACTGCCGAGAACCAGCTGACGGTACTGGAACCCGGATGGGTAGGAGAAGGTACCCATGTAAAAAAAAGTTCAAGGCCGCGAGCCGGCCGCAGTGACCAAAACCCACAGTCCTACAGGGGGTGCTTGTCCTATTGGCGCTATGGAACCAGCCTTCATTGCCTGATCCCGCAGCCCACATAGGAGTCACCTAAACTGCAGGCATCATAGAGTCGGCTAACCCGACCGCAACACGACAGGACAACGCATTGAAGGCAAAGTGACGTTGACACTACCCGGAAACAGCTGGCGTGCTGGAACCAGGCTGGGCAGGAGGGAGTACCCGTGCCATAGTCACTGCCGAGAACCAGCTGACGGTACTGGAACCCGGATGGGTAGTAGAAGGTACAAGAGCAAATGGAACTACCGAGGACCAGCTGATGGTACTGGAACCCGGATGGGTAGCAGAAGGTACAAGAGCCAATGGAACTGCCGAAGACCAGCTGACGGTACTGGAACTCGGTTACTAAGCAGGAGGTATCTGTGCCAGAAAGCACTACCAAGGACCAGCAGACGTTGGTGGAACTTGGATACCGAGAAGGAGGCAACTAATCCAAAGGCACTGCCGAGAACCAGCTGACGGTACTGGAACCCGGATGGGTAGCAGAAGGTACCCATGTAAAAAAAAGTTCAAGGCCGCGAGCCGGCCGCAGTTACCAAAACCCACAGTCCTACAGGGGGTGCTTGTCCTATAGGCACTATGGAACCAGCCTTCATTGCCAGATCCCGCAGCCCACATAGGAGTCACCTAAACTGCAGGCACCATAGAGTCGGCTAACCCGACCGCAACACGACAGGACAACGCATTGGAGGCAAAGTGACGTTGACACTACCCGGAAACAGCTGGCGTGCTGGAACCAGGCTTGGCAGGAGGGAGAACCCGTGCCAAAGACACTGCCGAGAACCAGCTGACGGTACTGGAACCCGGATGGGTAGTAGAAGGTACAAGAGCCAATGGAACTGTCGAAGACCAGCTGACGGTACTGGAACTCGGTTACTAAGCAGGAGGTACCTGTGCCAGAAAGCACTACCAAGGACCATCAGACGTTGGTGTAACTTGGATACCGAGAAGGAGGCACCTAATCCAAAGGCACTGCCGAGAACCAGCTGACGGTACTGGAACCCAGATGGGTAGCAGAAGGTACCCATGTAAAAAAAGTTCAAGGCCGTGAGCCGGCCGCAGTTACCAAAACCCACAGTCCTACAGGGGGTGCTTGTCCTATTGGCACTATGGAACCAGCCTTCATTGCCTGATCCCGCATACCACATAGGAGTCACCTAAACTGCAGGCACCATAGAGTCGGCTAACCCGACCGCAACACGACAGGACAACGCATTGGAGGCAAAGTGACGTTGACACTACCCGGAAACAGCTGGCGTGCTGGAACCAGGCTGGGCAGGAGGGAGTACCCATGCCAAAGTCACTGCCGAGAACCAGCTGACGGTACTGGAACCCGGATGGGTAGTAGAAGGTACAAGAGCAACTGGAACTACCGAGGACCAGCTGACGGTACTGGAACCCGGATGGGTAGCAGAAGGTACAAGAGCCAATGGAACTGCCGAAGACCAGCTGACGGTACTGGAACTCGGTTACTAAGCAGGAGGTACCTGTGCCAGAAAGCACTACCAAGGACCAGCAGACGTTGGTGGAACTTGGATACCGAGAAGGAGGCACCTAATCCAAAGGCACTGCCGAGAACCAGCTGACGGTACTGGAACCCGGATGGGTAGTAGAAGGTACAAGAGCAAATGGAACAACCGAGAACCAGCTGGCGGTGCTGGAACCCAGGGTAAATACTAAAAACAGAGTGGAGCCAGAGGTGTAATTGGAGCAAGTTTTAAATCAGTAGTACAGTGGATGTGGACAAAGCAGGAGAATTTGCCGGACACACAGCAGGGGAACAGCTGACGTTACTGAACCCCAATAACACTGGAGCAAGCGTTGACTGTGCAGACGGCACTTCTGAGCAGCAACTAGCGGTATTGGAGCCCAGGGTAAATACTAAAAACAGAGGAGCCAGAGGTGTATTTGGAGGAGGTTTTAAATCAGTAGTACAGTGGATGTGGACAAAGCAGGAGAAATTGCCGTCCGCACAGCAGGGGAACAGCTGACGTTACCGAACCCCAATAACACGGCAGCAAGTGTTGACTGTGCAGACGGCACTTCCGAGCGCCAACTGGCGGTGTTGGTGCTCAGGGATAATACTGAAAACAGAGGAGCCAGAGGTGTATTTGGAGGAGGTTTTAAATCAGTAGTACAGTGGATGTGGACAGAGCAGGAGAAAGTGCCATCCGCACAGCAGGGGAACAGCTGACGTTACTGAACCCCAATAACACGGCAGCAAGTGTTGACTGTGCAGACGGCACTTCCGAGCGCCAACTGGTGGTGTTGGTGCTCAGGGATAATACTGAAAACAGAGGAGCCAGAGGTGTAATTGGAGCAACTTTAAAATCAGTAGTAGTGAGAATGTGGACAGAGCAGGAGAAATTGCCGTCCGCACAGCAGGGGAACAGCTGACGTTACTGAACCCCAATGACACGGCAGCAAGTGTTGACTGTGCAGACGGCACTTCAGAGCACCAACTGGCGGTGTTGGAGCTCAGGGATAATACTGAAAACAGAGGAGCCAGAGGTGTAATTGGAGCAACTTTAAAATCTGTAGTAGTGAGAATGTGGACAGAGCAGGAGAAATTGCCATCCGCACAGCCGGGGAACAGCTGACGTTACTGAACCCCAATGACACGGCAGCAAGTGTTGACTGTGCAGACGGCACTTCCGAGCGCCAACTGGCGGTGTTGGAGCTCAGGGATTATAGTTCAGGTGGTAGAAACATGAACAGAACAGGAGACATGGATACTTTTGCCAACAATTATTTATTCTGGAAGAGGACTGGCAAATTCATGAGAGATCCAGGCCTTGTTCATTTTGAGAAAAGTAAGCCGGTCAATGTTATCGGAGGATAGTCGCATGCGACGGTCTGTTAGTACACCACCTGAGGCACTAAAGACGCGTTCCGATAATGCACTAGCAGCAGGGCAAGCTAGCACCTCCAATGCATACTGACTTAGCTCTGGCCATGTATCTAGCTTACAGACCCAAAACTTGAAGGGAGAAGAGCCGTCTGGGAGTACACTAAGAGGGCAAGACATGTAGTCTGTCACCATCTGACGGAAACGTTGCCTCCTGCTGACTGGAGCCGTCTGTGATGGTGTAGACATTTGTGGCGGCGGGGACACAAAACTTTGCCACATTTCGGCCATACTGGTCTTGCCTTGTGCTGAGGCGCTGCTTCTGCTCCCTCTTTGTGCAGAGCTTCCTCCACTGCCTCGACGCACTGAGCTGCTTTGTAAAGCACTAGCAGAACTGCTCTCGGTTGGAATGGAGAACATGATGGAATGCACCAGTGCGTCTTGGTACTCCCGCATTTTACGCTCCCGGTTCAACGGTGTTATGAGGCTTTGTAAGTTGTCCCGGTAGCGAGGATCTAGGAGGGTGGACACCCAATAATCAGCCATGTTGAGAATGTGGGCGATGCGGCGGTCGTTTCTCAGGCACTGCAGCATGAAATCAACCATGTGCTGCAGACTGCCAACTGGCCAAGAAACGCTGTCCCCTGCTTGAGGCGTGATCTCTGCCTGCTCTGCATCACCCCACCCTCGCTCTAGATACTGACTACTAGAGCATTGTGTACCTCCCTCCTCTGGACAGATGTCTTCCTCATCCATTGACTCCTCCTCATCCTCCTCACAAAGTGTCCCCTGCCTAGGCCTTTGTGAGGAACCACGTTGCGCAGACTGTAGAGAAGCAGATGGCATTTGTGACTCCTCATCCTCCACCTCTTCCAAAACCTCGTCCCTTAGTGCTTGCAGTGTTTTTTCAAGCAGGCAGATAAGGGGGATAGTCATGCTGACTAGTGAATCATCTGCACTCGCCATCCGCGTGGAATAATTGAAGGCACGCAAAACGTGGCAAATGTCCTTCATAGAGGCCCACTCAGTGGTGGTGAAGTGTGAACGGCGCGCACTGCGACTTCTTTGCGCCTGCTGCAGCTGGTACTCCATTACTGCTGCCTGCTGCTCACACAACCTCTCCAACATATGTAACGTTGAATTCCACCTGGTGGGTAGGTCACATATGATGCGATGTTCCGGAAGACGTAATCGGCACTGCAGAGCTGCAATGCGTGATCTTGCATTGCAGGAACGCCGCAAGTGAGCGCACTCTATGCGGACCTTGTGAAGCAGTGCATCAAGATCCGGATAGTCCCTCAAAAAACTCTGCACGACCAAGTTGAGCACATGTGCCAGACATGGGATGTGAGTGAGGTTGCCTAGGCCCAGAGCTGCCACCAGATTTCGGCCATTGTCACACACTACCATGCCTGGCTGGAGATTCGCTGGCACAAATCACACGTCGCTCTGCTGCTTGATGGCATTCCAGAGCTCCTGCGCTGTGTGGCTTCGATTCCCCAAAGAAATTAATTTTAATACGGCCTGTTGACGTTTGGCCATGGCTGTGCTCATATTGGTCACCATAACAGGTAACCGTTCACGGGTCGATGTGGAGGTAGACCGTGACGGCTCCTGCAGCACTGATTCAGAGGAACTGGAGTATGAGAAGGAGTCAATGTGTACAGACTGGATTCCTGCAATCCTTGGAGTTGGCAGAACACGTACAGCGCCACTCTCAAGATCTGTACCCGGCTCCACAACATTTACCCAATGGGCAGTGAGGGAAAGGTATCGTCCCTGTCAATGCTTACTGGTCCACGCATCGGTGGTCAGGTGGACCTTGCTACTGACGGCGTTTTGTAGCTCATGTTTAATTTTTCCCTCCACATGATGTTGCAGGGCAGGGACGGCTTGCCTGCTGAAATAAAATCGGCTGGGCACGTTGTATTGTGGGACTGCCAATGCCATAAAGTTACGGAATGTGTCAGTCTCCACCAGCCTGAATGATAGCATTTCAAGGGCCAGTAGTTTAGCAATGCCAGCATTCAGAGCCTGTGCTCGGGGGTGGTTTGCCGAGTATGGGCGCCTTTTCTCCCATGCCTGTGCTAACGATGGCTGTAGACTGGCCTGGGAGTGTGAGGATGACTGGGAAAGTGGTGCTGTGGGTGGAATTACACTGTGTCTCTGTACAACAGTGCCAGAGATTCTTCCATGGCGATCCTATGAGGAAGCCGAACCAGCTGTGTGTGAGCTGGAGGAAGAGGCTACAACACGAGCTGAAGAGGTGGTAGGTGGCGCTGTAGGTTGGCCTAGATCTTCAGTATGCTTTTGTAACTCCACCACGTGCTTGGTCCACACATGTTTCCACATATTTGTGGTATTGAGGTTGCTGACACTTTTCCCTCTTTTCACCTTCTGATTACACAGCTTGCATTTGACAAAGCAAATGTCATCTGCAACTGTGTCAAAAAAGGACCAGGCACTGCAAGTCTTGGGAGCGCCCGCTTTGTATTTTGGAAGAGCCATGCTCCTAATGGGTGCCGAAGTGGAGGCTACAGGCAACCAAGTCTGCCCCCTCCCTCTCCCTCCTTTTTGGGCTGTTCTGGGAATCTCTTCCTCAGAGCTGCTCCCACCACCTTCCTGTCCCTCACGCCATGATGGGTCAAGGACCTCATCATCTACACCACCCTCTTCAAACAACTGCTTCTCCTGGGTAGTCTCGACAGCACAGTACGCACCAGAAAGTGGCACCTGAGTCTCATCATCAGATGCGTACTGAGGTGTGCTGCTGACCATAGGCACTGGCCCACCCGCCTCTTCAGATTCAGAGAGACAAAACGGTTGCGCATCACTGCATACTACCTCTTCTTCAAATTCTCGAATTCTGCTTGGCTGGCCCCCTCTTTCCAAGCCAAGAGATTCAGAGAACAGAAGTAGAGATGGCTCCTGTCCAGGGCTCTCTGACTGCCTGGGCAATTTGGCAGGTGGTGAAGAGACAGATGGGTGCTCTTCAGTGCTCAGGACCTGAGAGGATCTGGAACTAATTGAAGTCGATGCGTTAGCTGCCATCCATCCGACAACGGCTTCAATTTGGTCCTCCCGCAGCAGTGGGGTACGGCTAGCTCCTACAAAGCTGCGCATAAAGGACTGTTCCCTGGTAAAACTGGGGGATGCTGAGTCACTGGTGCCGGCCGCAGGCACAGAATCCCCACATCCTCTCCCTGCAGGCACAGAATCCTCACGTCCTCTCCCTGCAGAAACTCCACGACCACATGCCTTACTCCCTGCCTTCTTCATCTTGTTAGACTGATAAAGATAGGCAGAAAAGTACTAAGGGCTTAGTGTGCTTATTCCTGAACAGCTGCTAACAGGTATAAGAAACACTAATTTTATAAAGTGTGGACTAGACTTTAAAATGAGCTAATGTGGCCTACACAACTGTAAAGTGGAGTGTTTGGTGAACTTTATTTAGGTTTTTTTTGTCACAAAAAGACACTGGATGTGCCTAAAGATGTAATAACGATAGTATCACAAACTTTTTGTAGCTATTACAATGTAGGAAGGTAACCTACAATGCAATAGATGAGGCTGCAAAAAATAGGCTAATACTAATCTGGCTGGGGCTGCAGGGCCCAATGCTGCAGAAAGGCTCATCTAACTACTCCTATATAGTGTGTTTGGAACCAATTTAGCTGAATACGGATGGAACCACCACACTAATAGGAGAAATCAGGAAAAATTATGAATTGGCAAAAAAGGACAATGTATGAGGCAGTGACACACACTGAGTGCACTACAACCAGACGTGGTTGAAGCACACACTACAGGGTGAGCTGCACTCACACACCAGACCTTGCAGACAGCGGTGAACAGTACAGATACAGAGCACTGTGCACTAGCGCTGCAAGACCAAAAAAATTTCTCTATCTACTCCTATATAGTGTGTTTGGAACCAATTTAGCTGAATACGGATGGAACCACCACACTAATAGGAGATATCAGGAAAAATTATGAATTGGCAAAAAAGGACAATGTATGAGGCAGTGACACACACTGAGTGCACTACAACCAGACGCGGTTGAAGCACACACTACAGGGTGAGCTGCACTCACACACCAGACCTTGCAGACAGCGGTGAACAGTACAGATGCAGAGCACTGTGCACTAGTGCTGCAAGACCAAAAAAATTTCTCTATCTACTCCTATATAGTGTGTTTGGAACAAATTTAGCTGAATACGGATGGAACCACCACACTAATAGGAGATATCAGGAAAAATTATGAATTGGCAAAAAAGGACAATGTATGAGGCAGTGACACACACTGAGTGCACTATAACCAGACGTGGCTGAAGCACACACTACAGGGTGAGCTGCACTCACACACACAGACCTTGCAGAAAGCGGTGAACAGCACAGAGAACTGTGCACTAGCACTGCAAGGCACAGCGATTTATAAAGTAGCTTGGGTAAAGCAGAATAGACCAAACAGGTAGCTAAAACTGTCCCTCAGAACAACAGCATCCTATCCCTAACTGAATTCACAGCAGAGTGAGCTCAAAATGGCGGCGGCGGCTTTTATAGTGCATCATGACATCATTTCAGCAGCCAATCACAGCCATGCCATTAGTTAAGATGCCTACATGCCTAACAGGATGTGCCCACACTTCTTTGGATCCTCATTGGCTGAATAAAATGAAAATGGCTCATTGCATTATGGGAACTTTCGATTCCGGTATACGATATTGCAAAAGTATCGGAATTAAGTATCGGAATTCCGATACCGCGAATATCGGCCGATACCCGATATTTCAGTATCGGAATGCTCAACACTACTCATGTGCCCTTTGTCTTCCTGTCTTTAGCTCCACCCCAGCCTCTAGTCAGTGCTAGAGTATTCTGCCTGAGTCCTGTTTTTGGTTCTGGTGGCTTCCTGGTTTTCTGCCTGCTCCTGCAAACCTGTCTGTCTCCTGTTTCCTGCTCTCAGAGATTCTGCTGTATTCACCTGTTACCAGCATTCCTTCTGTTTCTGGCTACTCGTGCTGCTCCCTCTGAGTCTCTGCCCTCACCTGCAATTGCAAGGCATGTAAGCTGGTTGCTGCTCTGTTTCTTCCTACTATTAACTAGATGCAGAGCACGGGACTGTTCTGGACTATCTGAGACTTCCTACCCAGGCCTCCCTGGATGATTTAATATATTATATGGACTTGCTTATATATATATCCATGTTTGGACTTAACAGAGACTTTCTTGTTTCAAGCATCTTCAAGTGTAAACTGCGCTTTATAGACTGCTCCGCTGATTGCACTTTCCTCTGAGGTTTCCTACAGACTAGTTAAGTTTTCATTCAGTATCTTCACTGAGTGTTTCTGGACTTTGAGTTTTCCTCTGCACTAGTGTTGAATCACCGTGTTTTTATAATATAGACTTTCTCAGCTATAAACTGTGTTCTTTTGTGTCTTTATTCCATGCAAAAAGACTCCTGAGTTATACATTATAATTGTTACAAAATGATGTTCTAATGCCACCTGCAGCTTATCAGCTTCTGCTTCTCTCTCACTTCCTTCGGACAAAACTGCCATTCGGAGGAAGTCAGAGAGGAAGTCAGCAGCGCTTGCTTTTTTTGGGTATCAGTTTTGTCCAAGTGAAAATGAAGCAGGTGCTGATTAGCCTCAGGGCTCACATTTCATAAGAACATCATACGAGCCCCAGGAGAGCAGGTGCCGTCATCATTGTAATAATGCTGGCATCGGGAGGGAGTACATGTTGTTTGTATTTTACATGGGGAAGTATACCAAGTGAGAAGGGGCTGTCCAAGTAGGCTGACCTGATGGCAACTGTGTCTCATCATCAGCCTCCACCTCTGGAAACAGTAAATGACGTTCCTCCAAGTGGCTTTCTTCTGGCCGTAGGTCCTCAAATACTTGAGCATCAATGCACGCCACCTCCTCTTGTCCCTTTTCAATGCTGAACAGTGTTAGGCCAGAGCCAACCAAAGGATATGTACCTAAAAGATCCTCGGAGTGGCCAAGCTTGGGGTCATATGTCTCCTTTGACTGATAATGGCGGGAGGAAGGAGATCCAGCTTAAGGATTGGATGGGCCAGCCTTCTGTGTATCCACAGTAGACTGTGTGGTCGTGGAAGCTTTATTGCTGCTTGACAAATGCGTAGAGGAGTTGTCTGCTATCCAAGACAGAATCTGCTCTCACTCCTCTGGCTTCCACACACGTTTACGTTCCAGACCGGGAAATTTTTAAAGGAACATAGTGGATGCATCAAGCTTCTTCTGACCTGACACAGACTGAGTGCCTTCCCGCGCACCACTCACAACACCATGTCCACGTCCACGTCCCTTAACAACAAGCTTTTTTGGCATTTTGGGTTTTGTTGACAGATTTTCAGATGTTCATGGCATAAGCCAAACTAGCTGTCACAGCCAAAATAGTGGGTAAAATGGCCTGGTGCATGCTTGATAGCAGGCAGTAGGAAATGTTTGGGCTACTGCTTTGCGTAGTGCACTAAACGCCTTTTTAAGTGGACTAATGTGGACAGAAGGCAGGCTGTCACCCCAAAAACAGCGGGGAAAATGGGCTGGTGCGTGCTTTGTAGCAGGCAGTAGGAAATGTTTGGACTACTTTTTTGGCACTAGCTGCCTTTTTAAGTGGGCTAATGTGAATAGCAGAAGCCAGGCTCTGACCAATAAATCAGCGGGGAAAATAAACCGGTGCTTTTTAAAAAAAAGGCAGCACAAAATGCTACTACTCTGTGTGCTGGAAAAATATTGCTTTGACTCTGACAAGAGCTGTTTTAAGATGTACACTGGAAGAACACTTTAACCTCTCCATACCTAATACACAATCTTTCCCTCCCTGTACTCTGACTTTGTTGTGTGTCTTCAGCTCTGAAAAGAAATATTTTTTGGTGGTATTATGGAGCTAGTGAGTGGCTCCTTTACACTGTCCCTGCTCAAGTATCTCTCCCTCCCTACTCTATACTGAACTAGTATACACTGCAGGTATCCCTTAAAAGGGCTTTTGTTTTACCAAGAGGCCAAAACACTCTCCCTAGCAGCTCAGTGATCTCTCCCTATGCTTGTAGAATGCAGGCTCTGGACGCAATGTGCACAAAATGGAGGCGACAGGGCTTAAATAGACCCTATGATGCTGGGCGGCCAGCCAATCACAGTAGTGCCACAACCAAGATGTCTGCGGCATTACTGTGATTGGTTAATAAGCCTAGCATGTTTAGAGGCTGCAAAGGAGGCACCAAAACTGCAGGGCGGGATATCCAAATATAGCGAGGTGAGTACACAAGTACTTGCAATATAACGAGTAACCCGAATACCGTACTATCCGTGTGGATAGCAAATAGTAACAAATACACTCGGTCATCACTAGTCACTATTACATTACACATATCATACACTCATTGCTCAGACAAAAGAAGATATTTTTGTTATACAATGGACTACACTGAACACTCACACTGCAAACACCAATGACACACAGCAGATCATACACTTATACTTATCTGCTTTACTCCAAAGACTTCTGTTTTTTGGCTAATGGCAGAAGTCTTGCAGGCCATGGGCTTCTCTGCTGGAGACTCTGCCTGTTCCAGCTGAGCCATGCCCTTTTGCACTATGCTCCACCCATCACTCCCATCTGAGTTTCTCCCCAATCTATAGGTACATAGCTGCACCTGTAACATCAGGTCAGGCACTTTCCTTTACTGAGGCTCCTCCACTTGTAAGGAGGCTGCTGGCAGCCAGAGCTCAAGGGCTGCAGCATAAAGCAAGGCCAGCACTGATTGGCCAAAGTTCGGCCAATCAGTGCTGGATTTATTTCTGTCTCCTGTAAGTGCATTCAGACCAGATGAGAGGAGCGAGAGCCTCCTCAGTGCTGTGCAGGCCCTGCCCCTTTCTCTGTAACTGAGATCAGACCAGAGAGGAGCCCAGAGGGAGAGGAAGTCACCCTCACTGCAGTCTGCTGGCTGGCACGCTGTGCACATAGCTAAGGCCGGGCATGACTATAAGTAAAGCTACGTGATTGCCAAGTTTGACTGAAATCTGGTGGTCAAAATTAGTGAGGGACCTGTATACCTAAAATCATAAAATTAAATCAAATCTCATTTTGTGCAATTAGAAAATCCTTTTTTTGGGCAAATACTTCTTGACTACAAGATTGAGTCAATCACACTCTGAAGATGTGTTCACACTGAGTTTTTTGAAGTTTTTTTTAACCCCTTCACGATGAGGCCATTTTCAGATTTTGTGTTTTCGTTTTTTCTTCCCCTTCTTCCCACAGCTATAACTCTTTTATTTTTCTGTCCACATACATATGAGTGCATGTTTTTTTCAAGACCAATTGTACTTTTGAACTACACTATTAATTTTACCATATAGTGTACTGGAAAACAGGAAAAAAATCAAAGTGGGGACTTAAATCAGAAATTATCTGATAGCTTGTGCTATAGAAAGTGATGCCACAACATCGCTGCACATAGTGAAAAGCACGGTCGCCCTTGAAGCCCGACCACACACTGGGTTTCAAAGGAGCTCCTTAATGACAAGTATGGGGGTCTTCAGCAGACCCCTGGCTGTCATAACAACCCATCGACGACCCACTATCACGACACCGGTGTGCTGATGGCTGCATGGACGCACCCCCATGACGACGCGTGTTAAATGCCACTGTCAGAGTTTGACAGCAGCATTTAACAGGTTAACAATTGCTAGAAGCAAGGTCTTTGCTTGCTATGGGGCGAACTCACCCCTTGAGCCTTCTCCATACACCCGCTTCTGACTTGATTCGCATATATATGGCGGATGTCATGAAGGGATTTAACAGATCACGAAAATCTGCATAAAAAATGTAATCAAATACACTACTCTTCCTATTAGTTTCAATGATGAATCCATTTTGCTATTAATATAACTTTTACAAGCATTTTTTTTCCAACAAGATTTTTGAAAACCCTGCAGCAGAATTAAAGACGTGTCTCTTCTTTGATGCAGATTCCTTGTGGAATTCTCTCCAAACTTGCACTTTATGAGCATACTCTTGGGCTCAATGAATTCACCCTTAATTTTGTGTAGATTAAATAAATACAGCCTAGAATTGTCAGGTCATGCTGGACGGTTGTAACAACTAACAGGTTACACATTTGATATCTCCACAGATAGTCAGGCATGGAGGGGTACCGTATTTTGCGGACTATAAGACACATCGGACCACAAGACGCACCCCAAATTTTTGGGAAGAAAATAGGAAAACATATTTTTTTAAATAAAATGTTGGAGTGTCTTATAGTCCGATTTTACGGTAGCTTACCGTGGGGCATGGCTGCGGTGAAACGGGGTCACAGGAGGCAGGGTCACAGCTGCAGGAGGCCTGCAGCGGCAGGAATGGGGCGATGCTACAGGACCCGTGGTGGGAGGAGGGGGTGTTCAGGCGGTGTGATGCTGCGGGCCCTGGGCTTTCATAAAATGTCAGCGGTGTGCAAAGTTCCCTTCCTATTAATTTCCCTGTGGTGAGCTTCAGGAAAATGTCTGCCAGAGGCTGCGCATGCACAGATTGAGATCTTGGAAGCTGAGATCTCGTCTCTCAAGATCTCAATCTGCGCATGCGTTGCCTCCCGTGGCCATTTTCCCAAAGCTCATCACAGGGAAATCAATGGGAAGGGGATTTTGCTGACCACTGACATTTTATGAAAGCCCAGGGCCAATAGTCTCACACCACCCCAACACCCCACTCCTGCCGCTGCTGGCTTCCTGCAGCAGTGAACCCTGCCTCCTGTGACCCTGCTCCACTGCAGCCGGTAAGCTACATTCTGATTATAAGATGCACCCCCATTATCCTCCCAAATTTGGGGGGAAAAAATGCGTCTTATAATCCAAAAAATACGCTATTTATTTTCTCTAATATGATTTTAGACGACATGATGTTCAGTTTTACCTCGCAAGGTAAGCAACATATCATACTAAATCAGAAACACAGAACATTATTATTATTATTTCTGAAAATGTAAGGCAACACAACTCAGGCACAAGTGAAAGCGATGGAATATAAAATATAGGAAATAACATTGCCAGAATTTCTCTTTAAATAAATATGAAAGAAAAGTCTAATAATGATCTAGAGCATAAAACCAAATCCTTTAAATACTGTATTTGCCTCTCTAGCAATTTAAATATTAGTCTCTTTGGGAATTTAAATATTTTATTTGACTCTTTAAAACGAATAACATCACAGACTTTATATTCATTAATCGCAAAGAAATGTTAGTTTAATAATATCACTTATACCCTTTGGTAATCTGGTTCTGTTCTAAATTTTGTCTGCAATATATGCATATTATTACTCTAAGTATTTTCCGATTCTTTTTCCACTTGGGAATATTTTAAAGTGTCTAAATGTATTACAGGCAATGTGGAGATGTAAGTGGCGTTATTATTATTATTATTATTATTATTATTATTATTATTATTATTCTGTTTTATGTAGATATAACGTTCACTTTTTTCAACATTATTTCATCCACAGAAAGACCATAAAATATATCATATAACATTCATCATATAAATACATTTTGCACCTTCCTCATTCCGTATGACCTGAGAGAAAATACTAACTGTTGTAGGGCTCGCTCACGTGAGCATATACATTGGACGAGTGCTATCTGATGTTTTATCGGATAGCACTTGGATTAATGTTATTCTATGGGCAGTGCAAATCTGCATTTTTTTCACATGCTGCGAATGGATACGCTTTTTAGATGACACACACCCATAGAAGTCTATGAGCAGGCCCGGACTGATAATCTGCCTTACCAGGCAGATGCTCGGTGGGCTGGTCTTGTAGGTCATAAAATGGGCCACCTGGCTGCAGTTGTCAGTGTACCATTGTAAGCAGTGAGTCCTGCTTTCTATGTGGAGTCAGAGTTCATCTGATTTTCTAATTATTTATATTAGGTATATAAACAAATGACTGGACAACTGTGATGTCAGAAAGAGTTTAGGAAGATCACTCCACAAAGCATCTGCAAACAGATTTGACTTTGCCAAGCTGGTCTCCTATATCATGCACTAATTAGTAGGTTCTAATATTCCTGGCTGCAGAGTTTGCGCTGAAGTTTATCATTGTCAGAACAGGCATTCACACAGTAGATAATATATTCACATAAAGCTTGTGGTCTTCACTTATGAGTTTTATTGGCATGCAAGCTATCAACCACACTAAATATATCCATAGGGCCAGTGGTATAACTTGAAGTTCAGGATCCCCCATGCAAAATCTCCAACATTGCTCCTAACAGTCACGGGCCTGTAATAGTATGGGTCATCTCATATGGGCTTAAAAGACAGTTTGGGTCCCTTAGTTATGGGTCCTGCGTAAGGTTTCAACCCCTGAATCAATTGGAGCTAAGCCCCTGCATATGGCTTCTTTCACCGAGGAGAAGCCAAAAATGATGTACTGTATTTTTTTGATATAAGATGCATTTTTTCCTCCAAAATTTTGGAGGAAAGGGGGGGTTGCGTCTTATAGTCCAAATCTTCTTTATATTTTACTGTTGCTGTGGGTGGTGGAGGTGTGGGGGGAGTGGCAGTGTCGGAGGAGCGGGACACAGGAGGCAGCCCCTGTTGCAGCTCTTGCGTGTGCCCGCTGCTAAAGAAAATTAATATTCACGGCTCCCCACGCCCATGGGGATGGTAATTCTAGTAGTTGACCTAATAGTCCAAGCAGTCGTGACCTCAGTTATTTCACTATATAAAGGTTCAGTGATGAGTCTGAGTTCAGAGTCCTTGCTGATTGAGTTATGTCAGTTCTATGCGGGTGGCTGATGTCTCTTTTTTATTTTAGTAAACTATTAAAGGTATAACATGTAGGTCAAAATCATTGTGTTCGTTCTGTTGATAATGATATTTATTGCTAACAAGTATTTCTTCGATTGTCTTTCATGCATAATATATAATCCCTGTGGAATCAGTGTTGTGCAGTTCCTCTGTTGTTTCTCATGGAAATGTGTGCATAGCACTTGGTGTAAGCAGAGACACAACTACCTGATATTACCTATATGGCTTCAGCTGCTGTACGATGCCATCTACTAGAGTGTATGCAATTCTCAGAACTGCAGTTGTTGCTTGATGGTTAAAAAATCAATTAGTAGCACAGTAAAATTTGCATCCCAGACCTCATTGACAACTAAGGGTTACCTTTCTCCTTTTCCCCTACACAGTCTGGTATTGCCAGCAATGATTAGGCAATGTTAGACTGGGTAGGGACAAACGAATGGTAACAGCTATTTGTCAGTTTATTCATATATTTCCAGGGGGAATAACAGATGAACGACACAATGCAAAAAAAAAAAAGTAATGCTCTATAATTATTTTATAGGGAGTACAAGTAATCACTAACAAAGACAAGTGAAGAGAGCAGAAATGTCCTTGGTTACTTCTCCCAGGAACAGTCTGATCAGTGCAGCCCTCTCCAGTGTAGACTGGAGCGACTGCCTGCACAGACCTGGTGTCTGATCACTATATGGAGACATTATATGGGTAGAATGGGTTATTTTGGTGTACGCTTATCCCTAACTAAAAGTACAAGTGTATGTCTCTTCTAATTAAAGGGGTTGCTCCATCTAGGACATTTAAGGCATATTGATGGGATATATAATCTTTTGTAAGGCGGCGGTGTTCACACTGTGCAGTAACTGAGGCAGTGACCCAAGCAAGTCCAACATAAGCAGCTTTTATTCAGCAGACTCAGGGGTAAACAGAAAAGTCCTCTGGTTCGCAGCCGGGTTAACACAAGTCCATAACAACGGTTGCCCGCGGCAACGGCCGCGCCGGGCCGTTCAGAGCCTGACGGGTGCAGAGCCTTCCCAGGCGTGGGTTCAGCTACTCACAAGTCCGCCAAGCTTTCCTGCTATGCTCCTAGCAGGTCCCAACACTGAACAACTATAATTCTTAATGCAGGGATTTTAAAGGACCTGTGGCAAAAGCCACTGAAAAACCAGGGTTGGAGGGAGGTGGCCGCCCCACTGCTTTTCTGTATCCTCCTCCAAGAAATGAAGGCCCTGCTGGGTTTTACTTAATCTGCGTTAGCCAGATAGCTTGACCAGGTCAATGCTCACCTTCATTCCTGCATTGCAGCTGCAGCTGTGTCTTTGTCTATGACTGCAATGCACTCCAATGGGTTTAATAGGTCTCTGCACACCTTCTGGGGGATATATACCGTTCCTCGTATACGATCCCAGTCACTGCCTCACATATCCCCCCCTCTGTTCAAACTTGTGGGGTTGAACATTTGTCACCATACATGGTGCCCGGGACAGGGCATCCACATTTGCCTGTGACTTCTAGAGAGAAACTGAAATTTTGCAGTAACAGAACCCATCTGGTGACTCACGCATTCCTCTCCTTCACGTTGGACAAAGGTCCAACTGCGACACTTCATTTAATTTCCGGAAATCGTTACAGGAGAGTAATGATTCATCTGGCTTCGGGATCAGTACGATGGGGCTAGCCCAATCACTCCGTGATTCCTCGATGACTCCTAACTGGAGCATTTGTTTTACCTCAGCCGTGATGGCTTGCCTCCAGGCTTCGGGTACCCGATACGGTCTCATTCGTACCCGTACCCCAGGTTTGGAGACAATGTCATGTTGGAGAACCGCAGTGCTACCTGGTAGCTGTGAGAACATGTCGGTATTCTGCTGCACCAGTTAGCGAGCCTCCCGTCGCTGCTGTTTAGTGAGAGCATCACTTATCCTAACCTCTCCCCCGGACGCACCCCTGGCTGAGGGTACACGTACTACCACCCAATCGCCCTTGTTAAAAGACCTGACCGTGGCTCTATTATTATACAGTACAGACCAAAAGCTTGGACACACCTTCTCATTTAAAGATTTTTCTGTATTTTCATGACTATGAAAATTGTACATTCACACTGAAGGCATCAAAACTATGAATTAACACATGTGGAATTATATATTTAACAAAAAAGTGTGAAACAACTGAAAATATGTCATATATTCTAGGTTCTTCAAAGTAGCCACCTTTTGCTTTGATGACTGCTTTGCACACTCTTGGCATTCTCTTGATGAGCTTCAAGAGGTAGTCACCGGAAATGGTTTTCACTTCACAGGTGTGCCCTGTCAGGTTTAATAAGAGGGATTTCTTGCCTTATAAATGGGGTTGGGACCATCAGTTGTGTTGTGCAGAAGTCAGGTGAAAACACAGCTGATAGTCCTACTGAATAGACTGTTAGAATTTGTATTATGGCAAGTAAAAAGCAGCTAAGTAAAGAAAAACGAGTGGCCATCATTAATTTAAGAAATGAAGGTCAGTCAGTGCGAAAAATTGGGCAAACTTTGAAAGTGTCCCCAAGTGCAGTTACAAAAACCATCAAGCGCTACAAAGAAACTGGCTTACATGAGGACCGCCCCAGGAAAGGAAGACCAAGAGTCACCTCTACTTCTGAGGATAAGTTTATCCGAGTCACCAGCCTCAGAAATCGCAGGTTAACAGCAGCTCACATTACAGACCAGGTCAATGCCACACAGAGTTATAGCAGCAGACACATCTCTACAACAACTGTTAAGAGGAGACTTTGTGCAGCAGGCCTTCATGGTAATATAGCTGCTAGGAAACCACAGCTAAGGACAGGCAACAAGCAGAAGAGACTTGTTTGGGCTAAAGAATACAAGGAATGGACATTAGACCCGTGGAAATCTGGCTTTGGTCTGAAGAGTCCAAATTTGAGATCTTTGGTTCCAACCACCGTGTCTTTCTGCGACACAGAAAAGGTGAACGGATGGACTCTACATGCCTGGTTCCCACCGTGAAGCATGGAGGAGGAGGTGTGATGGTGTGGGGGTGCTTTGCTGGTGACACTGTTGGGGATTTATTCAAAATTGAAGGCATACTGCACCAGCATGGCTACCACAGCATCTTGCAGCGGCATGCTATTCCATCTGGTTTGCGTTTAGTTGGACCATCATTTATTTTTCAACAGGACAATGACCCCAAACACACCTCCAGGCTGTGTAAGGGCTATTTTACCAAGAAGGAGAGTGATGGGGTGCTATGCCAGATGACCTGGCCTCCACAGTCACCAGATCTGAACACAATCGAGACGGTTTGGGGTGAGCTGGACCGCAGAGTGAAGGCAAAAGGGCCAAAAAGTGCTAAGCATCTCTGGGAACTGCTTCAAGATTGTTGGAATACCATTTCCGGGGACTACCTCTTGAAGCTCATCAAGAGAATGCCAAGAGTGTGCAAAGCAGTCATCAAAGCAAAAGGTGGCTACTTTGAAGAACCTAGAATATAAGACATATTTTCAGTTGTTTCACACTTTTTTGTTAAGTTTATAATTCCACATGTGTTAATTCATAGTTTTGATGCCTTCAGTGTGAATGTACAATTTTCATAGTCATGAAAATACAGAAAAATCTTTAAATGAGAAGGTGTGTCCAAACTTTTGGTCTGTACTGTATGTGCACCTCCGTGCTGCCTGGGCATCTAACAGATGTTCTTTCACGATGGGCATGACCACCGCGATCTGGTCCTGCATGCTAGCCACGTGTTCAGTTATACTTCTATGTGAAGTCGGCTGTTGTTCCCACGTCTCTTTGGCTACGTCCAACAGACCCCTAGGGTGTCTGCCATACAATATCTCAAAGGGAGAGAACCTTGTGGAAACCTGGGGTACCTCACAGATGGCGAACATCAAATAGGGTAGTAACATGTCCCAATCTCTTCCGCCCTTATAAACCATCCTTTTTAACATGGACTTGAGGGTTTTATTGAACCTTTCTACTAGCCCGTCGGTTTGAGAGTGGTATGACGAAGTGCACAAGTGTTTTATTTTTAGAAGTTTGCACAGTTCCCTTGTTACCTTGGACATAAAAGGGGTCCCTTGATAAGTCAGGATCTCCTTAGGTAGCCCAAGGCAACAGAACATGGCAAACAGCTACAGTGCAAATAGTTTTGCTGAGGTGTGGCATAGCGGTATAGCCTCCAGGTACCGGGTGGCACAGTCGACGACCAAAAGTATATGTTGGTGGCCAAGAGTGTATTTTACAATGTGCCCTACCAAGTCCATTGCAATCCATTCAAAAGGTACCTCTATCACTGGCGGAGGTACCAAGCGGCTACGGAAGCTTGCAGTGGGTGTGGTCAGCTGACATTTGGGGTAGGATTCGCAGTACATTTGGACCTCCACGTAAATCCCTGGCCAAAAGAACCGCTGCTAGATACGCTCTTCCGTATTTTTAACCCCTAAGTGTCCACCCAGCAGGTGTGTATGTGCCATCTCCAGAACCGCACGACAGTACGACTAAGGTACCACTAACTGTTCCACGGCCTCATCCCTGATTTTGTCTACCCTATAGAACAATTCACTGTTGACCACCATGCGTGGAATTACCGTATCTGCACCAGGCTATTGAGCTACACCATTTACCTCTAACACTCTTTTCCGCACCCGAGTCAGGGTGGGATCCTGTAGCTGAGCTGTCCCAAATGTGCCCCGGGACACTTCCAGCTCGGGGATCAATGGGGTCTCCTCGACCTCTCCTGCCAGCACCTCTAGGGGAACCTATTGGGGTTACACTCTGTCCCTAGGTTGGACACCCATACGGTAGGTACCCCTGACTCAGGTTCTTCGGGTACAGTGCCCGTAATAAATTTTACTGGGCAAGAGTGGTTTTTGTTTTTCCACCGAGTCCAGAACAGGGGCAAGTCTCTTCCCAACACAGTCCCATAGGGAACAGTTTTTACCACCCCCAACATATGTTTCGTGTCCCCACATGGCGTGGACAACACTACCTCCGCAGTTGGTTATTCTCGGAGGTCCCCATACACACGGTCTGTACACTGGGGTTGTCTCCTGCCACCAGCGACTCATGTACCAATGTCACTAGGCTCCCCGAGTCTAAGAGGGCCTCCGTTGGGTACCCATTAATCAGTACCTGGCACAGTTGGGGTTCTCTGTCCGGGGGGTCGGCACTTGCAGAGCAGATGGTCTGGGTGTACAGTGAGACCCCGCAGTTATACCCGCCGTCCAAGGGCTCAGTGAGACCCCGCAGTTATACCCGCCATCCAAGGGCTCTGTAGTCAGGGGGCAGTTAGCAACCACATGTCTCAGCCCCTGACACCTCCAGCACCTAATGGCGGAGGTACTGTTAGATTTTGTGACCATTTGAGAGGGAACCAGTCTCCTGCCACTCTCACTCCAGGGTTCCCCTTCAGCACGGGTACGATGCTGACTATCCTCAGTAGAGGGACGCGACCCCTTTCTCGGTTCCTGGTTTGGCCGAGGGGAGAGTCCCATATAAAGTCCTTGTTAGAACCCCCCTGTTAGTTTTTTCTATTTTGCTGGTCACATGACTTTTTGCCTTTTTAATCCAGCTCCGCCCTCCTGGCCTTGCTGGACTTCAGTGTTACATTTACTCTTAAGCTAGCCAGGTGCCTTGTACCTTACTCTGTAGTTTGCTTGGTCTTTTGACCACTAGTACTTCTGTTTGTTTGTTTGTCTTTGCTCTGCTACAATTTCTGCTAGGAGGTGTCCAACTATATCCCAGTCCTTAGTTCTTGTAGGGACCCCTCCCTTATATCTATAGGTCTGCGTTCAGACTAGCCGAGGACTTAGGCGGGTCTGTTCACAAGGAACAGGTCCCCCGCTGCATCGTAGGGAATCAGCTTAGTCCTATTGTAGGGACAGTTTTCCTATCTTTCCTTAGTGTTTGTAGCAGTTCATAACAGTAAGTCCAGTCCAAAAATAAAACACTCTAAGGAAAGAAATCCTGACTTCAGCATGGTGTCTGTTTAGGAGTTGGCTCAACGCCTGCAGGGACTGTCTTTGGAGGTGGCCGAGCTCCAGCAACACGTGAGTAGCTGTCCTGAAGCACATTTTGTCGGACCTAAGGTAGGACTGCCAGATTTTTTTTATGGTAAACGGCAAGATTTTTTTTCCTTTAAAAGCGCTTGTTTATTATATTTTCGTTTAAGACCTAGATCCTCGGGGAATAAATCACAGCGCATTGGGTTTATAATGTCACTTTTGCGCAAAGAACCACAGGGATGGGCCTTTTCTCTACAACCTAATGATCCGTGTTTTAGATGTGTGGATGATTTTTTTTTCTGCTATGGGGTTGTTGTATGATGATCCTGATCGAGTCTCATCTGCTGAAACTGAATTAAGACGTTTGAAGCAGGGATCAGGTGATGTGGAAAATTATTGTACATACTTCAGAAGATGGTCGGCTGAAGTGGAATGGAATGATTCAGCATTAAAATGTTTGTTTCTTGATGGTCTAGGTGAAAGGGTTAAGGATCTGCTGATTGCCTTCCCAAAACCTGGAACCTTGCAGGAGGCAATGCAATTAGCCATACGTGTGGACAGGAGACTGAGTGCTAGGAGTAATGAAGAGAAATCTACTGCTATGGCAGCTCCTAGTTTTCAGAGGGTCTGTTCGGAGGGTGGTGAACCGATGGAGATTGGGGCGATGTCACCCCACTCTCAGGAAAAAGACCGCAGTTTTGCTAAAGGATTGTGTTTTTATTGCCGTAAATCTGACCACTTTATTAAGAACTGTGTGATTCGTTTGAACAAAGAAAAAACAAAAGAGGTCAGTTACGCCCGCATAGCTTGTTTAAACTCAAAAGGAGTATTTCTTTCTGGAAGCACCTCATTCCAGGAGGAGTTGATTGAATTCGGGTATTTGTGGATTGTGGTTCTACATTCAATGTGATTAATGAGGGTTTTTTGGAAAAATGTAAATTAGAATCCAAACTTTTGTCATCTCCTATTTCTGTGGTTGCTGTTGATGGCTCTCTCTTGAAAGGTATTACTCACAAGGTTTTTGAATTTCCCCTCACCATTAATGGTATCCACCAAGAGAATTTGGATTTGGCAGAATTAAATAATTTGGCTGCTCCAGTGGTTTTGGGGTTACCTTGGTTAAAATTGCACAATCCTGTACTGGACTGGTCTACCAATGAAATTAAGTCCTGGAGTCCTAAGTGTTATGATAGATGTTGCAACGGTCGCATTGATGCTGTGGAAAGAGGGGAATTACCTGTACCTATTCAGGATTTTTGGAAGGTTTTTTCTGAGGAGGAGTCGCAAGTTTTGCCTCCTCATAGGGACTATGATTGTACTATTGAGTTTGTCCCTGGAGCAACTCTTCCCAAGAGTCGCTTATTTAATCTTACTATCCCTGAGAGAAAGGCCTTGGAGGAATACATACAGACAAGCTTGGCCGCCGGTCACATTAGACCTTCTAAGTCACCTGTGGCTGTTGGATTCTTTTTTGTAAAAAAAAAGGACGGCGGTTTACATCCATGTCTGGACTTTCGCGAAATTAATAAAATTACAGTATGCAATTCCTACCCACTGCCATTAATTCCTGACTTGTTCAACCAGTTAGTGGGGGCCAAGTGGTTCTCTAAGATTGATCTCCGGGGGGCATACAATTTGTTACGTATGAAGGAAGGTGATGAGTGGAAAACTGCTTTTAACACTCCAGTGGGTCATTTTGAGAATCTGGTTATGCCCTTTGGTCTTACCAATGCACCAGTGTTTTTTCAGAACCTTATTAATGACATCCTGAGACCTTTGATTGGTAAGAATGTGGTGGTGTATTTGGATGACATTTTGATTTATTCGCCAGATCTGGAGTCTCATTGGCAGAGCGTACGTGAGGTATTGCAGTTGTTAAGCGACAATTCACTTTTTGCTAAGCTGGAGAAATGTGAGTTCGCTGTGCAGAGAATTAGTTTTTTGGGCTACATTATCTCCAGCGAGGGCTTTGAGATGGACCCGGTGAAGGTTCAGGCTGTGCAAGAATGGCCTAGGCCTATTGGTTTGAAATCAATACAGAGATTTTTGGGTTTCGCCAATTATTACAGAAAATTCATTAAGAATTTTTCTATAATTGTTAAGCCGCTGACCGATCTCACCAGGAAAGGTGCGAATACGGTCCAGTGGACTGCTGAGGCCGTTGAACCTTTTGTGTATCTCAAGGAGAGGTTCAGTTCTGCCCCCATCCTTATGCAGCCTGAAGAGACCAAGCCTTTTTTGGTCGAGGTTGATGCTTCTTCGGTGGGGGTCAAGGCAGTTTTGTCTCAGGAAAACAAGGATGGAGTACATCCCTGTGCTTTTTTTTCAAAAACATTTTCTGAGACCGAACTTAATTATGATTTCGGTAATCGGGAATTGCTGGCGATTAAACTCACATTTGAACATTGGCGTCATCTCTTGGAAGGTGCTAAATTTCCCATTCAGGTTTTTACTGATCATAAGAATCTGATCTATCTTGATGCTGCCAAGCGCTTGAATGCCCGTCAGGCTAGGTGGGCACTTTTTTTTTCGCGGTTTAATTTTTCTGTTACTTACATTCGGGGTATCAAGAATGTAAAAGCTGATGCTTTATCTCGCAGTTTTTCTCCCATGGTTGATACCGAGGAGGAGGAGATCATTTTACAGGAAGGTGTTGTGATAGCAGCATTGGACTCCGTTTTGGAAGATGGGATTCTGAAAGCCCAGGAGGATGCCCCATCTAACACTCCCCATGGGAGGTTGTTTGTGCCTAGGAACTTTAGGGGAGATTTGTTTGTGGAGTGTCATGAGTCTCGGTTGGCAGGTCATCCAGGAATTTCGGAGACTAAGAGACTTGTAGGTCGCAGTTTTTGGTGGCCTGGGTGGCAGAAGGAAGTCATTAAGTGGGTGCGTCAATGTACTGTGTGTACTAGATCTAAGTTTTCACATGCTCCTGCTGCGGGGTTGCTTTGCCCTCTGGAGGTTCCTAGTGCTCCTTGGACGCATCTTGCTTTGGATTTTATTACTGACCTTCCTGCCTCTGAGGGTTTCACTGTTATCTGGGTGGTTGTGGGTTGTTTTAGCAAGATGTGTCACTTGGTTCCCTTCATCAAACTGCCCTGCGCTAAGACGCTCGCTAAGGCTTTTGTTAAAGAAATTGTCAGGCTCCATGGTGTTCCTACCGACATTGTTTCCGATAGGGGACCTCAGTTCGTGGCTCATTTTTGGTGTGCCTTTTGTGACAGATTGGGAGTTCATTTGTCATTTTCATCTGGTTATCATCCTGAGTCTAATGGACAGACAGAAAGAAAGAACCAGGATGTTGAACAGTTTTTGCGTTGTTTTGTGGCTGACAATCAAGAGGAGTGGTCTGAGTTTCTGCCACTGGCTGAATTTGCTCTTAACAACCATGCATCCTCTTCTGCTGGGTGTTCTCCTTTTTTTTGTTGTACTGGGAGACATCCGTCGTTTGGGTCATTTTCCAAATTGGTATCGGCTGTGCCGGAGGAGGAGAATTTTTCCGGTGATTTGGAGAGCGTTTGGACTGATGTACGTCGTAACCTTCAAGAGGCTAACAAAAAATCCAAGAGGTACTTTGACAGGAAACGTCAAGAGGTTTTGTTTACTGTTGGTGACATGGTTTGGTTGTCCTCAAGGAATCTACGGTTGAGGATTCCTTCTAAGAAATTGGGCCCAAAGTTTGTGGGTCCGTTTAAGGTGCTTCAGGTAGTTAACCAATCTGCTGTTAGGTTGGAGGTTCCTACCTCCTGGAAGATTAATCCGGTGTTTCATGTTTCCTTATTGAAAAAAGCTGATGTTTCTGATAGGGACGCCACTGTCTCCGTTCCTCCAGTGGAGGAAGACGGTGAATATGAAATTTCTCGCATTCTTAATTCTAGATGGCATAGAGGGAGATTGCAGTATCTCGTTGCTTGGAAAGGTTTCGGTCCCGAGGATAACTCCTGGGTAAGGGCGGATGATGTCTCTGCTCCTAGACTTGTCGGAGCGCTTCACAGGAGGTTTCCTGATAGACCTGGGCCTGGAGGATCCAGAGGATCCTCATTGAAGAGGGGGTACTGTTAGAACCCTCCTGTTAGTTTTTTCTATTTTGCTGGTCACATGACTTTTTGCCTATTTAATCCAGCTCCGCCCTCCTGGCCTTGCTGTACTTCAGTGTTACATTTACTCTTAAGCTAGCCAGGTGCCTTGCACCTTACTCTGTAGTTTGCTTGGTCTTTGACCACTAGTACTTCTGTTTGTTTGTTTGTTTGTCTTTGCTCTGCTACAATTTCTGCTAGGAGGTGTCCAACTATATCCCAGTCCTTAGTTCTTGTAGGGACCCCTCCCTTATATCTATAGGTCTGCGTTCAGACTAGCCGAGGACTTAGGCGGGTCTGTTCACAAGGAACAGGTCCCCCGCTGCATCGTAGGAAATCAGCTTAGTCCTATTGTAGGGACAGTTTTCCGATCTTTCCTTAGTGTTTGTAGCAATTCATAACACTCCTGAGTGGCCGAGTACCGCTCGATCAGGCTGACAACTAGTGTTGAGCCACCCCCGTAGTGTTCGAGTTCGGTTCGGTTCGTCGAACACCCGTGTGTTCGCCGAACTGTTCGTCGAACTGTTCGTCGAACACCTTCGAACACCGTTAAAAAAAATGGCAGGCAAACAAAAACACATAGAAACACATAGAAAACACCTTCAAAGGTGTCCAAAAGCTGACAAACTGCTCAGAAGACATAACTAACACATGGAAAAGTGACAAGTACATATAGTCATGCGAAAATAAAAGAGGTGGAGGAGTAAAAGGAGGGGGAGACACAGATATAGGCATGTCATGCCCTTCTAAAATCCAAAAAGTGAGAAGCCGACACGGCCAGTCCGCTCCTGCCCGTGCCACCTCCGTGTCGCCGGGTTTGTGCCAGAGCCGCGGTGAACCCTGACGGCCAGCCCCCCTCTCCCAATACTGGTGCCTGTCCGCTGGTGGGTCGAGCGAGCCCCCCTGTGGTGGAGGCAGCTCTAAGCTTTTTAATTTAAATTGTCTCTCTAATTTGAATGAATACACTTTAAATCCATTTACAAGGATCTATTGGAGGGCAAGTCTCATGCCAGCAGCCGCGGTAATTCCAGCTCCAGTAGCGTCCACTAAAGCTGCTGCAGTTAAAAAGCTTTTATAAGGATCGAGCTCGGCTGTCCACCGCAAGGCATCCTACTGCCAGTCCCAGCCCCTATGCCTTGGGGTGCCTCCTGATGCTCTTCACTAAGTATCCTATGGTCCCGAAGCATTTCCTTTGAAAAAATTAAGTGTCTAAACTACAGGTGGTGCAGCTTGCTTAACAGCCGGGATAATCCGCTTACTAGCAGACACTGCTACTAGGCACAAAGTATTTCCTGGGCTAGATGCAGTTAAAAATTTGTAATTAGATACTCTCGTTGGATGCTGAGAAAGCATTCCATAGAGTCTCCTGGCACGCCATATATGATTCTCTTAAAAAGCTTGGGGTAGGGGTCTAGGGGACCCTTTTATAGCCAAAATCACGGCCCTGTATCGCAATACGTCACCTAGGCTGAAGATAAATGGAACTGTAGCACCCTGAGGGCTCGGTTGCTAAAGACGTATTGCACCTCACCCAGAGGTGTGATATCTCACTCTCAGGTAAGGATGGAGTGTGGATCAGGACCCGACACCTGCATGCATTACACCACATTGCCGTGGGGCAGGGCGACCAATATGCCCCTGAGATGGGCACGACAGTCCCTGTCCCTGGCTGGAGTGGGGGGAGGGAACACTGAGGAAGGGGAACCCTGTAGTGCAGGAGCAGGGAGGAAGCAGTTCCTGGGTGCATTGAGAAGGGAGTATAAAAGGTGGGCACCATCTTAGTTCAGTGCAGAGAAGTCTGAGCAGAAGTGGCAGGGAGCAGGGGCTCTGCATGAGCTCTGCTCCGGAGGCGGGCCTAGTAACAGAGGCCCAGGCCTGGAAGAGGGAGAAGGAAGGAAGAGGAGCGGAGAAGGCTCCAGGAACGAGGAATGAAGGGATCCCAGGGGTGCGGACGGGCGAGTCGCCACCGCACGCCCGAATCCACCTGCGTGGAGGGGTCAGGCCAAAGGGGGAGACCGGTCCCCGAACTAGTGGAGGCAGGAAACGACCCTCAGCTAGAAACCGGAGGCTCTGACATTTTATGTGGCGCAGCCCCTCGCTACACCCGCTAGGAAGGCACCACATAGGGTCAGGGAAACTGGCGCCAAGTTTACCAAGAGGAGGCCCGAGGCAGCCGGACAGAAGTGTTGGTAAGAAAGGCCAGACAAAGAACACACAAAGGGGGTCCTGTGAAGTGCTCCAAAGTTATCTGGGAGTTGTCTGAGCCCCTCACCTGGTGAGCACAGTACGACGTGGGCAGCCGTTACCTGCAGACGTGGTCTGGATAATAAGAACTGTGAGTAAAGGCCCTGAACTGCATCACTGACTCCGTGTCGTTACTGCTGCTGCCCTGCACCATCACCCCCATCCTCCGCATACACTGCCCTGAGGCTATACTCCTCCCGTGGGGAGTTATGCTACGCTCTGCTGCACCCACAACACCAGCCTCAGTGGTCTGCCCTGTAGCGGCGGTTCACTCTGACCGCAATCCACGGGTGGCGTAGTCGGACATTTAAACATCAAAACCACATAAATAGTTCCGCCACTGGTTTGACCACCCTGAGCCACGGAACTGGGTCGCCGCCACGAAGACTACAACCACCAGCATCCACCAAAAAGGGTCCGGCTCCGGGTGTCCCAAGGCTCAGGGGGTGCGTCAGAACATTTTCATCACCTTTCACAATCCCCAATGGGACAAGGCAGTGATGTCCTCTGTCCCCTCTCTTATACATCCTAGTGACGGAGCACCTGCTCTCATCAATTCGCCATAACCCCAATATTAGGTGGATTGAGGTGGGAGGCACCGAGTACAAGTGCTCTCTATTTGCTGATGATGTCCTAGTATATATCACTCAATCACATATATCCATCCATGCTGTTATGGCTGAAATAGATCACTTTGTTACATGGTCAAATTTTAAAATCAATGCAGCGAAGTCTGAGGCCCTCGATGTCTCCCTCCCCAAATCCATATAGGATTCCATCCAGTCCAACTTTCCCTTTGCCTGGCCCTCACAGGGTATCAAATACTTAGGAATTCCTATTCATAGAGACCTCTCCCATCTATGTTATCTTAATTTTTGGCCCTTTATTGAACAACTCCATACAGACCACGGTTGGCAAGTTAGAACTGTAAGATTCACTACGTGAACCACTGGTGTTTTGTGGAAAAGCACATGTACACTGCGTTCCAAATTATTATACAAAAAGTGTTTAGGAGTGATAAGGGAAGAATTTGTTTGTTTGTCAGTTAAACTCATTGATGGTGATGTGTGTCAGGGCTCTTTATATCACTGTAAGCAATTGCAGACACCTGTGCTAATTAGTTTGGCAGGTGTGTCCAATGAAAGGCAAGACTACTTAAGAAGGCTCTCTCACATTATTAAGCAGCCTACATTTTCTGCCAAAATGGGAAAGAAAAAGGATGTGTCGGCTGCTGAGAAGCAACAAATTGTGGAGTGTTTAGGTCAAGGCATGACTACAATCAACATTGTGCGATGATCAGGATGAAGTGTCCTGGCAATCAAGAAGTATGTAGCTGATTCACAGTACACACGTGTGCGTGCTGATAAGGGCAAATTGAGGACTCTTTCGTACAGGCAATTACGTCAGGTTGAAAGAGCAGCGGCAAAAAAGCCTTGTCATAGCAGCAGACAAGTTTTTGAAGCTGCTTGTGCCTCCAACGTCCCCCGAACAACAAGATGCAGGGTCCTTCAGAGGTTTGCAGCTGTGCATGCGCCATCCTGTCGACCTCCTCTATCCACTTCACACAAGCAGAAACGGCTCCAGTGGGCCAAACATTACATGAAGACTGATTTCAAAACTGTTTTGTTCACGGATGAGTGCCGTGCAGCGCTCGATGGTCCAGATGGATGGAGTGGAGGATGGCTGGTTGATGGACACCCCACGCAAACACGGCTACAGCGCCAACAAGGAGGAGGTGGAGTAATGTTTTGGGCTGGAATCATGGGGAGAGAGATTGTCGGCCCCTTTAGGATCCCTGAAGGCGCTAAAGATGAACTCCATAATGTATGTGGATTTTCTCAAACAGCACTTCCTGCCATGGTTCAAGAAGAAGAACCGTGTATTTCACAGCAAGATCATTTTTCTGCATGATAATGCACCATCTCATGCTGCACATAAAACATCTGCATCTCTGGCTGATATGGGCATAAAAGGGGACAAACTTATGGTGTGACCCCCATGCTCCCCTGACCTCTACCCCATTCAGAACCTTTGGAGCATCATTAAAAGGAGTGTCTATGATGGCGGGAGGCAGTTCACATCTAAGCAACAGCTCTGGGAGGGTATTCTGTCCTCATGCAAAACAATTGAAGCAGAAACCATCCAAAACCTGACAAATTCAATGGACGAGAGAGTTCAGAAGCTCCTTTCGAACAAGGGGTCCTATGTGAAAATGTAACATCACCTAGAATAAAGTTTTGAGTTGAAAACTGTTTGATTTCAGTTTCTAACAACCTGCTAATGCTTATAATTTCAAAAATGACCATTTTTTTGGTCTTTATTAAAATGAAAAGGTTGATCGAAAAGTTTGGGGGATCTAAGAGTGTGGCAACCCAGTAGTCATGATTACTTCGAATTCTGACAATATGAGGGTCATGCTGCAGGTAGTGCAGCAAGAAGGCACTTATGTGCCTTGCGCATCTCGGAGCCCCAAAATTATTTTCCGGGCTAGATGCAGCTAAAAATTATTTTTAATTTTAAATCTGGTGAAGCTTTAGTATAGATGGCCTAATAGGATCAGTGCTGCACACTGCTACAAAGCCCAAATTATTTTCCAGTCAAGATACAGATAAACATGATTAGTAATTTGAAAGCTTAAAACGGTTGGTAGGGTGATTTTAACCAATCATCAAGCTTTTACTCTCCCCAGGATGACACAGGGGTAGAAAAGTCGTTTCGGATCCATGATTTGTTCATCTTTATGAACGTGAGTCTGTCTACATTATCAGTGGAGAGCCGCGTGCGCTTATCTGTCAGCACACCACCAGCAGCGCTGAACACACGTTCAGACAGAACGCTGGCTGCGGGGCATGACAAGATCTCCAAGGCGTAAGTGGCTAGCTCCGGCCATTTATCCAGATTGGAAGCCCAAAAAGAGCAAGGGTCCAATGACACAGTCGTGGCTTCAATGTTTACTTGGAGATACTCCTGTACCATCGTCTCTAGGCGTTGACTATGTGTCAGACTTCTTGTCTCCTGTGGCCTTGCAAAGGATGGGCTAAAAAAGTGGTGAAATGATTCCGCAAAATTGATGTTACCAGCAGATACTGTGGTTCTGTTACGGTTTGAGTGCTGAACACTTGACGGTCCCACGGTTGGCAAGTTGGAACTGTGAGATTCACTACGTGCACCACTGGTATTTTGTGGAAAAGCACATGTAAGATTCTGCAACAGTCTCTGCTGATACTCCTGCATGCGTGCATCCCTTTCTATGGCAGGAATAATTTCTGCAAATTTACTTTTGTACCGGGGATCTAACAGTGTGGCAACCCAGTAGTCAGGATTATTTCTAATTCTCACAATTCGAGGGTCATGTTGCAGGTAGTGCAGCAAGAAGGCACTCATGTGTGTTGCGCATCCAGGAGCACCAAGTCCCTGTTGTGTTGGTGGCGAGGTAACAATCATGCTTCCTTCCTCTGTCCTCTCCCCCCAACCTCGCACAACAGAAATGTGATCAAGGTCTCCCTCATCTGATGAGTCTTCCATCAGTTCGTCCTCCACTTCTTCCTGGGCTCCTGCACCTTCCTCACTAGTTTGGCTGCTACCATGCGCCCTGGTAAAACCATCTCCCCCACCCTCACATGCCTGCCGCCTTGGTGCTGCCGACCGTCTGGACCTTGCAGATGTTAGCCCTTCCACATACAACTCCTCCTCCTCTACTTCCTCCACCTCCTCTTGTGCCACCACCTGACTCCGAATTCTGTTTAACATGTGCTCCAGCATGTAAATCACCGGAATAGTCATGCTGATAATGGCATCGTCAGCACTAAACATCTTCGTCGCCATTTCAAAACTGTGCAGAAGGGTGCATAGGTCCCTGATCTGAGACCACTCCTCCAGCGTGATTTGCCCCACCTCTGAATCTCGTTGGCCCAGGCTATACGTCAGAACGTATTGCACCAGGGCTTGTCGGTGCTGCCACAGTCGCTGCAACATGTGCAGAGTTGAATTCCACCGGGTAGGCACATCGCATTTTAGCCGGTGAAGTGGCAGGCCCAACGACTTCTGTAGAGATGTAAGTCGCTGAGCTGCGGGATGCGAACGGCGGAAGTGAGCACACAGCGACCGTGCCCTCTGCAGAAGGCCATCTAGTCTGGGATAGTGGGCTAAAAATTGCTGGACAACCAGGTTCAACACGTGAGCCATACAAGGCACGTGTGTGACATTGCCCCGGCGAAGGGCCGCACCCAGGTTTGCAGCATTGTCGCACACGGCCTTCCCTGGTTTCAGGTCCAGTGGAGACAACCATTCATGAAATTGGTTCTCCAGAGCTGACCACAACTCCTCAGCTGTGTGACTCACATTTCCCAGACATTTCAATGTAAAAACCGCCTGATGACGTTGAGCCCTACTGCCAGCATAGTAAGGAGGTGTGCACGATCCCTTCTGCGCAGTTAGAAAGCTTGTGGCATGACCAGACAGGCTTTGGGTGCAGGTGGAAGACCGAGAGGAGGTTGAGGAGGCAGAAGCAGTGGAGGAACTTTGACATAAAGAGGATTGACGCACAACTCGTGGGGACGGCAAGACTTGGACAGCAGCCCCTTGTCCTGCTGTCACCATAGTTACCCAGTGCCCAGTCAGCGACATGTAACGCCCCTGTCCATGCCTACTCGTCCAAGTGTCTGTGGTGAAATGCACCCTGTCACACACAGAGTTTCTCAAAGAAGCGGTGATGTTGTGTGCGACATGCTGGTGGAGCGCAGGCACACCTTTCTTTGAGAAGTAGTGCCGACTGGGCATCTGGTACTGGGGCACTGCGACGGACATAAGGTCTCGAAAATCCTCTGTGTCCACCAGGCGGAAAGGCAGCATTTCTGTAGCCAAGAGCTTGCAGATGGTGAAATTCAACCTCTTAGCTTTCTCATGGCTAGGAGGAAATGGTCTTTTACTTGTCCACATCTGAGGGACCGAAGGCTGGCTATTGTGCTTAGACGGGGTTGATAAGGGTGTCCCCGGCAAACTGCCAGTCTGTGAGGAAGATGCATGCGGACATGTTAGGTTGCCTTGATCCAAAGGTGGTGCTATCGATGTCAGACAGCGCTCAACACCAGCTGGTGTTACCACCTCCAAAGAAAATGATGACCTGCCAATCACGCTGGCTGTTGCGGGTAAAGAGGTGGCAGGTCTGCGCCCCAAAACAGGTGTGACTGCTGTCCCCCCAGTCACAGAGGATGAAGAGGCCGCGGATGCACAAGGTATGGCAGACGGTGATTGGCCCGGCCGGCTAGGCCGCATTGTAGCACACTGAGCTTCCCACTGCAACTTATGCTTCATGTCCATGTGCCGGTTCATGCATGAAGTACTCAAACTATGTATTTTTTGGCCTCTACTTAGCTTTTGCTGACAAATGTTACAGATAACACGAGTTGGGTCATCTTTATCGATCTGAAAAAATGCCCAGGCTATGCAAGGCTTAGCACCCATGCGACCTGAAGAGCCACCATGACTTGTGGTGAGAGGCAGAGTTGTGTTTGAGGATGCAGTTGTTGAC
Organism: Phyllobates terribilis; assembly: GCF_046119375.1. Lineage (NCBI taxonomy): Eukaryota > Metazoa > Chordata > Amphibia > Anura > Dendrobatidae > Phyllobates > Phyllobates terribilis. The sequence goes on along the minus strand of NW_027362762.1, from coordinate 284,640,416 downwards.
GTGCTTCCAGTACTACGTCTCTGTCCAGGAAGGCGCAACCTGACCTCGTCGTCACTAGCATCTTCCTCCACCTCCTCTGCTGACCTCATCTCTTGGCTGACTGTGGGTTGACAGTAAGTGGGATCTCCGACCTCATCATCATCACCCTGTGCGTTATCACACCCGTCGTCCTCAGAGCCAACCTGTTCCTGCCCTGACAAAAAACTAAAGTTGTCGCTCCAATCAGGTATTTGAGTCTTATCATCGTCTTCCTCATTGTCTCCACCAACAGGAGTTACAGTTTGGGAATGAGGGTCTACATTATGGTCAGAACCTTCTGCGTCTGGTCCTGGATCCGACTCATAAAGATTCTGGGCATCAGTGCAGATCATTTCCTCGTCTGGATTCACAGAAGCGCTGGAGTCGACCTCTGATTCCCAGGCTATAGTATGAGTAAACAGCTCTGCAGACTCAACCATCTGTTCTACCTCACACTCAGACGGGCAGCTGGAGATTTGGGAGCTGTGAGGAAGCAAGTGCGATTTGGGTGACACCTTTGAGGACTGGAGTATTTGTGATGTTGAAGTTGATGTGGAGGAGAGCCCACTTAAAGGAGCACTTGATATCCGTTGAAGCACCTGCTGTTTTTGTGCCTCATCTGGAATTTGTAGCGATTGGCGTGGCCGTAAGAAAGGGATCTTATCACATTGTCCGCTAAAAGAAGTAGACATTTTAGTTTGGCTGGAAGATGGTCTTTCTTCTGCACCTACCCCACGGACACAACCTTTTTTCCCCTTCCCAACACGCCTATTCCCCTTTCCACCAGCAGCAGGCCTTTTTCCACTCATTTTGGTGGTTAACTAATTCACAACTCTGGAGTTGTTTGCACAAAAAAACAATGGATGGTAACCGAGCAGAGCTGAGTGGCCAAACTGTGGTATTAGGCCAAAACTATTGGCTGGGTTAGATGCAGAAAAAAATTATTTTTAATTTGCAACCTGATGGAGGTCAGTATAGATGGACTAATACACCAAGTCCCACACACCGCTAGAAGCCCAAATATTTTTTCAGAGCTAGATGAAGAAAATTTTTTTATTCAATTTGCAACCTGATGGAGGTCAGTATAGATGGACTAATAGACCAAGTCCCACACACTGCTAGAAGCCCAAATATTTTTTCAGAGCTAGATGCAGAAAAAAATTATTTTTAATTTGCAACCTGATGGAGGTCAGTATAGATGGACTTATAGAACAAGTCCCACACGCTGCTAGAAGCCCAAATATTTTTTCAGAGATAAATGAAGAAAAAAATTATTTTTAATTTGCAACCTGATGGAGGTCAGTATAGATGGACTAATAGACCAAGTCCCACACACTGCTAGAAGCCCAAATATTTTTTCAGAGCTAGATGCAGAAAAAAAATATTTTTAATTTGCAACCTGATGGAGGTCAGTATAGATGGACTAATAGACCAAGTCCCACACACTGCTAGAAGCCCAAATATTTTTTCAGAGCTAGATGCAGAAAAAAATTAGTTTTAATTTGCAACCTGATGGAGGTCAGTATAGATGGACTAATAGACCAAGTCCCACACACCGCTAGAAGCCCAAATATTTTTTCAGAGCTAGATGCAGAAAAAAATTATTTTTAATTTGCAACCTGATGGAGGTCAGTATAGATGGACTAATAGACCAAGTCCCACACACTGCTAGAAGCCCAAATATTTTTTCAGAGCTAGATGCAGAAAAAAATTATTTTTAATTTGCAACCTGATGGAGGTCAGTATAGATGGACTAATAGACCAAGTCCCACACACCGCTAGAAGCCCAAATATTTTTTCAGAGCTAGATGCAGAAAAAAATTATTTTTAATTTGCAACCTGATGTAGGTCAGTATAGATGGACTAATAGACCAAGTCCCACACACCGCTAGAAGCCCAAATATTTTTTCAGAGCTAGATGCAGAAAAAAATTATTTTTAATTTGCAACCTGATGTAGGTCAGTATAGATGGACTAATAGACCAAGTCCCACACACTGCTAGAAGCCCAAATATTTTTTCAGAGCTAGATGCAGAAAAAAATTATTTTTAATTTGCAACCTGATGGAGGTCAGTATAGATGGACTAATAGACCAAGTCCCACACACTGCTAGAAGCCCAAATATTTTTTCAGAGCTAGATGCAGAAAAATATTATTTTTAATTTGCAACCTGATGGAGGTCAGTATAGATGGACTAATAGACCAAGTCCCACACACTGCTAGAAGCCCAAATATTTTTTCAGAGCTAGATGCAGAAAAAAATTATTTTTAATTTGCAACCTGATGGAGGTCAGTATAGATGGACTAATAGACCAAGTCCCACACACCGCTAGAAGCCCAAATATTTTTTCAGAGCTAGATGCAGAAAAAAATTATTTTTAATTTGCAACCTGATGGAGGTCAGTATAGATGGACTAATAGACCAAGTCCCACACACCGCTAGAAGCCCAAATATTTTTTCAGAGCTAGATGCAGAAAAAAATTATTTTTAATTTGCAACCTGATGTAGGTCAGTATAGATGGACTAATAGACCAAGTCCCACACACTGCTAGAAGCCCAAATATTTTTTCAGAGGTAGATGCAGAAAAAAATTATTTTTAATTTGCAACCTGATGGAGGTCAGTATAGATGGACTAATAGACCAAGTCCCACACACTGCTAGAAGCCCAAATATTTTTTCAGAGCTAGATGCAGAAAAAAATTATATTCAGTTTGCAACCTGATGGAGGTCAGTATAGATGGACTAATAGAATGATGCTATGCCCAAAAGATTTTACTTCACTAGGTGCAGTAAAAAAATTGGTATTCTATACACAGGTGTTATATCTTGCAACACAGATAGGCTACTCCACTGACTAACACACTCTGCAATAGGCCAAAAAGGATTAGCTTTGCTAGATTCAGCCAAATGCTGTGAAAAAAACTTGCACAGCACTGGCACAGACCTGCCTGGCAAAAACTGATAGGAACTCATGTAACCTAGTCCTGAAAAGGACTCCAATTACAATTAGTCTTTACTCCCACAACCTATCTATTTAAGAGCACAGACCTCCCTGATAAAAGTCGTAGGAAATGCTGTAACCTAGTCATTAAAAGGACTGCAATCACAACTATTCCCTACTCCCAAGCTATCTGTATATTTGTGCGAAAATTGGCTTGAATTTAACAAGGTATAGCACACACAGCAACAGCGGTGCCGTCTAACACGCAGCTGCAGCAGTGAGAAAATGGTGGCGACGGGGAAAATGGCTTGGTCTTATAGGGCAAGGACATGTGACATACACTGCCAAGCACACATGCCCTTGCTTGTGTGAAAAAAAGCACTTCGCTCCGTGTGTGCGCTGCTGATAGGCTGACAGATTGCACCTCCCCACTGCAAATGCGGGAAAGAGAAAAAAAAATGGAGATCTTCATTGTTCCTGCAGAGATCCATCCCCTGCCCCTCCCCCCGCCCCGCTGTACACTCAAACTGCGTATTAACATTAATTTTCATCATTACTGAGAAAAAATCCAGTTATGATTTTGGTGCACGAACAGTTATCGAACATAACCTCGAACAGCCGAATTTTTCTCAAATTGTTCGTGTTCGCCGACCGGCTCGAACACCGCCCAAAACAGCTCGAATTTGAGATTGGCGAACAGTTCGAGTAGAAAAACGCTCATCTCTACTGACAACCTGATTGAGGGTGCTGGTGTCCCCTTGCCCCACCCAACGTTGGATAGCGGCTGGCAGCGTCCTTACCAACCAGTCGACCACCACCCTCTCCACCATCTGGGCTGGAGGCAAAGTCTCAGGCTGAAGCCACCTCCTTTCCAGCTGCAGAAGGTCATAAGCCTGAGACCGGGCGGGTCGGGTCTCCACAAAGGCCTCAAGTATGTATTGACCCCCAGCCAGGCAAGGATTTCACCTTTGAGCCTCTGGTAGTCCTGGGCGTCCTCCCGACTGAGGTCGAAGTTGGCCTTCTGGGCATCGCTGACCAAAAAAGGAGCCACCACTTCTGCCCACTGGCTGGCTGGTAGGTTTTCCCACTCTGCTGTGCGTTCATAGATGGACAGGAAGGCTTCCACGTCATCCTCCTGTCCCATCTTCCTCAATGCTGAGCGAACCTTGTCCCAGGCCTCTCGACATTCCAGGATCGGCGTTGTGGCCATTTCCCGCAGAGCAGCAACCAGTTCCAGCATCAGTTCATTTGTTTTTTGCTGCTGCTGGTACATTACCTGCTGCTGATTGTTCTGCTGTTCCCGCTCCTGCTGTTGCCATTGAGACTGCAGCAGCTGCTGCTGGGTGAGTACCAACTGCTTTAACAGCTCCTCCATTTTGTCCACGGGGTAGGGCTGAAAGGTGGCAGACCGGATTGTGGTCATGCAGCTGCCGGTGGGGTATGCCTCAGTCACAATACCAGCATTCTCCACCAAGCTGTAAGGCGGCGGTGTTCACACCGTGCAGTAACTGAGGCAGTGACCCAAGCAAGTCCAACATAAGCAGCTTTTATTCAGCAGACTCACGGGTAAACAGAAAAGTCCTCCGGTTTGCAGCCGAGTTAACACAAGTCCATAACAACAGTTTCCAGGGGCAATGGCCGCGCCAGGCCATTCCAAGCCTGACGGGTGGAGAGCATTCCCAGGCGTGGGTTCAACTACTCACAGGTCCGCCAAGCTTTCCTGCTATGCTCCTAGCTGGTCCTAACACTGAACCACACTAATCCTTAATGCAGGATTTTTAAAGGACCTGTGGCAAGAGCCACTGGAAAACCAGGGTTGGAGGGAGGAGGCCACCCCACTGCTTTCCTGTAGCCTCCTCCAAGAAATGAAGGCCCTGCTGGGTTTTACTTAATCTGCCTTAGCCAGATAGCCTGACCAGGTCAATGCTCACCTTCATTCTTGCATTGCAGCCGCAGCTGTGTCTGTGACTGCAATGCACTCCAATGGGTTTAATAGGTCTCTGTACATATTCTGGGGGATATATACCGTCCCTCTTATATGATCCCAGTCACTGCCTCACACTTTGAAAGATACAGAAATGAATGGAGCAAGCAGCACATATGCAGCCACCTCTCCTTTTCTGGAAGCCATCACTGGGTCCCAATTCTTTCCATTCAGTTGTGGGACCTGCATTTATCGGACATATGCTATATGGCAGATCCTTTCAATTTGCCATAAATGTCCCAAATGGGACAAACTCTGTATCCCACATGTGTTCTACCTGTGGTCATGGTGTAGTTTATATATTTAAAGGGAGTCGATCACTCCTAAAATGCATATTACACTAGTTATACAGGAGACTTATCCCCTATAGAAATCATACTAGCACAGAGAACATTATAATGGTACAGAGCCTGAGAAAATAATTTTTACTTCAAATGCAAAAGAGGGGACTTTGATGCACCCTTTGTGTGGCCAAGTAGTCAGTGCACCATTACTCTCCTAGAGAAGAATCAGAAATTATGAGGAAATGAGCAGCCAGCTGCAATGCTGACTTCCTATTGATTCTTCCAAAAGGTGTAGAGAGAGAGGCCAGTGCTGATTGGGCAGAGGGCTCTTGTGATTGCGGAGAGCGAGTGCCAACATCTCTGGAATGGTGCTGGACGTGATTATAAGTGTTGCTATTTTAAAAAGGGCAAACATGCTGATTGAGAAGGGGTTATCCAAGTAGTGAACAACCCCTTTAAAGGCAGTCGCCTTAAAATTTTTTGTGATGTAGGATTGGGGGGAAACAGTATATGGGCAGGTGGGGTCTGTGTGCCAGGGCTGATTTTTAGGGATGAAATGTGGGTTAATAGTACATTTTTTATATGACACCAGATTTTGTAGGTGGAGCAGGGGCCATTTTTCATACATCTTAATTGACCAGATGACCACATTGCCTCCTTTGTCAGAAGGTTGTATTATAACATTGATTATCAGTCTAAATTATTTTAAAGCAATCCTTTGTGCACAACTGTAGTTTTCATTTGTGATTGTAGTGGCAATCTTCATATATTCCTCACCTACCTACTATTTTAACAAATAAATCAATGCTCAGATACATAGATATAGAACTAAACCATTGTAATAAAGGAATCACAGATTTAAGTAGTTGTCCCTGTAAAGATTGTTGTTATTCATGCAGGACATTAAGTGCTTCATGTTCTTCAATCAAAGTACGGTACATAGGGTTAATTCTTCCTCTCTCATTATATGTGTTCACATTTTCTTTTCCTGTTATAATCTTATCTCTCTTTTTTAATTTTTTGTCACCATAAGTTTTACTACATGTACTTTGTTCCATCTGATGTGGTAACCTTTTTTCTCCTGTACCAATCCATGTTGTGTGCTCCAGTTTGGGGTGCAAGGCATAGTTGTGACATTCTCTCCCCTCTCAGTAGTGTGCTTCATGTTGGGACATGCCCTCTAGGTGGAGATTATGTCACGTCCTACTTGCGTTTCCAGTGATGCTCTCCATTCAGCACACATTGTGATAAATGGTCCTGCAATACACTTCAATATGGATGCATGCTAAGTCTTCTCTTGCTTTTGAATTTTGCTTATGATTGTGACACTAGTCACGACTCAATGTGACACCAGTCACTACTCATGGACTTGTCGTGAGGTGGGATAGTCTTGAGGTCTGGGATCAGTGCCAAGAGGGCTTGTAATAGACAAAGGGAAAAGAATAAAGCGTAGTCAGGTTACAGTCTGAGGTCAAAGTTTCAGGAAGGAAGTGGAACAAGACAAAGGGGTAAGTCAAATGGATAGTCAAAGGTAAATCCATGATTAGCAACGGCAATCAGAATACAACTAAAAGCACAGAGCATATAAAAACCATTTGAGCAAAGCTATAATTGACAATGGTCTAACCATTGTTAAATAGCCCTATAATCACCCACAGCGGATTACACCTGGAGGAGATCCCACAGACCCAGCCAGATAGGATGGCTCAGCTGTCATTCACAATACTCACACCTCTGCATCAGATTGGGCAGTTAAGCTGGCATTCACAATCTTGACAGATCAGCAAGCCCTCTTTTCTATAGGGTGGCAGAGCTGTCATTCACTGTGTTCATAGGACACCGTGACTGTTGGAATCGGGACAATAATATTGCAACCACGCATCATGTGATTGTCTGGGTTTATATGTAATTCTAATATACTTATTATCCACACAGGTAGATAAAAAACATGCATTGGTGGGGGAACCAGAAGGGAAACCCTCATTAAAAAATGACTGGCCATAAAGTAAATTTATTATGTTCATGCAGTGTACAGGAAAGCAAATAACAATTAGTAGCACAAAATTAAGTACACATATTAAGCAGATCATATTGGACAGGGTGTCACGTAAGGTGACGGAAAGATTAAGTGCACAACGACAGGAAGAGGAGGAGGAAGACCAAACACTAGGGAAAGGGGGAGTGGAGACCCCTAGGCAGATCTGACAACACCCTGACTTCCCTAACATCCCTAAATAGGTTCCGCACCTATCACCGAGAAGGAAACCTAATCCCTGACTGCCCCTAGCGATAGGCCCTAGATAGGGAGGGGACGGGATGAGCACTAGTCAGCCCCCATTGCAACTAAAGACAAACAGGTAAATAGACAAGGGAATGCACTTAGCTTGAAGAGACACCAGAGAGATCATGCCAACTATCCTCCAAGGGAGCTCCAAGAAGACACTAGCCAACTATTAGTACTTCAAGCCTGGACAAAAGAAAATAGAGCTATCACCGGTGACATTCTGGAGAGACTGAAGGTATTTCAACATCCAGCAAGAGTGTATCAATTAGCATGAGAAGGTGGGGGTCACTGCTAGGTACTAGAAGGAGTAGGACATCACTACACTACAGAGATGAAAAGATCAAGAAGATGCCTGCAGAGCCAAGTGCAATGACCTTCTACAGCAGTATCCAGAACGACAGTCTGACACACCTGACACACTCGTGACAAAGGGCTAGCAATGAGTGAATTAGACTATATCTCTACCTGCCACGTAATAAACATAATACGTATGTCTCAACAGTGTTTGCCTATTTACACCCACTGTTAATAACACCGGGAGTTGCAGTGATCTGACTCAGTGGCTGACCCCGATTTGCCTAAATTTGGCATTCCAGTCTTTGTTCCAGCGCTACTAATAATTTAAATTGACAAGCATTTCTGAATTAATCCCTGTCTACAGTGGGCTATCTTATTGTTAACTGATATTTATTATCATTCAGCTTAATTAATCTAACAAGTAATTTTGTGGGACTCTGGCTAATATTTAATCCAGACTAACATAATTATACTGTCTTCTGTACTATTATACTTAGATTTTTGGACATTTTACTGCAATTTGCAAGCTGTTTATTTTATAATACTTCTATTTTACTATATGATAGCAACAGTTTTAATAAGGCTATTAATAAAAGTTATCTTTTATTCACATATCTTAATCCCCTTTCCCCGTTCCCTTCCTGATAGTATACATTAAGTACTCATGCTTTTTTTGTGAATGGGACAGCCAGGATACAACTCATCATTGGAGCCAAAAAAAGTTGACCAACGAGAACATCTTTGTAACCTGGACTCAAAAACAGAGTTGCGGAAAGTTTAGTTGATCCCACTAAAGTTCTCCTGCCAGCACTCTACATTTAGCTTGGACTGATGAAGCAGTTTGTGAAAGCTCTACCAAAACAAGAAGAGACTTTTAAGTACCTGTGTACCAAGTTCCAGGGACTGTCCGAAGCAAAACTAAAGGAAGGAATTTTTGTGAGTATGGATAGTCATAAATACAATGTTTTCGAAACAACTGTTGAGAAAAGTGCTAAGATTCTTTTAAAGAAGTAATGAAGAAATTTCTAGATAACAACAAAATTTAAGTCCATCGTGGAGAACATGCTTAAAAAAAAGTTTCAAGCTTTGGGTTGTCTGATAAATTTGAAGTTACATTTTTTACATTCCCATTTGGACTACTTTCATGAAAACCTTGGTGCTGTTATCAAAGAGCAAGGAAAAAGATTTCATCTGCATAGCAAGGAGATGGAACGACGATACTAAGGTAGATGAAACGTGAACATGATGGAGGACTATTGCTGGATGCTTCACAGAGAAGATCCGCAGGCCTTCTATAAGAGAAAAAGTATTAAGAGAAGCTTTAAAGAGAAAAGGAAAAGGCGCAAGAATGAATTTCCAATAAAGTTGCAGAATGAATGTTCAATACATTTTTATATATAATATTGTGTGCATTTTTGGCTACAGTAAAGATTTTTCTTACTCATCTTGCTTGTCCATAATTTCACGCGCATTTTGTGCAAAATCCATACTTGATGGATAAAAATAGAAGTGTTTTTTGAAATCAGGCTAGAAAAACATAAAAATCAGTTGGATTTGAAACAATTTTCATAAACTCAAATTTTGCACACCTGTGTTACTGTTCTGTTGATGTTTCTTTTATCTTGTTTGTCATCTTGGTGTCCTTACAATAAAATAAATAGTCTGTTAATCCTTTTCAGGTTATATATTGATTATTCAAAGCAGTTCTTTGGTTATATATGCACATAGATGCATGTACAAATGCACAAAGCGCGCACACACACGCGCACACACACATGCACACACACATGAAGATATGCACATATGGGAATGAAAGACTAACAAATAAATACATGTACACACATGAATAAATAAAGTCATGACCGAAAGTGTTGGCACCCTTAAAATTGTTCCAGAAAATATAGTATTTCTCCCAGAAAATTATTGCAATTACACATGTTTTGTTATATTGAGATTGTTGATAATTTTCAACAATTTTGGTTCTCAAGTCCTCAGACAGTTCTTTTATCCTCTTTCTGTACTTCATGATAAATGTGGTACACACAGACACACAATGCAAAGTCAACTTCTCCCCTTTTTATCTGGTTTCAGGTGTGATTTTCATATTGCCCACACCTATTTCTTGCCACAGGTTAGTTTGAATGAGCATCACATGCATGAAACAAAGTTGTTTTCCCAGATTTTTGGAAAGGTGTCAACAATTTTGTCCGGCCCATTTTTTTTTTTTTTTTGTTAATGATGTACAATTTGCCTTTTTTTCTCAGTTTTTTTTTTTTTGTGTTATTCCAATGCACCGAAAGGAAATAAACATGTGTATAAAAAAACATGTGTAAAATGCAATAATTTTTTGGGAGCGATACTTACATTTCTGGAACAATTTCAAGGGTGCCAAAACTTTCGATCATGCACTAATCAAATGCATATAAAAAAACTGCCAAATTGAAAATCACATAAGGGAACTAATAAAATTAAAAGATGGGAAATTGTAAAAAATATCATACCATTGTCAGACTGATAAATAGCCCACAGAGGATTACACCTGAAGGAGATCCCACAGACCCAGCCAGACAGGATGGCTGAGCTGTCATTCACAATACTCACACCTCTGCCTCAGATTGGGCAGTTGAGCTGTCATTCACAGTCTTGACAGCTCAGCAAGCCCTTTTTTTCCTTAGGGCAACAGTAAAAATACTATATATATATATAATATATATATATATATATATATATATATATATATATATATATATATATATATATATATATTACATGATTACATACATAATGTGCCAATATGTCATGAAAAAAGCTTGCGATCACCAGCCTTTTTGCCCAGCTGAAATAGCGTTTGCGCTTCTACACCTGGACATTCCCAAATGCATAGCATCGTAACCATACTGATTCAGAGATGATCATATAAATTGATGCAAATTGAATTGGAATCAATTTTTCTTTAAATTGAATCGTAAAAAAATGGGCTTCACCATTTGACATATTGCAGAATATTGCATGTGCCTAAAACAACACAGGCTTCCCTCAAATGGCTTGCAACTATCACATGACATGATATAGCTCCACCAACCATGAGAGACCATCATACTCTGTTTCTGACACTGGTAATGCAACAGTTAGCATCACTTGCTGTGCATTCACCTGAATATTGGAAGCTTTTCTCCATTCTTCTCTTCTTTCTCTATCTTTTACTCTCTCTCTCTCTTGTAAAACAGGTGCATTGTTGCAATGGTGCAGAAGATGGAGACACAGGGATAACATGAACCAAGATTATTTATTTACTTAACACAAAAAGATTGGGTTACTAAGGTACCATATTATTGGGTTAGCAAAGGATTGGAATGCAGTAAAGTATTTACAATAAATCAATTCTCAGTAAGGAGATTATAGTAAAAATTCTATTAATTCAACCTGCTATGCAAATAAATGTATGATTACTGTAAGTATTGAGGTCTCCATCTAATACCTTGGTCTTTGTGAACCAGGTATGGAGATAAAAAATGGTTCAAGATCATAGAGCATAAGACAAGGGTGCATTATCTCTCCTTTTTTTCAACCTTTTTTAAGTAGAACTAATCATAACAGGGAAGCTGGACTTAGATGATTCAAGCATTGAGGAAAAAATAGGAAGAAAAGCCATCAGCAATCTGAGATATGCAGTTATTACAACTCTGCTGACAATAAGTAAGAAGGATCTAAAAAGCTGATCCTGAAGTTGAAAAAAAGAAAAAAGTTGGAACTTTACCTGAACATGAAGAAGACCAAAATCATGACACCACCTATGAGAAAGTCCACATAAAGATCAACAATGAAGAAATAGAAGTGATCAACAGATTTATTTTTCTTGGGTTCCTCATTAATCAGAGTGGCGGTTCATCAGCAGAGATCAAGTATCAATTAACACTTGGGCATACAGCCATGATGAGCATTGACCAAATAAGCAAGTGCAAGGAGGACATCTCAGTCATTGTCAAAGACTGATCATTGCAATTGTGCTCCAAATTGCAACATACGGCAGTGAGATGTGGACACTCAAGAAAGCAGAGAGAAGAAAACTGTTCCTCTTTTTTTTAGCAAGAAATCTTTTATATTTTTTCAAGGAATTATTACAAAGGTCTTTATGTAAGTTTTCGTTATCAGAATTATCTATTTTAGATCAACTTCAAGTTTAAGAAAGCATTCATCTGTTGTGATTTTCCTTTTTATAAAAATGTATTTTGTTTAAGAAATTCTAGACTAAGGTAGCTACTGTAATAATCTGATGAGAGCAAGTTATTCTCCAGAAACATGAGTTTAGCATTTTCAATATCATTCCCCAGTTCTTATATCCAGTGTGTATTGATTTCTAACATTGGCATACTCTTTCATATATAATGTATCACCTGAATTAATACCAGTTGGGTATGGCATCTGATGTACCCCTTGTATTGTAGGAAACCCTGGCAATTTATAATGTAAGTTGGTATTAAATTATTTACCAAAACAGTAAAAATTCTAGAAAAAGAATGATGTGTTTGGAAAAATTTGAATAAAAAAATTAAAAAAATTTAGTGGTTTCTACCATATGTTAATTAGGCCCATGTTGGATGTTAAATTCTGTTATCTTTATGTAAGTTTCTAACTGTACAGACAGCATCAGCATCAGAAATCACATTCAACTATAACCAATAGAAAGTCATCCTTTTCATTTAGCTAGAAGATCAGTGCTGCTGCAAACCAAGGAAGAGGAATACTAGCAACCAGCAGCATCTTAAATGCACAATCCTGTGAGTGCAGCAAATCGCCACTAGCAAGAGAAAAGGCTTGGCACTATCAAAAACCACTGATCATACACACAAAACATAAGGTGGTGCTCTTTCAGCAAAAGTGACAGTGATCACCAAAGATTAAAAGTCTTCCTTTTTTATATCAAATGTAAAATCGCATACGAACAGAAGAGTAGCAGCACAGAGAAATACCGGTGATGGTCGTTTCTTGCTCACTCACGCTTCTATGGGCAAAAATATAATGATTGGTCCCTACTGTCAACTATACTTTTAAAAGCATTGTACCCATTTTGGATTGCTGCCAGGAGGTATTGGTTTCAAAGGGTGCCCATTCCACTTCTAAAAAAATTATTGCTATAAATACCATTTTTTATTAATTATCCATAGTCCGCTCCCTCCTGGACTTCATCCTCTTGAAAAACCCCTATCCTGATGTTGCTATTTAATTCCAATCTTCTTAGGCTGCTTAATTCTCTGATCATGGCATCATGTTCCATGATTTGTACTCCCATTTGAAATTGAGAATCATCTGCTTTTATTAATTTGCCTTCCATTTCCTCAATTCATTCTCCCAATTTGCTAATGTTTGTCTCTTAATCTGGAGATATCAGTTTAAATGTCCCAGATTTTTTCAAGACAAGTCTTGAAGAGATCCATTGAATCTTGTGACTGCTCAGAGCATTCTGTTTAATATTGGTAAGGTGGCATCACATTATCCATTTTTCTGTGAATAAAGAAGATTAAACTTGCATTGAATATTTTAGTATCTTCGGTTACGCTGGAACTGCTTTGTTCAGCCTCTTTTTATTTTGACAAGTTGAGTTCTTCACCATAAGTATTGAGAGTATTTCATCTTGAGTGTTGAAGATATTTTTCATCGGTTTGATAGTTTTGTTTATTCTTTGGGAGATTGTTCCTGTGCTTCGGGGTAATCACCAAAAATATAGATGTAGTTTTTGCCATTTTCTGCTGCTAGTATTTCACAACCAAGAGAGAAAAAATCAGCATATATGATATTTACCTCTAATAGTGGTAATAGAAACTGCCAATAGTAAATAATATATATTCATACCAAATAAAAAGGTAACAAACTAAAATCGACAGTAATTGTGTATGATGATAACTTTGTTCTACTTGATCTGCTGTAAGTAGAAAATACTAAATCACCATTACAATTACCAAATGCTATGTAAAGTCAAAAATAAATCATGTCATAATAGGTAGTCCATAGGCTAAAAATAATGATATTATATAGCATCTCGGGCCTAATGCTGCTAATTTTAGGATGTTTTCTGTCTTTTAAACATACATATGTGACAATAGTGAATAATGTAGTTCTGTAGTCTCAGAAGTGTTGTATAATACTTCGATATTGTATGGGCCTATGCATACAGCTCTGTACACTGTGTAGTGGCTTTCCTCAGATGCTGCAGGTCAGCTTCTATTGAAATGAATAGAACTTGAGCTGCAGTACCCGAGATCCATCTCTATAAAGTGTGCAGAGCTGTGTTCTTCCTGCTCTTTCCACTGTTTACATCTCACTGGTACTATCTGGTATTAATGACCAACCAATTCTATAGTTAAGTCATCAATATCTAAGTAGGGGACAATCCATATAAATGGAGATATACTGTATGTTCCTAATATCCTAAATGGATACTTTACAGATCAATGTTGATAAAGAGCAGGGACAGACTATCTGAATGATGATTCACCCCTTAGAAAATGTTGTTTAGGACTGCTGATATTCATGAATCTGGTGTGTTGAGTAGACAGGGGGAAATCCAATTTAAAATATCGTTTTACAAAATGCAACACTGCCTAGAATTAAACTTTACTCAACAATTGTTAGGAATCCAAAAAGGTTATAAATATATTAAATGTCCAGGGGTCCTCTTTGGAGAAACGTATTTACCTAGAGGATGATTTCCCTTTTTTTATGGGAGGGATTGATGGAATCAGTGTAGATCATTACAGTCAACAATAATTGAATCACAATGTAGTAAAAACTGTAGGTGTAATTGTTTACAAATGTATTAAATTTAATTGGCCACATTATTAGTGATGAGCGAGCACTAAAATGCTTGGGTACTCGTTGCTCGGGTCGAGAAAATTGAAATGCTTGAGTGCTCGATCCAAGCAACGAGCCCAATGTAAGTCTATGGGAAACTCAAACATTATTTCAGCGGGCCCCCCACCTCCCCCGGCGGTCTGCAGAGGGCCAAAAAATTGCTCAAATCGATGGGAACAGTGCTGTGCTCAAATGACATGGGAACAGCATGGGGAAGACCCCTTGAAGCATTTCTGACTCCCAGGACACTGTTGTCAACAATGTTGTCAGAGTATTACACCACTTTTACGGACTCACAATAAAACATGCAAAAACGAAACCAAAATGGATTTTCCTGGAAAAATGTTAAGGAACATCCTTTCCTTGCCTATAAGGCAAAATAAATAACCAAAAACAAAAATTCTCCTCCAAACCTTGGGCTATGTTCACATGTAGCGTTTTTGATGCATTTTTGCACTTTTGTACTGCTTTCAATAGTTAAAAATACAATCACCGGTAAATGTCATTTTAACATTTTACTACCTTATCTGGCCATGTGGTGTGCTAGACATGATCAGACACATCCTATTTCATTTAGGAAGGAGTGACTCTGAAAGTCACAAAGCCTATTTTTATAGGGCCATCAGGCGGCCCTTACTAATCTTAAAGGGCCAGCAGTCGTCCCTCACTATTGTTAGAGGGCCATCAGCTTGCTTTGCTTTGTTGTTCCCATCATTAAAGAGTGGGTCTCCTATACTGTTATTGCTTATGCAGTGACTGCAAGGGCTGCCAAAAATTTGGACACACCCCAATACCCCTTTGAAGAGAAATAGAGGAAGGCCTCAGTAAAAAAAAATGGTCCCATAATAAAGGAGTGGGTCTCCTATAGTGGTAATGCCCATGCTGTGACTGCAAGGGCTGCGAAAATTTGGGAAAAACCCCAATAACAATTTAATTACACATAGAGGAGGGCCACAGAAATGACATGTTTCCATTAGAAAAGAGAGGGTCTGCCAGTTATAGGGTATGCAGGGAGTACAACAGCTGCCAAAATTTGGGAAAAACCCCACTAACAATTTAAAGACACATAGAGGTGGGCCTCAGTAACGAGTACGACATGTTACCATTAGAAAGGAGCCAGTCTGCTATCCAGTTATAGGGTATGCAATGAGTACAACGGCTGCCAAAATTTAGGGAAAACCCCAATAATAATTTAAAGACAAATAGAGGTGGGCCACAGTAACGACATGTTCACATTAGAAAGGAGTGGGTTTCCCATACTCTTCTTGCATATGCAGTGACTACAATGGCTGCCAAAAATTTGGAGGCACTCCAATGTCACTTGCAAGAGATGTAGAGGAGGGCCTCCTGAAAAAAATGTTCCCATTATTAGGAAGTGGATCTCCCATACTGTTTGCCTATGTAGTGAATGCAACAGCTGCCAAAAAATTGGAGGCACTCCAATGTCCCTTGCAAGAGACGTAGAGGAGGGCCTCCTGAAAAAAATGTTTCCATTATTAGGAAGTGGGTCTCCCATACTGTTTGCCTATGCAGTGAATGCAACGGCTGCCAAAAAATTGGAGGCACGCCAATGCCCTTTGCAAGAGAGGTAAAGGAGGGCCTTCTGAAAAAATGTTCCCATTATTAGGAAATCGGTCTCTTATACTGTTTGCCTATGCAGTGAGTGCAACAACTGCCAAAAAATTGAAGGCACTCCAATGCCCATTGCAATAGAAGTAGAGGAGGGCCTCTTGAAAAAAATATTCTCATTATTAGGAAGCTGTTCTCCCATACTGTTTCCCTATGCAGTGAGTGCAACAGCTTGCAAAAAATTGGAGGCACTCCAATGCCCTTTGCAAGAGACGTAGAGGAGGGCCTCCTGAAAAAAATATTCTCATTATTAGGAAGTGGGTCTCCCATACTGTTTCCCTATGCAGTGAATGCAGTGGCTGCCAAAAATTTGGAGGCACTCCCATGCCCCTTGAAAGAGACGTAGATATGGTGATATGGTAGATATGGTGGTGAAGGATGAGGAGAAGGAGGTGGAGGACAAGAGCAAATAGACAAAATAAGGAAGCATATACATATGTCTGAGTGTGAAGACATAGGTGCATGGGAAGAGAGTTAGACCTCACAAAAAAATCCCCACTGTATTTGAGTTTATGTTACACTGCTATCATTCGATGGTGTTGAGTAACCTGGCCCAATCCAGCAATTGTTCATTTTTATAAGAGTCAGCCTTTCAGGATTTTCAGTTGACATACGGATGCACCTATCGGTTATAATTCCACCAGCAGCACTAAAAACTCGCTCTGACAAAACACTAGCGGCAGGGCAGGCCAGGCCCTCCATGGCATAGAGAGCCAGTTCATGCCACGTGTCCAGCTTGGATACCCAATAATTATAAGGCACAGAGGAATCACGGAGGACGTTGGTACGGTCGGCAAGGTACTCCCCCAGAATCTTCCCAAACTTTTCCCTCCTTATAAGAGTACCCCGCGCCTCAGGGCATGTGCGATGGGAGAGTCTGAGAAAACTCTCCCAGAACTTTGACAGTGTTCCCCTGCCTCTGCTGGATTGGATTTGTGTGTCTCTCACCTCTAGTCCTTGGTTGTCCAAGGAACTGTGACCTCTGCTGCCAGAGTTTTCAGATGGGAAAATTTTTAATAATTCCGCAACAAGGGCCTTCTGATACTATCCCATCTTATTAGGCCTGTCTTCCATGGGAATAAGAGGTGTAAAGTTCTCCTTGTAACCTGGGTCTAGAAGTGTCACCAACCAGAAACGACTGTCATCCCAAATTTGGACAACGCGAGGGTCACGGGATAGGCAGCATAACATAAACTCAGCCATG
The DNA here is from genome assembly GCF_046119375.1 of Phyllobates terribilis. NCBI lineage: Eukaryota > Metazoa > Chordata > Amphibia > Anura > Dendrobatidae > Phyllobates > Phyllobates terribilis. Next base: position 284,622,925 of record NW_027362762.1, on the reverse strand, counting down.
TGTGCCAGACTGCTAACAGGCAAGACTTCCGTTTCCTCACCAAGAGGACGACTGACCATGCTCTCCTCCTCATCCTCCTCTTCCTCCTCCCTGTCCTCAGGTACCCACGCTGAACAGACCGTATGACAATTGTGCAGGCTGTACCATCTATAGCGCAGGAAACTAGCTCCTGTTCGTCCTCCTCCTCCTTCACTTCCTCATTGTCACCCAATACACGTTAGTATGAGTTGAGGCTGGGTTGTGTGGAATCACCCTGTATGGTTCCTTGCTCCATCTCATCTTGCTCCACCTGCAATGCATCCTCTTTGATTGTGAGCAGAAAGCTTATCAGAAGACAGAGAAGTGGGATGGTGATGCTAATTATGGTGTCATCGCCGCTCACCATCTTGATGGAGTCCTCAAAGTTTTGGAGGATGGTACAGATGTCAGACATCCATGTCCATTCCTGTGGTCTTATGTGTGGAGTCTGACCTGAATAACGACAGCCTTGTTGATGCTGGTAGTCAACAACTGCCCTCTTTTGCTCACAAATCCTTCCCAACATCTGCAATGTAGAGTTCCAATGCATGGGGACTTCGCACATGAGTCGGTGAGCTGAAAGCTGCAAACGCTGCTGAAGCATGACACCTGCGGCAGAAGCTGTAGCTGACTTTCTAAAATGGGCGCACATACTTTGAAAAGCAGATCAGGCAGATCCGGGTAGGTTTTGAGAAACCACTGTACCACGAAGTTATGCACATAGGCCAGGCATGGTACGTGTGTGAGCTCACCTCGCTTCAGAGCCGCCACCAGGTTCCGGCCATTGTCACACACGACCATGCCTGGCTGTAGGGTCAGCGGTGTCGGCCACAGATCTGCCTGCTCTTTCAAGTTGTCAACATCTCTTCAGCATTGTGCGGTTTGTCACCTATGCATATTAGCTTCAGCACAGCCTGTTGCCACTTGGCCGAGTCAGTGCTGCAGTGCTTCCAGCTTGTGACTGATGTGGCCATTTCGGAGATGGAGGCTGAAAAGGAGGAGGAGAAGGTGCAGGAGCTGTAGAATATGGTGGCAACCCTGATTGACGCAGGCAAATCTCGGCGTCGGGAGGTCCCGGCATTCACTATATTAACCCAGTGTGCCGTAAGTGAGATGTACCGTCCCTGCCACAAGCATTTGTCCACATGTCCGTGGTTAGGTGGACTTTCTCAGTAACTGCATTGGTGAGGGCACAGCTAATATTCTGCGACACGTGCTCGTATAATGTGGTGATGGCACACCGGGAGAAATAGTGGTGGCTGGGGACCGAGTACCGAGGGACAGACGCCGCCATCAGGTTGCGAAAAGCTTCCATCTCCATTAGCCTAAAAGGCAACATTTTGAGCGAAAGCATTCGCAAAATGGCCTGTGTGGTTTTGGCTGCATATTTGTGCTTGCGTTCCAAGGACTGGGGTATGGACAACTGAATGCTGCGCTGGGACAAGGACGTGGACATGCTTGCTGATGGTGCTAGTTGAGAGTGTGCAATGACACGTGCAGGGCGGAAGGCATCTTCGCATGCGCCATGGACAGGGGATTGGCGTGCACACACAACAGCGGAAGAAACAGTGGTGTCACCCGCAGACACTGTTTCTGGACCCTGGGGTTCGGCCCACTTAGTCAGCTGCTTTGCTGCCATGTGCCTGATCATGCCAGTGGTGGTGGTCAGGCAGCTAGTTTTGCTGCCCCTGCTGATGCTGGCATGGAAGGTGGTGCAAATGGCCTTTTTGGGGTTATCTGCAGAGTCTTTCAAAAACAACCAGACTCGGGAAGACCTAACAGTTGTACTGGCAACTTCCGCCATGTTGGCGTTACGGGGAATGCTTTCTCGCCTTGTGTCTGTGGCCACCACACTGCTTCTTCCTGCCTGTTGTGGTGCTACGCCTACTCTCTCCCTGTGTGCTGCTGTCCTCGCTCTGCTTGTCCCCCTGCCAGGTTGGGTCAGTTAATATATCATCCACCACCTCATCTTCCACTTCCGCACTGGTCCTCCTCCTGACTTTCTGACAATTGTGTCTCATCATCATCCACCTCTTGTGACAGTAATTGCACATTCCCACCATTACCTTCATGTGATCATCTCTGCTCATATATTTTGGCATCGATACACACGTTATCCTCTTCACCTGCTTGAAGCTGACCAGACGAGAGGCCCGAATCTATAAATGAAAAAGTGAACAGCTCTTCTGAGTGTCCAAGTGTGGGATCAGTTGTCTTTGGGCACTCAGCATGGTGGGAGGAAGGATGTTCGGGGTGAAAAATATGCAGTCCAGACTCACGGCTACTGAGACTTGACCGTGTGGAAGAAAGGGTGGTGGTGGCAAAGTGACTGGAAGCATTATCTGCTATCCAACCAACAACCTTTTGACACTGCTCTGGGTTCAATAGTGGTGTTCTGCAGTCCTCTAGTAATTGGGACAGGAAGGTGGAGCGACAATATGTGGGTGTTTGTTGTGACACAATTTCAGCTTGCTCACGGCCTCGACCTCTGCATGCACCATCACCATCACATCCACTTCCCCATCCCTTGCCATGCATCTTGCCTATTTTAAATGGAGGACAATATTTTCCACGTTCACTACGAATGGCTAGAATTGAACTACAGTGATATCTGATACATCTGACGGAGAACCACGGTTTTAAAAAACGGGCCTGTAGTTTACTAATACTATTCTTCACAGTGACCTCGTGAGAATAGCTTCACCGATACACTGCAACAAAATGGATATGGAGGCCAATATTTTCCACATTCAGTACAAATTTCTGGATTTTTATTGCTGTAACATGCAAAAGATCTGGCTGTATTCTGCAGTGCTAACAAGCAAATGGAGCAGAAAAGTGGTGTACTCTGGATTGCTTTTTATGCCAATAATCAGGATTCAGTTAAAAAAAATTAGCCCTGGCCCCTGATATCTGGGGCTATGTCTACAAATATCTGTAATAGCAGGATCAGTCAGAACATGCAATGGACCCTCTTGTGCAGTATGCACTGCAGTCTGCCACATACACTGCCTGCCTTGCTAACTAATGCTGTCATAATTCATCACTGAATATATGCAGCTGGATTAGTCCTCAGAAGGACTGTTAGTTCAGATGGATATATAGATATGCCGTGGAATACCTATACAAACTATAAACAAGCAAATCTATCCTTGACTAAGCTGCACCTCTCCTTACTCTGCCTGTTTCCGGGGTAGACTGTGACGAGCATAGTGGCACCAGGTCTTATATAAAACCGATAACGCTGTGTGGCCAGCCAATCACTGTAATGCCCACAACCAACATGGCTACGGCATTACAATGAGTGGCAAGCAATCCCTGCATGTTCATTGGCTCTCTAAAGAGCACCAAACATGCAGGGCGGGGACCCAAGCTCCCGCCCGAGCAACCCAGAAATACTCGCCGAGCGTGTCAAGCACCATGATGCTCGGGCGAGTACCGAGTACTGAGTAGTGGGAAGCATGTTCTCTCATCATTGCACATTATATTTTTTAACAAATGTGTTGGGGAAATGATTTTGTGGCACTTACTAATGTATAAATAATACAAGTTCTCCTCGTCTTCTTTTTAATTCAGCTTTCCTCATAGACTGCTCAGAGCTCCGTTTCTCAAAATGGCTGTTTGTGGAAGAGCATGTGACCAGATCTGTCCATCAGCCTCCTCCAATTAAAAACCACTGCACATGGTAACTCTGGAGGAGGAGGCTGATTGACTAGTCTGGTCACATGCTCCGACCATCAACTGTCACTTTAAGAACAAGAGCTCGGTAGATTCTTTGAGACTTTTACCCTAGGGCCGGACAACCCCTTTAAAAGGAAGTAGCTAATTCATTTCACCACTAGCAAAAATGAATTAATCCAAATGCTGAAATCAAGTAGATATTCTTAAATGTGATAACTTTGTAGATTATGCCTCTTTAACAATATTTTTTATAAACCAGAACACTTTTAAAATTCTTTTAATTTTGGAAAACATTGCTAATCCTTGTCAGAACTGCTGTATTTTTTTCAGTAATCATTCAAAGTTTGAAGTAAATCTTCATCTGTTTCCATATTTCTGTCCTTTATTTGTTGGATAATATATAAAATTTACTTTGAGAAAACACAGAGGAAAGATATTAAAATAAGAATTTAAAGTATGTGCACCTAGGAGGAATTTATAGCAGATTTCCAGTGCTGAATTCTTATCAATAACCTGCAGAAATCTATAGTGAATTGCCTTTGTATGTTAAGTATAAATCAATGTTAATAAAATAATGACATTTTAAAATATTTTTTTGTTTTTGAATTAGTGTTTTCATTTTCTCTATTTTTTAATGAAACTAATTTGAATGTTGTTTGAAAATACATTTTCCCTGAATGTAATATTTTATACTATAACCTATAGATGAACAGCTCTTTATACTGCTGTTATTAAAAATGCATTAGTGTACTTAATTGCCTCAAATGATGTATGTTAGATTATCTCAATATTTCCATTAAAATTGAAATTTTGATCTTTGAAGTCTTTTGAATATCATTCCATTTACTAATACATAATATTGGTGTATCTGGATTTATTTTATTTTATATATAATTGTATACTTTTGTGACCATTAGATGATCTTGCAAAATTACATTTTATACTTACATTTCTGTATTATTTATTGCATTTGAAAATAATTTAATATAAAGCTGTTGCCATTAAAAGAATAATACTGGAAATAGCCTGTATGTGTAAGGGTATGTGCCCACGTAGCGTTTTACAAGCGTATATGCTGCGGAATTTCCGCAGCGTAAATGCTTGGGAAACGCTTGGTAATCTGCCCCCCATGGTCCCCAATGACAAGCCGCAATGTCAATGCCCATGCTGCGGATTTTTCAAAAATCCCCAGCATGTCCATTAATTTTGCGGACACGCAGCGTAATCGCCGCCATTGACTTGCATTGAAACGCATAATATCCGTGTCAGTACATTTGTACACACAGATATTATGCGTTTCTATGTGCGGCTGGTACCCAAGTCTGGAGGAGAGGAGACTCTCATCCAGACCCGGTAAAAAAAAGAATTTAAAATAAAAAATAAAGTTTTTACTCACCTTCTGATGTCCTCCCGGTGTTTTGTCTGCTCCGTCCGGCTTCTTGCAATGCTCCCGCTGTTGTGAAGGACCTACCATGACGTCACTGAGTCATGTGACCCATCACATGGCTCAATGACGTCACCGCAGGTCCTTCACACCACCACGAGCCGCCCAACACACCGGACGTGGCAGAGAGAACACTGGGAGGACACTGGAAGGTGAGTATAAACTTTATTTTTTTATTTTTTACCATTTTATTCTTTTTTTTTAACTAACTCGGTCACACTACTATAAATCCATGCCGGTTGCATGGATTTATATAGTGTGAACAAGTTGTCAAGCCCTTTTCCAAGTGATGCTAAAATCTCTTTTAAAAGCGCTTGATAACCCGCATGCAGAAATGCATGCAAAGACGCTTGACAAACGCTACTTCCTGGCGGGAAAAGCGCATGTAAAAAACGCATGCGTTTTTCCTGCCAGGGAGAAGCATAAAAAATATGCAGCATTTCTGCATCGTGGGCACATAGCCTTATAGTCTATCTATCTGTCTATCTATATAATGATCTATCCATCTGTATCTTTCTTTCCATCTTTTTATCTAACTATTTATCTATCTAACAATCTATGCATCTGTGTCTGTCTATCCATTTCTATTAGTGATGGGCGAGCACTAAAATGCATTCACCAGGAAATATAATTTTAACATTTTACAACCTTATCTGACCATGTGGTGTGTGAGACATGATCAGACACATCCTATTTCATTTATGAAGGAGGGACTCTGAAAGTCACAAAGCCTATTTTTATAGGGTCATATTATTCTTAAATGGCCAGCAGTCGGTCCTCGCTCTTTTTAGAGAGCCATCAGCCGGCTGTGCTTTGTTGTTCCCATTACTAAAGATTAAGTCACCTACACTGTTATTGCATATTTTTGTGAGTGGCAGGGCTGCCCAAAATTTGGACGCACCCCAATACCCCTTTGAAAATTTGGACGCACCCCATACCCCTTTGAAGAGACTTAGAGGAGGGCCTTCTGAAAATAATTTTCCCATTATTAGGAAGTGGGTCTCCCATACTGTTTGCCTATGTAGTGAACGCAAGGGCTGCCAAATATTTGGACCTACTCCAATGTCCCTTGGAAGAGACGAAGAGGATGGCCTCCTGAAAAAAAATGTTCCCATTATTAGAAAGTGGGTCTCCCATTGTGTTTGCCTGTGCAGTGAATGCAAAGGTTGCCAAAAATTTGGAGGAACTCCAATGCCAATTGCAAGAGAAGTAGAGGATAGAGAGCCTCCTAAAAACAATGTTCCCATCATTATGAAGTGGGTCTCCCATAGTGTATGCCTATGCAGCGAAGCAACGGCTGACAAAAATTTGGAGGAACTCCAATGCCCATTGCAAGAGATGTAGAGGTTAGAGAGCCTCCTAAAATCAATGTTCCCATTATTCAGAAGTGGGTCTCCCATTGTGTATGCCTATGCAGTGAATGCAAGGGTTGGCAAAAATTTGGAGGCACTCCAATGCCTCTTGGAAGAGACGTAGAGGGCCTCATGACAAAATGTTCCTATTATTGGGAAGTTGGTCTCCCATAGAGTTGGCCTATGCAGTGAATGCAACGGCTGCCAAAAATTGGGAGGCACTCCAATGCACCTTGGAAAAGATGTGCATAAAAACATGTTCCCATTAGAAAGGAGCGGGTATCCTATACTTGTAATGCCCATGCTATAAGTGTATGGGCTGACAAACATTAACTCCTAGGGGGTATACATGAACATACTGTATAATTTTTTTTTTTTTACGGGCATCATAAACACCCTTTAAAAAAATGTGGGTGTTGCATCACGGACCATGGTCACCCTGGTGATATGATGGTGGAGGATCAGGATGAGGAGAAGGAGGAGGACAAGAGTAAATAGCCAAAATCAGGAAGAGTATACCCAAATGTGGGTGTGAAAAGGTGCATGGGAATACACCTCCCAAAAAATGACACTGCATTTGAGTTTATGTTACGCTGCTATCGTTCGGTGGTGTTGAGAAGTCTGACCCATTCCAGCCCTTGTTCATTTTGTAAGAGTCAGCCTGTCAGCGTTTTCAGTGGACAGGCGGATGCGCTTGTCAGTTATAATCCCACCAGCGGCACTAAAAACCCACTCTTATAAAGCGCAAGCAGCAGGGCAGGCCAGGACCTCCAAGGCATAGAGAGTAGAGATGAGCGGTGTTCGACTCGAACTGTTTGCCAATCTCAAATTTGAAATGTTTTGGGCGGTGTTCGAGCCGTTCGACGAACCCAAACGATTTGCAAAAAATCCGGCTGTTTGAGGTTATGTTCGATAACTGTTTGTGCACCAAAATTGTAACTGGATTTTTTCACTGTAATACTGTTAATCAATGTTAATAGACAGTTTCAGTGTAGAGTGGGCAGGGGGAGGGGCAGGGGATGGATCTCTACAGAAATAATGCCGATCTCCATTCTTTTTTTTCTTTCCCGCATTTACAGTGGGGAGGTGCAGTCTGTCAGCCTATCAGCAGCGCACACACGCATCGAAGAGCTTTTTTTTTCACACAAGCAAGGGCATGTGTCATTGGCTGTGTATGTCACATGTCCTTGCCCTATAAGACCCAGCCATTTTCCCCGTCGCCACCATTTTCTCACTGCTGCAGCTGAGTGTTAGACGGCACTGCTGCTGCTGTGGGCGCTATACTTTGTAACTGTGTGAATTGCAAGCGAATTTGTTCTTAATTAGACAGATAGGTTTAGGGAGTAGGGACTAGTTGGAATTGCAGACCTTTTGAGGGCTAGGTTACAGCAGTTCCTAGCACTTTTTGCCAGGCAGGTCTGTGCCAGTGCTGTGCAAGTGTTTGTCACAGCATTTGGCTAAATCTAGCTAAGCCAATCCTTTTGGGACTCTAGCAGTGTGTGTTAGTCAGTGGAGTAGCCTATCTGTGTTGCAAGCTTCACCACCTGTGTATCTAATACCAATTTTTTACTGCACCTAGCCCAGTAAATACTTTGGGGCCTGTAGCAGTGTCTGTTACTCATTGTAGTAGCCCATCTGTACCATCTGTACCAAGCTACACCACCTTTGTATTTAATAACAATTGTATACTGTATCTAGCCCAGTAAATACCTTTGGGCCTGTAGCAGTGTCTGTTACGCATTGTAGTAGCCCATCTGTACCAAGCCACACCACCTTTGTAGTTAATAACCATTTTTTACTGCATCTAGCCCAGTAAATACTTTTGGGCCTGTAGCAGTGTCTGTTACTCATTGTAGTAGCCCATCTGTACCAAGCTACACCACCTTTGTATTTAATAACAATTTTTTTACTGCATCTAGCCAAGTAAAACCTTTTGGGCATAGTAGCAGTGTCTGGTAGTCAGTGGAGTAGCCCATCTGTACCAAGCTACACCACCTTTGTATTTAATAACAATTTTTTACTGCATCTAGCCCAGTAAATTCTTTTGGGCCTGTAGCAGTGTCTGTTACTCATTGTAGTAGCCCATCTGTACCAAGCTACACAACCTTTGTATTTAATAACAATTTTTGACTGCAACTAGCCCAGTAAATGCTTTTGGGCCTGTAGCAGTGTCTGTTACACTTTGTAGTAGCCCATCTGTACAAAGCTACACCACCTTTGTATTTAATAACAATTTTTTACTGTGTCTAGCCCAGTAAATACTTTTGGGCCTGTAGCAGTGTCTGTTACTCATTGTAGTAGCCCATCTGTACCAAGCTACACCACCTTTGTATTTAATAACAATTTTTTACTGCATCTAGCCCAGTAAATACTTTTGGGCCTGTAGCAGTGTCTGTTATTCATTGTAGTAGCCCATCTGTACCAAGCTACACAACCTTTGTATTTAATAACAATTTTTGACTGCAACTAGCCCAGTAAATGCTTTTGGGCCTGTAGCACTGTCTGTTACACTTTGTAGTAGCCCATCTGTACAAAGCTACACCACCTTTGTATTTAATAACAATTTTTTACTTCGTCTAGCCCAGTGAATACTTTTGGGCCTGTAGCAGTGTCTGTTACTCATTGTAGTAGCCCATCTGTACCAAGCTACACCACCTTTGTATTTAATAACAATTTATTACTGCATCTAGCCCAGTAAATACTTTTGGGACTATAGCAGTGTCTATTACTCATTGTAGTAGCCCATCTGTACCAAGCTACACCACCTTTGTATTTAATAACAATTTTTTACTGCATCTAGCTCAGTAAATCCATATGGGCCTGTAGCAGTGTCTGTTACTCATTGTAGTAGCCCATCTGTACCAAGCTACACCACCTTTGTATTTAATAACAATTTTTTACTGCATCTAGCCCAGTAAATACTTTTGGGCCTGTAGCAGTGCCTGTTACGCATTGTAGTAGCCCATCTGTTCCAAGCTACACCACCTTTGTATTTAATAACAATTTTTTACTGCATCTGGCCAAGTAAGACCTTTCGGGCATAGTAGCAGTGTCTGGTAGTGACGGGAGTAGCCCATCTGTACCAAGCTACACCACCTTTGTATTTAATAACAATGTTTTACTGCATCTAGCCCAGTAAATACTTTTGGGCTTGTAGCAGTGTCTGTTACGCATTGTAGTAGCCCATCTGTTCCCAGCTTCACCACCTTTGTATTTAATAACATTTTTTTACAGCATCTAGCCCAGTAAATACTTTTGGGCCTGTAGCAGTGTCTGTTAAGCATTGTAGCAGCCCATCTGTATCAAGCTACACCACCTTTGTATTTAAAAACAATTTTTTACTGCATCTAGCCAAGTAATACATTTTTGGCATAGTAGCAGTGTCTGGTAGTCAGTGGAGTAGCCCATCTGTACCAAGCTACACCACCTTTGTATTTAATAACAATTTTTTACTGCATCTAGCCCATTAAATACTTTTGGGCATGTAGCAGTGTCTGTTACTCTTTGTAGTAGCCCATCTGTACCAAGCTATACCACGTTTGTATTTAATAAAAAATTTTAATGCATCTAGCCAAGTAAAACCTTTTGGGCCTGTAGCAGTGTCTGTTACTCATTGTAGTTGCCCATCTGTACCAAGCTACACCACCTTTGTATTTAATAACAATTTTTTACTGCATCTAGCCAAGTAAAACCTTTTGGGCCTGTAGCAGTGTCTGTTCCTCATTGGAGTAGCCCATGTGTACGGATATGCAGCGATACTAAATAACCAATGGTGCCCAAGCTTATGGCCTCCTTATTGGGCAGAACAAGTGATGACAAAAAAACAGACCCTCCTGGAACTCTTCCCAATAGTGGTAGCAATAGAAATATGGGATGCGTGCCTGGCTAACAAAAATATACGCTTCATAACAAAAAACACCAGCCTAGCGCACTGCATTAATAAGATGGCATCATCATCTCTCCCAGTGCTAGGCCTTCTACGCTGGCTAGCATTCCTGTGCCTAAAACACAATGTATGGGTCCACGTTAGCCACTATGCTGAGAGGTCTAACGCTGCTGCTAACGCCTTATCACAATTCAATTGGCAGATTTTCACAGAGCTCCTCCCCAATGCCCACCCATCGGGCAACTTTTGCCCACCCTCCCTATGGGATCTAGTGGCGAATAGTTGATGCCATTAATCCGAGCATTAGTTGCCCCGTCGATGTGGCAAGCATACGGTAAGGCATGGGAAGAGTGGACACGACTAGTAGCAGGCAGACGGGTTGACCAATGTGAACAAGCCAGATTACAAGTCACCATAGAATTTCTCCACCAGCTAATGATGAGGGGCATATCAGGTGCGTCAGCGCTGCGGTGTCTGACCGAAGTAGCATTTCACTTCCAACTACTGAATTGGGGAGATGTGACAAAGAGATTCATCATCAGACAATCCATAAAAGGGTGGAAAAGGGGTCAGCCATGTCAGGAGTGTAGACGTCACGTCCCGTGTCACTAAAACTGATTTCTCACATCATATCCCTAACACCATTAACATAGCACTCACAATTTGAAGCAACACTACTGTCTACTGCATTTGCGATCGCCTTCTTCGGGGCGCTATGCATAAGCAAATTAGTCCCTCAATCCAAAATTACCACCAGGCTTATAACACCAGGACGTAGCCATAGCCAATAATGCAATACGTCTACGCATATGCAAATCGAAAACGGTTCCAGCGGGCAGGGGCACTTGGGTACTTCTACAACCCACAAACGGTACACTGAGTCGGATAACAATAGTAAAAACATATATAGCTGTCAGATCACAAAGTAATTTCTTCCTATCACACATTGATGGAACGCCATTATCAAGATACCAGTTCCAAGCTATATTTAATAAATGCCTAACATCGGCAAGGAACCACCCCAAAGATTACGGGACACACTCATTCTGCATAGGCGCAGCCACGGAAGCAGCAAGAGCAGGACTGTCAGAAACGGAAGTTCAGAGGATAGGGAGATGGCGATCCACGTGTTTGGCGAGATACATAAGACCGGACTTGTTATCCTAACGTGGTTTGTTTCTTTTACAGGTGACGCTAAGCCAACAGTGTGGGTGATAGGCCACTCGTATAAATATTGGGCAGAAAAAAGGGCAAAAGTCCGACCAAGCGGGAGGAAATTAGAGTTTCATAACACATATTTCAACTGAGAGGTATTAGAGGCCTGCAATGGCCACGGGTACTAATGGAGGTAATCAAGGTAGGGAGAGAGGCAAGAGGTCCGGTCATCTTAGTTATACAGGCCGGGGGAAACGACCTAGGTCATCACAAGAGCGCATAACTAATGGCAATAATGAAACTAGACACTGAGCGCTTCAGAGAATTTTTCACAAAACTAACTATAGTATGGTCAGATATTGTGCCGATAACAGTATGGCAAGGTGCGCGAGACATCACGGCCATCGAACGGACAAGGCGGGTAATAAATATTCGGATGGCAAAATTTAGAAGAGACAGAGGCGGTGTAGTGATACGACACCGACAACTGGAAGGAGATAAAGCAGGCCTCCTGCGGCTCGACGGTGTTCACTTAATGGATATTGGACTGGACATATTCCTGTCAGGACTCCAGGACAGAGTGGAACAAGCGTTAAGAGTGATGGATGGGGGTCTGAGTCCTGCATACGAGTACATAGGATCCTCCGTGGCCTGGAAATAGAAAGGACATGTTGGAGTGTTACACTTGTTGGCCAATTTGCCGGTGTGGAGACACAGGGCATGGTGCAACAAGCTGAATTAATTTAGAAATAAAATGCCTTTCTAATGGAATGAGTATAAAGAGTTAATAAAGCTGTGACCGATCTTCACCCATCCAGTTGTAAGAGTTACATTATTGTATTGTCAAGGAAAGGGAGGAGGTAGGTGGGCTGAGCGTCTGGGTTTGGTTGGGGGTCCCCACAGTCTGCCTAGGCTAGATGCATTTAAAAATTCTTATTAGATACACAGGCGGCGTAGCTTGCTTCAGAGCTGGGCTACTATGCTGACTAGCAGACACTGAAGCTTTGGAGAAGACCTCTGAGTAAATAGCTCTTCAGACTCAACCATCTGTGTTACCCCAAGCCATAGTGTATGTAGTTTCTTACAGTTAAAAGGGGGGGGGGGAGCGACCCAACCCACCTGGAATTGATGATGCTAATGGCACGTAAAACACAGCAAGGGGACTCCAAAAAGAGTCTCCATTTTTTCCAAAAATAGTGGCACACACACCACTTAAGTGGCATCAATTGCCCCAGAGTTGTTTAAAACGGTTGGTGTGATTTTACCAAATCCTTAAGCTTTTAGTCTCCCCAGGATGACACAGGGGTAGAAAAGTCCTTGCGCATCCATGATTTGTTCATCTTTATGAACGTGAGTCTGTCTACATTCTCAGTGGACAGCCGCGTGCACTTATCTGTCAGCACACCACCAGCAGCGCTGAACACACGTTCAGAGAGAACGCTGGCTGCAGGGCATGACAAGATCTCCAAGGCGTGAGTAGCGAGCTCAGGACATTTTTCCAGATTAGAAGCCCAAAATGAGCAAGGGTCCAGTGACACAGTCATGGCTTCGATGTTCACTTGGAGATACTCCTGTACCATCCTCTCTAGGCGTTGACTGTGTGTCAGACTTCTTGTCTCCTGTGGCCTTGCAAAGGATGGTGTAAAAAAGTGGTGAAACGATTCCACAAAATTGCTGTTACCAGCAGATACTGTGTTACTGTTACGGTTTGAGTGATGAAGACTCGACAGTCCCACGGTTGGCAAGTTAGAACTGTGAGATTCACGACGTGCACCACTGGTGTTTTGTGGAAAAGCACATGTAAGATTCTGCTACAGCCTCTGCTGATACTCCTGAATGCATGAATCCCTTTCTATGACAGGAATTATTTCGGCAAATTTACTTTTGTACCGGGGATCTAAGTGTGTGGCAACCCAGTAGTCGGGATTACTTCGAATTCTGACAATCCGAGGGTCATGTTGCAGGTAGTGCAGCAAGAAGGCACTCATGTGTCTTGCGCATCCAGGAGGACCAAGTCCTTGTTGTGTTGATAGCGAGGTAAGAATCATGCTTCCTTCCTCTGCCCTCTCTCCCCAACCTCGCACAACAGAAATGTGATCAAGGTCTCCCTCATCTGATGAGTCTTCCATGCCCATCGCCAGTTCGTCCTCCTCTTCTTCCTCATCTCCTGCACCTTCCTCAACAGTTTGGCTGCTACCACGCACCCTGGTTAATCCCTCTCCCCCACCCTCCCATGCCTGCCGCCTTGGTGCTGCCCACCGTCTGGACCTTGGAGATGTTATCGCTTCCGCATATGACTCCTCCTCTACTTCCTCCACCTCCTCTTGTCCAACCACCTGACTCCGAATTCTGTTTAACGTGTGCTCCAGCTTGTAAATCACCAGAATAGTCATGCTGATAATGGCATCGTCAGCACTAAACATCTTCGTCGCCATTTCAAAACTGTGCAAAAGGGTGAATAGGTCCCTGATCTGAGACCACTCCTGCAGAGTGATTTGCCCCACCTCTGGATCTCGTTGGCCCAGGCTATACATCAGAACGTATTGCACCAGGGCTTGTCAGTGCTGCCACAGTCGCTGCAACATGTGCAGAGTTGAATTCCACCGTGTCGGCACATCGCATTTCAGCCGGTGAACTAGCACGCCCAACGACTTCTGTAGAGATGTATGTCATTGAGCTGCGGCATGAAAATGGCGGAAGTGAGCACACAGCGACCGTGCCCTCTGCAGAAAGCCATCTAGTCCGGGATAGTGGGCTAAAAATTGCTGGACAACCAGGTTCAACACTTGAGCCATACAAGGCATGTGTGTGACATTGCCCCGGCTAAGGGCCGCACTCAGGTTTGCAGCATTGTCGCACACGTCCTTCCCTGGTTGCAGGTCCAGTGGAGACAACCATTCATGAAATTGGGTCTCCAGAGCTGACCACAACTCCTCAGCTGTGTGACTCACATTTCCCAGACATTTCAAAGTAAACACCGCCTGAAGCCGTTGAGCCCTGCTGCCAGCATATTAAGGAGGTGTGCATGATTCCTTCTGCACAGGTAGAAAGCGGGTGGCATTACCAGACTGGCTTATGGTGCAGGTGGAGGACCGAGAGGAGGTTGAGGAGGCAGAAGCAGAGGAGGAACTTCTAGATAAAGAGGATTGACGCACAATTCGTGGGAACGGCAAGACTTGGACAGCAGCCCCTTGTCCTGCTGTCACCATAGTTACCCAGTGCCCAGTCAGCGACATGTAGCGCCCCTGTCCATGCCTACTCATCCAAGTGTCTGTGGTGAAATCCACCCTGTCACACACAGAGTTTCTCAAAGAAGCGGTGATGTTGTGTGCGACATCCTAGTGTAGCGCAGGCACACCTTTCTTTGAGAAGTAGTGCCGACTGGGCATCTGGTACTGGGGCACTGCGACGGACATAACGTCTCGAAAATCCTCTGTGTCCACCAGGCAGAAAGGCAGCATTTCTGTAGCCAACAGCTTGCAGATGGTGAAATTTAACCTCTTAGCTTTGTCATGGCTAGGAGGAAATGGTCCTTTTCTTGTCCACATCTGAGGGACCGAGGGCTGGCTGTTGTGCTTAGGCGGGTTGAGTAGGGTGTCCCCGGCAAACTGCCGGTCTGTGAGGAAGATGCAGGCAGAAAAGTTAGGTTGCCTTGATCCAAAGGTGGTGCTATCGATGTCGGAGAGCGCTCAACACCAACTGGTGTTTCCACTTCCAAATGAAATGATGACCTGCCAATCACGCTGGCTGTTGCGGGTAAAGAGGTGGCAGGTCTGCGTCCAAAAACATGTGTGACTGCTGTCCCCCCAGTCACAGAGGATGAAGAGGCCGCGGAGGCACAAGATGGGGCAGACGGTGGTTGGCACGGCCCGCTAGGCCGCATTGTAGCACAGTGAGCTTCCCACTGCAACTTATGCTTCATATCCATGTGACGGTTCATGCATGAAGTACACAAACTATGGATTTTTTGGCCTCTACTTAGCTTTTGGTGACAAATATTACAGATAACACGAGTTGGGTCATCCTTATCGATCTGAAAAAATGCCCAGGCTATGCAAGGCTTAGAGCCCTTGTGACCTGAAGAGCCACCACGACTTGTGGTCAGAGGCAGAGTTGAGGTTGAGGATGCAGTTGTTGACGTGCTTCCAGTACTCATTCTCTGTCCAGGAAGGTGCAACCTAACCTCGTCGTCAATAGCATCCTCCTCCACCTCCTCTGCTGACCCCATCCACTGGCTGACTGTGGGTTGACAGTAAGTGGGATCTCCAACCTCGTCATCATCACCCTGTATGTTCCCACACCCATCGTCCTCAGAGCCAACCTCTTCCTGCCCTGACCGAAAGAAAGGGATCGTATCACATTGTCCACGAAAAGAAGTAGACATCTTAGTTTGGCTGGAAGATGGTCTTTCTTCTGCAGATCTTACTCCCCCCCCACCGCGGGGGGGGCTCAACCCACCAGCGGACAGGCACTAGTATTGGGAGAGGGGGGCTGGCCGTCAGGGTCCACCGCGGCTCTGGCACAAACCCGGCGACAGGGAAGTCGCACGGGCAGGAACGGACTGGCCATGTCGGCTTCGCACTCCAGCGTAGTCCCTCTGCCCGCTCGCACCCGTAACCTCAAAGGGATGCGCTTTTCTTCCCATTGCTGTTCCCCGCCCAGCAGGAACGTGGGGGAGCTCAGGTCGGCCTTCCACTGTACTCCCTTACCTCCCTCGCCCTCTTTCCTTCTTCCGTTCTCCATCTAACCCCTCGGCTCTGTGGTGTCCACTCTCCCTCCAGCTCTCTCCTTCTCACAGGTGGACTACCGCGTGTATTCACACAGTGGCAAATCTTTTGGGCCCAGGCATAAGAAGTTGTCGAGGTAATGGATAATATGTGCCCTCTAAGAAACATCCATTACAACCCATTCGAGGAACCAACTAAACGCCTCAAATAGTGAGCAGGATCTGGACCAGCCCATGGGCAAACAGCGATCTATATAGTATGCTCCTTCCCAGAAGCAGCCCAATAGGTGGACACTATTTGGAGGCACAGGTAGTAAGTAACCGGAACGCTGCATTAGGGTGACCCTTCCCAACTTCTTGACCCACCTGATTGCCTTGTCAAAGGATGTACAGTATATACTACTGTACTTGGTTCCGCGTCGATGTTGTCGTTTACTGACCTGTCCCTTGGATATGACAAATGGTGGATTAGTCCGAATGTATTGGGTTCCATTTTTGGCACAGCTCACAATGGGGATACCACTACGTATTGTAAGGAAAGTGTTCTGAATGGAACCGCCATTCTACCTAAAGATATTTCTTTTTTTAATTTTCTTGTCACGAAGTCTGGGTGTTGGTAGGCTGATTTTAGATTTTTACTCAAGCCTTTCTTGATTTTAGAAGGGCATGACATGCCTATATCCTCCAACTCTTTTATTTTCGCATGACTATATGTACTTGTCACTTTTCCATGTGTTAGTTGTGTCTTCTGAGCAGTTTGTCAGCTTTTGGACACCTTTGAAGGTGTTTTCTATGTGTTTCTATGTGTTTTTGTTTGTCTGCCATTGGTTTTAACGGTGTTCAACGAACAGTTCCCTGAACAGTACGGCGAACACACCGCTGTTTGACGAACCGAACCGAACCCGAACACTACGGGGGTGGCTCAACTCTAATAGAGAGCCAGTTCAATCCATGTGTCCAGCTTGGATACCCAATAATTATAAGGCAAAGAGGAATCATGGAGGATGTTGGTATGGTCGGCAAGGTACTCCCTCAGCATCTTCCCAAACTTTTCCCTCCTTGTGAGAGTACCCTGCGCCTCAAGGCCTGTGCAATAGGAGGGGCTGAGAAAACTCTCCCAGAACTTTGACAGTGTTCTGCTTAATTGGAGTTGTGTCTCTCTCGCCTGTACTCCTTGGTTGACCAACAAACTGTGACCTCTGCCACCTCAGGAATAAGAGATATAAAGTTCTCCTTGTAGCGTGGAAGACATCAGCCAGTAATTACTGTCACCCAAAATTTTGAGAACGCGAGGGTCACGGGAAAGGCAACGTAACATAAACTCAGCCATGCGTGCCAGACTGATAACAGGCAAGACTTCCATGTCCTGACCAAGAGGACGACTGGCCATGCTCTCCTCCTCCTCCTTCTCCACCTTCACATACTCCCTGTCCTCAGGCCATCCACGCTGAAAAGATGGTATGACAGTTGTAAAGGTAGTACCATCTATAGTGCATGAAATTAGCTCCTGTTCTTCCTCCTCTTCCTCCTCCACCTCCTAATTGTCACCCAATCCAGGTTGGGATGAGATGAGGCTGGGCTGTGTGTAATCACCCAGTATGGTTCCTTGCTCCATCTCATGGTGCTCCGCCAGCAAGCATCCTCTTTGATTGTGAGCAGAGAGTGTTTCAGAAGACAGAGAAGTGGGATGGTGACGCTAAATATGGCGTCATCGCCGCTCACCATCTTGGTGGAGTCCTCAAAATTTTGGAGGATGGTGCATATGTCTGACATCCATGTCCACTCCTGAGGTCTTATGTGTGGAGTCTGAACAGTATACCGATGGCCTTGTTGATGCTGGTAGTCAACAACTGCACTCTTCTGCTCACAAATCCTTCCCAACATCTGCACTGTAGAGTTCCAACACATGGGGACATCACACACCAGTGGATGAGCCGGAAGCTGCAAACTCTGCTGAAGCAAGCCGGCGGAAGCTGTAGCTGACTTTCTAAAATGGGCACATAGGCGGCATACTTTGACGAGCAGATCTGGCAGCTCCAGGTAGGTTTTTAGAAACCGCTGAACCACAAGATTAAGCATATGGGCCAGGTATGGTACATGTGTGAGCTTGCCTCGCTTCAGAGCCGCCACCATGTTCCGGCCATTGTCACACACGACCATGCCTGGCTGTAGGTTCAGCAGTGACTGCCACAGATCTGCCTGCTCTTTCAGAGCTGTCCACAACTCTTCAGCATTGTGCGGTTTGTCACCTAAGCATATTAGCTTCAGCACAGCCTGTTATTGCTTAGCTGTGGCAGTACTGCAGTGCTTCCAGCTTGTGACTGATGTGTTCATTTCGGAGATGGAGGCTAAAGAGGAGGAGGAGGCTGAGGAGGATGATGTGCATGAGCTGTGGACTGTGGTGGCAACCCTGATTGACCTAGGGCCCGCAATCCTCAGCGTCGAGAGGATGTTTTCCGTCCCGAGGTCTGACTGGGTCCCGGCTTCCACTATGTTAACCCAGTGTGCCATCAGCGAGATGTACCGTCCCTGCCCACAAGCACTTTTCCATGTATCCGTGGTTAGGTGGACATTCACGGTTGCTGCAGTTACCGAGGGATGGCAACCGCCATCAGGTTGTGGAAAGCTTCCGTCTCAATGAGCCTAAAAGGCAACATTTCGAGCGCAAGCAGTCGCAAAATGTGTGAATTTAGTAGTGTGGCCTGTTGGGCGTTGGCTGCATATTTGCGCTTGGGTTCCAAGGACTGGGGTATGGACAACTGAACGCTCCACTGGCTACCTAGATACCTGGGGCTATTTCTGCAAATATCTATAAAAGCACCAGCAGACAGAACTGGAATGGACCCTCTTGCTATGTGCACTGCAGTCTGCTATATAACCTGCCTGCCTAGCACTGATATCTCTGAAGCTGGATTAGTCCTCAGAAGGACTGTTAGTTGAGATGGATATGTAGAGAATATTGTAGAATACCTACACTAATTAATAAACAACTGAATCTCTCCCTAGCTCAGGAGCACTTCTCCCTACACTGCCTTATTGCGGAGTAGACTGTGACGAGCACGGTGGCGCCAGGTCTGATATAGACCTGATGACTTTGTGAGGCCAGCTAATCACTGTAATGCCACAACCAACATGGCTGCTGCATTGCAGTGTGTGACAGACAATCCCTGCATGTTGATTGGTGCTCCAAAGAACTCCAAACATGCGGGGAGGGGACCCGAGCTCCCGCCGAGCAACCCCGAAAATACTCGGCGAGCGCCGAGTATCTCGAGCAGTGAGATGCTTGGGCGAGCACCAAGCAGTAGCAAGCATGCTCACTCATCACTAATTTCTATCTGTCTATCCATCCATCTATATCTATCTATCTTTCTAGAGAAAAAAATAGAACAGCACACTACATATATTTAAAAAGGTGGGTGAAAGCCTCCCAAGCAAAAGTATTTAATATTGTAAAATATATAAAAAATAAAAATAGGGCATTCAGCAGGAGAGAATAATATGTACTGTATATACAAAATAAAATATAACTTTTAATGGTATATATTAAAAGATGATTCCTAGGAATCAAAGCCAATGGACGACCATCAGAAGAAAGTGCAAGTGCTCAAAAAATCAACCAGTGCTCAATATATTACAGTAAATGGTTTGGTCTCACCACTTGAGGTACATACACTTCAGGAAACAGATCACCAGATATTCATGAGCCAGAGGTAATAATAACATATATTGGCAGACAAATGTTTTACAAATACTAAACTCCCCGGTGGTGCCCCTGCATTGGTCTGCCCTTTCAAGGGCAGTCCCCAAGTGTAAAGCTATAATAATGTAACCAAGCAAGATGAAAAAATATATCCCATATACAGGTGTAATCCCCATGCGTTTCCTCCTCCTTGTGGACGATTCTTCATAGGATGAAAAGATTCATGAGTACTGACTCTTGCAGTGGCAAGTAGCCAGGTATGTAGTCTGACTAGTATAGTCACAGCTAGTAAGTATGTGCAAGTGCATAAAACCCCTTGTGACAACATGCTCGCATATTAGTGGTTCTGGTCCTCAAACCACACAGAGGTGTGTTCTGCTTGTTTCAGCTTCCAGTCATTGGACCGTATCGTGAGCTGCATGGTTGTGTCATTTCCGGTTACAGGCCCGGCAGCATTGCATCATTTTCAATTACAGGCCTGGCTGTGTCATTTCCAATTTGGTAGACAAACCCCCAAATATGTGACATAATATCCTCTTGCTGGACTGCACAATGAACCATACCACCATGTCATTTGCGGTTATGGGAGTATAAGAGTACATAAGTGTTTGGGAGCAAAAGAATTTTACATATCCTGTTTCTGAGACTCCTAATGCCTGATATGAAATGCATTTATCCCTATAGCAACAGGGTATGGGAATGCAACAATGAAGAACATTCTTTTAAAGATATATATTTAAAGATAGAAACAAGTTCCTTATAGTAAAGCAACTTGGGATGCAGGTGTAGCTAGAATTCAAAGGTAAAGTCCCTGGTCAGATTTCCTTCCATAGGACCAAAATGTATTTGGTCGAAATCTAAACAGGCCAGTGACATATTTAGAGTTGTCATGGTCAACTTAAATTAATCCATGGTAATGAGTCTGTTTTTAAAGGCAGGTTTACTAGAATGATCAGCAGGACAGAAGATAAAGTATGGCAAAAATATGGAGCTAGAGACAGGAGGAGAGTGGGAGGAGACACAAGAGTGAGAGAGAGAAGAAGTATCCGGGTGGGAAGGATGAACCCCAGATCCAATAATGCAAAGTATAGGACAATGAATTATCTTTCAAACATAAATATGTATTTCAGAGGAAATAACTGAAATTAAGTGGTTTGTTCATTCCATTTGGATAACAGGTAACTAAATGAAAAATCCACCGTGATTCCTTCTGCAAAATTATTCTGTCATAGTTGCCACTAGTGATGAGCGAGCATGCTCGCTACTGCTCGGTACTTGCCCGAGCATCTCACTGCCTGACTTGCTCAGGGCTCAGCGAGCGATTCCGTGATGTTCGGGCGGGAGCTCGGGTCCCCACCCTGCATGTTTGACACTCTTTGGAGAGCCAATGAACATGCAGGGATTGCTTGCCATGCACTGTAACGCCGTAGCTATGTTGGTTGAGGCATTACAGTGATTGTCTGGCCACATAGCGTCATCAGGTCTATATAAGACCTGGTGACGCTAGGCTCATCACAGTCTAACCTTCAGACAGGCATTGTAGGGAAAGGTGCTGCTGTGTGAGGGACAGATTTGGCATTGTAATAGTTAGATATAGGTACTCCAGGAGTATATATATATTTATCCATCTGAACTAACAGCCCTTCTGAGGACTAATCCAGGTGCATATATTCAGTGGTGATAGCAGGAGTTAGCAGGCAGAGGAATTTGTGAACACTATACAGCACAACAGTGTCCATTGCACATTCTGTCTGCTCCTGCTGTTACAGGTATCCGTGGACCTAACCCCAGATATCAGGGGCCAGGGCAATTTTTTTTTTAATCTTAATCCTGATTATTTTCTAAAAAAAAGTAATAGTGTCCAACATTTTACTGCTCCATTTGCTTGTTAGCACTGCAGAATACAGCCAGATCTTTTCCATCATCAGACGTGATCCCATATTACAGAAATCCAGAAATTTGCAGTGAACGTGGAAAATATCGTCCTCCATTTACAGTGTGAAGCTATTCACACATGGTCGCTGGCAATAATAGGAAACTACAAACCTGTTATTTAAAATCGCGGGAGGCCGTCAGACGTATTCCATATAACTGCGGTACAAATCCACCCATTTGTTGCAACCGTGGAAAATATTGTCCTCCATTTACAGTTTGTAGCAGTGTGTCAGTGAATCTATTCACACGTGGTCACTGGCAATAATAGGAAACTACAAGCCCACTATTTAAAACCGTGGGCGTCTGTCACAAGTATCACATATAACTGCGATACAAATCCAGCCATTTGTAGCGGCCATGAAAAATATTGTCTTCCATTTACAGTTTGGAATCAGTGTGTCAGGGAAGCTATTCACAAATGGTCACTGGCAATAATAGGAAACTACAAGCCCGCTATTTAAAACCGTGGGCGTCCGTCAGACGTATCACATATAACTGCGGTACAAATCCAGCCATTTGTAGCGACCGTGCAAAATATTATCCTCCATTTAAAATAAGCAAGGCGCGTGCCAAGGGACAGGGAAGTGGACGTGATGGTGATGGTGAATGCAGAAGTCAAGACCGAGGCCGTGGGCAAGCTGAAATTGTGGCACAACAAACACCTACATCTTGTCGCCCGACCTTCCTGTCCCAATTACTAGGGGACTTCAGCACACCACTATTGAACCCAGAGCAGTGTCAAAAGGTTGTTGGTTGGATAGCAGATAATGCTTCCAGTCACTTTGCCACCACTACCACTACCACCACCATCACCCTGTCTTCTACACGGTCAAGTCTCAGTAGCCGTTAGTTTGGACCGCATATTCCTCACCCTGATCCTCCTTCCTCCCACCATGCTTAGTGCCCGGAGACAACTGATCCCACACTTGGACACTCAGAAGAGCTGTTCAATTTTCCATTTATAGATTCTTCTGGCCTCTCGCCTGGCCAGCTTCAAGCGGGGCAAGAGGAGATCGCATGTAGCGATGTCCAAATATTTGAGCAGCCATGGTCACATGAAGGCGATGGTGGGAAAGTGCACTTACTGTCACAAGAGGATGATGATTATGAGACACAATTGCCAGAAAGTCAGGAGGTGGACCAAGAAGTGGAAGACAAGGTGGTGGACCATGAAGTCACTGACCCAACCTGGCAAGGTGACATGCAGAGCGAGGACAGCCGCACACAGGGGGAGGGAGGCAGGCAACCACCCCCCGGAGCACCAACACGACGGTGGTTGCCAGTACAACTGTTAGGTCTTCCCAAGTCTGGTTATTTTTTAATTACTTTGCAGATAACCCCAAAAAGGCCATTTGCACCATCTGCCAGGCCAATATCAGCAGGGGTAGCAAAACTAGCAGCCTGACCACCACCAGCATGCTCAGGCACATGATAGAAAAGCACCCGACTAGGTCGGCCGAATGCCAGGGTCCAGAAACAGTGTCTGCTGGTGACACCACTGCTTGTTCCGCTGTTGTGCGTGCACGCCAATCCCCTGTCCATGACACATGCTGAGATGCCTCCCACCCTGCTTGCGCTCCTCAGTGTCAGGCTGTGACGGCATCCAGATGAGCCGAGGTCATGTCCAATGAACTCAGCTCACCTCATGCACGTCACTGACAGCGTGGGAAAATTCTCCTGCACTCAGCACTTCAGCGTAAGAATTTTCCCACGCTGTCAGTGACTTGCATGAAATGAGCTCATGTCCAATGAACTCATCTCACCTCATGTTAGTCACTGACAGCGTTGGAAAATTCTCCTGCACTCAGTGCTTCAGCGTGAGAATTTTCCCATGCTGTCAGTGACGTGCATGAGGTGAGCTCATGTCCAATAAACTCAGCTCACCTCATGTATGTCACTGACAGCGTGGGAGAATTCTCACGCTGAAGCGCTGAGTGCAGGAGAATTTTCCCACGCTGTCAGTGACGTGCATAAGGTGAGCTGAGTTCATTGGACATGAACTCGGCTCATCTGGATGCCGTCACAGCGAGACACTGAGGAGCGCAAGCATGCCTGCGCTTCTCAGTGTCTGCGGGATGACAGGCTGGATGGCAGCTTTCTGCTGCGGTCCAGCCTGTCATCTCGATGTAGCAGAGCTGAAGCTGTCGTGGGAACCATGGAAAGGTAAGGATGATGTTGCTTTATTATTTTTCTTTTATTGCAGGACATCGTTGGCTTCAGCTGGAATGGGCGTGATGGTAAGTATGGTTTAATTTAGAACAATAAAGAATTATGTGTTTATTTCAATTAAAGGACTTTATTCTGGGTGTTGTGTTTTTTTTTAAATACTTTACTAGAAATTCATGGCGGTCATGTCTAATATTGGCGTGACCCCATGAATTTCGGGCTTAGGGCCAGCTGATAATACCAAGCTGGCCCTAACCCCTTTATTACCCAGTGAGCCACCGCACCAGGGCCCTGGATGAGTTGAGTACAGCGCCAGAAGATGGTGCTTCTATGAACGCGCCATTTTCTGGGGTGGCTGCGGACTGCAATTTGCCACGGGGGGGGGCCCAGAAAGCTTGGGGCCTCCCTGCACTTCAGATTCCAGCCCCCAGCTGCCTAGCTGTACCTGGCTGGACACAAAAATAGGGCGAAGCCCCACGTATTTTTTTTTTTATTATTTCATGAAATTCATGAAATAATTAAGAAAAAAAGGCCTTCCCTATATTGTTGTGTACGGCCACGTACAAATAGGCAGCTGGTGGTTGGGGGCAGCCCGTTCCTGCCTGCTGTACCTGGCTGGACACAAATATAGTGCGAAGCCCCACGTCAATTTTTTTAAATTATTTCAGGAAATTCATGAAATAATTTAAAAAAAATTGACGTGGGGCTTCACACTATATTTCTGTCCAGCCAGGTACAGCAGGCAGGAACGGGCTGCCCCTAACCACCAGTTACCTATTTGTACCTGGCCGGACACAACAATATAGGGAAGGCCTTTTTTTAAAATTATTTCATGAAATAATTAAAAAAAAATTGACGTGGGGCTTCGCACTATATTTCTG
This sequence comes from Phyllobates terribilis, assembly GCF_046119375.1. Lineage (NCBI taxonomy): Eukaryota > Metazoa > Chordata > Amphibia > Anura > Dendrobatidae > Phyllobates > Phyllobates terribilis. Next base: position 284,597,981 of record NW_027362762.1, on the reverse strand, counting down.
TCCAGCCAGGTACAGCAGGCAGGAACGGGCTGCCCCCAACTCCCAGCTGCCTATTTGTACCTGGCCGGACACAACAATATAGGGAAGCCCTTTTATTTAAAATTATTTCATGAAATAATTTTAAAAAAATTTACGTGGGGCTTCGCACTATATTTGTGTCCAGCCAGGTACAGCAGGCAGGAACGGGCTGCCCCCAACCACCAGCTGCCTATTTGTACCTGGCCGGACACAACAATATAGGGAAGCCCTTTTTTTCTTAATTATTTCATGAATTTCATGAAATAATTTAAAAAAAAAAATACGTGGGGCTTCGCCCTATTTTTGTGTCCAGCCAGGTACAACTAGGCAGCTGGGGGATGGAATCCGTGCGCAGGGAGGCCCAAGCTTTCTGGCCCCCCCCGCTGCAAATTTCAGTCCACAGCCACCCCGGAAAATAGCGCGTTCATAGAAGCGCCATCTTCAGGCGCTGTACCCAACTCATCCAGGGCCCTGGTGCGGTGGCTCACTGGGTAATAAAGGGGTTAGGGCCAGCTTGGCATTATCAGCTGGCCCTAAGCCCGAAATTCATGGGGTCACGCCAATATTAGACATGACCACCATGAATTTCTAGTAAAGTATTTAAAGAAAACACAACACCCAGAATAAAGTCCTTTAATTGAAATAAACACACAATTCTTTATTGTTCTAAATTAAACCACACTTACCATCACGCCCATTCCAGCTGAAGCCAACGATCTCCTGCAATAAAAGAAAAATAATAAAGCAACATCATCCTTACCTTTCCATGGTTCCCACGACAGCTTCAGCTCTGCTACATCGAGATGACAGGCTGGACCGCAGCAGAACGCTGCCATCCAGCTTGCCATGCCGCAGACACTGAGAAGCGCAGGCATGCTTGCGCTCCTCAGTGTCTGCCTGTGACGGCATCCAGATGAGCCGAGTTCATGTCCAATGAACTCGGCTCACCTCATTGACGTCACTGACAGCATGGGAAAATTCTCCTGCACTCAGCGCTTCAGCGTGAGAATTCTCCCACGCTGTCAGTGACGTGCATGAGGTGAGCTCATGTCCAATGAACTCAGCTCACTTCATGCACGTCACAGACAGCGTGGGAAAATTCTCCTGCACTCAGTGATTCAGCGTGAGAATTTTCCCGTCTGTCAGTGACGTGCATGAGGTGAGATCACGTCCAATGATCTCAGCTCACCTCATGCACGTCACTGACAGCGTGGGAGAATTCTCACGCTGAAGCGCTGAATGCAGGAGAATTTTCCCACGCTGTCAGTGATGTGCATGAGGTGAGCCGAGTTCATTGGACATGAACTCGGCTCATCTGCATGCCGTCACAGGCAGACACTGAGGAGCGCAAGCATGCGCTTCTCAGTGTGTGCGGCATGGCAAGCTGGATGGCAGCGTTCTGCTGCGGTCCAGCCTGTTATGTGAATGTAGCAGAGATGAAGCCATCGTGGGAACCATGGAAAGGTAAGGATGATGTTGCTTTATTATTTTATTTTTATTGCAGAAGACATTGGCTTCAGCTGGAATGGGTGTGATGGTAAGTATGGTTTAATTTAGAACAATAAAGAATTGTGTCTTTATTTCAATTAAAGGACTTTATTCTGGGTGTTTGTGTTTCTTCACTTTGACTATGGGGTTAGTAATGGGGGTGTCTTATAGACGCCTCTCCATTACTAACCTGGGCTTGATGTCAGCTGGCGTTTCTCCGGTATACCGGCTTTTTCCTAAGGGAAATTCCTAAGGGAAAAATCCGGTATACCGGCGAAACGCGCGTCAGGGAACTTATCTGAGCTGCATGATAGTGTAGGGGGGAATGAGAATTAACCCTAGGAATATGCACATTATGGCGGCATTTCAATAATAGGGAGAACTGTGTCAGCACTCTTAGCTGTAGCGGATTATAAAGAGTATAACCGCAGTGTTTGGCTGTCTGAGTCGAACACATCAAACATGTGTGCAGCTGCGAGACAGCGGACTGCTCCACACTGCAGCGATCAGCTGTTTGTGCTGGGCACGCCGGCACGTGTGTGCAGGGAATGAGACAGGGGATAATAGACTATTCCTCACTCAGGCGATCAACCGTACAGCTGGACAGGCTGAATTACAGTGTGTTCATTAACCTCTGACATGTGAGGAGTCGCTCGGGGCAGCGGACGGCTCCTCAGTGTAACAGAGGAGACGATCGCTTGACAGTGGATCTCCTCCTGCTAATGATTTTGAACAGTGCCGGCTTATTAATAAGCAGTCTAAATACATAAACTGTGCAATTGTGTGATTGAGCAGAGGGTGAGTGCTGATGTCTGATATCTCCCACTGTTACAATACTTAAAACAACTGGATTTTTGCAAGCCTATATATATATATATGTCCGTCAGGTGGTGAATAGTAATGCCCTAAGGCAAACTTATACATGTACATTTTGCTACTATAGCAACTATATATATTTTCAACTTTAATTGTTCCACCTGACATTCATATTTAGGCTATTCCAATACATGGGGATATCACATATATGTAACCTCGGTCCTACATTAGAGGGACTTGAATGAGGTGTCCCATAATTTGCCCTACACTACATCCAGCCAGATCTATTAGTGGGTACCACTTTTTCTATCAGTAGGTGGTTATCTTATATGCATCTATAGATGCATGAGCAATTTTACATCTATAGGATTTTAGTTAATCAATAAAGTTTATGCATTTTAAATTTCTTTATATCCACACTTTTCCGACTTTCCCCTTTCCCTATCTTACAGAACATTTTTTTCATGATGTATTCCTCTACGTCTCTTCCAAGGGGCATTGGAGTGTGTCCATTTTTTTGGCAACCCTTGAATTCACTGCATGGGCATTACCACTATATGAGAGCCATTCCTTTATAATGGGACCATTTTTTTTACTGAGACCCTCCTCTATGACCCTTCAAAGGGGTATTGGGATGCGTCCAAATGTTTGACAGCCCTTGCATTCAATGTATAGGCAATAACAGAATGGGAGACCCACTTCCTAATAATGGGAACATTTTTTTCAAGAGGTCCTCCTCTACGTCTCTTCCAAGGAGCATTGGAGTGCCTCCAAATTTTTGACAGCCATTGCAGTCACTGCACACTCAAGAACAGTATAGGAGACTCGCTCCTTTATAATGGGAACATTTTGTTACTGAGGTCCACCTCCATGATTCTTTAAATTTATTTTGGGGGTATTTCCAAAATTTAGGCAGCCGTTGTAGTCACTGCATATGCAATAACTTTATAGCAGAACTGCTCCTTTCTAATGGTAACATGTTGTTACGGAGGCCCTCCTCTATGTGTCTTTAAATTGGCATTTGGATTTTTCGTACATTTAGGAAGCCTTTGCAGTCACTGCATACACAATAACTGTATAGCAGAACCGCTCATTTCTAATGGGAACATGTTGTTACGAAGGCCCTCCTCTATGCGTCTTTAAATTTAAAATTTAAAATTCCTACATTTAGTCAGCCATTGCGGTCACTGCATATGTAATAACTGTATATGTAAAAAAACATTTTTTGCTCAGTCTCTCATGAAACATTCTGTAACATTGAGTGCAGACTCGTACACAGATCTGATATAATGTTCCTAAAAGATTGGGACTTGGAGGAAACTAGTACAGATGTTCTTGCCTGCTGGCCACTCTCCTTTGCTAGCTAACTGGCTGAAGTTCTATCTACTGCAGCGTTACCCAAGCCAACACTACTCAACTTTAAGTGATTGGATTGTACACACTCATTAAAGATGACAGAGATGTCAGAATTTGATTTGTCCTATGGCGTTTCTTACCTTAATCAAATGAATTGAAAGGGAGAATATCTTCGAGTTCTAACTTTTCTTATAGTCCTTGAATAGATATAAAATTTCCACACAATCCATAAAATGTGTCTAGGGGACAGGTAGTCACCAGGGACATAAACTTCAAAAGTGGATAACAAAAAAGGAAAAGGAAAAAGGAGGAGAGAAGTTGTGCAATTCAAGATATTTTAATCAAGTGATAATATATAATTTTCACAGCTTATTTCTGAAACCAGAGGTGGATACAAAAAGAGGTCAATGCATGTTACATACAATCATGCACTTAATGGTATACAATCATTAGTCCACAGGTTGTGGTAGTAAACACAGTAATATAATGTCAATCCATATCATTTATGTATTGAAATGATCACAAATGACCATATTTGTCTACAAACCACAGAGATTGTAAAACATGAAACCACAAAAGGGCAGATAGTAAATACACATCACATAAGGCATAATGGTACACATACAAAGTGTAGTTTAAAGGTACCCTGCCTAACTTGAGTAGTGCCATGCATGGACCCCACAGTGGAAGAATCCCCCGCTTACAAACCCAAACGTGCGTTTCCTCTTTGAGTTATAGCTTCATCAGTGGGGACCTCTTTTTGTATCCACCTCTGGTTCCAGAAATAAGCCGTGAAAATTATATATTATCACTTGATTAAAATATTTTGAATTGCACACCTTCTCTCCTCCTTTCTCCTTTTTCTTTTTTGTAGTCCTTGAATAGGTAACCGGTTCATCCCATAATTCATTCTAATAGTAGGGTGAAGTATTGTATGTGCTTGAGTGTCTGCTGTCAGGTCTCCTAAAGTTTGTCCTGTGGTATGGGCAATGCACAGTGATAAGCAGAGGATTTCTACACTTCATTGTAGAATGTAAACAGCTAGGAATCCTGGAGTCAAACATAGTCTGAAAATGAGGTCCATATATGTAATTTTCTTTTGATGACTTTCATAAAATCTCCTTTAAATTACAAGTAAACCTTACATTTTCCATTTCAAGAGTGTTCTGAGTAAGATCATCTGACACTTTTTTGTTACCAGAGAAGACATGGTCTAAGTCAGACCTAGAAATCTCTTTGCGGATTGTTCTTGTAGTACATTCAGGGTCTTTAATATTTCTAGTCACAGTAACATTACCATAACTTGTCTTGCTGTTGTATTCAATATTAGTGATGAGTGAGCATGCTCGCTACTCGCACGAGCATCTCACTGCTTGAGATGCTCAGAGCTCTCCGAGTATTTCTGGGTTTGCTCGGTGGGAGCTCGGGTCCCATCCCTGCATATTTGGCGCTCTTTAGAGAGCCAATGAACATGCAGGGATTGTTTGCCACACACTGTAATGCCACAGCCATGTTGGTTGTGGCATTACAGTGATTGGCTGACTGCACAGCGTCATCGGGTCTATATCAGACCTGGTGCTGCCGTGCTCGTCACAGTCTACTCCGCAATCAGACAGTGTAGGGAGAGGTGCTGCTGAGCTAGAGAGAGATTTGCTTGTTTCTTATTTAGTATAGGTATACCACCATATATTATACACATATCCATCTCAACTAACAGTCCTTCTGAGAACTAATCCAGCTGCATAGATATCAGTGCTGGGCAGGCAGGCAGTGTATGTGGCAGACTGCAGTGCATGTAGCAAGAGGGTCAATTCCAGTTCTGTCTGCTGCTGGGGCTTTTACAGATATTCCTAGAAATAACCCACCATATCAGGGGCCAGGAATAATTTTTTTTGGGATCTTAATCCTGATTATTTGCTTAAAAAGCAATCCATAGAACACCGTTTTTCTGCTCCATATGCTTGCTGGCACTGCAGAAAACAGCCAGATCCTTTTCATATTACAGCACTAAAAAGCCATCTATTTAAAACTGTGGTTTGTCAATCACACGGATGACATATAAGTGCACTGAAAATTCTGTCATTTCTTGCCTCCATTGAAATTTTGTTGCAGTGTGTTAGCAAAGTTATTGACACCATGTTCGCTGTTAAAACTAGTTACCTACAGGCCAGCTATTTAAAACTGTGGTTTGTCGGTCACATGGATCACATATAAGTGCGCTGAAAATTCTGCCATTTCTGGCCTCCATTGAAATTTTGCTGCCGTGTGTTAGCGAAGTTAATGACACCAGTTCACTGTTAAAAATAGTTACCTACAGGCCAGCTATTTAAAACTGTGGTTTGTCCATCACACGGATCACATATAAGTGCGCTGAAAATTCTGCCATTTCTGACCTCCATTGAAATTTTGTTGCAGTGTTTTAGCGAAGTTATTGACACCAGTTCTACAGGCCAGCTATTTAAAACTGTGATTTGTCCGTCACATGGATCACATATAAGTACGCTGAAAATTCTGCCATTTCTGACCTCCATTGAAATTTTGTTGCAATGTGTCAGTGAAATTATTGTCACGAGGTCGCTGTTAAAAATAGTTACCTACAGGCCAGCTATTTAAAACTGTGGTTTTCTATTACACATATCACATATAACGGCGGTTCAAATCCGGCCATTTCTGGCCTCCATTGATATTTTTTGTTGCAGTGTGTTAGCGAAGTTATTGACACAAGGTCGCTGTTAAAAATAGCTACCTACAGGCCAGCTATTTAAAACTGTGGTTTTCCGTCACACGGATCACATATAACTGCAGTTCAAATCCAGCCATTTGTAGTGAACGTGGAAAATATTTTCCTCCATTTAAAATGGGCAAGGTGCGCGGCAAGGGTCAGGGAAGTGGACGTGATGGTGTTGATAGTGCATGCCGAGGACGAGGCCGAGGTTGTAAACTAGCTGAAATTGTGCCACAACAAACACCCACATCTTCTCGCTCAACCTTCCTGTCCCAATTAATACAGTAGAGGACCACAAAACACAACTATTGAACACAGAGCAGTGTGAAAAGGTTATTGGTTGGATAGGGTAGAATGCTTCCAGTCACTTAACCACCACCACAGTGTCTTTCACATGGTCAAGTCTCTGTAGCCGTGAGTCTGGACTGCATATTCCTCACCCTGAACCTTCTTCCTCCTACCATGCCGTGTGCCCGGAGACAACTGATCCCACACTTGGACACTCCGAAGAGATGTTCACATTTCCATTTATAGATTCGGGCTTCTCGCCAGATCCACTTGAAGCGGGGCAAGAGGAGATCGCATGTAGCAATGCCCAAATATTTGAGCAGCCACGGTCACACAAAGGCGACGGAGGGAAACTGTCACAAGAGGTGGACAATTGCTTTCAACCGTGACAAATGCATTCACCAGAAAATGTCATTTCAGCATTTTACAACCTTATCTGGCCATGTGTTGTGTGACACATCATCATACACATTGTGTTTCATTTATGAAAGAGGGACTCTGAAAGTTGCAAAGCCTATTTTTATAGGGCCATAAGGCGGCCTTTACTATTCTTAAAGGGCCAGCAGTCGGCCCTCACTATTATTAGAGAGCCACCAGCCGGCTATGTTTTATTGTTCCCATTACTAAAGAGTGGGTATCCTATACTGTTATTGCGTATGCAGTGAGTGGCAGGGCTGCCCAAATTTGGATGCACCCCAATACCACTTTCAAAATTTGGATGCACCCCAATACCCCTTTGAAGAGACTTAGAGGGGGGCCTCCTGAAAACAATGTTCCCATTATTAGGAAGTAGGTCTCACATTGTGTTTGCGTATGCAGTGAAAGCAAGGGTTGCCAAAAATTTGGAGGCACTCCAATGCCCCTTGGAAGAGATGTGGAGGTCCGAGGGCCTCCTTAAAACAATGTTCCCATTGTTAGGAAGTGGGTCTCCCATTATGTTTGCCTATGCAGTGAATGCAAGGGTTGCCAAAAATTTGGAGGCACTCCAATGCCCCTTGGAAGAGACATGGAGGTCAGAGGGCCTCCTGAAAACAATGTTCCCATTATTAGGAAGTGGGTCTCCCATTGTGTTGGCCTATGCAGTGAATGCAAGGGCTGCCAAAAATTGGGAGGCACTCCAATGCCCCTTAGAAGAGACATGGGCCTCATAAAAAAATGTTCCCATTAGAAAAGAGCGGGCCTCTTATACTTGTAATGTCCATGCACTATGTGTATGGGCTGACAAACATTTACCCCTTGGGGGTATACATGAAGATACTGTATTAAGAAAATTTTTTACGGGCATCATAAACACCCTTTAAAAAAATTATGTGGGTGTTGCATCATGGACCACGGTCACCCTGGTGATATGGCGATGGAGGATGAGGAGAAGGAGGAGGACAAGAGCCAATAGCCAAAATCAGGAAGCGTATACCCATGTCTGGGTGTGAAAAGGTGCATAGGAATAAACCTCCCAAGAAAAGCCACTGGATTTAAGTTTATGTTACGCTGCTATCATTCGATGGTGTTGAGAAGTCTGGCCCAATCCAGCCCTTGTTCATTTTTATAAGAGTCAGCCTGTGAGCATTTTCAGCTGACAGGCGGATGCGCTTATCAGTTATAATTCCACCAGCGGCACTAAAAACCCACTCTGATAAAACACTGGCAGCAGGGCAGGCCAGGACCTCCAAGGCACAGAGAGCCAGTTCATTCTACGTATCCAGCTTGGATACCCAATAATTATAAGGCACAGAGGAATCACGGAGGACATTGGTACGGTCGGCAAGGTACACCCTCACCATCTTCCCAAACTTTGCACTCCTTGTGAGAGTACTCCGCTCCTCAGGGCTTGTGCGATGGGAGGGGCAGAGAAAATTCTCCCAGAACTTTGACAGTATTCCCCTGTCTCTGCTGGATTGAAGTTGCATCTCTCTCGCCTGTACTCTCTGCCACCAGCATTTTCAGATGGGAATTTTTTTAATAGTTCCGCAAAAAGAGCCTTCTGGTACAGCCCCAATTTTGTAGACCTGTCCACCTCGGGAATAAGAGATATAATGTACTCCTTGTAGCGTGGGTCTAGAAGTGTCATCAACCAGTAATGACTGTCACCCAAAAGTTTGAGAACACGAGGTTCATGGGTGTAATCGGTCTGGGAGGTGGAACCTCTGAGCAACTATACAAAGGGGCAGTCCTTGTAAGAAAGAGGGTGGCTCCCAGGGAAGGCGGGCAGGTAGTCACGGCAAGTGACAGGGACAGTCTCTGGGTAGAAGGGCAGGAGGTCACGGCAAGTGACGGGGACAGTCTCTTGACAGGCTTATGGTCACGGCAAGAGACAGCAGGGTAAAAGTCTCTAGACAGGCAGGTGGTCACAGCAAGTGACAGCAGGATAAGAGTCTCTAGACAGGCAGGTGGTCACGGCAAGTGACGGCAGAGCCTCCTGGTAGGCTAGCAGGCAGGTAGCAGGTGAGCGCTCCCAGGTGAGCGGGCAAGAGTTTCTGGACAGGCAGGTGGTCACGGCAAGTGACGGCAGAGCCTCCAGGTAGGCTAGCAGGCAGGTAGCAGGTGAGCGCTCCTAGGTGAGCAGGCAGGAGTCTCTGGACAGACAGATGGTCACGGCAAGTGACGGCAGAGCCTCCAGGTAGGCTAGCAGGCCGGTAGCAGGTGAGCGCTCCCAGGTGAGCGGGCGGGCAGATCCATAGACAGACTGACAGGTGTTGGTAGGCAGACTGTCGGACCGCAGGTATGCAAGCAGATAGAAAGGAATCAGGTAGGTCTCAAGCAGAGATCTGGCAGGTAACTGGCAGGTATCTGGTAACGGGACATGAGGGCTGAAGCAGAGTTGAAAGGCTTTGCAACAACATTGCTCGGGCACCTCCATTTTGGAGGAGGTGCCTTATATATGGTGAGGTCCTCCGGCCATTGGCCGGGTACTCCTTAGGACGGCGCGCGCGGCCCCTTTAAGAGAGGGGGAGCGCGCGCCCTAAGCACAGAGGCCGGGAAGCAGCGCGCGCTGCCAGCAGAGCGGGAGGAAGCCGCTGGGCATGGAGCGGAGAGGTGAGGGGAACGGCGTCCCTGCCTAGCAGGAGGCAAGGACGCCGACGCTACAATGGGAGAGGCAGCGTAATATAAACTCATCCATCCGTGCCAGACTACAAACAGGAAAGACTTCCATGTCCTCACCAAGTGGATGACTGACCATGGTCTCCTCCTCCTCCTTTCTGTCCTCTGGCCATCCATGCTGAACAGATGGTATGACAGCTGTGCAGTTAGTACCATCAATAGCGCATGAAACTAGCTCCTGTTCTTACTCCTCCTCCTCTTCCTCATTGTCCCCCAATCTACATTGGGATGAGATGAGGCTGGGCTGTGTGTAATCACCCTGTATGGTTCCTTGCTCCATCTCATCGTGCTCCCCCTGCAATGCATCCACTTTGATTGTGAGCAGAGAGCGTTTCAGAAGATAGAGAAGCAGAATGTTGGCGCTAATTATGGTGGCATCACTGCTCACCATCTTGGTGGAGTCCTCACAGTTTTGGAGGATGGTACATATGTCTGACATCCATGTCCACTCCTGAGGTCTTATGTGTGGAGTCTGAACTGAATACCGACGGCCTTGTTGATGCTGGTACTGAACAACTGCCCTCTTCTGCTCACAAATCCTTCCCAACATCTGCTGTAGAGTTCCAATGAGTGGGTGTCACGCTGTCTCTGTATACTGGAGGTAGGGGGCCTAAGCTGACCCTAAGCGGGGGCCCTGACTAGTCCCTCAACCTGGAGGTACTGTTAAAGGTACAGAGGTCCAGGCCGCCAGCGTAACCCCTACCTCCTGAGGATCCCTGCACCTAAGTAATCTAGTCCTGAGAAGGACCCCGATCACAACAAAAGGGGACAAGTAATAATATGCCCACACACAGTACTTAGACGAACGAGACAGTACAAGGGAAAAACCAAAACCACCTTGCATACAACAACTACACAACTACAACAGAGGGAACACCAACGGGAAAGGAGATAAATGATAAAGCGAGGAAGGGAAAAAACACTCCAAATACACTTATCTCAGAAACTCCAAACACCACGATCCGCTCTTGTAGTCTGAATGAAATGCTTTCACCGACACTTCCCAAACAGACCAGCAGGCATTTGAAGGAGTCTCACTACAGCAGTATTGATTGCAGCTGGGCGAGGCTGGACCTCGTCTAGCACAGAGAGAGAGAGAATTAACTCCCTCACTGCCGAAAAACACAAAGCACCAACAAGTCAGCTGCGAGAAGTCAGGCTGTGTACTCGTGACGATCTTTGTGGCGACACACCCGTGACAGTGGGGACATCACACACCATCTGTGAGCCGGAAGCTACAAATGCTGCTGAAACACTTCAAGGGCAAGCTGTAGGTGGCTTTCTAAAATGGGCACACAGGCGGCGTACTTTAACAAGCAGATACAGCATCTCCGGGTAGGATTTGAGAAACTGCTGAACCACGAGGTTAAACACATGGGCCAGGCATGGTACGTGTGTGAGCTCGCCACACCTCAGAGCCCTCACCAGGTTCCGGCCATTGTCACACACGAACATGCCTGGCTGTAGGTTCAGCGGTGTGAGCCACAGATCTGCCTGCTCTTTCAGAGCTGTCCACAACTCTTCAGCTTTGTGTGATTTGTCACCTAAGCATATTAGCTTCAGCACAGCCTGTTGGCGCTTGGCCGAGGCAGTGCTGAAGTGCTTCCAGCTTCTGATTGATGTGGTCCTTTCGGTGATGGAGGCTGAAGAGGAGGAGGAGGCTGAAGAGGATGAGTTGCAAGAGCTGTAGACCATGGGGATAACCCTGATTGACCTAGGGCCCGCAATCTTTGGCATCGGGAGGACGTGTTCCATCCCAAGGTCCGACTGGGTCCCGGCTTCCACTATGTTAACTCAGTGTGCCGTCAGCAAGATGTACCGTCCCTGCCCACAAGCACTTGTCCACGTGTCCGTGGTTAGGTGGACTTTCCCGGTAACTGCGTTGTTCAGGGCACAGCTAATGTTTTGGGACATGTGCTTGTGTAATGCGGGGACGACACACCGGGAGAAATAGCGGCGGCTGGTTACCGAGTACCGAGGGATGGCCGCCGCCATCAGGTTGTGGAAAGCTTCCGTCTCCACTAGCCTGAAAGGCAACATTTCAAGCGCAAGCAGTCGTGAAATGTGAGAATTTAGTATTGTGGCTTGTGGGGCGTTGGCTGCATATTTGCGCTTGCGTTTCAAGGACTGGGGTATGGACAACTAAATGCTGCACTGGGACAAGGACGTGGACATGCTTCCTGATGCTACTACTTGAGAGTGTACAATGACAGGTGCAGGGCAGGAGGCATCTTCGCATGCACCATGGACAGGGGATTGGCTTGCATGCACAATAGCGGAAGAAGCAATGGTGCCACCTGTAGACACTGTTCCTGGACCCTGGGGTTTGGCCCTCAAAGTCGGGTGCTTTGCTGCCATGTGCCTGATCATGCTGGTTGTGGTCAGGCTGCTAGTTTTGCCACACCTGCTGATGCTGCGTTGGCAGGTGGTGCAAATGGCCTTTTTGGGGCTATCGGCAGAGTCTTTAAAAAACAACCAGACTCGGGAAGATCTAACATTTGTGCTGGCAACTGACTTTGTGTTTTTTGTTACAGTGAATGGTTGCCTGCCTTCTGTCTACAACCACCACACTGCTTCTTCCTGCCTTTTGGGGTGCTCTGCCTCCCTCCCCCTGTGTGCTGCTCTCCTCGCTCTGCATGTCCTCCTGCCAGGTTGGGTCAGTTACTATATCATCCACCACCTCGTCTTCCACTTCCACACCCTGGTCCTCATCCTGACTTTCTGTCAATTGTGTGTCTCATCATTGTCCACCTCTTGTGACAGTTTCCCACCGTCACCTTCGTGTGACCGTGGCTGCTCAAATATTTGGGCATCGCTAGATGCGATCTCCTCTTGCCTTGCTTCAAGTGGACCGGGCGAGAGGCCTGAATCTATAAATGTAAAAGTGAACAGCTCTTCGGAGTGTCCAAGTGTGGGATCAGTTGTCTCTGGGCATACGGCATGGTGGAAGGAACAGTGTTTAGGGTGAGGAATATGCGGTCCAGACTAACGGCTACTGAGACTTGACCGTGTGGAAGACACCCTGTGGAATTACACTACGGTGGTGGTGGTGGCTAAGTGACTGGAACCTTTTGACACTGCTCTGGGTTCAATAGTGGTGTGCTTCTGTCCCCTAGGAATTGGGACAGGAAGGTCGGGCGACAAGATGTGGGTGTTTGTTGTGCCACAATTTCAGCTTGCCCACGGCCTCGGTCTTGACTTCTGCATGCACCATCACCATCACGTCCACTTCCCTGTCCCTTAGCACGTGCCTTGCTCATTTTAAATGGAGGATAAAATTTTGCACGGTCGCTACAAATGGCTGGATTTGTACCACAGTTATATGTGATACGTCTGATGTACGCCCACGGTTTTAAAGAGCGGGCTTGTAGGTTCCTATTATTGCCAGTGACCATGTGTGAATAGCTTCACTGAAACACTGATGCCAAACTGTAAATGGAAAACACAGTTTTCAATACCTGGCCTGTAGGTAACTATTTTGAACAGCAAACCGGTGTCAAAAGCTTCGCTGACACAGTGAAAAAAATTTGAATGGAGGCCAAAAATGTCAGTATTTTCTAAAAACGTATATGTGATCCATGTGACGGAGAAAACACAGTTTTAAATAGCTGGATTTTTAGCGCTGTAATATGGAATGGACCTGGCAGTGCGAACAAGCAAATGGCAGAGAAAAACAGTGTTCTCTGGATTGCTTTTTAAGCAAATAATGAGGATTAAGATCCCAAAAAAATAATTCCTGGCCCCTGAGACATGGGCCTTTGTCTAGAAATATCTAACAGCAGCAGAAGGCAGAACTGGAATGGAGCCTCTTTTGCTATATGCACTGCAGTCTTCTATATACACTGCATGCCTGCCTATATACACTCCCTGCCTGATATCTCTGCAGATGGATTAATCCTCAGAAGGACTGTTTGTTGAGATGGATATGTGTCTCTAATATAGTTTGGTACACCTATACTAACTAGAAACAAGCAAATCTCTCCCTAGCTCAGCAGCAGCTCTCCCTACACTGTCTGATTCTGGAGTGACTGTGACGAGCATGGTGGCGCCAGGTCTGATATAGACCTGATGACGCTGTGCGGCCAGCCAGTCACTGTAATGCCACAACCACCATGACTGCGGCATTGCAATGAGTGGCACTCTAAAAGCACCAAACATGCAGGGAGGGGACCCGAGCATCCACCAGAGCATCTCGCAAGCACTCGGCGAGCTCCTCTCTAGCAAAAACGCATCAAAAACACTACATGTGAACATAGCCGAAGGTGTGTAGGAGAATTTTTTTTTTTAATTTATTTTGCCTTATATACATGTCATTACCCTGGAAAGGATGTTCCTTAACATATTTCCCAGGAAAATCCATTTTGTTTTTGTTTTTGTATGTTTTATTGTGAGTCCGTAAAAGTGGCGTAATAGCTGTGACAACATTGTTGACAGCAGTGACTTGGGAGTCAGAAATGCTTCCAGGGGCTTTCCCCATGCTGTTCCCATGTAATTTGAGCACTGTTACCATCAATTTGGGCAATTTTTAGGCTCTCCGCAGACCGCCGGGGTGAGTCGCCGGAAAAATGCTTGAGTTTCCCATAGACTTACATTGGGCTCGTTGCTTGCGTCGAGCACCCGAGCATTCCAATTTGCTCGACCCGAGGAATGAGCACCTGAGCATTTTAGTGCTCGCCCATCACTATTCACGATCCTTTTGATGCCGTAACATATTTTTATCAGCTTCAAATAGACCACCAGGGTGCTTTCTAAAGGACTTTTTAGTCCTATTTGTGGGTGTCAGTTCCTGGTGATGTTTCATTTCCTCTGGTAATAATCAGGGAGGCTCAGGAATATCTTCCTGGAAATCTTTTTTATGTGATGAGGTTGTGTATATGAATGTATATCGTCATCAGAAGTTTCAGACCAGCGATCATACTGTTCTTTACTTATACTTCCTGTATTTACAATAAAGCAAATATCAGGAAGTTTTGGAGATGCATTCTGCTCAATGCTGTCAGATACATCTTCAAAAGTCGGCGATATTAAGCGGTTATCTTGTGGAGGCATCACTTCTTCAAGGATCTCTGGTTCAAAAATGTTTTCATTTATGAATTCTTCTGATGATGATCTATCTACTGTAGATTCTTCTGATATTACATCGCAATTCTCCATTATAGTTTCTTATGCTACTACAGCACAATTCTCCATTGTAAATTTTTCAGGCTCAACATTGCAATCGTCCATTGTAGTTTCTTCAGCCTCAACATTTTAGTTCTCCACTGCAGGTTCTTCTGCTTCAACAATGCAATAATCCACTGGAGGTTCCTCTGCTTCAACAATGCAATTTCCCACTGCAGATTATTCTGCTTCAACAATGCAATTCTCCACTGCAGGTTCTTCTGCTTCAACAATGCAATTCTCCACTGTAGGTTCTTCTGCTTCAACAATGCAATTCTCCACTGCAAGTTCTTCTGCTTCAACAATGCAATTCTTCACTGTAGGTTCTTCTGCTTCAACAATGCAATTATCCACTGCAGGTTCTTCTGCTTCAGCAATGCAATTCTCCACTGCAGGTTTGTCTACTTCAATAATGCAATTCTTCATTGCAGGTTCTTCTGCTTCGACAATGTAATTCTCCACTGCAGGTTCTTCAGCAATGCAATTCTCCACTGTGGGTTCTTCAGCAATGCAATTCTCCACTGCAGGTTCTTCAGCAACAAGCTGCAATACTGGTTTTCCATACAGGTGCCGGCTGGATGGCAACGGAACTGATTCTCTGATATAGGAAATGGTTAGGCCATGCTGCGATTGGGCTCTAAAAAGATTGTCTGGCAAGATACTTAATCCTATCAGCCCTTTTACTCTATGCCTCACCTCTAGACAGGCTTGACACTCTCCAACCACCAAGAGCCAACTGCCCCTGGTCACCATAGTAACCAGACTATAGAGGATGTTAATCAGACATCTTCCAATATAGTCCATTGCTGACCCTTATACTATCACCTGCTGGTCTCCAGTGGAATTACAGGGCAACAATCTACATTTAATTTAACAGAATGACACCAGGTAATACAGCAAAGCATAAATGATTCCACAGACTCCTATGAATGCAGAAATGTTTGAAATGGCCTCTTTTGGGTCATTACATATAGCAGAACCTCTCCTTTCTAATGGGAACATGTTATTACGCAGGCCCTCCTCTATGTGTCTTTAAATTGGTATTGGGGTATTTTCCAAATTTAGGCAGCCATTGTAGTTACTGTATATGCAATAACTGTATAGCAGACCCACTCCTTTCTAATGGGAACATTTTGTTACTGAGGCCCACCTTTATGTGAATACAAATTTTTATATGGGTATTTCACAAATTTAGGCAGCTCTTGCTGTCAATGCATGGGCATTACGACTATAGGTATTGGGGTGCGTCCAAATTTCTGGAAGGCCTTGCAGCCACTGCATACACAATAACAGTATAGTAGACTCACTCTTTAATAGTGAGAACAACAAAGCATAGCCAGCATATTGCCCTCTAACAACACATGGGCTGATTAAAGTCCTTTGAATTTTTTGGTAAATATTGGAATGCTGCCTGATTTTTTCATTTTTCTTTTTATCTATCTATTTATCTATCTATCCATCTATCTATCTACAATATATCTATCTATATAATCTATCCATCTAACTATTTATCTGTTTATTTATCAATCTATCTACATTAGTCTTTCAAATTATAATAGGCTATGTTCACGTTGTGTTTTATCCACTCGTCAGTGACTCGGTCGGGGCTTACACCTGAAGCACTAAAAAACAGAATCAGACATTTGCACTTAAAAGGTCATTGACATTAGTGATGTTGATGGTGTCACTTTGTGCTTTAGTTGACCACATTTTGGTGGCCACCTCATATAGGTGTATACTATCAAAAATGATATCTGAATAATTACAAAGTGACACTGTCTCCGTCATTAAAGTCAATGGCCCTGTCAACGCAAGCATCAAAATACTGTTTTTCAGGTCTTTGATAGTAAGCCACGATTGAGGCACTGACGAGTACATGAAACATGATGTAAACATAGCCTTAAAATATTCTGGGATCTGGGAAGTGCAAGCTTATTTTTATGGCTTATTGTGCTCAGAAGCCCTTTCTCTACCCTTTGAAATATTTTCTTAGTTCAGAATAACATTGACATTCTTTCATATATGGGTTGCAAACGTGTCTATATGATCAAGCATATTTGCATAGTGCTATTTAGTTATGTAATTCTGAAGTGCTTCTTTTCATTTCCCTTATGTTGATTTACAGGTATTACTACTGAACAATTTATGACAGCTTAGACTGCCAAGAATGTTGTCATTTTTTTCTATTCTACCATATTGCTTTTTGACAATGTCTGAACTCTGCCTCCTATTGACCTTCTGTTATACTTGACAAAGCTTCTGCTTTTCTATCTGATCTGCTTCAGAGATTCTTGTCAGGATTATATAAAATGTATTTATGTATGTGTGTATTCACATCAGTCTCTAACCTAACAATCTATTTTGCTTTCCAGGGTTAAACACACTAGGGACATTGTCATGGGTCACCAAATAATTTGCAAATATGTTCTTTGGTTTTGTGAGTGGAAGTTGGAATAAACATAGGTTACACTCATAAATGTGCGGAAAGCATATAAAACCCAGACAGATGGCACCTTTATTAACTCCTCAGAGACTGGGCTGTTTTGAACTTCATGTCCTTATGTCAAATAAAGGCTAAACTTATTTATTTTTACATCAATGCAGCCTTATGAGAGCTTGATTTTTTTGCCTTGCATATTTTATATTTGACTTGCATCCTTTACAGGTAACCACAACTTATTTAGGTCATGTGTACACACTGAGTATTTGGTGAGTTTTTTACATCAGTATTTGTAAGCTAAAACCTGGAGTGGAACAATCAGAGGGAAAAGTATAATAAAAACACGTCACCACTTCTGCATTTTTTACCGACTCCTTTTTTTTACTTAAAAATACTGAAGTAAAATACTGACCAAATACTCAACATGTGCATGTGGCCTTTTCATTTTTTCTAGGGGAATGACAAAAAAGAAATTCTTAAATTCTTTATCTTTTGCAAATTTCATAATGCATGGTTTGAGAGGAGATATTAACAACCAATAGCATTTTTGAATTGCTTTTATTTTATTTTTTTACAAGTCGCATGGTATAGTAGAAATTACATAACTTTATTTGGCAGGTTGACATAATTACTGTTATTCTTAATTTTTATGGTTTGATTTTGCAGTAGATTTACTAATATTGCACAATAAAATTAAATACAATTTTTTCTTGCATGTCACATTTTTTGAGAGCCATCATTTTTTTTTTACTTTTCAGCAAATGTTGCAGTGTTGTTTTTTCTGTTGCTTCAAGATGTAGTTTTCATTAATACCAATTTGAGAGATAATTCATTCTTTTTTGTTTCTTTGCAAGACAGTTTGAAAAAACTACAATTCTGTAATTTTTTTAAACTTTTTCTTTACAGTTTTTACATGCATTATAATTAACATTAGAAATGAGTGGATCAGACAAAATTAGAAATCATCTGTTCGCGTGGATTTTCCTGGGAAATTCAACTCACTGAGAAGTTATTTTACAAAATTACTGTAATGTCCTTTTGTCACGCAAGGTGTGGGAAAGACTAAGTGCAACACAAAGGGACAAGGGGAATGGAGCACAGACACTAGGGAAAGGGTGGTCGAGACCTCCTAGGCTGATCTGATATCGCCCTTTCTCCCCTATCATCCCTGTATTGGTTCCTCACCAATCGCCGCACAAAAACCTAAGCCCTGTATTTCCCTAGAGCTGGGCCCTGGATAGGGAAGGGGGGGTGAGCACTACTTAGTCCCCACTAACAACTAAAGACAACAATGGAGGCAAACACGGGGGAAAGTAACTTAGCTTGAGCCGACTTCAAAGATATTACACCAGACGTCCTCCTAGCACCAGAGAGGAAGTAAGCAGACTGCAATAGCTCCAAGCCTTCACAAGGGAACATGTGAATATCTCCGGCACCTCCCTGTAGCAAAAAGAAAGTATTTAAACACCAAGGTCTAGGTTTCAATTAGCAGGAGGGAAGTAACCGCAGAGTCCTACAGTGAGACAGATTTAAGAAGGTGTCTGTAATGCTAAACAGAGAGATCGTCTGCAACCAACTGCAGGACGACTGTCTGTCACATCTGACACACCCGTGACACCTTTATTATGCTCCGGGATCTCTCTCCTGACCCAAGAGCTTAAGAAAAATAAGATGTAAAAATAAAAAGAAACCTTATACTCACCATGCCATTAACCTCTCCAGTGCCTCCGATCCTTTGATCCTCCTCATCACTTTTCCAGTCCTCGCCATATCTTCTTATCAACGCTGCTCATGCCTAAATTCCATTAAATTCTTACATTATACTGGGACTTCCATCTTTGATGATGCCCAGGAGGGTTCTACACAAATATATACATGCGCAGAACTCTCCTGTGCCTCATCAGAGCAGATTTAAAGCACAAGCATTGGGGATCAATAGATGCATTGAGGAACGGACAGGTGAAAGTAAAGGGCAGAGGGGCTGGAGAGGTGAGCAGTAGGTTAAGCATAAGAATTTTTTAAAATTCTTGTAATCTTCTGATGGACCTCATGCAGATGGTAATTACAGAAAAAAGTATGCAGAAGCGAATTACACAAAAATCTGAATTACTGACAAATGCAGATTTTTGTAAAATTCAAGTAGAATTCAATTCCACTCAAATACATTTGCTCATTTCTATATAACATGTTAACATTATTTTGTAATTCTGTTCAATTTTGATGTCCAACCCAAGTCTTTCTTTATGCTCCACTATATTTCAAATTAAAAGTAATTTAGCACTAAAAAAAACCCAAACTATTTTGGAGGGTGAGGGGATGGCATGGAGAGGCTGCATCAGCATGCACAAAGATTTCAATGTTCTTATCTTCAATATTTGTCATACTGGATATTCTTTGTGACAGTTGCATAGTTCAAGTCAATATGGAAGTGGCTATACCAATTACTTATGTTTATATTTTTTGTATGTCTAATTTTCTATAACATATTATGTTTATATGTGGAAATATTGATTTTTATATAAATTTTTCTTTACTTACTATATTTTTCAAACTGTAGAATGCCCCTTAGTATAAGACAAACTCAATGTTTAGATATCACAAATTAAAAAAAAGATATTTCCTATTCATTTAAACCTGCTTGGTAGTATAAATATGTGGAGGAGTCAATCCTTGAGATGAGCAGATCATGAACAATTGAATTTGTCTTAATATAAAAAATACTTATACTCTTCTTACAACTCACCTCTACAGACTCTTCTAATGCTCCCTGCCCAATGTCTGGTCCTTTGCATATCCGTGACATAAGATCGCGAACACAGTGTTTATGAAAGGATGAGACTGTCGACTGCAAAAAGATCCCCAGTAATTTCTGGGGCCTGCTGCCAGAAGCGGCCCGGTGTTTACGCTAGGTATGGACTTCCGGTGGCAAACAGGCTCAGGACTATGTGTAGTGAACTCCAGGGCCTACTCTTGGCTGGATGTCTCAGCTTAATGTGACCACAACCGAGGCACGGAGGACACGAAAGCGGATATGGAGCAGTTGGGACAGCTGTAAAGGTGAGCAATTCAGTATGTTTTTTATTTTTATTTTCAACTTTTTGCTGCTTGCTTACTGCAGCATGAACAATGAACTCCAGGGCTTGCTCAGGGCCAGAAGCTCTGGTATACAGTGAACACCAGGTCGGAGATATGATATGACACAGGTGCCGTGTACCGGATAACAGACAGGGAAGAGCGGGAATGAATGGAAAGGTGAATGGTGACGTATGTTTTTTTTGCCTTTTTAACCTTTTTCTGGCTCTCTATTGAATGGATGGATGTCATTTTGCTGAATTAGTGTGGAGGGAATTACAATAAATCTGTATTCTTCAGAATGTAGATTTTTGTAAAATTCAAGTAGAATTCAATTCCACTGAAATAAATTCTCCTGTCTCTAATCAATTCCACTAATTTTTGTACTGTAAGTTAGCATGGAGATTTCACATAGCTCTGCTGCATACATACAAATACTCACACAGCACTCCTGAATAAAGCAGTGCTGAATACAAACATACAGCATTGCTGTACACATGGCTTCCCTGCATACAAACATACTCTCATACAACACTGCTTTATACACACAAATACACATCTAATGCATTGTAGGAAAGCCAGGTAGGATTGGGTTAAATCTTAGTATTGCAGGTCTTGTTTAGAGGCACCTGACTAGCTTTGACTAAAAACCAGGACATATGTTCACCTTGTTCGCTCTCAGTCAGCTGGGAAAGCTGAACAGAGTGGGTAGTGTTGGAGCTGGGGAACAACAAAACAGAGTGTCTCTGAAAGGAGTCAGCACAGAGTCATATGCACCAAACTGCAAGTATCAGTGGTTGGTATGGACAATAGCCATTTTATTTGACTGAACTGGGAATAATTCAGTCATGTATAAGTAGCCAGGATCTATTTTATTTAGGTAGTGGCTGGACAAGCCTAGAGATTTCATGTTTATGGTTTGATTTCGATGCTGTGCAACTTGTAGAAATAAATGTTACATTGTTTTAACACAAAAATACAGTAACTGTATGGATGCTGCCTACTGCTGAGCATGAATCCCTACAATTGGTGTTTGAATGTGAAGCACAGTCCCAAAGAGCACAATTGATTATAGTTTAAAATTAGATGTACTGGCTAAAGGCAGCTACAGCATAGCAAACACAGTCTGAAAGCTAGGCGGAGCTTGTTAAGTAGTTGGTCCAGAGGCAGCAGCATCAACAGCAACTACAGCAGCAGCAACAGTTTCAGTAGCAGTTGAAAAAGCAGCTGCATCTGCCGCAGATATCTCTCTTGGCAAAAACTGTCTGGGTCAGGAAGAAGGCACTTTCCACCAACCAAAGGGTTGGCTTCCATGTGAGGCAAACAGTACAGGACACCTTGCAAAAAGTTAGTCTGGATGATGACATCAAAGCTTTCTTAACTGTCTTTGAGAGGGTGGCACACAGGGAAAAACTGTCCCAGCAGCAATGGGAAGAAGTCCTAGCTCCATACCTCACTGGGGAACTGCAGAAAGCATACTATGACCTTGCTGATCAGTATGTCAAGGAGTACGACAAGCAGAAGATGGAGATTATTGAACGTTTGGGTATTGCCCTGGTAGTCCCGGCGCAACTGGTGCACCAAAGGGACACTACTCCTAGTTCCCAGATGTTCGAACTGTTACACCTAGTGCAAAAATGGCTGCAGTCTGAGACCTGCTCACCAACACAGGTGGTGAGAAGAGTGGTAGTGGACCGATTAATCCACTCACTACCTAATTCTGTGCAAAGCTGGGTAGCTGAAGGAGATCTCCAAATTGCAGATGACATGGTGAGCCTCGTGGAAAGCTACATGGCTGTGGAGAACACCCAGAGCAGTCAAGGGAGCCTGAGGTCGCCTTCTAGAATACCCAAAAGAAGGGACCCAAGACCACCTTTGAGGCATGACCAAAGACACAGTAAGGGTCATTGCTGTTTTCAAGGGGTACATCTTGTACTATTGTCTGTTGGAGGTGTCGTGCCTCAGAATTTATATCAGCATATTGTTCCCTCATATCAGAACCCATGGACTGTTCTGTCGGCCAACGCTTCTCTTATTTTGCACATCTCGCATGCAGTGCCATACCTCAACCTGGGGAGGGACCTCAGCTGTGCCAGTTGACAATGAATGGTGTTACTCTGACTGGACTCCTGGACTTACAGAGTTTTGTGACCCTGATAAGGGCCACATTTCTGTATTTGCTAGTCCTTGGGTAGGAGGTAGTGGTAAGGTATATTCATGGAGACGCCAAGAACTTTCCAATGGCCCAGGTCGACATGCGCACAGACTGTGGTTCCATGTCCCATGGAGTAGGAGGAGTCAAAGACTTTTTGCTTCCTATAATTGTCAGATATGACTTTCCTTTGTTCTGGGACTTATGGGCTAAAGATGTGCCACCCAGTAGTACAGTATGCTGCCAGGAGATGGCTATGGTAACAAGGTCACATGGGAGAAACTGTGAACTTACTTTCACTATATTGGCAAGAAAAGAGTAAGAAGAAGCATCCCTTGAAGCCAATGGCCCTGAAATGGAGGAGTCCCAAGACAACTTTGGGACTGCGCAGCACAAGGACTTTACTGTAAAAAGTATGGTACTCTGAAAAATATAAGTGTGTTAGATGGGGTCCTACAGGAGTCCTTAGCCAATAATCATAAGTCATATTGATTTATGTTGAGGGACCAAAGTGAGGGGCCAGGTAAAAGAGTGCATCCTCAAGGCCCAAGAAGCAAAATCCAGGGGGTTTAATTGCCAGCTCGAGTGAGATAATTTAAGCTAGAGGATTGGGTACTTGTGTTAGCACCCACAGGGGATGACAAGTGACTTACAAAGTGGTACGAACCTTATAAGGTGGTGGAAAAGGTCCACTATAAAATACACCAACCAGAGAAAAAGGAAGAATTCCCTATATATTATAGCAACCTACTAAAGCCCTGGAAGAATAGGGATCTACTAGAAACTGCTTTCTGGTTAGCCCAGGCAAAAGACAACTTTGCGGGTGTGAAATTTGTCACTTACCCAAAAACATGGCTGGAAATGGGTACCACAAAATAGCATCAGGTTTGTGGAGGTACTAGGTCACACTCATATCATCAAGTATTTGTCTCCCGCTCAGGTCAATTTAAAGCTCTGTAGGCAGAGGGGGAGGGTATATAGGAAAGCCAGGTAGGACTGGGTTAAATCTTAGCACTGCAGGACTTGATTAGAGGCACCTGGCTAACTTTGACTAAGAACCAGGACATGTGTTCACTTTGCTCGCTCTCAGTCAGCTAGGGAAGCTGAGTGAGTTGTGTTAGAGCTGGGGAAAAATATACCAGAGTCTCTCTGAAAGGAGTCTGCACAGGGCTGTGTGCACCAAACTGCAAGTATCAGTGATTGCTATGGACAATAGCCATTTTGTTTGACTGATCTGGGAATAGCTCAGCTGTGTATAAGTAGTCAGGGTCTGTTTTGTTTAGTTAGTGCCTTGACAAGGCTAGGAATTTTGTGTTTATGGTTTTGTTTTCGATGCTGTGCAACCTGTGGAAATAAAAGTCACATTGTTTTGACACAAGAATCCAGTGCCTGGGGTAACACTGCCTACTGCTGAGAGTGAATCCCTACAGCAAATATAAACCCACTTAAACAGCACTGCTGCACAACACACTCACACACCTGTGTTGCACCTCTAAAGTCTTTCTAAAGTCTTTCTACATCAATTTTAATCATGAGTAGTACATTGTTCAGTATAAACATCATGGAAGGTCCTAGCTAATTAAGACCTTTGATGTCCTCCCTGTTCCACAGTATGCATTTTCAGGACCTGCAGCATAGGGATATCTACAGTATAAAGGTCTCAATCAGCTATCTCTGCTATGCACTGATAGATTAGACAGGGAGAGAAAGACTTTTTCAGCTGCAGGATTCTCGGGGAAATATGATTGCTCCTCTGAGGAAGCTACCAGTGGATGATAACATGCACATACTTGCCATTTTTTCTTGCTAAAATGTTTGTATTAGGGTGCAGTCAGATGGCTGTATAACAGGGATGGTAATCGCATGGCAATGCTTGGACTGGCTGGCGGCTCTCCAGGCGAGCGCGACAGCTGTATAGTCTGTCACGCTAGGGTCAGGAGAGAGGCCGGCCAGTCTGAGAATTGCAATGGATTCATTATCCGTGTTATACAGCTGTCTGACCGTGCCATTTCAGAAAAATAGGGTATATTTTTATTTTTAAGATTTTTAAATGTTTTATATATATTTTATTATTATTTACTAGCCGCTAAAGAGGATTCGACCACACATTATTTTCAGCATGTATATCCTTCCTCTTGTATTAGGGTCGTGACCGACCCGTTTTAGGTTTTAAATGCATACAAATTCTACATACATTTGTTTATTGCATCAAGACTTTTTGACTTTTTCAGGAATTTATTTTTAAGCAAAATACAATAAATAAAACTATTTTACTAAATTGTAAAAATGCTCTTATTAAAATTATAACATTTGTGTTGTTGGGGTCAATTTCGACACAGGTCTGATATAAGAGTAAAAAACAATAATAAGTCCCAAAACTGAACTCATAAACACAATATAAACCAACAGCCCACAGCCAGCAATATCCTCCAACAACTTGAGTTAGGGACATGTCCAGGCATGTATGGCCAAATCAGCTTAGAGTTGGTACTTTTCAGAGTATACATCTCCAGTTTACACATGCAACAATGAGGAGAAGATTTGATGTAAACCAAATTCTGGATTATATCTTAGATGATAATGAATCAGAGGACACACAGCAGCAAACTGATACAGATGAACAGGTTTCTGAGGAGGAAGATGATGTGGAGTATCAACCGGAAGACACAGACAGTTCTGATCAGTCTGATGAGGAGGTCACTGGTGCTGAAGCTGCTCCCGCTGAAAGATACAAATCCAAAAGTGGCAAGATCAGTTGGAGCTCAGTACCTCCAGATGTACATGGCAGGGCAGATGCTGCAAATGTCTTAAAAATGACTCCTGGGATCACAGGGTTTGCTGTGACAAGAGTAAGTGACATCAAGTCATGTTTTGATCTGTTTATGCCATTGTCAATAAAAAAAGTCATTATTGCTATGATAAACCTTGAAGGAAAAAAAGTCCACGGCAACATGTGGAATGACCTTCATGATGATGTCCTGGATGCCTACATTGGTGTTCTTCTCCTTGCTGGAGTGTACAAATCCTGCAATGAGGCCACTGATAGTCTCTGGGACGCATCGACAGGCAGGAATATTTTCCGGGCAACAATGTCACTTCAAAATTTTCAAATGATATCAAGAGTCCTCAGATTTGACAACAGAGACACCAGAACCCAATCTGACAAACTTGCTCCCAACAGGGATGTTTGGGAGAAATGGGTGCAGCTCCTTCCACTGATGTTCAACCCAGGGCCAGAGGTGACAGTAGATGAACGTTTTCTCCCTTTCCGCGGAAAATGCCCCTTCCGGCAATAGATGCCAAGTAAGCCAGGCAAATACAGCATAAAAATTTGGGCCGCCTGTGATGCAAAAACTAGCTATGCATGGAATCTACAGATTTACACAGGCAAGTCTGCAAGCGGCATCCCTGAAAAAAAACAAGGAAAACGTGTAGTCCTCGATATGACTACTGGACTGCAGGGTCACAACATTACTTGTGACAATTTTTTTACCAGCTATGACCTTGGACAAGAACTTCTCAGGAGGAAAATCACCATGGTGGGCACAGTGAAAAAAAACAAACCTGAGCTGCCCGCTGAATTGTTGCAGATGAAGGACAGGGCTACACTTTCCTCAAAGTTTGTTTTTACAAACACCACCACTGCTGTTTCATACTGCCCCAAAAAATGACGGAATGTGGTACTGATGTCCACACTTCACAAAGATGCAGCTGTGTCATCAGGAAGTGACAAAAAGCCCAGAATCATCCTGGACTATAACAAAAACAAAGGAGGAGTGGACAACCTGGACAAGCTGACTGCCACCTACACTTGCCAGCGAATGACTAGGAGATGGCCAATGGTTGTATTTTACAACATCCTTGATGTGTCAGCATGCAATTCATTTGTGTTGTGGACCCACATTCACCAAGGATGGAATTCAAAGAAAAAACACAAGCGGAGGATGTTTCTTGAGGAACTAGGAAGATCCCTTGTCAAGGCGCACATTGACCAAAGGGAACGAGTGCCCCGAGACCCAGCCGCTGCAGCCCTGGTCCGACAACTCCAGAGCTCAACAAGTGCTTCGTCCACACCCACAGCAACACAAAGAGCATCATCACCAGCATCCTCCTCAACCAGGCCTGCCTCAACATCAACCACAACAGCCACAACCCCATTGAGACCACCTGATTCTAAAAGAAAGAGGTGTCAGGTCTGCCCTAGCAATAAGGACAGAAAGACAAACACATCATGCTTCGGCTGCAAAAAATACCTCTGCAAAGAACACACAAAAAGTGTCACTTTTTGCCACACATGCATCTAAATACTAATGCATCTAAAAACTAGTACTTGATTTCTGTTGATTTGCTTGATTGATTGCTGTTTGTTTGTTTGACCTAGAAAAGCTACTTTTTATTATTATTGCTATTAATGTTAATATAATTTTCATCTTTTATTTGTATTAAAGTTCTATAAAAAAAAAAATCTGTTTTTTGCCTTTTTTATAAAATAGTTAGATATGGTTCAAAATTGACCCGTAACACCATAGATGTTACTAGAGTTAATAATATAAAATATACATGCTTACATTTTTTTACATTTAAGAAATGTGTTCTAAAACCCTTCAGTAATAGTCAGGTAATATAACAAACTTTTTTAAGTTTATATTATTCTCTTGAGGTTCATTTGACAATATTTTTATATTGAAAATGAAGGGTATGCTCTCAAATGAAAGGCCCAGGGGGCCACAACAAAAATATTAAAATCAATCCTTCCATGGATGAGAAACCGTAACAAGGTAACTAAGAGGTAAGAAACAAATTGGATCATAAATTACTGTTTTTAGGGTATCCTAGGGGTGATTTAAGACACGGGTCAAAACCGACCCGTTAACATAAGAAAGAGTAACAGAACGCTAACACAAGAGGAAGGATATACTGCACTACACTACTATTGCTGTACAGTGTATTATTTATGCCTGCTGGAATTAAACTGAGAGGTAGATTATTAGAATTTGCCTCTGGCCAAGTCTGATGGGCTTCAAAGATGGCAGAACTGTAGGTCCTTCATATTGTGAACTTGGTTACAAGAGAAACTCTCTCCCTCTTTCTAACAAACTAAATGCTGCAATTGGGTGGTGTGAGAATTGAGAATCTGACTTTTAATGCTGCTTTCAGCTACTAATATGGACATGAAAGCTACTGATCTTTACTCCTTGCCACCTGAGCTGGTATGGTATCACTTTTGTTGGGTTTGTGCAGGTCAGTGAAGCACATGGGATTAGTCTCCTTTGAAGTCCTGCATTTCTTTGAATGGTTATCATGCTGTGCAAGGAGTGGAAGAAATAGGAGTTATACTGAGGGTAGTTTACAGCTGCTGGATGGTGATTTATCTTTTCCTTCCCCTCCTCCTAGTTCATGTCACCCTTGATGTAGAGTTAAATACAAAGGTGCAAGTTATGTGAGATAATTTTTAATTGTTAATTGATATACTAGACATTCCACTGTACATATATATATACATATATATATATATATATATATATATATATATATACACCTTTAACCATTATCTGCTTACACTTTATTTTCCTTCCCTTTAATAGAGCCAAAGCCCATGTGTTGATTAACATACCAGTGAACTAACGGGAATTTTATCAATGTGGTGTATATATAAATTAAAGGTGTTTTTTTTATTTCAGAATGGAAATTATATTGCTGAATATGTGCGAGTTACTTGTCCCCTTGTGTACGTGAAAAACATAAGTATGAATGTATCAAATGTGTGCAAACTAGTCTCTTCGCAAGATTAATCTATCAGTTGGGCAAGAAAATTCCTCCCACCGACAAATCTTTCTCCGGATATTTTTGGAAAAACCTTGGGAAGCTAAGACGAATATAATAGATGACAGTTCAAAGATTTTATATGTGTTATTTACACTTTATACATTTTATATATATTACTCATTTTCTGTAGTGTTTTTTTTTCATTTTGTTGTCATCACATTCAATTCCCAAATATTTAGTTTTTTTGGGGACCGCTGGAATATGGACAGTAAACAATTAAAAAATTGGACAAAAAATACTCCAGCAAAAAAATTAGTGAAATCAATACATAAAGGTAGATAAAAAAGGAAGCAAGCTCCTTGACACTATTTAGGAATAAAATAGAATAAAACAAATATATGAAAAATATATATATAAAATAGGAACATAATTAAATTTATTAATCATTCTGTTTTTCATATGAAAAAATAATAAAAGATAAAATATAAATATTTAAAAAAAACAGAAGAAACAAAAAAACTGATTGAACAAAATAAAAGTAAATAAAAAATGACATCACATCTTATACAAAAGAGATGGTTTGTAGAAAATTCATGTCTTATTAGTATTTTTAAATATTGTATTAAATAAGTCTTCTAACACTCAAAAACAAGACTTTTTGTTTTTAAAACCAAATTGAATCAAGGGTTAGTACAATATGTTGTTATTAATATGTTATATGAGGAAATGTGTGAGATCAATTCTATGAATGTTGTTACAAATTTTATTGATTGCATTATATCTATACACATACAATTCAATGAAATTTATAGAAAGAGTGAGAACATGTGCTCTGAAAGTATTTGCTATGCAAATGAGCACCACCCACTACAAGCACCAGAAAAGGTATAAATATGTTGCATGCTTCATTTTTGAGCTATTCACCTGATGAAGGCTGACCGAGCTGAAACACGTTGTGTTTCATTTTGCATTTTAATAAAATGTATTGAAGAATCCTGGAAGCATGGAGTGGAAGCACCCATTTCTTGTATTTCTTCTACAAATAATTATGTAACATTGGAACCTCTTGAATGACCCTCCACTGTATAACAAAGTGGCAGCAAAGGGGCAGCAGACCGTCAGCAAGGATTTAAACAGAATAAACATTGTCCTAGAGTTGTTCCTGTATGCACAATCGCATAAGGTGAGCAAAATTGTTGTTATGCAGTAGGGAACTTGTGCGCAGGCGCCGGTGAATCACTCTGCCTTCCCAGCGCCTACGCACAAGATCCCTGCTGCAAAACACGACACCGACAGCAGGGAGAAGAGCGCCGTCCGTACGAACGAAACAGCGCAGGCATGGGATCCGGCTGGGAACTGCACGTCACAGGGGAGGTGGGGAGAGTATGGAAATAGGGCTAGTAGGCGGGCATTTCTTGGTATCCAGGGGACGAAAGAGCTTAGCAGAAATAATTTAATAAAAAAGCTATTACACAGCAGACTGCTAATATTGGTCATACAGGTAAGTATAGATTGACATTTCTATCACCTGTATGCCAATATTAGCGGTCTGAAAAGTCCCAGGGGATGACAGATTCCCTTTAAGAAAGCAAATCAGGAATTGAATTTAATTGAATTTGAAATTGCTTGATTTAGAAAGCTGTTGCTCTCACTTTCTGCTGATTACTTATATTACCAAAGACGGGACAGTGATGCTGGCGCTTACTAGGCACATGGCTCATGTGACGTAACAACCTCACATGAGTCCTGGGAACATGAGTTCCAACACTGCTGGGATGGCGCCTGCACTGGAGGTGGGTATAGGTGTTTTTATTTTAACAGGGACAAACATTCAGATTGAAAAGAGGTTGTCCTAGTAGTGACCAACCCTTTAAGAATGATTGTAAAGGGGGAAACTGTATAGTCCTAATGAGTCATCTCAATGGTTGGAATTGAATTTATAAGAGTTATAAATGCTATTTACCTGAAGATACAGGTGCTTCTCACGAAATTAGAATATCATCAATAAGTTAATTTATTTCAGTTGTTCAATACAAAAAGTGAAACTCATTATATAGAGTCATTACAAACAGAGTGATCTATTTCAAGTGATTATTTCTGTTAATGTTGATGATTATGGCTTACAGCCAATGAAAACAAAAGTCATTATCTCAGTAAATTAGATTTCTTTATAACAACAGCTTGAAAAATGCTTTTAAAATCTGAAATGTTGGCCTACTGAAATGTATGTTCAGAAAATGCACTCAATACTTGGTCAGGGATCTTTTTGCATCAATTATTGCATCAATGTGGCGTTTTCATGGAGGCGATCAGCCTGTGGCACTGCTGAGGTGTTATGGAAGCCCAGGCTGCTTTGATAGCAGCCTTAAGCTCAGTTGCATTGTTAGGTTTGGTGTCTCTCATCTTCCTCTTGACAATATCCCATAGATTCTTTATGGGGTTAAGGTCAGGCTAGTTTGCTTGCCGATCAAGCACAGTGATACTGTTGTTTTTAAAACAGGAGTTGGTACTTTTGGTAGTGTGGACCGGTGCCAAGTCCTGCTCGAGAATGAAATTTCCATCTCCAAAAAGCTTGTCGGCAGAGGGAACCATGACGTGCTCTAAAATTTCCTGGTAGACGGCTGAGCTGACTTTGGTCTTGATAAAACACACTGGACCTACACCAGGAGATGATATTTCTGCCCAAACCATCACTGATTGTGGAAACATCACACTAGACCACTAGCAGCTTGTATTGTGTGCCTCTCCACTCTTCCTCTGGACTCTGGGACCTTGAATTCCAAATGAAATTCAAAATTTACTTTCATCTAAAAACAACACCTTGGACCACTGAGCAACAGTCTAGGTCTTTTTCTCCTTGGCCCAGATAAGACGCTTCTGGCATTGTCAATTGGTCATGAGTGGCTTGACCCAAGGAATGTGACACTTGTAGCCCATGTCCTGGATACGTCTGTGTGTGGTGGCTCTTGAAGCAATGACTCCAGCAGCAGTCCACTCCTTGTGAATCTCCCCCAAATTTTTGAATGGCTTTTTCTTAACAATCCTTTCAAGGCTGCGGTCATCCCGGATGCTTGTGCACCTTTTTCTACCACACTTTTTCTTCCACTCAACATTCCATTAATATGCTTGGATACAGCACTCTGTGAACAGCTAGTTTCTTTAGTAATGACCTTTTGTGGCTTACCCTCCTTGTGGAGTGTGTCAATGACGGCCTTCTGGACATCTGTCAAGTCATCAGTCTTCCTCATGATTGTGGAGCCTACTGAAACAGACTAAGGAACCTTTTTAAACACTTTGGAAGCTTTTGCAGGTGTTTTTCTTAATTATTCTAATTTACTGAGATAATGACTTTTATGTTTTCATTTAATGTAAGCCATAATCATCAACATTAACAGAAATAAACACTTGAAATAGATCACTCTGTTTGTAATGACTCTATATAATATATGAGTTTCACTTTTTCAATTGAAGAACTGAAATAAATTAACTTTTTGATGATATTCTAATTTTGCGAGAAGCAGCTGTATTTGACTAATGTGCAGTTAAATAGTGTTACAGTCCTTTGCAGCAAGCTGGCTGATTTGAAGTGTGGCTACACAGAGAAAATAAAGTTTTAATCAAGATGTAATAATCGTGTAACAGCTCCGAGTCACTCGTACAGTTCAAGGGAGTGATTATGTCACATCTCAGAATACTGGGAGCACAGCTGTTATAACACTCCAACACTTTAAGTGACAGCCTGCTTGCAGTGTGTGTGCGAAAAGTCAGATGTCACTCAAAATGTTATAGCTAACCTTATATCTGAAGGTAAACAGCATTTTTATTGATGTCAGGTTCTCTCTAATTACTTTTTAAAGTAGCTTTAATTATTTAAATAAGTATAAAATAGAAAAATAGTCGGCATTCCGTAGCTGTGTGTATCCTTTCAGTGGTGCATGTGGAAAGGTAACATACCAGAGAAGGAAAAGGTCCCGGCACTCACATGTAGCGAATCAGTCATTTATTCACATCAGCAACAAAATGTTTCAGCTCTATCAGAGCTTTTGTCAATGGACTCTGACTCCACAGAATGGAGACAAACAGAGTCCTGCGGTAAAGAAAACGCCCACGACTGAAGATCTCCCTGCAGTAGAGAGATCACAATACAAACCCGTTGCTCCTCATATCAGGAGGAGTAAGGTCGAAGTTTAAAATACAATTTGCAGGCCTCCTTGAATACAAAAAAACTTGTCCCTACCTCCTGAAAACCTGTCCAGGAGGGCAACCTTGAGTTCAGGTTGGGCAGGCCTAACTGCAGGGACCCCAACATTAGCAAACTTTAGTCGCTCATGTTGCTGCTGAACGTCACAACGGAGGTCATTCACCTCCAGGGACAGACAGCGGAACTGCTCTGTGAGCTCTGCAACACTACCTATACCAAGGGAGTAAGGAAAAAAAAAGTCCATGCCCAAAACACACAAAAGGGGGAAAAAAACAAAGTGTCAGCTGCTTTTTTCTTTCCATAAAACAAATTCTAACAGTCTATTCAGTAGGACTATCAGCTGCGTATCCACCTGACTTCTGCACAACTCAACTGATGGTCCCAACCCCATTTATAAGGCAAGAAATCCCACTTATTAAACCTGACAGGGCACACCTGTGAAGTGAAAACCATTTCCAGTGACTACTTCTTGAAGCTCATCAAGAGAATGCCAAGAGTGTGCAAAGCAGTCATCAAAGCAAAAGGTGGCTACTTTGAAGATCCTAGAATATAAGACATATTTTCAGTTGTTTCACACTTTTTTTGTTAAGTATATAATTCCACATGTGTTAATTCATAGTTTTGATGCCTTCAGTGTGAATGTACAATTTTCATAGTCATGAAAATACAGAAAAATCTTTAAATGAGAAGGTGTGTACAAACTTTTTGTCTGTACTGTACATGCAATCCAGTCCTGGTAGTACTTGGAAATTTCAATAAAGCAATGGACTGGAAAAAGTGTGTCATTAACAGGTGAATGGTGGATAAGTCACTGGGTAATTTGATTACTGAGTTGGGATGGATTTATATGTGAGAAGGATACATTGGGAGATTAAAGGGTATTCATGCGTGTTTAAAACACATAAATCTCTTGTGCGGTTATCTTTTGTTTAGGTAATAAAGACACATTTAGATACACGTAGGAAGGTGCACAAAGTGAATATGAGTCATTATGATTATATGATCATTTACCCTTAGTTCTGGTTTATAAGGTGGCAACCTTTCCTGCCTGGCAAGACTTAGGTTCCATCATTTTTATTTGGGTATAATAAATAAAAAAGAAAAATTAATAAAGTAAATTGCATCTTTTTTGTATATAATGCTAAATCCATTAGTAAGGTAGTAATTTGGACACAAAGACATAGCAGAGTAAACATATAATTCAACAGATACCAAGAAGAGTGAGTGCCCTGCTCACAATCTTACAATCTATGAGAAAATAGGAGAGAGACACAATTTAAATGGTAAAAAGTGTTTGTATTGCATGTTCCAAGCTATCAATATAATTAATAGGTGTTACAACACTGAGTTTATTCGCAATTATGCCAGATGTATTATTCAGTAGGCCCAGGGACATAAGCTATTGTTCATATGAGCCTGAATGTTGACTCTTGTTGTAGGTAGAATTGATGTTAGTTGATTTGTTGAATGGCTGCTGATTACCTATTGTATCAGTCCCTGCAGCTTATTATTCTGCTATCTTTGAGGAGCAAAGGCACAGTTAATTGAACAATAAATGTTTGTTAATTTGTTGAACACCTACTGAATATTTATTGTCTCAGTCCATGCTGCTTGCTGTTCTGCACACGCTGAAGGACAAAATATGCAGGTTAATTGAACACTCGAACAATGGGAGATGACTTACTCCCACCTCCCCCAAACCTGTGGATAATGGCCTAAAGGACAGCTGTAGGTATAAAAAGGGACCTCTCTCCTTCTACAGAGAGACTCTAGAGGTGAACAGCCAAGGCACCATGGCTCCAAACGGAGGAATACAGATTTGATACACCTCCCATCACTGAACCCATGGAGACGTTTGGAGAATCAAGGTTGGGACAATCAGGTCACCTTCTCATTTACCTCAATTTACTCTGACAGCTTCCTAAGATTGCCACTACCTCCTCTATGTGGGTGCCCGCCAAAAGCAGGGTGCTACTGGTTGGTGTAGTTGGCCCTCGAAGCACCGAATTCGCAGATGTTCTAATTGACAGTTCAATTTCTCGCTTCGTTATCCTTTTTTTCCCTTGATTCTTTCAGACCCATTTGAACCCATCAGAGCCTAGTCTATAGACTTTTGTCTCATCACTCCAAATCTCCCATTTCCAATCTTCTACTGTCCACTTTTCATACAAATTCGAGTCAACCATTCTTATGATGATTTAGAAGTCGAGGCTTCTTCATCTATTTTCAGGCAACCATTTCAGACTTGTGTAAAGTGTGTTATATGGTGCTTGCATGGATGTCTGTGATCTCACTATTATGAAGCATACGAGCCACCTCCATTGCTGTGTTTGTTGACTCACTCGGCTCCTTCCAGAGGAAGGCACAGGAATGTTTTCATCTGCTGGTTTATTTTAATATGGAATAAACCATGGCAGGTTGAACAAAATAAACATGGCCTTGCAGGCTTAATGGCAAAACAAAAGATAAATGCAATCACAGTTCATAACTAGTGTTGAGCCACCCCCGTAGTGTTCGGGTTCGGTTCGGTACGTCGAACACCGGGATGTTCGTGGAACTGTTCGTCAAACACCTTAGAACATCGTCGAATGCCGTCGAACACCGTTAAAACCATTGACAGGCAAACAAAAACACCTAGAAACACATAGAAAACACCTTCAAAGGTGTCCAAAAGCTGACAAACTGCTCAGAAGACACTCTCTTTAAAAAAGCCGGCCGGCAATTCAGCAGCAGCATACACCGGTACCCGACAATTTAGACAAGAAGGATAGAGCATCACACATAGATTAGATAGATAGAAACATGTCAGTCACAT
This sequence comes from Phyllobates terribilis, assembly GCF_046119375.1. Lineage (NCBI taxonomy): Eukaryota > Metazoa > Chordata > Amphibia > Anura > Dendrobatidae > Phyllobates > Phyllobates terribilis. The sequence continues at coordinate 284,562,585 of NW_027362762.1, read as the reverse complement.
ATATAAGAAGTACAGTGACAGTGTTGGTTACTGTACTTGTCATTTAGTGTTAAAGGATTTAATAAAAAAAATAATAGTGTTTTCATGCACCGTCTCTTTAAAAAAGCCGGCCGGCAATTCAGCATCGGTACCCGACAATTTATAACAGAAAGAATAGAGCATCACACATAGATTAGATAGATAGAAACATGTCAGTCACATATATAAGAAGTACAGTGATAGTGTTGATTACTGTACTTGTCATTTAGTGTTAAAATAAAGTATTTATTGAAAAAAAAATTGGCCTGGGGTTCCCCCGTAATTTTAGTCTCTAGCGGAGGTTAAGCAGACGGCTGGGGCAGATGTTTGAAGCCTGAGAAGGGGGTAATACCCACGGAGCTTCCCAGGCTACTAATATTAGCCCCCAGCTGAATACCTGGCCTTTACTAGCTATTAAAATGGGGGACCCCCAAAAAAAATCATGTGGGGTCCCCCCTATTTTAATAGCTAGAAAAGGCTAGGCTGACAGCTGGAGGCTGATATTAATAGCCCAGGAAGGGTGCCATGAATATTGGCCCCCTCCCAGGCTAGAAACACCAGCCGTCAGCCGCCCCAGAAATGGCACATCCATAGGATGCGCCAATTCTGGCACTTAGCCTCGCTCTTCCCACTGCCCTGTAGCGGTGGCAGTGGGGTAATAGGGCTGGGGTTGATGTCAGCTTATAATGCCAGCTGACATCAAGCCCAGGTTAGTAATGGAGAGGCGTCTATAAGACACCCCCATTACTAACCCTATGTTGTTGCTTCATTATTTTACTTTTATTGCAGGAGATCGTTGACTACAGCTGGAATGGGCGTGATGGTAAGTATGGTTTAATTTAGAACAATAAAGAATTGTCTTTATTTCAATTAAAGGACTTTATTCTGGGTGTTTGTGGGGTTTTTTTAACTTTGACTATGGGGTTAGTATTGGGGGTGTCTTATAGACGCCTCTCCATTACTAACCTGGGCTTGATGTCAGCTGGCATTATAAGCTGACATCAACCCCAGCCCTATTACCCCACTGCAACCGCTGCAGGGCAGTGGGAAGAGCGAGGCTAAGTGCCAGAATTGGCGCATCCTATGGATGCGCCATTTCTGGGGCGGCTGACGGCTGGTGTTTCTAGCCTGGGAGGAGGCCAATATTCATGGCACCCTTCCTGGGCTATTAATATCATCCCCCAGCTGTCTGCCTAGCCTTTTCTAGCTATAAAAATAGGGGGGACCCCACGTCATTTTTTTTGGGGGTCCCCCATTTTAATAGCTAGTAAAGGCTAGGTATTCAGCTGGAGGCTGATATTAGTAGCCTGGGAAGCTCCGTGGGTATTACCCCCTTCCCAGGCTTCAAACATCTTCCCCAGCCGTCTGCTTAACCTCCGCTAGAGACTAAAATTACGGGGAACCCAACGCCAATTTTTTTTTTAAATAAATCATTTATTTTAACACTAAATGACAAGTACAGTAATCAACACTATCACTGTACTTCTTATATATGTGATTAGCATGTTTCTATCTATCTAATCTATGTGTGATGCTCTATTCTTTCTGCTATAAATTGTTGGGTACCGATGCTGAATTGGCGGCCGGCTTTTTTAAAGAGACGGTGCACGAAAACACTATTATTTTTTTTAATAAATCCTTTAAAACTAAATGACAAGTACAGTAGCCAACACTGTCACTGTACTTCTTATATATGTGACTGACATGTTTCTATCTATCTAATCTATGTGTGATACTCTATTCTTTCTGTTCTAAATTGTCGGGTACCGGTGTATGCCGCTGCTGAATTGCCGGCTTTTCATGTTTCACTGTGAGCACTGTTCCCATCGATTTTGGCAACCACTGTAATGCCACAACCGCCATGGCTGTGGAATTACAGTGAGTGGCAGACAATCCCTGCATGATTGGTGCTCTAAATAGCGGCAGACATGCAGGACACGCTTTTGGTGCACGAACAGTTATCGAACATAACCTCGAACAGCCGAATTTTTTGCAAATCGTTCGCGTTCGTCGAACGACTCGAACACCGCCCAAAACAGCTCGAATTTGAGATTGGCGAACAGTTCTAGTCGAACACCGCTCATCTCTATTCATAACATGCAGGATTCGCCCGCTCAGGTTGCAGCACACTTCAGCTCATAAAGAGCTGAAGTTCAACACAGTCTGGAGACTTCCTTCTCCAAATATAAAACAGAAAAAACTCAAAGCTGGAGATTTAACTCCTACAGCCACAACCTTGAGGTGGAGATATGGTGAGTAGGTGTCCCACCCATCTCACACCTACTCGCATAAAACCCAACCCAAAATGGCTGATTAATCTCTTCAGCACCTAACATGCTAGAGAAAAGCTTCTGGGTTTCACATCACGGAACATAGCAACCTCCGTGACACATATATCCCCTCACATAAATCGCCAGTGACCCTGTCACATATTTCCCCCCTCTGCCCAAAGTCGGGGGTTTGGGCACCTTTAGACACCAAACAAGGAATTCTTGAGAGGGCATCTGCATTACTGTGTAACTTTCTGGACCTATGCTCTACATGGAAACTAAAGTCCTGGAGACCTAAGAACCACCTACACACCCGGGCATTTTTACCCTTCTTTTCTCTTAACCATCTCAGAGGGCATGGTCTGACATTAGTTTAAACTTCCGACCTAGTAGGTAATACTTTAGCATATCTATGGCCCATTTTATGGCTAAACATTCTTTCTCAACAATAGCGTAGTTTTCCTTACAGGAAGAGAGCTTCCTGCTCAGATAAAGGATGGGATGTTCCTCCCCATATATCTCTTGAGACTGCATAGCTCCTAAGCCAAATTCTGAAGCATCTGTCTGGACCACAAATTCTTTATTTAAGTCCGGTGTGACCAGAGCAGTTGCTTGCATAGTGCCAGCTTCAGCTCTTGGAATGCCATCTCCATTTCAGCTGTCTATTTGGCCATTGTTGATTTGGTGCCTTTCAGAAGATCCGTCAGTAAGGCAGCCATCATGACAAAATTTGGGATAAACCGCCTGTGCCTCCTGTGCCTGGAGGAGATGTGTCTTCACTATAGGCATCACTTTTGCCATTCTCTCCTGTATCTGGTGACATGCTCCATGATGCTCCGGTGTGGTGTAACCTCGGCTTCCCAGGTTTCCTTGGCAATATCCATGACCATATGCAGATGTAAACCATTCAGGTGCTGGCTTTAATGGGGAGTATCCAGTAGAGGCTTGAAGAACCTCCCTGATGGAGAAGAGCAGGAATGAAAGCAGGTAGTCCTAGTCTCAACCATCCTTCTCTATGACCTTCTTGAGCATCGCCTTAAAGGTCTTATTAAAGCGCTCCACTAGGCCACCCATCTGCGAATGGTAAACTCAGGTTCGCACCTGGGCAATCTGGAGGACCTTACACCGCTCCTTCATCACTTTGCTCATGAAGGGGGTTCCCTGGTCTGTCAATATCTCCTTTAGTAATCCCATCCTGGCAAAAATATGAACAAGCTCCCGGGCTATACTTTTGCCCGAGGAGTTCCTTAGTGGTACCACTTCTGGGTACAGGGTTGCATAGTCCATGACCACTAGAATGTATTGATGTGCCTGTGCAGATTTAACTAAGGGAGCCACTAGGTCCATGGCAATCCTCTCAAATGGGACCTCTATCACAGGTAACAGGACTAGGGGACTGCGGAAGTGAGAAGAGGGAGCAGTTATCTGGCAGGTTGGGCAGGACCTACAATAATCTAGGATTTCCCAGTAATATTCGGGCCAATACAACCTCCGCATTATCCTTTCTTGAGTTTTCTCGACCCCCAGATGTCCTCCCAAAACGTGTGAATGAGCCTTGTCTAAAACTCTCCACTGGTAGGGTCCTGGAACTAACCACTGCTCCACTATCTCACCATCCCTCAGTTTGGCTACCCGATACAACAACTCTCCATTAATTTAAAAGTGGATGAATTTGGTGTTTGCTGCCGGCTCTTGAGCAACCCCATTACAGACAATAACATTGTCAAATGCCCCCTTTTAGGTCAAGTCCCAAAGTTGTGCAGTCCCAAAGTTCTTTCTGGACACTTCTAAATCAGGAAGGTCAACCTCCTCAGTCACCGTCTCGTCCTCTTCCCTGGCAAGGACACAGGGGGAACTTATCCACCTTGAATTTCAATGAACTTTCTTCCTGAGGGATCTGGCTTTTGTCCAAGCGACTCAATGTGGCCCCTTTTCCCAACAAGTCCCAAAACAAGGAAAAATCCCACCCCAATATGACGGAATGTATCAGGTCCATGACTACCCTGACCTCATGGGACTGGGCACCACAGTCTGTTCCCACAATTACTCTGGCCACAGAGTAGTCCTTGGCGTGCCCATGTATGCAGCAAATGCCCGCGGTTTTGGCAGTGATCAACTTAGCACTGATTAGGGCCACCAGACTCCCAGAGTCCAACAGTCCAAGCACCCTCAACCCTCAACAGTCCAAGCACCCTCAACTTGGACACGGCACACACCTGCATCCCCTCGCCGGGTTGACATTAAAGGCCAGATAGACGTAATAGGAACACGTCTGCCTAGGCTGCAGTCCATTGGTTCAGGGGACATATGACACCAGGCGGCTATGTGTCCAGGATTGTGACATCACCACCAGACCACGTCTTTAACAAAAGCCTTTGGCGGACTCTCACCAGGATTGGGAGGCTCCCGATTTGTGGCTTTAGACTCCCTCCGTGGTGAGCCTGCCCCCTTTGGGTATTCCAGTATGGGGAAGTGGCAATGTTTAGTTTCCCATGGGATTTCTCGCCAACCTGGTACCTCTCTACTAGGCGAACCAGGTCATCCACGTTCCGAGGGTCGCCCTGAGAAACCCAGATCAA